>NC_073234.2:81365000-83865000 GCF_029281585.2 Gorilla gorilla gorilla
CAACAGATCCTTTTATTCCACTCCATGCAGTTAATTAATTGCTCTTTTTCCACCCCAGCAGAAGACAGGAGGCTCAATCTCCAGAGAATAAAACAGAGGGTCTCCAGACTGGAGGACACCAGGCTCAGTCAAGTGCAATGATGTTATGTTGAAGACATAGGGAGTAAGAGAGAAGTGACATTCTTTATGTTGAGATTACCCAGATTTCTTCTCCCATTGAGCTTCCAGAACCCTGAAATGTAAGCAAGAGACTGGAAAAGTCTTCTCCAGTTCATGTGATTAGCTTTTGAGAAAAATCCTCAACAAAATGGCCCAGCCAGCTACTAGTCCACACACTCCAAACCACTCCCGCATGCACAGAGCTTCCAATCAGCAGGATAAAGTTCAAATTTAATATAAGCAGACAATAAGGATCTCTAGACCTTTGAAGAAATCCTCTAATGCAAAAAACAGAGGCCCAAGCAAACAAGGAGAATAAAACAATGCAGGGGAAACAAACTATACAATAGAAAAAAAAGTCAAAAAGTGCCCTGGAAAGCCTAAGAAAGATAAAACAGTTGTGACACAAGAATAGAAATCTATTAAAAAAAAAAAAAAGAATGTTCAGAGAACAAAACAGGGATCTTGTAAATTAAAACATAGAATAGCAGACATAAAAACTGAATTGAAGGAATTCAATTACATTTTTTATTAATTTATTTTTTTGAGACAGAGTCTCACTCTGTCGCCTAGGCTGGAGTGCAGTGGCGTGATCTCGGCTCACTGCAAGCTCCGCCTCCCAGGTTCACGCCATTCTCCTGCCTCAGCCTCCCAAGTAGCTGGGATTAGAGGTGCCTACCACCATGCCTGGCTAATTTTTTTTTTTTTTTTTTGTATTTTTAGTAGAAACAGGGTTTCACTGTGTTAGCCAGGCTGGTCTCGATCTCCTGACCTCATGATCCGCCTGCCTTGGCCTCCCAAAGTGCTGGGATTACAGGTGGCTGGGAAGCCACCGCGCCCAGCCTCAATTACATTTTTTAAAGGTCAACATTAAGAACATATTTACTATTTGTCATGTCTATTAGGGTAGAGAATACCTTAAAAGATTATCTAGTCATTTTGAGATATGCATTAGCAAGTAGGAGTTCATGTGGAAGTGCTCTAGATGTGTATGATTACCATTAATATGTGGAGCTTTAAGAAAACTTATAGAGGCCAGGTGCAGTGACTCACACCTGTAATCCCAGCATTTTGGGAGGCCGAGGAGGGTGCATCACCTGAGAGCAGGAGTTCGAGACCAGCCTGGCCAACATGGTGAAACCTTGTCTCTACTAAAAAAAAAAAAAAAAAAAAAAAAAAATACAAAAATACAAAAATTAGCCCCAGGCATGGTGGTACGCACCTGTTATTGCAGCTACTCAGGAGGCTGAGGCAGGAAAATTGCTTTAACCCAGAAGGCAGAGGTTTCAGTGAGCCGAGATCATACCATTGCACTCCAGCCTGGGCAACAGAGTGAGACCCTGTCTCAGAAAAAAAAAAAAAGAAAGAAAGAAAGAAAAAGAAAACTTATAGAAACAGTTCATCGAATTTTAGCATTTGAAAGCATGGTTTCATATCACCAAATCTGTACCAAATACTTGGTACTTTACAATCACCACCACCGCATGTCAATTTATTGGAAGACCTACTTGGTAGATTCGATTACTTTTTGGATTTCCTCTCCATTCCACTGATGTTAGGCACAAACAAGTGATTTGTTTTGGTCAATGGAATGTGGGCTGAAGTAATAGGGCACCAGTTCCTAGCTTAGGCTTTAAAAACCATCACTTGTTCCACTCACTTCTCTGGGAGCTTTTGGCTTCTGCCATGGGAAAAACATGCCTCAATTCACTGTTGTTCCTCCTGCTTGGACACTAGAACCAGGCATGATAAGCAGAACTGAATTCCATTTGCATCCTAGCTAACCCATTGACATATGAGAAAAAACTACATGCTTACCGTATGTATTGCAGTTGGTTATCACACAGCAAAAGTAACTAATAAACTCACAGATTTTTCAAGCGTGCTTCCAAATTCTATTTGAAGAAAGACCTCCCAAATTTCACACTACTTAGAAGCTATATACAGAAAAATATTCAGGCTTTATTTTCCCTTCTATGTGACATTCATATTACTCCTCATTTTTATTTAGTTTTGTTTTTATTTTATAGGTACCATTTTCTGAATTGAGCACGTGTTCATACCCATTTTTAGAATCCCATTACTTACCCCTAGAGCATCAGCAATCTTCCAAACGTGGCAGAACTAAGTCACTTAAACCAATCTTTCCACTGATGCAAATTAAAAGAGTGGAAGTATCATCTTAAAAAGCATCAAGAAGCTAACAAAATAGGGTAGTATTATTGGGCCAAAATCAAGTTGAAGACAAGACCCTAGAGAGGTAAGCCTAGCATTCAAAGCTGCTTTGCCCTGAGGGCATTTGTTGATCCATAAGAAACAAGTTTTGAAACTAAACTATGCTTTGAGTGGGCTTCAAAGTTTGACAGGATAAAAGTAAAAGCCTGGAGCCTACCAAAGGCAAAGACTCTGATAAACTCTCTCTTACTTTTAGATCAGAGTAAGGATGATGTGGGAGTAACCCTGCCTTCACATGGATATACAGCTAGCATCATCTGGGTAGTTCATGAAACTTCAAGCCTTGAAGGTGTATTATGGTGGTCCCATATTGTTCTTGTTCCCAGGCTCATGGTTGAAACAAAATAACAAAATAATAACAAAATAATAGAGGAAAGTTGATTTGTAGGCATCAAAGAGAGATTCAAACTAAAGTCTGTATATCTAATACATTTTTCTAAATATGATGCCCAGCACACAGCCAAAAATAACCAGGCACACAAGAAAACAGGGCACTGCAAATGACCACTAAAAGAAATAACAGATAACAGATCCACAAATACCAAAGACATAGAAAGTATCAAATGAGGACCATAAAATAATTATGCTTATTTTTTACAAGGAAATAAAAACCAAGTCAAAATATATCATTGGAGAACTAGAAACTATGAAAAGTGGCAGAGCATATTTGACAAAAAAATTCTACACATTCAAAAATATAAAAAATCAAGATATTAGACAAATAAAAGGAACTATCTATATCAGATGCAGCAGGGCAGACTATGATATTACCCTTCTTCCAGGCTGACAAATTTCTGCAGCAATAATTCTGGCTGTTAGAAGAGAATTCATATAATTATTTTAATTTTTCTAGCTATTTCTAATAGTTGGTGTACAAGTAAGGCCGCATGAGGGAAAAGCTGTCTATGTGCCAACATGGAATGCACTCTGTTAAGTAGCAATATCTTATCTGACTTTAGTTTGAATCTCTCTCTTTGTCTCTCAAAGAATGAATTATTTCTGTTGACTGGAGTAGAAAGCCAAGTCAAAAAAATACAACAGACATGGATCTGTTCTGTGATTTAAGGCAGCGGCTGGCAAATGTTGAGCCGCCAAATACAATCATTTTAAGGAGCAGTTCCATTATAGGATGCTGGACCACAGTCCCCACTAGCTATTTGTGCCTATAAGGCAATTTGTTTCAGAATGTAGGAGGAATGGATCCAGAAGAAAATTTAGAAGATAACAAAAAGCATATAAGGAAAGTCTAACAATATGTCTCTCTCTTTCTTACTCTTTAAAATAATAATAATAATAATCCAGGCTGGGTGCAGTGGCTAACACCTGTAATCCCCACACTTTGGGAAGCTTGGGTGAGAGGATCGCCTGAGGCCAGGAGTTTGAGACCAGCATGAGCAATATAGCAAGACCCCATCTCTACAATAAAAAAATTAGCCTGCCACATGGTGGTGCACACCTGTAATCCTAGCTATTCAGGAAGCTGAGGTGGGAAGATCACTTGAGTCCAGGAGTTCCAGGTTGTAATGAGCTATGATCACACCACTGCACTCCAGCCAGGGCAATGCATCAAGACCCTGTCTCAAACAAACAAACAAACAAACAAACAAACAAACCCTTTACTTTTAAATGTTTTTACCAAAGGAAGAATAACCTGTCATTAGTGGACCCTACAAATTAACTCTGGCATATTGGTTTTCTCAGCCTTTGAGGAAAATAACTTCCCTATGATACAAAGCCCTGAATCAGCATCTAGGATGTAAATACTTATGGACTTTTTAAAAAGTGAGCTGTGTTTAGAATATAGTAGGCATTCAATAAATATTTAGTAATATTAATAATATTTCTATGTTCATTACTAACATGCCTTAATCTTTAAGATAGATACAGTTGTCAAACTAAGGCTCAGAGAGGTTAAGCAACTTGCTGAAAATCACACAGGACGTATGGGAGCAACAACTCAAAACCAGCTTGGATACGAGATAGCACTAGACAATAATATTCCTTGTTGAATGAACTGAGGAAACTCCCAGGCTTTCCAATACTTTTAACTCCCCTGTGAGGTGGGGAGAATCAGACTTAGCTTGTTTTTGTCATTTAGCAGCCTTTAGGCATATTTTTCTCCCTGTGCTTTCTCCTTTTAAAAGTCTTAAACATTCCTGGGGACACTACAGCAATATATTGGTCTCATGATTAACTGTTTGCTGGAACAATGGCCTGGGCCCTTTTTGTGTATTTCAGGCAATTCCTCAATAGTGTTCATATTTAGTTTTTATGGTTTGCCATTTGAAAGATCTATTTGGAAGACTGAAAATAAAACTGCTTTCCCACAGACTAGTTTCTGTTTCCATTTGGCAAACTTTAACACTTCTTTCTCCTCATCTTTGGAATTCAACTGAGGTCAATATGGCTTTGTTTTTGGCCTCCTTTTTACTATTTTCATCCTTGTGCGCCAGGAAGGCCAAGAGCTCATGAAAACATGGCTGCCCCAGGAAAGGATGATACAGACTCCTAAAGCTGAGGACATTTGAATCTGTGTGCCAATGCCATATACAAGGGCACTTTCCCCCATAGGTCAGTGCTTCTACTGACACTAGAGACTCCATCGCTGCTAACAACAGGACTTGGGTGAAATCTGTTGACCAGGATTTCACCAGCCTGTCCTTACCTGCCACTCAACTTCTTGAAGGAGTTTCCCAAACCAACTTGCAACTCAAATAATTGAAATTCCCACAGACACCCAACACCTGCTCACCCTCTCTGGACATTCCGAGGACTTCTACTTCCCTTTGATATCCAGTTACCTCAAAGAATGAGTATTTATTTCACCATCTGCAAGATATAACTCTGTGTCAAGTGTCAAAGCTAGCAATGAAATAAATTCTGAATAAATAATGGGAGTCAATATTTGGGATTACAAAGAGATCAGTAAGTCTGTCAGTCGCTGCATACAAAAAGAAAGAGTGCCCTTGAGAAGGGCAAAGAGGCATCCCTGAGGGAGCCCCTGCACCTTCAAAGGGAACAAAATTACAAGCAAAACACATTCATCCCAGGAAGCTCATCTTGTTCTGCCCACAAGTTGTGTGTGCCTTTAGTTTTGAGTCTTGAGTGCTCCCAGTTTCTCCTCTTATGTGTACCTCTGGAACTTTGCTATCTCTCATTAATATTCTTCTGATTATTGGTCCCCAATTTTGCTTCATGTCTCTCCTTAATGTTCTTCTGATTATTGGTCCTCAGTTTTGCTTCAGTCTCAAATAGTTTTGTCATGCAACTTGAGTCTCTGATCTTCCAATCTGTCCTTTAGTTTTTGTTTGTACTTCACCACATCTTCTTTGACTACTTACCCAGTAAGAAAATATCCACACAGAGACAGTGGAAGGTTTTGTTCAGACTTTCCACCCAAGGCAATGGTTTTTTTTGGTTAAAGGATTGCTTATCTTCCAAATACTATATCTATCACTAAATTCTAAGAGTTATTCCCTACTCTAAAACCTTTAGGTTTGAGTGTGGGCTGGAATCTGAGATAGAGTGGCATTCCTATACTAAACTATATCCATATATCTTCTCATCTTGATCTTGCTGTAAGTGTTTGTGTACATAATTCCACTTAGATGCATATAGCAAAATAGAAACATTTATTTCAGTTGTTCTTTAAAAACACGCAAAGTATCGCACTGCATTTCTCTTTCTTCCTATGAGTGCGTTTCTTTCACAGGGGTATTTAGATAACCAAAAATATTCTCCTGAGTTTTCCTGAGCATTGGTATGACACATAACCACTAAACCTCATATTAAGAAAAAGCTGGCTTAAATAAGAAATTGAAAAATCTGCCTGCAAATAATACTGTAAAAGTTTACAGTCCATCCTAACCATCAAGGATATTTTCCATAACTTTAGGGTTTGATAGTAAAATATATACACACACATATGTATGTTTCTAATAACACAGCACTAAAGTAAAATAAACCTGCTTGTCCAAATACGGTTGCGTTTCAGTCAAAGTTTTGCTTAATGTTTTGAGAAGCGCTTTGGTGAAGATAAATATTCTCAGCCTTAGATTTTATGTCAGATGCTCAGGGTGCCATCTACTGGCCGACTCTGGATTGGGACAGTTTTGTTTTCGGTAGGAACCAAACTCCATGTTGCCACTGATCCACAGCTTCAATGGTGGCCCAATTTTAAGATAATGCCATCTGTGTTGATTTCCTTTTTCACAGAAGGACATCCAGATTGTTGAGTTATTAGAAGGAGAAGGTATTTTGTTTTTGAACAGCGATCTTTCTTTCTTTTTTTTTTTTTTTTTTTTGACAGAATCTTGCTCTGTCCCCCAGGCTGGAGTGCAATGGCGTGATCTCTGCTCATGACAACCTCCGCCTCCTGGGTCCAAGCGATTATCCTGCCTCAGCCTCCTGAGTAGTTGGGATTACAGGCGTGTGCCACCATGCCTGGCTAATTTTTGTATTTTTAGTAGAGACCGGGTTTCACCATGTTGGCCAGGCAGGTCTTGAATTCCTGACCTCAGGTGATCTACCCGCCTCAGCCTCCCAGAGTGCTGGGATTACAGGCGTGAGCCACCAAGCCCGGTTGAACAGTGATGTTTCTAATGACACGAGGCCTGAGCTGCGTACTGCCCTGTCACATCAGATTGCTGTGTAACTGCAACCCGATGCCTTGCTCTGTCTGGGACTGTCTGAGTATCAGGTTGAGGATAGGGAGCAGGACTGGCCAACTATGTCTTCATGGAAATACCATCCTGGGAGCATACAGCATTCCCAGTAAAGTGATGCCGATGAGAAACGAGGGAAGGGGTTGTGTGTTGGTGCCAACACAGCCATCTCTCTGAAAAAAGAGACTTCCTTTCTGCCCTGCAGAAGCCAGGAGGTTACTGCAGGCTGCAGAAGATGTGCACCTTCCCAAGAGATTTTTTGGCAAGTTCTCTCTTGAGGTCCCTTCCTGGAGAGCAGGTCCAATGCCTTCCTCCTTCATGATCTGCCCAATGATTGCATGCTCATTTTATAGTATTTTATCTTTCAGAAGCCAAGCTCGTGCCGCCCGGCCCCTTTAATGTTTTCTGTGTCTCAGGTGCAAAAGGGTTCTTGTGGACATGCCACACAACACTAACGAATCCATTTATCATCCTGCCCAGCCCCCTGTGGAGCTGCTCTGAGTTCAGAGCTCCCACCGGCCTTGACGCTTTTGAAGGTAAGTCCACCTCGGCCACAGCCAGAGGGTTTCAGAGCTGCCCCAGTTGTTGTTGAAGCTGGGGACTGAGCAATCATGGCCGTTTTACCCAAGGGGGTTGTCCACAAAACAGGAAGTGTCCTGTATGTCTCTGTGTGGAGACCACCTGATCATATTTCTAAAATCTTTTTTATTAAAAAAAATTTATGAAGAAACCATTTTCCAAGAATTAAATTCCAAACCTGATGTGTATGTTGAGGCTAGAATCCAAGATTCAGAGGAGGATAGAGTCCCTCTTCAACCAAGTATCAAGCTAGCCCCTTTGAAATGCTGTGATTGCCTGAGGTGGCTAAAAAAAGCTTATGTAAAAAAAAAAAAAAAATTGGTAGAAATTGGGAATCAAAGATAATGTCTTCACCCTTTACATCAAACACAGGTTTATTTGTATGTCCTTAAAAATATTCACATGAGCCCAGCACAGTGGCATGCGCCTGTATTCCCAGATGCTTGGGAGGCCGAGGCTGGAGGATCACTTGAGCCCAGGATTTCGAGGGCAGATTGGGCAACATAGCAGGGCCCCTATTCACATGACTTATGCAACAATATCAGAAGCATACTGATCATTTTAACAATTAGTCTCTCTCCCTGAGAAATAAGAATAGAAACTTGGAAAAGACCGTGGTGTTTCCAAGAGCATACAGCATAAAGTCCTGGACCCCAAAGAGAATTTTAAACAACACATTCTACAAGCATAAGTGATTTAAAAAATAAAGATTGTTCACAAACATTGTTTTATCTTAAAGAGCCAGTCTCACTTCAGTTGGCACAGAAAAGAGACATAGAAAAAAATGGATGTGTCCCGAAAGATTTGATGATGATGAAAACACTGCTACAAACCAACTAATACTTCACATGTCAGTATGGTAGATGGAGGTTTCATTATCCAAAACAAGATGGCGGTTTTTCTGCCTAAGAAATCTGGACTAAGAAGACTTTCAGAAAATGATATGTCTTCAATAATTTAACCAAAAATGAAGGGATACAAAACAGATTTGTGAAGCTCAGAGAAAGAATACAAGATAAAATATTGACATCTTCTGTTGTGTCCATTCAGGATCCAAATCTAGCTCACATAATTTGCAACTATTCGACTGGATAAAGGAACATAATAGAGGTGGGAGTTTTAGCCTGGGGCTTTTAAAGATTATCTTTAAAGTTTTCCAAATAAAGCTAACAATTTGAAAGTACTGTTTTTACTACAAGAAGGAGCCCAGATGATTCTAGAAGAACACCAGAAACATGGCACATCCAGGAAAAAAAAAATGCCTCTATTCAGTTAGAACAATGAGCTTATCTGCGCAGCACAGAGAAACTGAGGTAATCTATTCAGTGCCTAAACTTCCTGCTATTCCAAGCATTCATTGGTCTTTTTCTAAAGAAAGGTACCACACGTTCTGAATTTCCTGTAACTGATTTCCTGTTATATTCCAAGTATCTGCTGGGATCTAAAGAGTACAGCAAAGGAAAATTAAGGCATATTGAGTTCAATGAAAGAAAGAAAAGCGTGATGAAGGGAAAGAGAGAAGAAAATATCCAGAGAGGAGAGAGAGGGGAAAAGAGAGAAATCATCAGAGAGACGAGAGGAGGTGAGGGGATGAAGGCAAGAGAGAAAAAGTGGCAGAGAAAGGAAGTTGAAGGAAAGAGGAAGGAAAAAAGGAAGTGAGGGAAAGGCATAAGGGAAAAAAATCAACAGAGAAAAGATGGAGAAAGAGGGAAAGGGACGCAATTTCAAGAGGGAAAAAAATGAAAATGCCAAAGGGCAGGACGGGAGAGGAAGATTCCTGGAGAGGAATCGAAATAATAAAATCATTATCCAGTCATTTAGAAACTCAGCAGGTCAGAGCTGGAAGGAATATTATAAGACATCTTGTGCAACCCTTCTGAGTACAGATTCATAAATAGAGGCCCAGGGAGGTTAAAAAAAAAATGAGAGCCACATAGATGAATACTGTTTTTGAAAAAAAAAATTCTTAGTAACAAAAGAAATAGGTGCCTTAAAGGCAGCTTTTTTGAAAATTGAATGTCTGACCAGTACCTCCACACCTTGCACTGATGTTGCATGTTAGTCTGAGAGCTGGGAATGGACGCAGGGTATCAGTAAGTGGTCCATATCCAGAAAGAATTCAGAAGCAATTGTTATTCAGCATTGTCTGTATCATTACTTGGCTCGAAATCAACTCCCAGTGCAACTGACAGCTCCATAATCCAAGAGAAGTACAAAAATAAAAGAGCAGTAATAACAAAAATCGAACCTGTCTGGTATTTAGAAGAGAGTAAGAGCTTGAACTCCAGGATTAGGCTGCCTTGCTGTGAAACCTCCCTGAATCATCATCTGGGTGACCTTGCAAAAGCATTTTCTTTACCTCAGTTTCCTAGTCCATAAATTGAGACTTTCTGGCCTCTCTACTATATAATAATAAGTTGGTGCAAAAGCAATTGAGGTTTTAATATTAGGTTGGTGCAAAAGCAATTGCGATTTTGCATTACTTTTAATGGCAAAAACCACAATTCCTTTTGCACCAACCTAGTAGTATTTGGCACCCAATATTGTTGTGAGAATTAAATAATCTGTGTAGTGTGTGTTTTTATACTTTTATTTTACATTTGGGGATACATGTGAAGGTCTGTTACATAAATACGTGTCACAGGGGTTTGTCGTGCAGATTATTTCATCACCAAGGTATTAAGCCCAGGATCCAATAGTTATCTTTTCTGCTCCTCTCCCTCCTCCCATCCTCCCACCTCACCTCAAGTAGACTCTAGGTATGTTGTTGCCTTCTTTGTGTTCATAGATTCTTTTCTTTTTCTTTTTCTTTTTTTTTTCTTTTTTTTTTTTTTTTTTTTTGAGATGAAATCTTGCTCTGTCGCCCAGGCTGGAGTGCAGTGGTGTGATCTCAACTCACTGTAACCTCTGTCTCCCAGGCTGAAGTGATTCTCCTGCCTCAGCCTCCCAAGTGGCTGAGATTACAGGCGTGTGCCACCACACCTGGCTAATTTTTGTATTTTTAGTACAGACGGGGTTTTGCCATGTTGGCCAGGCTGGTCTTGAGCTCCTGACCTCAGGTGATCCAACTGCCTTGGCCTCCCGAAGTGCTGGCATTACAGGCATGAGCTACTGCACCATGCCAAGTTCTTATCATTTAGCTCCCATGTAGTATGTTAAGCACAGTGCCTGGCTCCCTAAAAACAAATAGTTCCCGAATCTTGTGGCTGGGCATGGTGGCTTACTCCTGTAATCCCAGCACTTTGGGAGGCCAAGGCAAGAGAACCAGTTGAGGCCAGGAGTTCGCGACCAGCCTGGGCAACATAGTGAGACCTCGTCTCTACCAAAAAAATAAAAATAAAAATAAGAAAATTAGGCAGAACGATTGCTTGAGTCCAGGAGGTAGAGTGCCACTGCACTCCAGCCTTGGTGACAGAGTGAGACCCTGCCAAAATAAATAAATAAAAAAGTTAAAAAAAAAAAGGGCTAGGGTGTTGGCTCATGCCTGTCATCCAGCACTTTGGGAGGCCAAGGCGGGCAGATCATTTGAGGTCAGGACTTCGAGACCAGCCTGGCCAACATGGTCTCTACTAAAAATATAAAAATTAGCCAGGCATGGTGGCACATGCCTATAGTCCCAGCTACTCAGGAGGCTGAGGCATGAGAATCGCTTGAACCCGGGAGATGGAGGTTGCAGTGAGCCAAGATCATGCCAGTACAGTCCAGCCTGGATGACAGAGTGAGACTTTGTCTCAAAAATAAATAAATAAATCAATAAGTAAAAATTTAGAAAGACGAGAAAAAATTTTAAAAAAACACAGAAGGGGAAAAAATAGTCAACATGTGCCATGTCGTCAGGAAAAAAAAAAAAAGTTTCTGATTCATTGTTATTTGAGCCTCAGCACCTCCCAGGCTGTGTTTAAAGCATTGAATTTACTATGCCGTTTTAATAAAATGTTTGGTTATGAAATGTCTTTGACATTTGCTATGAATGAGTAAGATGGGGTAGTTACCAGGCTGGCATCAAGCCACTTGAACCTCTCTCTGAGACAACCTGTCAGTGGGGTTTTCCCAGCACTATTTCCCTATTTTTGAGACCAGTTACCAGCCCTAGTTATGAAGGAGAAAGTTATTTTGATGTTGGACCTGCTTGGCTCCAGACCCACTGAATGCTATTTGCTTGAAATGAAAACAGAAAGTTTAAACAAATGCAGGACTTATTAACTTACAAACATTCATGTTGATCTGTTGCTTTTACTATTAAAATAGCCTTCTATCCATTTCAGCTGAGGTGCTGATCCCTTGGTGACCGCTTCCCTGGCTTTCATGTCAATTCTGAGTGCTCTTTTATTACAGGAAGTGAAGTAAATCACAGTGGGGAGGCTGATTAGAATCCCTGTTAGAGGCAAGTGGATAAAAATGAGGTTAGGGAATGTGAGTGCATCTCTAAATCACTGCACTTGACCAAACAAATTACTTTTAAGTATGCCTTCTCTTCAACCCAGAGCAGCACATAGTGATCCAGGAAAAAAAGAGATTCAAACTCAGAGAGATATGCAAGAGGCATTGGCTTTTCATATAGATGCTCGCATGTACACACACACTCACACATGCACATAAGTGCAAGAGTGATTTTCTTTAGTTGAAGCGCTATTTTGCCTCTGTAAAACTTCTCCAGATGTCTTAAGTCCGCTTTTCAATAACATTAATTCCTATTTATGGTGTACTTTCTAAGGGCCAGTCACTGGGCTGGGAGTGTTACACATGTAATTTCATTTAATCTTCACAACAAGTCAGTGACATGCAAATTGTTGCCCTTTTATAGATAATGAAACCGAAGCTCAGAGAATAATAATATTAATCATAATAGTTACATTTTTTGAGTACTTATATGTGCTAACTCGTTTTACATATGCTGCTTCATTGAATCTTTTAAACAATTCTGGGAGATAGATTTGTGTCCCTATTTTAGAGGTGAGGAAAGTGTGGCTTATAATTATTAATAGTTTGCAATAGCTACCACTTACTGCATACTAATTGTGTGCCAGGCACTGTGTCATATCTTTTAAATACAGCACATAATCTTTTGTAATTCTTACTACCTACTAGGATAAATCTTATCCCCTTCACTTTAAAATAAGTAAATGATGGCAGAGCAAGCCAGACAACTTGCCCAGTATCATTCAACTAAGACAAGAGAGAGCCAGGATTTGAATTAAGAACTGGTGATTTCAAAGCCTGAGGAATCTATGCCAGGCAGTATACCTACTTCATTGCTTTTCTAATTTTGCTTTACTTTTTCTTTATTTATAGGAATCTAAATGGTATAAGGAAAGAATATCCAGCTCTGAAAGACATGGATTCAAAACCTATTTAGAGGGGATCCTGCTGTCCAAATATTGGACAACTTGAACATCAAAATAAGTAATGATAGTAGATTACAACTTATTTTGAATCCACACTGATATGAATGAATGGATGGATGAGCGAAAGAGTGAATAAAGCAGAAGAGAAACCTCTTCCTTAAAGTAGAAACCATGCCAAAAAATATAGAAAGAATGATCAAATTAGAAAGCTACCATTTGGCCACCACTAAGTTATAATTAATTCTGGCAGAAAACATCAATGAATGCAAAACCAGTTGGTGAATGAAAAGTGAGGAATTAGATTTTGTATAACCTAAAAGTATCTCCCTAGAAAATATTTATTTATTTATTTGTTTGTTGTTGTTGTTGTTTTGGTTTCTTTTATTATTATTATACTTTAAGTTCTAGGGTACATGTGCACAACGTGCAGGTTTGTTACATATGTATACACGTGCCATGTTGGTGTGCTGCACCCATTAACTCATCATTTACATTAGGTATATCTCCTAATGCTATCCCTCCCCACTCCTCCCACCCCACAACAGGCCCCAGTGTGTGATGTTCCCCTTCCTGTCCAATTGTCCTCATTGTTCAATTCCCACCTATGAGTGAGAATATGTGGTGTTTGGTTTTTTGTCCTTGCAATAGTTTGCTGAGAATGATAGTTTCCAGCGTCATCCATGTCCCTACAAAGGATATGAACTCATCCTTTCTTATGGCTGCATAGTATTCCATGGTGTATATGTGCCACATTTTCTTAATCCAGTCTATCATTGATGGACATTTGGGTTGGTTCCAAGTCTTTGCTATCGTGAATAGTGCTGCAATAAACATACGTGTGCATGTGTCTTTATAGCAGCATGATTTATAATCCTTTGGGTATATATCCAGTAATGGGTTGGCTGGGTCAAATGGTATTTCTAGTTCTAGATCCTTGAAGAATCACCACATTGTCTTCCACAATGGTTGAACTAGTTTACAGTCCCACCAACAGTATAAAAGTGTTCCTATTTCTCCACATCCTCTCCAGCACCTGCTGTTTCCTGACTTTTTAATGATCGCCATTCTAATTGGTGTGAGATGGTATCTCATTGTGGTTTTGATTTGCATGTCTCTAACGGCCAGTGATGATGAACATTTTTTCATGTGTCTGTTGGCTGCATAAATGTCTTCTTTTAAGAAGTGTCTGTTCGTATCCTTTGCCCACTTTTTGATGGGGTTGTTTGTTTTTTTCTTGTAAATTTGTTTGAGTTCATTGCAGATTCTGGATATTAGCCCTCCTTGTCAGATGAGTAGATTGCAAAAATTTTCTCCCATTCTGTAGGTTGGCTGTTCACTCTGATGGTAGTTTCTTTTGCTGTGCAGAAGCTCTTTAGTTTAATTAGATCCCATTTGTCAATTTTGGCTTTTGTTGCCTTTGCTTTTGGTATTTTAGACACAAAGTCCTTGCCTATGCCTATGTCCTGAATGGTATTGCCTAGGTTTTCTTCCAGGGTTTTTATGGTTTTAGGTCTAACATTTAAGTCTTTAATCCATCTTGAATTAATTTTTGTATAAGGTGTCAGGAAAGGATCCAGTTTCAGCTTTCTACATATGGCTAACCAGTTTTCCCAGCACCATTTGTTAAAAAGGGAATCCTTTCCCCATTGCTTGTTTTTCTCAGGTTTGTCAAAGATCAGATGGTTGTAGATGTGTGGTATTATTTCTGAGGACCCTGTTCCATTGGTCTATATCTCTGTTTTGGTACCAGTACCATGCTGTTTTTTTTACTGTAGCCTTGTAGCATAGTTTGAAGTCAGGTAGCGTGATGCCTCCAGCTTTGTTCTTTTGGCTTACGATTCTCTTGGCAATGCGGGCTCATTTTTGGCTTCATATGAACTTTAAAGTAGTTTTTTCCAATTCTGTGAAGAAAGTCATTGGTAGCTTGATGGGGATGGCATTGAATCTATAAATTATCTTCGGCAGTATGGCCATTTTCACAATATTGATTCTTCCTATCCGTGAGCATGGAATGTTCTTCCATTTGTTTGTGTCCTCTTTTATTTCATTGAGCAGTGGTTTGTAGTTCTCCTTGAAGAGGTCCTTCATATCCCTTGTAAGTGGGATTCCTAGGTATTTTATTCTCTTTGAAGCAGCTGTGAATGGGAGTTCACTCATGATTTGGCTCTCGGTTTGTCTGTTATTGGTGTATAAGAATGCTTGTGATTTTTGTACATTGATTTTGTATCCTGAGACTTTGCTGAAGTTGCTTATCAGCTTAAGGAGATTTTGGGCTGAGACAATGGGGTTTTCTAGATATACAATCACGTCATCTGCAAACAGGGACAATTTGACTTCCTCTTTTCCTAATTGAATACCCTTTATTTCTTTCTCCCGCCTGATTGCCCTGGCCAGAACTTCCAACACTATGTTGAATAGGAGTGGTGATAGAGGGCATCCCTGTCTTGTGCCAGTTTTTAAAGGGAATGCTTCCAGTTTTTGCCCATTCAGTATGATATTGGCTGTGGGTTTGTCATAAACAGCTCTTATTATTTTGAGATACGTCCCATCAATACCTAATTTATTGAGAGTTTTTAGCATGAAGGGCCATTGAATTTTGTCGAAGGCCTTTTCTGCAACTATTGAGATAATCATGTGGTTTTTGTCATTGATTCTGTTTATATGCTGGATTACATTTATTGATTTGCATATGTTGAACCAGCCTTGCATCCCAGGGATGAAGCCCACTTGATCATGGTGGATAAGCTTCTTGATGTGCTGCTGGATTCGGTTTGCCAGTATTTTATTGCGGATTTTGGCATTGATGTTCATCAGGGATATTGGTCTAAAATTCTCTTTTTTTGTAGTGTCTCTGTCAGGCTTTGGTATCAGGATGATGCTAACCTCATAAAATGAGTTAGGGAGGATTCCCTCTTTTTCTATTGATTGGAATAGTTTCAGAAAGAATGGTACCAGCTCCTCCTTGTACCTCTGGTAGAATTCGACTGTGAATACCTCTGGTCCTGGACTTTTTTTGGTTGGTAAGCTATTAATTATTGCCTCAATTTCAGAGCCTGTTATTGGTCTATTAAGAGATTCAACTTCTTCCTGGTTTAGTCTTGGGAGGGTGTATGTGTCAAGGAATTTATCCATTTCTTCTAGATTTTCTAGTTTATTTGCATAGAGGTGTTTCTAGTATTCTCTGATGGTAGTTTGTATTTCTGTGGGATCGGTGGTGATATCCCCTTTATCATTTTTTATTGCATCTATTTGATTCTTCTCTCTTTTCTTCTTTATTAGTCTTGCTAGTGGTCTATCAATTGTGTTGATCTTTTCTTTTTTTTTTTTTTTTTTTGAGATGGAGTCTTGCTCTGTCGCCCAGGCTGGAGTGCAGTGGCATGATCTTGGCTCACTGCAAGCTCTGCCTCCCGGGTTCACGTCATTCTCCTGCCTCAGCCTCCTGAGTAGCTGGGACCACAGGCACCCACCACCATGCCCGGCTAATTTTTTGTAGTTTTAGTAGAGACAGGGTTTCACCGTGTTAGCCAGGATGGTCTTGATCTCCTGACCTTGTGATCTGCCCACCTCGGCCTCCCAAAGTGCTGGGATTACAGGCATGAGCCACTGTGTCCAGCCTGTGTTGATCTTTTCAAAAAACCAGCTCCTGGATTCAATGATTTTTTGAAGGGTTTTTGTGTCTCTATCTCCTTCAGCTCTGCTCTGATCTCAGTTATTTCTTGCCTTCTGCTAGCTTTTGAATGTGTTTGCTCTTGCTTCTCCAGTTCTTTTAATTGTGATGTTAGGGTGTCAATTTTAGACCTTTCCTGCTTTCTCTTGTGGGCATTTAGTGCTATAAATTTCCCTCTACACGCTGCTTTAAATGTGTCCCAGAGATTCTGGTATGTTGTATCTTTGTTCTCATTGGTTTCAAAGAACATCTTTATTTCTGCCTTCATTTCGTTATGTACCCAGTAGTCATTCAGGAGCAAGTTGTTCAGTTTCCATGTAGTTGTGCGGTTTTGAGTGAGTTTCTTAATCCTGAGTTCTATTTTGATTGCACTGTGGTCTGAGAGACAGTTTGTTATAATTTCTGTTCTTTTACATTTGCTGAGGAGTGCTTTACTTCCAACTATGTGGTCAATTTTGGAATAGGTGTGGTGTGGTGCTGAGAAGAATGTATATTCTGTTGATCTGGGGTGGAGAGTTCTGTAGATGTCTATTAGGTCCACTTGGTGCAGAGCTGAATTCAATTCCTGGATATCCTTGTTAACTTTCTCTCTTGTTGATCTGTCTAATGTTGACAGTGGGGTGTTAAAGTCTCCCATTATTATTGTGTGGGAGTCTAAGTCTCTTTGTAGGTCTCTAAGGACTTGCTTTATGAATCTGGGTGCTCCTGTATTGGATGCATATATATTTAGGATAGTTAGCTCTTCTTGTTGAATTGATCCCTTTACCATTATGTAATGACCTTCTTTGTCTCTTTTGATCTTTGTTGGTTTAAAATCTGTTTTTTCAGAGACTAGGATTGCAACCCCTGCATTTTGTTTTCCATTTGCTTGGTAGATCTTCCTCCATCCCTTTATTTTGAGCCTATGTGTGTCTCTGCACATGAGATGGTCTCCTGAATACAGCACACTGATGGGTCTTGACTCTTTATCCAATTTGCCAGTCTGTATCTTTTAATTGGAGCATTTAGCCCATTTACATTTAAGGTTAATATTGTTATGTGTGAGTTTGATCCTGTCATTATGATGTTAGCTGGTTATTTTGCTCATTAGTTGATGCAGTTTATTCCTAGCATTGATGGTCTTTTCAATTTGGCATGTTTTTGCAGTGGCTGGTACTGGTTGCTCCTTTCCATGTTTAGTGCTTCCTTCAGGAGCTCATGTAGGGCAGGCCTGGTGGTGAAAAAATCTCTCAGCATTTGCTTGTCTGTAAAGGATTTTATTTCTCCTTCACTTATGAAGCTTAGTTTGGCTGGATATGAAACTCTGGGTTGAAAATTCTTTTCTTTAAGAATGTTGAATATTGGCCCCCACTCTCTTCTGGCTTATAAGGTTTCTGCCGAGAGATTCGCTGTTCGTCTGATGGGCTTCTCTTTGTGGGTAACCCGACCTTTCTCTCTGGCTGCCCTTAACATTTTTTCCTTCATTTCAACTTTGGTGAATCTGACAATTATGTGTCTTGGAGTTGCTCTTCTCGAGGAGTATCTTTGTGGCATTCTGTGTATTTCCTGAATTTGAATGTTGGCCGGCCTTGCTAGGTTGGGGAAGTTCTCCTGGATAATATCCTGCAGAGTGTTTTCCAACTTGGTTCCATTCTCCCTGTCACTTTCAGGTACACCAATCAGACGTAGATTTGGTCTTTTCACATAGTCCCATGTTTCTTGGAGGCTTTGTTTGTTTCTTTTTACTCTTTTTCTTTAAACTTCTCTTCTCGCTTCATTTCATTCATTTGATTTTCAATCACTGATACCCTTTCTTCCAGTTGATCGAATCAGCTACTGAAGCTTGTGCATTCAACACGTAGTTCTCGTGCCATGATTTCCAGCTCCATCAGGTCATTTAAGGACTTCTCTACACTGGTTATTCTAGTTAGCCATTCGTCTAATCCTTTTTCAAGGTTTTTAGCTTCATTGCGATGGGTTCGAACTTCCTCCTTTAGTTTGGAGTAGTTTGATCGTCTGAAGCCTTCTTCTCTCCACTTGTCAAAGTCATTCTCCGTCCAGCTTTGTTCCGTTGCTGGCGAGGAGCTGCATTCCTTTGGAGGGGGAGAGGCACTCTGATTTTTAGAATTTTCAGCTTTTCTGCTCTGTTTTTTCCCCATCTTTGTGGTTTTATCTACCTTTGGTCTTTGATGATGGTGACATACAGATGGGGTTTTGGTGTGAATGTCCTTTCTGTTTGTTAATTTTCCTTCTAACAGTTAGGACCCTCAGCTGCAGGTCTGTTGGAATTTGCTGGAGGTCCACTCCAGACCCTGTTTGCCTGGGTATCAGCAGCGGAGGCTGCAGAACAGCGAATATTGCTGAATGGCAAATGTTGCTGCCTGATCTTTCATCTGGAAGTTTCATCTCAGAGGGGTACCCGGCTGTGTGAGGTGTCAGTCTGCCCCTACTGGGGGGTGCCTCCCAGTTAGGCTACTCTGGGGTCAGGGACCCCCTTGAGGAGGCAGTCTGTCCTTTCTCAGATCTCAAACTCCGTGCTGGGAGAACCACTATTCTCTTCAAAACTGTCAGACAGGGACATTTAAGTCTGCAGAGGATTCTGCTGCCTTTTGTTTGGCTATGCCCTGCCCCCAGAGGTGGAGTCTACAGAGGCAGGCAGGCCTCCTTGAGCTGCGGTGGGCTCCACCCAGTTCAAGCTTCCCGGCTGCTTTGTTTACCTACTCAAGCCTCAACAATGGTGGGCGCCCCTCCCCCAGCCTCACTGCCACCTAGCAGTTTGATCTCAGACTGCTGTGCTAGCAATGAGCAAGGCTCCATGGGCATGGGACCCTCTGAGCTATGCATGGGATATAATCTCCTGGTGTGCCGTTTGCTAAGACCATTGGAAAAGCACAGTATTAGGGTGGGAGTGACCCGATTTTCCAGGTGCCGTCTGTCACAGCTTTGCTAGGCTAGGAAAGGGAATTCCCTGACCCCTTATGCTTCCTGGGTGAGGCGATGCCTTGCCCTGCTTTGGCTCACACTTTGTGCACTGCAGCCACTGTCCTGCACCCACTGTCTGACAAGCCCCATGAGATGAACCTGGTACCTCAGTTGGAAATGCAGAAATCACCTGTCTTCTGCATCACTCACACTGGGAGCTGTAGACTGGAGCTGTTCCTATTTGGCCATCTTGGAACTGCCCTCCCAATATTTATTAATAACAAGGGGAAAAGTAACTTTACAGTAGAGAGGCTGGAAAGACACCCCAGTCTTAATTAAGAGGTGAAGGTTAACACCACCAGTAAGAGGGAAAAAAAATCACATGCCTGTCAGTAAGATGCATTGAAAAGAACACAGCATTCATGATATCTTGTCAAAAAATGTATACCAGGGTCTCATCATGAGAAAACATTAGAAAAGCACAAATCAAGAGACATTCTACAAAATGACAGATGTATAATCTTCAAAAATGTCAAAGTCATGAATAGATTGAGGATCTGTTTCAGTATAAAGGGTGTGGAGACATAATTGAGTGCAAATTGTGTCCCTAGATTGGATTATTTGCTGGAAAAGTTTGAATGAGTTCTCTGAGAAAAAAAAAAAAAATATATATATATATATATAGCATATATATAGCATATATATATAGCATATATATATAGCATATATATAGCATATATATATAGCATATATATATAGCATATATATATAGCATATATATATAGCATATATATATAGCATATATATATAGCATATATATATAGCATATATATATATATATATAAAGACAGAGAGAGTGCTTTGTACCATTCTTGCAACTTCTTGTTAAGTTTAGAACTTGTAAAATTTAAAAAAAATTTTTCTTTTTCTTTTTCTTTTTTTGTAAATCCAACCACTTTCTTCGTGACCTTTGGCAAGTCATTGGACTTCTTTGAGTTTGTTTTGTTTTGTGAAAATAGGAAAATAATTGAGTAGTTTTGTTGAAATGATAAAAATGAGACAGTATATACAAAAACACTTAGCATTTATTAGATGATTAATAAATACTAATTTCCTTTTTTCTTTTCAACCTGCTTATCTAATACTCTGAACTTGATCTGTGGGTGTCAGGAGGAATAGCATGACATGTTTTGTTTCACAAAGTGAACAAGTGTCAGTGTTAGAAACATTCCAGAAACTTCACACTCAGGGCTTTATTTTGGGTGACATTTTAATCTGCTTAGGAATTATTTCATAGGTCAGTGTTTTCCAAAATCAGGGTCCATAGATGTATTCTTGGAGGTCCAGAGAGCTCTCTGGAGTTATCTTTGTGTGTTTTCATTTAAACTATAATAAAATTAATATTCTCTTATTAGCATGATCAGATTTAATTGAGTGATTTCAGTGTCCATATGTGCAATGTCTTTGAAATTTTCAGAGCCCATATTTACAATTGCCTAAACACCAAATAGTTCTATTTTTATTATCATGGGTGAATGAGAAAAAAAGTAGAGTCTATAAGTTATTGTGCATTTGCACCAAGTGGAGGCCACTGCTAACAAATATGGAATCTTTGCATGACTACAAAAAAGATATGCCTTACCTCTGCCTTTGAAACAAACTGTCTTGCTATAAACAATAAACCTAATAAAGTAGTAAGTTATATGTTGCTTAAAGGTGATAAGTGTTATGAAAAGAGAGAAGGCAGAATAGGTTAAGGAGAATCAGGAGCACTAGAGCAGGATTGGGGAGGGGTGTCAGGTTGCAATATTAAATATATTGGCCAGAGTTGGTCCCATTAGGAAGGCAACATTCAGCAAAGACTATTAGCAGGTGAGAGAGATATCTGGGGCAAATATCTGAGAGCAGCAGATACCTAGAGGACAAGTGCTTGAGAAAGAGAAAGCTATGTCACTAAAGCAAGAGTATGGCTGATGTGTTTAAGAAATAGCAAGGAGTCCAGAATGGCTGGAGCAGAGTAAGTGAAGAAGAGAACAGCAGGAGATGATTGTCAGAGAAATAAAGTGTAGAAAAATGATAGGGCATTGTAAGGATTTGGGCTTTTAGTTTAGATGGAATGAGGTTTTGAGCAGAAGATAACTGGATATGAATTACATTACAAAAGGATCGCTCTGAGTAGACTATAGGTTGGCAAAGGAAGAACAAGGAGACCTATTTGGAGGCTATCTTAGTGGTCCAGATGAGAGATGACCATGGTGTAGACAAAGATGGTAATTAGTGAGGATGCTAAGAAGTGGTAAGATGCTGATTCAATCCTGAAAGTAGAAACAATCACATTTGTCAAGAAATTGAATAAAGATGTGAGAGAAAGAGAAGATTCAATGATGACTCCAAGGATGTTGGCCTAAATGATTGGAAGACGGATTTTCCACTTTGAGAGAAGGCTGTAGGTAGAGCAATTTTGGAAGGGACACACTTGAATTTGAGACATCTGTTAGACATTCAAGGGGATTGTGCCTCTGGAGCTCAGGAGAGCTGGTCAGAGATGGAACCATGAGTGTCCTCAGTATTTACAGCTATGAGAGTAGTCAATGGAAAGGAATGCAAAGGAATGAGCCCTGGGACTCTCCAATGGTGAGTGCTTGTGGAGAGAAGAAGGAGCCACAAAGGAAATTGAGAGGGAAGCTCCAGTGAGACAGGCAGAAAACCATGAGTGAAGTGTCTTGGAATCCAGATGAAGAGTGGCATTATAAGTCCAACTCTCCACTGGCATAGTTGGAATGTGTCCCTTCCAGTGGGATTAGGTGCCCTTATAAAGAGGCTTGACAGAGGGAGTTCATTCCTTCTTGCACTTCCACCTTCTGCCATGTGAGGACACAGCACTCTTCCCCTCTAGATAATGCAGCCCTCACCAGATACCAGATGCCAGTGCCTTGATTTTGGCTTCCCAGCCTCCAGAAGTGTGAGAAATAAATTTCTAGGATTTATAAATCACCCAGTCTCTATAAATCATCCAGGTATTTTGTTACAGAAGCACAAATGGACTAAGACATTTATTAACCTGTAAGAAGGCTATACATCCATGCCACTTGCCATGCAGCTTCACAGTGCCCTCCCACTGTGGGTGAAGGTACTTTCCCACCACCACACTGGGCTTGGGTATGTGACTTGTGTTGGCAGGTGTGAATGAAACAGAGGCTTGAAGTGGACTTGCCTAGTTTCTTTTATGTCTTGCATTCCTGGCATTTTCCTTGAAAAGGGCATGTCCTGGATAGCTGCTGATTGAGGGAGAATGAAAGACTCATGGGGCACACCTGAACCCAATGTATAGTTTAAACCTATCTGCCCTCATCTAACCAGCAGACCTGTGAGCATAAGAAAGCAATGCTTATTTTTATAAGCCACTGAGTTTGAGCTGATTGTTATAACAATAAGCTTGCTGGCTTATTATTATAAGCCACTGAGCTCCTCATGCAACATCATTTCAGTTAATTGTGTCCCCAGTTACACAAGTCCCCAGAAACACTTATACCACCCAAAGAAAAGGAGAGTCTCCCTACCTTGATCAGACCTGACTTCATTTGATTTAAATAGATGTAACATTTCTTCCACCTGCATGATGTGGCAAAAATTTGTTCCTGCTGATGCATGCGTGTGTGTGTGTGTGTGAATATTTCTCAGTCCACGCCCATGGTCATGCTTTAGAACCACTAGATTAGATGACCTCTAAGGTTTCTTCCAAATCTAAAATTTCATGATTCTGTATCATCCAGTTCATGCCATTTGTTCACTGCTTCACCTATATCTCCTCCATTGTGGCAGCTTCTGCTTCAAGTTAAGTGGAGGTCATTGTCTGCCCCCTCTGCTTTAGTGTCATTATTTCTGAGATCCTTTGCAACCAGAAAAGGCAAGAGGCCTCCACCCACCCAGAGGTTTGTATCACAGCCTTAAGATAAGAGGGCAAGGGACGAGTACAGAGATGGAGTGCATGTGGTGTGAATAATCCCACGGTGTGGGGAGGAGCAGTAGGAATAGTTGTTGCTGGAGGATACCAACCTTGATCCTAGACTTCCAAATCAAATTGCTGCTTGCAATAGGTTAAGTCAGCTCCAGGAAATAGAGCAAATAGATTTGCCATTTGAATAGAGAGTATACAACAAAGGAAGAAATTTACGTAACTATGTGGAATATTGGAAAGTCTCATCATCATGGATATCCCACTGACATCTTAGAAATTCCTAGACAGGGCCTGTCCTTAAATACAGGTGGATATTGGGAGAATAAGTGCTGTGTGCTCTCTCTGTCTGTCTCTGTCTCCGTCTCTCTCTCTCACTGTCTCTCTCTCTCACACACAGACGCGCGTGTGCACGTGCACACACACACACACACACACAGAGAAGCTTCCTATAACTTCTGGGGAGCATACAAAGTTAATGGGATATAAATTCCATCTTTTAAGGAACTCCTGGGTCCTTTTTTAAAAAAAAGAAAATTTTAGAGAGAGTCTCTCTCTGTCTCCCAGGCTGGAGTGCAGTGACGTGATCATAGCTCACTGCAGCCACAAACTCCCTGATTCAAGCGATCCTCCAATCTCAGCCTCTTGAGTAGCTGGTAGTAAAGGTGTGCACAACCACACCTGGCTAATTTTTTTTTTAATTTTGTAGAGAACCTCGTCCCTGAGCACTTTTAGAGTTACAATTCATAAGGTGTCAACATAGAAAGCAGACTGGCATTCACATTAGCCATGAAAAGGCTCTTTCTATCTAAATAGCTTAAAGTTTACTGGATTAAAAAGGAATTTCCTTCTTTATCTATAGAGATTATAGAATTGCTTCTTTTGTGATTTCCTTCTCTGTCTCTCCCGGAAGGCTGATCTACTCCTACTTTATTCTTACTGATCCAAATCATCCTACTCCAAAGAAGCTGAGTTGAGGTTTAGACAGACCACAGACTCTGTTTTATTGTCTCACTACTATAAAAGAGGGATAAAGATCCAATAAGCACTGCTCACTTTTCTTGAACATCTTGAGACCCTGGTCTCTTTCATTGGTAACCTTTAATTCTGGCTCAAGTGGTGAGAATGTATGTGTGTGCGCATGCAAATGCATATGTTAGAAATGAGAATACATTTTAAAGCACAAAATAAACTTTTCAAAAGCATACCCGATATTAAGTCACTCTGGGAAGCCATGTGCTTATTGCAATTTTGAGGCATTCATTCATCAGCAAGGTTTTGAAGGCTGGCTACACTGAGTGGAATATGGTCATTTAACAATGTAATCTTTGTAAGGTTCATCAATCTCATTTGAATAAATATATCAGTTAAATAGATCAATTTCAGTTAAATAAAATTATGGTACATACATAAGATGGAAAGTATTTCAAACTCTGAAGCTCTTAAAGAGAATTATTTAGCCCACCTCCAAGATATGCTGTTAAGTGAAAAAAGACAGACGCAACAGTGTGTTTCGTGAGCTACCATTTATGTAAGGAAAAAAAGGATATATATGTATATGCTTATATTATAAAAGCCCACAACGTTTCTGAAAGACTACATAGGAAACTATAACTGTGGTTGCCTGTGGGAGGGTGGCCCCAGACAAGGCATGAAACCAGAGAAATGTATTTGCGACTGTGTATTTGAATTTGTCGTACATGTATATATTTTGCCTATTCAACAACAACAAAAAACTCAAAATAATAAAAAAGAAATCACCTTTAATCCCATCTTTAGTAGTTATGTGGTAGAGCACTCTACTGACATGAGGCTGGGCTTTGGGATCAGACAGGTGAAAATTTGGATCTAGGAAGGGCTCCGTGGCTCACGCCTGTAATCCCAGCACTTTGGGAGGTAAGAGGGGAGGATCGCTTGAGCTCAGGAGTTTGAGACCAGCCTGGGCAACATAGGGAGACATCCATCTCTATTTCTATTAAAAAATAATAATAATAAAATAAAATAAAAATAAATAAATAAAAGATTTGAATCCACATGTTAACTGGGAGACTTCCTGGAGGTGCCTTACCTTCTCTGACTACCCATTTACTTCTATGTAAAATGAGGAAAATGATAACCACCTAAAAGGATGGCATCCAGGATTAAGAAAAATAATGAAAGGAAAGACCCGTAGGCACTCAGAAAACTTTATTCCTCTTTCCTCCGTGTATGTAGGAAGGATCCTGGATTGGTTATATGATGTCCTTAGTAATTTTTTTTTTTTTTTTTTGAGACGGAGTTTCACTCTTGTTGCCCAGACTTGAGTGCAATGGCGCCATCTCGGCTCAGTGCAACCTCTGCCTCCCAGATTCAAGCGATTCTCCTGTCTCAGCCTCTGAGACAGTAGCTGGGATTACAGGCACATGCTACCATGTCTGGCTAATTTTTTTGTATTTTTAGTAAAGATGGGTTTCATCATATTGGTCAGGCTGGCCTCGAACTCCTGACCTCACGTGATTCGCCCACCCTGGCCTCCCAAAGTGCTGGGCGCCCGGCCTGCCCTTAGTAATTTTTAAAGAGTTAATTGATTGCAGCCTGTTTACATTCAAAAATCTTTGATAAGAAGTGCCTCCATGTGCTACAGGAACAGATACTGGGAGCCGACCTCGGTGCCTCAAAACCAAGATCCCAGCTGAAGCATTGTCTTGGAAGGAAGGTGGGTGTGAAGAAAAAAAGGAAAGAAATGAAAAATCAAATTTTTCTCTTTGTCTCAGTGCATGAAATTTCACCATTAAAGTTCTCTCTTTTATATCTTGGTGGCTAGTAAATCCCTAACAGCCCTAATATAGATGATATTTAAACCTCATCTGCTAACACTTTGCAGGGAATTCGTTTAAGCAATTAAAATCTTCCCTTTCTTCAAACACCGCCATCCGTAAAACAGAGAACCGTGAAAGGGAAGGCCAATGGCCCTCTAGTCTAGTCCAAACTGCAACCTAAGATTTTAGAAGTCACTCCTTCCTCAAGACCCTTTACTGCCATCTGCTGGAAAAATTTGGTATTAACACACAGATTGACCTATGACTACAAGACAATGGACCCTCTGGGATTGTGCAACTAACACACCGCCTGCAGAACTGTGAGCAATGCCCCAAAACAAGCTTCACAGTTTTGCCAAGGGCTGGCACTACTGCAGCACAGCCGCCCTTGATCGGTTGCTGTCCCTTCAGGCGTGCGTCCCATGTGAATTCTTTCCTGCCAGGACTTTCCTTGATAACTCTTCCCCATCCATGGTACTAGATGACTATAGCTCCCTTTCCCCAGAACCTCTAGAACGGAATATCTGCAGGGCCCCTTCAGACCATTTCAAAAACCCCTTTAGGTGTCCATGACCTCCCCAGGTGAAAAATTTTTTAAGGAATGTGAATTCATTTTTCCATCATTACTTGAGGCAGCACCATAAATTGTGACAGTGGAGGCCTAATGGAATGCAGCATCGCACGCGAGCCCCATGGATGGGAAACAGACCTGATTAGGTGCCATCAAAACAACACAACTGGCCATTGGAAACTCTGCTGAGGTCTCAGGTGCAGAGGAGCAGGAGAGAAGAAGAGAAAGAAGCCCTGTGGGGCTCACACAGCCGGCCAGCCTCTCATCTCAAAGACAGAAATGAGGTTTGGCTTCATTCTTTTCTGCCCACTGATTGCTTTATTTCAAATTACCCTAACTACTTAGCATGGCAAATTAAGTTAAAACCCCCAAAAGTTTGCGGAGAATGTCATCTAATCTGATTAAAAGGAATAGTCCCGTCACAAGCTAGGGAGGAAATGGAAATTACTCTGAGTGCAGTGCTATTAAATAATTTGCATAGACTTGCATATGGTATACATCAGAAAAGCATATGCTCTTTAGATTTAATGAAATAATTTTCCCTCTCTAAAGACTTACAGTCTCTGTCCTTCCCTATCTGTCTTTTCCTCTTCCCAGCTGTCTCTTTTTGAATGCTAAAATTATTTCATGAGGAGGGTACATAGCAATGCACAAATTACATGAAATATGTTAATAATCTTCCTGCTGGCAGGGCTGGGAGGCCCTGAAACTGCATTGCCAAACTTCCCAAATGTCCCCCTTGTCAATCTCACATAATTAAAGACTCCCTTTACAACCTTAAAATGTTCAGTTTGATTCATTTGGGGCTTCCATTGATGGGGGAAGGGTGGTTAAAACCAATCCTTTGGCTCTACTTTCCCAAATAATGTCTTCCTAACTCTATGCAATAGCATCTAAATCAAAATGAAAATGAAAGGAAAAATTGCCATCAAGCCCATGTCATCTACATCAGTTGAGTCTGTGACACTGCCATTGCGGTTGCACACATACAATAATCATCCTTGAAAGATTTTTGTTCCTGCTCTGCTTTTCAGGATTCAAAACCCTTGACAAATGTTAGCTGCTATTAAAGCATCACCCCCATTCTATCAATGGAAACAAGGAAGCCCAGATAGGGGAGTATGATGGGCTAGTGGCTATTGGCCGGGGAAGGGAAGGGGAGGGGAGATGAAATCTAACTATTTTTGTATTCTCTATGGATATTCACTAGTTTTTTAGTAATATTTTAGCAGATCTCATGTTCAGTTGTAATGTAGCCAACAGAGGAATTCTAGTGAATTCCCCAACAAAATTACATTAGGATCAAATGTGATCGTTATAAACACTATCCAGATGTTGGGGATGGACTGGATATAACTCTTTAAGCCCCAAATTACAGTATAATAAATGCAAGCATGGGGATCTGCCAATACATCTGAACTTCGTGTCGGAAACCAGGTCTGACCTTAATTTAACTCTGTAAGGACCTAAGAATTTCCCCACTTGTACAGTTAGGATGCATTCAAACATCTCCAAGTGCCATATTGTCATGAGTTTTATCACTTACTTGAAGCATGACCATATCAGATTCTGGAGTCAAGCCAATCTTAATGCAAGCATTTTATTAACACATTTAGAAAGGAAACAGAATCACAACTAGAAATAACTATTGAGGTTATGAAACAAACCTGTGAAATGAAATACAATATAATATTAAAATCACATTTGTCCTTGGTAAATCTCAGGGAGTTAAGATAGTATAATAAGCACACACTAAAATATTGTACTACGTAAACCAGCAATGCAAATTACTACAGGCCCACAGAGAAAGATATAATTTGGCAAGAAAAAATTTCATCTTCTGCCCCTGAAATCTTTTCATTATGCAGGGTTGTTAGAAATTGATAACTTTGTGTGATAGCTCAAGAAGATCAGGACCGAATATATCATAATTAGAATATCAGTGGTTATAGGGAAGATAAATAGTTCAAATATTCTAGTGTCAAATATTTTAAAAGAATAGGCCCTTTGGAAAGCTGGAATCAATAGACTAACCAATTTATTAAGTAGTAAACTATGGGATGACTGCTATCTGTGTGATATCGTGTTGGGTAATGCTGGAAGAAACAGAAAGTAAAAAGAAAGATTTTAAGGAGTTCCAAATATGTATCAGGTCCTTTAAGAAATGCATGTTCTTTATCTGATTTTAATGTAGGATGTATCAAACCACAGAATGGTCTCCTCCCTGGAGAAACTTAAAATATAGTGCCAAAGTTATGAAATATACAACCCCCCAAAATTCAGAAGTTAAATCATCAAACAAAATAATAGATGTCATGGCCAAGTGTGGTGGCTCACGCCTGTAATCCCAGCACTTTGGGAGGCCGAGGTGGGCAGATCACCTGAAGTTAGGAGTTCGAGACCAGCCTGACCAACATGGCAAAACCCCATCTCTACTAAAAATACAAAAAAAATTAGCCGGGCTTGGTGCCACATGCCTGTAGTCCCAGCTACTCAGGAGGCTGAGGCAGGAGAATTGCTTGAACCCAGGATCCAGAGGTTGCAGTGAGCTGAGATTGCACCACTGCACTCCAGCTTGGGTGACAGAGCAAGACTCCATCTCAAAATAATAATAATAATAATAATAATAATAGATGTCACAAGTCAGCATAAGTAAAGCATTGAGGGTCTCTGTGCATCTCCCACCACCAACTCTCCAAATGAAAAAAGCTATTTGTATCAGTTGAAAAGTATTGAAAACACCTGAAATCTGCTACCAAAAATGTGAATGCTATGTCATGATTATAATTGTTTACCAAGAGTTTTTTTAAATCATTCTTTTTTTACAAAAAAAGTAAAAATTTATCATTATCACATTCATATAGCCTGTGAATCTCCCTTTGCTCCTTCCTGCTCCCAGCCCCCTGTATTTTTGTCACTTGTTATATGACATTGAGGTAGACCAACAAAAAAAGAGTTCTCGGAATGGGAAATTTGAGTGAGCGGGCACTGTGGGCCTCAAAGTCATCTCAGAGGAATAATCAGAGGAATATATATCTGTCCATTGACAGATAACCTGATACACAACGTGTGATATATGCATACAATGAGATATTCCTTGGCCTTAAAAAGGAATGAAGTACTGATGCATACTACAAGATGGATAATAGAGAACCTTGAAAACGTGATGCTGAGTGAAAGAAGCCAGACACACAAGGACAAATATTCCATGATTCCCTTTATATGAGGTATCTAGAGTAGTCAAATTCAGATAGAGCAAGCAGAATAGTGGAGACTAGGGGTGGAGGAAGGGGAGAATGGGGGGTAATTGTTTAATGGGTGCAGAGTTTCTGTTTGAAATGATAAAAAATTCTGGAAACAGTAGTGACAGTGGTGATGATTGCACCACGCTGTGAAGGTACTTAATGCCACTGAATGGCACACTTAGAAATCATTAAAAAGATAAATGCTTATGTTTGTATATTTTACCACAATAAAATATCTACTGTTTTCTCTCAGGAAAAAGCAGTAGAAGCCAAGATGCCCTGGCAGTGACAGCCGTGGAGTGTGCGAGGAAAAGAGATTACAGAGCGTAGGTGGCATGGGTTTACCTAAGGCAGTTTCCTCCCAGGGCCGGTCAGTGTGTGTCAAACAAAAGGGACTGTCTAGCTAGAGATCACTTTAGAAGTGTCTGACCCATCTAAAGGCAACAATCTAATCAAAAAAACAAAGCAGAACACTGTACAAAGTCTCTCCAGGGCAAGGGTACCAATTTGTCACTCCTGGTATTAGACATCAATATAATGTTAGACCTGCCAGATTGCAGTGGTTGTGAAATCAACTGGAAGTGAAGAAATGGAAGAGAGTATGCTAAGAAGCTTCAATTTGGTCTTGCAGCCATGGGAAGTTTCCTAGCAGGAGAATGACTTACTGAAAGGAATGTTTTAAAAGGCTTAAATTTTACAACCCTTCAAGGGTGCCCCAGACAAGCACTCACACACTCCTGGAAGGATTACTAATTGTTTCAGCCTTTCAGAAGAGCAGTTTGGCAATACAGGTAAGGAGTCTTAAAGAAAAGTTCATACTCTTCTAGAACCCTTCCTCAAGAATATAATCAGATAAGGATTAGACTTACATGTAAGGTCATTAATATTACAGAGAAGTATTTTAATAGCAAAAAAAAAAAGTTTTTTCAGAAAAAAATTAAATGTCCAAAAGTAGACAAATAAAAAAATATATAGTTTATCACAAGACAGAATGAGGGAACTTTTCAAACAACACTCTTAAAAAATTTCCAGCAGCATGGGAAAAAAATCCCCATGATATAAAGTTAAGAAAGCAGAATATAAAATTATACAGTATTAAGACAATTATGAAAATATACACAGAGCTACACATTCTCTGGGTGGTTGGATTATGAATGATTTATTTCATTTATACTTTCTTGGGTTTTAAAATTTTCTACAACATACATGTGTTACTTTTATGAGAAAAAACAATAAAAGTTATGGAAAGAAAAAGAAGTTGACAACCACACAAGATGAATTAGAAGGGAAAGAGTAGAGACAAAAACAAAAAAAATCTGGCCTTTGATGGAGGGCATGGGGGAGGGGGGAAGTTTGTTACTGTTGTTTTGTTTTGTTTCAAGTAAAAGATGTTATACTACCTGTGGAACAAAGAGGCACAGCCACCAACGGGAAAGGATTGGTTATTAACTACGGCAGAAACAGACCTACAGAAAAGATCACTAGTCACACACCATAGCTTTATTTAACAGCCCCTCTTTTTATAGAAAAGAATACAATTAATTTTGACATTAGTCCAAATGTTATTATTTGTGTGGTTAATTGTCACCTATTTATGGTTTTGAAAAAGATTGGTCTGTGAATACAAAGACTCTTGGGCTCCCGGTCTCTGCCATGAACTACTAACCTCTTGGGGAAATTGGCCTCAGTTTCCTCATCTGTTAAGAAGCACAAGTTAAAATAGATGATCTCTAAAATGTTTTCCAGCCTTAAATGCTATGACTATTTTAGTCCATATTAATTTCATATTAATGAAACCAACCTGTAAGTGTATTTTCAGCTAGACCACCCACCAAATCAAACTAAATTGGAATGTCTTTACACGTGCCAGTATTCTAGGTGCCATATTAAATTAAAACAGAGTTCTTTCTCCAGCATTTAACATTTTCAAAAATTGTTTGTAGACTTAAGGGAAAAGTGAGTCATGAGATTTGTGAAAAAAGCTCTACAATGGGACAATCTTTTTTTTTTTTTTTTTTTTTAAGTCCAAAGACTAAAAGAAGCTTAGTTGAGGTGGCAGATGGGGAACACACCTAAACATACAAACAACCTTTTGGTACCACCTGCCTTGCGTTGATACAGAGTGAGGGTAAGCTTGTCTTTTTTTTTTTTTTTTTTTTAATACAACTGCCTTCCAATAAGAAACTTGGAGGGATTCTCCAAATATAAAATGCAACAGGATGGAAACATAAAACCAGATCCAACTCACCTGAATTTTCAAATAAAGAACAAAAGCCTTCATTTAATAAACAGAAAATATTTTATTTTTTTACTTTTCATTTTTCTTTTCAGTAGTGGTACTTCTTGCTATAGAAAATATTTTAAAGCAGCAGTCTGCAAACTTTCTCTTAAAAGGCCAAATTTTAATTTAGGCTTTGCTGATTATACAAGAATCTCTGTCACAACTATTCAGTTCTGCCTTTGTAGCACAAATTATTCATAGACAATTCATGGACAAGTGGACATGGCTTTGTGCCAATAAAACTTTTTTACAAAAACAAAGGGCCAGACCATTTGCGTACTATCTTAGTCTATTTTCTGTTGCTATAACAGAATACCTGAGACTGGATAATTTATAAAGGAAAGTGATTTACTTAGCTCACAGTTCTGGAGGCTGGAAAGTCCAAGATCAGGTTAGCGCATCTGGTGAGGGCCTCTTGCTGCTCCATAGCATGGCAGAAAAGAGGACGGGCAAGTGAGCCTGTGTACAAAGAGGTGGGCTAGCTTTATAACAACCTGCTTTTGCAGTAACTAATCCAGTCTCAGGAGACAGAAAACTCACTCACTCGAGAATTAACTCAGCCCCTCAAGAACAGCATTAATCCGACTTAATGACCTAATCACCTTTTCAATGCCCCACATCCCAACACTAGCAAACTGGGGACAAAATTCCCAACACATGAATTCTGAGGGACTCACTCAAACCATAGCACCTACCCCTGTTGTAAAGCATTTTTTCAGTTCACATTGAATCCAGTTATTAGAAGATAAGGGTGAAAAGGAAGAGTAAGAAAAACATAATGAGTGGAAAGACTGAGGTGTATGGGAGGAATGAGTGGGAGGGAGATAGAGAGAAAATGCAACAAGAGTAGTGACTTGAGCCCAAGGAGGAAATTAGAGTTAATACTCACACGGAAGAGGCCAATGCAGAAAGAAAAAAAAAAAAAGAGGGAAATGAAGAGGAAGAAAGAGAAAAAGTGATAAAGAGAAACAGCACAGAAGCATGAAACCTGTTTCTATTATTGTCATTGGGCCACAAAGGAAAATGCTAGGGGTTATTTATAAACAAAAAGCACTTATAACTAAATTTGGTGGGTTTTTTTTTTTAATGTTTGACTTGCAGCCTTAAATCTTTTATTGTGCAATGGCTTCTGTCTGTAATTCCAGTAATTTAAGAGGCCATGGCAGGAGGATCACTGGAGCCCAGGCACCTTGGGCAACATCGCAAGACTCTGTCTCTACAAAAAAATGAAAAAAATTAGCCAGGTATGGTGTCATGCCCCTGTGGTCCCAGCTAGTCAGGAGGCTGAGGTGGGAGGATCACTTGAGCCTGGGAGGTCAAGACTGTAGAGGGCTGTGATTATGCCACTGCACTCCAGTCTGGGTGATGGAGTGAGCCCTTGTCTCAAAAAAATCAATCAAGATTTATTTTTTTAAAAAAATTTAAAAACCTATAAGAAAAACAGACTGAAAGAGAAAGGCTAAAAGTAAAGGAATCCAAAGAAAAGAATTTATAACAATTCCTGAAAGGAGAGCACCAAATGGGAGCAGGGGCAGGACACAGTGACAGGCAGGAGAAAACGAAAAGCAAAGGGTCATTTTTCCTGTCCTCTCAGTCTCTGCTTCCTGGAATTCCAGGTGCCAAGTCTGATCTGCAACCCCTAGAAATTTCCTGTTCAAAATGGCCAGTTGACACATGTCCAGCAATGGCTTGGCAGCCATCCCTCCTCAGCCCTCCACTCATCCCAAGCCCAAGCGGTCTCAGCCTACCACTCACTTGCCTTTCCAGAAATGGCTAAATGTCAAATCCCTCCCTGGCACTGTGAGTGTGTACACTGACAAGGGTGGAAAATTAAGCATAGATCCGTTTCCTCATCCATTGGTCACACCTTAGCATTTCCTTTCAAGTAAGAATTACATGGAAAGGACCTCCAGACCTAGGGATCCTGTAGCACTTTGGTTCTAATGACTAAAGCAGACTCTTCAGTTCTGACCTTGTAAACATCATAACCTGGGGTGTGGGTGTCAGAAAGGAGAAAAAAGGCCTCGGAGCCATTGGGCAGAATTACATTTAAGCCATCTCAATTAAATGGGCATTAATCTCTCTCCCTGCCCCTTCTATTTCTTTCTCGCATGCTCCATTTGTCCTCTAGAGACAACTCAAACGACCTCTTTTCAATCCATACCTGGCTTTAAATAACACTCACATTCAGGAAGCTCTTCTTTACATTTAACCCAAATCCTTTCTGCTAAGTTAAAACCTGTTTCCTCAGTGGAGATTTGGAACAGCTGGTTCCCATTCTCTTTATGGCAACTCTTCTTAAAGATTCATAGGCTTATAAAGGATGTCCATACCAACCCCACCTAAGGCATACAGCTCCCTTAAGCATTTTCTAATAATATTTTCCTATGCATTTATCAATAATCAATTGCCTAGTCTGTAGAGATCTGACTCATTGAGCAAATTTCTACAGCTCAAGGAAGACAATATCCAGTAACTCAAGGGGCAAAAGGGCATAAAGGCAATCACTTTTTACTTGAATTATTAAATACCTGCTTTTGTGAAGACACTGCTAATTTGAAGTTTGGGACAGAACAAAGACTAAAACTGAAGCAGAGTGTGTATGTCTAAGGAAGGAAGCATGTGGGAATGACCAATCCTTAGCCAACTGCCTACAGCTCTGCTCAAGAACATTATCTCTTTGTGAGAGCAAGGAGAGGCATTTTAGAATTTTAACAAATAGCACCCAATGCTGGTCTCTCAATAAGATTTGTAACTGTCTTCTCCTGATCACATATCTCAAACCATTTCTTCTCTAAAGCATTAAAAAAAATATATCCAGAATAATACAAAAGATGACTTTTAGGAGCAAACAACATATGTTCTTGAACATCTGTGCTTTTCCCATGCAATTTTTTTTTTCCATTATTGTCAAGAGAAAACTAGTTTAGTGGAAAGTTTCTCCACAGAGGCACAAGTCTGTAATACTCCCTGTTGATTACATATAAAAGACACAAAATATTAGTTTATTAAAAGCAGCTTCAACCACTGCTGTACAAAGCAGTTCTCTGATGGAACAGATTTATGAAGTAACAGCTGAAAGGTATGCAGATCACAAGATACATGACAAATGTACTTTATTACATGGATCAGAAATACCACATGTACTAACAGTTACTGTACAATGATACACAACACCCAACTAAGACTATTTAAAGGTTTTGCTGATATTGAAAACTATAAAGACACAATGTGAGAGTAAGAAAGTGTTTCATAAGATAGCATAATGCCAAGACAATTCATCGCTTTAGGATATTAAATACATTCCGCATATTAAAAACTTAATGTATTATAAAGCTATGCCATTCTTTAAATGAAAATTCGAAGGACTTAACTCCATTCATTTTTTTTTACAGGACTATTGCAGTACCATTCATTGTTTAAAGCAGATGTTTATAACATTTTTCCATACTTTAAAGTGGAACTTAATGGAATGAATACCAGACCTAACATTAACAAAATTAAAGAGATTTCATATTTTATTTCCACCAAAAAGATACTTAAGTCTACAGTTATGTAGTACCAAAAAACTATGTAGAGCAAAACAAGCATGATACATTTCAAACGTGACAATTTATTACGAGGCATTTTTTTTTTTTGGCTGAAAAGAACTTTAACAGCTTTCAACCCAAATTCCAAGAACAGTTGGCCCTCTGTATCTATGAATTCTGCATTTGGGGCTTCGTCCTGAGATAAAAAATATTCAAAAGAAAACTACAGTTGCATCTGTACTGAACATGTACTTTTTTTCTTATCATTATTCCCTAAATACAGTGTAACAACTATTTACATAGCATTTTCATTGTATTATAAGTAATCTAGAGATGATTTAAAGTACAGTCATGCATTGCATGATGACATTTCAGTCAATATAGGCAGTGGCCCCATAAGATTACAGTAGAGCTGAAACATTCCTATGGCCCAGTGACACTGTAGCCATCTTAACATCACAGTGCAATGCATTACTCACGTGTTTGTGGTGATGCTGGTGTAAACAAACCTACTGTGCTGTCAGTCATATAAAGGTATAGCACATACTATTATGTACAGTTCATAATACTTGATAATAATGACTACGGTTTATGGCTTTACTATACTTTTTATTTTAGAGTGTACTCCTTCTACTTAAAGAAAAAGTTGACTGTGAACAGCCTCAGGCAGGTCCTCCAGAAGGTATTGCACAAGAAGGTGTTGCTCTCATAGGAGATGGCAGCTCCATGCCTGTTATTGCCCCTGAAGGCCTTGCAGTGGGACAAGCTGTGGAGGTGGAAGACAGTGTAGATGGAGGCTAATGTGTTTGTGTCTCCGTTTTTAACAAAAAAACTTAAGAAGTAAAAAAAGAAATTAAAAAATTAAAAATTGTGGAAATAGAAAAAAGCTTATAAAAATATAAAATATTTGTGTACAGCTGTACAATGTATTTGTGTTTTAAGGTAAGTGTTATGACAAAAGGGTTATACAGTTTAAAAAATTAAAACGTTTATAAGGTAAAAAAGTTACAGGAAGCTAAAGTTAATTTATTATTGAAGAAAGTTTTTTATAAGTTTATGTAGCCTAAGTGCACAGTGTATATAAAGCCTACAGCAGGCCGAGTACAGTGGCTCACGCCTGTAATCACAGCACTTTGGGAGGCTGAGGCAGGTGATCACCTGAGGTCAGGAGTTCAAGGCCAGCCTGACCAACATGGAGAAACCTCATCTCTACTAAAAATACAAAATTAGCCGGGCGTGGTGGTGCATGCCTGTAATCCTAGCTAGTCGGGAGGTTGAGGCAGGAGAATTGCTTGAACCCAGGAGGTGGAGGTGGAGGTGAGCTGAAATTGCGCCATTGTACTCCAGCCTGGGCAACAAGAGTGAAACTCCGTCTCAAAAAAAAAAAAAAAAAAAAAAAAATCTACAGCAGTATACAGTCATGTCTGAGGCCTTCACATTCACTCGTGGCTTACTCACTGACTCACCCCAAGCACGAGTCCTCCAAGCACTATTCATAAGTGGTACAGATGTACCATTTTTTAATCTTTTACACTGTATTTTTACTGTACCTTTTCTATGTTTAGATACACAAATACTTCCCATTGTGATACAATTGCCTACAGTACTCAGTACAGTAACTTGCTTGACCAATTTGTAGCCTAGAAGCAATAGGCTATATCACATAGCCTAAGTGTAGTAGGCTATACCCTCTAGATTTGTGTAAGTACAGTCTATGACATTCACACAATGATTAACGATATTACCTAGTGACACACTTCTCAGAACACATCCCAGTCATTTAGTGACATATGACTATATATGGGAGGATGGGCATGGGTTATATGCAAATATTTCACCAGTTTATGTAAGCGATTCGAGCATCTGTGGATTTTGGTATCTGTGAAGATCCTGGCACCAATCCCCAATAGATTCTGAAGGATAACTGTACAATGTTTGAATCCATTTTGCTACATTCCAACCAAATGCCTGTCCACCTTAGACTGACACCTCAAGGCTCCCAAGGTGCCCATTTCAGCTCCCAAAATCTTGGTTAGAAGGTGCTTCCTTAAATCAAATAAAAGTCTGTCTCTCTGTAGCTTTCCATCATAGGTATTCATTCTATACTCTGGGACAGGCGGCTTGCTCACTACTTAGCAGTTGCATGACTTTGGGTAAATTTAGTTAACCTTTCAAACTGTTTTCTCATCTGAAAATAGGGATAATTAAAGTATTGATCCCACAGTGTTTTAAGGATTAAATAATATACGTAAAGCATTTAAGAGAGTACGCATTCTCTAAATGTTGGCTGTTGGGTTATTTTTACTGCTTGCCTACCAAATTAAGCTTATTTGGCAACACATTGTATTTTTTCCCCTGCTCTAAAATAACTGCAAAAGACTCTTGGCATTCAACTGCGGAAAATTTAGGGTTTTGTAAGCAGGCCCAAAAGTGGCCCTGGGCCTCCTGGCTACCTGACAGTCCTCTGGAAACAGCAGAGTGACCTTTGACCTGATGTAAGTATTTAACAGTCCCACCTCACCCCTAAACATTTCCTTGTAAAATTGGTATGTGTCTACTGCAACGGTGTTTTTATTAATACATGCAGGCAAATAGAGGGAAAAAGACATATATTTTGTGTCTAGCACAAATTTGAATCACTCTGCCAGATGGCATCAGAAGTTAGTCACTTAACTAGTAAGATTAGCCAACAGCTTAGCATCTGCATTTCTATTGTAGTATTTATAAATTTGGCAATGCCTTAGATTCCTCCCAATTTTATGTTGTGGTTAGCACTTCCCTAAATTACACATTGCTGCCCCTCACCATCACGACCAGTCCATTTCAGATACTTGATTCAAGTCATTTATAGCTATTTTTCTTCTCCAACTCTTAAGCCATATTCCAGAAACACGGATCCAAATTTTGAAAATATCTGAATTTCCTAATAAGCAAATATATACTGCTGCATCCTTATTTGATGTAGCATGTGAATTACATAGTGGGAAGAGGTATCTACACTAATGTGACAGTAGAAAACAGGATGTGGTCAAAACCACTACTTGATTCTACCTTAGAGCTTCAACTGCAGTTTGCATTTCTTCTCTGATTAGTACCTTGGGCAACTACTGATCATGGCCTACACCTTCCCCTTTTGGATTGGTCAGCCCATTCCTAATGAAGTGTCACCTGAGGAAATCCAGTCTGCCTTAGGCCTAGAGATTTGAGGAGGGTTCTGTACATCATTATTCTACTTAAACCTCCTCTTTATCTGATCCTGAGCCCACATTAACCCAATCTATCACAGGTTGACCCAAAAATAGGTATTCTATCCTAAAATCACCTTTCTCTCTTAGCAAGAGTTTGCACATCCTTGAGAGGCAGAATGGCATTGTAAGAGTATAGGCTCTAGAGCCACACTGCCTAAATTTGAATCCCAGATTTCAGTTTTAGTTGTATGGCCTGTGTGCCTCAGTTTCCCCATGTGTAAACAGAGATTACATTAGTACCAAACTCAGATAATATTAGTACCAAACTCATGAGATTGCTGGGCAGATTAAATGAGTTAATACTTGAAGCAGTTTTGATCATCTTTAAATTATATTTTGATTTCAGACTTAATTTCTTAAAACACAAAAAGTGTTACATTCAATTCCTAATGTGATTTAGCTCACTCAATCTAATTCCAAAATGATTTGGTGCTTAGCTTGAGCTCCATCTTGTGGCTTTACAGCAATTCTCTGGAAAATGTCAGTCAAAAAGATGACAAATTTCAAAAAAATAAGCTAATTATTTAAAAGATAAAAGGACTATGCTATACTTCTCGATTTGTAATCTTTAAAAATAAAGTGCCAAAGATGTGACCATACCCCTGCACTAATTTTGAAATGCTAGTCTAAATTTCCTGCCAATATTTGGAGGTGGGGAGAATCTTGCTGGCAGTGTTCAGGAACTCAGTGCCTTAGAGGGTACTGACAACACTGTGTCAGTAAACTTCTCTTCAGCAGTCGCCTTTCCAGAGGCCATGTGACACTTGAGAACACGATTCCCAAATATGTTTTTTGGTAACGGTGCTTTGATTTTTGATTTTGTTAACTTTCAAGTTAAATCCTGAATGGACAAACTTCATGACTGGACACAATGAAGTGAAAATCCTAACATCAGAGAGGCTCTGGATGAAAGCTCAAAGCTACTATCAACAGAATCAAATTAGAGGTTATCAGCCACAGAAAACATGAACATAACCCTGGCATTGGTCTCTACCTGACAATGCTGCCAAAATGTAAATAAGTGCCAACTATGTAATATCACGAATGTAGACTCTTTTTTTTTTTTTTTTGAGATGGAGTTTCGCTCTTCTTGCTCAGGCTGGAGTGCAATGGTGTGGTCTTGACTCACTGCAACCTCTGCCTCCCAGGTTCAAGCGATTCTCCTTCCTCAGCCTCCCAAGTAGCTGGGATTACAGGCACCTGCCGCCATGCCCAGCTAACTTTGTATTTTTAGTAGAGACAGGGTTTCACCATGTTGGTCAGGCTGGTCTCAAACTCCTGACCTCAGGTGATCCATCTGCCTCAGCCTCCCAAATTGTCAGAATTTGGTGCCTGGCCCCTTTTTCAAAAATCATAAAAAATGTCTACATTAGGCCGGGTGTGGTGGCTCACGCGTGTAATCCCACCACTTTGGGAGGCTGGGGCAGGTGGATTACTTGAGTCCAGGAGTTTGAGACCAGCCTGGGCAACATGGCGAAACCCTGTCTCTACAAAAATACAAAAATTAGCTGGGTGTGGTGGCACCCACCTGTAGTCCCAGCTACTGGGGAGGCTGAGGTGGGAGAATCGCTTCAGCCTGGGAGGTGGAGGTTGCAGCGGAGCCACACTTGTGCCAATCACTCCAGCCTGGGTGACAGAGTGAGACCCCATCTCAAAAAAAAAAAAAAAAAAAAAAAAAACGTAAATAATTCAGCTACTGTATTTAGGCTGATATTGTCAGTGGCTTAACTGGTTGTTTGCAATTTTTTTTATTTTATGAATAAAAATGTACATATTCACTTTTCCCTCACAAATGCTATTGTTATTCATACCTACACCAAAGGCAACAAAGATCATGAATGACATCTTTCAATTCATATCTTTCTTAGCTGTTAAGAAATTTTAAGCATTTAAAGTTATCTACCAACTTTTCAATAAACTATTGAGGAAAAATAAGAAAAGCCTACTATATTTACACAATTCCAAGAGTTCACTGGCATCAAATTTTATAAGCTTAAATTTTCTGAAACATTTGGGTCATGTCCTCTTTATTACAATACATGTCCATGTATTGTGCCCCAATTTAGCAGTGTGCCTGGCACAAAGTTTGTGACGTCATGACCAAGTGGCCTTATTCTATTTCACATTTTACTTGAGTTCTCCTGGGAAGTTAACATCTTCTTCTAAACAGATACACAGCTCTCAGCCCTATGAGAGCAGAAATCTTATCTTATTCAATCTGTCCCAAGCATCTGGAAAGTCCCTGACCCACATACTAGGCACTCAGTAAGTATTTGGTTGTTCCAGTTAACATATAAGATGGTTAATCTGATTATAGTGAAATTCAGAGGGAATGCTAAGTTTAGATTGCTTAACTAAAAGTAAAATAAAAATGAATTTAGCAAACTGTAGTAAGACAGATTTAACTAAAAATCATTTCTCAGAAAACTAGTTTCAAAGAGTAGAAGCTAAACAGGTTTCTTTGCTGCTGGAACCCTGTAGGACTATTCTAATCCTAAACTAAAACCTTTTGTAAATCTTCAAGTATGTAGCATTTCCCAAATAGATGTGAACACAATTTATTTTTTTTAACCAAGCATCCAGAGGAAACTGATACTGAAGAACACACTCTGGGGAATGCTGCATGATACTATATTAGACCACACAATATTAACACTAAAGAACATTAAATCAGTTTCCATGAAAAACCTGAAATGTTCTAATTTCCTAAAAAGCATACTGATTTGTATATGTTAATATTCTACCTAAAATTAAGACAAGAAAACATTTAATTGAAATCTGGTCTTCTCTAGGACTAAAAAACCTTAAGCATACATGAAAGAAAAAAAAATCAAACGAAGATCTACACACAAAATATCTTTTATTCTGTGGAATCAAAGCTCCACACAAGTACTTTATAAGATCCATTAATATTGTATTTTTTTTTTTTTTTTTTTTTTTGAGACAGAGTCCTACTCCATTGCCCAGGGTGGAGTGCAGTGGGGCAATCTCGGCTCACTGCAACCTCCATCTCCTGGGTTCAAGCAACTCTCCCGCCTCAGCGTCCCGAGTAGCTGGAACTACAGGTGCGCGCCCCCATGCCCGGCTAATTTTGTATTTTTAGTAGAGATGGGGTTTCACCGTATTAGCCAGGCTAGTCTTGAACTGACCTCGTGATCCACCTGCCTCGGCCTCCCAAAGTGCTGGGATTACAGGTGTGAGCCCCCATGCCCAGCCCTAATGTAGTATTTTTAAATGATATGATTATACAACAACTTTCTTTAAAATCTAAGTTCACAAAAATTTGTCAGTACATCATCTGTTTTATCTCTATTGACTATAATTACCAGTTGTAAGAACAATTCTAACCATATTAATACCTGACAGAACGTTGAGGCCTGATTATAACTGGATATTGGGTAGCATCCAATTAAAGTATCAGTAGAGCTTGGATGTATCAAAGAAAATATTTTATTCAAGTTCCCAAAACAAACTTGAGGAGTTATGCTGGGTTTGAATTGAAGAAAAAAGGCCAAGTTAAAATAGGAAAACAAATGGTTTTCATTTGGTGGCAGTTGAAATCAAAGTATACATGTGTATACATTCTAATCCGTCATCTATCCCATGTGGCATTTCCCAAGGTTTTAAGAGTCTACCAGGCCAAACCCTTTGCCACTTTCACTGCTTTTGCTTTGCTTTTCCCCTTTCTTTTCTCTCGCTTTGCCTTCAGCCTTTTTCTTTGCCTTTGGTTCATCCATATTGGGTACTGTCCATGCTGGTCTAGAAGAGTCTTTTTGTTTCTCTTAATATCAGTCTCCATTTTCACGTCATCTGCATAAAAAGATGGAAAAACTATTAACACCATGTATGAAAAAAAACCACCCTGTGAAAGCATATTAATGCACTGAGAACATCAGAACATTAGAACTGAAGGTAGACCGAAAATAGAGAAGAAAAAAACTTTCTAAAGAATGTTGGCATGACTGTCCTTCCTTAGAATAGTAATGTTAAATAGGAAACATTCAGGATGCATGGCTCTGAGTTAGTACATTAGTAGATATATGGTTCTGAGCACATGTGAGTTACAAGAACATTTCTCATATTAAGTGATTCCTTGAGTTCAGTAAGCATACCTACACTTCTAAGGGATACACCTTAGATGTAATGAACTGATTAGGAATGACTGGCCATTTCTTATGAACTTGAACTAAATTATAATGAACTGAGAACGAACTTCTAATGAACTCGATGGAGTAGTCAGCAGCAGGGTTGTAATGGCAGAGACAGGCACTCAACAGAGAAGACCTGGACACATCCTGGGGCTGGCATACTTTTCCTAGCTAGGTAACACCCAGAGATCCAGCTCTACTGATAGGAGACTTGGCAGGAAGCTCAGTGCCAACATGCTGTGGTACACCTATCACCTTCTCCACTGTGAAGGACATGCTCAGAGTCCCTCACTGGGACCTCCTTATCAGGATACACAAAGTCTTCTATTATCTCGACTACCTGGCATTATATTAGATATTCGCCATTGTTTCCACAGTATCTAGAATAGTGTCTGGTATATAACAGCCACTCAATAACTAGGTGTTGAATGATTATTTTAGGTGCTGTTCTAGTTTATGGGGATATAGTGGTCCATATGAACTCCTAGCCCTCACGGAGTTTACAGTGTTCTGTTGACGGGAGAATAACAAAGCAAACAGAAAGAAAACCTCAGCCAGGTATAGTATCTATAGGCATTTGTAGTCTCAGCTATTCGGGAGACTGGGGTGGGAGGATCATTTGAGGCCAGGAGTTCAAGGATGTTGTGGGCTTGGTCACGCCTGTGAACAGCCACTATACTCCAGCCTGGGCAACAAAGTGAGATCCTGTCTCCCTCCAAAAAAAAGAACTGGTAGGTGCTGGTAAGAACATGTTAAGATAATGAGGTTTTTAAGCATGGCAGTGATATAAACTGATATACCTTCTGAAAAGATCACACTGGTGGATATGTAGAAGATAAATGAGAAGGGAACAAGAGCAGAAGAGAGAAGTAAAAAGGCTCCTATAATAGTACAGGCAAGAGATGACGGTCTTCTGAATCAAGGTGAAAGCAGGAGAAAAATGGATACAGATTTCTAATGTATTTTTGGGACAATCAGTAAGACTTGCTAATGGTTTAGATGTGGGGAATAAAGGAAAGAGGAATCAAGGATGACTACTAGGTTTATGGCTTAAGAAATCAGGCAGGCAGTTGAAAGAGTAGAAATAAGGAAAAACATGAACTTGAGGGTAGAGATGAGAGCCAAATTGATAACACATAGATTACTAAATGGGGAGACTCCCTCAGTCTCAGTCCCACCACCCTTTAGCTCCTAAAACATCTAAGAATAAGGGCATCCAGAATTCCCCAGGCAGGACATAAGATAATTTCTCTCTGGGGATGATGAGGAAAAAAAAAGACTTAACAGATTCTGATATAGGAGATCTCCGAATAAAACCTCCTGGAGCCATTCCAAATCTTCTATACATCTAGCAGTTGACAGACCCTCTCCCACACCTTGTCTCCCTCCAGCTTCCAATCATCATTGTAGTGCCACACTTTTAAATACAAACAATGACCAATGATCACCAGACATTTGAGAAAAGCTTCTAATATGAAAGAAAGAGACAAAAGTAAAGGAATGGAAGGGCTTGGGAGGGAATTCCAAGAGGAAAGACAGATAATACATAAAAATTTCAAAAGCAAATTGTAATTAATACCCTTAGGAGAAGATATATGCCCATTTAGAACACAGAGTTGATGACTCAAGGGGCATTTACAAAACACAAAGAACACAAAGCTATGAAAAAGGAACAGTAGGCCGGGCGCAGTGGCTCACGCCTGTAATCCCAGCACTTTGGGAGGCCGAGGCGGGTGGATCACGAGGTCAGGAGATCGAGACCATCCTGGCTAACATGGTGAAACCCCGTCTCCACTAAAAATACAAAAAATTAGCCGGGAGTGATCGCAGGAGCCTGTAGTCCCAGCTACTCGGGAGGCCGAGGCAGGAGAATGGCGCGAACCCGGGAGGTGGAGCTTGCAGGGAGCCGAGATCACGCCACTGCACTCCAGCCTGGGCAACAGAGTGAGACTCCATCTCAAAAAAAAAAAGTAAAAAAAAAAAGAAAAACTTTTAGAAATTAAAAATATAAGAGAAAACCAAGTAATAAGAACCAGAATACAAGGTCAAGGAAATTAGAGGGTATAACAAAATAAATAGAAAACAGGAGAGAAAAGAAAACAGGATCAATCCAAAAGAATCAAGAGTGGATGTGGGCATCTGGTATCTAGAACATATAAAGAACTCTTAACAACCCGATAATAAAAAGACAAACAACGTAATTGAAAAACGAGGCAAAAGACTTGAGTAGACCTTTCTCCAAAAAGATAATACTTATTGGTCAATAAGCATACGAAAAAATGTTCAGCCGGGCGTGGTGGCTCACACCTGTAATCCCAGCACTTTGGGAGGCTGAGGCAGGTGGATCACTTGAGGTCAGGAGTTCAAGACCAGCCTGGCCAACATGGTGAAACCCCAACCCTACTAAAAATGCAAAATTCAGCTGGGCATGGTGGCACACACCTGTATTCCCAGCTACTTGGGAGTCTGAGGCAGGAGAATTGCTTGAACCTGGGAGGCAGAGGTTGTGTTGAGCCGAGATCATGCCACTGCACTCCAGCCCGGGCAACAGTGAGACTCCATCTCAAAAAAAAAAAAACAAAAAACAAACAAACAAAAAACAAAAAACACTTCATTCAATGTCATTAGTCATCAGGAAACTTCAAATCAAAATTACAATGAGAATATATTTCATACCCTTGAAGATGGCTATAATCCGAAAATGGAAAACAAGTATTAGTGAGGATGTGAAGAAACTCAAATACTCAAACACTGCAGGTGGGAATGTAAAATAGTGTGGCTGATGTGGAGAACATTAAAAAGAATTACCATATGACCCAGCAATTCCACTTATCAAACAAAACCTTGTGCACCTGAATGTTCACAGCAGCACTATTCACAACACCCATAAAGGGAAAGAAATCCAAATGCCCAGCAACTGTTGAATGGATATGAAACATGGTACATGCAATGGACTATTATTTAGCCTTAAAAAGAAAGGAAGTACTGATACATGCTACAATGTGCGTGACCTTCAAAAGCACCATGCTAAGGGAAATAAGCCAGGCACAAAGGTCTCATTATATATGATTCCATTTATAAGAAATATTCAAAACAGGTAAATTCACACATGAAAAGAGCATATTAGTGGTTGCCAGAGGCTGGAGGTAGGAGGAGGAGAGACAGACTCCTTAATGGGTATTAAGTTTCCTTTTAGGGTGAGGAAAGTGTTTTGGAACTAGAGGTGATGGTTGCACAACATGAATGTACTAAATACCACTGAACTGTACACTTTAAAATGGTTAATTTTATGTTATGTGGATTTTGCCTTAACAACAACAAAAAAGAACCAATAGGGAGGGGTGATGTGTGTGTGAGGAAATGAAAACAGCAAGTGAAGGCAAGTGTTTCAAAAAGTTTCAAGGACAGCTGAAATAAAGCAGCAGATTGAGAGAACTTGAGATCAAGGGAGAAATTTTTCTTTCTTTCTTTTGACTTTGAACATCCCAGAACACATCTATGCTGTTGGCAATGACCCAGTGGAGGAGACTGATAAGGCAGATGCATGAGTACAACCCCTGAGAATGTTAACGGTGGAGAGGATTCAGAACACAAGTGGAGAAACTGGCCTTGGAGAGAACATTAATAAAAAAGGGAAAACAGACTATACAACATTTGAATTCTTATAGACTTGGGTAGTGGAAAGATGGGATATTTCTTGGTTGGCCCCTTTTTCTCACAGAAGTTGAAGTAAAATGCTTTTTGTAATTTTTATTCATACGGAGTGGGAGAAGGATGAAATGGGAAGAAGAAAAAGTTAAAAACAGCCATTTTTAAAGGGAAAAAAAACCCCTAAGGTTGGGAGATTGAGAAATACCGCTCTTTTCCTTGGGCATAAGACATCAAATAAATGTATTTCTATTTTAAAGTCTGGGTATTGCGAATACTTAATTTAGTTTGCTGCCAAATTGGTGCATTAAATGTGCAAAAAGCAGCATTATATATATATCCTCCAACTTCATGATTAAGACACAAAGGTTCCTAGAATCTGTCAGAATGAAATAGTGAAACTCTGTGATTTTCAGGATAATAGTATAAGGGCATAGGACTCATAGAATGGGAATTAGATCTTACAAAGAGTAAAATGAAGACCTATGCTGCCTAGGCCCCGAGTGAACTGTGTACCCTTCCAACCAGAGTATGCCTAGATTTGTCTACTCCTGTAGAACTGTTTATTCCTGAGACATGGAGGCTATTGTGTAAGCACCAAAGACCCACTCTAAATAATCCAAAACATACGTATATACATGAACAGGCTTGACAGAATTTTTTTTGTTTTTAAATGAAGCGCAGAGGGGCTGGGCACTGTGGTTCATGCCTGTAACCCAGTGCTTTGGAAGGCTGAGGTGGGAAGAATCCGCTTCAGCTCAGGAATTCAAGGCTGCAGGAAGCTATAATCACACCACTGCACTCTAGCCTAGGTGACAGAGGGAGGAGACCCTGCCTCAAAAAAAAAAAAAAGAGAAAGAAAGAAAAAGGAGAAGCACACTCACCTTTTTCATCTTTTACCTCACATTGCATTTTCTCTTGGCAATGTTTGGGTTTGGGTACCACCACAGTTGCTATCTCTTGAACATCTTTCATTAAAACATCACCGTCTAGTTTGAGAATACTTTTAAGCCTGCTGGCCTCCTTTGGGGCATTCTTTTTTCTCTTTTCAGCACGCATCTTTCTTTTCCACTTACTCCGTAAGCTTTTAGCCATGTTTTACCTGAAGTTAACAAAAACACACATTCAAAAGCAAATCTTCAATATAAAAAAGAAAAAAGGCAAATCCTTAGAAAACCAGGCCAACAGGTATCTCTACAAAACAAGTGAAAAGTAAAACTCTTCAATCTGTTCACTTTTTAGGACTTAACATGCAACTTATATGAAGATCAACATGGTACATACAGTCACTAAATAACAAGATATCAAATCAAACTTGTGGTCATAAGCAAACTACAAATCAAACCAATTCTGAAAGCACCTTGCATTTCTTTTTTTTTTTTTTTTGAGACGGAGTCTTGTTCTGTGTCCCAGGCTGGAGTGCAGTGGCGCGATCTCGGCTCACTGCAACCTCCACCTCTCAGGTTCACGCCATTCTCCTGCCTCAGCCTCCCGAGCAGCTGGGACTACAGGCGCCCGCCACCACGCCCGGCTAATTTTTTGTATTTTTAGTAGAGACGGGTTTTCACCGTGTTAGCCAGGATAGTCTCGATCTCCTGACATTGTGATCCGCCCGCCTCGGCCTCCCAAAGTGCTGGGATTACAGGCTTGAGCCACCGCGCCCGGCTGAATTTCTTTACAAAATACAGAAATTTAATTTCCCCAGAATGCAAGAGCGTCACCACCTTACATTTATGCAACAGCTTACAAATTACAAATGATTTTTATAAACACTTCACCTCATCTTCATTATCCATCCTCTCAAGCCAACTTAACGACTGTAAACTTATCTATTCCTACTCTTGTTTTCTTTCCACTCAGTTCCGCCCTAAATCCTCCATAAGGTGCTCAGTGTGATCTTTTAAAAGAGCATTCACTGCCTTTCTTCGAGTTCTTTAAAGACCTCCTCCCTCATATATATTCAAGATCTACAAGGTCATTTGTGATCTGTCCCCTGCCTCCTTCAACTCTGTTTCATTTCATTCTCCATCCCCATCCCCGCAGGCACCAACTACGTCTGTAAAGAGTCCAAACTATCTCTACGTCAGTGCCTTCATATTTGCTGTCCCTATGCCTGGCAACTGCTCTTCTCAAGGCTTGCTCCTTCATTCGATACCTCAGAAAGTACTCCTCTGACCTCCGTAAGCTCCCTTCCCTGCTTATTAAGTGTTACAGCCTGAAACCATTGTTTTCTGTCACGCCCCCCGACCCTCTCCCCAGACTGTAGACTCCACGAAGGTAGAGGGAAAGGTCTTGTTCACTGCTGAATCGCCCAGTGCACAGAATTTTGCATACTTGTTGAACGAACCACTAACATTTTTTGAACGCCGGCAATCACAAAGTCATTCCGCTCCCTTGTCTACATAACCCTTGCGAGGGGCTAGGAAAGCGGGCGGCAAACAACCTTGAGGGCCGAAGTTAACTTCAGCGGGAGTGAACGACAGGGGTGGGCTCCACTTTACCCAGTGCACTCGGAAGCCGGAGGGCCCCCACCAAGAAGAGCACGGGGAACCCTCGCCCTCAACAAGGCCTGCATCTCCGGACTGGAGCTCAAGTATAGCCCAGCGAGTGTCAAGAAACGAAATTCTCCAAGGGTGGCGGAATCAAGCCCCAAGTCCCATGTCTCACTGGACCGGTGAGGAACCGAACTCACCTGAGAAACGAACACACACACCTCAGGCTCACGCCGACCGGAAGTCTTTGCACTTCCGTCTTCCGGGCGGAGGCCACCCGGGGCGGACGCATTGCACGCCGGGAGACAAAATGTCTCAAGAAGCCTTGAGAGGCGGGATTTTGGAACCCGGGCGCTGACGAGCTTCCGCCATTGGTGTGATCGCGGACCTAGAAACTTGGTCCGTCCCATACAGGTGTAGAAGTCGGATTTGGAGAATGCTGACGGGTGTCCGGTCAAGGTTAGGCCCCAGGTAGGTCCGCTTTCCGGACGTGGGCAGGGTAGCCCCGAGACTAACCTATGGAGTGAACCTGGCCAGGGGACCCTACTTGTCAGATAGGGAGCTCCGAGCCGACCTTTAGATCTGACCTCAGCGTTTACATGATACTCATGTATTTCCTTAGATCAAGTCAGCCTAGATCAGGTGTTCTTCCAGAGGCCGTATTGAGATCATTTTTATTTGCAGCCTGTGCATTTTCTCATCTCGGGTGATGGCCTCACAGATGTACACATATGTAAAACCGTATCAAACTGCACACTTTAAATATGTGCGACTTATTGCATGTCAGTTATACTCAAAGCGGTTACCAGAAACAGAAAACAAGCTTTTCCTACCCCAGAGAAGAATTTAAAGGGTAAAATGATCAAAGGATTTCAGTTCTATCAATGTTTATCTGTCTGATCACTTACATATCATACACAATGCTAAGCCTAGGACGATTGTCTTAGCTCACGAATAACACTTACTGTACAACTATTTCTACTGGCATAGGCTTTGGAACCATATAGGTCTGTGTTGTATTCTTGCTTCCAACACTTGTGAACGATATGGGTGAGTAATTAATGTCATAAGGGCCTGAATTTCCTTGTCCCTAAAGTGAACATAATACAACCTAATTGATGCTGTAAGAGTTCAGCAAATGGTACCCTTTTTACATTATAGTTTCAAAAGTATAGCTACACAGTACTATTTGTAAGCAATGTTTCTAGAGATTTATGACATATACCCAAAAAACATGTCTTTAATGATGGCCTGGTAAACTCCTGCTGGTTGCCAGAAAAAGGGGTTCTGAGGCAATCTATGGGTACCTTTTTTCTTTAAATTTGTGTCCTTTATGAAACCATGCATAGTATGGAAATTACTGAATTCAGAATATAGCAAGGTTAAAGAGGCTGAAAAAAACCTAGAACATTTGATATAAAAAAAAGGAAGCATGCCTAAGAAACCTGGTTTATTTAAATGAGATTTCGTTCTTATAAAGCAAGTGAATTTCTGTTTTACAAGTTAACCATATACTGTACCTCATCTTTCAAATGAGAAGTTAGCTACCTCACCCAAAAATATAAGTGCACATTGCATTTTAGAGAAAACATATATTCTGATAGTCCATATTTACTGTATCTTGTTTAACATACCAGGACAAGACTTTTGAATAGGCACTTGGCACCAGAAAAAATAATTTACCTATTATGAAAATGTCATGTTGTTAAAATACCATGCCATGATTTAGCAGTACAAGTGCTTTAAACAGCTGAGTAAAACACCCTTTTACTCCTTTTTACTTATGTCCCCTCACCAGTTATATAAAAGCAGTTCTAGAAGAGTTAAGTGGCCTTAGTATATTTAAAAGTCTAATTCATTCCTTCATTCATGCCTTTGAATATGCACTCTATTATAGGCACTATGCTGAATTTGCAAAGATGAAGGAAACTAAACTACTGTTTTTGGGAAACTTTATCTCCTAATGGACAAACAAGGCTTAAGGGTCCAACTAAACATTGCAGTGGCTCATCACAGAGCTGGAAGGAGCCTATATATAGAACTAGAGGCACAGTGGGTGGCCCTGAATATCTTACAGGAAGCAGACTGATTTTCTCATCCAAAAGGCATGCTACATGATGCAGAACAGTCAGTGGGGCCCCTGCAGTCAGGCCTCTCCCATGGAATCCCTGATCTGCACAATCACTTAGTAAGGAACAGGAAGACTTCTGGGATTCAGATAGTGACCCCATGTTGCCCATTCCCTAGATAATGGGGACTTCAAGACAAAGCTCTAGAAAAATGAAAGGAAAAAGCAAAAAGTATCTAAGTCCTTAGCTGCTCCAAAAAAAGGCCTGCAGCTGCAGGCTGTTGACAACTAATCCCTGGAAATGCATCAAGTAGACTGAAGCTAGGTCTGAGAAGAAATCAAGGCAGGTGTATACGGCCTACTGCATCTCTTTTCCCAAATTACGTTCAAGAAATACAGAAGTTCTCAGATATTGCTCTTTCCTCATTTTCCTCCTACCTCTTAGCTGTTCTTCCTTTGGCCCTTGCACACTGAGTTGCCTGTTGCTCTGTCCAAGTCCTGCTAATTCCATGTTCTTTTTTTTTTGAGACGGAGTCTCACTTCGTCACCAGGCTGGAGTGCAGTGGCACGATCCTGGCTCACTGCAACCTCTGCCTCCTGGATTCAAGTGATTCTTCTGGCTCAGCCTCCTGAGTAGCTGGGATTACAGGCGTGCGCCAACACGCCCAGCTAATTTTGTATATTTAGTAGAGACGGGGTTTCACCGTGTTAGCCAGGCTGATCTCGAACTCCCAACCTCAGGTGATCTGCCCGCCTCGGTCTCCCAAAGTGCTGGGATTGCAGGTATGAGCCACCATGCCCAGCCCTAATTCCACTTTCTATTAATATTTCTGAAGTCTGTGTATTTTCACCTTTACTTAATGCAATGCTTTAAAATGGTCGAGGTATATTCCCTACCTAGAAGAACTCATACCTATACACAGTGGGACACATACACGGACTTACATACCACATAAAATTCATTGACAGAACACAGGAATAAACCAATGGTTGATTTATAAAATGTAATATTTTGTACCAAAGGTTTTCAAACTTCTTGGTCTTGGGATTCCTTTACACGCTTATTATATTGATCATATCAGAAATTAAAACATTTTTTTTGGAAAATTTAAGTCATTTAGAAAGGATAAACTTATTACATGTTAACATTTTTATGGAAAATAACTATATTTTCTAAATAAAAATAATTTAGTGAAAAGAATGGCATTGTTTTACATTTTAAAAATGTCAGATCTACTTTTGCTTATACAGAATCTTTAGTCACAAATCAGTCCATTCCACCTTTGAACTGAAAATGGTATTAATACCATCAGCTGACATTAATTAAGCACTTAGTTTATTTATCTATCTCATTTAATCCTTATAACAGCCCAATAAGCTAGACATCATTATTCCCATTATGAAGATGAGGCAAAAGACCTAAGGAAGGATAAATAATTCGCCAAATGTCACTTAAGCACCTGGTTGGACTGCAAGGATTCTAATCTAGATGCTCTTACCCACCATGCTATGTTAAACTTGATTGCACTGCATCATGCACTTGATAATTCAACAGTTAATGATAATAAAGTCAAATTTACATCTACAAATCATGCAAGCTTAAATTGATACTACAAGTTTATTTCAACTTAATAGCTGGGAAATACTTAGGGGGTGTTATGGGCTGAGTTGTAGTCCCCCCAAAATTCACATGAAGAAATCCTAATCCCAGCACTTCAGAATGTGACTGTATTTGGAGATAGGTTTTGAAAGAGATAATTAAGGAGAAATGAGGTCCTCAGTGTGGGCCCTAATCCAGTATGACTGGTGTCCTCATAAGAAGAAGAAATTTGGGCACAGACAAGTACAGAGGGAAGGCCATTTAAAGACACAGGGAGAAGACGGCCATCTACAAATCAAAGAGAAAGGCCTCAAAGGAAACCAACCCTGCTAACACCTTGATCTTGGACTTTTAGCCTCCAGAACTGTGGGAAAACAAATTTCTTGTTGAAGCCACCCAAGCTGTAGAACTTTGTTATGGCAGCCTAACAAACTAGTACAGTGAGGGAATTTGACAAAATTTCACTGGTTACTGGTACACTGACCTAACATGCTGTGTGGACCAACACAAATGAAACCATAAGACAATATTTCCCAAATATTTTAATTTTGAAATAGATATACTTAATGGCTGATGACCCAGTATCTTTGGTGTCCTCTAAGCACATTAGCATTCTATAATTTCAAATGAAATCTATACTTTAAAAACAATTAATGTCAAATTTTGTCATAATATCTGACTTTCAGGCAGACTTTTAATGTTAGTACAATTTAAAATAAAAAGTCATTAACATTTTAATGTAATACTGAATAATTCTCTGTGGAATTTATCTTTTACATTTTTTTCCTTTTAAGCAAAAAGAGATTTACAGTTTATAATGGTAAAGACTCTACTACTTCAGAATCAAAGCCAAATCAATATTACTTAATAATTCAGGGAAAATTTAGATAAAATCACTAGACAACGGTAAACTGATATTCTTATCTACTCATAAAATTATTTTTGAATTGCAAACAAACCGCTATGCGTGGCTAATTTAGGAAGAAAAACTTTTTTTTTTTTTTTGAGACTGAGTCTCGCTCTATCACCAGGCTGGAATGCAGTGGCGTGATCTTGGCTCAATGCAGCCTCCACCTCCCAGGTTCAAGCGATTCTCTGGCCTCAGCCTCTTGACTAGCTGGGACTACAGGCGTGTGCCACCACATCCAACTAATTTTTGTATTTTTAGTAGAGACGGGGTTTCACCATGTTGGCCAGGATGGTCTCGACCTCTTGACCTTGTGATCCACCTGCCTCAGTCTCCCAAAGTGGTGGGATTACAGGCGTGAGCCACTGTGCCCAGCCAGAAAAGCATTTTTAATAGAATTTTGATAGCTCTTAACTGAGATCCTAAATCAAGTATTTAGAAATGAGGTATCATAAAGAATAGTAAGATTTTAAAGCTCTCAAAATTACATATGATACAAATAAAGATTGTAACAGTATTTAATCATTGTTTCAAACTTTATTACTTAATGAAACAGTTTCTATATACTGCTTCCAATTACTTTAATCCTTTTTTCTCGTTAAATTTTTTTTGCTGTTCTTCAGTTGAGCTGAGATACTTTTAATTACTTTTTATTAACTGCTTCCAGAAACCGTAACAGGTGCAGGAATAGATTGATGATATCCAAGTAGAGGCTGATGGCAGCTAATACGTACTCTTCAGGTGACAGTTTATGCATCAGTGAGTGTGTGTCATAGATGATGAATCCACAGAAAAGAAGGGCTCCTGCAGCGGCTAAGACCAACTCCATTATCTCACTATAAAAAAATAACTACAGGGAAGAGATTAAAGAAATATGTTTATATTTGAGAACAGTATTAACAGAACTTAACTTACTTCCTCTGATGATTTACTGCTACATTACACATTTGACAATGGTGTACAACTTTGAATACAAATGTTAAAAGCAGAAAAAGGCAAGGCAGGTCCAAACTTGCCTCTGTTGGATGGAAGGATGAATGAGTGGTTATATTCCATTAAACTAAATTACCCACTTTGAAAAACAGCATTCCACATATAAATTCTTTAAAAATATATTTCGTTTTTCACAATTAAATGTGCCACTGGAGCTTGGCAGTTGTAAGCAAGGGCCTCTTTCTATGTAATTTAATTCATTTATTCATTCATCTTTTTTTCAGTCAATAATAAGGACCAACACAAGACCCTGATTTTCTAAAGGGATAATTCTATAATCATTCTATATACAAATGTTCTGGATAATTATAACTAAGTGTCCTATCATAAGAGTATCTCTTATAGCTTTTTGAGGTTATTTATATAGACACAGCCAGAATTATATTTCAAATTAACCATTATAACATAACTTACCTTCAAGAATCCTGACAGGCACAATATCCACAAAAGAGCAAACAGCCTATAAAAATACAATTTTAGTAATTTGCAATATTGTTCCTTACAAAAAAACTTTGTAAACCCATTCAACACTTTCTGAAAAAAACATCCATCTGGATTTTTTGCTGAAGAATAACTAAAATGTAAGAATTTGTAAACATACAATGAATATAATGCCCATCTTGGATCTTTTTTTTAAAGAAATTGAAAGAACAGCTATTTATTCAACATTTGTCTTTATGGTATACAAACCTAGTTAACAGTATAATTTGTGAAGTTTTGGAACATAAAATACAGATAAAAGCAGAAATATCATTACAAGTATTTTAATTCAGAGATCTATAAAAACTTTTAGAAAATATATAAACAAATGAAATAGGATTGCACTTTTAAACCAAGTAATAAGTTATTCTGTGAACATGTCTATCGAAGTTCACAATGTACTTTCCATTTTATTCTTATGTATTATGGAACTTAATTGATGGACACATCTGACACTGCTATAATTTTATGAGTTACAATTCAATTGTTATATATAGAGAGTATAAATTATATGAGAAAGGACATCTAAGAAGTCAGTCTTTTGTTATAAAATATGGGATTTATCAGCTGCTTCAGGGCACAGGGAATTACAGAGGCCAAATTTATCCTCCTTCCTTAAATAAAACCAGACCAAATATATGAAACAACAGTTCTTGGACACTGGACAGCAAACAGCACAGGACAGGGATTCCTGAGATAAAGGATACAAAGAAAGTGAAGTCTATATTTGCCCCAGCTACAGAGGGTTTCCAGGCCAGCATGTAGGGATAAGAACCCATACAGTCACTTGCGGTCTCCTTGAGTTGAATAGACAAGAATTCAGAGGTCAGGGAAGCCAAGGTAGCTAGAATTTGCAGGGCAGATTATCAGAAAGAAGAGAACTATCTACCAAAAGTGAGCACTCTGGTGTATGCACAGGATTCCCCTAGAGTCTGTAGCTACATTCTGATTAATACATGCATGTTAAGGAGGTGACCAAGGCTGGAGAAAGAACCACAATAGAGAAGCAGGCAGAACAATCCTCAGAGTTCACACAGGACTGGGAATAGTTTGCATTCACACAAGCTGGAGTAGAAAGACCTCGTAAGACATGCACTGAGTAGTATGCTGAAGGGTACTGTCTCAGCAGTACCCTTAGGGCCAAATGAGCCCCTAAGCTAAAAGCTGTTCTGGACCTGCCTAACAGAGCCTCAAAAGGTTTACTTTCCAAGGAACTTAACTGCATCCTAGGAGAACAATGCCAAATACATTTAAAGTTAATACAACAAAATTCAGCACCCAACCATGTAAAATTTATAATGACCAGCATCCAATAAAAATTTATAAAGGCATGCAAAAGAATGAAGGAAATATGACCCATAACAAGGAGAAGAAACAATCAATAGAAACAAATCCAGAAATGACACAATGATAGAATGCGTAGACAATGACATTAAAAATATACTCCCTAGTTCAAGATCCAGGAAAGAATGATCATGAGGAGGAGAGAAATGGAAGATACTATTTTTTTTCAAAAGACACAAATTGAACTGAACTTTAATTGATTAAAAATACAATATATGAAACACAAATATTCTGATTGGAATTAATAGCAGATTAGACACTGAAGAAGATTACTAAATTTGAAAACAGCAATAGAAACTAACCAAAATGAATCGCAGAGAGAAAAAGACAAAGAAAAACAAACAAACAAAAAAAAAGAACAGTGAATTAGGGGACAACATCTAGAAGTCTAACACAGATGTAACTGGAGTCTCAAACAAAGGAGAAAGAAGGGGAGACAGATAAATGTTTGAAGAAATAATGGCCAAAAATTTCCCAGATTTGAGCTGTGCACAGTGGTGTGTGCCTGTAATCCCAGCTACTCAGGAGGTGGAGGGATCACTTGAACCCAGGAGTTCGAGTCCAGCCTAGGCAACACAGCAAGACCCCATCTCTTAAACAATTTTTTTTTCCAAATTTGAGGAAAACTTTACATTGTCAGATCCAAGAAACAGAAGAAAAGTGGAGGGGGAGGGAACCACACCAAGGAATATTGTAATCAAATTACTGCAAACCAGTGATAAAGAAAAAATGGTAAAAGTAGCTCTGTATGTGTGGAGGAAACATATACAGAGGAATAAATATAAGAAAAATGGTAGACTTCTTGTCAGAAACTACATAAGTCAGAGGACAGTGGAATGACATCTTTAAAATACTGAAAGCAAGAAAAAAAAACCCAAAACCTAGAATCTTACACCCAACAAAAATAACTTTCAAAAATAAAGACAAAGGTTTTTTTCAGACACAAAAGATGACCAACAGACAATAAGAAATATTAAAAAGAAGTCCCTTAGTCAAATGATATTAGGTGGAAATTTAGATTTACATGAAGAGATGAAGAAGAGTAGAAATGGCAAATACATTGGTGAACATAAAAGGACTTCTATTTTTAAAATCCCTTTAAAAGATAATATAATTTTTAGTGCAAAAATAATAATGTATTATGGAGTTTATAACATGTAGAACTAAAAGTTACGGCAACAATGGCACAAAGGTAGGGAAAAGGAGATACAAGTATACATGAAATGGTATATTATTTGAGGATAGACTAATAATTTAAAGTCATATATTATAAAACCTAGAGCAACCTCTAATTAAAAGAACTATAGCTAATAAGCCAATAAAGAAGATAAACACAACCATCTTAATAATCACAGTAAATGTAAATGGACTAAATACACTAACTAAAAGCAGAGGTGGTCAGATTAGATTTTTATGATTTCTAAAAAAAAACCTTGTAAATATAAAGACACAAATACATTAAAAATAAAAGGATAGAAAAAGATATATGATGCTAACATGCTAACACAAATTAAGAAGAAAGCTGGGGTTGCTATATTAATAACAAAATAGATTTTAGGGCAATGATATTACTAGAGCTAAAGAAGGTCACTTCATAATGATAAAGGGGTCAGTTCACCAAGAGTACGTAACAATCCTAAATGTTTCTGCATCTAAAAATGAAGTTTAAAATAATATGATGCAAAATTATAGAATTTACATAAGAAATAGACCAATCCATACTTGCAGTTGGAAATTTCAATACCCCTCTCACATTAATTGATAAAACAAGTAGGCAGAAAATTAGTAAGCAAATAGAAGACTTAATATTATGAACCAACTTTACCTAATTGACATTTATCAAATCATCCGACAGCAGCAGCAAAATACACATTCTTGTCTAGTGCACAAAGAACATTTACCAAGATACCATTAAAAAATAAATAAATAAATAAATGCAAAAGGACTGAACTCATACAAAATAAGTTCTCTTACAATAACAGAGTTATTTATTGTAATGCTATTTGGTGAAATGAAGGCATGATGAGAATCTAGTCCTCAGCTGTCTCTCTGAAATGGCCCTAAAATTTCTCAGGATACATCTGGCATACCTAAGTGAGAATGAGGTATCATGCTACCTCACAATATAGATCCTTCAGGACTGAAAGGGACTTTGGATTTGCTTTTTCATTCTTAAAGCCTAGGGAAATTCCAAAGTTCCTGCACCATTGGGTATGGGGAAGGTGATATTAGGAACTTACAGCATCCGAGATATTACCCTACTTGCAGGCTAACAAGTTAGCCTGGCACAGTTTCATGGATGCATCAAGCTCCTAGGTCTGAGATAAAGGACAGTTTACAGTAATAACAGTAGTATCAGCATTTTTATGACAGGGCCCAGGTGATGCTAAGAGGGCCACATGACACCTACACACACAGTGGGTTGTGTTACAAGAGAGGAACCTTGAATTTAGGGAAGCAAGTCTTTTTTATAATGGAAAGTAAACATGCTTGCCCTCTGCTCTAGCGAGCACTATTTCTATCTTTCCAGGCTGTTCACTATTGGAAAAAAAAAAAACCCCTTAAAAAGATTGTCTGGAACAAAGAGCAGTCAGCACATCATTCACAAGACATTCAGAAACACAAGAGACCCATGAAAAATCCTCTCCAATTCTTGTGGGCTTCTAATAAGACATTAGGATAGGGCTGCCAGAGGTCACTGGACATTAATTTACTCTTATTCACTAACTGGACAAGATCCTACATTTGAGCCTGATCAGACACTATTGACAATACATATTAAAACAGATACCTTTTCTCCACTACAACATCCAAGTTGAAATCTGACACACTTAGGCTCCCTGGTTAAGCAGCATGCCCCACCCAGCAACCTAAGTGTACACACACTAAAACGGTTATTTAGGGTCACAGGCTCCATTTGGTAAGTTTCTGGTAAGAAATTCAGCCTAAGACTTGTCAGTTTATGACAGCATTCTCTGTAGATACTGTAACAGGTAAAGATTTGAAAGTCATGTCCTACAAATATTCTGCCTAAGTTGTTTGTTCACTCTACTCTGACTCACATCTCATTAAATATTTAAGCATCAAAGAGAGCAAATTTTCTGCGAATATAGATAAGATATACCATGGACATAGTGCTGATTTTGCTATTCTAACAACTCCATCTAGAGGACTGACAAATCCTACCCTCTTCCCTCTCAACAAGAAGCACAGAATAAAAAATAACTTACAAACAGTGATGTACCAGTAAACTGACTTTCTAGGAAAGAAAATGAGCCCTGATTTGTAGTGCTTCTTAATTTCTGTGGTGTACATACATCCTCCATGGCCTACTTTAAGCTTCCAGCAGTTTAACAACTGACTTGCAAGATGCCTCATAAGCTAGCACAAGGCAACTCTAGCACACCAATGACCAGTTGCCATAGTTATCATATGTAGTTCTGAGATTTAATTCCTTCTGTGGCAGAATTACCACAGGATAATGATGTTGTAAAAACATCACAGCTTTAAGTCAATCTATGAAGCACTGCCACCATTGCCTGATACTACCATGCATCCAAACATTTAACACACTTCTTCAGTCCCTATTATGTCCCATAAACAGGTCAGAAGGAACAGCCTATAAACTTTTTAGAAAATATTTTCACAGAAAATCTTTTCCCTCGGTCTTTATATCCATTTTGGCACTCAGCTTCCACAACCACTTTGGCTTTGAGGCGTTACAGTAAGTAGTGCCATTAAGTTTTATTTAAAATGCAATAAAGTGCTACTCTTAAGTAGCTGAATCTATGGCATACTGACCAAAGTATAATTATTATTAGGATTTTGCTAGAGTCATTACATGGCAATATCCAGTAACTAATAGCAGTAGATGTGATTCAATGGAGAACTGGGCTGTATACCAAGAGCAGTAGTGAAGTGTTAGGGTTTTAAATAGGTATACTGTAATCAAGTTTCCATTTTTGTATCACCCAACTGCTTGGTGGAAAAGAGGCTGGAAACTGTTAAGACTGGAGAATAGAGAGGCTGGTTGTAGTAATATAGGTAAGAGGCAATTTTGAAATGGTTCCGTTTCCAGTACTACAGCAAATAAGAACTATTCCAGACTAATTACTGCCCCGTCCCACCCCAAAAAACTACTGAAATGACGCATAAAAGAGAAAACAAAGAATACCTTCTTAAAAACATCAAATAACTGTCAAGGTAGAATGGAATTATCAAGTCAAAATCTAGGTAAAAGTGGAAACCCAAAGAAGTAATCATAGTACTGTAGCTGAATTTGCCCAACTACAAGAAAAGTCATCAATGCACTAAGCAGGGGTGAATTGCGGGGTGGGGGCAGAGAAGAACCATCCCTGGGAAACTGTCACCACAAGCTATCCCTTTGCTGATTTGTAGTCTAACTGAAGAACACCTGTGTGGTTGGGAAAACATCGTAAGCCATGAATTTAGTTTCAAGCGGACCCAATCCAATAGTTTTCCCAGATGCTAGGCGAAAACCCAAATACTGTATGGAAAAGTGCACCTTCAACCAAGGCCTCAAAGAAATTCAACAAATAACTTTTCAAGGACAATTACATAGTCGAAAATAACTGAACACTTAAAGAAAGAAAATATCATAAGAATTATCAGAAACAGCAGACACAGACAGACGCACTTCAGAAATATCTGGTCTCAGATCTATATATGATCACTGTAATACCATTTTTATCAATCAATGTAAATTTATTATGAAGAGGCTGAAATATAAGGCAGATTTACCAGAAAAGGATTTAAGAGAGATGATACTGGAATTAATGAAAGGGAGGGAACAGTTGGAAACTGGGTTGAGAAGAGGAAGTAGAACAAACCTTTCATCATATATGTCACACAAATATGTATGAAACATCCTTCCAAAGAAGGAAAAGAAAATAGAAAATGTTACCTCTCCCTAAATCAAACTCCATTCTAATGAAACTATTTAAGCAGCTCGCGCAATTGTCAGTGTTGGCTGACCAACTATATTTTATCTCAATAGAGACTTCTGGTGTTCTGGATTACCAGAATAAAAGGGGTGGGGGAGGAAAGAAAGTTTAGCAAAAGCAGAGTTTTGTAAATAGTGTTGTAACAGGAAAAAGAAAATGGTTGGGTGACTGTGCCAACAGGAAGCCACTGTGAGCTTAGAAAAGAGTCTATGCATTCCTACCAGGTGAGGGCAATGCTGTACCATAATCCTAATATAAAAAGGATCATTCCGTATATTTGTTTGAGGAAGGATACAGGTTAATCTAGATGGATCAAAAGGTCTTAAAATTCATGCAGACCCTTTCAATACCTATACTAATTACAGTGCTTTTTCCACGAAGACGTGGATGGTCTTGGTAACAAATTATGCTAAGACAAAGACTGAAATAATTTCAGTAAATTCCATAATGTTAATAAAGCATACAAGCTTAAACTCTCTGGAAAGCTTATTTTTTTTTTTTAATTTACTTCCCTTTCACTATAGGAGAGAAGCAAATAAGTCAAAGCCACTTTCCATTTCTGTGTATGTTCTGGGAGTAGGACCTGGCCCTAGTACTCAAAGAGATGATCTCTTATTACCCTCCATTTTAAAAGACAGTACCCAAAAATAACAGTGTAGCACATTCCTCAAAAGCACCTATAATAATTAAAGACATCTATCTATTATATGCAAGAATATATACAACTTACCCTGCTCCAAATTTGCTGAAATCCTTCTTAGATTGTAGAGTATACACAGTCAAACCAAAAAATACTGTAGTAGTCAGTATGAAAGCTTGCAGAATAATATATACATCATAGAAAGTAACTGTAAAATTAAAACACTGATTAACATGCATATAAACATGCTCAATACAAAACAGCTTTTTCTGGCATTTTACAGAAATGCTTCATTTTCTCCTGTACTTTATGCCAATAAAAACAATTAGAAAAGATTTCTTATCCATCCTTGACTACATGGGTACAGTGAAACCACACCCATAATGCAATTAACAGTCTCAAAAAAATTCATTCATACAAAATCAGAGGTCACATTATTACCAAGTTAATGAAATGACTGGAGAGCTATTATGCCTGTAGCCAGTTTGGAGTTTTACAGGTATGGCAGAGTGATTCTCAGCCATCTCTGTCCCAGGCACAGTTTACTACCATCTGTGGTGATTGTCCATTATGGTTTAAATATCAATAGGGATGATTCTGGGTCTCCTGCCTGGCTGGGAATTCCTGGACAGTAGCAGCAATTCCAGCAATCATCTAGTTAGTTATACTTGGTTTATCAGCCCAAATCAAGGAAATTGGGAAAGAAAAATATTGGGGCTGTCTGGGGTTACCTACCATTCACTTACCCTGCAGAGGACAGAAACCAACCACTAACTGCTTTATATCCAAATGTGTATTATCTTGGAGTACATTATTTTGGGGTTTACTGAATATATGCCAAATTCCTTTCTGTAATTTTAGAATAATCATCCAGTCAATTATGGCTATTGTAATAAAACTCCTTAACATTTTAATAAATTGCAAAGTTATAACCTCTTGGAGGTTAACTGCTTTGAACCCAAAGCCATTTAAGTAATTTTTAATTTTTCAGGGAGTAATTATTCATGTTCTTTCTATCATTAAATGCTACATAATTGGAATTTCTCTGTTTATGCCATTACAGGATTAGGAAGGTGAACATGGAAAAGATAAGACATGAAGTCCATTTTGCTTCTTGTCAGTAATTTAAGTATACGATTAGGTTGAAAAGATATTGCAATTACTGAGGAAAATAATGTTCTCAGATTACCTCATCTATGTTTTTCTACCCCCAATTCCAATAATCCTGAAATGAATCTCTCTCCTACATTCTTTATACATAGTAGGGGCTGGAGAAGGGAGAGATGGATTTGATAACCTTAATAGTAAGTAACATTAATAATAAGTAAATATTAATAATACTTCCTTTCTATGTTAAGAAGCTTCAATCCTATTTATTATTTATTACTATTTATTTATATTGATTCTTTTAAAAAGAGATTACAAAAACATACAGATTAAACAAAACTGGCATACAAAGGTTAAAAAAACTAATGACAAAGTAGGAAGAGTTAAATATATTAACTATAAGGATAAACAACTTGCTATTATGGAGAGTAATAATTAACTCTGACCTTTTTGGTACTCAAGGTTAACCATTTTGAGACAATCAGAATTTCTATTCTTAATTTACTGAAATTTTTTATTTGAGGCATTACATAGGGTACATCAAGTAATTATAACAGAAACGGCCTTCAAACACATATTTAACATGAAATACAGAGCAGAAATTACCACTGTTTCTTGCAGTGCCATTTGATAAAATATGAGGATATAATGTTAAAGCACAGTTCAGTTCGGCACAGGCCAGTTAAAGGAGTTAATTAAGCTCATACATATGATCAAAGTACGTGGCTCAAAACACATGTTCTCAGTTACTTGAGGATAACTTTAAATTAGGGAAAAGATTAGCTATAGTTGTCTTATTTTTCTAAATGGGTAAACAAATGAAATACTGTTCTCCATTCCTTTTTCTTTTCCACTTCTAAGCTCAGCTGAAATATGTAAACGATAAATATCTAACTTTTGCTTATACTTTAGGAATTCTTCGTCCTATGCTATATTTCTGAAATATGATATTCCATGATGTTAAACTTTAGCCCCAAATACCTTTTTACCTGAAAGATTTATCTACATTAAAAAGTTATTATAACATATAGAAATGCAATTACGGCTTACCAACAACTGCCACAGTCAGAGCTTCCAACAGCGTCTAATGAAAAGAAACTTAAATTAATGACTGTAAAATTTATACTATCTCATGTACATTTTCTAATTTCTAGCAGCTTAATGTGATCCCATATGAATGATCTCATTTTAGCTTCAAAGCAGCCCTGCGAAGTATATGGGGCAGTTAGTAAACCCACCATAATGAAAATGAGACCTCAATATATTGAGTGGGAATATTTACATTCTAATTGTGATACTATGACTCTTTAAGCTCTAATCGCATATTTGTAACAGGAAGACTATAAATACAGAACATTCTGTTTTTCTTACTGTGTAATATAAATAAAAATACAATTGCAAAATTATGTGCACATTTATAAAACCTCAATACCTCACACAAACATAGGAAGAATAAAATATTTAGGTAGTACTTTGGTGTGGGAGTCTTGAAAGTGTTTCCCAATATTCATTCTCTCTTTCTTCCCTAATAACAGAATTTTTACCTGGACACATGGCTGTTCAGATTAAACTGCATTTTTTCAGTCTCCTTTGCAGCTAGGTCTGACTACGTAACGATACTCTAGCCAATTTAATGTGACTAAGATAGGAATTCAACTTCTGGATTGTGCTCTAAAAACAAAGACAGACTTGCTCTCCCCTTCCTCTTCTCATTTGTTTGTATTAATAACTGGATACTCTGTGGCTATGGAAGTGATCTATCTTATACCATATGATCTATCATATACCACTCTAGGAATGCCTGGACCTTAGCAGAAGCATGGGCCCTTGTCACCTTCACTAAATTGTCATTCAAATTTTTACATGAAGAGAAATAAACTATCTTGTTTAAGCCATTGTTATTTTGTCACTGTTTAAGTCAAGTCAGAAGTAGCTGGACCCATATCCTAAATAAAAGACTTGGGGATACTGAGCCATGTCCTCTAGCCTCTCTTTCCCCTTAATTACAGTATCTTTATTTTGTCTTATATCCTTACTCTAGATAGATTTTATCAATTATCTGATAGACCATATCACAAAGGCAAAGCCAGAAATAAAGGCAGTGGCTGTATAATCATACTCCTGGTAGAAGCATCCCTGTACTCCACCCTACCTGATATCAGGAAACCATCAGCACCAGAGCAAAAATGGTATTAGAAATTGTACATAGACGTGGAGGCAATGGAACTGCTGTCACATTTTAATGCTTTTAGTAGTGCCAGCAAAAATGGTAGCAAAAGATGATAGAAATTTTTTTCTGGGCTGGGCATGGTGGCTCACACCTGTAATCCCAGTACTCTGGGAGGCCGAGGCAGGTGGATTGCTTGAGTCCACGAGTTTGAGACCAGCCTGGGTGACACAGCAAAACCCCCTCTCTACTAAAAACACAAAAAAATTAGCCAAGGATGGTGACATGCACCTGTAGTCCCAGCTACTTGGGAGGCTGGGAGGTGGGAGGATCGCTTAAGCCCAGGAGGCAGAGGTTGCAGTGAGCCAAGTTCGTGCCACTGCACTCCAGCCTGGGTGACAGAGAGAGACCCTGTCTCCAAAAAAAAAAAAAAAGAAAAAAAAGAAAAAAATTTTTTTTGGGGGGGGGGCAACATGATTATACTATATTCTTGCTATTTATGACAAGATTTTAGGAAAGAAATCCCATACACATTCAAGTATCTAAGGAAACAGGATGGTATAAATAGGCGTTAAGATAAGACTAGGAAAACATGATAATGCCCCTTTAAAACATATACACACATGCTCCTCGAGTTGCAATGGGGTTACATGCCAATATACCCCACTGTAAGTTGAAAATATCGTAAGTCAAAAATGTAGCTCAGAGTGTCTTTGGTTAAAGAATCACCAATGCTTAAAGTCTGAAATTTCGTGGTTGCGTATTGCTTTGACACCATCATAAAAGTGGAAAACATTAAGGTGAATGATTCTAAATTGAGGACTATCTATCTGTCTGTCTGTCTGTCTATGTGCATGCATACACACACACACACACTCCTACTAGGGCAAGATAAGATTCACCTCCTTTCTTATCTTGGTGGATCAGGACCAAAAAACTCCTAACGTTAAAGGTCCCTGAGTAATTTAAGGAAATGTATTGTACATACTTATTTGTTAAACCATTTTTAGCTATGGGCATGATGAATAGATTTAACAATCAGTGACTATCTCGCCTATAAGCATTTGGTTGATGCTTTTCTACTGGGACCTCTCCCTGCTGGGCAAAAGTTGAACCACACCCTCTTCCCACACAGAAATCAGTCTTTCTGAGAGGAGGCTACATGTAGATGCGAAGAGGAATTCTATATGGCCGCCTTTTTTTTTTTTATACTTCCTCTTTCCTGAGACATAGCTGACTAGGCCAGGAGTTGGCTCTTACCCAAGGCCTGGCAACCCATATATTGACTAACAGCCTACAATGTGACCTGTGCCAACAACCAAGTGTACCAATCAGATTCTGTCTCTCTCCTTTCTTCCTTCCTTCCTTCCTTTTCCTTTCTTCCTCCCTCCCACCCCGCTCTTTCTTTTTAAGACAGGGTCTCACTCTGTCACTGAGGCTGGAGGGCAGTGGCACAATCTCAGCTCACTGCAACCTCCACCTCCCGGTTTAAGTGATCCTCCTGCCTCAGCCTCCCGAGTAGTGGGACTACAAGCACGTGCCATAACATCTGGCTAATTTTTGTATTTTTTGCAGAGACAAGGTCTCACTATGTTGCCCGGGCTGGTCTCGAACTCCTGAACTCAAGCAATATGCCTGCCCCGGCCTCCCAAAGTGCGGGGATCACACAGGCGTGAGCCACCACGCCTGGACCAGATTCTTTCTGACTCAGGAATCTGAACTCAGAGATTGAAGCAATGGCAGTGGGAGCTAAAGTTAAATGACTCTGGGGGCAAACAATGGGTCATATAAAAATTAAAGATAGAAAAAGGGAAAACAATGTATAAGGACAACTGAGGTAGAGAAGAGATGTAGTAGAACGAGGGAGAGGGGAATACAAACATTTGTCACTGCATTTCCTATGATATCATCATTTCTGGAATCTTCCTCCAGTTCTCCAGTTCATCTTCTTGAAGAGGATTTGGGTTGGTGGGTTCTCAAGCTCTTACATCCTTAAACTCCTTGTTATTTGTGATAACTTGAGTTAGAATTGACAATCTTGCAGACAAAAGAGCTTAAGATTTAAATGAATAATCTTTCCTATTACTGAAACTCAAAGTCATCAGCTTTTCATTTTAACACAAACTCATTATCAGAATTCATAAACGTCTTTAGTTTAAAGCATTTTAATCTAATCAATAGCTTTTCCCACTCGTATTTGACTACAAGTATTCTTTTTTTGTTTGTTTGAGATGGGGTCTCACTCTGTCACTCAGGCTGGAGTTTAGTCACATGATCTCAGCTCACTGCAGCCTCCACCCCGCAACCCCGTTACAGTGATCCTCCCACGTCAGCCTCCCAAGTAGCTGGGACTACAGGTGCACACCACCATGCCCAGCTAATTTCTGTATTTTTTTGTAGAGATGGGGTCTCACTATGTTGCCCAGGCTGGTCTCAGACTCTTGGACTCCAGCAATCTGCCCACCTCAGCCTTCCAGAGTGCTGGGATTACAGGCAAGAGCCACTGCACCCACCCAAGTATTCTTAATATTAGTTTGGAATGTTCTAAAGTAAATTTTTAGGTTAGAATCTAGTCATACTGGATGAGAAGAGGCAAAATAATTTTTTAGACACATAACTTGAGGCTTATCCCCTTATTCTGGTCATATTCTAAACTGAATTTTCATAAGTGGCAGTTTGGGTTTTAATTTTCACAAATATCTCAACATACATGACTTAAAGTTGGGTTCTCCCAACTATAATTTTGAAAAAAGTTACTAATGCACATAATTTGAGCAAAATGGTTCTTTAAAAGACCAGAGTGATAATAACAAAGAAGAGTTAAAAATAAAGAATTTGAATTTTATGAAATTAAAGCCACAACATAATTTTCTCCCAAGAAAATAATAGAATATTAGAGGTAGAAGGTATCACAAGGATTTATCTACTTTAAAATTCTCATTTTACATATGAAAAAACTTAGGCACAGAAAGGATAAATGCCTTGCCAAGTGTCACATAATCAGATAGCAGCAAAGCCAGGTCATCTGATTCCAATTCAGCATTTTTTCCACTACATACTAATATTAATAGAAAAACCTTTGAAACTAATAAACTGTTAAAAGTTTTAAAAGACTATAAAATTACAAGTAATTTCCTAAAGTACTCTAAAAAAACTCATTAATTTTGTTCTGCCATTGTTATATATGTATTATATATGCATTTATTTAAAACTCAGGAATAATTGTTAAGGGAATAGAGAAAGTCAGAGTACTCACAAATCCAAAAAGTAGGTACAGGTTAAGGGGATACTTATGTCTGTTTAAAGTCAACGCAAAAATCAAACCCAGAGATCCGAGGGCAAACAGCAAAATTAAGGCAGGACTGAAAGACATAATATTAAGTGTTTCAAGTTAAAGAAAAAATAGCATGAGCAGTATTATCCAATTTAATAAAATTTATCTATTTTATATGTTTATGAAAGTACAGGGAAAAAAATCTGGAATGATCCACACCAAACTATCAAATTATTTTATATCTGGAAAATTTGAGGAGTACAAGGTAGAAAGGAGCCTCAAGACAAAGAAAAGAGCCCAAAATGAATGGGGGAAACTTTTTCTTTTTACCATATAAACTTCTATCATATTTGAATAATGTTTGCAATTAGTATACTAATATTATACAATAAAGAAATTTAAAAATAACAACTACTTTCTTAGGATATTTGCCATATGGCTGTAATTTAAATTAAAGAATTTTACCTCACATAGCAAACTAATAGTTCAAGACTCCCCTTTGGTGGGGAGAAGGGAAGGGAGGACAGAAATTCTCTACTTCTATGAAAATATTCATTAGTTCTCCTTTCCTTTAATATAACAAAACTGTATCATGGAAATAATTATGATTCATCCCTGATTAAAGATCAGGGATGAATCATGTGGAGCTCTTTTGAAAACTTCTTGGTGAAATGATGCTAGTCATGAGCCAAAACTAAAATGAATGCACATTTATTTTTCAAGTACTGTCTTAGGCTTTGAGCACAGGGAATATAGTCTAATAAAGTTTTTAAAAATTAAGACTTTTAAAAATGGCATGCAGTAAAAATTCTTAATTTTTACTGAGGTTAAGAAACTGAAGCTAAAAAGTTCAGAGGTAAATACCATGTTGTGGAGTATTTTTCTTCATCAAAAACAAAACTAATCAGGCTTATAAGTAAATGAACCTTTTTTACATTTTAACCTCAAAAGTTAATAGAAAAAAAGTGGATTTTGTTTATAATATGCCTTTTTGATCATATGCAATGTCTGAAAATTATTCATTACCATCCCATTACCTTACCTCTCATGTACAAATGTCCGTATAGACTCAAAGTATAAAAAAACTGTTGAAGTCACTGTAGTTAAGAGAACCTGCAGAGAAAGAATGCTGTAGACTTTTCTCAGAAAGGCTAAAAGAGAAAAAAAAATACATTACTATTTTCTTAAGCATTTATCATAGAACAGTAAAATCAAATTTCCTCTTTAAAAAATTGTTTTTTACGTGTATTCTTTCCTAATTTTCCTCCTAATAATGTAATGTATAACTAAAACTAGACAAGAGTACAAAGCTTCCAGAATAATTTAAAAATTGTAAGAGATATCTAAACCTCTCTCCAAAAAGCATGAGCCTAAAAAAAATTAGTGGGCCAAAATGTAAATGTTTTCATCAAAATGAAAAATGTATTAAATGCCTAGTTGTACACAGCAGGATACAACATAGCAAAAGACTAAAAGCAGAACATTTTAAAAGAATGATTATATCTTGAATCTGAAAAGGAGAAATAGAAAGCATATAAATGTAAGTTTTTTTATGTCTTAATTTCAAAAATAGTAAAACTATTTCCCCCAAATGAAACTTATCCTGAAAAGGCAAGTAATATATAAACTTACTTTCACTCATCTATTATTATTTCTCATTTATAGTACCCCTGCCTCTAGTTTCTATACAATAGAAAATCCTTTCATATTTTGTTATCAATACCCAGAAATCACCTCTAAGGCTTAATGATTCAATGCTTATTATTAAAGTCTTCTGATATACAGTGATACAAATAATACAATGAACTTCCAAGAACTCATTACCACCTTCAGAAATAAAACATTAATAACAGTTCCCACCTTCTCTCTGTGATATCCCTCTCCCTTCACACTTCCAGCTAACTACAAATCATCTTTCAAGATGCAGCCTTTCTCAGTTCCCCATTCTGAATTAGATGTTTCTCCTTCATGTTCCTGAGGAACCCTAAACATACCATTAATCACTTTATAATTGATAAGTCTACTTGTCCTTCACCCCCATTAGACTGTAAAGACCGAAAGCTCCCTAATAATCGGGAAGAAGCCTAATTCATTTCCTTACCCCCACCACTCAGCCTAGTGGATGGCATTGAATAAACAGTCGTTAAATTTTATTTGCTTTTAAATAAATTTTTATTAAATTAATGAAGGGTAAATTTTACTAGTCAGGGAAGAGAAAAAGTATTATTCTGAAATGAAACAGAATAATGGAGCCACTGCTTAGAGGACTGTGCTTAGGCAGGCAATAAAAATCATGTTGAATGACTTTTACCCAACAAAAGAAAATGTGATGTTGTCTCTTGCCTATCATGGCAATGCTCATGGTAGATAAGCATTAGATGGTGGATGTTCCTTTTGAAAAACATTCCTACTAAAGACCTGGCTTTCCAAGGAAGGGTGAAGTGCTTTGATGGCATGTCAGCCAAATATCAAGTTAAAAAAAACAAAATCTTTCACAGGAATAAGGGAATTTTCATGAATACTAAGGATTTAATAATCAAAATGCCCAAATATTAAATCTTAATTTTTCCCTCTGGCACTCTTTCCAAAATCTAGAGTGAGTTTTTCCTGATGTCCTAAACAGATTTTACTGGGCATATGATTTAACCACTGACTCATAAGAACACTGAGTGTCCATTGTATTTTGGCTTAGAGATAAACAGTTCTCAACTCCACAACAGATCTGTGACTTACTTTCTTAAAAAGGCCCTGATGTCTGAATGCCTTGGGAGGTCATTTCTATCTTTTTCATAAAAGCAGAGTAAAGAATATACTACTGGCATGGACAACGTTATTTGGGCTATCTTTCTGCAAATTTAATTATTAAACCAAAGGTCAAGCCACTACACCTGCAAGGGATTTTCTGGGCTATGAGAAAAAAAATCATATTCTTTACACTACAGCCTCCATGTCCTGGATTCAAGCCATCCTCTAGACTCAGCCTCCCAAGTAGCTGGGAATACAGGCCCACACCAGGATGGGGTGTGTGTGCGCACGTGTGAGAGAGAGAGAGAGAGAGAGGCAGGGTCTCACTCTGTCACCCAGGCTTAAGTGTAGTGGCATGATCATGATTCACTGCAGCCCCAATATCCAGGGCTCAAGCAATTCTCCTAACTCAGCCTGCCCAGTAGCTAGTACTACAGGTGCATGCCACTACGCCCAGCTAATTTTTTTGTAGAGATGGGGTTTTACCACATTCCCAGGCTGGTCTTGAACCCCTGGGCTCAAGTGATCCACCCACCTTGGCCTCCCAAAGTGTTGGGATTACAGGCAGGAGCCACCGTGACTGGCCCTGGAATGTATTCTTTACTTTCGATACCCTATTATGTACCTCATATAACTCAAACCCAATCCATATGATATATATTCTCTCAAGCAGTGGAAATTAGTGTTATTTCTTACCATTTTGTAAAACTGATTTACAGTTCAAAACAATGTGCGCATTAAGATCTAATGTTTATTTGTATATGTGTATATGTACACAAGTGCATATGTAATAAAAGACTAGAATAATATACATCCAGGTGTCCGTATACCCTGGGCAGTATTACTAAGGATAATTTTCATATTCAGTTCTTTACCAATCTGTATTTTTTAGATACCAGCAGTATGTGTTACTATTGCAATTAAAAACATTTTAAAGAAACTTGTGCTAAGCCTTTAAGTTCATACTAAAAAATTCTCTTTATGCAGATATTCCAGACCATAACTTTTTCTGTACTTTAGTATCATAAGCCAAATCCCAGGCAAAAGCAGTATTGACACCCATTGTGAATAATATAAAAAGTAGCAAAGGACATGCATATACAGCTTTCAGGAAAATATAAAAGATTCAATATGAAAAGAATACTAGTCAAACAGCAAGATTTTCCAATTTTTGTTGAGTCCTGATTTCTTCCCTTCTATTTGACATCTCAAAACCTAACATGGCCAAAATTGGAGCTCTTCATTTATCCAAATTTGCTGTTCTCCCAGTCTTCTCATCGATAACCAGCACCAACATCCTCCAAGCCAAAAACATAGAAGTCATCTTTGATTACCCCCTCCCTGTTCCCAATCTATCAGCAACTACTGTAGTTCTACCTTTGAAAGTACAACGTATCTGCCTCTTTTGGTCTCCTCTTTTACCTCCCTAGTCAAAGTGTGCCTAATCTCTTACCTGGACCACTGGAGGAACCTTCTAATTGGTCCCCATGCTTTCACTCTTGTCCCACCTATTTCTCCACACACTCTGTCAAAGTGATTTTTATGTAAAGTAAACCATATCATGTGACTCTGCTTAAATACTTAAATAATCGTTCCACTTAAGATAAAATGTGAAAGATTTTATAGGACCTACAAGGTCCTACATGATGTAGAACCTTTCCAATCTCATCTCAGCACTCTTGTCTCTTCCTCACCATGCTTTACCCACATTAGTCACTTTCCTGCTTCAGGGCCTTTGCACTTGCTCTTTCCTCTACTTGGAATGCCCATATCCTTCTTTACATGAAGTAGTGGTTTAAGGTAAGTCACAGTTCTTTGACACTCCCTTCAAGTGAGTCCTAACAAAAAGAATGATGCAAAAGTGGCAGGGTGCTACTTCTAAGACCAAGTCATAAAAGGCATTATGGCTTCCTCCTGCTCTTTCTTGGATCATTTCCTCTGGGACAGTGTTTCTCAACCTTGTTTTCATTATTCCCCGCCTAAGTAGCCTTCTAGGTACTTTTTTCCTAATAGCCCCCTCAATAAAATTTTAATGCCACAAATATACTATATATCTGTTGTACCATCACCCTTTGGAAGGATATACACCATTATAAAATCTTAAGTTTTTTTAGATCTTTACATCCAACTTTCATCTAATGGGGTCAATAGCACCCCATTAAGAATGCATACTCAGGGAAGGCCCACTATGCTGTGAGGAAACTAAGGGCACCCTATGGAAAAACACATGTGGGAGGAAAGTGAGGTCTCCTGCCAACAGCCAGTGAGAAACTAGGGACTCCTATGAATAGCCCTGTGAGTAGCCTGTCTGGGAGCACATCCTTCATCCCCAGTCAAACCTCCAGATGACCAGCACTAGCCAATATCTTGACCACAACCTAGGACAAACTCTAAACTAAAACTACCCATATTCCTGACTCTCAGAAACTGAGATAATGTTTATTCTTTTAAACCACTAAGGTTTAGGGTAATTTGTGACACAAACAGAATATATATCTTGGTACTTGGAAGTGGGGCGCTGCCATACCAAACACCTAAAATATGGGAGAGAGCCTTTGGAATCAGGCAATAGATGAAAGCTGGCAGATCTGTGAGATGAAGGCTAAAAGAGCCTTGAAGAAACTGTTTGTAGAAAGTTAGTGCCTTTGAGACTGCTGCAGGTGAGGGCTTAAAGGAAAGTGGGTAAAATTATATGCAAACTGGAGGAAAGAGAATGCTTATATACTCAGAAAAAGTTGAGCAACAGTGTTAGTTATGGTAACATCAAAAGTAGAAAATGTGCTTAATGAAGTAGGTGATCAAACTAAGGAGACTTCCAGAGTGTTGAATGTACCTGCTGGCTTCTTGCTGTTTATACTAAAATAGAAGAGATACAGAGCTAAAGGAAGAAATGTTAAAAAGATGGGCCGGGCATGGTGGCTCATGCCTGTAATCCCAGCACTTTGGGAGGCCAAGGTGGGCACATCACGAGGTAAGGAGATAGAGACCATCCTGGCTAACATGGTGAAACCCCGTGCCTACTAAAAATACAAAAACTTAGCCGGGCGTGGTGGCGGGCGCCTGTAGTCCCAGCTACTCGGGAGGCTGAGGCAGGAGAATGGCGTGAACCCGGGAGGCGGAGCTTGCAGTGAGCCGAGATTGCACCACTGCACTCCAGCCTGGGCGACAGAGTGAGACTCCGTCTCATTAAAAAAAAAAAAAAAAAAAAAAAATGAAAGGCTTCTGACTCAGGTAATCAAAGAAATACATAAAGAGTATAATTGTAAAATCCTTAGTTAAGACCTCACAAATATCCAAAATTGTGCCTCAAAAAACATTCAGGCCGGGTGCAGTGGCTCATGTCTGTAATCCCAGCACTTTGGGAGGCCAAGGCGGGCAGATCACGAGGTCAGGAGATCGAGACCATCCTGGCCAACATGGTGAAACCCCGTCTCTACTAAAAATACAAAAATTAGCTGGGTGTGGTGGCATGTGCCTGTAATCCCAGCTACTCAGGCTGAGGCAGGAGAATCGCTTGAACCAGGGAGTCGGAGGGAGTCAGAGCTTGCAGTGAGCCGAGATCACACCACTGCACTGCAGCCTGGTGACAGAGCAAGACTCTGTCTCAAAAAAAAAAAAAAAAATTCAAACAATAGGGCTTTTGAGAAGCTTAAGGAAGTTGTCACTCAGCAGTCTCAGCCAAAGATCATGCTAAGACACTCTTGGGTGTGGCTTTTATTGAATGGAATGAAACCCAGTAAGAATCACAAGACACCCACTAAGTTTTCTGAAGAATTATATTGGCAAAAATACCACCTCATATTATCCACCACTGGATGTTGACTATGGCAGTACAGATCATTTGTCTTTTTAGGTTAAAAGTCTTTGAGGGGAGCTGTATTTAAGGAACTACACCTAGGGAGCTATACCCAGTGAGCTTCAACAACACTTGGGGTTGATTTAGATGATGAGATTCTGAACTTTGAGATGATGCTATACTGGGGTATTTTGGAGGATCTTAATTTGCATATAGAAGACAAATAATTTGTGACCAGAGGGAAGACTGTGATGGTTTAAAATACAGCTACAGATTATTTGGCACTAGCTTCAAAAGGTAGAACCTAAATCCCCTCCCCTTGAGTATGGACTGGACTTAGTGACTTGCTTCTGATTAACAGAATAAGGAAGATGTAATGATGTGTGTGATTCCATGACTAGGTCATAAAAGGCACTGAGGCTTCTTCCTTGTTCTCCCATGGATTGCTTGCTCCAGAGGAAGTCAGCTGCCATGTCATGAGGACACTCAAGCAGCCCTATGGAGAGGTTCATGTGGCAAGGAACTGAGGCCTCCAGTCAGTAGCCATGGGAATGAAATTTCCCAAAAGCAGATCCTCCAGCCCAGTCAAGCCTTCATGTGACTGCAGTCCTGCAGTCATCTTGACTGGAGCCTCCAGTCCAGCATCTTGACTGGAGCCTCATGAGAGACCCTGAGTCAGAACTACCTGGGTAAGACCCTCCCAAATTCCTGACACTCAGAAACTGTGTGTAATAAATACTTGCTGTGTTAAGCTACAAAATTTGGGGGCAATTTGTTACAAAGCAATAGACAGCTAATCTGCCTGGCTAGCTCCTTCTCATACAATCCACCCGCCATCTCCCTTAAGAGTTCTTCCTCTGGCCATTCCTTAACTAAAATAGCTGCCACCCTAAACGCTAGTTTCTACTCACACCTGTTTCTTTTCTTCAGCGCTAGAGGGTTATTTATTGCTTACCTCTTTAGGGTCTGTCTTTCCTACTGCCCCATCCAAATGACCACTATGGAGGACTGAGACACTGGTCACCACTAGATCCCTAACATCTAAGACACAGCCTAGTCAAGTTTTGTAAACAAAGGAAAATGCTCACCTTCACTCACATAGCTAAAAGACATAGAAATTAACACATGATTACATTTTTTACCAACCACAAGAGTCAGCAAAGTATGGCCCATGGGCCAAAGCCAGCCCACTACCTGGTTTTGTAACTGAAGTTTTATTGGGACACAATCACACTCACTTACATATCCTCTACAACTGCTTTTGCACAATGGCAGAGTTGAGGAGCTGCAACAGATATCTTATGGCCCAGAAAGCTGAATATGTTTCTTACTTGGCCCTTTGTAGAAAATGTTCACCATCCCTGATCTACCAGATTGCCAGAGATGAAAAAGTCTGATGATATTCAGTGTGGCTGAGGGTGCAGAAGGTATCCTCATATATTGTTTGCTGAAGGTACAATCTCTCTGGAGAACTGATTAAATCAATCAAATTTAAAATGCACATACTCTTTTGACTCTATCATTTCACTTCCAAAAATTTATAGTAAAGTCATAATGGAGAAATTTACAAAGATATAGAAGGATGTTCCCTGAGGCACTATTTGAAGGAATAAAAAAAAGGTAACAATCATCAAGTGGGGATGGTTAAATAAATTATGGTATATACATACTATGAAACTATGAAAGACTACTGCAGAATAAACTAGCTTAACAGACTATAATATATCACGTATATATTACAATAGACTAGTTATATATACTAGTTTAATCAGCACTGTAAAAGTGCTCAAGTAAGAGACTATACTCAGAAATTCATTCTCACATAATTTTTTTTAATTAAAAAGTAAACTTTAATGTCAAAAATGCAAACTTGGGGAGGGCAGAAAGATCACACACAAGGCTGTCACCTCACACTTGGAGGGTTGCACAGCGGCTGAGCAGAGGCGCTCCTCACTTCCCAGACAGGGTGGCAGCTGGGCAGAGGTGCTCCTCACTTGCCACACAGGGCGGCAGCTTGGCAGAGTCGCTCCTCACATTCCAGATGGGGCGGCGGGCGGGCAGAGGTGCTCCTAACATCCCAGACGGTGAGGGGGTGGGGCAGGCAGAGGCGCTGCTCACTTCGCAGACAGGGTGGCGGCCGGGCAGAGGCGCTGCTCACTTCCCAGACAGGGTGGCGGCTGGACAGAGGCGCTGCTCACTTCCCAGACAGGGCGGCAGCTGGGCAGAGTCGCTCCTCACATTCCAGATGGGGCGGCGGGCGGCCAGAGGTGCTTCTAACATCCCAGACGGTGGGGCGGGGGGGGGGGGGGGGGGCGGGGGGGCAGAGGCGCTGCTCACTTCCCAGACGGGGCGCTGGCGGGTCAGAGGCGCTCCTCACATCTCAGTCAGTTGGACGGCCGGGCAGCCGTCAGAGGCCCTTATCACTTCCCAGACGATGCGGGGGGCCGGGCAGAGGCTCTGCTCACTTCCCAGATGGGGCGGCGGCCAGGCAGAGGCGCTCCTCACATCCCAGTCAGTTGGGCAGCCGGGCCGAGGAACTCCTCACTTCCCAGACAGGGCGGCGGCCGGGCAGAGGCGTTCCTCACTTGCCCGATGGGCCTTCTCACATAATTTTTTAGTAGCTTCATGATATGTTGTTTTCCACCAATGAACCTTGACATTTTAGATGTATATTATTCAAAAAGTATCTTTCAGGAAATGTACACATTACAAGCAGCTAATTTGCTTTGTTTTGTTTTGAGACGGAGTCTTGCTCTGTCGCCCAGGGTGGAGTGCAGTGGCGCGATCTCGGCTCACTGCAACCTCCGCCTCCCAGCTTCAAGTGATTCTCCTGTCTCAGCCTCCTGAGTAGCTGGGATTACAGACACATGCCACCACGCCTGGCTGATTTTTTGTATTTAGGTAGAGACAGGGTTTCACCGTGTTGCATAGGCTAGTCTCGAACTTATGCAATCTGCTTGCCTTGGCCTCCCAAAGTTCTAGAATTACAGGCGTGAGCCACCACACCCAGCCACTTTATTTTTTTTTGGTGGAGCATTTTTAACCTTTTAAGTAGTAACGCACCGAAGACAAATGAGAACCACTTATTTAGTACTGGTGTAGTCAGCTTAAGTTACCAACCTAGTGATAAGGACTCCTAATAAAATGCTCCTGCATAATTTAAATATTTGTGGTGAACAAATACTGAGTATCTGCTATTGCAATCAGCTTTTGTAGTGACGTGAGGGACGTAGAAGTAAATCAAGAATAAAATTAATTCTTTCCTTAAAACAGTCTATAGGCCAGGCGCATTAGCTCATGCCTGTAATCACAGCTCTTTGGGAGGCCAACATCGGAGGAGTATTTAAAATAAAATAATTGCTTGACCCTTAAAACCACTTGATATAGTTGGAAGAGCAGCCAATTATGCCTCTTTTACGGATAAGCAATCTAAGAATCAGAAAGGCAAAGTAATCTGCTTCTCTACATTGCTGTCAACCAAGACTGTGTTTAATTTTCAGACCCTTAAATCCAGGGCTCTTTCTACTACACTGTACTATTCCCCAACATCACTAAAAAAAAAGGCCATTCTTCTCACTATAATGTATGGCATGCCATTCCCACCTTTCCATGCCTCATCACAAATTCTGTCTCCCCCATCTCCACCCCATGAATTCCCTTCACAAACAGTAGATCTCTCTTGTCTGCAGTTTTGCTTTTCAAGGTTTCAGTTACCCCACAGTCAACTACAGTCTGGAAATATTACCTACAATGAGATATTCTGAGAAAGAGAGACCAATTCATATAACTTTTATTATAGTATATTGTTATATTTGTTCTATCTTATTAATAGCTATTGTATTAACACAACATGGAATGCATTTGCCACAGATAAAGAGGGACAACTGTATGCAAACTCAGCCCTCCACTGGCATTTCACTTCCTTTTACAGCTCTCCTAGATTATTCCAGTTCACACTGTAAAAGTGATTATATGTCATACCCAACTAAATCACAGTCGAGGGGCCGGGGGAAAACTCATTCGGGGTGAATAGCCTAGTTTTACCTAGCAGCTGCTGAAACAATCTGCTGTGACTATCAAAATAGTTGTTTGCCAGTTCCCAAATACTTCTCTAGTGCCAATGAAGGTTCTTGCAAAGTGATACATAACATTGTTCTTTCTAATAAAATCCCCAACCTTCTCTTTGTTCTTCAGACATACTGCAGACCACCCCAATCTGCACGTATATCCCAAGTTGCAATTTTGTTATTCCCAAACAAAATGTTTAATTTATAGCTTTGTCTCTTTATTTTGTTTTCAACAACACACTCTTGATTCCTTCTCCAAACTCCCTCCAAACTTGGCGCTTTAGAATTTAATTATGCTGCTATCATAGTTTGGCTAGTGGCCAACCTAACTAATGCCTTAAGAACAGTGACTGTGACTTCCAAAACTTTTATTTATCTCACTGTCTTTACATACATTAGAAAGGGGTTGTCCAAAAAATATTTTCATTTATTAAATGTATGTTAATGGTTCAAATGTTTCCTTAATGGTGGTACCTTGAGTCACCAAGGCCTCTCTAATGAATGTCTTCTATTCACACACCGGATACCACCTCTACTCATTTAACTTGCTGCAATGGCTGCCATATTCTATCCCTGTCCTTCCCTGAAGTGACCCATTCTCTCTCTTCCTTATTTCTGGGACTAGCAGGGACTCTTTCTCCTTGGGGTATCTATGAGTTAAATAGTTCTCATGCACTCCTATTTCTTGCAGTACTAGTTCTTAATTACTCTAATATATCACATCGTCACTGTTCATTTTACAGATGGATGGTGTATTAGTCCATTCTCACACTGCTATAAAGAACTCCCCGAGACTGGGTAATTTATAAAGGAAAGAGGTTTAATTGACTCACATTTCCACAGCGGGGGAAGGCCTCAGGAGACTTACAATCATGGTGGAAGGGGAAGCAAACATGTCCTTCTTCTCATGATGGCAGAAAGGGGAAATGCCAAGCAAAAGGGGGAAAGGGCCCTTATAAAACCATCAGATCTTGTGAGAACTTACTATCACAAGAACAGCATGAAGGTAACTGCCCCTGTGATTAAATTACCTCCCACCTGGTCCCTCCCACAACACGTGGGGATGATGGGAATGACAACTCAAGGTGAGATTTGGATACGGACACAGAGCCAAATCCTATCAGACAGAATCTGAGAATGTCTTATTGGTTTAAGAGACATATACTTTAGAAAGCTGAGCTTCAACACAAATCCTCAAACTCTTCCAAAAAACTGAAGAGGAGGGAACCCTTCAAACTCATTTTATGGAGCCTGCATTACCCTGATACCAAAGCCAAAGACACTACAAGAAAACTGCAGAGCAATGTCCCTGATGAGTACTGACGTGAAAATCCTCGACAAAATACTAGCAAACTGAATTCAACAGCACATTAAAAGGATTATAGATCACCACCAACCAGTATTCCTGGACTGTGAGGATAGTTCAATACATGAAAATTAATCAATGTAATCAGCACATTTACAGAATGTTGGGGGAAAAAGAAACATGATCATCTCAACTGATGCAGAAAAAGCTTTTGACAAAATTCCACAACCTTCATGATAAAAACACTCAATAAAGTAGGAATTGAAAGAAACTACCTCAACATATTAAAGGCCATTTTTCCACGGTAGTAGTTCTATGCAAACCTACCCCCAAATTCCAAGAAAGCTGAGAGGCTGGCAAATCCATTTTCTTAGAAAAAAACATTTAATAGGGACATAAGAACAGAAGCCATCTCTGTGTCTCTGTCTCAGGCAGAGAAAAGATAGTGGATCTACGGGCCATAAATCCCCTGACCTAGGGCTTATATACCAGAGGGAAAGGGTGATTCAGAAGGGATTGTAGGACAACTGAAGGAAGACAACATCAAGGTTGTTTTGACCTAAGGACAGGATTTACGGTAAGTACATGCTCTTATACAAGGAACCACAGATAAATTGGAAATCTTAGAGGGTTTCCTGGAACTGGGGTTAGTCAGAAGTCAACAAGGCAGATTAGCAACCAAGATGGAATTACTTTGGCCTCCACAGCCATATATGAAAAGCCCAGCACTAATGTCTTACTCAGTGGTGAAAAGCTGAAAACTTTTCCTCTAAGATCAGAAATAAGACAAGGACGTTTGCTTTTGCCATTTCTATTCAACATAGTACAGGAAGTCCTCGCCAGAACAATTGGGCAAGAAAAAGAAATAAAAGCCATCCATATTGGAAAGAAAGGAGTAAAATTATCTCTGTTCACAAACATGACCTTACATGTAGAAAACCCTAAAGATTCCATAAACTGTTAGAATAAATGAATTCAGCAAAGATTCAAGATACAAAATTAACATGCAAAATTAGTTACATTTTTATACACTAACAATGAGAAGGTTGGAAAGAAAGTTAAGAAAACAATTCCATTTACAACAGCATCAAAAGGAATAAAATGCTTAGGAATAAACCTAACCAAGAAGACAAATTTGAAAACTACAAAACACTGATGAAAGAAATTAAAGACACAAATAAATGGAAACACATCCATCATTATACATTGGAAAACCGATATTCATACTACCCAAAGTAACCTACTTTGGGTAGATTTAATGCAATCCCTATCAAAATCCCAATGGCATCTTTCACAGAAATAGAAAATCCATTCTAAAATGTATGTGGAATGTCAAGGGACCCCAAATTGCCAAAACAATATCTATAAAAAACAACAAAGTTGGAGATCTCACATTCCTGATTTCAAAACTTATTACAAAGCCACAGTAATCAAAACAGTGTGGTACTAACATAAAGACAGAGACATACAGACCAATGGAATACAACAGAGCTCCAATAATAAATCCTGGTATATATGATCCTTTTTTTTTTTTTTTTCAGACATGGTCTCACTCTGTTGCCTAGGCTGGAGTGCGGTGGCACAATCACAGCTTGCTGCAGCCTCGACCTCCCAGGCTCAAGTGATTCTCCCACCTTGGCCTCCAAAAGTGTTAGGATTACAGGCGTGAACCACTGCACCCAACCTTGTGAATCTTCTTTAGTGGGGTATGTGTTCAAGTCTTTTGCTGTATTTTATTCAGGCTATTTGTCTTCTTATTGTTTAGAGTTCTTTTGTATATTTTGGATAACAGTCCTTTATTAGATATATCTTTTGCAAATATTTTCTCCCAGTATGTAGTCTATCTTATTTTCTTGACTTTCTTCACTTTAAAATCAGGTTGTTTTTTGTTATCGAATGGTAGGATTTCCTTATGTATTCTGGATATTAGCCTTTTATAGGATATATGATTTGCAAATATTTTCACCCATTTTATGGGCCTTTTCACTCTGTTGAATGTGTTCTTTGATACACAGAAGTTTTAAATTTTGATGTCATCCATCTATTGTTACTTCTGTTGCCTGTTTTTGGTGTCATGCCCAAGAAATCCATTGCCAAATCCAATGTCCTCCTATGTTTTTATCTAAGAGTTTTATAGTTTTAGGTCTTACATTTAGGACTTTGACCTTTTTTGAGGTAATTTTTGTATACAGTTTAAGGTAAGCATCTAATTTCATTCTTTTGAATGTAGATATTCAATTTTCCCAACACCATCTGTTGAAGAGACTGCCCTTTTCTCATTTGATTGGCTGGGCACAGTGGCCTATGCCTGTAATCCTGGCACTTTTGGAGGCCAAGGTGGGTGGATCACTTGAGCCCACGAGTTGGAGACCAGCCTGACTAACATGACGAAACCTGTCTCCTCTAAAAATATAAAAAATTAGCTAGGCATGGTGGCATGTGCCTGTAGTTCCAGCTACTCAGGAGGCCGAGGTGGGAGGATCACTTGAGCCTGGGACATTGAGGCTGCAGTGAGTTGTGATTGTACCACTGCACTCCAGTCTGAGAGACAGAGTGATACTTTGTCTCAAAAAAAAAAAAAAGAAAAAGAAAAAAAAAGGAAGAAGAAACACAAATGGCAAATAAGTATATGAAAAGATGCTCAACATTATAAGTCATTAGAGAATTACAAGTTAAAGCAACAAGGAGATGCCACTACACACCTATTAAATGGTCAAAATCTAAAACATTGACATCATCAAATGCTGACGAGTATGTGGAACCAACAAGAACTCTCATTCATTGCTGGTGGAAGTGCAAAATAGTACAGCCACTTTGTAAGACAGCTTGGTGATGTCTTATGAAACTAAACATTCTCTTACTATACAACACAGCAATTGTGCTGCTTGGTATTTACCCAAATGAGTTGAAAACTTATGTCCACACAAAAACCTGCACATGGATGTTTACAAAGCAGCTTTATTGACAAAACTTGGAAGCAGCCAAGATTTCCTTCAGTAGGTGAATGAATAAACTGTAATGCATCCAAACAATGGAATAGTATTCAGCACTAAAGAAAAATGAGCTATCAAGCCATGCAAAGACATGTAGAAAACCTTAAACGCATATTATAAGTGAAAAAGGCCAATTTGAAAGGTTACATGATGATTCCAACTATACAGCATTTGGGAAAAGACAAAACTATGGAGACAATAAAAGATCAGCAGGAAGGGAGGGATGAACAGGCAGAGCACAGAGGAAGGCAGTGAAACTATTCTGTATGATACTATCATGGTGGATACATGTCATTAAACATTTGTCAAACTCATAGAATATACAACACTAAGAGCGAACCTTAACGTAAACCTTGGTCTTGGGTGATAATGAGGTGTCAGTCTAGGTTCACTGATTGTAACAAACATACCACTCTGGTACAGAACGTTATTAGTGCAAGAGGCTTGGGGAAAAGCAGAAAGGATATATAAGAACTCTGTTCTTTCTGCTAAATTTTGCTATGAACCTAAAATTGCTTTTAAAAAATTAATTGGGCAAAGGACTTGAATAACATTTCTCCAAGGAAAATGTATAAATGCCCCACACGCATACTTTTAAAATGTGCAACATCATTAAATCATTAGAGAAATGCAAATCAAAACCAAAAGGACATACCACCTCACACTCATTTGATGGCTATTTTCATTTTAAAAAAGAAAGAAAGAACGGAATGTGTTGGCAAGGATGTAGAAAAAGGTGAACCCTTGTGCACTGTTGCTGAGAATGTAAAATGATGTAGCCCCTATCAAAAACAGTATGGCCGTTCCTTAAATAATTAAAAATAGAACTACCACACAATCCAGCAATTTCACTTCTGGATATATATTCAAAAGAATTAAAGCACGGTCTTGAAGAGGTATGTGCACACCTATATTCATGACAGCACTATTCAAAGCAGTCAAGAGGTAGAAGCAACACAAATGTCCATCAATGGATGAATAAACAAAATTTGGTATATACATACAAAGTAATACTATTGTCTTAAAAAGGAAATTCTGCAGCCAGGTGCAGTGGCTCATGCCTGTAATCCCAGGACTTTGGGAGGCTGAGGTGGGAGGATCGCTTGAGTCCAGGAGTTCAAGATCAGACGGGGCAACATGGAGAAACCCGTCTCTACCAAAAGTACAAAAAAATTAGCCAGGCATGGTGACCTGCATTTGTAATCCCAACTACTCGAGAGGCTGAGGCGGGAGGATCACCTCAGCCCAGAAGGTAGAGGCTGCAGTGAGCAGTGATCTCACCACTGCACTCCAGCCTGGGTGGCAAAGTGAGACCCTGTCTCAAAAAAAAAAAAAAAAAAAAAAAAAAGGAAATTCTGACATATGCCACAACATGGATGTATTTGAAGACATTATGCTAATTGAAAAAAGCCAGTCACAAAAAAACAAATACTGATTGTATCTAGAGTAGCCAAATTCACAGAGAAAGTGAAATGGTGGTTCCAGGGACTGGGGGAAGGAAGGAATGGGGAATTAATAGGTATAGAGTTTCAGTTTTGCAAGATTAAAAAGTTCTGGATATTGGATGGTATATAAGTTTAGTCTAAAGGTATCCCTTTAGATATTTTAAGTTCGGCCTAGGGGTTCTCGGTATATAGTGAACTATAACCTAACTGAATGTGTAAACAGGCTGTAACCTACGCTTGAACCAATCACTGAGTTTCAGCCAAAGATGGCCAAGTGTTCAAACCATGTTCAAATGGGCAAAAAACAAGCTGTAACCAATCAACTCTTTCTGTACCTCACTTCTATTTTCTGTACCTCACTTTACTTTCTCTCTCCATAAATTTTCTCCCACCAAGCGGCAGGACTCATCACTCTGAATCTATTCTGGTTCCGGGACCTGCCCAATTCGCAAATCATTCTGTGCTCAAACTCCGTTAGATTTAATGTGTCTAAAGTTTTTCTTTTAACAGTGCACAACCATGTGAATAACTTAACACTACTGAACTATACACTTAAAAATAGTTAAGACGGTAAATTTTATGTTATCTGTATTTTACCACAATTAATTTTTTTTTAAAAAAAGCTGAGTTCACTTGCCAAAATAATTTCAAAATTCAATCCAAAAATATAAATGCTAGGCACCAAGATTCTTGGTGCATCAGAACTATCTTCATCTTTCCTTTTCCAGAACAAGTTCTAGGCACTAAGATTCTTAGCACATCAGAACTATCTTCATCTTTCCTTTTCCAGAACAAGTTCCAGCTGCCTAAACAGGCTGCAAGTCTGTGGCTGTTTCGGCGATCAAATGACCAAACTAGAGCAGGCAATGGCTTCCACGTAGATGAAGCTGAGCATTTTAAATTCAAAAATTTCTGCCCATTGGCTGCTACGTAATAACTTAAAACACCATTTAGACTGACTTAGGAAGCTTCTGTGTTGAGCAACTTCCTCAATAATACTCAAAGACCTGTTGCATTCTGGGCCCTGCGGAGAGGAAACAGTGCCGTCAGGGAGCTTCCAGCCTAGCACAGGACGGTAAATATAAGCCTGTAACGCGAAACCCCACAGAACAAAAACATCAGGCCGTGGATTCCACTCGTGTGTACGTCACAGTGATCAACCGACTCATTTCCACCACGTTTCTTTTCACTTCAAGATGCCAAATTCAGGCTGCGGCGGTTTCCATCCGTCCCTTCCTACACCGCGGCGCCCGCTGGGTAGCCGGGGCGCACACAGGACAGCCGCAAGCCTTCTGGGCATGGCGCCCTCCCACACCCGCTAGGAGGGGAGGAAGCGCCTCCCCGACTCCCTGAGGAGGGCGCCAGTCCTCTGGTACCCGGAGAAGGAGGGCTGGGAGCTCAGTGAGCACTCCCTGTGAGTCCCAGGAGATGGCCGCTCTCCCTCGGAAGCCGGAAGTCGGCTTCTATAGGCCGAGCAGTGCAGACAAGCGGCTGGGAGGCACTGGAGAGGGGACAACGTACCCATTCGGATGTGCACGCTGGCGGAGGCCACGCTGCTGCCATAGTTGAAGTCGTCCTCGATCGAGGAGCGAGGGTACCGGGGGTCGGGGTCAGCCATGATGGCAACAGCACCCCTACCGGTCCCGGTCGACTAACCGCAACCGCCTCCTCCCCACTTCCGCGAGGAAGAGCCCAGCCCCAGCAAGCCGTGCGGCGTCGGCGGGCGAACCCCGAGCGAGTCGATTTTCTCGCTTCAAAAATTCCAGCTGGGCGGAGAAAGCGCGGATGGCTCCGAGTTAGAATGGAAGAGAAAACGGTTTACATTCCCGGCGTCATCTGAAGTGAAACTTTTCTCAACACACTTTTTTTTTTTTTTTTTTTGAGATGGAGTTTCACTCTTGTTGCCCAGGCTGGAGTGCAATGGCACGATCTCGGCTCACCGCAACCTCCGCCTCTCGGGTTCAAGCGGTTCTCCTGCCTCAGCCTCCCAAGTAGCTGGGATTACAGGCATGTGCCACCACACCCGGCTAATTTTTTTGTATTTTTAGCAGAGACTAGGTTTCACCATGTTAGCCAGGATGGTCTCGATCTGCTGACCTCGTGATCCGCCCGCCTCAGCCTCCCAAAGTGCTGAGATTACAGGCGTGAGCCACCGCGCCCAGCCTGAACACACTTTTTAAGTCCTCTCACCTGGAGAGTTGCTAAAGTGATAGAACCCGTGTCCCAGTCACCCATCCACTCAACAAATACCCATCTCATTCATCCACTTTTTCAATAATCACACCGAGGATGCATTTTTACTTCTATTATTTTAAAATAATAATAATACCTACATTTATTGAGCACTTTCTATAAACCAGGCTTTCTGAATGAAGTAGTATTTAATCCTGAAAGGCAAGTAGGAGCCAACCAGAGAAAGGGCAGTGATGTAGGCTGGGCCTCAAGGGACCAAGGTTTGCAAAGAGGGAGATGGTGAAGCTCAGCTGGTGTAGGGGACAGGTGGCAAAGAATGAGGCTGGGTAGATAAACAAAGGCCAGATCATCCTAGGCCAGAAGTAGAATACATTGAAGAGGGCCATTACCAAAGGCAGAGAAAAGGGGATAAAGTTGTATTACTGTAAGAGAGAGATGATGGTGGCAAATACAATGGATTAGAGTGAATATTCATGATATTGTTGTCATTCCAATATAAAGAGGTGTAGACATACCCAGAGTAGTGTCATCCTAGGGTCCCTTGGAATTGTTTTGATGAGTTTACTCTGATCTACCCACATCGCCCAGTCCTCACCTTAACCACAACACCCGAACACTTAGCAAGTGGAATTCAGAACAGTTGTGGAACAGTCTATTCTGAAACTAAATCCTTAAACTTGATGTTCTCAGAAGCCTTTGCCAAAAGAACTAACTTCACTTCCACAATGACAAGAAAAACAAAACAAAACAAAAAAACACTTTATCTTTTACGATTTTACAAACATTTTACAAGCATATCATTTTAATTTGTTTTTGTTGGTTTGTGTTGAGATAGAGTCTCAGTCTGTCACCCAGGCTGGAGTGCGGTGGCTCTATCTCGGCTCACAGCAGCCTTGACCTCCTGAGGTCAGGTGACCACCCCCGGGTAATTTTTTGTATTTTTTGTAGTGACGGAATTTCGCCATGTTGCCCATGCTGGTCTCGAACTCGGGCTCAAGTGATCCCCCTACCTCGACCTCCCAAAGTGCTGAGATCACAGGCATGAGCCACTGTGTCCGGCCCCTCGTTTTAGTTTAGTTTGTTGAATGTATAGGTGAATGGGATATGGCCTCTATCACTTTAGTCACTCTCCAGGTGAGAGGACTTAAAAAGCTTGCAGAGAAAAATCTGAGAAAAGTTTTACTTCAGATGACACTGGGAATGTAATCCATTTTCTCTCCCATCCTAACCTGAAGCCATCCCCTCTTTCTCTGCCCCGCCATAATAATGGAATTTATTATAGAGGACAAACTGGAGCTAAATTGGGAACCCACCTTTGTATTGACTAAAAACAGCATCAGCAAAGTTTGATCCTTTACCTCTTACCAGTTACAAAAAAAATAAATTCCAGATAGATTGTGGATCTAAATGTGAAAGGCAAAAACAATAAAACTTAAAGAAAATGATACAGGAGAATATGATTTGGAGGAAGGCAAAGATTTCTGAAACCAGATACAAAATAGCACTTAACTTCAAATGAAAAGATTGCCCAATTAAATTATATTAAAATTAGGAATTTCTAGTAATCAAAATATACCATAAGAGAGTGAAAAGGAAGCCATAGAGTAGGGGAAGATATCTGCTATACATATAACCTACCTAAGGCTCCTTTTCAGAATATAAAAACAATTGTTACAAATCCAGACCAAAAAAAGACAGTCAATAGAAAAATAGACAAAAGACTGGAGGCGGGCGCAGTGGCTCATGCCTGTAATCCCAGCACTTTGGGAAGCTGAGGAGGGTGGATCACCTGAGGTCAGGAGTTCGAGACCAGCCTCAACGTGGCGAAATCCCGTCTGTACTAAAAATACAAAATTAGCCAGGCATGGTGGTACATGCCTGTAATCCCAGCTACTCGGGAGGCTGAGGCAGGAGAATTGCTTGAACCTGGGAGGTGGAGGTTGTGGTGAACTGAGATCACGCCATTGCACTCTGGCTTGGGCAACAAGAGCGAAACTCCGTCTCAAAAACAAAAAAAAAAAGAAGGAAAAAAGACTGAAACAGGAACCTAACACTCACACACACACACACACACACACACACACACAGCCAAGTGGCTAATATATGAAAAGTTGATCAGAGAAATGTAAATAAATGCCAAAATTAGATATCTCTAAGCACCCACCAAATGATTAAAATTAAGAGATTGATAATATCAAGTGTTGGCAAAACTGGATTATCTAGAACTCAAATAAGAGCTGACTTAAAAGGTGTGCAACCTATGCTATTGCACAGAGCCCTGGACTCCGAAGGACTCTGCACTTGGTTTAATGTTCAGCTGTCACCATTTTGAAATACTTAGTAATTTTGCCTTTGAACATGTGTTTTGTAAGTGAAGTCTGAAAGTACAATGGAACATGAACATGAATAGAAGAGGTATGCACAATGTAGATGTCCACTGTTTCCTGCCAATCATTTGCATTTAAGCATTTAGCATGTCCCATGAGCACAGAATTCTGTTAGACCTGCAATGTATGGGAGTTAAGCTAGACTCAAAGCTAGTAAAAGATAAGCATGTCACACCTGTGACTTAGTAAAGGGAAGAGAAGAAAAGGCACTGACAGCCCCAAGAGGCCTAGCTTTCCTTACCGAGGAGAACTTACTTTGAATGCAGAAAGAAGGCAATGACGTTTTAAGAAACATGAATGACCAAGGAATCTTTTCACATCCTTTTTTTTTTTCTTAATAGGATCTTGTTCTGTTGCCCAGGTTGGAGGGCAGTGGTGCACTCATAGCTCACTGCAAACTCCTGGGCTTAAGGGCTCACCCCATCTTAGCATCCTTAGTAGCTAAGACTACAGATGCATGCCACCATGCCCAACTAATTTTTTTTTTTTTCCGAGATGGAGTTTCCCTCTTGTCGTCCAAACTAGAGTGCAATGGCGCAGGTCTCAGCTCACTGCAACCTCCGCCTCCCGGGTTCAAGCGATTCTCCTGCCTCAGCCTCCCAAGTACCTGGGATTATAGGCATCCGCCACCACTCCCGGCTAACTTTTTTGTATTTTTTGTAGGGGTTTCACCACGTTGGCCAGGCTGGTCTCAAGCTCCTGACCTCAGGTGATCCGTCCACCTCGGCCTCCCAAGTGCTGGGATTACAGACGTGAGTCACCGTGCCCGGACCTAATTTCTTAAATTTTATGAGACAGGGTCTTGCTGTGTTTCCCAGGCTGGTCTTGAGCTCCTGGCCTCAAGCAATCCTCCAGCCTTGGCCTCCCAAAGCTCTGGGATTACAGGCTGTCACATCCTTTTTTTTTTTTTTTTTTTTGAGATAGAGTCTTGCTCTATTGCCAGGCTGGAGTGCAGTGGCGCGATCTCGGCTCACTGCAACCTCCGCCTCCTGGGTTCAAGAGATTCCCCTGCCTCAGCCTCCTGAATAGCTGGGACTACAGGCACCCGACACCATGCCCGGCTAATTTTTTTGTATTTTAGTAGAGATGGAGTTTCACCATATCGGCAAGGATGGTCTCGATCTCCTGACCTCGTGATCTGCCCGCCTCTGTTCCCAAAGTGCTGGGATTACAGGCGTGAGCCGCCGTGCCCGGCCCACATAGTTTTTTACTTGTGTTCTTTCCCTGTAAATGTCAACCACTTACACTCAAAGACACAGAAGGAAAGGGAAAGATATGGCAATCATAGTTCCTTTTCTTTTCAGGCTATCCTTTGCAATAAGCTGAAGGTAGAGAGTGTTGATATAGTTTGCATGTATCAAGAAGTGAAATAAAAATAATTGATTTAATTTTGTGTGAATTTGCCACAGTTCTTATAAGAATGAAATAAATATGTACAAGCTATGAAATACAAATCGTGTCATTTTGGTGATTCCAGATATGCATTAAACGCCCTTTTAAATTTGTATTTAAAACTATCATTGCCTCCCTCCTCTCTCGCCCTCGCCCTCGCCCTCGGTCTCCCTCTGTTGCCGAGGCTGGACTGTGCTGCCGTGGTCTCGGCTCGCTGCAGCCTCCCTGCCCCGGGCTCCCGTGGTTCTCCTGCCTCCGCCTGCCGAGTGCCTGGGATTGCGGGCGCGCGCCGCCACGCCTGACTGGTTTTTGTATTTTTGGAGGAGACGGGGTTTCGCCCTGTTGACCGGGCTGGTCTCTGGCTCCTGACCTTGAGTGGTCTGCCTGCCTTGGCCTCCCGGGGTGCTGGGATTGCAGACGGAGTCTCGCTCACTCAGTGCTCAGTGTTGCCCAGGCTGGAGTGCAGTGGTGTGATCTCCGCTCGCTGCAACCTCCACCTTCCTGCCGCCTGCCTTGGCCTCCCAAAGTGCTAAGATTACAGCCTCTGCCCGGCCGCCACCCCGTCTGGGAACTGGGGAGCATCTCTGCCTGGCCGCCCTTCGTCTGGGAGGTGGGGAGCGCCTCTGCCCGGCCGCCCCGTCTGGGAGGTGAGGGGCGTCTATGCCCGGCCACCCCGTCTGGGAGGTGAGGAGCGCCTCTGCCCGGCCGCCCCGTCTGGGAGGTGAGGAGCGCCTCTGCCCGGCCACCCATTGTCTGGGAGGTGAGGAGCGCCTCTGCCCGGCCGCCACCCCTTCTGGGAAGTGAGGTGCACCTCTGCCCGGCCTGCCGCCCCGTCTGGGAAGTGAGGAGCGCCTCTGCCCGGCCGCCTGGTCTGGGAAGTGTACCCAACAGCTCCGAAGAGACAGCCACCATCAAGAACGGGCCATGATGACGATGGTGGTTTTGTCCTAAAGAAAAGGGGGAAATGTGGGGAAAAGAAAGAGAGATCAGATTGTTACTGTGTCTGTGTAGAAAGAAGTAGACATAGGAGACACCATTTTGTTCTGTACTAAGAAAAAGTCTTCTGCCTTGGGATGCTGTTAATCTATAACCTTACCCCCAAACCCGTGCTCTCTGAAACATGTGCTGTGTCAACTCAGGGTTAAATGGATTAAGGGCGGTGCAGATGTGCTTTGTTAAACAGATGCTTGAAGGCCGCATGCTCGTTAAGAGTCATCACCACTCCCTAATCTCAAGTACCCAGGGACACAAACACGGCTGAAGGCCGCAGGGACCTCTGCCTAGGAAAACCAGAGACCTTTGTTCACGTGTTTATCTGCTGACCTTCTCTCCACTACTATCCTATGACCCTGCCACATCCCCCTCTATGAGAAACACCCAAGAATGATCAATAAATACTAAAAAAAAAAAAAAAAAAGAAAGAAAGAAAAAACAAAACAAAACAAAAAAACACAAAATTAGCCAGGCGCAATGGCACATGCCTGTGGTCCCAGCTACTCTGGAGGCTGAGGCAGGAGAATCGCTTGAACTCTGGGGGTGGAGGTTGCGGTGAGCCGAGACCACACCATTGCACTCCAGCCTGGGCAACAAAAGCGACACTCCGTCTCAAAAAAAAAAAAAAAAAAAAAGAAAGAAAAGTAAAGAAAATAATATCCAACTCAGAGTGCCATAAGGACTAAATGAGCTAATAAATACCAAGAGCTTAATAAAAAAAAAAAACTATCATTGCAAAATATAAATATCAATGGCAAAATTTGTGCTAATAATTTTAAATGATTTTTTATTTACTACATTAAATAGCAAATAAAAAACATCATGGCAAGTCAAGAGATTGCAAAAGAAACAAAAAAGCTTTAATATTTAAGTATCTTTAATAGGGCTTTTTCCTGCTTTTTGAACAAGAGGTCCAACATTTTTACTTCTTGCTGGGCCCCACAAATTATGTAGATGAAGCAATTCCTTTGGAAAATTGGCAGCATCTACCAAAGTTGAACATACACTGCAAGTTCTATGACTTGGCAGTTCTACTCCTAAGTAGAGTATGTGTCCAATAGAAATGCATGCACAAGTTTACAAAAGACATAACCAAGAATATACATAGCCACGTTATTCTTAATTGCTAAAAACTAGAAACAACTGAAATTGTCCACTATTGGAAAAAATGAATAAATTATATTCGTATAATCACATACTTTATACAATTAAAATAAGCAAATTGACATGTTCATGGATGTAGCTTACAAACATAATGCTAAGCAAAAGAAATCAAATGCAAAGAATACATAGAATAGCATAAAGAGTAATGTAAAGCTGAAAAGCAAACAAAAGTAATCTATGGTCTTACATATCAGGAAACTGTTTATCTTTGGGGACGAGGAAGGCATAATCAACAGGAGGAGGTACTTAGAAGGAATTCCAGGATTTCAGTAATGTTCTGTTTCCTGGCTGATTACATAACTTTCACTTCTTGATAATGAGGCAAGCTGTTTATACTTAGGATTTGCGTATATTTTATACTTAAATTTGTATATTATACTTAAATTTTAAAAATTGTCGTAAAAAAGTGAAAAAGTATTTTCTCCCTCTCAGTTTAGATAAGAAAGCTATCTTATGAAAATAAAGCATTTACTTACAGACATGAAATCCAATAACTCAGTAATCTAATGCTTCTCTATTTCTTTTAAAGCTACAATTTCAAGGAAAGTGCTTTGTAAATAAAATCACTAATCCAAAGGAAATTTTATTGATTTTTAAAGACCTATCTGCATGCTTCCTCTTCCCTCTAACTATCTCTTCATCATTCTCACCTCCTTTTCATTTGTGTTTGCTCTCAAACCCCAAGATAAAACATCTTCTGGACTATTCTCAAACTACAATTCTGTCCTTATTTCTGGATTGCCAGAAAACACAAAACGTTTTTGTTTTCGGCTTTTGGATATTAACCTACATTCAACATTAAAGGTCCTGGAGATGTGAGTTGCAATTATCTTTAAAATTGTTTTATCTTTAAAATTTTATTTACAGCTCAACTTTAGTGGCCAGAGTAGTGGAGATTTGTAAGGCTTGTGGATTACTTAAAAAGAGCAAGGGCATTTACAGCCAAATAAACTAGAACACATTGGTGTTCTGGGAGGGTGGAGCATCTGGAAAGGGCATGGAAGCTGCGTCCTGGGTGCCCTTTCAGACCTTGCCGCCCTATCTCTTTATCTTGCTGTTCATTTGTGTCCTTTATAATAAAATGGTAATAATAAGCATAGCACTTTCTGGAATCCCGTGAATTGTTCTGGTGAGTTATCCAACTTGGAGGGAATCATGGGGACTCTCAAATTTGTATTTAGCTAGGCAGAGATGCAGATAGCTTAGAGATACCTGAGTCTTGCAGCTGGCATCTGAAGTGGGGGCTGATTCATGGGACTGAGACCTTTACTTGTGGGGTCTGCGTTAACTCTGGGTAGTTAGTGTTAGAAATTATGGACCTTGTCCTTAACTTGTGGAATCTGTCAGTAGTGTTAGAATTGGGATGAATTGCAGGACACCCAGTTGGTGTTGGAGAATTGTTGTCAGAACATAGCGTGTAAAGTAGTAACACGGTGCCTAGCAAATGGTGAGTGCTCACTAAATGGTAGTTGTAATTATTATTGGCTGAAGGCAAGGTCATTACTTCTTTCATTGATTAGACATTTATTGGGAAGTTACTCTGTGCCAAGCAGCATGCAAGGTACACAGAGATGACTGACTCCTCTGCTACACACCAATGCTCCACAAACCCACAGGAAAACAATACCAAAAAAAAGAGTTCTGATGGAAAGTAGTACTGAATGTTACGGAACCTAGAAAGAAATGATTAACTCTGGGGAGATTATAAATGGTTTTATGGAGATTATAAAGTGGTTCAGTTACCTAGGGCTGCTGTAACCAGTTACCACAAAGAGTGACTTGAAACAACAGAAGTTTCTTCTCTCACGGTTCTGGAAGCCAGAGTTTGAAATCAAGATGTCTGTGTATGGTTTATTCCTTCTAAAGGCTCTGAGGAAGAATCCGTTCCACACCTCTCCCAGCTTCTGGTGGTTGCCAGCAATCTTTGGAGTTCCTTGGCTGTGGCTGCATCATTCCCATCTCTGCCTCAGTTGTTACATGGCCTTTTCCTCCTCTGTGTCTCCAAGTCCAAATTTCTCTCTTCTTATAAAGTCACTAGTCATTGAATTAGGGGCTACCCTAATCCAATATGAGCTTGTCTTAACTTGATTGCATTTGCAGCATCCCTATTTCCAATTAAGGTCACATTCAGAGGTACTCAGGGTTAGGACTTAAACGTACATTTTGGGGGTAAACAATTCAACCTGCAACACAGAAATGGTGGCTTTTCAATTGAGTAATAAAGGATAAGTAGGGGTTCACCAGGTAAGAGATACTGCAAAACCTCAAACATGAAGTAACAAACAAATTGGAAAAGACCCAGACACAAATCAGAAATACTACAGAAGAACAAGATTTGGTGACTTATTAGACATAGGTACTTACTACGAGGTGCTCAGTAAATCCTTCTGAAGATAGTATTAATCAGTCAGTCAAAATTACTCAGAGTTACCTTGGCCCATGTGACCAGAAACAAGGAAGTTGATTTTCTAGGAAATAATCAGTTTGGGACATGATGATTTGAGATGAAAGCAAGAAATCCAAATGAAATTGTTCAATAAATGCAGGAGGTGAGAAGAGAATCTGCAGGGCGGGTTAGGGCTGATGACACAAATATCAAAGTAGTTGACTTAGAGATTGATAGATGAAGAATGAGATTATATGAAACCTCTAAGACAAAATAAGAAGATCAACAAATTCGGCCTATGGGTACATTATACAGGCCAGAAGAAGAGCTAGTTAAGAAAACAGAAGAAACAGTCAGTATGTAGGAAAAAAAAATACTGAGTGTCATCATGGAGGACAAAAAAGGCAAAAATTCAAGAACAATGGTATGTAATGAGAGGGTAAATGTGGAATTGTCAGAATGAGTCTTGAGGACATTTGATCTGAAAAATTACTAGGATTTTTAAACCTAAATATGCTGAATATTTGCACATACAGACCTTTGTTATTGTCTTCATTATAAAGGCACCAGATTACATCCAAGCTTTACTCTTCCATAAAATTTCAGAACAATGTAATAAGTTCTGTACAAGAAGAACAAGAGGAACAATAACTGCTGTGAAAGACTGGAAGATGTGGATAATGAATGACCAAGTGTTGTTAGGATGTATACTGTGAAACCTGATGATGTAACATCATTTCTTGAAATTATGCACAGAGAGTTTGTTATGGACTGAATGTTTCTAACACCCCCCCCAAGCCCTATCACCCAACCCAAATTCTTATGTGGAAGCCCAAACCCCTGGAGTGGCTGTATGTGGAGACGGGACATCTATGGAAGTAATTAAGGTTAAATAAGGTCATAAGGGTAGGGCCCTGATCCTATAGGATTAGTGTCTTTATATGAAATGTCTTCATAAGAAGAGACATCAGAGAGCTAGTTCACACTTGCCATATGCATGCATCAAGGAAAGACCTTGTGAGGGTGTACCAAGAAGGGGGCCATCTACAAGCCAGAAGGAGAGCCTTCCCAGAAATTGGACCCTGCCAACACCTTGATTTTAGACTTCCAGTCTCCAGAACGGTGAGAAAATAAATGTTTGTTTTTTAGGCTAGCAGTCTGTGGGATTTTGTTATGGCAGCCTGAGCAGACTAAGATAGGGTTTATTTGGCAGATTTATTCAGTGACAAGGAAAAGAAAGTCAAATCCTTTTCTTTTTTTTTTTTTTTTTCCAGACGGACTCTGGCTCTGTCGCCCAGGCTAGAGTGCAGTGGCGCGAACTCGGCTCACTGCAACCTCCACCTCCCGGGTTCAAGTGATTCTCCTGTCTCAGCCTCCCAAGTAGCTGGGATTACAGGTGTGTGCCATCATGCCTGGCCAATTTTTGTATTTTTAGTAGAGACAGGGTTTCACCATATTGGTCAGGCTGGTCTCAAACTCCTGACCTCAGGTGATCCGCCTGCCTCAACCTCCCAAAGTGCTGAGATTATAGGCATGAGCCACCACACCTGGACAGAAAGCCAAATCCTTCAGAGTGAAAATACACAAGATTTATGTTCATTATATGCCAAAGAAATTTTGGATATCTTAAATAATATTTTTATTGTATAAACATTTTTGTAAGTATTTTTCCAATAAATATTGCACCCAGAGTTCTTATGGCCAGCAGCAGTTGTGTCACTTGTAAACTGTAGGAGTTGGACTAGGACCTTTAAGTCGTTTTCCAGTCTCAAATTGTAAGCAATCTGAGTATTTTAATGAAAGAGAAAATGTTTAGCCATAATCTCAGATTTTTTTTTCCCACATGTCTGGGGTTCCTAGGGGTAAATAAATGTTTGCTTCAAAAACAAAACTTTAGGCTGGGCGCGGTGGCTTACGCCTGTAATCCCAGCACTTTGAGAGGCCGAGGCGGGCGGATCATGATGTCAGGAGATTGAGACCATCCTGGCTAACACGGTGAAACCCCGTCTCTACTAAAAATACAAAAAAATTAGCCAGGCTTGGTGGCGGGCGCCTGTAATCCCAGCTACTTGGGAGGCTGAGGCAGGAGAATGGCGTGAGCCCGGGAGGCGGAGCTTACAGTGAGCTGAGATCGCGCCACTGCACTCCAGCCTGGGCGACAGAGCAAGACTCTGTCTCAAAAAAAAAGAAAAGAAAAGAAAAGAAAACTTTAGCTAATATTGAAATTATAAAAAGCCCTTGGCTGAAAGTTATTCAAACATAAAAATCAGACTTTTAAAAGTCAGTGGTGACTAGGCAAATGTTATCATAGCAACATACCCTAAACTGAAAAATGCCATGAAAATGGTTTAGAAAGAAAACAATCAAATGAGATCAATCACAAAGTGTTGGAGGAAATTATTTTTTAGAGTTGAGGATTTTCTAATCACAGAGATGATACATAATAACTGTAGAAAGTTTTGAAAACACAAAAAGCTCAAGTCAGAAAATGAAGTACTGAATACTCTTTTCCTCCATCAATCCTAAGAGGATAATTGTTAAAATTTTAGTATATATCATGTTGTGACATAATCGATTTTTAGAAAAATGTTTTTCATGTATTAAATGGGAAAAGATTGAGTTATAAGAGAACACAAACCAAATGTTATTTTAAAATATTATATATTATCTGTGTACATAATATGTAAATACGTATATACACACACATGCATATAGAACTGGAGGAATAATGAGCACATGTTATTTTCTTTTCTTTCTTTTTTTTTTTTAAACAAGGTCTCTCTCTGTTACCCAAGCTGGAGTGCAGTGGCATGATCACGGCTCACTGCAGCCTCAACCTCCTGGGCTCAAGCAATCCTCGCCCCTTAACCTCTGAAGTAGCTGGGACTACAGGCACACACCATCATGCTCAGCCAATTTTTGTATTTTTTTTTTTTTTTTGTAGAGGCGGGGTTTCTCCACGTTGCCCAGGCTGGTCACAAACTCCTGTGCTCAAGTGATCCTCCTGGCTTAGCCTCCCAAATTGCTGGGATTAGAGATGTGAGCCATGGCTCCTGGCTACAGGTTATTTTCATGAGGTCATTGTGATGAAAGCCTAAGAAACGTTCAATTCATTTTTTTAAATTACCAAGTAGCCAGGTACAGTGGTTTATGCCTATAATCTCAGCACTTTGTGAGGCTAAGGTGGAAGGATTGCTTGAGCCCAGGAGTTTGAGACCAGCTTGAGCAACATAGCAAGACCCCCATCTCTACCAAAAAAAAAAAATTTAAATAAAATAAAATAACCAAGCAATGTGTACCACAAATGTCTTCACCCCATTCCCGATCTTTACTCTATCCCTGAACCCCAGTGTATATATAACTCTCTAGGGTAAGGTCATAGGTTATAGGTAAGTGATGAAGCTCAAATATGGGATAGGTTCTTGATCTTTGTTTTGAAATTACTTCCCAAACCAGAAATATCCTCGGTCCCACAAGCTTGAGAGTCTTTTGAACATCCATGCCTAAGGGTGGCTGTAAAAATAGCTACTACCAAGATACTTGTCTCATGTATATTAAGAGCTGTTGTCTGCCTCACCTCATTTCTCCCTCACCTGTTTCTAGATTTCTGAGGATTTCTGCCTGTGCTTAGCTGGGGCTTGGCCACTGATATTACTGTGTATCTGTGCCATTGTCACCATGTCCTTCAGGATTTCCTTGGCATCTCCATTTGTTAGTCTTTGCAGTTCACTGCTCTCTTCTTTCCAGCTGGGATGAAAACACTTTATTCTTCTGGTATCCAAAACTTGGGGGCGGAGGATGTTGGAGAGGATCCCATAGCAAAGGGCTATGTCACATAGTGGAACAGTTTTGTGACTTAACCATAGTCCTCTCTTTTCCGGATAATATGTATGCTGGCATTGGGAAGGTAGGATGGGGTTGAAGTGTCTGGGTCTACATGGGTTCTAGTCCAGTTTCATGAACTTCTAGGACTTCAGACTGCTTCTGCCCATGCTGCCAGAATCATTCTTTCCCAACATTTATTTTATCTCAGGGTCTCAGCTGCCTCTCTCTGCAATCTGGTTTTCACATACATCTCACATCCCACCAGATATAGTGTATACATTTGAACTCCAGGTTTAGACAGGGATTCGTTTTCTTCCCATAGGTTTTATAGGCGCTCAACAAACCAGAGAGTATTACCAAGTGCCCACTTAGTGCATCAGCTAGGAAGCGTTTGGCTTCAAATCACAAGATTCCTGGCTTAAAACGGAAATTTATCTCATATAGTTATAAGACCAAAAGTAGGACAGGCTCCAGGCATAGAATGAATGAACTGCTCAATGACATTAGCAAGGACTTGGTTTTTCCTCTCACTAGGTTTTTCCTGTCATGATTCCCAGGGCTTGTTTCATTCTAATATTGATGTCCATGTGGTTGCAAAACGGTTCCCTGCCATGACCAGAGCTGCTACATGTTCTTATTCTGATCCAGAAGAGAGCTATCTGAATGAAATATGATTCCCCAACTCATACATTATTGGACCAATTTCAATCATGTCTCAGCCCCAATCTGAATGCATGGACCATGGCAATTTTAATTATGGGGGTCTGAGTAGACCTTAGCCATGTGGGAAGAGCATACCAGGCAAGGGAGTGGCAAGTGCAAAGGCTCCAATGTGGGGCTCTCTCTTGTGTGTTCAAAGACCAGCAAGGAGATACTGTGGCTAAAGCAGAATGAACAATGAACAAGGAAACAAAATCAGAGGGCAAAGCAGCAGAGTGGGAAGGGGAGAAAGAATGCAGATTATATAAAGAGTTTGACTTTTATTGACTGAAATTAGGAGCCACTGCTGGCTTCTGAACAAAGGAGAGACACAGATAGAATTTAAAAGAGTCAATCTCACTGCAGTGTTGGAAGCAAGAGTGGAAGCTATCCTTAGTTCAGAGGCTACTATAACAATCCAGACAATATTTGATGGTGTCTCAAACCAGAATGCAGCAGTGGAGGTGAGGAAAATTGATTAGATTCTAGACACATTTTGAATAGCCTTGACAGGATTTGCTGGTAGATTGAACATGGGGTCACACTGGTAGCTGCAAATGAGTAGAGGAGTCAAGGATGACTCTATAGTTTTTAGTTCAAGCAACTGGAAAGGGTGGATTTGCCAGGGGAGCATTGTTTGGAGGGTGTGCGTGTGTGTGTGTTTTGAGACAGGGTCTCGCTCTGTCACCTAGGCTAGAGTGCAGCGGCACAGTCATGGCTCACTGCAGCTTTGGCTTCCTGGGATCAAGTGATCCTCCCACCTCAGCTTCCCAGGTAGCTGGGACTACAGGCGTGTAACATCACACCCAGCTACTAATAATTTATTATTATTATTATTATTATTATTATTATTATTATTATTATTATTTTGTAGAGACAGGGTTTTGCCATGTTGCCCAGGCTGGTCTTGAGCTTCTGGGCTCAAGCAGTTTGCCTGCCTCAGTCTCCCAAAGTGCTTGTATTACAGGCCTGAGCCACTGTACCCAGCTGGTGGAGTTGCTGTTAACCTAGACAGGGAGGAATGCAGGAAGAGTAGGTTTAAGAGGCATGATCAAGAATTCAATTTTGGACATGACTCTAGAATTTAAGAGAGAGGTCTGGACTAAAAACATAAATTTGGTAGTCTGTGGTATATAGATGTATATAGATGGTACCTAAAGCCTTGAAACTGATTAAGATCAGCAAGGCAGTGGGTGCAGATAGAGAAGAACCATGGATTGAGTCCTGGGGTGCTCCAACATTTAGAGTTCAGGGAGAAGAGGAGGAACAGCAAAGGAAGCTGTGGGGTGATCAATGAGGTAAGTGAAAAATATAAGAGAATGTGGTGTCCTAGAAGTCAAACGAAGAAAGTTTCCAAGGAGGGGGTGATCAACTGTATCAAAACTACCAATAGGTCAAGTAAGTGAGGACTGGAAATTAATTGTTTTACGTAGCAATGATGTGGACATGTGTGACCCTGAAGAGAATAGTTTTAGTGGAGTAAAGTGGGAGGGGTGCTTCTAATTAGAGTTGGTTTAAGAGAAGATGGGAGGAGAACTTTGGACACAGTGAGAATATTCAGCTCGACACTGCAAAGGGGAGCAAAGAATTGGGGCCAAAGACAGAAGGGGGAAGTGGCATCAAAAATTTTGGTTTGCATGGAATACTATGCAGCCATAAAAAATGATGAGTTCATGTCCTTTGTAGGGACATGGATGAAACTGGGAACCATTATTCTCAGCAAACTATCGCAAGGACAAAAAACCAAACACCACATGTTCTCACTCATAGGTGGGAATTGAACAATGAGAACACATGGACACAGGAAGGGGAACATCACACACCGGGGCCTGTTGTGGGGTGGGGGGAGTGGGGAGGGATCGCATTAGGAGATATACCTAATGCTAAATGATGAGTTAATGGGTGCAGCACACCAACATGTCACATGTATACGTATGTAACAAACCTGCACGTTGTGCACATATACCCTAAAACTTAAAGTATAGTAATAATAAAATTTTTTTAAAAAATTTGGTTTAAGTTGAAAGAAACAACATCATATTTGTATGCTGATGGAATTGAGGTGGTAAAGAGTGAAAAACTGATCATGTAACAGGGACCAGGGAAAGCATGTGCCCTTGATGCCTTTGAATTGGTAATAGGGATAGGATCCAGTGCACAAACGAAGTATAATGATTTACATAGGACCCTAGATAATTCATCCATGGAAAACAAAAAGAAAGAGTGTATTGGCAAAGATGCTAGTAGATAGTTCGATGTAGTAGTGAGATTCCGTGGAAGTTTTTTCCTGATGCATCAGTATTCTCAATAAATATTCTCAAGATAATTGGTGGAGGACAGGATGATGGGAGTTGAGAAAAAAGAAAGTATAGCATAGCTTTCAAGGAGACCAGAAGAATGCGTGGGCTAAAGGTGCATAGTATGCTTGTCCAGTGGCATAAAGGACCCACTTGAGAGTCTTGGCCTTGATTTTAAATTGAGTTCAATTAACAGGATTTTGGTTTTCCACCCCGTTCCCCAGCTACACTCAGGTGCATGGGTGTGGAGCCAACTTAGAAAATTGGATTTAATCAGGATTGCAAACTTGCCAAGAGAGCTCAACAAAGTGAGAGAGGAGCAAGGGAATGTAGAGCATATGCAAAGGAGTGAATAAAATAATTGACCACAGACTTAATGGATAAGCAGAAAAGTAAGGATGTCAAGAAGGTGGAGCCAGAAAAGAGGCAGCAAGATTTTGGATTGGATATCTGGTGAAGGGACAGGATTGTTGGGGTCAGAGTACTAGAGGGAATGTGCTAGAAAGACAGGAGGTATGATCAGAGAGTGGATTCATGAAAGAAATTATAGATGGGATGCAGCTATTGATAATGACAAATTCTAGGGGACGCTCATGGGAGTGAGTGTCTGAAATGGAGCATTGGGTGGAGTACAATGTCACCAGAGAAGAGGAGTCAAGGAAATGAGAGGCCAGGGCATTGGAAAGATCACCATCTATTCTACATATATGTATGTGTGTGTGTGTGTCTGTGTGTGTGTTTTAATTTTGTTTCATCAACTTTTATTTTAAGTTCTAGGGTACATGTGCAGGATGTGCAGTTTGTTACATAGGTAAACATGTGCCATTGTGGTTTGCTGCACAGATGATCCCACCACCTAGGTATTAAGCCCAGCATCTATTAGCTATTGCCTCTGATTCACTGCCTCCCCCTACCCCCTCCCCTGACAGGCCCCAGTATGCATTGTTCCCCACCAAGTGTCCATGTGTTCTCATGGTTCAGCTCCCACTTATAAGTGAGAACATGCAGTATTTGATTTTCTGTTCCTGTGTTAGTTTGCTGAGGATAATGGCCTCCAGCTCCATCCCTGTCCCTGCAAAGGACATGATCTCATTCCTTTTTAGGGCTGCATAGTATTCCATGGTGTATACATACCACGTTTTGTTTATCCAGTCTATCATTGATGGGCATTTTGCTTGATTCCACGTCTTTGCTATTGTGAATAGTTATTCTACATATATTTTAAATCACTGAGAACTAAGACAGGATTAGTACTGGAGAGAGCAACAATGAGCCAGGAGCTAGAGAGTCTAAAAACGAGGAGAAGGAATTGGAGTCGGGGAGATCAGCAGTTGATAGCAACCATGATGATACAACCTGATGATATAAAAATCAAAACTCAAGACAGTTTTAGGAATAGGAAGGGAACATGGTCTGAGAACAACTGCCAACACTGAAAATACAGGAAATTTCACATACTCTAGCTTTCACTTAGGATCCTTGCTTCTTGGTAAATTACAAGATCTGGTAAAGCAGGCCTTTCTGATTGCTTCCCTCATCTGCAGTGATTTCCTGTTTCCTCTGAGTGAGTCTGCCTCCCTGGAGTAGCAATTCAAAAGCTACCAAATAATTAATGGCCTTTTGCCTCTGTTGCTCAGCATGTTCAGGTAGTCCCTTTAAGAGATGTATAGAGGGCCGGGTGTGGTGGCTCATGCCTGTAATCCCAGAACCTTGGGAGGCCTAGGGAGGTGGATCACTTGAGCCCAGGAGTTTGAGACCAGATTGAGCAACATGGGAAAACCCCCTCTCTACAAAAACTACAAAGGTTAGCCAGGCATGGTGGCATGCACCTGTAGTCCCAGCTGCACTGGAGGCTGAGGTGGGAGGATGGCTTGAGCCCAGGGGGTGGAGGTTACAGTGAGCCGAGATCGCACCATTGCACCCCAACCTGGGCGATCAGAGCGACTAAAAAAAAAAAATAAGAAAGAAAGGAGGGAAGGAAGGAAGGAAGGAAGGTAGATTGGTGTACAGTGTGTACAGATTGACAATAAAACCTTGAACAATTGGATATCGAAATTCTTGCCCACACAGTATGGGCTTTGCCAGTTTTTAGATACATTTTTATGGAGTATTTTCGCTGACAAGACCATTCAGGTAGGGGCATGAAATGATAGTGTTTCATCACTCGTGATCTCTAGGGGCAGCTATTCCAAAGACTACAATCTGAGAGGTTTCAAAACACCTCTGGTGTTTTCACCTGATGGCCACTGCCCACTCTTCCAGTCACTAAGGCTGAGATTTTTCTCACCACTTTCAAAACAACTTTTTGTCACTGGTAACATGCCTCATGTGACCTAGAAGATTTTGAAACAACAATTTTACTTAAACTCCGTGAAGATTTCAAAACAATAATTTTACTTAAACTCCATGTTGAAGGCAAAAAGGAAGATTGTGTGAAGCACTTTGAGGAAGGAAAAAATGATGGAACGATATTTCATCAAGGAAGCCCATGAGGAAGAAAATTTATTAAAACCAAGTAGGTGTATGGAGGAGAGGCCGCCTCGTGAAGAAAACGAACATAATTTTACTCTGATTTGGTGTCTTTTCTGTTTTTCTGTTGTTGGTATCTACATTCATCTTTTCCAATAATAATCCCATATATGCACATTTTTATCTGTTTAAATTCAGTAAAAGTTGGGAGGAAAATGTCTCAAAACTTTTAGAGTGTGATGGGCTGAGTGGGGTTGTGAGTGATTATCTTCTTTTTTCAGTTTTTTTCTGGGTTTTCCAAGTGTTCCTCGATGAACATGGATAGCTTTTCTGACAGGATAAAAAAGAAGCAGTCCGGGGACAGTGGCTAACACCCCGAATCCCAGCACTTTGGGAAGCTGGAGGTGGGAGGATCGCTTGAGGCCAGGAGTTTGAAACCAGCCTGGGCAGCATAACGACACTCCCTCTCTACGAAAAACGAAAAAAAATAATTAGCCGGACGTGGTGGCGTACGACTGTGGTCCCAGCTACTCGGGAGGCTGAGGTGGGAGGATCGCTTGAGCCCAATAGGTGGAGGCTCCGTGAGCTGAGATAGCGCCACTGCGCTCCTGCCTGGGCGACAGTGAGAACCTGACTCAAAACAAAGAAAAAAGGAAGAAAAGAAAGGAAGGGAAGAAGGAAGGAAGGGAGAAGCTTTCAAAAATAAACTTTTGTAAGAAGTAATGACACCTCTAGCCGTCCACACCAGGAGACCGCCTAGCCGTGGGGCACGGTGGGCTCCTGGGAGCTCTGAGCTCTGGGCTTTCTCCAGTTCTCACTCTGCTTGTCTCGGCAGCTCCGTCCCCACCGCAGAGGTGTGAAGGGGCGCAAAGCCAGCGAAGGGAGAACCCGGGTCGGGTAACCCCCAGGCCTGGCCAGGCGGACGCAGGGGCATCTCGGGCGAGGCGCGCCTTGCGTCACGTGGGCACCGCCCCTGCAGTGACCGGAGAACGGCGTGTTCCTAGGGCTCTGCTGCCGTCGTGGAAGCAGGATTTCCGCGGTTGTGTAACGGCCTGTCGCAGGCGTGCAGGGACCTGGGCTCCGCCTCGTTCCCGGGGCTCGGGCAGCCGAGCCATGGCGGGGAACTGTGGGGCCCGCGGCGCGCTGTCGGCGCACACGCTGCTGTTCGACCTACCGCCCGCGCTGCTCGGAGAGCTCTGCGCGGTTCTGGACAGCTGCGACGGCGCGCTGGGCTGGCGCGGCCTGGGTGAGTCGGCGGGGACCGGCCGGGGGCGGCGGGGGAGCCCAGCGCGCCGCGGGGCCCGCTCGGCGTCGCCCTGCATGGCTGGGGTCCCTCGCGGGGCTGGCGCGGCCTCCGGGAAGTTCCTGCCAGGGAGCCGGCCCCCTCCTTTCCTGGGGAGGATGCAGAGACTCCCTGGGACCCAGATGCCTTCCCTCCCTTCTCTTTCAAAGAATTTTGGGTATCGCTGCAATGTCAAGGGAGCCGAGGCCTGGGAAAGACAGATAACCAGCGTGAAAGCATCTTCTGTTCGTCCGCGATGCCACCCTCACTGGGTTCGCAATGTATGATGTCTTGTGGTCCTTGCAAAATCACCCCAGAACATCGTTTTAGTATTGAGACATTTTTAGAACTTTGAGATATTTATCCTTTGGTGTTTTCAATGCATCCCTAAGCCCCTAACTTAATTACAAGTGAAATGCTAAAGTAAACTACGGTTTGCAATGAACGCGGCTCCTAATTTTCTTAATTAAATCTTATTTACCCAATTTCGTTGAATGAAGGTTTATGCTAAAGAGTGGCTTTTTATTTTAATCTAAAAAAATTGGCTTCAGAACTGTATTTTATGCAGACATTGGAAAGTTGAGCAACTGCCTGCTGGAAGTGTTGAGTGTAGCCAGAGATAATTCGGACAAAAATCTTTGTTTTGTTAAGTACAGGCATTTTTGGTTAGATTTGATATTCCACAATGTCATGTTTAATGTTTATTGAAAAGAATCATGATTATGTCAAAATAACTTAGCTTTAATGGTCTGAAATAGGATTTTTCTTACCAGGACTAGCAGAAGACCTAAGAGGAGAGTTTCCTTGGTTACTGATGAACTGTATGGTCACAGTCTTTGAATTGTAGCAATGGGCTTCTGGTTATACAAAAAATGTTTATATATTTTAAGCTCTGTAGTTTTAAGTTATGGCCCTTAAGAAAAAAAAAAAAAGTCTGATTTCTAGAAAACGAGATTTCCAGTGTGCATTTGAGGGATTTTGAGGGATAAGGTCACTTCCCCATCAGATCTTTTTGAGATGGATTTTGGCGTGGACAGTATTTATACCCGTTGATTTCCTAGAGTTACTGACTTTGAGAAAGAAAAGTGTTTTTAGTCCAGTTTAATGTTGGTGAATGGGACCAGGTGGGTGTGGTAAATTAGTGAGGCAGATTATTCTCTCTCTTTCTGTTGATAGTATTGAAATCCAGATATTCATGCTTTACATGGCTTGTCTCATATAACTTCTCCAATTACTCTGTGAGTCATTATCATCACCAGTGTTTTTTTTTAACAGGTCAGGAAACTGTGGTACAAATTGGTTAAGTAACTTGTTCAGGTTCACCAGCTGGAAGTGGAAGAGCCAGGATCTGAACCATGGTAGTCTGGATCCAAGGCTTATGTCCTTAACCCCAGCCACTCTACACTTCTCCCCTTACTGCTGTGTTCTTTCTGGCCACATCTAACAGCCTCCCTAAAGTACAGACATTTCTGGCATCAAAGAACAATTCAGTGATCCATTTCAAGCATGCAGCCCTATTTTCCTAGTGGTGAAAATGAATGAGGACCACCCAAATGAGAACAAACAAAAGCTATTTTTTCAAAGCAAGGGAGCCAGCCACCATTGCTTGTGTTTGGCAGAAACTCAAAAGCAGACAGAAGATGGAGGAGGGTGGGAGAAGAAGGCTTCAGCTATGTCCTGATTGGAGGCTGTTGATATGGGGAAGCTGTAGTTGAGCTACCTAAAGGGGGTATTTTGTGTGTTTGTTTAGGGGTACATAATTGGCTTTCTCTGGTTGGCCCTAAGTTGGAAGTAGGAGCAAAAACTGAGGAAGTGGTCAGTAATTATTCAAGTCCTGGCCATTTGGGACAGGTTGCTACAGGGGTTCTTGTTTGGCTGCCTGGGCTAGTTGCTACAGTTTAACCCAGTTACTGATAGTTTAACTTGTTAGATACTGTAGACGGTAGGTTGGTTTCTTGGACTGGTTGATGTACATTGCCTACAGAGTTCTATTTTTATATATAAGCTGGCCATTGTCCCTTTGTGTATTCATTCTCTCACAGGGAAAGGGTCTAAAATGTTTACTCCATGATACTTCAGCTGTAATTCATTGTGCAGGTGGTCATGCCTATTGACTGCCTGGACTACTGAGCTGGCCCTGACCAGGTGCTGCACAAGTTCTTGGCTCAGCAAGAAGGCAAGGCTAGCCCAGTTCAGGGTGTTGAGGCAACTGCCTGTGCTAAACATGCCGAGTTTTCCTGTGGGCACAGCGAAGGGAGAAAGAGGGGAAGAGGTGCAGGTAGGGAAAACTTGACCTTCGAGAGGGGAAGGAGAGTGATGGAGGACTGAATCAAAGAGGCAGTCCTTTGTATGCTCAGGACAGCTGACAGCCCAAGCTTAAATGTAGAAAACAACTGTAATATACTAAGTAAAGCTCTCTCGAGCCGATCATGATTCTTGATGACGGTGAGTGTCAGGTTATGTTTACAAAGGCAGCTCATATAGCAGCCTATATGATATGACCAGTGTGTGCAGGATAAGGTAAGCCAATCATTCACAAACACAAATCACCTATGCAGTCTTTTAAATACGCAGATGCAGGTCCCACTCCTAGAGCTGCTGATTCAGTAAGTCTGGGTTGAGGGTCCAGCTTCTTTCATTTTTTGTCAAACCCCAGGAGTGAGTCTGATGCACAACCTGATTGGTAAGCCATTGCTTAGGCCAAATTCTCTTTTTTAATAGTGTCTTCATATAACAGATATTTTACTACATTCTTTCATTACTTCATTTAATTACTTTTATTTTTAAACATATTCTACATAGTACTCTTCAAATCACTTTTGTCAAGTATTGTTATTAAAAATAATGTAATCACAAGATAATATATTCTGTGGTTATCACTGATGACTTTATGGCTTTTAGTGAAAGCAAGAGCCCAAAAGCCCAAATGAAATATGTTGTTTACGTTACAGACATGATAACGTAGTACATACAGAACCTCTGGAGACAACTCATCTGATTACATTACCATAGATTGGTATTTAAATTAAATTATTTGGAGCAGCTGACACCGTAAAACCTCTCAACACTTACGATGTACTGAGAAACGCTTTTTGCAAATGATATATAATAGGCTGTATTCAATTTTCTTCCTCTCAAGAAAGAAAAGGGAAATTATTATATAAATCATTAATAATTACTTTAAAAATTAAATGTAAAATCACATTAAGTGTGCATTTGTATATTCAATAAAGATTCAAAATAATAGTAGTAATAATAATAAAGCTACCTCCTGTCAAGGCTTACTATTGGCCAGTGTAGTAAGCATTTTACATGGATTATCTCATTTACTTATCACAACAATTCTATCAGGTAGACACTCTTCCTATTTCCATTTTATAGATAGGTGAACTGATTCTCAGAGAATTTAAGTAACTTGCCTTGAGTCACAGTCTTCTAAATGGCACACTAAGATTCTAACCACATGATCAGACTGCATATTCTATGTTCTTTTTTTTCTTTTCTTTTCTTTCTAAATTTTAAATAGATGTGTTTTTTTAATGTTATTATTATCTTTTTTTTGAGATGGAGTTTCGCTCTTGTTGCCTAGGCTGGAGTGCAATGGCTCAATCTCAGTTTACCGCAACCTCTGCCTCCCGGGTTCAAATGATTCTCCTATCTCAGCCTCCCGAGTAGCTGGGATTACAGGCATGCACCACCATGCCCGGCTTAATTTTTTTTTGTATTTTTAGTAGAGACAGGGTTTCTCCATGTTGGTCAGGCTGGTCTCGAACTCCTGACCTCAGGTGATCTGCCTGCCTCAGCCTCCTAAAGTGCTGGGATTACAGGCATGAGCCACCGCGCCGGGCCTAGATGTATTTTTTTAAGAACAGTTTTAAATTTATGGAAAAGTTTAGCAGATAGTAGGAAGAGTTCCCGGATACTCTACATCCTTCGTACGCTCCGCACCCAGTTTCCCATTATTAACATCTTGCATGAGTGTGCTGCATTCATTACAATATTGACACATTATTATTAACTAAAGTCCATGCTTTATTCAGACTTCCTTTGCTTTTACCCGATGTCCTTTCTCTGTTCCGGGATCCCATTCAGGATACCACATTACATTTATTTGTCGTATCCTCTGGCTCTTCTTGGCTGTGATGGTTTCTCATACTTTCCTCGTTTTTGATGACTTTGACAGTTTTGAGGAATATTGGTTGGAACTTATCCACTATTTTGTAGACTGTTCCTCAACTGCGATTTTTCTGATGTTTTTCTCATGATCAGACTGAGGTTATGGATTTGGGGGAGGAAAACCATAAAGTACTGACCTGTATCCAGGGTCGGTACTATTTACAGGAGTTATCACTGCTTATGTTAACCATGGCTGAGATGGTGTCTGTCAGATATCTGCCCTGTAAAATTACTTCACTTCCCTCTCTTTCTGTTTCTTACTTTTTGGAAGGAAGTCACCATATGCAGTAGAGCCTGCTTTTTTTGTGTTGCTATTGTTGTTTTGGAGACGGGATCTCACTCTGTCATCCAGGGTGAAGTGCAGTGGCACAATCACAACTCACTACAGCCTCGACCTCCCAGGCTCAAGTGATCCTTCCCACCTCAGACTCCCAAATAGCTGGGACTACAGGCACATGCCACCACACCTGGCGAAGTTTTTGTATGGATGGGGCCAGGCTGGTCTCAAACTCCTGGGCTCTAGCAATCCTCCTGCTTCAGCCTCCCAAAGTGCTGGGATTACAGATGTGAGCCACCGCTCCCAGGTAAGCCTGGTTTTTTGACCACTGTGTTATTTCTGTCACAAGTTAGTTAGACAATGTTATGTCTAGCTCTCACTTCTCTAAGCTAACACCCCACTGCTCTGTTCCTCTTTATGGTAAAATTCCTCAAAAGGGCTATTTATACTCCAGGTCCTCCATTCTTCCTTGAACCCCTCCAGTCAGGGTTTCACCTCCCACCGCTCCATTGAAAGTCCTGTCATCTGAAGTCACTACAGCTAAATCCAATGGTTGGTTCAAAGTTTTGATCTTATTTGATATAGTTGATCACTCCTTTCTCCTTTCTTCTTGAAGTGCTTTCTCTGCTCTAGAACATTACATGCCCCTGCCGGACGCGGTGGTTCACGCCTGTAATCCCAGCACTTTGGGAGGCTGAGGTGGGTGGATTGCTTGTGGTCAGGAGTCCGAGACCAGCCTGGACAACATGGTGAAACCCTGTCTCTACTGAAAATGCAAAAGATTAGCCGGGCGTGGTGGCGGGTGCCTGTAATCTCAGCTACTTGGGAGGCTGAGGCAGGAGAATCCCTTGAACCTGGGAGGCCAAGGTTGCAGTGAGCCGGGATCACACTACCGTACTCCAGCCTGGGCGACAGAGCGAGACTCCTCTCAAAAAAAAAAAAAAAAAAAAAAAATTACATGCTCCTTAATTTCTTCTCTTCTTATAGATTTATCTCAATGTCTTAGAGTGCCCCTGGGCTTAGTCCATGGACCTTGTCTCTTCTGTTTATCTGCTAATTTCACATAAATTCAATCTATATACTACTCCCAAATTTCTAGCCCAAGTCTCCCTCTGGAATGTCATCTTCATCCATCTATTTGCCTATTTGACAGACATCTCCAACTTAACAGCTCAGAAATGCTCCCCCAGCCCTCCCAAAGTTTTCCCATCTCAGTAATGATAGTTCCATTCTTCATTTGTTCAGGCCAAAAATATTAGCCTTTTGTGACTTGTCACTTTCTCTCACAAACCACATCCTATCTCTCAGTAAATGATGCTGTTGACTGTGCCTTCAGGATCTGTCTAATAATCTGACCATTTCTTACCACTGCCACCATAGCCATCTTGGCACCAACCACCATCAGTTCCCACCTCTACTATTTTAGCAGTTGGCTGACTGGGCTCAGACTCCCTGCTACTGCCCTTGACCTCCTTGAGTGTCTTTTCAGCCCAGCAGTCGGCAAGCCTGTGATGCCTGTAAAGCATATGCTATCATTGCCCTATTCAGAACCCTCTGGCGGCTTCCCAGGCCAGTCAGAGCAAACCCTGAAGTCCTGTGTGGCTTTTCTCACTTTCTTCTCCCTCTTGTTTGCTTGACTCCAACCACATTAGCCTCCTTGTTCCTTGAACACGCAAGGAACATTCTTCCTGCCAGTAACCTGTAGGCTTGCTTCTTCACTTCCTTCATGTTTTTGTTTAACTATTACCTCCTCTGACCACTCTTTTGTTTTGTTTTGTTTTCTAAGACGGAATTTCGCTTTTGTTGCACAGCCTGGAGTGCAATGGTGTAATCTTGGCTCTCTGCAACCTCCACCTCCCGGGTTCAAGAGATTCTCCTGCCTCAGCATCCCGAGTGGGATTACAGGCGCCTACCACAACACCAGGCTAATTTTTTGTATTTTTAGTAGAGACGGGGTTTAACTATGTGGGCCAGGCTGATCTCGAACTTCTGGCCTTAGGTGATCCACCCACCTCGGCCTCCCAAAGTGCTGGGATTACAGGTGTGAGCCACCACACCCGGCCGTGGCCACTCTTTTAAAATTGACACCCCCCCACCACTCTCTTATGCCTCTTTTCCACTTTATTTTTCTCTATATCATTTATCACCTCTCGCATACTTCATGTATGTAAGTATCTCTATGTATATATAAAATAAACTATATATATATGTAAACATATATATGTTTATTTGTTTATTCTTCATCTAGAAATAAGCTTCAAGGGAGCAGGGATATTTCCTTCCTTTGTTTCCTGCTGACTCTCTTAGCATCGAAAATTGTACTTGGCACAGAGCAGGCACCCAGTAAATATGTACGTTCTGAATAAATTAATGAATCAACAAATGTCTATTAAAAACCTTGTTGGGTTGTCTATTAAAAACCTTGTTGGGCAGAATCTTTGATAAAGCACTGTAAATACAATGTCCTAGTCCCTGCTTGTAAGAATTTTCCAATTTAGTGTAGACAACAGACCTATAAAAGTTTAACAAGGGAAGAATGTGTGGGGAAATAGTATTGATATTCACCTGGGAATGAAATTACATAGCTTCTGACTGAAACCTTGGTGTTGAGGGTGAATTATCTCCCAGAGGTAGTTAATGTTAGGTTCCTACCTGTGTCTAGGATTAAGAGAGCAGGACAGACAGAGGGGCACCTGAGAAGTCACACACAGCCCTCCGCAGTTATGAGTCCTACTCAGGCATGGGGTAAAACATACACATGAGCTTAAGTATGAATAAGAACTATTTCTTATAAAATATATTAACTACTAAGTGTTAATGCTTACAGTCTGGTATGACGAATAGATCTAACTTATAATTTTGACTTTTGTTTTACTCTTTTGGAATTAAAAATATCTTTAACCTTAAAAATTCTTTTAAAAAATTGTCTAATTTTTTGCATGCTTTGTAGAAAGAAAGAGATATCTTTCCTTTTTCCCTTACAGTGTCTAAAAACAAGATTTGTGAGAATGGAGTCTTAATTTTGCAGGGGTTTTGGCATGTGGTTGTATGCAAATACAAAGATTCCAAATACGGATGTGTTGCATTATTTGAAAAAACCCCTTCAGAGACATATTTGCATATGGAGACGTGATTTCTGCAACTGAAAACAGTCAGTCCTGCACTCTCAAAACAGCCTTCAAGGACCTTTGAGCATCTGATTTCTGAACTTCTTAGGTTGACTTTTTGGCTTATGTGACTCCAATACGACTTTCAACAAAGATTTGTGTTCCAAAAAATGGTTTTAAACAATGCTTAACTAACAGCATGTTTTTCTTAATTTGTATTTTCAGTTTAGAATGCTTTTAACTTTATCAACATAATTAGTCATTGAGAACTTTTCTCTGTATTTTTATTTGATATGTACTGCGAGTAAACAAAGTCCTATATTCTGAAAGGGGACAAGTAAGGGAGAGTTGAAGAAAATGATAAATATTGAAGAATGTAATTAACATGTTGAGAGTTTGCATTCCTGTTGTATCAGATTAGAGCTATTTTATAGAATTGGATCTAAATGAAGTATACATTTTATGGATGCTAAAAATACTCTTTAGCAATGTTTCTATTCAGAATGCATCATCATTAGAGAAAAGCTATTAAGGTTGCAGTGTGAATCACCAGTTGGAAAAAGAGAAAACATATTTCATTTCCAGTCCGGAAGCAATCCATGCATGCAGGCAGTATTCATTTTAACAGTCTGGATCAGTTTTTTACCATGAACTTCTGCTATTACAAAAAATGCCTTTGTCTAATCTAGCTTTGCTTAGATGTGGTGCAAACTCAGAACTATATGCCCCGGTCAATGTTAGAGAACTTAAAACCCCAGCTCGTTTGGCATCTGTTCATTCATATTCCAGCTGAATCTCAGAAATGTGCTTAAGGGAAAGCATCTGATATTAGCAGTTTCTCAGCCAAGTCACAGGACGGGACATCCCAGAGTCATGGCCTGCTGCACTTTTAAAAGGGAAATTCAGGAATCAAAAAAAAAAACAAACAGAGAATGGAATTTATGGAAAGTATGGAATGAAAAGCTGACATTCCCTGGGACTTGAAATGTTAACTCTGGATTTCCTTAATAGCTATAAACTGTGCCTTTCCTACTGTGGCAATTGTTGTGAGCTAGAACATGTTTATACCTTTTTATGTATAAATATTTTATCTGAGACTCCTGCTACTGTTGCTACCCGATGCATCTTCCAAAAGGTAAAGCTTCCATCTTTGCATCACCTTCTCAGAAATCTGAATTGGTCCCATTGCTTTCAGAATGAAGTTAAGTTCATATGCTAACACTCAGGGTCTCTGTCTGTCAATCAGCAAAAATATATTGAACGTGTACTATGTGGCTAAGCATGTTTCTGCAGATACAAGGTAACATGGAGACCTCATGGAGCTTGTTCACCTTTTCTTTAACGTGAACACTCTGCTCCAAGCATTCTGGCCTTCCCTCTGCCCTCTTGTGTTGTCTTCACTGTTTCTGGAACAATTCCCCATTTGATATACCCTTTTCTATTCCTTTAGCCTAGTTAAACCTTGCCCCACGACATGACACTTCTATTGCAAAGCTAGGTGGTATTTGGTTACCCTTCCTTTCCTTTCCTGGCTGTGGTAGTCCACAAAAGCATTTTCTCCTTTCAGTCTTGTTAAATTATGTGCATATGTCTTATCCCAAAGTTTCAAAGGGTAGCAGGAACGATTTTAGTTTACAAAAGAAAAATGAAGAAGTCTATTATTTAAATATTCATTACTATGAATTTATATGATACAGGATGCCTAATACTATGTAAATATTAGTCAATTAATTTTCTTTTCCTTCTCCTTTTTTTTTTTTTTTTTTGTTTTTTTTTTGTTTTTTGGAGGCAGAGTCTCACTCTGTCACCCAGGCTGGACTGCAGTGGTGCAATCTTGGCTCACTGTAGCTTCAACCTCCTGGGCTCAAGCTATCCTCCCACCTCAGCCACCGAGTAGTTAGGACTATAGGTGCATGCACACCACCAAGCCTGGCTAATTTTTAAATTTTTGTAGAGATGGGGTTTTGCCATGTTGCCCAGACTGGTCTTAAACTCCTGGGCTCAAGCGATGCTCTTGCCTTAGCCTCCCAAAGTGCTGGGATTACAGGCGTGAGCCACTGCACCCAGCCTCGATTAATGTACTAATAGAAAATGTGGAAACCTAAACTTTCCCTTTGCTGAAATTTGATATTTAGAGTTCTCTTGTTGGAATGTTCATTTTGAGAGTGGGAAGTGTTTTAAAGATAAGAGGTGTTATAATTAATTAACAGGCCAGGGAAGAGCAAGAAGATTCATTATATGTATTAGGTGGGACTACAAGAACATTTGTTATTAAGAAGTTTGAGATTGTTCAGTGAGGCTGTGTTTTGCCTGGAGTTGTGTCATAGGTCGATGGCAGTGCCACCACTAAATACATGTGTTCCTGTACTCACCCAGAGGCCCACGGGAATGCTCTGTTTTCACTAAGAACTTTTTTCCTTGGAAAGCAGGATAGTCTGCGGGGCTCAGACTCATTCATTTGTCTTGTTTTCAATCTGAAACTGTAGTGATTATTTTTTCCTCCCCAGGATAGTGTACTCTATCCAATACTTCTTTAAGAATTGGCCTCTCTTTGGAAGTACTCAGTTTTAGACATGGCATAGCTCAGGCTCCAGAAGCCACCCCTCCAGAAAGCCTTCCCTGCTGTTCTCATCTTTAGTTAGAGGCCTGTCTTCATGCTCAACCCACACTTAGTGCATACAATTACTGTATTGCTGGCATATAGCAGATACTCAACAAATGTTTGAACTACACTGATTTGCAGTATTTCTCTTAAGAATTTTTAGAAATAGCTAAATAAAGTGTTTATAAAAAATGTGCCTCAATGATATAGGCAGATTACCTCATCAGAAAGAAATATATTAAAATAACATTACTATATTTGGCTAATATTTTTGCTTTTTAAAGGCTTCCTTTTAAAAATGATAAGCTATCTAAAACATATATTGGCATTTGGATAGTCTTTGCCTCTGTGAAACATCATCTCTTCAAAGAGATGAGGAATGAATATATTCTTGCCAGAACTTGAAATATGGAGGAAGGGCAAAGACATTCTAACTCAATGATGTCAGACATTTTATTCTAGCTATTTTTCTTTCCTTACAGCCTAAACATGCATTCAAATAGAATGTCTCAACTTTATCTTCCCTTGTTTGATATGTAATTGCAAATGCTGCCACTCTATTTAACTCTGTTCTGGTACAAGTTGTAACAGAGTAACAAAATTCAAGATATGACCTTGTGTATATCAGTCAGGATAAACTAAGTTATGCTGCAGTAACAAGCAGCACCAAAAATGTCAGTGGTTAAACATAGCAGAGGTTTACTTTTTGCTCCCAGGAAGAACACTGAGAGTCTAGCAAACTCTCCTCCATGTAGTGACTCAGCATTTCAGGCTGCTTTGATCTTGAGGCAGCCCCCTGTCAACACGTAGTGAATTGTGCCCTGGTTCTTCAGTGTTTCTGGCTGGAAGAGACACAGAGGCATGCCTAACCTGAAAGGGCAGGGAAATGGAATCCTCTATGATGGGATAGAGGGTTGGAAGTATTGGCAGCACTAGTAATGTCTACCAGGTCAATTTTTAGCTCATAGAAAGAGGGCCAGTCATGGTTTCTTATTGTGAACACTTTCAATTTTCAGGATTTACTCACAGCCTCAGTGGGAGCATAAAGTTGAGGTAAATTGAATATTCCAGCAAAGGCTTATAGAATGAAAAATTGGGCATGGGGGATGCCATATTAAGGCAGAAGATATTTGCCTTTCTGCTGGCTTGATTTCAAATATTATAACTGGTGTAGAAACTCCCTAAGAAATTAATGACCTTTGGACTCTAAAACAGACTTTTGTGTGTTTGTGTGTGGAAACAGAGTCTCACTCTGTTGCCTAGGCTGGAGTGCAATGGCGTGATCTCAGCTCACTGCAACCTCCGCCTCCTGGGTTCAAGTGATTCTCCCACCTCACCCTCCTGAGTAGCTGGGACTACAAGTGCATGCCATCACACCTGGCTAATTTTTGTATTTTTGTATTTAGTCAAGATGGGGTTTCACCATGTTGGCCAGGCTGGTCTCAAACTCCTGACCTCAAGTGATCCTCCCGCCTTGGCCTCTCAAAGTGCTAGAACTACAGATGTGAGCCACCACGCCTGGACCCAAAACAGACTTTTAACAGAAGAAAGTTTCACAAGACTTATCATTTTTCTGAGATCTGAACAACCATTGCCTTTTAAAAGCACATCTGCCTTTGAAGTCTCCCGTTGGTGGACAGGGGAGTCCTATCTCCTATGAGACCACCTTGGTTCCTGCTGGAGGGCAGCTTCCACATATTGGTGTGTGGCAGGATGAAAGGATGCTGAGCTCCTAAAGCCAGTTATGGTGGTGTGTCAGGGGTCCCCCGTGACCACCTTCAGATAACAATGGGATTTTATCCACAGACTTGCATCCAGGATCCTAAATTTTTTAGTTTCTCTGGAAGGCAAAGTTATGAAAGGATGGTGCCATCACCACCAAAAGCCCAAAACACATTGTTAATTTTAGTGCTCAATATTCCAGATTGGGAATATTATCGTAGGAACAAGACCACCTTTTCTGTCATTTGCTTTCTTTCTCCCCGCTTTGCCTCAAAGTACACTTTAAAATTTGGAAGTTGTGCAGAAAGGCAATATAAATTTTTGCTTGAAGAATCCTGTTAAACCAGGGCACCATAAAAACTCATATACTTTCTGTACAGTTTTAAGATGTTTATCCCAAACCTTAATTGAATTATTTAAAGCCTAGTATCCTAGTAAAACATTTCCCTGATTTTACCTAGATATTAGCTTTTACTTGCTCAAAAGTGTTCAATGGGAAGACAGGGGGAACAAAACACCATTTCTCAAACCTTCAACAGCTGAATCTAACTGTATTATGAATAAATAATAACCACACTGAAGGGGTGAGGAAGAAAAGAATTAATCTAAGTACTTTGGAACACAGCATCTTAACTGGATGCGCTTATGCTAAGGACAGAAAGAATTATTGTGTTCTGATTTTGCTAATGTGTGTCTCACAGGGGTATGGGTTGGCAATTCTGAAAGCACTTTATGTGCATTGTAGAATTAAACAAATGAGTAAATATATTATCAATAATATTACTGTTCAAGAATAAAGTTACAAATGAGGAAGGACTGAAATATACCCTGTGATGTTGGATTAGAATCAGAAGCATCAGAATAAATTCTTGGTATTTAATATAAGCGCCTACTGATAGAGGAATAGAGATCCACGGATGAGTGTACATACCTATATTTCCTTGCTCTGTGTTCTTGGAGGGCCTAGAAGCAATGGAACCCTGGCCACAATGAGCAATTCTGGCACCTGGATTGAGCTTCTATACACCATTGTCCAATAAAGAAACCAGAGATCATTAGACAAATAATTCCAGTCCTGGAAAGGGGAAAATACAAAATGAGCCTGGAGCACCTTGTAGAGCCAGAAAATAAGGAGATACTCACAAAAAGATAGGGCTTGTCAAAAGAACACAAAAGGCCTGCCGTGGTAGTTCTCACATGTAATCCCAGCACTTTGGAAGGCCAAGGCGGGCAGATTGCTTGAGCTTGATCCTAGGAGTTTGAGACCAGCTGGGGCAGTGTGGCAAAACCCCATCTCTACCAAAAAAGAAAAAAAAAACCCACACAAATACAAAAATGTGCTGGGCATGGTGGTGCAGTGCACACCTGTAGTTGCAGCTACTTGGGAGGCTGAGGTGGGAGGATTGCTTGAGCCTGGGAGATGGAGGCTGCAGTGAGCTGAGATTGCCCCACTGTACTCCAACCTGGGTGACAGAGTGAGATCTTGTCTCAAAAAAATAAAATAAAATAAAAATAAAAGGGATAAAAAAAAGAACACAAGAGCCAACCAACCTATTGGACAAAGCTAGAATAATTTTAGCAACAAAATTATTAATGATAGTACTGGATTTTAACCTGTAGGGTAAAATAAATATCCATGAGCCCATAGATATAAATAAACAACTGGATAAATAAATAAATAAATGTAGGAGAAGGGACAGCTGTTTCTTACCAAACAGTTCATAAAGGAAAAAGGGAAAATAGAAAAATCACCATTAAGCAAATATTATAGTAATAATTGTGATAAATAAGATCCACTGGTGGATGCAAATATTAGTGGCCCAAATCCGAGGAGAAGCAGAGTATTTCCATAATCTCAAAGTATCTTCCCCGAAATATTTATTAATTATAAAGAGAAAGATAATTTTATAGTAGAGAAGCTCTGCAGACAGTCCCTTCACTGAATGATAAAAATAAACATTATTATTGATAAGACATTGCTATCTTAAACCTCTTGATATTATGCACTGAGAAGGACAATATCATTTCACTGTCCTGAAAGACAAGGAAAGACTGAGGGACCATCATAGATTGGAGGAGATTAAGGAGAAGGAACAATTAAATATAATATGGAAAACTGGATAGGATCTTAGAACAGAAAAGAGGCATTAGTGGAAAAACTAGTGAAATTAGAATAAGGTTTGCAGTTATCACTGATTCTGATCATTGTATTGTGGTTAGTAAGATGTCAACATTAGCAGAAGGCAGGTGAGTATATTCCAAATTAGTTCAAAATAAAAGTTATAAATAAGAGGAAAGTTAAAGTTATAAATAAGAGGAAATAAAACATAAGGTACACAAAAACAAGTATTTTCATAAAAGTACAGTAAACAATTCTTTGTTTATATTGCAATTTCCACAGCAGAGAGACTTTCAAGCAGCTGGCTGGATGTTCGTCATATTGAAAAGTATGTAGACCAAGGTAAAAGTGGAACAAGAGAATTACTTTGGTCCTGGGCACAGAAAAACAAGACCATCGGTGACCTTTTACAGGTCCTCCAGGAGATGGGACATCGTCGAGCTATTCATTTAATTACGAACTATGGTAAATGCTGATTCTTATAATGTGGCTCTTAATCTGTAATAGGAACTGTAATTTGTAAATTTGAATATTGCATTTTATCCAAGACATTGACTCATGCTCTGTGTCAGTGTTTCCTTACCTGTGGCTTTTATCTGGAAGGGACTTTCTAGCTTCACATTTTCTTGTGACACTTTCTTCCCTTATCACCTAACTTATACAACATATTTCTTTCTATCACTTTATAGTTCTGTTTTTTTAACTTACTTTTACTTACAAACTACACTTTTTAAAAATGTTTCATTTTTAGCAGTTAATAGAATCAGCTCTGTCAAAAACTCTGAAACTCTTTGAGTCATAAACATAGTTGGAATCACAATATTTGAGATACAGATCATGCTATTCTTTGTTTTACTAAATATTACAAGTTAAAAATATAATTGTATTTTCCCCCTATATTTAATATTTTATATTGTACCTACCTCCAGAATAATCTGGGGATGTTTCTTTTATCTTCACTGCTGTTTTTACACCACAGCGTTTAACCCTGCGTTACTTGTTACTACCCATTCCACAGTAGCCTAATTCTTCCCTTTGTCTTCTCTATTTCTGGGTCTGTGTCATGCCTTATATTTAGAACAACATGATCAATAAAGCTCATGAAGTTTTCTCCATTTATTCATTGTCAGTGAAATAATCTGACATCACCTGTTCTGTTTGTTCCACTTAGATGTATTCATTTCAACAATAATGATCTTGGGTCTTTTGTTATAGACCCAAGGCTCTTAGATTGGAAACTCTTTTGAATCAACATCTTTATTCTTTGGCTCTTTTCATAGATCGCATTTTTAGTTTTGTGTATTTGCACACATGTTCTTTGGTAATATATTTAATGCGCATGAGCCCTTGCACACACACACACACACACACACAAAGAATCCTGAGAGATTTGTACCAGAAAACTGTAGCTTCACATTGACTTTTATTTTGATCTTTCCTATTATTGGGATATTAGTTCCTAATAGACTTCCACCATGATATTATTCATATAACTTGGCTAATCCCCTTTGTCTTTTGCACATTGTTTCTTCACTTAGTTTAGGGCAGCAGAATACTTCACTGTGAAGTTGACTGAGCAAGTGAAATTCAGTGAGTCCCTGGGAACTGTAAATGCAATGCCTTTTCATTATCTGAGCCTTTCCCAGCCACTGAAACCACCCACATGGCTTGCTGTTCACAGTACAAACTTACGCCACTTTAACAGGACACACAGGTATGTTTTATACTTCAGTGTTCTGGAATAAATTTTAGGGTATATTTTCACTCTCTATGTTGTTTATTTGTGCAGCAGAGAATAATGTGGACTGTAAGTAGACAAAAATTCCACATTCTTGGTTGACTCTTAGTCTGTTGCACATGCAACATTTATTTTTCTTTTTTTGATGTGAGATTAGCCGATTGGTAAAAAGACTTTACTGCCCTGGTACAAAGAGATAGGTAAATCTGAAGTGAAGAGGAGGATAGCACCTTACTTCTTTACTAAAGAAAATAGCATTATTTAATTGTAATTGATTGAGTTGATGTTTCAAATTAAATAACAATTTTGAAAAAGTTAATTATGTAGTTGTTAAAAGTGAGATGTGATGATTTGTTGGAAGCATAAGTGTAGCTTGCTCAACAGGGGTTTCCTATCATAGCTACTCATTAAATTAGGAGTTGGAGCTCCTAACTAAAGATGCATAAAATGATTTAGTCCTTCTATGCTGCCACCGTGGACAGATTTATCAGTTATCTAAATAATCAGTTATTGCCCACCTTTCCTTGCAATTTTATTCTGTTTTGTGGAACTGATTTTATTTTAGAGGAATTTGGGGCTTTTATATTCCAGCTTCCAGGCATCACTTTGTAGATTTGGATTTTCCTAGTCATATTGAAACGGGCCTTTTATTTCCTCCCAGGTACTATGCCTACAATTCAGGTTGCTGCTGCTAGGTGGTTTCTTCACATCAGTAAAGCATTCTCTCAGATCTCAGGACATAACAAAATTGCTCAAGAAACTAGAATCTCTATTTTTTGTTATTATATTTCTGGCATGCATGTCCTTATTGTATCACATTTTGTATTTATAATTCAATGATCAGCAATTGTTTTCCAGTTTTGACACAAAATTCGCAGCTTTCTACTGGCTTCTTCTTAAGAGAGCCATTTTCAATCTTCCATTTTATATGACAATGAAGGATTATCTCTCTTTTCACAAACAGCAAAAGAAATAATGACTTTTAGTGCCCATACAGCCCCCAGATTTCACATTTTTTTCTACACAAATTCAGTATGTTTGTTATTTTTTCTTCTTGCCTAGTTGCCCTGGCTAGAACCTTTAGCATGTTGAGTAGAAGTGGCAAGACCAGACATCCTTATCTTGTTCCTGACCTTAAGGGTAAAACATTCAGTCTTTCATGATTAGTGATGTTAACTGTCGGTTTTTTGTAGATGGCCCTTATCATATTGAGGACATTTTCTTCTGTTGGTAGGGCTTTTATCAAGATAGGGTGTTGGATTTTTCAGATGCTTTTTTGTCATCTATTGAAATGAACATGTGTTTTTTGTCCTTCATTCTGTTAATGTGGTGTATTACATTGATTGATCTTCAGATATTAAACAAATCTTGGATTCCTGGGATAAATCCCATTTGGTCATTGTATCTAATCCATACATGCTTCTGGATTCAGTTTGCCAGTATTTTGTTGAGGATTTTTGCATCTATATTTGTAAGAGGTATTGGTCTGTTGTTTTCTTGTAATGTCTTTATCCGGCATTGGTATCAATAATACTGGTCTCATAAAATGATTTGGGAATTGTTCTATCTTTTTCTATTCTGGAAGAATTTGTGAAGGACTGGTGTTCATCTTCTTTAAATGTTTGGTAGAATTCACCTGTGAAGCCATCTAAGCCTCGGCTTTTCTTTGTGGGACGTTTTAAAGTACTAGCTCAATCTCTTGTTATGAGTCCATGTATATTGTTTATTTTTGCTTGAGTTAGTTTCAATAGTTTGTGTCTTCCTAGAAACCTGTCCATGTCATCTAAGTTATCTAGTTTTTTGGCATATCATTGTTCATAATATTCCTTTATAATTCCATTTATTTCTGTGAGGTCAGTATTGATGTCCCCTCTTTTATTCTTGATTTTAGTAATTTGAATCTCTTTCTTGGTCAGTTAAGCTAAAAGATTGTCAATGTTAATGATCTTTTCAAAGAAACAATTTTGGTTCTATTGAGTTTTCTTTTTAAAAAATCTTCTATTTCGGCCGGGCGAGGTAGCTCAAGCCTGTAATCCTGGCACTTTGGGAGGCCGAGGCAGGCAGATTGCCTGAGCTGAGGAGTTCGAGACCAGCCTGGGCAAAACGGTGAAACCCCATCTCTACTAAAATACAAAAAAATTAGCTGGGTGTGGCAGCGTGCGCCTGTAGTTGCAGCTATTCAGGAGGCTGAAGCAGGAGAATTGCTTGAACCTGGGAGGTGGAGGTTGCAGTGATCTGAGATCGCACCACTGCACTCCAGCCTGGTTGACAAAGTGAGACTCCATCTCCAAAAAAAAACAAAAAAAAAAAACAAAAAAAAATTCCTCTATTTCATTTATTTCTAATCTTAATTATTTCCTTCCTTTTGCTTGCGTCAGTTTAGGTTGTGCTTCTTTTTCTAGTTCCTTAATGTGAAAGTTTGGTTTACTGATTTGATGCCTTTCTTCTTTTTTTAAGGTAGGCATTTGCAGCTATAAATTTCCCTCTAAGCGTGGCTTTTGCTGCATCTCATAACTTTTGATATGTTGTGTTTTCATTTTCATTCATCTCAAGGTATTTTCTAATTTCTCTCATGACTTCTTTTTTAACTCATTTGTTATTTACGATTTTGTTGTTTAATTTCCAGATACTTGTGAATTTCCCATATTTCCTTCTGCTGCTGATTTCTGCTTGTATTTCAATATGATCAGAAAATAGACTTTGTATGATTTTAATCATTACACATGTATTTGAGGTTCATTTAATTGCCTAAGGTCAGGTCTGTTCTGGAAAATGTTCAATGTATACTTGAGAAATATGTGTATATTTTGGTTTTGGATGGAATGTTCTATAGATATCTGTTAAGTCTAGCTGGTTTATAGTGTTATCAAGGAAATTTGTTATTGATTGGTTATGCTTTCTTGCTAGTTTTCTAAGCAAAATAATTTAAGAAACACTAGAAGATAATCTAGAAAGAAGAAAGCTAGACTAGAAAATGAAAGTTTTCTAGTCTGAGACAAAATGTTAGAAATGACAGCAAAATATGGCAGGGTTTTACTCTTTTGTAGGAAGCTACATAAATTACCCCAGTCCAGACAGCACTCTACCACATAGAAGTTATAGTCGACATTTGGGGTGGTAAGTATTTGTCATTGATACACACACACACACAAACACACACACACACACACACGCACACACACCACCTCCAATACTTTATGGCACAAGATGATATAAAAAAATAAACTAACCCAGGAAGATATAATATCATAATTGTAACATTTAAAAATATATGTGCAAAAATGCTGATAACACAGCTGGGCGCTGTGGCTCATGCCTGTAATCCTAGCACTTTGGGAGGCTGAGGCAGACGGATCACTTGAGGTCAGGAGTTTGAGACCAACCTGGCCAACATGGTGAAACCCTGTCTCTACTAAAAATACAAAAATTAGCTGGGCATGGTGGCAGGGGCTTGTAATCCCAGCTACTCAGGAGGCTGAGGCAGGAGAATCACTTGAACCCAGGAGGCGGAGGTTGCAGTGAGCCAAGATTGCACCACTGCACTCCAGCCTGGGTGACAGAGCGAGACTGTGTCTCAAAAAAAAAAAAAAAAAAAAGGCCCAGTGTGGTGGGTGGCTCATGCCTGTAATCCCAGCACTTTGGGAGGCCGAGGCAGGCAGATCTTTTGAGGCCAGGAGTTCGAGACTAGCCTGGCCAACATGGTAAAACCCCATCTCTACTAAAAATACAAAAAAAAATTAGCCGGGCATGCTGATAGGTGCCTGTAATCCTGGCTACTTGGGAGGCTGAGGCAGGAGAATCACTTGACATTCTCAAGTGGAGGCAGAGATTGCAATGAGCCGAGATCATGCCACTGTACTACAGCCTGGGCGAGAGTGAGAGTCCATCTCAAAAAAAAAAAAAAAAAAAAAGGCTGATAAATTTTTTTAAATTTTCTTCTTTGTACTTTAATATTTTTAAAGTCTAACAATAATTTGTCTTATTTATTACTTGTTTATTATTTAATTATTTAAATTATTTAAAGTTAATAATAGATTAAGGCAACTACTTATGTTTTAAGTGAACAAAAGTATGTTTGTATAACATTTGTTAATTAGAAAGCTATTTCACAAATATAATACTTCACAAATAATACTTTCACAAATTTATCGTAATGTTGCATGGGAATGAAACTTTAGAAATGAACAATGGCTAGCAAGACATTTATTTTCAGAGTCTCAGAAAGGAAAAACATTAGGGACATAAAATTTTTTTGTATCTACCTTCCCGTATTTCTCTTTCAGGAGCAGTGTTGAGTCCTTCAGAGAAGAGTTATCAGGAAGGTGGATTTCCAAATATATTATTCAAGGTAGAGTATGTGTGCATAGAAAATGAGCCTTGAACTTTGTTGCATGTATAATTGAGCATAAGGAATGAAATTAGCAGGCAGAAAAATGCTGGATTTGCTGGCACTTTTTAAAAATCAGAAATGCTTTGGTTCTCTCATTATTCTCTATTTAGTTGAGGATTTAGGAAATTAGAGATTTATAAATATTTGAGAAATTAAGAGATTTCTGTTCTCAGTGATCTGTCAGAGATGAGACTGAGAACTACTAAGGATGCTGTGATTTATACATTTGTCTTAACTCAGCTTTTAATTTTCCTTTTTTGGTTGGTGTTTTGCATGTCACTGTTAGTTTTTATTAGAGCAAACTAGCAGTGATCATTTTTATAGCATTAAAAGTAATTTAAAATTGACTTTAACTGACTGTGACATTGAAACTTGAGTTTTTACTGTTGGTGTGAAAGCCTTAAATATGGCAATGAATGCTATTAAATAAAGTGAAATAACTTTGATTTCTGCTAGCTTTCTTTTAAATTAGGTTGCACTCTGTTGCACTGCATAGTCCCCAGGGAGCTTTGGATTTGTGTTGAGGCTCTGTTCTTTCTAGATGTATGAAATGGAATTACTTTAGTATATATTTCTTCTCTTAGGAAACAGCCAATGTCACCGTGGATAGTGTTCTTATTCCTGAACATAATGAAAAAGGTATGAAAAAAACAGTTTTTTTCCAACAATTTTTTTAAAATCATACTTTCATTTAAGTGAATTAAGAGGGAGAAATACCCAATAAACACAATAATCATTTATATTCAGATTCGGTATAAAATTTCATAGATATTAAAATAACTTCAATTTGATTGACACTTATAGTTCTAATAGATGATATATTAGTATGTTAAGGCTCCATTGGCTAATGAAGAATGCAATTGTGGTCTCTTCACACAGGGGGATGTTTTAGTTTTTTGTTGGTAGAATTCGCTATGTTTGTGTGTCATGGGAAAACATTTTTAAAATTATGTTGAGATTTATATAGTTTTAGAAATGCTCACAGCAATTACAGAAATCTTTCAAGATGATTGTAGAGCAATGCTGAAGGTCAGTATGAAAATCTAGTTATCTTCCATATCAACTTTCCTACTTTATTAGTAGGAAGAATAATTTAGTTCCACCTGGAATCATTCTGATAAATGTTAAAGACTATTTAAGGCTGCGTTGCCTAGTCTTTGCCACTAGATCTGATGCTTCTTTCATTGAAAAAAGAATTAGGAAAGTTAGATAAGGCTTTGGTTCTTCAACAATAAGGTCTAAATCAAACATTAAGTGCCTTCAGAGAGGATTTTGTATTAGCTATGGAAATATAGCCAAAGTTGGGTTCTGAAGGACATAGCCAAACTTTTCCTTTTCAATTTGTATTTGATTCCTGTTTGCATGTTTTCTCCCAATCTCCACTTTGGGTGAGTTTTTAAAAGGCTGAATCATCTTTCTAATTTACTCTGAGGAAGTAAATTAGGCAGTTAGAGGATTTGGCACATGAGAAGTGTTTCTATCAGTCATGCTTGGAGAATATTGCTTAGTTATGTCCATATTTCCACTTCCATAATTTTTTAGTAGTTTTAGGTTCATAGTGGGTCACAGCAACACATTGACCTAATGACCAGAAAATTGAATCTTGGAAGAATTTCTTCCACTAAGCTCTTTGGCTGATCTCTTTTGAGAGGAGGTAAAAATCACAATGCTGCTGTCTGAAGAAACCCTTTGCTCTGTGGAATGGTGGGAACTAGATCCAAGTAAATGTGCAGAGAGCACATGGTGGGCTTCGGCTTTGGTTCCTGGGCCTTTCTCTACTAACCTTCCACTGGACTCTGATTTGTTTCTAATATAGAAATTTTGGTTATAATGGTGATGTTCATTCTTAGCTAACTTATCTTCCCCCTACTTTCCTTCCTAAGGAATACTGCTTAAATCTTCCATCAGCTTTCAAAATATCATAGAAGGAACTAGAAATTTCCACAAAGACTTCCTAATTGGAGAAGGAGAGATTTTTGAGGTATACAGAGTGGAGATTCAAAACCTAACATATGCCGTCAAATTATTTAAACAGGTATGGAAAGAATTACTGTCACAGGACATCAGTTCCACTTATTTGTTCATCTTTCATATTAAAATATGTCATTTTTCATCAACGTTGAAAGGGGTATTTGAAAATAAAATTTTATAAGTGGAAATAAGAGATATGATTTCAGATGACTGGAGAAGTAAAGACCTGTCTTGCAAGAATGAGGAAGTTAAATGCTTTCCATCCCCAGATGTTATAGCATGAAAGACTTTTCTGGGCTGGGTGTGGTGGTTCACACCTGTAATCCCAGCACTTTGGGAGCCCAAGGTGGGTGGATCACTTGAGGTCAGGAGTTTGAGACCAGCCTGATCAACAGGGTGAAACCCTGTCTCTACTAAAAACACAAGACTTAGCTGGGCATGGTGGTATGCTCCTGTAGTCCCAGCTACTTGGGAGGCTGAGGCAGGAGAATCGCTTGAGCACAGGAAGAAGAGGCTGCAGTGAGCCAAGATTGCACCACTGCACTCCAGCCTGGGTGATAAAGTGAGACACCACCTCAAAAAAAAAAAAAAGACTTCTGAAAAGTCTCCAGGACTTTGTTAAAGAGGGTCAGGTAGTGCTAGCCTGCCCTGATTTTCTTGGATTTTTAGGATGAGCCGGGTCCTCTCCAGGCAGCCTCACAGGCTAAGCCACAGTTTGGCATTTGGTACTGCTTTATAAATTGTCTTCTATCACAACTCAGAAGGGTGGAAGGAGGAGGCTTTCGAGTAGGAACAACAAACCAACAAACAGAGTAGGAGGTCAGAAGACAGTTGATTGACTGCAGCCAATGAAGCAGAAAGGGAATTCCAGGATCAAGGTCAGGAGTCAGTCAGAGATAGGTCCACACACAAACGCAGAAGAGCTGCTCTTCATTTTCTTCATAGTTGGTCAACAATAAGTAAACATTTACTAAACTCTTATATGGACTGGGTGCTGAGCATGTAGAGATGAATAAGGCATAGTTCTGTCCTCAAGGAGCTCACAGTCTCTCTGGTGAAATAGCCAGGTAAACAAAAGATTAAACTGTTGTGAAAGAGGTACTTTAGCGAGAATTGTACAAAAGATCACAGAAGCACATAAAAGATAGCAACTCTTACAGCCATAAAAAAGAATGAGTTCATGTCCTTTGTAGGGACACGAATGAAGCTGGAAACCATCATCCTTAGCAAGCGAACACAGGAACAGGAAACCAAACACTGCATGTTCTCACTTGTAAGTGGGAGTTGAACAATAAGAACACATGGACACAGAGGGGAGGGGAACATCACACACCCAGGGCCTGTTGGGGGGTTGGGGAAAATGGAAGGAAGAATATTAGGACAAATACCTAATGCATGCGGGTCTTAAAACCTAGATGATGGGTTGATAGGTGCAGCAAACCACCGTGGCACATGTATACCTATGTAACAAACCTGCATGTTCAGCACATGTATCCAGAGCTTGAAGTAAAATTAAAAAATAAATAAAAAAGAAAAAAAAAGAAAAAGACGTTTAATGGACTCAGTTTCACATGGCTGGGGAGGCCTCAGTATCATGGCAGAAGATGAAAGGCACGTCTTACGATGCAGACAAGAGAGAAGTTGTGCAGGGAAACTCCCGTTTTTAAAACCATCAGATCTTGTGAGACTTATTCACTGTCACAAGAACAGCACTGGAAAGACCCACCCCCATGATTCAATTAACTCCCACTGGGCCCCTCCCACAACACGTGGGAATTGTGGGAGCTACAATTCAAGATGAATTTGGGTGGGGACACAGCAAAACCATATCAGAAGTCTATCTGAAAAGGTTACATACCATATGATTCCAAGTATATGACACTTTGGAAAAGGAAGAACAATTGAGACAGTAAAATATGGTGTCTGGGTGTTTGGTAAGGGTTAGATGAATAGGCAGAGCACAGATGATTTTTAGGGCAGTGAAACTACTCTGATACTGTAATGGTGGATACATATTATCATATATTTGTCAAAACCCATAGAATATACCACACTAAGAGTGAACTCTAGTGTAAACTACGGTAATAATGATATGTCAACTTAAGATCATTGATTTTAACAAATGTACCTCACTGGTGTGAGATGTTAATAATTGGGAAGCTGTGTGCATGTGTGTGGGAACGCCTTACTTTCCTCTCAATTTTTTGTAAATCTAAATCTGCTCTAAAAAATAAAGTCTACTAATTAAAAAAAAAAAAAAAAAGATAGCGACTCTCTCCTCCCAGAGGAGGGCTGTGTCTGGCACCCAGAAGAGTATCTGACCAGAGTAACCACTCAGTAAACAGTTCTCAAAAACAAATGGGGAAACCATCCAGCTGGATTTTGAAGGATGAGTAGAATTTTGGCAGGCAGTAAAGGAGGTGAATTACATTCCTAGTGGAACAAATAGCAATTGCAGAGGCCTGGAGGTATGTGTATGAAAACGTAGGTCTTCCTCATGAATAGCATTTCATTCAGTGCAGCGGACTGGGCGTAGGGAAGATACTGAGAAGAGGATGCTGGAAAGTTATTAAGTCTGTGGGTGATTTTTAAGTAGGAGACTGAAAGATTTGTGTTGTTAAAATATGACTTTGATTCTAGGTTAGATAGTGGATTGGAAGTTGGCAGAAGAATTGGGGGAAAGATGGCAAGAGCTAGCTGGAGGCAGGCTGGGCGTGGTGGCTCATGCCTGTAATCCCAGCACTTTGGGAGGCTGAGGTGGGCAGATCACTTGAGGTCAGGAGTTCGAGACCAGACTGGCCAACATGGTGAAACCCTGTCTCTACCAAGAAATACAAAAAAAAATAGCTGAGTGTGGTGGTGCCTGCCTGTAGTTCCAGCTACTCGAGAGGCTGAGGTGAGAGGATTGCGTGAACCCAGGAGGCAGAGGTTGCAGTGAGCCAAGATCACGCCACTGCATTTCAGTCTGGGCAACAGAGTAAGACCCTATCAAAAACAAAACAAAACAAAACAAAACCACCAGACTGGAGGCAGAAAGACCTGGTAGAGGGATATTTCAGATGTGCAAACCAAGAAATGGACAGGGTATAAACCCATGTTCCCAACCCTGACTATATATTAGAATTATCTAGGAGCTTTTTAAAAAAATGAGCCTTTAAAAAAATTGACTTTTAAAAAAATGGGCCTTTAAAAAAATGAACTTTTAAAAAAATGGTAGTCACCAGTATTTTTTAAAAGGTCCCAAGGTGGTTCACATGTGTAGCCACTGTTGAGAGTTAATGCTGTTAGCCTGGGCAAAGTCAGTGAGGATGCAGAGGAGAAAGCATGTCTAAGAGACGAGGTGAAGTGGACCACATCTGATTATCTGTTGGATAGGACTGGGGAAGTGGGGAAGAAGGAGGGTTTCAAGGTGATTCCGAGTTTGCAGCTTGCATTATCATACCGTTTTAAAAATTATTTACCTAATTTCTCCATTTCTCCAAATTGCATTTAGTACTACTTAATTGTACATAGACATCTCAAAATTACTGAGAAGATGAACAGTCTGCTAAAGAAACAACCAGCTGGCCCAACTATTCAACAAATAGAATGTGGTTGCTCTAGAGGTGGCCAAGCTAAAGCCTGTTTCTTAATGCCAATGTGTCCTTGGCCCCAATTCGTACATTGTCTTATGGTTGAGCCTCAGGACCCCATCCCCAAAGGGTCCGTCCAGTCTACTTTCCTACTCTCTCTGCAGCTGCCACCAAATCACACTCCCTTTTGGGAGTTTTCTTTCCATGAGTCTGAATGGTATTGATTGCTTCTAGAACCCCTTCCCTTTCTTTCTTAAAGAAAGGTGTTATTTCCTGGATTGTCTTTGACCCCTCCAGTGTGGTTTGGGTGACACTCCTATGTGTAGCAATAGCATCAAAGCATTACGTTATTCACCCACCTCTCTCAAAGGACTAGGCAGCTTTTTTTGAAGAGTTCTTATTTGTCTTTGTATCCTAGTGCCTTATTACAGGGCCTTGCCCATAGTAGCTCAGTAAATGTTTGCTGGATAAATTGAATGAAACATACATACCCTTTTCAAGAATTTAGTTGCTAGTTGTTACGAGTAAAAATACCTGAGATTACCAAGTTGTGTACAAAGTCTTACTGTCTCTACATACATTTTAACTTTCTCTTAAGGTGGTAAATGAAAGTATGGCCGGACTTTGCCCTTCTGCTTTTATCTCCACCCCCTATTTTAACCCAACATGCACGTGCACGCGCGCGCGCGCGCGCACACACATACACACACACACACACACACACTTATCAGGAAAAAATGAGAGCATTTAATGAAGCCTTAGCCACAGAACATTGTTAAAGAAATGCAGTTTTGTAACATTGGTTCATTACCAATTACTTTTCTTAGAGGGACTGAGGTGGGAAATTGTACTAGGTGTGTTAGATCTGTGCTTCTCTAACTTTAATCACCTGGGAATCATCTTACAATGCAGATTCTGATTCAGCAGATCTGACAGGAGCCCTGGATTTGCCATTTCTCAGCAGCTCCTAATGAAGCTGGGGTTTTTTGGTCATAGACCACATTTCAAGCAACAGGGTGTTAGAGTGCTACATTAGCATAAACAAAAAAACCGACTCCTTCATTTTTCAGACTGGAAAACTATGGCCTTAGGGAGGTTAAGTGACTGACAAAGAATCACAAATAGCGAGTGTTAGAGATGGGCGGAAAATCCAACCCATCTGGCTCCCAGGACAATGGTCTTGTAAAATGTAAATTCTGATAAAATGGTCCTTGAAAATGGTTTTTTAGCCTGATTTATTGTTTCTGACTTCCTAGTTCAACTTGGAAAATAGTTTCCAAAATTCCTGTTGAATTTCTCTCCCTTTATTCCTGAGGGCAGAGCTCCAAAACTCCACCTTCTCTAGCAATTTGCAAATGATAGAACGTTACAACTGGTGAGACCTAGGAGCATACTTAATTTAACTCTTTTGGTAGAAGTTGGAAACCTGAGATCCAGAGACATGCAATGACCTAAGATATATGAAGGCATCAAGAACAGTGCTAGGGACGGAGTAGTTGTTCAGTGCAATGTTACTGAACTCATTAAAATATTCATGTGTCAGGCTCTGGGCTATCTTCTAAAGCTTCTTGGAAGTAAAGAGTTATATTTTTATTTGCTTAGTAAGCCCATCTTTTCAAAAGGCAAAGGTAAACTTGAACTGTCATATCCAAATAACCCAAGTCATAAACACCAAATTAGTGAAATTTTGCAGCAGAATAGAAATAACACAAGTTGGATTCTTTATAAGATCAAGTTGGGGAGGTTCTAGCTGTCATGGGATTGTCTTTGAATACATAGAATGTTTTTGAATTTATGTAAATGTGTGCAAAATATGATGAAAGAGTTAACATGGCGATACACTGCATGAAAAACTTTAATTCAAGAACACTGGTTCTAGATCTCTTTTGGGGCTAATGGATTGTTGAAAATCTGGTGAAAACTAAAGGTCATCTCCCCAGAAAAGTGTTCATATGCGTTTACACCAAAAAGTTCATCTAATTTAGGGAGACTATAGACCCTGGGTTAAGAATCCCAGAAACAGATCCTTTCCTTAATTTTGTTCTTGTCTTTCTGTATATGTAGGAGAAAAAAATGCAGTGTAAGAAGCATTGGAAGAGGTTTTTATCTGAGCTTGAAGTTTTACTACTGTGAGTATGTTTTCTCTGGAATTTCCTCCTCTTTGTGCCTGGGTTTCATCTCTGTTCATTTTTTATTTTACAGCACAGAGCTTGGCATGACATGTAATAAATTTGGGTTGGATGTTAGAACTTCGAATAAATTTTGATATCTGCTTTAGTATATTCCTTAAAGTACATTTTAAAATAGATCATTTACATAATTCACTTGAACATATTTTAACAGGAAACTGTCACAAGGAAGTAGGTTAAATCATGTGTGACTAACATGGCTGAATAGTAATTCTTAGAAGATTAGAGTGGTCTATATTTCACCATTTCCTCTCTTCCTTAGAGAAATTCCAGTCTAGAAGCTGTTTCATCAGTATAACTCTATTCAGGAAGAGAGTTTTAGACAAAGAAATCAAGCGCTTTTGATGTGCATATTATTTTTCTGGAATTCACTCCTGAGTCTGTGAGTCCTTGGAGACAAATTGAAATGACTTCGTTTTCATATACATATTCATATCTGCAGCTGTGCAGCCTTCCTCATTGAAGGCCTCTAACCCTGTAGAGTTCACTTGTCACCCTTTACACATAGGAAATTTTTTCAGATTTTTTTTAAACCAAGATGTGAAGTCGGGAAGCAGGGAGGAAGCTGAAGAGAGAAGGCATTATACTGAATCCATTTTCTTTTATACTGCAGACCAGAAATCAAAATAGTAGAGGCTAATCATCAAAGCTTACATATCACTTAGTCAATAAAAAATGAAATCCAAAATTGTAATAGTAAAAAGTTTTCACATGTGAGTTTTATTTATTGGCTTATGAAAGTAAGATTCAAACATTGCAAAATTTCAGAAGTGCAAAAGGATAGACCAGGAAAAGATTTTCTCCCACCATTATCATCCAACCACCCAGCTGATCTTTCCAAAGTAACAGTATTACCAGTTCCTTGTATATATTTCCAGAGATATTTTGTGTGTAGGCAAATATGTATTTTGTTTTTTTATTTTTCTCCTTTAACACAAGAGGTCACATGAACACATTGTTCACATTGCTTATTTTCATATTCTATTATATTCTATACTGTAGTTTACATAACCCACTGTTCACAATTTCTTAGATTTGTTCCAATATTTTATTATATGAAATAATGCTGCAACAAGAAAACCTTGTATATATGTTATTTCATACTTATTTGAGTATATCTGTAAAATAAATTCTCATAAATAAAATTATAGTATCAAATGGTTATGTGCATTTTATCATAACAAATTGTCCTCCAATATAAGTTATACCAATTTACTTTCAAAGCAGTCATATGAGAGTGCCTGGTTTTCCATTGTTGCCAACCTAGTATTTATTCTTACCTCTTAATTTTCACCAATCTGATAGGTGAAAATAGTTTATCAGGGTAGCTTTTGAAAAAATATTTAATTGACAAATAAAAATTGTATATATTAATGTGTACAATGTGATTTGATATACAGTATGTACACATTGTCTAAAGATCACCACAATCAAATTAATACATCTATCACCACCCATGCTGTACTTTAGATCCCCAGAATGTGTTCATTGTACAATGGAAAGGTTGCCTGCTTTGACCAACATCTGTCTATTTTTCCCAACCCCCAGCCCTTGGTTAACTATTTTTCTACTCTCTGCTTCTCTACGTTTGACTTTTTTAGCTTCCACATATAAGTGAGATCATGCAGTATTTGTCTTCTGTGTCTGGCTTATTTCACTTAGCATAATGTCTTCCAGGTTCATCCATGTTGTTGGAAATGGCAGGATTTTCTTCTTTATATGGCTGAATAATATTCCATTGTGTGTGTGTGTGTGTGTGTGTGTGTGTGTCTCACACTTTATTCTTTATCCATTCCTCTGTCAATGGACGTTTAAGTGTGTCTATGTCTTGGTTACTGTGAATAATGCTGCATTAAACATGAGAGTGCAGATATCTCTTTGAGATACTGATTTTATTTCTTTTACATACGTACCCTGATATGGTTTGGTTCTGTGTCCCCACCCAAATCTCATCGTGAATATACTCCCATAATTCCCAGGTGTTGTGAGAGGGACCTGGTCAGAGATTATTGAATCATGGGGGCAGTTTCTCTCATACTGTTCTTGTGATAGTGAATAAGTTTCACAAGATCTGATGGTTTTAAAAAGGGGAGTTTCTCGGCACATGCTCTGTTCTTTTGTCTGCCGCCATGTGAGATGTGCTTTTTACCTTCCACCGTGATTGTGGGGCATCCCCAGCCACATGGAACTGTAAGCCCATTAAACCTCTTTCTTTTGTAAATTGCCCAGTCTCAGGTATGTCTTTATCAGCAGCATGAAAATGGACTAATACATACCCAGAAGTGAGATTGTTGGATCTTATGGTAGTTGTATTTTCAGTTTTTTAAGGAAGCTCCATTATGGCTGTACCACTTTATATTCCAACCAGCAGCATACAAGGACTTCTTTTTCTCCATACCCTCAGCAACTCTTGTATCACTTGTCTTTTTGATAATAGCCATCCTAACAAGTGTGAGGTGATATCTCATTGTGGTTTTGATTTGCATTTTTCTGATGATTAGTGATGTTAAGCATCTTTTCATATACCTCTTAGTCATTGGTATGTCTTCTTTGAAAAACTATCTCTTTGGGTCATTTGCCCATTTTTATCAGGTTATTTGCTTTTTTGCTATTGAGTTGTATGAGTTCCTCACTATTTTGTATCTTAACAGCTTATTAGATATATGGTTTGCAAATATTTTCTCCCATTCCATAGGTTTCCGTTTCATTTTGTTGATTGTTTCCTTTGTTGTGCAGAAGCTTTTCAGTTTGATGTAGTTCCACTTGTTCATTTTTGCTTTTGTCACCTATGCTTTTGGTGTCATAGCCAAAAAATCATTGCCAAGACCAATGTCAAGGTAAATTTTCCCTATGTTTTCTTCCAGATTTGTATGGTTTCAGATCTTACATTTAAGTATTTAATCCATTTTGAGTTAATTTTTGTATATGGTGTAAGACAAAGGTCCAATTTTATTATTTTGTATGTGGGTATTCAGTTTTCCCAACACCATTTATTGAAGATACTTTTCTTCTTCTGTTGTATATTCTTGGTGCCCTTTTCAAAGATTAGTTGATGATATATATGTAGGTTTATTTCTGTTATTTTTTTTTTAATTCTATTCCATTGGTCAATGAGTCTGTTTTTATGCCAGTGCCATACTGTTTTTATTACTACAGCTCTGTAATGTAGTTTGAAATCAGGAAGTGAATGCCTCTGGCTTTGTTCTTCTTTCTTAAACTCACTTACTGTTTTGGGTCTTTCATGGTTCTATATAAATTTTAGCATTTTTCTTCTATTTTTATGAAAAACGTCATTGGAATTTTGATAGAAATGTGTTGAATGTGTAGCTCACTTTGAGTAGTATGGACATTTTAACAATATTAATTCTTTCAATTCATGTATGTAATGCATCTTTCCATTTATTTGTGTCTTCTTCAGTTTCTTTCATCAGTGTCTTATAGTTGTTAACGCACAAAATTTTCACCTCCTTGGTTAAATTTATTCCTAAGTGTTTTATTCTTTTTAATGCTGTTGTAAATAGGATCATTTCCTTAATTTCCTTTTCAGATTGTTCATTTTTAGCATATAGACACATAGTTGATTTTTATATGTTGATTTTGTATTATGCAACTTTTCTGAATTTGTTTATTGTTCTAACAGTTTTTTTGGTGGAGTCTTTTGGGTTTTCATCATGTCATCTGTAGACAGAGCCACCTTTAACTTCCACCTTTCCAATTAGGATGCTTTTATTTCTTTTTTATTGCCTAATTGCTCTGGCTAGGACTTCCAGCTCTATCTTGAATAGAAATGGAAAGGGTGGGCACCCTTATCTTTTTCCTGAACTTAGAGGAAAAGCATTTAGCTTTTCACTGTTAAGGTATGATGTTAGCTGTGGGTTTGTCATATATGGCATTTATTATGTTGAGATACATTCCTTCTATACCTAATTTGTTGAGAGTTTTTATCATGAAAGGATGTTGAATTTTATCAAATGCTTTTGCATTTGTTGAGATGGTTTTGTGATTTTTATTTTTCAGTCTGTTAATATGGTGTATCATTTACATATTTGCACATGTTGAACCATCCTTGCTTCTCAGGGATAAGTCCTGTTAGACTCTGGTATTTCATCCTATTAATGTTCTGTTGAAGACTGGGCACAGTGGCACACGCCTGTAATCCCAGCACTTTGGGAGACCAGGAAGGTGGGTCACCTGAGGTCAGGAGTTCAAGACCAGCCTGGCCAACATGATGAAACCCCATCTGTACTAAAAATATAAAAATTAGCCAGGTGTAGTGGTGCATGCTTGCAATCCCAGCTATTCAGGAAGCTGAGGCACAAGAATCGCTTGAACCCGGGAGGCGGAGGTTGCAGTGAGCTGAGATCATGCCACCACACTCTAGCCTGGGCAACAGAGCAAGACTCCATCTCCAAAAACAAACAAACAAACAAACAAAAAATGTTCTGTTGAATTTAGCTTGCTAAATTTGTTGAGGATTTTTGTATGTATGGCCATCATGGATATTGGCATATAACGTTTTCTCATTGTGTTCTTATCTGGCTTTGATATGAGGGTAATGCTGGCCTACTAAAATAAGTTTGACATCGTTCCCTCCTCTTTAATTTTTTAAAAGATTTTGACAAGGATTAATATTAATTCTTCTTTAAATGCTTGTTAGAATTTACCCAGAATCTCTATGGTCCTGGACTTTTCTTTGTTGGGAGGTTTTTGATTATTTAATCAATCTCCTTGGTTGTTATTGGTCTGTTTAGATTTTCTATTTCTTCATGATTCAGTCTTGGTGGATTGTATGTTTCTAGGAATCCATCTATTTCTTTTAAGTTTTCCAGATGGTTGGCGTACGATAGTTCATAATAGTCTCTTATGATCCTTAGTGTTTCTGTGGTATCTGTTGTAATGTCTCCTCTTTCATTTATATTTTATTTATTTGAGGCCTCTCAAAAAAACAAGTCTCATAGTATCAATTTTTCTGAGTGATATTAATAATCCTTTTATATATTTAAGAGATATATTTTATTTTCTATGAAGTAGCTTATAATATTCCTTACCTATTTTTTAAAATTAGGCTTTTTTTTTCAGAGGAATATTTTATAATTCCTATTAGAAAATCAGCCTGTTTTTATGTTATGAGATGCAAATAATTTTTTACCATACTGTCATTTCATCTTTGCTTATTATAGTTTTGACATGTAGAAATGGTTTTAATATAGGTAATTTCACTCGCGTCCGTGTGAAGAGACCACCAAACAGGCTTTGTGTGAGCAATAAAGCTTTTTAATCACCTGGGTGCAGGCGGGCTGAGTCCGAAAAGAGAGTCAGGGAAGGGAGATAGGGGTGGAGCCGTTTGATAGGATTTGAGTAGGTAAAGGAAAATTACAGTCAAAGGGGGGTTGTTCTCTGGGGGGCAGGAGTGGGGGTCACAAGGTGCTCAGTGGGGGAGCTTTTTGAGCCAGTATGAGCCAGGAGAAGGAATTTCACAAGGTAATGTCATCAGTTAAGGCAAGGACTGGCCATTTTCACTTCTTTTGTGGTGGAATGTCATCAGTTAAGGCAGGAACATGCCATTTAAATATCACTTCTTTTGTGATTCTTCAGTTACTTCAGGCCATCTGGATGTATACATGCAGGTCACAGGGGATGCAATAGCTTAACTTGGGCTCAGAGGCCTGACAGTTAAGTTTATCAATGTTTACTTTTACGGATTCCAGATTTTATGTTATAGTTTTTGCCATTAAAAGTTATCACGGTTTGAGGCCAGGCGCGGTGGCTCACGCCTGTAATCCTAACACTTTGGGAGGCCGAGGCAGGCAGATTATGAGGTCAGGAGATCGAGACCATCCTGGCTAACACTGTGAAACCCCGTCTCTACTAAAAATACAAAACATTAGCCAAGCGTGGTGACGGGCGCCTGTAGTCCCAGCTACTCGGGAGGCTGAGGCTGGAGAATGGCGTGAACCCAGGAGGCAGAGCTTGCAGTGAGCCGAGTTCACGCCACTGCACTCCAGCCTGGGCAACAGAGTGAGACTCCATCTCAAAAAAAAAAAAAAGTTATCATGGTTTTTGCCATTAAAAGTAAACATTACTTTTTTTTATTTATTTTTTTTTTTTTTGAGACAGAGTCTTGCTCTGTCACCTAGGCTGGGGTGCAGTGATGTCATCTCAGCTCACTGCAAGCTCTTCCGTCTGGGTTCACGCCATTCTTCTGCCTCAGCCTCCCGAGTAGCTGGGCAAAAACCACAATAATTTTTGCACCAATCTAATAAAATAATTCTCCCATTTTTTCCCAGTACTTTCATGGTTTCATTTTTTACATTTATTTGTCTGATCCATTTGTTTGTCTGGTGAGGTGTTTTCTGTGAACTACAACAACAGCTTGTCTAGATTTCAAAAATTCTATCGGCATTTTTAATGCAATTTTAATAACTTTATAGGTTAATCTGGAGAGATTTACAATTTTATAATGTTGGCTATTCCTGGGGTACCATTTTTATTTTGCTAATATTTATTTTGTGTTAGGCCCTGTTTCAAGTGCTTTACATGTGTTAATTCATTAATCCTCATGACCATCCAATGAGATAAATTCTCCTGTTATCTCCATTTTGCAGATGAGGAAACTGAGGTAGATCTTACCTTTTCTATAAGATCCAAGTTATTTCCTAAATCATCTTCTCAGATGTGACTAAGGCAGATGCAGCTTTCTCCTCTTAGAATGTACTATCAGAAATGGGATTGGGAGAGAAGCCCCTAAGTAAACAGACAATTTCAATAGTCTAATTTAAGTGATAAGATGAGGAAATACAGAGCACAGAGGAGGGAATGATAACTTGGGGGATGAGCAGCAGAATAGGTTTCTTGATAGAAATAATATCTAAGCTGAGACCTGAAGGATGAGGTTTCTTTAGTTTAATATTAAGGGAATTACCTTAAACAGAATTGTAAACTCCATAGAATGTGGCTTCTGATTCCTTTTTTCCCTCCTTTCTCGAGGGAAGGGGAAAAAGCTAATAATTTTTGAGGACCTGGCTTTTGGCTTAACCTTTTATTTCATTTTCATAAGAACCTTGGAAATAGATGTTTTAATTACTGATTACAGTTAAAGGAACAGGCTCAGAGCGATTAAATAACTTGCCCAAGTTAACACAGCTGTTAAAAAGACCAGAGATTCAATCCCAGGTTAGTTGTTCAAGTCTGTTTACCACACCATGGGGTCTGCATCATTTTGTCTGAACAAGGCACTCAGAACGTTTGCTGAAGTGATTTTAGAAGGTATCAGATCTGCTAACCTTCTGATGTATATAATCTAAAACCCTACTGATTTAAAAATTTGTAGCAAAAGGTTGGGTGGCATGGGTCCATAGGTACAAAACCAGCAAACTTTCTCCAAGGTATCTCCATGTTCCATACCTTGGTAACCTCTAAAGTATCCGTTTTTCTGTTTGATCAGTAATACTTAAAAATAAGCACATGTTCTTTTCTCCTCTCTGAGCAAGAGAGTAGAGCACCAGGCCGTGGCTCTGTCTATCTGATGTCCACTATCTACTGCCTTCCAAAAGATTCGTCTCTCTGAATTATTTTAAGTTGCAGGAGAACCAACCAGGTATACACTGACTGTTAAATACACTACCTCAATTTCCTTTCAATCCACTGCTTTTCATTTCATAGATATAGTTGGAATCATAATAGGTGTAGGGATCTTGTATCACAGAAGACTTTGATACATTTAAAAATAAAAACGTCTCTGTGTGTATTGTGTATGTGTGTATATACACACACACGCTTCCTTCCTTGAAGAGGAAGAAAAGGAATCAGAATCCCCCTCCCCCGCCACATACACACAATATATGTAGGAATGTGTGTGTTTATAGGAAAATTTTGCTACTGCAGAAGTGAATAATAGGTTTTTATAAATAGAATCTTTTTTACAGATTTATTTTAATATCCCCAAGCCTGCCCAGAAAATAGTAGATGTCCCATAAGTAATTTTTGAATTAAACCGAGTTCACAGTATGTGTGAATTTCACATTTTATATTTCATAGTTGTTACCTGGGCTCATAGTGATGGCACACACAATCGAGGAACAGAGTTTTTGTTAATAAGCTAATAAATAATTATTAGGGAAAAAAAAGCGTGAGAAATGCATACTACACTGACATAGAAATCTGTGATTTAAAATCGATGGTATGTTCTCAACATCAAACATTACTAGTCATATGGATGTAGACAATAATGCAAGCTTTGTGAAGACACTGACATCTCTTTTGAGCTGTGTAGCTGGTATAAAAAAAAAGCCTGAGAAATGCACACTACACTGACATAGAAATCTGTGATTTAAAATCAATGGTATGTTCTCAACATCAAACATTACTAGTCATATGGATGTAGACAATAATGCAAGCTTTGTGAAGACACTGACATCTCTTTTGAGCTGTGTAGCTGGTATCTAGCACAGTACCTGACATAGTAGTGCTCAATAAGTGGATGAATGAAAATGGTCTTTATTCTTATGTTTTGGTGACTTAAACTTATATACTTAAATAAATCAAGCTAACAATTTTAGTTGCACTGTTTTTACTTAATAAGTCATATTGTCTTTCATATTGATAAAAATAAGTTAATATTGAATAGTGTTGTCTATCTTTTGTAAACTTTCCAACATTACAAATCTTTAAAAATCTTTATTTTTTAAAATTTTCCACCTTATATTTGGATGTTTTATTTATATTTACATGATTACAGTCAACCAAAAGCAGTAACTAGTATTTGTTAGAATTTTTTTTTTTTCTTTTTTGAGGTGGAGTCTTGCTCTTGTCGCACAGGCTGGAGGGTAGTGGCATGATCTTGGCTCACTGCAACCTCCGCCTTCCGGTTCAAGCAATTCTCCTGCCTCAGCCTCCCGAGTAGCTGGGATAACCAGGTGCTCACCACCATGCCCAGCTAATTTTTGTATTTTTAGTAGAAACAGGGTTTCACCATGTTGGCCAGGCTGGTCTCAAACTCCTGACCTCAAGTGATCAGCTAGCCTCTGCCTCCCAAATTGCTGGGATTACAGGTTTGAGCCACTGCACCTGGCCGTTAGAACTCTTTAGAGCAATTTGGAAAGCAAATCTGTGTCTGTACCCAATGTGTCCGGCCGAATTTATATTCCGCTTTAGGCCTATTCCCCATCCCACCTTACTACCCCCACACCAGTGTGTTGTTCATTTCCTGTCTGAATAAGCAATTTGATGGCTTTAAAACATCTTTTGTTTCAAGGTTTCGTCACCCAAACATACTAGAGTTGGCTGCATATTTTACAGAGACTGAGAAGTTCTGTCTGGTTTATCCATACATGAGAAATGGAACACTTTTTGACAGATTGCAGTGTGTAGTAAGTTCTATCTATTATTCTGTCTGATCCTCTGACCCCTTGAATCCCTGGGAGAGCTGCTGAAACCGTCTGGGAGAGCTGAGAGGCAAGATGTGTTTGCATGAGGGGAAAGCCAAGAATGGGTTTCCCAAGGAAGCAGTACTTCTTGGATTAATTTCTTACTTTTAGAAGGCTGAGCAAATACCTGAGTTAATGTGTTCTGTGCAACATTTTGGTAACCATGTTGGGTTCTTACTCATTATATGGTAAGAACCCAGCAAATCTTTTGGCAACCATGTTATATTATATTTGATTCTGTACCTCCAATGAGTTGGCATCAACTACTCTTATTCCTTAAATAATTTTAATTTGTATAACTTTTTAAAGTATCCTTCAATACAAAGGATCACCATAGCAGTGACACAGACTCTAAAGAGAAAGAGGCAGCCTGGACAACATAGCCAGATTCTCGCCTCTACTAAAAAAATAAATAGGCTGGGCGCAGTGGCTCACGCCTGTAATCCCAGCACTTTGGGAGGGTGAGTTGGGCGAATCACAAGGTCAGGAGTTCAGGACCAGCCTGAACAACATGGTGAAACCCCATCTCTACTAAAAATACAAAAATTAGCCAGGCACCTGTGATCCCAGCTACTCAGGAGGCTGAGGCAGAAGAACCACTTGAACCTTGGAGACGGAGGTTGCAGTGAGCCGAGATTGCACCATTGCACTCCAGCCTGGGTGACAGAGCGAGACTCTGTCTTAAATAAATAAATAAATAAATTGCTGGTCATGATGGCACACGCCTGTCCCAGCTACTTCAGAGGCGGAGGCAGGAGAGTTGCTTGAGCCCAGGGACATGGAGGCTGTAGTGAGCTATGATTCTGCCACTGTACTCCAGCTTGGGTGACACGGAGTGAGACCCTGTCTCAAAAAAAGAAAAAAAAAAAAGAGAGAGAGACAGAGAGAGAGGGAGAGAGAGAAGGAGGTTGAATAAATGTCATGATTCCTCATTAGATGTCTTTGGAGGTTAAGTTTAAAAATTGATTCCAAATAGGTTAAGTTTCAGTTAGGATGAGAATAAAAGCAGATTGTCTCAATTACTCATACTGTTGTACCACAAGTAACTTAAAAATCTTATTTAATGAACTTTTAAGCAGTGTTACCTTACTAGCTATGTTTTGATTAAGCTAATATTGAGAAGTATTGAGTATTTTCATTGTCTATAAAAGAGGCCTAGAACTGTCATCAGTAGCAGAAGGAAACCCATCTGGAATTAAAAATAGGTTTTGGAAAACCAAAACGTTGATTCACCCACCTCACCCCACCTTGCTATCTACTTCTATTCTGGTGTATGTCTGCATAATGAATACATAGGTAGTTTTTACTCAGAAAGTGCAACCAAACCAATTGCTGTTGTCGTTTTAGGGTGACACGGCCCCACTCCCTTGGCACATTCGAATCAGTATATTAATAGAAATATCCAAAGCCATTCACTACCTGCACAACGTTCAACCATGCTCGGTCATCTGTGGCAGTATATCAAGGTAAATTATTCCAGAGCTTTCAGTTATACCTGAAAGCTTCTTTTATCCTCACACGTGAGTCATACTTCACACTATTCTCTGCTGTAGTTCTCCTGGTATGTATGTGTGTGTGTTAAGAATTCTCATCTAGGTGTTTAAAAATCCTATATTTTTATTAATGAAAATATGTCTACCAAATTTAAAAAGCTATATGTATGTTGCCAAAAAGAGAGTTTACATTATCTTTGGTAATTATTAATGAACAATGTAGGATAGACAATTCTGTGTACAGATGGTCCCAATTTATGATGATTCAACAAAATGATTTTTTTTTACTTTACAATGGCACAAAAGTGATATGTATTATGTAGAAATCATACTTTGAGTATCCCCATACAATCATTCTGTTTTTCACTTTCAGTACAGTATTCAATGAATTGCATGAGGTAGTCAACACTTTATTATAAAACAGCCTTAGCACTAGATGATTTTACCCAACTGTGGGCTAATATAATTGTCCTGAGCACATTTAACATAGGCTGGGCTAAGCTGGGATGTTCGGTAGGTTAGGTGTATTAAATGCATTTTCGACTTACCATGGGTTTGTCAGGATGTAACCTCATAAGTTGAGAAGCATCTGTATTTTAGTAATTATTAATGGCACTTTGTGAAATGAACCTGTATTTATCTACTTTTTTTAAAACTGAAGTTTAAAGAAAAATTAAGCAACTTAAATGGGGATTCCTAGCAAGCTGGCAGTAGTAAATAGCAATAAAAATTGTTTGTCCTTGAGTCTCCAGTGTCTTGCTCATCCTACTGAGCCTGCTGTCTCATAACTTTATATATTAACCTATGACAAGCTGAGCAGCAACCCCAATGTTCATTTTTGAGACATGAGAAAATTAGAAGCAACATCTCCCACATTTCTTCTTCTAGACATAAAGAATCATTCACCCAGAGTAGATACCCCCTGTCGGTGAATTTTTTTCTATTTGCCCTGTATCTTCAACCTGTCCAAAAGTACATGAATACACCTTTGCTGAATATCAAGGAAGACTGAATTTAAAAGGCTGCTGCTGCTTCTGAACCATTTCCCAGTATCTTGAAAAAAACTTGTAGTATGCTTTTGACTTGGGCAGAAAGGGAGCTGATTGCTTACTTGTTTTTCTGATGAAATGAACTCCATAGGAAAAGACTCTAGGTTTTACTTAGTTCTAGAGGGGCGGGGTGACCTACCCATAGACGTCTGTGCCTGTTGCAGTGTGGCAATCCAGCAACTGCTAATGGCTTTGTAGAATCAGCATAAAATTAATGCACACTCATGGGACCCGAATATAGAGGGACCATGAGGGTCTTCAGTCAGTGGAGTTATCCGTTGGAATTGCTTTCAAAGGGCTGAGGTGGCCACCCACAACCTAAAACAGTCCCTCCTCCACTCAGCTTGCAACCAACACTGAGCACACTAAGTGCTCAAATATATGTTTTACTGAGTAAATAAATATCTGGAATGTTGCTAAACATATTTGTCCTTTGGTCTATACTTAAAATCAGTATTAGCTTATTTTAAATCCCCAAGCAGTAATAGATTAATTTTATTAAGTTTCCTTTTGTGTGGCTGAGTTCATCAAATCCTTTCCTGAATGCAGAGTTTGAAGAAGAAAGAAAAGAGAAGGTGTTGGGGTTTTGGCTCTTGATGGGAGATGGGGACAGAGGGTCACTAACTGAAGCAAAGGGAGCATCAGGGCAGGGAGGGAGGCAGAGGCAAGCTCTGCCCATGTCCCGTTCTTTTTCACAGCTGAAACTGGGCAAGGTGATTTGGATGTGCCTAACAGTGTCTCTCTGCTGGTATTTGGTGAGAGCACAGGCTTTGGGCCCTCATTTCCACTTTCTCACTGTTGGTTCGTGTCTTCAGGTAGGTCCAGGAAGTGGGCTCAGAAGCACAGATTTACCTGCAGGAGGTTTTTAAGGGAGGGCTCTCAGGGACAGCAAATGAAGTGAGGAAAGGAAAAAGGCAGGATTGGGCAGCTGGAGAGGTTGAGTTGGGATATTATTGTCATAGAGGCCTCAGTCCATGCCATGGGGAAGCACTGAAGCTGGGGTGGCGCATCAAAGACATCCCAGAGGCAGGCAGGGCACTCTGAGCTTTGCACCCCTGCATCTGACCAGCCCTCTTGTGGAGCAGTAATGTGGCTGGGTGAGGCAGCTCCCTTCTACCAAGACAGTTCCCAGACTGTGGCTCAGCTGTGAGCCATCTTTAGCCAACTCTTACTGCTGGGGAACCAGAGCCTCCCTGGAACCCAAGGAGGGAGCCAAGTAGGGTGGGGAAGGACAGGGTGGGGAAGGAAGGGGCCGGGGGGCGCCGTGGAGTCATGGTGGGAGAGTGCACCATGGCAGCCACCACAGCTATGAAGGAAGATTTGACAGGACAGAGTTCTGAAAAATGTGACTCGAAGATTTTTCTTTTTCACATGTTTGCTCCCCACCCTCCTCCCATCCTTTTCTCTTAGCTCAGTGTCCCCTAATGTTTAAATCAGAGAGACCTTCCACTTAAAGTGCGATTCTGAGCAAATTGCTTAATGTCTCTAAGCCTCAATCTTCCTCGCTGCATAATGTTAGTAGTAGAATAATAGCTTCTATCTCCTAGGGTTAAATGGCATAAGGTCCTTGGCAAAGAGCACACACATCTTCAGTGGTAATTCCTGTCCTGACTGGTTGAGAAGTGGTGGGAGTGGCACAGTGACAGAGGCCAAGTAGTGTGGTGGCCAATCAGTCTTTTTACTTAACACTCTTACCTCTATCGTCAATTTATAGTGTTTCAAAAGTGGACCCACTGACTGAGCTCTAGTTTAAGAAAAATTACTTCTCTGTTAATATGTTTACTGGCCAGGTGTGGTGGCTCACATCCATAATCCCAGCACTTTGGGAGGCCAAAGTGGGCCAATTACGTGAAGCCAGGAGTTCGAGACCAGCTTGGCCAACATGGTGAAACCCCATTCTCTACTTTAAAAAAAAAAAGTGTTTATTAAATATCTTGACAATCCCATTCATCTTACTTCACAAATATTTATAGAACATCTGTTGTGTGCAGAGCATTGTGTTAGACCACAGTGGGAGAGACAGTGATCATAATAGTCTTGTCCTTGAAGGTTCAACCTGGTGATCAGAAAGATAACACAAACACAAAATGTGTAGTGCAATGGTAACTATGCCCACTGAGTGGTAGGTCTGAGAAGGCTTCCTCTCGTTAGAGAGTTCCAAGCCAAGTCTTGGAAAAAGTGGGTCATTGCAGTGGATTGGTTGAAAGAAGTGGAGAGAATATTCCTGGTGGAGGCAATAATTTGTTCAAAGGAACAGAGTAAAGAATTGCCACGTATATAGTAAAAGCAAGAGAAATCAGTTGGTTGGAAAAGAAAGGACAAGGTTGGAGAATAAGATAAGGTGAGACTAGAGAAGAATGAGGACTGTGGTGAGCAGGGGATGGAATGCAGCTTTGGATTCTGACTAGGCTGAGGAACTAGGTTTGACAAGCTGGGCTCTAGTGAAAGTCTGCAGCTTGTCTAGGATATAGGTGGAAACTGAAAGGTTCTAGAGTCTCTTAGGTGGTCTCACAACTTAAGAGGAGGCCAGTTCTTCCAGGTCACTATCCCAGGAACTTGTCTGGATGTGCAGAACTATAAAAATCATTTAAGCAACACTGCTAGACAGAATGCCCAACAGGTAACAAAGATACAGAGTACTCAGAGAGATCTGATCAGAAACAAGAATATTATGGAAGAGACAAGGCTTGAAATGCATCTAGCAATGTATTTTATATTTTACTTGGTGGTGGGGCTGCTGACAATTGTTGCCTTTCTGAGTGTTCCAAAGAGTTCAAGGACTTCAATGTAACCCATCCATAGAATGTGCCCACCCAGGCATGTGTCAGGGTATGGAGATCCATGGCTGTGGGCATTTGTTTGAGAACTGTGGTTTCACAAGGGCTCATCAATGTGTCCCTGCCTGTTCCAAAGCAAATCAGTCCCTTCCACAGCCATTGAACTTTTGGCCTTTCTGCTAAGCCTGCCAGCAAAGATGTTAATTAGTGCCAACTATAAAAGTAGACTTCCCCCTCGTGTTTGGTGATATGCACACCTGTTCTCTAGAAGCTGGAATGAAACTAACTCAGTTCATTTGGGCCACTGAACACCTGTCAGATGATAATGACAGTCAGTCCGCAGCAGCCTCGGCCAGATGTGATTGGCTGACCTAGATTACCCTCCTGAATCTCTTTTAAATGAATCCTCCACTGTGCTCTAAACCTAGGCCTCCCTGAGTGTTGGTCCCTCTGTGTGTAGCTCAGTGCTTTTTAGGACTGAGCTGTCCAAATCCCTGCCTCTTTTGCCTTTGTCATATTAATTTTCTAAATCTATGTAAGGGAAGATAGCTTCTAGGAGGGATGCAGTTTTATTGTATGGCTTTGATAATTGGCTGAGAAAAGGACATCTCAAAATCTGTGTTAAACAGTGGCCTTTTCCCTGAGTAATTCAGGGCTCTGTTTTTATTGGAGGAGTGAACAATGGAAGATGCTGTTACCTTTATTTTCTTTTCTGTATTTGGGCTTCAGAGTGATGAGTCACAAAAGACTTTATCCTAACCCTTTGATATTATTATTATTATTATTATTATTATTATTATTATTATTTTTAAAAAGCCAAAATCTCAGCAACTTTTATTGACTACCTTTTAAAAGCCCTATGCTGCTGTTTTACAAGGCATAATAGACCAGCTCATTTGGTCAAAGCATTCTACATCATTAGTTTGAACTAACTTTTACTGAAACAGCTACAGCATCAAAAGAGTTAAGGCAAATTGGAATTCATAGAAAAGGATAAGACACTTCACACTGCATTGAAAGAAAGACAGGCCGGGCGCGGTGGCTCACGCCTGTAATCCCAGCACTTTGGGAGGCCCAGGCGGGCGGATCACGAGGTCAGGATATCGAGACCATCCTGGCTAACACGGTGAAACCCCGTCTCTACAAAAAATACAAGAAATTAGCCGGGCATAGTGGCGGGCGCCTGTAGTCCCAGATACTTGGGAGGCTGAGGCAGGAGAATGGCGTGAACCCGGGAGGCGGAGCTTGCAGTGAGCCGAGATCGCACCACTGCACTCCAGCCTGGGCGACAGACCGAGACTCCGTCTCACTGACGGCAACACTGAATTACAGCAACACTCGCACTGCAAGCACAGAACACCATGGGTGAAGTCGGACTATTTAAACTTCAGAAAGCCCATTTCATACAGCTGGAAAAAAAAAAACCACAAATTAAACACAAAATGAACAAAACCACAAAAATCCGGTCATGCACTTGGATAAGTCTTCATGGTCTTTGTGCATACCCAGAAAATTGAAGTTTTCTTTTCTTTTTTCTTTTTCTTTTCTTTTTTTTTTTTTTTGCATCATAACATTTGATAAAAAATCTGTTTGTTTGTTTTACTAAAACCTGTTCGGGGGAACAGCTACTAGATGAATTTAAGGGTTTTATGCACCTTATAGAACTTATAGCAAAAATAGTTTTAGTTGATTTCATTATAAATAACGTTTTCAAGAACCTATGCAAAACTGTCAATAATTTCCTAAAGCACAATTGATCAGAAAAATCTATGATTGTTCAGCCTTCACACCCTTCTTCATGTAAGAACACCTTTTTGTACATCTCACAGTTACTTATTAAGTTGAAAGGTATATGGAGAATGGTCATTAGACGTCTCAACAGCCACCTGCTGTTGACCACTTGCCTCCTCAACAGGAACCGCTGTCGTCTGCATATGTTCAAACTGTGGCAAGTAGGCTCCTTGCATAGCTGACGTTGCAGGCATGTATGTTCCGGTGCTGCCTAGTGACAGATGACTCATCTGCTGGGCCAGAGGGCTGATCATTGATGCGGGCTGTAGTGACATGGTGTGCTCCATTGAGGGAGTTAACACGGCACCGGGGTGCTGTAGAATATATGGTTGAGGTTGCGTCCAAGAAGGACTTTGCACCTGGTAGGCAGATACAGGAGATGCAATATAGGGTGTAATAGAAGTTTGAGTGATCATTCGGTTTGTAGCAATACTGTACGGTGAAGGATAAAATCCGTTCTGTATAGCAGCTGTAGTTGGGTCGTAAGTAAGTGTCATTCCAGTAAGTCTCACCTCTCCTTCTCTATGCCATGGTCTTCCATTACGGATGTATTTGTTTGGGTTCTGTCTCTTTTTCTGTCCTCCATCAGCAAACTTACACAATAAAGGTTCTGTGGGGGCAGAAACTCCTGGTGGTGTCTTAATAAATTTTCCATTAAAATGACCAGTAACAGCTTCACATTTTTCTGTTGATTCCGTCCTAGCAAAGCCAACACCACGACTTGTACCACTGGCATCACGTAGTATCCTTGTAGAAATAACTTGTCCAAATGGTTTGAGCATATTTTCTAGTTCTTGCTTATCCATGGAGAGTGGCAAATTAGAAATGTAGAGGTTGGTAGGATCTTGTTCCTGTTGCTTTGCCATTTGAGCTTGAACCCCACTGGCCTTCAGGGCAGACACAGCTTTTTGAGCTGCTGCAGGGCTGTCAAAGTCGACAAAACCATAACCTTTGCATTTGTTCGTTGTCTTATCCAAAATTGCCTTTGTGGAGACTATTTTCCCATATGGTTGACAGAGCTTCACCAGGTCCTGGTCGGTGGTGTGGGGGGGCAGTCCTCGGATATAGAGGTTCGTTTTGCTGAGCTGATCCCATCCTGAGTTGCTGCTGCTGCTACTGTTGTTATTACTGCTGGTGGTGCTGGGACTGGGAGGGGCCATGGGGTGGGCTGGGACCAGAGGCTGCTGCTTGCGATAGGGCGTCGGGCAGTTGCTGCTGCCGCCGGGGTTGCCACTGCTGCTGGGGAATATCATCGCTGCGGGCGGCGGCGGCGGGCGCGGGCGCGGGGCAGCCTGGGCGAGGGGCAGCCTCGCCGCGAGGGGGAGGACGCAAGGAGGGGGCCGGCCGGGCCCGGGGCCGAGGCAGCTCTGGGAAATCCCTCTCGCCGCGTGGCGGCGGCCGGCGGGGGCTGCAGCTCCGCGCTGACTTCCCCTCCGCCCTCGACCTCCGCACTCGCCTAAAAGTGCGGCGCGGCGCGGCGCGGCGCGGCGCGGGGCGAGACTCGAGCAGCTCGGGCAGCCGCCGCTCTGCGTGCCATGGACGGGAGTTCGCGCGCGGAGCTGGCGGCGTCGCCGACTCTCCCGGCGGCAGCGGAGGAGCAGCGCCGCCGCGTCCTCCGATATTATTATGTTTTTAATAGTATGAAATAGCATGGAACAATGTATATAAAGTGAGATTAAGTGGAAAAGACCAAATTAAAGTAGCGTGTAGTATATAATTATAACTTTGTATAACTACAAATTCATGCATTAAAAAAATATTAAAAGTAAAACATACCAAAATATCAACAACGTTTTGTTTAGTTGGAGAACCTATAGCTTATTTTTCAATGGCTTATTTTTTTACTTCTTTATGTTCTTTAGATTGTATTTAAAGAAGTATGTTCTAGTCTAACAATAACATAAAGTTGATTAGACAAAAATAACTTGGCGTCAGACCTTACTGTCTCAAGCCAATTAATTGGAAAAAGTTCCAAAAGACAGTCTCAAGTTACTAAATGAAATCCTTATCAGTTCAATCATTCTCTGTAATTAATTTTATCAGTAAAGAAGCTTGATAATCTGTCATTTTTATGGTTTTAAAATAGTTTTTAAAATGAAAGTTGGAAAATCATTATTCAGCAGCCTGGTGCCCAAAGTGTGAATAACATCTTTTGTCTAAAGCAAAGTGAAATGGTGCTCATGTCTTCAGCAGGGAGGAGGGAGGATGAGGATGTGGATGTGGGAAGACCACCAGAAATCTGGGTTCAGGCCGGGTGAGGTGGCTCACACCTATAATCCCAGCACTTTGGGAGGCTGAGGTAGGCAGATCACTTGAGGTCAGGAGTTTGAGACCAGCCTGGCCAACATGCTGAAACCCCATCTCTACTAAAAATACCAAAAAAAAAAAAAAAAAAAAAATTAACCAGGCATAGTGGCATGTGCTTGTAGTCCCAGCTACTCTGGAGGCTGAGGCAGGAGAATTGCTTGAACCCAGGAGGTGGCAGTTGTAGTGAGCTAAAATTGCATCACTGCACTACAGTCTGGGTGACAGAGCAAGACTCCGTCTAAAAAAAAAAAAAGAAAAAGAAAAAGAAAAAGAAATCTGAGTTCAGACCCAGGTCTTGTTTCTCTTTCTGTGGCCAGAGAGTGGCCAAAAGTTTTCACACTTGTACATTCGGAGCCAACCAAGACAGTCTTAAGGTGACCTCTTGTTGCTGTCAAATTCTTTGACATTACACCTGCCTATTTTTGTACTGGGCTCTGTACTCACGAGTCTAGGACTGTTACAGGAGAACGTGACCCTGTATTCTCTTAAATCCTGGCCAAGCTTTACCCTGATCAGCTTCCAAATCAGAATGAGGTCAGATATGTTTAGGGAGGCGCCTCCAGCCGCCTGCCCACTCTGGAGCAGGTTTTAGTCAAAGTTCTGAAATGCCTGTTTTTCTGAAACACCCTCTCCCTAGTCTTTCATCTGTCCTTCCCCTTCTTTACCAGCCACCCTAGCGATCTCGTTGTTGTCCCTGTCTCTCATCACTGGTTGAGAGTGTGGCCTTTGGGGTCACATAGATCTCAGTACAAATCCCTACTCCTCTACTTTCTGGCACTGTGATCTTGGGCAAGTCGCTTAATCCCCTGAGGCTCAGTCTCTTACCTCATCTGGTACTGGGGTGACAGTGCTCCGCCTTCTCCCAGCATTGTGAGGAGGAAGTGAGGTGATAGACTGAAAGCACAACCCAGGCCTGGCAATGAACTGTAATTATCCCCCCACAATGTGAGAAGAGTGGTTCATCCAACCTGTACTTGAACCCTTGCTGTATGGTGGGCCCAGCATGTTGTGGGGGTCCAGCTCCATTTGGGTGCAGCTCTCATTATTCAGACTTCTTTTCTGTGGAGCTAAAATCCTGTGACTTGCCCATTTGCCGCTGGAATTATCTATATACAGCTAAAGAAAAAGGAGATAAAAGCTCATTTCATTTCTCTTTGAAATCAATAGTCTCTTAGTCTTTCATGAGTAGCTGAGTAAAAAGATGTTGTCTCAGTTAACTGTAGTAAATCAAAAGAGCACCAAACAGAAAAATAGTGGGGCTAGGTGTTAGTTCTGGCCCTGCTATTAAGAGGTTTTGCATGGAACAAGTCATGTCAACCCTGTGGGCCTCATTCACCTCCTCTGCAGGATTCTATAGCAGTGATGACAAGTCAGTGTTGTCTCATGTTCCATGTCTGATTGATTGATAATGATTTCCCACATGCAGGGTTGAAAGAGAATTTATGGTGGGTGCTTTCTGAACTAAATTTTTGATGTTTGCCAAGAATATGGGAGGATGTTTTGGGAGGATAAATGTTATGGCAACATTTAAGCCACATATTCACCATTCCTATACTGAGTAGTCTAGGGCTACCCTCAGTTTCAAATCCTCTCTACATAATTGATTATATCAACAAATATTTACTTAGTATCTTCTATAGACTCAACATTACGCTTAAGTAAACAACATCAGGTGGGCTCCCTGTGGGTGTCAAACAATGTCATTGGAGCTGTACAGTAGGAATTTTGGAGAAAGGAGGAGCACTGGAATTTGGAGCAGTCAAGTGAAAAGTTTATGAAGGAAGTGAATCTTATGGCTGCAGAGAGGACTCAGATAAAAATAAAGCAGGGGAGAGTATTTTCAAGATGAGGGGAACAGAACGGGGAGAGGCCAAGACAGCAGAAAGCATAGTTTGTCCTGACTGCATAGTAAGTACTAATACCTTAAGGGTAGCAGATAGACTGCAATCAGATGAGAGAGCTCAATGAGAGCCAGAGACTTTTCACCTGGCATCAACGCCTGCTGAATAACTTGTTAGCAATCCTCCCAGCAAGCCTGAGTTCAGGTATTATAGTTATTATCTCCATTTGATAGAGGAGAAAGCTGAGGCTTACAGAGATTAGTGACTGGCCTCTGTCTCATGGCTGTAGAAGGGAAAAGAGAGGTTGCATTCCATGTTTGTGTGAGTCCAATCATCATGCACTTTTTAAGGAATTAAAGGTCTGGGATTAATGGAAGCATGTTGGCGTCATCGGCAGAGACAGGGAAATTGGGAAGGAGAGGAAAGCATAATTAGTGTGCAGAAACTTGGAAGTGCTGACATTGGACTCCTGGCAGAAGCAACAGGCATTGAAGGGGAGATCGGGCCTGGAAAGTGGTGAGAGTAGATAGCTTTCTAAGGAAGAAGCTGTCAAAGACACAGCTCAGAAACACCCACAGGAGAAGCAATGCCCATGTTTACAAGGTGTTTTCAACAAGTCTGGGGGTTTATTTAGCTAAAAAATGTCTTAGTAATTTGAACTCTTCAAAGAGAATGTTATAAAAACAAAACCTGCTTCCAGGTGGTGGAATTTCAGAAGGAAAGGACTTAAAGAAAAGAATCTTGAAAAGTTGCAGCCTATATTCTTGGCCAAAGACCCTTACATTTTTATTGGAGAAACGAAGATGTTTTTGACTTACAGGATCACTTAAAAGCATCTGAAAGCAGTAAACTTCCTTGTTATTTCCCTCCTAGCCCTTAGTGAGCTTAATTGTTTTTACATTTATGAACTATTTTAAATGGAAATGCATTTTATCCTTAGCATTTTCCATCCCAGACATTTCATTCCTGCTAATGTTTCCAAAGCAAAGAGATAATCTTGGTGAACATTTCTAATGTTTCCTATAAAATCATGTTCTTTAATCAGTATTGCCATTTGTCTCCTGCCAAGTGAAACAGTCTTTCATACAAGGGAAATGGTCTAGGAAAGAAACAAAGAAAAAGCCATTTGCTTCAAAATGGACTTTTTTTTTTTTTTTTAATGGAAATTGATCAGAGATGTAAGGTCAGAGTGAGTGAGTGCATGGGTAATTTCCTTTCCGAAAGACTAGAAAAACTGAGTGGTTGGGAAGAGGGCATAGGGGGCCACAGATTGGCCCCTCCCTGCGACCAGGACACCCTTGCCTGAAGACCCAGGCTCCTCCTGCCTTTATCCCCAGACGGGAAGGTTGGAGCCGAGCTCGGTGTTTAACAGGCATGTCAAAGCCTACAGGGAATGCAAAGTCTCTTTCTTTCTTTGACTGATAAGATTCTTTACTCAGTCTCCTCCCTTTCCCTCTTAACCCCCTCAAAAAGCCTATTTTTATCTCTCAGAAAAATTTTAGATATATACAATTCTTTTTCCTCAGATTTTTCCTGTTTTCCCCCAGTGCCTCCCCTCTTCTAAAATATCCAAATTTGATTTTTTCTAAGGGATGCCAAAACAATTAAATATGACATAAATTAAAATTTCCCCTATTCTATTTGCCACCACTGTAATCCCCAACATTCATTTACTTACACACATAGATACATACACATATGCACGGTACATGTCAGTTTTTTTCTGTCTCTCCATTGTCTTAAAATGTCTGGAAAATACGTTTGCCCAGAACTTCTCTGGAACTATTTGAAACTCAGCCAATTTGTTGGCATTAACTAACTGAAGGGTCCTCAGATCTCCAGGGACATCCTACAACCCCCTGTATTTTTGTTCCTTGAGTTGGTGTCTTTGGACTTCTAGAGACATGCAACCAAGCCTTTTGGGATTTTAAGGTAAGGGACATAGGATGGACAATGGCCAGCCTATATCCTTTAAAGCATACTTTGAGCCCTCTGTGAGTGTTACTCCTTACGTTTTCTCATTTAATACTGGTAAGAACCCCGTGAAGTAAGCAGTATCAGATCTTTATACCAACAGGGAAACAGGCTTCGGGGGGTTGTGCTAGTTGTGGGTAGATTTGGAGTTTCACAATTAAAGGAGGAACACCCCTTACTGGGCCTTTGCACCGAGTGCCTAGACTCAGAAGGCACCAACAAGCAAAAACAAGCTTGAATACTGTGTCTCTCAGACCTGCCTAGGTTCAGCGGGGATGAAAGAGAAAGCTCCGCAGTCCCACAGGGGAATAAAGGGTTTCAGATTTGTAGCATTCCAGGCAGGATGCAGTGCACACTTAAGTTGGGGTGGGGTGCACAACTGTTTTAGTAGCCTGCAGGTTCTAGGAGAAACTGAGTCTTGCCTCATCTGGTCAGGGGAGGCAGGGCATCTAGTGAGGGGTGTCTCAGTGTTGCAACAGCCGTAATACAGACAGCACATGTGTGCTGTTGCCTCAGGCTGTCCCAGAGGGGCCGTTGGGTCCTCTTTATCTCTGGAGCCAATCTGTGGCTCCCTGTCCCCTCTTCCCTAGATCCTTCTGTGGAGTCCTGGCCTTTCCTGAGAGTTTCCAGGCACCCAGGCGCTGGACTGCTGGACCCATATATATACTATATATATATATACACACATATATATATAAAATATATTGGTATATATATTATACATATGTAGGTATATATATCTCTCTCTCTTTAAAAACCAATCATGCTCTTTCATGCCAAATATGGTATTTGCACTTGAATTCAAATCCTGCATTATAATCTAGGTGGAGCATCTTGTCTTATGTTTAAGGTTCAAGGGATTGAACTTAATTAGGAGATAAACTGGTGAGCAAAGAAAGCAATTCTCATTACAAAGTAGCATTTGTTTGGGGGATTCAGGTCCCCCCAAAAATTGTCCTAGAGACCCCTACTAATAGAGAGATTAAGTAACATCCTAGAGTCAGGTTACAAACTCATCATCTGTGTAGGATTCTCCATACTTCCTCAGTGTACAACCAATGATCATTCTGTTAAAGGAATTATCTGGAGAGGGGATGGCCTCTCTGTTAAGGTAAATAGCCTTGTGATAAAGAGTAGAAAAAATCGATTGTAGAAGCATGAAATTGAGGATATGAACCATGGATATGGGTCAAAGATGTCTTTTATCTATCTCTTTGGTGGCCACAGTTGCTTGCAGGCTGCCCTTTTGCATGATATTGCCATGACTGTAGTTGTTTTAGGTTCTTAATTTTGTTAGTTTATTTTCACCCCACAGGATTAACTTACTCAGCTGACCTGCATGGAAGCTGAAGACACTTTGTGTTTGAACATTCTATTTAAGGTTGAAGCAGGGGAAAAGAATTAAGGTAGAAATTGATCGTTGAAGGGCCTTTTGCAATTTCCGCTTTCCTAAAACAGAACATCCTTCTTCCTCAGCTACCGCTAACCTTTATTTAGAACAGAATAAATCACTGGACTCAAAATTTATGTTATACACTAAAGTCAGCTGAAAAACGACTTATCTTTTCACCGATTGTCATTATTCAAACTGTAAATTCAGTACCCTAGAATAATTTCACATCTTGTTGATGGCCTTTCACTGACCCAAAGTCCTCTCTGGGTTTTATGGTGTAAGCATTGTTTGTGGTTACTCAACTCCCTTCTGCCCAACTTTCACAGAAGCTGACTCACCATTTGCTGAAAGCATCCCACCAGCTTTGCTATGGGTCAAATAAATGAATTAGATTGAAGGTTTTGTTGTTATTACTGTTGCTTTTTTCTCCCTTTTTGTACTTAAAAAAGATTCAGGGATTTTTTTTTTTTTTTTTTTTTTTTTTTTTGGTGTTTCAAAAATTCAGCTTTTGCAGTCTCATGATTCTGGCATTGTCAAGTATAATTCAATGCCTTTTTTTAGAGCTGTGATAGAGGAAGATGTTTAGGTGTTTGACATTGAGTATCTGCCATTCAGAACATTCCCGCCCTCCCCCTGTGCTGAAATGAAATGGGGCATGCAGAAGTGACTCCAAAGTTGAAGGGCAGAAGGTGGGGTCCTGGCAATGAAGGTTGGAGAACCTTTTTTTCCCACCTCGCCTCCTGGCCCACCGGCAAACTCCTGCATTCAAATGCCCCCAGGACTCTGAAACCCTCAGGGCATCTCCAGGAGCCTCAGACTTGATCTGATCCATTGAAGAGTCAACCTAGGGAAGAAGTGATTATGAACTGACAGTCTCTTCTTATCTAGAGCTGGAGAGAAGTTGGATCTGACTCTAGTCTGTTCCTCATCTGAGGTATGTCAGGATAGTCAACAGTTCTCCAAGTGAGAAAGTAAGAGTGGGTGAGGAGTGACAGATGGGGGTGTGCGAGGCCCAGGCTGGCTTTAGCAGCTGCTGGGTTCTCCAGGGAGAAGGGAGAAGGCAAGGAGAGAAATGACAACTGTGCTCATTGATACGAGCCTTGGGAACCAGGCCTCTCTGACCTTCCTTCCATAAATGCTAAGAGCACACAGCTCATAAGAGGCCCTAGAGCTCAGAAGGTGGGCTTTTTGGATTTTACAATTCCCTTGCCACCCTTAGCGGAAGGGGGAGTGAAATAAAGTTTAAAATGTGTCTTTATCCTTAAAAGACCGCAGGGTCTGGGCGCGGTAGCTCATGCCTGTAATCCCAGCACTTCGGGAGGCCGAGGCAGGTGGATCACCTGAAGTCAGAAGTTCAAGACCAGCCTGGTCAACATGGTGAAACCCCATCTCTACTAAAAATTAGCCGAGTGTAGTGGCAGGCGCCTGTAATCCCAGCTACTCAGGAGGCTGAGGCAGGAGACTCACTTGAACCCGAGAGGCAGAGGTTGCAGTGAGCTGAGATCGTGCCAATGCGCTCCAGCCTGGGGGACAAGAACGAAACTTTGTCTCGAAAAAAAAAAAAAAGACCACCGGAAGTGCCTTTGTTTTTTCTGTTGTCAACTCAGCCCTAGACAAAGTCTGGACTAGAATCTTTAAGGCCTTAGCTTCATACATTGAACTGTTTCCCCCAAACTCTCTAAATAGAAGTTGGACTCTTAGTCCTCTGAACAGTAAGAACACTTGCAGTTCAGACCTATGGAACTGGGGCCTGCCCGTTAACCTACCTGTATAGGGATAGCAAAGACTTCTGGAGCTTTTGTAAGATCCAAAGTTTGTTCAGAATTAAGAACTTCTTGATATCCCGTGGCTGTTGCTGTAGCACTTTTAGTAACAGCATGTCGTACTACAAATATGCCTCTTGGCATTTTGGATGGGCAGGTGTACTATTAGATGCTTTGGTTTCAGGAAATAAAGAGTAAGCTCTGAAGAGCCCTAATCAAAGCTGGGAATTGCATGACTTTCTGTTGGCTGCCCCACCTCCTTCTCAATATCCATCTGTTCTCTTAGAATTGATTACTAATCTTCCTCCTAGCTGCCATTTTTTTGAGCATTACCAAGTGCTGGGGAGGACACTATGCACTTCGTTTTCCCCCTGCCAGAGTTCTGTTCTCCTCATTTCACATGAGAGGAGAGAGGGCACTGAGGCTTACATGGCGAAGGAAACTGTGGGTGGTCATGGAGCCAGGGAAAGGCAGAGCTCCTGGCTGTATGCAGTGGGAAATGGATCTCTCTCTTGGCTTATCCTTTCCCATTCCTGCTTTGACAGCCCTTTGAAGGTAAAAGTAAGCCAATGCCTACCCTCAGCCAAAATGTCAGATGATTCTTAAGGTTTTTAATGTGACAACTGCTTATATTGACTATAAGCACTTTGCCTTTGTCTCTGCAAACATTTGTATTTTAAATAAGACTCAAAGACCAAAAAACAGAGATGAAACCATGGGATAGGGCTGCCATGAGGGCAGGGACTACCAAAGAGTCCTCAAATCATTCCAAGTTAGTGGCTCTGTGCTCATAAGCCAAGCATTTCACAGCACAGCTCTTGCACATAACAGACACATAATCAGCTGATTGAAACTCAGTTCATGTTCTCCGTAAGTGTAAGAAAAGCACAAGGAAAGCTGTTTTGGTTAACTTCAGTTTCTCTTAGTGAGAAAGCATCAGCTTTACCCAGCAACTTCACATATGTATCTTTAAGTTTGAAATGCCCACTGTTCCTAGGTCAGGTTTTTATTCTAGGTTGCAGATAACACTTGGATTTGTACATTAAGAAAAATGAAAGAATGTTCTCTAGTTCATGGAAATTTGTTTGGCTTTATTTTGACAGTGTTTTGAATTAACCAGATATGAAGAAGGTGAGTTTATAGTATGTTTGTTTACACTGAAGTGCCTTTATGATATTTTGTCTTGTTTGTCCCTGATCACAATTTTAGTGCAAACATCCTTTTGGATGATCAGTTTCAACCCAAACTAACTGATTTTGCCATGGCACACTTCCGGTCCCACCTAGAACATCAGAGTTGTACCATAAATATGACCAGCAGCAGCAGTAAACATCTGTGGTACATGCCAGAAGAGTACATCAGACAGGGGAAACTTTCCATTAAAACAGACGTCTACAGCTTTGGAATTGTGAGTACCAACTGCCAGTTAACAAAGGAGGAGAGTTTATTGCCAAGAATGTTCTAGATTCTAAGAATTTTTTAAAGAGTTTTAACTTTTGACTCATTGATTTCCTGTTAGCCCATCTTATATATTAATTTTGTGTAATCAAGCAATTAATAAAATATAAAGTCGTTAATCAGAATGAACTATATTCATAGTCATGGTTAATAGTTGCAAAAAATTGTGTGTATATTTTTAAGATATATAGCTGACTTTCTATATATTCCTTGTAGGTAATAATGGAAGTTCTAACAGGATGTAGAGTAGTGTTAGATGATCCAAAACATATCCAGCTGGTAAGAATTGTTTTCATCCTGGCACCTATCTCTTGGTCATTTTTTGATCAAGTTCTCTGTGATAAAATTGTCTCCCTCTCTCCCAAGCGGGATCTCCTTAGAGAATTGATGGAGAAGAGAGGCCTGGATTCATGTCTCTCATTTCTAGATAAGAAAGTGCCTCCCTGCCCTCGGAATTTCTCTGCCAAGCTCTTCTGTTTGGCAGGCCGGTGTGCTGCAACGCGGGCAAAGTTAAGACCATCAATGGATGAAGTGAGTATATACATGGTTTTATTCAAAACTGAGCCCACAGAACCATGGAAAATCTAAACTAGATAAATTGTGTATCTAAGTGAATTATTTGTTAATGAGACAAATCCAGCCTCCAACAGAGAATTCCAATATAATAGTGTTTCCAGGTCAAAAAGCCACATCATTTGGTACTCTGTTAGAGGTCATTTCTAGGTGGAACCAAGACTCCACAAAAAATTTAATGTAAAGACATAAATGAGCAGTTTGCAGGGAATATTTTATTCAATCTTTTTTTTTTTTGGAGACAGAGTCTCACTCTGTTGCCCAGGCTGGAGTGCAGTGGCACTATCTCGGCCCACTGCAACCTCCACCTCCCCAGTTCAAGTGATTCTACTGCCTCAGCCTCCCAAGTAGCTGGGATTATAGGCACGAGCCACCACGCCTGGCTAATTTTTGTATTTTTAGTAGAGGCGGGGTTTCACATGTTGGCCAGGCTGGTCTCGAACTCCTGACCTCAAGTGATCCACTGGCCTCGGCCTCCCAAAGTGTTCAGTCTTCATTAAGAGATCTGGCTCATTATAAATGCAGCATATATTTTCCTTATCCGTTTTTTTTTAATTTATTAATCTATCCATAGACTTAATCACCCATTCATTTATTTGTTTATTTGCACAAATAAACAAATACTTAATTAATGCCTACTCTGTGTGTGCCAGACTTTGTACTGGGTGCTGGGAATACATCAGTGATCAAGATGCAATGACTACCCTCAAGCTCACTGTTAAGAGGAGTCAGATCAGTAAACATAGAATGTTGGTCCAGCAAGAGAAACATAATGATAGACAGAAGGCCAGGTTGCCGTGGAGCATGGATTCAGAATACACACCAGCCCATGGAAGTTAAGGAAGCTTTTTGATAGATATGACGGTTTAGCTAAGATCTGAAAAACAGGTTGGATTTAGGCAGCAGTAAGGATGGAAAGACATCCCAAGCAGAGAGAATGAATACCTGCAAAGGCTCCAAGGTGATGGAGCCCATGGTGCTAAGACCACAGATAATTCAGCATCATGGAGGGGGAGCAGTGAGGGAAAGCCTGGAGTGGTTAAAATAATAGAAGCTTCCATGACAGAGGGACATGAATTCCATTCTAGGAGTTTGGATTTTATCCTGAGTCTATCATAGAGCCATGCAAGGGTTTTAAACAAGGAGTTGACATAATCAGAATATAAACAGCACTGGCCTTCGAGGCAGGAGAGCTGTATTCCAGGCCTGACACCACCCGTGAGAGTTGTGTGGAGCCAAGGGCTCAGGAAGGAGCTATGACATGTATCGTGCAGGGACAGAGAATTGGAAGCCCGGAGATCTGGTGTCAAACAGCAGGTCTGTACCTTACTGACTAATGATACTGCTTCCCTTTTCTGAGCCTCAGGCTTTATCATCTATAAAATGAGAATGATTAATGTTGTTTGTACAGGTTAAATGAGATAATATATGTGAAAGCACTTTGTAAACTGTAAAGCTCTCTATATGTATTTTTTTAATTACGTGTGTGTGTATATGAAGGTATGTTGTATGGTGTATTAATTACATCAAGGGTTCTCACATCTAGCTGTACATCCAAATCATCCGAAGCTTCTAACATACAGATTCCTGGACCTTCAACACCTTATTTTTTGAATGACAATCTCTATGTTGGGACCAAGGAATATGCACTTTAAAAGAGCTCCCTAAAACTTCTGGCATTTAGTCAGGCACCCTGGCTCACGACTGTAATCCCAGCACTTTGGGAGTCTGAGGTGGGTGGATCAGCTGAGGTCAGGAGTTTGAAACCAGCCTGGCCAACATGGTGAAACCCCATCTCTACTAAAAATACAAAAATTAGCCGGGCATGGTGGCACGTGGCTGTAATACCAGCTACTTCGGAGGCTAAGGCAGGAGGATTGCCTGAACCTGGGAGGCGTAGGTTGCAGTGAGCCGAGATTATACCACTGCGCCACAGGCCTGGGCAACAGAGTGAGACTCCATCTCAAAACAAAACAAAACAAACAAACAAACAAAACAAGAACAACAACAAAAAACTGGCATTTAAGAATTACAGGTTGGGCCCACCATTTCCTTATTCCCTTCCAATCTTCCACATATTATGGTTGAAGTAAGAAATGTAGAGACTTGCCCAAGTTCACAAAGCTAGTTGGTGGCAAATCTGAGGCTTAAGTCAGGTCTCTTGGTATTTACTTCAGTGTAGTTTCTTTTATACCTGGTTTTAAGTCACTTAATTTACTCCTCAAAATAAAGGGGGTTAGCTAATCTTTAAGATCCCTTCTAATTCAAAATTCTATAGCTGAACTAATTTCATGAAAATGAAAGAATATTCTTTATAGGTAGAGTGATAAAAGGTAAAAGGAAAGATTATTCAAACTTAATTTAATGTCTGTTTGCTTCTTTGTTATTAGGTTTTAAATACTCTTGAAAGTACTCAAGCCAGCTTGTATTTTGCTGAAGATCCTCCCACATCACTAAAGTCCTTCAGGTGTCCTTCTCCTCTATTCCTGGAGAATGTACCAAGTATTCCAGTGGAAGATGATGAAAGCCAGAATAACAATTTACTACCTTCTGATGAAGGCCTGAGGATAGACAGAATGACTCAGAAAACTCCTTTTGAATGCAGCCAGTCTGAGGTTATGTTTCTGAGCTTGGACAAAAAGCCAGAGAGCAAGAGAAATGAGGAAGCTTGCAACATGCCCAGTTCTTCTTGTGAAGAAAGTTGGTTCCCAAAGTATATAGTTCCATCCCAGGACTTAAGGCCCTATGAGGTAAATATGGATCCTTCTTCAGAAGCTCCAGGCCATTCTTGCAGGAGCAGGCCAGTGGAGAGCAGCTGTTCCTCCAAATTTTCCTGGGATGAATATGAACAATACAAAAAAGAATAAATTCCACCAGAAGATAAAGAAAAAAGCAAGTATTGCATAGGCACCTGAGCATAGGTATGACCTTGGGAAGACATTGGCTCCATAAGCAATGCCAAGAGAATGATCACTAGTGAGTTTGGGTGATGCAGATAAACAATCTGGATAATTCCATTCCTTTTTTCCCAAACCCTCAAACAGAGTGCCTTAAAAAATTGTTTTATCAGGATAATTGTCTCATGACCAAATCCACGCTCAATTAGAGCCATTCAGAATTCCTTAAGATCGTGGGTTCTGACTTCAGCCAAACAAAACAATCAAAACCTACCAAAAAGGGACTGGATTGTAATGTCCTCTCCATCATCCTCGGTGTGAGTCCTCAGAGCCTCCATCTGCCAAGAACATTCAGTTGGATTCCATCGTTTGGTTTAGCTTGCTTGCAAGGGTTGTAGGAAATGTCTAATTTGTAAATGTTAATAGATACCTTTGGAAAGAATCACCTTGTTATTCTGATTGACCCCTCTTGTTTTTTGGTTAATCCCTGACTAGCCTGCTTGTCTGAAAATGAGCCAGGTTCACCCTTAGCTACGGCATGCTCTGTGTTGAAAGGGGATTTCTTCCCAAGATCTATCCTAAACTCTTAGGACAGTTTATCCTGTATTGACTATTATTACAGCTTTTTAAAAACAGACTTAGTGACCTATTATATCTTAAGGAGACTATGTGAAATGTCCATCAAGTAATTTTTATTCCTGAGAAAATGGCTGGTTAAGGGCCTAGGTCAGCTTTTTGTTTAATCTACACCTTTCAACTCTGGGCCTTCATTCCTGCTGTTTCTTGGATCTCTCTCTTTTGAAATCCTACCAATCATCAGAGCTCTACAAAACAGCCACTTCCTGGAAGCTTCCCTAATCTCTACAACCAGAAGTACTCCCTTTATCAGTATTTCCACAGCAATTTCTTTATATTTCTATTTTATATTTATCACTTTCTGAATTATATCAAAGCTGCTTGTCTTATCTCTCTTTTTTTTTTTTTTTTTTTTTTGAGATGGAGTCTCGCTCTGTCGTCCGGGCTGGAGTGCAGTGGCACAATCTCGGCTCACCGCAAGCTCTGCCTCCCGGGTTCACGCCATTCTCCCGCCTCAGCCTCCCGAGTAGCTGGGACTACAGGCGCCCGCCACTACGCCCGGCTAATTTTTTGTATTTTTAGTAGAGACGGGGTTTCACCATGTTAGGCAGGATGGTCTCGATCTCCTGACCTCGTGATCCGCCTGCCTGGCCTCCCAAAGTGCTGGGATTACAGGCATGAGCCACCGCACCTGGCCTTCATCTCTTTTACTAGGTTGTAAACTCCCTATATTAGTGTTCTACTGTTTTTGTAACACATTATCACAAATTTAGTGACTTAAAGTAACATAAATTAATTATTTTGCAGTTCTGGAGGTCAGAATTCCTTAGCATTCTTTCTGGAGGCTGTTGGGGAGAACTCACTGACTTGCCTTTTCCAGCTTCTAGAGGCCACCTGCCTTCTTTGGCTCATGGCCTCTTCCTCCGTCTTCAAAGCCAGCAACGTGACATTTCAGATCTCCCTCTCTCTCTCTGTCTCACCACATCTTCACTACCCTCTTCGTCTCATTCTGGCCCTTCTGCATGTCTTTTATAAAGACCTTTGTGATTTCACTGGGCCCACTCAGATAAGCCAGGAAAATCTCTGTGTCTCAGATCCTTAATTTAATTACACCTGCAAAGTCCGTTTTCTCGTGTAAAGTAACATATTCACAGGTTTCTGGAATTGGGACGTGGACATCTTTGGGGGGCCATTACTCTGTCTGTCATACTCCCTGAGTGTGTAAGGGCCATCTCTTCAGAGCCTAATGTGTCATCCTACACAGAGCAGGTGTTTCCTTATAAATTAAGTTGAATTAAATTACCCCTATGAAGCCACATAATCAATAATTCAGCTATAATAAACATTGCCGAGTAAATTAACAAAGGGAGGATAATGACTCCTTATGATGATGGATAGAAACACTGAAGAAAACCATTTTCAGAGGATTTACTGAATCTTCCTCTCCAAGGAGCTTGTAATAGAAGGGTAAACCTCTAGTTTCTTGTCCAGCAGAGGAATAGGCTCATGTCTTTTGTTTTATTTTATTTTTTTGGTGAGTCAGTATGGTTGGGTTAATCATATTCAGATTAGATTCCATGTTGAAGAACAACTAATCAAAGAAGAAAATCATCAGGAATCAGGGTGAGATTAACAGATCAAGGTCAGAAACATGGAGTTACAATTTTCCAAAAAAGCACGAAGTGAGATTAAAACCACAGTAAGTCTTAGTCTGATTGACAGGCTTTATACAGGCCCTCAGTAAGCAGTTGGGAGAACCCATGCCCACCACTGCTCTCTACGGTATCTGGCTGCTCAGAGCTCTCTGCCCCATCTGATCACCACACATATGAAAGGGTTGGACTAAACTTCATATAACTTTTATTCCTGTGACCTGTGCTAGACTGGCAACTCTTGATTACACGTGTTAATGAAAGGAAGCAGCAAAAGTCTTTGACATTTGGTTTACATATTGCAAACCATTCTGAGCCCGATTTAGCTTATTTTAGAGATGTAATCTGAGATTATATTGGCTGAATTGGGAAATTTAGCCTGGAATCATGTGAAGTTGCCACTAATAATTCACAAAAGAGATCATCAAGAATTGACTCTGCATTAAACTGTTTTTCACTTAGAATATGGACCCCCACCAATACATTCAATGAAGGGTCATTAAGGAAGCTCTGATTAACATCAGGCCCATGCAGTTACTCAGCACATATAATCTGTTGGTATTATGTTGATTTGAACTTGCTTAGCTGACTTAAAGCAGGGTTTCTCAAACTGTAGTATGCATCAGAATGACTTGGAAAGCTGGTTAAAAACGCAGATTGCTGGGTCCACCCAGCTTCTGATGCAGTAGGTCTGGGGTTAGAAATTTTGCTTTCTAATGAGTTCCCAGGTGATGCTGATGCCAGTGATGTGAAGCCCGCTCTTCACATCAGTGAAAATCGCTGCCTTAAGGTGCTCTTAAATTGTTATAGATTGGTAGATCCTACCTTTCCATCACTGGTATGGTTTTTGAGAAAAGGATCCTTTCTTTTCATTCTATTATATTCATCCTATTACATAGGATGTTGGTTAGCACAGAGTGGGAGCTCTAGAAAGATTGTTGACCAATCATCTTATTGACTAGATCATCTTTCTAGAGTATAACTATTTTGGACACCTCAAAGATGAAGTCAGATAAGCTGGCAGTGACCTGATTAACGTTGTGGTAAGCAGATGCCACTGTGGCTGGGAAGTACCAAATCTTCTGTTGAGTGATTCAGTCTTCCTGACTAGATTTGCCTTCTAGTGGGTGTATTAATAAGCGTTAGTTGATACGAATTAAATGTTGCAACTTTCTATGGGTAATAAGAGGATACCTTTATAGTTTCATGATGTGGAGACCAAGATACATAAGAAAGCAAGAATGAGTCTCCGGGTGTTCCCTCTGATCAGCAAACATGAATTCATAATTTCATTTACTCTCATTTTTGTAATGCACTCTGAGCAATCCTCCAGGCAGATCCTATTTACTAAGCTTCAGGCTTTTGTCCCATTTTATAATGCCCAAACACATGGAGAAAACATTTTGTTGTTTTTGAAAACAGGTATGGGATTTCTGACATAATCAATTTTATTGACTTCTTGGGAGTTGTAATGATCTGTGACTCACTGCATAATATTGTAGTTTTATAGGGTGGCACATCACCCTGTGTAAAACAACTTGAATGACCTGAGGACTGATGAGTACAGGAAGTGAGGTTTATCATGAGTAGCATTTATTAAGCACCTGCTAGAATCAGAGCACTGCATTAGCTACTAAGGTACAAAGTAAGACACAGTTTAGTAAGGAAGACAGGGCATCTACCCAAGTCAACAGTTCAGTGACATCTGTTATTTGAACCACACACCAATGCAACTGAAGTAAATGCTGAAAGGGGAAGAAGAAGGAATAGATTACTATGCATTTTTGAGAGGATGAAGAAGGCTTCTTGGAGAAGGTTTCTGAAAAGAGATACGGAATTAAGAGAAATAGAAAAGAGCACTGACGAAGCACTCAGGATGGCTATTCAAGGAATTGGGGATCCACAGCAGCTGTGCACAACCATCCCTAATGCCAGAAAAATGGGGTAAGGGTGAAGGGAACTGGGTCTAGAGCTTTGCATGTTTTTTTCTGGTTAACCCTCAGAGTCACCCTGAAGGTGTGGATCCCATCTTATAATAAGGTGAGGACACTGAGTCAGGAAACTAAACTGCTAAAATCAAGTCCTCCCAGTCCTCCCATCAGGTCCTTCCAGATCTGGAGGAGCCAGGATTTGAACTCACATTTGTCTAACTTCAAAATCCGTGCTTTCTCTTGTGTTCCAAATTGCACAATGGAGTCACTGCCAGTTCAAGCTCCTCTGAAAAGGGATGGATGTGAAAAGTCATTTGTTGATTCCACAGATTTTTAGTAGGTACCATGCCTCCTGCCTTTTTCACTATCCTACTCCTCTGCTACAACTTCTCTGCTACAGGCACCCACTGCAGTTACTTGATATGAGTTAAATGAATCCATCCATCCAAACTTCCATTCATTGAATAAATACTTAGCAATGGCTTCCTTTGTATCAGGCACTATTCTAGGAGCTGGGGCTACAGTGCAGATGGAAACCAGCAAAGCTCACTGCCCTCATGGAGCTTATATGTGAGTGAATAAATCTCAGGGGGGTTCTCCTGTCATAGGTCCTGGCTCCTCTGCCAGCTCTTCCAGATGGGTTCAGAGAGGTTTTCTCCTTGTCCTGTTGTGTAACTGATAATCCCATGGTGGCCCTCACTTTGCTGTTCGTATGCACTAAGTAGTTTATGGTGTGCTTTGTGGCTGGCAATTGTGACAGATTCTATTCTTCTATTGGTATGTGGTTTCTTTGGGGCATTTGTTTGGATACTGATGGCATCTTCCGGGGGTCTGAGGCACCTACACAAACCTCAGGTCACTATCACGTGATACTGGAGTTACCTGTTAAATTATATTTCTTCTTCCACAAAACTGCAGGTTCCCTGAGGGAAAGGTCTATGTCCTGCTCATTTTTGGATCCCTAATGGCTGGCACAGTACCTGGTGCATAATATGGTTCAACAAATATTTGTAAAATGAATGAATCAAATAGTCCTTCAAAGCATCTTCGGAATCAAGATTGTCATCTAGATTGCACCCGAAGTTTATCTTTCTAGTATTCAGAATATAATCAATCATTGCTTAAATTATTCCATTTCATCATTCTTGAATAAAAGCTACTAATTTTAAATACTAATATCTGAGATATCTTTGAAAAGAAGATTAATCGTATGTGTTGCTTATAAATTTTCTCTATGGTGGAAAATATTCCCAAACCATGCCTAAGCAATGAAAAACCAGTGTTCTGGCAGGAAATAAACTGATGTTTGTTGTGTTTTGTATCTGTCTTCCCATCCCAAATCATTTATATATACTTGATGGTCTGTGGGCTTGACTTGCAAGTATTTTCCTGGGAGACATTTTTATTCAAAAGACCTGTATTGCCTGCCAAACCTTCATTTAAGAGACTCATTATGGATGTCATCTGCATCATTGCAAACTTTTCTGGTCATCTCTATAAATAGCAAGATAATATTTACAGAGTTTTACACTGGCTCTTGAATTTTAAAATATTCTCATAGACAAACATTAATTGGAATGGGGGGTAAGGAGGTAGGAATGGCTTACTTGCAGAAATGCAGGCTCATTGTTGTGTCTAGTAGGTGCTAGGTGCATTCACACATCTCTTAAGCTTTAAACAACCTATTGAGCCGGTTTCCATTTCCTTGCTCTATTAGATTGAAAAAAATGAAGCTTAAAGGAGTTGGCTCTTGCCCTAAGTCATACTACTGATGGAATGAGAATACAAACCAAAAACACTTTATTCAAGTCCAGGAAATATCTGCCTTGAAAAAGAATAACTTAAAAATTAAAAGTATCCTCTATTTGAACATGGAAACAGCTAATAAAGTTGTGTTATTTTATTTTATTATTATTAATTTTGTCCTCCCATATTGGCAAAGATAAAGCAATTGACAAAAATGAAATTCTTGTTCACTATTGGCAGGAGTGAAAATTGGTAGAACCTTTCTAGAAGGCAATTTGGCAACATGTATGAAAACCTAAATGTTGATACACCTTTACCCAGCAGTTTGTTTAGGAATTTATCCTAATGAATAAAAGTTGTCCAAGTCTTCAAACATGAGCCCAAAGGTATATTTCATGATGTTTATGATATTAAAACATTGGAAACAACTGAAACATCCTTCAGTAAAAGATGGATTAAATAAATTCCATGCAGTTGTCATTTAAAAATATTTAGATATATGTTTATTGCTATGGATATATGTTCCCAAAATATTATTGAATCAAAAAGCAGACTACAGAATATATGTTGAATATGAGCTCATTTATAACATTAAATATTTTAAGATAATGTATGTTTCATAGAGAGATCTTCACCAAATATTAAGGATGTTTTTTTTCTGGGCTGTGGTATTTGGGTGATCTTTACATTCTTCAGACTCTTGTGTATTTGAAACTTTTTATAATGAACATATATCATTTTTATTAGAAAAGAATAAAGTTTTTGAAAAAAAAACAGTCATTTTCTACATTTCTGCATTTACTTGGCTCTTTGCTTGGTTGTGCCCTTGGTGGCAACTGGCAACTAGTAATAATGCTTCTATTCCACTGCTGTTTATTATTTTTATCTTCCTACCTTAGTAATTGAAGCTACGAAATGGATTTGTCTGGTAACCCTTGAGTAACAAGTCTTGAGAAGGCATGTGACAAAGCAATGCAAGAGGCAAAAACCAGATAAGCTGAAATACAAAAAAGCATATACGGATCACAGTATACAACTGAGAGTGTTTTGTAATTAAATATTAGTTGATTTTGCTAAAATCTTTTTTAAATTACCCGTAAGATTTATACTTACAAATCCCTACTTCAAGGAGTTATCTGCAGTTAAATGAGAAGATCTTTGCGGAGATAAATTTTCCACCACAAAGTAGTCATTCTCCAGACTTGTACCCCACTATCCATTTTTAGTTTACATAAAATTTTTACCCTGCTGTAGTTTTAGTTGAAAATAAAACTTGCAACAGTGCAGAGGAAATGTGACTGAATACAGTGTTTTTCTACAGCAGATAGAGATGAACCTGTGTAACGATGCTAATGGGATTCACAATGCATTAATTTTAAAGGGAAATAGCAAAGTATACTCCAAGGTAAAATAGCAACTCTGAGTTCTAGCTGGGGGGACTGTTTTGTGCACATAACTAAGTTACGAAAGTGTGTAAATATGATTTTAAAACATACTTCCTAGGCAGATCCAGCTGAAAGATAAATGAGTGCTGGTTTTTAAGAGCATAAAAGAGCCACAATTTTTTTTATGATACCAAATTAATATTTTGATGCTACTTTGTGTTTTCTGGAAGGAAAATGCCGACTGATACAACTGTACCCTCATTGCAAAGAGTTCAGCAAAAGAGAATTTAGGAAATCTAATACATATAGTGTAAAATGGGATCATTTCTAAACAGCACATTAGAGTGAGGTTACTCTAGTAATCTTCTTAATGTTCTTAATGCCATTATTCACTAATTATAATTTCATGTCATTCTAAATGTGTATAGGCTAATTATAGTGCCGTTGCTGGACCGTTAAATACTGGGTCTTATGATATTTCTTTTTCTTATGATTATAATCCAGGATTTTAAAAAATAGCCACAATGACTTCAGCCAAGGGTAAATATGAATCTATGACCTTTTATTGTTTTAATTTTGTATGTCCTAGAGGAAAATTTAATATTCTAGCATGCTTACAAAGCCAAATATGCATGTTTATATTAACTCACTGCTGACAGCTCTAAGGCTATTACTTGAGACAGCAGGCAGAGCAATCTCTGACATTTTCATTATGCATTTGTCTAGCAGCTTGAAGAGGGGAAATAATTCATGTGATTATGAATAGCCTATCTTGGTCATTAAAATGTATTTCCCTAATAGAAAAATGATCACTGTATTTTTAGAAGACATATTCTGACATGTCCCCATCTTTCTTTCTGTCTCATATCCCAGCATTATCATTCCTAATTTCAAAAGCAGTTGAATGAACCAAGTAGCATCACTGCCTTCTGTTTAAAAGGTCTCATCAATTACAGTGAAACTACAACTTCATTTCACTTTAGCCTCTATTTCCAAGGCCACACTCTAGACCCTATCATCACCTGCAACTGCTACATATCAGAAATCATAATATTTTTCCGTAAACAAAAATAGTATGTTTTATGACCTCATAAAGATCCTATTATCTGATCCATCAGTGTTCTCCAAAGAAACAGTCAATAGCATATATATAGATGGGTAAGAGGAGACTTACTATGGGAAGGGGGTATTGGGGCACTGGTTTCAGAGTCCAGAGGCCTGAGATCAAGAGCTCTGATGTCCAAGGGCAGGAGAAGATGGATGTTCCAGCTCAAGGAGAGAAAGTGAATTCTCCCTTCCTCTGCCTTTTTGTTCTATCTGGGCCCTCAAGAGCTGGGTTGATGGCCACCTGCATGACGAGGGCTTCTTTACTCAGTGCACCAATTCAAATGCTAATCTCTTCCAGGGGCGCCCTCATGGAAACACCCAGAAATGATGGTTTACCTACTACCCAAGTCAAGTTGACATATAAAATTAACCATCACAGTTGTTTAGGCTTCCTTCCCTGATGGCAGGCACCACACCTCCATTCCTGAAGGGTCTAAGTCCTTAGTGATCCTGCCTTTTTTGGAGTGTTATGATTTTACATCAACATTCACTCCTGGTTGCGGAACCATTAGCACCCAGAAGTCCCTGGATTCCAGACTTAAGCCTCCCTGCTCTCATTGTGTTCATAAATCTGATTTCCTCTTGATAACTGCAATCAATACCCAGAGCCATAGAACGACTTCTTTCTGTCTTCTTGGTTCAGTGGCATGAAGAACCCAAAATGACAGTGTCTCAACTCCCTGGTGCATAAACCCTATTGTGTCCACATGGAATCATTTCTCACTTGAGATCCAAGACCTTTCAATTAGCAGAACTGAGAGTTGAAGAGATAGAAAGTCAAAAACAGAAAACAAAAACAAAACATGACTGGGTACCTAGAAGTAAAAGTGAGAAGAGCCATTTCGACTTCACCGTTTGGTTGCCAGACCTCTGTATTCTGGCTGTGAAAAGAAGAGCACCATGGATCAGTCTTTGGTTTAAAGTCTGTGGTCATCAAGCCTCACAGAGTTGTCCCCCAGGTAACAGCATAGCTGAGCTCTTAGCAGGCCATTTCAAAGTTCCATAAAGCCAACTGCTTTATGAAGTATGCAGTAAGACCAGCAGAATTCTACGGGTGCAAGCCTCATTGCCTTATTATTTTACTCTATATTTTACTGTTTTATTTTTTATTTTTTTCTGAGACAGGGTCTCAGTCTGTCACCCAGGCTAGAGTGCAGTGATGTGATCTCAGCTCACTGCAACCTCTGCCTCCTTGGTTCAAGTGATCCTACCACCTTAGCCTCCTGAGTAGCTCGGACTACAGGCGCATTCCACCATACCCAGCTAATTTTTAATTTTTAAATTTTTTACTTTTTTGCAGAGACAGGAGTCTCACTCTGTTGCTCAGGCTAGTCTCAAACTCCTGGGCTCAAGCAATCCACCTGCTTCGGCCTCTCAAAATGCTGGGATTACAGGGGTGAGCAACCAAGCCCAGCTGCCTCACTTATTTTACTATAAAATGAGTTCTGCATCAGAACTGTGTTTAAAGAGATACTATAAACCTACCAACCAAGGTCCTGACAGAGGCACTGTGGGCAGGAAAGGCAAATCCATATCCAGACTAAGCATCAAAGCTGGTGAGGACAAATCACTGCTCCCTCCATGCTAGAAGGGCCCACTGCAGTCAACCTGTCACCAAATAACTAGTAGGCCAGTTCCCCTGAGGAATGATGCCAAGTTAAAGGCTCAACATTGACTTCTGCTGTTGGCAGCTCAGGCACTTGGCCACAGTGATAACCACATCAGACTTCGATGCAGAAAAGCCCACACATAACTTTCATCCCTGTTGCTATGGCCACCTAATACCCCCTACACCAGACTTAATGCTTCTGGCACTGAATCTGGAACCCAGTTGTTTTGAAAAGTATTGTCTTGTACGCTTTCGTATTTCTTACTGCTCTTGGGAGGAGTCTATGAACACAAAGCATTCAATAGGTATTATGTTGCTGGCATAAAGATGGAAAGAAAGGCAAGGGAAATTCCAAGTAGGCTTTGGCAGAATGGAACAGCATAGAAACCACAGACGAGCATGTAAATGAGCCTGAACTGACGGAGGGCAGTTAGAAAATAGTAGAGAATAATTTGGAGAAGTAAGATCTGGTATTTCACAGAGCCCTTTGAATAACAGGTTGAATAATTTACACTTTATCTGAGAGGAAGGCCTTAAGCATTTTAATCAATTAAATAAAATATTAGGAATTGATAGGCACGTAAAAGTAACCTTGTACACCTTTTGATGAAAGCAGATATCCTCTCTAGAAGGCCTTTTCATGAATTCTCGTCCAGGATGTGCTGGAAAAAGTCCCAGGGAGAGCATTATTTTGAGAAGAGAGGAAGAAATCATTTTGCCGCTTTCCTGCAGTTTCTTTCCTACTTTTGTGAGGAGGGGTGGCATGTCCTCATGGTGAGAAGGTGAAGGCCTGCCATTTCAGGGGCTGGGTTAGTACCAGGATACTGATGAGGCAGGGCCGGTGCATAGGTAGGCTCTGAGTCTCTCTCCTGGGGATTACTTGCCCCTCACTTCCTGCTGCCTCCTCACCTGTGTAGAAAGCATAGGCTGGACTGGAGGGGAGGTTGTCGGAAGCTCCCATTTAGGTATGGATCCTGGCTGAGGTCATTGTTCTCCTTTATCGGCAGCGTGGTAGACTTTCTTCCGGCTCCCATGTCTAATTTTTTTTTGCTGTGAAATCTAAGCAGGTGGATGAGATGTGATTACCTTTCCCAGGTAGCCCACTGCATTAACAGTTATTTCTACCTGGCTGAGAGTTCTCTCAGACTAGACTTAATCTGCTTCCACTCCGAGGCATTCAGAATAAGCCTAATTTTCCTCCTGTGTATATTCCTACAATGATTTTAAAGGGTTATTTTTTCTATTTTTTTTGCATCCTGAGAAAATAGTGGGAAAACTTTTAATTCATCAGTAACCAGTAACATTTGTCATCCTAAATCCAATGTAATACCTTAAATATGCTAGATAAAAAGAATCCTCGTTTATTATGTTATTTAATTTGGGTAGGGTTCTGTTAATTTAGTCTAAGGTTGTGTAAGTGTAGATGCATGCATGCATGCACATGTGCATGTATGTGTGTTGAAGTCATCATTCTGTGCTAGTTCTGACTTTGTGGATCTACCAAGGCCTTGGGGTCTTTTTCACATAAACTGCCAGTAACATCTCCTTCAACCTTCCCTTGTGCAATTGATTTTTATACACTAAAACAGAGCTCTTACATTTTTATTGTTTTAATACTACTCAATTATTTTTAACGATTTTATCTGCATCATAGTTCAATGATATCTTGTTTGTTTTCACTCATTGATCCAACTCGAGTTGGATAACTCTCCATTTCCTACCACTTTCCCCTTGACCAGTCAGCTCCATCCACACTCACCTTCTCGCAGACCAAGCTTGTTCCCATCTCAGGACGTTTGTGCTTGCTGGTCCCCTGCCCGGAATTCTCTTCCTGCAGAATGTCTCCCTCTGCTATTACTCTCTGTTGTCTTTTTCATTATAGTGATTTCCTTCACTTCTTTGTCATGACATGACATTATATTAGATATTTATTTGCTTAATTTTCATCAGCCTTCTTCCTTAGAATATAAAATCTATGAAGTCAAGGTCTTTAACTTTTCACCACTGGATCCCCAAGGACTTGGAAAGTTTCCTGAAACATAATAGATGCTTAATAATCATTGTTTGAATGCATGAATTAAATAGTCTTTTAAATTCTTAATTTGATCAGCCAATTTTTTTTTGGCTCCTCCTTCCAGATTTGTGTCATTGACCACTTTGGTAAAGCTGCTTTCATCATCCACGAAATTGTTGATTAAAAAGTGCTCTACAGGATAAAGGCAATTTCAGAACCACATAGTCCTCTGCCTAATAGTCTCTATCAGGTTTACATCTTTTCAATTATTAAAAAATCTTTCGAAATAAATTCAAGCAACTCTGATTTCATCTCATTTTCCAACATATATTTCTCTATCTTTAATATAAAATATGATCAAAATTCCTTCAAATCACTTAAAGGACCTTCAAAAACTGGCCCCAAACAACCTTTCCAACATTTATATTTCATCACTATCTCCTTTCTACTTCCTTCCCACAGACTTTGTGTCTTTTGTTCTAGTCTCACTAAATGTGTTGTGATTCTTAAAGCATGCCATGGTCCTCATCTCCATGCCTTATATAGGAGTCGCCAGCACCCGGGCTGCGGACCAGTACCAGTCCATGGCCTGTAGGAACTGGGCTGTATATATTACCCAGTCTGTGTCATTTTGTTACAGCAGGAGGTAAGCAGCTAGTGAGTGAGCATGACCACCTGAGCTCTGCCTCCTATCAGATCAGTGGCTTCATTAAATTCTCACAGGAGTGCAAACCTTATTGTGAGCTGCACATGTGAGGGATCTAGGCTATGTGCTCCTTATGAGATTCTAATGCCTGATGACCTGAGGTGGAACGGTTTCATCCTGAAACTGTACCACTCACTTCTCAGTCTGTGGAAGGATTGTCTTCCATGAAACCGTTCCCTGGTGTGAAAAATTTGGGGACCACTGCCTTAGCACACCTGTTCCAGTTACCTGGAATGCCTCCTCTCTCCACCCTCACCTCCAAACAGATGGATCTATCCTTGATGTAGCATAAATGGCACTTCCTTCATGAATCCTTCCCAAACTTCCCCAAGTGATTAATCACGCCCTCTCTTGTTCTCCCTCAGTAATTTTGAAGTTTCTTTAGTATTTTGCCTTTTGTTTCATTATCGCTACCATATTATTTATGGGTCTCTTTCCAGGGATAAAACTTTTATCTCTCCCAGGCTATGGACTTAGATACCCATTAATATCTATTGAATAAAGTGAAAAACATGATGAAATATTTTGTTCACTGTTTGCTGTAGTTTAATGAAAGCAGGTCACACCCAGTGGTACTGACTGACATCCCAGACTGGCTTCTATCAAGGTGGCATTCACCTAGATGAGTTTTGTGGGGTCCATCTTACACTTGCTATCTCAGAAGCCAGAATTTCTGTTTCATTGGAATTGGAATGGGCTTACCTCTCAATGGTAGATTTGCATTGACCAGGTTCACGTAGATGGGTAAAAACCAGAGTACCCGTTATCTACTGCTATGGTTTGAATGTTTGTGTCCCCTCTAAAATTCACATTGAAACCCTACTACAATAGTATTAAGAGGTGGGGTCTTTAAGACGTGATTAAGTATGATGGCTTCAGCCTCATGAACGGGATGAGGTGCCCTTATCAAAGGGCTCCAGGAAGCTAGCTAGGCTTTTTGCTCTTCCACCTTTTACCACGTGAGGTCACAGCAACAAGATGCCATCTTGAAAGCAGAGAGTAGTCTGCACCAGACACTGAATCTGCTGGTGCCTTGGTTGTGGACTTCGCAGCCTCCAGAACTGTGAGAAATGAATTTTTATTGTTTATATATTACCCAGTCTGTGGTATTGTGTTATAGCAGCACAAATGGACTAAAACTTCTGCTTTCTAATGACAAATACAACTCTTCAGACAACTGAAATTCTCAAGTCAATCTATTAGTGCATTATTTCCCTGTAGGCAAGCTATATATCAAGTGATATGCTATGGGACAGAAGAATTACTTGATCTTAAGTATTTCTCAATAAAGGGAGCATGAGACCACCTCCTGCATTAGTGAAATAAGTCCTCTAAGGAAACCATAATGTTTGAGGTTTGTTAGCCAAGACTACCTTCCACGGACAGGTCCCAGAGGATCACCTTCAACTTGGTTGCTCACACTCCATTTCCTGTACAGTTGTGGTCAACTAACATCTCTCTGCCCAACCAGGATCCAAAGAAATGTCACTAAATATCTGGTGATTGTTATATTCATATTTAAATTCCCATTATTCCCATTCATATATTCATGGACACCCTCCTGGTTTGTTTCTAGTCACATTTACTGTGTAAGAATTTAACTAATTTAACTCCAAGAACAATTACATTTACACCTCATTGTCAACCCTAATTAATGACAAGGCTTAAAGGGGCTGAGTGACTAATCAACTTGTCCTGGTCTTATTTCCATTATACTGTTCTACATGGAAATGCTTAATAATTATTCAAACTAGTTCTTCACTTTTTCTATCTGTTTAAAAGTATTTTTTAAAAGACTTAAAAACTTTGATACCCTAGTGACACTTCTATGAATCTATCCTATGAAAATTATCATAGAAGTATAAAAGTTTGTAGCTAGATAGATGTCCATTGCTGCATTGTTTATGATAGTTAATAGTTTTTTTTTAAAAAAAAAACTTAAATGTTGAACAACAGGAAATTTGTTAAATACATTATAACTAAAATCAGTCACCGACGTGATGTTACACAATATTGTTCATCATACATTGTTAAGTGGTAAAAGGCAGATTACTAAACACTGTAAAATAGGATTCTACTTTTTGCAGGCAGAAAGTTTATGGATACACAATAGGAAAAAGACTAGAAGAAAATAAACAAAAATATCTAAAAGAAAGTGGTGTCAGGATTATAAAGATGTCCTCCTTTTTTTTTCTTTTTCTTTTCTTTCTTTCTTTCTTCTCTTTCTTTCTTCCTTTCTTTCTCTCTCCCTTTCTTTCTTTCTTCCTTTCTTTCTTTCTTTCTTGCTTTTTCTTTCTTCTTTCTTTCTTTTTTCTTTTTTTTTTTGAGACTAGGTCTTTCTCTGTCACCCAGGCTGGAGTGCGGTAGTGTGATCATGGCTCCCTGCAGCCACGACATGCTGGGCTTAAGGGATCCTCTCACCTCAGCCTCTCAAGTAGCTGGGACTACAGGCATGTACTGCTATGCCAGGCTATAAAAATTTTTTTTTGTAGAGACAGGGTCTCCCTATGTTGCCCAGGCTGGTTTTGAATTCCTGGGCTCAAGTGATCCTCCTGCCTCAGCCTCCCAAAGTGCTGGGATTCTCTTTTGTTTTTCTGCACAGGTTGAGAATCCCTTATCTGAAAACCCAAAATCTGAAAGGCTTCAATGAGCGTGTCAGCACTCAAAAAGTTTTGGATTTTAGAGCATTTCAGATTTCAGATCTTTGGACTGGGGATGCTCAACTAGTATTTTCTAAAGTTTCTGCAATGAATGTGTATTTATTTAATTGTTTAATGGTTGCCATTAGTATGATGAAAAATTTATTTTTGTAATCTTATTTAATGGTATTTTAATAGGAAACAAAAACTATATGCAACAATATATCAGTATTTTCCTTATGTAACTCTGTATAAGAAAGTTGTTTTATCTCCACTTTACATGTTATTAATTTCCTGTAGTAATATTCTACTGCTGTACTTCTTTAAACTTATTAATCACCTGTATTTCTATTCATATAAAGGCAGACAAGCCTTTTGTTGTTGTTTTCTGGGAGAGATGATTACAAGATATTGAAGATAACGACCCCTATGCAAATATTCAATGGACTAAGCTTAATTTGTGCTACTGTAATGTGATATCAATTATGATTTTGTTTCCCGTGTGGAAGAACAGGCAGTATGCTAAAGCTACAGAAGGTACCTCTTCATAGTTCATCCTCTCCTAATGTTGCATTCATTGGAACAGAGACCGCAAGAGAACAAGGGTAGATCAGCATGAAATGTCCTTCTGCTGGTCAATCAGGAACACTATGCTTGTATGTGAAGTGCAGGAGCAGTTAGATCAAGGAATGTTAACATTTAATTAAAGATCAATTTAGCGTTAATTTAATTTCTAAGTTCAAGGAATTTAAAGCCAGTGTGGTTAAAAATAATGAAATATAAAGTCCGCTGGTTCTGTGTATGCTCTTCTATTCTCATCCTCATATACATCTCTTCCCTTTGGAGTTCATTCACTCGCTGCTGACCTCCCTCCCAGACACTTTTACTCTGTCCAGTGGAATGTTCTCTTGCTTGCAAATAAACTCCACATCATTCTCAAGCTATTTAAAGACGTTTTTTTGACCGAGCACAGTGACTCTCGCCTGTAATCCCAGCACTTTGGGAGGCCGAGGCAGGCAGATCACTTGAGGTCAGGAGTTCGAGACCAGCCTGGCCAACATGGCTAAACTATATCTCTGGTAAAAATACAAAAATTGGCCAGGTCATGGTGGTGCCTGCCTGTAATCCCAGCTACTTGGGAGAATGAGGCAGGAGAATCACTTGAACCTGAGAGGCAGAGGTTGCAGTAAGCAGAGATTGCGCCACTGCACTCCTTGGAGATAGAGTCGGACTACATCTCAAAAACAAAACAAAACAAAACACACACACACACACACACAAAACAGCATTGACAATTTCTGTTGTCTTAACAAAACCCGGCTTTCATCCAAGGATACTGCTTGGCTTCCTTTACCACTCTGCCCAGCAAAGGGTGCTCATTCTTCCATGAGCCCAACACCTCTAGGTCTGGGAGGAGTGGGCCAGATCCTCCTAGCCCCACACTGTTGCTCCTACACCACTGATCTCACAGTGCCGGCCTCATGGGCATGTGTCCAGTGCAGTTACACAGGGCCTCGTGCACAGGTGCCCCATGCTTGGGGTTTCATACTTTGCAGTTGCCGTCTTGAAACTCTTAACAATTATAGGCTGATTCATACCTCCTCCAAAATTCTTATAAGGTTGTAACCCTCAGTACCTCAGAATACAGTGACTTAACTTGAAGACTGGGCCTTTAAAGAGGCAATTAAGGTTAAATAAGGTCATTGGGGTGGGCCCTAATCCAATAGGATTGATATCCTTATAAGAAAAGGTTAAGACACAGACAGACACAGGTAAGACCATGTAAAGACAGATGGAGATGGCCATTTACAAACCAAAGATAGAGGCCTCAGGAGAAACAAAACCTTGATCTCGGACATCTAGCCTCCAGAAATATATTTCTGCTGTTTAAGCCACCCAGCCTGTGGTACTTTGTTATGATGGCCCTAGAAAATGAATACAACAATTTTACCTTTTATTTTGTGTTTTATCAGTGAGGTCTGATGGGATGCTGGGGCATGCACCAGGGGCTCGAAGCCTTGGCTCATGTGGACTCCTGCCCCTTGCTGCCTCCCCACCTCTCCAGGTCAGGTTCTTGGCCTCCTGTTCCCTGCCCCCTGGGTCCTGTCCAGCCTGCCTCTTTCTGTCAGATCCTCAGGCAGTGACCAGGTCGTGTCAGTGGAACAAGCCCACCTGTGTTCTGCCATTGCCTTCTGCTCCTGTTGGGAGACTGGATGCAGGTGCAGGTGGGGCAGAGGTTAAGTGAGCATCCTTGGTGGCATCTTTGGGTGGAGCATGGCAGCACCATCTTCCCTCCAGGATGGCAGTGCCACACTGTGTTTGTGGGCAACTTGTCAGGGCTAAGTGTAGTGAATGCTTGTAACTTTATGTTGCCTCAGCATCCATTGTTAAATACAAGTTTAACTTTTTCATTCCAGAAATAAGGCTCAGTCATGCTTGACACAGTTTCCAGTACTATTTCTCACTCCAATGGCTCCAGCTGGTAGCCAGAGATAAAAACTGGAAGAATCTCTCACCCAGCAAGCTGGGCTCCCAGCCTTCATGCTGCTTTCTTTAAATGAAACATTCATTCTGTTTTTTACTGGTACATAATATTATACATTTTATGGAATACATGTAATATTTTAATACAGGTATACAATGTGTGATGATTCATTGTATACATGTAGTTCAAATATTCACACATTGTATACATGTATTTCAAATATTCTCTATTGAAAATTTCAAATATTCCACATTCTCTATTTTCTCGCTATTTTGAAATATACAATATACCGTTGTTACCCTACCGTGGTATTGAACACCAGAACTCATTCCTTCCATCTAACTGTATGTTTGTACCCATTAACCAATCTTTCTTTATTTCTCTACCCTGTTCCCCACATGCACCCCCTTCCCAGCTTCTGGGAACCATCATTCTACTCTCTACCTCCATGAGATCAACTATTTTAGCTCTCACATATAAGTGAGAACATGCAATATTTGTCATTCTGTGCCTGGCTTATTTCACTTAACATAATGATTTCCAGTTCTATTCATGTTCCTGCAAATGACAGACCATTCAGACATTGGCCGTCGAACTCAAAGTGACCACCTTTCAGTCACGACCTCCTGGAACTAGTACCTGCTTGCTTTAAACCCACCAATTAAAACTCCCTGCAGGAAATCTGTTTGGATAATGCCCTGTACCCAGTAAAGGCGTTGGCCCCTGGGTCCCTTCTCTCTCTGCCTGAGCTTGCTGACCATGTGCGTGTGTGTGTGTGTGTGTGTCTGTGTGTGTCCTCCAGGCATGGTGTGTACCACCCCACGGTCTGTATGCACTAAAAACTCTTAACCTTTCACATGATGGTTGTGTCATCGAAGCTTGCATGCAACCCCTAATGGTGAGCCCAAGGAGATGCATGCAAGTGGATCCCCTACTGATGTGCTTCTGTCTGGTCTGCTGATGGCTGCTAGAAACAGTAGCTACCAGCCAAGTTGCTAGAAAAACTCAAAACACTTCATTCAAAACAGACAGACTCTTGCCAATCCTGATCCAGGTCCCAAGGACATCCTGATGTGGAGGTTGCCACTCCTTGATTCTTCCCCTTCTGCTGTGGGTGGGGGCGGTGGCCTGTGGGAATGAGGAGGTGGATCTCCCTGTCTCCAGCTGGGGTGCAGCACTTCAGGGGAGGTAGAACTCAGAAGCCAGTGGGCCATGCACTGAGTCAGGGGACAGAGCCCCCACTGGGTGTCTCTGCACCCCCTCTGCAAATATCCCCATGTCTGAGGGAACAAGAAATGAAATATCAAATAAAAACACCATGACAGGTCAAGAGAGAGAAAGACTGCAGAAGGAAACGGTTTCATATTTCAGTACCTTTAATGGCGCTATATTTAGGCCCCCCATTTTTGTTTTGCACAGCGTCCATCAAATTACATAGGCAGTCCTGCCCAGCCCCATACAAAACAGTCTCCACTTTTAGGGCTCATACAATTTGGTGATTTCACCCTCTGTATCTCTGCTCAGTACCCTTGCTTCTGGACATACAATCTACTCTCTTAGCTAGTATCTTTATCCCCACTCCCAGCTACCATAGTTTACTCATCCATTATCAACATGCCAGCGCATGTACAAAACTAGTTCTCTAAAAACAAAACAAAGCAAAACAAGCAAACAAACAAACAGGCAAACAAACTAGCTCTCTGTTTTACTGACCTTGAAATCCACTCTGGAAGAACAATTCCCTCTTGTAGGCCACCCTTATCCTTTTCATCACCCAATAGCTCCACCTCTCAGCACCAGAAGGAAATGTGAAGGTTTTGGGCAAGTCAACCAGCTGTGTGATACCACACAAGTTAGCTGCTGTATTGGAGCTTCAATTTCTTCATCTGTAAAGTAAGGAGAATAATATTAACTTTATAGGTTTTCTGTAAGGATTAAATACAATTCTATGGATGACATGCTTAGCATGGTGCCAGGCACATAAGACGTTCTCAAGAGATGGCTAGCGCTTTCCTCTTCAATCACAAACTCCTGTCTCTGGGCTCTCAGTCTCTTGCCCCCATCAGAACTGACCTCCAACACCAAGACCCCCGGCCCCTCCATGTCTCCATTTTCTGTTACTTTATCATTACACCATCCTCACCTCCACCCTCAGGCTTTATGTCCCTAATTTTTATTTATTTATTTATTTTTTAAATTTTTTTTATTTTAGCAGCATCCTATTTCTTTTCTGCCTTATCTGATCTGCAAAATGCTGGCCCTGGGATCTGCGTTTTCTGTTTCTGTGCCTGGGTGCTGTTAAAGTCACCGCAGCACCCAGCAGACACATGCCACTACATATTCATGGGTTCCCCTTGGGTTAGTTTCTTTCTGCTGCTTAGGGGTCTTTTTGCTTGTCCCAGGCCATCCATCACCCCTTACTCCACAACAGTTGTTAGAAGGCTTCTCTTCAAGCCTCCTTGCCTTTTCTATCCCTCTGGCTCTCAGGCACTGCCTCTGCTTTCAACTGCAGAGAAAAAAAATAGCAGGTATTGGGCTTAACTCTTCATTCCTGCTTTTGCTTATGGACAGAGCCACAGAACATGCATTCCTCGCTCCTGCCTCCCGTCCTTATCTTCTTGCCTAATCCAAATGTTTTCTTCTATGCTCTTGATCCCTTTTCTGTCCTTTATTCAATCAATCATCTTTCCTACTTTATCTTCAGCCACTTATTTTTCATGTCTGCTTCTCCTGAACACATAAACATAGCTTTTTCAATATTTAGGAGGAAAACCCCTTCTTTCATCATATATCTTCATGTAACTTCCGCTTCTTCTTAGCCAGGCTCTTTGATAAAGCAAGCGCTGGCTTGCTCCTTCTTTCACTTCCTGTTTGTTCCTCAGCTCCTACATAAAGGGTTTGCCCTCCACTCCATTACCATTTCTCTCTCTCAGAAAATCCATGGCATCCTGGCTGCCAATCATAATGATCAAAATTTAGGCTTCACCTCACCTGATTTCTCTGCGGCATCTGATATTGTTGAATACTTTCTGGAAGGTCTCTCTCTCTCTCCCTCCCATTCCAGGAGATGGCTGTCCCTTGATTCTATTTCTACCGCTTTGTCCCTTCCCCCTCTACCTTCTTCATTTCCTCCTCTGTTTCCTCAGAGGCTGCCATTCTCTGGGCTTCTATTAGGTTGGTGCAGAAGTAATTGTGATTTTTGTCATTAAGGTAATGGGTTTTACCTCGCCACTGCTGTGAACAGAGGTGTTATTTAAAGGTAACTGCCACTCCAGCCCTGCTGGGTATTCGTAAGATCTCAACCACACGTGCTACGTCCCGTCAGCTGGGAGTATTTGCTGTAGAGATGTTTGGGCCCACTGGCTCTTCTTTCTATCCATAATCACAACATTTTAAACTGTTGCTTATTCTCTAGTTCCTCTTGTGTCTAAGCCACTTCCCAGTTCTGTCTTTGCTCCCTGACTTAAAAAATCTTCTAGTCTGTCTGACATGGTCTTTCAGAGGGCTGCAAATAGTTAAAGAAGCCCATTTTTATACAGTCTCTTGTATCTATGGGAGGGCTGGTTCATACTAGCATTCTGACTGTGGTTTGAGCAGTATTTGTTACCTCCATTAATATTCAAGAACAGTGTTTGGGGGACATTATCCCCAAAGACCAGATTAAAGACCAGACCCTGTCGCGTGTCATGGCTTGGTCCTTGCCTACTTTTCTAACCCTATCCATTCTCCTGGAAGTGCTCATTCCTCACCAAATAAAACCACTGGCAGTTTCCAGGAGGCACCAAGCTGCTCAAGCTCTTTGTGTGAATGGCCTTTCTCACTTCTACCCTCCTCTGTCCAGCCACCCTACCTCGCTCTCCTCCAGCCCATTGCCAAGTTAACTACTTCCACTCTCTCACTCGTAGCTCTGATCAATCTTTTCTACAAATGCTTGCTTCTCAACTACCATCCTAAACTTCACTTTCAATCATGTCTTTGTCTCCAGAGCCCAGCCAGGCAGCATCTGCTGATTGGCTAAATAAGTGAACAAAGCTGGAGGAATGCTTCATTAGAATTCCACTAGGGGTCACTTTCTCTACATTCCAGGAAGAAATAGTGCAGGCACTTTGCAAATCAACTTTCTGAAAAATACAGCTTTGTTTAATTTTTAAAGTAATTTGTTGTTTATTTAATGGAAACTGAAATTCTCCATGTTGTACAAGCCTCGAAGCACCGTGTGATTGCAAGGTCTTTCTGGTTTTATGGATAATGTCAATATTCATGTTTGTGTAAAAAACTGAAATTGAACATGGCATTTAATTTTGCATATTAATAATTCAGATCACTGAATTTATATGAAAGTTGCTTTCCATTTTTAGCTTAATAGCTTTAGATAAGGTTAATATTTAATTAGTTCATTTCAAACATGTTTCTAAATTATCCCAAATATCTGTTCTAAACCTTTATTTCTTTTCTACTTATTTTCATTTAATTTCAGTTGCAAAATTAATGATGTATTCCTACTGATCATCTTGATCTGCCTTATATCACAGAGATTTTAATAAGGGGAGCCGAAGAGAGGGAAAGTGATTTTACTAGTAATTAGTAGCCACTAAAATGCAATACAAAGACATGTAGCACAGACAAAATGTTCTAATATTTCAGTTACTTCCTTAAATGCAAGATTCTTGAGGGGCCTCCAAAGCAGCCAAGGTATTAAGTTTCTGTTTTTAAGGAAAAATATTGCTCTTAGCAACATTAAACATAGCATAGTAAATAGTTAAACACTAAGCTATATTTCCTGTCAAACTTTTAAGACACACAGAGATATCAACAAATGATGAACTACCATGAGGTAAGTATATGGACAGAACATGCAACAGGTGCCATTGGAGCACAGGGAGGAATTACGTAAAGATGGTTTCCTGGCAGAGTGGGTTGCAAGGGATATTTCCTGTAAGCTTTGGGCAAACATAACAGAAGTCTCCCTTTCTAATGACTGTGTATGGGCTTGAGCCATTTCTCCAGAGTATGTCAGGGAAACTCCATCTACATTAAGTAAACCCATTGTGTGTGAGCATACTGCATAGAGATTTTGGTATTAGAAATACTCTTACTACTTTGGCACAACCTCAACATTCAGCAAACTGGAGGAGGGCCTTGCTTCTTCACCGTGGTTTTATTTTATTTTATTATTATTTTTTGAGATGGAGTTTCACTCTGTCACCCCGGCTGGAATGTGGTGGCTTAATCTCAGCTCAGTGCAATCTCCACCTCCCAGGTTCAAGAGATTCTCCTGCCTCAGCCTCCCAAGTAGCTGGGATTACAGGTGCCTGCCACCACACCCAGCTAATTTTTGTATTTTTAGTAGAGATGGGATTTCACTATGTTGGCCAGGCTGGTCTCGAACTCCTGACCTGAGGTGATCTGCCCACCTCGGCCTCCCAGAGTGCTGGGATTACTACAGGTGTGAACCACCACGCCTGGCCATCACCTTGGTTTTCTGCCCATATCTGTGCCAATTCTGGAAAGAATTCTTGGAACAATCATGATCTGCATGAGTTCTATGATGAATCCCTAAAGCATGGGTTTGCCACATAGTTGGAAGCCATTTCTGTGTCCTCTATCTGGAATGCTCCACCTGCCCACAATGCACTGAACTCTTCCTCTTTTCCAGACATTAACAGAAAGGTGACTACAGGCTTGGGCTGTATCCTTTCCTCTGAGAAAACCTTCTTTGACCTCTCAGATGAGGTTAAAGATCTGTTTTAGGTGCTCTGTTAGCTCTAGACACTTCCCCTTTGTAGCATTTATCACTGTTGCACTTTGCATTGGGTTTCTGGTCATTATTGAATATCCGTGTCCCAGACTCAGCTAAAAGCCCCAAGAGAGCTCCAGGTGTGTCTCTGCTCACCTGTACCTAGCAGAATGTCAGGCATGAAATAAGCATTCAATAAAGATTTGTTGAATAAATAAACTCAGATATGATATGAATGTCCTAAAGGACGAATAAATAACTATTTAAGCTGCCACACCGATGGGTTGTTCTGGCAAAAGAAAGAACAAATGTATGCCAGCCTTTCTTCCCAGTGAGACTTATGGGAAAGGTGAGCAGAGGTCCTCTGACTTTGAGTTCTGCTTAGAGAAAAAACTCTATCTTCAGTTTCTATTAAATCTTTTTTTTTTTTAATTTCGAAATGGAGTTTTGCTCTTGTTGCCCAGGCAGGAGTGCAATGGCATGATCTTAGCTCACTGCAACTTCTGCCTCCTGGGTCCAAGCGATTCTCCTGCCTCAGCCTTCTGAGTAGCTGGGATTACAGGCGTGCATCACCAGGCCCAGCTAATTTTTTTTTGTATTTTTAGTAGAGGCAGCGTTTCACCATGTTGGCCAGGCTGGTCTTGAACTCCTGACCTCAGGTGATCCACCTGCCTTGGCCTCCCAAAGTGCTGAGATTACAAACATGAGCCACTGTGCTCAGCCAGATTTTATTGAATCTTTCAAGGCAGAGCTCTAGGATCTAGAGTCTATGTTTTTTTTGTTTGTTTGTTTTTTTGTTTGTTTAGACAGAGTCTCACTCCTATCGCAAAGGCTGGAGCGCAGTGGCATGGTTTTGGCTCACTGCAGCCTTGACCTCCCAGGCTCAGGTGATCCTCCCACCTCAGCCTCCCAAGTAGCTGGGATAACAGGTGCAAGCCACCATGCCTGGCTAATTTTCTGTATTTTTAGTAGAGACAGGGTTTTTCCATGTTTCCCAGGTTGGTCGTGAACTCCTGAGCTCAAGTGATCCACCTGCCTCGGACTCCCAAGGTTCTAGGATTACAGGTGTGGGTCATTGCGCCTGGCCCAGGGTTCCGTATTTAGGAAAGTTTTGGAATGGAAAGAGAGGGTCCTGGATTATGCTGGATAGATGGGATTGAGCAAAGGGTAGCCAAAATGTTCTACATAATAAAGAAACAGGAATGTTAGCTATTTTCCTTTGCAGCCCAAGAAACTTGTGATTTGTAATTCTAGATGCAGGGAAGAGACTAGATGGGAAAACAGACTCTGTGGGAAGGAATGGGCCTCTAGAATTTATCACCAAGTGAGAGATCTAATGCTATTACTCATTTTCCTTCGTCTACTACTACTGGCATCATTTACTATGTCAATAGCTATTCTGTGTTCAAATACACTATTTATGTGATCCTCAGAGGAATCCCAGAAGCATATTTAGGATTATCACCATTTTACAAAGGAGGAAACAAAGACTCATCAGTTAAGTAACTCATTCAAGGAGGCACATCCAGTAAGGGGCTACTCATATGCTATCCTGCATTGAGGAAGGAAAAGGCATTTTAATGGTAGTGTTTGTTCCCTGATGGTAATTTAAATAGTTTCTTGTTTTGAGTTTCTTTGACCCATTATCCCCAACTCTTTGAAAAAGCCTTAGGTACCACCAGATGGAGCAGGTTTACATTATCAGTGCTTTGGGAAAGAGGGAGAGCTGTGCCTTAGCTTAGGGTAAAGAGAAAGGACAGCAGAGACAAGAAACAAGACAGCTGTGGGGATGGAGAATTGAGCACAGTAGGAGGTGATGAACACTAAAGACAAAGCTTCCCCCTCTCCCTGTACCCTGATAAACATTGTAGAGATACTAGACTTTCTGCAATTATATGAGAGGGAGGACTGAGTTATTTTATTTGGATCTTACCAGATAGGTCAATCCCCGAAGGCCCAAGGATTTGGGAACACCTATTTCTCCTGTTGTCTCAGAGGTAGATGCATGCCCATTGGTGCTTGACTGCCAGCTCTAATCTGGTCTCTCTTTGGTCTCTGCTGAAAAGACTCTACACCTGGACCCAACAAAGACAGTTCTTCCTTGTCCCCATTTTGCTGCCTTTCTGCCAGCGTCCAAATTCACCTGTACTTGATTTTTCTAACATTCCTCCATGCTACTGAGCCTTTCTTTGTGCCACACTGACCAGGGAGGTTCACCTCCTGCCCAGAATATGGGCATTTTCTCAGATAACTTTTTACATTTTTAGATCATGTCAAAAGCCTATAATGTTCTGGGCAAAAAGGAAGGTGGTTTACTAACAATTATAGGTTCAGCCTATTATACAGACATAATAGGTCCCTGTTTAATGGGAGAAGAAACTGAGGCTTTCAGAGGTTGGCTGCCTTGCCCAGTTCACGCCACTGGTAAATAGTAGACAAGTAATGACAAAATAAAATCATTAACCCATTCCTTTAGATTTGTTTTAAATTTAAATTTGTTTAAAATAAATTTTTTGCTATACTTTTATAAATGTTTTCTTGTGAAATAAACATACATACAGAAGCTGCAAGAAGCTTGAAGGTACAGCTTAAATTATCACACACAAAAAACCACCCATGTAACTACCATTCAGACCCCAAAATAGCATGTTGTTAACATTTCAGAAGTCTCACAAGTCCCTTTCTAATCAAAATCTCCAGATTCACCCCAAAGGAAAACATTACATGACTCTTATTATAACCAAATTCTTTTTTCAAAAAAACCTCAATTTTTAGGAGCTTTATTGAGATACAATTCACACACTGGACAATTCACTAAAGTTTACAATTCAATGCTTTCTAGTATACCCACAGAGTTGTGCAACCACCACTATAATCCATTTTTGTTTTTGTTTTTGTTTGTTTGTTTATTTTGAGATAGAGTCTTACTCTGTCACCCATGCTGGAGTACAGTGGCACAGTATTGGCTCACTGCAGCCTCTGCATGCCGCCAAGCAATTCTCCTGCCTCAGCCTCCAGAGCAGCTGGGATTACAGGTGCCTGCCACCACACCCAGCTACTTTTTGTACTTTTAGTAGAGATAGGGTTTCACCATGTTGGCCGGGCCGGTCTCGAACTCCTGACCTCAAGTGATCAGCCTGCCTCGGCCTTCCAAAGTGTTGGGATTACAGGTGTGAGCCACTGTGCCTAGCCATCAATTTTAATTTTTATTTTATTTGTATTACCCCATACCCACTCCTCAGCCCTAGCCAACTACTAACCTACTTCCTGTCTCTAGAGATTTGCCTATTCTGGATGTTTCAAATAAATGTTTAATACAATATGTGGTCTTTTGTGACTGTCTTCTTTCACATAATATGTTTTCAAAGTTCATCCATGTTGTAGCATGTATCAATACTTCATTCCTTTTTATTGCTGAATAATATTCCATTGTATGGATATAACACATTATCTACTTATCAGTTGATGGGTATTTGGGGTGTTTGCAGGGACTTCAACATTGCATAGCTTGTTTGTGAAAGATTTTGGCTATTATGAATAATACTGCTACGAACATTCATGTACAGATTTTTGTATGGATATGTTTTCCATTATCTTGGGTATATAACTCAGAGTGGAATTGCTGAGTCATATGGTAACCCTAAATTTAACATTTTGAGAAATTGCTAAACTGTTTTCAAAGCAGTTGCACCGTTTTGCAACCCCATCAGCAATGTATGAGGGTTCCAATTTCTCTACATCCTTGCCAATATTTGTTATTTTCTGTTTTTTTTTTTTAAGTATAGTCAACTTTTGGGTGTGAATTGGTATCTCGTAGTTTTGATTTACATTTCCCTGATGAATGACATTGAACATCTTTTTATATGACTGTTGTTCATTTGTATGTCATCTTTGGAAAAATGCCTATTCAAATCCTTTGCCATTTAAAAATTGAGTTGTTTATCTTTTTATTGTTTAGTTGTAACAGTTTTTTATATATTCTGAATACTAGTCTCTTATCTGATACATAATTTACAAAATATATTTCTGAGTTGTCTTCATTTTCTTTCTTTTCTTTTTGTGCCATACCAATAACTGGTTTTAATTTTTTTAAAAAAGGAAATACTATAATTTTTAAAAAGAGTTCCAAAAAATTTAACAGCATTTCCAGCAATGATTATTTCTGAAATAAAAAGATATGAAACATAATTTATACAAAACTAAAAACCAAAAGCATTCCTTCTTGCTTTTTCCTTTTTAAAAAAATCCAGACCATTTGTCACAAGAAAGTTCGGCAAGTTACAGCAGCTGCAGCCTCAGTCACCCTCAGAATTGCTGTCCTTCCTCCTGGGGACAGAGCACCTCACTGAGGACAGCAACATGTCTTCAATCGGTTTCTTAGGATTTGCCTCCAGGTCTATCTTAGTTGCTCTAGATTCAGTTTCCACTCCAACTCATCTCTCGACAGGTTCATGCCGCCAAACACCAGAGGACTGATAAACTGAGCCTTGATATCTCCTTCCAGGTAAACAAATATCATGGGCAGATTCCTAACAGGATAATTGGGTATGCAGGTTGTTGAAATAGCTTTGATAAATTTGACACCAGGAAACTTCCTGGCAAGTCCACCGAGGTGCTGATTTATCAGGGCACAGAGGGGAAATTCCTTGTTTTTAAAGGTGCAAGATTACCCGCAAACCCTCACCAGCTTTGGTAACTTCTTGAACATAATCCTTTCCTGAGATCTCCAAAACTTCTCCAGATTTATTCTTCAGTTTAGTTGCTTTCTACTCAGCTAGTCTCTGCTGTCTGTACATTTCAATAGCATGTTCATCCTCCTCATTAAATTTGTCTTCATGATCCTCCAGCTCTTCCAAAGTCATATCTTCATACATTTTCACCACTGACTGCTGGAGGATGCGCTGCTCCTCTTCTGCCTTGTTTTCCAATTCTTTCAGACTTTCCTTGGGGGGCGAGATGCCCTTTTTGCGTAAGATGTCATTCCACTCAGTGTCTGTGTTGGGGCCCTACATCTTGTTTTCAATGAGTTGTCTTCATTTTCTTGATGTCTATTGAAGTACAAAAGTTCTAAATTTTGATTAAGTCTAATTTCTCCATTTTTCTTTTGTTATTTATATTTTTGATATATGAAAGCAACCAGTGCTTAATCTAAGAGTGACTCTGATTTTTTCTGAGTTTAATTTTTTCAGTTCTTACTTTTAGGTCTATGATCCATTTTGAGTTAATTTTTGTATATGCTTTGATATGTGTTCAACTTTGTTTTTTTGCATGTGAATATCCAATTATAGAAGTACTTTGTATATTCTGGTTATAAGCCCATATTGGTTTTATGTGCAGCAAAAATCTGCTCTGTGGCTTGCCTTTCACTCTTTTGGTGGTGACTTTTAGATAATATAAACTGATAAAGTTGAGTGCATTAAAATTAAGAGTTTCACTGGGTACAGTAGCCTGTGATCCCAGCACTTTGGGAGGCTGAGGCAGGAGAATCGCTTGAGTCCACAAGTTCTAGACCAGCCTGGGCAACATAGCAAGACCCCCATCTCTACCTAAAATAAAAGAAAAAAAATTAAGAATTTCTGTTGATCAAAACCCCTTAGGAGTGGGCCTTCCTGATTGGCCTCCCATATAATATTCCAGGCTTATCTCCTATGTGTACCATCTGTTTTAGCCACGGTAAATTATTTTCCTCTCTCTAAATACATTCTGTCCATTTCCAACTCTGACTCTAACTAGAAACACTTCTGTTTTCACATTTTAAAGTCGTATTCATTGGCCGGGTGTGGTGGTGCACGCCTGTAGTCCCAGCTACTCTGGAGGCTGAGGCAGGAGATTCGCTTGAACCCAGGAGGTAGAGGATGCAGTGAGCAAAGATCGCACCACTGCACTCCAGCCTGAGCAACAGAGTGAGATGCCATCTCAAAAATACATAAATAAATAAATAAATAAATAAAGTTTTATTCATTTTTAAGGAGAGCTTAAATAATACTCATCTGTGCTAGGTGTTGTTGCTACAAAGGTGGGCAAGACAGAGAATCCCTGTCTTCTCTACATTATAATAATGGGATTAGATAATCAAGAAAGCAATTTAAATGAAATGTTATGAGAACTTTGATAGGAAAACTATGTTATAGGAGCATTTATCTGTTATTACATATGAAGAGCTCAGAGTAGTACCTGGCTTGCAGTGAGCACTATAATTTTTATCATCATCATTTTTATCATTAGGATAAGTGTCTCTACAGAATGAAAAACTTTTCCTCTAGAGGGATTAGGGAAGCGTCCTTAGAGAAATTTGTACCTGTAAAAGACCTGAAGGCAAGAGAGAACCCGACATATGAGATAAACCACACCAGGTCAGTAGAGCTGGAGCTTAGCATGATGTGAAAGAGGGCAGTGGCCAGAGAGAAGAGAAACTCAGGAGTTATGCACAAGCCAGCTCAGAAAGGACTTTTTCATCATGTTTTCTGCTACGGGCCATGAGAAGCCATTGATGGGATAAATTTTTAGGATGACTCTTGCGTGCATTGTGGAGAATGGGTCAGAAAAGCACGAGAAGGGAATCGGCAAGACCTTCTAGGAGGCTGTTCGGGAAGAAGCCATGGCAGCCTAAACTGGGATAGTCCAGGAGATGGAGGGAAGTGGGCAGAACAAGCATATTTTTCAGAGGTAGAATTTGTAGAACTATAAATTCTATGAAGGAATCAAAGGGCAGGTGGGGAAGAGAGAGGCAGGGGTTGAGGTTGCCTCTAAGATTCTAGCCTGAGCAATCAGGTGGAGGAGAGTACCATTCAAGGTGCTAATGAACTCTGTTGGAGGGACTGGTGCCACAGATAGGTCATGAGGTTTCTTCATGACTCCAGCAGTTGACATGGATCATGCCTTTCTCAGGTCTCATTTAGTATGTCATTTCTATTTCTGTCATAATACACAGTAGGGCCGTGGACTGTTAGAGCTGCATGGGATCTCAAAGATTAGCAACAACTTCATTTCATAGGATCTTCAAGAGTCACGAAATTCCCCAGCCTTCTGTGGTCCCCCTAAACAAAATATCTCAGGAACATATGGTGTGTAATTGCAGGAAATACAATCATGTCCCAGCTATTTCTGAGTGTTCCAAGGAGGATGTTTCCACAGCCAGTTGTCACCTATAAACCACCAGCACTCCTGTTAGTTGCTTAGCCCTCTGTCCATCACCTCCTTGCCTCTCCATTGACTTTGGGAGTACTTCCATAACTTTGGGAGCTCTATCTGGGCTATTTCACTCTTCCCAAACCTACCTCTCCAAGATAAATTCTGCTGTATTTTTCCAGTACTATTTTTTTTTCTTCCTGACATCCATCCTTTATTTTGATGACAGGCTAGAAATCCCAAAAACTTAAGTGACTTCAACGTTGCATAGCTTGTTTGTGAAAGATTTTAGACCAGAATGTTTTTTCCTGGGACTTCTGACTTCCAGTCCAGTATATGTGTCGTACAAGTCTCTCTTGTCTTCTAGCCTGGGAGCTTCTTGAGGACATGGAATGTTCACTAGCTCATCGCATAACCTGGAACGTGGACTATGCCCAGTGAATGTTTGCTGGATGCGCATGCTTTATCCACATTCCTTCAACATTATTTTAAGCCCAAGCTGTTGGGTTTTTCCCTCCAGCACCAGTGACCAACCATGACCAGCAGACGACAGCAGAGGTGGAAAAGCACTGGCTCTGGAGGGGCTAAATGAAGTGTTGGAACCAAGTCAAAGAAGGAAACATCAAAAACAGAGACATGGAATACAAAACATAGGGTGCTAGATTTAGCAAATAAAAATACAGGATGCTCTGGGCCACACTTATATTAAAAATTATTCATTGTTATTTGAAATTCAAATCATCTGAGTGTCTTATATTTTACCTGCAACTCTGACAAGTACTACTGCACCTGAACCTGATACTCAAGAAGTGGCAATGGTCCTTATCAGAAATATATTGGAAGGAAATTGATAGGGAAGGTGCGTGGCAAGCTTACAAAAATCAAACGTGAGTGCTCATCACACAGGAAACTGGCTGACTAAAGTTCAGCCAATATCAAAGGCTGCCCTGGTGAAAAAGACTTTGCAGTGGACCCTGGAGTGATCAGGGTGACATATCCTTCCTCTCTTATTTCCTGTATAAGATATGATCCTTCATGCAAACAATGCAACAGATGAAAACAGAGGAAAGAGGCTGGGCAAAATCATAGATTGAGTAATAATTGTTTAATTCCACACTCTGTTATAACTTCAGTTATAACTTGTATCAATCTTCCTTCCTTTTTTTAAAAACAAAACAAAACAACAACAACAAAAAAAACAGGGTCTCACTCTGTCCCCCAGGCTGGAGTGCAGTGGTGCAACCAACTGGGTCTACAGGTGCATGCTACCGTTCCTGGCTTATTTAAAATTTTTTTTGTTGTTGAGATAGGGTTTCCCTATGTTGCCCAGCATGGTCCTGTACTCTTAACTTCAAGTGATCCTCCCTTCTCAACCTCTCAAAGAGCTGGGATTACAGACGTGAGCCACTGTGCCCAACCCAACTTCCTTTCCTTGATCTTGGGGTCTTTTAACTTATGTAACAATTCTATTCCATTCCAGAATCTACCATTTCCACATAATTTTCAATAACACTTTCTCTCCCTTCAGGCTCTTTTTAGAGACCTCCTGCAATTCCACTTCTTAAATGGACTTTAATTAATTGGAGGCCTCCATTCTTAATCCAATGGATAAACATGAACATTGAATAATGTGAGACATAAATTTATTTCAATGCCCATTTACTGAGTAACTACTGCGTCGAAGAAAGGCTTCACCATTAAGTAACTCATAATCTAGTTAATAAATTTATTAGAAACCAAAGGGAATATCCTCTGTCTTAGAAGCACATTAATCCAGGTTGCCAGAAAACAACTGGTCCCTTCATAAATCATGGGAATTCCTATGAATTCCTTTGGAAGCCACCTCAGGGTGAGAAAAGTCATGAGTGTGTTGCAGTTGGTCTATGAAATTGGGAAAGTTATCACTAGGGCATTTTTTAAAATTCCTTCCTCTTTCAGAGCACGCTTGGCTGCTTCCTTTTTGGATGCAAGCTGAGCTGACAGAGTCTAACCTCAGTCACATGCTGTGTATAGAAGACACAGAAACACAAACAGAAGCCAGACATGGTGGCTTTCACCTGTAATCCCAGCACCTGGGAGGCCAAGGTGGGTGGATCACTTGAGGTCAGGAGTTTGAGACCATTCTGGGCAACATGTTGAAAAAAATACAAAAAATAAAAAATTAGTTGGGCATGGTGGTGCACACTTGTAGTCCCAGCTAGTTGGGAGGCTGACATAGAGGATCACCTGAGCCTGGGAAGTCAAGGTTGCAGTGAGCTGTAATTATGCCACTGCACTCCAGCCTGGGCAACAGGATGAGACCTTGTCTCAAAAAAAAAAAAAAAAAAATGAAGAAGAAGAAGAAAAAAGAAAAGACAGAAAGAAAAAAGAAACACACACAGACACATTTGCAGCAGCATGGCTGCAGGAAGAATGAATGGTGATAACTGGTGAGGAGGGCAGGTTTCTAAGAATCCTAAAATGTTAACACTTGAAAGACCTTAGTTTATCAACCTCCTGGTCCAACCTCCTCATTTATGGATGTGGTGTCTGAGCCCAGAATTGAAAGGACTTGCATAAGGTCTCAGGCTAAGCTTGTGATAGGACTGGGATGTGAATCCGATTCTTTTTAATATATGTCTCAGATTAGGTTCTGAAGGACTAAATATGATCCTCTGTGACATTTGGCTAGTGTATTAGTCCATTTTCATACTGCTATGAAGAAATATCTGAGACTGGGTAGTTTATAAAGAAAAACAGGTTAAATGGACTCACAGTTCCAAATGGCTGGGGAGGCCTCACAATCATGGTGGAAGATGAAGAAGGAGCAAAGGCATATCTTACATGGCAGCAGGCAAGAGAGCATGTGCAGGGGAACTGCCCTTTATAAAACCATCAGATCTCGTGAGACTTATTCACTGTCATGAGAACAGCACGGGAAAAACCCACCCCCATTATTCATTTACCTTCCATGGGGTTCCTCCCATGACACATGGGGATTATGGGAGCTACAATTCAAGATGAGATTTGGGTGGGGACACAGCCAAACTATATCAGCTAGTGACCATTTTCTCCTGGAAACTCTTTAGGTCCTTGACTTCTATGACCTTTTCCCCTCCAGGCTGTACCCTGCTCCTCCTGAATGTTCCTTCTGTCTTCTTTGCTAGCGTCTTCCCCTATTCTACCCTTAAAAAGGAATGTTCCTTAGAGTTCACACCCTTTCTCATTCTCCCTGCACAATCTCATCAATTATTATTGTTTTAGTTACTGTAAAAACTACATCTTTGACTCCAAAATCTTTGTCTTTAGTTCTGATCATTTCCCTAAGATCTATATATTCAACTGTTATCTAGATATCTCTTTCCAGATGTTCCACAGACATCTTAAACTGTCTACCTCCAAGCTATGATCTTGCCCATCTTTCCTCCAAACTAGTTTCCCTTCCTGTATTTTATGTCTTAGATAGTGACATCATGATCCATTCAAATTACCTTGTCCTTATCCCCATTATCCAGTTGGCCATCAAACCCTCTCAACTCTGTTGTTTAACATTCCTTGAACCCATCACCTCCTCAACATCCTAAAACCTTTGCTTTAGTTTAGGCCTGTAGTCATAGATTCACAGAAAACAAGTAAGACAGGACATGTGTCATTAACAGGGAACAGTTATGACTATGACCAATTAGAGACAATAGGCCTTATTTAAAGGGAGCACAGAGTACTTAGTTTAAACAGACTCTCTCCTGCGAGAACAAAGGCCCAGTATTCCCAGATATTTTAAATTTAAAAGAAACCTACATTTTTAATGTGAAATCTTTTTAAGTGGGGCAAGTAGTTCAATTTTTTAAATAACTTATATATTGAATAGGAAGTAAACATACACTGTCCCTACCTCCAACACACATACATAATGCCTGTGGGCTAGATTGTGTCCTTGGGCTGCCAGTTTGCAATTTCTGTGTAGCCTCTCATTTTCTCTTGCATGGACTATTGCAAGTGTTTCCTAAGTAGTCTTCCTCACTCCACTCTGTGGCCAGAGTAATCATCCTACAGATGTAATGACATGATGATGTTGATCATTATAATCACGGTTTGAGAACTCACTATGTGTCAGTTACCATGACATATTTATCCCATTTAATCCTTCAAAGAGCCCCATGAGGTACTATCATGGTCACCCTTTTGCAGAGTAGGAAATTGGTTAAGCACCTCTGATATTCCAACTCCAGAGCTTATGCTCTTAATGACTGTTTTCTACTCTGTTCCTTTCCTGTGGCCTCCCATTTTCTAATCCAGCAGTTTTTATCTTCTGTAGAGCCTCCATCCCCTAATAAATACTGCAGACCTCAGAAAAATCCATACCTAATTCTTATAAATTTTATATGCAGTATCTGGGGGAAATCATAGACCCACATGAAGCTCTTCCATGGTCTCAAAGGTCCATGGATCCTGAGTTTAAAATCCACTGGTCTATAGTACAAAGTTAATACCCCTTAGTATGGCATTTGAGAGCCTCCATAATCCAGGTGCTGCCTGACTTTCCACCTTCCTCTCCCCAGCTCCTTGTAGCTGCTAAAATCATGCTCGCTTCTTCTTTCTCTGTATCTGCTATTCCCTCTATTTGGAAAGCTCTTTCCTCTACCTTGTCAGCTGACTCAGTTTCTACAGATTCAGCTAATAGAAAGCATTGTCTATCTGTAACCCAACCTAGTGCCTCTAACACTTCCTTGCACTTGTTGTTTACAAGGCTGCTTCCCCATTAGACTACGAGCTCCTTCTTGAGGGCAAGGACCATGCTTTGTCCATCTGTAACTCTACGTCTAGCACAGTGCCTGAGACATAGCAGGTGATCAGCAAATACTCGAATGAATAAAAGTGGACTGATGAGGTCATAGGAAGCAAGCTAGATGCCAAGGTCAGAAGGGCTAAATGAGTATAGACATTGGGCATGATAATATGAGAAGTTTTAACCAGTGAGCTTTCTGCGCTTTCCAATTCATTGACTTTCTTCACTCATTCAGTGCCCAGAGAACTACTCCCCTTCCACAGACCAGGCAGCTGATGTTAAATATCAAATTCTTGGCTTTTGTTTGAAAAAAATCAGTGCAGAAAGATATGAGAAAGCCTGCTGACCAAGCTCCCCCACCACTCTGCAGTGCCTCTTACACAATGTTCCAACACTAGAAAATAGTCTTTTTAGTGCCAGATAGGGGTGGAAGAAGAGAAGGAAAGGAAGCAAGTGAGTTAGTCATTGGCGGGACTTCCTAGAAGGAAGGCAGAGCTCACCTTCATGATCTTAACTCCAAGACAGGGTGGGAGGGTGGCCCTCAGAAAAGTCTGAGGATTTGAGAAGGGAGGACTTGTAGCCTGCTTTCTGTCTGGGATGCTGGAAGGCAACAGCCTCAGGAGAGTTCCCTGTAGCACTGTGGTGCAAGAGAACTCAGGCTGTGGATGGCTGGATGATGTGCTAATGGCAAGATGCCTTGAGGTGGCCCTATCACTTTTCCTGCAGCCTTGAGAATGGGCAAATTTCCCTGAGTCCCCAAGAAAAGACATAGTGTTTGTTTGAGACAAGGATGTGGGCCCTGAAATTGGCATGCATTTGTGACATGGAAGCACCATAGTGAAAAATGGTGTGGACACTGCAGCCCTGGACCAGATAGGGCCATGGAGCCTTCAGTGGGTACCAGAGGAGAGACAACCATGCTCAGGGTTAGATAAGACTTGTACACCTCAGCAAATGCTGGTACAGGGAAAAGGACAATTGCAGATATTTCCTACAGGGCCATGAATCCATAGAACATGGATGCTACCCCAGAATGAATAAGCAGGAAAAAGAAAATCCTGATAGATATTAAACCTGACATGGAAAAAAAAAAAAAAAAACACTTTAAACTTACTGAGTTACTTGAATTGACTAGATTTGTTCTTTTAATCAGGAAGAATAGGAGCCTGATACAAAACTCAAGTTCAGCCTTAGCAAAGTAAAGAAAATCATATTTTTGCACACTGAGTGTGTACAAGCCTATAAAATATTACCTTTACAACAGAAACAGTTCTGGCTAGAGCTGAGGAACTGGGGTGAGGAGTAAAGGATGGAGCCAGCAGGGATAAGGAAGATTAGATGATTATCTTCAATATAAACTGAAGAGGAATGTTTCCTTGAATTTCCAAGAGAGCTGATTCCTATAGAAGGTGAGCATCAAGATACAAAAATTAGTAGATTCCTATAGAACCTGATTTCTATAGTAGGTGAGCACCAAGGTACAAAAATTGGTAGATACAACCAGAGTTTAGTGTATAATAAAGGCAAATAGAATAGTAGCCTGACTCTCATTAATCAGGTAGGGTTCTTCTCAGCAACCACTGGTGAGAAGACAAAAAAAAAAGGTTTGATATATTATCAAAATATGTTAAAATCATTATTTAAACTAAAAAATTAATTTTAATTACTGAATTGTGTGCACGTTAATGAAGAAAACAATACAAAAGTATTTTATGAAAAAGTCAATTATTTCCTACTTTATTCTATTCTATTCTCATATCATCTTGGTGACTGATGTTGACAGCTTAGTGTGTACCCAGTTACACTTCTACCATGGTCTTAAAACAGATATGCAGACTTTTGTTTTGCTGTTGTTTTTCAAAAAGCTAATAATACTTTACACATTACTCTGCAATGTGCCATTTTACTTAATTAGACAGCACTGACATCCTTAAGCTTCTAACTTAATTCTTTTTAATCACTACATAATGTTTTTTAATATGATTTGCCATAATAAATTCAATAATTTTTCTATTGATGAGCAATCCGATTGTTTCTAGTTGCTTTTGGCCTATGAGAAATATTACAATAAATATTCTTGCACAGTGGTGCTCTCATTTCTATAGGAGAGATTCTCCAACATGGAAGTGCTATATTAAAGAATGTGTTGATAGATTTTAAAAGACATTATACAATTGGCTGGGTGCAGTGGCTCACTCCTGTAATCCCAGCACTTTGGGAGGCCAAGGCGGGCAGATCACGAGGTCAGGAGATCAAGACCATCCTGGCTCACATGGTGAAACCCTGTCTCTACTAAAAAAAAAAAAAAAAATACAAAAAATTAGCTGGGCGTGGTGGCACTTGCCTGTAGTCCTAGCTACCTGGGAGGCTGAGGCAGGAGAATCGCTTGAACCCAAGAGGCAGAGGTTGCAGTGAGCTGACATCGCGTCACTGCACTCCAGCCTGGCCAACAGCAAGACTCTGTCTCCAAAAAAAAAAAAAAAAGACATTATACAATTAATTTCAAAAGTTTCTAGCAATTCACATTGCCACAAAGGGCCTTTGGTCTGCTGGACAGAGTAAGCCCCATTGAGAAGATGATAATCTTTTTTCTTAAGCAAAGACACAAAGATAGTGAGGGAGTTAGCCACACAGTTCCCTGGGAAAACTATTCTAGACAAAGAGAGCAGACAGTTCAAGAACTCTCTGGGAGAAGCATATCTGATGTGTTCAAGGAACAACAAGGGGGCTGGGCCAGTGTAGCTGAAGCAAAATGAGCAAAGGGAGAGCAGGAAGTGAGAAGGCCAGAGAGACTGATGGAAGGGCAGAGCATGTAAGGCCTAATAGGCTTTGCTTTCACTGCGAGTGTGATGTGGAGCTCTTGCAGGGTTTTGAGCAAAGGAGTTAATACAATCTGACCTGTTTCAAAAGAATCATTATAGCAGCTCCACTGGAAAAAAAAAATGCTGTAGGAAGCAAAATTGGAAGCAGGAGGTCAGTTAGGAGATTATTGGAATAAGCCAGCACAGAGAGGGAGGCAGCTGAGACCAGGGTGGGAGCAGCAGAGGTGGTGAGAAATGATTGGATTCTGGGTATGTTTCGAAGGTAGAGCCAATGAGATTTGGTGATGGATTGTGCATGGGACGCAGGAAACAGAGAAAAGTTAGGATTAACTCCAAAGAGTTTGGCTGGAGCAACCAAAGGATGAAGTTTCCATTAACTGAGATGGGGAAGACTGTAGGTAGAGCAGATCTGGGGAGGAAGAATGGCCAGGAATTCCTGTTTGATCCTGTCAAGTTTTAAAAGATATTTAACTGGCAATGTTAAGCAGGCAGTTGGAAGTACAAGTTTGTAGTTTAAAAGTGATGTATAAGGCCGGGCGCAGTGGTTCACGCCTGTAATCCCAACACTTTGGGAGGTCGAGGCAGGTGGACCACTTGAGGTCAGGAGTTCAAAACCAGCCTGGACAACACAGTGGAACCCTGTCTCTACTAAAAATACAAAAATTAGCTGGGCACTGTGGCACGTGCCTATAATCCCAGCTACTCGGGAGGCTGAGGCAGGAGAATCGCTTGAACCCAGGAGGCGGAGGTTGCGGTGAGCCGAGATTGTGCCACTGCACTCCAGCCTGGGCGACAAAACGAGACTCCGTCTAAAAAAAAAAAAAAAAGAAGAAAGAAAACAGTGATGTATAGACGGTGATATAAATTTAAGAACCACAACACATAGGTGATACTCAAGGCCATAAGAGTGAATGGAGTCTGGACAGAGAAGAGAAGACTAAGGACAGAGTGGTCATGGAAAGTAAGGAAGGCCAAGGAGGCTACTCAGACAGAGCAGCCATGAAGGAGGCAGACAACCGAAAGATCGCGGCATGCCAGAAACCAAGAGATGAAAATGTGTTCAGATAGAAGGACAGATCAGGGACATCAAATACTGCTGACAGGTCAATAAGAGAACAACTGAGAACAACTGTAGTAGGCTAATTAATGTCCTCCCAGCCCCACAAAGATGTCCACATCTTAATCTCCAGAACCTGTGACTATATTGTCTTACATGGCAAGAAGAACTTTGGAGATGTGGTTAATGTTAAGGATCTGGAGATGCGGAGATTATCCTGGATTGTCCATGTGGGCCCGATGTAATCACAAGGGTCCTTATAAGAGGGAGGCAAAAGATTCAGAGTCGAAGTCAGAGAAGGCAGTGTGACCGTGGACACAGAGGTCTGAGGGATGTGGCAAGGAATGATTGTACCCTGGAGCATCCAGAAGGAAAGCAGCCCTGCTTCCCCATTTTAAACTTCTGACCCTAAGAACTGGGTGATAATAAATTTGTGATGTTTTCAACCACTAGGTTTGGGGTAATTTGTTATAGCAGCAATAGAAAACAAATGTACTAACCATTGCATTTAGCCATGTGGAAGTCACTGGTGACCCTGCACCAGAGGAATTTTAGGGGTGTGTTGGGTTGGAAACCTCATTGAAGTGGGCTAACAAAGACCAGGAGAACAAGTCTATCCTAAACACATGCAGGACCTTTTCTAGAATTAGAAGAGGGGCCTGCTTCAGGCTGGCCAATTGAAAAAGGTGGTGCTTCTGGATAAACCAATCTCCAAATGTTTCTTCTCCAACCATGACAAAGTCCTATGTCAAGCTTTCTGCCTGGCAAGCAGAGAATGGAGTAGATACTAGTCTCCATCTGTGCCCTCCTTCTCTACCAAATGCCTCTATGCAGAGTACAACTGGAACTCAAGTTGAGTCGGTGCTGAAGGAGAGGAGGAGCAGATAATAAGTACAGATAGCCCTTTCAAGTGGTTTTGCTGCAGGAGCAAGGAAATGAGAAGGTAGCTGGTGGGGAGGGGAGGACAAACAAAATTTTTTTTCTTTTTTTTTTGAAACAGAGTCTCACTTTGTCACTCAGGCTGGAGTGCAGTGGCACGATCTCAGCTTACTGAAACCTCCGCTCCCGAGTTCAAGTGATTCTTCAGCCTTAGCCTCCCACGTAGCTGGGACTACAGATGTGCACCACCATGCCTGGCTAATTTTTGTGTATTTATGTATTCATTCATTTATTTATATTGATTGATTTTTTTGAGACGGAGTCTCACCCTGTTGCCCAGGCTGGAGTACAGTGATGCAATCTCAGCTCACTACAACCTCTCCTTCCTGGGTTCAAGTGATTCTCCTGCCTCAGCCTCCAGAGTAGCTGGGACTACAGGTCGAAGCCACCATGCCTGGCTAATTTTTTGTATTTTTAGTGGAGATGGGGTTTCACCATGTTGGCCAGGCTGGTCTCGAACTCCTGACCTCAGGTGATCCGCCTGCCTTGGCCTTTCAAAGTGCTGGGATTACAGGCGTGAGTCATTGTACCTGGTCTAATTTTTGTGTTTTTAGTAGAGATGGGGTTTCTCCATGTTGACCAGGCTGGTCTTGAACTCCTGACTTCAAGTGATCCACCTGTCTCGGCCTCCCAAAGAAAGGATCTTTTGAGATGGCAAAGGCAACTGTATTTTTGTGTGCTGATGGAAATAATTCAAAAAAGAGAAAAGTAAATGATATAAGAAAGAAGGGAGAATTGCTGAAGTGATGTCCCTGAGTAGATGAGAGGGGATTGGGTCTAGACCATATCTAATTAAGGACTACAACAGAGGAGGTTATGTTTGATAAAATCAATAAGAAGGAACATGGTGCAGTGTAAGATAGTAATATATTAATAATACATGTACACTATGAGGTTGATTGATACAAAAAGAAACAATGTAGAAGTTGTGCAGCCAATCAGGAGGAAGTCATAATAAGTTAGGCGAGAAAGGTACAGAGTCGGGTGTTAGTATGACTCTTACACTGGAGTAAGCAGGGTTCTTAACCTGGCCTCAGGGGACTCCATTCTTTGAAGTGCTTTCCTCAAATCTTCTAAGACTTCCTCTGGTACTTGGGACCAGCTGATATTGGCAGCGCCATCTGGGTGGGGCGTTGCAAACTTGGGTTGGAACCCCATGTGGGCCCCCATCCTTGTTCTTCTATTTGGGGTGCTCTCTAACCCTCTGTCCCATGGATGAGGTCAACCAGATACACTGAGGAGTTCCATGAAGCCTGCCTATACAGTCACTCTGGTATTCTCTGGCCAGGCCCAGGTTTTGGGAGGGTGACCTGGCAAGCCAGTAACTCCCATTGGGTAATACAGTATGTATGCATATATGTATGTATGTATGTATGTATGTATGTATGTATGTATGTATGTATTTTAAGGTTTCTGTGCAATTGAGCTACTGAAGTGGTATCGACAGATAGATTTGGAATGGCTTAAGCTGTTTATATGACAGATCACCTGCAAAATATCCCCAGGGATGGCCCTGAATGTGACATGGGGATCGCCTGGGGTGGAGTGCCGTGGTGTGATCTCAGCTCACTGCAAACTCCACCTCCTGGGTTTAAGCAATTCTCCTGCCTCAGCTTCCTGAGTAGCTGGGATTACAGGCACCTGCCACCATCCATGCCTGCCTGATGTTTGTATGTTTTGTATTTTTAGTAGAGATGGGGTTTTACCATGTTGGCGAGTCTGGTCTTGAACTCTTGACCTCAAGTGATCCACTCACCTCTGCCTCCCAAAGTGCTGGGATTACAGGCGTAAGCCAGCATGCCTGGCCCTCAAAGAGATATTTCAGAAAAACAGGAAAAACACAATTCGGGGAGTAGTGCTTAAATCAGAAATGCTTAAATCCTGTGCTTACTGCTGTACTTCAACAATGATATCATTTAGCAAAGAGATCATAGGTGGAGTTTTTGAAGAGTTGGACAAAAGTAGTTTCTCTCAAAATAAAAACTTATGGCCAAATATTATGGGAAAGATGTCAGCCAACAATAATCTCTCCAAAACAGAGCCACCCAGGAAAGAGGTAAAGAACATTTATTTATCCTGTATGTAGCATATATCAGTCTGTTCTCACGCTGTGAATAAAGACTGATTTAAAGACCTGAGACCAGGTAATTTAAAAGGAAAGAGGTTTAATGGACTCACAGTTCCACATTGCTAGGGAGGCCTCACAATCATGGCAGAAGACAAAGGAAGAGCAAAGGATGGTGGTAGGCAAGAGAGCTTGTGTAGGAGAACTCCCCTTTTTAAAACCATCAGATCTCACGAGACTTATTCACTATCACGAGAACAGCACAGAAAAGACCCACTCCCATGATTCAGTTGCCTCCCACCAGGTTCCTCCCAAGACATGTGGAAATTACAGGTGCTGCAATTCAAGATGAGATTTGGGTGGGGACACCGCCAAACCATATCAATGTGCTATTTATCTTAGACCCCTGTGTACAGAGGTCTTACAGGTTCATCCAGCAGCAGTGTAAAAAACAAGTAACCTTCTTGCAATTCAAGTTATTTGTCACTTAGAGATGACAAGAGGTTGTGGTACCTTTGCAACTGTTGTGGTTTTACCCTAAGGTCCCAGAGAAGTGTGTACCTGTTTTACAAATCTCAAACAAAAGAGAGGCAACAAATCAAGGAGATTTATACTATGCTGCAGTGTATGCCTCCTCACAGCCCCAGGTTGGTTCCTGGGTGCATGCAGAGATATTTAGAACACAGAGCTGTGCCTGAACATGTAGCAGCAAAGAGCACGGTCACTGGAGCCTGACTTCTTAGGTTCAAGTCATGGTTCAGCCACTCCCAACTTTAAGCAAGTTATCTAACCTCTCAGCAGAAGTTTCCTCATAAGTAAGATAGATGCTTTAATGTTAACTATTTCATGAGGCTTTTGTGAAGAGTAAATGAGTTAATTGAAGGAGAGGACTTTGTGATGTGTGGAAAGCACAATGTAAACACTCAGTATTAGCCATTATAATTGTTGTTTATAATTAAGGGAGGAAGTTAAATATATAAAATTGTTCTGTTTTCTGAGTGTGAAAGCATTGTCTTTGTACTCTCCAAATTCTGGTTTTTGTTTGTTTGTTTTCAGAAAAAAAAACAAAAACAAAAACAGAGTCTTGCTCTGTCACCTAGGCTGGAGTGCAGTGGCACCATCTCCGCTAACTGCAACCTCAGCCTCCCAGATTCAAATGATTCTCCTGCCTCAGCCTCCTGAGCAGCTGGGATTATAGGTGCCTGCCATCACGCCCGGCTAATTTTTTGTATTTTTAATAGAGAATGGGTTCCACCATGTTGGCCAGGCTGGTCTCAGACTCCTAACCTCAGGTGATCCACCCGCCTTGGCCTCCCAAAGCGCTGGGATTACAGGCATGAGCCACCACTCACGGCCTATGTTTTCTTACACCGAAAATAAAATCTCAGAGATTTTGTATTCTTTAATGAATTCTGCATTGTGTAACACGAGTTATTACTGCATTATGGCTTTGTTTTTTAAAGGAGAATTTTCCAACTCTTTTGAAAGTCCCCTGCATCTGCTGTCCATATCTTCATCATATTATCTTTCCACATTCTCCTTCCTGTCTCCCTTTCAGTCATTCTTTCCCTTTTTTCTCATCATTATTCCAACCTAGTTCTTCATATCTCACTTTTCTCCAATGCAGGATGATTTTCTCCCTTCTTGGCCAGAAGTGGATGTTGTATATGAAATCTTGTCACAAATGGAGGAAATTTCCAGCCATTTAAAATAAATCCAGGAAAACAGACCTGCTGACCAGAATGTAGTTTATCTTTTGCAACAAGAGTGACTCTGTGGAATGCTCAAATATATTTCTATTCCAGAAAGTCAGTCTTCATCTATTGATGATTATAGATCGCATAAGCATAGCGCTTTTCACATGTTCCCTGATTTGCATTCCTTCTATTCAATAATTCATTCCATAGCCCATACAACACAATATCTCATTGTCAATTTTTAATATCTCTACCTTGGTTTCAATCCATCATTCTATCTGAAATAGCAAAACCTCACTACAGTCATGCTCTGTGTTAGTTCATTTTCTGCTGCTTGTAACAGAATACTTAAAACTGGATAATTTATAAAGAAAAGGAATTTGTTTATAACTTAGAGTTACAGAGGCTGGAAAGTCTGAGGTGGAGAGACCATATCTGGTGAAAGCCTTCTTGCTGGTGGAGCAACAGGCGGCATCACATTGTGAGGGGACTGAACATGTTAGTTCAGGTCTCTCCTCTTCTTCTCATAAAGCTACCAGTCCTGGATGTGAGGGTGATCTGTCTGTGACATCTGCCACCCCACTGATAGCCCGAGTCGATTTGGCTAATCTGGCCAGCTAGGCGGGTGTCCCCTTCCTCCCTCACCACTCCATGTGTGTCCCTCCCAAAGCTGTGCTCGGTGAAAGAGGATTACCATCCCTGATAGAAGAGGACTGGTCTTCGGTCAAGGGTATACGGGCAACTGTGCTCCCCTGCTAGAACCTCCAAACAAGCTCTCAAGGTCCACCAGTCCCACTCCCATGATAACCCATTAATCCATTGACCCATTAATCCATGAGTGGATTAATCTATTCACGAGGGAAGATACCTCATGACCCAATCACCTCTTAAATGATATGAAATGAATATACCTCATGACCCTCCTCACCTCTCAGTGCTGCCACATTGGGGATTAAGTTTCAACATGAATTTTTTTTTTCCTGAGATAGAGTGTTGTTCTGTCACCCACGCTAGACTGCAGTGGCGCTATCTTGCCTCACTGCAACTTCCGCCTCCTGGGTTCAAGCAATTCTCGAGCTTCAGCCTCTCCATAGCTGGGATTATAGGTGTGTGCCACCACTCCTGGCTAACTTTTTGTATTTTTAGTAGAGATGGGGTTTCACCATGTTGGCCAGGCTGATCTGGAACTCCTGATCTCAAGTGATCTGCCCATCTCAGCCTCTCAAAGTGCTGGGATTACAAGTGTGAGCCATGCCGCCTGGCCCTCAACATGAATTTTGCAAGAGACAAATATTCAAACCATAGCACTCTCTATCCCCTTTCTCTCTTTTATCTTTGCTTCTGGTTCTCATCATTACTTGATATTACTTTTACTTGCTCCCTGGCTCCTTCTTAGGATGGATCCTTGCTCCTTCTTAGGATGGATCCTTGCTCCTTCTTAGGATGTACAAGGACTTGGTCTGTTTTGTTTACTGTTATTCTCCAGTACCCAGAACAGTAACTATCCTAAAATATGTATTGACTGAATAAATGAATTGTAGTCATCTACTTCTTAGTAATACTTTGCAAATGTTTGCTTTTTAAAAAGTTATACTTATCATATAGGATGAGATAAATAGTTTTCATAAAATGCCTAACAAAGACCAACATGATCAGCTAGAAACTGATCCCCAGCTCCATCTCTCTGTGGTAGCAGAGTTGATGCATTTTTGTTTTAGTGCTCACTTCAACCATGGCATGTTTGTTAGGAAAGGAGCTTCCAGAAAATGTATTTAGGAAAGCAATTCTTTTTCTTTTTCTTTTTCCTTTTTCTTTTCTTTTCTTTTCTTTCATTTATTTTTTGGGTTAGGGTCTCACTATGTCACCTGGGCTGGAGTGCAATGGCACAATCATAGCTCACTGAAGCCTTGAACTTCTGGCCTCAAACGATCCTGCTGCCTCAGCCTCCAAAGTAGCTGGGACTATAGGTTTGCACCACTATACCCAGCTTATTATTTTGTGTGTGTGTGTGTGTGTGTGTGTGTGTGGTGATGGGGTCTCTCTTTGTTGCTTAGGCTGGTCTCAAACTGCTGGCCTCAAGCAATCCTCCCACCTTGGCCTCCCACAACTCTGGAATTACTAGTGTGAGCCACCGTGCTCATTGGGAGGCAGTTCTTTTGTATTTATTTTTATTTTTTGAGATGGAGTGTCACTCTGTCACCCAGATAGGAGTGCAGTGGCACGATCTCAGCTCACTGCAACCTCCACCTCCAAGTGATTCTCCTGCCACAGCCTCCTTAGTAGCTGGGATTACAGGCATGAACCACTGCACCTGGCCAAGGTAGTACTTTTTAATGAACATACTGTCCTACAACTTACAAACTCATATGCTGAAACAGAAATATAAAGGCATGAATTTCGCCCTACAAATGTTTTAGCATGGGTAAAAACATACATAATAATGTAAAGTAAATTGAATTGTAATTAAGGTGATTGGGGTCATTACTTTGTAACATTTAAAGGCAAAGGCTCAACACAGTGTCAATTAATTATATCAACATTTCCACTGAAACACACATACGTCCAGGAAGAAGGCATGAATGCCCTATGGAATCTTGAAGTATTGCCCAACCAACCTGTCCCCTCAAAGGTAGACTTACTTTTAAGTTTTATTCTTTACCTTATTCATGTCAATTTTTCATTTTACATAATATATCCTTATTTGTTTTAATATAAAAACAATGTATTGGCTGGGTGCTGTGGCTCACACTTGTAATTCCAGCACACTGGGAGGCCGAGGTGGGTGGATCACCTGAGGTCAAGAGTTCAAGACCAGCCTGGCCAACATGGGGAAACCCCATCTCTACTGAAATAAAAAATAAAAAAATTAGCCGGGTGTGGTGGTGGGCACCTGCAATCCCAGCTACTCGGGAGGCTGAGGCAGGAGAATTGCTTGAACCTGGGAGACAGAGGTTGCAGTGAGCTGAGATCGTACCATTGCACTCCAGCCTGGGTGACAAGAGCGAAACTCCATCTCAAAAAAAAAACCCAACAGTGTATTCAGTAATATAATACGAGTCAATTGGACACCAGAATGCGTTTATCTTGAGTCTTTTGTTCCTTCTGGTATATTACCACTTACTGCTAGGAATCTGTATTCCCAGTAAGAGAATTATGGAACAGTTATTCACCATATATAACAATGTTTTGGTTAATGATGGACTGCATTAATAGTGGTAGTCTCATAAGATTATAATAACATATTTTTACATAGCTTTCTCATATCTGGACACACAAATACCATTGACCTAGAGTTGCCTACAGGATTCAGTACAGTAACATGCAGTACAGGTTTATAGCCCAGGAATGATAGGCTATACCATATGACCTAGGTATGTAGTAGGTTATAGAGCTAGATTTGTACACTCTATGGTGTTTGTGCAATGATGAAATCACCTAAGGATACATTTCTGAGAATGTACCCCTATTGTTAAGTGACATATGACTGTATTGTTTTGTTTTGTTGAGACAGGTTCTCATTCTGTCACCCAGGCTGGAGTGCAGTTGTGTGATCTTGGCTTACTGCAATCTCTGTCTCCTGGTCTCAAGCAATCCTTTGACTTCCCACCTCTCACCTCCCAGTAACTGGGACCACAGGTGTGCACCACCATGCCTAGCTAATTTTTGTAGAGACAGGTTTTGCTATGTTGCCCAGGCTGGTATCAAACTCCTGGGCTCAAGCAATCCTCCCTCTTCAGACTCCCGAAGTGCTGGGATTATAGACATGAGCCACCACACCCAGCCACACATGACTGTAGTATCAGCTTTTTGTAGCTAGGGCTTTCTGCCTCCTTATATCCCTTTTAGTGCTGCACAATGCTATCACAGTGTTTTAGCATTCAAAGTTCCTCTGAATCAATGCAGTTATCAAGTCCCTTGTTTCATTAACTTTCAATATACATATCTTCTCAATTAAATTATAGAAACTTTTTGGCAAGGGCCATTATTGTTTCCTTATGTCTTTCAACTGTATCCACCAAACACAACTATTACATGATCACTATTGTGTCAGGAAGGATAGGCTAGGTTCTGATGACTTAAGAAACAATTCCACAACCCCATTGCGTTAAGTGCATTCATACAACAAAGATTTATTCTCATTAGTTTGAAATCTACTGTGGTTCACATAACTCTCCAGGGCAGTTGTTCATTATATAATGACTCACTGTTGAACCTCACACAGCAAGAAATAATCAGAGGTTGAGAATTGGTCACCCCCAATTAAATGCTTCTACCCAGAAGTGACATGTTGCTCTCATTTCATTGGTCAAAGTAAGTCAGATGGTCATGATGAATTTCAAATAGATGGGGAAGTACAATGCTACTGTGTGTCTAGAAAGAGGGGAATTCACTATCAGTGGATACTAGTACTACATGCTGTTTGTATGTATGTCTGTTGACTGAATGTAATCTAACATGTCTTTATTATAAGTTCTACTCTGTATGTAATTGTGTCTCTATGGTACTGTGTTATTGACTCATTTGTTGTCTTAACTCTATCATACCACTTTGGATCCCACTTTTACAAACAAAACAGACAAAATACTAGTTTAAACATTTACCAGGATAAATTAATATGTAGCGCTTTCAATATAACTGTGAAACTGTCATTATCACGACTGCACCTTAATTGCATCCTTTGCCTCATCACAGTAATTAAACAGATTACTAAATCTTATTCCTTCCCCATTCCCCCAATACAATGTTTAGGTTTTACTAATGATCACTTCACAGTGTGCTAATTGCCTTGATGCCAGCCAGGCACATTAAAACAAATATATTTCTGACATGACTAGAAAACACATTATGTAACACAGGAAAAAAATCTTCCAAGTGAGAAGCATTATGTATGAGATACTGAAAGGTATTGCTTCATGATTCAGATTAATTGATTTATTTAATAACAATTTCCTAGGATAACTTTCAAGGGGACATTGCAATGAAAGTTTAGTTTATGGGAGATGAATAGCCATGTTTTCAGAAAAGAATGGTTAAGCTTCTGTTTAAAACCTCTAGTGGCATCTTGCTGACCTTGCCGTGGCCTCCTGAAACACTGCAAGTTCTGGCTGCCACCTGCTTCCTACCAGCCTCATCTCACACCCATTCCTTATACCTTCAACTTCAACTTCACTGACTGGCCACCAGCAATCCTGGAATCCCAAATTTTTTCTCTATGACATTGATGTTTTGGAATATCCAGGTCAGTTGTCTTGTAGAATGTGCCATATTCTAGATCCGGTGTGGGAAAACTACAGCCTGTTTTTGTACAGCCGTGGAGCTAAGAATAGTCTTTGCATATTTAAAGGGTTATAAAAAAAGAAGAGGGAGAAGAGAAGGAAGGAGGAGGTGGAGGAGTATTATGTGATGGAGACCATATATAGCATGCAAAGCCTGAAATATTTACTATCTGTCCCTTTGCAAAATGAAGTTTTGTCACCTCTGTTCTAGATCTTTCTGTTTCCTTATGGTATCATTCAGTTGGTACCTCACTTCTTTGGATTTGCGGAAAATTGGAAATTCGATCTACAACTGTGCTGTCTAATATGGTAGTCACTAGACACATGGATTTCGAGTCCTTGAAATGTGACTAGTTCAAATCGAAGTGTGCAGTAAGGGTAAAATACAGACCAGATTTTAAAGACTTAGGATAAAAAAAAAGAATGTAAAATATTTTGTTAATAATTTTTATATTGATTACCATGTTGAAATACTATTTTGGATATTTTGGATTAAATAAAATGCATCATTAAAATGTCACCTATTTCTTTTTTCAATGTGGCCACTAGAAATTTTTAAATTACATATGTGGTCATATGATATATATCTCTATTGAACAGTACTGGTCTAGAGCCTTGATTAAAATCAGGTTAAATACTTTTGGTAAGAATACTTAATAGCTAATTTTATGTATATCTTATTGCATCATAGCATGAAATACACATCAGTTGTGTCCCATTATTGACACTGTGTTTGATAACTTGATTAAAGGGTGAGTGACAAGTATCTTCACTGTATAGGTACACTTTTCCCTTTGCAATTCGTAATCTATTACTGCCAGGAGACTATCAGTTCCCCAGTGATGTTCATATCCTTTGGTGATACTTGCTTGAATCAGTCGTTACTTTGGGGGGTTGGAAAATGCTGGTTTCTATTTTTATAATTTCTTCTTAAAAATTCTTATTAACTGGCATTTCTCTCTCTCTTTTTTTAACTATCACAATTAACATGTGAATTTTTATTTACTCAGCATGTTATAATCAAGTGCAGTCACTATTCCTTTTGATACTATAATTTTCCTTTTTTTTTTTTCATTGCAGTGACACCATCTTGCCTCACTGCAACCTCCACATCCCCAGTTCAAGCAATTGTCCTGCCTTAGCCTCCCAAGTAGCTGGGATTACAGGCACGCACCACCATGCCCGGCTAATTTTTATATTTTTAGTAGAAACAGGGTTTCACCATGTTAGCCAGACTGGTTTCGAACTCCTGATCTCAATTCATCTGCCCACCTCGGCCTCCCAAAGTGCTGGGATTACAGGCGTGAGCCACCACGCCCGGCTGGTCCTTGCTTTTGAAAACAAAAAGTCACCCAGATTAAAAAACCAAGATTAGGCTGGGTGCAGTGGCCTGTAATCTCAGCACTTTGGGCAGGGGGAGGCAGAAAGATCACTTGAGGCCAGGAGTTCAAGGTCACACTGAGCTATGATTGAGACTGAATTCTAGCACAACCCTGTCTAACAAACAAACAAACAAAGAAAATTGAGATGGTGGGTGTGATCAGAGTTACTGGGGTTACATTGCTTTCAGGTCCTTTTGGTACACAGAACTAGATAATACATTTTAAGAAATCACAAGCCCATATTGATATTTTCAATTCCAGTTTAATGTTGTAGGAGCTTTTTTCAACTTATTTTATTTTACATTTGTGTTTCTTTCCATGTACATTTAAAACTTTTAATAAAATATGAATACATTTACTTATTTTCTTTATCCTACAATATATAATTTCAAAATTACACTAACAATATTACAACAAACATTAACCATAATGAGTAGTTTAAGATCATTTTTTAGATCTTTTGTCTGCAGAGTATAACCTACCAGGGGTGTACAGTTAGAATAACTTAAAATATTTATCCAAAGTATTGAAACATAACTTGAAATGATTATTTTCTCTTAGTGGTTATGCAATTCACTTGATAGATTTGTTTGTTTCTGTTTGTGTTCAATTTTCTGTTTTGCTTTTGTTTCTTTTATTTTTCGAATGTGTACAACATTTACATGATTCAGAAGTCAAACTACATAATAAATTAATCTCAGAGCTCTTGTCCGTATCCCCTTTCTGTCCTATCATGTTTCCATCTCCTCTGTGGGTAACTATTTTCATCAATTTCTTCCCCCTCCCCTTCCCCCTCCTCCTCCTCCTTCTCCTCCTTCACCTTCTTCTGGCTCACTGCAGCCTCAACCTCCTGGGCTCATGCAATCCTCTCACATCAGCCTCCAGGGTAGCTGGACTACAGACACACGCCACTGTGTCTGGCTAATTTATTTATTTTTTTGAGACAAGGTCTTGCTATTTTGCCCAACCTGGTCTGAAACTCCTGGGCTCAAGCAATCCTCCTACCCTGGCCTCTCAAAGTGCTGGAATTAGAGGCACGAGCCACCATTCCCGGCTATTTTCATTAACTTGTGGTTTATCTTTCATGTGATTTTTTTTTTTTTTTTGGTAACACTGACACATACAAATAAAATGATATGCATTGTTTTACATCTTGCTTTCTCTAATTTAAAACAGTATCTTGGAAACTACTCCCTACCAATTTGTAGCAATCTTTCTTTCTTTTTATAAAAAAAATAGCTGAAGAACACTCCATTGTGTGGATGTACTACAGTTTATTTCATTAGTCTCTTGCTGTTCAACATCTCTGCTATTTCCAATAATTTGCTATTACAAAAATCACACAGTAGATAACCTATGTCTATGTTGTTTTTTGTTTTGGGAAGTGTAGCTTCAGGGTAGATCCAGGTATCTCAATTTTAGAACACATCCCAAGTGATATTGATGCACAGCCAGATTTGAGTACCACTGCTTACTATGTATGGTAAAGATGGTATCCAGAAAGCCAGAATTGTTAACTTTTTTTTTAAAAGAATGAGAAAACAATAGGTAAAGAAGTAAGATTCTTATCATCCTAAATTCCTATCTACACTATCCAATAAAATGCAATTGAACTATTTGAATAGAAGCTGAACATATAGTGACCAGGTGCAATGGCTCATGCCTGTAATCCCAGCACTTTGGGAGGCCAAGGCCGGCAGATTACTTGAGTTCAGGAGTTCGACACCAGTCTGGACACCATGGCGAAACCCTGTTTCTATAAAAAATTGCAAAAAATTAGCCGGGCTTAGTGGTGTGAGCCTGTGGTCCCAGCTACTTGAGAGGCTGATATGGGACGATCACTTGAGCCTGCTGGGAGGTCAAGGCCTCAGTGAGCTGAGACGGTGCCACTATAGACCTGTCTCAAAAAAAAAAAAAAAAAAAAAGGGAGGGGGAGTTGAACACCTGTGCTGTGTGTAGTGGCTCACATCTGTAATCCTAGCACCTTGGTAGACTGAGGCATGAGAATCACTTGACTTTAGGAGTTCAAGACCAGCTTGAGCAACACAGTGAGACCTTGTCCCCCCACCCCCCCCCAAAAAAAAGAGAGAGAGAAAGAAAAAAAAGTTTAACATCTAGAGATCTAGAGTTGTGACTTGTGACCAAGTCATCATGTTGGTAACGAGAATATCCCATGTATATACTCATAAGTGACCCAGATTTGGGAAGCCAATGATAAGTTGCAGTTTAGATATGCTGAGTCTTAAGTAGCCAAGGGACATCCAGTAGTGACTGACAGTGTTTAGGCAGTTGTTTGTATGGTTTGGAGATCAGATTAGGCTGAGTCATTAGCATGTAGGTGAAGGATGATTGAGGAAAGGATTATAGAGCAAGAAGATGCTTGGGATGGAGCCTTGGGGAATAACAGTACTTACAGGCAAGCAGAGGGGTCCAAGACTGTAAATAGCCAGAAAGGAGAAAAATCTGAGAAGGCAAGCTGCAAAAGCCCCGGCAGCAGAATGCTACAAGAAGAAAATACTTATCAGTATCAAATACTGCTGAGAGGTCAGGTAAAACAAAGGCTGAAAAGTATCCACTGGTTTTTGAAACGAAGAGGACAGTAAGTGTGACATTTGTCAGAGGAGATTCAATGTTGTGGTGGAAACAGTAGCCACGTGAATGTCAAAGGAATTCAACCTCATATAGCCAATCCTTGGAAACACTGGTGTTTTGTCAGCTGCAACAGTATTTCTTTTAAAAGCAACAAAAGTGGGCATTTTTCAGTTGGTACCCAAAGGAAAAGAAATCAATTTTTATATTTTCTCCTATACATTTTTCTTAAATATTTGGTGCTGGTTGTCGTTTATATATATTTAAATATAGCATCAGGTGCTTTTGGATTTAGTAAATAGTGTATGTTTAGTTATTTCAGGATTATTATTAAGAGAATAATCCCAAAATAAACAGTATCAATACAGTAATGTAGTAATATATTTATGGTATTTCTTAAATAGTACCAAGACTTTCAAGTACCATCCTCATCAAGTAAGAGAATCATAGCCCCATAATAGTTTTTAAAACCACGTTCCTTTCTCTTCTATTTCCCTTCCCCTATTCCTGTCTATACTCTGGGCTGCAAAGACACACTTTTGCCCCACTGTCAGCAGGTAGCAGCCCAGTTTAAATAAGTTTGGGAGACCAGGGTGTACTCACAGAGGAAAGGATAAAAATAACTTTGAATGTCATCTAATCCAGTGGTGTCCAAACCTAGCTGAGCATCAAAATGGACAGCCCGGAATGTACATTAAAAAGACAGAATTCTAGGTCCCTGCCCTAGATCCGATTCCAGAAGGGCATCTGCTATACTTTCGCTTTGGGAAGGTTGGGGTGGGGGTTGCTTTTCCAGGTTCTTCAAGCTCAGCAGAAGTGGACTTTCTCCCCGTTCTCTCTCCGCAGGAGATGCCGTGCACTGGCGGTTCTGCAGGTGCCACGCCTGTCACTCCCCAGCGCTGATTTCGTCCCAGCACCTTCCTGATAATCACCGCCCGGCACCAGGCTCCGAAAGGAGCGGAAGCCCCGCCCATCTCCCAGCCCCTCGCTCTCCCTTCCCCGCCCCTAACCCGCCTGGCCCCGCGCCTTCCACACGCCCTCCCCTCAGCAATTCCTGGAAACTTGGGGCGGAGCTTCGCTGCCTCCCAGGTTTCGTACGCTGGCGGCCGCCAGGCCGTTCCCGGAAGTTGATGGCCTTACAGTCGTGGAACTGATTGGCTGATCATGACCATGCAGTTAGCCAGGGTTTTCCCGAGTTGTTTGGGTTGAGTTCAGGAGAAGCATGGCCAGGTCGAGTCGGTACCTGCGCCAACTTCAGGGACCTCTGCTCCCACCCAGGGATCTGGTGGAGGAGGACGACGACTACCTAAACGACGACGTGGAGGAGGATGAAGAGTCCGTGTTCATCGACGCCGAGGAGCTCTGCAGTGGGGGCGTAAAGGCTGGCAGCCTCCCCGGGTGCCTCCGCGGTGAGGAAGCCGTCTGCCCGGGGGATGGGGTTGGAGGGTCCAAAGTAGCGCTTCCCATTCTGGCTTTGCCCTGAGCAAGGCACCCAGTCGTGCTAACAGATTTAGCTTCTCAGTGGTCTAGCTGCTTCATCCTACTAAGGGTAAAATTATGACTATAATAATAGCAGTGACTTTAACTGGACACATACTATGTAGTTTTTTGTTTTGTTTTGTTTTTGTTTTTGTTTTTGTTTTTTCCGAGCAGCAGCAAGATTTATTGCAAAGAGCGAAAGAACAAAGCTTCCACAGTGTGGAAGGGGACCCGAGGGGGTTGCCCTTTTTTTTAAAAAAAAATATTCTTATTTTAATGTTCGTCCTTTAATTTAACGTACCTTTAATGTAAGGTAGTTTAACGCTTAAGGAAACAGTGGATGTTGAGTCTCTATTTCCACCCAGAATCGGAACTTTTATTTTTCCTTCTGACCACTTATCCTCAAGTTCTATAGAATGAGAACTTGTGATTATTATCCTATATTGCCTGGAGTCAAATACGTGGTTCTTCCTCAGCTTCTTGGAAAAACAAAACAGTCCGGGCGCGGCGGCTCACGCACTTTGGGAGGCCGAGGCAGGTGGATCACTTGAGGTCAGGAGTTCGAGACCAGCCTGACCAACATGGTGAAACCTGTCTCTAGTAAAACAACAACAACAACAACAAAACTACAAAATTAGCCGGGCGTGATGTCGCACACCTGTAATCCTAGCTACTTGGGAGGCTGAGGCAGCAGAATTGCTTGAACCCAGGAGGTGGGGGTTGCAGTGAGCTGAGATCGCACCATTGCACTCCGGCCTGGGCAACAAGAACGAAACTCCATCTCAAAAAAAAAAAAAAAAAAAAAAAGGAAAGAAAAGAAAAAGAAAAACGAAACACAAGGAACACCTCAGTGCACAGATGATTGTTAACTGGTGTTAGTAACCTTGTGGTTCGGGTAAACCTTGTATAAGTAGTTTCCTGTGCTATAAGGTCGTTTCCTGTGCTATAAGTTATACCTGTTATGTGTGCTTTGTGACTGAGACTTAAAATATTTTAATGTGCCGACCGGTGCTGTTCAGTAGAACTTTCCATGATGATGGCAGTGTTTTATATCTGCACTGTCTGGTGTAATAGCCACTAGCCATATGTAGCTGTTTAGAACTTGAAATCCAGCTAGTGTAACTGAGGAGAGAAATTTTAAGTTTTATTACATTTTAATTTAAATAGCCACGTGGGTGGACAGCGCAGATTTAGGCAGAAAAGTTTCAAGTATTTGTGGAGGGCTTAGTCATCATTCTAAAGTATCATCAACTGGCTAGCATGTTTGGTGCTGGGAAAACCTAGAGAAATAAAATAACAAGGTTGCAGTCTTAATGAAGCTTACCCTCTAGTGTATTAAACAAACATTCTTTAATCACAGAAGTAACTATAATGTTACTAAATGCTTAGAAGGAATGCTAAATAGTTCTTTGAGAGGTTTTATACATGAGATTCAGGGAAGACTTTTCTAAGTAAGTGATAGTTAAGCTGAGGTCTGTAGTAAATGTAGTAAACAGTAAAGGGGAGACCAGTTAAGGCAGATGGAATAACTTGAGTGAAGGGCCATGGCATTTTAAAGAAACTGCATGAAGGCCAGTATTGGCTGAAATCAAGAGTAGCAGAGAGGGGACTGATTTTAGAAGAGGAACAGCAGACACCTGCTGTGTACTGTGCTTGCGTTTTGGAATACAAAGACAAACGAAACAGTGTCCTGTTTTAGTATTTACAGTGTAGTAGAGGGAGACAGAAAAAGAGGTAGGCAGAATGCAGTGTTACAGGCACCCTAACAAACATCTTTAGAGAGTGCTGTAGGGAGATTAAAGATAGTAGTAAGTTTGATAAAACTTTGAGGAAATGGTTTCTAAATAATCTCCAGAGTTAACTTTTGTGGGTTTTTGTTTGTTTTTTTTAGTTTCAATTTGTGATGAAAACACACAAGAGACATATAAAGTGTTTGGACGTTTTCCGATAACAGGTGCTTGGTGGAGAGTGAAGGTACAAGTAAAGCCTGTGGTGGGATCAAGGAGCTATCAATATCAAGTTCAAGGATTTCCGTCTTACTTTTTGCAGTCTGATATGTCACCACCAAATCAAAAACATATCTGTGCTCTCTTTCTTAAAGAGTGTGAGGTCTCCAGTGATGTTGTTAATAAATTTTTAACATGGGTAAAGGAGGTATCGAACTACAGAAACCTAAACTTTGAAAATCTTAGGGAAACACTAAGAACTTTCCACAAGGAAACTGGAAGGAAAGATCAAAAGCAGCCTGCACAGAATGGTCAGGAAGAGTTGTTCCCAGACAATGAGATGAGTCTTCCTCTGGAAAACACAAGTAAGTGTGATTTTTATCATCAAGTTTCAGTGTAATTGACATACTTAATAACTACAGTGTTTAAAATGTTACCACTAGCATAGTATTCTTTTTAAAAATCCATTTGGTGAAAAATATGTTTATGTTGCTTTTGGAGTATGCCATTGACATTTCAGGTTTCTCATCTGTAGCATGAAGGGATTATATGAGCTGATCTTTAAAATCTTCCAGTTCCTTTCCATCTCTAAAATTGTGATTTTAATCTCTCTTTCTAACTTTTGTACTCAGAGATTACCTTGAATCATTAATAAAAAAAATTCAGTTGCTGGCCAGGTGTGGTAGCTGCTCATGTCTGTAATCCCACTTTGGGAGACTGAGGCAGGAGGATCACTTGAGCGCAGGAGATCGAGACTAGCCTGAGCAATGTAGTGAGACCTTGTCTCTACAAAAAATTTTTTAAAAATTAGCCAGGTGTGGTGATACATACCTGTAGTCCCAGCTACTTGGGAGGCTGAGGCAGGAGGATCACTTGAGCCCAGGAAATGGAGGCTGCAGTGAGCCATGACTGCACCACTGTACTCCAGCCTAGGTGACAGAGTGAGACACTGTCTCAGTTAAAAAAAAAAAAAAAAAAAAAATCAGTTGTAAATGATTCTGTTTAAAGAGGTAGAAAAGAACGACAAGGATGTGAATAATACATTTAGGAAATACTTCAGTCCAAAATGGTTTCAAGTAATTTTTAATATGATTTGTTATCTGGACATTCATATATATGGAATATTTCATTTCCTAATTGTATCAAATAAATTTGATGGTACATCAATGAATGATTTCAATGACAAAAGATTATGATTATAGAAAATGATTATGAAGGTTACTATGTAAATTATTTTATATCCTTAGCTTTAAATTTATCTTTATATAATTGAGTCAGAGTTTTTATTCTGTTATATTGCAGACAGTAGGAAACAAAAGGCTAAGAAATCATTATTTAAGCATTTAAAGAACATAAATTTTGGTGTTAAACACAATGAAAACCATCTCAGTAAAAAAGCAATTGTCATAATATGATCAAAATTTTCTTACTGGTTAAAGCAAGTGTACTAATCTGTTTTTGACTTGGGTTTCTTGAATCGGTTGTGCAAAATGAGAAAGTACTTCAAATCAGTCATTCTTTGGGTTCATTTATGTTTTACTTTGTTCCTTTCTGATACTTGTAGTTCCATTTAGAAATGTAATGACAGCTTTGCAGTTTCCGAAGATAATGGAATTCCTTCCAGTTCTTCTGCCTCGACACTTTAAATGGATCATAGGGTCAGGTTCTAAAGAGATGTTGAAAGAGATAGAAGAGATTTTAGGTACACATCCGTGGAAACTTGGATTTAGTAAAGTAAGTAAAACATTTGCTCAGCATATAGTAATCTTGTGTAAGGCATGGTTTCAGATTTGGCAATTTTCCTTTCTCTTTCAAAGGAAAAAAATTTGTGTGGACCCCAGTATTGATTTATTTTTATTCAAATGTTGCAACTGTACATAAACTTCTTGTGGCTATAGCATAAGAAGCTATAGCATAAGAACATTTTATAAGTTGTTATGCAACTTGTAAAGTTGCATAAATTTGTAAATAAAAAAATTGATGACATTCAAATTATGGATATTAATTTAGTTATGTAATTTAATGTGACAAATGTCCTGTAACTAAATTGTCATTTGCAACTTGAATATAGATCTTATTGAGGTCAACAGCTCTTACAAATTTGGCAAGTCCATTCTGCTGTGCAACTCAATTTCCCACTTCCAGTTTGAACTATTGACAATTTTCATTATTCGTGTGGTATATCATGGTGTCATTTGGTTTTTATTTTGTACACTAACATCATTTACAAATGAATCCGCTTCTGTTCTTATTATTAGAGACTATGAGTAGTAAAGGGGCACACTGAGGCTCCAGTGGTATTGGAAACCAAATGTGGTACTTAATCTTGGTAGTTCTTGCTTATAAGGTGGTTTTGCAAAGAAAAATACAGTTGAGAAACGCTGAGAAAATTCTTGGAACCTCAAGAATGTTTGCAGATGCTGAGTTTGAGAAATACTGGAATAACGAATTTTTCCCTTACATAAAATGTCTATGAATTCAGTATGCTTTTAAAGATGAGATTCTGGAACGTAAGATTATTATATATATTTATTCAGTGGAGAAGAGTGGAAGAGCAATTACATGTAAAAGGCAGATAATAATAGTTTACCTTTTTGTTTAAAAAAACCCTGTAAAATCCAATGTTCTTTATAGAGATATTAAGAAGGGAAGATCGTTTTTTAGCTCTTTTAGAAGTCTTTAGAGCCTGTTCACATTTCAAGAATAAATTATATAACATTATTAACAATACACATTGTGTTAGGCTAATATAATTGAGTAAACATTTATTGAGACCTTACCAGTGTAGAATGGAGATGCGATCAGGCCCTTACTCTCACTCTTGCTAGGCTCACCATCTTCCTGGTGAAGCACAGACCTTGCGTTTTTCTTTGTGGTCAAGTGAGTTTGAGGCTATGTCTATCAAGATCCTAGGGCCAGCCTTCTTCCTTCCCTGCCACTATCCCTTTCTCTCTACCTCCCCTTTTCTTTTTTTTTTTTTTTTCCCCACCCAGGCTGGAGTGCAATGGTGTGATCTCTGCTCACTGCAGTCTCCACCTCCCGGGTTCAAGCGATTCTCCTGCCTCAGCTCCTGAATAGCTGGGATTACAGGCGTGTGCCACCACACCCAGATAATTTTTGTATTTTTAGTAGGGACAGGGTTTCACCATGTTGGCCAGGCTGGTCTTGAATTCCTGTCCTCAAGTGATCTGCCCACCTTGGCCTCCCAGAGTGCTGGGATTACAGGCATGAGCTACCACACCTGGTCTTCTACCTCCTCTAAAAAAAAAAAAAAAAATTAAAGCATTACATATCAGCTACTGTATTTTCTGCCTTCTGGATTAAGTGAACCCCTGTTTAAGGAGCTGTTGAAGTCCTAGATTCTCTCCCCATTGTGGGCATTAAGTGATTACTGCTTCCCACCCTAGCAAGAGGATAGAGGTTTCTCTTGCCTGATGCCATTCAACTGAGAGCATCCAGGCTTGGGGATACCAGGTGAGGATAAGGCAGAGATTATCTGGTGGTGACTTAGGTTTTTCATTAGGGAACAGTCTCCTCCCTCCCGCCGTGTCAGGATCTGGAAGTGTTTTCTCCTGTCCAGTCACTCTTCTCAGAGAAGAATCATACGTGGAGATTTTAAGCCTGGTTGCAGCATTCTGGGACTCATGAGAAAAGGAGGCCTGAGGTCTCACCATTCAGCATGTAAACCGCTATCCAAGTATTGTATTAGTTTGCTGGGGCTGCCAGAACAAGTACTGCTGACTGGATGGCTTAAACAACAGAAATTTTTTGTCTTACAATTCTGGAGGCTACAAGTCTGAGATCAAGGTGTGGACAGGGTTGATTTCTTCCAAGGCTTCTCTCCTTGGCTTGTAGATGGTCATTATCTCTTATTATTTCTTCACATGGCCTTCCTTCTTTGCCAGTCTATGTCCTAATCTCTTCTTCTTATAAGAATACCAGTCATATTAGAGTAGGGCCCATCTCGAGGACCTCATCAATGAGGTGAATGGTCCCATTTAACCTTAATTACCTCTTTAAAACCCTGTCTCCAAATATAGTCACATTCTGAGGATATTGGGGGTTAGGACATCAACATATGAATTTTGGGGGGACACAGTTCAGCCCATAAAAGGTATGGAGGGCTCAGGAGTGATGTCTCCATTAAGAAAAAATGGAGCCAATAGATGATGTGCTCAGTAGATTATAGTGAAGGGAGTTCTGTATCTCTTCTGTAGAGTTTAGGCAGAATTGTTGATAGATACATAGAAAACTAAACAAGTCAAGAAAATGAGGCAGATGTTAACTTCATGATACACACCGAGTTCAACAGAAAACTTAATGTAACAGAGTACATCCTGTCACTCAGCTGTGAATCCTATTTGCATAAGCATAATAAATACCTATTTAACCAAAATTGAACAAAATGTATACTACAACATTTTTCAAATATAGAAACCAAAGAAACACCTGTGGAGGTAATGGTATAAAATAGAGTGACCTTCCATAGAGATAGACTTTCCATAGTAAGGAGTTAATAATAAATATCTAAAATCTTTTAAAAATCAAGGAAAAATATCTATAGTACTTAGAAATATGGAAGTAAATTCTGGAAGAAATAACTAAAGTGTTGGAGATGTTGCCTTTAGAAGGCATGAGAAGGGATAAGGAAAGGATTCATAATTTTTGTGATAAGCCTTATAGTATTATTTCACTTTTAAAACTGTGTGTGTTAGTGTGATAAAATATAATTTTTATTTAAAAATTATATAGATCTCTAATTACGGTGCAGCCAGTTAGAAAATTAGTGATGTTCTATGGTATTTTCTGTAAATTTTGTTGAAGTTCATGTCTTCTGGGATTTAAAAAATTGTTAATAAAGAACATATTCATAAACACTTATGATGTTTATAAACCAACCTGAACTTTATTTCTTAAAGATAACCTACAGAGAGTGGAAACTCCTGCGATGTGAGGCAAGTTGGATAGCATTTTGTCAGTGCGAGTCTCTTCTCCAGCTGATGACTGATTTGGAGAAGAATGCATTAATAATGTATTCCAGACTGAAGCAGATATGTAGAGAAGATGGGCACACATATGTTGAAGTGAATGACTTAACTTTGACATTGTCAAATCATATGTCATTTCATGCTGCTTCAGAGTCTCTGAAGTTTTTGAAGGATATTGGTGTGGTGACATATGAGAAGTCCTGTATCTTCCCTTATGACCTTTACCATGCTGAAAGAGCCATCGCCTTTTCAATTTGTGACCTGATGAAGAAACCTCCTTGGCATTTATGTGTCGATGTCGAAAAGGTGCTTGCCTCTATTCACACCACAAAACCTGAGAATTCAAGCGATGATGCATTGAATGAGAGCAAACCTGATGAAGTAAGATTAGAAAATCCTGTGGATGTTGTGGACACACAGGACAATGGTGACCATATTTGGACTAATGGTGAAAATGAAATTAATGCAGACGTAAGTGAAGTTCAGCTGGATCAGGATCAGGTTGAAGTTCCACTGGATCGGGATCAGGTGGCTGCTTTGGAAATGATTTGCTCCAATCCTGTGACAGTCATAAGTGGGAAAGGTGGATGTGGGAAGACCACAATCGTTAGCCGTCTTTTTAAGCATATAGAGCAGTTGGAAGAAAGAGAAGTAAAAAAAGCCTGTGAAGATTTTGAACAAGACCAGAATGCTTCAGAAGAATGGATTACCTTTACTGAGCAAAGTCAACTAGAGGCGGGCAAGGCTATAGAAGTTTTGCTCACAGCACCTACAGGGAAAGCAGCTGGCTTACTAAGACAGAAAACTGGTCTTCATGCCTACACACTGTGTCAGGTAAAACCTTTGACATTTCATCTGTAGATAAAACATTTGTCGGCTGGGCACAGTGGCTCACGCCTGTAATCCCAGAACTTTTGGGAGACTGAGGCGGGCAGATCACAAGGTCAGGAGATGGAGACCATCCTGGCTAACATGGTGAAACCCTGTCTCTACTAAAATACAAAAAATTAGCCAGGCATGGTGGCACACACCTGTAGTCCCAGCTACTCGGGAGGCTGAGTCAGGAGAATCGTTTGAACCCAGGAAGCAGAGGTTGCAGTAACTGAGGTTGCACCACTGCACTCCAGCCTGGGCAACAGAGCGAGACTCCATCTCAAAAAACAAATGAACAAAAAAAATTTACCTTAAAGACAAACTTATTTCTTAAAGCAATCAGTAGGAATTTATTGAATGTTTCCTGGGTCCCTGTCTTGCAGTAACTAATCATTTAGATCAATGCTTTTCAAAGCAGCAGTCTGTAAATTGTTACCAGTTTGCATGAGAAAGGAGCTAATGGTAGAAGTAAATCAGTGCACTGCTTCCTTCTTTGAGTAAGTCTTATGGAAAAAAAAAAAAAACCTATTGCGTTCAGTGCTGTGGTTCCTGTCTGTAATCCTAGCACTTTGGGAGGCCAAGGTGGGAGGATCACTTGAGCTCGGGAGTTTGAGACTTGCCTGGGCAACATAGTGACACCCCCATCTCTACAAAAAATTAAAAAATTAGGTGGGCATGGTGGCATGCACCTGTAGTTCCAGCTACTCAGGAGGCAGAGGTGAGAGGATTGTTTGAGGCTGTGAGGTCGAAGCTGCAGTGAGCCGTGTTTAGACCACTGCACTCCAGCCTGGGTGACAAAGTAAGACCTTGTCTAAAAACAACAACAAAAATTCAGTCCCACTAGAGTGTAGGCGTAATGATATAGTTAGTTTAGATCCTGGTACAATATCTGTTTCTCATGGGGGCTGGTTACAAACATGTCACAGTCCATAGACCACATTTTGAGTAACATTGGAAATGGAAGTAAAAGGCCTATATTTTGTAGGATGAAAGTGAGGACTTTGCTCATCTGGAATAAGTCTTTATTTCTTCCACCTAGAACAGTGCCTGACAAATAGTAGTTACATAATAAAAATTTCAAATAAATTAACATTCTTGAAAAAAATAGTATTGGCTATAATTAAGAATCATGGAGTTTAAGCTTGTAAAGAGTTGGAGAGGTTCCTCTAGCCCTAGCCCTGACCTGCCATTTTTTAGATAAAGAAACATGGTAGTTGGAAGATTTCTGAAGAAGGTAATCATTGAATTGGACTCCAAGGAACATGGAGACTCAGGTGAGGAGAAGGACATTGGACTTAGGGGAAAGGCCTTTGCAAAGGCATTGAGGAATATGATCGTAGTGTGCCTGGAGGATTTTGAGGTGACTTCATTGACTGGAATGAAGCCTGTGTCTGACAGAATAGTGGAAATTAAACTTGGGTTAGACAGTGAATTCGAGCTTTAAAGTTAGTAAAGTATTTTGACTTATCTCATTACATCCTTGATAAAGTGATGTTATCTCCACATTTACAGAAAAGCCAGTTGAAGTGTGGGGATGTTAAACATTTTGCCTAAGATCTCAGTTAGGTGTAGAACTGGGACTTGAAATGGAGATTTCTAGCCTTCCCCCTTGTTGTTCTTTCCATGGTGTCATTATTTCCTCATTTATTACATATGCTGTACACTAACAATGAAACTCAAACTTGATCTCCTAGGGAGCCATTTAGGTTCCTAAGCAAGAGAGTGAAAGAAGTTTTAAGGAAGATCATATAGAGTCATAGAGCCATGAGCCACTTATCATATCTTGCCTATTACCTTTATTTATCACATGAATGAATGGAGACCTAGAGATGTTCAGTGTAGTTTATCAGTGGAAGAGTTTTCTGATCAGTTTATGATCTTTTTTTTGTACTATGCCTTCATGTCTGATTAATCTGAAGGATTGAATTAGAAGGGGACACCCGAAAGGGATCATTACCAAGTTTTATCTGATGTGTCAGCTCTGATTAGTTGGTAGTATCTTAATATCTGCTTGGGATGCTGAGTGAGAGAATATTTCTGAAGCTATGTTTAGGCTCAGGAGAGAGTGCAAGAGCACAGAAAGAGCACTGGAGTGCCATTTATCATCCTTGGACTAGGGTTGCCAGATTTAGCAGATAAAAATATGAATAATTTTTTAGTATAAGTTTGTATCAAATAATTCATTGACTTGCTTATACTAAAGTCATTTATTGTGTATTTGAAGTTCAAATTTAACTGGATGTCCTGTATTTTATGGGGCAATCCCATCCTGGGATTGTGTGTGGGGGAACCTGGCTGCAAAGCTATTGGAGTCATCAAGGTGCTGATAGATGGAACCTGTATTGAGCTGGTAGCACTAGAAATACAGTGGAAAATGTCAGCATTTCTAAGATAATAAATCGAATATATCAAATAAGAGAAAAGAAATGGCTAATTCTGAATGTTGTAAGACATGGCTACTGTGAGCATAGGGGGTTTTGTTGAAGGGAATTGATGCATTTGGTTAGGAAATATGAAGGCTTTACTTAATAGACAGTTGAATCTAGTTTTAGTAGAAAAATTAGATGAAGATGTGATATGATACCATTTAGAAAATCTGTACATAACACAGATTGAAAATCTGAAATGCTCCAGTGAGTGTTTCCTTTGAGTGTTATGTCAGTGCTCAAAAAGTTAAGGATTTTGGATTTTGAATTTGCAGATTAGGGATACTCAACCTATAAATGTTCATACTGATGACATAGAAACATTTTTGGGATGATATACACTAAAATATTGAATGTTCTCTGGTTGTAATTTTACAACCAATTTTTTTCTCATCTATATTTAAAAAATAATAAATAGTATTACATTTGTAATAAAGAATTTTGTTGTTTATTTGTTGTTGGGGGTGGTGCGGTGGTAGTTTTTAAAAAGTTTTGAGGTGAGGAAGTTTGGAGTACTTGAAAGAAAAAGTAGTATTTTCATAATTCGGTTGAGAAAGCGCTGCTTTTATTCCAGAATGGAGTACTATGGTTGGGAGAAGGGAAGAGCTTCAATGGCATATCTCAGATGGCCACGAGAAGGTTTCTTTGGGAATGGAAAAGAACAGGGAGCTTTCTGTGTTTAAGAACGATGAGGGAAGTGTTGAGATTTTGGAACAATCTGATTTTTTGTTTGTTTGTTTTTAGATTTATTTGGTCTGTCTGTTCTGCATATTCAACCCTATAACTTTTGTGTTTCTTTACTTCCACCCACCCCTGCCAATTTACGAGTTTTGCCTCAAAATAACTTGCTATTAATTTTTGGTTTTGTAGATTTTATAACCTGACTTTAGGAATGCCATACTTTGCTTGTAGGTCAATTATAGCTTCTATTCATGGACTCAAACAATGATGACCACAAACAAACCATGGAAATTTTCTTCGGTTAGAGTTCTGGTTGTGGATGAAGGGAGTTTGGTATCTGTAGGAATCTTCAAATCGGTCTTAAATTTATTGTGTGAGCACTCCAAACTTTCTAAGCTTATTATCCTTGGTAAGTTAAAATATTGTTGGAATTCTGATGTTTATTTCAAAGTATTGTGGTTAGTTGGTTGTTTACACCATTTAGTTGGTTGTTTACACCAGAATTGATACCAAAGCTACACGAAGATACCAAAGCTACATGAAATTAAATCTGACCACTCTCCTAATCAGCTTGGGTTGTTTTGTTTTGGCCAGGATATTAGCAGGCTGGGATGTGAATGAAATAGGGTTGTTAAGGGCTACTGCTAATCACCTAAATGATGGCTATTAAAATAGTAAAAGTGCCACAGATTCAGAGTAAATCAGGATGTGAATCATTTGGAAATGATAAAAAGTTTGAATTATAGGCCACTTAAAAGTAATTTCATAATGCTAAGCTAATAAATTAGACCTCACCAGCCTCTTAAGTCCTTCCAATTCTGACAAGATTCAGTTAGATTCTCTTGGGTAGTCATGCTCTGTAGACCATATGATTTAATGGAGAAAAAAATAAAATCACAATTGGAGAATCAAGTTGTATATAAAAATTATTTTTTTTTAGGTATTTGAGGATGTCTTTTAAGCAGTTGATTCTATTAATGGCTTAAGCCTTCTCTCTGCTTCCCCCAGTACATGTTTTTCTTATATTTAGGGCTTATTTGTTGCATGCAAAAAATATTTTTAATAGAGCAGAACATCACTATTAGATTACTGGAACATATCTGTTATCAAATGCATTTATTTGTTTGTTTTATATTTTGTACACTTATTTTATCTATTTGAGGCTGTAGATTCTTCCACTTTCAGTAAGACATTGAACATGATTGAAAAAGGGACTAACTACAAATGTCTAAAGCCTGTTTTTTTTTTTTCCCTAATATGTTGGCTAAAACATGCCTCTACCCAGTTTCCCTGTGGTTATAGGTATGAAAGATGTTCTATTTAGATTTTGTCACCTTATCGTGTTATTACTATTTTTATATCTTATACTGTTTAAATGTTGTTTTTTGTAAGGTATTTAACTTTAAACTGTTAAATAATTTTAAACAATCTTGGGGGTATTTTTTCTCAGAGTAAGTCTTGCTACTGTATCTTTTTTTCTTTTAGGTGACATTAGACAGTTACCCAGTATTGAACCTGGTAACTTGCTGAAAGATCTTTTTGAGACTCTTAAGTCAAGAAATTGTGCTATTGAGCTAAAGACAAACCATAGAGCAGAATCTCAGCTAATTGTGGACAATGCTACAAGGTATAATATTACTAAGAGTTTGCATTTTCTGTCTGTTGTATTAGAAATTAAAAAAAATGGCTTTTGAATTAGAATGATTTAGTACAATACATTTACTATACCTTTTAGCAAAACTCTTCCATCCTTCAACTATAAACCTTTTGCCCTACAGTTAGAAAAGCAAAGTTAATGTTTTTCATTACTGATCCAGCAGAAGTTATTATTGAAATTTAAAAATGGATGAGGTTTCCTGATTTTAAAAGTATGTATATGAATTAAAATTGTATTAAGCTTAAGGACTAGAATAAGCCCAAGGGGAATGGAGATTTGGAAATAAGTTCATTTACGTTCAGGGGAGAATTGGGGAAGAAATATCCCCTAATTTTTGTGGGAGAAAGCTGAAGGCAAAATAATTGAATGTGGTATTTCACTCCTAGATGAATCCTAGAGGCACCCATGGCATCTTACTTCCCTTAAATAGAAAAGAACCCCTCTCTTCCCTTCGTCTTTGCATAAGCCTTTGGAGTTATCCTCTGTCAGCTCAGACATTTGGTTTCTCCATAATCCATACATATGAAAATCACAATCATTATTATTTCATGACTTTTTTTTAATACAGTCATGCGCCACATAATGTTTGGTCAACAACAGAGCACATCTATGACAGTGGTGCCATAAGATTATAAAACTATAATTTTACTGTACCTTTTCTATGTTTAAATATGTTTACATACACACAAATACTTACCATTGTGTTACAGTTGGGTACAGCACTTGGTACAGTAGCATGCTGTGCAGGTTTGTAGCCTAGGAGCAATAGGCTGTACTATATAGCCTAGATGTATAGTAGGCTATACCATCTAGGTTTGTGTAAGTACACTCTGTGCTATTCACACGACGATGAACATTGCCAAATGATGCTTTTCTCAAAACATATCCCTATCATTAATCGATGCGACTGTATTAAAATCTCTAGATATAATGGGACCTTTGAATACTGAGTCTATGTTAGTCATTGTACCAAAATGTATATCTGGTTTTTACTCTTTTTTACAAAATGTTTTGTTGCTTGAACATCTCCTAAGTAGGATGTAGCAGAAACTAGAAGGGTGTCCAGTCTTTTGGCTTCCCTGGGCCACACTGGAAGAGAAATTGTCTTAGGCCCCACATAAAATACACTAACACTAATGATAGCTGATAAGCTAAAATAATAATAATAATAATAAGCCAGGTGCGGTGGCTCATGCCTGTAATCCCAGCACTTTGGGAGGATGAGGCAGGCAGATCACCTGAGGTCAGGAGTTTGAGACCAGCCTGGCCAACCTGGTGAAACCCCATCTCTATTAAAAATACAGACATTAGGCTGGGCACGGTGGCTCACGCCTGTAATCCCACCACTTTGGGAGGCCGAGGCGGGTGGATCACAAGGTCAGGAGATCGAGACCATCCTGGCTAACATGGTGAAACCCTGTCTCTACTAAAAATACAAAAAATTAGCCGGGCTTGGTGGCGGGCGCCTGTAGTCCCAGCTACTCGGGAGGCTGAGGCGGGAGAATGGCGTGAACCTGGAAGGCGGAGATTGCAGTGAGCCGAGATCATGCCACTGCACTCCAGCCTGGGTGATACAGCAAGACTCCATCTCAAAAAAAAAAAAAAAAAAAAAAAAAAAAAAAAAAAACATTAGCTGAGTGTGGTGGTGGGCACCGGTAATCCCAGCTAGTCGGGAGGCTGAGGCAGGAGAATCGCTTGAACCCTGGAGGCAGAAGTTGCAGTGAGCTGAGATTGCACCATTGCACTCCAACCTGGGTGATAGAGCGCGACTCCATCTCAAAAAAAAAAAAAAAAAACGTAAAAAATATAATGTTTTAAGAAAGTTTATGAATTTGTGTTGGGCTGCATTTAAAGCCATACTTGGTCTCATGGCTCGTGGGCCAGACAAGCTTGAACTAGAATATTCAAAACCTACTTTCTCTAAGCCTCTGTCTACCTTGGACAAAATTGTGGGAGTAGAGGAGGAATTGACAGGAATAGGGTAGACAGTGTGGGTTCATATTAAGACATTAAGAAAACTAATGGAGTTGGATGTAGAATATTCTTTTCCTGTAATCTTTCTGCTTCTACCTAAAGACCACCCCATTTTTGGTAGATGATTAGTCATTTTAAAGTCCAAGAAACTTGGAGGAATCTAAAGCATATTAGCTTTCTCAGAACTCAATTTTATCTGAAACTCAGGAATTCCTTTTAGTAACTTTTTCAATATCATTTGGTTCTAGCTGTGCTCCTTTCATCATTTCATCTTAATCATAATCCTCAAATATTTATTGACTATGAAGGATCCCTGCTATATACCAGGGAAACGGTCCTGGAGATAGAAGGTGCTACATGCCTTGGGTCAGAAGCAAAACAGGAAATCTATGATGATTCTTCAGGTCCCAATTAAATCTGGGCTATCGCCAGCAAGAACAGCCTCATTCCCTCTCTGTTCCTTTCCACTTTTGTTTGGGAAAAGGTGAAGAAGACACAGTAGGGTACCACCACCTCTGATAACCAGGCTGCTGTTAGTTCTGTTCGAGGAGTCAATCTTCTTCCAAATAACCATACCTTACTCTGTTTTCTGATATGATTTGCTAGCCTCGGAAAATATAAGAATGAAAGAAGGATGAGGAAGGAATAGAAGCAACTAGATGTGGATACTTGGTTCAGTTGGGAAAGTGGGATTATATGTAGAATATACAGAGAAGAAAGGAGAAGAATATAATGTAAACATATGGAAAAGGCCTGAACCAGTTCAAATTAATTTATATAGAAAGGGGTATGGAGTCAAATGGGCCTATTTGCCTCCCAATTCTCCTGTTTTCTATTATTGTGGCCTTGGGCAACCCATTATACTTGACTAAACCTCACATTGTTTACCTGTGAAAAAAGGATAATACCTTCCTTGCATGGTTCTTTTGTGGTCTGGAGATAAATAGACCAGGTTTTCAGAATGGTGCCTAGTAAATCCTCTGATAATTTTTTTTTCCTGATCCTTTTAGTTTGCTAAGGACTGATTGCTAATGTGTAGTACCATAAGTTTATTGTCTTCTATTATAAAACTCATTTACTATTTATAATGCATACCTGGAAGACCTTTTCTCTCTGTTATCTATTAATAGATACTAATTATTATAAGGACATTAGCTCTGATCATATATGAAGACATTTTTGGATGATAGTGTTCTTTGTGTGTGTGTGTTATCTTTATTCAAGAATCTCAAGACGCCAATTTCCAAAATTTGATGCAGAACTAAATATCTCTGATAATCCAACATTACCCATCTCAATTCAAGATAAGACATTTATTTTTGTCAGGCTCCCAGAAGAGGATGCCAGTTCTCAGTCATCTAAAACTAATCATCACTCTTGTAAGTATAAACTTCTATGAGATGTAGGGTTAAGTATAACTATTTAAGTTTTGTAACATAGTTATTAAATGACTAGTTATAATTTTCTTTAATGGTAAAGAGAAATATTGCTAGCAAAAAAAGAGACATTGAAAATAAATGAACTTAGTAATCATCAAAAGCAGAATACTCTAGAATTTGGTAAAGAAGTAAGCTCTTGACACATAAATGCTCAGTAAATTTTGTTGATTGAATAGATGGATGTAGATGATTTTGTTTAAAATAAAGCAAAGCCCCAATAATTCAGGTTCATTTAGGAGAAAGCAAGTCTTAATTAATGAAGTTTTTCCTTCCTTGCTATTTGAAAAGCAAATACATTTATTTTGAGTACAAATACTCAATGCTAATAAAGGCAAATACTTTTATTTTGTTTCTGAAACAAAAATTGTGACTGTCAAACTGTTGCCAAGTTTAATTCCTAATAGTTCTGTTTTATAAAATGGGTAAAAGCATGGCTTCTAATTATGGACGTTAGGATGACAACAGGACAGGGTTGAGAAAGAGTGTGGGACAGGAAATCTTCTCCTTTATGTATATGACCTGTGTCATGTCACATAACCATTTGTAAAATGGGAACCATAGTGGAACTCCCTGTGGAGCTATTACGAGGGTTGAGGGCATTCATCAGTGTGAGACACTCTATAAATGTCAGTTTGTTGTGACTAATAGATCTTATTAAATTAGCTATTGCAAGTGAATTTATTTAAATAGATTGAACCTATCTATTGATCTTTATTTTCATTATAAACTCACCTAGCAAACCTTTTAAAAATGGTGTAATGGTTTTCTCAAAATTGAATTAGTAAAGGTTTAAACTATTATTACTGAGGACTTTTTGTAGTTGCCACTGTTCTCAAAGGTATATCCTTCCCACTTAACCACTTTCACTGTGTATGTGAAAGTAATGATATACAACTTTATCTGTCAGCCTTTTCCCCTTAGTGTGTGTCCCCAGTCTCACTTCCTGTGGGTTAGTGATCATTTACATGTTACAACAATGTATTTAAATAAATGCGATCATACATAGTGTTCTATAATGTGCTTTTTTGTTTTTTTTTTTTGTTTATTGTAGAAACTTTTTTTTTCTATTTTTCATTCAGCAAATACTTATTGAACTCCTGTTATATACTAGAAACAATACAATAGATAAAGCAGAGGAAAAGATTAAAAAAAAATTGTCCCTGAGGTTATTGTGCTTTCATTCTAGTGTGGGAAACAGATAATTAAAAAGTGAACAAATATATTTTCAAACATCAGAGTACAAAGAATCAAGTAGACCTAACTAAATACTTACCAGTGACTGATTAAATTTGTTGCAAGATTGCTTTAAATTGTGGGGGCCAATGTTTTGAGAAACAATTTATACTCTTTAAAAAAAAAAGTCAATGATACAGGAATGTTTGAAGTAAGAATTAATGTTCCCTGGTAATTTTCCTTTCTCTTCTTCCTCCAGGACAATCCCATTAAGGTCACACACATAGTAAAAGCTTGGTGTTTATCCTTTTAACCTTATTATATCCATATACAATCATATTTATTTCAGTTTTACATAAATTGGTTTATAAGCTGCATATTGTTTTGTGACTTAGAAATGTATGTTAAATAATTAATAGCTAATGTTTATTTTCACAGCTTAGTTAATAGTAGGTCCTATTTACAGGTGAGGAAAATGAGACTTAGTTAAATAGATCTCTTTCTTTGCCACTTCACTTAATTCTACCTAAAATATTGTTGGTTTTATTTCTGGTACCCATTCTTTGCATTAATGAGAATGTACTTTTAAAAAAAATTGTCAATTTTAGACTGGTAGCAGAGCTTACCTGATACTGCTTTTCTAAATTAAAAACTTCTGCTGGAAAATTAGTCTCTTCTTCAAGGAAATTGAGTAAATATTCCTTAGATAAGCATATAGTACTTTTTCATTAATTATTAAGTTATTAAGTAAATTATGCCCATTATTACAAAGTACTAAGACCTAAGACAGGATTCATATTTGGGCTAGAATTTCAGAGATGCTAAAATGTGAGAAAAATGTATGTCTTAGAATCAATAAAATACATTGTACATATTGATCTGCAAGATGTGGGGAAAGTGAAAAAAGGTATGGAACAGTGCCATCCTGTACATGTTAAAAAGAACAGTATGCTGGGAGACCTTTGGAAATTCCTGCTCCGGAAGCCAGGGGTTGGTTGAGGGTGAGCTGAGTCTTGGCTGTTTTCTAGCGGTAATCTTCCCTTCATCTGAAAAATGAAGGGCTCAGCAGGCAGCTAAGTTTGTCTTCCCAGAGCAGGGCATCACAAGGCATGGGCTTTTTCATTCCCTTGTGATTCATCTGCTATTAGGGAAACATACATGGGAAAATGCTTGTACTTCCATGAGCCTTAGTTTTCACATTCATAATATGGATGTCATCAGAAGTCAGACTACCCAATGGCTGTAGGGCATGAGCACCATTGGAATGGATGCCCCCGCTATGCCAGGGTTAACCTTTTAGTTGCTAGATCATGGGGAGGTCTGGGGAGAAGGAAAGAGATGGTTGGGGTGGGGAGTAGAGCATTGTGTTGTTAGGGGAGTGGCTGTTTTCCAGCTAATAAGGAAGTATTGCTATGTTTTATACAAGTGTGTGCCAGTTGAATATCAGCTCTGAATATAAGAGCACCTACCACATGTGGGTGTCCTGCATATTAAGTGGTATAACATATAAGGCCTATATATTGTCAAGTTCTAACTGATTACTAACATGATCACAAGGACTTAAAACAGGAAGTTTTACATTAGTCATGCTGTTACACACTTTGTACTCTTGTTTATTTCTTAAATTCAGTGTTCATAAACCATCAGCAAATACACAGTGAGTCTATTACAAATGGGGAACTGTCCTGGCCAGGGGTTGACCTCTCTGTTGAGGGTGGGTTGTCTTGGAACCCTTCTTTCCATTCTCTTTCCTATTGCCCTGGCTGATGTGGGGAATGAGGTTGACATTCCCATGGTGAACTTGTATTCCATTTGGTGAGATATTTTCCCAGGGCCCTTAGCAGGAATTCCAAATTAGTTTCTTCATAGAAATTGTGTTATAATTTGGTGATTTGCTGTGTTAACTTTTTTCTCTTGAATTATTAGGTTTATATTCTGCAGTTAAAACTTTACTACAAGAAAATAACTTACAAAATGCAAAAACATCACAATTTATTGCATTTAGAAGGTAAAGCATTTATAATATTTTAATGTTTTTAATCTAGCTTTTAAATCTCATAACTTATTAATATAGATCCTGTTTGGATGGGAGATTCCAATATTTCATCACTGTTAATTCTCTTTCTTATTTTGGGGTATGTCTTTGTTAGACATGGCAGAGGGCGCTTTCTAAACAGAGCTCTTTCCACCAAGTATTATATTTAGAAGCTCATAGGGACTCTGAATGGAACAAAAGCTTATGCTAAGATAAAAACTACAGGCTGGGCTTGGTGGCTCACACCTGTAATCCCAGCACTTTGGGAGGCCGAGGCAGGCAGATCACTTGAGGTCAGGAGTTTGAGACCAGCCTGGCCAAAATGGTGAAACCCCTCCTGCCTACTAAAAATACAAAAATTAGCCAGGCGTCATGGCACACACCTGTAATCCCAGCTACTTGGGAGGGTGAGGCAGGAGAATCGCTTGAACCCGGGAGGTGGAGGTTGCAGTGAGCCGAGAGCACGCCATTGCACTCCAGCCTGGGCAACAAGAGCGAGACGCTGTCTCAAAAAAAAAAAAAGATAAAAAGTAGAAAAATACTATTTCCTGGAGAAAGTCTTGGAAACGTTTTGTAGAATCTAGTATGTCATAATTGCTGATAACAAAAGTAAACCTGTAGCAGAGACCATTAAGGTGACCCCTGCATTTTCGTGTGTTTCAGGCAAGACTGTGATCTAATTAATGACTGCTGCTGCAAACACTACACAGGCCACCTCACCAAGTGAGTGTCTTCGAGAACTGAAACTTTTAAGGACAGTCCTTCTTCGATTTGCTGTTTTTTTCTTTGCTTTGATGTTTGTTACCTATTTACATATATTCCCAGAATAGTTTTCTTCCCATTTGTGAAATAGAATGATCTCTTCAATTAAATACAATATATGAATACATCCTTGGGAATTGACATTTTAGTAATGAGTGGAATAAGAAGAAAAATTAGGAGTGAAATTTTTTTGGTTTCAACCTTGGCAGCCTTCAGCTTCTCCAAGATAAGCATGGGGAGCTCAGGGGAATTTTAAAAATTATGTGTGTAGTGTTTCTGAGAATCTTAGCAACAGGGTGCCTGCAGAGAGCAACTTAGTGAGTGTCTGTCTATCAGAGAAATATGAGTGTAGACAAGCCACTGTGGTCATACATAGGAAAAATTAATTCATTTCTCTTGAATTGACCAATACCTGCTTTGCACTAAGTATAGACATCCTAGATATGTATAAGGTATAGGTGGAGTGCCTGTCTGCTGAGGGAAGTTACACAAAAATCTGTCAGGTAGCCCAACAACAGGCCAGAAAGCATGGGCTTGAGGCCATATACCCAGGGTCCCAGTAACTGTGATGATGGGCCAGGTCGTTTCCCTCTCCCACATCTATAAAAGCAGGTATGGACACAGAATTTCCCTTACCGAGTTGTAGTAAGAATGAAATGAAATAATGTACCTAAAGCAGTTAGTGCAGTAGCTGGCCTATCAACACCACTTCTTCAGTTTGCTGCTGTTGTACTGATATAGTGCCATAATTATTACAATAGAAATGTGTATAAGTGCTGTAAGACCTCAAATCAGGTAATGATAAGAGAGATTGGAGAGCAGAGGATTAATTTTAAAGGAAAAAAATCAAAATTTGTGTTAACCTTTAGAATATAAGGGGAAAGAGAGACATCAGCATTTAAGCCAAAATTTCTAACTTGAAAAAATTTGACTGGGAAATGTCATTGAGTTTGAGACGTTGCAGGGAGTATGTATAAATAATCAGATGACAGCTATGGGAACCTGATTTCTTGTTGCTCATTGGAGAATGAAAGTGTTGTAAATAAAATGTGGAAATTATTCTGAAAATTGAAACGAGTCTGAGTAGGAGTTAATGTTTGAACAAGTGAAATGGAGACTTTCCAAACTTTGATTATATATTATCATTTTCTATCCCAGAGACCATCAGAGTAGACTTGTATTTGGAATTGGTGATAAAATTTGTTGTACCAGGAATGCATACCTCTCAGACTTACTACCTGAAAATATCTCTGGAAGTCAGCAAAATAATGATCTAGATGCCAGTGGTGAAGACTTTTCTGGTACTCTTCCTGATTTTGCTAAAAATAAGCGTGACTTTGAAAGTAACATTCGACTGTGCAATGGAGAAATATTTTTCATAACAAATGTAAGTGAAAACAGAAGATAATATCTTTTAACTAATTAGAGATATGTTTGGTTATTTTATTGTCCTAGGATTCATTCAGAATCTAATGATATCAGTTGACATTCTTGTTTCATGATTTTTTGTTAAGGATTTTTGGCATCCATGTTTATGAAGGATATGGGTAGTTATCTGGTAATGTCCTGTCTGGCTTTAATATCAGAATAATACTGGCCTCATAAAATGAGTTGGGAAGTGCTTCTTTTCTTATATTTTCTAGAAGATTTTATGAAGAAACATTTTTAATAAAATCGAAGTACTTGAGTAACAAAAAACAAGGCATAAATGAGACATAGATTTTAAAAAGCATCATTTCCTTTGTTGCTGCTTAAATGTAGAAACTATAGAAGTGGTTGCCTTGTAGTTGTTCTCACAGTGTAGATACCCTCACTGAAAGCTGTGAGGAAAAGTAAACTGCAAAGAATCTACTCAGACTTATGTAGTCAATACAAGAAATGAATGTATAGACTTCAAAATAAGAAATAACAGACGGTTCTTCACAGAGTCAAATTGAAGATAAGTTTCAAAGACTGAAAACTTCTATTTGTGTTTATTAAAATATTTAGGTATAGATATATTCAGTTTGTGCTGAAATGCAAATTTTAAGCCTTTTGAAATTCTTAATGGTAATTGTAATTCTTAATATTTTATGTTTGACCCAAAGATAGAATATCTTTGAATGTATTTGAACGTAGAACATATTTGAAGGTATGCAAAATAGTTCTTTGGTTTGGTGACAGGATGTAACTGATGTAACTTTTGGAAAGAGAAGATCTTTGACCATTAATAATATGGCTGGCCTGGAAGTAACTGTGGATTTTAAGAAACTAATGAAATATTGTCGCATAAAACATGCATGGGCAAGAACTATTCACACTTTTCAGGTAAGAGGAGACTTTTATAAAACCTTTTAAATAATTTACCAACCTTAGAGCACCTTGCATTGTTTTCGTAAATTTTTGTTGCACTTATTAGCAAACAAAAATTAGGAAACAAAATACACAAAAGTACAGAACATAACAGAGAAGACGCCACCCTTTTGCTCTTTTTTGCTCCAGAGCTCTCTTTATTTTTAGAAACAAAGGCATTATAGGTAAAGTCTCCTCCTTCAGGTCTTCCCCTCCCTGCCTGAGTCTCCAGTATGGCTTGGCATGGCACTGTACTCATCTTATCTTTGGTTAAATTCTGATATTTTGTTCATCATGGATCCTTTTGTGCCTTAATTTTGATTTACAAAACTGTTACATTAAAATGTCTTGATTTATCTTGATTGCTGAGTTTCTTGGGAACCCCTTAAATTTTGTACTGGAGGTGAGTTCCTCACTTGCCTTGCCCTAGTCCTGGGCCTGCCTCCCGCCTTCCTCCAAAGTGACTTCTGCCCCGAATTTGGTATATATCACTCCTATTCATGTAGAAGCAATATATATGATTGTTTGCTGTGTTACTGAGGCTTATGTAAATGGTATAATCATGTTTCTATACTTTTGCAACTAGCTTTTATTTTTTATTTTTGGCCTTATCAACTTTGTGGGGTATAATGTGCATACAGTTTCATTATAAAGTTGGTTGAGTTTTGACAAGTGTATCCTCTCTCTCCATCTTTGTGAGGCAACCTTTTATCCCCCCGCCCCCAACTTATGTGGGAATATTGTTAGGTTTACAGAAGAGTTGGAATGATACTACAGAGAGTTTTCATATACCTTTCACCCAGCTTTCCTTGGTGTTGAACATTTTATAACTATGGCATATTTGTCAAAACTAAGAAATTACTATTGCTGTAAGACTGCTAACTAAACTATGCATATTCGAATTGCACCAGTTTTTCCATTAATGTCCTTTTGCTGTTCTAGGACAGCATATTGAGTTTAGTGCAACTTGCCTTTATGCTTTATTTTAATGCCCTTGAATTCTCATCTGTTATTAGTGAGTCTCTTATTTATCTCTTTGTTTTGAGCTTCCTTCTCTGCTGCTGGTATGTTGCTTTAATGGAGAGGTTGCATCAACCTTCATTTTTTTTTTTTGAGACAGTCTCGCTGTGTCGCCCAGGCTGGAGTGCAGTGGTGCGATCTTGGCTCACTGTAAGTTCCACCTCCCAGGTTCAAGTGATTCTCCTGCCTCAGCTTCCCGAGTAGCTGGGATTACAGGCGCATGCCACCACGCCTGGCTAATTTCTGTATTCTTAGTAGAGACGGGGTTTCACCATGTTGGTCAGGCTGGTCTCGAACTCCTGACCTTGTGATCTGCCCATCTCGGCCTCCCAAAGTGCTGGGATTACAGGCCTGAGCCACTGCACCCGGCCCAACCCTCGTTTTTATGCAGAAAAATTTAGGTCAGCCCAAATTTTCTACTAGTAAACAAACATTAATTAGCGTAGAGTTTTGTTTTGTTTTTTAAGTGGGTGGGGCTTTATTTATTAACTTACCCCATCTCGATTCCAAAAAGAATTTGAAATGGCTTATTAAAAATGCCCACAATTCAGCTGATTTTTTTTTTTTTTTTTAAGGTAAAAAAGGGTCTGGTGTGGTGGCTCACGCTTGTAATCCCAGCACTTTGGGAGGCCGACGTGGGTGGATCACTTGTGGTCAGGAGTTCAAGACCAACCCTGGCCAACATGGTAAAACCCCATCTCTACTAAAAAATACAAAAAAAGTAACTGGGCATGGTGGTGGGCACCTCTAAACCCAGCTATTTGAGAGGCTGAGGCATGAGAATCACTTGATCCTGGGAGGCAGAGGTTGCAGCAAGCTGAGATTGTGCCACTGCACTCCAGCCCGGGCAACAGAGGGAGATTCCATCTCAAAAAAAGAAAAAAAAAATATATATATATATATATATGTTTATATAGAAAGGATGTCAAGTGAAAAATAAGGATGATAAAATGGTTCTTGCCAGGGGTGGTTGGAATGCAGCCATGCCCGCTTCCCTGTTTGCTAATGTCGATTGCAGATTTGGCTTTAAGTTCCCTTAAGACCAAAGTTCCCCAGGTAAAGAGAGAGTAAAAGTGTAATATTTCTGGCTCTGGGTCCTGAAGAATTTCTTCCATGGATCTCTATGATGCCATCCTTCACCTTTAGGAAATTTTCTTTTTCTCAGTTTCCTCTGTTCTGTCTCTCTAGAATTCCTAATATGTGCGTATTAGACTTCCAGAAGTGGTTACCTAAATTTCTTATCAAACTCTCTTATTTTCCTTCTCATCACTTTGCTCTATTTTCTGAGAGATTTCGTTAAATTTATAATCCAGTTTTTTTTATAAGAACGAATGAAGAGTAAAGGTGTCTTTATTATTACTGGGTTGAGGTTGGAGTAGATATCTTTCTGGTTCTTATTTCATGGTTGAAGTAGCATCTCTTAGCTCTAAGAACATTCATGATTGTTATATCAACACACTGTTTCTTCCAAGTTCAATTCAGTTCAACAAATACTTACTGAGTCAGACTCTGTTCTTGGTGTTTGGTACAGGTCAGTCTATAAAACAGACAAAGATTCTTGCCATTGTGAAGCTTAAATTTGGTGGGGAAGGGGATAGAGACAGACACAGTCATAAAAATAAAAAAAATAAAAACAAAAACAAGAAAAAAAACTCTGTGTTATGTTAGAAGGTGGCAAATCCTGTGGAAAAGAGGTGGGAGTGGGTGCAATTGTGATTTTAAATAGAATGTCGATGTAAGCCTCATTGAGAAGATAACATTTTATCCAAAGATTTGAAGAAGGAAAAGAAGTTAACCATGTGAGTATCTGGGACAGGAGCATTCTAGGTTGAGGAATAACCAAGGGCAGGGTTCTAAGGTGAGAGTCTGTCTGGTATAGTTGAGAAGCAGGAATAGCAAGGTGGCCACTGTGGGAGACTGACAGGAAATGAGACAGGAAAATTAATATGAGGTAAAGAGGGCAGGAGGATGGTGGGGCCAGGTCACCTCCTAGGGCATTTGAAGGCCTGCACTATCCAGTATGTTAGCCACTAGCCGCGTGTAGCTATTGAGCACTGGAAATGTGGCTAGAGTGACTGAAGAACTAAATTTTAATTTTAAAAATGGATACTAGGCTGGGCACAGTGTCTCACACCTGTAATCCCAGTACTTTGGGAGGCTGAGGTGGGCGGGTCAATTGAGCCCAGGAGTTCAAGACCAGCCTGGGCAACATAGTGAAACCCCATCTCTACAAAAAATACAAAACATTAGCCAGACATGGTGGCATGCACCCATGGTCCCAGCTACTCGGGGGTCTGAGGTGGGAGGATTTCCAGAGTCTGGGAGCTGGAGGCTGCAGTGAGCTGAGATTGCGCCACTGCACTCTAGCCCGGGTGACAGAGTGAGACCCTGTCTCAAAAACAAAAACAAATAAACAAAACAAAAGTTACTAGATACAGTCATTGGAAAACTTCTGTATGTTGGAAAAACTATGTTTGGAATAACTTGGGTATGTGAATCTTCTTTTTCAACTACAAATTTTATGAACTCAGAAATAGATTAAGTATTTCTGATGAAAATTTAGTATCCAAATTGGACTGTTCTGGTTATATAAAATATAGAATTTCAAAGATGTAGTCTTTTATTAATAATTTAATATTGATTATATGTTAAAATGATATTTTGGATATGTTAGCTTAAGTAAAATACAGGTATATTATTAACATTAATTCTATCCATTTCTTTTTTAATGAGACTACTAGAAAATTTTAAGCTGCATATTTTATATTTGTATTGGACAGTGCTGTTCTAGACTATTTTAAGGACTTTGGCTTTTACCTGAGTGAAATGGGGAGCTGTTGAAGATTTTGTGGCTCTTCATACAAGTGGTTGAGCTGTAGAACCAATTTATAGAATAGACATATACATAATTAAAAGTAAATATAGGAAACTTACTTCCTTAAGAAGTTTGACAGTTCTGATTTTCAAGGGAGATTTAAAGCAATGAGGAAATTATTTATAGCAGGTTATCAAGGTGAAGTTAGGTGTCTTACTTTCTGAGGTAGACTTAAGTACCATCTTGGAGTGCAGAATTCCAGGGACAGCAGATCTTTGGCTCCTGTAGCATGACATTTTAATTTTTAATCATCATTCACTCCATGAGGCACTGGAGAAAGAACAGTGAGTAGGATAAAGGTGAAGCTCTGCCTTCATGGAGCTTAGGGTCAGTACAGCCTGTGATAGAGGAAGTACAGGGTGCTGGAGAGTAATAGATGGGGCGGCTACTCCAGACATGGGCCAAATTGAGGCCATGGACTGAGGTATGCTGACAGGACCTGGAAGTCCCTTGTGCTGGGTGGAGCATGGTTCATGGAAAAGAAAGGGAAAAAAGTAGGGAGAGGAGCAGGGCCAAGCTGGCTCTTGAAGGGCTTTACAAACACATTAACGGGTTAGGACTTTATTTGGAGTCCCTGCGAGTCATTAGAGGTTTTAAGCAGCATCTAATATGATTGGGTTGGCATTTTACAAATATCACTGTGGCTGCCATGAGGATGATGGATTGGGCAAGAGAAGGTACAGGGAGACTGATAATGAGAGCATTAAGTATTAATAATAGTATATCTACTATTATTACTATATTTTTCTCAGTGTTGCTTAATAATTAAGAACTAGGTTAGCTGAGTTTAGGTAGACATTTTCATATTTGAGAATGTACAATATAAAGTCCAAGGTGAAGAGTGGTGCCATATATCTGTGGAAATGTATGTAATCAAATACCATTTATGTCAATTTCTGAGACCCAGCAACATCGGAAAGATGTATTTATCAAACTTTTACAATCTGAGGAGCTGCTTCAAACTCTCTGTCTACGGAGATAGAAGAGCTTGCTAAGCAAGAGTTTATTTGCAGCGGATGTGTATTTTTTACTTGCCCCATCTTGTCAGTTGTCTTCCCACAATTTTTCCTTTGGCAGGAGCAATGTCAGAGCAATGGGGGAGATAATGGTACAAACCACTTCTTTGTCTGTGTTGGCACTGGATCCGCTGACTCAGAATATAGGACTAAGAATAGCCCTCAAACTTGAAATTGTTTTCTTACAGTTACACGGTGATATTGAGTATTTTTCTTGCCTATCCAATTTTTTGTTAAAAGACAAAGGTTCATTGTTTTCTTTTTTGTTTATCTTGATAAAAGAAAGAAATTGCCCAACAATGGAAAAATACAGACAAGTAGGAGAAAAAAAAGTCATCCATAGGCCTTCCGTTTGGAAACATTAATAAAAAATTTGGTAGAATTTCTCTCCTTTTTTGTGATTTGTTTTGTTTCATTGTACATAGCTGTGTTCTTTTTTTATATACTTGTTTTGGATCAGAGTAACTATATTGCTATGCAGTTTTGACCATTCTCTATGTGTGTATATACCTATCTATCTGTCTATATATATATATAGATATATATATGGTTTTTAAAATGTTGCTTTAAAGTATCTCTGATGTTCACAAAATAGTATGTCAACTGTGTATATATTATATATATAAGTATATAATATATATTCACCTATTAGTTGCTACTTAAAATTTCTATATTTTATCATTACATGTAATATTTTATATACATATATTTATATATAATATATCTATATATTTACCTATTACTGGCTACTTAAAGTTTTCATATTTTGCCATTATATGTAATAATGGGTTAACACATTTACACATGAAGCCTGTACCATCATTTCAGTCTTTTATTAGGAAAGGTTTAATACTGCATGCAGTCTTTAAAATTTGCTGCTGGGTTTCTACAAGCCAGTTGTGGACCTATGAAACCTGAACTTAGCAGCATGTTTAGCAGTGTGTTTAGAGTTCTTGGAGGATGAATAAAAATGGAACCCATAAAATGGACACATAATAATAGTCTGGCCAGGTAGAAGTGCTTGAGAGCACTTTGAACACTTGTCTCCTTTCCTTGTTTGTAAACTGTCTGAACCTGTTTTATAGCATTTAGTCTTCACACCATATTTTTCCTCCCAGGGGTCCGAGGAGCAAACGGTTGTCTATGTGGTGGGGAAGGCGGGCCGCCAGCACTGGCAGCATGTCTACACCGCCGTGACCAGGGGCCGCTGCCGAGTGTATGTGATTGCAGAGGAGTCTCAGCTCCGGAATGCCATTATGAAAAACAGTTTTCCTAGAAAAACTCGTTTGAAACATTTCTTGCAAAGTAAGCTCTCCTCTAGCGGCGCACCTCCAGCAGATTTTCAGTCCCCACAGAAGAGCTCTGGAGACAGTGGAGGACCCAGCACACCGTCAGCATCTCCACTCCCTGTAGTCACAGACCACGCCATGACAAATGATGTCACCTGGAGTGAGGCCTCTTCGCCTGATGAGAGGACACTCACCTTTGCTGAAAGATGGCAATTATCTTCACCTGATGGAGTAGATACAGATGATGATTTACCAAAATCGCGAGCGTCCAAAAGAACCTGTGGTGTGAATGATGATGAAAGTCCAAGCAAAATTTTTATGGTAGGAGTGATGTTTGCATGTTCCCAAGTTTTATTTAAATATCGCTAACTTCGGTGTGCTTATAAATGACTGTGTGCTTTTATTAGTGTTGCATTGTGCTGTTGGACTTAAAAACAGTTGTTTTTCTCATTTCTGTCAAATTTCCCTTACCTCACTGATTTCCCATTCATTTCCTCACTCCTTTTCTCCTTCCCAGCCTCTAACTGAAGACAACTCCCCAAAGTTCAGTTCTTTTTTCCTTTGAGAACTGACTCATTCTCACAGTTTCAGCCATCTCCTTGGCACCAGTGATTTGGCTAACAAAGTTTTGACTATAGTAACATTTCAGGCACCAGGAATTAGAGATAAGTAAGTGACAGTTCTCACTCTCACACTGATTGTCATGGTGGAGACAGTCGGCTATCAGTAATGTGGTGATTTGCTGAGTGCTCTGGCACTGAAGAGGAGTTAATGAACCAGCTGCCTAATCTGCATCTTTGTTCCCAGAAATTGATTTTCTGGAACCACAGCCCAGAATCTTACTCTCTTTTCCAATTTCTCCATTTCAATCACCATCTTCCTAGTTACATGGCTTAAAATCTTAGAATCACCATGGACTCGCCTTCCTTTCACTCTCTACCATCTTCTTGGATGGTTGGTGACCTGGCTGCCCTCCCCTTTCTTGTTCCCATTCTCGTAATGTAGCATTCCCCCTTTTCCATGGTTTTGCTTTCCAAGGTTTCAGTTACCCATGGTCAACCGTGGTCCAAAAATATTAAAGGGAAAATTCCAGAAATAAACAATTCGTCAATTTTAAATTGCATGCCATTCTGGGCAGTGTGATGAAATCTCACACCATCTCATTCCATGAATCCTCCCTTTGTCCAGTGTGTCCACACTGTGGACACTCCCCACCTGTTAGTCACTTGCCACCATCTTAGTTATCGGAGTAAGTCTCAGTGTTGCAGTGCTTGTGTCAAGTGGTCCTTATTTTACTGAATTACTTTATTTTTTATGTTATTGTTGCTAATTTTTTACTGTGCCTATTTATACATTAACCTTTTTTATAGGTATGTATGTATAGGAAAAACCAATACATTTGGGTCTGGTAGTATTCAAGGCTTCAGGTGTCCGTTAAGATTCACTTCTTTGTTCAAAAGCTTCAGAGACTCCCAGGTGCCTACAACATAAATTCTAGACTATTTAGCTTGGCATTTGAGACCTTTCTCAATTTGATTCCAGTTTTCTCAACATCATTTCATTTCCCACTATGCTTTTTCTGCTTTTGTCAAGCTAGTGTCTTCAACTCACTAAAATGAATCAAACTTTTTCATCCTTCTTTTGACTCTTGCTGTGTCCCTCATCTTGAATGCCTTTTTCTGTCTCCTTCTCATTCAGCATTTGAAAAAAACATTTAGCAAAAAATTGAAAAAATAAAAATAAAAACCTGCCAGTCACTGATCTAAATGTTAAGGGAGGAAAGCACACCAGTGCTGGCTTTGTGGACATTATATTCCAGCATAGGCAATAAATACAAGAGAAAATCAAATTTCAGATTAAGAGTCTATGAAGATGAAAAACAAGGCAAGGACATAGGGAATGGCAGGGGGTGTGGTGGGCAGGAGGTGCTATTTTGACCGGTCATGCCTCCCTAAAAAGGTGACATGTGAGCTGAGCACTGAATGTTACCAAGGAGCAGCATGGGGGCCTCTAAGGATGTAGATAATGCAAAGCCTGGAAAGGGAATGATTTTATTCAAAGAGGAAGGCAGGTTGGCCTAGTGCAGTGCTCATGCCTGTAATCCCAGTACTTTGGGAGGCTGAGGCGGGTGGATCACCTGAAATCAGGAGTTTGAGACCAGCCTGGCCAACATGGTGAAACCCCTTCTCTACTAAAAATACAAAAAATTAGCCAGGCATGGTGGCAGGCACCTGTAATCCCCGCTACTCGAGAGGCTGAGGGAGGAGAGTCACTTGAACCCAGGAGGTGAGGTTGCAGTGAGCCGAGATTGCACCACTGCACTCCAGCATGGGCAACAAGAGCAAAACTCCATCTCAAAAACAAAACAAAACAAAACAAAGAGGAAGGCGGGCTAAGGTGGCTAGTGAGCGAGGAAGAGGGTGCAGGTGCTGGTGTTGGAGAGATGGGCAGGGCCACGGGAATGAGTTGGGATTTTATTCTGCTTGCAGTGGGAATTCATTTGAGGGCTGGAAGCAGTGGTGTAATATCATCTGATGCCTGCTTAAACATAGTCCCAACATGGTGGCTCATACCTGTAATCCCAGCACTTTGGGAGGCGGAGGTGAGAGAATCGCCTGAGCCCAGGAGTTTGAGACCAGCCTGGGTAATATGGTGAACCCCCATCTCTACTAAAAATACAAAAGTTAACTGGGCATGGTGGCATGCACCTATAGTCCCAGCTACTCGGGAGGCTGAGAGGTCGAGGCTGCAGTAAGCTGTGATTGCATCACGGTACTCCAGCCTGGGTGACAGAGCAAGAGCCTGTCTCAAAAACAAAACCACAATCCCTGCTGGGTGTGGTGGCTCACACTTGTAATTCCAACACCTTCAGGAGCCAGGCGGGAGGATCGCTTGAGCCCGGGAGTTTGAGACCAAACTGGGCAATATAGTGAGATTCCAGCTCTATAAAAATAGTAAAAAATTAGCTGAACGTGGTAGTGCATATCTGTAGTCCCAGCTACCCGGGAAGCTAAGGTAGGAGGATTGCTTCATCTCAGGAGTTCCAGGCTGTAGTGAGCTGTGATTGTGACATCCCTTTCCAGCCTGGGTGACAGACCAAAACCCTGTCTCAAAAAAAAAAAAAAAAAAAAGCAAGTCTAGGCACAGTGGCTCACACCTGTAATCCTAGCTCTTTGGGAGGCCAAGGTGGGCGGATCACTTGAGCCCAGAAGTGCAAGACCAGCCTGAGCAACATGGCGAAACCCCATCTCTACCAAAAATGCAAACAAAAATTAGCTGGGGGTGGTGCTGGGTGCCTGTTGTCTTAGCTGCTTAGGAGACTGAGGTGGGAGGATCACCTGACCCCAGGAGGTTGAGGCTGCAGTGAGCTGTGATGGTGCCACTGCATTCCAGCCTGGGCGACAGAATGAGACCCTGTCTCAAAAATACATACATACATACATACATACATACATACATACATACATACATACAAAATAAACAATCCCTCTGGCTTCCGTGGAGAGGGAACTGTGGAAAGTGAAGGGGAAGTGAGGAGACCAGTAGGAGGTCATCATGGGGAGAGCCTAGTGAAAGAGTGGGGCTGGTAATCTGTGGTTGGAGTGTGGGTGCATTTTGGAGATGGAGTCTGTGTGACTTTCTGATTAGATGTGATGAGGTAAAAGAGAAAGTAATCCAGGATGATTCCTGGATTTCTGGCTAAAGCAATTTGGGGAATAGCAGTGCCATTTCCTGAGATGGGAAAGATGTGAGGATGAGAACTCGTTTGGGGAAATAAAGCGTTCTCTTGTGGCGTGCTGTTGTTTAAGGTACTAATTGGAAATGTACCTGGACTTGTTGAGTAAGTCAGTGGTTGGTAGAGGAGTTTAGAGCCTCAGCAGGGAGTAGGGTAGGAAAGGCCCACTTGGGAGTCATTGGCATGTAGTGATATTGAAAGGACTAGGTGAGTTAATTTCAGGAGAGACTGCAGATAGAGGAGGGGGCCTGATGACAGAATTCTGGGGTATTCCCAGCTTTTAGAGATCTGGCAGAGGAGGAGGAACTAAAAAGGAGTGTGAGTGAGATAGAAGGAAAACCAGGGCTGTGGGGAGGGAATAAAAGCCTGGACTGAGGGGGCTGGTGAGAGAATGGGAGCCGAAAGGGTGGAGGAAGCAGTGGAGGCAGGTTTTGAAGAGGGCTGCTGAAAAAAGAAGGAAAGGTGGTTGTATCTGAATAGAGGACTTGTGGTCAAGGAAAACTTTATTGGTTTGTTTACTTTGGATGGGTACATTAAGGCATCTTAGTGTGTTGCTAGAATGGTCCAATGGAGAACCAGAAATTCATGATTCAGGGAGAGAGGATAATTGCAGAATTGGAGTCCTGACGTGGGTAAGATGGGAAAAATCAAGAGAATAACTAGAGGGGTTGCCCTGAGACAGGATTAGGGACAGAGGACCCTTTTTCCATGACAACCAGAAGGAATGGGTGTAGTATGTTCGGTATATATAGCAGAGGGAAGATAAAGTAGTTCCAAGCTGATCACCTCATGCCATCCTCTCTCTCTTCTTATTATAATCCAGCTCAGTTTCTGTGTTGTTCCTGGAGGCTTCTTTTTCTCTGAACTCCTGTAGGAGGGCACACACCCCTTCTGTACTGCACCTGCAGTAACCTTGTTTGACTCTGTAAATAAAGCTTCTTGAGGACAGTGTATCATTTTTGATCTGCTAGAACATTTGGTACAATTGCTGTTCACATGGTAATACCTCAAAAATACTTAGTGATCAAAATATGAGTCATGAATATATGGCGATGAAACTTTTTTTAAAAAAATCAGACATTCAGAATATCGTTCTTTCAGATTGTACTGAAAGTCATACTTTTATTCTTGTAGTGCCCCCCCTTTAGTTTGACAATTCCTTTTGGAATTGCTTTTGAGGCAGTAAAAGATCCTTTTGAATGTTTATAAGGGAAGCAAACTTCTGTTGAGACCTATTCTGAGTTTAGGAAATAACCCAAAGGCATTTGCTTTCTAGTTTTAGGAGTTAGAGGATCCAATTTGGGTAATGGATTTTGTGTTAAAAAGAAAAAAAAGGTGGGATTATAAGTAATTTCCAAATGTGGTTCTAATAGAAGTGTAAGAATTGCTTTAAGTGCTGGCAGCAGACTTGTTCAGTTGAGTCTTTAAGCTTCCAAGGCTGTAATAAAGGTAAGAAGGGGCCACAGGGGGAACCCAGGGGAGAAAGTGCTAGTGTAACCTGCCAGAACCAGGCTGAGTTGTAAATGGGGAATACTTACATCCTCTGTCCCCATATGGATATGGCACAGGGAAAAGGTTCTCTAGGAGTCGGTCTGACACAGGGCACGGTGTGTGGAGTCCTGGCACATTAGGAGGCTACAGATGTAGAACAGCATGGCTGGAGCACAGGGCACAGTGAGAGGATGGGCCGCAGACACAGGAACTGGCAGGGAGGATGGACACAGGGTCTTCTGAAGAGGTCGTAGATTCTTCTGATTGCAATTGAGAACAGTAGAAGCATTTTAAGTGCTCTGTGAATTGAAATTTATGAAGGTGATGTTGACTGAGGTTTAGTGGATGATGATGGTTAGGGAGAGAGTAGGGAATGAGTTCTCAGCCAAAAGATTATTTCAGTAACCTGCGTAAAATGAGGAGGTTGTAACATTAGGTAGTAGCAATGGGGTTGGAGAAGAGATGCTAAGGATAGAGCTGATGGGACTTAATGATCAGTTGGATTCAGGTGGGGTTGGGCCTGAGGATAACTCCAAGACTTCTGGCTAAGGCATACAGGTGGATCCACCACCATTAACCAGATTGGGAAAACAGTCTGAGGGTCGGGTTTTGTGGGAAAAGTGATTAAAATGGACATAGTTGAGGGTGGAGGGGGAAGTTTCTTCTTTTTCCCCTCTTGGACAGTAGAATCCCTGCTGATTCTAGGTTCCATTCTGTACCCCAGGTCAACTCTTTGATAGAATTTCCATCTCAGGAAAACATCTTTTTCTGAAATTAAACTTGTCATCTCTTACAGAGGTCCTGGAATAAGGCTTTTGACATGAGCAGAAAAGAGAGGCAATTCCAAAGAAGCACCCTTTTCCTAAAATTGAATTGTGCTTACTCTTTTCATTTCTTTATGGTGGTGAAACTTCATCATGACGATACTGGCCCACTTCAGAATCATCAGTAGCACAAAGAATATGACTGTGGCATTGCAATGTTTTATCTTACACATCCAGAACTGACTTCATGGGCAGGCAACATGGGCAGTCCTCCAGGACTCAGGCCTGCACTTAAAAAAAAAAAAAAAAGTTCTGTAATCACCATCTTGAAATTCTTAATTTTGAACAAGGGGCCATCATTTTAATTTTGGACTGGGCTGCCAAATTATGTAGTGGGCCCTGTCTACACCTTTAGAAGTTAGACACACATACTAATTCAGTACACAGTTACTTCTAAATGCCAGACCCAGAGCTGGGTGCTAGAGATACCACAGTGAGCAAAGCAGATGTGATCCTACAAGGAGCTGATGGCCAATTGCTTTGGTTGCTCAAGCCTTTCAAGGGTTGGGGAAGGTGCATGATTTCTTTTTCTGAAGCAGAGGGAATACAAGTACATAGGGTAGACTAACTACATTTTTACAAAATTAACTTTGTTATTTTAATTGTTCTAACAGGTGGGAGAATCTCCACAAGTGTCTTCCAGACTTCAGAATTTGAGACTGAATAATTTAATTCCCAGGCAACTTTTCAAGCCCACAGATAATCAAGAAACTTAGTTTTATTTCAAATTGTTCAGAGTAACTATTTTTTTCTATTGGAGACAAAATGAACATCGTAACGTCAAAGTACCAAGATAAAAAAAGTTTCCTATAACTGGAGTTTTAAGGTATTTGTGTTAGCAAATGTTTTAAATCCATTTAATCAAAGTATTAATGATTTCAACACATGTCATCATGAGAACTGGTAGCACTGGACATAAGTGAAGAGATTAGATATTTTATATACATATATATTTTTATACAATTATGTACATTAAGCCAGGCGCGATGGCTCATGCCTGTAATCCCAGCACTTTGGGAGGCTGAGGCAGGTGGATCACCAGAGGCCAGGAGTTTGAGACCAGCCTGACCAACATGGTGAAACCCCATCTCTACTAAAAATGCAAAAATTATATGGGTGTGGTAGCACATGCCTGTAATCTCAGCTACTCAGGAGGCTGAGGCAGAAGAATCGCTTGAACCCGGGAGGCGGAGGTTGCAGTGAGCTGAGATCGCACCACTGCACTCCATCCTGGGTGGCAGAGCGAGACTCCGTCTCCAAAAAAAACAAAAAAAAAAAAAGAAAATTATGTACATTAAAACATGTTGTATTTTTAGGATAATGCCTCGTAACTTTGATGATCGTTGTGTGTTATCTTTGCCAATGGGTTGAAGCAGTGGCAAAGAAAAAAGGTGTAATTACATCTGTTTATGTTATTGACATGCCTCCTAGGATGTTGAAATGTGGTCATTTTACAAGACTGCTGCTCACTTCATCACTGCTGCCTGGGGCCCAGCCTACCTGGGACTTTTCCTTGGAAGTGCTTTCTGAGTTGGGAGCACATTGTTCTGAATATGTTCCACTTAGGAAGTTTTTTTCTCTCTCAGAATGATTTGATTTTTAAATTTTTATTTATGTTAAATGGTCAAAGAAAAAGTCAAGATGAAAAATGTATCTGTTAACCCATTTATGCCTAGTGGTCCATTATTGGGACACTAAACATGTGAGAGTTATTTATATCCCACTGCTCAAAGTCATCACCAACGTCTGATTGCAAAAATTCAGAAAGTTGCAACCTCAGGCATAAATGGTTAATAGCTTTATTGAGATATAATTCACATACATTTCACCCATTTTAAGTATACAATTCAGTGGCTTTTAGTATGTTCATCAAATTGGACAACTACCATTATTATCAATTTTAGAACTTTTTTTTTTTTTAATGATAGAGACAAGGTCTCACTATGTTTCCCAGGTTGATCTCGAACTCCTGAGCTCAAGTGATCCTCCCACCTTGGCCTCCCAAAGTGTTAGGATTACAAGTGTGAGCCAGCGTGCCCAACCTGGAACATTTTCATACCCTACAAAGAAACCTCACACTCTGGCCGGGCGTGGTGGCTCATGCCTGTAATCCCAGCACTTTGGGAGGCTGAGGTGAGCAGATCACCTGAGGTCGGGAGTTTGAGACCAGCCTGACCAACATGGAGAAACCCCGTCTCTACTAAAAATACAAAATTAGCCGGGAATGGTGGCACATGCCTGTAATCCCAGCTACTTGGGAGGCTGAGGCATGAGAATCGCTTGAATCCAGGAGGTGGAGGTTGCGGTGAGCTGAGTCACGCCATTGCACTCCAGCCTGGACAATAAGAGCAAAACTCCATCTCAAAAAAAAGAGAAACCTCACACTCCTTAGCAGTAATTCCCCGACTTCCCCCATCCCTAGGTAACCTGATTTACCTAGTCCCAATAGACTTGCCTATTGCAGACATGTGGTTCTTTGTTCCTGACTTATTTGACTAGCATAATGTTTTCAGACTCCATCCGTGTTGTACCAGTGATGTGTCAGTGCTTCGTCTCTTTTATTGCCAAATAATATCCCAGTATATGGATAAAGGACATTGAATTTGTCCATTCATCAGTTGATGGACATTTATTTGGGTTATTTCCTAATTTTTGGCTATTATGAAATGCTGCTATGAACATCTGTGTGTAAGGTTTTATGTGGACATATGCTTTCACTTCTTTTGGGTATATAACTAGGAGTAGAATTGATGGGTCATATGGTAACTCTATGTTTAACATTTTGAGGCACTGCCAGACTTTTTCCAAACCAGCTGCACCAATTTATATTCTCACCAGCAGTGTATGAGAGTTCCAGTTTCTCCCTATTCTCTCCAACGTTTATTATTATCTGACTTCTTGATTATAGCCATCCTAGTGGGTATGAAGTAGTATTTCATTGTGGTTTTGATTTGCATTTTTCTTATGGCTAGTGATGTTAAATAGCTTTCATGTGACTATTGGCCATTTCTATGTCCCCTAGAGAAATGTATATTCAGATCTTTTGCACACTTTTAAATTGGATATTTTTTCTTTCTATCACTGAAATCTGTATTATTGAGGGTTTTCCAGAGGGATGGAACCAATAGGATATATGTGGATATAAAAGGGACTTTATTAGTGTATTAGTTAGGGTACCCCAGAGGGATACAACTAATAGGATATATATATGTGGGGGGGGGGGGCAGGGAGTTTATTAAGTATTAACTTACATGATCACAAGGTCCCACAATAGGTTGTCTGCAAGCCTGAGGAGCAAGGATAGCCAGTTGGAGTCTCAGAACTGAAGAACTTGGAGTCTGATGTTTAAGGGCAGGAAGCATCCAGCACAAGAGAAAGATGTAGGCTGGGAGCCTAGGCCAGTCTTGCCTTTTCACGCTTTTCTGCCTGCTTTATATTTGCTGGCAGCTGATTAGATTGTGCCCACCAGATTAAGGGTGGGTCTGCCCTCCCCAGCCCACTGACTCAAATGTTAATCTCCTTTGGCAACACCCTCACAGACACACCCAGGATCAACACTTTGCATCCTTCAATCCAATCAAGTTGACACTCAGTATTAACCATCACAATAAGAGAGAATTGGCTCACACGATTATAAAGCAAAGTCCCACGATAGGCCATCTGCAAGCTGGGGAAGGAGAGAAGCTGATAGCATGGCTCAGTCCAAGTCTGAAAGCCTCAAAACCAGGGATGCTGACAGTGCAGCCCTCAGTCTGAGGCCAAAGGCCCAGGAGCCTCTGGGAAACAATTGGTGCAAGTCCTAGAGTCCAAAGGTGGAAAAACCTGGAGTCTGGTGTCCAAGGGCAGAAGGAGAGGAGGTCAAGCATTCTGCACAGCACAGGAAGAAAGAGAGGGAGCAGACTCAGCAAGCACACTGCTTATCTCTGTTTGTCCACCTGCTGTGTTCTAGCCTCACTGGCAGCCAACTCGATGGTGCCCACCCACACTGAGGGTGGGTCTTCCTCTCCCACTCCACTGACTCCAATGTCAGTCTCCGTCAGCAACACCCTCACAGACACACAGGGGAGCAATGCTTCATCAGCCATCCAGGTATCTCTCAATCTAGTTGACACCTAATATTAACCATCAGAAAATGTAAGAATTCTTTACATTTTCAACATTTAAGTCCATTATCAGAAACATAATTTGCAAAATTTTCCTCCCATTCTGTGAATTTTATTTTAATTAACTTGATAGTATCTGATATGGTTTGTCTCTCTGTCCCCACCCAAATCTCATCTCACATTGTAATCCCTATGTGTTGAGGAAGGATCCTGGTGGGAGGTGATTGGATCATGGGGGTGGTTTCCCCCATGCTGTTCTGGTGATGGTGAGTTCTCATGATAGCTGGTGGTTTTAAAGTATGGCACTCCTGCCCCAATCCCCTTCTGCCACCTTGTAAAGAAGGTGCTTGCTTCTCCTTTACCTTTTGCCATGATTGTGGTTTTCTGAGGCCTCCCCAGCCATGTGGAACTGTGAGTCAATTAAACCTCTTTTCTTTATAAATTACTCAGTCTCAGGTGTGAAAATGGACTACTAAGTGTCCTTTGAGGCCCAAGTTTTAAATTCTGATGATGACCAGTGTATCTGTTTTTGTTGTTGCTGCTGCTTGTGCTTTTGGTGTTATATCCAAGAAACTATTGCCTATCCAAAGTCATGATGATTTACTACAATTTTTTCTTCTAATAATTTACAAGTTTTGGCTCTTACACTTAGATCTTTGATTCACTTTTAGTTAATTTTGTATATGGTGTGAGGTAGGGATCCCACTTTATTCTTTTGCATGTGACAATTCAATTGTTCAGCTCCATTTATTGAAGAGATTATTCTTTCCCCATTGAATTGTCTTGGTACCCTTGTCAAAAATTAGTTGACTGTAAATGTGAGGGTGTATTTATGGATTTTAAATTCTATTCAATTGATTCATGCATCTTTTTTTTTTTTTTCTTCTTCGAGACGGAGTCTTGCCCTGTTGCCCAGGCTGGAGTGTGGTGGCTCGATCTCAGCTCACTGCAAGTTCCGCCTCCCAGGTTCATGCCATTCTCCTGCCTCAGCCTCCCAAGTAGCTGGGACTACAGGCACCCACCACCATGCCTGGCTAATTTTTTTTGTATTTTTAGTAGAGACGGGGTTTCACCGTGTTAGCCAGAATGGTCTTGATCTCCTGACCTCGTGATCTGCCCACCTTGGCCTCCCAAAGTGCTGGGATTACAGGCCTGAGCCACTGTGCCCAGCCCAATTCATGCATCTTTTTTCTTTTTCTTTCTTTCTTTTTTTTTTTCTGAGATGGAGTCTCACTCTGTCACCCAGGCTGGAGTGCAGTGGTGCCATCTCAGCTCACTGCAACCACCATCTCCTTGTTTCAAGCAATTCTCATGCCTCAGCCTCCCGAGTAGCAGGCATTACAGGTGCTTGCCACCACGCTTGGCTAATTTTTTGTATTTTTAGTAGACATGGGGTTTCACCATGTTGGCCAGGCTGGTCTCAAACTCCTGACCTCAGATGATCCGCTTACCTTGGCCTCCCAAAGTGCTGGCATTATAGACGTGAGGCACTGCGCCTGGCCCATATGTCTATTCTAATGCCAGCACCATATTGTCTTTATTATTGTAGCTTTGTAGAAAGTTTTGAAATTACGAAGTGTGAGTCCTTCAACTTTGTTCTTCTTTTTCAAGTTTGTTTTGGCTATTATGGGTCCCTACATTTCCATATGAATTTTAGGATCTACTTGTCAGTTTCTGCAAAGAAGCAAACTGGAATTTTGTTCAGGAGTGTGTTAAACCTACAGATTTGGGAACTATTGCCATTTTAACAGTATTAAATCTTTTGACTCATGAACACGGATGTCTTTCCATTTGCTTAGGAAAGACAGGCTGGGGTGTAGTGGTGCAATCACAGCTCACTGCAGCCTCTACCTCTCAGGCTCAAGCAGTCCAACCTCCTTAACCACCCCACCTCAACCACTCTTGTAGCTGGGACTACAGGCCTGCACCACCTCACCTGGCTAATTTTTGTATGTTTTGCAGAGATAGGGGTTCACCATGGTGCCCAGGCTGGTCTCGAACTCCTGGACTCAGGCAGTCTGCCCACCTCGACCTCCCAAAGTGCTGGGATGGTGTGAGCCATCATGCTTGGTTCTTCTTTAATTCTTTGTAGTTTTCAGAGTATAAGTTTTGTATTTCTTTTATTAAATTTACAATGCTTTTTGTTAAATTTATTTCAAAATATTTAATTTTTTATCCTGTTGTAAATGGATTTTCTTTATTTTGGTTCATTGCTGCTACTGTATAGAAATGCAGTTGATTTTTATATATTGATCTTGTATCTTCCAACCTTGCTGAACTTGTTTATTAGTTAAAGTGGGTTTTTAGTGGATTCCTTAGGATTTTCTATATAAGAGATCATATCATCTGCAAATAGAGATGCTTTTAGTGCTTCCTTTTTAATCTGTAGGCCTTTAATTTCATTTTCTTGCTAATTGCCCTGGTTAGAGCCCCTAGTATATTGTTGAATAGAAGTGGCAAGAGTGAATATCCTTGTCTTGTTCATCATATTAGGGAGAAAGCATTAAATCTGCCACCATTAACTGTGTTTGCTGTGGATCTTTCTTTTAAGTCCTTTATTGAGATGAAGAAATTCTCTTTTGTTCCTAGGTTGTTGTGTATGAAGGGACATTGAATTTTGTCAAATCCTTTCTCTATGTGTTGAGATCATCGTGTAGTTTTGTCCTTTATTGATGCAGTGTGGTAATTTTTGGATGTTAAATCAATCTTGTGTCCCTGGAGTAAATCTCACTTGGTCATAGTATACAATCCTTTGTATGTGCTGCTGGATTTGGCTTGCTGGTTTTTTGTTGGGGACTTTTGCATCTAAATTCATGAAAGATATTGGTCTGTAGTTTCTTTTCCTTGTGATGCCTTTGTTTGGTTTTGGTATCAGAGTAATAGTGACCACATAGAATGAGTTGTGAAGTGTCCCCTTGTCTTCTATTTTGGAAGAGTTTGTGAAGAATTGGTATTAACTCTTCTTTAAATTAATCTGGCCCTGGGCTTTTTTTGTGGGAAGTTTTTGTTTTGTTTTGTTTTTGTTTTTTGAGATGGAGTTTCGCTCTTGTTGTCCAGGCTGGAGTGCAATGGCATGATCTCGGCTCACCCCAATCTCCACCTCCCAGGTTCAAGTGATTCTCCTGCCTCAGCCTCCCAAGTAGCTGGGATTATATGCATGTGCTACCATGCCCAGCTAATTTTGTATTTTTAATAGAGACAGGGTTTCTCCACGTTGGTCAGGCTGGTCTCAAACTCCCGAACTCAAGTGATCCACCTGCCTCAGCCTCCCAAAGTGCTGGGATTACAAGTGTGAGCCACTGCGCCTGGCATGGGAAGTTTTAAAGCTACTGATTAAATTTCTTTACTTGTTATAGGTGTATTTAGCTTTTCCATTTCTTCTTGAGTCAGTTTTGACAGTTTTTCTGTAGAAATTTGCTCATTTAATCTATGTTTTTTAATTTTCTGACATACAGTCGATCATAGTATTCCTTTATGGTTTTTTAAATTTCTGTAAGGCTGGTAGTAAAGCCTCTGTTTCATTCCTGATTTTAGTAATTTGAGTCTCTTTTTTTCTTGGTTTAGCTAAAAGTTTATGAATTTTAATCTTTTTAAAGGACCAACTTTTGGTTTCATTGATTTTCTTTACTGTCTTCCTATTCTCTATTTCATTAATTTTAACTCTTGTCCTATTACTTTTAGGAGGGCCTCTTAAGGAGGGGTTGTATGCTGGCTTAAATTGAGGGTTGGTCAAAGTTCAAAAGCCTGGGGGAAGGAAGCTTAATATTTTCTCTAGATCAGTGAGTACAAGCAATTCAGCTAAGAATTCGCTTCATTTATGAAGCAAAGAATGGTAATTTTCAGGACAGTCTGTGTCTGATTTTGTTATAAGTAAATGGGGGAAGGGAGATAAACATCTGTGAGTCTTATCTAAGTCACCCTGGGAAGGATGGTTCTTTATAATAAGCCATTTCCTGGAACACACAGGCAATGGGCAGGGGGGTTACTACAACCTTATAGAAATAAGATTTCTTTAACTCTGCCTATATTTCAGGGTATAGTCCTCAGGTAAAGCTTCACACTGTCAAGAAGAACTTGAAAATACCTTTTTTCCATAAAAACACAATGAAACTAATACTATGTAATGGAATATTCCAAAGCACTAGTTCTTATAAATAACTATTGGCCAAAATACAAATAACTGACCCAATTCAAAATTCTCTAAGATTTCATTAAGATCCTTTTGTAGTTCATAAGCCTGATGCATGGGTGTTCATGCGCATGTGTGAGATGTGCCTCCCTCAAACCTTGTTATGGCGCCAGCCCATTACTGGTCTGTCATGAAAAAAAATATTTCAGTAAAAGAGGATACTTCTAGTATCCTTTTTAAAATTTAAATTGGAAGCAAATAGTATTTCATCCCAGCATGTTAAAATTGCAAGGGTCATCTACCCCAGCTTACCATTTGCTAAACACCCATCAGTCACCAGTGGAACACACATTTCCAATGCTAAAGGTCTTGACTGCTTGGTGAAAACCACTTTGCAACACTGGTGTTGGAAATTACTGTATTATATTAAGCTGAAATCTACCTCATTGGAACCTCTGCTTATAAGTCCTGAGTCTCATGTAGTTCAGACCTTGTCTCTTCTGCCCCATCTGGCTACTTATCTCCAGTTTCTTCTGCCAGTCTTCCGGTGGCATAGCCCCAAACCCTTTCACTTCATAGTTTGTCACTGCCCTTTTTAAGAGGACTGGGGTGCTCAGAACTTATAGGCTGACCCTAGCTCTTCCTTTGGCCTGGTCACTATATTTGAAAAGTGCTACCTGAAATCATAAGAGCTTTTTTGTTTTGTTTTTAACAGCCATTTTCTATTGTTGATTCATTTTAGTTTTGGTTACAACTGAAATATCTATCTTTCACATGAAATATAGCTTCTCATTTGCCTTTCTTCAAAAAGTCTGTTCTAACTACACATTTCCTTGGCTTCAGCCTCATGCTTGATGCAGAAGTGAGGAGAGTGCAATAAAAATTTGAACAGTTGCTTGGATTTTTGCAATAATAGATTGTCAGTTGGGGTCATATGACTCTCAGGTGCTAGAAAATACTCTGCCTTTCAGAATGTAACCGTGGGCACACTGAATGCAACTGTATAAAAATGAATGTGAATTTTTAAAGGTAGCATAATTAAAGTTTGTACATTTTAACAGTTTATGTAAATCTGTCTCATAGAATACATGTAATTTTCTCTGAGGTGGATGTTGTGATACTTGATCAATATTTGTCACCTACAGTAAATGTACCATTGGTCTTGGACGTATTTCTGTGTGTGTTTTTAGCCCATTCTCATATATTTCACTCCTCATCTTCCGAATGATCCTGTGGTACAGACATGACCTTCAGTTTCAGGTAGAGAAGCTGACTCGTGGTGAGTAAATGTCATACTACCAATAAGTACTGGAGCCTGAAATCAAACCTGGACTCAATTTCAATACACAGGTTCCTACTCTTCAGTGGTGCTTCTCAGGTTGATAGGAAAACCTCTCACCTTTAGAAAATTATACAAAAATAAACATTGTGGCTGGATGTGGTGGCTCACGCCTGTAATCCCAGCACTTTGGGAGGCCAAGGTGGGTGGATCACTTGAGGTCAGGAGGAGTTTGAGACCAGCCTGGCCAACATGGTGAAACCCCATGTCTACTAAAAATACAAAAACTAGCCAGGTGTGGTGGCAGGTGCCTGTAATCCCAGCTACTTGGGAAGCTGAGGTAGGAGAATCACTTGAGCCCCGGAGGCAGGGGTTGCAGTGAGCTGAGATTATGCCACTGCACTCCAGCCTGGGCAACAGAGTGAAACTCCATCATCATCTCAAAACAAAACAAAACAAAAAAAATTGTGTAGGACTCAGGCTAGAACATTGAAATATATTCAAAACAACACCAATAATGCATATCCTCTTTATTTGGCTTTTTAAAATCACTGTTTATTCCATTTGGTAGAGGGTTTTATTTTTTTCCATACAAATATTTGAACAATTTTGAATTCCCCAAAACCATACATAGACGATAAATACCATGCTATTAAAGTATTAAATTTGTACAAAAATACTTTACAGTTTAATACTTGTTTGTTACAAATAAAAATACATATTTAAGTGACTCATGATCTTTTTTTCTTTTTTCTTAACATGATTCTGCTTTATACTTTCTTGCCCTGGCGGTTCTGAAATGTGATTGAAATAATATTTTTTTTGCACAAAAAGAAAGGTGATTTTTTTATATTTCCTTAAACAAAGGACACAGTGTTTGAATGCTTTGCCTAAGTGGTAGTTTGAATTTTTGACCAAAATGAAAATGTTTGGAAAATAATCATTTCAATATGGAGAGTCTACCATCAATATACAGATCTATTTATTTTTTTATATTCACCAAATAACAGTTATTAGTGTAGCTATTCAAAATATCTGAACAAATGAAAACAGTTGCTGACAAACATTTAAAGCAACTGTCACAATTTATTGCTTTGAGGGATGGTAATAATTGGCAATGCATTTGTGAAAAATGTATTTACAATTTCGGTAAGTGGCATGGCTCAGAGCAAAAGATAGTCCAGTGTCATTTTTAAGTACATGTGCTGTACACCCTCGATATTACCAGTTTTCAAAACATGTCAAGCAGTATGAGTTTGGTTTGCCTATCATTAAGATGAACCTCATTTTAATAGACTCTTCATTCTCTGAAGTTCTTAGTCTTGAATTTTAAAAATAAGATGATAATATAACTAATTCTTGTGTTTACTACACACTCTAATTCATTATCAGAGATTTTCAGCTATTAAAAATGTGTCCTTAAAAAAAAAACAGGTCACAAGACATATCCTGTTTGATAATTTGTTGCATAGGGAATAGCATACATCTTAGTTAAAATCATTCCTATACGTGGGCAAAACATTTACCACCACCTATTATGGTCTCCTACGTGCATCATTGCTGAAACATTTTAAGATAATTTTATACCTGTACCCCTCCCATTGTGGTAGTCCCAGCAGTTTACCAAACACTAGTTCCCCTAGTAGAGCCAGCCTATGAGAAGAAAAGCTTTGTTGGCCAAGTAAGTTCTTACATTAATGACTTCATAGTAAGAAACTGATTTCAAAGTGAATTAAGGAAATCATCATAGAGAATATTATTTTCAAACAGATGTTTCTCTTTTTAAAAAGTGATGATAGTAAGATGAACTTGTAAAAAATTTCCTCTGATGTTAATTGTAGAGTTGGGGGGGACGGCCTATTTTTCTCTACCGTTGGGACTGGCAGGGCATTGCCCACCATATACCATAGTGGTCACCAAAAAAGAAACCTCTTCAACTTGAAAAGGGAAGTGAACATGAGCCATGAGAGAGATTTAAAAGACCCCTGTGCTTGCAGTTAATGCCATGTTGATTATCTGTGCTTCAAATGTCACAGAAATCTTAAAGGGATTTTTAGCACCATGTAGATATTGTCTTTTGTCCTGCTTTATAAAAAGCGTTGCTATAATGTATTAGTGGGTTCTCGTGTCTCCAAATTACCACCGTGGCTAGGCTGCTGGAAAAAAGCACTGTTCTGTTCACTCCAATCTCCTGGTAGACTCTGTTGTTCTATAGACTTCTGTGAAGCCAGTGGGTTTCTACTAATAACCAGGTCCAGCTTATTCCCGGATTCTGCTATGAGGGGCACAACAAGGCAGCAGTCAAAGTCTCTGGTTCGGACATGATTCACCTGAAAGGTCAAGAACAGCCATTTTGAGTTATCGTTGTAACCATAATTCCCAAAACCCAGAGTAACATTTCAGGTGCAACAAGTTGTCTGAAGTCATGAAGGTGCTAAAATGAGCGCCATGAGGTCTATCCTTGTGACTATGCTGTGACATGGCTACTGGCTCAATTGCCATTGTCTACTAGTAAATTGTAAGACTCTTGAGGGCAAGGAAGACATACACATCCTACCTATCCTCATGCCAAGGAGGTGGCTCCACCCACAGTGGGGGTGCTCCAAGTGCTGAATGTTATCCCTAATTTACAGATGAGGAAAGCAAGCCACAAAGAGGTTAAGAGCTTTGCCTTAGATCAGTAGTTGGTAAGGGTCATAGGATGTAATCCCAGGCCAACTGGCTGATCTCAAAGCCTGTGCTCTGAATCACGATGCTGAACTACCTCTACTACAAGCGAGCTCCACCAGGTGGTGGCTCACACCTGTCATTGTGGCACTTGAGGAGACCAAGATGGGAGGATCGCTTGATGCCAGGAGTTTGAGACCAGCCTGGGTAACATAGTGAGACCCTGTCTCTACTAAGAAAATTTTTTTTAAAAAATGAGCTTATCCCCTCTTCAGCTTATACATGCACCCATCTTCTTCCATTTCTCCTTCTTCACCAACACAAGTTTTTAAAATCACCCACATGCCGGTTCTACTCCTTGACCTTCCATTCTCTCCTCAGTTTTTTCAGGTCCTCCCTGACACATTGCACTGCTGGAAAATGACCCTACTTGTCAAATCCAGGAATGTTCTGGAGTTTGCATCCTCCTTGGCATTTAGCATTTGCTGCTCGTGACACCTCCTCACCCTTAAAACTCTCCTTCCTTAGTTCTACAACCCCACTTTGTTTTGATCCTTTTACCATTTTAACTGCTCGCTTTCAGTCCTTTCCTGCCTTTATTTCTTCCTGTCCTTTACATTTGGTTATTGTGGCCAGGTGCAGTGGCTCACACCTGTAATCCCAGTACTTTGGGAGGCTGAGGTGGGCGGATCCCCTGAGGTCAGGAGTTCGAGACCAGCCTGCCCAAAATGGTGAAACTCCATCTCTACTAAAAATACAAAATTAGCCGGGCATGGTGGTGGACGCCTGTAATCCCAGCTACTCGGGAGCTGGCTGAGGCAGGAGAATCGCTTGAACCTGGGAGGCATAGGTTGCAGTGAGCCAAGATCACGCCACTGCACTCCAGCCTGGATGACAAGAGAGAAACTCTGTCTGAAATAAATAAATACGTAGATACATTTTGTTACTGTTAGAATCCATCCTTGGTTCTGTTCTCTTCTTTGTTATAAGGCCACCAAGGGCAACTTGTCCTAAACCCCACCCTTCAGTATCCTAAATCTTTAACTCTGGCTCTAATATCTCTCCTCACCAACAGATCCAAACCACCAAATGCTTCTCAGACTGCTCTATCACAATGTGCTGAAAATATTAAAGACTCATTAGTTCTGAAACAGGTGTCTTATCTTACCTACCCCTACCTGGACTCCTTGCCTGTGATCTTCTCCTCCCCAACCCACCTTCGATATACCCACAATAATATTGTATTGCCTTTCTATGTTACCAATTATATCATTATCCTGCTTAAGAAACTAATATGCCTCCAGCATAAAGTTCAAGAGCTTTAGCATCACATTCAAGGCCCTTTATAATCTGAATGTAGTCTACTTTTACAGCCTCAACTTCGATGAGAGTAGAGCTAGCTCTAATTTATGGATTAGGAAGACACTCATAGAGGGTAAGTAACTTGTCCATAGTTATTCATTCAGCAAATATTAGCATGTCTGTGGAAAACAAAGTGTCCCCAAACTCCTAAGATAAGACTAATTGTTCTATTGCCATAGTAAAAATCATCACCAGAATTGATTCCAAAACTATCAAATTGATCAGTGACAACTTGCTTCAGTGAACACATCCCTGAAAGCCAACCAATCAGTGGCAGCCTCCTGCTTTGAAAGTCAGCTGTTTGGTGACAAACTGTTTCCAGGTGAGTACACTGCTAAGACTGACTTCAACCCACTCCATTTTCCTGCAAAATGCTCTTCCCAAAAACTGTACATAAGATCAGAAATCTGCTTTCCTAAATAAAACTATACCTGACCTCAATGTTACTATATTTAAAGTAAGCAAGGTTCAGCTTTTTGGTTTCAGATATTGTGAGAGATACTGAGATATCAAATACCACATAATGGGAAATGAGAGAATAAGGTACTATCCCTGCTCTCAAAAAGTTTACAATCTGCTGGGGAGTATATGCAGGGAAACAGGAAGGTGTTTTTTTGGTTTGTTTGTTTGTTTGTTTTTTTTGAAACTCACTCTGCACCCAGGCTGGAGTGCAGTGGCATGATCTCGGCTCACTGCAACCTCTGAACAGGCAGTTTTAATAATGTAAATTCTACCAAAAGCAAAAGCTGCTGTTCGATATAGGAGGGGCCCCTAGTCCAGACTTGAGGTAAAGGAGGTTGGGTGGTGTCTGGTGAAGTTAGGCTTTGAAGGGGAGTCCTCTAAACTAGTGGTTTTCAATTTGGCTGCTCATTGGAATCACTGGGGGAGGTGTAAAAACACACCGATGCCGTATCTGTCTCCTAGAGTCGCTGGTTTAATTGGTCTGGCATTTGATTGAACATTGGGATACATTCTCTAGGTGATTCCATTTTTTCAATCAAGGTTGAGAATCGCTGATCTATATGAGACCAAAAAGTTGAGTCGGAATGAGGCAGGTAAGGCCTAGGGATTAGAAGAGCATTCAGAGAAAGGAAAGAGTATATAAAGCTCAGAGCCAATGCGCTTCTATTCTGCTGCGCAGTACTGAGCACTTTTATGTGACAGCATTGTTCTTGGAACTGAGAATAGAGTGGAGAATAAAATCGCTGCCCTCATGGAGTTACATTCTAGTGGGCAACACAGAATAAGCAAATAACTTGCATCATCTGTGGTTGTACTGCGAACCAAGAAAGAAGGGTGAAGAATGGAGAGGCAGGAAAGGCCCTTTTAGACAGAGTGGTTTAAGTAGCAGCATGTGAGCAGGGACCTGAAGTAGAGGAAGGAGCAGGGAAGGAGCCTGTGCATGTTTAGCAGAGAAGCGCCACAAGCTCAGGGCACAGCAGGTGCAAAGGCCAGGAGGTGGCAGCATACACCATTCCTGAAACAAATCCAGCTGAAGCTAGAGAGTATATGAAGAGGTTGCGCGCAGTGGCTCACACCTATAATCCCAGCACTTTGGGAGGCCAAGGCGGGTGGATCACTTGAGGTCAGGAGTATGAGACCAGCCTGGCCAACCTGGTGAAACACGGTCTACTAAAAATACAAAAATTAGCCACGCATGGTGGTGTGCACCTGTAATCCCAGCTACTCGGGAGGCTGAGGCAGGAGAATCACTTGAATGCAGGAGGCGGAGGTTGCAGTGAGTTAAGATCGTGCCACTGCACTCCAGCCTGAGAGACAGAGTGAGACTCTGTCTCAAAAAAAAAAAAAAAAAAGGAAAAAAGATTCTAACTAACTTTCCATGAACTTCAAAAGGTCCGTCATCAACCCTCCAATTAGTTAGCAAATTGCATTCTGGCTGGGTGTGGTGGAAGTCACCTGTAATCCCAGCTACTTGGGAGGCCGAGGCAGGAGAATCTCTTGAACCTGCGAGGTGGCGGTTGCAGTGAACCGAGATCACGCCACTCCACTCCAGTGACAGAGCGAGACTCTGTCTCAAAAATGAATGAATGAATGAATGAAGAGGCAAGACAAGATGCTGGCAAGGTAAGGAGAGGCCAAATCCCTGGGGCCTTGTAGGTCATGTAGAAGACAAGTGGTAGGAAGGACTAGACTGGTGGCGCCTGGAGTCGGATAACTACGTCATATTTATGGGACTACTCTGCGATGGTGGGAGATGACCGTGGTTAGGTGGAGTCTGTGAGATTGGGAAAGATGGCTCTGAGCTCAGTGCTAAAAAAAACTGGTAAGAAACCACAGAACTTTGGGGTCTGGGTTAGAATTTACTAGAGCTGAAAATTCTTTATTCAGCTGTTTGCTTCTACTGATTCCATAATCTTGATGACAAAGGCTGAAAGGGAAAAGAGCAAAGGGCCCCAAATATGCAGGAGGATGTGGAGGAAGCTCCCAGTGAGAAATTACTTGCAAGGAATTAAAATTCCACCTGAGGTCTTACCTGTAAGAGCCTGTCATAGGGCTTTAAGCCACCAAGATCTCCTGGCCCAGCTGGGCGAATATTTTTGACATACACTCCTTTCTCCAGTAAGCCATCTGCTACACTGAACCCAAAGTCCTCCATGTCAGAGTCCTTGTACAAGGTCACCTGAAGAGAGAGAAAATGGGATGTGAATATTTAGCTGGGGTGGAGACTTTTCCTTCTGCAACTTCTTGATAAACAATCTTTTCACACGAATTTAGTCACATCATGATTTGTATTATCAGCATCAGTCAGCTCCCTGCACCAATCCTGCAGCTTTTTTTTTTCCCACTCCAAGAATATCTTTGGACTTTATGAATTCCCAACCAAAGCTGAAAAAGGAGGAGAACTGGAACGTCTGGGTCCTCCCTCCCTCCTTTGCAGTCGTCATCAGGGGGATATAGGAGAGAACTTCCTCAAGGCAAGTTGACTTCTACTATTTTCCTGGGGCAACCCCTGGTCAGAGGAGCTGCCCGCAGCAGCCCTTTACAACTGCTGAGATGTTGGGGAATAAGCCAAAGGCCTTTCCTTCCTCCCCACTCCTGCCTGGTGCTCTGCTAAGCACAGTGCTCGGCGTATCCTCTCTTTGGGCAAGTACCATGAAGTTCATCCTTTTATTTGCTCTGGAACCCCCAATGAGCACCATCACGGAACACTATGTAAAAGACCTGAATGTATTTCTATGACAACACCTTGCTCTGCACCTGGGCTTAACTCGCTCCCTCAGCATTTGTCTAGGGTTTGATTTGGTAACTGAAGGCATCTACCCTGAGTGCTGCGGCCTGCCCCCCACCCCGGGTCTCTCTGCATCTAAGGCCAACCACAGCTGGTTAAAGCCTCACTCCTCCACCAGCCCTCACTCCTTCACCTGACCACCTGCGAGTGTTCATCTGAGGCTAAAATAATCATTTGTATATTCATCAAATATTTATTGAGTTCCTACCATATTGTAAGCACAGCATGGGGTGCTAGAAACAGCAGTGAACAAGAGGAAGAAAAGCCTGCCTTCCAGAGGCACACACATGAATATGTAGCAGTCCCCAAGCTCTCACCGCACTGGGCACTGCGCCCAGCAGCACACTCAGCGCTTGATGCTCAGTTAACGTTTGAGGGGGCCACGGGTTTTACCAAGTTGTGCCAGATGCCCTCCACAAAGACTTCAAGCAATGGTCAGGCTTAATTTTCTACTGTAATTATATATATATATATTTGTTTTTACACAACTAATGCATGAATACATTCTTGTAAAATAGTCAAAACAAAAACAAAAACAAAATCAGAGCTATGCAGGGCAAAGGCATTCTGAAGGCAATATGAAAGTGGTCAGTGTGTGAGTTTTTATTTTACTGGACAGACAGCTAAAATATCAAGCTGACTGGGTCAATACTATTCACCAGCCAGTCCCAGTGGTTATTGCCATATTAGAGGTGAGGAAATTCAATTTCACTGGGGTTATGTAACCCGCCCAAGGCCACAAAGGTAAGAATGGTGGGGACGTGTCTGTCAGACTCCAGACACCAAGTGCCTAATGGTTCTATTCTCCTGCCACTAAACATGCACCTCTCGGCCTCACCACTTTCAGTGTCCTCCTGGACAGGAGCCACCCTCAGGAGCCGGTGAAAATGCAGTCTCAGACCCACCCCAGACCGACTGAGAATCTGCAGAAGTAATGTTCCCTGAGACGACCCTCTTCACACGCTCATTCCATCATTGTGTGTGATGTGAGTGTGTGTGTGCCCACACACTGGACACTACTATGGGTCAGGGACTGTTTTAGGGACTGAGAATATTTTTCACAGGATAGAGTGAAAAAAAAAGTAGAGCAGTGAGCAAAACACAACCTTTATGAAGACAGCCCAGTGAAGAAATCTGATTTAATCCTTATAACGATTCCGTAAGATGGGTAAGAGTCTTCATTTTAAGAGGTGACAGATATAAAGTTTTCTCAGTCTGCCCTCACTTATACAGGGATAGAGTAGTAAGCCCCACTTTACTACATAAAGGGTGTGTGGGGTTATGTGTGTGTGTAGCCTAGTGACACCCAGCACCCCCACACCGGCCCCACCACCCACCGCCCATCTAACATGCTCACTGGTGATGCTTAGGGAGAAGTGGTTAGGTTCACACTGTGTGGTTGAGAGCACCCGTACCTTCCAAAGCAATACTCACCAGGGGGAGAGGGGAAGACTTTGCTGGTGGCCTGGGCTCAGGTTTGTGGCAGATCCCCACTCCCCAGCTCCTTGAGGGGAGTAGGGGTCCTTTTTGCTCATGGATATATCTCAAGCCCCTAAGGCAGCACCTGTCACATAGTGGGGTTAGTATTTTGATGGACAGAAAGGGCTTGTCCTGCACCTTATGAGGCTGAGGATCAGCCATGATGTCCTGTGCCTTTATGAATCATTGCAGAGAAAGAGAGTGTGAACTAAGAGAGATTTAATTCTGGAGTTCCAGCCATCCCCCTCACCCCTCACCCAAGGCCATGCTAGGAATCAGAAAGGCTGTCCTATGACAGAGTGGTGAGGCAAGACAAAGCTCCAAGGTCGACACTGTGTGGACACGAGAGGGAGGGCACTTCTGGTACCAGGGCCAGGCCGGCCTACCTGTGGGCTGAGGAGACCCAGATTCCCGGACAGTGAGGAAGGTAGGGGGAGGGTCCTCCAACGGGGGATGCTAGACTTCTTGCTAGTAAGGCCTGTGGGAGTTGAGTGAGCAGTTTAGAAAGCAAAGAGATATTGTCTCTACCAGCTTGTGGAGCAGATCATATACAGACAGGGAAATGAAAGCTCAAAGAGAAATAGCAACTTGCTCAGGATCAAACTGATGGCAACAGAGAATTGGCTCAAATCAAGGCTTCTGACTGCAAAGCTTAGATCTTGCCATAGCACACTCTCTCCTTGCCTAGCACACAGTTGTTTAATAAATACTCATTGCAGAGAGGAATATTTAGGCTGTTCCACAATTATGTTTTTGCCTTAGGCCAGATAGGAGATTTCTGCTCCTCTTTCCTAAGGAAAGGAAGAGTAAGTCACTGGAAGAAAATATTCTTAGTGAAAATTTCATATATATTCTAGAGTAGAGAGGTTGGAACACCCATCTATTCACCACTGAGATCCAACAACCACCAAGAGCTTGCCATGTTTCCTTCAGCTATCCTTCTCTTCTTCGGGGGAGTGTTTTCAAGCAAACACCAGTCCGCATGTCATTTCACTCCTACATACTTCAGTATACACCTCCAAAAAATATGATCACTTTCTTTCCTAATCTCCACATCATTAATTCACTGGCAACAGCAACTCTTCTTACATGATAGCCACCACTTCCTAGTCCATAATTTCCCCAATTGTCTCAAAAATGATTTTTTATTTTTATTTTATTTTTAATTTTTTGAGACAAGGTCTTGCTCTGTCACCCAGGCAGGAGTGCAGTGGCATGACCTCAGCTCACTGCAACTTGGCTCACTGCCTCCTGGGTTCAAGCAATTCTCCTATCTCAGCCTCCTGAGTATCTGGGATTACAGGCATGAGCCACCACATCTAGCTAATTTTTCTATTTTTAATAGAGACAGGGTTTCGCCATGTTGACCAGGCTGGTCTTGAACTCCTGAGCTCAAGTGATCCGCCCGCCTTGGCCTCCCAAAGTGCTGGGATTACATGTGTGAGCCACTGTGCCCGGCCTCAAAAAAAATTTTTTAAGTTGGCTTGCTTAAGTCAGAATCCCAACAAAGTCCACACACTACCTCTTTGTTAAGTCTGTTAAATCTCCTCTTACCTGTGGTAGGTTCTTGTCCTTCCCCCTGTGCTGCTGATCTATTGTTGAAACTGTGTCATTTGCTCTGTAGTATATTCCTCTGTCTCCCACATAAATGGAAGTTAAATCTAGATGCTTGATTTCAGTCGAGGTTAGCTTTGAGGTGGGGACTGGGGGCAGGAACAGTTCACAGGTGGCACAGTGCTTCCTATCACATCATGTCTAGCTGTCCTACTTTGGGTGGGTTCAGGTGATGACAGCCTCATTCCTCTATTGTAAGGGTTCTCATCAATCTTTAGTCTAAAGGTTTTATTTATTGATCACCGTCTGAATCAAAATTTCATTGGGGTTGCAAAGCGATAATCTTTTTCTAATCCTATTAATATCTTCTGTATTTATTAGCTTAAATGATTTTGTAAAGGAGAATTCTTTTATCAATTAGTGCTGCTTTGTTACTCTGAAATACAGCTTTTACAAGAAGGGCAGAATGAATGAATGCTAATTCTTTCCTTTCAATTTCAAAACAGGGAATTTGTTCACTAAATACTTCGAATGGTGGTCCAATGAGAATTTGTGTGTGGGGAAGGTGGGGGATGGGATCAATATGAACCTATAGATTTTGATATATTCAATACATTTTTTGTTTGTGTTTTGAGACTGAGTCTCACTCTGTCGGCCAGGCTGGAGTGCAGTGGCACAATCTCGGCTCATTGAAACCTCCGTCTCCTGGGTTCAAGCAATTCTCGTGCCTCGGCCTCCTGAGTATCTGAGATTACAGGCACCTGCCCCTACACCCGGCTAATGTTTATATTTTTAGTAGAGATGGGGTTTCGCCACGTTGGCCAGGCTGGTCTTGAACTCCTGATCCTGAGTGATCTGCACACCTTGGCCTTCCAAAAGTGCTGGGATTACAGGCGTAAGCCACCACACCCAGCCTATTCAACGCATTTCAATCAGTTGCATTATTACTCTTTTGGATGATCAAATGTTCTCATCTTTGGCCACAGGAAGTCTTTCATGTTGACTCCTGTGTCCTTTTGATAGGATCCATTGGTTTTGGTCGCTTCTTTACTTTCCGGTACGAAATATGACTCACCATGAATAGTTCTTATCCCCGATCTGGAATCAGCTATTCCTCCAAGGAGCCTTCACTGGAGGAAATATTGTTGATTTATATTCTACTCTAGTCCTTTTTGTTTCTTTTTTGAGACAGGGTCTCACTCTGTCACCCAGACTGGAATGCAGTGGCGCGATCTCGGCTCACTGCAACCTCCACCTCCCAGGCTCAAGTGATTTCTCCTGTCTCAGCCTCCCAAGTAGCTGGGATTACAGGCGCATGCCACTCCTGCCTGGCTAATTTTTGTAGTTTTAGCAGAGACAGGGTTTCGCCATGCTGGCCAGGATGGTCTTGAACTCCTAATCTAAAATGAGCTCCTGACCTCCTGCCATGGCCTCCTAAATTGCTGGGATTACAGGCATGAGCCACCGCACCTGGCCTATTCTAGTCCTTTTCCTTCTATCTCCATGCTGCTTTCTCAAAGGGATGAAGAGGAGAAATAGTGAGAGAAGGGAAAAAATGAGAAGGAGGCTAGTAGTTACTAGAATTGGTAATAGATTGACATTCTTCAGACCCTGTTTACTAGTGGGTGAAATCTCTCTGCCCGAGGTTCCTGCTTATGTCCCACTCTGGCTTTATCTGTGGGATCTCTTGCCTTTTTGCCCCTTTACTGTCTTTGTTCTTAGCCACGTTTTCTCCACATGGCAAGCAACACACCTGGGGTAGGGACCGTTGCCACCATTCCTAGAGGGTGGGGCATCCTCCTTGCTATCTCCATTCCACTTGCAACTAGGTGCAGAGGTGCAGTCCTGCAGACTCTGTGCCTACGGCTAGTTGGGAAAGTGCATCAGCTTCTGCTCTGCAGGCCTAGCCATATCCTTGAGATGCACCCACATGTGAGGGTGCTAAATCTTAAGCTTTCAATGGGAGCTAGGAAACTCACTTTGGTCTTAGATCTGAGGCATGTTTTCCAACATAGTAAACCAGAATCCTTGCATTTGAGGAAACATTTGGTGTGGGCCTGGAATAATAGTGAAGTTCTTCATGACTCTATTGGCCTGTGATTCTTGGGTGTCTGCACCACAGGCCAGAACCCAGGAGGGGCACAAGGAAGAGTGGCACCTAAAACTAACAACACCAACCAATGGTAGTACACCAACCAAAGCATTAGTGATGAGTGCCAACCACAGTGGGTTAGCAGAGTAGCTCATTAACTTCAAGGTCACAGTTATTGGCAAAGAGCCTTGGTTTTTCTGAGCCTCAGAGTTGAAGAGTTGATGGAAAACTCTTCAGGATGAGAGGCTAATAAATAGTTTAAATCTAAAAGTAATCTATTTCTCCAGAGACATCTCCCAAGGTTAAAGGATACTGAATTTCAATAGCCAGCTATATGGTTCTCCTGGAAGTAGCCTAGTAATGGCAAATTAACAAAAATAAAATTATTTTAAAACTACATGAAAGATAAGAGTCTAGAAATCAATAATTAACAAAAATGGGGAGCACAGGGGGCTGTTCTCAAACCAGTAGCAATGAATTGTGCCATATAGCCCTGTTTACCTGGATACTGGTAGTGGTTACCTTGGATTTACTTCCTGTGCAAAAATAATTCTAAGGATTCTGAGGTTTAAGTTCATACTTCCCCCTACCCCTGGAAATGAATCTCTTATCCAGTTACTTTCTTACATATGATTGCTTTTGATCTTACAACACCTCTGGGCAGCAAAATCATTGCCTTTCCAAGAATGAGGATACTGAACCTTGAAAAAGTTGATGGACTGACTTGTCCAGTTAGAATGCAGAAGCACCAGGCTTCAAGACTAGAATATCTGACCTCATTTGCTGTGTTCTTTCCACCAAATCATGATTTTTTTTTTATGACATGTAATCTTCTAGCTGGTCAGGCAGCCTTTATTCATTTCCAACTGCCCAACCAACTAAAGATGAATAATTAATCATGCCCACTGGGTTTCTTCTCATCAGAGCCCTTTGTGGCTTTCCAAGAACATCTGCATAAAGTCCTGCTCCATGCTCCTATGGCTCACCAACCTGTCAGTTGGCTTTGCATTCTACCCTAGCCTGTGTAAAGCAAAATTTTTCTTGTAGGGTCTGTCTTTTGTGCTGACTAGAGGATGCCCCCGGAGAACCTGGACCATGAACACAGTTGCAAGGTTTTTCTGTTCTAAAAGAGCCAATGAGCTTCTCGGAACATAACACTCAGGGCTAGATACAGTTCTACAAAGCTCAGTTCAATTTTAACTATTTGTCAGCATGTGCTGCAATTGCTTCTAACCCTCCTGAGAACAGAAGCTTTCACAGGAGGCAGGGTGGGTTCACCATGATTCACATTCAGCCTTGTTTTATATTTCTAAGCAAGTCTACCGACATGTTTGAACAACATCCTCAAGGCCAAGATCAGAAACCCGATGCTTATGTTTTCAGTTTTGACACATGTGAAAGGCTTTAGCTGCAGAGCCAACTCTCCCCACTTGGATTTTAAGGGCAATTGCATCTGCTGTCTTGAGCAAGTCATGGCAATTGACAGCCATCCCAGAAGCAGTCCTCAAACTCTGACAGCTCCCTATGGCTCACTCCCTTGTCCCAATGGCCTTGAGAACCAAACTGACACCTACTTCTCAGAGACAGTTTTCCCATAAATCACCAGGCATTTTGGTTTACTCATGACAGATACCACTGGGGTAGCCCCATTCCTTTAACTCTGACAATTTAAGTAATGCCAGTTTTGAGGACAATCCTATACTACCTATGGTGCTGGAAGAAAACGAAATAGAATACAGTCTTCTAAACTGGAAGCCTGCAGCCCAAGAAGAAGCAATCTCAGTTTATACTACTAGAAACTCAGGGGTTTTGAGAGGAATTGGGTCAGAAGGCAGCTGCTGCCTTCCTGTCTGGGGAGTCTTCTTGGCTGAGGAGAGAAAGGAAGAGCTGCTCCAAATGCCACCTCCTGCTTCATTCTGGCAACAGTGTGGCACCAAGAGCTGGAAAAAATGAGGGCTCAACAATGAGAGAATCAGTAGCTGGGATTTTGGCTGTAAGTATAAGCAAGCCAGGGGCTACCCTGGCCCTTGGGGAGCTGAGTCCCAACCAAAAAAGTTGCACAGTTTTTAAGATCTGTGGCAGACTTAGGTGCTGCCTTTCTCATTCATCCCAGAGCACCTTCACACATCTACTGGTTCACATAGTAACAAAAACAAAAGAGCTAGATCATTCTCCAAATTCTCCAAGAGATCAAACCAAGCTGCAAGCAAGCAGCTAGTCCCCTAGTTATTGCCAGCTCCATTGCTGGTCTTTTGCACTTGCCCCAGCCACCACCAAGCTGGCTGGCTGTGGCGGAGTCCCTGTTGCGGGTGTCTTTGCTCAGGCCTGCCTGCTGCCTGCTCACAGCACCCCTCCTGACTCAGCCTCTGCTTTCTAGCTCCCAGCTTGGCTCTGGCCTGGCCCTTCTCCAGCTTTTACCCTTTTCCCAATTCCCTCTGCAACAGATTGACCTCCGTTCCTCTCAGGACCATGTGGGCCTCCTTGACTCAGGAACATCCTACAGCTCTGGGTGGGTGGCACACCCTCCACCCACTCTCGGGGCCTGTGGGACTGAGGGCCAGGCACACTGTCATTCAGGAAGCATGACAAGTTGCAACTAACCAAACTCCCACTGCACTCAGGGCTAACTGTCTTGATTTTATTTCCCCACTGTAGAAATTGCTGATGCCTGATATTACGAAGAGGCTGGGACAAGGAAAGAGCTCTGTACCCCATCTGAGAGAGAGGAAGAGACATGCCCTGGGCTAGAGTGTTACCAATTTAATCTTTTATTTTTTTTTAATGAGACGGAGTTTCACTCTTGTTGCCCAAACTGGAGTGCAGTGGTGTGATCTCGGCTCACCACAATGTCCGCCTCCTGGGTTCAAGTGATTCTCCTGCCTCTGCTTCCTGAGTAGCTGGGATTACGGGCCTGCACCACCATGCCTGGCTAATTTTGTATTTTTAGTAGAGATGGGGTTTCTCCATGTTGGTCAGGCTGGTCTCCAACTCCTAACCTCAAATGATCCACCCGCCTTGGCCTCCCAAAATGCTGGGATTACAGGCGCGAGTCACCACGCCCAGCCTTCAATTTAATCTTTACTATAGCCTTGCCTGACAAGTCATATGGCAGAACAACAGTGGAGGAGGAGGAGGACGATAGGACTGTTCTCCAAGAATCTGGACATGAGGGAAATGGAGTGACCTTCAGAAAGTACACCATTTGTAAGTGAACATCCTACAGATAATACACAAACTTACATGCTAGAAATACGTACATTTGATCACAACAGAGATGCATAAGGATATCAGGGAGGGATGAATGGTCCCAGGCCAGAATCAGACTTAAGGGAAGCTATTAACATTTCTGAAGAGAGGTGGTGGTGGGTCCAGGACAGAAGCGATAAGATGTATGATCAAGCCCTGAGAAATAAGGCACACTAGACAATAGCGAGCCTGCCGCAGAGGCATCCGAGTCTAGGGGATGGCAATTCTCACTGCTTCTCTCGCTCAGAGCTCAGACTCTGCAAAGGTGGATGGCAACTTGTAGAAAAGTGATAAGATGCAAATTGAATTCTGTCTGGTAGAGATGCAAATCATTTCTCCCCTCAGAAAAGATAACCTCAAAGGCTTTGATTTTATTTCCCGACAAGTTATTGGGCAGCTTTGATTCCAACTTAGAAAACTTATTGCAACATTTCTTTTCCCCACTGGCTGATATATCACATATCATATATATATCCTACTAACTTTATATATATATACACACACACATATACACACACATATATACATATATATACACACATATATATGTATATGTGTGTGTGTGTGTGTATACATATATATATAAAGTTTCTGTATCTCTTTTTTTTTTCCTTTTTGAGACAGGGTCTTGCTCTGTCACCCAGGCTGGGGTGCAGTGGTGAGGTCGTGGCTCACTGCAGGCTTGACCTCTCAGGCTCAAGCGATCTTCCCACCTCAGCCTCCTTAGCTGGGACCACAGGTGCGTGCCACCACACCTGGCTTTTTTTTTTTTTTAAATTATTTTTTGTAGACACTGGGTCTCACTATGTTGCCCATGCTGGTGTTTAACTTGTGGGCTCAAGTGATCCTCCTGCCTTGGCCTCCTAAAGTATTGAGATTACAGGTGTGAGCCACTGCACCTGGCCCTCCTTATGCCTCTTTAAACAAGTTTTGCCATCCTGTTATCATTCCTTGCTAATGAGTTAAATAAACATTTTTTGACATGAGCCAGTCATTTACATAAGAATTGTGTTTTTCAGGAAATTCTGTCATTTGTGACGATGTGGATGAACCTAGAGGACATTATGTTAAATGAAATAAGCCAGGCACAGAAAGAGAAATACTGTATGATCTTGCTTATGTGTGGAATCTGAAAAAGTTGAACTCGTAGAAGCAAAAAGTAGAATGGTGGTTACTAGAGGCTGGGGTAAAGAGGAGACATTGGTCAATGGGTACAAAGTTGGTTAGCTGGCAGGAATAAGTTCTGGTGATCCACTAAACTGAAAGTTGACTACAGTTAATAATAATGTATATTTCAAAATCGCTAAAAGAGAAAATTTTAAATGTGGTGGGCATGGTGGCTCATGCCTATAATCCCAGCACTTCGGGAGGCCAAGGAAGGTGGATCACGAGGTCAGGAATTCAAGACCAGCCAGTCTGAGACCAGCTTGGCCAACATGATGAAACCTCATCTCCAATAAAAATACAAAAATTAGCCAGGCATGGTGGCATGCATCTGTAATCCCAGCTGCTTGGGAGGCTGAGGCAGGAGAATCGCTTGAACCCAGGAGGTGGAGGTTGCTGTGAGCCAAGATTGCAGCACTGCACTCCAGCCTGGGTGACACAGCAAGACTCCATCTCAAAAAAAAAAAAAAAAAAAAAAAAAAAAAAAAAAAAAAAAGAAAGAAAGAAAGAAAGAAATGATAAGTGGTTGAGGTGTGAAAGGAAAATAAAATTAAACTCTCAGGACCTCAAACTCAGTAAGCCAAAGGAAACAGTGAAGATGGGCACTGGGTTCTGCAAACCTCCTTCCCATTTCATTCCTACATAGATAGCTGCATACCTTTCTCATATTTTGCCCACAAGGAAATTCCTGGCGGGCCCTGAGATCTTTAAAGCAGTTCAGTTGAATTTCACCCCAACAAAGTAAATTAACAGTTTATCTTCACAAATATGGGACAAAGGACAGAACTCAAAGTCATCCTTCTGCTCACCTGAGAAAAATGCATATCTGACTCCTCCCTACCTATACTCTATAATTATTTTATCTTATGTAAAAATGCAGATTCGCTGAGCTCCAGATAAATGCATAATGGATCACTCCTTTCACATGAAAAATGAAATGAGGATGGTCAGGGCTGGATGCCATTATTTATTCAGCGAAGCTAATCAAAAGGCTCAAAAGAATGCAAAAGCTTCCGTCTTTTATCCACCCTCTCCCTCCCTTTTTTTCTTTACTCCTTTTCCTTTAAATATTGAAGCCCACAGACCCTCTCTGGAAAAAGCACAGATCACAGATTTTTCCTGTGGTATGTGTCCCTTTTTCCCCAGGGTGTGTCCTTAACCTTGGCAAAGTAAAAATGACTGAGGCTTGTCTCAGTCATTTTCTCTGACTTACAGAGGTCATGAATATGCTGATTACTCATGTATAGATTCTACAATGTATACACATATCAAGATATCCCTTTGTACTCCATAGATGTGTATAATTATTATGTGACTATTTAAAATAAAGTAAAACTTTAATGATTATGGTTTTGGGGTGGGCATGGTGGCTCATGCCTGTAATCCCAGCACTTTGGGAGGCCAAGGAAGGCAGATCATCTGAGGTTGGGAGTTCGAGGCCAGCCTGGCCAACATGGTGAAACCCTGTCTCTACTAAAAATACAAAAAATTACCCGGGCATGGTGGTGTGTACCTGTAATCCCAGCTACTCAGGAGGCTGAGGCAGGAGAATTGCTTGAACCTGGGAGGCGGAGGTTGCAGTGAGCCAAGATTGTGCCACTGCACTCCAGCCTGGGCAACAAAGCCAGACTTCATCCCTCACCTCCCTCCCAAAAAAGATTATGTTTTTACATTTAAAATTTGTGTCTTAACAGAATCATAGAGAAGGGAAGCTAATGGACATGATACATTTTGAGGATGGTCAGGGCTGGATGCCATTATTTATTTAAAGCATACAAGCCAAACTCCAACCCTTGTTCCATAGTTCTATGTTCCCCTGATAATGTTCTGTTTGCTGTCCCTGGTTCTACAGGGAGAGAATTTGCTGGTCAAACTGATAAGTGACTGGTCACTAGACACACATCCACTTCTCTTTGTGAATGGATTCTCATTCTGGTATACAACCTTATGTCTAGGGTGGCTTTATGGCAGCCATCTGGATCTTGTTGAAGTCTGGGATGCTGAAGAAGTCTCACTGTGTGAGTTTCTGACCCTGTAAGGTTGAGGCAAGATGGAATGATGGTGACTTTACCAGAAAAAAATGCTATCTTGTGAAGTCTCCCTCTTCTGATAACAAGTGACCCTGCTCCCTCTTTGGTAAGTGAGGAAACTATGGCTAATGGAAGTGGCATGGCTAATGCATGGCAAGCAAGGTCTGCCTGACTAGGAAGCCTATGTTCTCTCTAGTTTATCACTCCTTGCCTGAAGAAAGAGAAGCAGATCTAGCAAAGGATGGTAGACAAAAACAAAAAGTTCATATATTCAATGTGTTGTTTTTAGCTTCCAGTGATTTCCACAGTACACAATTCTACACTAGGTATTTGGAGAAAGTTGAAGCCTGGCATGAAGATTCATTTGATCTTGAGAGCTGACTCCAAATATTTGTGAAGAAAGAAGCATATGCAAGAATAAGATACATATTTCCATTTCATACTTCCTCCGAGGGCTGAGCCTGTTCCTGACTCAGAGAGATATTGCAAAAGAAGCTGGTATTATACACATTGAAAATGACACTCCTTCTAAGGAGCAAAACAACTTTATCATATCAAGCAGAGCAAAGCTCCCCTCTCGGAAAACTCAAAAATGTTCAAAATGCAAACTGAACTTGGCGGGGGGGAAAAGGCGATGGTAGCAAAAGCAGCTGTGAAAAATAAAGAGGTTACTTGTGAGTGACTGAAATGTCCAAGTGTCATGCCACCAGCAGCCACAAATAAAAGCAGATGCTGCAACATTTTTTAAAAGCATTTCTGTAAGAAGATAAAAATGGCTGCATACAATTAAGAAGTATAATTTTATTGAAAAGCATGAATGACAAAGCAAAAGGAAATGTCAATATGATTTTTGTTTTTGTTTTTGTTTTTTAAAGAGAGGGAGTCTTGCTCTGTCACCCAGGCTTGAGTGCACTGGCTCAATCACAGTTCACTGAAGCCTTGACCTTCCAGGCTTAAGTGATCCTCTCGCCTCAGCCTCTTCAGTAGTTTAGACTACAGGTGCAAGCCACCATGCCCGGCTAATTTTTTCATTTTTTGTAGAGATAGGGTCTTGCTACATTGCCCAGGCTGGCCTCTAACTTGTGGGCTCAAGCGATCCTCTTGCACTGGCCTCCCAAAGTACTGGGATTATAGGTGTGAGCCACTGTGCCCAGCCTCAATATGAATTTTATAAAAGTCCAAATGCTCTGCATGTGGAGAACTTTCCATCTACAAAAAATCGTTCTGCCTTAAGGTGTGCAAAGAAGTGAGGCCAGAACTCATTTCAGAAACAGATTAAGTGGACACCAAAGGATATTTAAGCTTCAGAAGGGAAAGAAGGGTTATCAATGAACAGTAGCTGAGATCACAGGCCCCTTATCTGCAAAGAGAGAGAATCTGTGATAAGCTGTAGTACAAACCAGAATTCATTTGAAAGATAAAATGCAGAAGCTCCAGGGCCTTACTTAGATGCAGCCTCATTTCCTTTGTACCCTGCCACCCAGCTGTTGCCTATGATTTCACTGAAACAGTTATCACCTCCAGTTAGCAAAACCTAAGGGAGTGATTCTCAATTTCTATTCTGCAAAAGAATCCACTGAAAAGGTTGCTAAAATGTAGATTCTTGGCCCATGCTCCCTGAAAGTGCTGACGCAGTAAGTCTGGGCTGGGCTTAGGAACCCTTATTTTAACAAGCACTCCATGGAAAAGGTCATCAGGGGTTCACACTCCAAACTACTGTCTAAGGCTTTAATCCTCAGACTATTGGTTGAGACCTACTAATAAGTCTTGAAGTCAGCTTAGTGAGATTAGCATTTGAAAAGAAACAGAAGAAAAATCAGAAAAATGTCAGTGTATACTGTGCAGTCAATTTTTAGTTTCATTCACATATATGAATGTGGGTATACACGTGTAGTGAATTGTGAGGTACAATATATTTCAGACTGTGCATCCCAGCTGAGAAAGTTGGAGAAACAGTGGCCTAAAAGGACATGAAGATCACTTCCCTGTGACCCATTTATCATTTTCTCCATCCCCACACTGAGTTCCAAATCACTCCAGCTCCACTTCCCTCCCATGTCTACAAAGAGGATATAAGACTGTGTTTCTTTGTTCTCCAGTGTCAGGGATGACAACTGGCTTTTCAGCTTCAGGAATGAATATGGACAACTTGAAGGAAGGCTTGCCAAGATCCCGGTGGAGCCTCAGATGCAGCAGATGATGAGAAGTGAGTGAAAACCCTTTAGATTCTGACCTGGGGACCTTCCAAAGGTCTGGAGGAAGAGAAGTGGCAGGAAGGAATGGGCAGAAAATGAGAGGCAAACTCTGGAGAGTAGGTTGAAACCTCAGAAGCTGGAAGGTGAGCCAATGCATTATTCTTTTTGTATGGAGATGATGTTAGTAACCCACCTGCAGGAGCTGGAGTGTTTTTAGCTATTTTTCCTCCCAGCAATGGCACAGATCCTTGTCCATTCATTTATATTATCTTGATCCAACTTATAGTGAAAATAGTAAGGTTTAACAGGTGCTGGTCTAGATATGAACAGGCCCACCACTTGTTCTCCTGCATACAGCCTAACCATGTGAGAAAGAGCCACCAGAAAGATAGCACCAGGAAAATAACGCCAAGCATGTTTAGCCCGGTGTGCTATTCATCTCTCCCAGCTTCCCCACTCTGGTCTTTTCAGCCCCTTGGGAATTCCTCCACTAGGTCCATTTGGAAAAGAGTACCAAGGAGGCTCAGGGGACTGAAAACCAGCTGTGCACTGTGGCTTGGGTTATCTTCAACTTAAGGAAGGTGTTTTTCTCATTCCCTAGCTCCCTTATCCATGCCACCACCGCAAAAGAGTACCTTTCCCTAATGTTCACAAAGGTTTAATACAGGCTAGTAGTACCCCAGGGGAAGAGAGCTCCATTCCTTTAACAAGTCACTGTGTCTTTTCATGACATTAGGTAGTCTTTCAGTGTTCAAAAGACACCCACATTCAACACACACACAATTACCACTCTTTGCTCTAAGCAGCTTTTGTAATGACCGTATCTCCTCTCCAGCACTTCAAAATTGGAGGGTGTGCCTACTAACAAACATCCTGGATGGTCTATCAGAGTAAGTGAATTCCTTAAAAAAGAACAGATACCCAAGATGTGAGCATAAATCACTCCAATAATTCCACAGTATCTGGCCACAGGCATCTCAGCTGCATCTTTGCTTAACTAGGTCATTTTAGGGGGCTTACAATGTCTAGGACACCACTTACTTTTTAGAGTCTTATTTTGTTGGGGATCAATTCAGAAAAAAAAGTGAAGCTTCATGGGACATGTATGTATTGTCACCATTTAGAGAAAATGACAGAAGTGAAGGAAAAAGGAAGCATCCTACTTATAAGGTCAATTTGGCTCATGCGTGTCTGTGATCTCAGGATCTTACAGTTCACACACTGCCACACAAATGTTCCAACCAGTCCATCCACAGCCATTCATTATGCCAGTAAGTGGATGATACTTTTTTTTTCTTTTTAACAAGATCTTTTTTTTTTTTTTTTTTTTTTTTAGCAGAGCCATTTTAAACCTCGGCTATAACAACACTTGCACATCCAATTCATTGTCATTATCTTTGCTAAATGCTTTCAGTGAAGGAGGGATGAGAAAACAGGTCTTTTGTATTCCTGGGCTATCAATAATCTTCTTGGAGGTAACTGTTTCACTCCAGAGGAAAAAAATGACTCTGTTTTATACTTGCTATTTGTCTATCCTGTATAAGTGAGGGCTGAGAATGTAAAGTACATAGCACTTGCTAGGCACTCATTATGTGTTGATATGGATTCTCTTTGGGGTGAAGGAAGGTGGGTTATCAAGCAGGCTCCTGTTTCTCTGGGGAACAGAAGAAGGGAAGGCAGTGTTCACAGGTACCCGAGGGAACCCGCAGGTGCCAGCCGTCTTCTTGGTACAGCAGACTTAGGACTGAATATGTGGTTTCCGCAATTTAATCACCACTGGACTTCTTACAGCCTAATGGTGTATGTCAATTAGTATATTAGGATATGTGACTTACCCATCAGACACATCAATTTAGGGTAACTGGATAAACAAGCTAATTTGTGGCTGGGGCCTAAACCTGGGTCATCATCCTAACATGTCAGAAATGTCTTTGCTTTTTCTCTTAGTCTATGTAATTCCTCCTAACACACAAGCTTCCAATTCTAGACTCTGGTCATGTTAGAATATTTGCATCCCCTCCCTCAGTGCACCACAATCTTTGACACCCCTTTAAACCTGCTTTTCTCTGTGCTTGGAATGCCCACCCATCCTCTACCTTCCTCTGCATAGTCAACATCTACTTCTAGGAAGTCTTTTCTGTCCCCTGATAGTGGGTTAGGGCCCACCCTCAAGGCTGCCCAGGCTTGCCTCTGTCATTGGACTGATGCCATTATCTTCCCACTGTTTCCCAGGCAGTCTCCTCATTAGACTCCATATTCCCTGGGGAGTTGTAATACATTCTTTGAGTGAATTAATGCACAGTATGGGTATTAAATGAATGGAGGAGTGAGTGGTGAAAGAATGAACCCAGGATTGGAACACAAAGTTCAGTACCCAACTTCCCATACTATCCTTTCTCTCACAGTATCCTTGTCAGTTGCAAAACAAATAGCTAGGTTTAATAAGGTGGCTAGGGAAATTGAGGTCTTTAGAGGAAAAAAGCGAGTAGCTAGCCTATTGCCTCCTCTGAATCTGACATTTATTTGCTCTTCTGGGTAAGGTAACGAATGTCTAGCTAATAGATTATTAACCACAAAAAATGTCTTGGTTCTCAAGAAAGATGGCATGAGATTGTTACCATTTTATACATCCTTATATATTAACAAAAAATAAAGCACTCACCCTAGAAGAGGAAACTAGACCTCCATTGCTCTCCTTGGCCCAGGGTTCCACAAACACTGTTACTTACATATGCCTTGGCAAACCCTGCCAGCAAATCTTGAATTCAGCTTTGTGTGCAAGAGTGGGTTTTGTTCCATGTAGCAAAGTGAGGCAACTATGACAATTAGAGACAGAACATAGCCAGGGCTTGCCTTATCCTGGCCCAAGACATCTAACACATCTTGGAGAGAACTCCATGTCTCCTGAACAACATAATCATCTACTGCAAGTCTGTAATGAAAGATTAAGCCTCCCTGCATTGAACCTGAACCCCTTTTTCTGTGAAGCTATGAGTGTATGACATTTAGAAAATCCTTTCCCCTTCCAATGAGATTGGAATAATAAACTAATTATGCAAGCTCCATGTGACATTGGAGCCTCAAATTTTTGTAAGAAGATTATAGCCATAATTTTTTTTTTTTTTTTTGGGACAGAGTATTGCTCTGTCACCGAGGCTGCAGTGCAGTGGCACAATCTTGGCTCATTGCAACCTCTGCCTCCTGGGTTCAAGTGATTCTCCTGCCTCAACCTCCCAAGTAGCTGGGATTACAGGTGCCTGCCATCAAGCCTGGCTAATTTTTGTATTTTTAGTAGAGACAAGGTTTCACCATGTTGGCCAGGCTGGTGTTGAACTCCTGACCTCAAGTGATCCACCCGCCTCGGCCTCCCAAAGTGCTGGGATTATAGGCATGTGCCACCACACCCAGCCACCATAAATACATTTTTGATAAATACATTGCTTGAAAGCCAGTTTTCCCTACTTTTCAGGATAACCTCCCAGAGATTGTATTTTGAGAACAAAGTCTCTGAAGATCTGTTTTTAAGCTTCTTTGCTTGGCTGAGCCCATAGGAGGATACCATTGCCTTGCTTACATCTCGGCGTACATGTTATGCAGAATGGCTGCCAAATTTGACCCTAGGGAAAGAAGAGAAAGCTTACTGACCTTGTGCAGCTCCACAGGAGTTGGAGACATGATCTCCTTTATTTCTTGTTTCATTTTTCTCAGGGTTACTGACTTCCTACCCACATCTGAAGGCAGAGTGTTGCTCCGAGTTGTTTGGCTGTAGTGAGGCCGCGAGCTGCTGCGCTCCTGGAAGCTGGCCTGTCGCCCCAGCTGACTGCGAGGTGTTGGAGCCTCATGATTCAAACTCATCGTGCTCCCCGACATGATTGTTGCCTATGGCATTGACAATTTTTAGAAACAATTAAGCCATGGACTAAGGAAAGGGTTTGGTGCTCAACAGTAAGCACATTTCTCCTTCTGCGAGGTAAAAATACAGTCTCTTCGGGGCAAAACCAAAGGCTGGAAAATGGATGTACTAATTGAACTATGAAAGTCTGGAAAATGCTTTGCAAGTGACATTTATAATGCACATCTCAAATCCAATTTAAGTACTTAAGCCATTGAGTTTATTTAATCAAATACCACCCCTGCCAGTTTTGAGGCAAATTGAAATGCTCTAACATTTGCTTACTGTAAACTACATTTTAAGCATTCACTTTCCACTGAGTGGGCTCTAACAGATGGGATTCATGAGGCCACCTTGAATATATCTTACAGAAACGAATTAAGAACTTCTCAATGGGCACCAGGCTGCCTGTACTTGCAATGCTGCCTCTATCTCCAACTGCAGTTAACAATGGGCTGGAAAGCGATGACTGATATAAAGGCAAGGGGTTCTTCCCAAGCTTCGTCTAGACTGTATGTTGTCTTTCCTTTGGCCAAGTGGCCTGTCCCCAAAGTTTGTAGACCAGCTAAGTCTCCATATTATTTGGTACAGATTAAGTGTTTCTTAGAAATACTCTTTGTATAAGATCCTCAGAGAAAGTAAAAATAATCATTTATTATGTTATTATATTCAACTTTTTGCTCACAAGCAGTAGGACTTGAATTGGATGTTACCAGTGAATTGGGAAGTTTGTTCGGTTTCAAATATGTTCTTCCCTGAATACTTCACAAGCAATGACAAGATTAGATACCAAAGATGAATAAGGCTCAGAACTGGAAAAAAAAAAAAAAGGATTTGAAACCAATATCAAGTAGTGGATATTCATTTCTCATGGTTGGAGAATGCTAAAATTCTGAAAATATGCCTGTAGCCAGTTCTGTACTCCTGGGTATAATAGTATAAAGGTAAACTAGCATTGGTAAATCTGCCTGATACCATGGGGACAGAAAACAAGTTCCATTTGCCATGTGATTTAGTTGTTTATATTAATACTGATGCTAAAAGTAACCGCAGCTTAACTTGTTGAGTCTTTTGAATGTAGTCACTCATTTAAGCCTCACAACAACTCTATGGGGTAGGCACTGTTACTTCTCTCTATTTATTTATTTATTTATTTATTTATTTATTTTCTTTTTTGAGATAGATTCTCACTCTGTCACCCAGGCTGGGGTGCAGTGGTGTGATCCTGGCTCACTGCAACCTCTGCCTTCTTTGCTCAAGCAATTCTTGTGCCACAGCCTCCCAAGTAGCTGGGACTACAGGCATGCGCCACCATGCTTGGCTAATTTTTGTATTTTTAGTAGAGATGGATTTCACCATGTTGGCCAGGCTGGTCTGGAACTCCTGACCTCAAGTGACCCACCCCACTTAGCCTCCCAAAGTGCTGGGATTACAGGTGTAAGTCACCACGCCTGGCCATTCCTCCCAACTTATAGGTGAGGAACTGAGGCACAAAGAGGCTGACTCACCCAAGGTCACATTGGTAGTAAATGAGCCGAGGGCACTTTATAAAACTATTGATCATGAGGGAATACTGCAAAGTGAGTAGAGTTTTCATCTGTCACGTCTCTAAGATTTCATAGTTCCCAAATTCACCTGGTGTTCAGCTATACACACACTACTAACAAGATCTTTGAACAACAGCCAAGTGTTGGCACACATGTGCATATATCTAACAACTTTGTTGAAAAACAAATGAAACAAGTAGACTATATCTTGACTAGATCAGTTATCTCATTGATAATTTTGAAAAAGAAAATTATAACTGTAAAAAGACTTGCTGATCACTGAACATTAACATGTGCTAAGTCCCATACAGATTGTATGTAGAATATCATTTAATACATAAGTAACCCTATACAATAGATATTAAAATTACCATACATCCTCATTTCAGTAAAGGAAAGAGATGCGTGGACAAGTTAAGCAACTTGCCCAAGAGCCTGGGCATGGAGCTCTAGTACTCTGACTCCAGAACTCTTTTTCTTGACTGCTTGGTGCTTCTCAAATGTTAGGTTGAACCATATAAAACTTCCTTTTTAGTAGGTAGAAAGATGCCTAGCATTTAAAAACAAGTGTGGGCTATTTATACAACAGTTTATTTCAGATAAATACCCTTTTTAAGTTGATTGAAACCTTTCTTTACTGGCTTCATTGGTGTCATGGGATATTCTTTATTTTATGGCACTTACTCATGTATATAATTTCTATGTTTATTTTATTTTATTTTTTTTTTTGAAATGGAGTTTCACTCTGTTGCCAGGCTGAAGTGTAGTGATGTGATCTTGGCTCACTGCAACCTCCACCTCCCGGGTTCAAGCGATTTCTCTTGCCTCAGCCTCCCAAGTAGCTGGGATGACAGGTACCCATCACCACGCCTGGCTAATTTTTGTATTTTTAGTAGATATGAGGTTTCTCCACATTGGCCAGGCTGGTCTCAAACTCCTGACCTCAGGTGATCCACCTGCCTCAGCCCCCCAAAGTGCTGGGATTACAGGCCTGAGGCACCACACCTGCCCCATTTCTATGTTTAATCTAGTGTATCTGACAGCACTCAGTGGTTGTTTTCTTGCCATGCTGACCATCCATTTATTATTTTTACCTACTTAGACTAGTTGTTTGCTTTGTTAACATCCATTTTTTAATATTCATTTTTCATGAGAATGACAGGACACATGTTGGAAGTAAAACAATCACTACAACTGAGAGACCACAGTTTTGCCTTGATGAGTCTTAGCTGCCATAGAAGAAATTACAAATTGATTTAGAAAAGGTTCTGATGGAAGAAATAAGATACTATCACTAATTCTTTGGTTCGCATTTTCAGGTAAGTATGTGAATCTGTACAGTAATCAAAGTTTGATTGCTTTGTTTAAAATGAACTTTAGGTAGCATCTAAGAAGGAACATAAAAGGTAAAACAAATATAAAAACTAAAATAAAAAGCTAAAAAATAATTATTTTTAATTACCTAGAATTTGGTCTCAAGAGTATGTATTACCTGTTTTCATTTGCCATAATTCATAATTGTATATTATTCCTAAGGCAGCCTAGAGTTCTCTATCTGACATTTAGTTAAACCTTCTTCTTATATTATGCTAAACAAAAAATAGTTAAAGCAGTGATCATTAATCAAGAAAGGGCAAAAATACTAATAGTTAATTTTTATTGAATACTTAAGTGCCACATAATTATTAGCTCATTATAATTCCCATTTTTATAGAAGAAATATCTGATAAGAGAGGTTAAAAACTTGTCCGAAGACTCATTCAAATTTCTCTCCTTTGTTAAAACTATACATTTTTCAGTGCTAAAGTTGAACCTAAATTATTGCTAGCAATAGGGGAAATGATTAGTAAATTAATTTTCATTTCCATTCCAATTGTAATCATCTTTCATCTTAGCTAACCTTCTACATTTATTAATATTATAGTGTGCTTTAACTTTTAATGCTGGATGTAAATTTAATATGCAAGAATCTAGCTCTAATATTTTTTGTATAATAGCATTTCCAATCAAGGGAATGGGGTTCATTTAAACCAATAAATAAATATTCTTTGTGATAAAAGCGTAAATATAACTAATTGATGAATTTGCCAATCATTCATCCTAGTTGAGGATTTAATTTCTCTTTGGCTTATAAATTCAACTCATTTGCTTTCTGCATTAATAATGTCAAGGGCCACATCTGTCTGGAGCTATGTTACAGCAAATTCATAGGCTGTGGCAACATAACATCTACTCTTACTGATGGATGTTGTTTTCATCAGATAACTCAATTTCTGGGTGAAAACAGAACCTCATTATATCACTTTTTACATCATTTTCTTTTTGCCTAATGTAAAATAAGCTGTTAGAAAAACAACTTTTTTTCTTCAAAAGGGAAATATCAAAATGCACAATGAAAAAGCAAGATGAGCCAAAACGTGCTTTCGAAAGCAGGGCTATGTTCAAGAATCGTGAATTGTGCTCGTTATTCAGTTTGGGCTACTTTTCTTCATCATTCTACATGCAGAAGGTGGTACAGGTTTAAATAAGCCAGCTGATACTTAAGCATTCTGCTCTTTTTGAAAGTTGTATAAAAAGGAATCATTGCTAACATCTTACTTCATTTAGATTTTATAGGATTATCCATGTCCAGGACCTTTAACTGTGCTCTGAAGCTGCAATTCATGCCAGATAATACTATGATGTTTACAAGTTCAAACTAATAGTTTTCTTTATAATTCTCTTTGCAGATTCACAAACATTAGAATCACATAAAATATCCACACATGCAATTGAGAAGCAAAATAATATAAAGATGAGTAATCATTTTAGAATTGCAAGAGTTTCACCCCATTATGCCATTCACATTCCTTATGGTGACTTGGGGACCTCATAAGACATCAAAATAAAAATGAGACTTTTGCCACTTTCTTTTTTACAGCTCAGAAAATTTAAAAGAACATAAAAGGAAACAGTCCAGGACTTCCCAGACTAAAGTGTGAATACCATCAGCAAATTCATGGCTTTGATTAAAGAACTCACCAGGAGTTCAGCTATTACATTCCATCTCGTTCTTCCTTGAATTCACACTAAGTTAATACAGATGGAATCAGGATTTACAATTAACAGCAATGTACTCTGTAATATTTTTGCTGCTTATCAAATAGACTGGCCTTTTTCACCAGCTGCATTGTCATCTACTTTAAGGACAAAACAAAGTAAAATAAAATTTCCTCTTATGTTCCTCTTAACGATCACATTAATTTCTATTCCAGGTACAAATGAAAACATGCCAAAGAAACCTTTCTAAAGCAACTAAGAGAATGGGATGCGCCGCTGCTGGGAGACTTAGCTCGCTTTTTAGCGATTTGGTAGGAAACAGATACAGTCAGGGTTAGCAGGGAGCAATGGCAGAAGCCACAAGTCAGTAAGCTTGAGGGGTGGAGATGGGGAAATACTTTTGACTGCATTGTATAAAATCAAACTGCTGTCCAGAAGGCAAGGGGGTAGGGAAGGCAGCTTCACAAGCAAAAATATAAACATAAAGGGTAGCTACCAAGAGAGTCATGTTTCTCAAAGACACACGCCTGTCAGCTTTCTCCTGTGGAAAGGGTTAAAGCTTTTAAATGAACTGGTGTGAGAAATGCAAACTTAAAAGGACCAAAAAAAATGAATGTAGAAACAATAAAAGTAAGTAGCAGGACCAAGGCTACCTCCAGTTCTCTCAGAATTCCTGACTGTCCGCAGGTTTCCAAATCCTCCAGCGCTTGAGACCAGAAGTTCTCCTCTTGTTCTGTCTCTGCACTATCGGCGGCCCCTGCAAAACTGTTGTCAAGAAACACAGGCTGGGTTAGGAACTTGCCAGACATTTTTTTTTTTTTTTTTTGAGACGGAGTCTCTCTCTGTCGCCCAGGCTGGAGTGCAGTGGCGCAATCTCGGCTCACTGCAAGCTCCGCCTCCCGGGTTCACACCATTCTCCTGCCTCAGCCTCCTGAGTAGCTGGGACTACAGGCGCCCGCCACCAGGCCTGGCTAATTTTTTATTTTTATTTTTATTTTTAGTCGAGACGGGGTTTCACCGTTTTAGCCAGGATGGTCTCGATCTCCTCACTTCGTGATCCGCCCGCCTCGGCCTCCCAAAGTGCTAGGATTGTAGGCGTGAGCCACCGCACCTGGCCTTTTTTTTTTTTTTGGATTCAGAATATCTCTCCTTCATCTCACACAAAATATAGAAAGAGAGTCATTTTGGATCTGGCTTTCTTCCACCTGTGCCCTCCAAGAGTATGAGCTTCAGCAGAGGGACGCTTTAGGAAATGCAGTGTTGTGAAGATGGAAAGGATGGTCCATGGTCTTACTACCGGATTTCAGACTATTTGTGACTGCTGCTAAATGGGCTGCAGCCACATGGCCCTATTGGAATGGGATGGAACGTCGGGAATGTATTTCAGCTGCTATATCTACAAGGAATGAGAAATCAAATTTTTCTGTAAGAGAGAAACGTGTTTTTCTCACTTATTTAAAGATCATTATAAGTAAACCAAATGCTATCAGTTTTTATAAATTTCCTTAAAATGTTTTGGTAAGGAACAAAATGGTAAAATATACTTTGCTGAAAAGATGGATCCATGAGGTATCTTCTAAAAAAAAAAAGTAACTTAATGTGAAACTAACTTTTAAAAGAAAGGAGAGGGGCCCAGTGCAGTGGCTCACGCCTGTAATCCCAGCACTTTGGGAGGCCTAGGTGGGCAGATCACTTGAGGTCAGGAGTTTCAGACCAGCCTGGCCAACATGGTGAAACCCTGTCTCTACTAAAAATAACTAAAAACACAAAAATTAGCTGGGCGTGGTGGCAGGTGCCTGCAGTCCCAGCTAATCGGGGGTCTAAGGCAGGAGAATTGCTTGAACCTGGGAGGTGGAGGTTGCAGTGAGCTGAGATCATACCACTGCACTCCAGCCTGGGTGACAGAGTGAGACCTTGTCTCAAAAATAAAAAATAGGCTGGGCACGGTGGCTCACACCTGTAATCCCAGCACTTTGGGAGGCTGAGGCAGGCGGATCATGAGGGTCAGGAGTTCGAGACCGGCCTGGTCAACATGACGAAACGCCATCTCTAGTAAAAATACAAAAATTAGCCAGGCGTGGTGGTGCATGCCTGTAATCCCAGCTACTCGGGAGGCTGAGACGAGAATCACTCGAACCCAGGAGGCAGAGGTTGCAGTGAGCTGAGATGGCGCCACTGCACTCCAGCCTAGGCAATAGAGCAATACTCCATCTCAAAAAATAAAATAAAAAATAAAAGTAATACAATATAAAATTAAAAAACAAAAATTAGGCACATGTGGTGGCACACGCCTATAATCCCAGCTACTCAGGAGGCTGAGGCATGAGAATCGCTAGAACCTGGGAGGTGGAGGTTGCAGTGAGCCGAGATCTTGCCATTGCATTCCAGCTTGGGCAGCAGAGTGAGACTCTGTCTCAAAAAATAAAAAAATAAATAAATAAAATAAAATAAAGGAGGGGGACCTACTTGTCATAAGGAAGGGAGTGCAACTTCTCCCCAGGTGCTACTACTGTTTTCGTTAGGGGAAACCCAGCTCTTGCCCTGTTGTGTGGTGCCCAGGTTGCCACTGGTCAGGCAGCTTTTAGAATCCTGCCATGTGGCCAGCATGGATGATTATGGTGGCTTTAAGAAGCCCATACTAACAATATGTGCCACTGGAAGTACAGAAGTTCAAATCTTGCCCACATGACCATGCAGTCATCTTGGATGAGGCAGCATTGGTTGAAAACCTTACCCACTGGCTGTGGACCGGTCCCAGTCTTCATTACTCAGCCCCACATCTGGGTAAGTCTGGCTTCGAGGCTTAGTGACTGGGGACAAGCTGCCTCTCTGTTTTGGACTCCTCCAGTCATAGGTGTTGAAATTGTATCCTGAGGCCTGAAAACTAGTGCCTAAAATATAAACAAGGTGTTAGCATTGGGCCCAAGGATTACTTAATCCATTGAGAAATGACATTGTTAACCAGTAGAGGAGTCAAATTATAATGGCAATGACAATAACAATAGTGAACACATAGTGTGTGCTTATTGTGCACCAAAGACTTCACCAAGTACTTCATTTTGAGCCATCTTTCTTCTTTAGAGCCATCTTTGGAGGTAGATACTCCTATTATTTGCATTTTACAGATGAGGACACGGACGGCTTAGAACAGTGGTTTCAAGTACCTAAGGCTATTTGCAAACTTTCTTGGGAGTTCAAGTCATAATTTTTGGAGAATCGGTTTTCAGATCCTCAAGTTCTAGATGCACTTCTTCCCCAAACTGGCTTAGCTGAGATCTGCCAGTTAGTGCTCCCTTCTCATTTCCTCTTTCACAACAGTACTCCTGCCACTTTACAAACAAAAGACATATTTCTCATCCATTTCAAATCTTTTTTCTTGAGATGGAGTCTTGCTCTGTCATCCAGGATGGAGTACAGTGGTACGATCTCACCCCACCACAACCTCCTCCTCCTGGGTTCAAACAATTCTCCTGCCTCAACCTCCCAAGTAGCTAGGATTACAGGAGTGCACCACCACACCCAGCTAATTTTTTTTTTTTTTTTTTTTTTTTTTTTTTTAGTAGAGACAGGGTTTTACCATGTTGGCCAGGATGGTCTTGAACTTCTGACCTGAGGTGATCCACCCACCTCGGCCTCCCAGAGTGCTGTGATTACAGGTGTGAGCCATCGTGCCGGCCCCATTTCAAGTATTTGAAAGTGCTTGGGCCCTGGGATATAAACTCCTAGTTGCCAATTCAAGGGATAATTTGGGAAAGACTTATTCCTGTGATGAGGTCTGTTGGGAGCAAGGCCTTATTTCAACCAGGCACAAACTCACAGCAAGGCTTTCACCCCTCTCTCTTGTCCATCTCTCATGCTGCCTCAGAGAATTCAGAAGGGCAACGGATGTCAGGGATAAGAAGCCTGCTGCGTTTATTGTTTATTTGAATTGCAAAATGCTGACTTTTTTCCACCAGGGAGTTACATCTGATTAGCCTGATGGGTGAGACAGTGAGGAATGGCTTTGGCAATTATGTTACGTAATGGACACTTTCCACAAAAGTATTTCCAAGCTGTAGTTCCAAGATTTTGATAGAAATATTTTTAAAGCATTTTTACAACAAACTGGAAATTATAGTGTTTGCAAGTATTTACATTTTGTGAGAAAAACATTTAGACAACAACTTTTAGTAGGTGATGGGGTATATGGTTCTTTAAAATTATTTTGGGGGTTCAAGTGGGGCTCGATTGTAGGTCTGACTCCATAGCTTGTGCTGTAATCATCACATACGCCTTCATCCACTACCTCAGGTTGTGACTTGTGTGTGTGCATGTGTATTTACATGGATGCGCTGGCTTGGAATATGATATGTGTTTCTTACTGTACTTAAATCATTTAATACAGCAAACAGACCTGTACCCGCATTTTCAGGTACAGTTAAATGGCCTGATCGTGTAAGATGATTCTGTCTCCATGATATCCCTGCTTCCTCTTCCCCATTCACTTTCTCTCCACCTGTTGTCGAAGCTTCTAATGCCATTTTTTGCTACTAGTTTAAAGCCCAAGCAGAGCAGGATATCTGAAGGATAATACTCTCTGATCAAAAGGATTTGATCTTAAGAACCCAGGGCAATGCCTACCACCACATGATGGAAATACTCTAAGAACCTTCTATTTTAGGACACCAAGGATTAGAAGACCTTGGAGCAGAGGAAATATTTACAGTTCAATGTCTCATTATCTTTTTCCTAGATAACTGCAGAAGCGTGGTTAGCCATCTGGGAAGAAGTCTTATGAATGCAGTTTTCTGTCAAAAGTGTTGACTTAAGGAAACACAGATGTGTCTTCTCTTGAAGGGGAACTAAGTAGCTGTGAATTTCATCCTGGCTCCCTCTGATGGACTAACCATTTTCCCCTTCTGAACCAATCAAACCAACCCCAAATACATGAAGTCTCAGCTTTTATAATACAAAGAGTTTGGGGAAGCCTGTACCTCACTTTCTTTAACTGGTTTCAACCCTCAACCTTTCAAAGAGCCAATGCTAATTGGTGGTGTCTTCCTGGAGTATCCTTTTCTGATAAACATTAACCCCGATGACCACTGAGTTCCCTGGTGAAATTTCAACATTTTAGACTGATTTTCTTTCCAACTGTTGTATGTACAATAAGTAGTTCTTGGAGACTTAGGCAAGAGTGCAAGAATGGGCTTGAGCAGATGTGCACCACCATCAGTAGGAAACTGCTAACCCTGAAAGGCATGTGTATCTCTAATAAGGATGCCTTGTCTTAATAAGCACTATTAAATGATTATTGCATTACAACAAAGCAGAGAAAGAAAAGGGGATAAGATTCAAATCTCTGGGTGAAATGTAAAGTCAGAAAACCTGATCCCAGCTCTTCTCTAGTCCGTGCTATGCTGACCCAGAGATTAAAGTAAGAAAAGTTGACCAGGTGCGGTGGCTCACGCCTAGCACTTTGGGAAGCCAAGACAGGCAGATCGCTTGAGCTTAGGAGTTTGAGACCAGCCTGGGCAATAAACCGTCTCTACAAAGAAAAAAAAGACAAATCCCAAACCCCCCAAAATTAGCTGGGCTTGGTGGTGCATGCCAGCTACTTGGGGGGCTGAGGCAAGAAGATTGCTTAAGTCTGGTTGTTGAGGCTGCAGTGAGCCAAGTTTGCACCACTGCACTCCAGTCTGGGTGACAAAGTGAGATCCTATCTCCAAAAAAGAAAAGTAACTGGGCATGGTTATGCATACCTGTAATACCAGCTACTTGAGAGGCTGAGATAAGAGGATCCCTTGAGCCCAGGAGTTCGAGATCAGTCTGAGCAACATAAAAAGACCCTGTCTCAAAAATAAATAAATAAACAAATAAATAAAACTTAATAAAAGTAAGAAAAGACCAAGGTTCAAATCCTAGCTCAGCCACTTCCTCACTTCACAGCCTGGCCAGTTAACCTCAGTGTAAAATGGGGATAACAATAGGTAGTTTACCAGGTTGATAAGAAAATGAAGAAGAATGAATGCACACCTTATGAAAGTGCCTAGAACACAAGGAGGTTTTAATGAACACAGATGCCCATTGTTACTATATACTAAGCCCTTCAACCTCTCAAGATCTCAGTTTCCTTATCTTCAAAGTAGGGAGACAAGGAAAAGAGGTAAGTCTCAGCATTATTAATGCAGTAAACATTTGGGTGTCTCTTAAGTATCAGATACTATATATCAGGAACTAAAATGCAAAGGGAAATAAAACTGATTCCTGTCCTCAAAAACTGCATTGTTTGGTATATGTATAGGAGAAGGAGAAGAAAGAGGCATAGAAAGTGAGTTCTAGTAGCACGTGAAAGTGTCATCCTTTTAGTCTTAATGCACTAATATGGAAGGACAGACAGGTTTGGGGATTGGAAGGTGGGTCATGAAGGGTGCCAAAGGAAAAATGACATATAAGCTTGCAGTTAGATAGCAGGTCAGCATTTACTAGTTGGAACTGTTGGGTAAGACAGTACATGGTGGGCACAGTGGCTCATGCCTGTAATCCCAGCACTTTGGGAGCCTGAGGCAGGTGGACCACCTGAGGCCAGGAGTTCGAGACCAGCCTGGCCAACATAGTGAAAGCCCGTCACTACTAAAAATACAAAAATTAGCTGGGTATTGTGATGCATGCCTGTTGTTCCAGCTACTCTGGAGGCTGAGGCAGGAGAATCTCTTGAACCCGAGAGGTGGAGGTTGCAGCGAGCCGAGGGCATGCCACTGCACTCCAGCCTGTGTGACAGAGCGAGACTCTGTCTCAAAAACAACAACAACAACAACAACAACAACAGACAGTGTTGGCCAAGTAGAAGAGAGCCTGGTAAAGTCAGGGTAAACAGGTCCTCGATTCTATCAGTGGGTCTCTGTTCTACTCCTAAGAAGGGAAAAGTATTCCAGGAATATTCTGGGCCCTCTTACCATGTGTACTTATTCCTCCCCGTAGGAGGAATGTGATTTACCCAACTGGTGAGTTTTGGAAAAGAACATTGGGCATGTCACTCAGCCCATTCCTGGCTTTCTCTGGACGCTTTCTCTCCCACTGCTGCTGTGCTGTGCGGTCAGCAAGCCTGGGTCACAATCTTGGGGCTCTCTGAGCTTGATGGAGGCAAGAAAAGGCATGACTAGGCAGTTGGATAACCATGGCAGACTACCTGTTGCTCATCAGAACATTCATTCTCTTCTTCATCCTTAGTACCAGAATACCAGTTTCGGGGTGAGCAAATTATTGCTCAGACTAAAACTATACTTCTTAGCTTCTCTCAAAGCTAAGTGCAACTTAGTGAAATGTTCTGGTCAATGACGTAGCTAAAGGGACTTCTGAGAAGGCTCCTTACATCTTTGCTACTGCTGTCTGGAATGCAAATGAAATTGCTGTAGCCCCAGTAACTGTCTTGGACTATGAGGTGACCCCAAGGATGAAAGTCAAGCGCTAAGCATAACAGAGCCGAAATATTTAGAAGCATGGGCCTCTGATGACACTGTGGAGTTACATACCAGCTCGAAGTGCCTGTTTCTGTATAATGTAAGCCAATGTATTATTAGAGTTTTCAGTTCTCTTCAGCTGAACCTAATCTCATTGATTGGTAATCAGTTTAGTTATGGTTTGCTGTGTAGATCTGACTTGCGTCTTATTTAAATTTAAATGTCTAGACTTGGGTTGAGGGTAGGAAAATAATTATCCTGATTCTGGCTGCAGGACCAATCCAGCTTTTTCTAGCAAAAAAATAAAATGAAATGCTGATATTTTAATCCATAGCTGACTCTCATTTCTATTTCTCAATGGATTTGAAACCGATTAAGAGGTTAATTAACATATCAAAATACTTAGTGTTATCAAGATACCAAAATGCAAAGCTCGCTTAGAGAATTGTGAGATATTCCGGGTATGTGTACTAAAAGGTACTGCAAGGAAGTGTCAGCAGATGGACTGACAAAGTGTTTGGGGACTAGATTACAAAGAACCAACCCTGTGTTTTAAACTGAAGACTTTTGACTTTATCCTATAACAATAAATAACCATCAAAAGAGGGTTTTTTTGGTTTAAGGGAGTGGCATGACTAGATTTGGTTTTTCTAAAGATTATTGATAGAAATGTGGGAAAAGATGCTCAAAGTAAGAAGATAATTGAGGAAGGAGTTACCATATTTCATCAGGCCTGAAACAAAGGCAGTGGCAATGCAGGGACATCAGAGATGCTAAGTGAGTAGAGGGAGTGAGATACCTGGGTCCTGATGACACCATGGGAAAAATAAATCCTGATGTTGCTTAAATGCCATCATTTAAATTTTGTTTCGTATGTAGAAGAAAATCTTTAAATCAGCTAAACTTGACCTTTAACTGATACAGCTGGCTGGTGATACCATGATTTAAAAGAGGGAATACCTGAGGAAAATTATGTTTAGCTAAAAGGCAAACCTGTTGCCATTACTGATAAAAAGTTAACAGGCCCTGAGGAATATTCCTTTACACCAGGAGTCAAGCTTAAAAGCCAGGGAATAAATGAGGCAGCCCAGGCGTAAGAAAAAATCAACTGCCAGATAGATAATGAAACTTTTTTTGTTGTTGAATGACGGTGTAAGCACATGAAATACACATATAATATTGGAAACTACATTTTAAATTAAAAATTGATAAAATAAGTTGAAAAAAGAAATAATGTTTTTTAAATGTACTGGCCAGGCACGGTGGCTCAGGCAGGGCACAGTAGCTCACGCCTGCAATCCCAGCACTTTGGGAGGCTGAGGCGGGCAGATCACCTGAGGTTAGGAGTTCAAGACCAGCCTGGACAACATGGCGAAACACCGTCTCTACTAAAAACACAAAAATTAGCTGGGCGTGGTGGTGGGCACCTGTAGTCCCAGCTACTTGGGAGGCTGAGATAGGAGAGTCACTTGAACCTGGGAAGCAGAGGTTGCAGTGAGCTGAGATTGCAACATTGTACTCCAGCCTGGGTGATAAAAGCAAAACTCGGTCTCAAAAAATAAAATAATAAAAAATAAATAAAATGTATGGTCCTAAGTCATTTCTCCTTTGGATTATTTATTTATTTATTTATTTATTTATTTAGACACAGAATCTCACTCTATCGCCCAGGCTGGAGTGCAGCAGCATGACCTTGGCTCACTGTAACCTCCACCTCCCAGGTTCAAGCAATTCTCCTGCCTCAGCTTCCTGAGTAGCTGGGATTACAGGCATGCACCACCACACCCAGCTAATTTTTGAATTTTTGGTAGAGACAGGGTTTCACCATGTTGGCCAGGCTGATTTCGAACTCCTGACTTCAAGTGATTGCCTGCCTTGGCCTCCCAAAGTGCTGGGATTACAGATGTGGGCCTGCGTGACGGGCCTCCTTTGGTTTAGAATTGGCAACTTTTTCTTCTTTCCTTCTTTATTTTACATCTGGGTTTCCATACCTGATCTTACACTTTGTATCCTAATATGAGGTATAAAATTTAGTCCAGATTCCTTTCACTGATATTAATGTTTAGTTTTATTTATTTGCATAATGGAAAACAGGTCTTCATAAAAAATAGGTCTTTATTTGCACAAGTGGAAAATAGGAAAGTAGGTATTTCTGAAAGTAGATGGAATCTTGATAGGATGATTTTTATTTTTAGGGTAACTATGCCTTAGATATTTGTAAAATTCTAACATTCCAACCTTGTAATATTTGGCTTTCTGTACTAATACAGATTAATATTTGTAGCTTTTAATTCATACCCAGCATTAATTTAGAAAAGTGAACCAATCAGTGTTGGTTCATATTCATAAAGTTTAGAATTCAATTTTCGGGCCGGGCGCTGTGGCTCACGCCTTTAATCCCAGCACTTTGGGAGGCCAAGGCAGGTGGATCACGAGGTCAGGAAGATCAACACCATCCTGGCTAACATGGTGAAACCCCATCTCTACTAAAAATACAAAAAATTAGCTGGTCGTGGTGGTGGGCGCCTGTAGTCCCAGCTACTCGGGAGGCTGAGGCAGGAGAATGGCATGAACCCGGAAGGTGGAGCTTACAGTGAGCTGAGATCGCACCACTGCACTCCAGCCTGGGTGACAGAGCGAGCCTCTGTCTCAAAAAACAAAAAAAGAAAAAAAAATAGAATTCAATTTTCATCTCAACAATTTTGGGACTGTAGCTCTTGCCATAACTTTCATTCTTGGAAACCAATTTTAGTACAGGAGAGAGAGCCAGTTAATTCCCTGCCAAATTTGTTTTCTAAAGACCCAGTTTTGTGAAGGATGAGAAAATCAAATCATATGTTTGTGTAACTATTTGTAATTGATCTTGCCAAGAAATATTCAAAGTATTCAGATGAGGCTGTGATCTGAATGTCAATGCAAAGACAGTTCTCTCTTCTCTCAGAAATCACCTCAAGACAAAAAGTAATGATAAATAACAGAATACAACCTCCATCTTAATCACAACTAGAGTGTTCATGTAATCTCAGACCATAATACATAAGAAAATACATAATACATAAATCCAGTGGAAGTCAAATGGGAAGGGGGTGGTGGTGGTAAGAAGTGGAGAGAAGACACCTATGGCCAGGACTACCAAACTACTCTTTGGTAGACAACTCAGTCTACCAAAGCAGGGGCGGTGGCATGAGGCAAAACTCCAATGCTTTGTTTGGAACACCAGTATGCACTGCATGGCTGGTGGCAGAAAGTACCTGTGATCCCATCTGGCATCAAGGTAAAGTCAGGGAAAGAGAACACATGTCACAGACTGAAGGGAACAATTGCTCAATGAGGCAGGGTAGCAGAGAGGAATTCTGTTTTGTGAGCAGCCTGCTGTTGCTGCTCTCTGGTAGCTGGGGAAGAATTTACTCACACATACCATGCTGGAACTGGGGTGTGTTTGGTAGCTTGGAAACAGAACCTCTAGCAGCTTCCAGTTCAGGAAGAACTCATCTCATTCAGTGGTGAGCAGTAATTGAAAAGGAATTGGCATAACATGTATACCAAGTAAATATCAGACAAATGAGAGCAAAGGCATAGAAAAACAAAGCGATAGCAGATGAAGAATACTCATGAGAAAAAGCCTGGTTCAGAGCAAATGATAAACATGACCAATCAGAAATAATCACAAAATTTAAAAAATACACAGCAAAGCCATCACCTCTATAAAACAAGAGATCAAAGCAGAAATATAAGAACTCAAGAGAAATTGGGCAAGGCAAGATGATGATGAAACATGAGCTTGTAGAGATCAGAAGAGAAATGAAAGAGAAAAATAAAATCCTGCTAATGAGTAGAGGAGGATACCATTGGGTTTCTACTCTGTGCTATCCTCTGTATGATTTGTATTCTTTAATGACATTAAATAAAGTTGGACTCTGACTGCACATGTTGGTGTCCTTTCAGTTATCATCCTTATGAAAACACAAAGAAGGAATATATCCTTATAAAACAATGAAAATAAATAAATCATGCATCCAACTTAAGTCATAAAAGGAATAAAATTTAAAAGGAACTGAATGAAAGAGTCAAATTAAAAGTAAAATTTTATGTAAAAAAAAAAACTAGAGTAAAACTAATAAATAAATGCAAGAGTCAGTTCTCTGGGAAAAAATAAAAACCAAACAAAGAAATCAAACTGTTACTAATCAAATCATGGGGAAAATAATAAAACCACAAATATACCAATTAAGGAACAATATTATGGATATAATTATAGAAACTGAGAAAATAAAAAATTAAAAAAGATTAACTATATAAAATACATTTGACATCTGGATGAAATAATTTCATTTTCTGAGAGAATACAAATGATCAAAATGACCTCAAAAGGGAGAAAAATAAGATAGAAATGTAACTATCTGAGTTGAGAGTCCAAAGTTACAGAGAGCACAAGAGCTATTCAGCCCGCGAGCATGGCAGTCTATGTACCACCACCAATCTGCCAGTCTCCTCTTGTATTGACCTTTGCTAAAACCAAGTAAAGCAGTCATAGGGTTTTCTCAGAGTTAGAAGGAAGAATTAATAAGATGCAAGGAGGCCAAATGCCTAAGATTTTGATAAGGCAGAAGGGCATGAGGCATCTAATGGTCAAGACAATGGGGAGTGAAAGAAGCTGACCTGGAGGCCGACTGGAAGAAGTCAGCCACACAGTGGAACTGAGAATCAGCTCCTTGTGGGACTTCCTTAAACACATCCCTTCTTTCCCCACAAGGTTTCATCATTCCATTCTATTTCCCTTTTCACTAACGAAGTGATAGGGCCACTGTTTGTTTATTTGTTAACTGACTGTCCCTTCAGCTGGGTAACCTCTTCCATGGGAGCAGAGACCATGTCTCCTTTGTCCAACAGTGTATCCACATGGTCTATGGGCCTGATATTGAGCCAGTCATTACATACTGGTTGAAGGAATGAATGGAGCAAGCTTGATATTTTAGAGAAGAAGGAGAGAACAGTAAGAAATGTTGCTGCAAAGACATCGATTTCCAGCCCCAGGAGGAAGATGTGCATTATGGAGTCTCCTGGGAACAAGGCAACTATTACAGCCTTAAAGGGAACAGAGAGAATGTGCAGGGGCTTCCTGGAACAAGGCAGAGAGCCTGCTGAGAGGCTGGAGGGACAGGTTGGAGAGATAAGCTGTATCTCACAACATAATATTGAATAGGAAAAATAAAAGTGTGGTTCTATGCCTTGCTTTTATTTTTGTTTTAATTTTTTTTGAGACGTAGTCTTGTTCTATTGCCCAGGCTGGAGTGCAGTGGCATGATCTTGGCTCACTGCAATCTCCGCCTCCTGGTTCAAGCGATTCTCCTGCCTCAGCCTCCCAAGTAGCTGGGATTACAGGTGTGTGCCACCACGCCTGGCTAGTTTTTGTATTTTTAGTAGAGATGGGGTTTTGCCACATTGCTCAGGCTGGCCTTGAACTCCTGACCTCAGGTGATTTGCCCACCTCAGCCTCCCAAAGTGCTGGGAATATAGGCCTGAGCCACTGCACCCAGCTGTGCCTTGCTTTTAAAAAGTCAATCTCACAAGCACAATCTGGAGAGATGCAGTTTAACTGAATATCACGGGTAAAGAAAAAAAAAACACACATTCACAAGACTTTGAGATCTCAGTAAACTGTAAGTGCAAAATGAGTGACAGATGTGCCATGACCACTAAAATTCTTATGTTGAGGTAGGTGTCATTGATCAGTTCTCCTGTCTTCAACGATGCCAGTGACCAGCTTGCTTTGCTCCGGGCTGTCAGGCTGTTGTGTGATTTTCCTTTCTGAATGTTACACTTTAACAGGTACACAGGTAAACTGAAGCACATTCGTAAGGGAGGTCCACAGGACGATACAGATACTCGTCAGTAAATTATAGAAGACACAGTTAAAGGAACTGGGGCTATTTTGCTTGGAGAAGGAAAGCCTCAACAGAGACCCAATAGCTGTCTTCGAGTATCTAAGGGGCTGTCAGGAGAAGAGGCTTTAGTCTAGTGCAGAATGACCTTGAGGGTATAGCCAGGACTATTAGGCATACTGCAGCTCAATACAAGTGAGAGCTTTAGAGTCATCAGAGCTACGTGGACATGGGGGGCTGCCTCAGCACAAGGAACAACCTGTCACCTTGGGCATTCAAGTCCATGCAGCGTGTCTTGGCGTGCAGTGAGGCAGGACCTGGCACCAAGGGCTGCACTGGACATCAGACTAGCTGACTCCTAAACCCTTTCCAAACCTGAAATCCTGCCTTCAGCTTCCATGTTCATTACAAGAATTAATGGGGATTAGTTATGCGGAAGTGCTTTGTAAACTCTAGAGTGTTCTATTTAAAGGGTTATTACTATTTTTTCATTACCTTGGAGTACTTCGATTCTATCCTGATTGCCATTGTCTCTACTTATCCCTTAGTTCCCTTCAACCTCATAAAAATGTCTAAATTATAAATGCAAAATGCAATATTATGACTATGATTCAAAATTTCAAAATGCTTCACAAATAGCAAATGGTTTTTCATCTTTTACTAGTGAGGGGCAGGTCCTATATTCAGTTTGCTTCTCATGGTCCTGTGTCTGTGGTTTCAAGGAATGGAGTAGCTAAGGTCTTACAGATCACCTTATAGGGAAGAATTAATTAATATCAATAGCACCCTCACAAAAATCTCTGGTAACAAAAATATCTCTACATTAATAAGCAATACACAAAAAATACACAAATAAATAGCCAATACACAATAAATTGATAAACCTGAGTCTACTCTGATAGAATGTGACTTCTGTCCTTTACTCAGTGTCTTCTGGTGGCCCATCAATTCTCAGGCAATCAGAAGGTCTGTTATTTGGTGGCATAGGTGAACTTGTCACAAGGTATTATGACTTGGAAAAATTAATTGCCAGATAAAGCCCCAATTCTATTTAGGTGTTCAAAGTATTTTCCCCACCTAACTCCAGTATCATCTCTAATGAAAGTAACAATTTGACAACTTTGAAATATCATCTCCTTTCATTTTTTTTTCCAGTTTTTTCTCCCTTCCATTTTTTTTTTTTGTTCACCAGAGGACTTAACAGAGAGTGACACAACATAGGCAGGCTGAGAGAAGGAAACTAGGAAAACCAGGAGAGAGCAAACTGCATACAGACACTCCTAAAAGTACAGTTAACTCAGTGACAAAGCAGCCCTCACACCAGTGTGTTCTCTAAACTGTTTATGTGTTTTATTATTTGACTGACTGAAACCCAGAGCAAACAAGGGATTCAGAGGCTGGAATTTACATAGAACATGGGAGAAGGTAAGGCTCAGATGAGGAGAAATACCAAGAAGTTTTGACATACTTCTCTTTTTGATGCTACGGATCACTGGGAAGAAACTATTTTTTAAAAGAAGCTATTAGTTTATGCTCTGTATTCAGTCTGACACCTTTTATGTGTAAATATTCCGTGAGTGAGGCTTTTTAATGTAGATAGTATTTCTTCACATGACGATGACACCTATGAAGAAAAATCTACTCTATACTTTCCTATATTGTGATTATAGTGCTCTAATTATAAACATTCAGGGAAAGGGCATGGTGGCTCATGCCTATTATCCCAGCACTTTGGGAGGCCAAGATGGGAGGATTGCTAGAGACCAGAAGTTTGATACCAGCCTGGACAACATGACAAGACCCCGTATCTACAAAAATTTAAAAATCAGCTGGGTGTGGTGGTGTGTGCATATAGTCTCAGCTACTGAGGAGACTGAGGCAGCAAGATCCCTTGAGTCCAGGAGTTTGAGACTGTAATGAACTATGATGGTGCCAGGGTATTCTAGCTGGGGTGACAGAGTGAGACCCAGTCTCTAAAAGAAAAAAAAGTCAGGAGTGTGCAGGAATAAATAGAGTCACAAATCATTGGCTAATCTCTTATGCACCTCTTCCAAATTCCCCAATCCATCTTTGTGGAAAGCTTGCTGAAAAATAAGGCAATGGGGCCTGTATTGAATGAGCCACTTTATTGTATGGTTTGCCTCACATTAATCTAAGCCTGAAGGACAAGCCCTGGATGGGATACTTGGCCATCAGTAGACCTAATGGAGGCCTGTTAGTGTTTGGTAAAGGTTCATGCCTCATAAGCACTAGAAGAAAATGCATGGCCAGCTGAGTGTAAGTATTCAATGTGTTCAATATGAATATGGCTGCACCAAAGCAGACACAAGTTAAAGAAAGACATTCTCCTCATGGAGCAGAGGATGAATCTTGGAGAAGCATGGGCTTCAACAGTGACAAGTCCTCTGGGGGACGAAGTAAAGACATACCTTGAGTTCCATAGCTGGTGTCTATTGCAGACCCATCCCATGAATCCACAGCACTGTCCACACTGGGCACCGTGGAGGGGTACATGTCGGAGAGCTTGCCTGGCTTCTGTGCTGGCGAGGAGTCCTCCTCCACATCCCCCAGGTCACTCAAATGGCTAGAAATAGGGAACTTCTTGGGGCTCGATGCTGACTGGGCTTTATAGACAGGAAAGGAGTTTAAGTATCAGAGTAAATTTAAATAAAAATATACCAAAATACTCTGTGGCTAGAGATTTGTTTCCCTAGAATTACACATAGACACTAGCACATTCTTTCAAGGAAGAAAATGCACTGGAACTCCTTAATTGTGGCTTTCAATTCACTACTCACCATCTGTCTGTTTCTTAATTTTCAAGGTGACAGTCTCTCCTGCCATCTGTAACAAATGGATGGCTTCACTCAGAGGCTTCCCTTTCAAGCTGCTGCTATTGATGGCTAGGATTCGGTCTCCTATGTGGATTGCGCCAGTTCTGAAAAACCAAATAGTAATAGGAGAGGTAGAAATAATCCCTGTATGGTACTGAATATAAATTCCCTGACATACCTTATACATTCATCATAATAAAGACTTGGCAAGGATCTCCAGAAGTCCCTTCTTGCTTTCTCCTGGGCAATGTTATAAGATAACTGCATCTGTTGTGGATTACTTTTTAGTTTCCAATAAAATTTTAAAACTTGTTTTAGTTATTAAAATGAACTGTGTTTTTTAATTCCAAGAAAGCTGAGTCATTGGTTAAGCCCCCTAAAAATCCCAAGAAAATGAACAATGTTGAATGACAAATGTAGTGGATAGCATGGAGCATCCTTTCTTTCTACAGATTTTTTTTTTTTTTTTTTGAGACGGAGCCTCGCTGTGTCACCCAAGCTGGAGTCCAGTGGCATGATCTCGGCTCACTGCAACCTCCGCATTCCGGGTTCAAGCAATTCTCCAGACTCAGCCTCCCAAGTAGCTGGGATTACAGGGAAGCACCACCATGCCCAGCTGATTTTTCTATTTTTAGTAGAGATGAGGTTTCACCATCCGCCAGGCTGGTCTTGAACTGACCTCGTGATCCATCTGCCTCGGCCTCCCAAAGTTCTGGGATTACAGGTGTGAGCCACCGCACCTGGCCTGTATGAGCTAATTTCTAAGGTACATTGCAGCTCCAACATTTTGCAATGCTGTGTCTCTATTTTGCTAGCCACTGTTTTCAACTGTTAGCAGGAACAATGCATTTGTGTATTCCTGAGGTAGGTTACTGGAGGGCAGATTTGCTTATAGGGTTTGTTATATGTCTGACAACACATCTCAGAAAGAAATGCAGTTTAGCGGAGGGTGGGGAGTGGGTGTGTGTGTACATCATTGCCAAAGGAAAAAATGGACATTCCAGCTTTTAAGACATTATTAAAATGGGTTATACACTTTGTTTCCCACAATCCTTGAAGATGATGTCTGTATCATCCTTTTCTGAAAACACAGCAGCTAAGTGTGGCACCTGTCAGGTAACAGAGGCTCAGCAAGTGTTTGCTGAATGAAATTGGACAAGCTGTTCAACCTCCCTGAACTTTAGTTTCCTCCTCTCAAAATGGACACAATACAAATCTGCCTTCAGTCAATTGTGGTCAGCTTATATATTTCAGAGAGTAGTATCAATGCTAAGCCCAAGACATCTTTTACTGCCTGTAAGATGCCCCTCAGAGTCAAGTCGGAACTCTGCCTGAGACTTCTCAGGCTCTAAGATCAATCCTTTCTGCAGATTTTTAAAAGCCAACAGATAACCACAGAGAGAGGAGCATGTTTTTATGTGGTTGTGAGGAAGGAAGCCCATCTCAGACACAGGTAATTATAACAGTTACTTCAAATTTTACCTTTCAGCTAATCCCCCTTTAGTGAGGCTTGAAATGATTATAGGATCAAACGGCTCTTCAGTTCCTGAAATTGTGATGCCAAGGGGCCCCCCGTAGCGTTTAAGCTCCACGGTGTAAATAATTGCTCCGGAACTTTCTTGCTCATCTGTAATAAATGCCAAGGAATCATAATTGATTTCTTTGGAAAAAGCAAAAGAGTAAGATGCATAGATTCATACATAAAGTAAGAATTCAAAACATCCTCGTCAAAGTATCATGTCGCAGAAAATAATTATTTTGGGAAGTAGCATTTCCTTAGTAGGATCTTACATTCAAATACAGGGATATAATCATTGTCAGTGCCAGGGGAGAGGAACACTGCCTAATGACTTATGTTTTAAATGTGTGAGATCCGCCCAGCTGGGGCTGCAGGACCTTTCAACTGTGTCCATGTCTAGGACAGTGCTCACCTAGCATTTAGTAAGTATGCAGTAAGTATCTGTGAAATAAACATATGGCTGAGGAGGCATTATAATATGAGAGGAGAGAGTCACTCAGTAACAAAGAAGACAGACATTGGGTCATGCTGTTTCCGTTTTAAGCTTTACATGCATGCTAACTTTTGATATAGAAAAGTGGATTTTGCGAAGGGTTGGAACAAATAACATATATATGGTTAAGTGGAACTTAGATAAGTAAACTTGAAGACAACAGCAAGAAATCTAGAATCTCTTACATATCATTCCACTGACTGTCTTCTAATGTGAGTCCTATCAGTGAATTACGGATATTAAAGTGGAGGTTTGAATGATCATCTCTCCTCTTTCAATGGAGTAACAGCTGTTGTAAGCTATGTTTCCACAGCATAGACCAGACTGCCACACTGTCATAAACTAATTTTGGCTATTCAACATTATTATAGTTGAAGACACTTGTGTATGTGCTCTGCCTAAAGCACTGGCCAGAAAGATATCATGGGCCGCCTTCAACATGATGGGTATTGTGATGGTGTCAGAGTTGCAAATAAGAAGTCTCAGAATTCAAAGGTTTTATTTGCTTCTGACATGCTTAAAGTTCTTGGGCACTTCTTGTTTTATTCCTTGGGCCTGGGAGCTGTGAATGGTTAAGGAACTGTTTCATTTCTGCAACTAAGGATAAAATGAAATGGTTCAGTGGCTACTTTAACAAAATAGTCAGCTTTTACAGTCAAACTACATCCTAGTGAAGCATTAATACGGCCACATTTTTGCAGTGAGCAGCTGTTCGTTTACGATATGAAACCCTAAAATAAGGAGGAAAAGCAAAGCTTGAGTTAACAATTCAATTATTTGTGTTTGCAGTGAAGAATTATGATGAATATAAAAGGAAAGGTCTATCGAGTCATTTGGGAAGCAATGTGTCCTCTCTCGCCAGCACTTACTTCACTTCTGGCCATAGATTGGGAGTTTTGAATGCACCCATTACCTCCACTTTCTGAGTGCTCTACTCAACGTATTTACTCCACACATTCAGAACTAAAGACCATCCACTACACACTGCAATACTTAAGTCAACATTTTAGGGCACAAAATCTTCAACATTGGGCTCAAATTTACATTAGCAGCTGAGAAGCTCCCATATCAAGCCTAAAACAGCTCTGTTTGCTGGTTCACAAGTTTCTTCTGGGCTGATGCTGAAGTTGTGGCCAATAGGCTGGTGATGATCTGCTAAGAGCTCCAGAGAGAAACATCAAGATAGAGGGTAACTGAATAATCAGCAGAGGTCAAAAGTCTAAATTTTCCTACAGTACGATATTTTGTCACCTTTCAGAGCTGGCTTTGACCTAAATGAACAGAGTACTATTGGATAGATTACATGTACTTTGCAGCCCTCATCATCAACAATATCCTGGATGAAATTCTGAATGAGTCATTTGATTAGTAGTCCCTGGCACAGTTGAACATTAGTTACTGCTGGACACTCTGTGTGGGCCATTCAGTGGAGGTGTGTATGCCGTAGGAAAGACCTTGACCCCTTATTGTTCTCTGCATAAGGCAAGCATGAGCACAAACTTGTCAATGGGTGCCAAGCATTTTGGGTTGGAGCATCTGCTCTTTATGGGTTTTGGGGAGAAGGACAGTTGCCCAGGACCTGGAGACCCAAGAACCAGTGGGAAGTGTCCACTGAAACTGCAGTCAAGATGAAAACAAACACTGGACTATGGAAGGGGAGTTGGGGGTAGTCCCATTCATTGGGAGAAGGGGGGCACCTGGTTCTACTCAGTTCATTCTGCAGAGTGAGTATTCCATGTTATTTTTTGACAATGTAACTTGAGACGCAAAGATGACAAAATACCAGAGATGAAGTAAATGGCTTTAGGATAGTCTGTTTCAGGCTGCCTTATTTGGAGACATTTTTTTATTGGCATCTGAGTCCTCACTGACTAGAAAGCAATTGTTAGGTCACCCAATGAGTTTAGATAGTGATGGAGATGCAAATCCGGGAAATGGTACCTCTTAACTAAGAAGGACACATTCCTGTGATTACATTGGGGTGGAAACAGGATGACATGATATTCTATGTAAATTATGACAGAAATGGAAGCTGATTTCTGTTTTCTTTAACAAATAAATTGCCAGAAACACAAAAGAGAAAGGAGATTTGGCCAGGCGCAGTGGCTCACACCTGTAATCCCAGCGCTTTGGGAGGCCGAGGTGGGTGGACCACCTGAGGTCAGGAGTTCAAGACCAGCCTGGCCAACATGATGAATCCCCGTCTTAACTAAAAATACAAAAATTAGCCAGGCATGGTGCCTCGTGCCTGTAGTCCCAGCTATTTGGGAGGCTGAAGCAGGAGAATCACTTGAACCCAGGAAGTGGAAGTTGCAGTGAGCTGAGATCATGTCACTGCTCTCCAGCCTGGGCGATGGAGTGAGACTCTGTCTCAAAAAAAAAAAAAAAAAAAAAAAAAGAGAAAAGGGAGATTTAAGAGACATTACACTCAAAAGCAATGAGTAGATCATTTGGGATTCTAATAAAACCAACTGTTATAAAAAGGTATCTATTGGCCAGGCGCAGTGGCTCACGGCTGTAATCCCAGCACTTTGGGAGGTCAAAGTAGGCGGATCACCTTAGGTCAGGAGTTTGAGATCACACTGGCCAACATGTCAAAACCCCGTCTCTACTAAAAATACAAAAATTAGCCAAGTGTGGTGGAACGTGCCTGTAGTCCCACCTACTCAGGAGGCCGAGGCAGGAGAATTGCTTAAACCTGGGAGGTGGAGGTTGCAGTAAGCCGAGATTGCGCCACTGCACTCCAGGGTGAGTGACACAGCAAGACACCCTCTAAAAAAAAAAAAGCTATGTGTTTTTCTATCAGATAGATTGCTTTAAAAAAACAGTTGGTTTTAATTAGGATTTTATATATATCAGGGAAATGTGAACATTGAGTGAATATTTTATAAGATTAAAAATATTGCTAATGATGATATTTAGTTATGTGTTTTGAAAGAGTATTTTTTAGGCATACGTTAGTAAAAAGATGGGATGAAGCCTGGAATTTCTTCATAACTCCACCGGTGAGGTGGAGAAACCAGACTGAGAGTGGAGATGAAGCAAGGTTGGCTGTAAGCAAATCAGTGTTAACACTGGATGGTGCATGGTGATTCATTATGCTATTTTTATTTTTGTATATATTTTGAATTTAATAACAAGCCTTTGAAAAAGAAAATAATATCAATTCCCTTAGAAAGCCCTATGTGGATGCCTTGTGTAAACAGATATTTAATTAGTCTGGCTTTCCTTTCATAGACGGTGGTGATGGCTGCCCACACACAGTCTTTTCCAGACCATATGGCCTGTCTGCCCACAAGACAAGCTCTCCAGGGCATCCCACTGCCACTTGCTCTTGAGAAGGGCCCCACTGTGGCTCTGCCCAGTTTTTCATAGCAATGGCTTCCTCCTAAACAGTTTTCCTGCTTGGGATCCAGCCTTTGCCCCTCCTCCCCACTTCTATTTTCACCAATGCTGCCAACATATAATTTCTTCTCTTTCCTTCCCAGAATATCTTTAAAACATAAATCTAAATATGTTACTCTCTTACTTAAAGCTTTTCATTGGTTCCTCAGTTCTTTAAGAATAAAATACAACCCCTTTGCAAGAGCTGAGCTGGCCCCCAGAGGGTCACGCCATTCTCCCCCATCCCAATCCAATCTGCTAAATTCTCTCTTCATAGAACCACTGCAATTCCTTAAATAGCACTTTTCTAACATCTTTAGCCCTTGCACCTGTTACTCCCTATGCACAAACACCTTTCTCCCATTTGTTATCCTGTAGAATTTCTACTTTTACTTTAAAGCTTGGCTCAGAGTCTCACCCTTCAGAAAGGCTTCCTGGTGGCTTAGCTGGAGGGGCTAGAGGCCTTCCTATGAGACCCACAGCTTCTGTGCATTCTTCTGATGTTTCTAAACTTTTATTTTCATTCTTGCTCTCCAACAAGGAGAAGAGTGAAATTATTTTTAAATTCTCCTTAATGAGAGAAGTTAAATATTAAGGACTAGAATTCCATCAGGTATGATTGAGATTTGGAGGGCCACAAACTGTTATAATATAATATCCAAGCTATCACAAGAACCAACTTTTAAGAACCAATTTTTGCCCCCCTTGAGAATGCATGTTCTAGCATACGCCTTTCACTCTATGTTTTAAGGATCTCGCTACTTGGTTCTTCATTAGAATAAGATTACCTTGAAAACAGAGATTTTTAACTCATATCCCCATAACCTAGAACTATGTCTGGTACCAAAGCAAACTCAGTAAATGCTTGAACAAGTGAGCAGAGGGATGAATGAATATTAGCATGTAGTCATTGGTTCCCAGGCTGAGATCTCCAGAAGAGTTTTGCGAGTCAGCTTCCCTGCTATGCCAAGGTCTAGTTTCCTTTTCTAAGACATGTGATGCAAACCCAATCTCATTCAAAGTTTGAGAATACAACCTCAGCTGCCATTGTGGGGACAAGCAAACCTAGAACTTCCTCCCTCCACTGTGCCAGGAGCGTTGAGTCAGCTTTAGGTTCAACTGCCAATTCCACCTGCCTTCTCGGGCTTTAACTCAACTGGCATCTGTGAGGCCCTGCAGCTTAGGAGGAGGGTAATAACCGCCATTTAAGAAGGAATACTCAGACTATTTTGGAGATTGAAGCACTCCTAGATACACTCTCCTTGAGGCTGCTCCAGTGTAGAAGTCTTAGAAAGGAGCAACTAGGGTGTTTAACTAGAAGAGAAACTTCTGAGAAAGAAAAACGTAGAATCACTAGTAAGTTTCAAAGTGAGCCTAAGCAGATGTTAATGATATTATAAACAGCTTTTATATCCCAACAGAAGGTTTACAATGATTAGTGAAAGACAGGAAAGGGGGCAAGCCTACTTGTTTGTTCTGCTCAGCTCTAGTTAAGAAAATTAATGGAAGCACGGAACAGATGTAAAATTGCTGCATTACTTATCTGCAATGTTATTTTCAGGCTGCTTGAGTGCCGCCTGTTTAACAAAATGAATGCTATCTGGCTTGAATCCATAATGGTAGCTGCTTCTGTGGCCAAATAGGAGGCTTGGATTTGGGAGAGAACCTTTGGAAGGCATACATGTGCAGGTCAGTCAAAGTTCACTTCAACTAAAAGTGATGGAATTAATTTTAGAGTACGGCTAAATTTCTTGGAGTCGGACAGGCCTGAGAAAGTAAACCATTTGAACAACACTCTCTACAGCTCCCTTACTGCTGCACGGTCATTTTACATAGCCATGTCACAATGATATACCAAGAGATGTCCAAGCAAGTGTTGAGTGTTTGAGAGTAGAAATCAAATTTCTTTGTGTAAGTGATAATTTTAAGTCTCAAAACTAGGTTTGTTTGTGACAGCATTTCTCAAAGTGTAGTTCTAGGACTAGCAGTTTTGGCATCATCTGTGAACTTGTTAAAAATGCAAATTCTCAAGTTTGCATTTGACTGAGAATGCCTACCCCACAGACCAACAGGAATGGGAACTCTGGGAGAGAGGCCTAGTCATCTGTGTTTTAACATCTTCTGGGTGATTCCGATGCACACTCAAGCTTGAGAGCCATCCCTTTATGAGATCAAGCATGCAGAAAAGAGAAAAGTACTTTTTATCATAGGTCCTTCTTGCAGCCAGCTTCTTGCCAACACACCTCCTTCCACTGCTCCTAGGACAGCCAAGATCATTCTTGGGAGCTTGGAATGGGGCATCTCTGCTACACCAATACTCCAATCTGGGTTTAGGGGAAAAAGCTACTGCAAATTACTTGGCTTGGCTTAACACTGGTAAACTATAAATATTTGAAGCCCAAAATATGAATCTGTCTTCAAAGGACTAATTTAATCAGTAGTAAGGCTGTATAAAGGTTATTTGCTTTGAATAGGACAAGCTGCAGCCTGAAAATGTGTTTTTTTACACAGATTACAGCCCATGAAGGTAAAGTATTGATTTATGGTCTCCAAAAATATGCTATATATTAGAGTAATATTCCCCAAACCAGGCGAGAAATCATTAATAGCTGTATATTTGATTGACAAAAAGGTGGTAATACAAAGCCGACTTTTGAAACTATATGTGATAGATTTGCAAACCTCCATCTCTTCCTACAAATCCCCAAAAGTCTCTACTGCTTTACTTCAGGGTTTCCTCTCAGGCCCTAGCCAGGTCTTCCAACTCTCTTCATTTACTTTGGACTCAGAAGCCATCAAGGCAAAACAATAGATTTTTTCAAGAGGATTATTTGCATTGCTGAGGACCTGGGGATTGGGTAGCAGCCTCAGGAATCCCAGAGCCTTGGACCCACACAAGAACCACTGGACACTACCTGAGTTACATTCCTTCAGTAATGGAAGACGACAAATGCAGAAGCTCCTGAAGGCAGGATGGTGGCTGAATCCAGAGTGAAGGAGGAAAACGCCTACAACCCCAAGTGTTCCAAAAGATTTGGCCATTGTTAAATAAAGCTGAAATTCACTTTTAAAATATCCAAATACAGTAATGACCGCTGATAGTCAGCATTCATTGGGCCTCACTAGGTGCAAACTAGGTGAGTTCTTAAATATATTACCTCCTTTAGGCCAGGTGCGTTGGCTCACACCTGTAAATCCCAGGACTTTGGGAGGCCGAGGCGGGCAGCTCACCTGAGGTCAGGAGTTCGAGACTAGCCTGCCCAACATGGCAAAACCCCATCTCTACTAAAAATACAAAAAATTAGCCAGGCATGGTGGTGGGCACCTGTAATCCCAGCTACTTGGGAGACTGAGGCAGGAGAATCAGTTGAACCTGGAAGGCGGAGGTTGCAGTGAGCCGAGATTGTGCCATTGCACTCCAGCCTGGGCGACAAGAGCAAAATTCTGTCTCAAAAAAAATATATGTATGTATACACACACACACACACACACACACACACACACAGACACACATATATCTCCTCCTTTAATCCTTAAAACAGCCATGTAAAGTAAGCATTAAATGGACATTTACAGATGAGGAAACTGATGCTCAGAGAAGTTAATTTGCCTAAATTTCCCAGATTGTCAGTTGTGAAGCCAGTCTGGCATTCTTAGTCTTTCATTCTACTGTTTCCCCCAGCTTGGGCTAGAAACAGAGTTAATTCAGACTCTCTTGAATGGCTCATTCAGCGCTTTCATCAAGTGATTAAAATCATGGTCACTAACCAAGTCCAGTGGGCCTCATTCCTGTTTTAAGTCCTTTAATGGCCCCCCATTGGTTTCTGGGATAAAATTCAAATTTCTTAACATGATTTACAAGGTCCATAATGACTTGGCTCCAGTACACCTTTCTAGCTTACCTACTACCAAGTCCTTGCACGCGTTATGCTTGAGCCATATCTGCCTACTAGAGTGTGCCATGCTCACCCTAACTTTCTGCACCACTTCACAAATCCCTTCGAGACCAAGGTTGTTAGAATCTTTTCCTTGAGGTCCTCAGGCTCAAATGGATGCCTTCACATTCTCTTACCATTGTGGAATATTTTGTGCATATCCTTATGACATTCATCATATTGTTAATTATTGATTTTCTTGTTTCTCCTATTTGGTGGTAACTGATTTAAGGGCAGGATTGTGTCCCTTTTATCTAAGAACTGGTAGTCCATAGCACATTGCCTGATACTTCATAGACAATAAACGAATGCTGATGGCATGACTGAAAATCGAGGGCTTTAGCAGCATTTGGGAATAGTTCTACCATCTCCTTGGGTAAGGTACACAGCAGGGTAGCGAGACTTGGGAAGCTGGAAGAAATGCTTACATTTTGAAGTAGTATCTGTTAAACCCCAATTGCAGTACAAGCTAGCTTAGGAAACCAAGTTACATCAAGTATAGTTATAAACTTCCTGTGACAGGAGAGAGAATCATCACTGAAGGATGGAGAGCAGCCAGCAGTTAAAGGACTGGAAAACTCCTGCAGTGCAGAGGGCCCACATTAGTATGAGCAATATTTCTGGGGGTGGAGAATATACGCTGAATATTACCATTCAAAAATATTGAGACGAAGCATGACAACTATTTAATGTGATAGTTCTAATCACCAGCATAATTTCAGATTAAGCATTATATCAAACTTTCAAAATCAGTGACTGTCCAAAGGGTAAATGCTTATTTTCCACTCAGTCATATCTTGATCAAGGATCAGAACGAATGCAGAGAAAGGGATATCAGGAGGTAATTAAAATACAAATAGTCCCCACTAATTGAATGGAGTATGGACTGTGCCAGTATTTCCTTCAGTAAGCTACAATAGCTCCCTGAGATGGGTATTATTATGTAGACATTACTGAAAATGGGACCAAATCTCAGACAAGTTTAGCAAGTTGCCCAAACTCTCACAGCTCAAATGTGGTAGAGGTGAACTTTAAACTGAGGTCTGATTTTTTTTTTAATTTATTTCAATAGCTTTAAGGGTACAAGTGATTTTTCATTACCTGGATGAATTGTGTAGTGGTGAAGCCTGAGATTTTGGTGCACCCATCACCCAAGTGGTGTACACGGTACCCAATATGTAGTTGTTGTTGTCCCTCATCCCCCGTCTACCCTCTCTTCTTCTGAGTTCTTATATCATGTCTGATTTTAAAACATTTGCTCTTTGTGAAGATTTAGTTTGCCTTTAAATAATCTGTGGTCAGGCTTTACATTTTGAATAATTTTTTTTTTCCTCCCTTACTTTGCTCTGAATAAAAATGAATTCAGATACTCAAATTATATTTATGATGTTATGAGGGAAGAGGATACTAGGATCATATAAATTCTTCCAAATCAATAACTGAATAATTTTCAAAGAGTGATCTTTTATAAAACCATGTCTGAATGAGTGTATATTTCTGTATATCAATATGAGAAAATCTGGTTTGGGTAAGCATGTCTCTCATGCCAATATTTATAGTCTTATTTTGGGTGGTTGTATGTTTTTCAATGGAAGGTTTAGGATTTTAAAAACAGAGCCTCTTAAAATTAAAACATATTTAATAAGCACAATAACCATCATAATAGTATACATAGGGATTGTAGGGGAAGGGTATAAAGGGGGAAAATGAGGCAAAGGAAATCAGTAACTGAAAATAAGATCTAGCTCTCCAAGTGCTCAGTTGTTTCAGAAACTCCTGCCAACTGGTAGACACAGCCTGGCTTTGAAACTGGATGCACTGCCAGCTGTGCACACTATATATATTCATCTCTGGCTTAGCTTTTTCACTTTGCAAGGAAGGTAGCTGACATCTGCTGAGCAGGGCAAATCATGCAAAACAGGTTTCTCCACAGGGCTTTGCCTCTTCACTAGGACAGAACCCAGGCTGATGCTAAAGGCTTCCTCTCTATTTTGAAATCAATCCCCAAAAGAAAGTGCAACTGAAGCAGGCTTGTAAGGAGAGAAATGCAAATGTTGGCACAGAAAATCAGTTGCTTAAGAAATAATGAGTGCAAACCTATGCATATTTTTAAACATTGGTTATAAAATATATTTGGATATAATCATTATTATCAATTGTACTGATGGATGCAACTATAGATTTTTTTTTTACTTGGAATAGGAATCATAAACACATAGCCTGACATAACCGTGAACTCTAGATCTAGATGATCTGATTAACGAAATCCCAGAACATTGCCACAACTTCATTATTGGTTGCAATGAAATTATATACAGTAGATGCTCTCTTAACCAATCTCCACTTAACCAATTTACTGAATTAATTGTGGCTGTTCGTCTTCCACCATAAAATGTACAGACCAATGCCATGGCATGCTCCAGAGCAATAGGTTTCTTTATGTTGCCCCTCTGAGCTTCTGCTCCTGCTCCTGCTTGAGTTGTAAACTTCAAAATCTAGAGGCAATTATATTTATTCCTAAACCTGTTTATGCCAGCTGTACTTGTTATTTTAACTATGTAATTTAATTAATCTTATATAACCTATGAAATATGAATGTAGTTGTTCTATGAAAACAAAATCCAATGGTTTGGAAAGATTCAATAAGGGTTCGTTAGGCAAAAATCTATGGCCAGGCGCAGTGGCTCACACCTGTAATCCGAGCACTTTGGGAGGCCGAGGTGGGCAGATCACTTGAGGTCAGGAGTTTGAGACCAGCCTGGCCAACATGGCAAAACTCCATCTCTAATAAAAATACAACAATTAGCCAGGAAAGGTGATGCACACCAGTAATTCCAGCTACTCAGGAGGCTGAGGCACAAGAATTGCTTGAACCTGGGAGGTGGAGGTTGCATTGAGCAGAGTTGGCGCCACTGCACTCCGTGGCACACTCCAGCCTGGGTGTGCCACACAAAACAAACAAACAAACAAACAAAAAATCTACTGTTAATTACCTAGTGGAAAAACTCTACAACACTGGGGAAAACCAAAATCTAGGTGGAGGAAGAATTCAGATTGCTATAAATTCTTTAAAGTCTCACTGCATTAAAAACCAAACAAAACCAAAATAAAACTGGAAATCATAAAATATATATTGTGGATACGGTTTAGGCAAACAAACAAAAAGACTTGTAAGTATAATCAGCAGAACCATATTAATCGGAAAGGCCTTGACTTTACCCACAAGATTGGCAAAATTGTAAATTAAACGTTTACTTTATGGATACATATCACATTCTGTAATTCCCCACATTAGCTGACACTTTTCAATTGGCTCTATATTCTTATCATAATCAGATAAGATGTCTCTTATTTCAGGGCTACCCAAAGTGTGCTCCTTGCACCACAGCTGTGGCAGCATCTGGGTGTTTATTAGGAATCCAGAATCTCAGGTCCCACCTGGGGTGGTGCCAGGATCTGTGTTTTAACAAGCTCTTCAGATACGATTCTATGCCCTCCTAAGTTTGATTGGAGGGCCTAAAAAATGTGTATAGCCCTTTTGAAAAGCAACGTGGGGCATGACTGACTCATCAGGAATCATAGACATTTCCTTTGTATTCTTACTCAGCCATCCTGCTTCTAGGAATATTTTCTTATTTCAAAAGAAAAAAAAGCTGGATAAAGATATCTATGCATAAAGATGTCTATAAGAGTACTATTTACAATAATGAAACAATTGGAAGCAATATAGTGATTTAAGAAGAGAAGAAAGGTAAATCACAGGCAGTCAATAAAAATGATAGATATTAAGAATTTATAAAACGATCAAACGTTTATAATGTAAAATTAGGTAAAAAAATGCAACATCCACTTGGTTATAGTTATGCCATATGAATATCAACAAAAACTAGAAAACTACCAGTTTCACTGTATTAGATGATGATTTAGATTTCATCTTTAAAAATTATTTTCATACAATTATAATATGTTTTCTATAATGAAAATATCTTAATGATATCATTTACAAGCACCATTATTTAAAATTCGTACTACACTCTCAACACAAAATTTAAAGACTCTTTTAGCTGTGAAACACTGCTGCCACGTCACTAGCCAGCTGTTTTATGTAAAACATCAAGATCTAATATCTTTGGTGACAGATGGGCAGTTCGAAAAATCAGTTTTAACTAAGGATGCTCTCAATACCTGAATTATCTTCATCTTTGCGGATTTTGAGCTTCACCAGGTCTTCACATTGCTGGAGGATCTGAACTGCATCTTCCATGGAACAGTTGTCCAGCCGGATATTATCTATTGCGAGCAATTTATCCCCAAGTTCCAGGGTCCCAGTTCTGTTAGTGAATGCAAAGTAACATATGACTAATGATGAGCACTTAACTAGGCCATTTAAAGAGGCATTAAGCATAATGCAGCATTATGGTAGTCTTTAGAGGAAAAGAGGTTCAACTGTTTTTAAATTGTACTTCATTGACAACTCCCTTCTTCTAGTCTTATTTGGGTTGCCTGCCATGATATTAAATTGCAGAGTATTAAAAACATTTTTTCTTATACTTTTTTCAACTAAACAAGAACATATGTGTCACTCAGGAAGCATACAATTCCTAGGAAGGGAGGTAATGGGCGAGGGTCTGCATAGACCCAGGTATCCTTGTCTTTCTCCATATTGTTGTATTACTTTTGATCCTTGGTAGTCCAGATACTAGGAGAGCATTAAGAGAATGAGAGAAGGCAAGGTGTAATAGAGTTAGTGGAAGCCTAAGGCTTGAACCTCTGCTACTTCCACTTGCATCTGGAAACTCACTATGGCCAGAGTAGCATGAAAATTTATAGATGAATCCATAGCTTCTTATTTGGGAAGTGGCCACTGAGACTCTAAAACTGGCTGTGTACCAGGGTAGGTCTGTTGAAAAAAATTTTAAGGTCCATAATGAAACAAAAAAAAATAATGTGAATGTAGTATGTATATGTTTCTATGTGCATATATGTATATATACACAGATTTGTAAGAACAGCCTTTTATGCATTATATCTGTGCCAGAGACTGCTAATTGTCTCCCAGCATCCATTCTCCCTTCCCTTCTTTTAAGTTACCCTCTAAAAATGCATGCCCCAGACTCTCTGGGGACCCTCCCCACCTCCTGCCTGTAGCTAGAAAATGGTAACAGGAGGGAGGTGGAGCAAGGTGGCTGAATAGAAGCCTCCACTGATCGTCCTCCTTGCAGGAACACCAAATTTAACAACTATCCACACAGAAAAGCACCTTTATAAGAACCAAAAATCAGATGAGCAATCACAGTACCTGGTTTTAACTTCATATCATTGAAAGAGGCACTGAAGAGGGTAGGAAAGAAAGTCTTGAACTGATGATGCCGGCCCCTCCCCCATTCCTTCTGCAGCAGCCACATGGCATGGAAAGAAAAACTGTGCACTTGTGAGAGGGAGAACACAGTGAGGGAGAAACTGCATTGAAACTCAGTGCTACCCTGTCACAGCGGAAAGCAACGCTGGGCAGAAGTCAGCTGATATCCATGGAGGGAACATTTACATCAGCCCTAGGCAGAGGGGAATCACCCATTCCGGTGGTCAGAACTGGAGTTCCAACAAGCCTCACTGCTGCACGCTAAAGTGTTCTTGGGTACTAAATAAACTCAAGACAGTTTAAAGCCACAAAGACTGCAATTCCTGGACAAGCCCTGATGCTGTGCTGAGCTCAGAGCCAGTAGACTTGAGGGGCATGTGACCTAGTGAGAAACCAGCTGGGGTGGCTAAGTGAGTGCTTGCAACACCCCTCCCCTAGCCCTACACAGCACAGCTCACAACTCCCAGAGAGAGTCCTTCACTCTACCTGAGTAGAGAAGAGGGAAGAGTAAAGAAGACTTTGTCTTGCAACTTGGATATCAGCTCAGCCATAGTATGACAGGGCACCGGGCAGAGTCCTAAGGCCCCTTTTCTAGGCCTTTGCTCCGGGATAACATTGCTAGACACACCCAGGGCTGGAAGGGAACCTGCTGCCTTGAAGGGAAGGACCCAGTCCTGGCAGCATTTATCACCTGCTGACTAAATATCCTTTGGGCCCTGAATAATCAGCAGCATGGCTGGGCGCGGTGGCTCATGCCTGTAATCCCAGCACTTTGGGAGGCCGAGGTGGGTGGATCACTTGAGACCAGGAGTTCAAGACCAGCCTGGCCAACATGGTGAAACTCGGTCTGTACTAAAAACACAAAAGTTAGCCAGGCGTGGTGGTGCACGCCTGTAATCCCAGCTATTCGGGAGGCTGAGGCAGGAGTGTCACTTGAACCTGGGAGGTGCAGGTTGCAGTGAGCCGACTGCACCACTGCACTCCAGCCTGGGCAACAGAATGAGACTCTGTCTCAAAAAATAAATAAAATTAAATATAATAAAAAAATAAAATCAGCAGCAGTAGTCAGGTAGTACTTGCTGTGGGCCTTAGGTGAGACTCAGTTGTGCTGGCTTCAGGTGTGACCCAGCACATTCCCAGCTGTGGTGGCTATGGGGAGAGGCTGTTTCTGCTTGAGAAAAGCAGAGGAAATAGTAAAAAGGACTTTATCTTGCAGCTTAGGTACCAGCTCTGCAACAGTGGGGTAGAGTACCAAGTGGGCTCTTGGGGTCCCTGATTCTAGGCCTTAGCTCTTGGACGTTTGTGGACCTGCTCTGGGACAGAGGGGAGCCCACTGCCTTGAAAGAAGAGTCCCGGCTCTGGCAGCATTCGCCACAAGCTGACTGAAGAGCCTTTGGGTCTTGAGTGAACATCAGCAATAGCCAGGCAGTACTTGCCATGGGCCTGGAGCAGTGGTGGCCATGGGGAGAGACTTCTCTCCTTGAGGAAAGGATGGGAAGGACTTCGTCTTGTGTCTTGGGTGCCAGCTCAGCTATAGTAGAATAGAGCACCAGGTAGATTCCTAAGGTTTTTGACTCTAGGACCAGGCTCCTAGATGGCATCTTTAGACCTGCAAGGGGCCAGGGGGAGCTCACTGCCCTGAAAAGAAGGATACTACCCTGGCTGGCTTTGCCACCTGCTGATTGTAGAACCTTTGGTCCTTGAGTGAACATGGCCTAGTGGTAGCCAGATAAGGGTTTACTGGCAGCCATAGTTGAGACCTAGTACCATGTTGGCTTCAGGTCTGAACCAGCATAGTCTCAGTGGTGGTGACCAAGGGGTGCTTGTGTCACCCCACCACCCCTCAGCTTCAGGCAGCTCAGCACTGAGAGAGAGACTATATGTGTTTGGAAGAAAAGGAACAGAACAAGAGTCTCTGCCTAGTAATCCAGATGATTCTTCTGGATCTTACCCAAGACCACCAAGGCAGTATTTTTGAGTCTGCAAGAGCCATAGTGTTACTGGACTTGGGGTGCCCCCTAATGGAGATACAGGTGAAGTGACCAAAAACTTAGATCACAACACCCAAGTCCCTTCGAATACTTAGAAAGCCTTCCCAAGAAGGACAGGTACAAACAAGCCCAGACTGCAAAGACTATAATAAATACTTAACAATTCAATTCTCAGACACCAATGAACATCCATGAGCATCAAGACCATCTGAGAAAACACGACCTCACCAAGTGAACTAAATAAGGCACGAAAGACCAATCACAGAGAAATAGAGATGTATGGCCTTTCATACAGAGAATTCTAAATTACTGTTTTGAGTAAACAATAAAGTTTTGAGTCTGTGATAATACAGATCATAAATTAAGAATCCTATCAGATAAATTCAACAAAGAGATTAAAATAATTTTAAAAAATCCAGCAGAAATTCTGGCGTTGAAAAATGCAATTGACACACTAAAAAAATGCATCAGAGTCTCTTAACAACAGAATTGACGAAGCAGAAGAGATAATTAGTAAGCTTGGAGACAGGATATTTGAAAATACACAGCCAGAGAAGACAAAAGAAAAAAAAAAGCTGGGCCAGGCATGGTGGCTCACGCCTATAATCCCAGCACTTTGGGAGGCCAAGGTGGGCAGATCACCTGAGGTCAGGAGTTCGAGACAAGCCTGGCCAACATGGTGAAAGCCCGTCTCTATTAAAAATACAAAAAAAAATAGCTGGGCATGGTGGCGTGCAGCTGTAATCCCAGCCACTTGGGAGGCTGAGGCAGGAGAATCGCTTGAACCCAGGAGGCAGAGGTTACAGTGGGCCGAGATTGCACCACAGCACTCAGCCTGGGCATCAGAGTGAAACTCTGTCTCAAAACAAACAAACAAACAAACAAACAAACAAACAGACAAACAATGAAGCACACCTACAAGATCTAAAAATTAGCCTCAAAAGGCCAAATCTAAGAGTTATCGGCCTTAAAGACGAGGCAGAGAGAGGGATGGGGTAGAAATTTTATTCAAAGGGATAATAACAGAGAACTTCCCAAACATAGAGAAAGATATCAATATTCAAGTACAAGAACCTTATAGACCACCTGCAGGAATTTCAGCAACTACAAATGCAAAATAACTGAAATCATAACAGTCTCTCAAGACCACAGCACAATCAAATTAAACTCAAGATTAAGAAATTCACTCTAAGCCAGGGTTTTATGAATAGAACTCTGATCTTCTTGGGATGGAGCCCCTTGCAGGAGGGGAAGCCATGGTCTCTCTTGTTCAGTTGACTTAGCCTTTCCTGCCTGCTGGCTCTGGAGAGTCTGGGTGGTCTGGATGAGGGTGGTTCCCCAAATCACAGTGCACCTGCTCTGTCAAGCGGCAGCCAGACCGTTTCTTTAAGTGGGTCCCTGATACCGTTCCTCCTGACTGGGTGTGACCTCCCAACAGGGGTCTCCAGGTCTCCAGATCGGCATCAGGTCAGTGCCCCTCTGGGACAGAGCTGCCAGAGGAAGGAGAAGGCTCCCATCTTTGCTGTTTTGTAGCCTTTGCTGGCACAGGAGGGATCCAGGCTTGGGGTCTGGAGTAGACCCCCAACAAACCACAACAGCACTACAGAAGGGGGCCTGACTGTTAAAAGAAAAACAAATAAGCAGAAAGCAACAATGGTAACATCATTAACGAAAAGACCCCACAAAAACTCCATTCACAGATCAGCAACCTCAAAGATTGAGGGTAGGTAAGTTCAGAAAGATGAGAAAGAATCAACTTAAAACTGCTGAAAACTCAAAAAGCCAGAGTGCTTCTTCTCTTCCAAATAACTGCAACACTTCTTCAGCAAGGGCACAGAACTGGGCTGAAGCTGAGATGACTGAATTGGCTGAAGTAGGCTTCAAAAGGTGGGTAATAATGAACTTCACTGAACTAAACGAGCATGTTCTAACCCAATTCAAATAAGCTAAGAATCGTAATAAAACATTACAGCAGCTGATGACCAGAATAGCCAGTTTAGTGACAAACATAAATGACCTTATGGAGCTGAAAAACACAACATGATAACTTCACAACGCAATCACAAGTGTCCATAGCCAAATAGACTAAGTGGAACAAAGAATCTCAGAGTTGAAGACTATGTTTCTGAAATAAGACAGGCAGACAAGAATAGAGAAAAGAGAATAAAAAGGAATAAACAAAACCTCCAAAAATATGGGATTATGTAAAAAGACCAAATCTATGACTGATTGGGGTACCTGAAGGAGGTGGGGAGAACAGAACTAAGTTGGAAAACGTACTTCAGGATATAATCCAGGAGAACTTCCCTAGCCTAGCAAGACAGGCCAACATTCAAATTTAGGAAATCCAGAGAACCTCAATAAGATACTACAGGAGAAGATCAACCCCAAGACACATAATCATTGGATTCTCCAAGGTCGAAATGAAAGAAAAAAATGTTAAGCATAGCCAGAAAGAAAAGCCAGGACGCCTACAAAGGGAAGTCCATCAGACCAACAGCAGACCTCTCAGCAGAAACCCTACAAGCCAGAAGAGTTTGGGGGCCAATATTCAACATTCTTAAAGAAAATAATTTCCAACCCAGAATTTCATATCTGGCCAAACTAAACTTCATAAGCAAAGGAGAAATAAGATCCTTTTCAGACATATAAATGCTGAGGGAATTCATCACTATCAGGCCTACCTTGCAAGAGCTCTTAAAAGAAGTGCTAAATATGGAAAGGAAAAACCATTACCAGCTGCTACAAAAACACACTGAAATGCACAGACCAGTGACACTATGAAGCAACCACATAAACAAGTTTGCAAAATAACCAACTAGCATCATGATGACATGATCAAATTAACACATATCAACACTAAACAAATGTAAACAGGATAAATGCCCCAGTTAAAAGACATAGAATGGCAAACTGGATAAAGAGATAGTCAAGACCTAGTGGTATGCTGTCTTCAAGAGACCTATCTCACATGCAGTGACACACATAGGCTCAAAATAAAGTGATGGAGTAAAATTTACCAAGCAATGAAAAACTGACAAAAGCAGAGTCTGCACTCCTAATTTCTGACAAAAGATACTTTAAACCAACAAAAATAGAAAAAAAATGTTAAATTCAACAAGAAGAGCTAAGTATCCTAAATATGCACCTAATACAGGAGCGCCCAGATTCATAAAGCAAGTTCTTAGAGACCTATGAAGAAACTTATACTCCTACACAGTGACAGTGGGATATTGTAACACCCCGCTGACAATATTAGACAGATCATCGAGACAGAAAATAAACAAAGATATTCAGGACTTGAACTCAGCTCTGGATCAAGTGGACCTAACAGATATCTACAGAACTCTCCACCCCAAAACGACAGAATATACATTCTTCTCATTGCCACATGACACTTACTCTAAAATTGATCACATAATTGGAAGTAAAACATTCCTCAGCAAATGCAAAATAACTGAAATCATAACAGTCTCTCAGACCACAGCACAATCAAATTAAACTCAAGATTAAGAAATTCACTCTAAACCACACTACTACTTGGAAATTGAACAGCCTGCCCCTGAGTGAACCTTGGGTGAATAATAAAATTAAGGCAGAAATCAAGAAGTTCTTTGAAACTAATGAGAACAAAGAGACCAACAATGAGTTCTGAAATTGAGACAGTAATAAATAGGCTACCAACCAAAAAAATCCCAGGACCACATGGATTTACAGCTGAATTCTAACAGAGGTACAAAGATGAGCTGGTACTATTTCTTCTGAAATTATTCCAAACAATTGAAAAGGTGGGACTTCTCCCTAACTCATTTTATGAGGCTAGTATCATCCTGATACCAAAACCTGGGAGAGATATACAACAGCAAGTAAAAACTTCAGGCTAATATTCTTCATAAACATGGATACAAAAATCCTCAATAAAATACTGGCAAACTGAATCCAGCAGCACATTAAAAAGTTTATCCACCACGATCAAGTTGGCTTCATCCCTGGGATGCAAGGTTGGTTCAACATACACAAAACAATAAATGTGATTCATTATATAAACAGAACTAAAGACAAAAACCACATAATTACCTCAATAGATGCAGAAATGGCCTTCAATAATATTCAACATCCCTTCATTTAAAAACTCTCAATAATCTAGGTATTGAAGGAACATACCTCAAAATAGTGAAAGCCACATAGGACAAACCCATAGCCAATATCATACCGAATGGGCAAAAGCTGGAAGCATTCACCTTGAAAACTAGCACAAGACAAGGATGCCCTCTCATCACTCCTATTTAACATAGTATATTGGAAGTTCTGACCAGGGCAATCAGGCAAGAGAAAAAAATAAAGGGTATTCAAATCAGAAGAGAAGAAGTCAAATTGTCTTTGCAGATGACATGATCCTATATCTAGAAAACCGCATCATCTCAGCCCAAAAGCTTCTTAAGCTGATAAGCAACTTCGGCAAAGTCTCCACATACAAAATCACTGTGCAAAAATCACGAACATTCTTATACACCAACAATAGGCAAGCAGAGAGCCAAATAATCAAAGAACTCCCATTCACAATTGCTACAAAGAGAATAAAATACCTAGGAATATAGCTAATAAGGGAAGTGAAGGACCTCTTCATGGAGAACTACAAACCACTGCTCAAAGAAATCAGAGAGGACACAAACAAACGGAAACACATTCCATGCTCATGGATAGAAAAAATCAATATCATGAAAATGACCATACTGCCCAAAGTAATTTATAGATTCAATACCATGCCCATTAAACTACCATTGACATTCTTTGCAGAATTAGAAAAAAACTACTTTAAAATTCATATGGAATAAAAAAAGAGCCTGTATAGCCAAACCAATCCTAAGCTAAAAGAACAAAGCTGGAGGTATCATGCTACCCAACTTCAAACTATACTACAAGGCTACAGTAACCAAAACAGCATGGTACTGGTACAAAAACAGACATATAGACCAAAGGAACAGATTAGAGAACTCGGAAATAAGACCGCACACCCATAACCATCTGATCATCAACAAACCTGACAAAAACAAGCAATGGGAAAAGGATTCCCAATTTAATAAATGGCACTGGGAGAACTGGCTAATCGTATGCAGAAAATTGAAACTGGACCCCTTCCTTACACCTTATATAAAATAAAATAAAATAAAATAAGATGGATTAAAGACTTAAATGTAAATCCCAAAATTGTAAAAACTCTAGAAGAAAATCTAGACAATACCATTCAGAACATAGGCAAAGGCAAAGATTTCATGATGAAAATGCCAAAGGAAAATGGCAACAAAAGAAACTTTGATAAATGAGATCTAATTAAACCAAAGAGCTTATGCACAGCAAAAGAAACTATCATCAGAGTGAACAGACAACCTACAGAATGGCAGGAAATTTTCACAATCTATCCATCTGATAAACGTCTGATATCCAAAGTCTACAAAGAACTTCACTTCTCAAAAAAAGATATTCATGCAGCCAGCAAACATGAGAAAAAGCTCGTCATCACTGATCATTAGAGAAATACAAATTGATATCATAATGAGCTATCATCTGATGCCAGTCAGGATGGCAATTATGAAAAAGTCAAGCAACAACAGATGCCGGTGAGGTTGCAGAGAAAAAGGAATGCTTTTACATGGTTGGTGGGAATGTAAATTAGTTAAACCATTATGAAAGACAGTGTGGTGATTCCTCAAAGATATAGAAGCAGAAATACCATTTGACCCAGCAATCCCATTACTGGATATATACCCAAAGGAATGTAAATTATTCTATTATAAAGATATATGCACACTTATGTCCACTGCAGCACTATTCACAATAGCAAATACATGGAATCAACCCAAATGCCCATTAATGATAGACTGGATAAAGAAAATGTGATATATATACACACGGAATACTATGCAGCCATAAAAAGGAATGAGATCATGTCCTTTGCAGGTACATGGATAGAGCTGGAATGCTTTATCCTCAGCAAACTAACACAGAAACAGAAAACCAAACACTGCATGTTGTCACTTATAAGTGGGAGCTGAACGAGGAGGACACATGGACACATTGGAAACAACAACATACACTGGGGCCTGTCATGGGTGAGGTGATGGGAGGGAGACCATCAGGAAGAATAGCTAATGGAGACTCGGCTTAATACCTAGATGATAGGTTGATCTGTGCAGCAAACCATGGCACACATTTACCTATGTAACAAACTTGTACATCCTGCACATGTACCCTGGAACTTAAAATAAAATTTGAAGAAAAAAAAACACGACGAATTTTGTAAACTATGCAGACACATGGAAATGAAACAACCTGCTTCTGAGTGACCTGTGGGCCAATGAAGAAATTAATAAGAAAATTAAAAAATTTTGTGAAACAAATGATAATGGAAACACAACATACTAAAGCCAATGAGATACAGCAAAAGCAGCACTAAGCAGGAAATTTTTAGCTATAAGTGCCTACATCAAAAAAGAACAAAGACTTCAAATAAATAACCTAACAATGCATCTTAAAGAATCAGAAAAGCAAGAGCAAACTGAACCCAAGATTAGTGGTAGAAAATAAATAATAAAGATCAGAGCAAAAACAAATAAATTTGAAATGAAGAAAACAATGCAAAGATCAATGAAACAAAATGTTTTTAAAAAGGTGAGCAAAATGGACAAAGCTTTAGCAAGACTAATAACAAAAATAAAAAAAGGAGAAGACCCAACTAAATAAAGTCAGAGATGAAAAAGGAGACATTATAACTGATATCACAGAAATTCAAAGGATCATTAGTGGCTCCTATGAGCAACGATATGCCAATAAATTAGAAAAGCTAGAGGAAATGGGTAAATTCCTAGACTCATACAATGTACTAACATTGAACTATGATGAAATTCAAAACCTGAACAGACCAATAATAAGTAACATGATTGAAGTCATAATAAAAAGTCTCCAAGTAAGGCAAAACCTGGGACCCAATGGCTTCACTGCTGAATTCTACCAAACATTTAAAGAACTAATATAAATCCTGCTAAAACTATTCTGAAAAATAGAGGAGGAGGGAATGATTCCAAACTCATTCTATGAGGCCAGTATTACCATGATAACAAAACCAGACAAAGACACACACACACACACACACACACACACAAAGAAAAGAAAAGAAAAAGAAAAAGAAAACTACGGGCCAAAAACCTCTAACGAACATTGATGCAAAAATCCTTAATAAAATACTAGCAAAGTGAAGTCAAAAATATATTAAAAAGATGATTCATCACAACCAAGTTGGACCACAACCCAGGGATTAAAAGATGGTGCAAGCTATGCAAATCTGTGAGTGAAACACATCATGTCAGTAGAATAAAGGACAAAAACCATATGATCATTTCTATTAATGCTGAAAAAGCATTTGAAAAAATTTAACATCCCTTCATGATAAAAATCCTCAAAAAACTAGGGTATAGAAGAAATATACCTCAACATAATAAAAGCCATATACAACAGAGCTGCTGCTAGTATCATACTGAATGAGGAAAAACTAAAAGCCATTCCTCTAAGATCTGGTACACAACAAGGATGCTCACTGTCACCACTGTTATGCAACACAGTACTGGAAGTCCTAGCTAGAGCAATCCCACAAGGGAAAGATAAAAGCGTATCCAAATTGGAAAGGAAGAAGTCAAATTATCCTTGCTTGCAGAAGACATGATCTTATATTTGGAAAAACCTGAAGACTCCACAAAAAACAATTAGAGCTGATTAAAAAAATTCAGTAAAGTTGCAGGCTTCAAAATAAATAATACAAAATCAGTAGCATTTCTATATGCCAACAGTGAACAATCTGAAAGAGAAATTAAAGAAGTAATCCCTTTTACAAGAGCCACAAATAAAATCAAATACTTAGAAATTAATGAAAGAAGTAAAAGATCTCTACAATGAAAACTGTAAAACATTGATGAAAGAAATTGAAGAGGACACAAACAAATAGAAAAAAAACTACATGTTTATAAACTAGAAGGATCAATATTGTTAAAATATCCATACTACCCAGAGCAATCTACATATTCAATGCTATCTGTATGAAAATGCCAATGACAGTCTTCACAGAAATAGAGAAAAGTATTCTAAAATTTATACTGAACCACAAAAGACCTAGAATACTCAATTCTATCCTGAGCAAAAAGAACAAAACTGGAAGAATCCCATTATCTGACTTCAAATTATACTACAGAGCTAAAGTAACCCAAACAGCATGGCACTGGCAAAAAAAAACACACATATAGACCAATGGAACAGAATAGAGAACCCAGAAACAAATCCACATGCCTACAGTGAACTCATTTTTGACAAAGGTGCCTAGAAACATACATTGGGGAAAAGACAGTCTCTTCAATAAATGGTGCTGGGAAAACTGAATATCAACATGCAGAAGAAAAAAACTAGACAGCTATTTCTTGCCATATACAAAAGTCAAATCAAAATGGATTAACAACTTAAATCTAAGACTTCAAACTATGACACTACCACAAGAAAACATTGGGGAAACTCTCCAGGACATTGCTCTGGGCAAATATGTCTCGAGTAATATCCCACAAGCACAGGCAACCTAAGCAAAATGGACAAATGGGATCACAACAAGTGAAAAATCTTTTTCATAGCAAAAAAAAAAATCAACAAAGTGAAGAGACAACTCACATAATAGGATAAAACATTTGCAAACTATCCATCTGACAAGGGATTAATCACCAGAATATACATGGAGCTCAAACAAGTCTATAGGAAAAAACAATCTAGTAATCCTATTAAAAAATGGCCAAAATATTTGAATAGTCATTTCTCAAAAGAAGACATACAAATGTCTAACAGGCATACGAAAAGATGCTCAACATCAGTGGTCATCACAGAAATGCAAATCAAAACTACAATGAGATATCATCTGACCCCAGTTAAAATGGTTTTTATCCAAAAGACAGGCAATAACAAATGCTGGAGAGAATGTGGAGGAAAGGGAACCCTGGTACACTGTTGATGGGAATGTAAATTAGTACAAGCACCATAAAAACAGCTGGAGGTTTCTCAAAAAACTAAAAATAGAGCTACTATATGATCCAGCAATCCCACTGCTGGGTATATACCCAAAAGAAAGGAAATCTGTATATTGAAGAGATATCTGCACTCCTATGTTTGCTGCAGCACTGTTCACAATAGCCAAGATTTGGAAGCAACATAAGTGTCCATTGAGAGATAAATGGATAAAAGGAATGTGGTACATATATACAACAGAGTTCCATTCAGCCATAAAAAAGAACGAGATCCTGTCATTTGCAACGCATTAGATGGAACTGGAGGTCATTATGTTCAATGAAATAAACCAGGCACAGAAATACAAACATCACATGTTCTCACTTATTTGTGGTATTTAAACATCAAAATAACTGAACTCATGGAGAGAGAGAGTAGAAGGATGGTTACCAGAGGCTAGGAAGGGTAGTGGGGGGGGGGTCAGGGTGGGGAAAGTAGGGATGGTTAATGGGTACAAAAAAATAGAATGACTAAGACCTAGTATTTGATGGCACAACAGGGTGACTATGGTCAGTAGTAATTTAATTGTACACTTAAAAATAACTAAAAGAGTATAATTGGATTGTTTGTAACACAAAGGATAAAAGCTTGAGGGGGATGGGTACCCTATTTTCCATGATGTAATTACTGTGCATTGCATGCCTTATCAAAATATCTCTTGTATCCCATAAATATATATACCAACTATATACCCACAAAAATTAAAAATAAAAAAATGGTAATAACTGACAAGCTGCTGGGATGGCTCCCATAGCCCTGGATTGCCTGCCTATCTCCCAACTGTTATGAGAGAGAAACTTCTGTCTTGGTTGATCCACTGTCTTTAGATGTCTCTTTGTCATAGCAGTGGAGCCTGCACATACATACCTAAACTCATGCAATGTCCTTCCTACTTTTTGAATGTTAAAGTATTTCTTGGGCTGGGTGTGGCGGTTCACACCTATAATCCCAGCACTCTGGGAGGCTGAGGTGGGTGGATCACCTGAGGTCAGGAGTTTGAGACCAGCCTAGCCAACATGGCAAAACCCCGTCTCTAGTAAAAAATACAAAAATTAGCCGGGCATGGCGGTGTGCACCTGTAATCCCAGCTACTTGGGAGGCTGGGGCAGGAGAATCGCTCGAACCCGGGAGACAGAGGTTTCAGTGAGCCGAGATTGTGCCACTGCACTCCAGCGTGGGTGATACAGGTGACACTCTGTCTCAAAAATAAAACAAAGTATTTAATAAAATAATTGTGATAATAGGTTGAAATTTTTTTAAGTCCTGAATTGGAAAATAAAAAGAAAGTTAATGGTCTTATATCAGTATCCTCAATCATTTAAAAATATTTTTATTTATGAAATTAAAAATTTGAGACCTCCTGATTTTGATGGTATATGGGCCAAATAGGTGACATGAACATTTTAAAACTCAAGAATCTTGCTTGCCCAGAGGGGATATTCTGGTAACAGCAAAACTCTTGCACAACTTATCACCTCTGTTTGGGTACCTCTGATAAGTGCTGCTACTTTCAGGGTTTTTTTTTTTTTTTTTTTTTTGGTCAGAAAATGAATGGAAGCTGACCAGTGAAGGAGAGCCTATGCTAGATTCATGAAAGACCCTAAGAAATGTTTTCAGCTGTGCAGAAATAAATTGATAAGCAGGAAGAGATCTATGGAGCCACTGGAACTAGGGATGTCAAATATGATCAATTAATAGTGGCTGCTTGGAAGTTTTTAAAAATACAGTGACCCATTAGAAAGGTTTGCTTTGGGTGTGGAACGTGTCATGTATACTTAAATTAAGAGAGGCCTTAAAATGAATCAGAAAATCCATTTTCCTTACCTGTGTGCCACACTCCCTTTCTTGATATCTGAAATGACGAGGGGGTCTCCTGGTTTTCTACTGGATGGTGCTGTAATAATGGAGATAGAATAATCACATCTTTATATCCATTATTCACCCCTTACTGTACATTTCCCCTGTTTTATAATAACTTAATGCAAGTAACGTTTGTATGCAAAACAAAGATGGTCAGCAAATGAATTAGGAAGTATGCACATTATGTCTTTACAAATGTTTGTGCTAAAATATTTACAAACATAAAAACTAAAGCAATGCCACTTTAAATTTGTAATTAGAGAAAGCAATTGGATAAGTACCCATTTAATTTAAATCTATTTTAATAAGCAATTCTCAAGAGAGGACCTGAAGGGTGGGTATCTCAGTTGGAGAGTATTAAAATCAATTGGGGGCTCCCCTTAGTTACCCCTTCTTCTATTCCTTTCCAGTGAGGAGACACCACTGTTGATGGGAATATGCCATATATTACTTCAGTGTAGAGTGGGAAAGTGGATAAGAATTACTGATTTAAAGTTCTTTTTTTTTGGCCAGGCACAGTGGCTCATGCCTGTAATCCTAGCACTTTGAGAGGCTGAGGTGGGAGGATCACCTGGGGTCAGAAGTTTGACATCAGCTTGACCAACATGGTGAAACCCCATCTCTACTAAAAACACAAAAATTAGAAAGGCATGGTGGCACATGCCTGTAGTTCCAGCTACTTGGGAGACTGAGGCAGGAGAATTGCTTTTACCCAGGAGGCAGAGGTTGCAGTGACCCAAGGATCACACCACTGCACTCTAGCCTGGGCAGCAGAGTAAAACTCCGTCTTGATCAATCAATCAATAAAGTTCTTTTTTTTTTTCCTCACAAGGAAATCTTTTGCTAGATGGACTCTAAATCTTTAAATTCTGCTCACAAATTCATACTTAGAATGTGACTTTTTTTTTTTTAGTAAATATTTTGTTGCTAGTTAACTAAATTTTTATATATGCTCATATTCTAAACATGTACATGTAATTTTATTGAATTTTTAGATAAAACTATTATACTGCACAGTGGTCAGTTTTGGGTTTTTATCAATTTTCTCAGGAATATTTCCATTTATGAGAATAAAATACAATTATAAATGAGCCTACTTAGAATTAACCCTAGAAACTAATTATAGTCCATATAAATACAAAAAAAAAATCTTGAATTAGAGGTTTGCACTTAATTTAGGAGTTGGATCCTTAAAATTAGCCATACCAACATTTGTGAAAAACAATTTGCCTCCAAGAGGAGATATTTTGCCAACCTGAAGGCTGGAGTGGTTTCCTTTTAGAGATCATTAACAGGCCCCTAAAGTAAGATTTTATTATAAACAGTCTGATCACCCCATAATAATCATAGAGCCATATCATATCCCATAATCCCATCTGAATCCCAGGAAAATGTTTATGCACAAGAACAGATGGCTTAATATCTTAACACAACATTTAAAGAAAAAGAAAACGCATATACCGATACCTTACCCACTGTCTAAATTAGTCCATAGTAAATGCTAATGGGACTTCATTTAATCATTATTCTTAGCTTCCAGCAAAGAATGCAAAACATTCTCGTCACCATAATTAATTCATAATTTAAAACTTCATTCAATGATTTGATAGAATGCCTCTAGAGGCATATAAGCATCCAGGATTTCTAGTTACATCATATTTCAAAACTGCAAATTGTTCTGGGCATAGGGCACAAAAACAAAAACTTTGTTATTACCAGCAAGTACAGCTTTTCTAGCATCTGCCAATGAATTGACACAGTATTTTTGCCAAGCTGCAGTAACCATCACATAGCACTCAATGTTTCCTTTGGCTTTTTAAAAAAAATCCATGTTCCACTGAAATGGTCTGTAAAACCAAACAATAGTAGAGGCAACAAAATATATCAGACCTATCTCTGTCATCCTTGAAAGAGAGAAATATAGCACTATAAGGTCTTGGTCAAACCTACGCAGCTTTGCAGAGGAGTTTGAAACTACTCACGGTCTACAGACATGTATGGTGGCCATTTTCACATTTACTAGATTCTTCTCTTCCTCCTTTAATGGACTCGATAGGGTGGATGCCCATTGGGATGATGGGGTCGAACCCAGAAGTGTGTCATCCAGATCTGTATGAGATCCTGCCCATCACCACCATGCATGTTAAATGTGGCTATGCATGGTCCGGGGGCCCAGTCATGGTTTGTGTATCCTAGCCCCATGTTTTAATTTTCTACTACCTAAGAATAAATCACAAACCAAGCATGCTTTGCTTGGCTGGTAGTGCTTTAAAAATATTTAGTTGCCAACACTTACAAATCAGTAGATTTTATATAGATACATGGCTTCTTTTAAAAAAATAGATGGGCAATACGGTGTCATGATTGAGAGACAGGACTTGGCAGCCAGAATGGTTGGGTCCAAAATCCTGGCTCTACCACTTATTAGCTATATGTGCTTGAGCACAAAGTACTCAGGTGCCTTAGTTTCCTCATCTGCAAAATGGTGTTCATGAATAACAGTGCTTACCATATAGTTTTTGTTGGGAGGATTATGTGAGCTATTACATGTAAAGAGATTGGATGAGTGCACACATAAGGAATTACATAAATGTTTATTGTTGCTATTATTGTTTAACAACAGTGGACTGTTTCCCACTACCTCCTTTAGATGGAGCCTTTGATTTCCCATTTGCCTCTATCCTCATTGGGCTGATCTCACTCACTGAGTTGCCTCACCCATGAAGGCTTCTGAGTTTGTGACCCTTTGAATGAGAATACACTAGCATTCAGTGTATTCAAATACAGTGCTTGGAATTTGATTGGAGTTCTCCACAGAACCATTCATTTATTTAGTACATATTTTTTGAACACCAACTATGAGACAAGCGCCTCTGCTCTGGGCACTGGCTATGAAACTCCAGGGAAGTTGAATAAAAAGGAGAGGCAGGGCTGGTTAAATCTCCTGAAGTTATTAGGCATGAAATAGTTTTCTCTCTTCTGTCAAGTGATTCCAAGTGGGAAATCCATACAAACACATCATATGGGGATGGGGAAGGACACTGAATACTTCCAAGAGTGTGGTTAAGAAGAAAAGGGCAATAACAGCTTATTAAGTTCTGAAACAGAAAGAAAAAACAATACAACTCTTTGAAATTTCAAACTCCTTGAAATTTCAGCTGAACTGGTTGAACACACAACTGAAAGCCTGACAAAAAAGAGCAATGATGCTAAATCCTGTGTTATATGATATATATTAGTACTGTCTCTTTCCCATTCATATTTTATGAAATGATTTTAATTCAAACTCGTCACTTGTATCTCCAATGCAAGTGTTTTTGTTGTTACTAGATTTGCATTATTTGAGTCATTTACAAGCTTGTTCAGAATTCATCGTCGTCATATGTGTCTACAGCTCTTCTGCAATCCAGCAAGGCGATGTCATTGGAAATTTTATCCCGGATCACAAGAATCCATTTTAATAACACTGCAATATGAAGATTTTTCATGCTGCCTATAGATATACATTCTTGGTACTCACAAGGAAACAACTTACTATATTACTTTTTAAAATGTATTTTCTTTGTACCAAAAATATACACGCATACAATTTAAAGAGTCAAGAATTCTGAAAGAGCCGTCCTCAATTTCTTGCTTCCCCAGATGCTTTCAATTCTTTTGGCTGTTTCCGTATTGCTAAATAATATATGACTATTACTACCAAATTATTTTCTGGTGTTAGTCATTTTCTATTTACTTTCTATTATGAGAGATGAAGAGTTAGTTTCTCCCACCTCTAGACCACTAACATACTCATATACCCTTCTTGTCCCCCCATTTTCCCAATACCATTTTGTCATAATTTTTGGTATTTATTAATCAACATTTGGTATTTATTTTAGCATGACTATGTCAACAGCATCCAGAGGTAAGTCATATAGCATTCCATGATTTCTTTCCTTTTCTGCAGAATATGTATTTCCTTTAGTTATCTGATGTCTTGATGTTTTTGTTTGCTTTGTTTTCTTGTGTTTATTATTAATTCAACTCCTCATATTTCCCAGGATATATAAATCTTCTCTCAATGTGTCAAATCTTATCAGGAATTCTATCAGAGTTTGCTAATCTGTCTGGACTGATTGCTTTCTAGGTTTGCTACACAGATCTTGGGGACTTCCTTCCCACAAACCCTGGGAACCCAGAGGTTCTCTTCTCTTCTCTCTTGCATCCTTAGATCCCTTGTATCCTGAACCCAACTCTCCCTGTTTCTGGCTTTACTTTCTCTCACTCTTGGTGGTACACATTCTCCAGTAGCTTCTGAGGAAGAGTGCAAGGGAGAAGAGTTTATTGAGACCTTGTAGAGCTGAAAATGTCATTTTCTACCTTCATATTTGATTGACTACTTTGCTGAGTAAAGAATTCTAGGCTGCCAATCCTTCTTTTAGAAATTTGAAGGCACTTTTCCATTGCTTTCTAGCTTCCAGAGTTGTTGTTGAAAAGCCTGATGCTGAGAAATGCAAATCAAAACCACAATGAGATACCATATCACACCAGTTAGAATGGCAATCATTAAAAAGTCAGGAAACAACAGGTGCTGGAGAGGATGTGGAGAAACAGGAACACTTTTACACTGTTGGTGGGACTGTAAAGTAGTTCAACCATTGTAGAAGATAGCGTGGCAATTCCTCAGGGATCTAGAACTAGAAATACCATTTGACCCAGCCCATCCCATTACTGGGTATATACCCAAAGGATTATAAATCATGCTGCTATAAAGACACATGCACACATATGTCTATTGTGGCACTATTCAGGATAGCAAAGACTTGGAACCAACCCAAATGTCCAACAATGATAGACTGGATTAAGAAAATGTGGCACATATACACCATGGAATACTATGCAGCCATAAAAAATAATGAGTTCATGTCCTTTGTAGGGACATGGATGAAGCTGGAAACCATCATTCTCAGAAAACTATCGCAAGGACAAGAAACCAAACACTGCATATTCTCACTCATAGGTGGGAACTGAACAATGAGAACACATGGACACAGGAAGGGGAACATCACACACCAGGGACGGTTGTGGGGTGGGGGAAGGGGGGAGGGATAGCATTAGGAGATATACCTAATGCTAAATGACGAGTGAATGGGTGCAGCACACCAACATGGCACATGTATACATATGTAACAAACCTGCACATTGTGCACATGTACCCTAAAACTTAAAGTATAATAATAATAAAATAAAAAAAAGAAAAGCCTGATGCTATTCTGATTATTTGATCATTGTTTGTATTATTCTAACACATTGTATGACACCCCATCATGCCCTGCTGCTCCAGCACCACAACCCTGTAAGATTACTGCTTCGTCCAGTGTTCTCAGATCTCTTGATGACAAGCTTTTCTGTGGGTATTTCCATCCATAGGTATGGACCCATCATTTTGGAAATAAATCCCTTATTTCTAAGACATTTATACAATTATTTCTTTAATGTGTTTCTTTCTTCTTTCTTTCTGTAACACCTATTACTTGGATGTTGTGTCATTTGGACTCAACCTGTATAATTTTCTCATCTATTCTAGATTCTTCATTTATTTGTTGTTCTAATTTCTGAACATTTTCCTTAACTTTATTTTCCAATATTTGTATAGAAGTTTAGTTTTTTCATTTCTGCCATACTCTTAATTTTCAAGGCCCACTTTTTTTCCCCTCTGAATGTCATTTTGTAATAGCGTCCACTCCCTGCTCACCTGATGAATGCAATATATTTGTTGCTAATGATGTCAATGATAGGTTTCTCTTTGTTTGGTTTGTTTTCTTCTTCCTGCATGTGCTAATTCTCTGATTTCCCCCTTTGTTTCTGGTGACAGCCTCGCATATTAGATTCTTCCTCAAGTGTCCATTTTTCTCTTAGCTGTCTGTTTATATTAAAGAGTGTGGTCCTAAAGAGCTGTTCAAAAGCTTGGTATACCCAAGTAGGGCTTGTGGACTGTGGGTCTTAAGTGTAAGTTGAGGCCAGGCTGTTTATTTGGGTCAGATGGTTCTGATTTTTCCTACCACTTGAAGGCTATTAAACTTGGCTATCTGGCTTCTTTAAGCTTCCTGGGGGAAGAAGGCTCTCAGTCTCAACATTCAGTATGCAAACCTTCACCTAATTTCCATTTTTAAAGCAGTACTGCTGCATTCAGCTGTGTGCTCTCAGTCCAAAGAACTCTCTGTTGCATGCTTTCCAGAGAATAAAACTCCAGGCTTCTGCCAGGGTAGGGGAAGGGTACTTGGGAGTTGGAGAAGGCATCTAAAGACTAAGGTCATTCTTAGCAGTCTTTTAACCAATCCTCCTGCCTTAGGATTTTCCATCAAATGTACTTCCCGAAGTTTCTGGTCCCTGAACCTCTTTGGAGTACAGGATAGAAATTAGGCTCATTATCAGCTTCCCCTCTGCTTCTTTAGTTAAATTCATCTTTCTTTATCTTCTTTGCCAAATTTGGTTGCTGTTGTCTATTTTCCTTTTCTTTTTGTCCTTATGAGTTTTTGCCCTTTGAAAAATCTTACATTGTCATTTAAAGTGGAGTGTAGGGTGGGAGAAGAAGTAAAGGCTTGTGTTCAAGCTACTGTCTTTTAGAAACAGAGCAGGGACCCCTCTTAGGAGCCTGCTGAGCACCACCCCCCAAACATAGAAATATAAAAAAAAATAGTATTTTCAAGGGAAATTCCAGGCACCTAGGTAGGCTTGAAAAGTCAATGAACAACCCTATAAGCAAGAAGATACAATACTGAGAACTTAAACAATAGTTTCCCAAGCAAGTCAGAATCACAAAGCATTTTGGTTCCCCATAGAAACTAAAAGATAATATATTAACATATGTTCTTAAGTTGTTTTTCAGAAACCTGGACCCACACCAGATGGAAAATGCTGACCACCGTTACATAGACCTCAGAGATCTCATGGAGATAAGGAAGAAGTGAGAACTGAACTCTACCGTTTTTTGTTCTAAATTTCTTCCTGAGAGACCTGGAGAGAGTCACGCCTAAAGGCCACACCTTAACATTCCTTTTTTGCTGATCCTAAGTTTTTAGACAAAGCCCTGCTTCTTTAACCAACTGCAAATCAAAAAAAAATTCTCTGAATCCACCTATGACCTGTAAGCCCCCACTTTAAGATACCTGCCTTTTGGGGCCAAACCAATGTAAAGTCTCCATGTATTGATTTATGACTTTGCCTATAACCTCTGCCTTCTACCTTTAAAAACCATCTAGGCCATCAGGGAGTTCAAGTCTTAAGCATTAGTTGCCCAATTCTCCTTGCTTGGCACCCTGCAACAAATGCTTCACTTTCTCTCGCTGAAAATCCTAGTGTCACTGTTTGGCATTTTCTGTATGCTGGGCAAGTGGACCCAAGTTTGGTTTGGTAACATTTTGACCTCAGAAATTTAAAAACCACTCATCATCACACACACACATACAAACTCTTAATCATTGAGCTTTACTTCAATTGCAACCATATACATCATACATGGTAAGTAAAACAAATTAATTGATTTGAAATGGAGCAGTGAGTAGAGCTTTTTACTGCAAAGTTGGCAAAATAACAGGAACCAATCTCTTCTAAATATACTTTAAAACTTAGGGGAAAAATGACAGATTTGTTGTGCTTGTCATCACAAAGGCTGCTTCATGATTTTATAACAAAATAAAGCAAGCTTTTGTTCCTGCAAACTATTCAGTCAGAACTAAAAAGGAAAGCCAATGAATTCACTGTACTCACAAAATACTGTCTTTTGCTTTTCTGATATAGGATATAGGGAGTTTCATCAATCAGATGGTGACAGGGATGAGTGGTGTGGTGAAAATAAAGCCAGTGCTAAGTCGGAGACAATGGGTTTGGATCCCTGCTTCACTTTTTATTAGCCCCTGGTCTTTGGGCAGGTTACCCAGCTGAGTTGTTCTTTCCTCTTTGTAAAATGGAGATAGATGTCACGAGCTACTTTCAGGATTAAGTAAGAAAACACATAAAATTGCATAGTGCCATGCCTGGTAGAAAGTAGACACAAACCCCTGTAATAAAACCTCAAGGGAAAACACCCATGTAAAAAGGACTTTAGTGATAATGGGATGTGACAGAGACAATCAGGATTCGCTGACTCGAAAGAGAGGTGGGCTGTGAGGAAGGTGTGAGCTCTGGGATTTCTGACTGGTTAAGGTGTGGAGGCATCAGGATGTGACTTCCAGTCCTGAACTGCATCCTTCTGCTAGGCTGTTCCACTTTATTTGCTACAATAAATCACTCTATATTATAGCAATAACATCAATAAAAGCAATGCCTGGTGCTAATATGCTGCAAATGTGTCATCGGAACTTAAGAAAATTAGTCTGAAACTGCTCACTGTGTCTAAAATCAGACAGACTCATTTCTCAGTCAATTAGGTACAAAGAGTGAGCCGTAAAGGCTCTGCTGGTATGCTTCCAGAGATGAGGGGCTGTTTCTTAATACTTAGAGCTTGCACAAGGTGAAGACGACAGAAAGAGGACTTGGTATAGAGATAATGAGAAGAATCAAGTCCTTGCAGCACCTCGGTTTCACTAACAGTATCCGTGTGTGTCTGAGAAGAGGGTTCCCAGATTTCCTTCTTATGGTGGCACTAGATTTTGTGGGCTGGAGCTGTGCCTAAAATATTTTAGCAGGCATGGTGGCTCACACCTGTAATCCCAACACTTTAAGAGGCTGAGGCAGGAAAATCGCTTGAGTTTTGAAGTTCAAGACCAGCCTGGGCAACACAGTGAGACTTTATCTCTACAAAAATTTAAAAATTAGCCAGGCATGGTGGCTCATGCCTGTAGTCCCAGATACTTGGGAGGTTAAAGTGGGAGGATCACTTGAGCCTAGAAGGTTGAGGCTGCAGTGAGCCCTAATAGTGCTGCTGCACTCCAGCCTGGGTGACAGAGTGAGATCCTGTCTCAAAAAATAAAACATAAATAAATAATATAATATTTCAAAAGGCTCTGTGTGTAAATAATAATGAAGATCATCATCATTAATGTTTGTTAGCGTTCACAACGTGTTTAAGGCATTTTACATATAGTAATTCATTTAATCTTGTCAACAATGCTATGAAGAAGGTAATATGTACACCATTTTCTAGATGAAGAAACGGCACAGAGAGGTTGAGGGAATCAGGGCATGAGACAGTCTAGGCTCTGAGTCCTTGCTCTTAATCATTTTCTAAGTCAGTCTTTCTTCTGTCTATGCATCAGCCTTTGCACAAACATTAATATTCATTTATCATCTCCCTTGGAAGCTCATTTCTTGGAGTACATAGTGCTTAGTAAAACATTTGCAGGTAAAGCTTCTTATTCATTCACTCAGCAAACGGAGGCATTATATAAGCACACTGTATGTCAGGAACTGTGCTAGGCCTCAGGATTTTACTAACTCATAACAATGAAAATGGATTCTGGCCTTTTTTTCTTTTTTTAAAGAGCAAAGTCTGCTTTGTCATCTGGCAAAATATGAGTATTTCCCACGAGGAGACACAAAAGTCAGCATGGTGGTGATGATTAGTTGTGCAAATGGAGCTGTAGCTCTAGAAGAACTGACAAGCATGTTTGACAAGCTCATGTATCATTTCTCTGTCCGGGAATAGCATAACACTTTCAGCTTCCACGAATGCGTTTGCTTGTGGCTGGCTAAAATGCAAGCCATCTTTATGGGGGTTTTTAGATTGTTGCCATTATTGCTACTAAAACCCATTTTAGAAGTAAAACACTCACGCAAAACAAAACACCATCATAAAGCATAATATTAAATGATTCTTCATGTGAATAAAACAAATATTTTGTAGTTTGTGTACAAGACTACATCTCAAACAAATTAGCATATAAATGTCTACTTTTTAATAAGAAATACACCATAGGGTATTTTTAGATGGATACTTTCTGACTAAATTATATTTTTTATTTATATCAATTTGTAACTAAGAATACATCTATTGTATAAAACAAAATTAAAGACAATATTCCTACTTAAAATTTGAGAGTAAAATAACTGTGTGGCAGTGGTGATAGAAGCTTCTGAGGAATAGATGACTTCACAATACCAACCAGCAGGAAGCATCTAGAAGGACAGGGTGTATATTCTTAAAATTTAGCATAGGGCTTAGAACATGGTGGACACTCAGAATGCATTTGTTGAGGGAAGGCAGAAGAATGAAAGAATGGAAGTGGGGGCAGGGTTTCTGTGTACAGAGGCAGGTTATATAGTGCACAACTCCAAGATGCACCACTCCCACAGCTAGTTCTGACAGAATAAATGAATGGATTGGGATAAACAAAAGAGAATAACCTTAAAGTTGCATGAGGGTTTGCATGCAGAAGCCATCTTGAGCCCTAAATATGTTTGGAACAGTAAATTCTGATATGCTTTCTTAATTTTAGTAGCCCTAGTTGTTGACACTATAGTGACATACCATCTTTGCTGCATAGTGAAAAAACTGAGAGGCTAAGTGACCCAATTAAAGGAATAAATGACTTTAGGAGCACTTAGGATAGTGCTGGAGTCTCTAAAATCCCATTCCATCTTTCTACTTTTCTCCCACTAGGTCACATTAGGGTTTGGGGGGATCTAGGCTCTCTCCCATACATGTGGCTTCTTGCTCTTAATATTTATTTTGAATTGCAGTACCGTTCTTTTTAGTGTTGCAGTAGATATGTGTGGGTTATTGGTTATAAATAAAATTTCATTTTTCAGTATTAAATTTGTATCGTCCATGTTGAATCAGACAGCACCATTTCATACTGCCCAATTGAGAACTTTTATTTATTTTTTGCCTGAACCACTGACAGAAATGCTATCCGACAGAGTGCAGTGAGGCACTTTTATGTGGCCTCATCACTCTTTCTTGAAGAAACCAGCTCTTGGTCACAGTCATTACCTCTACGTCTCCTTTGGTCTTTAGGCATTTAACATTTGCTTCATTTTCTTGGGACATTTATGGATGCATTTAGTCTATGGATATTAAAAGCCCCCCAAAACCCTCAATTTCCATTCTATGAAAGTCCATTGGAGCTAACATTTTCAAAGTTGTTTTTACCAAAGCAGTTATAAAACTAAAGCCCGAGGAAAGGAGGGAATTGAGTACATTTATATGCTCCACTTTTCTTTCTGGTTCAGTTTTCCAGACACTGTGCACTATGGAGGAATTCAAGGATTTACTTAAAGTAAGAGACATTGTTTTAGTCTTGTGAAAAGGATTATAGATGCATAGTGGACAGATGGGAAGATAGTCTTAAAAGTAAATAAAGGTAATTTTTGTTAAATAGATTACAAAAACTTAATTCACAATACACTATGTGAATTAATATATAATATGCTAATAATATATATTATACAATATACTAATAATTCACAATATAAAATGTAGAGAATCTATATGCATCTATCTCTCATCTAATTATTTATCTAGTTGTGTGAGATACATGTTTATCTCACCGGGACTCATCACTTGCCAAGCACTGTACTAGGTATATAAATATGGATTTTATTCAATAATTAAAACAATCCTATATTTTCTAGCTATCCTTATTTTCATTTTACAGATGAAGAAATACAAGATTGGAGAGAGTTTGAGTAACTTGTCCCATTCATACAGCCAGTAAGTGCTGGAGGTGTGACTGACTCCACATTTTTGTATCATGATATAAAAACTTCACAAAGACATATAAAACATTTGTTACACCTGCAAACCATTTGACAACACAGTTTTCTAATGCCTTTAAAAATTATTTAAAAGAAATAACTTCTACTTACAACTTATGGTTATTCCAAGTTCCACATTGTGCTTCTTAGGCAGCTTTACATGAAATGTTCCACTACTTGGGATGACAGACTCTAATATCGAAACAAAAAAGAATGTGTTAATAGAACACTGAGGACTGGAGCACCCATCAATAAAAATGCATTAGGAATACTTGCATCATAATCATATGTAGCTAAAACTGTAGGAACTGAAGTAAGATGAATGCCTTTAAAATCCTGGTAAATTAAGCTCCTGGTGATGAATACACTTCCTATCCACAGGCAACTGTGCATAATTCACACCAACAGTTGAGTTCAGTATTTCTCAAGTGTGATGCATGCACCATCTACATCAAATTCACCTGGAATGGGAGTTACAAATAATGATTCCTGAATAATTCCAATCTATGAATCAGAATCTCTAAAGATGAGGCCTAGAGATCTCTAGGTGAATCTCAGGCATAGTAAAGTTTAAGAACCTTAGGTCCTATTATATTCTTTCCACCCCCAACCATATTTTCCAAGAGTGTGCTATTCAGTAATTCTTCCCCCCACCTCCACCCCTATTTATTGTTTGAAGGTACCTGGGAAAACAGATTTCAGGAGAGATGTCAGTTTGGTGTGATGGTTGCTGATTGGGCAGTGAGAGTGGGTGGAGAGGTGCCTTAATTTGTAATGTGAAAAGTACAATTAAAGAGGTAGAATCAGGAGTGACATTCAAAATATTTCACAACCAAAACAGTACTGGTTATCAATCAAAAAGACTAAAGCAACCAATCAAACTAGATGCTGACCACAGAATTGGAACACAGGGACCCATCAGATTCCAACTACATTAAATGATCCTTTAATTTCTGTATAATGAGGAGCTTTTAGAGATTCCAGAGAGGACCACAGGGCACTGGAAGGGAGTGAAAGTGGGCTCAGATACTGGCCAGTCAGTATAGAAGTAAGCTAATATCAAAGCAACAGAGAGAGAACCAGTGTGCACTGGCTGAATCTCAACGCAGGACAGAGCTAAGCTGATTTATCCAGACCTAATTAATGTCTGAGAAAGGAAGAAATTGCTACAGATTCTTAAATATACTCTTCTTAAAATTCCTTAACAGTCAGAAAGACCTTTAATTAATGATAAGGTTAAAATGGAAATATCCATTGAAGAGATAGCATCTATTCATGCTAAGTTGCTAATGACTATAATCCTTTCTGACGGTTTTGGAAAGAAGTGGGGAGAGGCTTCAGGAACAGTGGAAACTTTAGCATAAGCAGAGGATTGTGGGATGGGTGAGCTATCCACTTGGCCGGCTTGATCAGCTTGACTCAAGGCAGGTGCCTATCCGGCACACAGACAATTAACCACAGCAGAACCATTAGGCACTCAGGCCCTTAGCTTAATTTACTAACCACATAGTTAACACATTTGAGTCTGTGCAAAGTGGAGGTGATTGTTAGGATTGGATTCATGGAAAGAGAGAGGACTCCCTTCTTTGTTTGGCCTTGAATTGCTCTTCTTGACCTCTCATCCTTTCCGCGGAAAAATTCAGGTATTAAATGTCTCACAAGACCAGAATCTGATTTTTCAACTCAGAAGTTTCGCCATACAGTGTTAAACTGGAGCGCACAATAGAAATTTGATTTCTCTGGGCCCGCCTAGCTTTTAGAAAGCCACCTATAAAAAAGGATCCCCAGACTGGCCCTCTCAGCATCAGTGGGGCTATGGGGTCTTCCTTCTCTGGGCTCCCTCCTTCGCTCTGGTTTTTATTTACTTCAGAGGGGAGCGAGGCAATCAGCTGCCTTTCCCATTTCCTCCCTCGACCAAGTGAGTGTCACGGACTGAGTTAACACCTTTGACTTCGGGGTTGTCTTCAGCTAACACTCTCATGGGCCAGGAAGTGAATCCACATATATTTATTTGTTTATTTATTCACTAAGAATTTGTATCCTTTCAATTTCTCAGTAGGACTTGAGATAGAGAAAATTATTTCCCACAGGAGATTTGAAAAAGACTGGCTAATCTGAAAAAGAGAAATGAAATAGGTAAAAAACCACTTAGGTGTGCTTTACTTCCTGACTTCAGGAGCTGCAAATGTCATAAATATTTCCTTACAAAATATTTTTCCAATCTATGCCTTTCCTGAGTCCTCCCCATACCGCGCTTTAACAACAAAAGGCTAATTGCCACCTTCCTTCTACCTTCAAAGTGACAGTTTAAGAATTTGGAATTAGCATGCACACCGGGGGCAGAGAGGGCCTTTGGAAGTGGCCAGGTTTTGCCCATACGCACCAGCAGCCAGTCAGCAGAGAGAAGGAAGAAAGAAGCAAGTGTGTATGAGGAGAGAGCCTGTGCCTGGCCTTGACAGCCATTGAAGTCAGGTTCTAGCCCTTCCTGGCAGTGAAGCACAGATTGCGCTTCCAGTGAATGCCTCTTCTCTGATTAAACCAGGTGGAGTGCATGTTTCTTGCTGGCAACTGAAAGATCCCTGATGAACACATTGATTCAGTAGAGGAAATGGGATGAGAGCATGCAGAAAGCCTCCACGCAAGTGTTTACGGGCATAGCAGAAATAAATGATTTGATTACTTGGATAAAGCACACAGATGGCCCATAAGTAAATGTGCATGAAGCATCACTATTTGTAGAACTCATTTCACAAACGTGTGACCATTTTTTTTTTTTTTTGGAGACTGGTTCTCACTCTGTCACCCAGGCTGGAGTACAGTGGCACAATCACAGTTCACTGCAGCCTTGACCTCTGCAGGCTCAGGTGATCCTCTTGCCTCAGTCTACCAAGTAGCTAGAACTACAAGCACCTGCCATCACACCCAGCTAATTTTTGTATTTTCTGTAGAGATGGGGTTTCCGCCATGTTGCCTAGGCTGGTCTCAAACTCCCGGGCTCAAGTGATCCGTCCACCTCAGCCTCCTAAAAGGCTGTGATTACAGGCGGACCCACTGCACCTGTCCTACCCATTTAATATTTTCCGTTTTAAGAAACAGTTCTCTGTCAAAGGGGAGGGGAGCATACACATATTTGTACATGTGTATCTGTATATCTGTATATGTATATAGCATCTTGCCCATGATGCTAAGCTTGTGTAAGTGAGGTCTTTGAAACACAAGGGCCAGAAAATGCTGTTCTAGAATAGTTACTACAGCAACATTTTGCTTTTATAAATTTTTAATCCAGGGAAAGTTGACCAAGATTAACATTGTTAATGACACTGCAGGAGATATTATCACTTCCTGGAAAACAGTAATGAATCACTTCTGACTACATGAGATTTGAAATATTCATAATGATGAACAAATATCAACTAATAAATCTCTTTGATCAAGCTACGGCTTCATTTTAATCTTTAAATGCCAACATGATTTATTTTATATTTGTTATTTTTTCTTTATATAATTATTTGGCTGCTAAAGCAAAGGCATATTTAATTTGGGGTTTCTTAAAGAAACACTAGTAAAGAGGAAAAGGTCCAATATTTGGAAAAACAGCAGGTTTAGAGGAAGTACATAGAATCTAAGAACAAACGATGTTTATTTTGTTAGACTCGCATGTAATTATTTTGTACTTCCCTGATTTTGCTTTATCTTTGTTAATGCTATAATTAAAAACACATTTGGGTAAACAAAGGTCTCCTTCTTTCCAAGTGGTCTGCTTTTCTGCCTGAAGCATTCATTGTTAGCACAGTAAGATAACAACCACATCTTAATTCATCAGTGCAGACACCCTTTGTGAGGAACGTGAACGTTTAACTCCCACCAATGCAGAGAAAGGCACTGGGGGCTCCATAATGATGGCAAACATTATTTGATAGGATTCTCACCGAGACTTCTTTCCAGAACGAAGATATATATTTTTTTCCAACAAAATAACTTCAGACTTAAAGTAGAAACTTCAGGTATTATTCATGATATTAGTTGGAGATTGGTGTTTAAAAGACAGTAACAAACAAGGCAAAATATAAATTGTGCATATATTATGGTTACAGCTTTATAAAATTATATGTATGGTAAGGATTTTGGTAAGAAATATAAAAAATTTAAACATATTTATTAGCATGATGGGGTTATAAGCACCTTGTACTTAAAACAATTTCATTAAAGTTACTATGCTGTTTGTGCAGTATAGTACCTATATTTAAAGAGACAGATTTGGGGCCAGGCGCAGTGGCTCACACCTGTAACCCTAGCACTTTGGGAGGCTGAGGCAGGCGGATTGCCTGAGCTCAGGAGTTTGAGACCAGCCTGGCCAACATGGTGAAACCTTGTCTCTACTAAAGATACAAAAATACTTAGCCAGCCTTGGTGGCACATGCCTATAATCCCAGCTACTTGGGAGGCTGAGGCACAAGAATTGGTTGAACCCAGGAGACAGAGGTTGATATACCACCACTGCACTCTAGCCTGGGTAACAGAGCAAGACTCTGTCTCCAAAAAAAAAAAAAAAAAAAAGGAGAAAAGGGAGAGAGATTTGGGCAAAAATGAGTCAAGCTTTTCTAACCACTCCATGTCAACTTAAAATATTTATAAAATAGAGGAATTTGTCTCTGAGGTCCAAAGGTTTGGGAATTAATATCTGGTTGTAAAACATTTCTGAGGCAGAATTTTGGAAACGGATGGCTTACATCCAGAAAATTAGGAGTGAATTCAGAAGTACTGAACAGTCTTGAAACAACTCACATCCAGTGATTCCCCACCAATGTCCCAAGTTCTCAACTGGCTAGAAAGGATTTTTCTGAATCCAATAGTTTCCAGTTGATACTAGTAGGTTGGTAATGACTAACTAGAGTGTTTTATTGAGGACTATGATGCTGTATCTGGGCTCAGCGGGAGAATATCGGTGTCAGCTAGTGATGTCTGTCATGAGGAAGGAACAACAAGATGGGAACATAGCTTTTCTTGCCCTATTCTGTATTATTTCCATCTATTTGAAGTGGGTTACTTTCTGGAACAATCAAGGGCAGTGGGAGATGAACTTACATTTCCTTTTCCTGTCCCTTATCAAGTAAGCTGGGTACTGAACAAAGTGGGTTTAACAGACACAGTTCCTATTTTTTAGGAGCTTAAATTTAAGATATTAAAGTATCCAATCAACAAATATTAAAATACACACATATATATTCACAAGTAAATACTTAGATACTGCTTATGAAGAAGACTAAATTGTGCTAGTAATTTGACAACTGGAATGTAGTGAGTGGGTGCTGCTGAATGTTCTACAGTGCACACAATGTTCAACAAATCACCTCCCTGCAACAAAGAATGTCAGTAGGGCAGAGGTTTAGAACTCCTGCTCTAATTGATTCATCCTGGTAACATCTCTTTGAAGAGTCAGTGCAATGTGATATGGTGAAGAGAGACTCCAAGTCAACCGACCTAGGTCTACCATTCACCCTGCTGTATGACCTTGGGTTTCCCCAATTGAGCCTCAGTTTCCCCATTTATAATGAATAAAGGTATTGGATTACAAGAGACATTTCACCACTAATGTTCTGTTATTGTAGTTAACAATAATTAACCATTAATGTTGTGTTATTGTAGTTATTGTACATTCTGGGGTTGCTGGACAGCCTTCTTTGAAAACCATATCTTCACCACCATCTGACCCATCCTTGAAAAGTCCTACTTGATTCTTCCGTGCTCACAGCTGACTAGAAGGGTAGGATACCAAACCTAAGCTGGGCCATTAGATTCTTTCTCCTGGGAATGAGAAATTAGAACTGGCTGGGTACTTTAGCAAAGATGAGACAATTACATACAATAAAAAGTCAGAGGAAACTTGTCTATAGGGACAAATGGAGCAGATATACAGAAACAAGCAGCACTGAGAGACCAGGAACCCCAGAGAAACAGCGGGGATGATCTCAGCTCCTGATGCAGTCCGAAGTTCCTGATCCCAGTTCCTCAGTAGAGCCACTGCTCTCCACCCATTCGTTCACCGAGTATTTTTTTTGTGTTTTTGAGACGGAGTTTTTTTTTTTTTTTGCTCTGTTGCCCAGGCCGGAGTGCAGTGGCATGTTCTTGGCTCACGGCAACCTCTGCCTCCCGGGTTCAAGTGATTCTCCTGCCTCAGCCTCCCTGGTAGCTAGGATCACAGGCACACACCACCATGCTAGGCTAACTTTTATATTTTTAGTAGAGACAGGGTTTCACCATGTTGGGCAGGCTGGTCTGGAATTCCTGACCTCAAGTAATCCACCCGCCTTGGCCTCCCAAAGTGCTGGGATTACAGGCATGAGTCACCATGCCTGGCCTCATTCACTGAGTACTGACCAAATGAGAGCTTCTTGTATTCCAAGCAATACATTGGGTGCTAGGTGTACATTCATAAGCAAAACCCACAAAGTCCCTGATTTCATAGGTTTTTCCACTGGAGGAGAGTGAAAATAAACAAATAAATATACAATATAAGGTCAGAGTGTGAGAAGGGCTAAGCAGAACCATAAATCTGGGCAAGAGAATAGAGAGTGATAGATGGCCAGGGAAGGCTTCTCTGAGCATGTGACATTTGAGCAAAGACCTGAATGAAGTGAGCCAAACCACCCAAACATGACAGAAAGCAGCTACTGCAAAGCTTCTTCTGTAGAATTGTGCTTGGCATGTGCAATTCAGCTAGTTCTTACTCCCCTCCTAATTCTAAGTCCTGCCATCCTTCTGTGAGATTTCACTGCATGGCTGGTCCTTCCATTACACTGTGTTCCCAATTCTCAGATCTCTCCTGGTTGAGGATCTTTACCTCCACTCCACTTTTGCAAATTACCACCCTAAGTCTTGCTGGACCTTCTCTGAAATCCTAAACTCTGATACAGCACTTGGGCCTCAATCTCCTAGACATCAGCTCCCTCATTCCTTTCTCTCACTATCCCTTTTTCTTCCTGAAGATCTCTAGTTCCTTAAGTATTCCCTTTTCTCTCAGTCTATCAGGCTGATTTGTTATTGATTCCCATCTCTCCCACTCAGATTCTTTCAAACACAGTAGTGTAGTGTAGTGTAGTGCTGCAGGTGTGGCCTTTGAAGCCAGACTGCCTGGGTTAAAATTCCAGCCTACCATCAACTATGTGTGCCTCCATTTTCTGAGGACATAATCATAGTAATCTCTTCCATTGCTGTTACAAGAATTAAACAATTTGATGCACACACCACGTTTAGAAAGTGACAGGCCACAGGGCAAGCATTTGATAAATATTACCATAATAACTATGATGTTACTATCATAATTTTTCATCTGCTCTCCCAGAAGCATTTTGAACCTCCCTGACTAGTTCTTCTGTTGAACCCTCTCTGGAAACCTCAATCTCTGGCTCAATCTAATCATTCATTTTCTCTGCTCTTATTACTTGGCAGCTGAGGTCTCCTGAAAATAAAAAACAACAACTTACTCCACTGTGTAGGCTGATGCTGCTCTAAACTTGAAGCTTCCAGACACTGCTTGAATATCCTTTTACAGCTTCTGGTTGGTTTCCTCATGCATTCCTCTGATTTGCTATTCTAAATCTTCATTCTTTTCAACCCTCCAAGCTGCTGATCTTTTCACCCTTGCTTGACAGTTCTTACATGAACCATCTAAAAGCCAGCTAAAAATGTATTTATATTCTCACATCCTTTTCTTTTCTCTTTTAGAATTATTTTAATTTTTGTGGGCACACAGTAGGCATGTATATTTATGGGTTACATGGGATACTTTGATACAAGTATGCAATGCACAATAACCACATCAGGGCAAATGGGGTGTCCATCCTCTCCAGTACCCACACTTTGGGTTTCAAACAATCCAGTTATACTCTTCTGGCTATTTTTAAATGTATGATTAAATTATTTTTTACTACAGTCACCCTGTTGTGCTAGCAAACACCAGGTCTTATTCATTCTTTCCAAATTTTTTTTGGACCCATTAACCATCCCCACTCTCCACTATCATCACTACTCTTCCAAGCCTCTGGTAACCATCTTTCTACTCTCTGTCTCCAAGAGTTCAATTGTTTTAATTTTTAGCTCCCACAGTTAAGTGAGAACATGTGATGTTTGTCTTTCTGTGTCTCACAACCTTTTCTACAAATTCATAAGAGGTCTTCTACCTTCTGTCCTGGACTTCTCTTTCTCATTCCTTTGTGGATCTGATTCCATTATTATCTCTTCTCTCCCTCATTCATGTCAGGCCCCAAACATGCTCAATCTCTCCAATCTTAACAAAACAAAGCCGCAAAACAAAATAACACCCCTCTGAACTTTGAGTCTCCCACTATCTGTTGTCTCTTCTTCTTTCTCTACAGCTAAATTTCTTGACCTCACCAAATGTCCCCTGGGGCAAAATTGACCCCAGTTGAGAACTACTGAATAAAGGATATAATACAATATAAAATAGAGCAACAAGCTCATAAGTAAATGCAGAAGTTCTCAAAAGAGGAGCCCACAATGGTCTCCAGTCTCTTTCATCCATTCAGTGCATTTTTCCGGCCAAACTCTCTTCCAAAATCCAGTTCCTAAAGCAGACAGCAAGCAGAGCATCTCTGTATTTGTCACTCTCCACTCATTCCTCAGCTCACTGCAATCTGACTTCTGCCCCTACTTCTCAGATCAATTCATAGTATGGCAAGGTCTTTCTTCTTAATGGCCAAATCCAAGGGACATTTCCTACCTTATGTTACTTGAATTCTCCATAGTACATTTAAGCTATCAATAGTGACTTTTGTCTTGAAATTCTTTCTTTGGCTCCCAAAATGCCACCTTCTTTTGGTTCTCCTTCCATTTCTCAAGGTACACCTTCATCGCCTTTGCTCACACTTTTTTCCCTTTAAGTCTCAGTATTCCTCAGGCAGAGTCCCCTCCTTGGTCCCTTTCTTACTGCCACTCTTTCCTTAGGGGTCTCCTTTTTTCCCGTGACTTTAACAATCACTGCCATGTTGGTTATTCCTCAGTCTTGCTATCCAGCCCAGACCCTGAATCCTAGGCTCCAGGGTAATGCCTGCACTACTCTCTCCTGGGCCCTTCTTTCTGCATTCCAGTGGCAACACAAATTTGGCAAGTCTATTCTTACCATTCAGCAGCTCTTTCTCTCCTATTTAGCTTTGAGCTCTTTGAGGATATGGATCCTTTCTATTTTCTCTTTCAATGATCTGAAAATAGTACAGTGCTTAGCACCTAGTAACAGGTGCTCAATAACTGTCATTTGAATTAAGGAAGAGACATGCTTATCTTTTTTCTCTAGTATTAGCAGTGGATTTGCCAACTCATCTCTAAAACAGAATGATTATTCCTATCTCCAAATTTCCCCTCTTCCAGTCTTCTCAGCTAAAGACATCACTGTCTACCTGACTGCTCACCCTCACACCTCAGGAGCCATTCATGCTCTTCCTTCTCCCTCATCTTCCATATCCAACCCATAAACAAGTGCTATTAGCTCTGCTTCGAGCCATGTCCTAAATTCCACTATCTGTCACCAATTCCAGCACTACCACTGTGTCAAGCCACTATCATGCCTTACCTGTCCAACTGCCACAATCTCCTAACTGGTTTTTCTGCTTCTGCTATTTTCCCCTCCCATGTCAGAAGGCTCTTTCTAAAACATTCTTCAGATTAGCTCCTCTGCATAAAATGCTCCATGGCTTCATTACAGTTGGAATGTGATCTAAATTCCTTACCAGACACTGCATCAGTTGGTCTCTTTAACCCCTCTAACTCCATCACCAAATCCAAACCGAATCCAAACCCAACTCCCTTATATTGTTCCAGGAACAGCCCTTTTTGTTGTTTCTCCAGCAAGCTAATTGTTCTGGCTTAGGGTCTTTACACTGCCTATTCCCTTTCCCTAGAATGCCTCTTCCGAGAGCCTTACAAGGCTTACCCTTCTCAGCTTTCATATCCCTGCCCAAATGTCACCCCTTAGAGCATCAGCCTACAAAACTAGCTCCCCTAAAGTCATTCTCTAACCCTCTATGCTGCTGTATTTTCCTCAGAGCACTTATTCTCTAAATTTATATTTGTTAATTTTAATGAATTAATTTTTTTGAGACAGGGTCTCACTCTGTCACCCAGGCTGGGGTTCAGTGGTACAATCACTGCTCACTGCAGCCTTGACTTCCAGGGCTCAAGTGATCCTTTCAGCTTAGCCTCTTGAGTAGCTGGGACTACAAGCATGCACCACCATGCCAGGCTAATTTTAAAAACTTTTTTTTTTTTTTAAGAGATGAGGTCTCCCTGTTTCCCAGGCTGGTTTTGAACTTCTGGGCTCAAGTGTTCCTCCCGCCTTGGCCTCCAAAGTGCTGGGGTTATAGGTGTAAGCCACCACACTGGGCAATATTTGTTAATTTTTAAATTAACTTTCTATATGCTGCTATAATATAAGCTTCATACAATACAAGCTTTTTAAAAAATATAATCGTTTTTTACTTTCTTGTCTACTATTACATCTACATTGTGTAGGGGCATAACTGGCCCATGGTAAATAGTAAATATTTGTTGGAATAATGTGATCCCTGAGTCCACAAGCATATCTTTACTAATTGGTAAGGGTTATTGGGTCTGTGAGGTAGTCTTTCACTGTGTGAAGACAATTTTCTTAAATGGGAACTAGCACCAATCTCTAAAATCCACACACCTGTTAGCTACTGATCAGGACTCTGCCTATAACCAAACTTTAGTTTGGCTCCCTGGAGCCCTCTTCTTGATTATGCCTTGTTTTTGGGCTGGGAGCCCAATTTTAGCAAGAATCCTGCTGAGTCAGTTTAGGGAGAATCCCCTTTGCCCCCCACCTTTGATATTTAATCGAGTTCCTTTTAGTAATTTTCCATTCAATGACTCCCTCCTCTTCACTTTGTCCTCTGGCTATAAATTCCCAACTGCTCTGGCTATATTTGGAGTTGCGTTCAATCTCCCTCCCCTACCGCAATATTTTTTTTTTCTTTTTTCTTTCTTTTTTTTTTTTGAGGTGGAGTTTTGCTCTTGTTGCCCAGATTGCCCAGGCTGGAGTGCAGTGGTGTGATCTCAGCTCACTGCAACCTCTGCCTCCCGGGTTCAGGCGATTCTCTGGCCTCAACCTCCCAAGTAGCTGGGACTACAGGTGCCCGCCACCATGCCTGGCTAATTTTTTGTATTTTTAGTAGAGACAGGATTTCATCAAGTTGGCCAGACTAGTCTCGAACTCCTGACCTCAGGTGATCCACCTGCCTCAGCCTCCCAAAATGCTGGGATTAAAGGCATGAGGTACCATGCCTGGCCTACTGCAATATTCTTGACCCCCTACTGCAGTAGTTTCCAATAAAAGTCTTCCTTGTCATTTTAAACAAGTATCTGCTGTCATTTCTCTTTAACATTAAAAACTAAATATTTGCCAACTGGGCTTGTTTAAATAAACTTAGGGAATTTTCATTGCTCTCAAAAGAAATTTCATGTGTTCTTTGCAGTGTGAAGGGTCAAAGAGAGGCTTTGCTTGTCTCTGTGACTGAAGTATATGGTTTCTCTAGTATACAGAAGAAAGAAAGAATGAAGGCCACATGATTTATTTTTATCGCCTCTATAGTTGTGGCTATTATACAATTTGTCACATTTATTTTCAGTTGTTCTTGTGGTGACATTTTAAGGAATAATCCAAAACAATGCTCAATTCAAAATGACACCCCAAACCTCCTAAACAAAAGCATGTTCAGCATATAAAATAGTTTCCTCTCTGCCACATAACCAATATAACTCACATGCAGTCCACTCCTGACTCTGTCACTGACTTGAGATGATATGATTATACCTGCAACATCAAACTCGATTTCCAGTGTGACCTTGCTCGTGATTGAAGAGTCTCGGAGGAGCTGATTGGCTTCTTCGAAGGTGCTGTCTTCTGTTGGAATTCCATTGATGGCCATCACTCTGTCTCCAATCTGTAGCACCCCACATCTAATTTAGAACCACATGTGAGAGGTTGTAGATGGAGTAAATAATTACCAAGCTGAGCTTGCCAAATCTACCTTGCTTGATCCTTGCAAAATAGCATCATAATTTGGTCTTACTTATTCAATGCTATGGGCATCATATAGGTCAAATTCAATGTCGTGTGTTGTTGCAGTTCATGGTTATAATTGTGAGCAGGGGAATCCTGAAGTATCCCAGAGAAGTAATTAATAATTCATAACCATGGTATTGTTAGAATCTGATCCAAACCAATATTTAGTAATGATGAATGTATATTCCCCCATGGCAGAAACTATTGAAGTTGAACTTCAGGATATGTTTATTTATGGATTTTTCTCCTTTTTAATTAATATAGCTTCTAGTCCCTTGATGGACAAAATCTGCTAGTTAAAGCCATCCATGCTCATTACTCTTTTCAAACCTGATCAAGAACATAAAATTTTATTGTCAGAAGAGAGTTCATCATATCTTGCATTTCCTGCATTGAGCAATGTTTCATAATTTACTAGCCATTAAAAGATAGCAGGTACCAGAAACGCAGAGCAGAAAATGATGCTGTGAAAGAAAGTGTCTCACCTCTCTGCTGGGCTGTCAGCTTCGATATAGGAAATCAGAGGTGGAGAAGAGAGAGTTTCTGTGGCAAACACACTGCCCTGCAGTTGGATCCCAAATCCTGTGACAGGATCTGCCGTCAGCACAACCTCTGTGGTTTCTGTGTGAACAACCTGCCCAGCCAATCCTACTGTGCTGGAGGCTAAGGACACTAGAGGAACAAACAGAAAATACTGACTTTAGGTTGGAGCAAGCACCAGGAATACCAGCATTTCCAAAATAGATCGTGTCTCTGCATAAAAACTGAATGGCAATGGTGGGAGGTTAAATTGTGGCCTCTGGTTTAGCAAGAGTTGAAAAAGATAAATGAATCTCTCAATATTCATCACATTTCTATAATAACTACAGTGTATCCCTGCACCCTGGCTCCCTACTCCTCAAACCAGGGATCATTGTGGGGGCTTTAAGAGGATGGCCTTAGGGTCAGGTTACATGGGTTTTAGTCCTGGCTCTATCACTGAGCACCAGCTGGGGAACCTTGGGGTAGGCCATTTTGTCTCTTTGTGTGTCTATATCCTATCTAAGAAAAAGGGAGTTGAGCTAGCTGGTCTCATGTTTTTTCCACTTTAGCCATTTGCATCTGGGCTTTGTGACTTTTAAACAATCCTATCTTCAGCTTTGAAGAAATAATTAATCTAAATCTGGCCCCTGGCGTGGTGAGGCTGTGCTGGTCCTCAACCTTAATCTAGTGTTGGGTTGGCATGATGACATTGTTTAAACTCTGTACATTCCTCCTGCCGCCGCCCCCCCCACCACCACCCCAGAGTTTGGTCTCTTCAGTCCTTGCTCTTTCCCACTGGGTTTCTAGTCTAAGCTGTTGTATTTCATTTATTTCCTATTATTTCTCCTATTTCATTTATCTCTCTGATATTCATCTACACCTGCCATCAGACATCTCCATCTTATTTCCATTCTGAACTCATGAAAGGGCTGCTCCACTCCTCCATGTCTTTCTCTCAGCCCTGCCCATTGGAGTGTGGCCACCCGTTCTCTCTGTGAGCACAGCCTCTGCCTGCAGGTCCTATGCTGCACTGAGTCTTCCTCCAGAAAGAGTCTGGCCCCCTTTAACTAAAACCTGATAACACCATATACCTCATAACCCTCTTCAAAAGCCATTTTCTTTTACTCCCTCTACAGGTGGCAGGAAGACAGGTTCATAATACTCCTTGCTCTCCACATACGGTACATTGATTCAACTACTCCTGTTTAGAATTCCATATTCTGTAGTTATTTCTGCTCTGTCTCATTTTCAAGCCCATAATCTACTTTTTCAAAATTCTCCCCCTTTTCTTCATGACTTCAGGACTTGCCTGTTAGTCTGCCTCCTCTAACCTATAGCTTTTCCTTGTCCTCTGCCTCTTTGACATTATGATGATAACCTTCTAGCAAGCTGGCTTTATGCTTCTTCAACTCTCTTCATGTCAGTTCCTAGCAATACCACCCTACTTCCACTCTCTGCCAGCAGAGCCCTATGGTGGTCTCCATCTTCCTTCAAAATGAATAGATCTTCAAGATCTCAATATCTGAATCCCCCTTGTTGATCACATACCCTTTATTAGCCATCTCTCCCACTTCCTGCAATCTGTCTCCTCTTTATGATTTTCAGTCCCATTCCCTCTCACTTGTCTCCTGAGTCTATTGATTTTCCAACAATATTTTAGCAACAGATTTTTCCCCCTTAAAATGAAAACATATAAGGGACGTCTTTGTATTCCAGATAAAAACAGCTACTGTAGTTGATGTGGGAATGGGAGACCCCTGAGGTTTTCCCTGGCCTCATGTGGGGATCTGGTAAGTGCAGGTGGAAAGCCATTGTCTTCGCCCACTGGCTTTGCTGGCATCATTTTCCCCACACTCAGCCTGGACCCCTGGTGAGCATTTTAATAATGCATCTCCTAGGCTCAAAGATTCTTAAACCTCATGGGATTTTTCTATACCCTAATACTTTATCCTCTATGGTAATGCCCGGTCAACTCCACCGTTGTTACTAAGTTGCTGAAGGGTGCTAGGAAAAGTCACTACGAATTCACAGCCTATTAGGTCCTTAAATTATTTGTTGTGTGATATTTTGACACCTTATTTCATTCCACAAAGGATTTGTCTCAAATGTTTCTACTCTAAATCATGGTCAAATGTTACTCCTCATTTCCTATAAGACTGAAAAGATGCAACCCTTTGACGAGAGTTCCTTAAACAACATTCTGTTTAGCCTCAATTTCTCTTTATCATTATTTGTTCCCTCTTCCTTTTTTCCCCCACTACAGGAGGTTGTATCCTTCCTTCCATTTCAAGGCTAATTCCCCCTTTTAGTGTTTTTAATACTATCCCTTTCCACCCCCATGATTTTGTGCCATGAAAAAATTTGCCTCTTGCTGCTTTTCCAAACTTTTCTGCGCACTCCCCAGCTTTCTGACTTCTGTCTATAGACATGTACTGATTCTGAAGCAGCTAAAAACTTGGCTTCTGCCTTCATCATTTACTGAAACGGCTTTCACCAATGACTTCCTGACTTCTAAAATCAGTGGCCTCATCTGCTCTAGCTGGCGACTGGCTTTAGGACCATCCCTTGCTTTCTAAAATTGTTTGCTTGGTTTTGATGAAGGTTTGTTTCGAGTGTCTTACTTTTTCAGCCCCAGCCAGTTGCTTTGCCTCCCTCTGCATTTCAGCGCACAGTTCCATCCTCCAAGTCTTTTCTACTCTCATTCTTTTCCTCATTCATGCCTACATGTCTTCTGCATGTATCTTCTCAACTCTTTCTCTTGTTTTTGTCAAGCTCCAGTAATGGATCTCCCTCCTTGATGGGTATGCCATCCACACACTCTCTCACTGGCTCCTCAAACTCAAATGTTTTCAAAATTGAGCGAATCCTCTTCCCTCTCTCATTGCCACTACTATTTCCGTGAACAGGACCATCATTTTTATTGCCCTCTGGGCTTAAAATCTCAAAGTAGCCTTAACTCACAACTCCCCATTGTCTCAAATTCTATCCATTGCTAAATCCTTTCTGGATGACCACTGAAATATATCTTACAAAAATCCTCTTTTCCCTTATTAATTTCAGTACCTCAATTTGGGCTTTCATTATTTTTTATTTGAATTATTCTAATGTACTTATTTCTGGGTCCTTACATGCAAACTATTCCCCACATATTATTTCCAGATGAACCTCCTGTCAAACTTTCCTGATATGATGAGGCCCCAACTTATTTACTCTACATGTATCTTCTCAACTCTTTCTCTTTAGTTTCTGTCAAACTCCAGTGATGGATTTCCCTACTCAATGGATATCCCATCCACAAACTGTCTCATTGGCTCCTCGAACTCAATGTTTTCAAAACTGAGTGAATCTTCTTCCCTTTCTTATTGCCACTACTACAGAGCGAGGCCTCATCATCACCAGTGTACAATACTGTATAGACTTCTAACTAGTGACCCTGCCTCTTGTTTTATGCTAACAGCCTCCAATTGCTGCTAGGGTAGCCTTTCTAACATGCAAGGGTAACCCCTGCCCTGTTTTGAATTTTCAATAGCTTCCTGTTTCCTATAGAACAAACTTTTCAATTCTAGCAGAGCACATAGGACCCTTCATCAATTCCTTTCTCCTGCCCATCCACTCTCCCGTTTCTCTGTGATCCCTTCATGTGCCATATGCCCCAACCCTCTTGACACACCTTTGTGTCTTCATATATACTGTGCCCTCTGCCACTCAGCTCTTGCTCCGGGTCCTTTTCTCTGTTTTATCCAGGCAGAATTAGGTACTTGCTTTTCTGCATTTCCACATTTCTAATACATGGTCCCGTTTCAGCATTTATCAGGTCTCTATATGCCGGTTTCTCTCCACCTGACCCTGAGTTTTTGAAAGGTTGGAACCAGCTCTTTCAATCTCTGAAATCTTAGTGCCTGGAACATTCAATAAATGCTGAATAAATGAGGAATGAATCAAATTTTGGGATGTCATCTACATATTCCTTTTAGGAAACAACACTTCTCATAGATGCTGCTGAGTTACCATAAGGAACTACAAGTCATTCTTCAGGACCCAGGTAATTGCAGCTGATGGGGCAAGGGAGGGTGAAGTAGATCATTTGTCTAGGAGGAATAAGAAAAAAAATCAACTTTTCTTTAAGAAGCACCATTCTCATTCTGTCTCAGCTGGATTAAGGTTAACATAGCCTGCAGTGGGGGATGAAGATAGCCTCCAACCCTACGCTTCTTACAGGTGGAAGCTTGCAATTGCCAGGTCTGACACATAGACTGTCATGTATTAATTTAGATCACATGTTCTAGTGTGGTTTCGCTGATGTAGAGTGTACCGTGATTACTCTCCAGATCATAATTTTTGCTATCAGTGGCACCAAACCACTGGGAGACACCATTTCCTGTCAATAAGGATCTGGAGAGTATGTTGCATTCCAGTTATTACTCACAGAAGATGAGAGTATCATGTTACAGCATCACCTATTTGGCAGGTAACTTCCACTTATCTTCTAGGTGAAGCTTTTTGGACTTAATCAGTAATCCTTTACTTCCTTTGACTCTTTTATAGGTTCATATTAATTTTTTTTTCCATTTGAGATCACAGTTTGATACAGATTATCGGACTACTTAATTGGAGTTAAAAGCTGTTTCAGAAACTTTAAGGCAGCTGTTTACCATCTTCACTAAGAAAGAGCTAAGAGCCGGGCGCGGTGGCTCACGCCTGTAATCCCAGCACTTTGGGAGGCCGAGTCGGGCGGATCACGAGCTCAGGAAATTGAGACCATCCGACTAACATGGTGAAACCCCATCTCTACTAAAAATACAAAAACAAAATTAGCCGGGCGTGGTGGCAGGCGCCTGTAGTCCCAGCTACTCGGGAGGCTGAGGCAGGAGAATGGCGTGAACCCGGGAGGCGGAGCTTGCAGTGAGCGGAGATCTCGCTACTGCACTCCAGCCTGGGTGACAGAGTGAGACTCCATCTCAAAAAAAAAAAAAAAAAAAAAAAAGAAAGAGCCAAGAAAAAAGAAGTCAGTTTAATAGTAACAGGTGAGATTATATTAGATATAGTGAAGCCTTCTCAAAGGAAAGACTTGCTATGTTTTTCTAAACAGAGAAGATAGTTGAATAATTTTATTCTCTAGAAGGTTTTGAAAATAAGTACTAATTTAATGTGAATATTATTAAATTTATAAGCTCTATTTGGAGGCAAGTTGAGATGACAAAAATTATTAGAAAATTGAATTTAGGATTTAAAATAAATTTATGTATTATGTATTGGTTTTATAATTAGTTATAATTTATATTATACATATAGCATTGTAGTAAATAATTTATGATTTTATAATTAACTCTGAAAGTCCTCTGACATATTGGAATCTTTTATTTGACAAAGAGCAAAATTTCATTTGAAATTATATGTATTGATTAGTTACACATATAAAAGTTTTGAAAACTATTACCAGATATGAAAAAGATATATTGTAGATTTAAAGATAAGGAATCAAAAGAAAAAACACAATCAATATTAACTTGGAGGAGAAAAAAATGAGCTTGATTATCTTGCTTCATTAATGTGGTCAACCAGCAAAGTAAATGAAGGTGAATATTCCCCTGTCATTTGAAAATGTGGATGGTGAATTGTCTCTCCAGTAGCAGATGCTTCCGCAAGGTATTCAGTCGTCATTGCTGCAAGCTACCGGCTTTGGCTGAGGCTTGCCTACTCCTCAAGGTGAAGATGGAAATGACTAAATTGCTGACATCCTAACTGGTGTATGCCGAGGTTGTGTTCAGGATTCGTTCCTGCTCTGTCCTGTTCCCATTCTCACATGGAGGGTTCTGTTCACAACTCTTCAGATTTGTAGGGAATGACTGTATTTTTGTCAACTCTTGTTCTTCCTAGTGTAAGAAAGGGCAGGGGGAGCCAAAAACACCTCCAAAAGTTTAAAAATTTACCAAATGCTTATTTAATTTAGAAGGCTGCAAGATTTCCTATCAGCTATGAGAAGCATTTAAAAAATATAGAGAACTGAGGACCCCAAAGATTTATTATTATAATCTTTTTTTTTTTTTTTTTTTTTCAGATAGGCTCTCACTCTGTTGCCCAGGCTGGAGCGTAGTAGCAGAATCTTGGCTCACTGCAACCTCCATCTTCTGGGCTCAAGCGATCCTTCCACCTCAGCCCCCCAGGTAGCTGGGACTATAGGTGTGTGCCACCACACCTGGTTGGTTTTTTTTTTCTCTTTTTTGTAGAGACAGGGTTTCACCATGTTGCCCAAACTGGTCTCAAACTCCTGGGCTCAAGTGATCCACCCGCCTCAGCCTCCCAAGGAATAATGTGTTTTTATTATTGATCCTGTAATCTAAGACTTCTGTCTCACTAAAGTTTCCTACACTATAGTCAACCTGCCATAGACCTAACACATGTGTATCATGTGATCTGGTTCAGGAAGGCAGTAGAGGTGGCCAACAGCTCCTTTGTCCAAATGAGGGTGTGAGGACAGTTCTTAGGGTGTCTTCTTCAGGGCTCCCTGAATGGTCACTTATAAAAGCTTACCAGTAGCTGCCTTTATCTTCCATTCTTTGTTCCCAGGTCAATGGAAGGGACCAGAAATGTTGTTAGGTTTTTTCATTTTCTTTCCTTCAGCTCTTTTCAATGGCACTGTCTCTAGTAGAAGTTACTACTGATGACAAAAGCAGCAAAGACCATTCTGGAAATGTGTTCTAACTTCTACTCTTTGCTGCAATTCAGGCAGACTGGGAAGAGACAGAGTCTCTACACTGGCCCAGGGTACAGTGGCGGGGAACAGAAAGCAGGGCAAACTAGCTAGATCTGTTGCTCAGCCATGCTGTTGTTACAGGGAGATGATGAGGTTCTGGAAGGAGACTTGGCTTCTTTGGCAGAAAAAGAGGCAGCACAGGCAGCCAGGGAAAGGGCAGTAAGATTCCAGCAGAGGAGATGAGAGGGCTCCCTCTATGACATGGCTTGGCAATGCCTCCAGGGCTTTGTGACACTCGTCAAAGCCTAATGCGTGCTGTATTAATTATTTTCTCTATGAAACAAACATGACACCTTCCTGTTTTAATACTTGTAACACATCACTATATACAGACTTCTTGTATTTCCTCTTTGATCAGTGATACAGAATGTTTTAATTTTCATGTGAGAAGATTTCATTTTTTTTCTGGGCATCTCCTTCCTTGGCATTGGAAATACATATGAGCATTTTCTGTTTTGCAAACTCTGTCCTCAAGTCATCACCAATACAGCAAAGAGACTTTTTGCCATGATTTACCATCTACACAAATGGCCTGGTTGCTATACAAACATATGTATTACAAAGGGGGCAGCAAATGGTGGCACAGGATAAAGACATAAATAAAGCAGTGGAAATAAACCATGGTATACTAAGAGTGGCAATAAAACTTTTATTATCAGTTATTTGGGAAGACCTTTACATCTAATGTGACCATACCAAACCTATGCAATAAAAGAAAAGAAAAAAATCCTCATTTAAAAAAACAAAAAAACCTTTGCAATGCTATCATTTTTTCAGGTCTTTTTGAAGTGTGAATAAAAGTTCATAGCATTTTGGAATTTATTGTTTGAATAAAATACAAAATGTATGATCTCCTGAGACACATTTATAAACATTCTGGTATGTATATTGTGAGTGGTGCTCTAGTGGCCAATGTCTACGGCAAACACAAACAACTAGAAATGTATTGAAATAGGTATTTCTACCATGTTGAAGAATAATGTCCTGATTCAAGAGAGAATTTATGCGTTGGCTATGCACATCAGTAACAGCGCTGCCTCAGCTTTGTTTCCTACTACAAGATTTAAGATATGTAAATATCAACCTGAGATAGCCAAACATCATTTGTTTGTATTCACTAATGTCCCTAATCAACATAGCAAGTCTTACCTAACACAAATACTAGCCTTTGAAGCAGACGTATGAACACTAATGAATTCATTTTAATTGCTCTTCTCTGCTGAGTGCTGTTAGCCTGTTTTTGTCACTGAGGAGTACTACACACAAAGCCATTATCTGTTAAAAAAATTCATACACAAATACCCACCACAAACCCTGAAGGCATTATATAGAAGACTAAAGATCTATGTATTATGCCAAAATGTACCCCTCGTTAAAAAGATTGAACTTTGAGAGCACTGTCAAGAGATTTTTTCATGTGACAATTCATATTTAGGCCGATGACAGTTAACACAAACTATTCAAAATAGCTAACAATTAAATTGTGCTTACTATTTACCAGGTGTTGTTCTAAACACATATACACATGCAATCTCATGTAATCTCAATTACCCAATGAAGTAATTCTTCCTATTTTCAGTCAAGGCATACCTCATGCAGTCTTCACAATTACCCAATGAAGTGATTTTCCCTATTTTCAGTTGAGGCATAGAGAGTTTACAGAAGTTGCTCAGGGTCCTACAGCTAGAAGGTAATGATGCTGGGATGGAACCCAGGTAGCCTGGTTCCAGAGTCTAGGCTTATAACCAGTTCACTGTATTGCATTCAACTAGTTTCTTCCAAGAGTAAATAATTTACTCTAGTGTCAGCTAAAAAACACATGGGACTCCAGGAGTACTTTGTTCTCATTTTGACTAAACTCAATCTTCCACTTTCCTAATTTCAATTTTACTATCATTTTCATATACCAAAGATGACAAATCTCCTTATATGTAAAAGTATGTGCAAGTCTAAATCATGTACAAACCACAGCGGTGACCCTGTCTTATGCAATGGAGTTCACTGTAGGGAAAGCTTCAGTTTCCTGTATCATGAAGAAACTAGGTCCCAGTGTGGGTGATGGCTGGTCTTGGGCACTTAGGGTGGCCCTGGTGAGACTGGAGAGAGACCCTCCTGGGGAGATGAATCTCTTGCAAACAAGCTGAAAAGCCAATAAGTCCATACCAGCTGTGAAGTATCTGGCTTTGGTTTTATTTAAGTAACTTAAGGATGTTCCTTATTTTTATTCCCATGGTGAGCACAGGAAGAGATCCCATCTTCTTTAAATTTCCCTGTAGGAATCATAATCATGGCCATCAAAAGGGATACAGGACAAGAAACAGACTCTCTAGACTATGATTAGGTCTAGTCAGAAAGGTCAGTGTTCTCTTCATCCACAAGTTATATGATCATGATAAGAGAGAATGATCTTCCCCAACAGAAACGATAAATGTAGGAGTGATTTATATTTCTTTCTTTTTAAAGCATTCGATCACCCTTTTTACCCCTCTATTCAGACAACCAGCTATTCCAAAGCAAGTAGCCAACTATATCTTCCTAGTCTTGCTTAGTCTATATCGTGTTTGGCTGTCCAGATCATTTTTACAAGAATCATGGTTGAAATTCCTAGACTTTAGGATGCTTATTGTAAAGCTGAGCATTCTTCCAATCTTCCTTAGGCTGGAGTGGACAATAAGAAGTATATGTTAGATCACTGATTACCAGTGGGGTAGGCTTCTGGAAAAAGTATTGGAGTCTTGGGGAATGAGATATAGTTTAAAAGGGAATGTTCATATTTATCATTGTTTTGGGGAGGAGGGTAACAAAATATAATTTAGTATAAAATTTATGACAACATTAAATGAATGCATGAGAATCTTATATTTATCAAAAGGGGAGCATCGTTTTCACAAAATTTCTTTAGAATGAGTAAGAAACTAAGAACAAAGGTTTCATGTCCAAAGCCACCCAGAATATAATAAAAGGAGTCTTAAAGGAAAAATCATATCTTTGGGTATGTTATGACATCAAAAGAGCAAGAAAAATCTCAAATCTCAAAGAAAAAGTTGTAGGCAAAGGGAGTATGAATGAATTCAGTCTGAAGTTAAATTGGGGCGCAGTCATTGCCAAACAGATACTGGGTATCGTGTCAACGGTCTTTGGCACAGAGCTGTTAGCTGCTCAGCATCTACCTGATCACTTAGGCAACTGTGAAACACTCTTCCCACAATTTCAGTATTTTCAAGGCTCCATTGCCCACACGGTTTTTCCAGGCCAAATGCCATTGGCTGTCATTTCACTTACATGAGCTTTTGAAGTCTTTCTTTTTCAGTCTCCTCCTCATCATGGTTCCACGTGGGCTGGTGGAGTAGAGGCTTCGAGGTAGAGTCCCCATGTTCAGGGAACTCAGGCTGTATGCACTCATGGAGGTAGGAGAGAAGGATGAAGACACCAAAGCTGCTGCAAGAGAGTGAAGATGTTGCACAGAGCACTCTCAGGTGAGGTGTGAGCCCGCCACACTTGCCAACCAGTAACAATCCAGAAAGACACACATGATGCATAGCAATGGCTAGGAAGGACCCCAGCCAGCCAGAGGCCAGCTCTCAGGAGCATGAGACAATGCTTTACAAGAGTCTACAAATGCTGAGGGGCAGCAGGATCTTTATAAGCTCATGGGAACACAAAGAGACTCTATGAGAATTGCTTTAAACAAACAAAAGAACAACTTTGTCCATGAACAACTCAATGCATCAGATACATAATCTCATTTTCATAGATATTTTCTGACATGAATTTCATAAGTGATTCCACATATACAAAGAAGACCTGAGAACATTGTCTCTGTATAATATTCTGAATTATTACTTCCTGAGCCACATATAAAGCATTCTGAACATTTACATCCTTTCCTAACAACAAATGCTTTCTGATGGAAAAGAAAAAAAACCTAGGAGATGTCAGAAATGATAAATTGCTACTATAAGAAACAGAAAAAACAACATCCATGAAGCCAAAGATGAGAAAAGGAAAGTGTGAGAAAAATATAATTGAAATAAAAGACCAGGAGGAGAAAGCATGGAACATTACGAGGGCTGTTTGGAGGAGGTGCTTTCGGGAATGTCAGGGCTGGTACTCTGCAATGGTCAGGGTGGTACGTGTTATAGTGATGGTTGGTGTGAAGGCTGCTGTGGTTGCTGGCCCAGGAATCCCAGGTAAGTTGCCTGTCGCTCCTCTGAATTTTCACTGCCCATATGAAGTGATGATGAAAAATAAGAAAAACAAACGAACAAACAAAGAACCAAAAAAGAGGAAAAATAACTGAATTGCCCAAATTAAAAGTATAACAAAAAAGAAAGCTGCTTGCAAATAAAAGCAAATCTACTTGGCTTTGCCCTTTTCTCAGTGGTCAGCAAAATAGATGATTAACATAAAGGATGTAAACTTTTCATCTTCCCAAGAATAATGCATATCTTTCCTCAGCTCATTTTTTCTTCTTTTAAGATGACTATTGAATCAATTTCTAATCTCCCTCGGTGCTTTGCAGCTGAGATTAAGAACATTTTTTTTTTTAACTTAAAAGTCAGCCCCTCAAAGATCTATGGCACACAATTAGTAATTAAAGATTTGCAAATCTTGGCCACTTAGTAGCACTTGTTTTGAGAAAAAGAAAAGAAGGAGCAATAAATCACGTTGGTGCACGATTCAAGTGGTTTACTAGTCACACATCAGAATTTACTGCTCTGACATTTTAATCGCACTACAATCCATCACTTGGACTTGATTTTCCTCAACAATAAACCACTCTAATCATCTATCAGTATCAGAATCTTATCTGTATCTCGACTAATAAGGAGAAGATAAAAGTCTCTATATTTTATGATTTTTTGAAAAAGCATATTTACATTAGAAATAATTAAAATATTTCATGTTTTTATATTTCCTTGATGCCATAAAATTTTAATAAAGTTTATTTCAAACTTTATTAAAATTTCAAATTGCCATCCCTTTTATGTTTTAGAAAATCTTTATCATGTTTCCATTCTAGTTTCAATATTAAGATTTGATATTCCACCCAGTGTTCTGAAATATGAGCAATATAATGTTTGTTATTATGTCTGATATGAAGTTTTTCATTTAATAATCTTAAAGAACTCAAAATAACATATGAACTTATTTTATTTTTCTAGAGATGGGGTCTTGCTGTGTCACCCAGGCTGGAGTGCAGTGGTGTGATCATAGCTCTCGTAATCTTGAACTCCTGGGTTCAGGCAATCCTCCCGCCTCAGCCTCCTGAGTAGCTGGCACTACAGGCCCACGCCACCACGCCCAGCTAATTTTTTATTATTTTATTTGTGTAGAAATGAGGGTCTGCCTATGTTACCCAAGCTGGTCTCAAGTGATCCTTCCACCTCAGCCCTGAGTTGTTGGGATTAAGGCATGAGCCACCATGCCTGACTTAACATATGAATTTATATCTCCTTCTACTTTCATGATTTTGGTGTTAGGTGTCTTACAAGTGAATATGTAGAGAGGTGAAATACTCTATGCATTGAAAGGAGAGTCATTTAGATAAGAACTTAAGTTACATCAACTGTGATGCCAGCTGAATTGGTCAATTCGCATACTTTCTAGAATGAAACAGGACATGAAAAAAAAGCACTAGCACGGACAGATCACTGCGGGGTGAAGCAGACCTGGGTTTCAGCTCTGCCTCCAGCCCTTCCTCTTTGTATGACCTTGGCCAGCTACTCAGCCACTCTAAACGTATGAATTTCCTCATACGTCAAATGGAGATCATGAAATCATCTACCTCACAGGGATATTGAGAATTAGGCAAATACGGTGCTTAGCATGGTGCTGGCACACAGAATAAAAACAAATGAGTTTAGAGTATATTGATTTGTCTACTTTTCCATTTACGTGCCAACAATAAAGTATCTTTTAAAGGAAATAAATTTATCTTTCACTCAACAAATTTCACTCATTGGACATTTAAGTTTAGAGAATTTCTCAGAAATCTGCAGCAGAAACCTTCATAGCCACTATAATTTTGTTACCCTAAACCATCTGGTCTGCTCCTTCTACTCAACTGCCCTGTTTGTGGTTTGGATTCCCCCTCTCTCTCCACTTTCCTACTTCAAGCTGCCACCTCCTTCATCTAGACCACTGTAACACCTTCAGACATGGCTTCCCAACTCATCTCCTGCATACCTACCTTCCACAACACAGCTAGGGTGGCCTTCTAAATACATAAGTTAGATCATGCCACTCCTGTTTGAATAGGTTACTTTCTTTTTTTTGAGACAGTTTCACTCTTGTCACTCAGGATGGAGTGCAATGGTGCAATCTCAGCTCACTGCAAACTCTGCCTCTCAGGTTCAAGCGATTCTCTCACCTCACCCTTCCCAGTAGCTGGGATTATAGGTGCCCACCACCACACCCAGCTAATTTTTGTATTTTTGGTAGAGACGGGGTTTTGCCATGTTAGCCAGGCTGGTCTCAAACTCCCGACCTCAGGTGATCCGCCTGCCTTGGCCTCCCAAGTGCTGGGATTACAGTCATGAGCCACTGCGCCTGGCCTGAATAGCTAACTATTACAAAGAGAATCAAATGCAGCCCCTGCCTATCTCTCTAGTTTCATCCATATCACTCTACCCATCATTTGTATATTTTAGCCACACTGATCTTATGTCTATTCTTAGAACAAGTCAGGTTCCTTCCTGCCTCAAGGCCTTTGCACTTGCTGTTCTTTCCCCAGTTGTTTGTATGACTGCCTCCTTCTCATCATTCAGGTCTCACCCGAGGTGCCACCTCCTCAGAGAAGTTGTTGCTGATCTCCCTGGCTGAAGGAGCTGCCCTCCCCATGCTATCTCGTTACTGTTTTACATTCTTCATGGTACTTATTGCTGTCTGAAACAGCTTTATTTATTTAATATATTTTTAATGTTTGTCTGTCTGTATTAGAATGTGAATTCTATAAGAGTAGGGATATACTTTGCCTGTCTTGCTCACTAAATATATCCTAGCAACTAGAACAGTGCCTGGTATATAATGACTAATACATGAGTGAATGAATAAACAAATGCATGAATGAACGGGAATATCAGCCAGAGTGTCCATGTGAACACGGCAGCAGCATTTTCCTTGAGACAAAAGAGTATTTATTGCAGGAGATGTCCCTTATGGATTCTCTCTCACCATCCTCATTCTACTTTGGGTGTACAAGAAGACATTTTAGCAAGACGCAGTTATTACTGTGTCTGGCCAATTTACAACCACCGACACTTTAGCGTACTTTTCACAAAGTACCATCTGTGTTTCAAATGAAGCCAGGGTACGGCGAATGCACTTCGGGATTCTACACCCACCTTTTGACCCGCTTCTTCATTGAGAGCTTTGAAAATTACTGGGCATTTGTTAGGACTGTACAGCACAATTAATAAGTCAATAAGGAAGATATTATTTACCACCTATTGCTTTCCCAGACTGTGCCAATTGCTACAGGCAGGTTAAAGGCCATACCATTTACCTTGACTTTTAATTACTACTGGGGATTAAATCTTCATACATACAAAATAATTAAGAGACAAAAATGATATAAGATAATGCACAAAACTGTATGCCATGGATGATGAATGCAAAAGGTGTTGAACAAATAATGTAGGCCAGAGAAGAGAGCTGCTGCCTATTTTGAATGTACACTCCAAATGTTTTCTGTTTTACAGTGGTGTACTTGATAGGCAAGTATTTCCAAAGTTTAATAATAAGATGTTACATTTTTGGCATGTCCTGTCATTTTGCAAAGAGCACTTATAGACATTCTCTCATTTAATAAAGCCAATAATCGTAGCCTACTTTCACTGATTACTTATTATATACTAGGCACTGTGCTAGGTGCTTTTTCATGGATTAGCTCAGACAATGTTCACAATATTCCTTTGAGGCAAGTATTATTATGACCCCCATTTTACAGATGAAGCAACTGAGGTATAGAAAAGTCGGGTAACTTGCTTAAGACCCCACGTGGTGGAGTCAGAGGTGAAGCTCTGGACACGTGATCCTAAAGTCCCCGCTTCAACCACCAGACATACCGCCTCTTCCTATGGGTATGTCTAAGTCCCTTGTTATGGATAAGAAAACAACACATTTAAAATATTATGGTTCTTGTATCATTCCATGGTGACATCACTACTGCAGTCTCAAGAGATGTATGGCCACAGAAGTTACTTTTCTTTCTTCTTTCTCTAATTGCAGCCTCTTGCTCTGTTCAGGATGTTCGAGAGAGCAGACCACAGTGGTTCCAGGTTGCCCTGGAGCTCTCAAATGGAAGGTCCTCCTGGTACTGAATATGTCGAGTCTAGTGACTCTGGTCACATTTTCCTTTCCAAAACGTCAGTTTCCTTCAATCCAATTATGTCTCCTGAAAACCCTCAGTGGGAAAAATTTCTAACCTCACTGAAAACTCATTTTTGTCAGCTTCTTTAATGCTGCTATTTATCAGTGAAAGGCATAACTAATCTCTTATCCCAAGTTGAGATATTCATTTCCACACTGGCCTGAAAACTCCATGGTGTATGCTTTACTGCTAACATAATCTGGAAATTTGGGAAGTGTGTTGAGAGACACACTGTTCAGGCATCAGAGATCTTGAAAAAACAATCAGAACTTTCTTGTGGAGAAAGGGTAAAACTATGTAAAACTCCACTAGTCAAAAATTTGAGAATTGTAAACACAATAATAATTTTTTGTTTGTTTTTCTTCTTTACTATGATTTAATTATGTTTAGGAGCCAAAATTTATTTCCTCTTGGAAATCCAAGTCTGATTTTAATGTGCAATATAGCGGAAACACCTGCTTGATAAGAAAGACAGTGAACAACTTTCAGTAAACGTAGATGATGGAGTCAGAAGTGGAAGCTAGAATTACTTAAACTTCCTATCAGTTTCCTATCCCTGCAACACAAACGACATCAGGTTTTCCACAATAAAGGCAAAAAATTTGTGCTTAGTCCATATATTTTAGTGTATAAATTAAACTCAAATTGCCTTGGCAGGTTAAAAAATTTAATATTCTATGAGTTGAAAACACTTGAATTATTTATGAATTGTATATAGGGCCAATTAAAGAAAAATAAAAAAGATTACTAAAGATGCTAACATTTTAAAAGGGTCTGGTATGCATTTCTGATTTGCTGATACCAGAATTTAGCAAGCAAAACCCCATGCTGAGAGAGCACTACACAGTGTACATTCTTATGGCTACTGTGCTCCAAATCCAATGACGACTGCCAATTAATTTAAAGAAACTTAAACAGCTTCAGAAATCTCTCCTCTCTGCCAGAGTGCAGGAAGGGCCCACGGGGCCTCCTGATAGGAATGGTGTGCAACCTTGTGAACGGCACATTCCTACAGCTGTTTGCATTGCTATTCCAATACTGTGACGCTGATTTTCTTTTCATAACCTGCCTATGCTGCATCATTTCTCTACTCCAATGTGTAAAATTAAAATCTGATAAGGGTAATGTTGTACTAGAGATTTTCATTAGCTTCAGGGCTGTCTAAGCTCCATTTAATTAAAAAGGTTGCATCCAGCTGACTGATTTAGTATGAAAATTATCTGGTCCCTCTTTCCCCCCGCCCCAGACTGTGGAGAAGTGTAGTGCATTTTAAAAGGTGGGAGATACAGTACAAATGACCCCCTCATAAGCAAAATTTCAATTTCAGAGAAAACTGCACTGTGTCTAAATATACAGAAATGCATTATCCTCCTTCAGGCCACCCTGACAATACTAGTGAGGTCTCTAATTTCAAGGAGTACAAAGGAATGGTGTTTGGTTTAAGGAACAGGGCAGGAAAAGGAGTCGGAACAAATATCCTACTGGAGAACTTGACTTCATTTGATTTGGGGCTCAAAGACCCCTTTCTCATACCAGGTTTTGCTTAAAGGTGCCTAGGTAGACGGTATAAACACCCAGCAAATGTATCTGTGAATTTCAAGGGAGTCAAAATGCAGATACCTTCAGCTGACACTTTCTACTGAATAAATGGAGTTAAATATTCTGATTCTCCCAGACAAGATGTTTGCTCAGACAGGTCGTTCTCTATCCTAGGAAAAAAACTACACTGGCAAAAGACATAATATATTGTAAACCAAGGCTTCATATAACTGGTTCCCTCTGATTCCTGCCAAATATTTGAAGGTTCTGCTATTAAAATCTACTTTACTTATTTATTTTTAAGTGAGAGCTTTACTATTTGCCTTCATTGGCCTTCATCTAGACTGGAAATTCAAAATGTATACCAGGAAGTCAAATTATTTTCCTTGTCTGCACATTCAATTTGCACCAAAGACTTTTTTAAGAAAAAAATATCAAATAGCACTAGCCTGAAAATTTTTTCCTCGATGTTAGGGTTTCAAGCAAATTATGTGTGGCTTGGAAAAAAGACTTTGGAAGATGAATTAGAGTAAACAAACATAACCTTGTTTTAAAAAGAAATGATGAGTCTGACCAACATGGTGAAACCCTGTCTCTATTAAAAATACAAAAATTAGCTGGGCATGGTGGCGGTCACCTGTAATCCCAGCTACTCGGGAGGCTGAGGTAGGAGAATGGCTTGAACCCAGGAGGCAGATGTTGGAGTCAGCCGAGATCATGCTACTGCATTCCAGCCCGGGGGACAGAGTGAGACTCCGTCTCAAAAAAAAAAAAAAAAAGGCAGAATGAGACCCAGTGTCTTTCTGCTGTCTAACTCTGCTAGAGGGAGCAACACTGTGAGGGCCAGAGAAAGAGCTTGATCCAGGTGGACCATCTCACCATGGTCGGGCCCCTTTAGGGCCAGCCGGGTCTGATGATGGGGAAGGATCTCAAGCTTGACCTGGTCAGTGGTGTTGGCCAGGAACTGGGTTGCTTCCGCAAGTGTACAGTACTCCATGCTGGTTCCATCGATGGAGAGGATGTGATCTCCCACATGCAATGCGCCACATCTACGGAAAGGAGACATACTCGGTAAGAGGCAGTGCCTTCCTCTTTGGAATCTGACTTTCATGTCCTTCATAGTTAAAATTTCACAGTTTTTCATTTACTTAAAAAAAAAAAAAGAAAAGTTTGAGTGTTATAGGAAACACCATCTGCCAAATTTTAAGTACCTTGAATATGAATAAGGAAGTAAAACCTTGTGGAAAATAGAGAAAAATTCAACGAAATGTTTTCTCTTGTCTTTCTTTAAAAAAAAGTCTTATTTTGGAGTGCTTGTGTGGAAAGTTGAGGGAAAGCGAGCAAGAGGAAAGGGAAAAATAGGAAAATGTTTCCCCTGGACTTTTGTCTGTGTTTTTTTGTTCTAGGCTTTTCTATCTATAAACATGAGTGGGTAAATCTTCAGAATCTCAAACATGACTCTCAGAATTGGAATAGGGTCTATTTTATGTGTAAAGAAGAATAACTTGGGGAGATTTCAGTAATACTTCCTTGGAATCCTCAGACAAGCTTCAAGATCACCAGTTCTCTATTATTATGTTATTCTAGAGTTGAACATGTATTAGTATAAAAGCTCTTGATAATGGTAGAAATTATGCAGGAGTCAAGTGAGTAATAAAACCAGGCCTGCATGGTGAGTCAAGGGGAAAGATGGGGGCAGGGAAGGGGCTAGCTGCTACATCTTGCTGAACTCAAGAGCTGGCTACTGGATGAGTTAAGAAAAGCTAGCGCAGTCGTCAGCATCCCCACATACCAGTCAAGTGAACAGCTCCTTAAACTGGTTACCCCCTGTGGAATGGGAAAAAACAGAGGGAGAAAATTAAAGCATCCTGTGCCATTGAACTGCAGAACACCCCTGGATCAATGGCTGTCACTGATAAGGACTGAATGTCAGGTAAGACCACAGTGGAGATGTAGACTGACCACTACGGGGGGTTGCTGCAGTTCACTGCACCATGGCTGGAGGTGGAAAGGCAGGTTGAGGGGCACGTGGAGAAGAGGGCTGGAAACATACAGGGGAGACTGGTCATTCAGGTGCAGTATATCTATAAATTCCCAGTGTGAATAGTCTACTTCTCAAGACAAAAGCATTTAAAGTCATATCTTCCAACTAAAAACATAATTCCACATTTTTTGCACTTGGAGTGCTTTAGCTATGGGAGATGAGGTTTTTCTTACCAGGAGCTGTAAAATAATTAATTAGACGGAAAGGTAGTCTTTTTTTTCTTCCCCTTTTACCTTACGAGTATAAAATATTAATTAGAAACATGAAATTTCATTTTTATTGTGGCATTAAAGCTAATGATGTTTTAAGACACCCTCGAAGGTTGTAAAATCCTAAGATTAACATGCTATGAGAGTATAGGACTTTTTTAAAGTATTGTAAAAAATATTTTTAAAAGTATTGTTTTATTTATTTAAGAAACAAAGAAATCAGATTTTATGGTAGCAGGATTTAATTGTCAACAATTCAGGAAAACCCATCACTGCTCTGCATGGGGTTTAAGAAAGATCTACTCAGCTACCCTACATTAAGAACAGGCTAGTGCCCTAGGACACAGTAAGAAAACTTGCCTAGTTGCTTGATTTTTTTTTCTATTGCTAAAGGCCACACCAAACATCTGGATGAGGTGAAGTGACATCATGGGGTGGCTGAGACATAGGTGAATTTTTAAGCCCTGCAACAGTAACTTGCTTCTGTGTGTGAAACCTGTATAAACTGGCAAGAGAACTGTGTGTGTGTGTGTGTGTGTGTGTGTGTGTGTGTGTGTGTGTATGTGTATATGCATGTGTATATGTGTATTACAAGTGTATGTACATATGTGTGTATATATATTTAAAATTGCACACATGGAGTTTTGAAAAGGGGCACTTTCTTTCTTTCTTTCTTTCTTTTTTTTTTGAGATGGAGTTTCACTCTTGTTGCCCAGGCTGGAGTGCAATGGTTCAGCTCACTGCAACCTCTGCCTCGCGAGTTTAAGTGATTCTCGTGCCTCAGCCTCCCGAGTAGCTGGGATTACAGGCACCTGCCACCATGACTGGCTAATTTCTTGTATTTTTAGTAGAGATGGGGTTTCACCATGTTGGCCAAGCTGGTCTCAAACTCCTGACCTCAGGTGATTCACCCGCCTCGGCCTCCCAAAGTGTTGGGATTACAGGCATGAGCCACTGCGCCTGGCGGAAAATTAGGCACTTTCTACAATACTTACCTGTCTGCAATACTTGCAGATTTGATTTTGTCTATGACAATGACTTGTTTGTTACAGCACATCGAGGTAGTTAGGGCAACCCCAAGGCTGGCACCAGGAGTTTTGGCAACTTCGACTAGTAGCGGCCCGGATGCTGTTGCCACGGAGTCTGTCAAAGAACAAATTTCAGAAAACAAAACAAATAAAACAAATAAGCAAAGAGACAAAAGAAAGAGATGAAGAATATTCAGTTTGGTGTTAGCCTGTTAATTTTATCACTGAAACTTAGATTTCCCTCCATATAATATCCCCACAGTCAATAATAAATTCATAGAGCACCTCTTAACACACCTGTTCCATTCAGCTTGTATTGTATTAATGTATGTGTAATGTTCATCTCTTCAATGAGATTTTAAGCTTCATGTCACTTGGGATATCTTATGTATCTTTATCCCCTCCACAGTGCTTGGCACAATGCCTAGCATATACTAGGTCTCTCAGCAAAGGTTTTTTAAATTAATTACTTAATTCAATAAATATCTTAGCACCTACCAGGAATAAATAGACGGATGGATGAATGAATGGATGAAAGGATGGATATAAAAAAGAAAGGAAGGAAAGAAGAAAGAAAGGAAGGGAGGAAGGGAGGAAGAAAGAAAAGAAGGATGGGTGGGTGGATAAATAAAAGAATGACAAGAGGGATGGAAGGATGAATGGATGGGTAGATAGATAATCAGAAGAATGGATGGATGGATGATGTCTCTAGCCAAGTAGTAGGAATGTTACACTAAGTTGAATTTGTAAAGCTTAACTTCATATATGCTTTATTTTTGGCTTGGAACACTCTTTGTTCCTTCAACTCCTTCTAACATTTGCATACTCAATGCCAACATCAATTCCTCGGGAAGCCTAAATTGTAATTTGGTAAGATGCTTTTCACATGTGCTTCTACAGCCTGCTCTATTCCTGCTGTTGTAGCATACATCTCACTGGTTCATAGTGGCCAGTACGGACGACATGCCTGTGTTCCTTGCCAGACTGTAAACATGCTTGAAGGCAGAGACTATGTCTTGTCAATCACAGCATTCTCAGTGCCTAGAATAATGATTAGCACATCGGAGGTATGCCACTAATAGTTGTGGAATGAATGCATGAACAAATGAGAAAGCTCATGATGTTGCTTAAAGCTCATTAGAGCCACAGACACAAGGGAAAGAGTCTGGGACATAGAATTAAAACTTCTGGATTCAATTCTCATTTTCACAACATTTGTGTCATGGTATCTAAGACAAGACTAGTTACTAAAACTTTCCTTTTTTTGTACTTTGATAAAATTGACAATTAACAATACTAAAACTTTCTAAGCGTGCTTGCTTACCTATACAATGGTATCTTTTCCACAGTGTTTATTAAAACCAAACCAATGAACAAAGCACTTTGTTATACATATAGGATATTTTCATTATTGCTATATTATGACCTCAAGCCTTTGAGTCATGTCATTTTTCAAGACTGCATATTGGTCTGTAATCTTTTTCTAATTTTTGACTGTTCTGATGTTTGACACTCCATTAACACAATTTTGCCTTTCTGCAAGAACATCTTTGTCATCAAGGCCCCATTCAGATATAGTGAAATAGGAAATCTGTATTCCCATTCCTGAAGCTCAGGTAATATGCACTGACTCATGAAGCTGAAAGGTCCATGGGAGAGAGCCATCTTCAGTTTGAGATAAGATACTTATTAAAGTAAAGATGACAATATCCAGGCCAACAACATGCATATCCAGTGCTAAGGATTCTTGTATGTATTAACACCATGTTTCCTAACTGACTGGTAAGATTGAAATGTTAGTCCTTAAAAAGGTTAAGAGACCATCAGGGCCTATATCTCTTCCTGTCAATTCCAGAGCAGAGTTTCATTAATAGTATCTGCAAGGAGCCAAAGGTCTTAATTATTAAGGAGAGTTTTTGGCTCTGGGGTATTACAACTACTCCAGATCCTACGGTTGATTTGCCCATAAGCCTAACTATGGTGGATGCTACTCTCTGCTCTCGTTCACCTTGATGTATTAATTCCCCTGATCTCCTGACATCAGACTAGGGCCAATGACAATGTCCTGGCTTCTCTCTCTCCTTCTCCCTCATTTGCTGCTTTGTTTCTCTGCAGAGTCTCACCTGGTCATTGTGCGTCCTGCCTTACTCTCATCTTGGAGTTTTCAGTGAGTGGGCCCCGTGGCTATGTGCAATGGTAGTTTGCACATCATGAGCCTTAGTCAGGAGACCCTAGTAAAGAATCCTTGTTAGTCCCTGCAGCCTCTGTTTTAGTTGTCCTTCTATCACTAAGGTGGTTAATTTCACCCACCTCTCAATTTTAACAAAGATCTGTGGTTGAGCCCAGTGCACACAAGGTGATGCCTCTGGCTCCACCCCCAGCAGTCAGCCATATCCTTCTGTTCCTTAAGCACGCTGCATAGCAACCTTTTTCTGCTCAGCCAAACCGTGCATGAGCTCTGGCCTACCAGGGCCTTTTCTCACATTATCTTTCTAGAACTTTAGAATGACTAATTCTGATTTCTCAAACCCACGTTCCATGGTCTTGTTGGATTTTAATAGGTATGTTTGTGGGGTGAAAATCACTTTATGTTTTTCCTTATGGTTTTGTCATGTCTAAAGATAAATTTATTTTACTTAACAGGTGAAAGTGATAAAGTTTCTATATTACTTATTAATCTCTTTTAGGAATGACAGAAACTGGTAGGTGTTCCCTGATATCTCATCTTCTCTTCTTTTGTCAGTAATAGGGTTTCTAAGTTTTAGCTAAGCAAATGGCTGCCCAGTTAAGAACCACATTTCCCAGCCTCCCTTGCAGCAAGGTGTAGCCATAGGACCAGGTTCCAGCCAATGGGAAGTGAGATGTGACTGTGTTCCAGGATGTGCTCTTAAAAAGAATGGCTGTGACCCCCTCTCCCTCATTTCCCCCTTGCTGGTGGAATGTGGGCTCAGAACTGGTAAGCCATCTTCAACCATGCAGACCAGGGCATCAAGCCATGAGATAGATGAAGCCTAGGTTCCTAAAATCTTCAGGGATTTCTCAAGAGATTGAGAAATAAACTTCTATCGTATTTATGTGAGCATTGTGAGTCTGGGCCTTTGGTACAGTGACTGAATTGGTATTCCAATAGGCCTTTTCATTTGAGAGGACTGCGCCAATGTATCTGTCTTGAACTGTTTTTATAAGAAGTGGCTATTTAAAGTAGGTATTTGCAGGTGTAAATTTTATAAAACTACAACCAACCATTACCCAATACTCAAACAAAGTATTCATTTTTCTAAAAAGTACTAAATCATGATTAAACATGAGAATTTTTAAAGAGGTCATCAGGATATTCAAAAGGTGTTTAAATATAAACCCTTAAGTTAGTTGTTTTTTTTTTTTTCCATGGGCTGTATATTTGCCAAAGTATTAAAACTTATATTTTTGTCGTTTTAATGTTCCAATGATCATGAAGAATTAACATGAAATTGTTCTGGTAGAAAGAAATGATAGGAGTAGGAGTATTAAGAAGCTTAGGAAAAGGATGCCAGATCCTCTGCCATCATTAATTTAGAGGGTGAGAGAGAGAGCATCCACAGCTTCTACAGTACGCTTCTGTGACTGGAAACTAGAATAAGTCTCTCTTTAAGTACAACTTGCCCCATTAAGGCTTGAAAAAACAACAAGTGTAATATTTCCATTTGGGGGATGCAAATATGCAATTAATGAATCTTTTTTAAAACTTAAAGTAGAAAGCTTTACAGTTCTGAGGTAAGATTAATTTAAAGTCATGGTTAAGGGAAGAGGCAGTGTGGTGCTACACAGGGCTCAAGGCTGGAGCTGAGGACCAGCTAGAGGGTGGTTCTTGCCATATCATCAACTCAGCATGTGGCCCGAGCCATCATCTCCCTTAGACCTCATTTTCTTCACTTGTAAAATGAAGAGATTTGAATAAAATTTCCCTAGTCATTACAATCTGTGAATCTACAGAGAAATAATGATGCCAGTTAAGTAGCTAGCCAGAGAAAGTTAAGGCAGGTTAACCAACTTTATGAAAATATACAGTAGCTAGAATCTAAATCCCAGTATCCTACAATCAATAGAAGAGATGAGCAGCTAGATAGAAAAGTGATTCTTAATAACTATGTTTATGAAGGTGGGATAAAAATCCTCAGATCTTCAAATATTTGGATGACAATAATAATATCCTTTAAAGACTGAGTTTGGAGGGATGGCTTCCGCCTTCAAAGAGACATCACATAATATGAAGCTTCCACATTAAGAAGTTTCCAGGGCACAACTACAACTTTCTAGCAAGATTCTATCAGTAAGGTCCTAATCTAACTAACCAGAAAAAAAATGATGAAGAAAAGAGGATGTTTATCTCATGAAAGACAATCAGGGCTTATTGACAACAGTCTACATAACATGAGCTCAGTCTTGTATTCTCTCACCTCAGTAGCCCACAGTTTCACTTACCTCAGTCACTCTTAAATCCAGCATACATCATTCCCCCAAGCTCCTATCTGTCACTTAGAACAATTTTTGGATATCTCCTAGGAACCGACACATGTCCCAAACTGAAGAGTGAGACCACCCTACTCCACTGCTTCTGCAGGTTTCCTTCTCCAGTGATGGGTTCACGCTGCACTCCATCACACAAACCAGAAACGCAGGAGCCATCCCTGGCTCCATCTTCTCCCAGATCCTTATAAATTCCTCTTGATTTTACCCCCTAAATAGCTCTCAATTTCATCCTTTCTTTCCATCTCCATGATCACCACTTTAGCCCAACTTACCATCATCTGATTTCCCCACATCCTCTCATGCCCTTCACCTTCCCCAATCCAGAGTGATCCTTTAAATTGAATATCTCATCACGTTAATCCCAAGCTTAAAAGCTTTCCACAGCTGTTCTGGTAACGGAGTACAGGTTCTTAACATGGTCTACAAGGAGCTGCATGATCTGGCTTCTGCTTCCTTCACCAGTTTTGTCTTCCACCATTCTGCCCTGCTTCTCTCTGTTCCAGTCCTGAACTCCTATTTTAGTCATTCAAAATGCTGTCAGCCGCAGCTACAGTGCCTTCATTTATGTTGTTCTCTCTACACAGAATGCCCCACCTCTTCCTGTCCCTTCCTTCACCTACTTTTTTTTTTCTTTAACAACTGCTCTGTTCAAATGTCACATCCTCAGGGATTACTGCCCTGACCTGCAAACTATGTCAACCTGCCCATTATATACTTTAATAGAACCCTATGTGAATGCAGTGGACATGATGAAGAGGACATTGTTTGGCTCTAGGAGAATCTACCAGACCTGCTCATCTGCAGAGGACTCTGAGCAAATTATGTTGACTGACAGCTGAACAAGAACCATGGGGTAGAGTATGCTGTTTAAGTCAGGGTCCCAGCAAGAAACACATGGTACACTCAAATTAGGATAACTTGAGAAGAGTTTAATAAAGGAACGATTTAGAAAGGTGTGAGAAGCTTATAGGGAAACTACAAGGGATGATACCTTACTCTGGGGCCAGAAATAATAGGGACCATACCCTACTAAACCTGAAAAGGCAAAGAATAGAATTGCTAGTAGAACCAGGATTCAGAAAAGCCTAAGTGATGAGGGCTCCTTGACATGAGCTGGGACCTTCAGTCAAGGGACCAGTTTCAGTGAACCCACAAGGAAGAAGTTGGGAGAGTAATACTTTTCATCATTGTCCTCCCTTCCTCTGATCGACTGCCATGATTCCCTACTAGCCAAACTCAACTGGAAGCCAGAAGGCTTGAGAGCCCATAGTGTAGACCATATAGGTCATGGCAGAGCAGCAAGAAGGGTGACAAGTGGCTCTGGAGGTAAAAAGGAGGGTATTCTTATTTGTATTTATCTCTACTCATCTTTACACAAAAATCTTGAGGCTGTTTGCTTGAAACAAAATAAGTAATACAAAGAAACAACCAGGAAGAGTCTACAAATGCCCTACCACAAGGGTTAACAGAGGGGCAGTTTGACTACACTGCAAGCATGACACTGAACTATAAGTAAATCCATAGGTACAGAAAGTAGAAGTACAATTAGTAGTTGCCAGGGTTGCTGGGGAGGGAAAAATGACTGCTTAATGGATACAAGGTTTCCTTTTGGGATGATAAAAATGTGCTGGAGTTAGACAGAGGGAATATTTGCACAACTCTGTGAATGTACTAAGTGCCACTGAATTGTATCTTTAAAATGATTAATTGTATGTTATGTGAATTTTGCTCCAATAAAAAGAATGACTCAATTTCCCAGCAACCTGAATAATAAAGGAAACATAATCAATTATGCAGTTCTCACTATTGGAAAGGAGGAAGTCTACTAGTCTCTATGGTGGAAAAAAGATGATTCTAGCAGAGAGCTCTAAAAGATATCTGTCTCATGGGCTTTTATATACAGATGGTGGTAAATGATATAATGGATAACGCCCTCAATACATTTTATGATAGGATGCAGAGGTAGTTTCCAACATCTGTTCCCTGATCAAGGTTGAGATATAAGATTAAAAAGCAAATCAATGATGGTGTCTCTAGAATGGGACGAGATAATGTATTGGTCAACATGATCTAAAAGTGGATCCCAGGGTCAACAGACTGAATATCTCTTGGGATCTTTGTTAGATGTCAATCTTTTCTCTCACTTAGGTTTTGAAAAGAAGCTGGATATTAGACAATTCAAGGAAGTCCCCTGTGATAAGGCACTCTTATGCGGGCATTTTACATAGGTGACTAGGACCAGATCCATATGCTTTGGGCGTCAGATGAATCAGCAGCGGCATTAATGTACTATCAGGAGGCTGGGGAAGCCTAATTATATTCTTGCTAGGATAGAAGTCTGTCCACCTCATAGTCCCATGGAAGTGGACTTTCTAAGTCGTCATCCATTCAACAACATGAACTTAAAAACTGTATTTACTAACTGCCAACTATATGCCATGCACATTGAAAGGTAGTGAGGATTCAAAGATGAACATTTACTATTCCTTCTTTCCTTCTAGTAACCCCTTGGGATCCCATGCCAAGAAGGTGGGGAGTAGTGTTGAATTCCTCGATTCCACTAAAGAAATATATTCTATTGAATCTCATGAAGTTTCTAGTTACTTTTTTCTTTTTAACATACTGTTTGCAACTCCTCTCTTCCTGCCCAGTGAAATCTTTAATATAGTATGGTCAAAATGCTTACGAAAATATTGAGTTATCTGGTGGCTGGCAAGATGGTCAAATAGAAACAGCTCCAGTCTGCAGCTCCCAGCAAGATCAACACAGAAGGCGGGTGATTTCTGCATTTCCATCTGAGGTACATGGCTCATCTCATTGGGACTGGTTAGACAGTGGGTGCAGCCCATGAAGGGCAAGCCAAAGCAGGGTGGGGCATTGCCTCACCCAGGAAGCACAAGGGGTTGGGGAACTCCCTCCCCTTGCCAAGGGAAGCCATGAGGGACTGTGCTGTGAGGAATGGTGCACACTAGCCCAGATACTACACTTTTCCCATGGTCTTCACAACCTGCAGACAAGGAGATGCTCTCTGGTGCCTAGGCCACCATGGCCCTGGGTTTCAAGCACAAAACTGGGCGGCCACGTGGACAGACATGAGCTAGCTACAGAAGTTTTTTTTTTCATATCCCAGTGGTGCCTGGAATGCCAGTGAGAGAGAACCATTCACTCCCTTGGAAAGGAGGCAGGAGCCAGGGAGCCAACTGGTCTAGCTCAGCAGTCCCCAGCCCCATGGAGCCCAGCAAGCTAAGATCCACTGGCTTGAAATTCTCGCTGCCAGCATAGCAGTCTAGAGTCGACTTGGGATGCTGAAGTTTGGTGGTGGGAGGGGCGTCCCCCAACACTGGGGCTTGAGTAGGCAGTTTTCCCCTCACAGTGTAAACAAAGCCACTGGGAGGTTTGAACTGGGCAGAGGCCACTGCAGCTCAGCAAAGCTGCTGTGGCCATACTGCCTCTCTAGATTCCTCCTCTCTGGGCAGGGCATCTCTGAAAGAAAGGCACCAGCCCCAGTCAGGAGCTTAGAGATAAAACTCCCATCTCCCTAGGACAGAGCACCTGGGGGAAGGGGCAGCTATGGGTGCAGTTTCAGCAGACTTAAATGTTCCTGCCTGCCGGCTCTGAAGAGAGCAGCAGATCTCCCAGCACAGTGCTTGAGCTCTGCTAAGGGACAGACTGCCTCCTCAAATGGGTCCCTTGAGGCGACAGTGCCTCCTGACTGGGAGACAACTCCCAGCAGGGGTCGACAGACACCTCTTACAGGAGAGCTCCAGCTGGCATCAGGTGGGTGCCCCTCTGGGACGAAGCTTCCAGAGGAAGGAACAGGCAGCAATCTTTGCTGTCCCACAGCTTCCACTGGTGATATCCAGGCAAAGAGGGTCTGGAGTGGACGTCCAGCAAACTCTAGCAGACCTGCAGCAGAGGGGCCTGGCTGTTAGAAGGAAAACTAACAAACAGAAAGGAATAGCATCAACATCAACAAAAGGACGTCCACAAAGAAACTCCAACTGAAGGTCACCAACATCAAAGACCAAAGGTAGATAAATCCATGAAGAAGAATAAAAACCAGCGCAAAAAGGCTAAAAATTCAAAAACCAGAATGTCTCTTCTCCTCCAGAGGATCACAGCTCCTCGCCAGCAAGGGAACAAAACTGTACAGGGAATGAGTTTGATGAACTGACAGAAGTAGGCTTCAGAAGATGGGTAATAACAAACTCCTCCGAGCTAAAGGAGCATGTTCTAACCCAATGCAAGGAAGCTAAGAATCTTGAAAAAAGGTTAGATGAATTACTAACTAGAATAACCAGTTTAGAGAAGAACATAAATGACCTGTTGCAGCTGAAAAACAGCTTGAGAACTTTGTGAAGCATACGGAAGTATCAATAGCCAAACTGATCAAGCAGAAGAAAGGATATCAGAGATTGAAGATCAGCTTAATGAAATAAAGTGTGAAGACAAGATTAGAGGAAAAATAATAAGGAACAAACAAAGCTTCCAAGAAATATGGGACTATGTGAAAAGACCAAACCTACATTTGATTGGTGTACCTGAAAGTGACAGAGAGAATGGAACTGAGAGAATGGAAACACTCTTCAGGATATTATCCAGTAGAACTTACCCAACCTAGCAAGGCAGGCCAACATTCAAATTCAGGAAACACAGAGAATGCCACAAAGATACCCCTCGAGAAGAGCAACTCCAAGACACATAATTGTCAGATTCGCCAGAGTTGAAATGAAGGAAAAAATGTTAAAGGCAGCCAGAGAGAAAGGTCGGGTTACCCACAAAGGGAAGCCCATCAGATTAACAGCTGATCTCTTGGCAGAAGCTCTACAAGCCAGAAGAGAGTGGAGGCCAATATTCAACATTCTTAAAGAAAAGAATTTTCAACCCAGAATTTCATATCCAGCCAAACTAAGCTTCATAAGTGAAGGAGAAATAAAATACTTTACAGACAAGCAAATGCTGAGAGACTTTGTCACCACCAGGCCTGCCCTACAAGAGCTCCTGAAGGAAGCACTAAACATGGAAAGGAACAACCGGTACCAGCCACTGCAAAAACATGCCAAAATGTAAAGACCATCGAGACTAGGAAGAAACTGCATCAACTAATGAGCAAAATCACCAGCTAACATCATAATTACAGGACCAAATCCACACATAACAATATTAACCTTAAATGTAAATGGGCTAAATGCTCCAATTAAAAGACAAAGACTGGCAAATTGGATAAAGAGTCAAGACCCATCAGTGTGCTGTATTCAGGAAACCCATCTCATGTGCAGAGACACACATAGGCTCAAAATGAAGGGATGGAGGAAGATCTACCAAGCAAACGGAAAACAAAAAGGGCAGGGGTGGCAATCCTAGTCTCTGATAAAACAGACTTTAAACTAACAAAGATCAAAGGAGACAAAGAAGGCCATTACATAATGGTAAAGGGATCAATTCAACAAGAAGAGCTAACTATCCTAAATATATATGCACCCAATACAGGAGTACCTAGATTCATACAGCATGTCCTTAGAGACCTACAAAGAGACTTACACTCCCACACAATAATAGTGGGAGACTTTAACACTGCACTGTCAACATTAGACAGATCAATGAGACAGAAAGTTAACAAGGATATCCAGGAATTGAATTCAGCTCTGCACCAAGCAGACCTAACAGACATCTACAGAACTCTCCACCCAAATCAACAGAATATACATTCTTCTCAGCACCACACTGCACCTATTCCAAAATTCACCACATAGTTGGAAGTAAAGCACTCCTCAGCAAATGTAAAAGGACAGAAATTATAACAAACTGTCTCTCAGACCACAGTGCAATCAAACTAGAACTCAGAATTAAGAAACTCACTCAAAACCACTCAACTACATGGAAACTGAACAACCTGCTCCTGAATGACTACTGGGTACATAATGAAATGAAGGCAAAAATAAAGATGTTCTTGGAAACCAATGAGAACAAAGACACAACATATCAGAATCTCTGGGATGCATTTAAAGCAGTGTGTAGAGGGAAATTTATAACACTAAATGCCCACAAGAGAAAGCAGGAAAGATCTAAAATTGACACCCTAACATCACAATTAAAAGAACTAGAGAAGCAAGAGCAAACACATTCAAAAGCTAGCAGAAGGCAACAAATAACTAAGATCAGAGCAGAACTGAAGGGGATAGAGACACAAAATACCCTTCAAAAAATCAATGAATCCAGAAGCTGGTTTTTTGAAAAGATCAACAAAACTGATAGACCACTAGCAAGACTAATAAAGAAAAGAGGGAAGAATCAAATAGATGCAATAAAAAATGATAAAGGGGATATCACCACTGATCCCACAGAAATACAAAGTACCATCAGAGAATACTATAAACACCTCTACGCAAATAAATTAGAAAATCTAGAAGAAATCCATAAATTCCTGGACACATACACCCTCCCAAGACTAAACCAGGAAGAAGTTGAATCTCTTAACAGACCAATAACAGGCTCTGAAATTGAGGCAATAATTAATAGCTTACCAACCAAAAAGAGTCCAGGATCAGATGGACTCACAGCCGAATTCTACCAGAGGTACAAGGAGGAGCTGGTATCTTTCCTTCTGAAACTATTCTAATCAATAGAAAAAGAGGGAATCCTCCCTAACTCATTTTATGCTCATTTTATGAGGTCAGCATCATCCTGATACCAAAGCCTGGCAGAGACACAACAAAAAAAGAGAATTTTAGACCAATATCCCTCATGAACATCGATGCCAAAATCCTCCATAAAATACTGGCAAACTGAAGCCAGCCGCACATCAAAAGGCTTATCCACCATGATCAAGTGGGCTTCATCCCTGGGATGCAAGCCTGGTTCAACATACGAAAATCAATAAACGTAATCCAGCATATAAACAGAACCAAAGACAAAAACTACATGATTATCTCAATAGCTGCAGAAAAGGCCTTTGACAATATTCAACAGCCCTTCATGCTAAAAACTCTCAATAAATTAGGTATTGATGGGACGTATCTAAAAATAATAACTATTTATGATAAACCCACAGCCAATATCATACTGAATGGGCAAAAACTGGAAGCATCCTCTTTGAAAACCGGCACAAAACAGGGATGCCCTCTCTCACCACTCCTATTCAACATAGTGTTGGAAGTTCTAGCCAGGGCAATGAGGCAGGAGAAATAAATAAAGCGTATTCAATTAGGAAAAGAGGAAGTCAAATTGTCCCTGTTTGCAGATGACATGATTGTATATTTAGAAAACCCCATTTTCTCAGCCCAAAATCTCCTTAAGCTGATAAGCAACTTCAGCAAAGTCTCAGGATACAAAATCGATGTGCAAAAATCAGAAGCATTCCTCTACACCAATAACAGACAAACAGAGAGCCAAATCATGAGTGAATTCCCATTCACAATTGCTTCAAAGAGAATAAAATAGCTAGGAATCCAACTTACAAGGGATATGAAGGACCTCTTCAAGGAGAACTACAAACCACTGCTCAATGAAATAAAAGAGGACACAAACAAATGGAAGAACATTCCATGCTCATGGATAGGAAGAATCAATACTGTGAAAATGGCCATACTGTCCAAGGTAATTTATAGATTCAATGCCATCCCCATCAAGCTACCAATGACTTTCTTCACAGAATTGGAAAAAAACACTTTAAAGTTCATATGGAACCAAAAAGAGCCTGCATTGCCAAGTCAATCCTAAGCCAAAAGAACAAAGCTGGAGGCATCACGTTATCTGACTTCAAACTATACTATAAGGCTACAGTAACCAAAACAGCATGGTACTGGTACCAAAATAGAGATATAGGCTATTGGAACAGAACAGAGCCCTCAGAAATAATACCACACATCTACAACCATCTGATCTTTGACAAACCTGACTAAAACAAGAAATGGGGAAAGGATTCCCTATTTAACAAATGGTGCTGGGAAAACTGGCTAGCCATATGTAGAAAGCTGAAACTGGATCCCTTCCTTACACCTTATACAAAAATTAATTCAAGATGGATTAAAGACTTACATGTTAGACCTAAAACCATAAAAACCCTAGAAGAAAACCTATGCAATACCATTCAGGACATAGGCATGGGCAAGGACTTCATGTCTAAAACACCAAAAGCAATGGCAACAAAAGCCAAAATTGACAAATGGGATCTAATTTAACTAAAGAGCTTCTGTGCAGCAAAAGAAACTACCGTCAGAGTGAACAGTCAACCTACAGAATGGGAGAAAATTTTTGCAATCTACCCATCTGACAAAGGGCTAATATCCAGAATCTACAAAGAACTCAAACAAATTTACAAGAAAAAGACAAACAACCCCATCAAAAAGTGGGCTAAGGATATGAACAGACACTTCTCAAAAGAAGACATTTATGCAGCCAACAGACACATGAAAAAATGCTCATCATCACTGACCATCAGAGAAATGCAAATCAAAACCACAACGACATATCATCTCACACAAGTTAGAATGGCGATCATTAAAAAGTCAGGAAACAACAGGTGCTGGAGAGGATGTGGAGAAATAGGAATACTTTTACACTGTTGGTGGGACTGTAAACTAGTTCAACCATTGTGGAAGACAGTGTGGCGATTCCTCAGGGATCTAGAACTAGAAATACCATTTGATCCAGCCATCCCATTACTGGATATATACCCAAAGGATTATAAATCATGCTGCTGTAAAGACATATGCACACGTATGTTTATTGCGGCAGTACTCACAATAGCAAAGACTTGGAACCGACCCAAATGTCCAACCATGATAGACTGGATTAAGAAAATGTGGCACATATACACCATGGAATACTATGCAGCCATAAAAAAAGATGAGTTCATGTCCTTTGTAGGGACATGGATGAAGCTGGAAACCATCATTCTCAGCAAACTATCACAAGGACAAAAAACCAAACACTGCATGTTCTCACTCATAGGTGGGAATTGAACAATGAGAACATGGACACAGGAAGGGGAACATCACACCCTGGTGCCTGTTATGGGGTGGGGCGATGGGGGAGGGATAGCATTAGGAAATATACCTAGTGTAAATGACGAGTTAATGGGTGCAGCACACCAACATGGCACAAATATACATATGTAACAAGCCTGCATGTTGTGCACATGTACCCTAGAACTTAAAGTATAATAAAAAATATATATTAAAAAAAGAAAAAGAAAAGAAAGAGAAAGAAACTGTAGCCCTATAATGTGAGAGATAAAAAAGAAAAAAAAATCAATGAATCCAGGAGCTGGTTTTTTGTAAAGATTAACAAAATAGATAGACCACTAGCCAGACTAATAAAGAAGAAAAGAGAGAAGAATCAAATAGATACAATAAAAAATGATAAAGGGGATATCACCACTGATCCCACAGAAATACAAAATACCATCAGAGAATACTATAAATACCTCTATACAAATAAACTAGAAAATCTAGAAGAAATGGATAAATTCCTGGACATATATACCCTCCCAAGACTAAACCAGGAAGAAGTTGAGTCCCTGAATAGGCCAATAACAAGTTCTGAAATTGAGGCAGTAATTAATAGTCTACCAACCAAAAAAAAGCCCAGGACTGGACAGATTCACAGCCAAATTCTATTAGAGGTACAAAGAGGAGCTGGTACCATTCCTTCTGAAACTATTCCAAACAGTAGGAAAAGAGGGACTCCTCCCTAACTCATTTTATGAGGCCAGCATCATCCTGATACCAAAGCCTGGCAGAGACACAACAAAAAAAGAAAATTTCAGGCCAGTATCCCTGATGAACATCATTGTGAAAATCCTCAATAAAACTCTGACAAACTTAATACAGCATCACATCAAAAAACTTATCCATAATGATCAATTCGGCTTCATCCCTGGAATGCAAGGCTGGTTCAACATATGCAAATCAATAAATGTAATCCATCACATAAACAGAACCAATGACAAAAACCACATGATTATCTCAATAGATGTAGAAAAGGCCTTCAATAAAATTCAACACCCCTTCATGCTAAAAACTCTCAATAAACTAGGTATTGATGGAACGTATCTCAAAATAATAAGAGCTATTTATGACAAACCCACAGCCAATATTATACTGAATGGGCAAAAACTGGAAGCATTCTCTTTGAAAACCAGCACAAGACAAGGATGCCCTCTCTCACCACTCCTATTCAACATAGTTTTGGAAGTTCTGGCCAGGGCAATCAGGAAGAGAAAGAAATAACGGGTATTCAAATAGGAAGAGAGGAAGTCAGATTGTGTCTGTTTGCAGATGACATCATTGTATATTTAGAAAACCCCATCATGTGAGCCCCAAATCTTTTTAAGGTGATAAGCAACTTCAGCAAAGTCTTAGGATACAAAATCAATGTGCAAAAATAACAAGCATTCCTATACACCAATAATAGAAAGCCAAATCATGAGTGAACTCTCATTCACAATTGCCACAAAGTGAATAAAATACGTAGGAATACAACTTACAAGGGATGGGAAGCACCTCTTCAAGGAGAACTACAAACCACTGCTCAAGAAAATAAGAGAGTACAAAAACAAATGGAAAGACATTCTATTCTCATGGATAGGAAGAATAAATATTGTGAAAATGGCCATACTACCTAAAGTTATTTATAAGTTCAATGCTATCCTCATCAAGCTACCACTGACTTTCTTGACAGAATTAAAAAAAGCTAGTTTAAATCTCATAGAGCCCATATAGCCAAGACAATCCTAAGCAAAAAGAACAAAGCTGGAGGCATCATGCTATCTGACTTCAAACTATACTACAAGGCTACAGTAACCAAAACAGCATGGTACTGGTACCAAAACAGAGATATAGACCAATGGAACAGAACAGAGGCCTCAGAAATAATACCACACATCTATAACCATCTGATCTTTGACAAACCTGACAAAAACAAGCAATGGGGAAAGAATTCCCTATTTAATAAACAGTATTGGGAAAACTGGCTAACCATACACAGAAAACTGAAACTGGACCCCTTTCTTACACCTATACAAAAATTAACTCAAGATGGATTGAAGACTTAAATGTAAGACCTAAAATTATCAAAACTCTAGAAGAAAACCTAGGCAATATTATTCAGGACAGAGGCATAGGCAAAGACTTCATGACTAAAATACCAAAAGCAATGGCAACAAAAGCCAAAATTAACAAATGGGATGCAATGGCAACAAAAGCCAAAATTAACAAATGGGATCTAATTAAACTAAAGAGCTTCTGTGCAGCAAAAGAAACTATCATCAGAGTGAAGAGGCAACCTACAGAATGGGAGAAAATTTTTGCAATCAATCCATCTGACAAAGGGCTAATATCCAGAATCTACAAAAAACTTAAACAAATTCACAAGAAAAAAAAAGCAACCCCATCAAAAAGTGGGCAAAGGATATGAACAGACACTTCTCAAAAGAAGACATTTGTGTGGCCAACAAACATCTGAAAAAAAGCTCATCATCACTGGTTATTAGAGAAATGCAAACCAAATCCACAATGAGATACCATCTCATGCCAGTTAGAATGGTGATCATTAAAAAGTTAGGAAACAACAGATGCTGGAGAGGATGTGGAGAAACAGAGATGCTTTTACACTGTTGGTGGAAGTGTAAATTAGTTCAACCATTGTGGAAGACAGTGTGGCAATTCCTCAAGGATCTTGAACCAAAAATACCATTTGACCCAGCAATCCCATTACTGGGTATATACCCAAAGGATTATAAATCATTCTACTATAGAGACATATGTACACGTATGTTTCTTGCAGCACTGTTCACAATAGTAAAGACTTGGAACCAACCCAAATGCCCATCAATGACAGACTGGATAAAGAAAATGTGGCGCATATATACCATGGAATACTATGCAGTCATAAAAAAGGATGAGTTCATGTCCTTTGCAGGGACATGGATGAAGCTGGAAACCTTCATTCTCATCAAACTAACACAGGAACAGGAAACCAAACACCACACGTTCTCACTCATAAGTGGGAATTGAACAATGAGAACACATGGACACAGGGAGGGGAACATCACACATCTGGGCCTGTCGGGGGGTGGGAGGCTAGGGGAGGGATAGCATTAGGAGAAGTACCTAATGTAGAAGACAGGTCGATGGGTGCAGCAAACCACCATGGCATGTGTATACCTATGTAACAAACCTGTATGTTCTGCACATGTATCCCAGAACTTAAAGTATAATAAGAATAATAAATATTGAGTTATCTAATATGATATGATTTCCAGGTTTCCAGAAAACTTACTCAAGCATGTCAAAAGATCCACAGAAGGTGACTGATGCTCCCTGTCCATAAGGGCTATAGAAAGCAATTATTATTACCAAATATCTACAACAATAACTGTCAAGGGAATGGCAGTGTCAGTGAGACTTCTGGGCATCTGAGGAGGCTGAGCCTGATGAGCTGACATGGCTGGGATGAGCTTATTAGATGAGATAGAATTTGATTGGAATGTTTCTCATTTGACTTTATTTTAATGAGCTCTAGGAGAACAACAAAACTATTTTAGCAACTACTGTTTTCCAGCATTACCCATGTGGCAGTCACTTTCTGCATCACAGAAGGGAATCTACAAATGTTAACGTTTAATTGATCATTAGCCTTTTCTGGCAATTGCTTTCCATAATAAATGTTTCCCCACAACAACATCAAAGCAGCTCATACTGCCTTGTGGTATTAAGCCTGTTTCCCTAGCTGCCACCCAATTCCATTCACAGAGGGATTTATGAAAAGTAGGATTCCAAAAGCCCTGGCTTTATTCCAAGATGTCTAATAAGATGCATAGGAAAAGTAAAGGCAGGCAGACAGGCTGGATAAATGGGGCACTCTTATTTAAGAAAGTGCAAGAGAAAAATTGGAGTGTGTCAAAATGAGAAAAATAGAGGAAAAATCAGGAAGAAATAATCAAGAGCCCATCCCTAGACAGAAGATTAGTTTATCCTGCTGAAATGAAGCATGGTTGAGAAAAATGGATGATACAGATATAAATTATTCATGGTTAAAGACATCTCAGTCATTAAGATATTTACACCATGAGTGAAGCCCACGCATGCTGGGTTGATTTATGGGCTACATAATTACAGAAGATACGCTGATGACTGTTTGCATGGGAAACACTCTGGATTTTTATTTTATTAATCAGTTTTCCCATTTCTGAGTCCTGCATTTCAATCACAGTGCAAGGCTTGATTACAACCTCCCGGGGGGTAGTGGAAAGGCTGTGCATGGTAATATCAGCTTTGCCTGCCTTACATTCCTCTAGATAAGAAAGTACCTTTTGGGAGCCTTTCAACTTGCTCGTTAGTTAACAGTATTTTTATTAATAGTACCTATTCATATAATGCTATTAATAATTTCAACCCTTTTCAGATAAACTAAACCCCAATACATTTTTTAAAGTATTTTTTAAATTGCTGATTTATTTTTTTTCTATTGAAATAAAGTGCTTGGGAAAGACTCACCTAAAAGTGCACCTTCCAATGTCCAAATAAGCTTCGTCTTAAATCCTAACTTTTCCCCAGGGAGTTAAAGGAGACACAGCATGAATATTTATTGTATTGCAAGAAGAGTACAAAGCAAGTGAAACTCGATAATACTTCCCATGCTAACTTGAGTTTGGATAAAGCATGTTTAATTATTGACTCCCACTCTCTGCAGCAGGCTCACCCTGGTAATTGTATTAATTTTGGAATAACTTGACCCCTTATTTTACGTGACAGATTTTTTTGGTACCCTGCTTATTAGATAATAGTATTTTAAAAACTTTTTATGGAAGTATATCAACATGCAGAAAATGCATAAATCACAAGTTCACAACTTGATACATTTTCATAAACTGAATATATCTGTGTAACCACACCAAGACCGAGAAATAGAACATTACCAGCATCAAATAATCCCCCTACTCCTTTACATTGCTCACCATCCAAAAGGTAACCATTATCCTAACTTCTAACAGGATAAGTTAGCTTTGCTTACTCTATTCCTTTTTTTTTTTTTTTTTTTTTTTACTCCTTTGGCTTTATACTCTTCTTTGGCTTCTTTTGCACAATATTAGGATTGTAAGAGTCATGCATATTGTTAGGGGTAATTTACTATAATTGCTATATTGTATTTCATGAGGTGACCCATGCTATAATTCATCCATTCTACCTAAGTTTTTCTGGGTTTTGGCTATTACAAATATTTCTGCTATGCTATGCACAATGGCCAAGATGTGAAATCAACCTAAGTGTCTATTGATGATAGGTGAATGGATAAAGAAAATGTACACAATGGAATATTATTCAACCATGAAAAAGAATGAAATCCTGTCATTTGTAGCAACATGGATGGGTCTGGATGACACTATGTTAAGTGAAGTATGCCACGCACGGAAAGACAAATACTGGATGTTCTCATTTATATGTGGGAGCTAAAAAAGTTGATCTCATGGAGGTAGAGAGTAGAATGGTGGTTACCAGAGGTTGGAAAGGAGAAGGGGAGGGGGTGTGAAAAGAGGTTGCTTAGTGGGTATAAAATACATTTAGATGGAGGGAATAAGTTCTAGTGTTTGATAGCACAATAGGGTGACTATAGTTACCAACACTTTATTGTCTATTTCAAAATAGCCAGAAGAGAAGATTTGGAATGTTCTCAACACAAAGAAATTATAAATGTTTGAGGTGATGGATAGATATCCCTAATACTCTGAGTTGATCATTATACACTCTATGTAGGTATCAAAATATCACGTGTACCCTATAACTATGTACTATTATTATCAGTAAAAAATATTGCTTCTATGAACATTCTAGTTGTCTTTGGTGAGAATGGGTATGCATTTCTGTGGGAACCATAACTAGGTTTGGAATTGTTGGGTCACGGGGTATGCGTATGCTCAGCTTCAGCAGATACTGTCAAAGAGGTTTTCTAAAGAGTTTTATGAATTTGCTGTCCCACCAGAAGGGAATGAGAATTCCAGTTGCTCTATATGTTTACCACCTCTTGTTGTGGTCAGTCTTTTCCACTGTAGCCATTCAGTTGAGTGTGTAGTGGTATCACACTGTGTTTTCAATTTGCATTTCCCTGATGACTAATGTAGTAGAGCAATTTTTCATACAGTTATTGGCCATTTGAATATTCTTTTGTGGCGTGTCTGATCAGGTATTTTCCCTGATTTTTTATTAGTTGTCTGGCTTATTGCTTTGTGAAAATTAAATATATATATATAATTTAAAAAATAATTAAAATAGTTTTAAAAACTAAAAAATAATTTCAAAATATATATTCTAGTGTGAGTCATTGTTGGATATGTGATTTGCAAATATACTTTCCTCCCTCTATGACTTACCATTTCAATGCTTAAAGGTGTTTTTTGATAAAGAGAAGTTCTACATTATTTATATTATGGTTATACTTTATATGTTATGTTTAAGAAATCTTTGCTTACTATAAAGTCATCGTGATGCTCTCATATGCTTTTTCTACAGGTTTCATTGTTTAATTTTATATTTATATCAGTAATCCTCTGAAATTGACTCCTATGTGTTGTGTCCGGTAGAGTCAAGAGCTATATTTTCTCCACATGGATATAATTGATCCATTATCATTTTTTGAAAGGGCTACTTTTCTTCTCATTGCATTACAATGTCACCTGTGCCACAAATCAGGTGAATATATATACACAGACAGATTAATATATGTATTCATATGTATCACTCATGTATTTATGAATATATACATATGTATATATGTGTGTGTGTTTTCTGGACACTCTTATGTTTGTCTTTTCTTCGTGTGTCAGTACCATATTGTCTTAATTACTTCAGCTTTTTAACAGATCTTAATATCTAGCAGTATGGGTTCTCTCCAGTTTTTTATTGTTCTTTAAGACTGCCCTGACTTTCTTGACCCCTTTTAGTGTGGTTTTACCGTGTATTTAATTCAGCAAAAAGTAAAGCTCAGTAACTAAATAAGTGAGAGAGTTATTGGCCCTTGCCAAGGGAATAATAATATATGAAATAATCATGTTAGAATTTATGTGACAGATTTCAGTATTAAATTTGATAGACTGACATGGTATATATACATATATATATATATATATATATATATTTAAATATACTCTGTAGAATACTAATAAAAGTCTTCCAACTTAAATTTCTAGGGTCTCAATGGTGTCCCATGTAGCCAAAGAATTTTTAAATTTTTAAGGCAGGTGATATGGTTTGGCTCTGTGTCCCCACCCAAATCTCATCTTGAATTGTACTTCCATAATTCCCACATGTTGTGGGAGGAACCTGGTGGGAGATAATTGAATCATGGGGGCAGTTTCCCCCGTACTATTCTTATGGTAATGAATAAGTCTCATGAGATCTGAGGGTTTTATCAGGGGTTTCCGCTTTTGTGTCTTCCTCATTCTCTCTTTGCCTGTTGCCATCCACGTAAGATGGGACTTGCTCCTTCTTGCCTTCCACCATGATTGTGAGGCTTCCCCGGCCACATGGAACTATAAGTCCAGTTAAACCTCTTTCTTTTGTAAATTGCCCAGTCTTGGGTGTGTCTTCATCAGCAGTGTGAAAACAAACTAATTCAGCAGACAATAAGAAAAAGCAGGTCTCAATTTTTTCTTTTTTTTGAGTGAGGGTCTCACTCTGTCACCCAGGCTATAGGGCAGTGGTATGATCATAGCTCACTGCAGCCTCGAACTCCTGGGCTCAAGTGATCTTCCCACCTCAGCCTACCGAGTAGCTGGTACCACAGGTGTGTGCCACTGCACCCAACTAATTTTAAATTTTTTAATAGAAACAGGGTTTCACCATGTTGCCCAGGCTGGTCTCAAACTCCAGACCTCAAGTGATCCTCCCACCTCAGCCTCCCAAAGTGCTGGGATTACAGATGTGAGTCACTGTGCCTGGCACAAAATTTCTTAAAGGTCTTTCTGAGCTCAGACATAGTGACTGGGGGCACACTTTGTACATACCATCATGGCCCTCATTGCACAAGCTCTGGAAGCCTTTACTTCCATTGTCAGTACTAATGTGAAGATTTTTTAAAAAGGGGCATACAGGTCATCTACAAAGAAACACCCATCAGACTAACAGTGAAACTCTCAGCGGAAACCCTACAAGCCAGAAGAGATTGGGGGCCAATATTTAACATTCTTAAAGAAAATAATTTCCAACCCAGAATTTCATATCTGGCCAAACTAGGCTTCATAAGCAAAGGAGAAATAAGGTCTTTTTCAGACAAGCAAATGCTGAGGGAATTCATCACCACCTCAAGCCCGCTTTGCAAGAGCTCCTAAATATGGAAGCACTAAATATGGAAAGGAGAAACTATTACTAGCCACTACAAAAACACACTGAAATACACAGACCAGTGATACTATGAAGCAACCACATAAACAAGTCTGCAAAATAACCAGCTAGCATGATGATGACAGGATCAAATTAACACATAAGAATACAAACTTTAAATGTAAACAGGATAATGCCCCAATTAAAAGACACAGAATGGCAAGCTGAATAAAGAACCAAAACCCATTGGTATGCTCTGTTCAAGAGACCCATCTCATGTGCAAAGACACACGTAGACTGAAAATAAAGGGATGGAGGAAAATTTACCAAGCAAATAGAAAACAGAAAAAAGCAGGGTTTGCAATCCTAGCTTTTGACAAAACAGACTTTAAACCAACAAAGATAAAAAAGACAATGGGATTACATAATGGTAAAGGGTTCATTCAACAAGAAGAGCTAACTATCTTAAATATATACGCACCTAATACAAGAGCACCCAGATTCATAAAGCAAGTTCTTAGAGATCTACAGAGAGACTTAGACTCCCACACAGTAATAGTGGGAGATTTTAACACCCGACGGGCAATATTAGACAGATCATTGAGACAGAAAATTAGTGAAGATATTCAGGACTTGAACTCAGCTCTGGATCAAGTGGACCTGATAGATATCTACAGAACTCTTCACACAAAAACAACGGAATATACATTCTTCTCATTGCCACACAATACTTACTCTAAAATTGATCACATAATTGGAAGTAAAACACTTCTCAGCAAATGGAAAATAACTGAAATCATAACAGTCTCTCAGACCACAGCACAATCAAATTACAACTCATAGTAAGATATTAACTCAAAATCACACAACTACTTGAAAATTTAACAACCTGCTCCTGAGTGACCCTTGGGTATATAATGAAATTGAGGCAGAAATAAAAAAGTTCTTTGAAACTGGTGAGAACAAAGAGACAATATACCAGAATTTTTGGGATGCAGCTAAAGTAATGTTAAGAAGAAAGTTTATAGTACTAAATACCCACATCTAAAACCTAGCAAGATCTCAAGTTAACAACCTAACATCACAGCTAAAGAACTAGAGAACCAAGAACAAACAAACTCCAAAGCTAGGAGAGGACAAGAAATAACCAAGATCAGAGCTGAACTGAAGGAGATAGAGATGTGAAAATCCCTTCAAAAAATCAACGAATCCAGGAGCTGTTTTTTTGAAAAAATTAATAAAATAGATAAACCACTAGCTAGATTAATAAAGAAGAAAAAAGAGAAGAATCAAGTAAACACAATCAGAAATGATAAGGGTGATATCACCACTGACCCCCACAGAAATACAAATAACTATCAGAGAATACTATAAACACCTCTATGCGCACAAACTAGAAAATCTAGAAGAAATGTATAAATTCCTGGATGCATACACCCTACTAAGACTGAACCAGGAAGAAATTAATTCCCTGAATAGACCAATAACAAGTTCTGAAATTCAGTTTGTAATAAATAGCCTACCAACCAAAAAATATCCAGTACCAGACAGATTCACAGCTGAATTCCACCAGAGGTACAAAGAAGAGCTGGTACCATTTTTACTGAAAGTATTCAAAAAATTGAAAAGGAGGGGCTCCTTCCTAACTCATTCTATGAGACCGGCATCATTCTGGTGCCAAAACCCGGCAGGCATACAACAAGAAAAGAAAATTTCAGGCCAATATCCTTGATGAACATCAATGCAAAAATCCTCAATGAAATAAGTAATGGCAAACCAAATCCAGCAGCACACCAAAAGGCTTATCCACCATGATCAAGTTGGCTTCATCCCTGGGATGCAAGGTTGGTTTAACATATGAAAATCAATAAATGTGATTCATCACATAAACAGCACTAAAGACAAAAACCACATAATTATCTCAACAGATACAGAAAAGGCCTTCAACATCTCTTCATGCTAAAAATTCTCAATAAACTAGGTATCGAAAGAACATACATCAAAATAATAAGAGCCATATATGACAAACCCATGGCCAATATCATACTGAATGGGCAAAGGCTGGAAGCATTCACCTTAAAAACTGGCACAAGACAAGGACGCCCTCTCTTACCACTCCTATTCAACATAGTATTGGAAGTTCTGGCCAGGGCAATCAGGCAAGAGAAAGAAATAAAGGGTATTCAAATAGGAAGGGAGAAGTCAAATTATCTTTGTTTGCAGATGATATGATGCTGCATTGAGAATACTCCATCGTCTCAGCCCAAAAGCTTCTTAAGCCTGACAAGCAACTTCAGCAAAGTCTCAGGATACAAAACCAATGTGCAAAAATTACTAACATTCCTAACACCAACAACAAATCTCTCTGATTTGGCAAGTAGACAGCCAAATCATAAATGAACTCCCATTCACAATTGCTACAAAGAAAATAAAATACCTACGAATACAGCTAATAAGGGAAGTGAAGGATCTCTTTAAGGAGCATTACAAACCACCATACAAGGAAATCAGAGAGGACATAAACAAATGAAAAAACATTCCATGTCCATGGATAGGAAGAATCAATATTGTGAAAATGGCCATACTGCCCACAGTACAGTATAGATTCAATGTTATTCCCATTAAACTATCATTGACATCCTTCACAGAATTAGAAAAGAAATTTTTTAATCTGTATGGAACCAAAAAAGAGCCTGTATTGCCTAAACAATCCTAAGCTAAAAGAACAAAGCTGGAGGCATCATACCACCCAAGTTCAAACTATACTACAAGGCTACAGTAACCAAAACAACATGGTACTGGTACAAAAACAGACACACAGACCAATGAAACATAGTAGAGAACTTAGAAATAAGACCACACACCTACAACCATCTGATTTTCAACAAACCTTACAAAAACAAGCAATGGGGAAAGGATTCCTTATTTAATAAGTGGTGCTTGGAGAACTGGCTAGCCATAGGCAGAAAATTGAAACTGGACTCCTTCCTTACACCTTATACAAAAATTAACTTAAGATGGATTAAAGACTTAAATGTAAAACCCAAAACTATAAAAACCCTAGGAGAACATCTAGGCAATACCATTCAGGACATAGGCATGGGCAAAGATTTCATGATGAAAATACTAAAAGCAAAAATTGACAAATGAGATCTAATTAAACTAAAGAGCTTCTGCATAGCAAAAGAAGCTATCATCAGAGTGAACAGACAACCTACAAAATGGGAGAGAATTTTTGCAATTTATACACCTGACAAAGGTCTAATATCCAAAATCTACAAGGAACTAAAACAAATTTATAAGAAAAAAACAAACAATCCCATTAAAAAGTGGGCAAAGGACATGAACAGACATTTCTAAAAGAAGACATTCATGCAGCCAACAAACATATGAAAAAAAGCTCCACATCACTGATCATTAGAGAAATGCAAATCAAAACAACAATGAGATACCATCTCACACCAGTCAGAATGGCGATTATTAAAAAGTCAAGAAACAACAGATGTTGGCAAGGTTGCAAAGAAAAAGGAATGCTTTTACACTGTTGGTGGGGGTGTAAATTAGTTCAACCATTGTGGAAGACAGTGTGGCAATTCCTCAAAGACCTAGAGGCAGAATTACCATTTGACCCAGCAATCCCATTACTGTGTACATGTATACTCAAAGGAATATGAATTATTCTATTTTAAAACACATGTATGTGTATGTTCATTGCAGCACTATTCACAATAGCAGAGATACGGAATCAACCCAAATGCTCATCAATGATAGACTGGATAAAGAAAATGTGGTACACATATACCACAGAATACTATGCAGCCATATAAAAAACAAGATCATGTTCTTTGCAGGGACATGGTTGGAGTTGGAAGCCATTATCCTCAGCACAACAACACAGGAACAGAATACCAAATACTGCATGTCCTCATTTATAAGTGGGAACTGAATGATGATTACACATGGACACATGAGGAGGAACAACACACACTGGGGCCTGTCAGAGTGGTGGGACTTGGGGGAAAGGGAGAGCATCAGAACGAACAGCTTATAGATGCTGGGCTTAATACCTAGGTGATGGGTTGATCTGTGTAGCAAACCACCATGGCGCACATTTACCTATGTAACAAAACTGCACATCCTGCACATGCACCCCTGAACTTAAGAGTTGAATAAAAAAATAAGAGCAAAAACAAAGAAAAAAGGGGGCATAATTCTTTGAGGACCAATCTTTCAGGAAACTCAAAATTTATCTTCCTCATTTACTTTAAAAAGTGTAAATAGTAAAACCGATCCAGCATTTAAAGTGACAATTACCAATGGAAAGATGAAAATACTTGCCACCAAGGCAAAAAATTATTTGCCCTACCTATTAAAATGATTTAGTATATTACACATGGTGGCTGCATAATCATCACATTCCCTATCATCATTCTACAGAAAGTCGGATTCCTCCTCAATCTAAAAATAGTCTGGGCTGGATAAGTGATTCACAGGAAAAATGGAATGAATCTCCATCAGGCTCTGCAGAGGCAGAGAAACTGTTTAAGTAGCAGCAAGTGTGTGCCAGCCTGAAAAAGAATTCCTACTACTCATATTCTTAACTTCCCAAGACTGGGAAGGAACAGTCAGTCAGGAAGAGTTAATGGCTCAACAGCAACATGCAAATGCTCTGGCATCTTGTGCTACAGTCGGCTTCATGTTTCAGTTAAAAAAAAAAAAAGTATCCTAGTTCTTTCAGAACCAGATGTGAAACGAGACAAATGAATACCAACCACTCAGATTTCCTAAAAGCCAATTTACTTGGAAGTTGCCAAAAATATACTTTGAAATATTTAAAGCATCTATATTTCTGACCGACCTCCTTGGTTTTTATAGGAGGTAAACATAAAATTAAAAACCAAATACTACTAAAGTACCAGTCTAAAGACGGGACTAGATTTTTTTTAATAAAAAGAACAACAATTTGATGATTATGTATGAAAATAACCAATGTCCTGTCAACCGGGAAGCCTGACCAGGGAATCAAGAGAGCCAAGGCACTGAGAGGCACCAGCTGGGACCAGCATGACCACTGTGTAGAAGTAAAAAGCACACAGTCCAGGATCTTGAATTCAGTGAGTCCTCAATAAATGTGCATTTATTAATCATAAAATAAATAAAATTTCCAATTTCCAATTAGAAGAATTTGATATAGCTAGAATTTGACCTAGCTAGAAGGGACAGCAAATAAGTTGGATGTCAGAATCAAAGAATTTAGACTGGCTAGGCCAGGCATGGTGGCTTACACCTGTAATCCCAGCACTTTGGGAGGCCAACGCGAGTGGATCACTTGAGGTCAGGAGTTCAAGACCAGCTGGCCAACATGGTGAAATCCCATCTCTACTAAAAATACAAAAATTAGCCAGGTATGGTGGCAGGCACCTGTAATCCTAGCTACTCAGGAGGGTGAGGCAGGAGAATCACTTGAAGGTGGAGGTTGCAGTGAGCCAAGACCATGCCACTGCACTCCAGCCTGGGTGAGAGAGACTCTGTCTCAAAACAACAACAACAACAACAACAACAAAAATTAGGTGGGCTAGAATGGTGGGTGAATACTTTCAAATTACTATTTAATATGCCTTACATTTTTATAGTGAGTTTACAAAGTGCTTACACATACATCATGCCATTTTCTTGCTCACAAAACCCCTCTGGGATGGGCCTGGGCATTTTAAATGCTCTGTAGGTGATTCTGATGTTTGGTAAGAGTTGGGAACTATTGCTTTAGACTGTAGCATTGCTCGGCAGTTAGTTATCTGTTATTAGGGGGTTCAAATTGAGTTTGGTAAGGAGATCCTGAAGGCCTCCTAGCATTGTAGAGTGGTCCAAGTAAATGATGCTAATATTCAATTATTGTGTGTTAACAACTTTGCAGATCACCATGTCCATGGAACTGTATATGCCTTCAGGAGCATGTTTTGAAACTCGTATTTTCAACTGTGCAGTGAGATAGGTCTTCTATAGACATCTGTTTTTTTGACTAGGTTTTAGACAGCAAGGGTATTTGAAAGTGATAAATAGCACTTTATGCCACTGGAACATATACTACCACTAACAGAAATTGAGGGAACTCCTGAAATACTTTAAAAGACCAAGGTAGAAAACTTTCCTAAAGTGGTACACAGAAAGAAAAGCCAAGTAGTTCTGTGGATAACTTGATCTATGGAATCCAATTACATGCAGAGCACATTCTGCCCATGTCCATAGAATTAAGGAAGGTGAGAGACTTAGCTAAAGGGCAAGAGTTAACAGATTGTTTCATTTTCAAACTTTCAGTATGGAAACTTGATTTTAATGATGGCACTGCAGGATCACTCATGATACCTTTATTATGTTAAGAAGTGAACACAGACTCTAAATTGGGAGTAAACCTGTGTTCCTTTTCCTGGGCTGCTTATTCCTCTCCTCTCTTCTGAGGAAAGCTGGATTCTAACACTTCATTATGAAAAATCTGGGCTGCAGGTGTAGTGCCCGGGAATCTGTAAAGATGCCTCTGGGTATATGTAAAAAAAAGAGGTAGGAGGATTCCAGGAAAAGTATGCCTCACTCCCTTAGGCTGAGTAGCTTTACCATAACTTGAATCAATAAAAATACCTGAATGATTAAACAAGAGTAGATAATTAACTCATTGTCTCACTTTCTTCCTTCTTACTCAGAACTCTCTTAGGTACTTAACGTTAAATATTTGATGTTCTGGGATTTTCCTTTGGGTAAGGCTCAATAATGTACTTAAATGTACTTAAACCTAAAACTATTATATTTTAAATAATAAGATTCTACTTTTATTTTTAAACACTCTGTTAAGACTTTTATTTTTGTAAGAATATTAACTATCTGAGTCTTACACTTTGAATTCAAAATCTTACATTTAGAATATATAAAGTCACATTCCAATATTTGTTCTGCCTTCAAAACTTTTACCTATACTTAAAACATTGTTTCATACATCTGCTATAGTTTCTTTCAATCTTCTGTGAGTATAATGTCAGATTTGTGAGGTTCATCTGGGTTTAATCCTAGGTTTAACACTACATGGTCTGTGTGAATTTGAATAAATTAATTTCTTCAAGACACAGTTACTTCATCTGTTAAAAATAAGGATATTAGGCCAGGCACAGTGGCTCATGCCTATAATCCCAGCACTTTGGGAGGCTGAGGTGGGAGGGTTGCTTGAAGCCAGGAGTTTGAGACCAGCCTGGGTAACAAAGTGAGAGTCTGTCTCTAAAAAAACAAATTAAAAAAAAAAAGGTAGTGAGGTATGGTGGCACACGCCTGTATTCCCAGCTACTTGGGAGGCTGAAGTAGGAGGATCGCTTGAGCCCAAGAGTTTGAGGCTGCAATGAGCTATGATTGCACCACTGCACTCCAGCCAGGGTGACAGAGCAAGAAAGAAAGAAGCATCTCAGAAACAAAGAAAGCAAAAAAGAGATAAGCTTTTTTAAGACAGAGCATCCCAAAAAAGAAGAAATAAAAAGAATTATAATGTATGTGTCCTAGGGTTGCTATAACTATTAGAGTTAATACAATGTGTAAGGTACCTTGTACGATGCTTGTCGATACAAACTGCATAAATTAATATTAGTTTTCTTCTCTACTTCTTCCTGGGTTAATCCTAGGGAATAAATAAGGATGCCATCTATGATGCTTAATTAGTTTTCTAGTTGATGTGAAAAATTACTTTCTTTACTTGGCCAGAGAAAGCTAGAGAAAAGGCTCTTAAGCCAAAAAATTAAATTACCTATTTATATGTCCCCAGAACTTTTAAGTTAATGTTGCTTCTATTACGATGCAGTGAAGTTGTTCCTAAAAGAAAGTTATGAGAGAAAGAGAAGGGAGAGCAGGAGGCAGCCAGACAGCTTTCTAGTGTATCATCAGTTAGATTTGCATGTGCCGTTCCACTTACTTAGCTTTGAGTGTTGTGAATTATTTCAGTATTACCCTATCTGCAATTTTAGATTATCTACACTGTTATGGATTGAGTTTTATAATCTATAACTAATGAATTCATATCTTGGGCAAGATATTAAAAAAATCTACACGTGGAGCATGTAGACTGTACAAATTACAAAAATGAAACTTTTTTTTTCACAGGTGGCAGTTAATATTCCTGCCAAATAGTACCTTCAGCGTGACTGACCAAACTAAAATTTACGTGAGCCCCCCCACCCCCATGCCCTCCCAAGTGTGAGAATTCTGCGGGAAAGGCTGCCAAGCTCCTGCTCTAATTTTGTTTGGAGAGTTAAATGTAAGGGAAGCAGATTCCACAAGGCGAATGTACCACTCAGGACGAAATCGACTTTCAAGGAACTAAACAGATGCACTGAAGTTAAGGAAATCCCTTCTGAGAAGTCAGAGGTCCCAGAGTTACACAAAGCCGTTCCCGGCAGCGTGAAACATTTCAGATGTGGTGCAGGGAAACCAAAGGAGTCCTCAGCGGCAGGTGAGCAATGGTGATGAACCGAAGCGCGCCAGGAGAAGGCCGGCGGGATTTCATATGAGTGCAGCTGAAATATGACTTCAGTACTTGAACCAATTCTTGTGAGTTAATGATAACCACTCCTTTCCACTCTCTGAAAGAGTGTGTGTGGCTCAGTACGTTTCTTTTTCTAACCTCTTGAGGGCCACAAACTTAAATGTGCCAGAAGGAAAGTCTTCAGTGAGCTGGACACGTAGTCTCGATACTTAGCTTGTTCAAATATATGATGTTTATCTGAAGCCACACCTGAACGTGTCTAAGAGCATCTCCTTTTACCAGTACCTACAAGGCTCAGGCTTTGTGGAAGATAGGGGATATGGCAGGAGCTGGACCATGAATATGGATACCAAGATTTACATTCCTTAAAGACCCACAGAACACCCAGCTTTCGATCAGCCAAGTTACCACAGCGGGGCACCTTTCAAAAGCTATATAACTAGGGACTTCTATCATGTAGACTCATATTTGCTATTTTGCTCCAACAAGCGTTATCTAAAATATGAGGGCTGAACACAAGGTGATACAGGCCACTTTGTAGACTGACCCCAGTGCTTCCCAATATTCAAAGAACTGGAGAGAAATGATTTGTCACTGTGTACTACTGTACCTTCTCTGGGGGATGTCTCTTATAGCCCTTCAAAGTCTGAATCTCCAGACTAATATTTACTGTTAGACTCTGGAGCTATAGTGCTCCTGAATCACTAGAAATTGCTAATGAAAATTTGGGTAGGAAGTCATCTCTTGGTATGGGCCAATGAATGGCCTGAAACCCTTCCATGTGGTGCTCTGAGATTCAGGCATCCTGATACTTTTATCTGCAGCTGGAGGAAATGCTTCTGTAAGGAAAGGGAAGAAAAGGGAAAGAAGGGCAATAAGGGGAGGGAAGAGAAGGGAAAAGAAAAGAAAGAGAGAGGATAGGAGAGGAAGAGAGGAAAGGAGAAGGAACAAAAGAAAAAAGGAAGGAAAGAGAGGATGAATAAGAATAAAAATTGCTTACTTAAGCTGTTACTGCATCTTTTACTACTACCTTTGGAGTTCTTCAGGGAAGAGTAAATGTGCACTCTCAATTTAGATGAAACACTGCTTTTAAGCTGTCTGCATTTCATTCAGATAAGAAGTATTTAACACTTTTTTGGTGTGTCAGGTACACACTATGCATATAGTGGCAAAAATGCATATATAATGTCCCTGTTTCCCCGTCCCTGCCCTTCTGGTACTTATTGTCTAATGAAAGAGACCAACAGCTTACCTTACCAACAAATTACCATTATAATTGTGATAATTACTATGAAGGAAAAGTAAGGGCTCCCTGGGGGACTAAAACAGGGAGACCTAATCTAGATAGGATGTTATGGAAGTTTGTTTTGTCTGAGTAACAGACATTTAGGCTGAGTCTTTAAAGAACATTGCAAAATAGCTGGTAAAGAATGTGTGGAGGGATTGGAGAATCACTTCTTAGGCAGAGGGAACAGAACTTGGAAAGTTCCTGAGGACATGAACCCGGCATTGGGGAGGAGCTTAAAACAAGAGCATTGGGAATCAAAGGGAAGAGAGCAACTGGGAAAGTTGAACACTGAGATAGGGGTGGCAATTCTGGGTAAAGGGCATGTAGGATTTGGAGGCAAGGCACAGATTTAGTGGAATGGCATTGAATGGAAGTGATGTGAAGAGCAGAGGTAGACACAAGCTGGGAGGTGACTATAGTTCCTTGGGAGACAGATGGCAGCATCTGTGAGTGAGAGGCACGGACAAATGTGTGGACAGCAAAAATGGAGAGGAGCAGGCTGACTGGAGAGTCAGGGAAGTGTGTATGTCAGGCCTCTGAGCCCAAGCCAAGCCATCGCATCCCCTGTGACTTGCACGTATACGCCCAGATGGCCTGAAGTAACTGAAGAATCACAAAAGAAGTGAATATGCCCTGCCCTACCTTAACTGATGACGTTCCACCACAAAAGAAGTGTAAATGGCCAGTCCTTGCCTTAACTGATGACATCACCTTGTGAAAGTCCTTTTCCTGGCTCATCCTGGCTCAAAAAGCACCCCTACTGAGCACCTTGCGACCCCCACTCCTGCCCGCCAGAGAACAAACCCCCTTTGACTGTAATTTTCCTTTACCTACCCAAATCCTATAAAACGGCCCCACTTATCTCCCTTCGCTGACTCTCTTTTCGGACTCAGCCCGCCTGCACCCAGGTGAAATAAACAGCCATGTTGCTCACACAAAGCCTGTTTGGTGGTCTCTTCACACAGACGCGCATGAAAGTGTAAGGCTTGGGTGTCAGTGGGGCAGGACAAATAAGAGATGGTCCAGGCTTTTGGCTTGAGAGTTGCTCAAGTGGAGGCACTCATGCCTGAGATGGGGAAGATGGGAGAGGAACAGGCTAAGGGGGAGAAGTTCTAAACAGTTAATTTTAAGAATTATCATATAAACGTTGTGTTAAAGCTGCTCTGGTTAAATTGCTGTTAAGCAAGGGTTCTGAAATCAGAAATAACAGTTTGAATTCTGGCTCTCTTATTTTCTACCTAGGCAAGTTATTTTATTTCCTCTGATTTCTCAAATAGGGATTCTTAAATCTATCTCTTAAGGTAAAAATGCAATGTAATAATGTTTATAAAATACCTTGAACATCATAGGAACTTAGTAAATAAAAATTACTGTTACTATAATCTGCTAATGGCAATGTATTATGTTAGAGAAAAGACTCAGTTTTGACTTTGACATTTATAAACGGTGTCATACAGGCAAAAAAAAAAAAAAAATGTATTTGAGATTTCTTATCTTTAAAACCAGCCAAATTACCCTCTTTTCCTACATCATGAAGAATATAAAAATGATAATTACAACTCTAACATTTTTTATTTAGTCTTGAACCTATACCATTGATAAGTGATAAGAGGCCTTGGAGTGAAATAGTCTTTGTACTACAAGGAGGAGAAGATTATAAATATTTATAGCCTGTGACCACAGGAGCTCTGTGAAAAACAGTACTGTAAAGAGAATAGTGCACTGGGGGAAAGGTATTATTTAAGGTCAGTCTCATGATCACTGAGAAGGAGCAAAAAGATTCCTAGGACATCCAAATGTCAACTACAAAGTTCTTACGTAATATTTTGGAAATGTAGCCTTCAACATTAAGTGTATGGTGACCATGAAGCCTATTATGCTCTGTATCTTTTGTTTAGAAAATGGGATTTATTGTCCACTTAAGTTGCAAATGAATTCACTAGCCTTGTGTGAACTGACCTATCACTGTGGAAGTCATGTGGATTCTTCCATTCATCAAAAAGTGACAGACTTCCATGTCATCACAGCCCTTTCAGTCTTTTTCTCAAAAAACAAGAGGTAGCCTGCTTACCTTAAATAGGTTATCATGAGGATAAAGTATGATGAAGGTTGTAAAAGTGCATATTAAACCAGAAGTACTCTAAATATAAGAAATTATTTTGGATATTATTACATTTGGGAGAAAGGCTCAAAATCAAATACTCTTCATTTATTTGTTCATTTATTTGTTTCATCAACCAATAAACAAATAATATCTTTTATGTACAGGGCACAACAGAGGATACAATATGGGTAGAAATAGCTTCTGTTGTCAAGGAGTTTATAATGCTTAGGAGGAGAGACAGTCACACACACACACAGATAACTATAGTACTACACTGAATGGGGCAGAGACTATAGGAAGCATCTAAAAAAAGATAAGATGGTATGGGAGTTATTAGAATAGAGGTATTTCCTTTAGCTGGGTTTATCAGGATAACTCTAAGAACAGGCCGGGTACAATGGCTCATGCCTGTAATACCAGCACTTTTGGGAGGTCAAGGCGAGAAGATCACTTGAGCCCAGGAGTTCAAGATCAGCCTGGGCAACACAGGGAGACCCTGTCTCTACAAAAAAATAAAAATACAAAATTATCCAGGCATGGTTGTGCACGCCTGTAGTCCCAGCTACTCAGGAGGCTGAGGTGGGAGGATGGCTTGAGCCCAGGGGTTCGGGGCTGCTGTGAACCTACCACTTCACAACAGCCTGGGCGACAGAGCCAAGATCTTATCTCAAAAAACAAACAAACAAACAAGAAACCCCAAGAAACAGGAACGATTTTGAAAGGCTGTAATAGCAGAGTAAGAAAATTAATCTCATAACAACAATAATAATAAAACAACAATAAAAGCAGATTTCAAAATTTTCTATATGTGCCAAAAATGTGTCAAGTGCTTTAAATGTATTAACAGCTTTGATCATCACAATAACCATAGGAAGGAGCTGCTATGACCAATCCCCATTGTACAGACTTAGAACGGTCACACATCCAGTAAGTTGCAGAGCCAGGAAACAAATCTGGGTCCTTTTAATCACAATACTCTATTGTCTCCAGATGGGACGAAAGTCATGAAGAAACAGAAAAACATAGTAAAACCTTGGTGACAAATCATTAGGTGTTCAGTGTGGCTGAAGCACAACAAAAAACAAATCTAGCAGAGGTAGGTCTGGGAAAGGCTGGGTAGAGTCTTAGTGTTAGACTAAAAATTGTGGTCTTTATTTTATAACTAACAGGGAGATGTCTAAATAGAGACGATGGGAATTGTGAGAACAGATGTCAATGTTATGAGAGAGAGTCTTTAGAGACAGAAAAGGTAAAGAGGTTCAGGGAAAAATTTCACAGTGAGTCTCTTGCATTTTACTTGTTCTTAAGTAAAATAATTCAGTAGGAGAGGTGATCTGTGTAATAGTTAATCATTCAATGTTCCATGTGAATGACTCCATTAGATGCTACAGTGATTTTCAGTGAGGACAAGTCCAACCTGTGATGCCCCCATAGAGATCAGGTGAAAGCTTGCTGGCTTTTCCATTTCCTATTTTACTGCTACCAATAGAATGTCTTCAGGTAGTAAGAACTAGGTGTTACAGAAAGAAGACATTGTATATTGGTGTGCTCTCAAAAGAAATTCACATTAAAAGTATGATCTCAACCTGCTTCTGAGAATTTGCAGTAGAGAAACTCTTCTTTAATCTTAAAAGTAAACCAGAGGGTCCTTACCAAAATGCTCTGACCTCCTGACCTCAAGACAGTTTCAGGGCAGTTTCTATCACAGTTGTGAAACCTGTATCACACAAAAGAGCCAGGAGGCAGGGGACTCAGTGGGTGTTACTGTATTGAGTAACTGTACCCTCCTGGGTGATCTCACAGGTGTATCTAGGAGTCATTTTCAGTGTCAAAGTCATAGAAACAAGTAGTAAAACAGTTTATCTCCTTGACAGCATGACTGTTGGAGTTAACCTGGTATTTTAACACCCACTGGTATACCAGAAATAATTCTTAAAAAAATAATTTTATTACATACCAAGTACTGAATTTAATACTGTTGGACAAAGATAGCTTAAACATGGAGAAAATTACGTCACGCCTGGTGGGGAATATTGTAGTCTTGTTTCTTTTGAAGCTATATACTATTATATAATGGCTAATGGAAGGTAAAAAAGAAGAATAATATTTTTTTCCCCAGTGAATGACTGGAGCTCATTTTATTAAGAGGAATGTAAAATTAGTATACAATCACAGAGAAAAGTAATCTTAATTAGTACTTAATAGCACTCTATAAAAGATGGCCTCAGACTGACCTTGTGATCAATAGAAGTGCTTGCCTGCTACTCTTCTCAAAAGGAAAAGCCATTCTTGTCCAACTAATACATGTACATGACCTCAAAGAAACTCATCACACAAAGAGAGATCGCCTCCCCTGACAGAATTCAGTCAGTTTTTCCTATTTTTAAAATATGCTAAAATTAAAGGGATAATTTTCTCCCTAAAAGACATATTTCATTTTAGAAGTCCCATATACCATCTGAAAAGGAGGGAATTTTAACCAACTTCCCATTAATTTAGTAAATATCTCAGAATGCTAAGATCAAAATCTTCACAGATAATGGCTTCACAGCAGCATGTTGGCTTTACACCTACTGTGAGAATGCTGGGAAGTAATCTTTGAAAAATTTGTAATTGTCAATGGGACTACTGGGTTTGATGTGATTAACAAGAGAAATGATCAACTTTCCTTCTTGGATAGTGATTTTAGCTATAATCACTTTAAATTGGTTAAACTATTTTTATTTATAGCATTTTGTTTTGTATTTATGGTTACATCAATGAAAAAAGCAGTGATGATAAATTCTGAAATATTTTAAGAGAATTTATCAGGTCCAGAGATAGAATAGTGGAGCTGGAAGGACCTCTGAGATGATATAGTCTGGTCTCCTTATGTTACGAGTTAGGAGTAGTGGCCCAAAGATTTTTAAAAAACCCTTCTGATTCTATCACAATGGATATTACCTAAAATATAATCAATTTGGCCCTTAGAGAAAAATTTATAAATTATTTGTCCATGTTACTCCTACTCTGATCAACTACTCATCACCATGGTACCTAATACAATGCTAAGCTTCTAGAAGGAGCTCCTAAATTATATTCTACAGTATTTTGTATTCCTACATTTGTGTTACTCAGGAATTTGAAAGTGATTATGAATACCTCTAATATCATTTGGATGTCATTTCCAAATCTCATGTTGAAATGTAATTCCCAGTGCTGGAGCTGGGGCCTGGTAGGAGGTGTTTGGGTCATGGGGACAGATTCCTCATGGCTTGGTGCTGTCCTCACTATAGTGTGTTCTCATAAGATTTGGCTGTTTAAAATTGTATGGTACCCTCTCCTTCTCTCACTCTTGCTTATGCTCTTGTCCTGTGATGTGCCTGCTTCCACTTCACCTTCTGCCATGAGTAAAAGCTCACTGAGGCCTTCCAAGATGCCAAGTATATGCTGACACCATGCTTGTACAGCCTGCAGAACTGTGGGCCAATTAAACCACTCTTCTTTATAAATTACCCAGTCTCAGGTATTTCTTTATAGCAATGCAAGAATGGCCTAACATAATCTACACTAAAATCAGACTATCCAAATTACTTCAAAGACCCAGAAATGAACAATTAGCATATTAGAAATTGTTACATGAAGTTAGGCATGAGCAGGGCAGGAGAGGGCTCTGCTCCCCACCTACCAGGAATGTCAGGTGATTATCAGGTGATGGTTTGGCAGTTATCACATTGCTGCTCTAAAAGTGATAATTCAGCAGCCAGTGCACCAGGGAGAGATAATCTCCTGATGGTCCACAGCTGTCACAATGAAGTGTTAACTGAATGCAGACACCAGGGAGAGGCAACTTCCCAAACAGATAAAAACACTTAAAATTGGTAATTGGCTTTCAACAGGGTCTCAGGAATTGGGCGAGTGAACCGGGCACGTGCATTAAGAGACAAAATGGTGGACTATGACTTTTGGGGGCATCCCACCAGAAAAGGGAAGAAACCTTCAGATGGGCATGCATACAACTTCCTAAACACACTGCACATGCTCACTTCCCAAGCATAAGGAGGGCACATGCAGGCAGCCCACCCTAAGGGAGAAATCGTGGGAAAGAGGTGCAAGATGCTGAAGGTGGGCCAGCATATAAAGCCCCAGGGTCAAGGTTAAATGCCTGCTTAGGTCTCTTCCAAGTGTACTTTCCTTTCTTTCCCATTCTAAAGCTTTCTAAAACAAACTTCCACTCCTGCTCTGAAAGCTTGCCTTGTTCTCTTTTTCTGCCTTATGCCCCTCAGTTGAATTCTTTCTTCTGAGGAGGCAAGAATCGAGGCTGCTGCAGACCCATACGGATTCGCCACTGGTAACCTGAATACCTTCTACCCCTAACAGAATGAGTTGTCAGGATACACATGTGCCCCCTGAGCTGAAAGAAACAATCAGAGTGTGGTGAACAGGAGGCTGCTGGCCTAAGAGAGAAAAGCTTGGGGGAGCCTACAGTGGCTATGAAGAGAGAGACTGGGACTCTGTCAGAAACTTCCCATTCCTCCCAAATATCTGTTCTGGGAAATGTGAGGTTAGAAAGAGAAGACTGTTGACCACTTGGGACAGGAACTTTTCATAGGGATCTTCTTTTTGAGAGTGTATACAAGATAGGCTGTCTTGGAGCTAGGCTGGCTAAAACAAAAAGGTCATTGTGTAGAGCGGGAATCACAAACCCAAGTGCCTGAGGGACAGGCATGATGGTGACTGGCTATAAGGCTGTACTGTCAGGGAAATGATTTGGACAAACTGGTGAGAACATCCCCATCAAGAGGGGCAGTCTGAGAGTCAACTCAAGCTAAGGGTTACATGCAGGAATGTTGGCCCAGTGATGTCGAATTACTAAGAGTAACCCAATATTTAGATTTATTCTAAATACAAAGTCTCTCTTTTTAGGTGTTGAAAGCAAATTCCAACTTCTCAAAAACATTGTGAAGGCTGAAAAATACATGTTCCACAGCCATGCCCTCCAGTTTGTTGCCTCTTGTAGAGGGTGTAAAAAATGGGGATTAGTTACAGTGAAAAGATGACAACAAACTATTCTATTATTCAGATTTATCATATAGAAAGCCTCTGAAACTGAATTAGATATGGACTGGTTCTTTGGTCTAGTGGCTTGAATCTCACTTGGGTCTCTAAGTGGGTGTGGGATGGTAATAAGATGCATTTGTAATCATATGTACCTATAGTGCTCAGGTAGATGGTGTAGGTAATCACAGTGCTCTTTTCCTTTAAACTTCAAAATCCTTCAAGCCTCAACAATCTTCAAACTGCAAAATCCTTCTCAATGCAGTATTTCAGATGGCCACCACCAGTTAATCAGAGATGACATAAAAAATAGAAAATCATTGACTCCCCCTGGCCTAGATGAGCCTCATATATAATGTATATAGTTTTGTGATACTTTATCATTTATTTGTCCAAGAATATCCAGAGAAAGATAATAAAACACGCTGTAGTCAAATATGGAGATTAGAAAAAAATCTCAAAAGCTACTTATTCATTTGTTTGAAAAATATTATTGAGAGTATCCTTTATGCCAGGCACATTGCTAGGCATTGGAGTTGCTCTAGCTGATAACCTCTAAACAATTGGTTAGACTTCCAACTACTGGCATTTCTTTTCTAGTCGGCTCCTGTCTCTTTGTCTTGATTTTGGTGGACAGTCCTGTGATAGGCAGAATTTCTGAATTTATCCCCCAAAGATTCCATGCCCTAAGCCACAGATTCTGTTAATATGATGATACGATATATAACTCCAATGACTATGTTATGTCATTTGGCATCATGGACCTTAAAAGGGGAGATTATGTGGGTGGTTCCAAGGTCATCAAATGAGTCCTTAAAAGTAGAGGACTTTCTCCAACTAGCAGTATGAGAAGAAGGCAGAGGAGAAAGTCAGAGATATATGAAATATGAGGACTCAGTGCACCGTTGCTGTCTTGAAGATGGAGGGCCATGTCAGAAGAAATATGGGTGGTTTCTAGAAACAGCAAATGGTTCCAGAGAGCAGACAGCAAGGAAGTGAGGACCTTGGACTGACTCCAAGGAACTGATTCTGCCAACAACAACATCCTGCGTTAGCTTGGAAGGGATTATTTCCCAGACCTTACAGATAAGAGCTTAGCCTGCTGACATCCTGACCTAGGCCTCGTGAGATCCTAAGCAAAAAACTCATCCACGCCTGCCTGGATTTCTAACTTATAAAACTGTAAATCACTACCTTTGTGGCATTTTGCTACAATGTAATAGAAAAATAATACAGTAATGGTGGGAGGGGTTGGTGTGGGGAACCCAAGAGCAACATCTATCTAAATATTAGAGAATAATTTTATATATTCTTCCAAGCTTCTGTGTTTAATTCTTTAAAAAAGTTCCAAAAAGTAACCCAAAAGTTTGTTGGAATGTATAGCTTATATGTACCAATTTTGGTATTTATTTTGCATTCAGTAGCCAGGATGAGTTTGTAACACATAACTGAAAAAAGGCTTGTATACACAATATATAAGGAAATCATATAAACCAATAAGAAGAATAGAATTATCCAATACAAAGAAAATGGATCAAAACACTTGAGCAGACCATTTCACAAAAATATCTATATGGCCAATATTGAAAGGTACTCAACATTCTTATTCATCTGGGAAATAGACATTAAAACCACAATGAGATATTATTATATTCTTTTCAGAATGGTTAAAATGAAAAAGACTGACAATACCAAGTGCTGGTGAGGATGTGAAGGATGCGAAACTGTTAGTGGGAGTGTAAATTGGTGCAACCACTTAGGAAACACTCGTTGGCAGTATCTACTAAAGCATGTAACTGACATGTAACCTAAGGCCTAGCAATTCCACTCTTAGGTATAATCTGATGGAAATGCATACATATCTTCCCCAAAAGACAAATATTAGAATGTTCACAATAGTATTATTTATAGGAGTGGCAAGCTGAAAAATACCCAAATAATAATCAAATAAGGAAGTATTCAAATTGTGATCTATTCACACAATGGAATACTATACAACAATGAAAAAGAATGAACTATTGCTATAGGCAACAATATGATACAATCTCACAAACATAATTTGGACAAAAGAACCCAGCTACCAAAGAAATACACTGTATGATTTCATTTATATAAAGTTTAAAGTCCAGCAAAATGAATCTCTGGTTTAGGAAATCAAGACAGGGGTTACATATGGGGAAGGGATGGGAGAAAACACAATGGGGCTTTTGGTGATGATAATTATGTTTCATTTCTTGACCTCGATGGAGAACACATAAACGAAAATTTAATAAGTTGTACAACTAAGATTTCAGTGCTTTTCTCTTTGCGTGTTGTACTATAATACAAAAGTAAATTTTAAAGCATACTCTATTCTAATTTAGTAATATAAAAGTAACTAAAAATTCATACCCTTTCCTAAACTAGGGTAACTCTTTTCACACCCACTAGTTTTATCTCCAGAAACATAGTAAGTGGCTCTGAGTTTGAATATGTAAAAGGGAATGAGGAAGGTGGGAGCCAGAGTATTCTGCAAAAATAAACCTTTTTTTTTTCCTCTAAAAAACAGAGAACGTATAAGAAAATCCAATTTTTATCTTAGAAAAATAACATTCTAAGTAAAATACCATTGTCATTTAAAACTTATAGACTTCTTTTATGTAGGAAACCCTCTGAACTTCCCTTTAATGACATTTTCCTTGAAAGGAAAGTTAAGTCAGTAACCCACAAGGAAGCTTGTGTGTTGTGTTATAAATACTTTAGCAGCCCTTGGAAAACTGTTTCCAGTTCATTGAGATCACCTGTAAGAAACTGATAAAGTATGGGCCGGGCGTGGTGGCTCACGCCTGTAATCCCAGCACTTTGGGAGGCCAAGGCGGGTGGATCACGAGGTCAGGAGATGGAGACCATCCTGGCTAACATGGTGAAACCCTGTCTCTACTAAAAATACAAAAAATTAGCCGGGCATGGTGGTGGGCACCTGTAGTCCCAGCTACTTGGGAGGCTGAGTCAGGAGAATGGCGTGAACCCAGGAGGTGGAGCTTGCAGTGAGCCGAGATCGTGCCACTGCACTCCAGCCTGGGTGACAGAGCGAGACTCCATCTCAAAAAAAGAAAAAAAAAAAAAAAAGAAATCAATAAAGTATGAATAGTGGCTAATTTACTCTTGCGACTGGTAGAAGTTTTATATCTTGATATCTCCCCAAAATAAAATACAAAATATAGCCAAGATGCAGTTGTGATAATGCCAATAAACCTATAGTTTTTGACTGCAAGGGAGTTAATAATCTCTTCTGAAGACTCATAGCAGCCTTGATAAAAAGGAATTATTTAAAAATTGCTATTTTATGTTTGCTCAAGATTAAAGGCATATAAGTAAGGACTACCCATGTAGCTGCTGGGCAAAGATGTAATACCATATGGCATTCCTTTCTTTCTTTCTTTCTTTCTTTTTTTTTTTTTTTACAGAGGGATCTTGCTCTCCCACCCATTCTGGAGTGCAGTGGTGTGATCATAATTCATGGCAGCCTCAAACTCCTGAGCTGAAACAATCCTCCAGCCTCCGCATCCTCAGTATCTAAGACTACAGATGGGTGCCACCATGCCTAGCTAATACTGTAGGGCATTTCTAACGAAATGATAAAACTTTTCTCAGTATCCTTGGTTTTGCATGCTAGCATAATCTAGGTGATCAAAAAGAAAGGTTTGAAGCTGAGCAAAGAAAGTAACAGCTAAAGGGAAAGACAGAGATTTACAGGAATTCAGAAAAATATCATAGGTAGATTAAGAGGTGTTGTGATTGAAAGATCCACGATGTCATTGTGCAATGTAAGATGAAATCATGTAACTTCATTTTAAACCTACAGCATAAACACTGATGTTCTGCTACATTCTACACATACCGCTTAATGATGATGATTCATAAGAACAGCTAATCTATGGGTGAACACATTGTTCAATTCACAGTTGTCTTTAAGTGCCTTCTAGGTATGTGTGAGGGCTCCACATTAGGTGTTATGGAAATACTCAGATAAAGATGATTGGTTAGTGTCCCCACAGAGTTTGTAGAACTAGTGGCACAATAGAAAAACACACAGATTATTAAGGTAAAGTAAAATGTAAATACTTTCAAGAGTCACCAGGAAAGTATTACAGAGAGTGCTCCTTCCTCTCTCAAAAGGAAAAATGAGAGATTGAATAATCCAAATAAGAACAGGATGAATGAGGGAGATGGATTTGACCTGGGCCGGTACTACAGTTTTGCAAAGTTTGTGCGTAGGAATAGTAGATATTGGGCACAACAGTGGGAAAGCTCAGGGCATTTGGGAAAAATATTTTAGTTATTGTTCCATCTTTACTATCAACTACAATAGTTTGTTGGTTATATTTGAAAGCTGCTAAGATCACTGTAAACATTAACTGTCTCTCGTTACAATTACTCTACAGTGAGCCTTGTTTTATTCAGCCAGCAAGAATTTCATGGTTACTGACTGCCGTCTGTGGTTCTCGCCAGGGAAGGAAGTTATAAAATAGACAACTATTAGAGAATCATGTAATTTTAAAAATCCAGAGCAAGTTACAAGTCAGTACAGATTTGGCACAATCTTCTACATCTCTTGTCTCTGTAACACCTGCCCAAGGATTGGTGTTCAGAATGATGTTCTTGAGATAATTGTGTGCTCCTCCACCAAAGACTCAAGTACCTAACTTAATATATATTCTCAGGGACATATTTTATAAATATTTTAGCAAAGGTCTAAGCAAAATAAGTATTCCGATGAACTTTTAGAAAATAAAATGATCCAGAACATGTCATTTCCAAATATGCTTCCTAGCAACAATTCAATGTTGTCACAGAGTGAACCATCAGCTACATCTTAATTCAGCATAATAGGAGACTTGAGGTTCATTTTAGAGAAGTGGAGCATTAAGAGCCAATTAAATTTCTTGGTATTCACTAACAGTTTGGTTAAGGTGAGCATCTTACATGTATTCACTCACTTCATCTTTTCATCAGTCCTATGAAGAAGTACTACCATCATCCCTATTTTAGAGATGGAAAAGTTGAAGCTTGGAGAGGTTAAATATTGTCCAAGGTCAACACAGAGCCAAAATCCAAAACCAAATTTGTCTGACTTTAAAAGGCACTGTATTTTACTACAGTCATTGCTTTCAGAACTTTTTTCCTTAGATGTTCATGCTTTCCAAAGACATGGACCCAAATGCCCATTAATGACAGACTGGATAAAGAAAATGTGATACATATACACTATAGAATATTATGCAGCGATAAAAAGGAATGAGATCATGTCCTTTGCAGGAACATGGATGGAGCTGGAAGCCATTATCCTCAGCAAACTAATGCAGGAACAGAAAATCAAACACTGCATGTTCTCACTTATAAGTGAGAGATGAATGATGAGAACACATGGACACGTGGAGGGGAACAACACACACTGGGGCCTGTCACGGGGGCAGGGGAAGGGAGAGCATCAGGAAGAATAGCTACTGGATGCTGGGCTTAATACTTAGGTGATGGGTTGATCCGTGCAGCAAACCACCATGGCACAAGTTTACCTATGTAACAAACCTGCACATCCTGCACATGTACCCCTGAACTTAAAAGTTGAAGAAGAAGAAAAAAAGATGCTCATGCTTTCCTTATACTTTTATGTTACTTTTCCAACCACAGGGCTCTCAGACCCAATCATTTGGTAATATAGTTCAACAATATTGAAGTGGAGGTTTTTCCCATATGCATTTTAAATAATTTGTTCACAATTTATTGAGCACATATGATGTGCCAAGCACCACATATGCATTAACCCTTCTGCTCCTCATAGCAACTTCTGAGGGTGGTAGTGTAATTACTACCATTTTACACAGGAAAAATCTGGCCTCCATGACTCCACGCTTGGCCTTGGTTCACTGTCTCCATCAGTGCATTGGCCTCCTCAATTTATTCTATATGGCCCTCTACGCATTCCTGGTGTAACTACTGGATGGTCTCAGAGCTCAGTCCTTGGGCCTCTCTCTTCTCTGTCTAAGCTTTCTCCCCTACGTGTCTCATCTAGCATTGCAATATAAGTGATGATGACTTAAAAATTTATATCTTCTGCTCTGACCTGTGTACTGAACTCCACCCAAAATACTCAACTTTCAACTCATACCTCCACTTACATGATGGACAGACATCTCAGACTTAGCATATCCAAAATTGAACTCTTAATTTTTCTTCAAACTTATTTTTCTCAGTCTTCCTTATTTCAAAAAATTGTCTTTAAAATGTCAACACAGACTAAATTAAACTTTATTTAATAAAACTGATAGTTTCAATAGCTTTCCTAAACAGATGACTGAATTTGCTAAAGTTTATCATTTGAGATTTACTGAATAAATATATCTGACTCCAGGGTTGAGGTATTGATATCTATATTGTACACACATACACCACACACACACACTTTCTAAGAAATAATTTGTGTACTTGTAATAGTATGTAAATAAATCAAAGTATTATTAATGAAAGTAAAACCAAAGCCATAAGCATGTCTCACTGGCAATGAAAAGGTGCTCCACATTGTTATTCATCCAGGAAATGTATATCAAACTTAAAATGAGATACTACCACATGCTGATCAGAATGGTTAGAATGAAACAGGCAGAGAATACTGATATGGTTTGGCTGTGTCCCCATCCAAATCTCATCTTGAATTGTAGCTCTCACAATTCCCACGTGTTGTGGGAAGGGCATGGTGGGAGGTAATTGAATCATGGTGGTGGGTCTTTCCCATGCTATTCTCGTGATAGTGAATAAGTCTCATAAGATCTGATGGTTTTATAAAGGGGAGTTTCCCTGCACAAGTTCTCTTCTCCTGTCTGCCGCCATGGGAAATGTTCCTTTCACCTTCTGCCATGATTGTGAGGCCTCCCCAGCCACGTGGAACTGTGAGTCCGTTAAACCTCTTTCTTTTGTAAATTGCCTAGTCTTGAGTATGTCTTTATCAGCAGCATGAAAATGGACTAATACAAATACCAAGCACTAGTGAGGATGTGAAGCAAAGGAAACTCTCATATACTATTAGTGGGAATATAATATTTAACATTTAACTGTGTCTTAAAATGGCACCTATTATTTTCTTTGTCAATCCCACATCATCTACTTTGGGAAGTTGCTTTTTCTCTGGCTCATTCTGTTTGGGCCATTCAACATATGTTCTTGCCTTCCATACCGCAGTTGTAGAGTCCACTATATTCCTGGACACAGTGTTTAGTGTAGTGATCAGCATTTGCCTGAAGCTAAATCATTAAGAGTCTTTTAGAGGAGATCAGTCTTGTTTCTTTTTCTGGCATCACAAACTCTCAAAATAATGTAGACTTTTGGGTGGTAGGACCATCTTGCCATGACATAGGAGACCCTTTCTCAGGCAAGGAGAACTGAGAGAGAAAACTCCTATGACATTATTAAACTTGTTTCTAAAGCCAGGATATATCTTGGGCTTTTTACTTTTGTAGGCTAATAAATTCCCTCCTTAGGCTAGTTGATATAGTTTGGCTTTGTGTTCCCACCCAAATCTCATCTTGAATTGTAATCCCACATGTTGCTGGAGGGACCTGGTGGGAGGTGATTGGATCATGGGGGCAGTTTTCTCCCATGCTGTTCTCATGATAGTGAGTGAGTTCTCACAATATCTGATGGTTTAAAAGTGCATGGTGGTTCCTCTTTCTCTCTCTTGTCATAATGTAAGATGTGCCTTGCTTCTCCATGATTGTAAGTTTCCTGAGGCCTCCCCAGCCATGCAGACCTGTGGATCAATTAAACCTCTTTTCTTTATAAATTACCCAGTCTTAGGTAGTTCTTTACAGCAGTGTGAAAACGGACTAACACAGAAAATTGGTATTGAGAGAAATAAGGCACTGCTATAAAGATACTCGAAAATGTGGAAGTGACTTTGGAACTCGATAACAGGCAGAGGTTGGAACAGTTTGGAGGGCTCAGAAGAAGATAGAAGATGTGTGAAAGTTTGGAAATTCCTAGAGACTTGTTGAATGGTTTTGACCAAAATGCTGATAGTGACATGTACATATACCACTGAACTATTGTTCCTTATCTAATTTAAGATCTTAAGTTTTTAACTGAAATTGTTGTATCTATTTAGCTTTATCTAAGAGTGATAGAAAGCTATTACAATGGACGTCCATAAATAACTTTGAAGGGAAATAAGCAACTGAGAAAAGTTTTTATGAAAAACAGATGACTAATGCCTTTAATATATAAATAGTTAATACAAGCCAATGAACAAAAAACTAAAAGCACCTCCAACAGAAAAATGAATAAAGGACATAAATGACAACAGAAAATGAAAATGACCATATGAAAAAATACTTACCTGCACTATAAATTTTTTGAGTTAAATTAAAATATAATGCAATGTTTACCTAAGAAATCAGATATATTAAAAATGATAATATTCAATATTGACAAACTCTGATGAGATGTACACTTAAAGCATTGCTGGTAGTAATATAAAATAGTGCAACTTTTCTGGAAGACAATTGGAATTATGTATGAAATATATTTAACACATTGTCTCAATGAAATGAGAAATACAGACAAACATTTAGGTAGAAAGATATTCTTTTTAGTTATTTATAATAGCAATCTACTGGGAAATGGTTAAGTAAATATAGAATTTATTTTTGGGTGTAATATGAAGTAGGAATTTAATTTTCCCCAAGAGGCTAATTGTCCCAGCATCATTTACTGATTAGTTGAACATTTCTTCACTGATGTTTGACTATACCTCTGGTTCCATATGGACAGTGGTCTGTTTCAGGCATTTTATCCTCTTCTACTGGTCTCTTTATTATCCCATGTTAATATTAGATAGACTTAAGGCCACAATTTTAGAATGAGTCTTGATATTGGGTAGAACAATCTTCTCTGTCTTCAGATTGTTTCAAAAATATTTTGACTATTTTTCCCTGCTTCCTTTTCTAACTTCATGTACATTTTAGAAACAGCTTATTCAGGTAACCTCAAAGATGCTTTTTTTGAGATTTTAAATAGAATTAAATTTGTTGATACATTTGGGAGAAATGACATATTTTAGCTATTAAAGCTTCCCCTCCAAGATCATAATATAGGTCTTTACGTATTTAAGTATTCTTTTATGCATCTGCATATGCATATGCATATCTATATCTATAATGGGTACATATAACTTCTATAAGGTTTATTCCTTTTGGAACCTTATAATTTTATTGCTATTATAAAGGATACCTTAAAATTTTAACTTTCTGTTTTGGCTGATATACAGAAAGGCAACTGATTTTTTGTATAATGATCTTATATTCAGCAACCTTGAGGAACTCTTAAAATGAGTTTCCTTCCTGATGGTCCACTTTCTCCTATAAGGAGCTGACTGGGAACTCTAGGGTGTGAAAACTGTCAGGTTTCATTCAGAATGTGAGAGTGAGTTGGAAAGAAGGCAAACAGGTAGGGACACCCCATTCCCTCCTGACCCTGGCAATGGTGAAACTTGGAGGGCTCTTCCCTTAAATGGTATCTATCCCAGTGGAGGAGACCTTGTCTCTCTGATGTGGAACGCTTCAGCCTTACAGAGACTATTGTCTTCAGTCTGGGAGCTGGTTCCTTCTAAGCCTTTGGGTTTTAACCTGTTACCTCTTCACTGACTGCTCTATTTAAATCACCTGCCAACCCTCACCTGTGCCTGCCCTTATTCCCTATTACAGAATACTGTTCTTGTCCTTTATGGCAATGATCACACTTTATGAGTTTATTTGTTTGGTAATATTCTTGTTTACTGTCTGTTCTTCCTATCCATTGCAAGCTTCATAAGAGCAGGGACCAGGTCTATTTTGTTCATCTTCTTCCTGGTCCCTGCCATTTAGTTCAATAAATGTTTGTAGACTGAATAAATGAGTTAGATGTCAAATACCTGCTTCAATTTTTAATGTTAACAATCCACTTGTCTCATCATTTAAAATATACCCTACTTATGTAATCTGATTTCATCTTCATAATTGTCTTTAAAATAGGGATGCTAGTCCCCATTTGACAAATAAGGCACAGGGAAATCAAATCATGTGCTCCAAACGAATATCTAGAAATTAGTAGAGTTGAAAACAGAACCCAAATCATCTAACTCAACATCTAATTAAAAAAAAACATATAACAAAAAGAAGAGAGAAAGAAAGGAGGGAAGGAAGGATGGAGAGAAGAAAGGAGAGAGGAAAAAAGCAAGGTGGAAAGTAAGGGAGGCAATATTCATTTGTGAACTTTCCATGTCAAGGGCATACCATATCATTTATCCTTCTAAAAACTCCTTAAGTTTCATACTTTCCCATTAGGAAACCTCATAGTCTCCAGACATTTCAGGCCAGCAGACAGATTAAGAATATTCTTGTATGACATTGTTATATATGAGTCATACAGTGTGAGAAATAAAGGAGTATGCAGTTATAGAGTAAGCCTCTTTTTCTCAGCTACATTTCACAACATAAAACTAGCTGGTAAAGTCAGGTCACCTAATCGAGTCTGATAATTGTAAGGTTTACTCACAGCATGATTTAAGTTTCAATTTCAAGTTCCAATTCATTCTCTTATAATTTTTCTGCCTTAGTCAACATTCACAAGACGTTGGCTCTCTTAACATTTAAGATCCACATGAGAATATCTTGTCAGTTTTACTATAGGTATGAGTATAGAAATAATTTCTTTCTAGTAGAATCATAATTTAAAAAAAGAAAACTGCACTCAAGTTTTTATTTTAATCAATGATACTACATCTCCTTTATTTTTCTTATCCCTAAATCTGATTGTGAAATAAATGGTCGTTTCTATTATTTTGATTAGCTGGCTTTGTACTGTGAAGTTACAAGAAGGAAAGGAATCACCTACTGCTGTCAGTCTCTATGTAATAATAATAAAAAAAGTACCAGTCCTTAAGTTAATAATACTATTTTTGCGATTTGGAGGGGAAAAAACACTTTGCTGCCAAAGGGTAATCCACATAGAAGAGCTGATTGCTAGGTGAAACACTGACAGAATGAGACTTTACTATGGAACCTATTGACATGAGAACTCTACATCACTGTAAAGTACAGCCACTCACATCTTCCTGAACTCAAACAGAGTAAAATGATATAGTATTTATGAATTCTGTCTGCTCCAGGAGGGCATGACAATACATACTTAATCCAACGTGGTTTACCAGGGACAGACAGTGACGGTCTGGTGCTTAGAGATCACACCCTCAGGACTCCAACATACCCATTACTGATACATCATATTCTATCAGCAGTGTTGCTTCTTGTCCACATTGTTTAAGAATACTCATGGCTTCAGCATGCGTAGTTCCAAGAAGCCGAATTCCATCCACACTGAGCAACCTGTCACCGGGTTTGATCGTGCCCTCTCTGAAGGGAGAATAAGGGAATAATCTTGATTAATTTAGCATAATGGGGCTTAGTATTAATAGTCACTTTAGCCAGATTCGTTTTGTCACACATATTCTGCCATCCATCTCATTTGCATTCTTTTTAAGCATCAAATGTGACAGTAAGAGTATAAAGAAGTAACCCTGAACAGAAAATTGCTGTAATATGAAAATCAGTAATGAGAAAATAACTACACATTAGCAAAAAAAACCTACTTACCCACAGGTAATTCTTGGAGTACAAAAGTAAGAAGGGCACATTTTCCCTTTTTCTAGGTTTTTGCCTGAATGTCTAAAATGGATTTATTGGAGGCCAGAAAATACTATTCACCTATTTTCCCAAAGTCAGGTAAGCAGAAAAGCCTGCGAATTTCATTCAAATCATTACCAGTGAATCCAAGCAGGATAGGAACTGCTGGTGAGAAATCTCCCTTGTCTATAAATTTCCCTACTGATTTATAAGGCCATTTGGCAATAATTAAATTGATTCGATCTCACATTCCCTGGAAGAGGAAGGCAAATGCTATCCTCCCTGCTGTGACCACAGACACTCAAGGCATTGAGAGATGACTCAGGACTTCAGTGACACCACAAAAGTACAGCCAGGGTGGCCCCCAGATAACACTCCCTGCCTCAGGGAGGGGCACAAAAATGAGAAAATCAAATGGTGGGATTATATGTTTAGGATTTGGAAAGAATAATAATGACCTTTGAAATAAAAATCTTTCACCTAGTTCACTCTCTAAGTCTTTTGGCTCCAATTTTTTTCTTAAATTCTCAGATTTCTTTGAGTTCTAAATTAATTTGGTAATACAAGTATGCCACTCACAAGCTCGTAGCCTATGTTTTGACATTTCTGTCAACTCCAACTCTAAATGTTAATAAGAAATGAAAACATTCTAATTTGCTTCAGGAAGAGTGATTCACTAGACACATGAGAAGGGAAAAGGGGAAACTCTTGGACATTTTGTTACCTGCTGCAAAAGCAAATATATGTCAGCACAAGTAAGAAACCAGTGTTTTCCTATTTTCTAATTTTATATGAAATATCACTTTCTTAAAAGTGAGCTAATCATATGAGTTTCAAAGGAAAAGAAGCCTGAATTCCTCCCGCAGTTCTTTGACTTACTCACTGCCATACTGGCAGTTCTGTCATCTGTAAATGTGGATACAAAGACCTCATGTAGAGGGTGGTTGTAAGGATAAAATAAGATAATGTCCACCAAGCCCTCAGAACAGTTCCTAGCACATAGTAAATGCTTAATAAATAATGGTTATTATTATTATCTCTATCTCTTAACAAAGGTTTTTAAGTTTATCCTGGTCTGAAACAGAGAGACAGGAGGAATCAGTGCATTTTCCTCCTCCCCTTCAACAATCTCTAATGGCAGCAGTTGTGTTCCCCCATCATTATAGAGTCAACTTTTGCTGTGGGAAACTAATACAGAGATGAGTATCTCCAGAGACACCTAAGTTGTGAGTTTACTCGGGGCCCTAATTATAACAGGAAAGTTGAAGGCATTTGCCCTTCACATATTCAAATTAACAAGGGAGAGAAATGCAAAGAAAACTCTAGAGACTAATGAAATGTCTTCCATTTTACGGAAAGTCACTTCCATTCTGACCTACACAGTCACTATCAAAAAATAACACTAATAATAAGCATGTTGAGAATGGTAAGAATCTCACCACCACCACCTATCTGTCCAGGCTGGGAGATTAGCAACAGGCGAAGATGCATTTCCAGCATCTGCCTAAATGCTGAGTTCTGTAAGTACCTCCCCTGTGCCATGCCCCCTGCAAGGCATTATGTATCTCCAATCTTTGATAAAACTGAACAGCTCTGAAAGGTGGTATTATTACCTACATTTCCAATGGTGGTGGAAATTGAGCTCAGTATTAAGTCACTTGACAAAGATATAATGTAGTAAGTATAGAATCTAGAGGCAAACCTTTTTTTTTCAGATTCCATAGTTCAGACTCTCAGTTTTCACATTGTAACATGTTTGCTTAATAGCTACATTTTACTGTAAAATTTCTAATTTATCAACTTCTATGTTAAAGTCCCCAGCTTTATTTATTCTATTTTGGATAGTGACACAGAAAGATAAATTTTACCTGTCAGCAGGCCCTCCAGGACGAACACATGTTATCACAACTGGACGAGATTTATTTCTATCATCATGTGCTCCCCCTAGCAAAGAAAAGGAATAGAGCTTAAAACTGCTTTCATTGTTGGCATTTAAAAAAAAATCACCTACAAGATATCAGCTGAGAAATGTCCTACTTGATGTACGGAGGAAAATATGTAAAATTTTCCTTGAGGCATACAAAAGCCTTAAAGGTCTTGCTCATTTTATATAGAATATATTTTTGAAGTCACCATTTCTCCATCTTTCAATAAATATATGGCTGTAACCAGGTAATATATAAAGTATTTAACAACTGGAATGGCAAGAGAATCAACCGATTATATCAAGTACTGGCCTGATTTGAACAGCTGTCAGTTATACGGTACAGATGTGTATATCTGTGCCAATCAAACTGATCTAAAATACTGGTCAGTAAGTCTACAACCTAACATAAAGGAAACAAAAACCAAAGTAAAAGAAAAATCCTAGTATTAAAAAAGAAAGCCAAAAAAAAAAAAAAATTCAAGTGACCAAGTGGCTTTCATTAAAAGTGAGATGTTCAAAAATTTGGGGCAAATTTTTCAGACTGTGTCAAGCCAGCTGCAATCCTTGAATGGGAATTTTAATTTTCTGTTAGAAAAACTTCTCCACAAGAATTCATAGAAACATAGATGTTTCAAGATGGAAGGTAATTTATTGTAAATTCTCTTTTTAATCCATGACCCTTTTGTACAATTTCCTTAATCTGTGCTCCCCCAGCGTCTGCATGAAATGCACGGGTGCTGGCCTACTTACTAGATGTGAGGCTGCTCACTCCACATTTGGACACCAAGGAGTGTTAGAAAGTTCTTCCTAATATTTAACTGATATCTCTTTTCCTTTAACTTTCATCCACTGGTCTTTGTTCTATGATCCAGAGCAGTAAAATAAAAATGTATGCTCTCTTTTACAAAAATGCTTTTCTGAAAGTTGAAAACAGAGATTATACGCTGGCTAAATCTCACCTTCTTAATGTTGAACAATGCCAGTTTCCTTATCTATTCTTTATGTGACCTGATTTCTTTGCACATCACCATCCTGACTGTCCATCTGGGAGTTTTCTAGTTTGCCAATATCTGATAAATATAAACCTATTGTCAATTATTGCTCCCTTAATGTTTGCCTGCTAGAACAGATGGACATTTCCCAAACCTGGCATAGGCCGAAGGGTCAACTTATAGAAAATAGCCTAAGAGAAAAATTAAAAGGCATTCACAGTTCCTCAGGAAGGCAAATGCTTCCTTTGTGCTCACTTCTACGACAAGTGATTTGTTTAGTGTGATTGATTGGTAAAAGCTCTCATTCAGTATTTTATTCTTGCATCGTGTTTAGCTTCTTTAGAAATTCCTCTTTAAAATAAGAAATTCACCACTTTCTCAGAAAAAAATTTTAAAATGAAAATTTTAAATGTTACCACAAATGCTTGCCCATATTTATGTAAATACTGTTACATAATTTCTCTTTTGCAAGGTGATCATAAAGGATAGGTTTGCTTTTCCCTAAAGGAAAACTGATTGAGAAAAGGATGGGGGTCAAAGATAGCAAGAAATCGTTCCATAATTTTTGTTTGCATTTACAAATTTCAATATGTAATATCGAATGCTTGTTAAAGTGTGAGGTAGTTCTATATTTCTTGATATGTGGCATTTTACTGTTATTTGTAATGAACCAAGTTCCCTGTGTGACTTACTTAGGTTCTGGAAGTTTGCAGCAGCAAGGCCAAACAGGAACCACTCAGAGACCAGTGATATTCTCAATCCTGGTGTACATTAGTATCAACTGGGATGCCTTTTGAAAATATCAATGCCAGGGCCACAGTGCAGACCAAATCTGAATATCAAGCAGCATATGTTAAATGACTAGGCCCACCTACAATTTTACATTTGAGAATTACTAGAGAAGTTTCCTTGTCTAAAGTGTAAAGCAACTTCATGGCAGAGTGCCTTTCCTACCAGTCCAACTCATCTCTTCTGGCTTGCTTGCATTAACTGAAATTTAACACTCCAAGGTTTAGGCCAGAACATCATTTTTATTCTATGGATGCAAGCTTCTATTGTTTAGGGAATAAAGGTTTTAGAACCTGTGACTTATAGCATTAGAAATATAATTCCATTCATCAGCTAAAAGCTTAATGTTGCAAGTTCCATTCTATTAGGTTAAGAAGAACTTCTCCCATACTAAACAGACATGCTCCATCTGCAATATCTTCTCCTCTTTCCTGACTGTCCTAGTATTTTCTATTGATCTAAGTTTAGCTCAACTCCCATCTATGCCAAAATATCTTATCTGCCATACTAATATTTACTCACAGCACTTTCTCATTCTGATTAACCAGTGATTCTTAAGTGATGGGTAGTGACCACCTTTTGAACAGGGAAAATCCTCTAGATGGACCTCTAACTAATCTAAAAACAGAAATCCTATATTTGATTCTCATTGAGAAATTATTCAAAACTCCAAAAACTTTTATGTTCAACCAACATATTAAGGGAGTTATTAAGGCCTATAAAAATGTGGTCCTCATAAACTAATACTGGCTTATTGTAACTTAAGTTTTTTAAAATCAGTATAATACTATGAAGTCTGATGTCCACACAAACCTAGGCAACATTCAATCATTCACTTATTAAGTGCCTCCACATACCAGGCAGTATTCTAAGCTCACATTATAAAACTCCTGGATATACACACAGATAGCTGAAATTCCTGCAAACTGTGGGAAGGGTGTTTTACTAACATTACATCATCAGTTGTCTTGAGGTGGTTGCACATTTCAGTTGCTTCTATTCTGTTTATTTCTTAATAATAAATTACTCTTGGTTTAGCTCTTTCATTAGTAATTTGATTCGCTATTGACTAACCATACAGTCACTATCAATGAATATCTGCAACAGCAGTATTTTTTGGTATAGTGTTTCAATAATTAGGCTATGTATGCATGTGATTCAAGAACCTTCTCGTTCAGATCTGTATTGCAAAACAGATTTGTATATATCACCCTTCAGCCAAAAATTACTTGTACAGTGACTTTTCACTATATTCATCTAGTTATTTTAAACAGAAATTTAGGAATGGTTAGGGTAAATGATCTTGGGCTCTGTTGCTCCACCTAAAAATAGGCCTTGGTCAGAAAAATGTAATAACTACAAGTCTAAACCTCTCAATGAGTTCCTAGTTCCACATCCTCTCTACTACTCACTTGAGCACTCTATCAACTTTTGTCTTAAATTCACTGGACTGTAATTCCTTGTAGATCAAGGTCTTGTCTTATGACTCCATAGTACTTCTTTCCATGCTGACATGTTGACATGTGCTTAATAAACATTTGATTGATTGATTTGTTAAGTGACTGGCACAAAATGAAAGCTACTATTTAAAACTCAATCACTTAAGACAAATCCAAATCTGTACAAGTTTATCCACATCTCTTTTATACTTTGATGCATACATATTTATTAAGATGTTTAATTTTAATTAATGTTTTAATAATTTTGATAGAATTTTTACTCTGGTGAAGTATAAAATCTTATAGGTGAAGACAAAAACAATCAAGAAATGTGAACTGTTAAAACATTCCTGGTGGAGCCAAGATGGCCAAATAGGAACAGCACTGGTCTACAGCTCCCAGCGTGAGCAACACAGAAGATGGGTGATTTCTGCATTTCCATCTGAGGTACCAGGTTCATCTCACTAGGGAGTGCCAGACAGTGGGTGCAAGACAGTGGGTGCAGCGCACCGGGCACGAGCCAAAGCAGGGTGAGGCATTGCCTCACTCAGGAAGTGCAAGGGGTCAGGGAGTTTCCTTTCCTAGTCAAAGAAAGGGGTGACAGATGGCACCTGGAAAATCGGGTCACTCCCACCCTAATACTGAGCTTTTCCAACGGGCTTAAAAAACGGCACACCAGGAGATTATATCCCGTACATGGCTTGGAGGGTCCTACGCCCATGAAGTCTCGCTGATTGCTAGCACAGCAGTCTGAGATCAAACTGCAAGGCGGCAGCGAGGCTGGGGGAGGGGCGCCTGCCATTGCCCAGGATTGATTAGGTAAACAAAGCAGCTAGGAAGCTCAAACTGGGCGGAGCCCATGACAGCTCAAGGAGGCCTGCCTGCCTCTGTAGGATCCACCTCTGGGGGGCAGGGCACAGACAAACAAGAAGACAGCAGTAACCTCTGCAGACTTAAATGTCCCTGTCTGACAGCTTTGAAGAGAGTAGTGGTTCTCCCAGCACGCAGCTGTAGATCTGAGAATGGGCAGACTGCCTCCTCAAGTGGGTCCCTGACCCCTGAGCAGACTAACTGGGAGGCACTCCCAAATAGGGGCAGACTGACACCTCACACGGCCAGGTACTCCTCTTAGACAAAACTTCCAGAGGAACGATCAGGCAGCAGCATTTACGGATCACCAATATCCACGGTTCTACAGCCACCACTGTTATACAGCCACCACTGTTCTGCAGCCACCGCTGCTGATACCCAGGCAAACAGGGTCTGGAGTGGACCTCTGGCAAACTCCAACAGACCTGCAGCTGAGGGTCCTGTCTGTTAGAAGGAAAACTAACAAACAGAAAGGACATCCACACCAAAAACCCATCTGTACGTCACCATCATCAAAGACCAAAAGTAGATAAAACCACAAAGATGGGGAAAAAACAGAGCAGAAAAACTGGAAACTCTAAAAAGCAGAGTGCCCCTCCTCCTCCAAAGGAGCGCAGCTTCTCACCAGAAATGGAACAAAGCTGGACGGAGAATGACAAGTTGAGAGAAGAAGACTTCAGACGATCAAACTACTCCGAACTACAGGAGGAAATTCAAACCAATGGCAAAGAAGTTAAAAACTTTGAAAAAAAATTAGACGAATGGATACCTAGAATAACCAATGCAGAGAAGTCCTTAAAGGAGCTGATGGAGCTGAAAGCCAAGGCTCGAGAACTACACGAAGAATGCAGAAGCCTCAGGAGCTGATGCGATCAACTGGAAGAAAGAGTATCAGTGATGGAAGATGAAATGAATGAAATGAAGCAAGAAGGGAAATTTAGAGAAAAAAGAATAAAAAGAAATGAACAAAGCCTCCAAGAAATATGGGACTATGTGAAAAGACCAAATCTACATCTGACTGGTGTACCTGAAAGTGACAGGGAGAATGGAACCAAGCTGGAAAACACTCTGCAGGATATTATCCAGGAGAACTTCCCCAATCTAGCAAGGCAGGCCAACATTCAGATTCAGGAAATACACAGAATGCCACAGAGATACTCCTCGAGAAGAGCAACTCCAAGACACATAATTGTCAGATTCACCAGAGTTGAAATGAAGGAAAAAATGTTAAAGGCAGCCAGAGAGAAAGGTCGGGTTACCCACAAAGGGAAGCCCATCAGACTAACAGCGGATCTCTCGGCAGAAACTCTACAAGCCAGAAGAGAGTGGGGGCCAATATTCAACATTCTTAAAGAAAAGAATTTTCAACCCAGAATTTCATATCCAGCCAAACTAAGCTTCATAAGTGAAGGAGAAATAAAATACTTTACAGACAAACAAATGCTGAGAGATTTTGTCACCACCAGGCCTGCCCTAAAAGAACTCCTGAAGGAAGCACTAAACATGGAAAGGAACAACTGGTACCAGCCGCTGCAAAAACATGCCAAAATGTAAAGACCATCGAGACTAGGAAGAAACTGCATCAACTAACAAGCAAAATAACCAGCTAACATCATAATTACAGGACCAAATTCACACATAACAATATTAACATTAAATGTAAATGGGCTAAATGCTCCAATTAGAAGACACAGACTGGCAAATTGGATAAAGAGTCAAGACCCATCAGTGTGCTGTATTCAGGAAACCCATCTCACATGCAGAGACACACATAGGCTCAAAATAAAGGGATGGAGGAAGATCTACCAAGCAAATGGAAAACAAAAAAAGGCAGGGGTTGCAATCCTAGTCTCTGATAAAACAGACTTTAAACCAACAAAGATCAAAAGAGACAAAGAAGGCCATTACATAATGGTAAAGGGATCAATTCAACAAGAAGAGCTAACTATCCTAACTATATATGCACCCAATACAGGAGCACCCAGATTCATAAAGCAAGTCCTTAGTGACCTACAAAGAGACTTAGACTCCCACACAATAATAATGGGAGACTTAACACCCCACTGTCAACATTAGACAGATCAACAAGACAGAAAGTTAACAAGGATACCCAGGAATTGAACTCAGCTCTGCACCAAGTGGACCTAATAGACATCTACAGAACTCTCCACCCCAAATCAAAAGAATATACATTTTTTTCAGCACCACACTGCACCTATTCCAAAACTGACCACATAGTTGGAAGTAAAGCACCCCTCAGCAAATGTAAAAGAACAGAAATTATAACAAACTGTCCCTCAGACTACAGTGCAATCAAACTAGAACTCAGGATTAAGAAACTCACTCAAAACCGCTCAACTACATGGAAACTGAACAACCTGCTCCTGAATGACTACTGGGTACATAACGAAATGAAGGCAGAAACAAAGATGTTCTTTGAAACCAATGAGAACAAAGATACAACATACCAGAATCTCTGGGACACATTCAAAGCAGTGTCAGAGGGAAATTTATAGCACTAAATGCCCACAAGAGAAAGCAGGAAATATCCAAAATTGACACCCTAATATCACCATTAAAAGAACTAGAAAAGCAAGAGCAAACACATTCAAAAGCTAGCAGAAGGCAAGAAATAACTAAGATCAGAGCAGAACTGAAGGGGATAGAGACACAAAATACCCTTCAAAAAATTAATGAATCCAGGAGCTGGTTTTTTGAAAAGATCAACAAAATTGATAGACCACTAGCAAGACTAATAAAGAAGAATAGAGAGAAGAATCAAATAGATGCAATAAAAAATGATAAAGGGGATATCACCACCGATCCCACAGAAATACAAACTACCATCAGAGAATACTACAAACACCTCTACATAAATAAACTAGAAAATCTAGAAGAAATGGATAAATTCCTCGACACATACACCCTCCCAAGACTAAACCAGGAAGAAGTTGAATCTCTGAATAGACCAATAACAGGATCTGAAATTGTGGCAATAATCAGTAGCTTACCAACCAAAAAAAGTCCAGGACCAGATGAATTCACAGCTGAATTCTACCAAAGCTACAAGGAGGAGCTGGTACCATTCCTTCTGAAACTATTCCAATTAATAGAAAAAGAGGGAATCCTCCCTAACTCATTTTATGAGGTTTGCATCATCCTGATACCAAAGCCTGGTGGAGACACAACCAAAAAAGAGACCAATATGCTTGATGAACATCGATGCAAAAATCCTCAATAAAATACTGGCAAACCGAATCCAGCAGCACATCAAAAAGCTTATCCACCATGATCAAGTGGGCTTCATCCCTGGGATGCAAGGCTGGTTCAATCTACACAAATCAATAAATGTAATCCAGCATTTAAACAGAACCAAAGACAAAAACCACATGATTATCTCAATAGATGCAGAAAAGGGCTTTGACAAAATTCAACAACCCTTCATGCTAAAAACTCTCAATAAATTAGGTATTGATGGGATGTATCTCAAAATAATAAGAGCTATCTATGACAAACCCACAGCCAATATCATACTGAATGGGCAAAAACTGGAAGCATTCCCTTTGAAAACTGGCACAAGACAGGGATGCCCTCTCTCACCACTCCTATTCAACATAGTGTTGGAAGTTCTGGCCAGGGCAATTAGGCAGGAGAAGGAAATAAAGGGTATTCAATTAGGAAAAGAGGAAGTCAAATTGTCCCTGTTTGCAGATGACATGATTGTATATCTAGAAAACCCCATTGTCTCAGCCCAAAATCTCCTTAAGCTGATAAGCAACTTCAGCAAAGTCTCAGGATACAAAATCAATGTACAAAAATCACAAGCATTCTTATACACCAATAACAGACAAACAGAGAGCCAAATGACGAGTGAACTCCCATTCACAATTGCTTCAAAGAGAATAAAATACCTAGGAATCCAACTTACAAGGGATGTGAAGGACCTCTTCAAGGAGAACTACAAACCACTGCTCAATGAAATAAAAGAGGACACAAACAAATGGAAGAACATTCCATGCTCATCGATAGGAAGAATCAATATCGTGAAAATGGCCATACTGCCCAAGGTAATTTATAGATTCAATGCCATCCCCATCAAGCTACCAATGACTTTCTTCACAGAATTGGAAAAAACTACTTTAAAGTTCATATGGAACCAAAAAAGAGCCTGCATCGCCAAGTCAATCCTAAGCCAAAAGAACAAAGCTGGAAGCATCACGCTACCTGACTTCAAACTATACTACAAGGCTACAGTCACCAAAACAGCATGATACTGGTACCAAAACACAGATATAGATCAATGGAACAGAACAGAGCCCTCAGAAATAATGCCGCATATCTACAACCATCTGATCTTTGACAAACCTGACAAAAACAAGAAATGGGGAAAGGATTCCCTATTTAATAAATGGTGCTGGGAAAACTGGCTAGCCATATGTAGAAAGCTGAAACTGGATCCCTTCCTTACACCTTATACAAAAATCAATTCAAGATGGATTAAAGACTTAAATGTTAGACCTAAAACAATAAAAACCCTAGAAGAAAACCTAGGCAATACCATTCAGGACATAGGCATGGGCAAGGACTTCATGTCTAAAACACCAAAAGCAATGGCAACAAAAGCCAAAATTGACGAATGGGATCTAATTAAACTAAAGAGCTTCTGCACAGCAAAAGAAACTACCATCAGAGTGAACCGGCAACCTACAGAATGGGAGAGAATTTTTGCAATCTACTCATCTGACAAAGGGCTAATATCCAGAATCTACGATGAACTCAAACCAATTTACAAGAAAAAAACAACCCCATCAAAAAGTGGGTGAAGGATATGAACAGACACTTCTCAAAAGAAGACATTTATGCAGCCAAAAAACACATGAAGAAATGCTCATCATCACTGGCCATCAGAGAAATGCAAATCAAAACCAGAAGAAGATACTATCTCATACCAGTTAGAATGGCGATCATTAAAAAGTCAGGAAACAACAGGTGCTGGAGAGGATGTGGAGAAATAGGAACATTTTTACACTGTTGGTGGGACTGTAAACTAGTTCAACCATTGTGGAAGTCAGTGTGGCGATTCCTCAGGGATCTAGAACTAGAAATACCATTTGACCCAGCCATCCCATTACTGGGTATATACCCAAAGGATTATAAATCATGCTGCTATAAAGACACATGCACACGTATGTTTATTGCGGCACTATTCACGATAGCAAAGACTTGGAACCAACCCAAATGTCCAACAATGATAGACTGGATTAAGAAAATGTGGCACATATATACCATGGAATACTATGCAGCCATAAAAAAGGATGAGTTCATGTCCTTTATAGGGACATGGATGAAACTGGAAACCATCATTCTCAGCAAACTATCTCAAGGACAAGAAACCAAACACTGCATGTTCTCACTCATAGGTGGGTATTGAACAATGACAACACATGGACACAGGAAGGGGAACATCACACTCCGGGGACTGTTGTGGGGTGGGGGGAGCGGGGAGGGATAGCATTAGGAGATATACCTAATGCTAAATGATGAGTTAATGGGTGCAGCACACCAACATGGCACATGTATACATATGTAACAAACCTGCACATTGTGCACATGTACCCTAAAACTTAAAGTATAATAATAACAAAATTAAAAAAAAATTCCTGATAGTGGAAAACCAAATACTGCATGTTCTCACTTATAAGTGGGTGCTAAGCATTGAGTACACATGGACACAAAGAAGGGAACAACAGACACTGAGGCCTATTTGAGGGTGGAGGGTAGAGGGTGGGAGGAGGAGGAGGATGAGGATTGAAAAGCTGATTCAGTATGATGATGATTACTTGGATGACAAAATTATCTGTACCCCAAGCCCCCATGACATGCAATTCCCCCATGTAACAAATCTGAACATGTACCCCTTGAACCTAAGATAGAAGTTGGAAAGAAAAGAAATCCCTGATGTTTATATAGCTCCCTATTGAAGCTCACTGTCATACTATGAGTTGAGAGTTGTTAATGTAGGCATAGTCTTTAAGGAATAAAGTTACTAATGAGAAAATATAATGCAAGATAGAATTCTACTTTAGAATTAGTAGGTTTTTTTCTTTTCTTTTTTTTTGAGATGGAGTCTGGCTCTGTCACCCAGGCTGGAGTGCAGTGGCACGATCTGGGCTCACTGCAAGCTCCACCTCCCGGGTTCACGCCATTTTCCTGCCTCAGCCTCCTGAGTAGCTGGGACTACAGGCGCCTGCCACCACGCCCGGCTAATGTTTTTGTAGTTTTTTAGTAGAGATGGGGTTTCACCGTGTTAGCCAGGATGTTCTCCATCTCCTGACCTCATTATCTGCCCGCCTCGGCCTCCCAAAGTGCTGGGATTACAGGCGTGAGTCACTGTGCCCGGCCTAGAATTAGTAGTTTTATGATAAGTTGGAGTCACCTGAAATTGTTATTATCAATGCCATACTATAATATGATGACTTGAGCTGAAGCACATAGATACCCAAGAGATTAGAATCTTTGATCCATTTTTAGAAAGCTACAATAACCAAATGTGTTTCTGGAGAAATTTATTTAAATAAAGTCCCTTAATCCTAGTGTATTAAATCAAATCAAGCATACTAATCAACATTTTTGATTCAGTGATATAGAAAAATATAAAAGGAAAGACAAAAGACATGTTGAAAAGTATAGGATGACTGAATTGACAAGGTTTATAAACATTGGCTTTTTGCTCTGTATTAATGAACCAAAAATAGAGCTACATATGGTTTCCACTTTTATTATCATTCAATGTTGTGTTTATTTAAAGAAGAGAAGATTTTTCTAACCCAGAGAGTGAGAGAAAATCTTTACAACCAATACATCCAACAAAGGACTAATATCCAGAATCTGTAGGGAACTCAAAGAAATTAGCAAGAAAAAACCAAACAATCCCATCAAAAAGTGGGCTAAGGACATGAATAGACAATTCTCAAAAGAAGATATAAAAATGGCCAACAAACATATGAAAAAATGCTCAACATCACTAATGATCAGGGAAATGCAAATCAAAACCACAATGTGATACCACCTTATTCCTGCAAGAGTGGCCATAATCAAAAAATAAAAAAAATAAATGTTGATGTGGATGCAGTGAAAAGGGAACACTTCTACACTGCTGGAGGGAATGTAAACTAGTACAACCACTATGGAAAACAGTGTGGGGATCCTTAAAGAACAAAAAGTAGAACTATCATTTGATCCAGCAATTCCACAACTGGATATCTACCAGAGGAAAAGAAGTCATAATACAAAAAAGATACTTGGCACATGCATATTTACAGCAGCACGATTTGCAATTGCAAAAATATGGAACCACCCCAAATACCCATCAATCAACTTGTGGATAAAGAAACTGTAGTATACATATACAATAGAATACTACTCAGCCATAAAAAGGAATGAATTAATGGAATTTGCAGCAACCTGGATGGAATTGGACACCATTATTTTAAGTGAAGTAACTCAGGAAAGGAAAATCAAATATCGTATGTTCTCACTCGTAAGTAGGAGCTAAGCTGAGAATGCAAAGGCATAAGAAAGATACAAGGGACTTTCAGGACTCGGGGAAAGGGGGAGGGGGGTGAGGAATAAAAGGCTACAAATTGGGTTCAGTGTATACTGCTCGGGTCGTGGGTGCACCAAAATCTCACAAATCACCACTAAATAACTTATTCATGTAACCAAATACCCAAATACCACCTGTTCTCTGAAAACCTATGGAAATAATTTTTTTAAAGTAGATTTTTCTAACCAACACCTACCTCGAATTACAAAACCAAAGGTATTGCCTTCTTTATGTAATGTGACCTCCACTGTTCGGAAAATAACACTTGATCCTTGCACAGCTGAATAAAGGAAAGAGAGAAGGAAATATAACTTGTAAGTCATCATAACATTTCTAAATCATTCAATGTGGCATAAAATATTACAGATCACTGTTGCAAATAAGTTTTGAGTAATAAGCAACAATTCCTTTTCAAAGAAAGTGTTTAAAAAACTGTAATAACATAAAAATACCATAAAACAGTCATCTGTATAAGTGACTCATATAGATACAAGTGGAACCAAAATCATAGCTAGTTCATTTCCTTCTATATAGTTCGTTTCTAGATAAGAGGGGGATATTTACATTGTTTAAACTCTACCTAACAAGAGAGACAATATTTATATAAGTAGAATTGTTTTCCTTTTGTAAAATGCAAAAACAATATTTTTGTAACACTTGTACAATAACTTCTGTATTTATTTTTATTTTGCAGCTGGCACAGGAAGAAAAATTATCATTCTCAGATTGCTATCAACAATTAGGCTGATGCTAATAGATGTTCTGACATATAAATAGTTATTAAACTAAGACACAGCAACCCAAATGAAACTTAGAGGGCAAAAGAAATTCTAAGTACATTCAAAATACTACCACTATCTAAGAAACTACAGATTGACTTAATTTTACTTGATACATTATGCTTATGTTGTGTTTGCATGATTATCACTTTCATTTAACGAAATGGAATTGTATTGTCAAGCTGCAATCTCTAGTCACATTACATACATGTATGATGGTATAAGGTATATGAAGGTACATTTACTAAAATATTCTGTAAGATTGCTTACAAGAACCTGTTGAGTCATTCTAGTTGTACTATATACACTATTTCTGCATGAAAAAAACTCATAAAACTTCCACAAATTGGTATTTTATCATTATGCACATAGAAATGTTTTTATTCATAGAGACTTGTAATGTGTAGGAGAATTTTAGATCTTTATCTTGAATTTGTACCTAGTTAATACCATGTTCATTACCAAGTAACACATTTTTTTACATTGCTACTAGATCCTGCAGGGTTTATTAGAAAAAACTATCAGCAAAAAGTATACAGTCAGGCCAGGTGTGGTGGCTCACGCCTGTAATCCCAGCACTTTGGGATGCCAAGGCGGGTGGATCACAAGGTCAGGAATTCAAGGCCAGCCTCGCTAAGATCGTGAAACCTCATCTCTACTAAAAATACAAAAATCAGCTGGGCGTGGTGGAAGACGCCTGTAATCCCAGCTACTTTGGAGGCTGAGGCAGGAGAATCACTTGAACCCGCGGGGGCGGAGGTTGCAGTGAGCTGAGATCGTGCCACTGCACTCCAGCCTGGGTGACAGAGTGAGACTCTGTCTCAAAAAAAAAAAAAAAAATATATATATATATATATACACACACATACATATACATATATACATATATACACACACACAGAGGCAGAATCCAAAGGCATTGTTTAAAAAAACTTTTCTTACAGAAATAGCAAGTAGTTTTAGGCTTTAATTACAATTATTTTTAATTATCAGAAATTCTGAACCCTCAAGGGAAGAAACATGATTAAGAAAAGTACACATTTAAATTCATAAAACTGTCCACTATCTGGCTGGGACATAAAGTACATTAAAAATTTGGATCGGCTGAAAAACAACATAAACCTACAGTTCAAAAATGTTTTGGTATACTGCTGATTTAATTAAATGTCATATTCTTGCTATCAGGGGAATTTCAGCTTAGACTAATCAACTAGGAACAGTACTCACAAACAGATGAAAGTGTTGAGGTACAGTTTTAATTAAACAAAAAAAATTGAGTTCATTCCAAATATTTTCTTATTTCCATGGCCCAACAAGCCACTTGAAGAAATTGGTTAAGAAAATGATTTTTTTTTTGTTCTCTTGGTAAGTGAGGAAAGGAAAGGATATGGAAAGAAATAATTAATAAGTATTTACTGTGTGCTCAGAACTCTGCAAAAATGGTTTACACATATTATTTCATTTACTCAATAAATCAGCTTTCAATGACATATAATTGAATTCTAATTCTGGGCCACCTGTCCTTGTTGGCTGGGTATCTGTTATGGGAATGCAAAGTACTGCAATTTTGATTTTGCTTTAGCTAAATCTTGCTGACTATAAAATCTTACAATCAAATTTAAAGTCAATATAAAGGCTCTGTATTTTCTACAGCTTTAGATTATCTATGCTATTGTTCTCCATCATTTACAAAGATAAATTTGAATGTTGACTGCGTTTTAATACAATTAATGAAATAGATTTGGTCTTTATTGTTTTTATTTGCATGGCTGGCTCTTCATGATTGGGTTTTCACGTGCAGTACCAGACATCCTGCATTGCCATGCAAATTTTACTAATGACTCATACATATGTATGTGTACACAAAGTTCCAATTAAGGCGCTTACCCAAAAGATCAAAAAGTAGGTAGAAACCAAATTCACAATGCAAAAATTCTCCTCGGTCTTTCAGTTGTGCTGTTGTCCCTTCTTTCTACATGTGGATATGCATGTACTTCTACATAGTTATTTTCCTATGGTAGATGAGGTTTTTGAAATTACAAACTCCTTCCCTGCCTCCCTATTCCCTGTCTCAGTAGGAGTTGTGAACTTTCCTACCTCATTATGCTGTACTTGCCCATGTGACTTACTTTTGCCACTAGGATGTTAACAGACACAAGCAGAGGCTGGAATTGCACTTACATGGTTGTGCTTGTCCTGTTTTCCCTCTGCCATTGCCACAAGAAGTGCTTCCTCCAGGTAGCTGCTGCTCCCTCAGACTGAATCCCAGAGTAAATCACATGGAGGAGGCCTGAGACTCTTTCTCCCTCTCTCCTCCTCCACTTCACCACCACCACCACCACCACCACCACCACCACCACCACCACCACCACCACCACCACCACCACCACCACCACCACCACCATCATCTGTCTATTTTAGAACTGAGAAGTCAGAAGCCTGTCACAGGGACATGCTTTAACACATTTATTTGAGTTAAAAATGACTCCTTAGGATAGAAAGGTCATCTGAGTTAGCTAATGGAGTAACAGTGAAGATTGCCTTTGCCAATCAGATTATAGGGCAGACTGTTTTTCATTAAATGAAGTAAATCTGTAGCTCCAAGGTTTGCATGAAAACAGAATCTAAAGACAGATAAAATATCTTTAGACAATATGCTAGGAATTGCATCCTTTCTAACTATTCATGCTTATGATAATTTTAGGTGTTAACTAAAAATGGATGAGAATTATGTAACATTTCAAAATTCTTTAAGAGTTAAGTGACCAAAAAATTTGAAGGCACTGCTCTAGACCAAATTTTTATTTTTATTATTTATTTATTTTTAATTGAGACAGGGCCTTTCTATGTTGCCCAGGGTGGTCTTAAACTCCTGGGCTCAAGGGATCCTCCTGCCTCAGCCTCCCAAAGTGCTAGGATTACAGGTGTAAGCCACCACAGCTAGCCTAGACCAGCTTTTAATACATAAATATCGGGCCGGGCGTGGTGGCTCATGCCTGTCATCCCAGCACTTTAGGAGGCTGAGGCAGGTGATCACCTGAGGTCAGGAGTTTGAGACCAGCCTGGTCAATGTGGTGAAACCCCGTCTCTACTAAAAATATAAAAATTAGCCGGACATAATGGCGGGCACCTGTAATCCCAGCTACTCAGGAGGCTGAGGCAGGAGAATTGCTTGAACCTGAGAGGTGGAGGTTGCAGTGAGCCGAGATTGTGCCACTGCACTCCGGCCTGGGTGACAAGAGCGAAACTCCATCTCAAAACAAACAAACAAAAATACATAAATATCTAAGATACAGGTTGGTAATATTCTCTCTAAACACAGTCTCAAAGAATCACATAATTTTAAAGTCAGAAAGAGCTTTAGAGCTTATATAGACCATTTTATTTTCATAAAGAAACTGAATCTTAGAAAGGGCCAAGGTCAAACCAGTGTTCTTCTATCAGATTACACACACACACACACACACACACACACACACTCTCTCTCTCTCTCTTTTTTCTGGTTCTTTCTGAACTCTGTGGTTAGCTGAGACTCAAACTGCTGTGATCCTGAGAGAGCTACCAGTCTTGGCCTTGGGTCGCTTGTCTTTTAGCAGTCAGTTCTCCTTATGGACCTTCAGGTGTGGATGGCCTGTTTCTGCTCTAGCTGTCCGAGCGAAGTGAAAAGGGAACTTATTAATTCCTTCAACCACTCTCAACTCAAGTATCCTATTACTTTCTTCAAATATAGTAGAAAGAGACAGATTAGTCTTGGAGAATAGACCCCTTTTGATTTCCGTCACAACAATTCACACTTTTGTGTTTAAAAATATTTTGCCCCTTTTCCATCAGCCTTATTGTATGACAGAGAAAAAGATGGTACTGCGTAATGACCAAGTCACGATAGGTTTTAACTCCTAAACATTTCTGATACTCATCTCCTTTAACTCTACTAATGCTATTTTTATTTAGGATATCACTTCTCTTTTGGAAAATTGTAACAGTCTTTGGGCTTATAGCCTCTGGTCTTTTCTCTATTTTGCCTCCTACAATGATAAATCTAAATACTCAGATCTTATGATGCTGTTCTCCTTTAAGGGCTCCTCACGGCCCACTGGATGCCAAGCTCCAACAATATGGCTTATAAGGCCATATTATACACTATTTAAATTCTCATTTGGTCCTCGTGTGCCTCATTGGCCTCATCTATCTCCAAGCCCCCTCTTTCTTTGTCCCTCTTTTTCCGTCTTTCTCCCTCTTTCTCTCTTCCCTCCCTCCCTTCCTTCCTTCTGTCCGTTCTTCCTTCTCTCTCTTTCTCTCTTTTTGAGATGGAGTCTTGCTCTGTTGCCCATGCTGGAGTGCAGTGGCATAATCTCGGCTCACCACAACCTCTGCCTCCCAGGTTCAAGTGATTCTCCTGCCTCAGCCTCCCAAATAGCTGGGATTACTGGCGCCCACCACCATGCCTGGCTAATTTTTGTGTTTTTAGTAGATACAGGGTTTCACCGTGTTGGCCAGGCTGGTCTCGAGCTCCTGAACTCAAGTGATCCATCTGCCTTGGCCTCCCAAAGTGCTGGGATTACAGGCGTCAGCCACCACACCTCTCTGTCTTTCCCTATCTGTTTGTAGTTTAACTGTGGGCTGGGCTGTCATCTTCCCTTTGCGCTGCACCCTTTGTCTGAAATATTCCTCTTCCCACCTGGCTAGCATGACCTCCTTTAAGTCTTCCTGGAAACGCCTAGCTCTGAATCACCCACAACACTGGACAAATCTTCACTATTGGCCTTTGCCTAAAAGCTATACTTAGAGTTTCTTTTAGGAAGGGGTTGTGTTTTATTGATATTCATATCCCCAGAGGAATACAGATGTATAATCAAAGAGCATTAGCTCTAGATAACTGGTTTCTCTTATGTCTTTGGCAATGGTTTGAGAGAGTAATTTCAAAGCAAACTGACTCATTTAAAGTTAAAAAAAAAAAACAGTACTTTCAGTATAATAATGTAATAATGGTAATAAGGCTAATATTATTAGTTACTTACAAAGTGTTTGATAATGGTCTCAATAATGATTATGTGATTATAACATTTAATCATTACAAAAATCCTGCAACTACTATAGCTATTTTATAGATTAGAAACTGAAGGCTCAGAGAATTTAAATAACATGCCCAAGGTCACAAAGACAGAAATGAGCAAAGCTGCCATTTAACTACTGACACAGTCTAAGCCTTTACACTCTATTTTATTGCCTAGTCTTGCTGAAAACGAAAAAATGTTGTAGCAAGGTTTGTGAACATAGTCTTAAATTGATTTTGTTACAAAATGACCACTAAATCTTTGGTGTTAGATTTTATGTGAAGAATACGAACTTGTGACTGATTATGCACATGCTTCCTGAGTACTGTAATCTGGTCCCCAAGCTTCGAACACCATCTATATTCCCATTACTCTCAAATGTATATTTACAGTACAGATCTTTTTCTCAAACTCCAAATCATATCTTCAGGTCTTGACATTTCCTCTTGCATGTCAAATAGGCACCTCAAATGTAGTATTTCAAGCCATGAACTGCTGATCTTTCCCTCACAAATCAGCTCTGCCCACATTCTTATCCATTCCTATTAATGGATACTCTGTCCTTCCAGCTGCTCATGCTCAAAACCTTGGGGTTAACTTTGACTCCTCTTTTTCTGCACAACTCACAATCCATTAGGCAATCCTGTAGGCTCTCCCTTCAGAACAGATCTGGAATCTGACTGCTTTTCACTGTCTCCACCGCCATCTCTCACATGGATCACTGTAACTGCCTTCCAGCTCATCTACCAGCTTCTACCCTGGTCTCTTACAGTCTATTGTCAACACAGCAGCCAGAGAGCCTCTGAAAACAAATCACATCATGTCACTCCTCTGCCCCAAACCATATAGTGACTTCCTGTATCATTCAGAGAAAAACTTAAGGTCCTCCCAATGGCCTACAGGGATACCCCACCCCCTTACATTTCTGACCCCATTTCCTAATTCTCTTACTGCTCATTCTGCTATAGCCACACTGTCCTCCTTAATGTTTCTATAACAACCATAAGTATATTCCTGCCTTTTGGTCTTAGCAATGACTGTTCATTCTTCCTGGAACTCTTTTCCCCCAGAAATCCATACAACCAACTCCCTCACCTCCTTCACAAGTCATTGACTAATCTCACATTCTCAATGATGCTGTCCTAACCACCTATTTGCAATTGTATTCCCACCCTGATCCCAGTGCTCTCAATCCCTCTCCTTGCACTGCTTTTTCGCATAGCATTCATAGTATTCATACTGTATAATTATTTATTATGGTTTTATTTTATTATCTGTCTTCTGCTACAATATAAACTCTACTCATGTTCCCCAAGCTCCTAGTACATAGTGGTGGCTGGAACATAGTAAATGCTCAGTAAGTCATTGCTGAACAAATGAATTCTACCAACTCTTCATAATCAACCTGAGTTCTCATTAGTATGGAAGAGCAAAAAGCTATCTCAGGGTAGCATCCATGTTCATAGCTAATAATAGGAGAGGTGGTGCTAGAACAGCATAAACGCTGGGCAGCAGTCATATATCAGTATACCTCACAATGAATATGCATATGGACTTTGGAGTCAGGCAGCCCGGATTCAGATATTGAATCCAGGCTTTGTAAAATGAGAAAAAAAAAATGCCTATCTTGTAGTGTTGATTGCCTTTTTATTGAAAACTTTGATAGTGCCAGGCACTATTCTAAATGTTTTCCAAATACTAACTTAGTTAATCCTCATAACAAATCTATGAGTAAGAACTAATAATATTCGCATTTTACAGATGTGGAAACTAAGACATAGAAAGTGTAAGTAACTTTCTCAAAGGCATGTAGCTAGTAAAATGTGGAGCTGGGATTTGAACCTGTCTATTTGATACTAAAGTTCATCTCTGCTATGCTGACACTCCTTGTGGAAAGGATTAAATAATTCAGTGCAAGTCAAGTTCTTTGTAATGCCAGACATTTGGTACAATCAAAATCTGTTGGCTACTGCTGTTATAATTACTATTATTACTACTAGACAATATGTGTTCTGAAGCTATTTTCATGCTTCAGAAATGGATATATCATATATATATATATATATGTATACCTACTATGTACCCACAGAAATTAAAAATTAAAAATTAAAAAAGAAATTAACGTATCCATAAAGAACCAATATAAAACATACTAAATATGCTTTTCCTAAACCTAGTCACTAAGTACAAAACCTGGATGGTACTTATTGCACAGAACTTACAAACATGTTGAATTAAAATAGCTTAGGTGGCAAACAGAACATGGGCCCTTCATAATTTCATTGTTAGTGATGCCTTTTTAAATTCTTCCTGAGTAGGTTGTAAGTTTTCCAATTCAAATAATTTTTAAATACTAAGAAAGTTGGCTTTGCCATTCCTGTAATGAGATATTGATGGCAAAGGGAAAAAATTCAGAAGCTGATTTTGCTTTGGAAAAACTGGTGCCGCAGTTTTATTTTCTGTGGTTTCAGTTACCTCCAATTAACAGCATTCTGAAAATATTAAGTAGACAATTCCAGAAATAAACCATTCCTAAGTTTTAAATTGTGTGCTGTTAGGAGTAGTGTGATGATAATCTCACATTGTCTGCTCTATCCATCTGGATGTCTGGCACATTCACGCTGTTTACACTACCTGCCTTAGTCACTTTGTTGCCGTCTTTGGTATCAGATTGGCTGTTGTGTTCTTGCTGTACTTTTTTTTTTTTTTTAAACAGGGTTTTGCTCTGTCACCTAGGCTGGAGTGCAATGACACAATCATAGCTCACTGCAGCCTCGACCTTCTGGGCTCAAGGAATCCTTCTGCCTCAGCCTCCCAAGTAGCTGGGACTACAGGCATATGCCACCATGCCCGACTAATCTTTTTTTGGTAGAAACATGGTCTCATTTTGTCACCCAGGCTGGTCTTCAACTCCTGGCTTCAAGTGATCCTCCCGCCTCAGCCTTCCAAAGTGCTGGGATTACAGGCATATGCCACCATGCCTAGCCCTTGCAGTACTTGTGTTCAAGGAACCCTTATTTTACTTAATAATGGCTGAAAGCACAAGAGTAGTGAGATTGGCATATTGATATAATTATTCCATTTTATTAATGTTGTGTGTGTTTGTTTTTCTGAGACAGGGCCTTGCTATGTCCCCCAGGCTGGATGGCAGTGGCGTGATCATGTCTCACTGCAGCCTCAACATCTTGGGCTCAAGCAATCTTCCCACTTTAACCTCCTGAGTAACTGGGACTACAGGTTTGCACCACTATGCCCGACTAATTTTTCTATTTTTTGTGGAGGTGGGGCGTTGCCATGTTGCCCAGGCTGGTCTCGAACCGCTGGGCTCAAGCAATCCTCCTGCCTCAGCCTCCCAAAGTGCTAGGATTATAGACGTGAGCCACCGCGCCCAGCCAGTTATTGTTGTCAATGTCTTACTGTGCCTAATTTATCAATTAAACTTTATCATAAGTATGTATGTATAGAAAAAAACCTGATATATATAGGGTTTGGTATTATGAGCAGTTTTAGGCATCCACTGGGGTTCTTGGAATGTATCCCCTATGGATAAGGGAGGCTACTGTACTTACAGACCGGCGGAAGCTCGTACTCTACTTCAAGAACCACTCTTTCTCCCACATTCTTCAGCAAGCTGATGATCTCGTCATGGCGGAATTTGGCCAGGTTGATTCCATTCACTGCTTTGATGTAGTCACCCACATCCAGCTGGTCACTTCTGCAAAATAGACAATGTTGTTTCAGCAGACCCACACTCTCCATAGGCCAGTCTGACTATATTTCCACTTTCCCTTCATGGTAAGCATGCAAGTGTAGAAGCAAGCCTAGAAGGCTGACAGCAGAAGTCCCTGCCTCCTAGGAGACGGTGGGCCCTTAAGGGTAAGAGTACAGCTGAAGTCAGATGAGAGCCAGGGATCCCTTTTACTCATGCAGCCTGTGATACCTTGGAAGTCCTGCTCTGATTCTGCCACTATCTCTGATTTTTTTCCTTTCTGCCTGTTTTACTTTTAAAAGCACCATAAAACAAAATCAAGAGAAGCTTTTTTTTTTTTTTTCAGTTCTTTGCCCTAAACCAGTTGGTTCTCTGGGATGGGATCCAGATCCTAGACACAACACATGTCTTTTTATTCTCAATCCCTCTTGTTTTTGCTGCCTCCCTTTTGTACATTTCACCTCTTTCAATAACTTCACTGGGAGTTTGTCCAGGACTAAGGAAAGGGTCAGCTTATTTTGCTATTTATTGCTTACAGCAGGATTGATAAGAAGAGTATTGGTGAAGGAGAAATCACAATGCAAATATTGGGTTTCAGTAACATTCTTGTCTCTCTATACCACCATAAGAGAATATTGGCTGCTCTTGGACTTTAGTCAAACTCCGTTTCTAAACCAAGAGCAGGTAGCAAGACCAATAATAAGAGTTAAAATTCATGTCACTGATAAGGACCTTCAATAACATTTTCTCCCAAAATAGAAATAGCTAATGCATTTATTTTATATATAAATCCAGCTCCAATCATTCCTCCTTCAAAGAGCCTCCGAATCTGCTCCAGTCTGCAGCACATGCATGGCCCTTACCTCACTTTCCTGACACTTATGTCAACTTAACCGCCTAATGCTCTGTAATAACTTCTGTGCTGTTGCTTTTTGCTATCATGCAATGCCATTTTTGCTCCCAAATGTTTCATGTTTTTTATGCCTAATCTCCACTAATAGATTGTGAGCCCCTTTAGACAAGGATCTCATCTTTAATTATTCTGATTTACTACCTTCAAAATGGTAGTGCCTTTGTAACAGTGACTATTTGGTGATTTTTAATTCTCAATATAACTGGCACAGTAATACTTTTAATTACAGAATTAATACAACTGAAAATGCTGCCCTCTCCTCCATTCACACTTGCCTTAAGGGAGAGATATAAAGAAGCTCTGAAGACTTATGAACCCCTAGCATCATGAACTGGCCATGATTGTTATAAAATAAAGGAGGTTGTGGGTGTGGAAAGATGCTTCTTAAAAGCCTAAAGAAAGCAGATTGAGGTGCTTGTGTCCACACCAGCCTCCCTTACAAACAATAACTTCTGATCATGGAGGCAATCCACTGGATTAAGTTTATAAATTGTACAAACAGGTTGATCATTAAAATTAATCACAAAAATCACCACTTCAGATGACATTTTATGGGGCAAGAACTCAGATTTAACCTGGAATTATGTGGATATGAATATTGGTGGCCAGAATTTAAGGTACTTTGGCCTCACTTTTATTTTTTATTTTTACTTATTTATTTATTTATTTGAGACGGAGTTTCGCTGCTGTTGTCCAGGCTGGAGTGCAATGGCACAATCTTAGTTCACTGCAACCTCTGCCTCCTGGGCGGATTCAAGTGATTCTCCTGCCTCAGCCTCCCAAGTAGCTGGGATTACAGGCATGTGCCACCACAACTGACTTTTTTTTTAAAATTTTTTTTTAAAATTTTTTTAGTAGAGATGGGTTTCACCATGTTGGTCAAGCTGGTCTCGAACTCCTGACCTCAGGTGATTCACCTGCCTTGGCCTCCCAATGTGCTGGGATTACAGGCATGAGTCACTGCCCAGCCTGGCCTCATTTTTAATGAAACCTGATCTTCTGTCCCCTTTTTCTGAGGCAGATTTAGAATGTATCTCAAGGAAGCCCACCCCTGCCCAGTATCCAGGACATTCTGCCTTTGGCAATAACGAGTGGAATTTGCAGTTCATGGAAAGAAAGACAGGTGAGACCTCCTCCTCTAAGCCTTCTGTCCTTTCAGAAACCAACTCTTTAAAATCTCACAGGTAGAAAAGGAGAGAGGATGTGGGATAAACAAAATTTTCACTGAAAACTCAGAGTTAGGTCTCCCATTCTTTCTAGGGTAGCCATGTCCCTCTCTGGCACTTTTCCCCATTCACATTATATGGGTCATCTGTTTCACATTTAGATGATTGGAGTGTCTCCTTCCCACTGCAGCTTGTCTGCTGTTCAGTGGCACATTCGCAGACAAGATTCACATAGGCTTTTTGAAATTAAAATCTTATGAGGGCCTGGCAGCTCCTGAGATGACACAAGAACCTCCCTGGTGAGTGCAGCCTAGGCTAGAACAGCCACATGGGCAGACCTGGGGAACAGCTTCTGAAACGTGCCCCACTGTGCTTCTGCTGGCCTGTGCTGCCTGGCAGATGGCAGCTGTCATTTATTTATTAGTGACCACTTTTGATGGAGCTTTAATTTTTGAATTAATTACACCCTGTGCTCCTTTCAGTAGATTTCCCCAAGAGGCAGTTACCTAGCAGCAATTCCTCCTTGCCGCAGATTAGATACTCTTGGCTTGCCATCCTTATCAATTCCTCCCGATACTGTCAGACCCAGGGTAGTGCCTTCCTTCTTCATCAGCTCGACGACTGTGGAGCCCTTGAATTCCTCTGTTAAAAGAAAAGCATTTGCCTTATTAAAATGAGAGTAGAATCACCAATGTCATTTTGTGTATGGTTAAGTGACTCCTCCCCAGAAGTTCTTTCCACTTTTTCTTTTATGAGAAAAGATATTTATGGCCTCCTTCCATTGTAATTTGCAGAATATTTCATAAAGATGTGCATGCAGGTAATGCTGAGGCAGATATTCTATTAGAGGTTATGAAAATGGGCACTGGTGGGGTATTCACTCCAGGTTGACAATAAATAGTCCAAATTGTCTTATGTACAAATAATATTCACCCTTTATTTTCTGCCATTCTCAGGTGACATTCTCTGGTTTCTCTCCTTGTAACTCCAATGGGAACAATTAAAAGTTGTAGAGTAAGGAATTAGAACAGAATTTTAGATGATAATATGAACATACATAGCACAGTGGCACACTCCAAGTTCATGGTATGTCTCAGGTTAGGAAGCCAACTGAAAGGAGAAGAGCGCTTTCTACAGGTTCTAGAAAAATATTATTGACTTTACTTTCTTTGTCTTTCAAAAACAAAGTATAATGGCTTATGTAACAACTCATATCATTCTTGCAGAATATGTCACAGTATGGCAAGGCAGGATTGATCCTCAGAATTTCCAGGTAACTGACATAAATCTTTCATTCTCTACTTACGAAATTTTAAAATTTCACAGATCTTGTGGGGATAATATCTATATAGCAAGATAGAACTCAACTCTTTTGATTTTAGTCAGAGCAGAAGGTAAGAAAACTGTAACAATATCCTTCCCTTCAAAAATGAAAATGAGTAGAGTCAATATTTACCGTCCAGAGGTTAATTAGGATAAATGCTGTTTTAAAATTCTCTGTGATGTTATTCCCCTATCTGCAAATATATTTTCTTGGTAGGGATGGGGAAATTGTCCAATTTTCCAACTTCTCCTAAATTAAGTTACACATTTCAGGGGTAATGAACTTCTAGAACATTAAAGACGCATATTAAAATGCAAAAACAAACTCGCTCTTTCAAAGTGAAATTAAAAAAAAGATTATTTGCACACCTTAACCCTTTCCCTAATTACACAGTTATTTATAATGTTGAAAATATTTATAAATGTGTATCATAAAGGTTTTTAAATTGCTGCTGCTAGTACATTATCCTACTAGCCAATGAAAAAATGAAATTACATTAGGTAAGGAAACAGTATCTCAACTGATCTAGTGAGGAGAACAGAGTACTTGGGGGAAGAAGGCTGGGGACGGCAGGCTACTTATTTCCTCAGCAGCCTAGAGAATGTCCTTCAAGGCAGGGCTTTTGAGTTTGCCAGCTCCTGTGACTTTAACATCCCAGCATACCATCACTGGAATCCTGCCTTTTCATGGCAGTCTCATGACACTATATACATAAGTCATTATTGTCTTTTAAAGTAGAAGCCAAGGAGGAGTCTGAGCGTGTATGATGTCGGCTTCATCTACTACATTTTGTATGACAGACCAAATAAAAATTGAAATTCACGAATGAAAATTCTTGTCAAGTGCATGAAAGTACAGGACCTTTTACATCATTTACCAGAAACATCTGTAACAAAATTCTATCACTGTGTGCACTTCCCTTGTGCTACTTAAAACAAAACAAAGCAACCCCCAGAAATCTCATGAAAACATATGTAGGTTCAACTGATATTGAAGACATCACCTTAATAAACAATCCCTCTAAACCCTTGTTGGCAGAAGGCTAGGTATAAATTTTTTTAAAATAAAGTTAATAATTAAAGTAACCAAAATGACATAGATGATGACCGTTCATATTAAAGAGATATAATGTGCCCAACAATTTTGCCAACAAAAAGATTCTTTGCATCTTCTTTAAATATGCAGAGTATCCTATATATTTAGACATCTGATTATAGAACTTTACATGTAGAGTTGGAAGCATAGTTTTTTTTAAGTGCTTATCTTAAAGGTCTATCCAATTTTCATGAAGAAGCAACTCTAAAATACTAACACCAGGCATGTGAGAAGTAAGTTTCTATTCATAAAAATTTTCTTTCTACTCCAAGTTTTCAAGGACATGCTTCCTGCATAAAATAGGATGCACGGGTACAGCCTTATGGGAGGCAGACAATGTCATTTTCTCCAGAAGGAACCCAGGTGCTTCCTGGGCTTCTGGCTGAATCCTGAAAATCTAGAAAAGCTCAATTATTTTAGTTTAATTTCATCATTATTAGAATATAAATTCATCGATCTGGCTACTTTTTCAACTGATACTAGTCAATTACCCTATCATTTAAAAACATTTCAAATGTTTTCCTAAGAGCTAATTTTAATAATGTGAAATTGAGAAAATATTCCTGCACCAGTTAATTGAGTAATTTGTGCACTCATTGATTCAAGCACGTATTGAATGCCTACTCTGAGTCAGACAATAAAACTCAAAGATGGAAAAAGCAAAGGCCATTATCCTCAAGATGGGCCACAGCCTAGTCAAAGAGGCAACGTCACAGACCACTGTGCCATACAGCATGAGTTGTAGGGAAGCAGCCACAGAGAAGATGGTCCAGGCAACAACGTAGAGCGAAGGCCTGAGATTCCAAATGCACCATCTATTTTACAATTTTGTCTTCTAGCCAATCTGCTGTACTTATCGACCAGGGTTAGCTGAGCAGAGCAGACCAAAGAAGGAATATAAATTAGGCAAAACTCAGCAGTAAAGATAGAACATACTTGCAAGAAAATTTGCTGAATCGCAAGAATGGTAACTGCCAATAAGTATCTCTGGTCCCAGAAGAATTGACTAAATCTTTTATGGATGTTCCTGTAGGGGGTGGGAGAGAAGTGGTCTGGAAAGAAAGGAACCTGCTTTTGGAGTTTGCTTTTGGCTCACCTGAAGTTTCCACTTGGCTAATTAATCATTTAATACCCTTTTTGGTGTTTAATGTCTGCATAGTGATCTAATGAAGACAGAAGAAATGAAGACAGATGCATTCATTTGCATGAGTTCACTTATATATCAAGGCTTACTGAACAAACACTGTGGTAAAACAGTGGAACTTGGGCAAGTCAATATGTACTGATGATTTCTTTCTTTTGTGATTTAAATTGCAAATATCACTCCCTCAATTAAGAGGACCTTGTAGCGAGCACGGTAATCTCTTTCAATTAGCAAGCAGCACAGGCAACAGATGATGTCTAACTAGTGAGGAAGGAAATGGTTCTGAATTTGACTTTTTCCTTAATCATCATATTTATTTATCTTAGAAAATAAATGGTATAGGTTTACATCTATACCATTACTTACTCAACATAAATGAACAGAATCCCACTGATGAAATGAAATTTAGTTTGCTGTTTTTCTTTGTGTTTGTAATTCAATCTTTTTAATTACTGAACTCCAGAAATTTTTAAGAAAAGTAACAGTGATGGTTGGCAAACACAAGAGAATTATGAAAAGTTCTTACAAACAAATAAGGATATTTAAAAACATAGATGGTTATACAATTAATATGCATAAAACTATATCCTTTATATAGACAAACAACAGCCAGTAAAAGGTTATTATAGAAGAGAAGGCCCCATTTACAATAGCCAAAAGGTAAAATCCCTGGAAAAAACTTAACGAAACTGTGCAAGATCTATATGAAGACAACTTTAAAGTGCTTCTGAAGGATATAAGATTAGAATAAATGAAAAGGCATCCCATTCATTCATTCAATAAGAACTGAGCACTTACTATGTGCCAGACAGTGTTTGAGGCACTGGAGATACAACACTGAACAAAATGGATACTATTCCTGCCATCTAAGAACTAATATTCCAGTGGATAGCATAAGTCAACATAAAAAAGCATTGATTTTCTTTAATCAATTGTATATCTATATAGTAGCAATGAACATATGTACCTTAAAATTAATAATGAAATATCATATATAATTGTTCAAAAAATGAAATTCTTAGGTGTACAAGTAACAAAACATACAGTACTTACATTGTGAAAACTAAAAAATGCCATTGAAAGAAATTAAAGAAGGCCTAAATAATTGGAGAGACAAACATGTGCATGGACTGGGAGACTCAGCATAACAAAGACATTAATTCTTTCCAAATTGATATATAGGTTTAATGCAAACCTTATCAAAATCCCAGCAAAATATTTTGTAACTGTAGACAAGATTATTCTAAAATTTATATGAAAGGGAAAGGAACAATTTTTAAAAAGAAGAAAGTGGGAGTATTTAGTCTACTCAATTTCAAAACTTACATAGTTAAGAGTAATAAAGACTGTGTGGTAGGCCAGGTGCAGTGGCTCATGCCTATAATTCCAGTACTTTGAGAGGCTGAGAGGGGAGAATCATTTGAGACCAGGTGTCCAAGAGCAGCAACACAGTGAGATCTCATCTCTGCATAATTTTTTTTTTTTTTTTTAAATAGCTGGGCATGGTAGTGTTCACCTGTAGTCCCAGCTACTCAGGAGGCTGAGGCAGTAGGATCACTTGAGCCTGGGAGATCAAGGCTGCAGTAAGCTATGATCATGCCATTGCACTCCAGTCTGGGCGATAGAGTGATACCCTGTATCAAAAATCATAAGCAAAACCACTGTGGTATTGATGGAGGGATAGACATATAGATCACTGGAACAAACCAGAGGACCCAGGAATAGACTCGCACAAATATGACATACTGTTTTTTGACAAGATGCAAATGCAATTCAATAGAGGAAAGGTAGCCTATTCAACAAATGATGCTGGAGCAATTTGACATCCACAGGCAAAATAAATAAATAAATCCCACAACTTGCCCAGAGTTTCACACCTTGTATAAAATTTAACTCAAAATAAATCACAGTCAAAAATGTAAACCATAATATTATAGAAACTGTATGAAATATTTAGAAACTGTAGGAAAACAGGATAAAAATTTTAAGATCTAGGTTTAGCGAAGGGTTTCTAGACTTGACATAAGCATGATCCATAAAAGGAAAAAAAAATCAGCAAATTGGACTTCATCAAAATTAAAAATGAATGCTCTCTGCAAGACCTGCTTAAGATGAAAAGAACATCTACAGACCAGGAAAAAATATCTGCAAACTACATATCCAACAAAAGACAAAAGATTAGTATTTCAAATATACAAGCAACTTTCAAAACTCAACAGTAAAAAAGCAAACAATCTAATTAGAAAATGGGAAAAAGACATGAAATATTTTATTAAAGAGGATATACAGGTGGCAGGTAAGTACACACGAAAAAATGCTCAACATTTTCCATTAGGGAAATGGCTCAAATTACTTAAAAATTAAAACTACAATTGATATCATTACACACTTATCAGAAAGGCTAAAATAAAAATTAGTGACAACACCAAATGCTGGTGAGGATGCAGAGAAATTAGATCACTCTGATGCTACTGATGGGAATGTAAAATAGGACAACTACTCTGGAAAACAGTTTAGCAGTTTATTAGAAAACTAAACATGCAACCACCCTATGAGCCAGAAATTATACTCCTGGGCATTAATCCTAGAGAAATGAATGCTTTCATTCACACCAAAACCTGTAAGTGAATAATTATCACAGCCTTATTCATAATAGCAGGAAACAGAAACAACCAAGATGTCCTGCAACAGGTAAATGGCTAAACAAATGTGGTTTGTCTGTACCATGGAATACTTCTCAGCAATCAAAAGGGTCAAACTAGTGCTACAAGTAACGACCCAGATCAATTACCAGAGAACTATGCTAAGGGCAAAAAGTCAACCCCAAATATTTCACATTGTGTGATTCCGTTTATTTAACATTCTTGAAATGACAAAATTATAGCACTAGAGGATGCGTTAGAAGTTGCCAGGGGTAAGGGCAGGAGGGAAGTGGATGCAGGTATAAAAGAGTAAATGATTGATCCTTGTGATGATGGATATGTTCTGTATCTTGACTCCATCCATGTCAATATCCTGGTTGTGATATTACATATAGTTCTGTAGCTATTTCTATTGGGGAAAACAAGGTAAAGGATATAAGGAATTTCTATATTATTTTCTACAACTGCATATGAATCTACAATTATCTCAAAATTAGGAGTTTAATTTTTTAAAAAATGTCCCATCAGTGGGTATATGATTCAATTGGTCTGGAGTACGCCCAGGCATCAGTATTTGAAAAGTTCCTCCAGGGGATTCTAACATGCAGCTAGAATTGAGGAACTACTTGTGGTTACTTAAGAGTGAAATGAACACGTGTTGTTCTTTTAGTTTATATATATCTTTTTTCAAATGGCTAATAAGTTGTTAGGATAAAATATGAACTGTGTTGTTTGGACCTAACTACTTAGTAAATTGAACTAGTGGTATTTCATTTGGCCTGGAGGTGCTGTAAAAAATTCTGAGACACTAAAGGCTCTGTGGACTGAGAAAGTTTAGAAACTTCTGCCCTAGGACTTTATCTTGTTTTCATTCAGCTGGTGGAAGGGGAAAGAAAGCTCTCTTAAAAGCTATTACTGGCCTGCTTATGTTCACATCCCAAGGGCAAGAACTTATTCCATCCATGTACACACATAAATTCAAAGGAGGCTGAGAACTAGAGTCTAAATAGAGACCCATGCAATGGGGGTAGGGTGGATATGGAGGGACAGGTACTGACTATGCCACCCAGAGGCAACACATGATAGACTAAAATACATCATTGGCTATGTGGATGACATGGACACCAGACATATTAATGAGGAGGAATTTTCCGGAGTTAGAGACCAATTAGGATGTGGGAAGCATGGAAGTGAGTGAGGATCAAAAAGGCCCCAAGGTTTCCAACTTGTTTGATTGGTGGATGTTGACATCTGTCACTGAGAAAGGGAATCTAGAAAACAGGAAGTTTGTGTTGCTGCGGGTGATTGGAGTGGGGCAGGCACACTATATAATGTCATATAAGATAAATTTAACATTGAAATACCACAGAAAAACTTTGTCTTAAAATACTTTTCACCACACCTCAAAATGCTCTATAAGATCTTCACCCCATGGCTGTAGCGTAAAAAGAGAAAGTACAATTTCAAAGCAACCACTAGAGGCATATTCAGCAAAACAGGTGAAGCTCTTTACTTCTTGAAGTTCTATTAACTGCAGAGATTTTTAAAAATTCTATAAACAGTTAAATAGAAATACTATTGGTGAAAACTCTGTAAAGTAAGTCACAAATTTTGAAATGCTGGTGTCAACAAGAGTGTTTTTTTCCCTGCTGTATCTCCAGCATCTAGAATAGTGCCTGGAACATTCACAGGTCCTCCCTGGTAACTGCTGGATGAACGAGCACATCAGTCCCAAAACAGGGAATTATAATGGGGTGGCGAGCATCAGCTTGTGGCAAACAGAATTATTGCTGGATGGTGCAGAAGCAAAATGATAAAGGAGCAGAATCTGAACAGGAGCAGACAGAGTTATTTCCCTAAGCTTACTTGGTTGATTAATTGTACCAATGCCTTAGTAAGGGGAATTGGGGCACACAACAGAATACTATAGCTATATCTGTGTACTACTATTGAAAAAAATATTATTGCTCATACTACAGTTTTATCTGTATATTACTTTTGGTGGTGCCACTAGGAAGTTTATTCCCCTCAGGAAATAAACAGATGCTTTTTCCAATACTCATTTCAAGCTCTTCCTAACATCCCCTGGTTCAGCAAAGCTGTGGGGATCAAAGCTGGGTTTCTGTGATGAACTGCTGCATTTTCAGTCTCAGTTTTTGCCACCCAGACTAGCAGAGAAAGGTTTTTGGGCATTTTCCACCTCTGTGTAGTGACATGAGGGATATACTAGAATTTTTCTCATCCCTTGGGAGTCTGAACATAAATTTGATCAGTGGCAGGGATGTACAGCACATAAATATTACCTGGCACAAATATTCATGTGAAACAAAATTATGATTGGGATTTATCTCATGCAGTGATGGGAGGGCTGGATTAATATCTGTATGTTTCCTGGAGCACCTCCAAAGAAAGGGGATATACAAATATGCAGTGTCAAATACAAAAATATGTGACCCCTGAAGATATGTGATATATAGGTCAGGATTCTTTTAAAAATAGATTGAACAGAGATGTTGACTGTTTTTCTGGCATAACTGATTCAGGTATCAAATGCCTTCTAAAGCATTAAGTTAAAAAAAAATTCCTGCTTTTAAAATATGGCAATACGAGAAATGTTCCAATTTCTACTGCTCCCAAAATCAGTTATTTAATTGTCAAAATTTGCTATTAAGCTTTCCAATGTCAAACTTATTAACAAGTTATTTAGTTTTCACGGGTCTTAGTTTCCTCACATCTAATTTAGGGATAATAATGGTATCTACTTACAGAATGTGGTGAAATTAAGTAATACAATTCTTATAAGGAACTTATGGTAATAACCCACACAGTAAGTGTTCAATATATGTTAGCTAAGGTATTATTGTTGTCTTATTGTCATTATTATTGTTATTTGGATATTGGAAATTTCCAGATATGCAAACTGCCAATTTTCTACTATATTTTGATTGTTATGAATATAAGACAAAAGAATTAACAGTGGTATTTAACTGTTGGTGAAGTCACAGACTACTTTGAGAATTTAATGAAAGCAGTGAACCCTTGTCCCAGAAAAATTGTGTGCATTATTTCAGGGGAATTCATGAATTCCCCCTGGGGTTTATCCATGTACCCTACTTTAGAAACTCTGACCTAGAAGATCAGGTTTGAGCAATGTGACAATCAAAGAACAATTTACGCTGGAGTGACATTTTATAATTCGTGTGTATGTTGGGTAGGGGGTTGTAGAAGAGCAAACAGCACCCACATCTATCAGTCACGTATTCCTACACAATCATCTGATAGTCTAAATACAACCATGATGCAAGATATCAGAAACAGGAAATGGCTCACCTCAGTGAAACCGCCTCTCTTCCTAAGCATGATGGCCTGAGTGGTGGACATTTAAATGTAAGAGTTGATAAGGGCCAGGAGAAAGCACTGGGCAGGATATCTCGGAATTGCACTTGCTTCAAGAGCCTCAGGCAGTTTTCCTTTGGGAAAACTTTCCATCTGTAATTTTCACTTGTAAGCTATTATAATCACATTGTTGACATGATTGAAAATCGGAGTTTACAAGTAAAACTGAAGCAATTGGCATGGCTATCTTTGAATTTAATTACTCTGATTTTCAATGTTCCCATAGATAAGTTAACTACATTCTTACAACTACTTATGGACTGTTTTGTCCTAAAAATATTTTTAAGCATTTATAATTGCCAGACTCTGTGGTAGAGGCTAGTATTTTGAAGACCAATAATCACTGCCTCTACCTTTCTGCAATTCACATTCTAAATGTCTAAGAGACAAACATCTAATAATTTCAATGAAATGTCGTCAGTCCATAGCATGGCCTGGGAGCCTGAAAGGGAATAACAGCTCAACTTATGCTGCTGAGAAAGTCCTCTATAGGCTACAGATGGCTATTTAGAGATTTAAGTTCTTCTTTAGATGAAAGCAGAATATTTACTCGCAGTATTACTGTTGTTTCAACTTAATAGAGAAGTGAAGATACCAAGTATTGCTTAGCAAATTAGTGAGCTATTTTTGGGAGGAAATCATTTATTTTTGCATGTATTTTTGGGTGTCCTTTTGGCTAGAATCCTTTTTTTTTTTTTTTTTTTTTGAGACAAGGTCTCACTCTATTGCCCAGGCTGTACTGTAGTGGTGTGATTTTTGCTTACTATAGTCTTAACTTCTTGGGCTCAAGGGATCCTCCTGCCTCAGCCCCCTGAGTAGTGTGTGTCACTATGCCCAGCTAATTTTTTAAAACAGTTTTGTTGTTGTTGTTGTTGTAGAGATGGGGTCTCACTATGTTGCCTTGGCTGGTTTTGAACTCCTGGGCTCAAGCGATGGTCCTGCCTCAGCCTCCCAAAGTGCTGGGACTACAGGCATGAGCCACGGTGCCAGGCAGGGCAGTATCTTATGTTGAATAACTATTTAAATATGAAAATCCAGAACTACTGTGCAAGGATTAGAATGATTAGATGTTCTGATCTGGGAGTCCAGCTGAACAACAAGGGATGGGAGCAGCTGGGTGGGTAAAAAGAAAGAACACTCTGGAAGTAAAAGAAGATCCTGAGAAAGATATCAGGTAAGGCTGCACTACAGCTAGCGAGAGCTAGTCATTGCTGAGTTAGGTCGCTTAGTGTTTAACATAAGGGGCCAAATGTTGCCTCTTCAAAGACAACTAAGAGGACAAGGCTTGAGGTTCCATTGTGCCTGAAAGGGAAATGAAGAAAGGATAAACTTCAACAAGAAATCACACTTCTTAAATAATCAGGGCAAAGTAGAACTTAGAGCTACACTCACTTGGCCTCTTTCTTCTATGAATATCTAAGTACCCACAAATCTAACATGAGCTAGGAACCTGACTGAATAGAGAGATTAAAATGAAGAAATTTGTGATACTTTTAAATACTATCCATTCTTTTAAAGCAGTTGATACTTTTCCAAGTATTCTTACATCCATTCACTAACTTAGCCTTCAGAAAAACTCTGTAAAGAAGGGCATACTACCATTTTATAGATTAGGGACACTGACACTTGAAAATTAGGGTCCTTTCATTAGGCCGAACTTCATGTCTGTTTTATGTACATGAAATTTCCCCCTCATGTAACTAAATACAACAAAGTTTCAGACTCATCATACAGTAATTGTCAAACAATGGACCAAAAGAATGTATAGATGAAATACTTTTGAGAAAAGGGAAGAAAAGTAAAGCTGGCCTCAAGCAGACTCCAAGCCACAAGGGCACTAGTAAATCAGTCCTCATTTTGTTACAGATGCCTGTGCATCAGGGACATTTATTTGATTCTCCCTTGTTTCATGAAACTTGATCCATTCCAAATAGAGGAACAGATGGAAAACTAATAGTGTAGTCACTGCAGATCACCAAGAGGCAAAGCATCTGGGGAGCCCTGTGAACTTTCCATGGAGAAGCCATGGGCCTGCTGCAGTGAGTCAGAGCTTCATGAGAGCCCTACTCAGACCCACTGGAATTCAGAACTGGAGAAGGCTGTGCTGCCTATATCAAGGACAGCTCTCACACCCTGTATTTGGCTTTCTCTATCCTAACAGGGAGGGTACCATTCTCTCCTGGCCCCTCTCCTGGTCCCTTTCATTTCTTCTGCTCTACATGGGAAACCATATTCTTGTCACAAAGAAATGTTCCCCATTGGAGTAAGCAGAAAGAGAATGAGCAGATAAAGCAGTCACTACTGTTTCCCCTTTGATGCCATCCATCCTTTGTATTAGTACCTCAATCACCTTATGTAACACTATCTTACCCAAGTATAACTATCTTCTAGCCTCACTCTGAGTTTGAAATGCTTTAGTCCCTCCCTCTCTTCCTCATTTCCTCCCTCCTTCCCTCTCCCTCCCTTGTTTCCCTCCCTATCTTCCATTGAATATCTATTGATAATTTCCTAAATTCTAGGCACTTTGCTGTCTAGCAGTAAATGATGTAGACTTAGTCCCTGACCTCAAGGAATTTATATTCTATTAAAAAATACAGACCTTGGGAGGCAGAGCAAGATGGCTGAACAGAAGCCTCCATTGACCATCCTCCCTGCAGGAACACCAAATTTAACAACTATCTACACAGGAAAAGCACCTTCGTAGGAACCAAAAATCAGGTGAGCGATCACAGTACCTGGTTTTAACTTCATATCACTGAAAGAGCCACTGACAAGAGTAGGAAAAACAGTCTTGAATTGCCGATGCCACCCCTTCCCCATCCCGCATGTCTCATGGCATGAAGAATTTGTGAGCTTGGGGGAGGAAAAGTGCTGTGATTTTGGGACTTTGCATTGGAACTTGGTGCTTTCCTATCACAAGGGAAAGCAATACCAGGCAGAAGTCAGCCAACACCCATGGAGGAAGCATTTGGACCAGCCCTAGCTAGAAGGGAATCCTCCATCCCAGCAGTTGCGATGTGAGCTCTGACAAGCCCCACCACAGTGGACTAAAGTGGTTTGGGGCCCTAAATCAACTTGAAAGGCAGTCTAAGCCACAAGAGCTGCAACTCCTAGGCAAGTCCTAGTGCTGTGCTGGGCTAAGAGCCCATTGACTTGGTGGGCATGTGACCTAGTAAGATACCAGCTGGGGTGGCTAAGGGAGTGCTTGCACCACTCCTCCCCCAAGCCCAGGCAGCACAGTTTGCAGTTCCAAACGTGATCCCTTCCATCTGCTTGAGGAGAGAAGAGGGAAGAGTAAAGAGGACTTTGTCTTGCAACTTGGATACCAACTCAGCCACAGTCAGAGAGGGCACCACACAAAGTTGGGAGGTGTAGCTTCTGAACAAGATTTCTAGACAAAACCTGGGCCAAAACTCACCGCCTTGAAGGGAAGAATCCAATTCTGGCAGGTTTCATCAGCTGCTGACTTAAGAGCTCTTGGCCCTGAATAGTCAGCAGTGGTAGCCAGGTAGTACATGCCATGGGCCTTGGGCGAGAATCTGAGACATGCTGGCTTCAAGTGTGACCTAGCATATTCCCAACTGTGATGGCCATGAGGAAAGACTCTTTCTGCTTGAGAAAAACCGAGGAAGAGTAAAGGGGACTTTGTCTTGCAACTTAGGTTCCAGTTTGGCCACAGGGGAGTAGAGCACCAAGTGGGCCCTTGGGGTTCCCATTCCAGGCCTTGGCTCATGAATGGCATTTATGAACCTGCTTTGGGCTAGAGGGGGGCCCACTGCCCTGAAGGGAGAATCCTGGGGCTGGAAGCATTCACTACAAGCTGACTGAAGAGTCCATGGACCTTAAGTGGACATCGGTGGTACTTTGGCAGTATTCCCCATGGCACATTGGAGGTGGTGGCCATGGGGAGAGGCTACTCTGCCTGTGGAAAGCAGAGGTAGAGGGGGAAGGACTTTTTATTGTGCTTTGGGTACCAGCTCAGCTGCAGTAGAATAGAGCGCCAGGTAGCTTTCTAAGGTTCCTGACTCCAGGACCTGGCTCCTGAATGCCATCTCTGAACCCATCCAGGATCCTGAGGGACTCTCTACCCTGAAGGGAACTCTTCACCCTGAAGGATGGCTGGTTCTGCCACTTGCTGATTATAGAGTTCTAGGGCCTTGAGAAAACATAGGTGGTAGCCAAGTAGTGGTTACAGCAGGCCTTAGGTGAGACCTACTGCTGTGCTGGCTTCAGGTCTGACCCAGTGCAGTCCCAGTGATAGTGGCCACAGGGGTGCATGTGTCACTCCTTCCCCATCTCCAGGTGGCTCAGCACAGAGACAGACTCTGTCTGTTTGGGAGAAAGTATGGCAAGAGAGTAAGAGTCTCTACCTAGTAATCCAGATAATTTTTCTGGATCTTATCCAAAACCACCAAGATGATGCCTCTACGAGTCTATAAGAGCCATAGCATTACTGGGCTTGGGGTGCCCCCTAATGCAGATATGGCTGCAGTGACCAAAAAATTAGATCCCAACACCCACGTCCCTTCAAATACCTGCAGAGCTCTCCCAAGAAGGATGGGTACAAACAAGCCCAGACTGTGACGACTACAATAAATACTTAACTCATCAATGCTCAGACACTGATGAACATCTATAAACATCAAGACCATCTAAAAACATAACCTCATCAAATGAATAACATAAGGCACCAGGGACCAAACCCAGAGAAATAGAGTTATGTAACCTTTCAGAGAGAGAATGCAAAATAGGTGACTGGAGGAAACTCGATGAAATTTAAGATAATACAGTGAAGAAATTCAGAATCCTATCAGATAAATTTAACAAAGAGATTCAAATAATTAAAAAGAATTGAGCAGAAATCCTGGAGTTGAAAACATGCAATGGACATACTAAAGAATGCACCACAGTCTGTTAATAGGAGAAGTGATCAAGCAGAAGGAAGAATTAATGAACTTGAAGACAGTCTATTTGAAAATAGAGGAGACAAAAGAAAAAAGAATGAAAAAGGAATAAGGCATGCCCATTAGACCCAGAAAATAGCCTCAAAAGGGCAAACCTAACAGTTATTAGCCTTAATGAGGATGTAGAGACAGATAGGGATGTAGAGACAGATATTATTCAAAGTGATAATAACAGAGAACTTCCCAAACCTAGAGAAATATATCAATATTTAAGTACAAAAAGGTTATAGAACACCAAACAGATTGAACCCAAAGAAGACTGCCTTAAGACATTTAATAATCAAACTCTCAAAGGTAAAGGAAAAAGAAAGAATCCTAAAGGCAGCAAGAGAAAATAAACAAATAAAATAGAATGGAGCTCCAGTAAATCTAGCAGCAGACTTTTCAATGGAAATCTTACAGGCCAGGAGAGTGTGGCATTACATATTTAAAGTACTGAAAGAAAAAAAACTTTTATCCTCGAATAGTATATCTGGCAAAAATTGCTTTAAGCATGAAGGAGAAATAAAGACCTTCCCAGACAAACAAAAGCTGAGGGATTCCATGAGTACCAGACCTGTCCTACAAGAAATGCTAAGGGGAATTCTTCAATCTGAAAGAAAAGGATGTTAGTGAGCAATAAGAAATCATCTGAAGTTACAAAATTCACTGGTAATAGTAAGCACCAAGAAAAACACAGTATAACACTGTAATGGTGGTATGCAAACTTAAGAAGAAAGACTAAATGATGAACCAATCAAAAATAATAACTATGACAACTTTTCAAGAAATAGCCAGTATGATAAAACATTAAAAAAAAAAAAACAACAACAAAGTGTTAAAAATCAGGGGGACAAGTTGAAGTGTAGAGTTTTTGTTAGTTTTCTTTTTGCGTATTTGTTTATGAAATCAGTGTTAAGTTGTCATCAGTTTAAAATAATGGGTTATAAGACAGTATTTGCAAGCCTTATGGTAACCTCAAATTGAAAACATACAACAGATACATAAAGTATAAAAAGGAAGAGATTAAAACATACCACCAGAGAAAAATTACCACTAAAAGGAAGACAGGAAGGAATGACAGAAAAAAAAAAATAAGACCACAAAACAACCACAAAACTAATAACAAAATGGTAGGAGTAAATCCTTACTTATCAATAATAACACTGAATATAAATGGACTAAATTCTCCAATCAAGAGACACAGAGTGGCTGAATGGATAAAAAAAAAAGACTCAACTATCTGTTGTCTACAAGAAACACACTTCACCTATAATGACTCATATAGACTGAAAACAAGGGATGGAAAAAGACATCCTATGCCAATGGAAACCATAAAAGGGCAGAAGTAGCTATATTTCTATCAGACAAAATAGATTTCAAGACAAAAACTGTGAGAAGAGACAAAGAGGGCTCATTATATAATGATAAAAGGGTAAATTCAGCAAGAGGATATAACCATTGTAAATATATGTACACCCAACACTGGAGTATGCAGATATACAAAGCAAATATTATTAGAGTTTAAGAGAGAGATAGAACTCAATACAATAATAGCTGGTGACCCTACTTTCGGGATTGGACAAATCATCCAGACATAAAATCAACAAAGAAACAATGGACTTAATCTGGACTACAGACCAAATGAACCTAATTGGTATCTACGGAACATTTTATTCAACAGTTGCAGCATACACATTCTCCTCAGCACGTGGATCATCCTCGAGAATAGATCATATGTTAGCACAAAACAAATCTCTAAAAATTCCAAAAAATTTGAAATGGTGTCAAGTATATTCTCTGACCACAGTGGAATAAAACTAGAAATCAGTAACAAGAGGAATTTTGGAAATTAAACAAACACATGGAAATGAAACAGTATGCTCCTGAATGACCAATGGGTCAATGAGGAAATTAAGAAGAAAATTTAAAAATCTCTTGAAACAAATAACATCACAAACACAACATACCAAAACCTATGGGATACAGCAAAAGCAGCACTAAGAGGGAAGTTATAGCTATTAATACTACATCAAAAAATATAAAACCTTCAAATAAACAACCTAAGAATGCATCTTAAAGAACTAGAAAAGCAAGAGAAAACCAAACCCAAAATTACTAGCATAAAAGAGCAGAAATAAATGAAACTGAAATGAAGAATACAAATGATCAATTAAAAGTTGTTTCTTTTCTTAAAGTTAGTTTTTTGCATAAACAAAATTGATAAACCTTTAGCCAGACTATGAAAAAAGAGAGAAGACCTAAATAAATAAAATCAAAGATGAAAATGAAGACATTACAGCTGATACTACAGAAACTCAAAGGACCTGTATTAGTCCGTTTTCATGCTGCTGATAAAGTCATAACAAGACTGGGTAATTTATAAAGGAAAAGAGGTTTAATGGACTCACAGTTACACATGGCTAGAGAGACTCACAATCATGGCAGAAGGCAAAAGGCATCTCTTACATGGTGGCAGGCAAGGGCGAATGAGAGAGCCAAGGAAAAAAGAAAACCTCTTATAAATTAATCAGATCCTGTAAGACTTACTCACTACCACAAGAACAGTATGGGGAAACCACCCCCGTGATTCAATTATCTCCCACTGGGTCCCTCACACAACATGTGTGAATTATGGGAGCTATAATTCAAGATGAGATTTGGGTGGGAAAACAGCCAAATCATATGAGGACCATTAGAGATTACTATGGGCAAGTATATGCCAATAAATTGGAAAGCCTAGAAGAAATGTATAAATTCCTATATAAATAAAATGTACCAAGATTGAGCCATGTGGAAATCCCAAACCTGAACTGACCATAACTCATAACAAGTAATGAGATTAAAGCTGTAATAAAAAGCCTCCCAGCAAAGAAAAGTCCAGGACCTGATGGCTTCACTGCTGATTTTTACCAAACATTTGAAGAAGAACTAATGCCAATCCTGCTCAAACTATTCCAAAAAATAAAGAAGGAGAGAATACTTCAGAACTCACTCTACAAGGCCAGTATTACCCTGATACCAAAACCAGACAAAGACACATGAAAAAAGAAAACTATAAGCTAATATTCCCAATAAACCCTGTTGCAAAAATCCTCAACAAAATAGCAGCAAACCAAATTCAAGATCACATTGAAAACATCATTCATCATGACCAAGTGAAATTTATCCCAGGGGTGCAAGGATGGTTTAACCTACACAAATCAATCAGTGTGATATACCCACAACAGAATGAAGGACAAAAACCACATGATCATCTCAATTGATGCTGAAAAAGCATTTGATAAAATTCAATATCCCTTCATGATAAAAAAAAAACCCTCAAAAAACATGGTATAGCAGGAACATACCTCAACATAATAAAAACCATATATGGCAGAACCACAGCTAACATCATGCTGAATGGGGAAAAACTGAAAGCGTTTTCTCTAAGATCTGGAACATGACAAAGATGCTCAGTGTCACTACTGTTATTCAACATAGTACTGGAAGCCCTAGCTAGAGCAATCAGATAAGAGAAAGAAGCAAAAGGCATCCAAATCGGAAAGGAAGAAGTCAAATTATCCTTGTTTACAAATGACATGATCTTATATTTGGAAAACCCTTAAGACTCCACCAAAAACCTATTAGAACTGACAAATTCAGTGAAGTTGCAGAATACAAAATCAACATAAAAAATCAGTGGCATATCTATATGCCAACAGTGAACAATCTGAAAAAGAAATTTAAAAAGTAATCCCATTTACAACAGCTACAAATAAAAGTAAATAGCTAGGAATTAAAAGAAGTGAAAGGTCTTTACAATGAAAACTTTAAAACCTTGATGAAAGAAATTGAAGAGGACACACAAAAAATGGAAAGATACTCCATGTTCATGGATTGGAAGAATCAATATTGTTACGATGTCATACTACAGAAAGCAATCTACCAATTCAATGCAATCTCTATTGAAATATCAATGACATTCTTCACAGAAATAGAAAAAACAATCCTAAATTTTATATGGACCCACAAAAGACCCAGAATAGCCAAAAGTATCCTGAGGAAAAATAAAACTGGACGGATCACATTACCTGACTTCAAAATATACTACAGTTCTATAGTAGCCAAAACTGCATGGTACTGGCATAAAAACAGATACACAGACCAATGGAACAGAACAGAGAACCCAGAAACAAATCCATACACCTAGAGAGAACTCATTTTCAACAAAGGTGCCAAGAACATACACTGGGGAAAAGACAGTTTCTTCAATAAATCATGCTAGGAAAACTAGATATCCATATGCAGAAGAATGAAACTAGACCCCCATCTCTTGCCATATACAAAAATCAAATCAAAGTGGATTAAAGAATTAAATCCCAGACCTCAAATTATGAAAGTACTACAAGGAAACATCAAGGGCACTCTCCAGGACATTGATTTGGGCAAAAATTTCTTGAGTAATACTCCACAAGCACAGGCAACCAAAGTAAAAATGGATAAATGGGATCACATCAAGTTAAAAAGCTTCTGCACAGCAAAGGAAACAATCAACAAAGTGAAGAGACAACCCACAGAATGGGAGAAAATATTTGTAAACTATACATCTGACAAGGGATTAGTAACCAGAATATATAAGGAGCTCAAACAACTCTATAGTAAAAGTTTTAATATAATAATCCAATTGAAAAATGGGCAAAATATTTGATTAGACATTTCTCAAAAAAAAAGAGAGACAAATGGCAAACAGGTATATGAAATGGTGCTCAACATCATTGATCAGCAGAGAAATCCAAATCAAGACTACAATTAAATATAATAACATCTCACCCCAGTTAAAAGAAAGGGAATAACAAATGCTGGTGAGGACATGGAGAAAAGGGAAGTCTTGTACACTGTTGGTGGGAATATAAATTAGTACAATCACAATGCAGAGCAGTTTGGCGGTTCCTCACAAAACTAAAAATAGAGCTACCATATGATCCAGCAATCCCTAGCAGCATATACCCATATACTGCTAGGTATATGCCCTAAAGAAAGGAAATTGATATATCAAAGAAATATCTGCACTTCCATATTTATTGCAGCACTATGTACAACAACCAGGATTTGGAAGCAACCTGTGTTCACCAACAGATGAATGGATAAAGAAAATGTGGTACATACACACAATGGAGTACTATTCAGCCCTAAAAAAGAATGAGATCCTGTCATTTGCAACAACATGAATGGAAATAAAGGTCATTATGTTAAGTGAAATAAGCCAGGCACAGAAAGACAAACACATGTTGTCACTTAATTGTGGGAGCTGAAAATTAAAACAATTGAATTCATGGAGCTAGAGAGTAGAATAAAGGTTACCAGAAGCTGGGAAGTTAGCAGGGGAGTGGAAGGAAAGTGAGGATGGCTAATGGGTACAAAAACATTAGAAAGAATGAATAAGATGCAGTATTTGATAACACAGCAGGTGACTATAGTCGATAATAATTGTACATCTTAAAATAACTAAAAGAGTATAATTGGATTGTTTGTAGCACAAAGGATAAGTGCTTGAGGTGATGGATACCCCATTTACCCTGATGTGATTATTATGCATTGCATGGCTGTATCAAAACATCTCATGTACCCCATAAATATATATACTTACTATATACCCACAAAAATTAAAAACCAAAAAAAAGAAATACTGACTTAAAGAAATAGAAAATTATAACAATATGGTTAGTTATGATTATTTAGAAAAACAAAGGGTTAATCTGGGGCTAAGTTGGGACAGTCACTTGAAAAATATTTGCAAATGGTTCATTATGCCCTAACAAACCAGCCCTATTGCCTCGCCTCTGGCAAGTCACTAAATCCTTGTGTGCCCTAATCTCTGAACTGTAAAATGAGAGAACTGAAGTATATGACTTAAAAAAAAAAACATATTTTCTTGACTTTAAGGTGCCAGCGATTGTAAGGCACACTGTTATTTTATTTGCTGCTAAGAAAGAATATGGCTGGGTTTGGTGGCTCATGCCTGTAATCCTAGTAATTTGGGAGGCTGAGGTGGGGGGATTGCTTGAGCTAAGCAGTTTGAGACCACCCTGGACAACTTGGCGAAACTCTGTCTCTACAAAACAATTTAAAAATTACCCAGGCATGGTGGTATGCTCTGGTAGTCCCAGCTACCTGGTGGGGGATGGGGGTGTGTGTGCTGAGGTGAGAGGATTGCTTGAGCCTGGGAGGTTGAGGCTGCAGTGAGCCATGATTGCACTACAGCACTCCAGCCTGGGTCAGAGCAAGATCCTGTCTCAAACAAAACAAAATAAAACAAAAGAATACGCTGTCAATCAAATTACAATATAATGCTTATCACTAAGGTTGTTTAAGTATTATACTTATTAAATAACTCAAAGTGCATGCATGAAAAAGAAAAATGTCAGTGAAATAAATCAGTCAAGGTGCTCCTACAACTTTTCCACATTCACCCTCTGAACCAGTGTCACTGATGTCCATATTTTCTATATGATATTGTCCTCATCACCAGTACTTTGGGCACCAAGAGCACTGTGATGCTGCAGTTTTTACAGTGCTCTGTTATTGCCCCTTGGATTTTCTTTCAAGCTGCTGAGGCTCATTTGGCAAGTTTCAATTTTTTTGAAAAATTACTTTATGAAGCTTGAAGAAATATTGAGTATAATTAAACTATAATCTAGGGTTATATACAGCTTAATAATAGTTCAGTTCCAAGAGAAAAGTTATTGCAGATGAGACTGTAACATTTCCCAACATGATTTTAAGACACTGTGCTGATTTCTCAAAACAACTCTGAGGAACCCATATTTACAGTAGAAGGAGTTTTTATGAAAAATCCGGCATTATGTATCTTTGTTGCATGATTATATATGTATGTACGTATAATACAATGTTAGATGCACCATCACCCCCGACCCCCTGCCGCATGTAACTTTTGACTTTTGCCGCATGTGTTGAAAATCCACATGTAACTTTTGACTACCCCAAAACTTAACTATTAATAGCCTACTGTTGACTGGAAGCTTTACTGACAACATAAACACATATTGTGTATGTTATATGTATGATATACTACATTCTTATAATAAAGAGAATGTTGTTAAGAATATCATAAGGAAGAAAATATATTTACTATTTATTAAGTGGAAGAGGATCATCATAAAGGTCTTCATCCTTGTCTTCTTCACGTTAGGTAGGCTGAGGAGAAGGAAGAGGAGGGTTGGACTTGCTATCTCGGGGGTGGCAGAGGTGGTAGAAAATCTGTGTTTATGTAGACCTGTGCAGTTCAAACCTGTGTTGTTCAAGGGTCAACTGCATATATACGTGTGTATGTATACAGTTATACTATATATACAGTATATACACTATATACACTGTGTGTGTATATATATACACATATAATCCAACATATGAACTGTATATACACAAACACACACATAATCCAACATCATTAAGAACTAGAAAACAGAAGTTGTATTCCTTATCATCAGTATTACAGTTTAGAGTTTGAGGCTTGGATTTAGAAATGCTTTTCAACATGTAGGGTTTGGAAAAGGAGCAAACATCTTGTTTTCAAAACCTGAAGTTTTTCTCAGGACTTATGACCATAACTGCCACAGAGGAAAAAGGGAAGCTTTTCCCACTGTAACTGTTCATCTGTGTCAGAAAGTCCCATATCCTGTGTAGATCTTATAAATATTTTGCTAGATTTATGGCAAAGAGAGACATTGATGCTGCAACTGAAGCAAAACACAAACTTGAAAAAGACAAACAAGAAACCCAAGAAAGGAAGGAGAAGGAAATCCAATGGGAGACAAGCTTATTTCATGGAGATGGAAGATGTTGGGTTTATGATGAATCATTACTGAATTATCTTGGTGCTGCCAAGCATTGGGCTAGGAATTTCTATTTACTTGATTTTTTATGTTATTGCAAATGGTACTGCTTTTTAAATTTCCAATTATTCATTGTATATAATTAAATACAATTGATTTTTAATTGTAAAAAAAAAAAAAAAAAAACAAGAAAGTCTCATATCCCTGAGAAACCATTGCAATAAGAAGGGAATGAACAGGTTCTCCCAAAGGGAGAATGTTTGTTGCTTAATTATGCTTACTGCCCTGGCCATCAGGTATAAACTTTACATTTCCTAGCCCAATGCTTGGCAGCACCAAGATAATTCAGTAATAGTTCATCATAAACCCAATATCTTCCAGCTTCGTGAAATAAGCTTGACTCCCATTGAATTTCCTTCTCCTTCCTTTCTTGGGTTTCTTCTCTTTGTCTTTTTCAAGTTTCTGTTTTGCTTCAGTTGCCGCATCAATGTCTCTGATTTTTTTTTTTAATATTTTAAGTTCTAGGGTACATGTGCACAACGTGCAGGTTTGTTACATATGTATACATGTGCCATGCTGGTGTGCTGCACCCATTAACTCATCATTTACATTAGGTATTTCTCCTAATGCTATCCCTCCCCCCTCCCCACACCCCACAACAGGCTCTGGTGTGTGATGTTCCCTACCCTGTGTCCCAGGGTTCTCATTGTTTAGTTCCCACCTATGAGTGAGAAGATGCGGTGTTTGGTTTTCTGTCCTTGTGATAGTTTGCTCAGAATGATGGTTTCCAGCTTCATCCATGTCCCTACAAAGGACATGAACTCATCATTTTTTATGGCCGCATAGTATTCCATGGTATATATGTGCCACATTTTCTTAATCCAGTCTATCATTGTTGGACATTTGGGTTGGTTCCAAGTCTTTGCTATTGTGAATACTGCCACAATAAACATATGTGTGCATGTGTCTTTATAGCAGCATGATTTATAATCCTTTGGGTATATACCCAGTAATGGGATGGCTGGGTCAAATGGTATTTCTAGTTCTAGATCCCTGAGGAATCGCCACACTGTCTTCCACAATGGTTGAACTAGTTTACAGTCCCACCAACAGTGTAAAAGTGTTCCTATTTCTCCACATCCTCTCCAGCACCTGTTGTTTCCTGACTTTTTAATGATCACCATTCTAACTGGTGTGAGATGGTATCTCCTTGTGGTTTTGATTTGCACTTCTCTGATGGCCAGTGATGATGAGCATTTTTTCATGTGCCTGTTGGCTACAGAAATGTCTTCTTTTGAGAAGTGTCTGTTCACACCCTTCACCTACTTTTTGATGGGGTTGATTTTTTCTTGTAAATTTGTTTAGATTCTTTGTAGATTCTGGATATTAGCCCTTTGTCAGATGGGTAGATTGCAAAAATTTTCCCCCATTCTGTAGGTTGCCGGTTCACTCTGATGGTAGTTTCTTTTGCTGTGCAGAAGCTCTTTAAATAGATCCCATTCGTCAATTTTGGCTTTTGTTGCCATTGCTTTTGGTGTTTTAGACATGAAGTCCTTGCCCATGCCTATGGCCTGAATGGTATTGCCTAGGTTTTCTTCTAGGGTTTTTATGGTTTTAGGTCTAACATTTAAGTCTTTAATCCATCTTGAATTAATTTTTGTATAAGGTGTAAGGAAGGGATCCGTTTCAGCTTTCTACATATGGCTAGCCAGTTCTCCCAGCACCATTTACTAAATAGGGAATCCTTTCCCCATTGCTTGTTTTTGTCAGGTTTGTCAAAGATTAGATGATTGTAGATGTGTGGTACTATTTCTGAGGGCTCTGTTCTGTTCCATTGGTCTATATCTGTGTTTTTGTACCAGTACCATGCTGTTTTGGTTACTGTAGCCTTGTAGTATAGTTTGAAGCCAGGTAGTGTGATGCCTCCAGCTTTGTTCTTTTGGCTTAGGACTGTCTTGGCAATGCAGGCTCTTTTTTGGTTCCATATGAACTTTAAAAGAGTTTTTTTCCAATTCTGTGAAGAAAGTCATTGGTAGCTTGATGGGGATGGCATTGAATCTATAAATTACCTTGGGCAGTATGGCCATTTTCACGATATTGATTCTTTCTATCCATGAGCATGGAATGTTCTTCCATTTGTTTGTGTCCTCTTTTATTTCGTTGAGCAGTGGTTTGTAGTTCTCCTTGAAGAGGTCCTTCACATCCCTTGTAAGTGGGATTCCTAGGTATTTTATTCTCTTTGAAGCAATTGTGAATGGGAGTTCACTCATGATTTCACTGTTTGTCTGTTACTGGTGTATAGGAATGCTTGTGATTTTTGCACATTGATTTTGTATCCTGAGACTTTGCTGAAGTTGCTTATCAGCTTAACGAGATTTGGGGTTTTCTAAATATACAATCATGTCATCTGCAAACAGAGACAATTTGACTTCCTCTTTTCCTAATTGAATACCCTTTATTTATTTCTCCTGCCTGATTGCCCTGGCCAGAACTTCCAACACTATGTTGAATAGGAGTGGTGAGAGAGGACATCCCTGTCTTGTGCCAAGTTTCAAAGGGAATGCTTCCAGTTTTTGCCCATTCAGTATGATATTGGCTGTGGGTTTATCATAAATAGCTCTTATATTTTGAGATATGTCCCATCAATACCTAATTTATTGAGAGTTTTTAGCATGAAGGGTTGTTGAATTTTGTCAAAGCCCTTTTCTGCATCTATTGAGATAATCGTGTGGTTTTTGTCTTTGGTTCTGTTTATATGATGGATAATGTTTATTGATTTTCGTATGTTGAACCAGCCTTGCATCTCAAGGGATGAAGCCCACTTGATCATGGTGGATAAGCTTTTTGATGTGCTGCTTGATTCAGTTTGCCAGTATTTTATTGAGGATTTTTGCATTGATTTTCATCAGGGATATTGATCTAAAATTCTTTTTTGTTGTTGTTGTGTCTCTGCCAGGCTTTGGTATCAGGATGATGCTGGCCTCATAAAATGAATTAGGGAGGATTCCCTCTTTTTCTATTGATTGAAATAGTTTCAGAAGGAATGGTACCAGCTGTTCTTTGTATCCCTGGTAAAATTCGGCTGTGAATCCGTCTTCCAAAAAAAATCCAGGACTTTTTTTGGTTGGTAAGCTATTAATCATTGCTTCAATTTCAGAGCCTGTTATTGGTCTATTCAGGGATTCAACTTCTTCCTAGTTTAGTCTTGGGAGGGTGTATGTGTCGAGGAATTTACCCATTTCTTCTAGATTTTCTAATTTATTTTCGTGGAGGTGTTTATAGTATTCTCTGATGGTAGTTTGTATTTCCGTAGGATCAGTGGTGATATCCCCTTTATCATTTATTGCATCTATTCTCTCTTTTCTTCTTTATTAGTCTTGCTAGCAGTCTATCAATTTTGTTGATCTTTTCAAAAAACCAGCTCCTGGATTCATTGATTTTTTGAAGGTTTTTTTGTGTCTCTATCTCCTTCAGTTCTGCTCTGATCTTAGTTATTTCTTGCCTTCAGCTAGCTTTTGAATGTGTTTGCTCTTGCTTCTATAGTTCTTTTAATTGTGATGTTAGGGTATTGATTTTAGATCTTTCCTGCTTTCTCTTGTGGGCATTTAATGCTATAAATTTCCCTCTGCACACTGCTTTAAATGTCTCCTGGAGATTCTGGTATGTTGTGTCTTTGTTCTCATTGGTTTCAAAGAACATCTTTATTTCTGCCTTCATTTCGTTATTTACCCAGTAGTCTTCCAAAATTGACCACACAATTGGAAGTAAAGCACTCCTCAGCAAATCTAAAAGAACGGAAATTATAACAAACTGTCTCTCAGACCACAGTGCAATCAAATTAGAACTCAGGATTAAGAAACTCAAAATCGCACAACTACATGGAAACTCAATGTCTCTGATTTTTAAGTTGAAAGTACATCCTTCTAAAGGCAGTGGGATTCATATTTTTTCTGATCTTTCAACTTCCTATCTTCTTCATGACAGACATCTTCTTGGTATCTACAAAGACTGCATTTTCCCCTGTTGCATATTTTGCATACATTACACCATTCCATTCCCCTTCAGTTGAGCAGAAGGCTTCTCATCCTTTGGAGAAAAAAATCACAGTGGTAATTCTGTGCTTCCTGTCCCCAGAGAAAGGTTCAGTGTGGAAGATGATGTTTGCACTATCACCAGTTTTGGAATAATTAATATTGCATTCTCCTCATAGTTCCATTCAGAGCACTGCGAGGATAGACCATCCGTAAACACTGGGGAATGTGAGGATGTAATGTTTCTCATAGTTAAAACAAAAGACACAGGGCTTGTGGCCCCACCCTATGTTGTGTGTCCCAATTGACATCCTAAGGAATTTTGATTAGGTCCAGATATCACCAATGAATTGAATCTTTCTGATAAACACTCAGCATGAAAGGCTAAAGTAGGTGGATGATGGGAAATCTGTTCAGCCACAAATTTTACATTGTTTTTGGAAACCCAGGGAACTGGTCCTTCTAAAACTAGCTCTGTGTTCTCTTTGGTATCATTTGGTAATATCCATTGACACTGAAAGATCTTGCTAAAATGACTTTTTGACAATTGATTCTTTCCTTCTTGCATGAAAGGCTGAGAGGTACCATTTCACATTCTGAACCATTCAATCCCTGGTCACCAATGTTCGCAAAAAGGTTGGATATGCAAAAAACGTCTGCATATGCTTCTAAAAGAGATCCTCTTTCAAGAAAAAATGGTGGAAGATCTACTTTAGTAAGATCCATACTAAGCCTAACCTGTGACAAGTGTGTGGTAACGCTCTTATGCTCCTCCATGGACCCTGCCTCCTCCTTGTCAGCTCTCTCATCATGTGAGTCAAGAGTCAGCATCACTTGTTCCATTGGATGTGAAAGAATTAAGTGATTCTGTGCTATCTGGGCACTTTAGTCTGTTTTCCACACTGCCATGTGTCAAGATTGACGCAGATTCAGAAGAATCTATTATGGGCTTTGGGGATGAGCCATGTTGATGACATTCATCAGCATTGTAGAATTCATCTTCACTGCTGGAATAAGAGAATTCTGGGATTGTATTTAGAGAAGCCATTGACATGGCTTGGAGAAGTTAGACTGCTACTAGGTGGTGAATGGGCACTGCCTCTACTATTTGGTGTTGGAGTCTAATGATGTCCCAAGGCAACTAGTACAGGTCCAACTGGTCAGGAAGATGAACTCTGCTCTGTCTTATGCAGTTGAGTAGGTTCCAGAGGGAGGTGAGACAGTCTGGGAAGGCATTGTGCTGATCACAGGTTCCCAGGGACTAGGTTGATACATTGCATCTACAAGATTAATAGTACTTATAATTCTATCTGTGTGCTTCTCAGCATTATTCTGGTCTTCAGCAGTCTGCATCAACACAGTGCAGTGTTTCATTGATTCCACCATGCTATTTGCTTCTCTTTGAGAGTTTCAGTTTTCTTTCTCTACTTATTATCTTTGCAGTTTTGAAGCTTGTGATCAAAAAACTTTAATTGTTCTATCAAGATTTGTAGGTAGGCATCAGCCTCTGGAGCGGTGGCTCACGTCTGTAATCCCAGCACTTTGGGAGGCTGAGGTGGGTGGATCACGAGGTCAGGAGTTCAAGACTAGCCTGGCCAAGACGGTGAAACCCCGTCTCTGCTAAAAATACAAAAATTAGCTGGGTGCGGTGGCAGGTGCCTGCAATCCTAGCTACTGGGGAAGCTGAGGCAGGAGAATCGCTTGAACCTGGGGGACAGAAGTTTCCGTGAGCCAAGATTGTGCCACTACACTCCAGCCTGGGTGACAGAGTGAGACTTCGTCTGAAAAAAAAAGAAGTTAACTTTCCTGTCAAAGTTTTGGACACTAGGAACAAATCCTGAATCCAAATCTCTGGAGGTGACAAGGAAGGAGGCAAGGAAAGTGCAACATCTGAGCCCATAGCCTGGCCCTGGGCAGGCACCAGGGACCATGGGACTCAGGGGTGGAGGTTGGGACTCAGGGGTGGAGGTTAGGCCTCTCCCAGACCCTCAGGGTGTACTCACTCCACAAGTGTCCAGCAAGAAAGTAATTTGCAAGACCCCCACACTCTGTGCCTCCAGGATAGAGAGGGGGCTGGGGGCTGCTTCTGAGCACCCCTTTTCCTTCTCCACTTGATTGGATCCTCATTTGGCAAGTTTTGATACTTGTGCTTCTTGAGCTTATGGGAAAGTGTCAACAGAACATTTTAGACAACAGTACATATTCCCTCCTCAGGTTTATTTCAGGTTCTACTCAGTTTCAGGTTTATTTCCTGAAACTTCAATAAGTTACATTTATCCAATGATATCACCAGGAACTGCAACCAAGTAAGTGCATGCACAGGCAATAATAATAATATTATGATTATCACGTGTCTAAGAACAATTATAAAATGCATCCCAGTTCACAGTTGTTAAAATGTGTATGTTGGGGGGTAGTTTGTAGGCATTGTATGTATGTATGTATGGATGTATGTATGTATGTGTGTATGTATGTATTACAGACAGGGTCTTACTCCGTCACCCAGGCTGGAGTGCACTGGTATGATCTAGCTCACTGCAACCTTGAATTCCTGGGCTCAAGTGATCCTCCAGCCTCAGCCTCCTGAGTAGCTGGGATTACAGATGAAGCCACCATGCCTGGCTAATTTTTAAAATTTTTGTACAGGTAGAGTCTTGTTATTTGCTCAGGCCAGTCTCAAACTCCTGGCCTCAAGTGATCCCAGCCTCTGAAAGTGCTAGGATTAGAGAGGCATGAGCCACCACACCGGGCCTCAACTGAAATTCTTCCAGGGAAGATAGAGACCAAATAGGCATATCTCTAAGTCCTAGGTCCCATCTTCAGTTATGGTAGTCAGTTTTTTCCTCTTATTCCTCCACATAAGATTTTGAAAAGAGGTTTCTACTGCTAAAAAAAAACAAGTGTGAACCCCTGTCACACTTGTATGGCCATTTCTAGCTTTAGCATTCTGTAAGTCTATAATAATGCTGCACAGGCTAAGTGACTGAGTCTCGAATTTCTGGGACCTTAACTGGCACAGGCTTCTTCCAAAGTCTTGGGAGGCATCCTAGCAATGTATCCACACCACCATATGGTTTTGTCAAATTCGGAAAATGGTATTTTTGTATTTTGTTTCTTAAAGAGCTCCCTCCCCTCAAATTGTATAAACTTGAGGCGGCACGAAACCTAGATCTTCCTTTGATCATACAATTTTATATCCAGACAGCACTTAAGTTGGCCAGAAGAGTCACATACATTTGATTCTCACAGAAACCCAGGATCCTACAGATGAAAAATCTGAAGCTTTTCAAGGTTAGACAACTTGCCTAAGGACAGGTATCAGGCAAATCCTTTTGTGAGGACTTAAAACTCTAACTTCAGTTCTCATTCCACATTCAGTCTTCTTTCTGCACTATCACTTTAGTTAACGTGGGTTGTCTTGGCTTGACCAGGTTGCCAAAGTGACTCTTATCATAAAAGAGTTCTGAATTCTAATTACAAGTTCTAAGACTATTTTTCTTTTATTCTGAATGTAAACATGAAACTGTAAAACCAATTGTAGCTCAAGTAGCCTGTGAAAGTCACTTTCACACGATGTGTAAGAGAATATTTACCGATTTGTATTGAGTAAACAACCTGCCAAACCCTCACTTGGGAGGCCACACCAGTTCCAGAGAATAACAACTTCGTGTTAAAATTCCAGAAAAATATGCCTGCTGAGTATCTTTTTTGTTGTGTTTGTTTAATCTTTGTTAAGCTCAGTGATATATGCACATATAAGAACATATTTTTCTCATATCTGAAATCTGGATACATACTTCCTGAAAATGTATTACTACTGCCTTTGTTTTTTTTTCATTGCATATTTTCCTTTCACAGATTCATCATGTAGTCTGAATATAATACCCACTCTTGTTATCAAGCACAAACAGAAAAGAGGACAGTTTCCCTTTAAAAGCACAATGCCCTATTGATGCCTTTAGAAGTCATTAAAGAATATCTCACAAAGCCCAAGAGAGCATTACAATAATTGCTTCCCTTTCCTAGGTGAAAAAGGACATATCTGTCAAATAGAAAAGTGTAGAAGCAATTAACACCTTAATACTCTACTGGGAAATTGCCTGAATTAAAGAAATAACAGAGATGCTTCATGGCTATTGTATTTCTAAAGTTTAGTTACTAGCATGACTGTCCTCAGTCATTTCCATTTACTTTCCCCAGGACAACAGGGTATGGGCATGGCAGAGGGTGTATTTGAGTGTTTGCATATGAGGCACACATGGTTCTTCAGTCACATGTTTCAGAGGCTGAATGCAGAAGTAGGGCTGGTGTATGCACTTATGAAATCAATATGTAAGGATACATATGTTTTAAATCAACTTCTCAGGCATAAAAAAACCCCACACTTCTGGATTCTGTGCTGCCCACCCATGGAACTGCCTTACCAGTCCTCTTCCAGGGCTGGGATACTCAACAGAAAGTTTATATTTACCAGACCTTCCTCAGACACAGCGGAGGCACATGAACGAACTGGGGAGTGAATCAAACAGGTAAAAACCCTTGTATATCAGCAGCAAGATCTAGAAAGAGCCTAGCAGTCCAATTCATTATCTCTCCCTCTTCCAGGAGATGTTAGATGGTGTTTATTGAGTACAGTCTAGGCATACCTACCTGGTTAGTATTTTGAGAGACACTGAAAAAGTAAACAGGGCCTGGGTCCCTTTTCCTCAAGAAGAAACAAACCTGTAAATTATAGTAAAGGTAAAGTGTGTTTCCTTCCTCCCACCCCACCCCTAAGCATGGCTATTCTATGAGGGACCAGGGCAACTCTCAGAATTCTCAGATAAAATCATATGGGGTGTTCTAGTTTCCATTTTTACACAGGTGAAATCAGACAAAAGTGAAAAAAGACAGCATGCAAAAAGAAAGTAGCAATGAACTCAGGACAATGCTGAAGGAGGAGGGGGCAGTTGGTTCACCTTGTCTGGTGACAGGGTAATCTTAGGTGACCTTCAGGAGCTATCTGGCTCAACGCCTATTTCCATTTGGTTTTCTTTGCTACGTGTCTACAGTCTCCACCCAGTAATGGTCTGAATACCCCCAGTGTGAGAAACTAATCCTCCCAGAAAGCCATCTATGCCTTCTTCAGATAGCTTCCATGGATAATAACTCACATTTATTAAGAACTTTATATGCAGTAGGCCTGACTTGGTATGCCATGGAGGACGGTGTTCTCTGTGATCTCATATGTTCTCTATATGGCAGTTCTCTATGATCCTTAACTCCTGATGTTCACTGCCTTTAGATGTCCTCTTCCCTTGAGTGTGGGCATGACCTGTGGCTTACCTCTAACCAGTAGGTATGGCAAAGCTTCCAGATGCATGTTGTTATATATATGCCGACTATGCACATATAACATATGTATATATGTCGGCATATATATGTTGTATATATGTCAGCATATATATGTTGTATATATGTCGGCATATATATGTTGTATATATGTCGGCATATATATGTTATATATATGCCGACTGTAGCACCTATCATGCTCACAGCCTTGTCTCCCTTGTGGGCTTTGAGGCTGGGGCTGAAGGCAGCCTCTGGGGCTGACAGCCAGCAAGAAACCAAAGCCCTGAACTGAATTCGGCCAACAACCTGGGTGAGCCTGGGAGTAGATCCTCCCTGAGTCAAGACTCAGTCGAGACTGCTATTCTATTTGACACCTTGATTGTAGCTCTGTGAGACCCTAAAAAGGACCAGATGAGCCGTGCCTAGAATCCTGACCCACAGAAACTGTGGGATAATAAATGTGTATTGTTTTAAGCTGCTAAATTTGTAGTAATATTGTTACATGGTGATAGATAACTAATGTAAATGCTTTATGTGTATTAACTCGTATAATCCTCATTACACTCTCATTTCACACAATGGGAAAACTGAAGCATGAAACTGAAGCAACCAGCTTAATTCCACACAGTAGTAGGTGGCAGGGCCGGCATTCAAATAAGGCAGGCTAGCTCCAGAGCCTGCGTTCCTAACCAGACAGGTGTGCTGCCTTCCTATGCTTAGAAAGTTCTACCTTAAGCTGCTTCCTAGTCTGATTCCCTAAAGCTTGCCCCCACAGCACGAATCAAACATCCAAACACAGGTGCTAGTCAGAGAAACTGAAAGAAGCAAGCTGTGCTGGACACACATGTACAGGGTACGGATGTGAAACAGGGTGAAGAGCAACAGGTGCTGCCTCCCAGTATTCACCAGCCAAACGAGATGCTTCTGTGTTTAGATGGTGACTGCTGAGAGGGGGATCATGCTGGTTGGTGCCCTCTGGCCTATGAGTTCTAGTTCTGCCTCTAAGATCATGGAAAACATGATAATCCCTTTTCCATATGAGCTGAAATATTTCAAACTATTGATCTTTTTTCCCCCCAAATCCTCTATTTTCTCTTACTCACATAAATGGTGAGTTGTTTTTGCTGTTCTCTTTTGCAAATGGTCTTCTTGACACATGCAGAAACATTTATATGGTTGTAGGCTCTGTGTGGTATCAGCTGGCAGAGATGCCTCGTCTTCTTCCTCATCTGCAGGGCTGGGTCAGGGATGCCCCCCACCCGCCCAAGATATGGTTCTGATAGGCAGCGTCAATTCACTGATATTCTTTCCTGTCATTATAGCAGTTTTAAAAAAATTATCCAGGTAATAAACAAATGCGTTTTAGTGTAAGATTCCAATGAGACAGAAGGATTTGGGGCAAAGCCCAAAGGCACTCCTCTGCACTCTCCTTCTACTCCTCCCATCTCAGAGGAAGCCACTGTCAAAATTTGTGCCAACCTTTCACTCTCTCTTTTAAAACACTAACATTTCACCTAAATTGGATTGAACACCACAAAATGACTTGCTGTTTTCCAACATACCAATATGTCTTGGAGATCTTTTCATGACATGGCCTACAGGTCTACCTCATACTTTTAACAGTTTTATAAACCTTCCTAGAATAATGACATCCTAATTTGACCATTCCTCTATTGATAGATATTTTAGGTTGCTTACAATATTTCATTAACATCTTCAACATGCATCTCTGTACAGACTGACTTGCTATTATATTTTATACCCAGTTCTGCCCACTTTCACGGTCAACTCCACTCTACTTGTCCTCTTGCAGCTGACTGAAGGAACTCTCTGTTCCCACTTTTCTTTTTCTTTTTTTTCTTTTTTTTTCTTTTTTTTTTCTTTTAGACGGAGTCTCGCTCTGTCGCCGCCCCGGCTGGAGTGCAGTGGTGTGATCTCAGCTCCGCCTTCTGGATTCAAGTGATTCTTGTGCCTCATCTTCCTGGTATAACAGGCACCCAGCCACCATGCCCAGCTATTTTTTTTTCTATTTTTAATAGAGACGGGGTTTCACCATGTTGGCCAGGATCATCCCGAACTTCTGACTTCAGGTGATCTGCCTGCCTCAGCCTCCGAAAGTACTGGGATTACAGGCATTAGCCACCATGCCCGGCCTCCATTCCCACTTTTCAACAGTGAATCAGAGTTGGGAGAGGTCCCTTCCTATTCCTGGTGACACCCTCTTCCAAACCAACTGACATTCTCCCTCAGAGGCAGTGACTGATGATAGCAGTGGTTATCAAGTCTACTTATATATTTTTTTGAAGCATTCCTTTATCAGATTAGGATGATTCTAAAAATTCACCACCTTTTATGAGTAGCAAGCACAGTTACATCTTCATGCACAGGTGTGAATATTATTAAATGATATATTCCCAGAAATATTGGGAAAAACATACATTTTTAAACATTTTTATTGATGATACCAATGTGTCTTCTAAAAAGTTTATATTCCTATGAACAATTAGAAGTGTTTATTTTTTGGTATCCTAGATAACACTTGATATAATCAGCATTTTAAGTATTTACCACTTCATTTATTATAAACTCCTAAAACTGTCTTTCCTTCATTCCTTGTGTCTGAAGAGCAGAAGAAGAGTTCTTGCCACCATAATGACAACCACCTTCATCTGGCCTCCTAGAAAGAATAGATCCTGGATAGGCTTTATTAGCTTATAGGCAATGTTATCCTGCAAGAATGGTAGCTAAAAGGTGTTCAGGACAACGAGAAAATTTTTCCAAGTTCTGTAGTCCCAAATAAGAAGAACATAGGCAAGAAGTCTCTGCTTGTAGAAGCTGGTATAAAGTTACTTTTAACATTTAGCTGAAATACTGAGCTACTCAGTTCCAATGTTGTATCTCCAGTGGCTTCAAAGGAGAAAAATCTTAAAGTAGAAAGGATTGACTTTAAGGTTAAAAGAAACCTTATGCCAAAGGTAGGCAAAATCATATTAAAAGAATGCCCTAGCTGTTTAGAATATATTCAAGTTTCTAGAGTCAGATAAAGTTAAGCTAGAGAATTAAAATAATGTATAAACATGACTATGAAATGAAGATAAAAATCAAAGATATGCTGAAAGGCTGGAATGAGCAAGCATCTCAATTTCTATATTGAAGGATGCCAGAAATCTTAGACCTCTGGGATATGTCCTGGCAACATTTTAGAAAGGATTATTATACCACTGAAGAATAAGGAAGGTAAACCACCACCATATAGAAAGATAATATACACTAGGTATGATATTTTAGTATTTCAGTGGGACTTTTAGAAAGATCTCTCATAATAACCTGTAGAGAGGATGGACTACCATGAACTGAGTGAAAATGATACCCAAAGCCTGCAAATCAGCATGCATGGGTAAAAGGCAAGATCTCTGCCGGGGATGCTGCAGAGCTCTGTCCTTGGCACTGCTATGCTCAAAATTCTTAACACTATTTCATGCTTATCAAATTTGAAGCTAATTCATTGCTAAGAGGAGTAGTAGATGTATGTGATGATCAGGAATAGAGACTATTTCACCAAGTTGGAAAGAGAAGCTGACTCACTCGAGAGCTGTGTACATAGCTGAAAGAAGACAGCCTTTGAATTAAGGTGATTCTAAACTCAAATATCAGTCCTGTTGTTGGGTAGACTTGGACAAGTTACCTAAGCCTCTGTGAGCCTTAAATTCTTCCTCCACAAAAAAGGGATAACACCTCTGTTTTTTAAATAAATAAGACTGACATGATTTTTGGTACATGACAGATGCTCACTAGTAGTACTCTTCCTCCTCTCCTCTTCTCAAACATTACTGGCAGAATATAAGGGAAATAAATGTGCAGACAACTGAATGGAGAGTACAGACTTGCACAGCATTACACAGAGTGCTACCCCTCAAGGGTGGAAACCTAGTTCTTAAGAGTGATTCATAAGAATAAGACCTGTATGTTTTAGTTGATGGCAAGTTCAATATAAACAAACATTATTTCATTTAAAAATACAATCATAATCTGCATTGAGTATTACATCCAGATCAGGTGAGCTAATGGTTTTCTTGAACTCTGTTCTTTTCAGACCAACAGCATGGCAAAGTGTCTAGTTCTGGCTGCTCCATGCTAAAGACCATTGACAAACTAAAGAAAGACTAGCAGGATATGGAAAACATGTTCTATAAGGCAGAACCGGAGGAAGGAACATATTTTATCTGGTTTAAACAACAACAGCAACTCAAGCAAGAGATGATAGATGTATTCAAGTATCTGAATGACTGACTTTGGGGAAGCTCAGAAAGATTAGAAGAGCCAGTGGGTAGTGGTTCAAGATAAGAAACTTCAGTCCATCAGGGTAAGGAATGCTCAACAGAGATGTAAAAAAGCAGGGGTTACTTTGTAAGACAGTAAGTTTACTGTGTCTAAAAATATTGAAGCAGAAGAAATTAGATGTGGAGTTTTCAATAGTGAAAGTAGAACACAAAGGGGAAAATATGTGTATGTGATGCATGCACATTTTTTTAAGGTGTTTATTAGAGAAAGATCAGTAAGAGCACTCCGAGTTCCACTCTATCATTCTATTTCATCATTGTGTAAGGGTTGATTTATAATATTGATGAGATCCTAAGGCAGGTGATGAAAGGAGACTCTTTGATTCGACAAACATGGGCTGCATCCTGCTATGAATCCTACTGGGCAAAACTTTGTGGGTGGAACTTTTAATAAAGATACATTTTCAGCCGGGTGTAGTGGCTCACGCCTGTAATTCCAGTACTTTGGGAGGCTGAGATGGGAGGATTGCTTGAGCCCAGGAATTCAAGACCATCGTGGGCAACATGGCAAGATTGTGTACCTACAAAAAAAGTTAAAAAAAAATTAGCTGGGCATAGTGGCATGTGCCTGTGGTCTCTGCTACTTGGACGCTGAAGTGAGAGGATGACTTGAGCCCAGGAGGTCAAGCTTGTAGTGAGCCATGATCATGCCACTGCACTCCAGCCTGGCTGACAGAGCAAGAACCTGCTTTAAAACCAACCAACCAATCAACAAAACAAATAAACATTTTCTTGAATTTAAGGGACTATAACCTTAAATTAAATGTAAGTCTACAATCCAGGAAAACAATTGCAGAGCAACTTGAAACAGGATGAGTGAAACTGCTGAAAACTTCAATAAAAATATAAAATATTCTGGGCCAGGCATGGTGGCTCAGGCCTGTAATCCCAGCATTTTGGGAAGCCGAGGCAGGTGGATCAACTGAGGTCAGGAGTTCAAGACCAGCTTGACCAATATGGCAAAGCCCCGTTTTTTTGTTTGTTTGTTTTGTTTTTTTAAATTTTGTAAAAATACAAAATTAGCCAGGCGTGGTGGCACATCTCTGTAATCCCAGCTACTCGGGAGGCTGAGGCAGGAGAATCACTTGAACCCGGGAGGCAGAGGTTGCAATGAGCTGAGGTCACACCATTGCACTCCAGCTGGGGAAACAAATAAAATAAAATAAAATATTCTAGGTGTTATAAAAAATGATTACAGAAGGGAGAAGTTTGAGGAGAGAAGCCAGTGGAATGGAATACGCTATATGGGAATGTCACGGGCATCAATATTAGAAGGGTAAGTTTAATTTGTCCCTTTTAAATTTGAGGAGGCAGGGTTTGTAAGAAGGAAGAGGGGTCAATTAGTTAGGGCTATACTGCACTGCAGGGTAATCCTCTGACAGTGTCCTAGGTAATCAACTCTCCCAGTCTTTGAAATGATAACTCCTCTCTCTGTGCCTTGAACATCTCCTTCCCCTCCATACTCTCTGTGGATGACCTCACCTCTAATTTCACTAAGGAAATAGAGCAATCAGAAGATGACTCACACATCTTCTCAGCAGGGACTGTAGCACCCTCCTGCCTCTGTGCTCTTCCACGCTGCCTTCCCTCCCGCTGACCCATTGGTGCACACTGGAGGCACCCCTGCCTCTTCAAAGACTGCTTTTGCTTTTATCCCCTCTCCCTCCTGCACGATTTTCTCTCATTCCACTAGATCAGCCACATCAGCACACGAACATGCTGCATCCTCTCTTGTGTATATATTTTAAATTCCTCCATAGACCACATGTTCCCTCTGGCCACTCTCCCACTTTTCTGCTCCCTTTGATAGAGAAACTCTGTTTAGAGTTGTCCACATTCTCTGCCTGTTACTCAAGTCCTATTCTCACCTCAACCCATTCAAATTAGGCTTTTACTCCCACCTTTTCACTGAATCTATTTTTGTCAGGGTCACCAAACCTCCCTTCTTATAGAATCTTACGGCCAATTCTCATTCATCTCATCATCAATATTTGACCTAGTTTTTCTCTCTGTCTTTAGTGACATGTGGCTCATAACTTGGATTCCAGGGTACTACATTCTTCTGATCCTCATAATCACTGCTTTTGTTTCTTCATATCTTCGGCTGAATCTTCCTTCACTGCCAACCTCTGAGGCTTAGTATGCCCCAGTCTCAAACCTTGGACCTCATCTCAATCTATCTGTGCCACCTAGAAGACCTGTCGCCCACCCTCAAGGGTGTAAATACCATTGACAAACTGAGAGCTTCAAAATTTGTATCTCCACCTAAGCTCTCCTCTGAGTTCCCCACTCCCCTGTTCCACTGATCCATTTCTTCCTGGGTCATTTTCTGTTTCAGTAAATGGCATCAGTATTTACCCAATTGTTAAGAGCAAAAACCCTGGAATTATCCCAGACTTCTCTTTTCCTCTCTCAGCCCACATCCAATTTGTCAGTAGGTTATTTAGGTTCTTTCTTCAAAATTTGACCACATTTTACTACTTCCACCTCCACCTCCTAGTCTAAGCCACCATCATTTCTTGCCTCAAATACTGTGGCAGCTTGCTAACTGGTCTTCTTGTTTACACTTTTGTCTCCTTAAAGTCTATTTTCCATATAGCAGCTAGAGAAATTAAAATAAACAAAAAAGAAATTACATCAATACCTTAACCCCTACAATGGCTTCCTATACTGCTCAGAATAATACCCAAACTCTTACCATGGCCTAAAAGCTCTACAGGACACAGCCTTGTCTCTTCTCCAGACTCATCCCTTACACCCTCAGCCTTGCTTCCCAGTTTCTGGCCATGCTCAGCCATTCAATTTGGCGTAATATTGTTCAACCTCCTCTCTCTTTTCTTGTTTCTTTTCACTTATTAGACAAAGTTTCTTTCTCTGTTTATTTAAAAGCCAAGCTTTTCCTGCCTTCAGGGACTTTGCATTTGCTCTTCTTTTGGCCTAGAATCCTCTTCCTCCAGATCATTATGTGGTTCACCACTCTCACCACTCATTTCAGGCTTACTCCAAAGTCACCAGCTCATGGAGGCCAACCTTGGCCTTTGGAGGCCATGGAGGCCTCAGGTTTTCTATCTGAGCATGGACCCCATAACTTTCTGCTCCCACCACTCTCTACTGTTTACACTAGTTCATTTCCCTTTATTGTACATAGCATAGCCTGACCTTAGGCCAGGCATTCAATGTTTGCTGAATGCCTGTTTCAACTGCTAGCCTGCCAGCTCCAGGAGGACAGAGGCTAATAGGCTGGATTCACATCTCTATTCCTAGCACCTGGAACAGTACCTGGCACACAGTGACTGCTCAACGAGTAACTGTTGGATAATTACATGTTGAATGAATGTATGAGGGTCAGTTTAGAGGAACACTCAGAATCAAAAAGTGAGAGATCATTTTAGTTATAATGGATGTAGCGAGCAAGTAAAGGATGGGCCAGAGCAAAAAGGAGAATGCAGCAAGTATGCACGGGTGAAGGGCAAGGGATCAATGTGTCAGTGGTTTACATTCCGTGCAGAAGGCAGAGGGGTTCCAGAGGTGCAATCAAACTGCTAAAGAGAGCAAAGAGCTTTGCCAGGTGCTGTAAAGTATTTCCACCCACATTTTGAAGGGGAAATCTTTATAACATCTGTTTAATGTGTAGCCCAGTAATAGGTTTTAGAAATGTATAAGAATATTTGATTTTAAAAGAATTTGTGTATCACTTATATATTTTATATATTTATATATAGATATTATCAGAGTCAGTGAGTCAAGACTGACTATGATGCCACAGAACACAGTGACTCGTTTCATTTTCTCGGTGTTATTTTACAGCTTTGCATTATTCTGTGGTTTTAAAGGGGAAACATAAAGCATAGTTATGGTGTTACCAGTTTCAGAATAAGTAGTTAAAAGCCTTCTTGGACAATTTTAATTTTTTTCCTTGACTGGAAAGCTCTGAAAGGCATAAGTGTATGGAACGAACTGTAACACAACCCGAAGCCCTGGTAGTTCACCTCCTCGGTTTCTCCTAGTACTCGGTTACTTAGAGAGATAATGGCATGAGCCCTGTGACCCCAAGCCATTACTCATTAACCCCCCTCTAATTGAGGGCTCTAGTCAATGAGGACTGAGACGGATGGAGTCTGTGACTTGGATGGACAGAGATCACCCACATTCAGAGGCTTCTGCTCACCTCACACTTTCTTGATACTTCTGAGCAGAGGCTCAACTGGCCTCGAGAAGTCAGTCTTCACATTTCATTCTAAGTAAGGATTCTCTTCACCACCTTTTCCCTTCCCTCACTACTCAGGATTATGGTCAAAATTTATATTTAACTGGGGTTTATCCAAGGTCTACCGTTTTCTAGCCCTGTAATTTTAGACAAGTGACTTTAGCTCTCAGAACTTCAGTTTGCTGGTGGGGTGCAGTGGCTTACGCTTGTAATCCCAGCACTTTGGGAGGCCGAGGCAGGTGGATCATGAGGTCAGGAGTTCAAGACCAGCCTGGCCAACATAATGAAACCCAATCTCTACTAAAAATACAAAAATTAGCTGGGCATGGTGGTGTATGTCTGTAATCCCAGCTACTCGGGAGGCTGAGGCAGGAGAATCACTTGAACCTGGGAGGTGGAGGTTGCAGTGAGCTGAGATTGCAACATTGCACTCCAGCCTGGGTGACAGAGCAAGACTGTGTCCCCCTCCTACAAAAAAAAAAATTAAATAAATAAATAAATAAATAAATAAAAGAACTTCAGTTTGCTCATGTGTAACAGGGGAATTAATAAAACTTATTTTCCCCCGGTGATGTTTCTGAGGAAGAAATGAGATGATATTCATAAAAATGGCTAGTCCAATACTTGGTACTTAGCATGAAATACGTGGTAACTAGTACTTGTATAATTATTCCCCTCCCCCACCTTCTCTCTCTCTCTCTCTCTCTCTCTCTCTCTCTGTCTGTCTCTCTCTCTCTCTCTTACTCTCGCTCTAGGTTAGGTTACTCCTATGATCATTTCATTCTTGTTATTCCCTAAGCTTTGGCATAATATTGTTCAACTTCCTCTTTCTCTTTTCTTGTTTCTTTTCATTTGTTAAAAGAAGCCCCCAAAGCCTTTCACTGTCATTCAAATGACATGTTTCTGCACTAGAAATCAACAACTACTTACTGACTACTGACAAAGTGAAGTTTTGTGGTTGTCAAAGTCATGTCTTCTGAGAAGCATCTCATTCCAAGTCAGTGTTTCCCAAAGTAGGTGTGTATAAATATTGATGGATGCAAGATGATTTAAGGTGACATAGAAACCTTTGTTTTTAATTTTCAGAGTTAGAAAACATTTATTTATATTAGAAAAATATGATTAGCATATAAAATTACAGAGAGTAAAGCCAACGATAAACCTAAGTAAAGAAGATACCAATTTAAACTTACTTAAAATAATATTAATTATAGTATAGGTGGAACACAAATATATAACAAAAATCATGAGGATGACATGTGAGTAACTGAAATTTGGGAAGCTGTTCTGAGTCATATAAGGTCAGTAGATAAGAAAAGAGTATTAATAGGCCCAACTTCTCTATCCAACAGTAAACTATGTAAGATGCTTCTTCACTTTCCTCAGTGCCAATCAAGCCATACATCTTTTACCCAATTTAATTTTCTAAAGTCACCTACAACCCTAGGTTGAAGGTCTAACCAAACCCAGGAATGAGAGAATTAATTTTTTTTTCAGTGCAAAAGTAATAGAGGGAACAGACTTTTTCCTTATAGCTCTTATGGACATATCCTCAGTCGGCCTCTAAAATTTTTCTGACACTGGAGGCTGTTGCTAGCTGTCATCAGAGTCACTCCGATACCACATGTACCTGGAGCACAACAATGACCAAGTGCCACCTCTCCTGTAACAAAGGGGTTCCCAAACGGGGATTCGGGAAATATCAAAGCACAGTCACCACAAAAAAATTTCCCCTAAATTGCATGCTGGAAGAATTATTGTTTAAAAATCACTTGCTGCATATGCACCACTTTATTGTATTTCAGCCAATGTTTACTAAGGCATGAAAGAAGTTCAAACATAATAGACTGTCGTTCCTCCAAACCACTAATGAAAGCTATGGCTCTGAACACACAAATCAAGGTGCTGGTTTTGCCTTGTGCTATTTGAGGAGCACTCAGTATGTACTCCCAGCCACATAGCAAACTGGATCAGTTCTCTGGAGGAGATAATTAATGCGTACCTGCCATAATAAGTAATATGTTCGGCTCTGCATTGCTCTATTTATAGACTAGGTTTTTTCCTCATATTTTTTAGCACTTTTCTACAAGCAGAACATGTGAATGAATCACTCTTATCTTGTCATTTTTATTATTAAATGGTGCTCAACTTTTTCCTAGGGTGTTTTAGGACTGCACAGACATTTTCTGGGCAAACAGAAACAAATGAGGCTGGGGGGAGCCTCTGGCTTTTCAAAGTCTCTAGCTTCTGGCTGACCTATATTCCATTCATTAGTCTTGGGCAGCAGGCATTTTGTTGGAAATATCATGTTGGGTGGAGCTTCAAGGCCAAATGTGAGAATCTGCTGCAGCATACAATGAGACAGAAAACACGTGGTCAACAGAGAACTTGTTGCACTTTTTTTTTTGTAGGAAAGTATGCCAGTCTTAGGGCCACAGATTCCTCACAGAGAAAAATCTACCTGCTGACTTTTGATTATTCATTCATTCCACAAGTATTGATCAAATACCTAACATTTACTAAGCACTGTTCCATGCACTGGAGATGACAGGTGAACAAGATATAGAGGACCTGCCCTCCTGTAGCTTACATTTTAGCTAGGGACTGAGAAATAAAAAAATAATAAATTTATCAGTTAATTTCACATAGCGATAACTACTATGGAAAACAAAACAAGACATGGGAGAGGGGCAGAATGTCAGGTATATTTGCAATGCTATCAGTCTTGACTTTATAATCATAGAAACTTATCTGTAAAGAAGCAATGTAATTTAGCTACTTTCTTAAATATTCAGTAATTTTAACACTTGTAAACATAATTTTAGGTTCTTTTTTAAGGCTGACACTGAATGGCTTTGGCAGAGTACACCCTGGCCCTTAGTTCTCATTGTCCTCACTTTGGCCCACTGGGACGCTTGTGAGGATGCAGGGACAGCCCAACTGAGAAGCAAAGGTACTTATCCCTTGGTATTTTCCCCGTGTTGATCATGTCCTCATTAATAGCAGATTTTGCCTTAGTTTCTTTGGGCAGCAACCGTGTACTTTGTATGACATTTCATACTTGCTTGATTCAACTGACTTTGGTTTCTCATCCCTGAGATGCACTCATTTTTTTTGTTTATTTTTATTTTTTACTTTTTGAGAGGGGGTCTCACTCTGTCACCCAGGCTGGAGAACAGTGGTGCATTCAAGACTCACCGCAGCCTTGATTTCCTGGGCTCAGTCTATCCTCCTACCTCAATGTCCTGAGTAGCTGGGACCACAGGTGCATGCCACCATCCCCAGCTGATTTTTGCATTTTTTGCAGAGACAGGGTTTCACCATGTTGCCTAGGCTGTAACTCCCAGGCTGAAGAGATCTTCCCGCCTTGGCCTCCCAAAGTTCTGGGATTATAGGTGTAAGCCACTGTTTCCGGCGTCACTCATTTTTTTGGAGGGTCTCAATAGTAGAACTAACCAGATGAAGCAGAACCAGGCATTTACACACCTGAACAGTGGTATAGCTGTAAAGTCCTAGTGTAAAAGTCACACTATATATCTTCTGTAATAATAAAAAATTACACAAATGAAGCATCTAATTATATGAATAACAAAGACAAGAAACATTTGGAACAGAGAGGGCAGAACCTTCAAATTCCTGTTGTAGCCTCTTAACTTAAGGTTACCAGCTCCTCCCTGGTGTCAAGGGTATGGTATTATGGGGATTATTTTCCAGACTTTGATTGTTCAATAGATGCTGAGTTTCTTGGATGCATTCTAATCAGCTTGACTGTACACATCTTGGGCTACTGGACATTTCAGATTCTCAGCTTCATATTTTTACTACCCACTTCCAAATACCTAAATGTGAGCAACAACAAAGACTGATGTAAACTGTACTCCCTTAAGACCAAATTGATAGCATTTCTTACAGTCTAGGAGGGGAAAAAAAATCCCACACAAACATTCATGGCATTATTTTGGATACAGATTTAAGAAAATTTTCCTGGGTGCATCAAAGTTTAGAAATGTAATAGATATGAATATTTGACATCTTCCTGCATTTGTCAATTGTCCAGAATTCTTTGGGCAATTAATAAGACTGACATAAGCGAAAAAAGATGTCCTATATAGAAAGAGGAGGCAAGTCAAATAAGTAATATACTAACTCTAGGCTCTGAGGTCAAGTGTAGTATCCTGTCTTCCCTTTACAAATGAGACAGACATGATTAAATGCCTCATCTCTAAGTGGGCAAGACCACGAATTATTGCAAAATATGCCAAACTCAAAGTCTGTACAGATTTTCTCTAATGACTTGGACAAACCCTTCAAGTGGTCAAACTTCATTTCACCAGTAATCTGTCAAATACAGGAGAATCAATAGATTCTTTTTAATAAACATTGATGTATGGTAGAATCTGTTAGTTCTGAATACCTTTGTCCTTGGAATTTATCTTATTTTTGAAAACTAATGAGGAGAAATGAAATTGAAAATACATCTCCCTAATATTTTTAATCAAATATTAAGTCTCTAATACAAACTTAAACTTTGGTGTCATAGGGACACTCATGTCATTTTTTACTATCATCCATATTAAAATTTTCATTAAACCTTATGGAAAACTAAAAAATCCTTTTATTCTTATATTTAATGCCATATGAGACATGATTAAAATGACAAGTTCCCAAATAACATGAATAATGTATTTCTCCTTTATCCAAAGCAAACGCATTTTGCTCCTAAGAGTGTTTAATCCATTTCCTTTTTCAGGAAGAGGAAAGGAGGGTGATAAAAGGATTTACGGTTAGAACTGGTATTTAATGAAAGACACATATTTGGCTTGTGATTATAAAATAACTGCTGTAGTTATTCTGAGTTTAGATAGGAGTCATATATTTTGACACGAATAAAAACAAATTATGATTCTGTTAACATTCAGATTTACCTCTTTAGGACAGAAATGTTTAAAGTTACTCTGTATTAGTCATGGAAATAGTAGAGTCTATATTAAGAAACCTTATTTCTGTGTATGTATATAAATGTTAACTTCAGGAAGCACCAGATCTACATTTATAGAATAAGTTTCAAAGAACAGCTTAAACTATCATAAAACTTAGATAGAGAAGCTTAAGGTGCCTTCTGCTACTTTACACTCTTTTTCCACTGCATTCCACCCCATTCATCAGAGAAAGTGCTAATATGAACGGTCAAATCCAGTCATCATCTTTGGACCACTGGGAGTGGAGCTTTAGGGGAGATGTAGGCAAAAGCCATAGCTCTGTTAAGATTTCAGCCTCGGCTGGGCACGGTGGCTCACACCTGTAATCCCTGCAGTTTGGGAGGCTGAGGCGGGCGGATCACGAGGTCATGAGATGGAGACCATCCTGGTCAACAAGGTGAAACCCCTTCTCTACTAAAAATACAAAAAATTAGCTGGGCGTGGTGGCGGACACCTGTAGTCCCAGCTGCTGGGGAGGCTGAGGCAGGAGAATGGTGTGAACCCGGGAGGTGGAGCTTGCAGTGAGCCGAGATCGTGCCACTGTACTCCAGCCTGGGTGACAGAGCAAGACTCTGTCTCAAAAAAAAAAAAAAAAAAAAAAAAAAAAAGATTTCAGCCTCCTTGTGTTTGCTTACTCCCCAGCAGCTGGGACAGGTCAATGGCCCTGGAGCTGCATCTTACTTGGGAGGGGCCTCTGCATGGAGAAGGTCAGAAACTAGTACATTAGCCAAACTCTCCTTTAGGGCTTCTTTTCATTGGTGCACTTTTCTCTAGAGGCATCTTTCCATGCTACCGGGGTGTTAAAAATACCTTGAGGGAAGTAGGATTGGGAGTGAGCACAGGAGAAGGAGACTAAGACTGTAAATGTCATCTGGATTAAGCTTGTCCAATCCACAACCCATAGGCTGTAATACAGCCCAGGACGGCTTTGAATGTGGCCCAACACAAATTTGTAAATGTTTTAAAAACATTATGAGATTTTTTTGTGATTCTTTTTTATTTTTATTATTACTTTTTTTAGTTCATCAGCTATCATTAGTGTTAGTGTATTTTATGTGTGGCCCAAGACAATTCTTCCAATGTGGCCCAGGGAAGCTAAAAGATTGGACTCTCCTGAATTCTGGTGCTTACAGCTCTGTATGGTCCAGCTTAGTCCAGGAGTGGTCAGGAGACCACTTCAGGATTTTTCATTTGAAGCTCTGGTAAATAATAAAGAGGATACATTTACTCGGCCTTTTCCTCTGTGCATTTTTCTCTCTCTCATGGACTTAGTGGGAGCACAAGTGGACACGGTAGGTGACTGCTCAAGACTTCTGGATGTTGGGTTTCACCTCTCTTTAAGTTACTTCTTGGCCAAAGATCTGAGAATACTCTTCTTTTTGCCAGAACAAAAGTTCATAGGTACTCTTAAGTAAGACAGTAAGGGATCAGAACTCCATGAGTCATTAGTCAGTCAGGAGGCAATTTCCAAGAAGTTTGTTAATTCTCTTCCTAAAATACTATTAAGTAATAATCTACTGTTAACTACTTCGGTTTCTTAGCCCTCTGGCTGGTGCAATCTTTTTTCTTGAACTGTTCTAAATAACTAAGAAGATTCTGAACACTCCTAATATCTCTGGCCCCTACCTTAAGAGAGATGAACAAAAAGGGGTCTATCAATGGTCAAGCTCCAGGAAAACATCTCGTAAAACTCACCAACAGTTAATGATTCCAGTGACTTTTAAATCTAATATAAAGAGAAGGAAAAGACAAAATTCATGATAAAGAATAATGTGTGCCACAAACTAGGGATTATGATGAACCAATTCTGTGTATTTAACATGTAACTTAAAAAACTACTTAATGACTTTAAGAAAAAGGAAGGCCTTCAAATGTGTTGTCGTTTAGAATGTGGCACTAGAGAACCCATGAAAAGAAAACATTGATAATAGCATATTTGCTTAGTATCCCATAGAGTTGTAAGGACACTGGGAAGTCTCCTGCTTCTTCCCAGCAGTGGAATACTCAGTACCAGTGAATGTAGAGTAGCCAAGAAAGAATTGATGGGTAACTGATATTCTTGAACTTCAAACGGGATATTTCTTTAATGCTGACAAGGAGAAAGAAGATAACACAGTCCAGAGCTGACTGTAATAGTTTTTCTAAATGCGACCAGCATGAAGAATGATGTTTTATAGGATAAAATAGAAGACATCTTGGCACTGGGTGATGCCATCTAATTGTAGAATTCAAATTGCTTTAGAATCTTCAAAGCACCAAAACAAGGATGTATAACATATTCATAATATGTGTCTTCATAAGTCCTGTACTTTCAAAATGAATCTAAGCCTTTGGAATAAGAGTGAAAATAACCACCTGAAATTTTTATAAAAATAAAGAATAATCATGAAGAGAGTTACTCACAAATGGGATTCATCTTGCTCTTTATTCAAATGGAAAATTCTTCCTTTACTGACACATTTGCCAAACCATTCCAGTTAATGTAGGAAACACCACTTTGTTTCTCCTGAATTGCTAAAACTATTGTACTCTAAAATCCTGTAGCTGAGGTTTAGCTGTACTCAATTTGCTTGTATAAAATATATAATACATCATTTTACATAAACGTTTAAATGCATTAATACTTTTAACTCTTCTAAGTACAATTGCTTCCATAAGGAATTTTTCCATGAATTATCTAGTTCAGATAGTTTGAATAGCATTTTGAATTTCCTTTCCTCTTTAATTTCAGAACTTACATGTTTTTGTGTCATTCGCAAATCAAAGCTTCAAAATATTGAAGTTTTGGGGTAAAGACATTTAAAGATATTTCTTCAAAATGTTTTGTTGGAAAGACATATATATGACTCATTGTATTACAATAATATGACTCACACTTTCCTAAGGAAACAAAATCACAAATTTTATAAGAGCTGTCCAATGGAAGCAAACTCAGGTTGAAAGAGATGAGAAGAAAAGAATAATTTTGCATTCAGCATACATGATCTGTTGTGGCAATTGTGAATCCCTTATTTCTGCCAGCTATGGCTCAGTAAAGAAATGGATGCTATTGTGAAAGTCATCCCCTGAAAATGAGATGAGAGTAAATAAATGAGTAGAGTTGATACAAATTCAAGTCATTTTGCAAAGGATTTCACAATGATGGATTACAAGATGAATTCTCACAAGTTGGCAAGGTTTTCCAAAGTCTAGCTTTTATGAATATTGTTTGAACAAGTGGTGTAGAATTCAGTCTATGCTCTGTGAAATAACATGATTTATTATTATTATTATTATTTTTACCAAGTTGGAATTATTTAGAATCACCAAATAACAGGATTCAAAAGTAAAACAGCTGAAAAATCCAACAGTCTGGTCTAACCTGGGATGCTCTGTCTCCTCACAGCCAACGCTCCATCAGGCGGCTTTGTCTGGCTGGCGGATTTAGTGTAGGGACTCTCATCTGCAAAGGTACAATGAAGCGTTTGGTTAATTTCCATCCAGTTTCTAATGCAGTGAAGATTTTTAACGGATTGCAATCCTTCTGCGAGAGAGAAGTGGTACAGTACAGTGGAAAGTGTTGGTAGGCCTGGGTCCTATACTTGGGTTAGCTGTGGGATAAATCTTTGAAAATGTTGTGAATATGTTTCTTCCCCTATAAAAGAGAGATAAAATTCTCATCTACTTCTTAGGGTTGTCAGGATCAAAAGCTATAGTGCTCGTGAAGATATTTATGAAATGGTAAGAAGTATGCAAATATAGTATACAAATTATTTGTTTGTCACCTACATTTATTGATAAATAAATACCAGTGAATAGGTGTAATGAAGACAAAGAAGAAATAAAATGGTTCAATGGGCACTAAGAATAATCAGGTAGAAGAACAAAGAAAGTAAAAAGAAAGGTAATATTTCAGATAAGCAGATGACAGAGAGTTAGTATTGCAAGGGAAATAAAGCCACTCAGAGTTAGTAGGTTCCTCCTGGGAGTGTGAACTGGCAGCCAGTGCAAAGCAGAGGGATAGAGATGTTCAGAGGGAAGACCAGAGGAGCTAGGTTGAGAACAGGGAAGGAACGATGGTTTGGCAAAAGAAGACATATATTGCAATGAGCTGGTTTGTGCTCTTTTAGAAAGAGATGAAAATAACTTGCAGAATTATTAAAAGAGTAACTGAGAAGACAGAAGGTCTAAAGCTTAATGTATCTGTGAGAGTTAGGTAAGAAGCTGAATGATTAAAACAGCAGGTGACAAGATCATGGAGACAATGGGTCCATCCAGCTCTAAGTAAGGTGATTTTTTTTTAACCTTGAAAAGGATTTTATCTGACTAGGAATAAAGGGGTAGTAATCTAGGATGGCAAATATTAAGGTTAAAATTGAAAGGACAATTCTTCCTAATTGGGATGGTGGCATTTATAAAAAGTAAAAGAAATGTGAATAACACCCTTAAAAATTTCAAGAATAAGATGCACATGGCTTGAGTAAATAGAATGTAAAATAATTATCTAGCATATTCAGTCAAGCTAGATAATCTAAATGTCACTGCTGGCCACGCTATAAGATGTATTATTGTTGTTGTTACCATTTTATAATAGCAGGAAATCGTTAAAGAATTTAAAGAAACCATACTGTGCATGACAAACTATTACATATAACAAGGATTTATTCAGAACAAGGCCTTATCATCTGAGAACATTAATTCTCCCAACTAAATAGCTTGTGTTTCAAAATTGAGGAACTCATTTCCTCTCCAGGATGAACTTCTGGTTTGAAATGATTCATGATTTCTTCATAAAACTAACAAGGTCTTTATACGCAATGACAAAAGGAAAAGATTAACACTGCTGTAAGTGGCAATTAACTTAAAAAATAGAAGTCACGCTGTTTCATGTTTATATTTAATTTGTCACACAATTTTTTATATTCTTCCAACCATAAACTACCAACTTTCAGATACCAATTCAATCAATATCGCTTTTGCTTTAGAAGTGGTATCTTAGGTCTTCGACTCTTCTCTTTGCAAACACCATTTTGAGTATAATTAAAATCCACAAAACAAAACACAAAATGTAAACATTACACTATAAAAGTCTCCCTTTGCCTCACCATTGTCACTTGAATATTTGAGCGCTTTTCTCACAGTGTTAATAAACAGGCAATATGCTTCATTTAGCACCTTTTAAAACAGACGTACTATGTATTAAAACCTGGGATTCTTTATAAGACTGCTTTAAAAATGTATTTCCTTTCATTGTCCAAAACCTTGAAACAGTGTGTTTATGAGCATAGAGCACTGAGCCAGAAAATAATCACAAAAACCAGGCTTAGGTACGGCATCTTGGAAGCCTAAAAGCTTTCTTCAGTTTTCTATTTGTCAAGATTCCAGCCAATTAAAGTCTTGAGTTGAATCCAGTGTTGGATTTTTATGAAGGGCAATAAGAGATTTTCCCAGGAGACTCTGGGGTTGTCTGCACTTGATGATCTATTTTAAGGAGCTAGTTCTTTAGAAATGTACCCAGTTTGCATTTCAGAAGTAGTGAACCCTGGTAAAATGGTTTTCTCATTTATATTTGAAAACAACTTCCTTGATTTAGAACTGAGATAGTCTAGTTGAGCACATCCTTAAAAGGTTGAAACTGAATTACAGATGACCACCTGCCCAGCCTCTCCATCACCACCCCCAACCTCCACTCCTGCTCCCAGTATCAAGAGTGACCTTACTGAGCACAGGCAAAAGTAAATAATTATCTAGAAGCCAAATCTTGTATTGGTTAAAGGATCAGAATGAAAAAGTTCAGTGTTATCTAATGTTGTCCCAAGCAGTGTTATTGCTTTCACCCTCACTGCCAAAGCCAATCAGTGTAAAAGCAATAATTCCTAATGGAAGGGAGGCAGAGGCTTGGCAACATTGATCATCAGAGTTAAGGAGGGCATAGCAGCAGAGCAGCATGGCACAATATAACACTTGGTTTTTAAGAGACTTTCCTTAAGAGTGTCTCTTTATTTTAAATACCTTAGAGGCACCATGGCCTTTTATAAAAAGCTACCCATCACAGAATAAACACCAGCTCTCTTGACGTGATTTACTGAAAGTCAACTCTTGATTCAAACTTGTTTGAAAATAGAAATGGAGAAAACACACTGAATGAATCCATGGCTGATGGCTCCACAGTAGGATACTAAAGGACAAGAGTGTCCAGGGTGCATTTCAAACCCTTGAGCATAAAGTCATGGAGAACTATGGAGGCTTCTATCTTCTCTTGCGTCTCTAAATGCAGCTTTATGGATATATCCCTAGAATTTCATGCTTATAAGGGATAATCTAGACCACTCTTTCATTATAAATGGAACTAAGGCCCAGAAAGATAAATTTATAGAAGGGCACACATCTAAATTGAGTCTGGATGAAATTTCTTATGTTCTTAGTCCCATGTTCTTTCTTCTTTATCTTATTTCCTTTTAGATAGACAATAAGATTTCATAGGTCATTGGGTCCACATGTTGCTGTGTCACAGGAGTGAGTGAGTGGGCACACTGTACCAGCAGAGACCTTGTATGGTGTAAGTTAATTGCTACAGTGAAGCCTTTGAAAATGAGCCTGAGCCACAGAGCCAATTATTTTCGTGTGTATATAAATCCCATTCTTCCCTCCTCCACGTATTTGTTGCCTAAAGCAAACAACACTTACAAATGGTACTACGGAACTAATTTTTTATGCTTTTCAGTTCATTTCCTTGAAGATAAAATTCAAAAGCAATGTCAATATAGCTCATTGATCCCCATGATGAGCCTTAAAAGAGTCACTGAATTATAAGATCTATGTTAATAATTTTCCTTTGTTTCATTGGAGAGATACTAAATAGGCTTTCAAGTTACATCCAGATATATAAATGAACAAAAAAAAGGTCAAATGACAAGGAAAGAAATCAATCAGAACCATCCCTAGCACATCGTAGGCATTCAATAAATGTTTGCTGATAAAATATGTGAATTAATTATATTCACTTTTTCAAACTAGAGCATTTGTTGTAATCAAAGAACCTGAAGAAAGTCAAACATTTGTTATAAAGCTATATTCCCTCCTACTTCTGCTTTTCTTTTTCTAGGTTGATAGCCTATTCCTTTTAAAGTCACATTATCATCCAATAGCTATTAAGTATTGACTTAATGTGAAAAATCTGACTATAAAAATGGTATCTACATATATTTCCTTTCATTTTCATTCAGACTATAGAATGATTTATTGACCAACCTTTAAAAATAATGTCTTTAAACAAAAGAATTATGATTTTCATAGCAGACTCTCAGCCCAGACTTCGATGATCATATTAACAAGGGATTCTCACTAAAAGTCACTACGGGGCAAAGCAGACATTCAGCTAGTGAGCTACTGCTCGCTGAAATGAATGCTCCAAGCAATCATTAAGGGCATCTCAGGGTATCAGCACTGCCAGCCTTTTCTAATGACATCTTAGCAGCTAGGTAATCACCGTCACACATGATGGCCCTCCACAGGGGCTTACATGTTGGTCACAATAAGGAAGAACATGGGTCCCTTTAGAGTGACATCTCATGAGGCTAGGGAAAAATGCCCTCCATTAACAGGGAGAATTGACATGGTGACAAAGGCACAGAAAGCATTAGTCAAGCATACACTTAAAGCAGAAGAAGAACAATAGGAGGGATCATCTGTCCCTCTCATTCCCCCCAATTTGGCCAGTCTCCTCATGTGCCAAACACAGGAGGGGCAAACACAGATCATTTGTTTTGATCACATGAAGCTGGTGTTTATAAACTTGGAAAGCAACCAGCGGGCACCTAAGAAGCAATGCTTCACTCTGCATCACAAACTGCCTATGCTGGAGCTGGGAGAATCACATTGTGAGGAAGGGAGTCAGGTCTCCTCATGCTCTCAAATCCTCCAACGTTTGCTTGGTATCAAACAGCATCCTTGTGTCATCAGGCTGATTCCTGTTTCTCCATTTCCTGAGACTCTCATTTCTCACTCTGGGCTATGCAGAGGAACCCAATATGAATATGGTTTCAGGAATCTCTAGCTGTGTTCAAAGCTTTGCTGAAGAAAGAAAATTTAATTTCCTTTAGCTGAGACTAATCAGCCTATGCTAAACAATTCCTAGCAACTAATTATGCACAATTGAGGCACCTGCTAAGCCAGCAGACCCCCTTAACATCTTGATTAGGAAAAAATAAGGCATTTGGTGCAGTTAAACATTATGACCATTTCCCAGCAGAGAGGAGACAGGCAGGGCATGCCACAGTGTTCATGCATGTCCTTACAAACTTGAAAGAAAAGTCTGGTTTCCATTAATGAACAAAATAAAATCCACTGTGGATGAAACAATCTGTCCCTTGAATTCCATTAAATGCCACACAATTTAATACCTACTATGTGCAAACTAAGACTAAAAATACACAAAAGATAATGACACCTTCAGTGGAGTGGTGATGGCAGAATCATTACTCCCTACATTTGAGACTAGAACATGGTACTGGATTACCCGACGGGGTGAGTGAGCATGGACTTAGGGTTAGGTGGAGGTGAAGCACAGGATGAGAAAGGGAGATCCACCATTAGGAATTTATCTATGGTTTTTTAATCAGAAAAATCAATAAACAAGCCATTTTAGGCTTTCAGATAGCATGGTAGTTTTGTGTGGTGGGGAGCCATAATCTTTTCAGTAACTGGGTCCTGTGAACATTTTATCCCAGTCAGCATGAACATATCACGGTTGCTTCTCTCCCATAGACACCAGCCTTCCAGTTCCATTTGCTTCGCTGGTGGTTTGACAGCATACTTTGAAATTTAAGCAAGATTTCCTGAAGGATAACTGTTAAGGCCTTTTGACAACAGAGCTTAATTATATCTTTCTCTTCTTGCTAAAATGATGTGTAACTACAATCACAGGGCCCCGCATAATTTAAAGAAATTAAATTGTTCATAATTCCTGATCCAAATAACCCTATTTTTCTAGGGCCAAGCAAAAAGTGCTCTCATGATCTCTCCTAGAGTCAGAAGGCTTCCAAGTCCTACACAGGCTTTGGCTCTACAGCTTTGGTATGTGGAGGCTGTAACATTTCATTTCCTTCCCTAATCTGATGGAGTGGTCCATACAGCTAAGTTTACACCAGAAGATTAGGGAATGATCTGAGCTTGATGGCAAGAAGCAGAGGCAGTGTGCTTCCCTGTGATAGTCTCTTTCCTATGAAAAGATGACTTCCCCCTTCTACCTTCCCTCCTCCCTTTTGTTATTTGTTTTGCATCTGCATGGCATTAATGTCTATCCTTGACTCTGCAGGTTTCCTTACTGTTTCATAATTCAGACACAGATGTGCTCTATATTCCTAAAGGGACCAGATCTTTTGCTTTTTTTTTTTTTTTTTTTTTTTTTGAGATAGGGTCTCACTCTGTCACCCTGCCTGGAATGCAGTGATATGATCGTGGCTCACTGCAGCCTCAAACTCCTGAGCTCAAGTGCTCCTCCCACCTCAGCCTCTGAGCAGCTGGGATTGCAGGTGCATGCCACCAAGCCTGACTTTTTTAAAATTATTTTTTATAGAGGCTGGGTCTCGCTATGTTGCCCAGGCTGGTCTCAAAAACTCCTGGCCTCAAGTGATCCTCCCACCTCAGTCTTCCATAATGCTGGACTATAGGCATGAACCACCACATCTGGCTTTCTTTTACTTTTGAACTTTGGAAAAAAAAAACACCCAAACAGAGCACAATTTCATTTTAAGAACAAATATAGAGTGGTTTCTTCACAATGATAGAATGTCTTCTAATTAACCATAATCTGATAAACACTTCAGGGATTAAATATTGAAGCTAAAAATAATGGCAACAATATAGCTCACATTGTTGTAGGCCTGTGTTATAAGATCATTTCTCTCCCTTACTGCTCTATTATCTAACTCTTGCTTCTCAAAATGTGGACCATGGATGAGCAGCAGGAGCATACCTGGGAACTGTCAAAAATGCAGAATCTCAGCCTCCACCCCAACCCATGGAATCAGAGTCTGCATTTAGCAAAATCTCCAGGTGATTTGTATGCACGTTCATGTTTGGAAAGCCCTGCTCCAACTGATACGACCAACAGCAACTGCACAGGTAGTGAGGATACACCTGTTCCAATGTCTCACTTGGTTGCATCAGAGGCAGCCTACAAAGTAGCTGGCAGAATGCCAGTCATATCAGCAAATTCCAAGAGTATCCCCAGGCCTACAATGATCAAATTGCTCATGGAATGGTTTCTTCAAATGGAAAGGAAACTCTTGTAATGGTATGGTTTTGAGTGAATTCAATCTTCCCTTGATCCATTTTAAACCTCTCAACAATCCTGAAATGGCTGAATTATAGGAGTAACTAGATCTATCTAAGGTCAGATTCACTGGAGCAAGTGACTGATTGTAATAATAATCTATTAGTCAATTTACATTTTAAGGTGGAGAGAGGAAATGGTATTGAATTACTACCCCTTAGCTAGTAAAGGTCAAATGAAAATAAAAAGTTATGTTCTGCCTCATGGCAGGGACATGAGGGAAGAATCTTCCATGGCACTGTCTCCTTAAATTCTTTCTCCTCAGATACAAATTTGCTTCCTTGCATCTGCACAGTTCTCCTGCAACCAGGAAGGGCTCCAGCACAGAACCCAGCCTCTGATCTGCACACAGGGACAAACAGAACTGCGGTGGCCCCGGAGCATCTGGACAACCTTGTGGAAGTGGTCTGTGCTAGCTGGTCTGCTCAGTGATGCCTGCAGGCCTTTTGGGAAAGTAATATCTTTAGCCAGGTTAATTTGTAAATCCTCTCTGAAATTAATGAGCATGAAATTGCACATTTTCTGCCTCTGGCATTCCCATTGCTAATGTGTCTGAATCACAAATGATAACTCCTATGCTTCTTCCTAATATTGTTTCCAGCAAGGACAGCTGAACCAGCCTGTTAATGGCAGTCACAGACTTGCCTCATCACCGAAGAGTCAGAATCTGTCAAGGGCTGGAATCTATTCCATAAAGTTCATTTTCATGACCATATCAGATCCCAATTAAAAACATTAAAATCTTAAATTCAGTATATCTTTCACATTTTTTCTTTGTAGAGAGGGCTATGTGCTTTAAAGCTTTGGTTTAGCCATTAGATTATGCCAGCTGACATTTTCAGTCTCTCATAGGTTCAATAAATGCTTAGCTTTAGAATGACAATTTGATGCAAAATTTGGATTGCCTCAGCTGACATTTTCAGTCTCTCATAGGTTCAATAAGTGCTTAGCCTTAGAATGACAATTTGATGCAAAATTTGGATTGCCTCAGCTGACATTTTCAGTCTCTCATAGGTTCAATAAGTGACTAGCTTTAGAATGACAATTTGGTGCAAAATTTGGATTACCTCAGAGTAATGAGTACTGGCTATTTAAAATCACATTTTAAATTCTTGTTTAAAAAGCACACTATTCTTCAGGGAAAAGTATGCATTAACAGCTATAAACTTGCTAGAACATATCCGAGTATTCCTGGAGGGCGAAAGAACCAGTGTTTGATTTCATGTAATGGCGACCGAGTGGTAGGATTAATAGAAATCAATAATACATTTGGAGTAATTAAGGGTTCTCCATTTTTTTTAACTAATGAATATGAAATTCAGAAGTCACTTTCATATATATATATATATACTCACAATTTGGACTGCCCTAAATTTAGGGAAAAATTTAAAATAGTACATAGGTTTTCCTTAGATAATTCAAGAAAGAATGTTTAAAATGTTCTCATGGAAAAGACTGAAAGTGATTTTTAAACACTCAAATAAGAATGATTACAGTTTCAAAACTGAATCATTTAAACAATTATATCTCTTGGCTACTTAAATTGCTTCTTTTTTTGCCCCTTGTTTGGAACGTTTTTGGATTTCTAATGTAAACCGTAGAGAAAAAGAGGGAGCTTTCTGTTAAATCAGGGCTCTCAAGAGTCCTTCTTTTACATGACATTACTGCAAAGGTTTCCATATTTAGAAATTTTCAGTATGATAGCTGCTAGAATGAAGTCAAGACTGATGGGAAAACAAGCAGCAGCAAAGTGCAATCAGGATGACTTCATTTGAAGAGGTCTAAATCTTGTGCCAGTATGTGAATGAACACTGATGTCTAGGAAAATGATCCACATATATCTGTGGGGCGGAGCATTCCTGTGTATGTTTGATTATTGAGAAATTAGCCTTTAATGCTCTCACCTGTTGCTCTGACAATCGGTGACAGGATAAAATTTTACAACTTCGGTAACTTTAAAACCTGGTTCAGTGGCTCACTATGATCTTTCCTTCTTTTTTTCTGTTAATCAAGTGTAGTGTGAATTGATACATGTCAACTGCAGGCAAATCATATAAATAAGTGATCAGATAGTCACCACTGCTGAGAAATTTCTAAATAAAATGGAAATAAAAGTATTATCACCACTGTTTAGACTCAGTTTCCAATACACAAAATGAAAATGCCTCTATATCTAGCATCCTGGAATAACAAGGGGACAATGTATAGTATATATTTATAACCTCGGGTAACATTTTGGAGCTAAGAGCACAGATGATTCTTCCCAGGGTCATTGATTTGACTGAGGAACAAGGGCTACGTGTGATTGTCTAGGTGTGCGAAAATCACTGTGCGACTCTCAACTCCCTCTCTCGTGTCTTAAGTGTGTAATGGCCTTAGAAACAATGGTCCAAAGGATGTTCCCAATAAGCCAAGGGAAACCAAGATTTTTCCAGGCATCAATTTTCATTAATTTTTAAAACCGTGAAATAGGTGATGGGACTTTGTGGTAATGGAGAAAATGGATTAAGTCAGAACTTATCAGAGTGCAAAGTCGATGGCAGGAAAAGTAAACCTCAGGTTGATGTCCCTGGTTGTATGTAAGGGGTATAAGTTACACGAAGAAAAATGAGAGTTTAATTATAATCATATATTTTTAGGTGCCTCTTTCATTAAACAGCAATGCCACTGGTTTCCTCTATAAGTAACCTAAATAATTTCTTAGAGATCTGTTATTTCATTCTGAGTTCAGTTTGAGTGTACTTCAGTCAACCAGAAGCCTTTTTAATGTAAATGATACTAATAACTTTATAAATAATTAGAGCTAATACTTACAGAGCATTCATGAGATGCCAACATGAGTCTAAATCCTTTATATGTATAATCTTATCTCTTCTCACAATAACTCAATAAAATGTAAAATAACAAAACAGATAATTCCATTTTACAAAAGGAGTAGTGGTTTTAATAAAGAATTTGTCTTCATCTAAATAGGTTGCATGGCAAATCTGAAATGGAACTGCTATTATATTAAAGTCTAGGGCAGGGCAGGCATATTACATGCCTAGCACTCTGCTTGGTACCTCACATACATTATCAGTACTCATAACAATGTAATTGTACAGGTACAATTACATAACTTGAAGTATGGGGATACAGAGGCTTATAGAGATGAAATTATGTGCCTAAATTTACCCTGAAAGCAACATGCAAAAATGAGGCTTTAACATACGTATCTTTAGAGAGTCTGCTCTTAGCCACCATGATACACTGTTTACCAAAATTTGATTCACATCCTTACTTGGAGAGAGAGAGAGAGAGAGAAAGAGAGAGAGAGAGTGTGTGTGTGTGTGTGCGCATGCATATGTGTGTATAAAGAAAGGCACTCCTTCACATAGTAGCCACTACTGTGTATATTCTGCATGACTAAATGTCACCGATATAGGGACTTGGGGCTGCATTTGAAGATCTTCTGAAATTGCAGTTTAGAAAAGAATATATCACCTCACCCAATTTTTAGACATCACTTCTTCATCATGAATTCTTGGTTTAATTTATGATACAAGATGCAAGATTCTTTCCAGCACATAAACAAATCACTTGAATGAATGCATTTTAGCCAAGAAGCTCCAAGCATTTTAGAAGATGAAATCTGGCTGAATTTATTTCTCTCACTCCCACTCTGAGCCAACCATTCTCTACAGATAGAGCATTTATGAACTTGTTCCTATAAATGGTTTATCATTTTAAAATGAATAAATACTGGGACACTCTCTTTTCTCCTTTAGTATTCTAGACAAGTTCATGGCCTGCTGCTTACAATATTTCAAACCTTTTATGAGTGTTCATGTAGCCAGAGTGGGGAATAAATCTTGGACCAGGCCACATCTAGCAACACAATGAAGAAAATGGTGGTATGACTTGTGTAGCTGGCAAGGAGATCGCTGAGTCTGCCTTTCCTTACCCTCTGGCTCTCCAGGCTCATCTCTACAAAGAGCCAAGCTCCATGGCAGAGGTGCTGCCACCTCAATTCTCAGACTCAGGAGTAGCTCATGCAGCAGAGTCACTGGGTAGACAGGCACGAATTTTTTGCTAGACTTAAGAATTTTCTGAGGAACTTTTGAAACCAAGGTGATTAACCCACTAGCCATTATTTCCAAGACTGTCATCCCTCCTGGCCTTGGATCATTTCAGGACCTATCTCAGAACTCACTTTTTTATAGACTGTAGTTTTGAAAATTCCCAAATTTAAGCTCAAGTCCTAAGAGCAGGCCAGTGTCATTATACACCATCTTAGAAGCAACACCTTCTTGTCTCATGTGGGCAGCAGGTGGGGAGGGAGGCAGGGGCAGAAATCACATTTGGATGCCTTGGGAATAACATATTTCATACACATGCCTTGAATTGTCACATATTTTGCTTTATTAATTCATTGCTGGATCAGGCAATAGCAGATGACTGCTTATCAAACAGATGACATGTGTTTTTAATGCACGATTAAAGTAGGATTTATCACGGCTGTCAGAATCCAGGGAGTCTGTGCTTTTTGTTATTCAAAGCTGTAGTTTGGATACTCTCTGGTTTTACAGTGAGATAGTGATTATAAACACAAAACCTCACAAAAGTGTTAGACCAGAGAGAGGTTTTTTGTTTGTTTGTTTGTTTTCAACAGAGTCTTGCTCTGTCACCCAGGCTGGAGTGCAGTGGTGTGATCTTGACTCACTGCAACCTCCACCTCCCAGGTTCAAGAGATTCTGCTGCCTCAGCCTACTGAGTAGCTGGGACTACAGGTGCATACCACCATGACTGGCTAATTTTTATATTTTTAGTAGAGATGGGGTTTCACCATGTTGGCCAGGCTGGTCTCGAACTCCTGACCTCAGTGATCAGCCAGCCTCAACCTCCCAAAGTGCTGGGATTTCAGGCATAAGCCACCACGCCCAGCCCAGACATAGTTTTTGTATGGACAACACCAACACCATTTTCAACTCACTAGAAGTTTACTGTACTGCATAGCTCTACCACTTACTAGCTGTGTGACCCCGGACAGGTTCAGTTTCGTCACCTATAAAATGGAAATAGTAACGACCACATAGGATTGCTGTGAGGATTGAACAAAGCAGTGTAAATAAAGTACCCAGAGTGGTCTGAGTTCAAAAAGTGGTGGCTTTATTCCTTTATCTGGAATAGATGAGGAAGCTGAGTGATGGACAAGGACCAGTAGGAATCCCACAGTAACATGAAACAAATTATTATTATTATTATTTTTTACAGCACTTACAATCCTACCTTAAAATCATCAACCTGCTTATTGCTATGCTGTGAACTCCTTTGAGTAGGGGATTTACTTTTACAATCATGGGTATTATTACCTCAATTTTCACAGATAGTAAAACTGAATCTCTGTAAAACTGAATTTCAGTTACAAATCTGTCTAAGGCTATCAAAAGCTAATAAGAATCAGAGACAGGATTCTAACTTAGGTCTGCCTGACACAAAAGACCATCCTTTTCCCAATGTCGCCACACTGCTTCAATAGAGGGGGTTTGCACAACACACAATCATTAGTGGAAAGGAGAGAAAACTGGGACCTGACCATTATAAACTAATCTTCATGCAACTCAAACCTATACCTAACTTTCTACCACAATAATGATGCAGACACTTGACATACTTTTGGTTTTTTATTTAAGCTATGGGCTACCATACCTGAGTTTTTACGGAGAAATTAATTGACATTAAATGGTCTATTATGACTCAATTTGTCAATGGAAAATAAAAATTAAAACCCCCAGATGCTTAGATTTAATAGTCCAAAGATGACCAAATTATCTTCATTTGCTTCTAAGACAAATTATTCAGACATATAATTTCCTCACAAATTACTTGCTTGTCTAACTCTCCTTGGGTTATGTCTACCTCATCAACTTCACTACTTTCTTCCATAAATCTTGCCTGAACAAAGATTCAATTTGGATAAACAAAGAAAATACAATTCAATTCCACAAAATGTGATTGCTTAATTTTGAACTGATTTTGGAGCATTATACTCAGGACTCTTCCAATTTTGCAGTAAACGAGTTACTGACACTTACAAACATCTAGAATAAAAGAAACCATTCCTTCCACCATTGTTTGTCAATTTTATTGTTGAATCTGCTTTGGGACACTTCAATCATGAAAGTAATCATGTAAAACTATATTGAATTCTATCAGTAATAATACCTTAGAGGAGGTTCATTTATGATAACCGAAATTTTCTCTGACTCAGTCTCATCAGCCATGTATTTTGCCTTAAGGTATTTTAAAAATCAAGAAGTCAAAGCTTTAGAAGTGTACTCCTAAGGCCTTAACTGAACCCCATTATATTTTGAAACAGATAATTTTTATGAAACATAATATTGATAGGCAAATCAGTCAGAATTTTTCTGTGTAAACATTGTTTAAAGTTTCTATATCAGTTGAGTATCAATGCCTTATGAGAAAATCAGGAAGGAATATATACATATATATATACACACACGCATATATATATATAAACACATACATATATATAGATACATAGATACACACATACACTTATATTCATATATATTTGACATATGTAGACATCTACATGTATCTATTTATAAGCACTGACAAGAACAAGTATACATACAAACAGTAGATCCAAAAGGACTCCTCAATCTTAAGACATCCCTCTTCTCCTATCCTGCAGGGCAAAATACAATGGGCAAAAGTCGGAAACCACCATCTCTATCTCAGTGACTTCTTATGGAGCCCTGTGGTAGAATGACCAGGAACTTAGAGCCAATGGTAAGAACCAAGATAGTACAGAGCTTCTGTACTATTCCAGGGACTTCGAAACTTCAGAAAATGTATGCCAAATTTGTCCTTTATATAATTCATGGACTTTGGATTTCTACATTTGAGATTGCCATATGACATTCAGAGATGCTTTCACAGAAATTGTAATTCAGCTTAGAGACAGCCTACAAATATGAAACATATGCAATGCCAGGTTCACAGCTTGTAAAAGAACAGAAGAATAGCTATGTGAAAAATTAGTTTATCTCAGGGGTCAAAAGTGATAACTCAAGCTCAGCCCAACAGACATTGCAGAGGTGGGAATGAATACCATTTATAATATGTACTATTCATACATCCACTGCATACAGAAATAGCTTAGAAAGGTTATGCATTTGTGTGCAGATCTACTGAATGATTTGGGTACTGATTTTAAGCACAGCCTGCCTTCACATTTCTCCACTGTATAACTATAGCCTTTATTGGCTTCTCTTTTGCTTAAGACAAGCTTAACAAAAAACATTTGACATTTATCGTGATATAATAAATAACACATAATGGCTATTATGAATACAATAAGGGTCAGATGTTTACTTTTTTAACAGTTAGGGAGGTATTGCTCAAAATAAGTAAAAGCATTTGTGCATTACCTGAATATCATCACATTTATGTAAACAGAGATCATAAACCTGAAATATGTAAGTACCACTGATGCCACTCCTGTCAGCATCTTCCCTCTAGGAGATGATTTCAAATGACATTTTTTCTTTCCAAGTATGAGAGACATTAGCTAAAAATCTACTAGGTCAAAAAATTCTTTTTGTTAGACTAAGTAGAAAGCTTTGCCATTATTGTCAAATATCTACAAACTTAATTGAAAAAAGATGTTAAATTTAGTGGAGAAAGACCAGAAAGCCTTAAGCAACTTGCATAATTAGACCATCTTTTCCCATTGTCTTTACCTTTACTATTTTGATCCTAGAAATTCCTTTTTGCATTTCATACTTGTGCATAATTAAGATGAAATATAATGCAAAGGCTGAACTCTCATTCTGTAAGCCCTCAGAAACATTTGAGGAATAGCTGTTCTACGACTAATGTCTATAAAAATTAAAGATTGATGTATAGCCACTAAGTGATCTCTTCTCATTTAGACTGAATTATGTAAACCTATTATAAATTTTATAAATATAAAGAAGGCATACATTTACCACATTTATCTTTTCTGCCATCAGCAAAGATAAGCTGGTTGGAAATGTGAGAGAAGGCAATTCTTTATTTTTCTTCTACGGTTTATACCAACACAGTGCATATATGTATTACACAACATTCACACAATGCCTAATGTTTCTAGGCTTATCTCAAGCTAGTCTTGCTGCAAACAGTTTGAACATAAGAATGAGAGTTCTTTTTGTAGAGAGAGAACATGGAAAGTGGAAGCAGACAGGTTTTATATCATAAAATATTTGAAACTTGGTTCCTCCATTTATTTTGGTCAAGTTACATAAATCTCTAAGCTTCAATTTTTTTCATCTCTCAAATAGGAATACTAATACATTTTTTTCAAACTTGTGCAAATTAACTAATATAATGCATATAATGACCTTGGTCTACAGCATAGGCTGAATAAACACAGCCATGTGTTGCTTAGTGATGAAGATACTTTCTGAGAAGTGTATCATTAGGTGATTTCTTCCTTGTGCAAACATCAGAGTGTACTTACACAATCCCAGATGGTATGGTCTACTACACACCTAGGCTATATATTACAGCCTATTGCTCCTAGGCTATAAACCTGTACAGCATGTGACTGTGCAGAATACTGTAGGCAACTGTAACACAATAGTATCTGTGTATCTCATATCTAGGCTGGGTTCAGTGGTTCTGTGTGTAATTCCAGCACTTTGGGAGGCCTAGGTGGGAGGAATGCTTGAGCCCAGGAGTTCCAGACAAGCCTGGGTAACATAGGGGGACCCCAAGTTTAAAAAGTTTTTCAAGTGCCTGTAGTCTCAGCTACTTGGGAAGCTGTGGTGGGAGGATCACTTGAGCCTGGGAGGTTGAGGCTGCAGTGAGCTGTGACTGCCACTGCACTCCAGCCTCAGTGACAGAGTGAGACCCTGTTCAAAACAAACAAACCACAAAACAAAAATAAAAAAAATTTAAATATCTAAATATAGAAAAGGTACAAATATGACATTATAATCTTATGGAGCCACCATCATATAAGCAATATGTTGCTGACAGAAACCTTGTTATGCAGCATACCACTGTATGATCTTCTCCATGCCACTTTGGCCTGGTGTGATTCCATGGACCCCTAGGGAAATTGATAAACATTAATTGATCAAATAAAATTTGGTAAAAAAACTCATGCAAATGAAGATTTTTAAAAGAATTTTCTTCTTCATATGTTTCTATTTAATTATCGGGGAAAGATAGCATCCAAACAACAGAGAATCAGAACACTGCTGTTCACATGTAATGATTTGAATTAATTAGAGCTGAGTTCTGCAGGGCTAAAAATTGCTCCTTAAAAGCATAGTTAAATAATCCCCTAAATACACAAGAAACCTATTAAGTATAAAACTTATCTTTAAAATATAATATGGTAAATCCTCCCAGAGGCATAACTTAGTCCCCTAAATCAGACACATCAGGTGGGCACATGCCAATTCTTTCACAGCACGAGGATATCATTTATGAAATTACCACTTTAATAGGGCCCTGGTGGCCCTAGAACTAATGCTCCTTATAAAGGTTTAAGTTAGAATGAGGGGGAAGATTTGCTCACCTGATCCTTTATGCATAATTACCACTAATTGCACAAATCTGGCTTGTATTTATTCCATTAAGTACCTCCAATGATGTCATTTTGTCTGCACCCCAAATCTGAGATGTACTTTCTGTCTAGGCATAGAAAGGTTCCTGTATGTTACAGTTCAGTTCAGAATTTTAATTAAATAAAATGAGAAACAATTGAAAAACAAGGCATCTACAATCTTTACATAATGAGTAAGCACTGGTATCCTTGATTTACATGATAAATGATGACAAAGGACAGGGTAGTATCATTATCCAGTTTGGCAACAACTATGAAAAAAAAGAACTTTCCAATTTCTGTCTTAAAATCTTTCTTTTATTATTATACTTTAAGTTTTAGGGTACATGTGCACATTGTGCAGGTTAGTTACATATGTTTACATGTGCCACGCTGGTGTGCTGCACCCACTAACTCGTCATCTAGCATTAGGTATATCTCCCAATGCTATCCCTCCCCCCCCCTCCTATTTAAAAAGTGAAATATGGCAAAAGATGAGTACTCTTGGGTATTACAAATCATCTCCCAGCTAGGAAGAGAGTTCTGCTTGGAGAGCTGGCCAGGGCAAATCGATTTGTTCTTTCCCTGAATCACTATTAGGGTGCAGTCACTTTTTATTCGACTTAGGTTTCTTCTGTGCAAGGATGAAATAAAATGCTTTTGCATCCTGGAGTTTAAAACACTTAAAACATAGTATTAGGTACCATCCACTTCTGGTCAGAAGGTCCACTTGGACATCATGTTTGAAGACACATCAGCATTAATGCTATTTTAAAGCATTCACTGATCTTTTCATTCTTGACATTTCAGCAGCATTACAGGAATCTTCCACTTGGCTTTGAATACACCATGTGGTTCTGGCTTCCCACCTGCCTCACTGACCACACCTTCTCAACCTCTGTTGGTGCCTCCTTCCCTTTCTCCTCTTCCTTTTTCAGACCTATAAATAAGGATATGCCCTAGGATTCAGCCCCCTTCTTTTATCTATGCCCCTTCCTTCCTTGCTATCACATCTATTTCCATGCCTTTAAATGCTAAGAGCTCTCATGTTTATATCCGCAGCCATGACCTCCCCACTGAACTCCAGACTCAGGACATACAGCCGTCTATCTGGCATCTCTGCTTGAACATCTAAAAGGCATTTTAATCTTAACATGTCCCAAACAGAACTATTGATTTCCCAACAGCCCTCCCCCACACCATAGCATCCTCATCTCATCAGATAATCACACCAAAAACATCTGGATCCTATCTTGCCCTTACATTCTGCCCTAAGCCCATATGCAAGTTCTGTATGCCCTTCCTTAGAATGTATCGCAAATCCATTCCTTCTCACCACTTACACTGTTACCACCCTGGTCGATGCCACCATCACCTCTTGCCTGCACCATTCGAGACAACCCCTGAAACTTATCTATCTACTACGCATTCATGACTGCTGAAGTTACCTTTTAAAAATTAAAGAAAATCACAGTACGCCCCAGCTTAAAGTTCCCCAGGGGCTTCCCATTATACTTAGAATAATATCCAGATACCTGACCATGGTCTACAAGGCCGTCTGTAATGCGACCCCAACCCATCATCTTCACCTTGTCTTGTATCTTTCTCCTCTTCATTCACTGCCTTCCTCCCACTCCTTCAACGTGTCAAGCTCATTCTCACCTTAGAACTTTGACTAAACCTTGCTACTCCTTCTGCCTGGAATATTATTCCCTTATGCCTTGGCATGACCAGCCTCCTCTCAATTATTCTAATCTTACTTAAATGTTATCTCTTAACCTTGATCATCCTTTTCCAAGCTGCTTCTCTTTTCCCAAGTTCCTATCCATTAACTTATTTTCTTCTCAACACTTAGAACTATCTGAAATGTCTATGTATTTAGCTGTTTAATGTCTGTCTCCCATACTAGAGTATAAACTCCATAAGAGCAGGAGTCTTGTATATTGTCTATGTGTCTTGGCACATAGTTGATATTCAGTAAGTATTGGCTGAATATTTTGAATGCATTTCTAACCTGCATACACATATAATGATGTACAGAAATCCTATAAAATAAGCCAAACATGATAAGTAAGATCCTTTATAGTAATTTAAATAATAAAATCATGTTTCTCTTCATAGAGTTCAAGGACTGGGAAGGGTGTTAGAAGTTATAGTGCAACCCTCTTTTTCACAATGTTCTGACGCTCAGAGGAGGGGAGCCAGTAGCAGTTCACGAAGCAAGAGAGAGGTGGAGTCAGGCTGACCAGATCCCCACTGCAGCTTCAAGTAGAGCTGGCTGCTCCTTATCGTATATTATACCTGGGTGGCTGTTAGAACTCACTGATTATACAGTACAAAGTAACTCCATTTCAGCACCAAAGTGTATATCCACTCTACATAGCAAGTAAAAATAGGACTTTGAATCATAAATTTCATCTACCTTAAATGAATACACTAGTGTTCCTAATAAATGGCAAACTTTTTAAAAAATTTTATTTTTAATTTTTGAAACAGAGTTTCACTCTTGTCACCCACACTGGAGTATGCAGTGGTGTGATCTCAGTTCATTGCAACTTTCGCCTCCTGGGTTCAAGCGATTCTCCTGCCTCAGCCTCCCGAGTAGCTGGGATTACAGGTATCCACCATCATGCCCAGCTAATTTTTGTATTTTTAGTAGAGGCAGGGTTTCACCATGTTGGCCAGGTTGGTCTTGAACTCCTGACCTCAGGTGATCCACCCGCCTCAGCCTCCCAAAGTGCTGGGATTACAGGCATGAGCCACTGCATCTGGCCTTAAATGGCAAACTTTGAATTAACCACGATGCCTGCATTCAAAGGTAGAAGGCCTTTTTGGGGACAATTAAATGATACATATCTCTTAAAAATATATTCAGGAAAGTTTTAACTGATGCTTACAGTTTCTCTTCATAAACATCCCTAAATATCACTTCCAGAGAATCTGTATAGCTGTGTCTTATTATCTGAATGGCTTTAACTAAGGGATATAATGATATACATAATGCAGCCCCCTTGAGTACCTAGGGCATTCCTGAAAATCAAGAGAGGCCTGGGCCACAATAAATTTTTGGGATTCTTGGTATTCTTTTTTTTAAATAAAAAAATACTGAAATGGTGTTACTAAAATGACAAAATATCTAAAACATTTGTATTTAACAAATTAACATGTTAACCCAAAAACAGTATTTTATAATTATAGGCTGTTTAAAAAATGCTTAGTCTTAGTGCACTAGAGCCTCAGTGATCTACTGCAGGAACACATATTATACAATTGTACTCCTCATACTTCTGTGAGTCTCTGTGACATGTGCATGCAAATAATGGTAACAGTCTAAGTTTGAGGCTTTTGAAGGGGAGACCTGGTCAAGTGGCCCTGAGCACTCATGACAGGCCTTATGTATCTCTTTGTTTTTGTTTTTTACCTCCATCCAGCTGCAAGCAAGCAGTGTGGGGAGAGGATGGTGGGGGATGGGGAGATCTTAGCCTCCAAAAGCCAGCAAAAACTGAGTATACAAAAGGTGAGGGAGGGACAGAACCTTCTCAGTCTCAGAACTTTAAAGCCAACCTAAGCAAAACCAACTGATAACTGATGGGACCTCCTTCATCTTCTCTGAGCACTGCCTCTCTGTTCCTCAGGGAAAACCAAGTGGCTGTTTGAGATTCACAGTGACTGTGGCTTAGCCCAGAACAAGGACCACCTGCTGTGACCACAGCCAAATCCTGACATGCATCTTCCAGATGTGAATGGAAACCAAATCAAAATACCCATCTACTAGAATAAACCACAAGGGCCTTGGGCATGCAGATGCATGCTCTGAAAGGTCTATCTGTTCCTGAGAGGGAAGGCACAGGAGAAAGGAAACAAAGGTTGTTTCCCTAAGAGTTAGGGAGCAACTTGACAAGCAAAGGGCGTTGTGTGTGTGTGTGTGTGTGTGTGTGTGTGTGTGTCTGCACGTGTGTAGATGGGGGAGGTGAAGAGAGGTATAACTGTAGGTCCCTTTCCATTTCAGAAAATAACCTCCGTATTGGGGCCAAGAGACAACTTTGCTTTAATTATCCAAAAAGAATCCATCTCAGGTCTGCCTGTTTCCTCCACACAGCCAAAAAGAAAAAAAAAAAAAAAGATGCTTGTAAGTTACTGCAATGGTGGTCTTATTAGTCTTCTTTAGTGACATTATCCATCTAATAGGCTTTAGTTCTTAATTGTTTTTACAAGAATGATGTTTAATCAAAGCTAATGATATCAGCAAACTTGAATCACCACATGAACTAATTTAGCAATATGAATACTTCATCACATTCTCTCTTTATTTCTCTCAATATTAATTAGAACCACTTTCCAAAGAAAGTGGAAGTTCCAGGGATGATCTGAATATCCCACTTTACTACCCACAGTGGACATATTCCAAGAGTCTGGCCACAGAGAGACTGGCTTTGATTAGAGCTCAGTTTTTAAGATATTCCAAATCTGGGATATTTACTTATTCTTGATTTTAACACATCATAACCAAAAAACATTATAAAATGGGCTTATGTTATTAACAGAAATTCACAGAAAAAGAAATACTACTGGCTCATGAAAGAAAAGATGTTCAACTTCACTCATAAGAAATGCAAATTAAAGCCACATGAAATATAATCTTTTTCACTTCTTAGATTAGCAAAAACTTGCAAGTTGATCAAAATACATGCTTTTCAGGCTGTGGGAAAACTTACTCTCATACATTTCAGGTGGGAATATGATCTGATATAACCTTTAAAGAGGACAACTTGGCAGTATTTATCAACATTATACATGCATATACCATTTGACCCAGAATTCTACTACTGTGATTTATCTTACAGATATGTCTTCCCATGTACATAATATATTCGTTATAGCAATTTCATAATAACACAATATTTGAAATAGCTCAAAACTTCAAACAGACTGGAAACAACTCAAATGTTTCTAAATAAAGAATTGGCTAAATAGAGTATTACAACAATAAAAAATCAGTAGGTGTACTGACAGGCACCTGTTGTGCCAACATGCAAAGATCTCCAAGATATATTTTCAGTGAAAGCAGCGAAGTGCAGAGCAGTGTGCATATGCTATATTTTGTTTTAAAAACAGAAAATTACGAATATAAATTTATAGTTGCTTCTATTTGCATAAAGAACATCTGGAAGAATTCTAAGAAACCAATAAAAGTGGTTTTCATTTTGTGCACGAAGTAGAAACTGGCTGGTGGGGGATATGGAGGAGAGTGAATCTTTTCACCATATATCTTCTCACATGTTTTGAGCTTTGAATCATAAGGCTGTACTAGAAACTACCTGCTTTGAATCTATCTATTAAAAAAAAGTAAAAATAAAGCATGATTGATTAGGATGTCATAATTTCTGAATTTTCCAAAAACATATTGCATATATATTACTGAATATACTTAAAATATCTTTTGCAACTTTCCTTGCCAACAAAGTCTAGTAAATATAAAAAGATTGACATTGAAAGACATTTTATTAATACATGTGCATAAGGAAATGTTTATTTATCAATATCCACTAATGCATGTTGTGAATGAACTTTCCTTCACTTCATACTTGTAAAACAATTAGGAATTAAAGCTTATTGGATGGAGACTGCTGAAAAAAGGCAAGCACCATCATCATCTATAGTAAAAACAAAAAATGAGATGTTCAGTAGCTATCACGTCATCTTGGTAGGATAAATAAAGAATATGTTTATTTATTTATCGTAGGTTTTGAATACTGAGAAATTCGAACTCATATTATTCTGTTTCAAAAAAGGATGTTCAGGCAGATATGAACCGAAGCATTGCAAATACTCAGATAAAAGTATAAACAACGTTTCCTTCAAGCTTTGTTGTTGTTGTTACAGTTGTTTGAGGTCTTCTTTGTGCAATTAAAAATGAAAGAAAGAACCCAAGGAATGAAGATCAAGATAAGACAAAATAAGATAAACTAGAACATATACGTTAAAGTCAAAGTAAACCCCGTGAATAGAGAAATAGTTTGGGATCCATAGGGCGAGCAGCAGGCAGCACTAAAATATGAGTGCTATTTCTCTTTTAAAACAGAGTACAAAGCCTATAAAAGGTACTTTTGGATGGGCACATTATGTTCATAATTCATAATTTTAAAATGACCCATGAGAACCAGGTACTAGACCATAGGGCCTAATGAGTATTCTAGAGTAGAAAAAATGGACATAAGGAAAGAGAGCCATTACGGGTAGATTTCCTTGCCCTCCACACTTAGGGACTATTTTCTTTCCTCTTAGTGGCACCTTTGACAAAAATAGCAGCCCACAAAATTTGCACTAAAGGCCCACTTCAAAAATTAGAGCAGTAAAGTTCCAGCATTGCCATGTACCAGAAGTAAAAGAAAAAAGGGCCATACATGAACATGGAAATAAAATCAATGAGGGTTACACAATGGCCAATTTATTAAACTTTTTAATTTTTATCTGCTTTGTGCAAGAAAACCAAAAAGAGGAAATAAAAAGATTTGAGGGCAATTATGAAGCAAAAACCTTCTAAAAGTGGTTGCAAAAAAACAGATAACTAGATATTATCCATCTAATTTTATTGTCCAGTGAAAGAGCAACATCCAAAGGAAATTCTGCATGTACAGAGGGTTAAAAAGGGTGAGATTTTAAAATACCAGTTACTATTATATTGTTTTTAATTGTTAAAGGGGAAGTAAAAGTAATTGATCCTTTGGGGTCGAACTTACTGCCTCTTAAAAACCTCTAGTAGGAACAACTCTTCTTTAGAAAACATTTCGTAATTTCAGTGAGACTTTACATCCATTACTTCATTTGATGAGTTGCTATCATCCATATAATACAGATAATATATGGAGATCAAAGCTCAGAGGCATTAAGCTACCTGCTCAAGTTTACATATGTAGAAAGTAGTGGAGCAGAGATTCAAACTCAGTTCACGACTTCACAAATTGTGTGCTCCACACATCCTGAAGAATATGAATATGTGCAAGTAATGGTACCCTGGCGGTCTTAGATTAAAATGAGTCATTCATTTCCTCTCAAGAGTGACTAGCTAGGGCCTAAAGGTATTTTGATGATTTCTGCCAATGATCTGCTGAGGGAGCTCTCAAAATTAGGTTCAATGTTAGTTATGAAGACACATGGATGCAATGCCACCATCCAGGACCTTTGATTCCCTGTACCCAAAAGGACAATATAATTTTCAGCCATGAGTGGAGCAATGAATTGATTTTCCTTTGATTCACATTCCTGAGTAGGCTGCTTTAGAACCATGGGAAAGCTTCCACTCTCACCTTCTGGACATTCTACTTCATTATCAGGCCGATGTTAACAATAGGAGATGTTCAAAGAACAATAAACATGGCTAAGAAGCTGGTGGGATTGATTTTACACTGCAGGTAATAGCTCTCTGAGGATACTGTGCCTTTACAAAGCTGCTGATCAGTGCGTTCTTTCTCTTTCTCTTTTTATTCTTTTTCTTTATTTCTCCTTCCTTCCTTCCTTCTCTCCCTCTTGCTCTCTTTCTCTTCTTATGACACTCTTCCTACCCCTCACCCCCCCAGACTTTTAATGGCCAGGGGAGGAGGGGGCAAGAGTGGTGCATAAGCTGCTTCTTCCTCTTCATAAATTAAGGGTTGGTTGTAGAAATTCTTTTGAAGACTGGAGGCTGCAGCATGGTGATTCACTTTTCCTGCCCAAACTTCCCTAATTCACTCAGGTTTAGACTCTTCCAAATCCCAGAGGCAAAAGATAATGAATAAATTAAGTTTTCAGAAATTACTGTATTTAGAAAAGTTTTAACATATTTTTGGAAAAGCATTTATAAATTGCAAAGCAGAGCGATTTCATTTACATTTTTTATATTGTGGTAAAATAGACATAACACAAATTGTTCATTTTAACAATTTTTAAGTATACAGTTCAACAACATTAAGCACATTCACAGTGTTGTGCACCCATCACCACTATTATCTTCAGAACTTTTTTTTATCATCCCAAACTGAAACTTTGTACTAATTAAACAATAACTTCCCATTGTCCCCCCACAGTTCCTGGTAACCTCTATTCTACTTTCTGTCTCTATGAATTTGCCTATTCTAGGCAACTCACATAGGGCAGTGACATAATGTGTGTCCTTTTGTATCTGGCTTTTTCACTTAGCATAATGTCTTCCAAGTGTATCCACATTTCAAGATGTATCAAACTGCATTACCTTTTATTGCTGAATAATATTCCCTTGTATGTATACATTTTGTTTATTCAGTCTGTTGATGGACATTTGGCTCATGTCCACCTTTTGGCTATTGTGAATAATGCTGCTCTGAACAGTGAGGTACAAGTATCTGTTTGAGTCCCTGCTTTCAATTCTTTGGGGTATATATGTGGGCGTGGAATTGTGGATCATATGTTAATTCTGTTTAAGTTTTTGAGGAATCCCCAAACTGTTTTCCACAGCAGCTACACTATTTTATATTCCCTCTAGTAATGCAAAAGGGTTACAATTTCTCCACATTCCTGCTAATACTTGTTATTTTCTGTTTTTTAATAGCCATCCTAATGGATATAAAGTGCTATCTTACTATGGTTTTGATTTGCATCTCCCTAATGTCTAGTATTGCTGAGTATCTTTTCTTGTGCTTATGGCCCATTTGTGTATCTTCTTTCGACAGAGGTCTTTTCCAGTCCTTTGCCCATCTTTGAGTTGGGTTGTTTGTTTTTGCTTTTGCTGTTGAGTTGTAAAATTCTTTATATATTTTGGATATTCTTTGTCAGATATATGATCTGCAAATATTTTCTCCCATTCCATGGGTTGCCTTTTCATTCTGTCAATAATGTACTTTGATGTACAAAAGGTTTTAATTTGGAGAAGTCCAGTTTGTCCTTTTTTTTCTTCTGGTGGCTGTGCTTTTGGTGTCATATCCAAGAAATCACTGTACTGATTCCACTTTGATTAACCTATAATACAATTAATTTCTAGGCAGGACCCTTGAGTTATGCTACAAGTCACTTTTGCCCCAAATAAATTCCAAACAAATACAATGTGATGGAGGAGGGAGAGGAAGTGGGGATGGGTAATGGGTATAAAAATATAGATAGAATGAATAAGATCTAATAAGATCTAGTATTTGATAGCACAACAGGGTGGCTACAGTCAACAATAATTTATTGTGCATTTAAAAATAAGGAAATATATTTGGATTGTTTGCAACACAAAACAAGATAATTGAGATGCTGGATACCCCATTTACCCTAATGTAATTATTATACATGATATACCTGTATTAAAACATCTCATATACCCCATGAATACATACTATGTACCCATCAAAACCAAAAAATATATATACAATGTGAGAGGCTAAAGAGCAAGCATGCCGGGCAACTGAATACTGTTTCCAATTGATCTTAAGGTCCAGACAACATGGCACATGGTTTTCTCTGTTACCTGGTCCCTCCCTACTTTTTTAGTTTCATTTCCCCCTTGCCATCTAACTTCAATGATCTGGAATTCTCTGTCTCTAAAATACTCTTCATTTTCCCTATACCTGCCTTACCCATACTCATCCTTCTAGTCTCAACCCAGTCATCCCCTCTTTCGGGATGTTTCACATGATCTGTTCCTATTTCCACCTACTATTCATGCAGTGAAAGGGTTGATGTGCTAGTTTGAGCTCCTGCGGCACCCCATATGTTGTTTACTACAAGATTTACTATACAGAATTACTGTTTACTTAGCTGTCTCCCCCTCTATATTATGAATTCCATGAGGACATTGAGCATGATTTTAGTTTATTTTTATTACTATATCCTCAGTATCTAGAATACTTCCTGATGAACAGTAGATGCTCAGTAGGTAACTGTCGAATGAATGAATGAATGAACCAGACTAATAGCCTTGCCAAAAGTTTTCTGTTTCTAGAAGTAGTTACAAGAAATATTTTCATGGAGAGGCATAACATTTAGAGATACAGCCTAAGTCTCTCTGCTTTTCTTAATAATTTATCTTCAATGAACTTTATTTCATAAATCTTTAATCAAAGTAGTGTCATAAGCACTTTATAAGTATTAACTCATTTAAACTTCACAATAGCTTGATGAGGCATTCTTATCTGCAGTATTCAGGAAATGAAACAGAAGCACAGAGACGTTAAGTAGCTTGCCCATTGTCACACAGCTGCTAACTGGGATTGGGCCTACTTAAAGTTGATCAGTCTGTACCATCTCTTGGTATGATGAGTTCCAACTAAATGGGAAACAATATATACTTGAACATTTCAGTCTTACAAGGATGGTCAAGTTCATGGAATTTATAATTTTTCTAAACTTGGCTCACATCACCCTCAGATTTATGGTCTAGTTTTCCTCCCGGAAGCCCCAAGTTTCCTAACTGGGGCTCACATACCAGTCATCCCTTCCCTCTTTCTGTTTCTTCTCAGAACCTGAGTCACTTTCTCATTTCTTCTGTAGGCTCAGCTGCTGGAAGCACTGGGCATTTCAAGTGCAAGTGGACCATATTTATTTTCAGGATTAAAGACATTTCCTATTTGGTTTTTGATGTCTCTTTGGTTTCAATTTGATCAATGTACTCAAACAACTAATTAAAATGACCATAGGACATTTTAGCTGGTAGTAGCTCCACATAACATTTTATAGGAATATATGAATTTTTTCTTTTAAATTTATTATCTTTTGGTTTCCTTCAATAAAACCAATCTTCAGCTACACTATTATTATTATTGCAGGGAAGCAGTTTTTGAAACACAGCTCCTTTATAATTAATTCATTCATTTGTTCATATATTTATTCAGTAATTTCAGGGTGCAACGCACTGTGCTAGATGATGGAAATACAATTTTATCCTCTAGGAGTCAGTATCTTTCCCACCTAAACAGATTTCTACAATAACACAGAAGTTAAACATTCCTCTGATTTTGAATATTTAAAAACCTTGTAAGAAATACATTATTTCAATTGGTTCCTCTGTTTCCATATGCATGTTTGCCCTCTCAAAGGTCTAGATTATGTTGCACAGAGATCAGCACCATTATTTTGGTTTGAATAATTAAACAAAATGTCTTATTTTGGAAAGTACAAAAATATGTAACAAGATGATTTACAATTTCAAGTCAAAATGTGTAATAGGTTGCTATGATTGTGATTAATCCCTAAAGAGAGAAAAAAATTAGAAGTAAAGTAACATTTTAAAGTAAAATAGATACATTAGAAATTCATCATTGGATAGATTACAAAATGTCTCTTGCCTCTGAATAATAAATATAATTTATTGATTCTCTCTGAATGCATTAGAGACATAAAGCATGTAAAACAATCATTTAGGCTAAGTACATACAGCAAAGAATCGAAATTATCCTCTGCAGCAAGTACTAGGCTGATGGATAATAGCATATACATTCATTTTCATACCTCTTACCCCTTTTAAATATATCTCTAAGGAAAGACAGTGGTTATTTGGCTTTCTCCATGTGAAATTTCCCATGCAGTGTAGCACATCTGTAAAAGATGTGTGAAAAGTACATTTTTCTATCAGGATTTTCATTCATAGTTAATTATTTCATTTAGCACGAGCAACATTTCCAATTTAACTTGTTCCAGAGACTGTAATATTTACAGCTAATTTCCAGCAAAACATTTAGAAATGGCTCAAAGTAAAAATTCATTACTGGGTTTTGCCATGTTTTAAGATGCCAAATGCAAATGAAAATCAAGGCAAGACTATATTTTACTTTTAGATCATGTATTTCAGTTCCTTTCTTTTTTTTAAATAGGTTTGGTGTAGGTGGTAAGCTTGTAATGCCATTCTTTATTTAAAACACAAGGCAGAAAGGTCTCAGGAAGGAAGAGACATATGTTATTATCTGTCATGACCTTATACTTATGAATCTGGGGACAGATTTGGAGACAGGTCTTCAAGTGACGAGATGGACTGCCATGTTATTTAAGTCGCATATATTATAATAGCTTCATTTTGTTCTTAACCAATGTAACTCACATCTTATCATTTACATTATTGTCTTGCTTCCATTATGGATGGTATACATTATGTTTTCCCCAAACTGAACTGACTCCTTGATCTGGGTTATGCATCCTACTTGCATACAGACATATTTTTACATACGTACTTTCCCATATGAATAGATGACCAGTAGATCTTATAACACATTTTTCTGAGAATTTACAGTGCTTTAAGTTACATCAATTTTTAAAGGGACTCATTAAAGTAATAAAATTTACACATTTATATTGAAATACAGTCATTTATACTATTATATGAAAAACCATAGTGAGTATAAGTGATTTTTTATTGTAATTACCTTCTGACAGTAGGTATAAAATGAAGAAATTCAAAATGATGGAATTACCCTTGAAATTTGAGCCAACATAAGCAGTTTTCAAGTGTTAAGAGTTTAATGAGAAACGTCACTGAGGTGGAAAAATTATGCAAATGTAAATTTTAAATGGAGTTTCCAAAAAGGAATAATTTTAAGATAGTCTAGCAAATGTAAGGGGTTGCTATTCCTTAGATGAGAAGTTTGATAAAAATATAAATAGAATAAAGAGTATATAGAGACATTTGCAAGTGTCTCCCATGTAGCATTTAATAAAATATTTATTTTATACCTACTAAGAATTTCGGGTACTGAGAGTTCCAGAGTGGGAGAGAGGAAGCACTATCAGAAAGAGAATGCCTCTCTGTGGACATGACATGGGCTGACACTTAAATGAGAAGAAGGAACTAGCCCACTTCTGGAGGGGAGATTCTCTAGGCAGAGGGAAGAACAAGCTTATTAGTCTCAAAAACACATAAAAGTTTATTTATCTTTCACTTTGGGAGGCCGACGTGGGCAGATCAGCTGAGCTCAGGAGTTGGGGACCAGTCTGGGCAACTTGGTGAAACCCCCATCTCTACCAAAAATACAAAAAACAAACAAAAAAAATTGGCTAGCTATAGTGGTGTGCACCTGTGCTCCCAGCTACTCGGGAGGCTGAGGTGGGTGAATTGTTTGAGCATGGGAAGCAGAGGTTGCAGTGAGCTGAGACTGCACCACTGCACTCCAGCCTGGGAGACAGAGTAAGACCCCATCTCCAAAAAAAAAAAAGTATATTTACTTTTAAAACCAAATGCTAAAAAAGTCAAACAAAAGTTCAATTAAAAATCAATATATTTATAACTAAAGTATATATTATCTTCTGAATATAAATACTGACTATCTGTGCACAACAAGTAGTATAGTATTTCTCTAGAGAAAACTGAGGAAACATTTCTTAAATGTTTTGAATATAAACCACCCATAGCTAGGAGTATCTGGATAACCTATATTCTGAAAGCATTTGCTTAGTTTGCCCTGATAAATGTGCTCTGTCCTTACTTTCTCTTGGCTTCTCTTTCTGCCAGTGTCTCATGTTCTGTTCCCATCCCCAGTAAGCTGGGGAAGGTGAGAAGGCCTTACTGTCTCAATTAAAAAGAGGTATAGTCAGCGTCACCACTCCACATTTCACAGTTCTGGACACGAGCATAGAATCCTGATGAGAAACAGTCCTGCTTCTTTCTGCAGAAATGACTCTGCAGGTGTCAAGAAGAAAGGGCACTGAGTCAGGACAAACGAGAACTTGGCACTGATGCTATTTTGCCAGGATTCATGCTCTCATGCTCTCTGACCATCCCTGCATGGTCCAAGTAATTCATTTCCATGGACATTAAGCTCCAAATGTCATTGTACACTGTGCCTTCCCATTTTCTAACCACACGTGCTTACAGATTAGGCTCTTGCTTAACCTGCCACTGGCTGCTGGGCCATCATCTGCCCTACAAAGCATTATGACAGCTGTACTCATTCCTTTGATGAAGAATACTTAGATGTTCTTTCTCATCAGTCAAGGTAGCTCACACTCACTTTACAAATACTATATTACTATTGGCTCTTCATCAGATGATTTCTTTGTGGTAGATTCTGGTGCCTATCCTTAAGATGTTTCTGCACTGCTAAGGAGACTGCAATCCTGAAATTCAACACAACAACCAAGTCTACCAAATCTCTGGCAGGACTACCAAACAGACTCCTAATTGATTTCCCTGATTCTTCTTCATTTCATCAGAGCTCAGTACGCAAAACAAAGTGAAAATATCAGTTCACTTTCTCATTCACTCATTAATTCAGCAAATATCCACAGTATGTATTGAATATTTTCCATGTGTCAAGTATATATCTGACAACTGTCAAAGCTGACTGTAGCAGTTCTCACAGTGTAGTTGGGGAGGGTGAGTAAGTTACTGTAGTGGACGAGTAATATTCTTGTCTAATTAGCATCCATTTCTCCCTTTTCTTCTAATAGTATCCGGATTTATCTGAGGATACGTCTTTCCCCAAGTCAGCCCCATGCCATTTGAGTGGAGCTGATTTTCCCTGCAGATTTGAAGAAGGGGTTGCAGAGACCTAGTTCTAGCCAATCAGAACACTGGATCCCCTGGGTGTAGTGACTGGTTCAGAGTTGGGGAGTCATTCCCTCAGACATAGCAGGACTCAACTTGAGGCCCTTTGTTGGAAATTTTACAAAGGAAGAAAATCTCCTTCTGCTAGTCTTGGAGCTGGGAGTGTGTAAGGGCTGCATGGGGAGAAGCCTGCCTGCCTGGGAATGAGGGTGAGAGGGAGGGAGAGCCTGAGAGGGCTGGAGAGCAGGAGTGTGGGGAGGAGGCTAGGGGAGAAAGGGAGAAAGGAAAGAGATTTGTTTGTGAATTCCAATACTTGATCGTTTAGATCTAGTTGTGCCCAGAACTGTAAGGACGATGACAGAAGCACTAACAAACCACAAAATAAGCATCGAGGAGAAATCCCCCAACTCTGCTTGGAGCAGCTGGGGAAAGCCATAGCCACCTGGCACCTGCCCATCCTTCACTATTCTTCAAATGTCATCTCTTCAGAGCAGGCTTTCTCTAGATCCCTTATTTGTTCTAAATAGATTGTGAGCTCACAGATACCAGAGAACATGGCTTGGTAATATTATATCTCCTAGAGCTCATCACTGTGCCTGTTAGAGGGAATATACATTATGCCTTCAATAAAAATTCCTTGAGTTCCCCTGTGTACCTAGGCCTCCAGTGAAAGCAGGGGTCTGAACAGGACCCTAACACTGCCCTGCTTTCAAGGGATTTCCCGTAACTAACATGTACAAGGAACCAGCCTTCAGCAGGAAATCTAAAATGGCTTGTTCCTTTTCTCATTTTCCCTCCTCCTCTCCTGCTTCCCCCAGCCCTTTTAGTCTTGTTAACCCCTCATCAGAGTTTAATACAAACATCACCGTGCCACTTATCTGAAAGCTTTGCCAATTTAGGCCTAGTTTTCCTTGTTGTGTATTCTCAAAATTTCTTGTAATTTTCCTTTATATAAATCAGGGCACCTCTCAACCAGGGGTGAATTTGCTCCTTTCCTGAGATTATGTGACAACATCTGGAGACATTTTTGATTGTCACAACTGGGGAAGAGGTTGCTGTTGGCATCTAAGTGGTTAGAGGCCAGGGATGCTGCTAAACACCCAGCAATGCCCAGAACAGCTCCCACAACAAAGAATGATCTGGCCCAAAATGTCAATAGGGCTGAAGTTAAGCACCCCTTATATAAATAATCACAGTTTAGAGTTATGCATCTATTTTTTACCCCACTAAACTATGAATTCCAAAAGGGCAGGGACTAAGTCTGTTTTGCACCATTGTATTTCCAAAGACTCACAAGTAGTAGCTACTCAGCAATCATTTTTAAATGCTATCATTAAAGGAATGTTAATCTATTCTCTGAAATACAATACACCATTCAGGTAATTTTTCCTTCTTTATTGCAAGTATGCATATTAGCATGCAAAATTTAATTCTCTGTTTTCATTTATCATATTCTAGAAACAAAAGTTCTGAATTGCATGGCTGGATTTTGGTGTAATTGAGGAGGCTCTATCCCACAAGAAGATATTTGTTTTAGTACATTAGGATATTCTTGGGAAGTTGACAAGACATATTAAAATGAATGAGCCTGGCTGGAGCAGTCCCTCACACTTTGCAGCACATAGTGCGGACAAGCCTTGACGACACAAATGGCATGAAGCCTAACACATGTGATGACCAGCATTTCACAGAGTTATCAGAGTGGCACTGTCACGTTCCTGAAGCAAAAGGTGATACAAGCTCCTATACTTCATCTCCGCTCCCTAATAACAATAAGCTTGGATTCCACTGAGCCATGTCTTCGATGACTGGTAGTTCTAAAGCCTCTAATTATAATCTTGAGTCATAATATTTGCTTTAAAGCTTTAACTCAAGTGAACATTCAAATGTAATTTTTCCACAGAAGTCAATTTCTGGAAGGGACACAATGTAAAAACACACAGAAAAGAACGTGGTTAATTATTAAACCAAATCTGAAACAATGTACTAAAATAACACTTAAAAGCATGTTACAAACCACACTGGACCTACTTTCATCCAGAAATGTTTGCTTTCTCCATGAGGGAGTGAATTCTTTAAATATACATAGAGCCTTCATTTGAAAGAATACTAACCCATTCATCTATTAAATTCCTATGTTGAAATTTTGTGTGAGGAAATATGTCAAGATTCTAGTTTCATATAGCTTAATTTTACCTTAAAAAGACCCACAAGCCAGTTTTGGTTCTTGTTGTTTTTCCTGAAAGTCTTTGAATCTCTGGTTTTTACTCTATTAAGTATAGGCCAGGGGTTGGGGGCCTTTACACACCTTTTTTTTTTTTTAAATAAATTTTGCAGCTACAATATCCAAGGCTCTTTCTACTAGGTATTGAAGAGGATATAAAAAATTCAGAGCTGGGTGTGGTGGCTCACACCTGTAATCCCAGCACTTTGGGAGGCTGAGGCAGGCAGATCACTGGAGGCCAGGAGTTTGAGGCCAGCCTGGGCAACATGGTGAAACCCTGTCTCTACTAAAAATACAAAATGATCTGGGCATGGTGGTGCATACCTGTAATCCCAGGTACTTAGGAGGCTGAGGCACGAGACTCCTTGAACCTGGGAGGCAGAGGTTGAACCAGGATCATGCCACCACACTCCAGCCCGGGCAACAGAGCGAGACTCTGTGTCAAGGAAAAAAAAAAAAATATCAGAATCCCTGTCCTCAAATCCCAACTCTCAGTCTCTCTGGATGTGGACTTTTTCCTCTGGTCTCTTCCCTCAAGGAGCTTAAGTTCTTATGGGGCAAAAAACATGGACTTTAGAGCTTGGTTTGTATAAAAATTTTTTTGAGTGAAAGAATGAATCACATTTGCCAGGTGAGAAAAGTAAGTCTTGGAGAAGTTAGTTGAAAACAGTTTAAAATGGAGGCTATCTTCCTGGGTGTCTTAAAGGCCATACATTCAAAAGTTAGCTGTGCTATCATTATGAGACTGTCCATGAGGGCATGGACATGAGGGCAGTGAGCAGAGACTCAGAGTGGTTCAGTTACTCTCTTATGAATCAAAGCAATAGTCTGCTTCTGCATCTTATCACATTTTCAGTGTAATAAAAGATGTTTTCAAATAGGTGAAAGCCTCTATTGAAGAACTGTCTATTCTTAGGATTTTACTGAGATTACACTGTAGAGAAGAAATAGCCAGAAAGCATTTCTGCAAAACCAAATCTCCATGTTTGTTGGCTATATTTATTGGGATAATTTTAGTAATAATAGATGAGAAAAATAAAACTTTTTTTTTTTTTTTTGAGACAGAATTTCACTCTTATCCCCCAGGCTGGAGTGCAGTGGCATGATCTCCGCTCACTGCAACCTCCGCCTCCCAGGTTCAAACGATTCTCCTGCCTCAGCCAACCAAGAGTAGCTGGGATTACAGGTGTCTGCCACCATGCCCAGCTAATTTTTGTATTTATAGTAGAGAAGGGGTTTCACCATGTTGGCCGGGCTGGTCTTGAACTCCTGACCTCAAGTGATCTGCCTGCCTTGGCCTCCCAAAGTGCTAGGATTACAGGCATGAGCCATCGCACCTGGCTAAAACTTTCTATTACTCCAATGACAGTAAGCAAATCAGGAAAGCTAATATTTTCTTGGGCATGGGCTTGATTGAAAAAAACCGCTGAAGCTGGCGTTATTTCTTATTCATTTTTGTTTCCCACAGAGCATCTTGTACATTATAGGCACTTGATAAATATTTGTTCATTGGCTCTGCTTACTGCTCTGATAAAAGAGATCTTAAAGGTGATATTCAAATAGAACGTGAAAACCTACTAGCAAAACAATACTATCTATACCTGTTTCATTGAGTATAATAGCACTACTAAAGTCATATAGAGTGTACCCATTTTCATTGCTGCCATTTTCCTCCATTTAGCAAGCATTAAGAAGATGCGAGATTTCTCTCTTTCTCTCTCTCTCTCTTTTTAATACGATGCCCATCAACTGTCATCATCTGACTTTCTGTGTAACAAAGGGAAAAAGACAAGTGATACTATGCTTATTATTATGGGAGACTGATGACAAATTACAGCATAGTGGTCCTACCATGTGAGTCAGTTGATATAGAAATTTCTATCTAAGCAGAGGATTGTCACAAGGTGAGTATTTTAATGTGACAGAACTAGAGCAGAACATGTAACACTGAATATGTGCCAAGGACTGGCTGCATATTTTATATGCATTATTTTATTTAAGTATCATATAACCCTATGAGGTAGGTATTTCTTCCTACACAAGCTCATAATGGAAAATAACATATGTGGGACTGTGAAGGGGAGGTGAGAATACTGAGAGGATCTCAGGAGCCTGTCTCCTACCAGGGCTTCCAAGGCGGCATTCAGCTCCTTGGTTATTTTACCATGGTTCTCATCTTTGGGCCTCTCCCTTGTAGGTGTAGAAACTTGCATTATCAGCAAGTCAAGAGTGGCCCCATTTCTCAGAAGTAAGAAATGCATCACCAAACCAAGGGGACTGGAGTATAATGAGACTGGTGGAAGCATAGTAAGACATTTGTTGTCACAGGTATAGAACATTTGCTATAAACAGAACTGCATGGGAGAAAAAATAAAACCAGAAGGTCACAAGGCAAGTAGGGAATGGAAACAAAATAAGCTTTATCTAAAGAGAAGGCAAAGCCATTGTAATTGGAGCCCTTGGAGCTCTCAGCAACAACCCCTCTCTATCTTTACATCAGGGATGATCTAGTTATTGGGCTTGGAACACTTGAAGACCACTAGCTGAGGTACCCTCTCTTCCCTGGATGGTGCCAATGTTTCCTTCTGCCATCCTCCTTTTTCCCATGCTTCCTTCCCCAAAAAGGAAGATTTCTTCCCTTTTTCCAGTGAGAACCAAATTCCATTCTAATGAACACTTTCCTTGTCGATTTGTATAGACACATTTGGTCAGGTCACATTCAGGTCTTGCTTTATAAAGTTCTTTGGTCTCATGTTGAGGAAATGGTTCTTAATCTCTTTGGGGTCATAAACTCTTTTAAGAATGTATTGAAATACAAAGACATATAAATTCAAATACATATAATTTTGAGGGATTTCAAGATTCTTAGAAACTTATACTGGAATCCAAGTTTTAAAACCACTGCTTAAGAAAACGGTGCATAATCCTGCTCTTATCCATTAATGTAGTGATAAGGTGTATCAGAGTCTATGAGGGACCTATAATCCTTATGAATTGGGATTGATTCTATTTTATAAAGAAGAAAATTGAAGCTCAGGGTATAAGTGACTTGCTTAAGGCCCAGTGAGGGCAGAATACAGAATATGTCAGTCTCTGTAGCAGATATAAGAATATCTGTAACTTTTTTATTTTTTTGAGCAGGGTCTCTCATTGTTGCCAAGGCTAGAGCGCAGTGACACAATCTTGGCTCACTGAAGCCTTGACCTCCAGGGCTCAAGTGATCTTCCCACTTCAGCCTCCCAAGTAGCTGGAACTACATGTGTGTGCCACTATGCCCGGCTAATTTTTGTGTGTGTATGTATATATATATATATGTGTGTGTGTGTGTGTGTGTGTGTATATATATATATGTATATATATATGAGTATTTTATATGTATTATATACAATATATAAAAATATATATACTATACTACACTATACTATACTATACTATACTATACTATACTATACTATACTATACTATACTATACTATACATATATAGTAGAGATGGGGTTTTGCCATGTTGCCCAGGCTGGTCTTGAACTCTTGAGCTCCAGCAATCCTCCCACCTCGGCCTCCCAAAGTGCTGGGATTACAGGCATGGGCTAATGCGCCCAGCCAAATGTCTGTAACTTTTAAGATCACTATTTAAAAATAAAACTTTCATCACAAATTCAAAAAATCCAGAAAGAGAATGTGGAGAGAGAGGGAAATGGCATTTGTAACTTTTGAGTACCTGAAGATGGCCACATTTTTTTTCTTTTAGTCAGTAAAGACATGGATTAACTTGCCACTATCTGCATTTTACAGAAAAGTAGAAATTTCCCGAGGTTAAATAACTTGCCCAGATTTCTTTAACTATAAGTGACAGAACTAGAATTTGAAGTAGGAAACTAAGAAGTTGTATTTCATAAGCTGTGCTCTTACCCCCTCTGCTATGTGACCCCTGGCCACAGCCTAAGCAATTTCTGGCTTCACTCATCTCTATCGGCAAGGTCTTAACTGCAGTTGCCAAAGGCAGTCAAATAACATCCTTTAAGCACACTTGAGAGTGTGATTGTGCAAAAACACTAAAGCTTCAAGTTCAAAAGAGTCAGAGTCCAGGATAACCCTCAGGTGGATGAGAGGCATATGATTCATATCCTTTCCTTCAGTTTTTCAGAGACATAAAATGGTTTATGTTCGACTTCAAGAATGGTCTATATTTGCATTTTCTTTGTGTGTTGTGTTATACTTCATTAGACAACAAAGGCTTCCTTTCTTCTCCTCCAGGTAGTAAGTAGTGATTTGTCACAATCACCTGTCACATTTAACTTAGCATTCATTCCACGAAAAGATTTTCAATACATTTCCAATGTGAAATTTAAATGTTAATGTCCATAGATAAAGAAGTATAGCAGTATGTGTTACATTTTTTTTCCCACTATGAAAACCATTTTCAGGAATTTAGACTGTTAAATAATCATTCCTTTTATGAGACTAGCTCTAAAAGATACATATAAATTTTGAAATCTATACTATTACTTGGCAATTTTAGTGCTTTACTTTTTGCAGCCAAACATGGAAGACTTGCTTTTATAGCTTTCTCTGCAGAGTCATCTTAATTATAGGGAAATCCCTTTACAAATGGCTTTCCATTTACAGTGCTTCAGCTAGAATCTAAAGTTGGTTTTATTGGAAATGATAAAAAATTACTTTTCCTGAGACACAGAGTTAAGAATCAGAACTGGAAATGAACTAAGTTCTTTTAGCTTTAGAAAAAAATTTAAATTGATCATATTCTTCCCTTCTAAACAATTTATCCCAAAGAGGTTTAACACAGTAAAATCTCTTTGAGTTTCAGACACTTAAGAAAATGTTTCAAGGCAAAAGAAGTCATATAGATTATCTAATTCAATCCACACATTTAACTGAATGTGAGTTTCACCCAGTTTACAGAACTAGTGATAGAGCCGGGACTAGAACCCCTACCTATGGGGTATCATTTGTACCATTTCAGCCACACTCTGCTTCCAATGTTGGACTCTTCTTGTGCTTTCTACATAACCCACATGGGTGGGAGAGATCTCTGGACCCAATAACAGAAATTTATTTTAGTTTTTCTTTATAGCATCTAGACAACCTGGCATCATATTATTTGTTCATTTGGCTATTGTTTTTCTCCTTCAAAGAATATAAACTCCAGGAGGACAAATAATCTGTGACCTCTAATGGTGTCTGGCACATAGTAGGAGTCAATAAATAACTTGTTAAATGGAATTTCAAATTTAACCTTAAACATTCTTGTTTAAAATACATAGTTTGGGTCAGGTGCAGTGGCTCATGCCTGTAATTCCAGCACTTTGGGAGGCTGAGGTAGGAAGATGGTTGAGGTCAGGGGTTCAAGACAACCCTAGGCAACATAGCGAGACCCCATCTTTATAAAGAAAAATAAAAATTAGCTGGGCGTGGTGATGCAGGCTTGTAGTCCTAGCTACTTGCAGGGGGTGGCTGAAGCTAGAGGATCACTTGAGCCCAGGAGTTCAAGGTTACAGCAAACTGTGATCATACCACTGCACTCTAGCCTGGGCGACAGAGTGAGACCCTGTCTCTAAAAAAAAAAAAAAGAAAAAATGAAAAAAGAAATAAAATTTATACGTTACATTTTACTTCCTAAAATATCCATGTTTGCTTTGACTGGAATTTTAAATAATTAATATCTGAATGTCTTCAGGGAAGAATAATTATTCAACAAGATAAGGAATCATCAAAAGAAAACATCGTAAATTCCATTATATTAAGGGCTTCTACTCAACAAAAAGCCACCATAAAGAGATTGTAAATATCAGAAATCAAGAGAAGAAAATTGCAACACATAAAAGAAACAAAGGATTAGTATCCAGAATACATAAATAACTTCTAAAAACCAGTAAAGAAAATAAATACCAGTTACCCATTAAAAATAGTAAAAGATATAAACATATATTTTAAAGAAGAGAAAACACAATCACTAATGGCCAGTAACGACCAATAAAAGTAAGATCAGCTATTTCACCTCTTTAGTAATCAGGGAAATGCAAACTAAAAACTATGGTGATACACCCTTAGTCTAATTTAAAGCAGGAACTCAAAGAGACATTTGTACACCCGTGTTCATAGGAGCATTCTTCACAACAGCCCGATGGTGGAAGCAACCCTACTGTCGACAGATGGATGAATGGATAAACAAAATATTCTGCTTATAAATAATTTACAATGGAATATTAGCCTTAAAAAAGGAAGAAAGTCTTGTCACATGCTATAACATAAACTTTGATGACATTATGCTAAGTGAAATAAGCAAGGCAAAAAGGGGCAAATACTGTATGGTTCCATTTCTATGAGGCATCCAGAGTAGTCAAATTCCTAGAGACTGAAAGAGAATGGTGGTTACCGGGGCTGACAGGAGAGGGAATGGGGAGTTATTGTTTAATAGGTAGAGTTTCAGCTTGAGATGATGAAAAAAAAGGTCTGGAAATAGATTGTGTTAACGGTTGCACAACCATATGAATGTACTTAATGCCTCTGAACTATGCACTTAAATATGGTTAAAATTGTAAAGTTTGTTGTGAATGTTTACCAACAACCACAATGAGATATCATTTTATATCCACTAGATTGAAAACAAAAAAAAACAAAAATCTAACTTCCGACAATAGCAAGCATCTGTTAATTGCTATGGAATGAATTGTGTCTCCCATCCACCCTAAATTCATATGTTGAACCCTAACCTCCCCCGACCTTGACCATTTCACAATATGACTGCATTGGAGATAGGGCCTTTAAGGAGCTGGTTAAAATGAGGTCTTAAGCATGAAGCCCTGATCCAACAGAGCTGGTGTCTTTATAAAACAGGGAGAGACATTAGATCTCTGTGTGTGTGTGTGTGTGTGTGTGTGTGTCTATCTCTCTCTCTCTCTCTCTCTCTCTCTGTGCCATTGAGGACATGAAGAGAAGGTGGCCATCTCCAAGCCAGGAAAAGAGCCCTCACCAGAAAATCAAATCTTGCTGGGACCTTGATCTCAGACTTTCCAGCCTCCAGAACTGTGAGAAAATAAATTTCTGCTGTCTAAACTGCCCAGTCTATGACCTATTGTTAGGACAGCCTGAGCAAACTAAGTAACAGTGGAGCAATGGGTGTCACATGCTGCTGATGGGAGGGGACACAGAACAGTCTGGCCTGGTCCAGCACAGCTGCACTGGTGCAGGCCCATAACCCAGCCAGGCCGCTACACGGTGTGCATTCTAGGGAACCTAGTGTGTGTGTAACATGAGACAAGTAGAGGGAAGTTAACTGGGGCATCATTTATATTGGCAAAATCTGGAAACAACCAAAATGTACACTGACGGGAGAGTAGAAATTGTATAAAATAAATAAATGAATAAAAAATAAAAAAAGATAAGTTTAAAAACACAGGACAACCTTATATTCGGGAAGATAAAGGATGATGAAATCTTTGAGGGGTATAGAGGGGCTTAACATGGTTACCAATATTCTGTATTTTAAGCTGGGTGATGGGCATGTGAATGTCTTCTTTTGTCTTCTTTTTTGAAACATGTATGTTCATCTACATACTCTTATTTTACACATCTAGTATACATAGTAACAATTTAAATGAATAAAAATATGCAAACCCAAAGCATATAGCTTAATTTTATTAATCTTGGTCCAGATTTTTTTGTTAATAATTTTATATCTCTCCTCTTGTTATTTTTGTATGTTTTTTTTAAATTTACAGAAGATAAACAGTTAAAGTAATTAAGCTTGACTTAAAAATTTCAACTTCTTATTTTATTCATTCAAAATCTGAGCCCGCTGGGAGCCAATTTTCCATAAAGACTGCAAAATCCTCTACTGATCTCCCAAGTCCTCCTAGTCTTGCTCAGCTCCGTTACACAATTTTCCAGCATATCTGTCTATCATATGATAATGCAGGAGAGAGAGAAATGGAAGGTCATAAATAAACAGGGTGTAAAACTTCAAGTTTCAGGGCATAACTGGGACAGATAACTAAGCAAGCAAAATTCTGATATAATAAATTACTTGAACTGCCTGAAAGAGTCAGCTACATAAATCACAATTTTACCGGAAGTGCTACAAAAATCCATGCTGGCTACCAAATGCAGTGTGAACACTAAAAATTCTTTTGTACGCTGTCAGCCAAGACTCCACATGGTGTATGTAAAGTCTGAGGGCCATTTAGATATATGCCACAGGCTTCTATACACAATGATCAAGAACAACTTTCCCTCTCAGAATGAGAACATAGTTGTTCTTATGAAAGCAGTTATTTTTGTTATGGCTTGGGGTGAGAGCGATGGCAAGTTGTCAGAAAGAGTGAGAGTAAAAGGTTATGAATGTTGAAACCCCTAACAAATACCATATTTTGCATTTTATTCCACAAATTATTTTGAGGGTTCTGATGATGTTACATATAACTGTTTTAGGTGTACTCACATTTATCACTTTATTTAATCTGCAATATATACCCTTGATAGGTATTACTTCTCCCATTTTGTACATTAAAAAAAGAGAAAGAGGTTAAATAACCTGCCCAGGGTTACAATGTGAGCAGGTGAGTGTTAAAATTCAAACCTAGTTCTTCTTAATCAAACCCCAGTACTTTGGCCACTGTACTGTTTCTTACTGCCCCACAAAATAGTTTTTTATAATGACAGACAAAATAGTTACCAAGTCAAGAGCTAATCAGTCAGGCTCCTTGATTCTTTCCCTAGTTTAAGCGCTTCTCTTACCTTTTTGGCTATATTCCCACTAATTAGTTTTTAGTAAGATAAACAAGAAATAAAATACGAAATCAATTTTGTCAATTTAGGTCCTTTAAAGGTCAGATCATCATGTCTAAGGTGAGTGTTGGGATCTCATTCTCTCTGTCTCTCTTTTTTTTGTCTTGGTCTCAGCTTTACATCCCATAGCTTTACTTGTAACACACACAAAGTGCATATGATACAGTGCTGGCCTACAGCCAGAGTTGTGAGGTGACAGTGCCTGGGTAAAAACCCAGGGACAATACTCAACAGCTCTGTGCCTTTGGGCATTTTACATAAGCTCCTTGTGTTTCAGTTTCTTTGTGAAATGGGGATTAGTTTGGCTACGAGGATTAAACAATATAATGTATTAGGTTGGTGCAAATCTAATTGCAGTTCAACAGCTAAAGCATGTAGTCAATCCTGGCATATAACAAGAGACTAATAAATGGCGTTACTATTAGTAGCAGATATACATATACACATATGTGTAAATATTATATATTTTGTAATATATGCCTAATAAATGTTAGGTATTCCTATTACTGTTAGTATACCACCGTTAGTAGGGTACTAATAGTATTACTAATCACAGAGTATGCTACTACTAGTGAACTGAGGTGCCATGTAGGGTGGGAAGAAGTGAGCACTGAGGCAGAAAAGGATTAGGGAGACCTTCTGGAAGAGGCTGAGCTTGAGTTATGTTTCAAAGGGTAAGCAGAAGTTAGCTAAAGGAAGAAGATGTGTGTATTGGGGGAGGGCGTTCCAGGAAAGAGGGAATGGCATTTGTGAAAGCACACAGCATAGAACAGCACAATGTACAGGCTGGATGGGTGAGGGAGAAAATCAGGGACCAATTACAGCAAAGTGGGAGGAGCAGAGATCAAATTTAAGTGGATTCATTAAGGACTGGATAGCAAGTGGAAAATGACTCTTTCAGGTAGGTGGGTTGTGAAGAGATTAAATAGTTATTCCAGGAGTTAGAAAGAACCACAGAAAAGAATGATAAATAATCCAGCATAAAATGTCCCTTTGAACTATCATTGCATTCTTAGTTTTCAAATTTTTGAATTTTCTAGTTAAAAGTCTAAAATTTCAGAGATAAAAGTTGTAAAAAACATCTGCTTCAAATATCCTCATTGCCATTTTTCTATTAAAAATTACCACACATGAAAATGTGCAAAAACTATTCTTTCATGACACATATGAGCAACTGGATGAATTTAGTACAAGCACAGTTACACTAGTAGAATTAAAATAGAAGCTGAGACAAGCTCTGAGGAAAAAGAACTAAACAACATCATTCTCTATCCATCCTGAATGACCAAAAACCCCTTGAACATATGCTATGCCTTTCCACATACCCACACCTCTCTCTAGAATGTCCTTCACTCCTTTCTTTCTGGCCTGATATTTTCTACTTGGTCTTCAAAATTCAGCTGAAGGGTCACTTCTCCTGAAAGCCTCCACCAACCTTCCAACCAGCTTTAGGTGCTTGTTCTCTTGGTCCCAAAGCACCTCATGCATACTTCCACCTCAGCACTTTCTACACCGTAGTATAATTGTTGCTGTTATGCTTATTTGAATTACTACTAAACTATGAAGTTTTTGAAGACAGAGATCATAGTTATTCAGAATAGATACCAGGCCTGACTCTATCCCTCTAATTCCAAGCACATTACTTAGCACATATTAATTGCTGAATAAAAATATGCAATTTGTTGGTTCAACATCAGACAAGCATAGACTGAAAAATAAACTGGTCATCCCTAGAATAACAAGATGTCTTTTAAACAGATTCCTGATTTCTCCATCTCAAAACTACAAATAGATTATATGGCAAAATATCCCAGAGATACTCAAGCTAGAAGAAAAGACTCAAACGATGTCTCTCAAAGTTGATTTTGAGAGTGATGAGAATGTTTTCCTTCTTATGTCCATTAAAACTCCTTTGGTTTCCAGATCAGTCTACCTTCAAATCAACAGTTATGATTTTTCATTCTTGAGAAAGAAGAACAACTCTCACATCCACAAAATAGGCCATTATAGCATTACTGGGCCATTTTCTCCACACACAAGCATAAAAAAACTAAGAGAGAATTATTCAAAGAATTAATGTTTCAAGCAAAAGCCATTCTGGGTTTTGTCATAATCTTTCAAGAGAATTTTCTCTCTGGTTCTCCCAAAGCATATTTTCTGTACAAAGGAAAATCACTTGACTTTTAAAGCAAAAACAGACAAAATACATGTCTGGAAGTAGTTCATAAATCCCACTGGGGGAAAATTCCTTATACAACAAGAACAGAACAACAACACAGTGAATTAGACAATGACAAAATCCAATGCAAGAGTGCCAATAACTTTTTTTTTCCAGAGGATCCCCTAAATTTCTGCGCAAATTTCTATGCTAGAGGAGGCTGAGTATTAAATATACATAGTATAGTCATATTTTTCCTCATTTTAGACAAACACGGCTTTATCTGACACGCTGAGGTAGTAATCCTTTAGGATAATTTGTCAATTTATCCATTCACTTAAGTATGCCAGGCTCTGAGGAAATGGTAGTAACTGAGACACTGTTGATGCCTCACAGAACTCACAGAAACAGATGTCTGCAGTCAAATGCGGTGAGCACAAAGATCTGCACAGGTGCTACCACTAACCAGGGGCAAGGACAGCTAAGCCAGCCAGTGGGTGCTTTGACAAAACCATGTGGGACATCTGAGGGGAGCTTTAAGGGATGAGCCTAAATAAGTCAGACTGGGGGAGGAAGGGGTGGGCCTGGATCCCTGAACACATTCTTATTTAGTTTTTAAATTTTTGAATTTTCTACCCTAAAAGTCTAAACTTTCAGAGATAAAAGTTGTAAAAAACACCTGCTTCACATATCCTCTTTGCCATTTTTCTATAAAAATTATCACACATGAAAATGAGCAAAAGCTATTCTTTCATGACACATAGGAGCAACTGGATGAATTTAGTGCAAGCACAGTTACACTAGTAGAACTAAAATGGGAGCTGAGACAAGCTCTGAGGAAATGTTATTTCTTTGAGTTAATACAAGTTAATTCAAAAGAACCCTGAGAATTTTGTAAAGACCTGGAAGGATTCCCAAGGGCATTAATTCTGTGGGTCACCTGTCTCTCTCTTACCTTGGCCATGCCTTATAAGGATCGCAGTGCTACCATCACCTAGCATTATTCAGATCATGTTCCTACTGAACATGTGCGAAGTAGAAATAAGCATCACCTTAAAAGTGAAGGACAGAGTAATAGTTTTCATAACAGCCATACTGCCAATAGAAAGGGTATCCTGAATGGAAAAAATAAAGATCATAGTGTTGTAGACTGCTTTATTCTTCAACAGAATTGACTGTGTGCCCTCAGTGCCAAGTTACAATGTGAATTACAACACCAAATAAGACACAGAGCTTGGATGACCTTATCAATCTCGTGGGGGAGAGAAGCCAGTGGACAGGTTCTTACAATACAGTGTTAAATGCCATCCTACGGGATGTTACAGGTGCCAAGAGAAAACACAACAGGAACAACTAAACCAGACTTTGCAGGGAGGAGGGTGGTGTTGAGAAAGTGACATCTAAATCAAGGCTGGAAAGAAAGGTTTACAGAAGAAAAGGGGGATGGAGAGGAGAGAACTCCAGCTAGAGGGAACTCCAGCTAGAACTCCAGCATGTGAAAGGCAGGGAGGCACCATGTGCCTGGTGCAGTCCATGGGCTAGCAGCAGTTCAGGACTGCTAGAAAGGAGTACAGTGGAAGGGGAAAGAGGGTGCGTGTGTGTGTGTGTGTGTGGTAGGGCAGAGAGAGAAATTGAAGCTAGATTGTTAAGTAAGAGCCAGGTCACCAATGAGACTATATTAAAGAGTCGGAGCCTTATCCCCAGGATGATGGGGAGCCATCATGGTGTCTTCAGCACACAAATGACAGAAGCAGATTCCTGCTTTAGGAAGAACCCTATGGATGCCAGGTGGAGAATGGGTTGAAAGGGATCAGTCAGGGCCCAGAAGGGCAGTTAAGAATCTGATCTAAGTAATCCAAAGACTAACAATTGCAAATTGTGAACAATGATTCTAAAATCCATTTGGAAGGATAAATGAGTAAGAATAGGCATACCTCCTTCCTAACCCTCTACCCCATCCCATCTAAGATATTCAACTTAAGACTAATGTAATTAAAATACAGTGATAATAGTACAGAAATAATGCAGATGAATCAATGGAACAAAAAGTCAAGAAGCCTAAGTATATATGAGAACTCAGGTTATTACAAGGGAGGCAAGTGGAATTGTTTTTTAAAATAAACTAGGCTTTGACCATATGTAATAACAAAATATATTCTAGACAAAGATTTAAATATGCAAAACAAAGTAAAGGCAATTCATAAAACAAGACAAGCAGATGCAAAATAAACACAGATACCAATTATTACCCAGCAGATTGGCATGGATTAAAGAAGTTCATAATATCCAGGGGCACTGAGATTATGGGGAAATAAGGACCCTTCTCTACATTGGTAGGAGTGTTTAAATAGGCATGTCCTTTCTGGAAGACAGTTTAACAAAAGGAACCAAAACTTTTAAAATGTGCGTTCGGTTTCACCCAGAAACCCTATTCCTAGAAATGCATCCTAAGGAAATAACTAGACAGCTACCCAAACATGTATGTATCACAGTGGCAATAGTAACGTTCTGAATAATAAATATATTAGTGACAACTAAAACGTCTTGATAGAGACAATGAAATATTATAGAACCACTTAATATAAAGATATCAAACTATTTTAATGACATGAAATGATAGTCACAAATATCAGTACATGAATAAACAAGGTTATAGCATAGTGGGGATAGTACAATTCTGAAATATATATTTGCCTAGAAAAAAGGGAAATTTATATAGAATTATTAATAGTAGTTTTCTCTGGTGTTAGAATTATGATTGGTTTGGGTATTATTATTATTATTATTTTGAAGCACAGTTTTGCTTTGTCACCCAGGCTCTTAGCTTACTGCAGCCTCCACTTCCCTGGCTCAAGCAATCCTCCCACCTCAGCCTCCCAGTAGCTGGGATTACAAGTGTGCACCACCATGCCCAGCTAATTTTTAAATCTTTTGTAAAGACAGGGTCTCACTATGTTGCCCAGGCTGGTCTTGAACTCCTGGGCTCAAGCAGTCCTCCTGGCTCATCCTTCCAAAGTGCTGGGATTACAGGCATGAGCCACTATGCCTGGCCTGGTTTCTGCTTTATCCTTACGTATTTTCTGAAATTTTCTTGCCATATGTATTAGTCCATTTTCACACTGCTGATAAAGACATACCAGAGACTGGGAAGAAAAAGATGTTTAATTGGACTTATGGTCCCATATGGCTGGGCAGGCCTTAGAATCATGGTGGGAGGCGAAAGGTACTTCTTACACGGCAGCGGCAAGAGAAAATGAGGAAGATGTAAAAGCAGAAACCCCTGATAAACCCATCAGATCTTGTGAGACTTATTCTCTACCAGGAGAACAGTGTGGGAGAAACTGCACCCATGATTCAAATTATCTCCCACCAGGTCCCTCCCACAACACGTGATAATTATGGGAGTACAATTCAAGATGAGATTTGGGTGGGGACACAGGGCCAAACCATATCACCAAGAGTACATATTACTCTGATGATCAGAAAAAACATATAGTGTTCATTTTTCTTTTTGTGAAGAAGTGCCAAGAATAACATTGATGGTGGAGTTAATAACTTGAGAGAAACTAGGGAAAGAGCAATTGCCTGTATCACATTTCAAGTCATTAACAAGTGCCTGCTCCACAGCCTCTTCTCTGTGGATTCAAAAGAAAAACTGATACAGAAAAACTTTCTACCACCAAACCTCAAAAGAAGATTGAAAATCCTTATCAGTAAAAGCAGCAGTATTATTGAATAAATTACAACATATTTTGCACTTCAATTGCACAGATAATGTAGATACTCATACACCGCTTTCACACTCAATCCCCATATCACATCTCTGCATTTATCAAACCATGTCAAATATTATAATCAGATAACTTAGCATAAAGAAACATGGCTTTATCTTACGTAGGACTCTGTCTGACTTGCAAGAATTCTCATTTACTCATTTAATTCTGTTTTTGCAATTATGAAAGAATAAAAAGCTGTTTCATCTATTTTAATTTTGCATATCAAGTACAGCATACAATACTAGGGTAAATGTTTTCATAATAGTCTAAAATCAGTAGCAATAAATGCCACCTTAGTTTTGTAATGTATAATTTTTCAATACTCTTGTTTAAATTAGCATACAGTCTTTAAAAGACCATGTTTAGTGGAAGAACAGGCATTTTTACTGGTAGTAATAGTATTTATTAGAGGAATTTATTTCCCCAATGGCTTTATGGTCAATCAACCACAAATTCAGATTCACACCCAGTTTTAGTTTTATCATGGTATTTTTTTCAACTTCTACAAATAACAATTTTTAAATGAGAAATATTGAAATACTGGAATGGGCTAATTGAATTTTTCTGCCATCTGCATAGTATAGAGTTTTTAAATTATGGAGCACATATAGTTCAATCTCCTTGTCTTACTGATGAGGAAACTAAAGCCCAGAGAAAGTAAGCAGCTCTTCTCGTATCTCAACAGTCATTAACAGATTGGAAAACAGGCCTTAGGTCGCCTGACCTCTATTACAGTGTTTTCTTCACTGCGCTACAGAAAGTCTGAGGACCTTATACATGCAACAATTTACAGAATGTTCTCTCATTCATTGAGCTCCCATAATAACCATGTGGAGTATTACTATTATTATTCTCATTTTACAAAGGGATTAACTTCGGCTTGGAGAATTTAACTGACTTTGTAACACTTTCAGTCATGAAGTCCAATGCTTTAGATTCCAAAGCCAGAGCTTTGCCACTCAAATCAATGCTGGGATGTGTTTTCCAGAATTAACTCCCATTAAAAGCAATCCATTGCTGGAAAAGTTTTGGAAGTATAAAATTAAGTGTAAAATTATATAAGAATCTTATAAAAAGATTCATAAATTTCAAGATAATTATTTTCCAAGAAAAAAATCTTTTAGAGTATGCATCTTCTCAAAGCATCAGCTTTCTATAGATAATTAAAAATTGAACTCAGAGAATAATGAAAGCTTACCACTATTTGACTTAGCAAGAAATTCAAGAGGACTCTGATCCAGGTTAACCTTTGTATCGTTAATATCAGGAGGCTCATAGTTTAAGTGAAAATCATCAATGTAAGCGTCTAGGGCTTCGGAGGCAGAGAAATACAGCTTTTCTTTATACTGTATGGAGCCATCAGTATTAAAGCATATGCTGTTCAGTATTAACGTTGCTGGAAGATAAGATTCAGAAGTGCTAAACGGATGTTTCTTAACTGACTCTGCCATGGCTTTCTCACAATGGGCCACAGTGTCCATTCATCTTTCAAGAAATTCTAAACACAAAAAAAGGTACGTTAAGTTTTCAGTTAAGTAGGAATGGATAATAATACTCTTGGAATCCTTGCTAATCTTTCATGTGTAATTACTTATTAAAAATGAAATTACTCTTTATCTCCCTTTATGTTTTATGTATACTTGACTTTCAAGCAATGTTCATTGATTGATAGATGATTAGTTTCATTGGCATGACTGCAAGTGTAAACTATGTTTCAGAAATATATTTGGGGGAAGGGCGAGAGCGGTGGCTCACGGCTGTAATCCTAGCGACTGGAGAGGCCAAGGCAGGTGGAACATTTGAGGTCTGGAGTTCGAGACCAGCCTGGCCAACGTGGCAAAACTCCGTCTCTATGAAAAATACAAAAATAAGCTGGACATGGTGGCGCGCACCTGCAGTCCCAGTGACTTGGGAGGCTGAAGCAGGAGAATTGCTTGAACCCGGAACATAAGCCTTGCTAGGTGACCACATAAGAGAGGTACTGCTCTCCTTCGTTTTCAGTTTTACTTGATTAAACAAGTGTTCTGGAATCTTGAGATATTTTTATTTGCTATGTTAAAAGACGGCAGTCCTCCATTATCACATTCTAGTTTTCATTCCCTTCACCTGTCCCCACCCCATTGATGGGATAAGGAAAGTCACATATAAATTCAAGATGAAAGCAACAGGGGGCCCTGGCATAATAGTGATGGCAAATAGAGACCAGGTAGCAAGAAGAGGTGAGTGCTGAAAGGAGTAGAATTCAGGCAAGAGGGTGTCCTCATGTGATACTCTGGCTTTGGTACAGGAGTTCAGCAGCTGTAGACCTCTCTATTCTCACCTTACATCAATCACTTACTCTTTGCAAAATTATAAAAGGTTGCTACAATTAGTACCCTCATTTTCCAGATGAGAAAATGGTGGTACACAGAGATTAAGTAACTTGTCCAAAGCTGCAGACTAGGGAAGCAACAGCCAGGCTGAACTCCAGCTGTGGATTCTGAGTCTGAACTTAACCATGTGCTAGACTCCCGCCTTATGAGTGCAGTAACTGCCCAGATGACCTGTAATCCTCTAAACGTTCACCACAAGTTACATGCATCAATGTCTGCCAAAATTGGGTGCCAAGGTTCTGTGGTTTCCAATATACTTACTCATTGGTATGTGTGGGGCGAAATGCCATTCATGTGACAATAATATACACATAAGTACCAAAGATTAAATACTTACTTTTTCAGCCCTTTGAAATTTAGGTGGACATGTTGTATTTTCAGAATGTTACATTATACGACATCATAATACCTAAATTTTGCATCTGTGGAATATTTTTCAGTTTCCTCTAATGTACACAGAAGCTTTTGAGAATCAGAAGAAAACTATGAATCACCTTCCCACAAAAATGCACTTTAGCAGACACAGAGGCAATGGGTTCCAGGATTCCTGAGGCTTGTTCATGGTCCTCCTGCATCTGAATTCTAGATTAAGAACTTTTGTCTAAAGAAATTGATAGAAGTGAAAAGAAAGGAAGAGAAAGAAGGCTAACCAGGAAAAGAAAAATAAGACCCTTATTAGGGATGGAACAAACAAATCCAACATCACATATTCTTAGAGATATCATGGTAAAAAATCTTTCGACTTTAGAGGCCCTGCTCAAAAGGTACTTTGTAAATCATGATCGTCTTTTTCCTCCTCCTTCTCTGGATTTGTCAGTATGAATTAATTACTATTACAGATCAGAGATGATGGGTTTTGGAACTGAAGAGACCTGGGTTACATTCGGTTTATCTTTACCAGCTGTGTGCCTTAATCCCCTCCCTAACATATGATTCCTTTATTTTAAATTCTGCTTAATAATCTTTAGACCTTGTAGAGTAGCTGCCTCTGTTTGATTTCCTGCTGCTTTGCACTAGCATAGCCATTTCAGGGGTAAGACATTGAAATACTTTGAAAATAGTTGCTAAAAGCTGCTTCCCTCCACCCACTCTTCCCCCCTCCCTCCACCAGTGCCTTCTTGCTACCGAGGCCCTGGCCCACTTCACCTAGAAGCCTTCAGACCTGCTCATGATCCAGCAACTTAAGGGGCACCATCTGGCTCCACAGATCCCGCTCCTGGCTGTGGCTCATGCCCATTCTGCCTGGTTGGTGCCTGGCCATATAGATTGTTAAATGTTTTGAATATCATCCCGGAAGGGCGGTGGTATGCAGTAAGTGTTAGTGTTTCTCCCTTCCTCATCCTTTAGTGCTTTGCCTTTCTCTATTCTGCATATGTATCATGATTTGACCAAATGATCACGAGAATATGGCTTCTCCCTTCTCTAAGTTCCAACAAAATAAGGAATGGATGGGTATTTGTAGTTCCCAGCTTACGGCAGTTGCTCAATAAATGTTTGCTGAACTGGACTTCAGCCAAAATACTCCATTCACCATAAAGCATTCCAGTGTGACTGGTGCAGTTGGTAAAAATGTTCTGAAAGACGGAGTCTGCTGGGTTTATTGATAGCTGCTGAGAAGCAACAAAATAGGCAAATAGAGTAATGTATTCAAGTCACCAATTTAATCAGAGAATGGCTGAATGCACAGCGAGCAAGAAGTTGATGACAGAGTCGGTGACATTATCATGCATGTTAGTAATATTTTTGAGGTTCACTTACGGCAAATCTTTAACACCAGACTGTCCAGTATGCTTCCACAGCTCAAAGTCCAATTTTAACTGGAGATTTAAAGACGTTTTCTATATCTACTTAGTTGCATGAATAACATTGTAAAGGAAAGTTGACAAATATTTCCAAAACAATCTAGAAAATCAATGTGTAAGATACGCCAGTGATCCTGATAATTGAACACTATTTATAAACAAGTTTATTTGGTGACTTTCATTTTATCATGTACGTGGGAAAGTGCAAATTCATTCTCTTGGTTTTTCACCATATAGGCTCACAGGGGGTTAAGCAAAAAAGAAAGGGAACATTCTTGTAGTTTAAAAAGCAAGAGGACCATATGCAATAGCTTAAAAAAAGAATCTATATATTTCTTAACTGTATATCAAATAAAATTGCAGATTGTTCAGATATTTTCCCTAGCAATTTCATGTTTGAAGTTGGTCTGGCTCAATTCTCTTGATAGTATTTTTAAAAATGTATTCATCCTATAAAATCCTCAGGGTGCATGCATCTACCAGGAGGCAACCCACTTCCTGAAGAATATACAATATTTCAAGTAGAGGGACTAGAGAAAGCCATCAGCTCTGTATTCGTTATCACCTTAGGCTAAGTCAAACTCAGTCAAATAAGCTGAGTCCCTCAAGTCTGGGCAGAGAAAAAGGTCCAGAAATTTGTACTAAGTTCAGTTTCTCCCTCTCATTCAATTCAATTAAACACACAATTATTGACTGACAATGTGCAAGGAACCATGCTGAGCACCGTATAGGGATACAAAGATGGGCCAGGCATTATTTCCCTCACAAGGAGCTTGTAGCCCAGTAGGAAAGATAAAAGCAGCACATAAATGAATGTAACCCAAGGAAAGGCATGCTAAATGCCATCGAGCATCCCCAAGAGTGGCTGAAACACAGAGAAGAGGGAAATTACTTCTGTTTGATGGAAATTGGTAAAGTTTCATTTTAGACAGGGTAGTTAAACTAGGACATGAAAAAGACGTAGGTTTCAGATACACGGAAATGAGGAAAATCGATATGTCAGGAAGAAGAAACACAGTTGAAGACATTAAATAGTAAAATCACACACATATGGATGTAGGAATATATCAGATTTCCTTGGGCTCCTTTCCTTCTGTGGAAGAGCAGGCTAGAATTTCTATGTTATGAACCAAAGTGGTGTGTTTTAGGGCTAGCTATTGTATCTATTTTACAGAAAGGGTAAACCGAGACTCAGAAAGTTTTTAAAGGCTCTAGGAGAATGTGTCTAGCGAGTTATAGAGCTCATATTATTTCCACTACACCACAGTGTCCACTTTGCCTGTCGTCCCCAACGGCAGCTGAATGAAGCCAGCACCGTCTCCACTGGCCATTTCCTTCCAAGTGCCCAACGGCGGGTAGCTCCACATCCAAGGGAGGGCATCCCACTCCACCTGTGCAGTTCTCAGAAATCTCTACCTCAGTTTAAGCCACTGATAGAAGAATACTCTTAAAAGTATTCTTAAAAGATCTTATGGGCCCAAGTCCATCTATGCCACTTGTATCTCAGGCTGCTTGGGGGAGACAAGAAGCACCACGACAGATTTATTTCTTAATCTTGTGAGCTTTTTCCAAAGAACTTGGTAAGCAAATAAAGTATGTTTTATGAAATAGATACCATCTTAACTATTCTCAGTCTGACTCAAGAAATTATAAGCCCTCAAAAATCAAGCTGTGAGTACGCTATATTATGGAGTTTGAATTTTAGTAGAATATAGTCAGTAAGATGAGTTGCATAGCTTTCTGGTAGAAAAGACCTAATGGAAATATGTCACACATTATCTCAATCACCGGACACTGTGATCAAGAATACCTTCTTTGAGAGATAACTTACACATGCTGGTCACTATGATTAACTATCAGCATTTAGACCATTAGCTGATCTTAATGGTCACAAATGAGGAATAGAAGAAACCAGTGTTTGAAATACATACAGCATAGGACTGGCAAACCCTATAATCTTGAGGGTTCAACTCTTCCCTCAAACTACTACCCTACTGCCTCTTGTTTATTCAACAAATCTCTATTGTCAATGTAGAAAGGTAATACACAGTAGAGTTTAGGAGTCTGGCTCTGACACCACACTGACCAGCTTCAAATCTAGCAGCATAACCTTGGGCAAACTAATTAACTTCTCTCTCCCTAAATTGCTTCATCTCCAAAATCAGCATGGTAAAAATACCCAACTCATAGCACTGCTGTAAGGACTAAAAGGGTTAATATGAGTAAAATATTTAAGACAATATGTACATAGTACTACTGTACACAGTTAGTAATTATTATTGCCTGCTATGACCCAGATCGATGTGCTAGCTCCTCCTAGTAGAACATTTGTTTCCTATCATGATGCATATACTTTTTGGTTTTAGGGGATTCCAGCCTGCCTAGTCAACAGGTGGTATAGCAACTCTGGAATATTAAGCACCAAGAAAAGAAACCTAGAATTTCATTCCCTGTATCCATTTATCTCCTTAAATTTACATTCCATAGTTGAAGGGATTACCCTAAAGCAGGATCAATACTTGGTTTATTTCACACACTGGAATCATCTGTAGAGCTCAGGAAAGCCTGAGGCTGGAGGAGAGGCATCAGCAAAATTTAAACTATTTCCCAAATCTTAAGCTTTGAGAGATATTGTGTTCTGCTCTAGGGACTGCTTTTCTCCCGATGTCATTTAGCTTTTTCCCCAGCATTCTCAATCCTCTTTATTTCCAAATAAGAGAATACTCACGATTGTTGTTCTTTTAACGTGGATATGAGCACTTGAGCAAATTTAGCTGCTGAAAGACTTTAAAAGATTTTATTCACTTTAATACACCATGACTAATTGGGGAAAAGAGCAAACAAGCACATTAGTATTATATCTGTAGGCCTATAACTGTTTACCGGCACACTGGCAACATGTTAAGTAGAATTTTACAATACTGGGTAATGAGGAAAAAAAAATTCATTTGCTTGGGGAAAATCTCTATGGACCTAATTTTGAGGAGGAGGGAGGGGAGCATTTATTCATTTTTTTCTAAACTAAATAATATCATCCATCACTTCTAAATATTTTTTTTTTAATTAAGGAAAAAAAATACTAGAATGAAGAAGGGACCACACAGGCTGCCCAGATCCATTTCCTACCATAATGTACACCATATTTTGAGAGTTTTCTCAGTGGAGGTTGTGGCATCTGGAAATACTTGTGAGAAAAATTTAAATACTATGAAGCAAAGGAGGTTCTGAGGAGTATGTTGAAATTTAATGGAAGAGAAGTATTCTGCCTTTTGGGAAAGGTGATTCTTCTTAATGAAAAATCAAATGACTTGAAACAAATTCTTATTTCACTACATCTCTAGGCAAAGTCCTATAGTAGCAGCTATGGGAGTGAAATGGGTTGGCTGTGTCCCCACCCAAATCTCATCTCAAACCGTAACCCCTATAATCCCCACATGTCGAGGGAGGGACCTCTTAGGAGGTGATTGGATCATGGGGGTGGTTTCCCCCATGCTATTCTCATGATAGTGAGTGAGTTCTCATGAGATCTGATGGTTTTACACATGGCAGTTTCCCCTGGGCTTTTCTCTCTCACCTGCTGCCATGTAAGACATGCCTGCTTCTCCTTCTGCCATGATTGTAAGTTTCCTGAGGCCTCCCCAGCCACACGGAACTGTGAGTCAATTAAACCTCTTTCCTTTACAAATTACCTTGGGTATTTCTTTATAGTAGTGTGAAAATGGACTAATACAGGGAGAAAACAAGGAAACGTAGGAGATAGTGCTTTGCCTTCATGGAGATTCTAATGCTGTGGGAGAGAAGAAAAATGTGTTTGAAAGTTAGCAGTTGGCACTGGGCAGGTCATATTAGTCTGCTAATGACTAGAGCCAACAAGTAGAGGTAGACGCTCTGCACAGCGGGTGCTAGAAAGCATTTCCCTGCTGATCTGAGTGGCCATGTCCCCAACACTCCAGGTGCTTTTCCTGCTCTGTGACCAAAGCTGATTTCAATAACAAGAAGTCTGGTCTGGCCTTTTAGAATTCAATAAAAAGTTTCCACTCCAGACACTCTTGGACTTCCATTAGGGCCTGTGTATGCCTTGCATATGGTGGAGAGCCAGATGAGGGTTATGAAACAGACTACAGCTTTTCATCCCTAGCTTGTTTGATCTGTAAAGTAAGAATGCCAGTTGCTTTACTTGAAAGACTCCAGAGGTAGAAAAGACTATCTTAAAAGAGTACAAGAGTAAAGAGTTTTAAATTGGTTGTTCTGGGATAAATTCTATTTGCTTACAACTAGATTTTGTCAGAAAAGTCATGGTTGTTCCAGGTGTGACGGCTTTGTTGCTCTTGGTAAGAGTTGAATCCTTGGATTTCTTGATATTGATTTCTAGATCTCAGGCTCTCCGTTTCTACATACAATTTTCACTGAATTTCTAAACTTAAAATAAAAAAAGAACCTCTTTCCTACAAGTGTTAATATTTAATCAGTCTAATTACCCCATCATAACTTTCCAAATATCTCTTTTTAGGTAAAATACCAAATTGTTAAAACCAGGGCCTTTATAAACATTAGGTGCCCCTGTAAGCTGAACAGCTCACATTTTTGCAGAATATTCAGGCATTTTGTACTTGCCAACTTATCCCCTGGAAGTATCACCTAGAATGAGAACTATTTGGTAAACAGAATCAGTGAACAATCTCACACCTCTGTATTAGCCATTCCTCCACTTCCTAATCTCATGTAGTAGAATAGAAGCTTTAGCCCAGTATTGCCTTATCTTCAGTTTCTTACATGCTTAAATTTGGCAGTTTAGCATTTATGTCACTGTGGGAGGATATCGAACCCAAGAAACTGTTGACGCACACTAGACTAGGAAGAAACTATTTGCTATAAGCATTTGGCAGATGCACTGTAAACCCCACCCAAGATAATCGACTGCCTGAAACATCAACACAATTCAGTGGATACCTCCAATAGACTGCTGCTTATGCTAAACACATAGCAATGAAATTTAAAACAAAATTTAGGGGGCATATCTATACTCAAAAACAAGATTTATACCTCTGTGGACCAAACTTTGAACTGAAATATACACAATTGAGTAGAGACCAGAGGTGTCCAGTCCTACTGGGTCAGGACTGGACAGAGGCTGTGATGACCTGATGTTCACAGCCTCAGAGAACAGAGACTAAAAGCCTTTCACATGCAAAAGTCAATGAATTCAGGAACCAGTGGCTGAGGCAGGACATCCTTGCTACAGAGGCTGAAAATGCTGTGGTCACCACTCAGCACTGTGACCACTGATTGATTGGGGTAGAGGGAAAGAACAAAGCTATCAGGCACCAAACATAGGTGATAGATTGAAACTTTTTCAACATAGGAATAGAATCCCTAGCAGTGATAAGGGAGACAACTACAAAAAATTTGGACAAGAAGAAGTGATCTTAAAGAAAAAAAAATCACAAAACGACTAAAAAACCAAATTAAACCAAACTAAAACTATTCAAGATGAACTTGCAAAGATAAGGTAAAATAAAGTATCTAAGTGAATACAATCTGTGCCAAAAATATGATAAGGAAAACAAATATAGGTCAAGTTCTACAGAAGAGGCTTGTAGAGAGGATTTTCAGAAAGGTAAAAAAGGAAGGAAAATTTTGTGAAAATGAAACACCACATGCAAAATCATGGAAGTTGAATGTGGAATGTTGCTTGGTCCCTGGTTAAGTATCAGAGCACTAAGAAAAGAGGAGTTAGGAGTAGTTGGAGAGAGAAATGTGCTTTATAAATTGACATGGGGCCAAACTATGCTGGTATGTAAATACCAGGAAGAGAAGTTGAACTTGATTTCTAAATAATGGCAGCAGGACAAAGATGTGATAAGCAAGGTGGTAGCATTTACTGGAAGGAGGAGAGGAGGGCTGTGGGGTCCTCAGATGTTTGGGGAGGTGATGAGAGTTGTTAAGATATGACATGAGGGTGTCTGCGCCATTATGTACAATAAAGATGGAAAGAGATGTTTTAAAGGTAGAATTCATAAGGAACAGATTGGGTTAGCCACTGGGGATAAACAAGAGGGAAAATTTAAATATTTTAAGTCTGGGAAGCTGGTGCCACTAAAGCAATGGTGAAAATTAGAAAAGACATTCCCCTAGGAATAAAGAAAAAAAATCTAATTTAGTCATGCTGTTTTTTACATTCTTATTTTATTTTCATTATCTCTTTAAAATATTGTAAGCAGGAACATGAAGAAGACATGAGATGCTTAAACACTCATCATCAAGATTTCACAAATGCATATCTTTTGTTAAAACTGTATCAGATATTTTTAAAGAAACAAAATGATCCAGATACTACTCTGGATCAACTTCTCCAACTCATATCCCTCCCCGTTCCCCCAAGAGGCAACCACTATCCCCAAATAGGGGTTGTTATCCTCCTGCTGTGCACTTTTATGCTTTTCCCACATTTGGATGTTCTTATATACTATTGCTTTGTGTGCTTTAACAATTCATATAAAATCATGCTGCACATCTTTCTGTTTTGTTTTAAAGGCTTTTTTATGGTGGCTTTAGGTTCTCTGCAAAATTGAGAAGAGGGTACTGAGATTTCCCATATGCCTCCTGCCCTGCCACATGTGCAGCCTCCCCCACTATCAACATCCCACACCAGTGTGGTGCATTTGTTACAGCTGTAGCTACACTGATGCCTCATTATCACCCAAAGTCCACAGTTTACAGTAGGGTTCACTCTTAACTACTTTTCATTCTATGAGTTTGGACAAATGTATAATGACACGTATCGACCATACACTAATATTTTTTTGCAGTTTTTTTGTACTTTTTTTTTTTTTTTTTTTTTTTTTGAGACAGAGTCTCGCTCTGTCACCCAGGCTGGAGTGCCGTGGCACGATCTTGGCTCACTGCAAGCTCTGCCTCCTGGGTTCATGCCATTCTCCTGCCTCAGCCTTCTGAGTAGCTGGGACTACAGGCGTCCACCACTGTGCCCAGCTAATTATTTGTATTCTTTTAGTAGAGACGGGGTTTCACTGTGTTCTCGATCTCCTGACCTTGTGATCTGCCCGTCTCGGCCTCCCAAAGTGCTGGGATTACAGGTGTGAGCCACCGCACCCGGCCTTTTGTACTTTTATGCTTTGAACACGTATATATGTTAATATAAGGAGAGCTAGTGTATTGATATATCATATTTGAGGGAAATTAGATATACTGAAGATCAGGTGAAGGACTGGAACTGTAAGTATTGATTTGACGCCAATAAATATATAGGGAATAATTGAACTCTGAGTATAAATTTTTCTCCAGGCATCCAATAGACTCTGAGGTTTTTGAGAGCAATGAGCCTGTCTCATTATCTTTGAAAGCTGCATTGTGCCAGTCATGGTGTGATACTCAACAAATGATTGTCAAATGAATAAATGAACAACTTTTTCTCTTTCTGTAGAATATGCAACACAGCTTGGAAACTGGCAGCCACAGGCAAAATTTGAACTATAAGTGAATTTTGTTAGCCAACAGTGTATTTTTTTCAATAGAATAAATCTTTTAAGATTGGGAGATTTCCCATTAAAAAAAAAACACACAGATCCTGGGCTTTATTGCAAAATCTAAATATCTGACAATACCTGGCTTGTACTTCAGCCTGGCAATAATCAAGGTGAGTAGCTGCAGCCCTCCTTAAACAGACTGTAAGTTTCCAGTGTGATATTACCACTTCCCAATGCCTCTCTGACACCAAGACCAATTGTCTCTTACCACGGATTATTGCTTGCACTGTTGTTTTTCTTATGGTAGGGCATATTTCACTGTATCCTAGCTTCTAAGAAAGAGGGAAAAAATTAAAATGGACTGAAAGGTCCCAGTGCTTCATGCAAAACTGGAAATAACATATTTCTTTGCAAAAGTAAAGGCTGTATCCTTAGGTGTTTAATATGCAAACAGTGTATCTAGGTCATGGGGGATGGCACTTATTTATTAATTAAATAAATATTAAATGCCTGGCTCTTGTAGGTATTTCAGTTTGCAACCCAACCTCCTCTTCTCAGATACTTTTAAGAAATGCAGTATTTACATGAACTTTAAAGAAAATGAACTTTCTCTTTGGCTTTTTAGTATTTAGTCTCACTTGGTTTTTATCCCAATAGAAAATTCTAATAACCTGGAAACCTTGCTAATCTCAATTTTCTCTACTAGATTGACCTGGTAGAACCAGCCATGATTCTCGTGTAATTTACTATCAGCAAATATTTCCAAAAATTGAAATCAGTTTAATTTTGATGTAAACAAGAAAAAAAAATGGGAGCAATTCATTTTAACTCTAACTCTAGGATTGCCAGTTATAGGGAATTAATCAAAAGGTTAGATTTGCCTCACCAAATTTTCACCTTTAAATGATGTAAGACAGCTCTCTAAATGACAATTTATCAATCAAGGATAATCATCAGCAAGGGTCCTGAAAGGAAGATGATGATGAGAAGTAGCTGTCAGCCTGTACTGAAGGAGGACCCCCCACCACCCTGGTCCCGCCCCATTCGCCGCCGCACCACTGCCCAGGTGAGGTTGAACCACTTCTGACTTTGGGATGGGAAGGCAGTGGCTTTAGCACCCAATCCTCATAACTGGACAGAACAGAGTGTCAAAAAAGGTGGCAGGGACTGGCTGGCTTTATGTCTCAAGTAGGGTGTCCTTCTGTCCTAAAATGAGCCTCTATTCAAGCTTTACTCCAATCATCATCTTAGATAAAATAGATCTTTCAGGTCTGTTACATTAACAGAAGTTTATTTTTATAGAAAACATGGTCTTCTGTTAGAAAGTAATGTTATTAGACTTAAAAGTAGGGGACATCTGAACCCTTGCTGGAGAAGCAGATTCTAAAAGCCACACCATCCCTTATCCCATGTTTGTATGAATTCAGACACTTAATTTCCAGCCCTGATGGGTTTCCTTTCCACTGCATTTTAAAGCTATTCCTGCATATCTAGCATGAAACTAATCACCATGAAAATGTATGACTCTTCCTAGATGGATAAGAGAAAAACAACAGACAAAGCACGATGGCCGTAATGTCTCCAAGGCGACAGGAGGGATTCTATTTTAGGGGATTTTAAAGTTTGCTCTTAAATGTCTGAAAAAGTCATGTTTCAAGAATTTAACTTAAATTTGGGTTCTTACAGAAACATAAAAGGTATTTTAAACTTTATTAGTCAGTAGTTTACAGTTTTCTCACACCCTAAGAAGGTAAGTCCTCATAAACCCTTAAGGGGGAATTCTCTACATTTAAAGTGTACTTATTAGTGAAAGTAATGGTACAAAATTATTTCAAAAGTTAATAAACATAAATAAACATATATATATAAGAATGTTTATACAACTGATTTGTTAATGCAAAAAAACCTCTGAAAAATAAAGACAAAAGAAATCAATAAGAATGATACAAATGATACACAAGATTCTTGCTACTATTAATTAGCAAATTACTTTGAGAACTTAATGCAACCTAAGCTAACTGTAGGTTTAGGATGAGGACTCTCTTCGCAGCTAGAAAAGATCCTTGTAAATGTGAAGGAATGCCTAGTAAGTAAAGTACAGTAGTAATTAAAATTGTAGTCTTGTATTCCTGTAATCCATTCCTTTTGGGAGCATCCTTTTGGGGGCATGACTGCATGTGGATATGATAAGCAACCAACTTAAAATCCTTCATCTAGCTGGGGCAGGAGAATGGCGTGAACCCAGGAGGTGGAGCTTGTAGTGAGCCAAGATCATGCCACTGCACTTCAGCCTGGGTGACAGAGCGAGACTCCGTCTCAAAAAAAAAAAGAAAAAAAAATCCTTCATCTAAAAAGCAGCTCCTGGCCAGGCATGGTGCCTCATGCCTGTAATCCCAGCATTTTGGGAGGCCAAGGCAGGAGGACTGTTTCAGCCCAGGAGTTTGAGACCTGGGCAACACAGGGAGATCCTGTCTCTAAAAATAAAAATAAAATAAGATAAAATAAAATAAAATAGCCAGGTGTGGTGGCATGCACCTGTGGTCCCAACTACCTGGGAGGCTGAGGGGGGAAGATTGCTTCAGCCTGGGAAGTTGAGGCTTCAGTGAGCCATGATCATGCCATTGCACTCCAGTCTGAGCAACACAGTGAGATCTTGTCTCCAAAAAAAAACAAAATAAAACAAAAACAAACGAACAACAACAACATAAAAGGATAAAAATAAAAAGCGGCTCCTGAACTCCTTGCCTTGCTTACCCTGCTCTAGCAATACTGTGCCCCGTGATGATCCTTACATGCCAAGTTCATTCCTGCTGCATGGCTTTTGTACTTGCTCTTCTCTCTGTGTAGAATACTCTACCCTAGATAGTCATGTGGCTTTCATGTCTTGGCTCAAGTATCATCTAATCAGAGGCTGTTCCTGACTACTCCATTTCAAATAGCGCTTTCCCCCTCACTCTGTAACCTCACACCCTCTGTTAACTTTCTGCATAACATTGAGTGTGCATTTATTTGAATATTTGTTTATTGTTTTACTCTGCCATTAGAAGTAAAGCTCCATGGATGCAGAGACAAGGCCCATTTTATTTGCTGCTGTGTAAACTCTCACCACCCAGAGTTTTATCTCACACATAGGTGCTCAATAAATATTTGTGAATGAATAAATGAAGTTGTCATTGTGCATTTCTTTTTGCAAACAACTTTGCTCTATTTATTTCATAACAAAATACTTAAAAGTTACATTTCCACATGCATTAATACAGTGTCACATAATCCTTGAGGATGTGAATATTAAGGTGTTTCCATTTCATAAGCTCCTAAAAAAGAACATATGCACCAGTCTCTGTATTGATTCTAATTTAATATAAACTCTATATGTACACAATCTAATAGAACAATTCTTTTACATTTAAAATTGCTGTACATTCTGACAGTATGTTCTGTATGTTCTCTAAACATGGACATTTTAAAGATATATTTCTTGAAGGACCCAGTTTTGTAGCATATACTCACTGATGACTCAATAACTATTAACTCTTGGTGACTTGTTGCCATGCAATTCTCTTGTAAATTCTCTCTAGTGGAAAAGAAAAAGGAGTTCTACCTTGCTTTTAGACCACAGAAATGGTCTTATATAGTATAAACTCCCAAAACGCATAGAGTTAACACAGAGGTTCAACACACAAAATAAACAAAGGGTTGTTTTTCTATTAAAATGATTCTATTTGCTGTACCAAGATAGCATCAAAATAAATCAATATTCATGCTTCTTTAGAGAGAAAAACTGAAGTATCTATTGTTTTCTATGATTCTCATGTTGATGCCTAAATGCATAAAATGCGACGGCCTCAGCCCAACTATTCTCTTGTGAACTGTTAGCTGTCTTTGAAGTAAGGAATCAATATTGTGTTCACGTTAGAATTTGTGACTATCTTCAAACCTTAATTTGGCTATTAAAATGGTCTATAAAATTCATACCCTAAAATAATAGCTAAATATTAAATATCAAAATCAATATCATAATATAACATATCTATCTCCTATTATAATAATGCACCTATGTATTCAAATGAATGACTGTAGCTTAGTATTGGAATATTTATCAGATTGTTCTTATGTCATGGGTAAACCTTCAATGCTGTTTGAGGCACTGAGGAAAAATGATTAAATTAATGAATTATCCTCTAATTGATATTTAAATCAAGAACTTATCCATCAGCTAATAACAAAGTATCAATTAGTTATTATTAATCAAGGTCTGTTAAACAAGATTTGTACTGTATAATTACAACATCTTAAACATTTACATTTCATGAAACCATAAGACTACCTAATAATTGTACAAAATTTTACAAAGCAATTTCACATACACATTTCTCATAAACCAGTTTCAGCCCACTGTTTCATATGGCAGCACATAACACATTTCTGCTGCATGAAGTGATGTTTGAAAAGAAGGCTACGTTATTAGTTTGTAAATTTGCTTTTATTCAGATATTTATATTTATATTATTGATTCCCTGCTAGGTGCTACGTATTGAGGATACTGAGAGGAATAAGATATGGGCTATGCCCATTAGAGTAGTGGCTATTTTTGCAGAGCATCCAATAAATTTGTGTGTATATGTTTATATGTGTGTATATATTTATGTATATATGTATACATGTGTATTACATGTATACAAATATATATTATACAAATATATCATCTTATCTTTCTAGGATATAAATAGTTATACTCTGAACATATATAAATATTGAAGTTGGAATGAATGTTATCATTTTAGGAAAATAAAAGCATAATATACAGACAAATAATGGCTTTCCTGGAAATGACAGAAACATGCTTAAGTTTCCAGTTGTGATGCACCTAGAAATTGAGAAATACTTGAAAAAAATGGCTCCTATACAGTAATCTGAAAGCAGAACTGTCCTTCAGATTAGAAGGCATCTTCCATTGCCCATTTGAGAAATTTCAGGAAGAGCTTCCTATGCTGAATATCAACTGGCCGAAGGGTGTACAGTTCTTCCGTTGGAGATTTAAGTCATCTAAAATTTCCAGTGAAAAAGGCCAAGTCTTTGGAGCACTGAAATAATCAAAATCCCTAGGAGTTAATTTCTCAAAAAAGGAACTACTTCCATCAAACAACAAAAAGTTGGCTCCGAAAGTAAGGTTGTACGAAAATGAAAGCTTTGTTAGATTTTGGCAAAAAAAAAAAAAAAAGGGGGGGAGATTGGAAAAAAAATAAACCATACTTACTACTATTTTCAATTTGACTTGGGGGAAGTCCTGTCTAGAGAATTTAGCATAATCTTTTTCAAAACCTCAGAGGGCTTCCATATGAATATTAAACACCATGTAACACATATCTTACCCTTGGTGTTGTCTAAAATTTCACTGGAGTTATAGGAAAGATCAGATAATTCATACATTTTCGTTTTCTCAAGCAAATATTTTTCTGAGTTTTTGTCTAGTTTTACATTTAGCATTACTGTAGTATCATCTCAAGCCTGTACAATGGCCAGTATTCTATTTCTATAGTTATCAACCCATTCTTCTTTCCATCTCTATCCTTAAGACATTTTAAGTCAAATGATTAATTCATCCAGAAGTCTTTGGCACTTAATGTAATCATTTCAAGATTTCACTGTGTACCATTTGGGATAGTAAAATTTTGGCCAGAAATGATTTATATAGAACAAAGTTCTTTTCCTTCTCATACGTAACACTGTAGCCATTCCCACCCTGGGTTCAGTGAGAGAATGGAGCCCTATTATTCTAAAGTATCCATACTCCTGCGCATGTAGAATGATATTAATTGTGTACCAACCTTGGAAGAATTAAGAAAACAATCAATCAAAGCATTTTCAGTGTTCTGCGGTTCAGATGAGTAACCCAGGTTGAGAAAGACCGAGATTTACTCCATTCAAAATGCCCCTCTAGAGAGGTTTTCCCTCTAACTGTGGCTAATATCTATTAATCCTGACTGCCCCCTTGTTATTTTCTCAGTTCATTGCCTGCTGTAGTCAAAAATTCTGCTTCTTTCCTCTCCTTCCTCTGAAGTCTCTCTCTCCACTTCCCCATTCTACACTCCTGGCCCTCAAAAGTCTATACAAGTTAAACACAGTATGGTGGAAATCATGCATAACCTGTTTAACTTCACATCTTTTCATAGTATCATATTCCCTTGAGGGCAAAAAAGGGAACTTTAATATATTTCTGCTAGCAGCTGATGCGTCAAGATTCTTGTGCATATTATAAAACTTCTCCAAAGGGAAGCATAGAAGCACACCTTTCTTTAGATGATTGGGTGAATTATTTCATGATGCATTTTCCATATTTTGTGGTATACAAGCCCGTCCCTTCCTAGGATTTGGTAAGAACTGCTTTAAAAAATTTCTATTGCTTACCTAAATGTTGAAAAAGATCTCATGAAAATAACCTCTTCCTACCAGAATACTTGATATTCTACCCTGTTTCTCTTCATAAAAACAAAGCAATGATAAGCCTGAACCACTCAATCTAATCTCTTGCATTAAGGAGCTAGTTTTCCACTGTTGATTACTGCTCTACCCTTCCTGATCTCATTGAGATGAGGTTAGACATTTTGTCATGTTCACTGATCTTTTCTGCCTTTGATTCCATAAACAGGAACCATCTATGAGTCAAGCTGTACAATCTTGGATTAAAGCCGAGGCTATCAATGCTTTTTCAAAGGGTGTGCCATAATACTGCTGTCAGAATCAGTTTGGATAAGAATGCTTGTTTGCCAGATCAAATTCTAATTCTAAATCGTATAGCATCCCCTTTCTCATTAACCTTTATCACAGCAACTTGATAATGTTCTGAGATCAATTGGAATTATGCCCACAAGCTCTACCAAACTGAAAGATGACTATCATTCTTTATGTCATTGTTTTATTATGAAGTTGTATTAATTATTGTCATAAAGAGCTTAGCATAGATACACTAATGATAAAATGCTTATATTTTGTGAATATCCTCTAAAACATAAATAAAAAACTGAACCTCTTCCCAAAAGTTTACTTATTCATCTATGTGGGGGGAAGGTACATTGTGTAGAGAATTTAACTTGCCAGGCTTCAGGCTTCTCAGGAAGAAGCTGTATTCAAAAGTAGAGTGTATGAAGGTCATCTACCTCTTTCACCATCTGGGGGGCCAATCAGTAATAGCTGCCTTTTAAATATTATGAGTTCAAATCATCTCTTTTTGCTTCATGGCACAGAGCTTAATGGTTTGACAGAGTTGACTTGAAATGATTTGACAGATTCAAAATGCAGACAGCTCTGCACTTTGGAGGTATGTGTGGGGTGGGTGAAGGAGTCCAATTCAACTACAGACATGTCTGTAGTTTATTTCTGTGCAGAAGTGAGTGGGGAGACTCTGTCTAGGAAAGAACTTGTTAGGCTCCTAAATTTTTGTAACAAAGTGAAAACTTTGCCTTCTACACATCTGAACTCTAAAGCATGTGTGTCTAATTTTGTAAACAATACCAGAGAATACTGGCACAGGAGGCAATTCTCAAAATTCACTGCGACGTTTTCCGTTTGCACCTGCCAAGTGTGCACTTGAAACAACTTGCGTTTGAAAGCCACTAAGGATCTAAGAATGGCTGGTGCATCTATGCTCCAATCTGTGTTGAGATAAATGAATGCTTTCCAAAAATCTGGTTTCTACAGTGTTAGCGCTACTTGAAGAAAGGTCCTATCACCAAATAAATTGGGAAAATACTGGTTTAAACAAAATTAATTGGATTTATTTTCTATCAAACTTCTAAGGGTCTTTAATATGCTAATATGGTTTTGAATCTACAAAAGGGAGATTACATTTTTTTTTTTTTTGCATTTCCAAGACAATTTAACTCGAACCCATTTCTGATGGAGTAACTATTCACATCTAGCAGGGTTAGTTTTTTTTTTTTTTTTTTTTTTTTTGAGACGGAGTCTTGCTCTGTCGCCCAGGCTGGAGTGCAGTGGCGCGATCTCGGCTCACTGCAAGCTCCGCCTCCTGGGTTCACGCCATTCTCCTGCCTCAGCCTCCCGAGTAGCTGGGACTACAGGCGCCCGCCACCACGCCCGGCTAATTTTTAGTATTTTTAGTAGAGACGGGGTTTCACCGTGTTAGCCAGGATGGTCTCGATCTCCTGACCTCGTGATCCACCCGCCTCGGCCTCCCAAAGTGCTGGGATTACAGGCGTGAGCCACCGCGCCCGGCTAGCAGGGTTAGTTTTATGAAGAACAAAGGTTGGGAAACGCTGAGCTAGAGCTCCAAAAATCAATATGCTCAGACTCTACTACCTGCATTTCCTGAAGAAATTACTTCCCTGCATTATGACATCATATTGTGCCCTTGGCTTTTGTAGTGAGTCAACAGAGAAAGAGTTTTAAAAATAACTTTATCTTTTTGCCATACCATAATTATAGTCTCTAACATACATTAGATAAACATTCATAGTATATATTCCTTCTAGAATTTGTTGCCAGGTATGATTATCTCTCCAGGTTCATTAATGGGCAATGAGATTTATAAACACAGTAAGAGCTTCCCCTGCCTAACCCTCAAATGCTAGAGAACTAAAATGTGCCTTAATACAACAAGAAACATATTCTGGGTTGCTGAAAAATTTTCTTCCTAAATAATATTTTGTGTCTTTTATATTATAATTGGGTATCTTGATGTTTAGCTTCCTTATCATTAAGCTGGGTTAATAAATTTCACCTTAATAATTGTGGTGAAGAATGTAAGGTATGAAAATTTAATTGACATAGGTACATAATATACCCAGTTCAGTATCTCAATTATGATAAGCATGAAATAAATGGTAGCTATTGTTATTAGTAATGTTAATATTACTTTTAATCGTTTTGTTTTTCTCTTTTTAATGTTAATGGTACAGGAGAGTAAAAGATAAAAAGTAAAAGTTTTCTTCCTCCATTCTTTCTCTCCCTCATTCCCCTTCCTCAATAGGAATTTTTTTTTCTTTTTACTGCTTCAGTTTCCAAACTTCTGAAAATACCAGAATAAATGTTGCAATTTCTTGGCTTACTAGGTTTTCTTTTCCTTTTTTCTTTTTAGACAGGGTCTTGCTGTGCCACCTAGGCTAGAGTGCAGTGGGGCGATCACTGCTCACCAGTGTAGTCTCGACCTCCCTGGGTGAAGAGAACCTCCCACCTCAGTCTCCCAGGTAGCTGGCATGCACCACCACATCTGGCTAATTTTGTAATTTTGTGTAGAGACAAGGTCTTGCCATGTTGCCTGGGCTGGTCTTGAACTCCTGTTCTCAAGCAATACTCCCATGGCAGCCTCCTAAAATGCTGAGGTTACAGGCATGAGCTAACACAACCAACCAAAATAAACTTTTTATTACAATATAGCATACACAAAGAATAGTACACAATTCAAAAATGAACAACTAGGTGAGTTTTCAGAAAGTGAACATACCTATATAATCACAACTTAGAATAAGAAATAGCAGAGCTCTGGTATCCCCATAAGTGTGTGTGCCCTCCCTGAAGTTAACCACTATCCTGACTTCTACCCTCATAGATAGATTTGGAATGGTTTTGAGCTCTGTCATAAATGACATCATATACATTTTTCCTGCTTAGCTTCTTTGACTCAACATTATGTTTGTGAGAATCATGCATTTTATTGCATGGCAGAGTGGTGCATAGTATGCCAATAATTACCACATGTATTTATGCATTCTACTGTTAAGGGATATTTGGGTTGTTTCCAGTTTTGTGCTATTACAAACAGTGCTGCTAGGACCATTCTTGTACAAGTCTTTTGAGTCATGTAGCATGCATTTTTGTTGGGTATAAAACTAGGAGTGGGACTGCTGGGCCATATGATATGCATACGTTCTGTTGCAGATACTACCGAACAGTTTTCTAAAAGTAGTAGTATCAAATTATACTTCTATGAGCAGTATATGAAAGTTCCAATTGCTTTAAATCTGGGCCAACTTTTCATACTGTCAGTCCTTTTAATTGTAGTTTTTCTTACCATGTCAACTTCACATGGTATTTTACAACATATTCTATGTAAGTTAACGCAGTTAACAGCCCTATACTTCCCTGCACTTGTCTTTCCCCCACAAACATAAAGCTAGTCACTTATGTAACTATCTTTATACTGTAAAAACTTATATTAATAACATTTACGTTCCCTTCCTAGTTATAATTGAGTTTTATGCTTTCTCTGTACAGATAGAATATGAAATTTTAAATATGAATAACAATTATAAAATGATTATGTAAATATTTTTCATTGGAGAATCAAATACTATGATGGAATCCCTAAAGCAGGAGATGCATTCTATGTTCCTAAATCTGTGCTACTCAATGGAGAATCTTCCAAGTATAAAGGTCAAGTTCATTTGCCAAAAGTTTTTTAAAAACATGACACATTTTACATTGCTTCATATTTGGATTTTTACCTCTTGTCCAGCTTTTGTCCCCCTTAGGATTTCTATTTGCCTTTCTTTTTCTTGTTGACAAAAGAAAAATTATATCTTTATTTTATCATTAATTTAATACATTATTAAAATTCTATCATATTATAATTAATTTGTCATTATTAAGAAATCCATATTCTTCATTAGGCCTTCTGCCTTGACTCTGATGACTGGTTCTCATTTGGATTGACTGTACTCTACTATATAACTGCCATTCTGGGATATCATTCTGCTGCACTCTTAAATTAGATCCACAGCTTCTCGACTTTCACACTTTCCTCTTTCCTAGATTACTTCTATATACGTTTTTGCTTAAGTATAATCTCCAGTCATTTTTTCTCTAAGAGCATGTGTTGGATTTAAATTTTCTGAATCATTGCATACCTAAAAATGTATTTATTTTATGCTCACCCTTGATAAACATTTTTAGGTTTGAAGCATTTCTTCTCAAACATTGAAACCTTTTTTTTTTGATTTGGTATTGATAAAAATCTGACACGAAGTTGATTCTAATTCCTTTACAGGAAACCTATTTTTATTTCTCTTGAGAAGTTCTTAGGATCTTCTCATTTTCCACGATGTCCTGGAAGACGATTTGTTTATGTCTTTGTTTAGTAATTTTGCTTAGAGCTCAAAGGGCCCTTTCAATCTGAAAACATGTTTGAATTTGGAGAATTTACACCAATCATTTCCATTATAATTTCTTTCCCCTTTTCTCATCTGCTCTCCAAATGCTTTTTAGGTTGATGTTGTACCTATTCAATTGATCTTCTATGTATCTACATTTTTCAAGTATTTGCCTTAACTTTGTCAACTGTTTCTTTTAGTGAATATTAATTTTAGCAGTCATAGTTTTATATTCTGTGAATTCTGTATATTTCTCTTTTGCTCCCTTGTCATTATAGCTGGTCATGCTTTGTGGATGTGATACCTTCTTGAATGCAATACTCACTTGAATGCTTCTGAGGCTACTCATTAGAATTTTTAAAAAACTCTCTTTTGTTCTTGAATCACCTCTTCTTTCTTCAGGTCAGTTGTTAGTCCAAAAGATGTCAATGATCCCTAGTTATCAGTTTACATTTATTAATAAAGAGCTAGGTTGCCTAATACAAGTAGCTGGTGTGAGTTATACCACTATGTTTTCTTAACCACTTTTTCCCCAGGATAACAGGGCATGATCACTGGCAGACTTCACCCAAGGCCTCGGGTAGGAGACAGGCAGCAGGGTGAGCAGGCAGTACACCTGCCTATTCCTTAACTCCACACCAAAATGGTGAGGGCTTTCTTGGGGGGTCATCACTACAGATCCATGAATTTCTTAAGAGACTGGCTTTCTAATTTTAGATTAGGGAACAATAGGGAAGGTGATGAAGGTGAAGGAGGTGTTTAACTTTCTCAGCTGTTCCATCCTTCAAAAAAATCATCTTGTTCTCTGCCTCCTTCCTCTGCCTGATTTCCAAAAACCACACAAGTTTGAAGCCTGTCTGTGGTTCCATGGCCAGGAAGGGTGGCTCCTCCCTCTACTTTTCTTGTATTTGCTCTGGATTGTAATGTCTGCTTGGTTTATCTACTTTCCATCTTCCACAAATTTCTGAAAATCTCTTGTTTCTTGATACCCTTTTCTCCTATTTTTAGAACTGCCCTTTTTATTTATGCTGATATTTGGGATGTAGCTGAGGCAAAAGTTTGTGGTCAGTGTGCCTTGAGTCACTAATCCTGATATAGATTTTAACACTTGGAAGGCATACATTTAAAATAAACAAGTAGCATCTATATAAAATATCACAAGGAATTAATCACTCTTGGAAACTGTCTTTACTCTGATACTTTCTGAGTCTTCATAGCCTGTAAACCAAATTTATCAACAAACCATTTAGAAAAACAAAGGCAATAAACGAAATTCATTTTTGATCTGTATGAGGTCACCTAGCTTTATAGATTAGGAAAGACTCAATTCAATCAGAAACTCTGTGGGGTCCTAGATATTCCCCAGATTGAATTCAATTGGGAATTTTGTCATGCAGAATTAACAATAGTTTGTCCTTCAGCCTCCAGCTGCCTGGTGCTGTTTCTGGTCCCCTGCCAGTATTTTCCTCCAGACAGCCTTGAGCAGGCTTTGGGAGGAGGAGGGGAAGGAGGAAGGTATGGAACACCCCTCTAGTTAAAAAAGGAAATTGGGAAATCAGCAGATGTTAGAGGATACTAAAGATCCTCAGAAAAGGCCGAGTGCAGGAATAGCTCACGCCTGTAATCTCAGCACCTTGGGAGGCCAAGATGAGAGGATAGCCTGAGCCCAGGAGTTGAAGATCAGCCTGGGCAAACATAGGGACATAGGGAGACCTCATCACTATCAAAAAGAAAAAAAAAATAATAATACCAGCATGGTGGGGTCCTAGCTACTTGGGGGTGGGGGGAGTGGCGGGGAGGCTGCCGAGACAGGAGGATTGCTCGGGCCTGGGAGGATGAGGCTGCAGTAAGCCAAGATTGCACCACTGCACTCCAGCTGGGCAACAGAGAGACCCTGGCTCAAAAGAAACAAATAAGCAAAAAATAAAAAGATCCTGAGAATATTCCTGGAGCTTTCTTTCCCCATGTGATGTGAAAAATCAAGAACTCTGATGAAAAGAAAAGGCATTATCTGAAACACTCCAAGCCCAAAACAAACGTGTGGGATTGGTTAAGCCAGGAGATCTTTAAAAATTAACATCATTCGGCCAGGCATGGTGGCTCACACCTGTAATCCCAGCACTTTGGGAGGCCAAGGTGGGCAGATCACTTGGGGTCAGGAGTTTGAGACCAGCCGGGCCAAAATACAAAAAATTAGCCAGGTGTGGTGATGGGTGCCTGTAATCCCAGCTACTCGGGAGGCTGAGGCAAGAGAATCACTTGAACCCAGGAGGTGGAGGCTGCAGTGAGCTGAGATCGCGCCACTGCACTGCAGCCTGGGTGACAGAGTGAGACTCTGTCTCAATAAATAAATAAATAAATAAATAAATAAATATTAATATTATCCATTCGACAGATACTTATTGGGCATTTTCTTTGTACCAAATACTTTGTACTTGCCAGTGACATAATGGTAAGTAAAGCATGGATACTGATTTTCAAGGAATTCATAGTCTGATGGTTGTATACAGATAAACAAAGAATTATCATCAAATTTAGAAAGCATAATGAAAGCCATCTATACAGGTTTATGAATACACAGAGCAGGAGTACCTATTCAGTGGTGTGCTGGTAAATGTTTAACAAGTGGCTTTGTCGGGGCATGCCTTGATTTATAGCATCCCTCAATTTCTCTGGTGTAAATACTCCCACTATGGCCAATTTCAGTCTACCAACTTGATGTCATTGAATGTGGAGTTGCTAAGAGATGTGTGGCACACCGTCATAGAGTAGCTCTCCCACATAGATACAGTAGACCTCAAGAGCACAGAACATAAAATATAGAAATGATTAGAAAGTGATGAATTGTTAGTATTCATTACCTCTGTTTTTAATACCATTTAATTGCAAATTTATATAATTTTAAATAATTGTGTTTACAAGCTAGTTCAAAAAATTCTTTAACATTTAACAATTGGCTCCATAGAAGATGACTTTAACCAATGAAGTCTACTTTTCATTGTGGGCTAGGGCAATAGACTTTCTGCACCATACAAATGAGGGTGAACTCCTTTGCATGAGTAGCTATGTCCATTAGCATTGGAAGAAGAAAAGTAACAGGAGAGAAGAGGGAGCAATGAGAAGAGCTGAGATGCTCAGAACATTGCACCGCATACAATAAAAGCAGAAAACTTTATAACCCTGCCTTTCAACTATTTTCTCCATATAATAACCTTCCGCATAAGGGGAGAAGAAAGGGAGAGATCAGTTAGCCCTTAGGTCCCTAAATAGTAAGGACAAAAAATCACATGAAAATTACAATATTCATTTCCATCCCCATGGAACATTCCTTCCAGTCTATGCTGATGTGGACTGCCAAGGAGGGCAGACTTGAAGACTTAACAAAATGATCCACTGGAAATCCTACGTTAGCAGTGGCGCTCATAACTTCATACAGGACTGCAGGCTCAGATTTGCAGGGGTGTTCACACAGTTCTGTGGAATGAGAGCAACTCAGGAGTGGACTTAGCAAATGGTTGAGTCAACTGTCATTTTTAAACTATGTCTTCAAAACCCTCACCAAAATGTGTACACACAAATGCGTTATAACCTGTATCAGGCCTCTTTTGATTGCAAATAACAGAAAGACCTGGCTCTAATGGGCTTAGATGTTAAAGACATTTAATGGCTAACTTAACTGAAGAAGTCTAAGGGAGAGCTCAGAGCTCCCTTAAGGTAGTTCTTGAGCAGGGGCTGAAGTGATGACACTCAGATATGGTGTCTCTTTATCTTTTGGATCCACTGCCATTTTCAGACAGGCTCTGCCCTCAAAGTCACAGGAAGGCTATAGCAGTTACATAGCCCTTATATCTGCTCAGCTTCTCCCTTCTAGCAGCTGAGTAAAATTCCTGGGCTTGTCTCTGGCTGAAACATATCTAGTGGCATCTCTATGAAGCTGCCAATACGTTAGGTCCATGGCTCCCAAACTCAGCTAACACAGTAAAGTCACCTGGGGAATGTGTTAAAATTCCTTAGTGGGTGCAGTGCACCAGCATGGCACATGTATACATATGTAACTAACCCGCACAATGTGCACATGTACCCTAAAACTTAAGGTATAATAAAAAAAAAAAATTCCAAAGAACAGGCCACTTCCAGGCAATTAAATCACAATCTCTGGGGTTGGATCCAGGCAACATTATTTTCTTAAGGTTACAAGGTAATTCCAATGGAGAGAAAAATTTAGAAACCCCTGGATTGGGTGCTCATAAAAATAGGAGATTTTAGACTCATCTTCTGATTTACTAAGAAAGTCAAGTTTGATTAATTTCCTTAATGAACACTTCAAAGTCTTTCTTCCTATGCTTTCCTGTCTCTGTGACAAGAGTGTCCCTTTTGCTCACTCTAGCTGGCTGCCATCTGTCTCGTGGTCTCACACTCACCCTGCCTTGCCTGGTTCTAGAGTTCATCCCTCTTCTAGTCTGCATCTTGAAATTTTACCTCCCTACTGGTTCTATCCTTTTAAAAAATGCTCAGATTTCTCCCATCCTATAATAGCCTTCCTTATCCCCCATGACCCCGCCCTCCACCCCCACAGGCTGCTGCCCATCTACAGCCTAACTTTCACCTTCAGACTTCTTAAAAGAGTGGTCTGCCCTTGTTGCCTTTAATGCAGAGAATCCTTATAATCTGGTTTGGGCATCAATACCCTGTGAAAACTGTTCTCTCAAAGGTCAGCAATGACCCACTTACAAAACAGAAAGGCTGCTTCTCGCCTCTCCTTCTCTCATCTTTGCTTTGGTTTTTAGATATTATGGTATCCAAATGCTATTTCTCCCACTGTTTTTCTCTCTGCCACCTCTATTAGCTTAAGAAAGCCTTGGGGAAAATGTGTGGGATGTGTATCCTAAACACATTTCTGAGACAATATGTATCAGAAGACTTGAAAGTGAAGATACATGAAGGCAACAATTTAAAGCACAAAATAAATTCTTTAAAGACAATACAGTATCATGTATTAGACTGAAGACTGGGAAACAAACTAAAGATATATTATGCACATAAGGAAATACTACAGAGACAGTAACAGTTTCCTATGACAAGTGTGTGCTAATGTGCACAAATGGGCAGAATATTAGGAAGAAGATGTAAGACAAAACATGTATTATACATATAGTATAATTTCAACTTATTAAAAAGCATAATAATAATTTGTAAATCAATTTGTTTCCCTCCATTGGTTTCCATTATTATGAAGACAACATATCTTTAGTGATACTTAGTTTTACCTTTTCTCCTAATTCATGTTTTGAAAATGAATAGAAATTTCCTTAGTACAAATGTAACTTATTGTATTCTTCATATATTCAGCTATTTAATAATGTAGTTGGAATTATTAGTAAGAAGCTCTTTCTCACTTTCTAATACCCCGAGCTTTGCCTGAATTTAGGTAGTCATCATTGACTGAGATATCCAAGACCACTGCTTTTATTGCTTTTTGTAATGGCAAGGTCAAAGTTTCCTTGGTTTGAAGGGTGCAGTAACATCCTTTAAGGAGCTACATGTAATAAATATCTGGGTGCATTTTTCTTTCGGATATATGCGATACTGAAACTTAAATAATTATTTTAAAAATCTGCAAATAATATTTTCTTCTGTATATTTAATAAAGCAGCAGTTACTAATTTTAAATTTAACATAATTCTCATGTATATGGGCAAAATAGTGGTAAGAAACTAAAAGAGAGAAAAAGATGAGATTCAAACATTGACGGCTTGCCTATCCCTAGAAACTATGTATTTTGCCTCCTCTCAAATAGTGGGAAGTTATCAAATTATATATTTTCCGCCAGAATAAAGTGAATTTACTAAGATGAGAATTTCAAATAAATCAACTGTAGTGGAAAATTAAATTATTTTGTTATAGCTAACATGAGTATAAAACAGTTTTCACAAGCAATTTTTAATTTACAGATTAAGAAACTGAAATTTAGTGGCGGAAATTCAGTTTGTTTGTTTGTTTGTTTTTGCCACACAAGTAAAAATAGGAAAGCTAGGAAAGGTTGACATATCTTCTAATTTCTAAGTCTATTCTATTTCCCCTACCATAAGGAATGCTGAGAGATTAGTGAGGTGTTGTCTTGATCAATTTCTCTTTATTATTCTAGATAGGCAGGTCTATGGTTTCTATCCGTTTCTAGAAGAGAAAAAAAAATGGCAAAAATGAAACACTGGGGTTCCTCCTGTCCTCCAAACTTTGTGATCTTAGGAATGATCCTTAACTTCTCTGAACCTCTTCTTTTTCATCTGTATGGTGGGGATAATGATGATAATATTGCAAGATTTAAATGAGTTAGTACATGTAAAATGTTTAGAATAGTACCTGGCAGAAAGTAAGTGCTCAATAAATGTTAGCTATCCTTATTTCCATTCTTCCTCCTAAACATTTCCCAAAAGTATATAAGTTAATCGATTAGAATGCCTATCCTACATTGGCCCTCCTTTTCCCAGTAATGAACCAGATATTTCTTCCTAACCTGCTACAATCATATAAGAAGGGTGTAGACTCCTTCTTGTTTATATGGGGTCATACAAGGCATAGCCAAAATTTCCTCTGGAGGATGGGTACCTCCTGGAAGGAGGTAAAGTATTTCTAGCATCCAATTCCCATTTGGAAGACGGGAGAAATAAATGCGCCATTATGATAATTCTAACTAGTTATATAAACGAAAAGCTTCAGTCCAGTGGAGAGTAAAGCGGTCCAAGCCACTGTTCAATGTAAACCCCCTCAAAGCATGGGCTAGAAGCACAGCAAGAAATCCATCACAATCTGGACCATGAGCAGCACTTGCGCAAGAACAAGACCTGCCTGGGACCCAGCTGCAGCATTCTCCTGTTCAAGTGGGGTCTCTCTATTTGCAAGAGAAATGTGCCCCATGCCCTAGCAATAGATGAAACTCCAATAAAACAAGACAGACTTACTTTGTGAAATATCTATTAAGTGCATATTATTTTAAAAAGTTGATAGGCTAGAAAGATAAATACGTTAAATGCACTAGCTTTGATGGTATGAAATGAAGGGGTGGAGGCAAAGCAGAAAGGACATGGTTGCAGGTGAGATTTGGAAAGGGGTGGAAAGTTAACGAGGTGGAGGATACAGTTAAGTTGTTCCAGATGGCAGGATCTGACAGAGAAGGCCAGCGGAGGGTTAGCAGAATGGATGAGGATGGGGTGACAGGAGAAATGAGGTCCAGCACAGAGAGAGAGAGCATTCTCAACCCAGATGATTATCAGTTCTGAATCATATCACAGAGTGGATGAGGAATCATTAGAGAAGACTGCTGAAGGAGCCACAAGGCTAGACACAGACAGATGGGAAAGAGCAAAGTGACCAGAACAGAAAATCCAAGGCCATCGGCAAAGGAGCCATCATGTTTGGAACACTGATACTGAACTCTGTGATGGATTCAGAATTCCTTGGATTAAAAGATTTTGCAGATGAGAAAAGATGGGAAATATTTTTCCTCTTCCATTAAGACGAAACATTTAAATGTGTTTCTTTAATTAAGATTACACTTAGGAAATGAGTTTCTAAATAGAAGAACTTTTAAACACAGGATGAGTGTCAGAGTTTAAAGGGATTTAGACGTCACCTGAGTAATCCATTAAAAGTTTATCAGACAAACTGTAAGACTGTCCTTGTCAGAGAGAATTGAGAATAAGATTGCTGGTTGTCTGAGATGGTTGAGTTTCAGTTCTCTCTGGAAACAAGTCCTAGACGGATGTCTGACCTTCCCTTTCAAGCATAATGATTCCATGATTGGGGTAAGTGTAAGGAACAATGACTGAAAAAATGAGAGTGAGTGTGATCACAACCCAGCCTTTTAATCTTGCTCAGTGCCAGTGGAGAGAGCAATACCCATACATGCCCAGACAGCAGAAAAGGAGAAAAGATACTGAGGTTGGGAGGAGAAATCAGGAAGAAGAGAGGCAGAGAGAAAGAAAGTAGAATGCACAGCAGGGAGCAGTTCCCTGCCAGCCACAGATGTCTCACTTAGACACCCCATTGGGATGAAGGTCAAAGGGGCTGCTTATAGTTTGTTAGTGGGAAAGGGACAGGGAGAGTTAATTCTATTTTAGGCCATATGTGTATCTGGGAAGAGAGAGAAAGTGAAGATAAGTAGAAAATAAAATGACACTTAGGCCAGCTATGATGAAAAATGTTGAAGTCTATACTAAAGTGAAGGCAGGGGTTTCCGACATGAGCTTTGAGCCAGTAAAGAAAAGACAGAGAGAGAGGGTGGGTGGCAGCAAAACAATGAAAGGTGCCCAGAGCTGTGCTCCCTGTGGAATGTCAGTAAATATTAATTGGCTGATGTTGGCATTGGTAGGCAGAGTGAAGCTTGTGAAAGAAAAATGCCATTGCCAGTGTAGCATGAAAGTTCAGATCTCGGAGCTCAAAATGGCAGCACCTGAGCAAGCAGCAGAGTCACATCCCATATCACCAGAGAAAGTGATTCTCTGCATATGAGGCCAACCTGTCTCAAGGAAAAGTAATCACACAATCATGACAAGAGAAAAAGAACAAAGTCTGCGGGAGCCATGAAAATATCTCCCCTTCTCTGAGAACATACACCCTTCTCCTGAGGTATGGTAGCCCCTAGCTGAGAAACCAGGGCTCTCCCAGGTAAACAGCTGTGAAGGTAGGTGCCAAGAAGCCTAAATTTACCCACTCCAGAAAACCCTTTTGTCAGATGTCTCTGGAAACCTCAGAAAATGTTATTTTGGGATTTGGCTCTAAGGTTGGGTAATTGGTAGACTCTCATTCTGGAGGAAGAAAAGAACGGCATTGCTTCTTTAGATTTCAATATTAGATGGGAAACGGAATGCTTTTGACGGTGCTTGGTGTTTTCATGAACCAAAATTCCTCTCATAATGGCAGGCATGGGCCTTTTGGGTAAAGGTTATTTTCTTGCTCTTGTTCTACATTGGTAGGTACCTGATAAGGCAAAATGATTGAAACAGTGGCTTGAAACATTAATAAGAAAATGACTCAATTCCCAAGTCAGAGAAGTGCTAAGTTTACCTGAAATATATTCTACTATAATACTGTGGATCAGTGTCTATGTGGCGTGATCCAAGGACTTGTCTAGAAATACATGTTTTATACATCTTTTAAAATTACATCTGACCTAAAGAAAAAATATTTATTGTTCAATAATATATTCATTTTAAAAATGCTTTTTACACCTATAAATTGTCCCAGCCCAGAATTCTAAGTGCAAAAATGTCAGTGTCTGGCACATAGTAGGTACTTAATCGATATTTGTTAACTATGTATTAGATATATGAAGAATGTAAGAATCAAGTAAAAATATCAAGAATGTGGGTGTTTGTAGAAAATTGTTTCCCTTTTATTCCATCATTTTCTCCTTAAGAAAATTAAGAAGAAATTGCAATTGCCATATTGCTTTTTCTTGTGGGTGATATCAACCACAAATAGCAAGGTAGTTTTGGAGTCATGAAGCAAACTTCCCCCTGCCAAGATCTGGGTAAGGTTTTAGCCACAAGAGGCCTAATAAAGCTCTTGAAGCATTTCTTAAGAGCTCACAGAAGATTTAAATGCCCTACTACTTTCAACTAGACAAATCCAATTCATTTTAACAAACAGTTTTGAAGTGCCTACTAAGTGTAAGGCCTTGTGCTAAATGTCTGGAAGAGCGAGTGCTAGGTGGAGCCCTCAATGGGTATAAAGAAATATGTGTGTTTGGGAGTTGAGGGTGAGGGTGTGGGAGTTGTGTGAGTAGGGAGAATGGGACAAGAAAGAAACTTCAAGTGTATATCCACCCCTGTTCCCAAATATACTCGTGACCCTAAAAGAAAGGTCATTTTAATATTGTAATTACATATGTTTCCTGGTTTTATCATTACAGCTTAAGAAAACAGCACCACAAGTATGGGTGGGGTGCTAGAACTCAATGAATCCACTTTGGAACAAGAAGCATGGGTGGAACTTGAACGTTGTTGGACAAGACTGAAGCAGATGGCAAGGCAAGGTACCATGTTACTCAGGTGCATTCTTGTAAGTATTTGGACAGCCAGTTAAACACAAAGAAGAACCCAATTATGGCAAATTGATTCTGCATAGAGATTTTATTTTAATCATCAACTGATAGTCTTAAGTTAAATACCAAATAGAGCAGATATAAAGATTTTGGAAAAAAGTGTGAGGTATCAACTGCAAAGCAGTTATCAATACTTTCCTCAATTATCTAGATTTTTAGCGACTATCTTAGTAAACACTTAAATCTCCTTTCAATGCAGGAGATCAATGCTTCCATAAAATTCAGAAAACTGAGAAAGTTAAAAATATTTATAAGAACTATTAAATTGCTTGGGTTCACTCTCTTCCTTGTATGTAGGACTTATAAAAGAACGGACACAGATGAGTAGAAAATACTGATTGTTTCATGTTTATGATGTAAGAAGACCATCAACTTCTCAACATCAAGATAAGTAAATTCCAAAATCAGGTCAGAAAAGAACTTTTCAGAATAAGGGCCTGCCTTTAAAAGTCTTAGCCAAAACCGTAACAGAAAGGATAGTCTCTTAGTCATGATTTATAAACAGAAATTGTACCTTTGTACCAATTGTAGAGGATAAAGTCAAAACAGAATTTACAGCCTCCTGCTAATAGCCTAATTTAAAATGTATAATCTTCCCTACATTTCCCCCAAAGTACCTTTTAAAGGACTCACTCTGCTATCCAAACAACTTGCAAATGCATTCGGTAAGTTGGTCTATAGTATTTATTCTCTTTTCTGTTATTGACTCAAGATCTATTTCTCATGATTTGCTTTGTGCTCATTCTTCTGCCAAATAAAATATTAATTGCATTTTTAGCTGCACTGCTGGTGATCAAAGAATTCTGATATGTCAAGCTAAACTGACAGAAATAGCATCCATTAACATATTTATAGGTTCAGAGCTTCTAGAACATAATTATATCCATTAATTACTCAACAGTACTCTATATTACAGGCTGAAAAAGAAAGGCATTTGCAACTAAATACTTTTACTCAGAATGAAGTTTTTTTTTAAATAATAAATTTTCTCTAAGGAAGGTTCTATCTAAAGGAAATAAGGCAAGAGAGCTCACATATCTATATGGACACAAGGCAGGATTTTTAAGGCATCCATATACTAACTTTGCAATAGAATGCTCACAAAGTAAATGAGATGGCACATCCAGAATGGTTTCAAATAAAACAATACCTTAAATATTACAGAGAAATTTAATTACTATTTTAGAGTTCTAAGAGTGACAATCTGAAGCTGGTAATTCTTGATGATAAGATTCTGAGCAATGATTTTTACTTTCAAATAAACTTCTAATATTACATAGGACCAAAGCATTTGGAATTACATACTTTTGTGAACATGCAATTCTAACACATAAAGAAATTAAAGCTGTCCAGGGAAAAAGCTCTTAAGATGTTGGAAAGTCACAGAACAAACAATTATTCTGTGGATCCACCAGCTGTGCGAGTCCTGAATCTGCCAGCTGCGTTTAGTAGATGTATCATAGAAAGGACAGTAACACACACTTGACTCCGCTTGACCAGTTAATCAGCATGCAAAATGACGGTTTCCCACAATAACTTCAGCACCGGACCCAAACACATTCTCTTTTCAGCAAAGAATGAAGTCATTAAAAAAAAATCACACAAGCTGCTTTCATAATTTCAGCACGAACACAACCAAGATGTAAGGACAGAAAGCAAAGCCGAGTCTACCTGTACATATGTATCTATACATATTTCACTGAGTTCTTTGTTGCCTGACAATAAATTGCAAAGGCAGTCATATTTGAAAGTAAAAACCATTAAACTGTGTTTATAGGATACTGCAACAGACTCGCTGAGGGAATAACAAGGAAAGCACGATACCTTTAGTAAGTCGCCTCAGAATTTGACAACGGCATTTAAAAGAGACAGCTATCATTCTTGCTCACTGCTTTCTGTGGCAAAGTGTACTCAAGGCTCTCTGCTCTGGTGGCTGCAGCAGCAGCAGCATATGAATTCCTTGCGCACATACCAGGAGAAAGGTAGTCCCAGTGGGGAGTGACAAAGCTTAATTCCTCTTGGCTGATGCAGAGGTCCGCTACATGTCATCTGGCAAATCTGTGTCATTCACTACTACTACCACCCCTGCCTGCCACAGCCTCCTCCCCCTTCACAATCACAATGGCTTAGAAAGTAATGCCGTTTCGATAGCAACAAAGCACCAAATTGTATAAAGCAGGGACGACGCTGGGTGAGGAGCCATTCCATAAATCTAACGCTAAGCACTGAACAGTGCATTCTGTTTAAGGCAAAAGGCGATGCATCCAGTCGGTTCAGCCACCATCAGCCCCTTTCCTTCTCAGCATCAAGTCAGTGTCCTTTATATGTCTCACTTAATGGGAAATGCAAGTGAAATGCTTACACTCTTACTTTAGGAAGAAATGCATGGGTCATGCACTATGTTCTTTAAACAACAACCAAAAAAAAAAAAAAAGGAAAGAAAAAGAGGGAGGGCCGTTTATATTTGGGATTGAGGAAAGAATCATAGTTCTGCCTATAGAGGGGAAGCAGCTCTAGGACAGAGACCTCTTTGGTACTTCCTGAACCTATGAGAGTTATGGCAGTGTCTGTTTATAGAGGGAATACAAGAAAGGGTTAGGGCTAGGCAGACAATCAGGCAGATGGAGTCCCAGCCCCTTTAATCACCCTTCCAAAAAAGGACTTGGCTGGAAAGCAACACAGTCAAGACTGTTTCTAAAGATACCAGAAATAAAGGCAAACAAGGCCAACTATTTCTATTTTTAATATACTTTATTATACTATTTCCCAAACAACCATCCCCCAAACCATTCTTCTCATTATGCAAATAAAACGGTCTTGCGACATAGCAGATATTTGTGAGTATCTGCTCCAATGGAGTGAAGAGCAAATTAACAAACCCTTCACAATCCATTCACAAAGTGACAAGAAGGCGGAGCACACCTCCTCATCTGCCAGCAGTAGCCTGCTCGCCATATAGTCAATACAAACTAACATTTGGTAGGGAATTTTAATCAAAATCCAGAATTCTCCCACAGGAGTTAACATAAACATTCAGGACAAAAAATTAGACAGTTGGCCAGGAAGTTTAACAAAAAAAAATCAATTAGTCAAAATGAAAAGATATATCACTGTCTAAACTACTTGATTAATATTTCTAGGACTTTATGAATTATTCATACAGTTTTATTCTCTACTCTTCAGGCTGTGAAAAACCTTTCAAGCTGGTTTTTAAAATAACTTCCAATATTCCAAATTTAGTGGTAAAACTTTCTTTTCTTCATTCATAAATTCAATATGAACTCAAACAATTTCAATCCACTGCTATTGAAATGCATATGCTTTGTATTTTGAGTCCAATAGAAAAATAATTTGTGTGTGAAAAACATCTGAATATCATAAGCATCTACTTTAAAGGTTTTTGAAAAGAACAGAATTCTTTTACCAAGGATGGTCTAGCTAAAGCAACCACTAATCAATAGAAAATACTATATTAAATGGACTGCAGTGCAAAATCAAATTTTTATAATTGTTCTGATTAGCATAAATCTTTCTTTGAATTTCAACCCATATTATGTTCATCTCTATTAGGTTATCCCTAGAAATAGTTTAGCCTCCTTGATATTTTTTTTGCTTTAAATAGAAATATACCTTAGTACTAGAGAACTGAGTTACTAGCTAAAGTGAGATAAATACTTACAGTTAGCTCTTTCCAAGATTCTTCTCCAAATCTAACATATTTCCTAAAATCCAGGCACTCAGAATACGCAGCTGTCAATTACTATTAGTAGAATCTTGCCTGTGGAACACCACCACCCCAGCCCAGTCTATTCAAATACAACTCAAAACCATACAGGACTCTCTTGCCTTCTGCTATTTTGCAGACTCAAATCCAATTTGCTTTTTCCTTATGACTAAAATGATCAAATATTTTCCCCTTTTCCTAACATGCTTATTTTTTTTGTTTTGTTTTAAAAGCTCTATCCTCTGGTCCCAAGAAAGCTCTTCAGAACTACTAAAATGTCCTATTTCTTTGGCAGGGGAAATAACCCATCATGGAGCTCTTTGAAAGGTTTCTGAGAGCCCAAACTATGGGATTGTTTTTTCTCTCTTTGAATACTGTGGCTGCCAATCCATATCTATCCTATTAGTCTGCCCAGGTGCAGCCCCAGGAATCTTACAGAAATGGAGCCTCCTGGAGTAACTCTTTTCCAGAAAATGAACGAATTCACCAGGTATTCCCATCTTCTTCCATTTCTGGCCTCGCTAATGCTTGGAGATTTCCTGGGGAGCCACTCCCAGGTCAACCTTCTTGCCCTAAACCCTTTGTCCTCCCTTTGCCTAATGCAAGCTTAGCCTCCCATCCTGAACTCTAGCACTGGTAAAATGCCTTCCAACAATGCAAGCTTTCTATCTCAAAATGTATCGATCTGTAGGATGAAGGTCTCAAATGGCCAAGGCAACCGGTGGAATGTGGACCACAGGCTCCTAACATGAGCTACTACAAGGCAGAGTGACCTACATTTCTTGGCTACCAGATCAATGTAAACATGTGTCTTTGGGACCTGTCATGAACATGTTAATTATGGTGGCTCAGCTGTCTAGACAGTTCAAACTTTACAACATGCTCTGTGAGGGTCACCAAGTAGGGGTTATGGAAAAAGAAGGCAGGTAAAATTGTACAAAATACAGATTTGATTAAGCCCCAATGTGATCTGAAGAAGAGTGAGTGAGCTAGTTCAAGAGGTTTACCCCTCTTAAAAACACAAACACCTCAATACATGAAAACATGGGTTTGCTGGATTCAGGGCAGACTAGTCCCTTAAGATGATAATTCTTATTTCAGGGTTTCTTTAAAACATTAGTTTTGCTAAGGTGTAATACAAGTGTACCATGTTTACATAGAATTTAATGAATTAGAAGGCACTTTCACACATAATGTATCATGGAGCGACTCTGTTATAGGTTTTTGATGCAGAAAAGGAAAACTGGTTTCAGAGAAGGTGTTTTTCATCAAAGTCATTCAGATAGTAAGTGGTAAAGAACAGGGAAGAACCATAGCTTCTCACCCCTGGCTAATCATTCTTTCTCCTCTTCTTTTTCACTGCTTCCTTGCCCCAATACAAAATGTGATCTAGTTTACAGGGGGACAAATTCAATTAACAAAGTACCTTTAAGTGCAGTTAGCTTTTGACAGAGGGCAAAACTAGTGCCTATCACCTTCTCCCCTCTGAAGCACAGCTCATGGTTCTAGGACCACCCTGACCAGAAGGAACCAGAAACAGGTGACAGTTAAGACAAGTACCGTCTGGTGAAAGAACATTACGTATCAAGTGTTTACAGGAATCCCTTCTCACTGCATGGTTCGCCCACCCTGACTGGCCTGTGTCATGCTGGTTTTGAAATATTTGGACTATCACCTCCAGTGACAATATGGTACTAATTTTATCATAAGAAGGGGGTGGGTTGTGGTGTATGGACAAACAAAACCTTAAGATTGGCTCAAAGATTCCAATATAGTCTCAAAACCAAAGCATTCCACAGCTTCATCAGCAGGTGGCACACATAGCCCCATAATCTTATTCTAATTTTCTCATTTCCTTGATTCTCCGCCATTGTATTCATTGTTTTATATAACATCTCCATCCCAAAAATAAATAGCGCTGTTTGGAGGTTCTTCTGATTCTTAACAAGAAAGAATCATCATAAACCAAAAATGTTCTGCCATATACCTAAACCTGGAAATTCATTTTGCAAAAAACCAAAACAATGAGGTTAATCCCACAAATACTCAACTATTTTATATCATTAGAATCAATTTGATTAAAGTGCTAAAATAATTTGTACTTTCTTCAACTTCATAAATCTTTCTGTTACAAAATACACCTGATAGATCCCATTTATTTGCTTATTCATTTAACTATTACATTTCTTTTCCTTTGCATGCTGTTGCTTAAAAATGCTTAACATGCTTAGCTCACTATTTAAACAGCATGGAACATCCTGACTTGGCTAGTATTGAATATACTGATCCCCACACCCCCTACCCTGCAACCCATACACAGTTATTAAACGTTGTGTATTTCCCAAATCTTCCAGGTATTTTAAAACTCAGTGTTCTTGGAGGTCTTAAAATGTGACTCTCACCCACTTTTTCAGCTCCTTACAGACAACGTCACTGACTCATTCTTAGCTTATTATAATTGGCCATTTTTACTTCCCTTTTCAAAGATGCCAAAAGCAACCATGAGCTCAAACATGTTATAATTCTTGTGACCACTGTCTGCTACTTAGTTCAACTAGTGTGTCAACATGAGACCAAACATTAGGGTCAGACAAGGGAGATGTACACTGAACAGAACTTGCCAGTAATGAGCTGTCATGAAGGACTATTAAAAAAGCAAGACCCAATTTGCTGACACAGGTTCTAAGGGTGTGAAAAGTTGGTGTAATTGCCCAAGACAGAATTTATCAGGCATTTTTTAAAGCAAATATTTTATGAGAAAACATTTTTATAGAAGTAATGATGCCCTTTAGGAAGTGTCATTAGGACATACTCTTGCAAATCTGGGGTGATTAAAAAGCACTTAGTAGCTCAGGGCCTCTGGTGTGTTGTGATATAAAAGGGTGGGTATAATGCACACTTCATGCATCATTTGCTTATCTAGGCAGGGCTCTGATGCCCATAACAGTGCCAAGGAAAGAAGGTTGCCTCCACTGAACATGAAGAGGCCAGGAAAGCTCCTGTGAAGGTAACAACCTTAGAAATTCATCAGCTAAAAGCATCTGGTGGAAAATGTTAAAGATAGAATATGTAGAAATTGAGAAATGCTTGTACAAGAGGAAAAATCTACCAGAAATAATCCTCCTAAGAGCCTAGGTATGTCCAACTGTTTATGGAGGTATTATGTAGAAGAGAATGGTGTAATGGCCAAAAACACAGTTTGGAATCAAATTGCCTGACTTTGACTCTTGCTTTTGCCACTAAATGGCTGTGTGACCTTGGGCAAGTTTCTTAACTTTTCTGTTCTTCATATGCAAAACGGTAAAAATCATTTCTAGGCTTGTTTGAATGGTAAACTGAGTTTATCTGTGTAACGTGCCTAGAACAGAGAGCAGTAACAGCTTTTATTAGCCACTTTGTATTTGGTAGGAAATACAATTGTACAATTTGACACTTGCTTACAGAACCCAGACTCTTCCTTAAATTAGCTCCATGTGATTAGTATGGATTGGTTTGGTCAGAGAAATCATAAGCAGGTGGAATTGGGATTAACAAGCAAAACGCACCCTTTTCCACAACATTTTCTGTGATTACAATGGCACGAAGTAATTTCCCTTCTTTGACTCCTGCAACCTCTTCCTGCTCTCATGCCTCTTCTTTCTCTGCCCTTAAATGTCAGAATTCCCCCAAGCTCTGTCACAGCATGTTGGTCACCTTCTTCAGCATTTTATCCTCTCCTAGGGCTCCAGCAATGACTTCTTTGCTTTGACTCCCAAATCTCAACTGTCAGCCCAAATTTGCTCCCTCATTTAAAACTCCCTTCCCCTGGCAGGGGACGTTGGCTCATACCTGTAATGCCAGCACTTTGGGAGGCCGAGGTGGGCAGATCACTTGAGGTCAGGAGTTCAAGACCAGTCTGGCCAACATGGTGAAACCCTGTGTCTACTAAAAACACAAAAATTAGCCAGGTGTGGTGGTGCACACCTGTAATCCCAGCTACTCAGGAGGCTGAGGCAGGAGAATCACTTGAACCAAAGAGGCGGAGGTTGCAGTGAGCAGAGATCCCACCACTGCACTCTAGCCTGGATGACAGAGCAAGACTCTGTTGAAATGAAATGAAATGAAATGAAATGAAATGAAATGAAATGAAATGAAATGAAATGAAACAAAACGAAACGAAACGAAACAAAACTACCTTCTCTCATCCTTGAGTCCAACATCTGTGGGCAGCCTTCATGATCATCTCCAACTAGATGTGAACTGAATCAAGCTCCATTTCCTCCCCAGTAGGACGCACGTTCCTCTTCCATGAGCTCACTGCATCATCACCCTCTTTCTCAAGCTCACCTTTAAAACGCCTCTTAATATACTCCCACCTGACTGCCAGCATCCTAGTCCAGACCTTCACCGTTACTGTGCACAGGAGTTTTCTCCTACAGACCTTTACTGATTACCTTGTTCTAGGCACTGAGGTTCTGGGCCCCACACATGGGTTCTTCCTCCTAACTCATCCCAGAATCATTGACCAACACTTGCTTTTATTTGTATGAATGTCTGAGTAGTTTTGGGGGCAAGGGGAAGTATTATTTTTCAAATTTTGTAGGGCTAGTCAAATTTTGTTCTTTTTTTTAAGGGCTAAATTAATAAGTACTTTAATATAAATAATCTCATGGATTTAGGATATCATACAGCTGAGTTATGTCAGATACTTTGACCAACAATTTGCAGATAAAAGCACATTATTTGAATAATAAAGAAAAGTGGAAACCCAATAGGGAGAGGTTCTATATTTATCCAAATTAAAAAGATGAATTTTCAATACATAGACTAAAGCTGTCTTAAAAGAACGTTCATTTTCCACACTCCCAGGATATAGTGGTGGTGGGCTTATGCGCTACTAGGAAGGAAAGAAACACAGCTACTTCAAAAATCCAACCCCAACCATAAGGAGTGGTGATGTGTGCACAGCAGCTAGGTTAGATCAAGGGAAGAAATTAAATTTCTAAAACAGGTTGGATGAAGTAGTTTATTGACAGTACTCCCTCCATACCCAGCTTATCACCCTTTCTTGTTTTATTTTATTCCTATATCACTAATCACCATCTAACACACTACCTATTTTGATTATTCTTCTGTTTATTGTCTGCTGCTCCCTGCCCATGGCTTTTTTTAAAACTGAGGGCAGGATTTTTTGGTCTATTTTGTTCATTGTTTAGAACAGTACCTAGCACATAGCACCAATGTTCAATAAACTTCTGTCGAATAAATAAATGTGAAAGGATTTCCCTTCTAGTGGATTTCTTTTATATGCAATACTGTTTGTAAAACTCTTATGGAAAAGAGGACGCTCATAAATTACTTTAAAAAAAAAACAATAGCTCTGCCACTTTAAGAGAAAATTCTTCCAAATAACATGATTCTTGAATGTTACCTGTTTGCAGAGGAGAAAAAGGAAAAGGGATGTGTTTTGTGCCCACCTTTCCAGAGCACACCTCAGATTCATTCCTGGTGCTTCTGACAAGATCATAAGGACCCTGTTGTTCACCAAATATAAAGAAACATACAGCCCAGCTAGTTGTTCACTGAAGTCAGAGGCAGCAAGAGCAACAAAGAAAAAGGCAAAGTAAAGATGCTAAAATTAAAAATTTGTCTTGGTCTGTGTATGAAGGAAATACCAAATACACATTCATCCTGATAGTAGATTCTGGTCTAACATGCATAATTATAGCCTGTCAAGGACATACTGTATCTCTAAAGTAATTCATGCATCTGTTTTTGGAAGCTCTAGTAATACATTGCTAAAAACTCTGTAATTCCATCTTCAATAGGGCTTTGTACTATAACAACCTCCAAACTAACCTTCTTGCTGTTCCAACTGCTATTTTGATGACTTTCTTTTTGTGGCATAGGAAGGAGCTAAGTTTTCCATATTAAGAATGCATATATTAAAAACAAACTAACTACAAGACCTTCTTGCTGTTCCAGCTGCTATTTTGATGACTTTCTTTTTGTGGCATAGGAAGGAGTTAAGTTTTCCATATTAAGAATGCATATATTAAAAACAAACTACAAGGCCAGGCCAGTGGCTCACACCTGTAATCTCAGCACTTTGGGAGGCTGAGGCAGGAGGATCACTTGAGCCCAGGAGTTTGAAACCAACATGGGCAATATAGTGAGACCTTGTCTCTACCAAAATATTTTAAAACTCAGCAGGCTCATGTGATGGCACACACCTGTGGTCCCAGCTACTCAGGAGGCAGAGGTGGGAGGATTGCTTGAGCCCAGGAGGTTGAGCTGTAGTGAACCACGATTGTGCCACTGCACTCCAGCCTGGGTGAGACAGCAAGACCCTATCTCAAAAAAACAAAATAAAACAAAACAAACAAACGAACAAAACCAAAAACAAAAACCACTACAATAAAGCCCCAATTCTAAGACACGTTATCCCTTCAAATAAAACTGTACTGACAATATTTTAAGGTATCCTATCGAGTACATATTAACATAATTATCTTTTCTGATACAATGAAGTGGAAAAACTCTATCACCCCTTCAAGCAATGTGTACTATGAGTCACCAAAACACATGCAATTAGGTGACAAATACTAATACCTAGATTATTTTTTATCAAATATCACTAACTGTAATAATGGTGGAAAGTAAGGAAAAGGAAAATTAAACATGGGAAATAGGATGGTAGAGTTGAAAGATGTCTAAGGAGTCAGAAGCCTCAGGTTAAAATTTTAATGCAGTTACATATTGGCTGTTTCATCCTGGGTAAAAGTGACTGAGCACACCCCTTATGCCAGCCACCATGATGGGCCCTGGATGTAAAAAGGTGAAAAAAAAATACAATTCCTTTGCTGGAAAAGTATATTCACAGGGAAAGTTCTAACTCACAATACTAAACATGTAGTTCTAAATTTTAACTTAAAAGCTACAGAACCCATTTATACAAAAGGTCAGTTAATCCACATGAATTGCTCATGCTTAAACAGCATCAAGGGCTCCTTCCTCTTCAGGGAATAACACCTTAATTTTCTCTTGCGGACCCACTCTCGGTCCATGTGGTGTGCATGGAGCTGGCACTCCCCTACGTCTACCCCTCCAGGTATGGGTATCAAGGCTGACTAAGTGGAACATACAATCCCTTAGTCACAGGGACTGGTCCAGAAATAGGCAGTCACACAAGCCATGCTAATGAGATGTAATCCCAGAACTTTTGTTAGAACTGCTGCAAAGAAGATAGTCTGCATTCCACTGGGAATGGTAGGCTATGTACCTGGAGTTGCTATCTTATCACCACGTGGGAAAAGCTGACTTTGAATCATATCAAGACAGAGGAAAATAGAGTCAAGGGATGGAGAGTGACATATTCCTGGAGATACCATTGGAACATCCGGATTCATCCATTTCTAAATCCCTAATACACCGGACTTAGTTACTTCGGTCAGTATGGTCTCCATTTTGCTAATTTAGTTTGAGTTGGATTTCTGTCACTTGGGATCAAAGAGTCTTGTCTAATACTCTTTTTTAAGCTTTAGATTCTTGATCTGTAAAATAAGGCAGTTGTGTCTCTAAAATTCCTTACAGTTCTACCATTCTATTACGGTACTGAATTTACCAATTTCACTGGGTTGCCGTGATCATCAAATTAGATAATAAATAAGAAAGCACTCTGTCAATTTTCAAGTGCTTTACAAAGAGTAGGACTGGCTATGAAAATAATATTCAAATATATGTGTATTTGTGTGTACACTGAAAAATTAGGAGGCTCCAGAGTCCATTCCATTTGTAATATAGTTATATAAGAAGCATAGACTCAGGAAACAACAAAGAAAAAGGTCTCACTCTTGTGCTTCTCTCTTAGGAAATTCACATTTTACCAAATCTCAAAGGTTTCTGCTCATCATATCTTGTCTTCCTAAGTTCATTACCAAAACCCAGAAGGGTCCTTTTCTTTCACTTAAAAAAATAGTGCCTATTATTTTCCACTTTATTTCCATAAAAATGACATTAAAGTGCTCCTTGGGGATGTTTTGCAAACACTTTCAATCACCAATCACTGACTCTGAAAAAAAAAAAAAAGGAAAGGCATTTTATTTTCCTTCAAAGGAGGAAACAACCCTCTAATAATGTCTAAAGGGGAAAAGGGGCTCTATAAAAATGGACGCAGTGAAAAACAAGGGAAAAGATAAAAGAAGTCAGGGTTGAAGGACATTCTTCACTGGGTCTCTTCCTCTCATCAGGCACCTTCTTAACATCCAGGTGCACAAGCCCCCTGCAATCTATCAAGTACACCTTCCCTTTCAGGTCTGCACAGCTGCACAGTCAGGCAAGCAGCTACTAGAGGGCAGCAAAGGATCAGAAATGGGAGTGCAGGGCTCAGGCAGGCTGGCTGGGAACTGACCAGATGACCAAATTGAGGCCAGATACTTGAAGACAACCTTGGTCCAGTTTCCCATCAAAAGACAGGAAGGATCATGGGATCCTTCTAAGTTCTTAGATGAGTATAACAAAGCTTGTGTTGACAGTAATCCAAAAATTTAGCACAGTATCTGGTGACAGTAGCAGAGGCCGAGTTGTCAAGAAACGAGGGGCACATGGGAAAGCCAAGGGGGAGCCGAAGTCCAGGAAAAGCAGGAGGAAGGTCAGGGGAACCTAGGTTCTGGTCAGAATTCTGGGAACCAATTAAGTCAGTCATTGTCATTGTCATCATGATCATCATCAACATGGCTAGCACTCACTTACTTCTCTGTGTGCTAGCCATGGCTTAAGTCTATATATACATTTCAAAAGGCATATGCAGGAGAAACATTTTTACCTAGCTTTACTGAGGTATATTTGGCATAAAATAAAAATTGTATATATTCAAGGTATACAACATGATGATTTAATACATATACACACTGTTAAATGACCACAATCAATTAACATATTCATCGCCACTCAGCATTGATGTGGGTGTGACGGGGGTCATGAGGGTACTTAAGATCTACTCTCTTACCAAATTTCAAGTAAACAATACAGTATTATTAACTATAGTCACCATGCTGTACATTAGATCTCCAGAACTTATTCTTTTTGTAATTGAAAGTTCGCACCCTTTGATCAACATCTCCCCATTTCCCCCACTCCCAGACCTCCGGCAGCCACCATTTTACTCTTTTATGAATTGGACATTTTAATGTATTGTAATTTTAAAATTATTTATTTTTATTTATTTATTTTTTTTTGAGACAGGGCCTCGCTTTCTTGCCCAGGCTAGAGTGCAGGGATGTGATCATGGCTTGCTGTAGCTTCAGCCTCCAGGGCTCAGACAATTCTCCTGCCTCAGCCTCCTGAGTAGCTGGGACCACAGGCAAATGCCATCACACATGGCTAATTTCTTCTATTTTCTGTAGAGAAGGGCTGTCCCTACATTGCCTAGGCTGGTCTTGAACTCCTGGGCTCAAGCAATCCTCCTGCCTTGGTCTCCTGAAGTGCTAGGATTACAGGCGTGAACCACCACATCCAGCCAAATTTGACTTTTTTAGATTCCACATATAAGTGAGATCATATAATATTGGTCTTTCTGTGTCTGGCTTATTTCACTTAACATAATATCCTCCAGGCTCATCTATATTGTAGTAAATGGCAGGATTTCCTTCTTTTCATTGCTCAATAATATTACACACACACACACACACACACACCACATACACCATATTTTCTTTATTTACTCATTTCTTGATGGACACTTAGGTTGTTTCTACATATTGGCTACTGTGCAATTAACACGGAGGGTACAGGTATCTTTTCAAGATGCCGATTTCATTTCTTTTGGATATATACCCGCAAGTGGGATTACTGGATTGTTTAGTACTATTTTTAATTTTTTAGACCAAGCACGATGGCTCATGTCTATAACCCCAAGAATCTGGGACGTCAAGTCAGGAGAACCAGCTGAGCTCCGGAGTTTATGACCAGCCTAAGCAACATAGCGAGACCTTGTCTCTAATAAAAATTAAAAAAAATTTTTGAAAAATTGAAAAAAAATTTTTTTTCAAAATTTTTTTAAAAATTTTTATTAGAGACAAGGTCTCGCTATGTTGCTTAGAAAAATTAACCAGGCATTGTGGTGTGTGCCTGTAGTCCCAGGTATTCGGGAGGCTAAGGCAGGAGGATTGCTTGAGCCCAGGAGTTTGAAGCTGCAGTGAGCTATGATCCTGCCACTGCAGTCCAGACTGGGCAATAGAGCAAGACCCAGTGTCAAAAACAAAACAACAAAACAAAAAAACCTCCATACTGTTTTCCATAATGGTTGCACTAATTTACATTTCCAACAACAGTGTAAATAGGTTCCCTTTTCTCCATGCTAGCCAGCTATGCTATTTGCTCAACCCAAGAAACACAAGAATTAGTCAAAGGTAATTTTCATTTTATGAGATTTTTGTTTCATGCTTTAACTTCAGAACTAACCTCCACAACTCAACTCCAGTGCAACCACTACTAAATTCAATGACCTTCTAAACCAAACCCTATTTGTCACTTCTCATAGTCAAGGTTTTTCTTTAAGGAATGTGCCTTCAGTCATTTATATCTGTGGTCCTGGCAGAAGGCAAAAGCACAAACTATTAGAAACATTGGGTTTGTTCAAGTGCTGTGATTTATGCTTAGGCTGAATAAGAAAAACTATCAAATGAATACACTAGAGGTTTCTTCCATAAAGCAAGGGGAAAAGTCTAAATATTTCGTTAAAAATACAACAGGGAGAAATTTACTTTCAAGCTTTTACAAGGAATTAAAAAATACATATACTTTTCCAAAGTTAGATCCACCAACTTTTACCTTTCTTGTTATATAGATCTCTGAATGGTTCTTAATGGTTGCCTGCGTTATCAAGCCTGGAATTCGACAACGCTCCCAGCATGCCCTTGTCCACTCATTCTTCCGAAAGTTTGGTTCTAAGTCCCAGTGGTGAATGAAAGTGTCCTCTTTACAAGCATCTTTTATTCTAAAGCTACCCTTCTTTTGCCTTTATATCTAATACTTTATTTTTAGAAATGACATTAAAATTAGTCCCTAGGAAGAGAGTCCTTCCATAGATTCTCTCTCTTAACTTGTTTGCGTAGGGAAATGCAGGCGCTTAATTGATCAAAAGGGACTCACAGAAGGATGAATTATTTTGCAGAAGCATATGCTAATGGAAATGCACCAACCGCTAAGACCCACTGCTCACAGGAAGCATCATAAAACTGGTGAGCTGATGGAAGTGTAAAGCTGTAAAGTAACAGCCAAATTTATCTTTTTTAAAAAAATAAAAGGTATCTTCCAAGTAGAAAATTAGAGAACCATTTGATATAATTCACTGCATTTGACAGCTTTGGAGTAGATTTATACCCTGCTTTTCTCCTCCCACTTCAGTTTTCCATTATCAATCTCTCAGCAGGGTTTGGATTTCAGCATTGGCACCAATAGACAGAACTGGAAACAAGTGCATTCTGCAAATCACTGCATGCTCCCATGTCATAATCTCAATTCTCATTCCTCAGATATAGATTCTAGGTTGCAGCTGCAGATTAAAGTCAATTCTCTAACATTACAACTGTAATTTCTCACTTATTTCAGGAGTTTCAATTGTGTAACCCTGTAGGAAGTTTCACTCATGTGAGGAAGTTCAAATGAAACAGAAATTTGAGTGGAGAATTAAGCTGTCCCTTCCTTTTTTGGCACTGCGTCTACATGGCATCTTACACCTCTTTGATTGCTGTGATGACAGGCAGGGCCAAACTAGTCAGGAGACAAAAGACAAGGCCATCTATCACCATTATTTGGAAATTTCATCTAGCAAAGGATTTATGATCTGTTCATTTTGGAGGAGATTTAAAAAAAAACAAAGATTGAATAAAGTATGTCTGGTGATACATGAAAATGAGATGGATTTTACAGAAGACCTGGGGCTGACTGCATTTGGTCAGAAGTGCCACATTGTCATGGCAGAGAGGAGGGGATTTGTCTGGGACCACTGAGCACCACAGCTGAGAGTTATTTGAAAAACAACCAGTACCCAGAGTATCCCAGAGGCAGTCAGGACAGCACAGTGATAAAAGCGTGGGCTCTGGGACCAGACTGCCTGGGTTTGAATCTAGGAAATGAGCTACAAGTTACTAAATATTCCTGTGCCTCAGTTTCTCTAGCTACTCATAGGATTGTTACAGAATTATTTCATAAGTCATGACTTGTGCTGAGGAGTCCTGACCTAGAACAGTACCTAACATATAACGAATGCTGGAAACCACTGTAACCTAACTTCATAGGGTGTTGAGAATGTTACAGGAGTTATGAATAAAGTGTTTAGGATAGTGCTTGATACATAAAAAGTGCTAGGGTGTTAGTCATTATTACTATGAATGTTGTTATAATAGTAACCAATAATTAGTAGTACCAGAGTTCCTTAACATAGTATGTCCCAAGAGAGCCAGGTCATGAGCTTATGAATGACAGGGTGATGTCTAAACTCAGGTTATCAAACTGGCAGCTCCAGGGCCACACGTGACCTGTAAGTATGCTCGTTTTGCCTGAGCTATGTTTAGAAATGTTTTAAATTATTGCACACTTCAGAAATGTCTATAGTTTATTTAAAGTTATGGGTTTGTGGATTCTCTTTAAAAATCAAGAGCTCATTTCACATTGGGCCTGCATTCCTGCATGCAACTCTCAGTTGGGGCTGGACAATGGTGGCCTCTTTGGATATTTGGGGCATACATTCTCCAGGTCACCCCAGTCCCCACTAGGGTTCCTTCATTCACTGTTATCTGCCTGGCCCTTGTAGGCACCTGAGTTTGCTGTCCTTCTCCCTTGAATCTATTTTAGGCCTTCTGGGGTGATATGCTCTCAGACAGAATTTTTTTTAACACATTCTGGGCCCATCTGAGAATATGATTTTACTGGAGCTCTCCCCAGTAAAATGCACACAAATTTATATGCTCACATGACAATTGCAAGTGGACCACGGACTCCCTAAAGCCCATTCATGAAAAATTTTCCTGTTTTATGGGTTTATTCATGGACAAGAAAATTCCATTAATCCTCATTCTTCATTAGATCACTATTGTATCAAGGCGAATCCCATGATTTTAAAAATAGAAATTATACAGATACATAAAATGAAGGACTATGCTCAGGAAGAGTAAATCCTTTGAACTGATGATAAATTTAGTGGTTGATTTGATTGCACTCAAATTTGGCATCTTTATAACAAAACACCACACCAACTTGCTATCTAATTTCACCTCCTAAACACTTCTCAATTCTGCTACCTCTTCTCCAGATTTCTTAGCTCTCTCAGGGCCACTGCCAGCCCAGACGGTACTATTATGAGCATCAGAAAAAGCATCTCTTCCTCAAGACATTTTACTGCCATCTGCTGGGGAAAATGTGTCATACTAACTACATAGATTCATCACGTCTAAGATGAGAATGCCACATACTAGACAGGGGTCCTTGAGGAGTGCACACCTGCAGAACAGTTTCCAGCATGATTTGAGTCGCGAGCATCCCTGACATGGGCTAAGCATTTCTACTTGAGGCCAATATGCAGAGGAGGCAGCAGAGAGCAGCCATTACGAGCTTTGTAGTTTTGAGTTTTTAAAAAACTTTTTTATTTTGAATTACTTTTAGACTTAATGAAAAGCTGCAAAAAAATGTGGAAACAGAGAGTTTCCACATATCCTTTACCTCTTCCCCAAGGAGATTTCATCCTATAATAATAAAAACAAGGGTTTGAATCATGATTCTGACAGGGTCTTGGCAGATGGGCACAGTGCCAGCTCATAGTAAATGCTCAGTACGTATTATTATATGTTGTTATCATCTGCTAGCATCACTTTCCTTAACTATAAATGAAGATAATAAAAATATCTCGTGTGAGGATTATGTTAAATTATTAGTAAAGTATTTAGCATAGTGCTTGATAAACAGTAATACTATTATTGATATTGCTGGTGATATTAACTTATTATTTCTGAGGTCTAATATTCTTCCCCAACCCACAGTCACCTAGTACACTGACATCCTGGTTTTCTAAGTATAAAATCATAAGTCATTACTATTCCTGAGATGCTTCCATATCCCAGGGAATAGATGCTGGTAACCAGGTCCTGGATTACCACAGTAGACATCCCAAAGATCAGGAAATACCCAGGGCCTAAGGGCAGAGCTAGTTGCAGGCTGAGGGTATGGCTAAGTGAGATCTCCTTTTGTGTCTTATCTGAGGTCCGACATCTCTCTGAAGCACTAAAGTCTTACTGATAACTGTTGTTGTTATAATTTCATAAAACAAAGGCAAATCTTTTTAAAATAAGGAAGAAAGCTTTTTATTCCCACTTCCAAATCATCTGTCTCTAACCAAGTCATAAAGACCATCAGGCTGCCGGTGCAGTACGATGTGTTAGATGTTCAACAGGAGTTCCTAGAACAGACTCTACCTCCTCTGGGTGGAGAAGTGGGGCTGACCATGTGTGAGGAGGAGCCTTGCTCATAGGGGGAAGACACTTTTCTCAAAGCACTCCTCAACTGCTGACCCAGCATGCAATCTAAGCTGTTTTTTTTATGGCATCTGTTTACACAAATTCTGACCAGGTGGCAAATTCTTCCCCTCTCCTGTCAGCCACAGTGTGCTGGACAGAGAACACCTGTTCCAGAAGTGGACTGATTAGCCCGAGGTTGGGATACACAGCACGAGCTAGGGGCCACATGAGAGGAGGAGATCCTGTGACTTGTCGGTGGTTGGCTCCACTCCTCCTCTTGGCCCTAGTCCATGTCTACCACTAATGGGATTGATCCATGGGCATAAATCTGAAAGCCCTTGCTAGGCATGTAGGAGGTTATCTTATCCAAAACTGCTACAGTGTTGTTGCTAGCTGAAAGCAAATGTTTCAAGCACTGGGGAGGGAACTGGAGGTACAAAATTGAGCTTGATAATCTTCGTTTTTAAGGAGCTTCTTGGGGAGGGCATTGGTGAAGGTGATAGAATGGAATAAAAATATCACTTAATGAATATCTTTTCTGCAATATCATTTACATATGCAGGGTGTCTTTAAACAGGTAACAATAATTCAGTGGAATATCAGCTTTATTGATACTATCAGTAGGATGTGTGGACGCAAAAGGGAGAGAACAAATTAGTGAGAAGAATGGATAAATGAGGCAGTAGGAAAGGTTCACAGAGGAGGCGGGACTGGAGGTGGATTGTGAAGGATAACTAAGAGTCTGTCCATGGTGGAGCAGGCAAATATTCCAGGAGAAGAAAGAACTGGTAGCATGGGGCAAATGGGAATGAAGCTTGAAAGAAAATGAAAGAACTAAATGAAGAGGGGAAGAGAGAATCAAATCACAATATGGGCATAAAATGGAATAAGCTAATGATTAGCAAAATTACTATTATCTCAAAACCCCATTTTTTTTTTTTTTTTTTTTTTTTTGAGACGGAGTCTCGCTCTGTCGCCCAGGCTGGAGTGCAGTGGCGCGATCTCGGCTCACTGCAAGCTCCGCCTCCTGGGTTCACGCCATTCTCCTGCCTCAGCCTCCCAGTAGCTGGGATTACAGGTGCCCGCCACCACGCCCAGCTAATTTTTTGTGTTTTTAGTAGAGACGGGGTTTCACCGTGTTAGCCAGGATGGTCTTGATCTCCTGACCTCGTGATCCACCCGCCTCGGCCTCCCAAAGTGCTGGGATTACAGGCGTGAGCCACCGCGCCCGGCCAAAACCCCATTTTTTTTTTAAAGGACAACTCATAACACTTACCAGCTGTGCCACTCTTTAGGGTACTTTCACATCTCAAGAATGGTCCTTTGACCCAGTAGACATACAGAAACACAAGTCAACCTAATCATTTCTCTCAGTCTACAGAAAACTCTAGCTCTGCACGCTCCTTGTCATTTGAAGAATTTGATTCCTGATGAGTAAGTTGCTAGCCTAAAGAAAAATACCAATCTAAACATTATTAAGGACAGTGTAACAAAGAAGACATTCTACAAATTCTTTATTCCTGATAGTCATAAAGAGGCTACAAAGATAATGAGTTAGAGAAAGGTGGAACATACTCAGCATGAAAAAGAAATTTTAAAAAGAATTATGGTTAGGACAGGCGTGGTGGCTCTCATCTGTAATCCCAGCACTTTGGGAGGCCGAGGCGGGCGGATCACGAGGTCAGGAGATCGAGACCATTCTGGCTAACACAGACCCCGGCTCTACTAAAAAAAAAAAAAACAAAAAACAAACAAACAAACAATTAGCTGGGCATGGTGGCGGGCACCTGTAGTCCCAGCTACTCGGGAGGCTGAGGCAGGAGAATGGCGTGAACCCGGGAGGCAGAGCTTGCAGTAAGCTGAGATCGCACCACTGCACTCCAGCCTGGGTGACAGAGCAAGACTCTGTCTCAAAAAAAAAAAAAAAAGAATTACTGTTATAGATTTTGTGATCCAAGAGGGATGTTAGGCAGCCTGCACCTAATAGAATTTGGTAGATGCAAAAAAGTTGCTTGTTCAATAAATGACTGAATGTTCTACTTCAGTGGTTTATAAACTGTGCTTCCCAGAGGTGGTTCTGGGTTCTGTAAAGTACAAAGTAACTTCTGTACAACAGTGAAGTTTCAAACTACTCTGAAGACAAGTGTGATCCCAGTGCCTGACATATAGCAGGTGCTTTATAAACATTTGGTAGTGAATGAATGAACAAGCAAATGTATTAACGGATAGAGGAATGGAATAGTTTGAACTTTAACAACCATGAACAAAAGGACTAAAATCTAAAGGGAAAAAAGACCAATTTTCCTTCTCTCCTGACCTATCTCAAACTCCATCCTTGCTGTAACTTATTTCCTTTTGCATCAAGGGAAATATAAAAATGACAATGACCTTTCCCTCACATCAGAGAGAGGTGGAAAGAATAAATACGTTAATATGTGCAAAGCTTCCAGACTTCCTTAGAGAGAGCCACTACAGGTATTAATTTAATTATTATGAGCTTCTTGCAAAAATACAGCTGTTACACCTTTAAACAAACCATTTTTGATAATATTTCAGTTATCTTCAAACAGAAGGCAGAATGGGCTAGATAACCATAGGGAAATGGCCAACAACACAAATGCACCTGGCCCTCAGCTCCAGACTCACTTGGGGCTCAATTTGGGGCAGTCACACATTTGAGACTACTTTTTAAGATACTTTTGGTTTTGTGGTGAAGGGCTCAGAAGCGTGCTAACTGGCTGCACTGAGCTGAGTCAGGCACAGGGATGAAACTGATGCCTCTTTCTCTGTCCATAGAGAGCTCCAAATCTGAACTAAATTCCAGGAGAGAAGGTGTAAGGAAGTGAAAAGCAACAGATTTGAAAGTATTTTTAGTGGGTTACTCTCTTTGTAGGAAGTTCTGGCCTTATTCAAACTATATTTCTCATGTCAATATATTAGACAAATGGCTCTAATCAGCAAATACAAATCAAGACCCCCTCAACAAAGCGAAGTGCAACAAGAATAAAAGCTTATTGATCCTCTTGTTATCGATCTGGACCATATATCTAGATTTCTCTGTATTCTAGAACTAGAAAAAATCTTCAGTATGCAGTATTAAATACAGAAAAGAATTACAGTTACAGTATTTGTGATCCTATATTTGTAGAAAGCAATATGCTTTCTACAATATTTACAACAATCAGAGATTAGGAGCTTGAAAAAGAATGGAGCACATTGCTAAATGAGACTTGTGCCACCAGATATGCAGGTTCATGAGATTTGTCTCAAAATTCTTCTCTTCAATTAATACGTATCTAGACTTGAACATGCACTGAAAAGAATTAACATGTCAAAAATGTAACCAGGAGTGAACAAAGTAACTAAGATCACAATTAATTGTACTTAATTTAGAAAGAAAGTGTTTTTTACCTGTCAACTATGGGAAAACATCACTTTTTAGTATCAGGATGCCTTGTGTTTTTAAAAAATATTTGTTGAAGAGTAAAAGCTGTACCTGTGCCTTATTTTCATTTGCACACAGGATGTAAACACTTGAAAGTTCCACCATGAACCCACATTCTACACACGCAAGGCAGAACTTCACAAATGCTTCCCAGGACAGCTCTTTTTCAACTATTTCCTATTTGTCAGTTTGGCCACCAACCCGCAAGTCTCCTAGGCTAGAAATCTCGGCAGAGTTATTTTCTCTTTTCTTGCCTTCCTCCTTCCCTGTTTCTTGTTTGTTTGGTGAAGATAATAATAGTCTGGCCCCCCACCTCCTTTGTTGGCTCTAGGGTGGTCCTCCCACCCCATCCCCTCCAGAGGTTAATATGAATCTACATATCGTATCTAGCTGCTCTGGAAGCCCAGTAGGTGGAAGCACCACTCAAGTCCTCTACCAATGTTACCATAACAAACTTGGTTATTTCTTTCTTTGACTTTTTAAAGCACAGTTTCTGGAGTAAGAAAAACTGTTCCTACTGCATGATTGTGGGCAAACTCATATTTTCATAAGTGGGGAAAACAGCAGCCTCTACCCTTGCAGCGTTGTTGGGAGGCTTAAGTGAAGTTCTCAGTCATGCAGCAGGCTCAGTAAATGCCAGCTGTTGCTACCATTACTATCATCTCCTGTCTATTCTCTTCTCACATCATCCAGCCCTCAGCCACACCCACTTCACACTAGGTTACCACATGTGTCCCACAAGCAGATACTCATGACTAAACACCATCTTTCCCTTGGAGTACTGGATACTGGATACACAAACACAAGGAACAGCCTTTACTCTTAAGGAGGGTAAGTCTAGTGCCCCAGACAGACATATACAGATAATTAAAAGCAAAAATGCAGTAAGTTAGTACCTGGTGGGGCTTCTGTGGTTCAATAACTAACATTTCTTCTTTCTTATCAAAGGTCAGAAACAACAGAGAGTGATATGGCTTGGCTGTGTCCCCACCTGAATCTCATCTTGAATTGTAGCTCCCATAATTCCCACGTGTTGTGGGAGGGACCTAGTGGGAGATAATTGAATTATGGGTGCGGTTTCCCTCATACTGTTCTCACGGTAGTGAATAAGTCTCATGAGATCTGATGGTTTTATAAGGGGTTTCCCCTTTTACTCTTCCATTTGCTCTTGACTGCCACCATGTAAGACATGACTTTGCTCCTCATTCGCCTTCCACCATGATTGTGAAGCCTCCTCAGCTGTGTGGAACTGTGAGTTCATTAAGCCTCTTTCAGTCTTGGGAATGTCTTTATTATCAGTGTGAGAAGAGACTAATACAGAGAGGTATATAATGGAATCAGGCAGATGGCAAGCAAAATATCTCCTTTGTTACTAATAAAGCTGATATTGAAGAAAGTGGCTTAGTATGAGAGTTCAAAGGGCTGAATGGCACATCCTTACTCACAGGGACTTAAGCTGCTAATGTCACTAGCAGTGCTGAACAACCACATCCACCTGCATGAGGCCCGCCCTGTAGAATGAAGGGCGGGAAGGAGTCAAGGAGTACCAGCTCCCAAAGAGAGGACAGAGGGAAGAACTGAGCATCACAAAGGAACACATTAGATACCTGAGTCCACCTCCTGGGAGGGGCAAGTCAGGGACTAGCATCATGCAGCAAGGCAGGGAGAGCTTCTCTTCTGCCCAACCATTAGAGATTCAGAGTATTGTAGTAGCAGCAGAAGTGAGTATACAACCCAGATTGTGGTGGGAGCTGGGGGAAACCAGAGAAGGAACTCCTGGGGGAGTCTCAAAGGATAAACAAACGTTAGGAAAATAAAGTTAGAGAAAAGGGGAAAGATGTTCCAGGCAGAGGGAAAAGCATCAGTGAAGGAATGGATCTGAGGCATGGTGTGGTGTATGCTGGAGCAACAGGTGCTTTGACATTTCTGGGGTTTTACTAAAAGTTCAGCCTGGGAGTGGCAAAGCATGAGGCTGGGGAGGTAGGCAGGAAAGGGATGGGCTGCGGAGCACATAGAGTGGCATGTTAGAGAGTCTGGGCTTTATCACAGGTGATGGGAACCAGTGCCAGTGTCAGCTTTTTTTTTTTTTTTTTTAATTAAGATTTGAGGTTTCACCACATTGCCCAAGTTGGAGTGCAGTGGCTAGTCACAGGCATCATCACAGCTCACTGCAGCCTCAAACTCCTTGGCTTAAGTGATCCTCCCACCTCAGGCTCCTGAGTAGCTAGGATGACAGGTGCATGCCACTGTGCCTAACTCAGTGAAAGCTTTTACCCAGAGACTGTGTTTTAGACACACTGCTCTGGTGGCTGCTAAGGATAGGCTGGGGGGAGAATATCAAGTTAGCTTGAAGGATATTCTAGTACTGCTAGCAAGAGATGACAGGGGCCTGAACCAGGATGCTGGTATCAGGGAGCAACAAGACAGGAGGGATTTGAGGTATGACTGACAGAACTTAGGAAATGCTTTATTGCTGTCTGAGGCTTTCTGGCTCCAAGATGTCCTCTTTCCAACCCATTCTGAATCCCCCACGGCCTGCCTAAGGTCCTGCTATAGGTCAGCCACTATGCTATGTGCTTGACCTACATGTTCATCCTCAGACTAACCTCATGAGACAGGCTAACCTCATTAATAACTCCTGTCTGGCAGAGGAGGAAACAGGTTTGGAAAAGGGAAATCTAAGAAGACCTAGTGAATAGAAGATTGGGTTGTAATTCATATCTAGGTAGTCTGACTCCAAAACCCGTGCAACTAATAAACACAAACCCTCCCTTTTCTACACACATCCATTATGGCCCTACTCCTCTACTACTTTCCCCTATCACTTGAGTTCCAAAGTGTTCTTCTGGGACTCCTCTGCCTCACCTTACCCCTTCCTCCTCTTCATAGCTGCCTCTTAGCCATTGCTTAATCTGATGCTTTTCCTTTGAGTAGCTCCAACCTGCACAAGTACTTTAGCTCAACTACTTTAGTAGAATTACTTTAATAACACAAAAATAGATTTATTTTGTCAATAGGAAATATATGTACAAGGTACAAGACATAAATAATGTAACTGGAAATATAGTAAAAAAAAGTAAATCCTCTCCAAGATCCTTTCTCCAGAGGCAACTACTGTTATCAGTTTATGAAATACATCTGGAAAGATGTACAAGAAACATACCAGAATAAATAACTGCAAGCTCTTTAGGCTGCCCATAGAAAGGCTTCTCCAACTTCTACCTTCACCACTTTTTTCCTCCTCTGGATTCCTCCTATTATCCACAGTGCAGTGCCCCAGAATTCAGCACACAATTAACCTCAAATTGTTTCATAAATATAAGCCATGTCTCCTTAACAGCCATGGCTCTTACATACTAATCTGAGCATTAGACACACAGTAAGTGTTCAATAAATACCTGCTGATCAATTAAGCTTCCTTGAGTTAACCCTACACTTGCTTAAATGGCGTATTTCATGCAAACCTTTAGCTGAACCCATTCAAACAGCCTTTACAATGATTACTTTTGCAGTAGCTATATACTTAATTGGTCATCACTCTCTTTTTAGAACTCTAACTGTACAAGCAGTTGAAAGAGTGATTTTTTAATGGATGCTGATGTTATAGTGAATACAGTCATTCAGAAGTCTAACACATTCAAGTATCACAGAGCTGGTCATGCAACACAAATTCCAATGCCACTCAGAATTCTGGTCATAAACGATGAGAAAAAGGGAGTAAAAATCCCTCCTGTATTACCCGAAGAACAGTATTATTTCTGCCATTTTAATCTGTTTACACTAGGCTATATACTCTGTTGGGCTAAACTTTAAATATTGGCCTTATTATATTCATGATATTCCATTAAAAGGCAAGCACCGGATGCATTTAATTTACTCTTCAGGGGTATGATTCTCAGATAATCTGTCAGAGAAGGACCAAATGCTTCTTTCACTGTGATGCAATGATATTTCTATTTAATAGTGTTCTAGAATTATATTTTCCTCCCCAAATTTGGGATCTCTTATGCTAAATTCTCTGCTTTTGTTCTCTTGACAGTTTTCAGTCAGTTTAAATACCTAGAGTTCTGCTTTCAAGGTAATAGTTTTTTGATTTTTATTTTTAATGACAGCAAAAGTTCTATGAAAGAGTTCATGTATATGGCTTGCTCTGTGTATTTTACAAGCCCAAAGAAAATTACATTTCAGAGAAGGTACATATCCAATTACTAGGAAATGAGTTACAACAAAGTGGCCACAGAAGCAGTGTAATAAAGACAACCTCAATTAAAAAGTCTCCCTAACAAAGCAAAAAAGAGACACAATGCAATGCACATTAATAGCTTACTCAATACCTAAACACAGAGTGGGTGACAAAAAAGGAAACGTCTCTCTGGTACAAGTTAATGAACCATTCTACTTAATAAGAGGAGGTCTAGAAAGGGGTAAGGGTCTTTTCTGTAATCAATAGAAAGGAGCAGTTAGAATTCAAGAAAGAAAACAATACAGTAATCTTGTGAAATATTATTTTAGACAATACTTGTTATTTTAAATAGTTTTAAAGAAACACCATGAGATAAAAGAAGTTAAAGCAAGCATATGTATTGTGCCATATACACCGTACTGATGACAGACTGAGCTCCTACCTTCACGGGACCTTTGGAAGATGGACATATAAGTCACTGCAGTGTTGGGACTTCCAGGATAGAGTTTGTAACATTGCTTGAAGCATAGAGAGGAGATCTAATAGCCTGGAGAAAAGGAGTAGAGCAGATGAGGGTTCTAGGCATCAGCAAAGATATGGTGCCTTGACAGGGACTGGCCCACCTGGAGTGTGAATGTGATCTAGTAAGGCTTAAGTTTGCTTGCAGTGTATGTGTGTATGTCTGTGTGTGCATGCACGCACATGTGCACATGCAGCAGGGAGAGTGGAATTAAGGTGAAAGAGTAGTGGATTTCTAAGACCTTGTCAAAGAATCTGAACTTCATCCCAAAAGTCATGAACTTCAGAAAGATTTTAAGCCAGAGAAGAGGCATGATAATATCTATATTAAAAAGACAATCAGGTAGCAAGTGTGGAGGATGCATGGGAGAGGGCAAAGGGAGAGGAGGGAAGATCCGCTAGGAGGTGGAGGCAATCATTCCTGCTGTAGGTGATGAGGAACTGAAAAGGAGCAGGGCTCATCATGGGTGGAAAGAAAGTGCAGATCCAAGGAATACGCATTCATATTCCTTGATCCAGAGGATCAACAGGGCAACTGACACTGATGGGTGTCAGGAGAGGAAGAAAGAAGAGTCCAGGATGATGCCCAAACTTGATGCTTCGGTGACTGGTGAAAGGTGGAACACTCATTCACAGAACAAGAGATAAGCAAGGAGAAGCAGCTAAAACAACACCACAGATATGTAAAATTAAGAGTATCAACTTTAAACAAGAGCCATGGGTTGGGTGATATTATGCCTACTAGACATTAAAATATATTACAAATCCATAGTAATGAAAACCATGTGTGTGGGGTGGGGAGAGGGAAATGAGGAGTTAGTATTGATGATTGCACAACACTGTGACTGTAACAGATGTCACTAAATTATACACTTAAAAATGGTTCAAATGGTAAAAATAAGAAAAAGGGAAGGAAAAAAACACAAGTGACAAAGGTATGAGAAGGTACCCATGTGTCAATAAAAAAGAATAGATAGACCTAAAGCAGATCCCAGAATAAAAAGAATGTAGTAGATGACAATAAAAGGATATATTTATATCAAAGATATAGATGGTGAAATTGACTAACTACTCCAAAATATCAATTTACATACATCACACAAACATCAAAATAAACTTTAGTTTGATAAGCATAACATGTAAACCAAAAGAACATAAAATATCTAGAAAAACATTTAGGTGAACATATCATCTTTTGATGAGGAAACATTTTCAAAGTATTAAAGCAATAGAAGAAATTATTAAAAAACAGATCTTTGTAATTAAAAAAGCTAATGTTAAAAATTCAAATGTAATCAGAATTGTAAAGAATTTTATATAACTAAGAAAAATGTTAATATTATTCTATAAAGAACACATGTGGATCAGTAAAAAGATCACTAACATGCAAATGGAAAAAAAATGGACAAAAGATGTGAAGAAACAGTGGGGTAAAGAATCAACACAAATAACAAATAAACACATGAAAAACTCTTTAGTATCACAAGTAATCACAGAATTGTGAAATAGAACACTGAGATGTGGTTTTCATCTATTAAGTGTTCCCAAGCACTCTGCAGAATGCGTACACCTACAGGTGGCAGGAAAGAGGTCAACAGAGTATCACTTTCCCAGAGAGCTTAAGAACCTTAAAAAATGTTTCTTTTCTCTCACCCATTAATTACACTGGAATGATTTATCCTAAAGAAACACAGCCAAGATTTTTCCATATCATTTTTCTTCTTACTTAAAAATAAAAGCACTTGTTGATCCCTTCCTCCCATTATTCCTCTAGATAATTCCTCCATTTCATTCAAGTCTCAGCCTGTCTCTGAACCTTGATTGCACTGCTATCTCTCTTGTACACTGCCATAGCATCCTGAAGTCCTCTTCATGCATCTTATTATGCTTGTTCTGACAATAGTTTGTCTTTCTCTTGTCTAGATGTCTTATCTAGGCAGTAAGCTCCATGAAGGTCTTCTGCTCTATTACAATATACCCATCAATTAACAGAGCCCTTACTACAAAGTACTTGTTGAATGAAGGGATGCATTAATGATTAGTATGAAGTAGGGCTGAAATCATTTTTACTTTTCTTTTTTCCCTAAGATTCCATGACAATTTTATGGGACTTTTCTATTAAGAATAACAGCAATGGAAGCCATTCAAAACAGCATCCTTTCATACAGTTCACCCACTGAACTAAAAGTCAATACTCTAAACTGTGAAATAGTTACTATGTAGGTAAAACTAATAAAACTATCTATTTAATGCTACAAAGAGAATAAAATACCTAGGAATACATCTAACAAGGGATATGAGGAGCCTCTTCAAAAAGAACTACAAACCACTGCCCAAGGAAATAAGAGAGGACACAAACAAATGGAAAAACATTCCATCCTCATGGACAGGAAGAATCAATATCGTGAAAATGGCCATACAGCCCAAAGCAATTCATAGATTCAATGCTATTCCCATCAAACTACCATTGACATTCTTCACAGAATTAGAAAAAACTATTTTAAATTTCATATGAAATCAAAGAAGACCCTGTATAGCCAAGGCAATCCTAAGCAAAAAGAACAAAGCTGGAGGCATCATGCTACCTGATTTCAAACTATACTACAAGGCTACAGTAACCAAAACAGCATGGTACTGTTACCAAAACAGACATATAGACCAATGGAGCAGAACAGATACTTCAGAAATAACACCACACATCTACAGTCATCTGATCTTCTACAAATCTGATAAAAACAAGCAAAAGGGAAAGGATCTCCTATTCAGTAAATGATGTTGGGAAAACTGGCTAGCCATATGCGGAAAACTGAAACTGGACCCCTTCCTCACACCTTATATAAAAATTAACTCAAGGTGGATAAAAGACTTAAATGTAAAACCAAAACCATAAAAACCCTAGAAGAAAACCTAGGCAATACCAATCACGACACAGGCATAGGCAAAGACTTCATGACAAAAACACCAAAAGCAACTGCAACAAAAGCCAAAATTGGCAAGTGGGATCTAATTAAACCAAAGAGCTTCTGCACAGCAAAAGAAACTAGCATCAGAGTGAACAAGCAACCTACAGATGGGAGAAAATTCTTGCAATCTACCCATCTGACAAAGGTCTAATATCTAGAATTTACAAGCAACTTAAATGTATTTACAAGAAAAAGACAACCCCATCAAAAAGTGGGCAAAGGATATGAACAGACACTTCTCAAAAGAAGACATTTACATGGCCAAGAAACATAAAAATGCTCAACATCACTGATCATCAGAGAAAGGCAAATCAAAACTGCAATAAGATACCAAGTCAGGAAACAACAGATGCTGGTGGGGCTGTGGAGAAATAGAAAGGCTTTTACACTGTTGGTGGGAATGTAAATTAGTTCAACCATTGTGGAAGACAGTATGGCGATTCCTCAAGGATCTAGAATCAGAAATACCATTTGACCCAGCAATACCATTACTGGGTATATACCCAAAGGAATATAAATCATTCTACCATAAAGACACATGCACACGTATGCTTATTGCAGCACTATTTACAATACCAAAGACATGGAACCAACCCACATGCTGATCAATGATAGACTGGATAAAGAAAATGTAGTATATATACACCACAGAATACTATGCAGCCATAAAAAGGAAGGAGATCATGCCCTTTGCAGGGACAGGGATGAAGCCGGAAGCCACCATCCTCAGCAAACTAACACAATAACAGAAAACCAAACACCACATGCTCTCACTCAAAAGTGGGAGTTGAATGTTGAGAACACATGGACACAGAGAGGGGAAGAACATACACCAGGACCTATTGGTGGGTGGTGGCTGAGGGGAGGGAACTTGGAGGATGGGTCAATAGGTGCAGCAAACCACCATGGCACACAGATACCTGTGTAACAAACCTGCATGTTCTGCCCATGTATCCCTTTTTTTTTTTTTTTAAGAAGAAATAAAGGAATAAAAAGAAAATAATTACTACCACTTAAGTTTGAACAAACAAACAAAAATCTATTTAAGATTTTTAAAAAATGTTCTTTAGTAGGGAAAAAATAAAAACAAACTCAGCCACCTTTCAACTTGCAAACTGGCTCCCCATGCATAAAGCTGTCCATGTTATGTTCACCCTTCTACTCTGTAACCTTCTACTCTGTCCCCAAAGTCTACATGCTCTTAGAGACTTCCAAAATTAGAAGCTTCAAGTCTTCTAAGCTGTAGCTGTTTCTCTGAGAGCTTCCCATAATTGGCCCTTAGATAGTGAGATCTAAGGAATTATTTATTATTACTGCTGATTTACACACTTATTTTGACAGGTTAAAACATACCATGTAAGTAAGCAACATGAATAAAACGTTGCTTACATTCAGTCTCTAATGTATGATTTAAAATTACAAACACAATCCTTCTTGTCTGAGTAGCAGTGATAGACCTTGTGATTTAACTGTCTGCACCAATCACTGACTAAAAAAAAAAAAAAAAAAAAAAAAAAAAGATGTGGAAAACCTGTGCTGGGCTATTTAGAGACGCTTAATGTCCTTGGTCTCTCCTAGCACTTCAAATAACACTTCTTTTTAAAAGAGGTAAGATTTTTTGCAAGTGGGGGAAAAGATGGTAGCAACTCCCTCCCTCCACATCCTTCCTGCATATTCCTCTTTTACAAAGTTGGATGTTGGTGAAAGTCTTCATAATTCAACCATTCCTAGAATTATTTTCAATGCCCTGTAATGCTGCGTACTGAAAACCCATCTTTTGCTAGAACAAGCTTCCATCAGTTTTAAAATGTTACATGTTACTGTTTTCCTGAATAATAAAAAAGAAATTACTAGTGTCATTAAACGTACATTTGAAATGATACACTATCTGGATGTTAAAAAATATAAGAAAGGCAGGACTATTCTAATTATGCATAGTACTGAATGTTAGTCAAAGGTCCATCTTGCCTGGGAGAGGTTATTAACAATTGTTTAAAAGAAATAGAAGAAATACGCATTTCCATAATAGTGTCTATTCCAATAATGCTGTTAATAGTCTAAAAGGACATCTTTTCAGAATTCCCTGTTAATATCTTTTGAATATTCTCAGTGAACTAGTCCATAAAATCTCAGTGCTCTCCAACATAACTGGAATGTCTCCTGGGACACATGGGTTTCACAGCATATGCACACAGTAGGGAGAATGGAATGAGGTTGCTCATAATGCTTTTTTACATGAATAATTGATAAACAGAATTAGACACAGCTCCCCAAGGAATCAGATGTAGCAAATTACAGGTAATAAAAACTTAAAAAAATATCCTAACCCCTGTCTAAAATTTTATTTGTTTAAACTCGAGCTATCTAATGAAGAGTGTCTTTAAGGCTGTTAATTCAAGGTGATGGTAAAGTTTACCACACTAGAATTATATTTTGTTAGTTCACTTTTAAGTTCTATTAGGATATTTTCATTTGTATCTTATTTTCTTAGCTCGGGCCTAGGTAGAAAATTAAAACAGTATGTCAGGAAGAAAAAGAGAAGAGGCCGGGCGCGGTGGCTCACGCTTGTAATCCCAGCACTTTGGGAGGCCGAGGCGGGTGGATCACGAGGTCAGGAGATCGAGACCATCCTGGCTAACACGGTGAAACCCCGTCTCTACTAAAAATACAAAAAAATTAGCCGGGCGTGATGGCGGGCGCCTGTAGTCCCAGCTACTCGGGAGGCTGAGGCAGGAGAATGGCGTGAACCCGGGAGGCGGAGCTTGCAGTGAGCCGAGATCGCGCCACTGCACTCCCGCCTGGGCCACAGAGCGAGACTTCGTCTCAAAAAAAAAAAAAAAAGAAAAGAAAAAGAGAAGAATATAGATGAATATGTTTATGCAACCAGACTAATTTTGTGGTCATCTATGATGAAAATACATGAAATTAGGTTATATTTATGTTTAAATTATATGTATATACTTAAAAATTATATGCATATACTTTTTTTATTATACTTTAAGTTCTGGGATACATGTGCAGAACGTGCAGTTTTGTTACATAGGTATACATGTGCCATGGTGGTTTGCTGCACCCATCAACCCATCACTTACATTTTAAAATCCACAAACTAAAGTTTATATTTACTTTTTCTTTGAATGCCCTCAAGTAAATTTAGTTGTGGTTGACTCCCTCTACTGGCAAAAAATGATATTTTTTGAAAAAAAAATTTTTGTCAAGATGTTGACATGAAAGAAACATAATTTGTAAGCTATCAGATATATTCTCTCTGATAAATATTACCATGTGACATGATTTTTACAACCAGAGGAAATTAATATAAAAGAAAAGACAGTAGACCATCATGAATTAGAAAAAAAATGAAAAATAAGATAAAAGCTCCCACAGCATTTACTATACAGCAAAGAAAAAGAAATACTCAAAATAAGGCATTTTGAAACAAATTTCAGTGCTTATCCAAGTAGTCGTTCAGCTTATTCAAGGACATATAACTTTTTAAATGAATGAAAAACAACATCTTAGGATGTGGTCCGAGATCTGTGAGAAGAAAAATGTTTTTGCTCAGTGTGTTTTTATCAGTAACTTCAAAGAAAACTTCAAAAGCACTCTTATGAAAAGGGAACACTCATGTACTGTTGGGTTAACAGACTCAGAATTCAAAAATGATCTCAACAGAGTGGCATATGGATTGACTAAAGAGAATCCCTTATCCATGGGTTCCAAACCAAAAACTCAAAGTTGTTTTTCATCCTTTTCGTGGCAAAACCTGATCTGAGCTGGCAAGAGGTTGTGAAGTCTGTATTTGTCCTACTTAGAGTGAATATTTTTCTGTTTCGCTGCATTCATGTTAACAGTTTGATGACAGGGAGTTGTTCCTAGGGTTGGGCGGGGGGTAGCCTATGTATGTAACATACAGTGAACATTGGGGAAAGGGTACTGTGTTACCTTTCAAAGGCTGATAGTACAAGACAACACATGTGCCTTAAGGATTTCTGATAAGAGATTGTGAACATATAAAAACATGAAACTAAAAAAAGTAAATGTCAGTACTCACCTAACAATTTAGCAGCACAAGTGCAGGAGCAAAAGACTCAGATGAACAGAATATTTAATAAAAGGGGATCCGTTTATAGGAAGTTTATAGGAAGCTGCTATTTTTTGAACATCTACTATTTACCTAGACCTTTGCTAGTTATGTATTTTGTAGAATATCCCTTAACTGGGATTTGTCTGATATTTTTCTCATGATTAGACTGGAATTATATGTTATTAGGAAGGAAACTAAGGAAACGCCATTCTCATCACATCACATCAAGGATGCTTACTATAAACCTGACCTTTCACTGCGGTGATCACCTGGCTGAGGCAATGGTTGCCAGGTTGCTCTGCAGTAAAGTTCCTCTTTTTTTCCGCTTTCATACTATATTCATTGGAAAGGAGCTACTATGAGTAACCCACACATAAGAAATGAGGACTTATGTTCTACCTCTCCAGAGTGTTTTTAAAAGTAGAAGAGGGCTGAATTACATCTTGAAAGAAGAGAAATGGTTCAATAAAATAAACAAAATGCACTCTGCCCTTTGGGAGATTATGAACTACCTTTGGTAACTCTTACAATAATAAATAGTCTCTTAAAAAAAGTAAGTGGAGCTTCATTGTCTAAACCATTTTCAACTGAGAAGTACTCTATGGTTATCCTTTTTATGGGAAACAAGCAGGTCAGCCATTGTGCTTCTTTCACATCTTGAAAATGTCTTATTCTTGAGGTAAGTTAATATTTATTTGCTAAAATATTTGAATCTGGTATTTACCAACTCGATTGATTCGCTTCAAATCTTTGTATTAACTTTCTCACTTCCATAAACAAAATGCAGGAAACCAATGCACTTTCCTTGAGAATTTACTGTTGCTATAACCCCTGAGTTAATGACCTTAAATGCAAAGAAGAAATTCAACTCCCCCGCCCATCATGCACTTTGCAAGACCTTTATGATTAAAGAGAATCTTAACATAAATAACGCAAGATCGATAACATAGTAAGCCAAATTGCATTTAAAATATTCATGCAATTCTTTAAAAAAATACAACCACATATTGCTATTCAGGCTAAGGCCTCTTAGGGGGAAGAGATACAATATATGAATGAGTTTGAATATCTCTGAAATGCTCTTATAGAGGAATCTTCCACAGGCTTCTGCCTTTCTGGATCACTTCACATAGTATATGATAGTAGTACAAAGCATAGTGTTTCTAAAAATACTAGATAATATGGTATGTTTGGCTCGGATATGGTAGATTTGTCTTCAGGCAATCTGTTGTGACTTTATAGAGAATATCTTTTCCTTCATTCTTCATATATGGTGATATAATTTACCAGAGCAATATAGGAATAGCTTTTGGTATTGATTTAGAGCTCAGATGCATAACCTGATTTAGAGCTTGCTTGCTCAGATTCTTGCTATTAGAAAAGTCTTTTCAAAATGTTTGGTTAAAAAATCTACTTAATACCAAAATAATGAGACTATGGGATTTTAATAAAGGGTATCCCTAAAAGCATCCATTTAAAAAGGAAAAACAAACTTCTTAAAAATGAATTCGTAATTGATGCATGTCAGTTGTCATTAGTAAATACATGTCTCTGGGAAATATAATTTTGTAAATTTATACCAAAAATTAAATACTTTTTAAAAATTTATGAGCATAATTAAATCATCAAGAAAGTTTTCTGAACATGATCAATTTTATCTCACCATAGATCACAAAAGGTTTTGACATCAAGAAAGTTAAATTTCGCCTAAGCCATGACATATATCAATAAAGCAAAATTTACTGTGCTCTTAGATATTAAAAAGCCTAAAATACGACAGGTATAACATACATTTATACTCAGCTTTGGGATTTTTTCTTGGTAGAATAATTGAGTGCACAAAGATCCAATCCTTGGTAAATTTATGTGTCTTATAAAGGAAATAACTGTAAATCCAAGGGCATGAGTGCACAAATAATGGATAAACTAAAAATCTACCTACCAACAATATTCTTTAGGGACTCAAAATTGGCCTGTCTGGGTCTGCCACAATTAGATCTCCATGAGAAAGTAGGATTAATAATACTGCTAAGAACACCCAAACAATTACTTGCCAAGCTGCGTGAACACTATGGGTCATAGATCCTAAATGAGTAAATCAAATCTAGATCATTTAGTTGGTAGGAAAAGAATCTCAAATGATTTAGGACTCTCATCACTAAAAAGTATATATTCATGCAAAACTACCACATGTGAAAAATAAACTGAATTTAGCTATCCAAGAACTATAGTTTACTTTTTATGTAGTGACAAGTTGTAGAAAAGTGACATTTTTAAGAAACATGGGTGCTATCAAATCTTAAAATATAATACAATCATATACGTTTCTTAACATTCAATGAAATGCATTGTTTCCAAGAAGTTTGAATTCTGATCACAATTTATACTTCCAGATTTTAAGTTAAGCTTGGTATTTACCAAGTGGAAAATATTTTATATTAGTAAATCATTATACAAAAGTATGGTACTTTTGGTCAAAGGTAATGGATATAATTTATGCATAAAAACTAATATTCTCAAGACTCATAAGAATTGGGAAAATGGAAAAACCCTGATTTTCAGCATGAAACAAGTTAGGATGTATATATAGGAATGTTAAATGACTTGTGGAGCCAGGTAGTATGTTCACATGGCTCAGGTTTTCTGCTTCCTCTGAAATATCTTTCAATTTTGAGCTTCATTTTCAGGGAATTGAAGATGTTAGTGCATCTTTGTATAGATTTTAGTGAATCTCACACACACACACATCTATATTAAATTTCATAATTTTTGGCATAAACATTAAATGAAGTCAAACATAAGCAAACGGAGAATATGCAGATGAAACACAGTGAGCAAGAATAGTGTTTGTGGCTGGAACTTTATAGAATTGAGGTCAAATTATAGGCTCGTCCTTTGCCACTACGTGACCTGGGGTGAATCACTTTCTTCCTAAATCACAGCTTCCTTATCTATAAAATGTTTGTCTTATAAACTGTTAGGATTAAATTGAGACAATAACATTTGGAAAGGGCTTGGCCCAAGGCTCAGCACTTATTTTGAATTCCTAGTACTTATCACTATGTAGAATAATGAGTTTTGCTTGCGTGTCTTCACTTCTAGGCGGTGAACTCATTGAGGGCAGCGGCTACATCTTTTTCATCTCTATATTCCTAGGACTATATCAGCCGATGATTAAGTCTAGAACAAATGGTGTCTAAAGCATGATGAGTGAACATTACATACTCAAAAAATTGAAACTTTCATTACCACTTCTCTTATCCTTGTTATAAACTTTTGAGCCAGAAAAGGTAGAAAATAGACCAGCAGACTATTTTTCTTCCACTAAAATAACCTAGTATCCTTCCATCAAAAATGTCATTTATTAATTTTTGTCTTTATGACAGTCAACCTTCTACTTTCTCAAAGTAGAAGACGGGGAGACAGTAAACTTGTTTACTCAGAGCCAAAGCAGAAGGTACTTAAGAAATAGAGCATTTCTTATGATTCAAATGTCTAGCCAGTGATTTTCTTCCTCAACATTTGTTTATTGATCACCTATTATGTGCCAGGTAGTGTGTAAGGTATTAAGAATAGTGATAAGTACAACAATCTCTACTCAAGGAATTTAAAATTTAAGAATGACTGCACTCAGCTAGACTAAGCTCTGCCTGAGAGTCACCAGGGTGCTTGTCAAAAATGCAGCTTCTTGGGGTCCCCCTCAGAACAGTAGAAGCAGAATCTGCAGCAGTAGGGACCAAAAGTCAAGATATTTATCTCTTGAACCCCCATTCTTGGTGCCGCTGCTCATGCTGTGCAGCTTATCTGAAATATCCTCCACTGTCCATCACCCTCCAGACGCATCCTTCGTTACTCGACTTCAGTGCTACCTCTTCAAGGAAATTTTACCAACCATTCCTTCTCTCTCATAGAGTTAATTCCTTCTTTCTCAGACTGTTCACTTTATACCTGTTTTTGTTGATCAGAAACTTATCATGTTGTTGTACATCTGCTTCCCTTACTGGCCTAGCAGCTCTGTCAACAGACACTAGGTCCTTTTCACCTCAGTATCTAATACCTAGCACATAGCCTGTATGCAGTGGATGGTCAGCAAACATTTACTAAATTATAAATGGAAACATTTTAAAAGCTCCTTGATAGACAAAGTTGGGAATTTCTTTAGAGACAGGCAACGGTAAAAAAATTCATTTAAATTCACCCTATTGCTCACTTTGTGACCTAACACAGTCAAATTCCCCACACTGAAGGATTGTTTTAACAAGACATATCAATTCATTATTATTTTAAAATTTCTTACCAGATGTCTTACTTTGTAATTTCGAAGTCCACAACTTGGTATTCTAAACCGATGTGAAACGTTATCTCTGTTTTACTTTTTAAATCCACCCATGATTTCAGTTGGGTCTGATTTAAACCTACTGAGGACTTTTTTTAGAAAATGAAACTACAATTCGCAACTTAAGGAGTTGGTATATTTAGGATATATTTGAAGTAAAAATTTTCTATTTACATTTTTTACTTCATTGAAAATGATGATTTAACTTTTGAAACACTCTAAGCACAAAAGACTATAAGAATTAATGGAAATGCAGAAAAGATCAGTGAAAAATATAAACTGGCATAATGATCAATGTCGTTGCCAGATATGTCTTTTAAGTCTTTCACTTTCTATTCTGCTACTATAAAAGTTTGTGCCAGAATCTATTTAAAATAAATACATTGCATAATCTCAATTTGTTTGTAATTATACTAAATAGCCTCTTTAAGGAGATCAGCACAAAATGTTTACTCCCTTTATAGTTTTTGGATATCAAAACATAACTATTAAATAATCATGGCATTTTCATGCACAGTTTACAATGAACATTACCTTCTTCAGTATGCTACAAGAAAATTATGTGTCATTGTCTTATTTGATGAGTACTTATTATGATGACCTCTTCAAAAGCATTATCCATTCTGTACATTTGGTGAATTCTGTTCAAATATTCCAGGTAGTCAAGCCAGAAAATGGGGAGTCAGCCTTGATTCATCCTCACTATCTATCCAATCCATCCATCCAATCCACCCCCCTACCAACTCACCCATTCATCCATTCAATCCACCCATCCATCCATCAATCCATCTATCCATCCATCCAATCCAATCCAATCCAATACAATCCATTTATACATCCATCCAACCCATCAGTCAAATCAAGGTTCTATAAATTGTACTCCATAATGCTCTCTTACAACTCCCTTCTCCTTCCTATGCCCACTTCCACGGCTCTAGTGTAGGCTTTCATGTCTGCTTTGTCTCTTCCTTCTTCATTGACGGCCAGGGATCCTTCTAACTTCTCAGCTGAAAAATCTTCAACTATTTTCTACTGCCAAGGGCATAAACATTTAAACTCTTCAGCAAGGTGTACAGGGTCTTTCATGACCTGCCTCCCAGGTTAACTTTATATTTGGCCCTGCCCCCTTGGACAGTACTTGCTATACTACTTGTGCTTTCTGGAGCCTGTCACATGGTCCTGCTCTCCCCAGACAGTGCTCATGCTGCCCTGTCCCTACAACCTTGTGAGGAGAAGTTCCTCACTTATTGGATGAACAAATTCCTATTTTAGCCACCAGATCTGAACTTAAGGATAATTCTGCCACAGCAATGAATTGTAGCTTGATGTGTGTGTGTGTGTGTGTGTGAGAGAGAGAGAGAGAGAGAAAGAGAGAGAGAGAGAACTGTCTGTCTCCCCTCTAGATTAAACACTGTGGGCAGGAGCATTTCTTTTCATCTTTGTTGCTCCTGTACCAAAAGGAGAGCCTGGCATAAGGAAGATAGCCAGTAAATACCGGCTGAATAAATCAGTGGTTGTCCACTTCACCTACACCTAAGACTGGTCTTGCTCAGACCTGTTCCAGAAACAATAAAAACATTAAAATATGTAGTAATTGGGAATACAGGAAGAGTTATAAGCAGCTTAATTAAAATACAGTGGGAGCTTTGATAAAGACATTTTAGATTTAGAAGTTTAAGAAGGGAAGAAATGGTGACTATTTGAAACCATTTAAGAGGGTTTTCCCTCAGAGGAACATTCATCAGGCCAGCTAGTCTCTAGGTACCCCTTTGACCGAAAGAAGCATCGCTCACCCAGCATGAATATTTCACTCACCTATCTATGATTCTTCTCATTGATGATGCTTTGGAGATTTATTTATATCCATTTCTGCTAAGGAAGATTTGCTGTTGGTGATATATTTAGGATAACAGGTATTCTCTTATGAAAAATGAAGTATCCTTCATTTTCTGAGGTCAATTCCCCTTAAAAAAATTATAATACGCCCTCCTAACTTTCCTCTGTAAGGAAGATCAAACGTGATAAAGTGTAACTACTTTGAGAAGCATTAAAAAAAGATTTATTATTTTTATTCCCAACGTATGTGAACACATTTAATTTGCATTTTTTCCTTAGTCAAGTTCAACTGATTTGAGCAAATAGAATTTTTAATTAGCAGGAAAGAGATTCAATTGTTTTGATGATTGGTTTCCTCACCTGACCATTTATTAGAGGCTCCTGGGGACAGACAAATGTCCAGGCCCCACTGCAGCCCAGGGAAATCAAGACCTCCAGGAGAGAAGCCCTGGGATTTCTGTGTTAAAACTTCCCCAAGGGTCCATGATAATTAGCTAGGTTGAAAACTGTTACTTTAGGTTTCTTTTTTTTTAATTTTAACAAATTTTGAAAAAAATTTTTTTTTAATTTTATTATTATTATACTTTAAGTTTTAGGGTACATGTGCACACGTACAGGTTTCTTATCCTTTAAGGATTTCCTTAAAGTGGAGGCATGGGTTAAGAATACAGACATTTGGGCCCCAATAGACTGAATTAAGATCTAGATGGTTAACATCCCCCTCCCACTCACCATGACTCTGTAGTGACAGGCACAACCAGGTGTGTCACCACAGGTGGGAGGCACTTAGGAGTGGCAGAAAAGGGAAGAAAATCGAGGTGGCAGGTGGGAGGCTTAAATTCCATGTTTTGAAACACTTTAATTTTTTGACACCCTCATCAACTCCATGGTCCCCAACTCTTAAGACAGGAAACTCAGGCTTGTCCTGAGTACTCTAGTTCAGCTATTTAAGTGGTCTCCACTCTTCATCCTTCTCACAACCAAACAGCCCAGGCAAGAAATCAATAAAATTGCTGAGAACCTGATTACTATTTATATAACTCTGCTTTTATAACAGAATATGTTCTGAGTGCCAAAAACCCTAGGCAGGAGTGATCTTTAGAAACAAAACTTATTCTTAGATGGAAAACTCTCTCTTCTGTTACCCTAGAAAGAAAAGTCCAATAAGTTATAGAACATACATATTTATAACAGCCTGTTCTTATCACAGAAGAACAACAACTTATGGCAGAAAATTATTTTTCTTGAATTTTGTAGACAGAGGGCAGTATGTACATGCCAACTGTATAAGTAAAAGCCTATATGCCAATTTTAAAGAAAATGCTTGCTTTATGACATCTTTGTGTAATGGCCCTTTTAAATCTCAAAATATTGTTTAGTCATTTATAATGGGCTTGAATTTTTGCTCACTGTAAAAAAAAAAAAAAAAAAGTCACCACATGGCCCAGGAAGGTGTTTATTTCTTTGGTTTAGAAAACGAACGCATCTGATGTCACCATAGCTTTGCAAAGGGTGTATACACAGATGCGATGACAAGCATCGTGCCAGAAAACTCAGTAGTTAAAAATAACTAATCTTGTCATGCTCTGTCATTATGTAAATCCAAGAAATGTATTGCCAAAGTGATTTCTATTAGTACCATTGAAAAAAGAATTAAAAATGTAATCTTCAGCATATCATTGTAAGATTGACTCTCTCTGTCTGCTTAGGCCTTAAAATGGTGATGCATATTGAACAGTCATTGTGTTGGTCTTTTCTTTAACTATAAATGAGATTGCACTTCAATTCAGTGTACCCAATTGATAAACAAAATTAAATTAGTGATGTTTAAAAAAATTGATTTAAATCTTACTGGTGTTCTAGAGGAAGTCTCTTTCTCATTTCTGTGTTTTGGTTAATGCAGCTATTCTTGGACTACAAGATAACAAAATCAGTAGTTCTCCTCTGTAGGAGACAATGGGGAGATGGCATATCTTGTTTCCTGGGTGTGCCAGGAAAGATGTGTTCCTGGACATAGGAACAATGATCAAATCAGTGCTGTGCAGGGTCATCACAACACAGTTTCCATGGAGATCTATCTCCAGCATTATACTTTGGAGATTGCCCTTCAATTTCCTTCAAATCCCCTAACTAGTCTCCAACTGTAGACTCTTCCCACTACATCCACACAATGGCTGGTCACTCCTCCCCAGCTGCAATGATGTCATTCATTAATGCTCAGGAATTCCTGCCACCACTAATGTCCTGCTGACTCTAAGTCACCACTGGATACATAAGTTGAGGGAGCTTCTGCTGCAGTGATTGCCAAGGTTTGCTCCACTTGTTGAGCCTAAAAACCTCCTCTAACTCCCTCATTTTACAGGCAGAAAAAGAGACAGCCAGTTTGGTTAATATTCAGGGTAATGTTTCTAACAATTTCAAAAATAATAATAATTGGAAATAAAATTAAAATTATTCTAAGCTAGTTTTAAAAAAGAAAGAAATCCAAGCTGTAGTTCTCAGAACACAGGTATTTCCATGATCAATTAAGTTTGAGAAGCAGTTGGATAACCAAAGGTAAGCAGATTTCCTTCTTGCAGAAATGTTCTCTACATGTTCTTTGTAGGCTGGGCACGGTGGCTCACGCCTGTAATCCCAGCACTTTGGGAGGCTGAGGTGGGTGGATCATCTGAGGTCAGGAGTTTGAGACCAGCCTGATCAACATAGTGAAACCCCATCTCTACTAAAAATACAAAAAATTAGCCAGGCATGGTGGCAGGCACCTGTAATCCCAGCTACTCTGGAGGCTGAGGCAGGAGAATCGCTTGAAGTCGGGAGGTGGAGGTTCCAGTGAGTCAAGATTATGCCATTGCACTCTAGCCTGGGCAAAAAGAGTGAAACTCCATCTCAGAAAATAAAATAAATATAAATAAATATTCTTTGTAAACTTATAGGAAGAGTTGTGGTACATATAAATGTTTCCTACATATTTTTGTTCTTTTCTCATAGAGCACCTTTGAGATCTAGACACCTGCAGAACAAAAGTGACTATATCACCTATTGCCCAACTAAGAAATTTTTTAGAATAAAAGGAAGTACCTTAATACTTATTACTGGGAAACAGGCAGAAGCTGGGACTGTCCTGGATGGGGTGTATGGTTACCATATAGACGCAAAAAAACAATACGAAACAAAACATTTTGAAAGCTAAAGATAATAGAAGAGCAGTCATAATTCTGTTCCTCAACTTGAAGGCTACAATATACAAGAGTGAGGGGTACTATTCTATTTTGCTCTAGAAGATAATAATAATAATGGGAAAAAATTCACATGGAAGAAGAATTTTGCACAATGTGAAAAGAACTTTTTAGCAAGAACATTTGTCTGAAAAGGGAATGGGTTCCATGGAGGAGATGAGAGATCTTCCATCCCTCCTCAGGGATAGATGTTAACCAGTGAGTGATGGTTTATAAGCTAGGAGTAAATGACTTCTAAGAGCCAACTAATTTTTAATGATTGTATCACTTGACTAATAGGAACTTATTATAAATCCCTGAGATAGTATCACATTTCAATCCAAATAAACAAGATTGTTTCAGGGGAGGACTCAAAAGTATCTTATAACTCATCTTTTTCCAATTTACCATTTGATGAAAAACTGTATAAAAAATTCACTACCAAACAAATGAAACATCATTAAATTTGAGTAACTGAGCTTCATACAAGTGAAAAAATACTGAACACTTCTGGCCATGAGGCCTTGGTCTCTAAGGAGGCCATTAGATTTATGTAAAAATTAATGCTCTGAAAATGCACAGGGGCAGTGATGCAAGAATTAAACAATTGGAATGTTCGGGCTTACGTACAATTTATAGACGGACAAAGGTTAAAGAGTGGAGGAAACCTTGGGGTCATTCTAATTAAGTTGGTTCATTTTCTCAATGGACACAGGCCTACGGATATAAAGTATTCTGCCCAATATCACACAATGAGTTTGGAGCAGGTATTAATCTGAATAGGACATGTAGAGAAAGTTAAAATTATTTTGCCTATTCTCACATACTAAAATAGCATCTATAAACAAATTAAGATTAATTTCGGACATTATAAATGCTGACTTATCTAATTTTATCAAAATAGGTAGATATAGGCATACCTTGGAGATATTGCGGATTTGGCTCTAGATCCCTACTTATTGCAAATTTTGGAATAAATCAAGTCTCAAGAATTTTGGGGTTTCCCAGTGCATATAGAAGTTATGCTTACACTACACTGTAGTCTATTAAGTGTGCAATAACATTATATCTAAAAAGCAATGTACTTACCCTAATTAAAAAATATTTCATTGCTAAACAAAAAATGCTAACCATCATCTGAGCCTTCAGCAAGTTATAATCTTTTTGCTGGTATAGGGTCTTGCCTTGATGTTAATAATTAGGATGGTGACTGCTGAAGGTTGGGATGGTTGTGGCAATTTCTTAAAATAAGACAGTAATAAAGTTTGCTGCGTCAATTGATTCTTCCTTTCAGGAAAGGTTTCTCTGTAGCATGCAATGATAGTATTTTACCCACAGTAGAACTTCTTTCAAAATTGTAGTCAATCCTCTCAAACCTTGCCACTGCCCATAAAGTTTAAGTAACATTATATATCTTTCGTTGTCATTTCAACAACGTTCACAGCATTTTCACTAGGAGTAGATTCCATCTCAAAAAACCACTTTCTTTGTTCATCCATAAGAAGCAACTCATTATCTGTTCAAGTTTTATCATGAGATTGCAGCAATTAGGTCACATCTTTAGGCTTCCCTTCTGATTCTAATTCTCTTGTTATTTCCACCATATCTGCAATTATCTCCTCTACTGAACTCTTGAACCCCTCAAAGTCATTTATGAGGGTAAAAATCAACTTCTTCCAAATTCCTGTTAATGTTGATATTTTGACCACCTCATATGAATCACAAATGTTCTGACTGCCATCTAGAATGGTGATTCCTTTCCAAAAGGTTTTCAATTTACTTTGCCCAGATCCATCAGAGGAATCACTATTGATGGCAGCTATAACCTTACAAAATATATTTCTTAAATAATAAGATCTGAAAGTCAAAATTACTCCCTGATCCATGGGCTACAGAATGGATGTTGTGTTGGCAGGCATGAAAACAACATTTATCTCCTTGTATATTTCCAATCAGAGCTCTTGCATCACGGTACATTGTCAATGAACAGTAATATTTTGAAAGGAATCTTTTTTTCTGAGCAGATCTCGACAATGATCTTAAAATATTCAGAGTAGTTTAGCATTTAGTAGGAAGAGTAGATTTAGCATAATTCTTTCTTTTTTTAATTGAGACAGAGTCTCACTCTGTCAGTGCTGGAGTGCAGTGGCAGGATCTCAGCTCACTGCAACCTCCACCTCCCAGGTTCAAGCAATTCTCATGCCTCAGCCTCCTGAGTATCTGGGATTACAGGCACATGCCACCACACCTGGCTAATTTTTGTATTTTTAGTAGAGAAAGCGTTTTATCATGTTGGCCAGGCTGGTCTTGAACTCCTGAACTCAGGTGATCCTTCCACCTCAGCCTTCCAAAGTGCTGGAATTTAGCATAATTCTTAAGGACCCTATGATTTTTTGGAATGGTAAGTAAGCATTGGCTTCAACTTAAATTCACAAGTGCATTAGCCCTTAACAAGAGAATCAACCCAATCTGTAAAACTTTGAAGCCAGTCATTGACTTCTCTCTAGCTAGGAAAGTCCCAAATGTCTTCTTCTTCTGATATAAGGCTGCTTAATCTACAATGAAAATATGTTGTTCATACTGGCCACTTTCATCAATTATCTGAGTTAGATCTTCTAGTTAACTTGCAGCTTCCACATCAGCACTTGCTGCTTCACCTTGTACTTTTACGTTATGGAGGCAGCTCCTTTCCTTAAATCTCATGAACCAACCTCTTCTAGCTTCAAACTTTCCTTCTGTAGCTTTCTTACCTCTCTCAGCTTTCACAGAATTGAAGAGGGTTAGGGCATTGCTCTGGATTAGGCTTTGATTTAAGGGAATGTTGCGGCTGGTTTGTTCTCTCCAAACCATTAAAACTTTTTCCGTATTGCAGTAAGGTTTTGCCTTCTTATAATTAGTGTGTTCATTGGTGTAGCACTTTTAATTTCTTTCAAGGAGTTTTCCTTTGCATTCACAACTTGGCTATTTGGCGAAAAAGACCTAGCTTTCAGCCTATCTTGGCTTACAACATGCCTTCCTCAATAAGCTTAATCATTTTCAGTTTTTGATTTAAAGTGAGAGACATGTAAACCCTGCATTCAGTTGAACACTTAGAGGTCATTGTAGGATTATTAATTGACCTAATTTCAATATTGTTGTGTCTCAGGGAATAGGAAGGCCCCAGGAGAGGGAGACAGACAGGGAAACAGTTGGCCAGTGGCATAATCAGAACACACACAACATTGATTAGGTTTGCTGTCTTCTATGGGTGCAGGTCATGGTGCCCCAAAACAATTAAAATAGTAAGATCAAAGATCACTAACCACAGATCACCATAACAGATATAATAATAAAGTGTAAAATATTGTGAGAATTGCCAAAATGTGACAGAGAGACACGAAGTGAACACATGCTGTTGGAAAAATGATGTTGATAGATTAGCTCAACCATCAATTAATAAAAAACACATTTTCTGTGAAGCACATAGTGAGGCCAATAAAATGAGGGATGCCTGTATGTAGCTTCTGGAATAAATCTCTAATCCTGGAAAAGACAATCAAAATACAGATAATACAGAATTAATTAATCTTTTTAGCTTTAATGTTCTTTGTTAATGAATTTCCCATTTTACAGATAAGAAGGTAAATGATATGAAGATAATACACTAAAATGGTAGAACTAGAATTCTATCCCCAGTCACGTTACTTGAAAGTACAGTAGTATTTCTATTATGCTTGCCTGTCTCCTATAACTTTATTTTGCTAAAGTTATTTTTGATATTTCATAATATTGAAGCCCTTTCATCAAATCAATAAAGCAAAACAAAACAGAAAACTCTACATCAGTGGATCCATTTGTCCTCAGGCCTTTATTCACCCTATACTGATCCACCAGAGCAACTGGCTGAACGCCCAGCCTTTGGGCAGCATTCACCAAATATTTTTTGGAAAAAAAAAAAAAAGAACAAATGAAAGAAAAAAATCAGTTGCATTTATACACATGGGAATCTTCCATCTAGGATTTTTCATTTTCTTTTCTTTCTTTCTTTTTTTTTTTTTTTTTTTGAGACAGAGTCTCGCTCTGTTGCCCAGGCTGGAGTGCAGTGGTGCGATAGCAGCTCATTGCAACCTCCACCTCCTGGGTTCAAGCAATTCTCCTGCCTCAGCCTCCCGAGTAGCTGGGACTACAGGCGTGCGCCACCATGCCCAACTAATCTTTGTATTTTTAGTAGAGATGGGGTTTCACTATGTTGGCCAGGTTGGACTCAAACTCCTGACCTCAGGTGATCCGCCCACCTTGGCCTCCCAGAGTGCTAGGATCACAGGCATGAGCCACCACGCCTGGCCTCATTTTCTCTTTGGCTTGAGAATGCATACAAGGAGTTCTGCACCCACACATGGCTTCACCATGGAGCTTTCTGAGACACTGTAAAGCAACACCATAGCAAGGTATCTACATGTAAAACAGTATGGGATGCTTCATGCCAAGAAAAAGCAGGACAAATACAGAATTAAAAATTGTCTGAGGGAGCTTCCATACAAAGAATTCAAGCATAACTACCAGATTTGGGGATCATTTTGTGAACACACGCCTGATGAACAGAGCATGGTGTTTCAATGAAACAGGTATTTCTTTGATTAGGTCAGTGGTAGAGGGAAAGATGAGTTAGGAAATAATAACCGAATAAAACACAGAAATGGTGTTTGTAGAAATGACAGGTTAGGAAAGCATCATGCCCTTGTGCCATAACATCTTGACATGACTCCTGTCCAAAATAATAGTTTGAGAGTTGAATTAGTACCCGATTACATTTAGGAGACTCTGGGAATTCACGCTTGAGTAATGAGAGAAGATAGTTTGCATGTAGGTCTGCTAAGTTGGAAATAGCTTTTTGGAAAGCCTGTTCTGGTATCCCAGAGTGAGAAGTTCCTGGCATATCTGAACAGGGCTGGCAGTCATTTCTTTACACATACCAGCATGCTTTTCAGCAAACTACCTCTGAGATACTTTCATGAGAGAGGAGCAGATGGGGTGCCACTGATACCAAAAGGGGCAGACCACTAGTGTGACTTCTTGGTTAAAGCCAGGGCAGAAGGGTTCAGTGGTGCTGAGCTGCACTGAGCATCATGCTGCATGTTTTGGCTAACTGAGGCACAGGAAATTTCACTGTATCATGGTTCCTTATTTCATCAAATACATCATAGAAGCATACAACATTTCAGCGAAAAGTCAGTCAGCTTCAGCTGTGTTTACCTTAAAAATTGACCTCCTCTTGCTTCAGTGAGGGGGCTTTGCTTATGTGATGTCCAAAATAGACTCCAGAGACAGTGCTAACAATAGTTCATCTTATGGCCTTCATCTGATGACCACGCAGTATTCTGTACCATACAATCCCTCCTTTAGAAATTACTCCATATTTCTGTGTCCTTTTGTCTTGGGCACATAAATAAAGCAACTCCCACTCAGTTGACCACATCACCATTTGCTGCTCAGTGAAAAAACCCAGGGAGTTTGGAGAACCTTTGCCTGCAGAAGTGGAAGGGACAATCTGCCTGAGGGCTAACCCGATGTCAGACATGCTAGCTCGAGGAGCAGGCTTGTCTATACCTGACTGCAGGCGACTTCTCTCAGCCTGCCCACGGGATCTTTCTCCACTTGGACACCCAAATGAAAAGCCCATCCATTACAGATTCTTTTTAAAACAAGAGAGTCTTTTAAAAATACATTAAAAAAATAGAAGTAGGCCAGGCACGATGGCTCATGCCTGTAATCCCAGCGCTTTTGGAGGCCAAGGCAGGTGGGTTACTTAAGCTCAGGAGTTCAAGACTAGCCTGGGCAACATAATGAAACCCCAGCTTTACAACAAATTAAAAACAAAAACAAAAACAGCTGGACATGGTGGTGCATTCCTGCAGTCCTAGCTACTAAGGGGGCTGAGGTAAGAGGATCACTTGGGCCCAGGGAGGTCAAGGTTGCAGTGAGTCATGATCACGCCACGGCACTCCAGTCTGGGCAACAGAGTAAGAGCCTGTCTCAAAAAAACACAAAAATCAAAAACAAACAAAAATAAAAGTAATACATGAACATTACATAATGTAATGATAAACACTAACAAAATTTTAAGAATACATCATCTAGAGCTAATGTTGATATTAACTTTACAGTTGTCTGTTGTTTTATATATAAATTTACATATTTTAGACCATATGTATACATATACATAAAATAAGTAGGTATATATACTGCTTTTACAAAATGAGATTTTTTTTTCACTTGGTATATTATGAATATCTTTTAAAATAATTAAATCATGTGTGTGTGTATGTACATGTGAAAATTCACAGAATCAAATATTAGAGCTAGAAATGATGTAAGCGATCATCTATTCCAGCGTTTCTCAAACTTTTGACTACACCTAAACTAAAAAATAAATTTTACATTGCACTCCAGTACACACATTTATATTAATCATACACACTCAAACACACACAGTTTCATATAACAATACTTACTCTTACCATGTAAGAAATACTTTAATTTCCATTTTACTTTGATTTCTTTAATGTTTGGTAAAGCTCTTCTGCAAATTCATAACTCACTACTGAGTTGTGATCCACAGTTTTTGAAAAACAAATTCAATAAACCCCTTCTTTTAAAAAGAAAACATGCTCAGAGACATTAAGTGATTTCCCAAGATCACGAAGTGAATAAATAGCATTGTCAAAACCAGAAACAGATCTACTTGTTTTCAGCCCATGCCATCTCTATCTCCTAGCCTCACTGAATCACTAATTATTGGTAGAGAGGTGTGCACATGTGTGTGTGTGTGTGTGTGTGGTGGTAATGGCACCTCAAAATATATAGCATCCCCAAATATAAAGAAAAATGCTCAACATTTTCCATAAGAAAAATAAATTAATGTAATAGCTGTTTTATGATCCATGAGTTAATTTTCTCACACCACACTGCTTTACAATATTGTAAGGCAGCAGGTCCAGCAATTTCTTCAAATGAATAAAGATCAAACTATTAAAGACACAAGTCACTAGTTTGAATAACTTTGTATTACAAAACTGTAGAGTATGTAAAATTATCACTCTATGAGTTGGATAAATATATTGAATTTATGACCTTCAATTGCTTTCCTTATCTATAAAATGGAAATGACTGCCCTAGACGCCTGAAAGAATATAGGGCATAACTCCAACAACAACAACAAAACAAAACAAAACAAACACAACAACAATAACAAAAAACAAACAACTTTAATTCTTGTTTTGACCATTCCAGTATTTTCAGATTGTGATCTGGGGGCATGAACAATACCTTTTTAAAAGCTTAAGCACTTATTTATAATTGATCTGACCTCTATCAACCAATGAAGCAGGCTGTCATGCAGTTGTAATATTTTATGTCCACAGAGGCCCCAAAGTATATTGCAATCATATATGGAAACTACACTCTGTTGAGCAGGGTATTTTTAGCACAGTTCTCAAAGCATCGCTGAGCTGGAAGAATTTGAGGCAGTAAAGTTAGCCACTATCTTCATTCTGCCCATTAAGTAAGATCGGCTGGATCCTAAAATGAAGTGACACCCGTTATCAGAGGCAAAGCAAATTTCCTCAAGAGACCAATGTGCCCTTCAGGATATTAGCTGCTGGCCTTGGCATTTAGAATTAGTTAAACACATGCAGTATGTAGTTCAGTTAACTGACCAAATTATTTATATTGTAGTAGTACAAAATACAAAATCTCTCCTTCTAAATACGATAAAAATAAACATTTCTCTAATACACAGCTCAAATTTCTCAAACAACATATACTCCATCTGGAGTTTAAAGTCACGATTAGAAGATTCTATGTGTGTCACATGTGTGTGCACATGTGTGTATGGTTTTAAAAAGAAAGCATATATTTACTCATAATGGTATGGTAGAACTAAGTACTGCTTCAAATTTTTCAGTTTCCTGTAATAGGATAACAGCTCTGTACCCATACCATGTAACTTCACAATGCCTCTCAGTGGAATAGGTGGGGGCAAATATCCCTGCCTTGTTGACTTTGGCCAATGGATTCTGGCATAAGTGACAGAAAGACAGTTCTGAGGTGAGGTCTTAAAAGGCATCACATGCTTCTGCTCAGTCCTCTTGCTCTTGTGCCATCAGCCAGTGGAGGAATATGAACTGGGTAGCTGCTGGTTGCAGAAAGAGAGACCCGTGGAGCAGAGCGAAACCCAACCTGCATCCGAAGCAAAGCTTCCCCAGTCATCCCACAGACCCAGAGATGAGAAAAACAAATGGAGGCTGTTGTAAGTGCTGAGATTTTGGGGTTGTCTGTTACGCTGCATTAATAGAACAAACCTAACTGACACAAAAGGGAAAAATGCAGAATTAGAATCTTTTTATTTTACGTTTTCTCAATGCCACTGAAAATTCTTCATTCTTTAAACACACAGCCTTTTGAAAGAAGGTAGAAAAAGACTAGAAATGCCATGGAAATTAAGGATGGTAGACCTATGAGGATCTATTAACATAAGATACACTGTAGGAGCTAAAATAGATGAAATGGGCATAGAAATATGCATATAAGTTCAGAGGAGCTGCTGCTATTCCAGCCTTCTGTTGGAAAAATTCTACATTGAGAAAGGTTTTAATTTGCCCAAGAGCATGGGCAAGAAATAATTTCAATATTTTTACAGTGCTATCCTTGATGATGTTCATCTTGATCTAAGTCCTTGAATTCAAAAATGTTAATTAAAGTTTATAAGTGTTGATAGAATTTTATAAAAAAGACCAGATGCTAGAAAGACAAAAACCCCACAACAGACACATTGCCAAAGATAAAAGATCCACCTTGAGGGCTTTCATGTTACAAAAATGAAATGGAGAAAGATAATTCAGATTTTAATGTAGCTCATATTCTACAATCTATACAAATTTCCTCATGTTACTTTTTAGGATTAGGTTTGGCTATAAGTGACAGATTATCCAAATTAATGGTGGCTTAAACACAGTAGGATATCTTGTCTCTTATAAAATATGAGTCCAGATCTCAAAATTTAGAGGCAATAAATGCAGGGCTGCAATGGCTCATCACAATGCCACAGGCCCAGGATCTTTCAATGTTGTTGCTCCACAATTCTCAGCACACAGTCACCCCTGCTGCCAAACTCTAAGATGGCCTCCTGACATCCAGCCATCACACCCATATTCAGGGGGCAGAATAGAGGAAACAATAAAGAAGAACACGTCCTTTCTCTGGAAGGGCACTTCCCAGACATCTCATGTGATATTTTAGTTTATGCCTTTATTGGCCAGAACTTAGGTTCACAGGTACTTTTAAACCATTATACTCAGAAAAGAAACTGAGAATTATTTTATCAAAGAAGGAATGAATGGATACAGGGCACCAGTAGCCTCTGCCACAATTCTTACTATGTTGAGAGTGTAACCTATAGGCAAGCAGTAAGCCTATAGGTTATAGTCTCACAGCCTGCTCTAAGTCATTGTGGTACACCAAGACAAAAACTTTACAGAAACAGAAAAACAGCATTTCATTTTGAGATCTAAACAAAACACTAACAACACTAACCCACAGAATCGCAGCATACATAAAACTAAGGTGATGTCTATAAATCCCTCACTCCCCTTCCTCCCTTCCTTTCTTTATTGGTATTGGTTAAAATAGAAAGTCTAGTAATCACTAAAATGATCCCAAACATCCAATCACTCAAATAAAAAAGGAGCTGTGGGTTAACTAGGTTAAGGATACATTCTTCAGACAAAATACGTTAATTTTTTTTTTTTAAAGAGATGGGTTCTCACTATGTTTCCCAGGCTAGACTTAAACTCCTAGACTCAAGTGATCTTCCCACCTTGGCCTCCAGGGTAGCTGGGACTATAGACGTGCACCACTGAGCCTAACTAAAACATGCTAGTCTTGACTGCTAGCATTAAAGGCCTAAATTTGATGGAAAAGGCACATATTATCTGTTACTTTCTGGTATTTAATTTTAGGTTTTTGGCTAGTATTAAGAAAAACCATACTGACATTAATATATGCAGTTTTATTCCAAATAAAATATGTGACTTATTTGTAATGAAAATATAAAGGCAAATAGTGAGCATAATAAATACATATGTGCCAGGCACCATGTTATGCACTTAACATTACATATTTCACTTAACTCCTTTTTCAAAAGTAAATCTAGAAGGAAGGACTATTATATCTTCCAATTTACAGAATAGAGACTTGAATGGGTAAGTAATTTGTTCATGGTCGCATGCTACTCAATGATGGAAGGTAAAACCAGGATACATATTTTTTTTTGAGACGGAGTCTTGCTCTATTGCCCAGGCTGGAGTGCAGTGGTGCGATCTCGGCTTACTTCAAGCTCCGACTCCTGGGTTCACGCCATTCTCCTGCCTCAGCCTCCCCAGTAGCTGGGACCTCAGGTGCCCGCCACCACGCCCAGCTAATTTTTTGTATTTTTTAGTAGAGACGGGGTTTCCCCGTGTTAGCCAGAATGGTCTTGATCTCCTGACCTCGTAATCTACCCGCCTTGGCCTCCCAAAGTGATGGGATTACAAGAGCGAGCCACCGCGCCCAGCCCCAGGATACATATTTAAGCCTCTCTGACTATAAGACTCAAGCTTAATCACTGCTTTACTATAGCATGTATCTTAAGGAAAATTGTATGCATCATAGCGATAACTAGAAAATTACATATTTGTCTTTATTTTTATAATTCTTCCTTGTCTTATCTTCTATTTAAGTGAATATTCAGAAAACTCTGTCTCCAATGCTTCGCAAAACCAGTGTACAGCAGACTGACTCATATATAATAGCCACTTGATAGCTGTAAAATGACTGAATAAACTATGAAATTATTACACCTATTAGTAGTTCTATTTTAATCTACTTTCCAATAAATTTATGCCATACTAATGGTTTTTATTTTACCATAAAATTTAAAAAGCACAAACATTTGCTAGCGTCATAAACAGCTCCACCACTCTGAATTTCTACTATAAAATAGTATCCATCACTAATGGCTAGTAGTGGTTTTAGAATCCTGCAAATTGTTTCATAAATAGCTATAATTGCAAATGTCTTAATATTTGAATTGTGTGTATGTAGCTTACTTAAAAATTCTAGGAGCAGGAACAATGGTTGAAAAATGCATCATTTATTGCTTAAGTTTATATTTACAATTTCTGTTACTAAAGATCCATAGCAATCTCCTGAGTTTACAATAATTATAATTATCTGTCCAAAAAACCTCAAATTTCAAAAATATATGTGAAATATACATCCTTTTCTTAAAGGTAAGTTACCCACAGAAGATATAAATTGTTAACCTAAAATATACTTGCTCTTAAGTACAAGCCCAAAGCCTAAATGGATACTAGTCCAAAAATAAGACACCAAGAGGGTCATCTACAAAAAAAAACAAAAAAACAAAAAACAAAACAAAAAAACCTCATACATGGTATTTCCCATGCCCAGTGTGCTGGGGAGAAGGTGTCGGACCACAGTACTGAACTGTTATACAGGGAAAGTACTTATTTCAAATTTCAAAAAAAAATGTATATTACCCTTCTCTCTCTCTTTTTATGTGCCTTTGGCTGCCCTGTCACTGAAACTTTAATGGCATTCTATCAATAGAATATTCTGTATTCTTGGGAAGAAAAGACACTAAGCAAGTGTGGAAAGCATAATTATTAACCTTAAAATAAAAGCTGTTTTTATCATTGTTGGTTAAATAACAAACGGAGATTATAAGCCTACTCTTCTGGCTTTGGAGTCATACAGCCCATGAAGTTTTCTAAACACACACATTTATGCTTAGAGAGATCTCATTAGATATTTTCTCTGCCTGTGGATTTCATTATTTTAAGGAGGATTACTGGATTGCTAAAGAAGAAAGAAATAGGTTTCACGGATTCAAACAAAACAGAATGAAATAAAAAAGAAAAGAAGTCTTTGTTATAAGTACCATTAAAAGAGATTAAAGATGAAAACCACTTTTGGACTATCATTAAGCTGGTATTATAACACATTGGGCTGAGAATAGATATTAAATTGTGTCATAAAATGATTTTTGACATTTGACTTTTTACATGTCTTACATTTAGTTTTAGGGACTGTAGGATGAAGGTGCTATAACCACATAAGATCACTGTGCAATGTTTTGGATAAGAGCATTTACTGTTAAGTAAGATGTTATCCAGTTGTCCAATGAGACCTGTTTATAACCTTTTATACAATATCTGCCTTATTTAATCATTGAAACTATAAATAAACATGGTGGGAAAATGACTACTTGTTACCTGAAAATCTATCTGACTGCACAAACATTACTAGAGCACTACTTGGTGTCAAATACTATGGTAGACAAGAAAAGAATTAGGTCATAATAAAGAAATTTTAAAACTATGGGAGATGTGCAACAATGTGAAGGTACTTAATGCCACTGAACTGTATACTAAAAGTGGTTAAAATGGTAAATTTTATGTTATGTATATTTAATCACAATTTTAAGAAATCTTGAGAGAATTCTTCATGGCAGAGTAAATTAAGTGGACTATGGCAGGCTAACAATAGAGGCAGGGCCTATTTGTATTGATACATAAAATATGTTGAGGATATGGCTTTTAAATTTTCAAATGTATCTGTAGTAGATTTTAGATTTATAAGAAACTTGTGTTAATTCAAAAAATTGAGAAATGTAATGTTGATGAAATTCATTCTTCTAAGTTGGTACCCAAAGCCTTGTATCCAAATGCCTCTATATCAAATACAATTGACCCTTGAATAACACGGGTTTGAACTGTGTGGGTCCACTTATATGTAGATTTTTTTTTCACTAAAAGTTACACCTGCTCCTCTTGCCTCCCCTTCCACCTTCTCTACCTCTTCTGTCTCTGCAACTTCTGAAACAGCAAGACCAATCCCTCTTGTTCCTTCTCCTACTCAGCCTACTCAACATAAAGATGATAAGCATAAAGACCTTTCTAGGCTAGGTATGGTGGCTCACACCTGTAATCCCAGTACTCTGAGGGGGCGGAAGCCAGAGTATCACTTAAGGACAGGAGTTCAAGACCAGCCTGAGCAACATAGTGAGACCCTGTTTCTAAAAAACAGTTACAAAATTGGCTAAGCATGTTGGCGCACACCTGTAGTCCCAGTTACTTGGGAGGCGGAGGTGGGAGGATCATTTGAGCCTGGAAAGTTGAGGCTGCAGTGAGCTGTGATTGTGTTACTTCACTCCAGACTAGGCGACACCGTCTCAAAACAAACAAACAAACAAACAAACAAACAATAAACAACAAAAGAATGAAGACCTTTTTGATGACACTCTTCCACTTAATGAAAAGGAAATACATTTTCTCTTGCTTATAATTTTCTTAACACTTTTTCTCTAGCTTACTTTATTACAAGAATATAGTATATAATACATATAACATAAAATATGTATCAACTGACTATTGATGTTATCAGTAAGGCTTCTGGTCAACAGTGGGCTATTAGCAGTTAAGTTTTTAGGGAATCAAAAGTTATATGCAGATTTTCTGACTATGCAAGAGGTCAGTGCCCCTAATCCCCACTTTGTTCAATGATTATTTGCAATGTAAAACACTAAAGTAACATGAGAAGGATATTTAAATAACAGAAGATTTGATGATTCAGAAAAGTCATTAAGGATTGTGCTAGGCCCAAATTTTATCATAATAAAGAGTAATTTTGTTATCAACAGGAAAATAATCGCAGCTTTAAGATGACTTTCTATATTTTTTAAAAAGGGATGGGTTCTTGCTGTGTTGCCCAGGTTGGACTCAAACTCCTGGGCTCAAGTGATCCTCCCACCTTAGCCTCCTGAGAAGCATCCTTGTAGCCACCATGCCAGAATCTAATTATTTATATGCTGAATAAATAAGTATTTACTGTGGGAAAATAACAATGTGGAGAGAGGGGGTTCTGCTGCTTATACTTGTTTTTATACATTGTTGGTTGTGGTAAAGACTGCTAATTGGTGAACTAACATCCCTTTTCTTTTTTTCTAATATGGAACACTGATTTTTCAGAGTGATGGCAATATACTCAGCCAATAAACTATACATTTTCTACATGACTAAGTTATGGCTAATAAGATATGAGTGGATGTTTCTGGATGGGACTTCTGAGGAAAGTGCCTTAAAGCAGAGGGCTGATGTAGCTGGGATGTGACTCTTTCCTTTGCCCTTCTTCCTCCATGGAACTTGGATGAGATGGCTACAGCTCAGGCAGCCATCTTGGGGCCTGAGGTAACAACCACATGTTAAGGATGTCCAAGCAGGAAAAATGGAAGGCTCCTGGGTCCCACTGGTGACTGCAGCATCACTACACGTGGGCCACCAACCTGTAAAATTCTCATCACAGATGAAAAATAATCAACTAAATTTTTAAAGCCACTATTTTTGGGTCTTTATATCTAGCAGCTGTGTACAATATCTAACCCATCCATCAGTAAAATAGGAATAAAATGGATATGACATCCCACTGAAGTAAGACAGCCTTCTTCAAATTTTAACCAAAACATCCTGTAGGATTTTAACCTCACTGCATAATACATGACAGTTTTATTTCAAGGGAAATCAAAGGAGAGAGGAGCTCCTTTCATGACATTTCAGAGGTAAGTGTGCTAAAGCTGTGGCACTATCACCACAGGGCATTATTCTAAACATGGATGCTTATTGCTTTTTTCAGGAGAGAGGTGGTTTTCTACGTATGCTGCAACTAGGAGAGGCAAAAAGGAAATGTGGGGCCCACACAGCAAAAGCAGCAGGAATCAAAGTTGCTTGCTTTGTAAATCCTGAGATCGGAATGCTGTGTATGTTAGGCTCTCAGAGGTCTAGTTTAATAAAATTCCTATTTTAATTACAGCAGCATCCTTAAAGTGCTATCATTAAGGTTGTGTCAGCAATTACTTTTTTACAACCTTATTTTCCAGAGAACAATAAAAATGTGTTTGGCACTGATACCTAGGGCTGAAAGCTGGCACTCAGCTCTCCAACTATGCGCTTTTCCTTGCTTCTGACAAATTGGAAGAGAACCTGTACTGTGCTTCCTTGAAACTGTGAAAGAGAAAATTCTAAATGATCAGACCTCCAAATTGCTTTGCCTTTGATTGTCTGAAATTCAGGTCTGTGAACTGTCAGGGGCGATCACTGCTGTCATGTTTCAGGATGAGAAATGTGGTTTCTACAGTAACAACAGCTCAGATTGATTAGGGCTTAAAAATTAAAATCACCTCTCTGAACTGTACTTTAAAGAAGGAAACCAGAGTCAAAATATAGACGTATTCATTTTCTTAGTATATAGATCTATGATGGAATGATTTGTGAGGAACAAAATAAGATATTTTAAAAAGGGAAAGAATTAGATCAGTGTGGGAAGATACCTTCAGAAACAGATAACTTCCCTCCATAGATGGACAGGAATAAACATTTGTTTTGTGAATGGTAGGAAGAGTGTTATAAAAATGCAGCAAAAAAGGCAGCATTAGGAGATTCATTCTTAAAAAGAAACATCGCTAGACTAATTGAGGCTTGAAGAGTGGAATCTCTTATAAAAGTGATTTTATATTAAAGGCTGCATATTATGTCAAGCCTCAATTATGGTAATAATATTAAGTCTAAGTAATATAATAACTCAAATTTATTGAGCATGAAGTGTGGACAGGTCTTTTGATAATATTTTTACATGTATGAACTCATTTAACATGAATGACAATCCTGTGAGGTGGGTACTTCTATGATGTCCTTGCACAGTCTCTCCAGTAGAAACTGGGACAAAGAAATGCTCAAATGCTTGTCCTCACAGCAGTGATAGGAAGCAAAAAGTGGAGTCCCTGTTGTTCTTCTCAATAGGATTTATAGGAGCGTGATTGTTCTGGATTGTGTGCAAATCTATGGAATAGTAAGTTTTATTATAACAGACTTCCATGGTTCTATGAAAGGATGAGTGGGTTTTAAGATACTCATAGAGAAAGTAAAAATATGCTTATAATGTTGAAGTAAATAATAAGAATTTTCTGAGGCATAGGAAAAAGACTGCAAGAGAAAGAGTAATTCTGGAGTAAAGAAAAGTTATAGGAATGAAGTCACTAAAAGAGACTGTGAAGTCAATAATAAACACGCTCACTAGCCCAGTGACAGCGGTGGCAGGGGAATCCAAGAGCATAACAAGCCCACAGTCTGGACATAAATTTCTGACTCACTTCTTACTGCCTGGAGTCATTCTAAGACGGCTTTATGACAAAAGGGAAAATCTGATTAAACTTGGTAGGAAGATAAAAAAGTTTAAGTGGCAGCAGGAGGGGAAAAAAAAGAAATGGAGGTAACAAGAGAGGAGAAAACCTGAGAACAAAGGTGACAGGAAGGGGAGAGTAAGGTGTCAGGGGAAAGAGACCATCAAGAAGTAGTCTGAGAAAATAGGCCAAATAAGCAGGGCAATCGATCATAAGTGGCGGGACTTCCAGATGCAAAAGCTGCCATTACGAAGACAAATCTCTCCATAATCCCAGGTCTTAATCATTTTCAGCCTGACTCTATCCCAAAGACAATATGCCTCAGCATTAAACTGTATTTACAGGCACTCCCTCCACTCCCCCCTGACTAGTGGGCAAAGATGGCCCTTGGGATATCATGCAGCTGAATGAGAAGAGGGATCTTGAGACACATGTGAGATGTGGCACCCAGGAGAAGAACAGAGAAGGTGAACATAAACAGTTCACCCTTAAACAATGCTGAAGGGTTGGTGGGGGCTGACCCCTGCACAGTCAAAAATCTGTGTATAGCTTTTGACTCCCGCCAAACTTCACTAAGAGCTTACTATTGACCAGAAGGCTTTCTGATAACATAAACAGTCAATTATTATGTTTTTCTTCAGAGACAGGATCTTGCTCTGTTGCCTAGGCTGGAATACAGTGGCACCATCATAGCACACCAATCATAGCTCACTGTAACCTCCAACTCCTGGGCTCCAGCAATCCTCTTACCTCAACCTCCCAAGTTGTTAGGATTACAGGTGTGCACCACCGTGCCTGGCTAATTTTTTTTTTTTTTTAGGATACAGGGTCTTGCTATGTTTTCTAGGTTGGTCTCAAACTCTGCAATTAACATATTTTTGTATGTTATAAGTATTATATACTGTATTCTTAAAATAAAGCTAGAAAGAAAATCATAAGGAAGAGAAAATAGATTTACTTTTCATTGAGTAGAAGTGGGTCATCATAAGGGTCTTCATCCTCCTTGTCTTTATGTTCAGTAGGCTGAGGAGCAGGAGGAAAAGAAGGGGTTGATGTTGCTATCTCAGGGGTGGCAGAGGTAGAAGAAAATCTGCACACGAGTGGACCCATGCAATTCAAGGGTCAACTATATTTTAAACGTTTAAATTGATATTCATCTGCTACTAAAAGTCCCTGAAAAAAAGTTATATGAAAAATTTAAAAAGATATTTGGAAAGAATTTCACTAGGTAGATAAATTGATACCATAAAGATACACTGGAACTAGACAAGATCCACTATGACATTTTCTGGAAAAGTAGTCTGCAAATTGAATATACATCAGTGCTTGCTTTGATATACAGTTTGCAAGTCATTTTTTTTTTTTTTGAAATTGTGTTAAAACCCTTACATTCTAACATTCCCTGGGCTCTGCAGACTGACAACTATTCATCAGGGATTTTCAGGTACAGCTGCAAAGCAGCAAAAATTACTAATGTTAGAAGAGCTGGCCACGATCATGTGTGCATCTGGGTGGGTTGAATAAATTATGGGGCTAAACAAGGGTCAGTTTCCTTCCCTTGGATACGGGGGTTACTATGTCATTCCCCTCAGTTGCATAAGATGCTTGTTTGCTTAGGTTGCAGTTCACTGTGACTGACTGTTTTTTTTCTTTCTAGGTTCTGCAAATTGTCCTCTGTTTCACCTCTAGTGATTTCCAGGCTACCCTCTATCTCTTTCTCCTTTTTTCAAATTTGAGATGGAGTCTCACTCTGTCACCCAGGCTGGAGTGCAGTGGCGCGATCTCAGCTCATTGCAACCTCCGCCTCCCAGGTTCAAGAAATTCTGCTGCCTCAACCTCCTGAGTAGCTGGAATTACAGGCGTGTGCCACCATACCCAGATAATTTTTGTATTTTTAATAGAGAAGGAGTTTCACCATGTTGGTCAGGCTGGTCTTGAACTCCTGACCTCATGATCCATCTGCCTTGGCCTCCCAAAGTGCTAGGATTACAGGCATGAAAGGCATCTCATTACTCCTTATCTCTCCAGCATTTCCAGCATAATTTCTATCTTCCTCTTCCTCGAACTCAGTATCTCTTTGATAATATTTTTAAAAGTTAACAATATTGCCACATCACTTCACTGTATCTTGCACTCAATTTTTTTTTTTTACTCTTTTCTTTTGCCCATTCTTTCCACAAATATTTAATCATTGCCCACCAGGTGCCAGGTGTTATGTTCGACATCCAGGATACCACAAGGAATAAGGCAGACCGATGTTATGCCCACGTGAATTTGAAGTTCTAATTAAGAAGGCAGACATTAGACAGGTGATTGCCTAATACAGTTGTGATCATGCACTGAAAAGAGAAAGGGCAGGCTGCAAAGAGAGCATACTAATGGGAGCTGACCAGATGAAAGGAATCAAGGAAGGATTCACGTGGGAAGGAGGGCAAACAGAAGGGGGTTGAGGGGAATTCACTTCTGGTGCCTGGGACCCCCTGGCTGGAAGGCCTGGGGGCAGAGAGAAGCACAGGTGTTGAAGGACTGGGAAGAAGTGCAGAGATGGGCTGAGAGAAGGCACAGCAGGAGGAGAGCTGGCAAGGCAGGCAGAGGTCAGAACGTGGGAGCCTGGCAAGTGATGTCATAGATTTCTCTTTTTCTTTTTTTTTTCTTTTTTTTTGAGAGAGAGTCTCCCTCTGTCGCCCAGGCTGGAGTGCAGTGGCTCTATCTAGGCTCACTGCAAGCTCCGCCTCTCGGGTTCACACCATTCTCCTGCCTCAGCCTCCCGAGTAGCTGGGACCACAGGTACCCGCCACCACGCCCGACTAATTTTTTGTATTTTTTTAGTAGAGACAGGGTTTCACCATGTTAGCCAAGATGGTCTCGATCTCCTGACCTTGTGATCTGCCTGCCTCGGCCTCCCAAAGTGCTAGGATCACAGGCGTGAACCACCACGCCCAGCCACACATTTCATTTTTTTTAATTGCAAGAAACATATGAAACCATCAGAGGATTTCAAGCAGGAAAAAGAGGTAAGGCCCATTGTTGGTTTTGAGAGATTGTTCCTGTGATGTGAAGAAGATGGGTCAGAAGGAGCAAAAGGGGACACAGGGAGATGAGCTCAAGGCCCCAGTGATAGTCCAGGGGAGAGTTGATGGGGGCTTACATTAGCATGCCAGCTGTGAGAAGGAATGGAAATCGGTGGGCGTAAGAGAGTTAAGTATGGAGAATAAAGGCAACTCATAAATGCTCTTGATATCCTCCTAGTGCAATGACATGAAGGTGTTTCCAGAATGGAAGCTGACTTTTATACGTTGCCTCTCCACTCATGCCGGAAGCCATCCTACCCAATTCCTCCTTTACATACTCAGGGTTCTTCTGTCCTTCACTTTGTTCAGAGGTTCCCCAGGAACCTTGATCCTTGACTTGGAGAGCCTTATATATTTGTTCATAGATTAACATGAATAATAAGTCAGTACATTATCCAGTGACCACAAACACCGGGTCTATAATGTGCTCTGGTCACGATAAAATTCTGGGCTAAAAAGTCATCAAAGAAGTACCTTGTCTACTGTAACTCATGCCAACAGGACAACTAAGAGATTAGATAATAATCATTATGATTAACACCTACTGAGTACTTATGAATATACCAGGTTTTCTAGTTTGATGATGAATGTAAACCTCACAGAACTCTTACGTCCTATAATTTATCTCAATTTTACAGAAGAAAAGACTGAGGCTTAGAAGGCCAAAGTAATTTGCACAAAGAGCGTATGGTGGAGCCAGCAGTCTTACTCTGCAACTGACTGACTTATTTGATAAGGTAATACACATCTCACAAGCAGAAGCTTTATCTTCTATGAAGGAATCTTTGGCTCCAAGCCCCATGCACCAGTTAAAGGCATTGCTGAGATATCCCACAGTCTCAGTGATAGCCATATTTATCAAACTGATTATTGAGATTCTGATTCCCTTAGTGAGGGGAGCATTTAATAGTCCTCCATGGTGCGGGGGCAGGGAAGTGACAGGAGAGGGACAGCATCAGGATAAATAGCTAATGCATGCTGGGCATAATACCTAGGTGATGGGTTGATGGGTGCAGCAAACCACCATGGCACACATTTACCTATGAAACAAACCTGCACATCCTGCACATGTATCCCAGAACCTAAAATAAAAAAAAAAAAAAACAGTCCTCCATCCAGTCCCCTCTTTCTAACCTGAAACCCAGCCTCCTTTCATGTTCTGAAAATAAGGAATAATACTGAATAAGGAAAAATCAGCATCATGCCAAACTTGCTATAAGTCTGTTGAGGCTCAGTCCTCAATAGTAGTCTCTACCCATCTTCCTCACACATGAATTCTAGGAAATGGATTAGGAAGCTGAGTCTGTCCCCAAGTCTGCAGCCCAGCAGCCTCAAGACTGAGATCCTCCCCTTGTCAGCTCTCCCCTGTGACCCTGAGTCCTGCCATTTTTATCCAAGCTCTTCTGACAGATGCCCTTAATGTGAACTAAGGAGAGCCTCAGATAGAGCTGTGCCAAGAAACCTGGTGACTGGGTGTGGTCTGGCAATCAGATGTCTTTGTTGCTATGCCATGTCTGTTAGATCACTGATGATGAATATACATCTTGCAAAAATCACCGATTTTTCATTCTGTCTGGCCTTCCTATCCCCACTTTTACCCTAGATGGAAAAGATCTAATTTCAGGTTTGCCTCCCTCAGCTGGATCTGGCCATCTGAATTTAACTGGACCATCCTCACCCCTGTCCGTGCCTATGAGTCATAAGTGATACAAATGTCAGCATCAGCATCAGTGTACAGTTCTTGACTTCAACAAAGGATGTTAAGACTGCAGTCACTCCGGTTTTTCTCCTAGAATCTGAACTGTGGCCAGAAATAATTTCTGGCTCCTGGACCATGGCATAGATGGTTTGAAACCTGAGTTCTAATGCCAAAAGTGCTTTTAACTCATTAAAGATGTTGGAAAAACCACTTAGCCTTCTGTTGATTCATCCCATTAGAAGAATACAAGCCAAACTATAGGGAGGTAAATGAAGACTATATTTAGAATCAAACTTACATCTATAAGACCAGTTAATATTTATGAAGCACTAATGTGCCAGACACTGTGCTAGATGCCTTGGATAATTATCTCATGCAATCCTCACAACAACTCATGAATATATATTGAGATTATTTAAACGTTATATTTGAGAAAAATTAGGCTTGGAGAGATAAAAAAAAAACTAAGATTAAAGAGCTAGGACATGCTGGAAGCAGGAGCCAACCAAAGTCCTCTTTCTCAACCCTGGGTGGAGGAGTTCATATTCTCTCTCAGCATAGCCAGATGCATATGTGATATGGGCACATATGCTTTCAATGTATGCACATTTAATTTTCAAAGCTAGAAATTCAATTAAAGAAAAAAAATGTCCAATTTGACCAAGGCTCCTTGAAACGGGCTTGGTTGTGAAGAATGATGCTCAGAAAAACAGCTCCCCTTTCTCTAACAATTGTTCCCAGCTCTTTTTCAAAGAAGATGCAACATCTACTCCTACTAATACAAATAAAAGAGAATTATTCTGAAGCAATTTCTTCTCCTAAGTGCTTTTTGTATAGGATATCTATCCATAATCAACATTTGATAGCAGTTCTTACTTTTTAAAAAAGTACTTAAAAACCCTTTATTTCAAAGGGATTGTCTGTAGGGCTTGTCCATGAAAATAATTCTCCAATTATGCTATACATTCTCTTTACTCATCTCCACCTCCTACATTAAAAATAAACTTTCCAAAACAGATAAAACAACTACCTAAAAAGAAATTAACCAACTCAGAGGGAAAATGTGGGGATAAAGTAAGATTGGCATGCAGAAAGTTAACTTGTCACAGAGATAAAAGATAGTCCCACCAACAGGGTATGGGGCTAGGCCAGCACTATCCAGTAGAAATATTATGTGTGCCACATATGTAATTTTAAATTTTCTGTAGTCACATGTAAGCAAATATAAAAAAAGTGAAATTAATTTTAATAATATTTATTTAATGCGAAAAAGTTCCCATTTTAACATGTAATCAATCTAAACATTATTAAGGTTTCATATTGGGGGGTTGCTAAGATTTGGAATCTGGTATGTATTCTGTACTTACAGCACATCTCAATTTGGACTAGCTACATTTCAAATGCTCTATAGCCAGCCACATGCAGCTACTGGCTATAGTATTATCAGATAGGACAGACTACACCATCACTAATCTGTGAATATTCTTCAAGTTTCTAAACATAATGGCTTCCCATCTTTAGAAAACAGTCAGCTTTTTCCTTATGCTTTTCTTTGCCTAGCACTGTTTCTTTTCATTGCTTCCCAAACTCTCTACCAATTCTTCACTCAACTCATACTAGAGAAAACAATTTTCTGTCAATAGTTCACAATACTGAAGTGTAGAATTATACACCACTGTACCTTTTTCTTCTCTGCTTTATACAGTAACTATGTTATTTCGCTGCTGTAGTATTACTTTATTTTCATACCTCTTGCCTTTGATTTATAAGGGCTGCCAGTTTCTCTGAGGTTTAGTACTGAAAACTCCATAAAGAGTTTCCTCTCTGAGAGGTCTGATGTTTCTTTCTGACATTAACTGTGCTGTTATATTTGCATTTTTACTGGAAGCCACCTCAACTCATCTTTTCTTTCAAAGAAGTTGGGATATTTTGTTACAAATGAACTAGTAATAAAATAGTTTCCTTAGGAAAACGGAGAGAAACTGATACCAAACAGAAATATTTGCTTGTAATCTTCAAGGAACCAGTACAAATTGCCACACGGAGCTATGCCACCCACAAGGGCATCCTGACAAGACTACCAGCACCTCAAGAAGTAGAATGGATTATTACAGGAAGGTGATTAGAAAGTCAAGTAAAAACAACAACAGCACTTCCAGGATCATCTTGAAGAAAGGTTAATTGGAAAGGAAGTGATAAACAGATTTACACTATTTGGATAAGAAGGATCTATGGCTATTTCTGGTGTATCAGAATACACTCATTTACTCAGAAAAATGTTAAAAAAAAAAGTGCATTGCAAAATTGTTCCAAGTGAGAGATAGAACAGGAAATAGAAAACAACATTTGAGGAAGTGGCTGCTCCTTCCCTAGATGATCATATAAAATGGCAAGCTGAGAGAAGAAAAGGGCAAATGAGACACGATGAGGTAACAAAAAATAGAGAATGTCAGTCAAATTTATTATCTATTTTTGACAATTAAAACCAGTAGTTAATTGTAGGCAGTTAATGACTAGCAAAAGTAGGAGGTAAAATAGTCAATGTAAGAATTAAATTCTTATTGAAAAAAAGAACAGTGCATACCTCTCTGTCATAAGAACAGGTAGCATTTAGAAAATGAAACTTTTCAATGTACCACAGAAACAGCAGCCTTTCCTGATTGGAAGAGATGTCTACTTCTTAAGACAAACAAGCAGCCGTCCAAAACCCATGGTAGCAATAATAGACATGAAAAATAAATAAAGAAGAGAACCATTCTCCAGCTAGAATGCAAGGACTGCATTTACTCACCTAACATCTACCCCAGGGATTAGATGGCATGCAACAGGTACTCATGAAATATTTGTTGAAAATATTTTTGGGGAATGATTATAGCTGTAGGTTACTAGTAGGTATAGTTGTATTCCCAAATATGTTGGGGTAGAAACAATGTTGAGAACCACTGGGCGAGTGGCAACCTCCCCCAAAGTGGAAGGATTAAGTCTGGGTGGTAGCAGGAGTCTTGCTATTATCCAAGCTGGTGGAGTGACCAGGGAAACTTTATTATGAATCCTAAACAGAGTAGGGGTCATGAGGAGGAACCCTTTCAGAAGCCAAGGTATGACTGATCCAATTAGATCCGTGGATCAAGAGCCAGGGACCTGGAAGAAGTCAATATATCAGCCAGAATAATAGTGATCATACTTTCCAAGGGGCAAGGTGAATCAATGATGTCCATAACGTAAATAGGCTTTTTTCTTTTTTTTTTTTTTGTGGCCATGCACTCAACCTTTACCAGGATCCTGTCCTGGAGTGTTTAGGATACTGTGCAAATCCCCAGATTATAAGATAACACGGAGGAGGAGGAAAGCCAACATTATCCAATAAAGCCAGACAAAGTTAATAGTGTTAAAATTGGTGTGCCGGTAAATTAATCAATTTTCTATTCAAAAACATCAGTTACCAGTGGATTGCCACAAGGGCTACAGCCATGGAAAGACTGAAATCTTTGTAAAGGACCTTTCCTCTATTACATATTTAAGTGAAAGGAGGCAATTTTCATTGACAGTAGCTTCTCTACCTTCCACTCAAAAATACAGATCCTATAGCTGTACAGAATTCCTTGTCCTTATCTACGATAACAGTAATTTCTTTTTCAGGTTCCTTCAGTGCTTTTCCATTGCTTCCTGTGTCTTAATTAAAATATTATCTTCATACTATGAGCATGCTCTCTAGAGAGCTACCTAGCTCTCATTCTTCCAGGTGCTGCCAGTGGAAAGTTACCAAAGCAAGTAACAGAGTAAGTTAATAAACAAGCAAATGAGTACATACTTAAATACATGAAAATGAAAGTAATAAAACATTGCCTAAATCTAATTTAATTTATTATACTGTTTTCCCATCATGCCACACCAGTACATTTATCTTCTGTTCCTGAAAAAAAAAGGTTCATTCCTATAAGGATAGGCTTTCTCTTCCCTTTCACGCTTTCTCTAGTCATTACATTTTTTCTGCAATTATTAGCCTGCTCTTTTTAGGACACTGTGCCCGGGAGATAATAAACATAATGCCCTATATCTCCTACACAGATATTTTTGATGAGCTTCTGGTTCCTCTTTCTCCATGAATCCTCAGCTAGATTCCTGCTGCCTGGTCTGTCTTCCTGGGTTTGGGTCCTACAGTGCATTCTGACCGCCAAGATTTGTTTGAATAATAGTTTCTGATTGTGAAGCAATCTGCTCTGGACTGCTAAACTCATTGCAGATCTCCAGCTACATGTTAACCTTTCATTGCCTGGTTCTCCTAGAGGCCTGGCCCATCAGCCCATATATCTCCTGTCTTTGCACATTAGCCCAGCTACTAGTGCTTCAGTCTCAGTACCTCATTCTCTGTATACAACCCAGTGCCGCCCAGCCTTTGACACTACTTAAAGGTTATTTTCCTTCATCCTTTGAGTAACTCATCCATCATAATTTAGTTTTATACACAGAAATCTTATTCAATTATATTACAGACAGTTCTATTAATACTGCTGACATTTACTAAATGCGTAGTATTGTATGGCTATGTTATATATCACAGCAAGAAATTAATGAATTTGGCTTCTGGTTTTAACAATCATTCTGGTCCTATAAAAGGCAAACTTAGGAGTATCGCTTTGCAGGGGCCACTTGAATTTCAGGGACAAACATTTTACACATCACCTGATGGCCATAACTGAAAGGATTGCTTCATCAGATAAGGTCCATAGATAACAAGCAACATGGAGATTTCTATGGCTCCCTGGTGGTAAAGCTGCCAAATTACCTCAATAGGATGTCAGACTCCAACATATATAAACTAGTCAGTAAAAAGGACTGCAGTTTTGCAGAATCAGCATTTAGGAATGGTCAGTAAAACCCTGAAGAAAATACACAAATGACTTACAGATTATTCATAGAGAGAACAGAAAGACTTCCTATGTTTGCTCAAGACTATAGATGAATCAAAGCTGAAGAAAGACAAGGTACATAGAGTAAATAAATTAGAACCCACATAGAGTAAATAATAAGGAAAAACAGGCTGATTAATAAATGTAGTCATTCATTCAACATTTATTCTATGCCCACTAGGTCCCAAATATTGCACTTGGAGTTCTAAACACAAAGATAAGCAAGACAATGTTTTTGTTCTTGAGCAGCTTACCTTCCAGTGGATAAAGCAAATACATGCATGAAAGACTGCAACAGAAGATAAATGCTGTAGGAGAATTATGCAAAGCACTTCACAGAGCAGAGAGAAATGACCAATTTCACAGAGCAAGTAGAAGTAAACTTAGAGGAATATCATAAAAAGGATAAGACTTGACATGCAGAAGGAGAGGGATAGGGACATTTCAAAATGTAAGAAAAGGTCAGAAACACCAAAGGAAAGAGGTAAAGATAATACAGCATACTGAAAAAGACCTTTTAGAAGCAGGGCACAGAGGTGTCCCAGAAGCCATGACAGGAGAGATGTTCAGTGATCAGAGTATAGTCTGTAAGCTCAGAAGTGGCGAAGCCAGGTCACTGAAGTGCAGGGCCCCTCTGTTCAGCAACACCCAATCAGAGATGGGTGGTACTTTGGCTGCTGTGGAGGATACTGAAAGCTTCAAATTTGAAAAGGATAAGTTGGTGTGCTTAAAGTTAGTTCTCAAATATATTAGCTTAGGATATTTCACAAAATGAACACCATAGGAAGGACCAGTGCAGGCAGAAGACAAGACAAATTCTGCATTGGCAGAATTTGCTGGCTGCCACATCGATTAAATATAAAAACAGTGAAAAGGGAAGAAAACATCAGAAATCTTGCTGTTTGAAAAATAAAATAAAGCTGCTGAACTGACTGGGAGAACTTAGAAGAGAAATCAATCTCTATAAGAAGAGCTAAAAGAAAATTTATAAATGAAAGAACATCCAAAGAGCCACTTATTTCCATAACTTATTCATGGACACATTGCATATTTCATAGCACTGAAGCCTGAAAATGTGTTCACAGCCCAGCAGCATTGGCATCTCCTGGAAGTTTGTTAGAAATGCAGAATCTTAGGTGGCACTTCAGACCTGTTCATTCAGAATCTGCAGTTCATTAAGAGCCCTATATGAATCACATGCACATTGACGTTTGAGAGGCACCTTTTTATAGAATTGGGGAAATTGTGCATGCTACAAAAAGGGCAAGAAAGCTGTTGTTAAGGCACTAAGTAGGAACATGTCTTTCTCCACCTTTGGTACCCTCTTGTTGCTCTCTACTAGTGCTGGTCTACCAGATGCCCCCTGGAATGCCTTAGAATACCTGCATTACCCACAGGGTAGCTACTTCCCTATGACTGAGCTTAATTAGGTACTAAGAGGAAAAGAATATGATTATCTCATTAAAATAAGATCTCAGGCACTAAGGTGTGAAAGGTTGATTGGATTAACATTCCCAGCAAGCATTGACATTTTAAGGGAATTTGCTAATCCAAATGGATTTCTAATTGACAGTTTACAGGAAAGAGTTATTTTTCAGCTGGGAAGGCTTCCAGGTATCTATTGTCCCTGCCCACTGCAGGCCACTGCTAGCAGAACAATAAATTGTTAGAATCCATTTATGGGCAAAATAGCATTATAATAAATTAAGCCACATTCATCTGAGTTATGGCAATAATGGTGATGAGAGGTTGAGCTGATTAGCTAAGATTAAGTTACATATTATGATAAAAATAGAGCATAAATAGATAAGGACAGTTTTGGATTTAGGATTAGAAATACTGAAAGAGCCTATTTAGTTGGATGTAGAAAAGAAGTGAACTGAGAAGGAAACGAACATATTATACACTCTCAAGTAAAACTAGATCTCTAGAAAGAATATAAGGGATTAAAAAAACTGAGTAAATAAAATTTATATCCAGATTCCTTGGCTGTATAAACTACTTAAAAATTGAAAACTAAGCTAACAAAAAGGATATTAAATAACTTGACTAATAACCATAGCACTGCTGCCTACACAATCCAAGAGGCAATTGTGTACATGAAAAGAATATCTTTCAGCAGAAGCTTCTGAAGTCAAGCAAGCTACACATCCTTGACAGAGACTCAAAATGTAAGTTACATCTGCTAAACATGAAGTAAAAGAAGCATTTCTTTCTGTGCCTTCTGATTGGGATGAAAAACATAGGTAAAGCTTAAGAGAAAAATAAAATGGATTAAAAAGGAATTTTATTTCAGTCCAATAGGGAATGGAAAATGGGCACAATAGCACGCAAAATAAGAAAAGCTTGTTTGGGGATGAGGGATAAGTCTGTATTCAGATTTGAGCAAAGGCATATACCCAGCAAGAGCTAAAGTATTTGACCTTTCTGAAACTCAATCTCTTAATCTACAAAATGGGTTTAACAATACCAACATTTTTTCCCCCCAGGGTTGTCTTGTGAACTCTGTGAAATGTACAGAGTGTCTGGCTCAATAAAAATAAAAATAAATATTTGATCTTTAACTCCAAAGGGAATAAAAGATGAGTTACATAATACATTGAATACAATAAACTATAATTCACGTAATATGGATTCAGAGATTATAAGAATACATTATTTATGCATATATATAAATTTACATATGTGTAAATGAGATTACAAATGTGGATATAAATATGTATTTGTTTATTGTCAGTGTGTGTGTGTGTGTTTGTGTGTGTGTGTGTGTGTGTGTGTGTGTGTGTGTGTGTATTTTTTTTTTGAGATGGAGTCTTGCTCTGTTGCCCAGGCTGGAGTGTAGTGGCACAATCTCGGCTCACTGCAACCTCCACCTTCTGGGTTTAAGCGATTCTCCTGCCTCAGCCTCCCAAGTATCTGGGACTACAGGGCACACCATCATGTCGGCTAATTTCTGTATTTTTAGTAGAGATGGGGTTTCACCTTGTTGGCCAGGCTGGTCTGAAACTCCTGACCTCAAGTGATCCGCCCACCTTGGTCTCCCAAAGTGCTGGGATTGCATGCGTGAGCCACCATGCCTGGCCTCAGTTACTTATATAAGAATTTTAGAGTCTGGGTGCAAATCCTGGCATCACCATACATAGTTGTATAATCTTAGAAGTCATATTTAACTCTCTTTAGCTCAGTTTCCTGAATTGTAAAATAAGGGTAATAGTAATCCCTAATCTCACATGGTTCCCATGGTACTTGTTCTTGCCAGGTTGCCTTTTAACTTTCAGTACCAGTGTTAGTGGCATGTATCTATCGTAAGTTCCAACTAACCCCAAGCTGTACTGAGAACACTGTATGTGTCTAGCAGCCTTAGCATGTTGTGGTTTAAGGATCTAGAGAGACTTTAAGGTCCAATTCTATATTTGTTGTGCAAACAATTAAAGCTGCTTTCCTTCACAGCCCTGATTCTACACATGGTCTATGATTTCTTGGCTGTGTGGACTTTCTATATGGTCTTTCTTTCTATTTCATTGAGTCTGAAAAGATTGAGTTTATCTTTTCAGATTCAATGTTCTAATTTGTTTGCTGCTACCATTTTTAAACCAATTGTTTAAATAACAGGGATAAAACATGCATTCTATAAAACATTTGTACTATACCTAAGTGTATCCATCCCTAGAGGTAACCATTCTTATATACTTTACATGTTTAAATCCCAGACTTCTCTATATAAACAATAGACAGACAGATCACTACCTAGGCAGGGACAATGCAGAGCAGACACTTAATAAACATTTGTTGAGTGCATGCATTAATATGCAAACTGTATCAGAGACTGCTAGTTGCCCACAAGTATCCATTCTTCCCATTCCACTCTTCTTTTATAGAACCCCTGATTTTAGCTAGGTGTTTTTATTATTATGTTTTAATTAGTACATCTATATCTCCTTCATTAGAATGTGAACTACTGAAGAAGAAAAACCGTTTAATCCAATCTCATTTTCATAATTCCAAGGACAACATCTAACACCAACTGGGCATAAAGGAAATGTTGAATGGATGACACGACTTATTGATCCACCTGTTTTTCTGAATTGTTTACTCAGTGTAATTTGGGAAAGAGACCAACTCAATTCTCAATGGCCCCTACCTTATTCACCCCAGTTAACTTGCCTTTTCTCAGCTGTGTACCACGCAATGGCTCATAAGCAAACAATGGCTATGAGCAAACTGATGAGGCTATTTCTGTTCTCTAAATTAATTTTCTGTAAGTAATTTGTATATTTTCTGCAGTGTTTTACTGACTCTTCTTAAACGCTGATTTTTGTAAAACTGTAATCCTTTTTTCTAACCGGTATGCAGTAGTTAGACTTCCTGTGGCGGTAATTTGGCAGTTTTGCCACTTGGAAATATGTGGGGATGACTTCATTTCCCAGCCTCCCCTGCAGCAACTGGATGTGAGCAGAATTCACGTGTGCATCTTCCGGATGACCCCCTCCCTACTGCCACCACCAACCCTTTTACCCATCCTGCTGGCCGAAATGCAGATATAATGGTGGTGAGGCATCTTGGATGAAGAAAATTCCCCGGAGATGTCAGAGCAGCAGCATAGAAGGAGCCTGGCTCCCTGTTATGGTGGACTGCTTATGTCCACATGGATACAGATAGAGAAATAAATTTCTCTTAATGCCTTGCCTAATACAAAAGCAGATTATTTCATCTCATAGTCTTCTCATTTCTCAGGCTGAAAACCAAGTACCACTTGAAGTAATCTATACTGATTCTGCTGCCTCCCCAAAGTCAACCCCAACAAACTGGAGACAAGGCATTCCAATGTGTATATGTCTACAGTGTACACCATAGGATGTGTTCACACATTTTTCTTCTCTCTAATGAGCAGAGATTATATCAGCTTACTTTCCTTTGCCCAATACTGTCATAACAGGAAAATTCCACCTGTCAGGCATTTAGGTTTGGGGAGAATTCTACGATATCCATGGCATGAGTTTAAAAAACAGGCTTTATTAGGGAATTTATACATGCCAAGGGTCCCTTGATCCTTCCATCATCCCACAGAGAAGCATGCTGGGGCTGGTGCTGCTATTGCTGCAGTTTGAGTCTGAGTTTCAGACTCAAAAAAAGAGCAGAAGAAATCCTGCTCTTTTGTGTGTCCCCTTTTTATAGGTAAAGCAGGGAAAGCAGCTGTCATTGCTTGGTACCTGAGAGCCCCAATATAGGGTGCCAGCTGTTTATATGAATTGTCAGAGAAAGACAAGCCCCTGGCTACTTTAGTCTACCTGTCAAGGGGAGGAGGTCACAGGCCCTGCAGGAAACTGATCATAGGTATAACCTCACACACTGGGTGAAGGAAGCAACCCATTCTCCCCTACCTTGTTCCACTGGTTTAATCCCAGAGGCAACAGGGTCAATCCAGGTTTGACACTGTGCAGCTTTAAGGACAGAGAGCTGCATTAGAATAACAACTTTGAATAAATCTGTTACATTAGAAGAGTGCCAAAGTCTCTACAGATCACAAAGAGAATTCCATCACACAGATTTAAATGATACATTCTAACAGCAATAGAGTTTCATAAAATAAGCAAAAGACCTGTGAAATAGGGGTTAAGTCACCAAATGACAGATATCAAAGAGAATTTAAAATAAATTATTTACATGTGATCATTAAAACAGCATAGGCAATGAACAGTAATTCATCTCCTAAAGTAATAGGAAGATTGATTTAAACCAATAAAGACTAAAATATTCTAAGGTTGCTATAACTTTATTATTTTTCATGTTCATATATTTATTATAGCAGCCTGCTTTTGGGAGGATAACATTCACTTAAAAAAATTTTTTTAAGTTAAAATAAAAGTAGTGTCCAAGTGAGAAATTGAGAAAGAATTGTAAATGCAGCTTGTGGAACTCTGCAGGGTTCTTATTTTAGACCCTAAGGTAACAACATTAGAGTGAAAGCCCCCCAGAGTACTTTACATTCCATCATTGAACATTGTATCTCCATCAACTCTAAATGTAATGAAAAGGAAAAGGAGAACAGAAGAATAAAATACTAGGAAAACTAAGACAGATAGAGGAGTTCGGTGAGTAGAGAAGCTAAGAGGGATGTGGCTCTTAACGGATGCTCAAAGTACAGGCAGAAAAGGGGTAACCAGCTATTCTCTCTTCTCATATTCTGCATTCTGTACCCACCCAAACCACAAACCTCTTGCACACACTTCAGAAATTAAAGGTAAAAACATTCAGGATTGTTTCTGCCAAAAGGGTAAGGTGGAGTCCAGGGCATGACGACTGAATGCTTAGTTTATTTCATTTCTAACCTGGTTCAAAAGCCACCTCCTCCATGAAGGCTTCTCTTTCTGCTGGTGTGAACACCTCAAGGGCAGGAGTTAGGTCTTCTTGATATTCATGACTGGCTCTTAGGCAGATGCTCCATAAATGGGCATTGAATTAAATAAGAATATAGATTTAGGGTGGTGCTTTCATTAACCTCAATGAGAAACATTTCATGGTTTGTTTAGCTAAAATAAATAGATTAAGGTTTGTGTCAAATTTATCTCACTTATAAACTTGGCAAATCTGCTTTTAAGTTTCACATATAATCTGAAAGTGCTGACAACATGTGTCACAAGCTAATGTCTACATTATGATCCAATGGTGGGAAGTGAAATCTAAAGTGACTTACATCACCTTGCTGCAATTTCAAATAAAAACAAAGCACAAAGCCATAATGAGTCACTGTCAATAAGGTAAGCATGCCACAAATCCAAGGGGCCAATGTAACAGGCATGGAGAGAGAGAATACTAGATTATCATTCTCACTGGCAGGACCTCAACTATTCCACAAATCATTCATGAAAATGCTTCTTGTAGAGAGAAAAGATTTGTCCATATTATAAAAGGATATATTTATAACAACAGTCATAACAAAGTATAATGTAACAGTTTATTATTGTTATAAGCTTCCATTTAAGACACAGCGGAGGCTCTGGTTAGGATCATAGCTTGGAATGAATGAAGTGCACTGGTTGGGGTGGCAAGCATTTTTATCAAATACCTACATAGTCCTCCAGCTGTGAGTTTCATTAACCTTCTGTTTTCAAAGATACTAAATTCACATGTATATTTAAAGTGTTTTCTAGTTTGAAGCATAAAATAACATTTAGTTTTATAGTAAATTAAACCAAGTGCATTGTGATACAGAACTGAATAGAGTACTCCTCAAAATATCATATTTTCCAAGGACAGTCATACATTTTGTTTATTTGCAGTCTTAAATACCTAGAGAACAAGGACTTGTTCTCACTATTATATCCAACTTAGAGCCTTATACATATAGGCAATTGATATATGTGATTTGATGGCCTAATACAGAGGCCCCTTAGTTGCTGGTCAGTATGAACTGAATTATTTAGCTACAGTACCATGGGCCAGAGACATTGCTTACCTATACCTATTTAAATAAAAGCCATTTCTGTGAAGCTGTTAGTAAATTATCACCTGGTTAGTTAAACACTGGATACCTTTGTGCTTCACTGTCTAGGGAAACTGTAGGGAAATATATAAAGCATTAATGTGACCCTTGACTTCAAGATTATAATCTTACTAAAAAAAAAGGCTTGAGTTTTTAAAAATTACATTACCAAAATATAATGCCTCAAATAATAGAATAAATATAACATCTATTTCAAAAATAAATTTTAGCCAAGGAAATAAGACAACAATGGAGAACTATAGCTCAAACGCTAGCAGAAACTTCTCAGTAGGGCATTTAAGATCTTCTATAATCCAGCCCTGAACTACCTTTGTAGTGGTATTTCTCTTTGACTCCCCAGCCCCTACCCACCAATGCTGTGTATTCTAGCCAAAATAGAACATTCCTCCCTTCCCAAACTCTTTCATGCTCTTATATCCTAGTTATATGGCTATCCGACCCCATTTCTCAATGTAAAATAATCTCGCTAGAGCAAAATTACTAGTATTTACTAATATCTGTGTTCTCTTCTATTTGGGCATATGGCTAAAATATATTTTCCAACCTCTCTTGTACTTAGATGTGGCTACGTATATGAATCACAGAAAATAAAATGTGAATGGAAGGAATGGGGCCACTTTTTGACTTCCATCTGTAGACCACTTATTCTAAGGATCTGGGACATGGTAAAGCAACAGTAGGAAGAATCCAAGGTCCCCAAATCATTCTGTGGCACGCAGTCACCTTCCACCACTGCTGACCTGCTTTGAGCTGCTGACCTGTGACCTAAGTGAAAAATAAATCACCTATGATGTTATGCCACTGAGATTTGGGAGTTTCTCTGTTGTAGCAGCTAGTATTATTTACCTTAACCAATATCTTCATTTATCTTTTCATCATACATCAAGGTTTCCTCCACTCAAAGTCTTTCCCTCTGCCTTAGGCAGAACTAATCACCCTCTTCATTTTGTTCCCAGAGCATTTATTATGTATATTTATTATTTATTGCTGTCCGAATCAGCTTGTGAGATCCTTGAAAGCAGATATTATTTTATTTAACTTTGAATTCTTTTTTTTTCTTTTATTTATTTATTTATTTATTTATTTCTTTATTTATTATACTTTAAGTTTTAGGGTACATGTGCACATTGTGCAGGTTAGTTACATATGTATACATGTGCCATGCTGGTGGGCTGCACCCACTAACTCGTCATCTAGCATTAGGTATATCTCCCAATGCTATCCCTCCCCCCTCCCCCCACCCCACCACAGTCCCCAGAGTGTGATATTCCCCTTCCTGTGTCCATGTGATCTCATTGTTCAATTCCCACCTATGAGTGAGAATATGCGGTGTTTGGTTTTTTGTTCTTGCGATAGTTTACTGAGAATGATGGTTTCCAATTTCATCCATGTCCCTACAAAGGACATGAACTCATCCCTTTTTATGGCTGCATAGTATTCCATGGTGTATATGTGCCACATTTTCTTAATCCAGTCTATCATTGTTGGACATTTGGGTTGGTTCCAAGTCTTTGCTATTGTGAATAATGCCGCAATAAACATACGTGTGCATGTGTCTTTATAGCAGCATGATTTATAGTCCTTTGGGTATATACCCAGTAATGGGATGGCTGGGTCAAATGGTATTTCTAGTTCTAGATCCCTGAGGAATCGCCACACTGACTTCGACAATGGTTGAACTACTTTACAGTCCCACCAACAGTGTAAAAGTGTTCCTATTTCTCCACATCCTCTCCAGCACCTGTTGTTTCCTGACTTTTTAATGACTGCCATTCTAACTGGTGTGAGATGATATCTCATAGTGGTTTTGATTTGCATTTCTCTGATGGCCAGTGATGATGAGCATTTTTTCATGTGTTTTTCGGCTGCATAAATGTCTTCTTTTGAGAAGTGTCTGTTCATATCCTTCGCCCACTTTTTGATGGGGTTGTTTGTTTTTTTCTTGTAAATTTGTTTGAGTTCATTGTAGATTCTGGATATTAGCCCTTTGTCAGATGAGTAGGTTGCGAAAATTTTCTCCCATGTTGTAGGTTGCCTGTTCACTCTGATGGTAGTTTCTTTTGCTGTGCAGAAGCTCTTTAGTTTAATTAGATCCCATTTGTCAATTTTGGCTTTTGTTGCCATTGCTTTTGGTGTTTTGGACATGAAGTCCTTGCCCACGCCTATGTCCTGAATGGTAATGCCTAGGTTTTCTTCTAGGGTTTTTATGGTTTTAGGTCTAACGTTTAAATCTTTAATCCATCTTGAATTGATTTTTGTATAAGGTGTAAGGAAGGGATCCAGTTTCAGCTTTCTACATATGGCTAGCCAGTTTTCCCAGCACCATTTATTAAATAGGGAATCCTTTCCCCATTGCTTGTTTTTCTCAGGTTTGTCAAAGATCAGATAGTTGTAGGTATGCGGCGTTATTTCTGAGGGCTCTGTTCTGTTCCATTGATCTATATCTCTGTTTTGGTACCAGTACCATGCTGTTTTGGTTACTGTAGCCTTGTAGTATAGTTTAAAGTCAGGTAGTGTGATGCCTCCAGCTTTGTTCTTTTGGCTTAGGATTGACTTGGCAATGTGGGCTCTTTTTTGGTTCCATATGAACTTTAAAGTAGTTTTTTCCAATTCTGTGAAGAAAGTCATTGGTAGCTTGATGGGGATGGCACTGAATCTGTAAATGACCTTGGGCAGTATGGCCATTTTCACGATATTGATTCTTCCTACCCATGAGCATGGAATGTTCTTCCATTTGTTTGTATCCTCTTTTATTTCCTTGAGCAGTGGTTTGTAGTTCTCCTTGAAGAGGTCCTTCACATCCCTTGTAAGTTGGATTCCTAGGTATTTTATTCTCTTTGAAGCAATTGTGAATGGGAGTTCACTCGTGATTTGGCTCTCTGTTTGTCTGTTGTTGGTGTATAAGAATGCTTGTGATTTTTGTACATTGATCTTGTATCCTGAGACTTTGCTGAAGTTGCTTATCAGCTTAAGGAGATTTTGGGCTGAGACAATGGGGTTTTCTAGATAAACAATCATGTCATCTGCAAACAGGGACAATTTGACTTCCTCTTTTCCTAATTGAATACCCTTTATTTCCTTCTCCTGCCTATTTGCCCTGGCCAGAACTTCCAACACTATGTTGAATAGGAGTGGTGAGAGAGGGCATCCCTGTCTTGTGCCAGTTTTCAAAGGGAATGCTTCCAGTTTTTGCCCATTCAGTATGATATTGGCTGTGGGTTTGTCATAGATAGCTCTTATTATTTTGAAATACGTCCCATCAATACCTAATTTATTGAGAGTTTTTAGCATGAAGGGTTGTTGAATTTTGTCAAAGGCCTTTTCTGCATCTATTGAGATAATCATGTGGTTTTTGTCTTTGGCTTTGTTTATATGCTGGATTATGTTTATTGATTTGCGTATATTGAACCAGCCTTGCATCCCAGGGATGAAGCCCACTTGATCATGGTGGATAAGCTTTTTGATGTGCTGCTGGATTCGGTTTGCCAGTATTTTATTGAGGATTTTTGCATCAATGTTCATCAAGGATATTGGTCTAAAATTCTCTTTTTTGGTTGTGTCTCTGCCCGGCTTTGGTATCAGAATGATGCTGGCCTCATAAAATGAGTTAGGGAGGATCCCCCCTTTTTCTATTGATTGGAATAGTTTCAGAAGCAATGGTACCAGTTCCTCCTTGTACCTCTGGTAGAATTCGGCTGTGAATCCATCTGGTCCTGGACTCTTTTTGGTTGGTAAACTATTGATGATTGCCACAATTTCAGCTCCTGTTATTGGTCTATTCAGAGATTCAACTTCTTCCTGGTTTAGTCTTGGGAGAGTGTATGTGTCGAGGAATTTATCCATTTCTTCTAGATTTTCTAGTTTATTTGCGTAGAGGTGTTTGTAGTATTCTCTGATGGTAGTTTGTATTTCTGTGGGATCGGTGGTGATATCCCCTTTATCATTTTTTATTGTGTCTATTTGATTCTTCTCTCTTTTTTTCTTTATTAGTCTTGCTAGTGGTCTATCAATTTTGTTGATCCTTTCAAAAAACCAGCTCCTGGATTCATTGATTTTTTGAAGGGTTTTTTGTGTCTCTATTTCCTTCAGTTCTGCTCTGATTTTAGTTATTTCTTGCCTTCTGCTAGCTTTTGAATGTGTTTGCTCTTGCTTTTCTAGTTCTTTTAATTGTGATGTTAGGGTGTCAATTTTGGATCTTTCCTGCTTTCTCTTGTGGGCATTTAGTGCTATAAATTTCCCTCTACACACTGCTTTGAATGCGTCCCAGAGATTCTGGTATGTTGTGTCTTTGTTCTCGTTGGTTTCAAAGAACATCTTTATTTCTGCCTTCATTTCGTTATGTACCCAGTAGTCATTCAGGAGCAGGTTGTTCAGTTTCCATGTAGTTGAGCGGCTTTGAGTGAGATTTTTAATCCTGAGTTCTAGTTTGATTGCACTGTGGTCTGAGAGATAGTTTGTTATAATTTCTGTTCTTTTACATTTGCTGAGGAGAGCTTTACTTCCAACTATGTGGTCAATTTTGGAATAGGTGTGGTGTGGTGCTGAAAAAAATGTATATTCTGTTGATTTGGGGTGGAGAGTTCTGTAGATGTCTATTAGGTCCACTTGGTGCAGAGCTGAGTTCAATTCCTGGGTATCCTTGTTGACTTTCTGTCTCGTTGATCTGTCTAATGTTGACAGTGGGGTGTTAAAGTCTCCCATTATTAATGTGTGGGAGTCTAAGTCTCTTTGTAGGTCACTAAGGACTTGCTTTATGAATCTGGGTGCTCCTGTATTGGGTGCATATATATTTAGGATAGTTAGCTCCTCTTGTTGAATTGATCCCTTTACCATTATGTAATGGCCTTCTTTGTCTCTTTTGATCTTTGTTGGTTTAAAGTCTGTTTTATCAGAGACTAGGATTGCAACCCCTGCCTTTTTTTGTTTTCCATTTGCTTGGTAGATCTTCCTCCATCCTTTTATTTTGAGCCTATGTGTGTCTCTGCACGTGAGATGGGTTTCCTGAATACAGCACACTGATGGGTCTTGACTCTTTATCCAACTTGCCAGTCTGTGTCTTTTAATTGGAGAATTTAGTCCATTTACATTTAAAGTCAATATTGTGATGTGTGAGTTTGATCCTGTCATTATGATGTTAGCTGGTGATTTTGCTCATTAGTTGATGCAGTTTCTTCCTAGTCTCGATGGTCTTTACATTTTGGCATGATTTTGCAGCGGCTGGTACCAGTTGTTCCTTTCCATGTTTAGCGCTTCCTTCAGGAGCTCTTTTAGGGCAGGCCTGGTGGTGACAAAATCTCTCAGCATTTGCTTGTCTGTAAAGTATTTTATTCCTCCTTCACTTATGAAGCTTAGTTTGGCTGGATATGAAATTCTGGGTTGAAAATTCTTTTCTTTAAGAATGTTGAATATTGGCCCCCACTCTCTTCTGGCTTGTAGGGTTTCTGCCGAGAAATCCGCTGTTAGTCTGATGGGCTTCCCTTTGAGGGTAACCCGACCTTTCTCTCTGGCTGCCCTTAACATTTTTTCCTTCATTTCAACTTTGGTGAATCTGACAATTATGTGTCTTGGAGTTGCTCTTCTCGAGGAGTATCTTTGTGGCGTTCTCTGTATTTCCTGAATCTGAATGTTGGCCTGCCTTGCTAGATTGGGGAAGTTCTCCTGGATAATATCCTGCAGAGTGTTTTCCAACTTGGTTCCATTCTCCGCATCACTTTCAGGTACACCAATCAGACGTAGATTTGGTCTTTTCACATAGTCCCATATTTCTTGGAGGCTTTGCTCATTTCTTTTTATTCTTTTTTCTCTAGACTTCCCTTCTCGCTTCATTTCATTCATTTCATCTTCCATTGCTGATACCCTTTCTTCCAGTTGATCGCATCGGCTCCTGAGGCTTCTGCATTCTTCACGTAGTTCTCGAGCCTTGGTTTTCAGCTCCATCAGCTCCTTTAAGCACTTCTCTGTATTGGTTATTCTAGTTATACATTCGTCTAAATTTTTTTCAAAGTTTTCAACTTCTTTGCCTTTGGTTTGAATGTCCTCCCGTAGCTCAGAGTAATTTGATCGTCTGAAGCCTTCTTCTCTCAGCTCGTCAAAATCATTTTCCATCCAGCATTGTTCCGTTGCTGGTGAGGAACTGCGTTCCTTTGGAGGAGGAGAGGTGCTCTGCGTTTTAGAGTTTCCAGTTTTTCTGTTCTGTTTTTTCCCCATCTTTGTGGTTTTATCTACTTTTGGTCTTTGATGATGGTGATGTACAGATGGGTTTTCGGTGTGGATGTCCTTTCTGTTTGTTAGTTTTCCTTCTAACAGACAGGACCCTCAGCTGCAGGTCTGTTGGAATACCCTGCTGTATGAGGTGTCAGTGTGCCCCTGCTGGGGGGGTGCCTCCCAGTTAGGCTGCTCGGGGGTCAGGGGTCAGGAACCCAATTGAGGAGGCAGTCTGCCCGTTCTCAGATCTCCAGCTGCGTGCTGGGAGAACCACTGCTCTCTTCAAAGCTGTCAGACAGGGACATTTAAGTCTGCAGAGGTTACTGCTGTCTTTTTGTTTGTCTGGGCCCTGCCCCCAGAGGTGGAGCCTACAGAGGCAGGCAAGCGTCCTTGAGCTGTGGTGGGCTCCACCCAGTTCGAGCTTCCCGGCTGCTTTGTTTACCTAATCAAGCCTGGGCAATGGCGGGCGCCCCTCCCCCAGCCTCGCTGCCACCTTGCAGTTTGATCTCAGACTGCTGTGCTAGCAATCAGCGAGATTCCGTGGGCGTAGGACCCTCCGAGTCAGGTGTGGGATATAGTCTCATGGTGCGCCGTTTTTTAAGCCGGTCTGAAAAGCGCAATATTCGGGTGGGAGTGACCCGATTTTCCAGGTGCGCCCGTCACCCCTTTGTTTGACTCGGAAAGGGAACTCCCTGACCCCTTGGGCTTCCCAGGTGAGGCAATGCCTCGCCCTGCTTTGGCTCGCGCACGGTGCGCGCACCCACTGACCTGCGCCCACTGTCTGGCACTCCCTAGTGAGATGAACCCGGTACCTCAGATGGAAATGCAGAAATCACCCGTCTTCTGCGTCGCTCACGCTGGGAGCTGTAGACCGGAGCTGTTCCTATTCGGCCATCTTGGCTCCTCCCTACCTAACTTTGAATTCTTAACACCTATCCCATAGCAGACACTCAATGAATGTTTACTGAAAGTGGTTAAATGATTGATAGTATCTGATAAAGCTGCATTAATCTAATAGCTTATATATGAGTTTGATTTAGAACACAACAGAAAAAAAAAGATTTTTCATGGTTGGTGAGAAAATGTTACTGTTGGATCCAGCAATGTATTCAATTCACACTTGGAAGTCATGCTTAAACAGCATTTCCTTGGATAAACATGGTTCATTTTTTCCCTCTCCTTTTAACACTTAGCAGTGTGAATCATCAAATCCAGCCACAATAAATGCATCTCCTCTTAGTTGCCGCTTAGGGGCTAAGTGACAACCTGCTGGTAAATAATTATGATCTGTTGTGATTTTCCAGAGTAGTTTTATTTTTCCTTTTGACAAAGGAATATAGACGACGGATGTATACATCTGGTATTCATTCAATAATAATCTAGCCACAAGTAATTGAAAAAAGGTCTGCTGAACAAATGTTAAAACTGAAAATCTGCAAAGGTTTATAGTCTATGTTATCAAAAATTGAAACAAAACCCACACATTTCCAAGGTGTTTGTAAGTCTTATGTGCCCACTTCCCTCCAAAAGCTGCAACACACACCGCAGTGTTTCTTGGGGATTATAGGTGGAATGAAGCAAGCACACGTGTACATCCACACACATGCACACACAGGATACAATTAGATTAAGTTGCGGGTTTAAATAACGAGAGAGACAACATATTCTATCTCCTGCAGCTTCTATGAGCCATTGTGACTCCTAGCAAGGGCAGAGAGCCGTCACTACACTGTCTGCTCAAGGTAGGGTCTCACAGGATCTAAAAGCACAATTTTTTCTAAACCACTGCCCTTTAACACTCAGAGCTGATATCATTATTCCAGAAGTAAGACTAACATGGAGTTCTCTTGATTCTCAAGCCAAAATCAGCCTGAGGAAGTCCCCATTTTCATGTAGGAGAAATGAAAACGGGAGGATAGAAAGTAATAAGAGGGTAGAAAGCCCAGATGCCTCTAAAAATAACTGCATGCCAGCATTTTGGGAAGCCCATTTCCCTGAGTCTGCCTGCTTCATTCTGATACCCTTTCATCTAGTTGGCTATCATGAAATTGATCCGAAGGCAATGATCAAAAATTCATTTCACTACACACAAAACTATGCCACCCTTTAGGAAGAAGCAAACAAGTATGATTTTCACATTTTCTAAAATGCCATTATATCTTTTTGCTAGGGAATACTGATGGATATAACTTCCCAAACGTAATGATTATTCTAGTAAAACAAAAGAAAGTGGGCCAAAATAAAACATCAGGAAACCTGTGATCTTTATCAGAAAATTTTCCTATTAAAAAAATTCCAGAGTAGGAATTGAGAACACATTTTGACAGTGGTGCCTGCTAATATTTAAGACATTAAAAAGGCAATGAAAAAACAAGCCTTTAATTTTTTTTAGAAAAGCGAAATCTCTTAAAGCTCCTCTCTTTCATTGCATTATGTGATAAATAACTAATTAGGACTCACTTTATTTTTCCTTCCAAAGGCAAAGAGGGCAAAGAATGTGGCGAACTATTTTACATTCATGCTCTACATCCAGCCAGGTGGTCACCACACAGTGGTTTCTAATATGAGGCACCCTAACATCAAAGCCTTTTACATTGTTAAAAAAAAAAGAAAGGTATAGTAGCAATGAATTCATTAGCACAAAAAAGGATAGCAGTGTGTATCAGACAAAAGTCTTATGCACATCTTCATACTCCCTTGGCTATGCTTCCTCCCACCTGGGGAGCTAAGTTTCCACCACCAGCGTCACCTGCTCTGGGAGTGTTGAATGTTCTCTTGAGGCTGTGGCTGGGCAGTGGGACCTCTCAGTTACCCAGCTGAAGTTTCTGGATTCTCTGGCCACTCACAGATGTGGGAGCTGGCAGTCCACACTACAGCTGGAGAGGCCAATGCAACCTGGAAATGTCAGGGAATTCACTCCCCAAGGGGTGAACTCTGCCCTATGAGAATGGGGAGAGAGCAGGGCAGATAAATGCCCTCACCTCTCTTTTTCACTGTTGTGAAGTGCAGTTCTTTTCTCCAGCCTAGCCAGTAGAGTTCCATGTGGCAAGTGGGTGCAGCTGCATGGCCAATGGCTGTGTCCCTTGTTGGTCTTGAGAAGCAGTAACCAGCCCTGGAACCACTGCTTCCTGTTGCTTTACTTCCTCCCTTGCCTCCTTCCCCCATCCTTTTAAAAATTATGGTAAAAAGCACATAAATGTTACCATCTTAACCTTATTTAAGTGTACAGACCAGCAGTGTTAAGTATATTTACATTGTTGGGCAACAGATCTCTAGAACTCTTTCATCTTGCAAAACTGAAACTCCATGCCCACTGAGCACCAAATCCCCGTTTCCCCTCCCCCAGACCCTGGCAGCCACCAGTCTACTTTCTGCTTCTATGAGTTTCACTACTTTAGACACCTCACATGAGTGCAATCATATCATATTTGTCTTTTGGTGACTCTCTTCCCTTTTCCTTCATCTCACTGGCTTGAATTTGTATATCCCCAATGAAGCATTGGTATTTCGATCTTTGCTTCAGGGTAGTCTTTAGAAAATTCTGGCTGGGACACCATGTTCTGTATAACTGAGCATTAACTCATTGGCGCAGTGAACCTGTCTCATGAAAATAGATCGTTGACTTGGATATTAAAACTAGTCTAAAACTTGTATCATGTAATAATGTTTCATTTTATAAGAACTCTTTTTCTGATGAACACCTGGTTCTCATTTCATAGAGCCTCAATAATGGTGGGAATTAAGGTGGTAGGAGTGATAATGAAGGTGGTGGTGGCAGTGGGTGGTAGAAGAGGCAGTTAACTAGCATTAAGCTCTTTGAGCCAGGCACCATGCATCATCTCATTTAATCCTGCCTGCAATGAGGTAAATTTCCTTATTGCCATATGATTCATATCATCATTACCAGATGACAACTGAGAATGTCAAGGCTAATCAAGAACTTGTCTGAGACCACAGAGTCAATGAATGGCAAAACTGGGGTTTGAATCTAAGCCCTTCTGCCCCCAGAGACTGCCATTAACCATGTGATGCTACAGATAACTGCCGCTATCTCAGTCAAATCCATCTAAACCCTATGTGCCAGAAACTTCTTTAATTTTTAAATTTTTGTGAGTACAGAGTAGGTGTATATATTTATGGGATACATGGAATATTCTGATAAAGGCATATAGGGACTTCATTATCACATGAGGGTAAATGAGGTATCCATTACTTCAAGCATTTATCATTTCTTTATGTTACAAATGATCTAATTATTCTTTTATTTTTAAATGTACAATAAATTACTGTTGACGGTTGTCACCCTGTTGGGCTATCAAATACTAGATCTTATTCATGTATTTAACTATATTTTTGTGCCCATTAGCCATCCCTCCTCTCTTCCCTCCCACACTGCCTTTCCCAGCCTCTGGTAACCACCTCACGTGAGTTGGATTGTTTTCATTTTTAGCACCCACAAATAAGTGAGAATATGTGAAGTTTGTCTTTCTGTGTCTCGCTTATTTCACTTTACATAATGACCTTCAGTTCCATCCATGTTATTGCAAATAATAAGATCTCATTTTTTTCGGCTGTATAAGTCAATTCTGTGTAAGTACCACATTTCCCTTATCCATTCATCTGCTGATGAACAAAGGTTCATCAGCAACAAAGGTTGCTTCCAAATCTTGGCTACTGTGAATAGTGCTTCAACACATATAGGAATATTGCAGATACTTCCTCGATATACTAATTTCCTTTCTTTTGGGAATATACCTAGCAGTTGGATTGCTGGACCATATGGTAGCTCCATTTTTAGTTTTTTAAGGGACCTCCAAATTGTTCTCCATAGTGGTTGTACTACTTCATATTCCCACAACAGTGTACGAAGGTTCCCTTTTCTCTACATCCTCATCAACACCTGTTATTGCCTGTCTTTTGGATAAAAGCCATTTTAACTGGGGTAAGACGATATCTCACTGTAGTTTTGATTTGCATCTCTCTGATGATCAATGATGTTCAGCACCTTTCAGGAACTTTTCTCATTGCTTTACATTCATCTTTTTGGTTGCTGGTAAATCCCCAACACAATTCTATGAAATGAAAAGCCTCATTGATGCATAAAAAATCTTATTATTTTTACCCAAATAAATCTAGGAAGAAAATAAAGCTCCCATATATTTTACTATAAAAATAAAACAGAAAAAATTACAAAATCTGTGAAAAACAACATATATTTACACAATGTATCTGGTTTAGAAATATTTTTAAAAAGCAAGATGTATTAGTTCGTTTTCATGCTGGTGATAAAGACATACCTGAAACTGAGAACAAAAAGAGATTTAATTGGACTTACAGTTCCACATGGCTGGGGAGGCCTCAGAATTATGGTGGGAGGCAAAAGGCATTTCTTACATGGCAGCAGCAAGAGAAAAATGAGGAACAAGCAAAAGCAGAAGCTCCTGATAAACCCATCAGATCTTGTGAGACTTATTCACTATCACAAGAATAGCATGGGAAAGACTGGCCCCCGTGATTCAATTACCCCCACCCCCGGTTCCTCCTACAACACATGGGAATTCTGGGAGACACAATTCAAGTTGACATTTGGGTGGGGACACAGCCAAATCATATCATTCTGCCCCTAGCCCCTCCAAATCTCATGTCCTCACATTTCAAAACCAATCATGCTTTCCCAACAGTCCTCCAAAGTCTTAACTCATCTCAGCATTAACCCAAAAGTCCACAGTCCAAAGTCTCATCTGAAATAAGGCAAGTCCCTTCTGCCTACGAGCCTGCAAAATCAAAAGCAAGCTAGTTATTTCTAAGATACAATGGAGGTACAGGTACTGGGTAAACACAGCCATTCCAAATGGGAGAAATTGGCCCAAACAAAGGGGATACAGGGCCCATGCAAGTCCGAAATCCAGCAGGGCAGTCAAATTTTAAAGGTACAAAATGATCGCCTTTGACTCCAGGTCTCACATCCAGGTCATGCTAATGCAAGAGGCAGGTTCCCATGGTCTTGGGCAACTCTGCTCCTGTGGCTTTTCGGGTACAGCCTCCCTCCTGGCTGCTTTCATGGGCTGGCATTGAGTGTCTGCAGCTTTTCCAGGCACATGGTTCAAGCTGTCAGTGGATCTACCGTTCTGGGGTCTGGAGGACGGTGTCCCTCTTCTCACAGCTCTGCCCCCAGTAGGGACTCTGTATGGGTGCTCCCACCCCAGATTTGCATTCTGCACTGCCCTAGTAGAAGTTCTCCATGAAGGCCCTGCCCCTGCAGCAAACTTTTGCCTGGGCATCCAGGAGTTTCTATATATCTTCTGAAATCTAGGCGGAGGTTCCCAAAACTCATTTTTTGACTTCTGTGCACCCACAGGCTCAACACCATGTGGAAGCTGCCAAGGCTTGGGACTTCCATCCTCTGAAGCCACAGCATGAGTTCTACATTGGCCCCTTTCAGCCATGGCTGGAGCCACAGGGCACCAAGTCCCTAGGCTGCACATAGCATGGCAACCCTGGGCCCAGCCCTCAAAACCACTTTTTCCTCCTGGGCCTCTGGGCCTGCGATGGGAGGAGCTGCCATGAAGGTCTCTGACATGGCCTGGAGACATCTTCCCCATGGTCTTGGGGATTAACATTAGGCTCCTTGCTACTTATGCAAATTTCTGCATCCAGCTTGAATTTCTCCTCAAAAAAATCAGTTTCTCTTTTCTACTGCATCATCAGGCTGCAAATTTTCTGAACTATTATGCTCTGCTTCCCTTTTAAAATGAAATGCTTTTAACAGCACCCAAGTCACCTTTTGAATGCTTTGCTGCTTAGAAGTTTCTTCTGCCAGATACCCTAAATCATCTCTCTCAAGTTCAAAGTTCCACAAATCTCTAGGGCAGGGGCAAAATGCCGCTAGTCTCTTTGCTAAAACATAACAATAATCACCTTTGCTCCAGTTCCCAACAACTTCCTCATCTCCACCTGAAACCACCTCAGCTTGGACCTTATTGTTCATAATACTATCAACATTTTTTTTTTTGAGATGGAGTCTTGCTCTGTCGCCCAGGCTGGAGTGCAGTGGTGCAATCTCGGCTCACTGCAAGCTCCGCCTTCCGGGTTCACGCCATTCTCCTGCCTCAGCCTCCAGAGTAGCTGGGACTAAAGGCACCCACCACCACGCCTGGCTAAGTTTTTGTGTTTTTAGTAGAGATGGGGTTTCACTGTGTTAGCCAGGATGGTCTCGATCTCCTGACCTTGTGATCCATGTGCCTTAGCCTCCCAAAGTGCTGGGATTACTGGTGTGAGCCACCTTGCCCAGCACACTATCAGCATTTTTATTAAAGCCATTCTACAAGTCTCTAGGAGGTTCCAAACTTTCCCACATTTTCCTGTCTTCTTCTGAGCCCTCCAAACTGTTCCAACCTCTGCCTGTTACCCAGTTCCAAAGTTGCTTCCATATTTTCAGGTACCTTTTCAGCAACCTACTCCTGGTACTAACTTACTGTATTAGTTCGTTTTCATGCTGCTGATAAAAACAAACCCCAACAGGGGAAAATAAAAAGAGGTTTAATTGGATTTACAGTTCCACATGGCTGGGGAGGCCTCAGAATCATGGTGGGAGGTAAAAAGCACTTCTTACGTGGCGGTGGCAAGAGAAAAATGAAGAAGCAAAAGCAGAATTCCTTGATAAACCCATCAGATCTCGTGAGACTTATTCACTGTCATGAGAACAGCACAAGAAATACCAGCCCCCATGATTCAGTTACCTTCCTGTGGGTTCCTCCCACAAAGTGTGGGAATTCTGGGAGATACAATTCAAGCTGAGATTTGGGTGGGGACACAGCCAAACCCTATCACAAGAAATACTCCTGAAAACAGAAGAGTATTATGAATTTAACTGGAGATAAAAATGACTGCACAATGAAGATTACGGAATATGAATATTCCACACATCTCAATTTGATCTGGAACTTTTCTCAGATCAAACTTTAAATTCTGTTAGTTAGTATCTTTTTTTTTTTTTAATTCCCCAAAAGTAGCCTGGGTCACCTTTGTCTGTTAAAATGACCCAGTGTGTCAGATAGGTAGTGGAATGCAGTGAAAGCTTTGAGCTCTATGGAACCTCCAACTTACCACACGGTGTAAGACAGCATAGCATGTCACCACAATTTCTTCAAATTTACTAGTCCATGCCCCTCAACTGACTTCGCAAAATGGTCTCTGCTTTCTTGCCTTTGTACATCATGAGCACAATCAGACATTTACTTCTATCCCATTCTTTCCTTTTCAGCTCTCCCTACCCCTTCCTGCTTGACCCCACTGTAACAGATCCTTTGCTAAATCTTGCCTTTCCTCTATCCCAAGCATCACTACAGACAAACCTTTCTTAAGTACAAGCCTTTTCTCCACTCAAAAATTTCCACGGATTCTCCCTCGTGTCTTCCAAATTAAGTACATGCATCTTTGTCTGTCATCCAAACCCACACATCTGCCATGTCCTCCAGCCAGAGCTGGGTGCAAGTCTTCCATGATGCTTTTTGCTCCAGCTTATTTCTGCATATTTGCTTATTGTTTCCTTACCTAAAAGGAAGCCCGTACTGCCTCAACCCCAGACTTACCAATCCTTCAGAGACCTTCTCTAATGTTCCAGATCCCACAAAGTCTCATTTCCTTCCTCCATTAAATGTAATTTCTTCTTTTCCTTGTTCCCCATCACATTGGAATTGTGACTCTCCTATGGCACCCAGTTAACTCTGCCATGCATTATCTCCCTACTCAACTGAAAGCTTCTCAAGGACAGGTATTTCACATCGACCTGTGCCTTTCCTTTGGAGTCTAGCCCACAGCAGGGCTCGTTAAATATACTTTTAAAGGAAGTAGAAGCTTCAAGACAGCAGTCTCGAGGACTTATGGTGTTAATAAGCTGGGTTCTGAAGAAATCCTAGAGCTGGAAGAATCAAACCCCAGCTTCCTCAAGTCTCTGTGTTTCATTAAGCAACTAAACAAGAGAGAAGCAACAAATGTGGTGCAGCAAGGAAAAGCATGGATTCTGTAGCCATGTGGCCTGGGGTGAGTCCCGGCTCTACCCCATACCAGCTCTGATGTGAACTTGGGCAGGTTACTTATTTCTCTCTGCCTCAGTTTCCTCACCTGTAAAATGAGGATAGTTATATTTCCTATCTCTCAGAGTTATTAAGAAAAATAAATCAGTTAATATTTGTATAGCACTTAACTCAGAGCCTGGCACATAATAAATTAAAATAATAGGAAAACTAGGTCTCCATGGTTTTGCTCTTCCCATGATTATGACATTCAATTTTGAGATACAGGCATTTTGAACTTGGAGACACTTTCTGGTGATTTATACTTGCTCAGTATGAACTTTCCTCAATAGTAAGTGTCAAGGCATAACTGTCAACAAGGAGATTCTAGACTGAAGGCAATTCACCTGGCCCCAAGGAAGACTCCTACTCCACAACTGCATCAACAGTTTCATTTGCCCCTGGTCAGAGGAGGCTGGGAGGACCCCATTTCCTGATCAGAGGAGCCTACAATGAAAAACAAGGTGATGGAGCTTCTTAATCTTAGTCTTCTTGTTAGTCTTCCTTTCCCTCTCTCATTTTCCTGTTACTTGTTAATACTTTTCCTATTTTCTCCTTATTGTTAATTTCAATAATATATGTTGTACAACTTCATATATGCTGTATGATTTAATATATGCTGTACAACTTAAAATTTGTGGCTAAACATCTGCTTAAATCCTTCGGTACATAGATGCAAAAGTTGGTTCAATTCAATTCTACAAACACCACTAACACCATTCTGTACAAGCCATTGTGCTTATGCTGGGAAATCAAAAAGAAATGAGCCAAAGTCCCTGCCCTCCAGGAAACTCATATTTATTTAAAGGAGACAGACATGAACACACACAACTGCAAGGTAATGTATTAAATGCCTTAATCGGAGCATATACAATGTGCAGTGGTTACGCAGATTGATTCTGCCCTGGGGATTGGCTTTATTAAAACATCTAACAAATTAATAAACAATACTGGTCGATTTCATTTCATCATTCCCTGTGCTTAATGTGTTTTGTACATGAGGCTGTTTGCAGGGGCTATTGAGCTGAAGTACAGAGCAGTCACTGATCATCATAGTCTTGATATTCTGTTTACAGAAGCCATGCCCACATAGTTTGTTCTGTTACTGAAAAATGCAAATAAAAGTGATACAATTATAAATTGTATCACTTTTATAAAGAATTATAATTTTTTTAAAAAATTTATAATTTAAAATTGGATTATTAGATCTCTACTGCTAAGCTAATCCTTGCTGTCCTTAAAGCAAGGACCTGGTGCATTTGTTTTCCTTTGAACTTCCACTATCAGATTTAGATTCTGACCCTCTAAACTACAAAGGCCACTGGCTGCAACTACAGCTAGAAATCAGACACCCTTGCAATCCATTCTTTCTTCCAAGCTTCCCTCAAAATCAGCTAGTCATTTGCCGGTTTGAATTGATGTTCCATCTAGCCTACTCCTGTACAAGTTATCTAGTCTTAAGAAACAAGTTCCACCTCAGACATGTTTTCCATGTAAAATTACAAACAACTACTGGTCTGACCACAGTCAATGATAATTCCCCAGGACTCAGCTTGACAGGGACAAAGAATGAAGGGAAAGAAAACTAGATGCTTGCCAGTATGACTGTTAAATGTCAGCTATTTTGGAGTTTATCCCCACATGAGATATTTCTTTTGTACTGTGAGGACGATCACTGAAAAAAACATGACAACATAATAAAGCCACGGAAGACAACCCCATCATTACAGCTGCAGGAAATAAAACATAGATTAATGTCACCAAAGCACATGTCAGGAGGGATAATGATGATGTATACAAATGAATCTTCTCATCCTGGACAAAGAACTTAAGTACCACCTAAAACCGGATAATAATTATATACAAATCACCAACGACAATGCTATCTGCTAAGCATGTATTATACTCACACATTTTCAAAGAGTTTGTTTTATATTTTTCTCTCAAAATTCTCCTCAAGTCTTCCCACTTGTATTCAAGTGACACAAATTACAGAGTGGTGCAGCAAGCACTGACATTGCCTAACAAGGCAAATGCAGCCTGCCATGGACAGCTATGGGACATTGTGTCCATACTCTAAGTGCCAAGAGTGAGCTGTGAACAAGAAAGCTGTGCAGCTATGAACAAGAGCAGCAAAAGTGATGTGGACCATGCGGAGAGGCCATTCGGCTGTCCAAATCAAAACTAAACATAAACAATCATTTGGAAAAATAGGTTCCATTTGTGTTTCTGGTCACAGAAAACTGCCCACAGAGTGAAAAATAATGAGAAAGAGTCTGAGGCCAATAGCTGATCAACATAAGGAATGTAAACTCCAGTTTGAATACCAAAGATAGAGGGAACTAGAATTATTTTACCTTGGCTCTAGGCTACAGCCATCTATTAATTAATAGTCTTAATGTGGTTTAGCTACTGGATCATCACGTTCATATCAGCCAAGTGCAACCTCAAGGCAACTGAATTGCTAGAAAACTGCTTTTTCATTTATGATGCTTTCCATAAGAGAAAGCATTACTGAGGAAAAGTTATTATTTTACTTATACTAAGACCTTTGACCAAAATTTACACTCAACTTTTCAGGAATGTGCTTTACTTCATAGTAAGATGTTCACCAATAGTTGACAGCAAATGAATGGGTTACAATTACTGAAACCCCATCTATGATTTGTAAATCACGGATACATTCTAGAAGCCTTTATATTTATTAAGACCTATTAAAATTCAGTTATTTGTAAGGACAAGGGGTGGAAAGGGAGTTTGTATTTTCTCTCCCTTTTTCTTATATTTTTTCCTGTTGGGATAAAGTGTAACCAGCCACAAAGAATATCACTCGCATTTGAGCAAAGCCCCCTATCTCTTGTCTGTTTTGCAAAGCCACTGCTGTGTTCTCCTACAGATAAGGAGGGCAGCTTAGGTAGTCTGTAAAATATAACAATAACCACAATATTACTAATCACAGCTAATTCTTATTTTGTGCTTCCTATGTTTCAGACACTGTTCTAAGTGCTTTATGTGAATTAGCTCATCGAATCCTTACAAAACTTTATGAAGTAGGCTCTATTATTATCCTTATTGGATAGATAAGAACGTTTAGGTATATATATTTTTTCTCATAAGTTTATTTACCTGCAGCTTCAACAGAGTGCAGAACTGAAAGGAGGTAGATTTCCTTATCTCACTAAATATGTACCCTTCATCGAAATCACATTTGGTCTTCCTCAATGACGAGACAGGCCCTTAGCCATAGCCTGTTCATCTGCCTGGTGATGATATTTCCTAGATTCTGAAACTCTTAAATTTGAAGATGACCTCGGAGTCATTTAGGGCAATGCTGCACCCACTGCAGGAAGCATATTTTTTGAATGGGTTTCTAGCCTTCATCTGAACACCTCTAGCCTCTCTTGTGGATGGAGAGCTCTGGATGTCAAAGCTCTCATCTTCCTTCACACTCATGACAATCTTTGAAATGACTCCTCTTTAGAAGAAAAGATCTTCTTCCTTTGCAGTGTTGCTCTATGCAAGTGAAACAGGAAATGTCATAGTTTTTTTTAATTAGATCTTACTTAAAATCAAGAGTGTGATATTGTGGACTTCCACATAAGGGAATGAAGGGGGACTAATTCTCATCTGTGGGTTGGGATATCTAATCCTCATTCCTAGTGGTCACCCTCTCCTTGCTTCACACTCCATGGTAGCTTCACATGGCTTCTCCACTGTGGAACATGCTGACTTTTTTCTCACATTGCCTTAGGGAAAACCACTAGAAACAAATAATTTGTAGAACTGATGTTGAGCAGGAAGCTCTTGAGAAGGAAAGCTGAAAGAGTATTTTTCTTTTATAAATGGTGTGAAAACTCACCATCCTTGCTCTATTTCAGTGAAAGAAATATACACTGGATTTGGAGGAAGAGGCAGAAATTGAAAAGATGGGGAGATAGGAAGAAGATGGGAGGAGAATGAACCAGGAGGAAATGACTGCAGACATAGGATGTCCTTAGTTAAATAGTGTGTGGGCACAGCTGATCTTCAGAACTTGCAGACCACTCAAGACTGTTCTGGTACCACCATCTAACTTTCTACACCCATGATCCATCCTCCTCTAGGACTCACTACACTGTGGCTCTTGTTTTTTTCCTTTCACTATGAAAATATGCTCAGAGGAAACACATAAAGCTCATCCACACTGTGATATAAATGACTGGCTGACAACTCGAAACACTAGCCCCATGAAAAGTATATTTTCAACAAGAATTGAAATATCAAATCAAAGGGCTGAAGCTCCAGGTCTTGAATTTCATATATCGACCAGGAATGGTAGAGGTATCTGGGGAGTCAGAAGTCCTTTCCAGGACTGGCCTCCATTCTAGGGGCTCCCCTGGCCTTGCTATAAAAGCACACCCAGGTCTTCCAGATCTGTGCATGTGGCCACTCTTCTAGAAGGTGGCTGGTATTGCAGGGACAGCTGGCACTCCCTTCCTTGCTCTTTGCCAGCACACGGCACACACACCTTCATTAAAGCATTTGTCACACTGTATTTTGAGGTCACATGACTATGTCCCCCCACCAGACTGTGAGCTCTTGGGGAGCAGACACTGGGCCTTGGTCATCTTTATGTTCTCAGCACTTTGTATCAGGCCTACATGGTCACCCATTCCTTCCACATGGCTGCCCTGTGAGGAACCAAACACACTCAGAAGAGCGCTGCATGGGTGGCCTTCCATGTAGGGAGATTCAGTAATAGTACAGGAGGTTCTCACATTACGAGCAAAACCTTGACTTAAAGATCAACAGTCAGGGCCAAGACTGGCTATTTTTTTCATTAAATCATAAATTTGTTAGTGACATATTTGTGGATTTTATTTAGTGGAATTCCAACTTGCTCTTCCTAGTTCAGTGTTGACACAAACATATTCCCAGCAAGTGAAGTGTTGAGTAAAAGCTACTGAAGAATCCATTCATCATTAAGCAAACATTCCCTATGGATAAGAGAACGAACAAATGGATAAGGGATTCACTGCTACTTCCCCTTTTCCACTGGAATTTTCTACCCATTACAAATACATTAGGTTTGTCTTTAAGTAATAGGAGACTCAAAACTCTATACTACAACGTTTTAATGCATTTATATAAAATCTGAAATGATTTTTTTGTCATTTTCGGGATTAATTTCTTTAATTTTGCTACCCATCTAATCAGCTTTAAATATCAGAAAGCCATTGGATAGCTTTTGAATGTAAATGCTTTTATTTTATTTACTTTGGAAACTCAGTTTAAAATACTATTTTTTGCCACGAAGAAGCACCTTTAAATATCAGATTGTTTTTCAATAAAGGTACTTTAACAAAATGTCTCCTCTGAGGGATGAAGAGTGAGGAGGAGGGGAGGATGGGAGAAAGGAAGCAGTTCTCAAAAGAAGCATCCAAGGACAAGAGGCTTAGGAAAAAACAAAGCCACAAAGAAAACCACTTTTATTACCAATACCCTCTTTGGTGAGATGTTTAAAGAGTTATTTCAACTGAAAGGTCTGAGACAGGATTAAAGGCACTAGTGTTCTCTGATACATCTAACTAAACAATAAAAGCTGAAGAAGAAGGCTAGTCACATCATTTTGCCTTCCCAGCAAGTGGCTGTCTCTGTGTTAAAAAAAAAAAAGGCTTTAATCAGTATAACTGACTTTTGACGGTATTAATAGGCTACCAGGCTGATTTCTTGCTGTAGGCTGAAAAACTGCAACCAACACGAGAGAAAATTACATAACCACTGAAGCAGAAGACAAGCAAATAATTTACACGTGACTCAATTGAGATGTAGGACCCTGCCACGATCCTGGTGTGCCTCTCCTTAGCTTTGTCCACCATGGACATAACATATATGTTTTGGTGCCATAGTAAGGCGATATCTTATAACAAGATAATAGCCTCGAGTTCTTCCCCTTTTGAACAACGTGAAGGTACAACAACTCATTTGTAAGGTGCCTTGTTAAAACAACCACAGTCCTCATAGGAAGAGGGGAGGGTTAAGAATCAACGCAATTCCTGTCAAATGTGTATATTCTGCAGGCTTATAAAAGGGAGAATCAATTCACTCCAGCAATGAGTAATAACATCTATGTCCTTAAAGAAGCACTTTGCGAAATGCTAGAGTCACAGAACTATACATCCAGTGACACTGATTAAATGCTCTATTTGGTCTATATTTTATTGAAGGTGGAGGCAGAGCAGCAGATTAATATTGTTTGCTCCTGCTTATAGGAGGAACATTGGGAAACTGAGTAGGCATGTCTTCCACCAGCAAATGTCATTTGAGAATTACTGGTACTTTCTGATCAACTTCACTGAAATTAATATTTTATATAATCTCAGTGTAGCAGGCAACCACTTTCCCAAGTTATATAATTGTGGATCACTGAAGTATCTGCCTACAAATGCATGCTCACATACAAACACATGCAGCTGGAGATGCTACAGATCTTGTTGTCCGGAACTTGCAACCTTGCAAATTGCTTCCGTGGCAATAAAGACTAGAATTGCCAATACAGCTGACGCACCTCAGTGAATTGAGGAAGTTAACGTGTGAGAGTGAGTGTGACCCAGTGGGCTCACCAGCAGGCTGAAGGAGTGAAGGCAGGAACAATGTGTCCTTACTACAACCACCTTTCTGATTTTCCCAATGGCGTAGAGGAAATTATTTACCTTTTCCATGCACAGGTCATAGTGTAAGGATATACTATGTAAAATAAACATGTCAGCTAGATACTGGTTATACACAATAACATCTATCCTTTTGATACGGTGATATTTTATTAGTGGTGACTGAGGACAAAAGCAATGCTTAGTTTTTCACATACCAGAGTGAAAAAAAACTCAGGTAACCTGACCCAGAGGACACTGCTGCACATTAGAGTAACTGGGAGACCTCTAAAACAATTCTTGTACTCAGCCCACACCCCAGATCAACTCTGTCAGAATCTCTGGGCATGTGACCCAGTGTTTAAACCTCCCCAGGTAATTCCAACATGCAGCCACTCTTGAGAACCAATGGTATGGGATTCTACAACAGCACTTCGCCTCCCTAATCCAGCAGGTCTTGTGCATGAGCTTGCATGAGAATCATCTGGAGCTCTGTTGAAGAGCAGCTGGTTGGGCCCCACCCCCAGAGTTTCTGATGCAGTACGTTTGGATTGGTGTTTCTAACAAGTTCCCAGGTGATGCGGATGCTGTGGAGGGACCATATTTGAGGATCACTGCCTCCATCAAAGGTATTCACTGTATGAATCTTTCTCCAACTGGAAATGTTGTTGTTGTTTTTTTTGTTTTTTTTTTTACTTTAGCCTTTCTGAAAGTGTGTTTCTTGGACCACTGCCATCAGCATCCCCTGGAGAAAATGGAGATACTGAGGCCCACTCAAGGTGAGGCCCCGTAAACTTCATGTGCCACCCTCCCCACCCTGTGATTATGCTCCCTGAAGTTTGAGAACCACTGCTTTACCTCCTCTTTCTGCATGCTTATGAAACAGTTCTCCCCTAATAACCAAAATGACTCAAGCATGAAAAGGCCACCAGACCCCAACATGAGAAGTGAGAAACAGCGAATTCCCTGTGGTGAGGAATCTTCACTGCATTATTCTGTGGGCCAGGGGACAAGGGCACGGGTACCATTTTCAGAACACATGTCTGAGAAATTAACTCAGTCATGGAGAAAAGTCTCTGTATCCTGAGCACATACACTTCGTTATCTCTCTTATTGCTGCAAATCCTCTGAATATAGGAGGGGGAAAAAAAAATATCCCTTTCCAGCAAGTTCACTATAACAACCAATGGTCTTTTTGCAATATTTGTAATGTCTTTTTGGCTATACCTACTTCTACCTCTACACCTCTTGAACTCACAAAAAATAACAGAGTATTAGGAAAGGAGGATGTTTCCTTTCCCATCCCACCTTGCTAACACTCTCAGGTTTAATAAGTAAGAGCTAGATAATAAGGGAACTAAACAATATTTTATGAGTTTATAATTTAAAAATTAGTAATTTGTTTGAAGGACAACTGTTGGAGCTATTCAAATATGGCATTTTATCCCAAATCTGCCACTTACCAGGTTGTGGCCTTGGAGGAAATTATTTAACCACCTGTACCCCCATTTCCTCATCTATAAAGTGGGAGTAATAATAAAGCCTACCTCATGGATTATTGAAATGAAATAAAACATATAAAGCATTTGGCACAGTGCCTAGCTTATAGCAAGCGTTCGATAAATGTGAGTTTTTTTTTTTCATTATTATATAGTGGACACAGCAAATGCTGAATAAAGAATGAAATAAATAAAAAACTAGCCAAATGAATAATATCAAAAGCAGTCCTTTAGGACTGTCAAATTTCAAATTCAAACTAAGTTATTGTTCAGGGAACCTAAAATTCGAGAGTGCATGGACAGAGTATAATTCAGTATGAAGTTCACCAACAAAAGTGCTCCCAAATTTATTTTTTGTAGATTGGTCAAGACCAAGATTATTCTGTGAGGGTTATTTCTGTCAATAAAAAGAAAAGAAGGATTCAGGTCTTGCACATCATGGGACAGACTTTTTTAAATCTTTTCAAAAAAGATTATAGGAAATAGCAAGCTGACGGTCACCGCTAGGTCAGCACCTGGAGAAGCTGGGGCAAGCCAATGTTAGGGGCCCGTAAAGTGGCCAGACACAAGCAGGGGACTGAGGACCACATGGGCAATGAAGCTTGAACAGGTAAGCCAAACGGGTCAGGGATCTGTTTAACTTTACTCTGTCATAGAGATTTTCTCCCATTTTTATTTATAAATAAAATAAGGCATACTCCCTATTTCATGGTACCAGTAACCTCCACTTATTTTACCAGACAAGCCCAAAGTGAAAACTTAGCAGTTGGCGGAGTGCAGTGGCTCATGCCTATAATCCCAGCACTTTGGGAGGCCAAGGCAGGTGGATCATGAGGTCAGGAGTTCGAGACCAGCCTGGCCAACATGGTGAAACTCCACCTCTACTAAAGATACAACAAATTAGCCAGGCATGGTGGTGCGCCTGTAATCCCAGCTACTCGGGAGGCTGAGGCAGGAGAATTGCTTGAACCCAGGAGGCGGAGATTGCAGTGAGCCAAGATCACACCATTGCCTTCCAACCTGGGCAACAGGGCGAGACTCTGTCTCAAAAGAAAGATAGAAAAAAAACCCTCAGCAGTTGGCCTATATGTTGTAGTTTATCATTCAGAGACATGCCGAAGACTCAGAATCAGACTCACAGCCCATTTTATCTTTTGGAGGCTTAATCTCCCACTTAAATTCAGAAAATTCTTAAAGAAATTCATTTTTAATGATGATACTCTTATTCTCATTATTACATTTTTCCAACCTGATACTCAAATGTAATATAGTAATACAATGCACCATTAAGTCTCAACTATATTTAAATGTATATCTTGAGCCATAATCATACAAGACCTTGCACAGACACAACACACACATAGATACAGCAATTCCTATAAAGCCAATGATAAAATTAAAATCAAACCATTGAGTACATCATAAAGTAATGCCCATATGTTGTTTATTGCTATAGATCCATAGGGTATATGTTAAGGCTGAATTAAATTTGGGGTTCATTTTGGTCCAAAGAGACTTGGAGATAATTTACTTTTGGTCAATCCCGGCGCAGAGAGGTCCCCAGGAATGAGTCAGTTCTTAGGCTCGCTCAGATCTACAGAGTTACACAAATGACCTGGCTTTTCGGAGCCTACTGGGTCCCACCCCAAGGCCAGAGAGTCTCCTGCTGTTGGTTTAGAAAGAAAGAAAGTTCTTTAAGCCTGTAATGAATAAGAAACGTTATTTTACTAGCTCTGACAAGAGTCTAAGTCCTTAGGGTTTGGGCCACATACAGCCAAAAGTCTCAGATCTAAATGAGGTTACATCTGTGGAGGCTCACTGCAAGTGCCACGGTCTATAGAAAAGCTTTCAACATATTAAAACAGGATCTGCACATACAAATGGTTCATAAAAAGGACCAAAGGACCACAGGAAAATTATAATAAATATGGTGATAATAATGGTGATAACCAAATAGCCAAGACTTATGGAGAACTTGTATTCTAGATGCTGTGCAGGTATTTTACATGGTTATCTCATTTGGTCCTCTAACAGACCCATGAGATAGGTAAGATATCATCCCCATTTTATAGTTTACAGAAATGAGGCTTAGTGATTTCAGTTATTTGTCCGAGGTCATGTGCTCATAGATGGCAGTGCCAGAATGTAAACCTGGTCCTGTGATGTCCAGAGCTAGAGCTCTCCATCCCATCCTCATCTGACTTTCAATAGAGAGCGATTAAGCAGAGGACTCCCAGGTGTGTTTAGATCTTAAATGAGAAATTATAAAACACAGAGAATTGTCATATAATCAAGAAAGAATACTAAAATGTAATCCCAAATGACAGTGCAGGGAGCTAAAACCCCAAATAAACCATATCCTTTGGAAAATTGCTGAAAGCAACACATTTTATTGGTGGAGTCCCTGATTGAGAACATCAATCCTGTTGGTGCCAAGCTTCAGCCACAGTTGGGCATTTTGAAGGATTAATGGGATATGTCTTTAACAGAGCGGTGAGAAACCATCGACGAAATAACATGTGCTAAGGGAAAAAGCTGCTATTACTAAAAGACTTGATCTGAAAAGGTAAAGGCCTCAGGTTAGAGGGGCACCTGATTTTGGGTTCATTGGTGTGTGTTACCCCCAACATCTAGGCTTGTGCGGAACTCTGGGGATTGGAGATAGAAAAGCATTCCTTCTTTAAAGCCCCTTAGGCTTTGGTGAGCACAAAGTAGCTCAGCTCTGATGCCCTTGTGACAAAGTATAGCACAAATGGGAGGGAAAGAGCTTTTTTCATTTAGACTGATTATTGAAACCCACTGGAGACCAAAATTAGGCCTGAGCACAAGCTGGTAGCCATGCCTCAGACCATCAAGAGTGGCAAGATATAAGAGAGGAAACCTTCCCCCAAACGTGGCAGCTGGGAAAATGAAACTTCCTACACCAAGTGGACAAAGGACTTCCAAAACAAGCTGGAGTGCTTCTCTGTTAAGGAAATTCAAGAGAAGGAAGAATTCTGCAATTCTTCAGTGATGGGTAGGGGTCCACACAATGGAATGGGTAAAGGGAGGCAGAGCTGAGAAATGACATTTTCGTAGTTACTGAGGTCCGCATTTACCTTCAGGTCAGTGGGAACTTTGAAAATTGAGGTTAATGATGTTATGTCTGGTCTTGGCAAGAACAAAGAAAAGAACCAAATCATTGATGGGCATTTGGGTTGGTTCCAGGTCTTTGCTATTGTGAGCAGTGCTGTAATAAACATACCTGTGCATGTGTCTTTATAGTAGAATGATTTATAATCCTTTGGGTATATACCCAGTAATGGGATTGATGGGTCAAATGGTATTTCTGGTTCTAGATCCTTGAGGAATTGCCACACTGTGTGAAGCTGGAAACTACCATTCTTAGCAAACTAACACAGTAACAGAAAACCAAACACTGCATGTTCTTGCTCATAAGTGGGAGTTGAACAATGAGAACACATGGACATAGGGAGGGGATCATCACACACCAGAGCCTGTCAGGGGGTCGGGGGCTAGGGGAGTGATAGCATTAGGAGAAATACCTAACATAGATGATGGGTTGATCGGTGCAGCAAACCACCATGGCATGTGTATACCTATGTAACAAACCTGCACATGTATCCCAGAACTTAAAGTATAATAATAAAAACAAAAAGAAAAGAAAAGAACCAAATCACTGCTTTTGTTTTGTGGGGATGGGGGTTAACTGCTGTAATGTTAAGAAAATATAAAAAGCAAACAGAAGTATTAAACTTTTTGGCATGTCTTTTCTTTATCAAAGAAAGCATAATATGCAAAAATATACTATGAGGCAGCTCTTAGTGCTTTAGTTTAAGTGGACTCAAGACTTCAGACCCAATGGTTTACATCAAAAGATACAAATGATGAAGATCCAAGAACTGCTGTGATTAATCTCTGCATAGTCATGGTAAACCTGAATGGTGCTAGAAGATGGGGGTAAAAAAAAAGTATCAAAGTTCAAAGTTCAAAAATGGAGAACAGTATATTTGACAATGAATTCAATGAGATATTGACCTGTAGTAGTAAAAGGACAAAACCAAATGCTTGAAAAGTGACTTTCAGGGCCACTATATACTCAATGTGTGACTAGGGAACAATCTTCCTGCCTCTAATTTGCCATCCATAGAAATGGAATTCATTAAGATCATTAACAGGCTCACTCCACCTCCTAAGGTCTGAGGGAGGCTCAACTGAGATCATGTTTTCCTATGAAAATGCTCTGAAAACCAAAGCTCTTAAAGTTGCCATGCCCAATAGTTCTATCTACAGTTTATATAGACAGAAATAAACTCAACCCAATATGAATGTGACACAACTGAATTAATGTGTTAAGAAGTGACTTAATGAAGATTAATAAAGCACTCAACTTGAACAGTAAGACAAAATCCAAAAGAATGGAATGTAACAGGGACACACTTGTCTTAATATGTAAAACATTATTAATATGCACAGGCCTAAGCAAGTAGGGAGGTGTAGACTTAACTTTGGAGCCTTTGATGTAGAAAAAACTTTGGAGATTTCTTTTTACCACAAGCTAACTATGAGTCAAGAATATGACCTGGATGATAAAAAGAAATGCAACCATAGGCTGCACAAATGGAAATATCATTCCAGTAAGATAGAGTGGGACTGGAGCTACACTTGTACTATTGCAGCCTCAATGTACTGTTTGGAGAGTGCTTTAGATACACTGGCAGTCCATGGGGTTTTAAGGGCTGGCTTAGAATCCTAATGACCATAAACAAGTTTTCATCAGGAAAACAAAGTATTCAAAGTTCTGAACAGTCAATTTACTAATATACTTTAGAATATAGCTCATTAACAAAGAGGGGGAGGGTGAGAATACAGGTACTTGGGGCTATGTCTCTTACACAGAATCACTCCCTCCTCTGTGCAAGCCTCTCATTTCACAGGTGCTTGCAAAGATGATTTGGAAAGATGGAGGTAAATTAACATATTGATTTCCCAGCACTCTGAAGGCCATAAGCAGACACACTCGGTCATGTTTCAAATGATGGAATGTGAAATTAAATTAAAGGATGCATCTGTGCTCAGCCCCTAATTGCCAGCCTAGTGGATGTTTTTAAGGAGCACAGAGAGGGAGGAGAGAGAATAGGAAGAAGCAAGGTGAATGCATTAGAAAGCCTGAAAAACAAGCTGAAACAAAGGGGGTTGGGACAATTAAGAATTTCTATGTGCAGATTAAAGTTGACAGTGTCTGTTAAATACATCTCCATAATTTAAAATACACGTAAGAGGAGTCATCAGTTGGTATCTTTGACAACACAGTAGAAGTTGTAGAATCATTCCCCTGGCCACATTTCAGGTATCTGAAAATGTAATATAGTTAGAGGAAATTAATAGCTGGGTCTGGTTTTTTAAAATCGTCTTCATTTGTCAATTTTAGCTTTAAACATTTGTCATGTTAGCTTTAATCTAACTGGTTCTGGGATGGAATCTATTACAAAATAGATCCTAAACAAAAATATTCACTTCATCTGTGACCTATTTCTGTGGTCAATCAGCTATAAACTAGCCTGTAACTGGACAGTGACCTTTCATTTGATGAAGATAAAAATTTTAAATATATTTAATAATAATTATTTATAAAGTTATATAATTTACCTCTATTTGGTATAAAATAAAAAGCAGAGAAAAAACAACTGCTCTTTCTCCAACTCTACTGTGCAGATAATTGATATTCTGTGATATACTGATAAGTGTTACTAGGGGGAAAAATGGTTTTCTGTGGTCAAATCAATTTGAGAAACACTGGAATAAAGAGTTTTCTTTCCCGCAGGGTTTCTCAAAACCCTTAATATGCTTATGTGCAAGGAGGAGGAGATACAGTATAGCATTTCCAAAATGGAACATCTGTTACTATCTCCAGGGACCCACTGGGAACACAGGCTAGGAAAGGCTGCTCAGACTCCTGACCCAGCACACACTCCTCTGTCCAAATCCATTTTCAAATCACATTTCAAAGATTCTGAAAACTAAGTGATGGTATAGTCAATGGCCTAATGACCTCAGCAGCCAGATGCCCAAGGCTACAGGCCAGAAATTGCTGCTCAGTTTCAAGATGACAAAACAGATAGAAGCAAATAAAGCGACAGGACCCTGGTTTAACTGTATTTACTGTCACCTACATACATATCCAGTTCAGTCCTACTCAGGTTTTTGTATATTTAAAGAAATGCTTACTTTAGGGATTAAAAATAAGAGAACAAATTGACTATTTCTATCCTGAACACTAAAGATAGAATACGTACTTGTTCTCAGCTAGCAGTCAAGAGTAGGTAATACAATAAATCAAAGACTTTCACTGACAGTTGAATAATCACTGAATAACAATAACTTTAATTAGTAAATTAATGACATAGGATTATATAGCATAATTCAAACAGAATTAAGCAAAGTTCTAGTCAAAGGGAGAGGGTGTAAAAAAATAAGAGGTTAGCCCTGCTCTCAAGAAGCTTATAATAAAGAGTGGAACACAAGGACATGCACAAGTAAATACAGAGCAATATTTGCTATAATCGCTGTAAAGTGCAAATCCATTTGACAGCCCAGAGAAGAGGAAGAGAGGGGTAGAATCTACATTATTTATAATTTAGAGTGCAGAGTGATTGCTCAAAGTGATGCCAATAAGAGAATACTTTTGCTTTTTAGATTGGCAGAAGTAAAATTGTTGATGAAATGCCATAGTGATAACAGGAAAACAATCACTCCCAAACACTGTGGATCACATACATTTGTACAGTTTTTTCAGAGGCAACTTGGCATTATCTAGAAAAACTAAAAATAGACATTGTAGCTGTCATTACTAGGAATTTATCCTGCACATAAGATCACACACATGTGCAAAGATATGTTGATTCCAGGATATATACATGGTCTTGTAGTTCTGATAAAAACAGGTCAGAAACAACCTAAGTATCCATCTCAAGAGAAGACTGGTAAATACATCCTCTGTACCACAGGATGCTTTGTGGCTGCTAATCAGAACACAGCAGACCTTCTTACACTCAGAGTGAAAGGCTCAGTGGTGACAGGAGCCTTGAAAGTGCAACAAAGTGGCAAAGCCACACAGGATCTGCTACACTCCCCACCCTGACCTCACTGACGCTGTGTTCCCCTGTCTTGCCTCACTCCAGCCACACTGGCCTTCTGCTCCTCAAATGTGACAGGTACCCTCCCAACTTGGCCTTGGCGCTGCCCTCCTCCTCTTGGAACACCCTTCCCCCTGAGATTTACCTGTAACTAACCCCCTTGAATCCTTCAAGATATTGAGCAAACCTCATCTTCTTAATGAGGTCTACTCTGAGCACCCTATTTGCGATGGAAACTGCCCCCCAACACAGAATTTTACTTTTTCTTTTTATTCACAGTACCTATGACTTTCTAACACACTTGCTATATAATTTACTTACTTAGATGTTTATCATCTATCTCTTGCCTCTAAAATATAGTCTTTGAAGGCAGGAGTGTTGAACAGTTCTGTTTACTGATGTAACCAAGTCCCAAGAAAAGTGTGTGGCACATAGTAGGTTGTCAATAAGCATTTGTTGAATTGAATGGACCACACATATATGTACACATACATGCAGATGCACATGCATGCATACCTACACACACACGAACACACAGTTTACCTGAGTATAGAATAACTCCAAAAAGTATGTAAGAAATTGTGTTTGACTTTGAGAAGAAAGACTAAAGAAGGGAAGATCAGAAGCATACAGAAATACAGGAAGTCTTATTTGCCAATGTTTACCCTATTATATGTTATTACTTACTTTCTCCCTCCTTCCCTCCCTCTCTCAGTGTAATCCATTATAGTAGCCACTAGCCACTCATAGCTAATGAGCACTTGAAACACGCTAGTCCACATCAAAATGAACTGTAAAATACACACCAAATTTTGAAGAATAATATAAAGAAAGCAAAATACCTTACTAATAATTTTTATGTTGATTGCATGGTAAAATTATACTATTTGCAATATACTGGTATAATAAAATACATCATTAAAGTTAATTTCACCTGTTTCTTTTGGCATTTTAAAATGTGGCTACAGTAGAATATACAATCATATATGCAGCTTGAATTTGTGATTTGTATTATATTTCTATTGAACAATAACACGATCTCTCCAAAAAGAAATTTTACACACACACACACATAGACATATTATTAAAAGTGGCAAAAAGACTCTGAAGTTAGATAGATAGGCAGTCATGAACTAAAAACCAGCTTTGCTTTTACTTAACTTCTCTGAGCCTTAGTTTTCTTTGCCAGTAAATGGGGGTATGATCCCCTACAATATTATAGTGGAAATTAAAGGAGATAAATGCATATAAGATACTTGCTACATAAATGTAAACCATATAATGGTACAGTGCTGGATTTGTTTCCAGAGGAAATAGTGTATAAAGCTACTATAAAACCATGAGCCCTACCACCAAGCAAGCAGTAAGACAGTGTCGTTTTTCTGCATGTTTGTGTAGCCTGTGTTACCTATGACAAAAAAAGAAAGTAAAGACACCCTATAAAGAAACAAATCTTGCACAGAAAAACACAAACTGGAGTCAAATGAAGAAATGAATAATTTAATTTTCAGTGTAGTACTGGAGGTGCTCCAATCTATGACATCATATTTCTATATGTAAACAGTCTGATATATTTGATACGTGCAAAACTGCTCAGTAGTGAAAACTTTAGTAGACATAGGAAAGGGAAAGGGGAATCAATGGAAAGCTGTGGAGCTTGTACCAACACTGTCCAGATGTGACAGGTGATCAAGATACGAAGGAGAAGTCTGAACTGACCTCACCTCTAGCCAAAGTCAATTTGAAAATGTGAGGAAGAACTCTATCCCGTTAATGTGAGATTAAGAGAAGAACACATTAGCTGGCCACATAGCTTTGGGAGCACTTTTCCCCAAAAAGAGAAATTCGAAGAAAAGATGGAGAAACCAGAAAACCCGCTCAATAAAGATGAAGTGCTATACTTCAGGAAAATGTCTTTGTTAACATATAATTTCAAGGAGAAAAACTGAAATCAGATTTAAGTTGCCCAAGGACAATTTGTCTTTCCTATTCCAGGTCAATATGGCAGGTTTTCAAATTAAGCTGGACTTTACTATCTGACAAACCACAAGACATCAAAGAGAATAATAAGAACCTCTTGAAAATAAAAATCATGTGTAATGTAGTGTAGCATTTATTTTAGTGGCTGTATTTTAATGGCTTTAGAAATGATTTTAGTTCTGTATTCAAAAAAAAACCATTAAGAATCACTTAAATTTTTCAGTTACACTTTACTGCATTTTATGGGGGAGATTTTATGTTATAATACTGGTGAATTTGTGGATACAAGAAGACCTTCTGGGCATATTCCTCATGAATGTCACATGTTTACTGTATCAAAGAATATTAAACATGGAAACACTTCTTAGTAAGCTGAGGTTCACAAGACAAAGCAGCTTAGAGATCATAATGATAGTTATCATACAATCGGGAAACCTGGATTAGTCATTCACTTTTCATTCATTCATTCAACCTACTAACATTTATTGAACATCTATGTAACAGGTACTGGGAATACAGTGTTGAACAAGACAGACAACATTCCATACATAATAGTGTTTTGGGGGGACCCAGTAAACAAGTAATATCACATAATATGTGCAGTAGTGAAAATAAAATGGAATAATGTGGTAGAGAATGATGGGGAAGCTACTGTAGACAGGAAGGTCAAGTCTGAGGACATGGCATTTAAAATGATATTTGCATATTAAGAAGCGGTCAGCCACATGACTATATTCAGGAAGTGCATTCCAATTGAAAGGCCCCAAAGCAAAGTTAAAGAACACAAAAATTAGTGTGGTGAATGTATCAGGAGGCAGGGAAGGAGCGGGAGATATGGAGTGGGATTTCATTTGGGGTGTACTTGGGTAAGATGTTGGTGGTAGTGGCAGCATAATTTGAGGTTTTCCCAAGTCCCCACATAAAAACAGAGCAACTAGTTGGTCAAAACCCTAAGGACAACACATACATCAAACCCGGAGATGATGTATCTCACAAACTCCAAATTATAAGCAAGTGAGGACAAGCTACCAAGAAGAGCAGGAATCAGTGTTTGTGCAAGAGAAAGCAGAGAGAAGCAAGCAGGCATCTGATGGATGCGGGAACAGGAGAACCTCCAAATAGTCAGCAGGTGTTCACTAGAGAGTGTTACATGCCAGTTTGGTAACAGTGGTTGAAAATACCCAAGTCAAAGCCAGTGAGGGCTATGGGCTCACGGCAAGACCCAAGGGGCCATGTCTGTAGCAGTCTTGCCCCTGTGAACTCTTGAATCTGACCAGGTGGGCTCCCTTCCAGGACAGGACCCCATATTGAGGAGAAACTGCTGGGAGTGGAATCAAAATTAATCAGGACAGGAAAAACAGCAATGGAGGAAAGAGAAGATCCAGAAGAAAGGAAAGGCATATTTTCCAAAGCAGCACCCCACAATGTCTCCCATGTACTGTTTACAGCGTCACCTTGACACCTTTCCCATTGAGTGATGAGGTCTATATCCTCTCCCTTTGAATCTGGGCTGAATTTTGGGACTTGATCAACAGAGGATGGCAAAAGTGTTTTTATGTGACTTTTAAGGCCAGATCATAAAAATGCCATGCACTGCCGCTTTGCCCTCTTGGAATACTCTATCTTGGAACCCAGCTGTCATACTGTGAGAAAGCTCAAACTAGACCATGCAGAGAAGCCACATGTAGGTATTCTGGCTCAACTAGAATACCTGCATGTGCTAGAATACCTACAGTTGAGCTGAGGTTTCAGCTAACAATAAGCTGAGGCCCAAGACAGCGTGGAGCAGGCAAACTGTCTGCTGTGCTCCATCTGAATCCCTGACCCATAAAGGCCAAGAGCATGATAAAATGATTATTGTTCACCACTGAGTTCTAGGGGAGTTTGTTACCCAGCAGGTAACGGCGATACCACAGTTTTAATTAAATATTCTGTCTCGTGGTAACATTTATAAGGTACACTTACTTTAAAAGTTGTCTTAATTTTTGGTAAATTATAAAACAAACTCAATCCCAGTGGAACGGTTCCCCTTTCAAAAGAGTAGCTTAATTGATTGGGGTAGCACAATCAATTTTCCCTTGCTTTCAATGGCATCTCTTGCTAGAAAATGCTTCAAAAACTGTGCCAGGGGAAGTCTGTTTTTGTTTTTCCAAATGAAGCAGTCAGGCTTATTTAGGTATCTTTCTTTCTGTCCTTTTTAAAATAACTTATTTGCAAATGGTAGAAATTGATTAAGTAGAATGACCACATAATTTATCATCCAAACTAGAAAAAATCATCAAAACAGCTTTATTGAGATACAGTTCATATATCAAAAAAATTACCCAAGCAAAGTATACACAATGTTTTCTTATTACACTCATAGAGTTCTGCAAACATCTCCACAATCTAATTTTAGAATTTTTTTCATCTCCCTCTAACCTAGGACAAATTGAAAATGAAAGGAGCACTAATAATAATTATGCAAGAACAACAGGTATGAATTTGGTATATCCAGAGTCTGTCCAAGGCAAACTGAAATGAAGCATCACTGAGGTAGAAGATACAGGTATTGGAGAGAAAGCTGTATAACTTAATTCAAAATAGGAGGCTGCATGAAGGTTTTAAAACAGATAATCAGAAACCTTCTTAGGTAGGGGAAGCGTGTATAAATTGGTATAGCCATTTTTGAAAACTATTTGGCAATATCTATTAAAGCTGAACATATGTATGTACTATATGACCTAGCAATTCCACTCCAAAATATACCAATGGAAATGACTACTAACCGTATGATGATTTCATTTATATAAACTTCAAAAACATGCAAAAGTAATCTATAACATTACATTCCAGCTCAGGATGGTGGTTAACCTTGGATAAGAATTAGTGACTAGAAGGAGAGGCATAAGGGGAATTTTGAGGTGCTGGCTAATGTTCTACTTCTTGATCTGGATGCTGGTACATGGTTATGTTCACTTCTTAAAAATTCATTAAGTTGTACACTTAGAATCTGTGCACTTTTTATATAAATGTTACACTTCAATAAAAATCCTATATAGAAATGAACAGGTTTGTGTTTGATAAAGAGATATTAGGAATTCGGATTGAGATCGGATTTTCAAGCCCTCCCAATTAACAGAAAGCTATCTTAAAGAAAGCAATTAACAGCAGTTAGTGTTCACACAGTAGCAAGTGGTTGTTAATTTTCTTCTTAACATCCTTCTCTGGAACTGGAGGCAATGAAGTTCCTGGGGAAATAGAAGTGGTGAAAAACAAAAGGTCTTTCCCTGACATAAAGGAATGTTTAAGTAAAGACTGAAATAATTAACTACCAATTAGAAACGGAGGAGGCTTTTTGTTTTAGTTTAAGTTTTTAAATGCTTCTGCTAACCAGAATAGTATTTTAGAATTGGAAGTAATTTTCAAGATCATGCAATCAATTTCTTTCACTTCTGGTTATGGAAACTATCAGAGAACTGATATGATAGCCCCAAATTGCATAGGTAGTTAGTGACAAAGCTGGGATCAGAACCCAGTACCCTTGACTCATGAAAGATTTTTCCTATTTATAAAGGTAGTTACTCTTACTGCTTGCTATGTAACAATCTCTGCCTAAGTTTTCCTATTGCTCTCCTCTCCACAAGAGATGATAGATAGGTATAACAGTTATCTCCATTTTACAGAGAAGGAAACTGAAGATGGTTAGAGAAGTTAACATACTTTGACAAAATTAAAAATCAGGTAAGTAGAGATGCCAGGATTCTGATCATTTCTCACTCTGGAGTCTGAGATTTTAACCAAGGGGCAATACTGCTTCTTTGAATTAATAGTACATTGCCATATTTCTCAGCTGAAAGGCAAATGAGTAAAGGTACTTTTTTTTTTTTTAAGACACTCTGTCACCCAGGCTGGAGTGCAGTGGCACAATCTTGGCCCACTGCAACCTCTGCCTCCTGGGTTCAAGCAATTCTTATGCCTCAGCTACCTGAGTAGCTAGGATTACAGGCATGCGTTACCACACTCGGCTACTTTTTGTACTGTTTTAGTAGAGACATGTGTTTTGCCATGTTGGCCAGGCTGGTCTTGAACTCCTGGCCTCATGTGATTGGCCCACCTCAGCCTACCAAAGTGTTTGGATTACAGGCGTGAGCCACCATGCCTGGCCACATTGTTTCTTGATTATTATAATGTCATGGGGAAAAAAAAGTGCATAGTTTGTTTCTGTGTCACAGTCCAGTTCTCATTTATTCATATCTGAGAAAAATACATCCATTTGCAATGGCTAACCAGTGGCACCCGCATTTTCCTCTTGGCAGCAACTTATAAGTGAGGTGGCTGTGCTTAAAGGTCTAGGAGTTAATCCAACACTCAGAGAGATGATCTTGCAAACATGACATGCTTTAATGATACATCTTTATTTCCTTGGCAATGTTCTTAACAACATTTGATAAGCAGGGTTAAAAATTCATGGCCAACACATCAATTTTACAATTTTCTTCTTAAGTATCCACAGATATTTAAGATAAGGTATTCTAAATAGAGTCTAGGTAACCACTTATACCTTAAAGTGCTAAAAAAATACTAGTTTTGAGTTCAATACTATCTCAAGTATTGAACTCAAGTTTGAGTTCAATATAAAAAAATTCAGATAAGAAATTATATTTGGCAAAAGACAGCTTGCGTTAAGATTTGATTTTCCTCACATTCTTTCTAAATATCTAACCTGTAGCAGAACTGAGACATTTAAGAAGTGCAGGCTCATTCATTATGCATTGCAAAATGCATTTCCTTTCGATTCATTCATATTGTAAGACTATCAAGGTTAACAGAAGAACAAAAATGGTATTTACTTTCCATATAATCGTCATAATTTTAAACTTATATAATTAAGAACAGAGGGACAGCAGGGAAAATGGACAAGAGAAGGCCTCTAATTTAAGCCAATATTTCCTCTATTTTTTTTTAAGTTGTAAGTAGATAACTATGTTACATGAAAAGTAAAATAGGAGGATTGAGCATAAACGATCACTTTATCCAGCTATACCCCAAGGATGATAAATACGTAGCCTACCTTCACTCCCACAGCAGACATCACTAATTGATAGGGCCTGCTTTCCCAACAAACACAGATTCCTCTGACCTCAGAATTTCCCAATAGTAACATTGATTATCTATTATTTGCACAGCACTGTACTAACCTCTTCACATGCATCATTTCATTTTTATAACCTCACAATATCCTAATGAGGTAGGTAATATTATATTCTCTTTTAGAGATGTGGACACTGAGAATCAGGAGTTAGTTAGCTTAACAGTTGGCAGGGGCTGAGCTGGCATTGAAAGCCAGACTCATTTTAATCCAATGTCCATGCTCATAATGACTACCTTCTACAGCCAGCTTCCACCAGTTGACTGCAGTTAGCACCTAATCTATTTGCTATTCTAATTTTTATGTTTACATTCCTTCTATAGCATCACTAACCATGGTCACAGGAAAGATGTTACTGCTTTCAGGAAAAAAAAAATCTTTTTTAAAAACTACTCCCTGGTCTTAGCTTTGTTTTTAAGAGTCACACAAAGCATATTCGTGGGTTATGCATGTTAGCACTATTGTACCTCCAACCTCCTCTCTGTTATTTTTCTATAAAGTCTTGTCTTGAACAGAATAGACACCTTCTGTTCTTTCACTCAGGCCATATGCACCTTTCATATGTCTAGTCATTCTTCTCTGGCAGTGCTTCAGTTTGTCCACATCTCCCTGAAGCAAATAACATGTTGCCTGTGAGGTCTGACCAGCCCAGAGTACAGTAGGACTACCACTACCTTCCGTGTTCTGGCTCTCTTTCTTATCACATCTGAAAGCTGATTTTTAAATCAATTTCATACTCCACTGACTTGTACTGAATAATATTTTACTAGGTCACCATAGGCCTTGAACTCCAAATAAAAAGGTAAATATAAGAAGAGGGAAGTAGAAAAAAGTTAAGAGCTACTTGAAGAAAAAAGGTTGAGGGCCAGGCATGGTGGCTCATGCCTGTAATCCCAGCACTTTGGGAGGCTGAGGTGGGCAGATCGCTTGAGCTCAGTAGTTCAAGACCAGCCTGGGCAACATGGTGAAACCCTGACTCTTCCAAGAATTTAAATATATATATATATTAGTTGGGCATGGTAGCACGTTCCTATAGTCCCAGCTGCTCACGAGGCTGACACAGGAGGATCACTTCAGCCTGGGGGATGGAGGCTGTGGTGAGCTCTGATTGCGCCACTGCACTCCAGCCTTGGCAACACAGCAAGACCCTGTCTCAAAAAGAAAAAGGTTGAGGAGATGGAAATATTTCGGGTGGGAGAGGCTGCAAGTTCCCCATATCAAAATGTGTCCTTTTATTTAAGTAGAATATACTTAGCCAAATGTAGTAAAGTGACCCAATCCAAAATTCTCTCTTACTCTGCCTGAAATTCCATCATTTAGAGATTCATTTGGGTTAATAAGCAAAAACAAATAAAATAAAGCCAAACAAAACAAAAACTTCATTAATAATAACTTGGATTATCAGACAATCACACACTTAAGTAACCTTTAAAAGGAAAGCAGGGCTGGGCATGGTGGCTCACACCTATAATCTCAGCACTTTGGGAGGCTGAGGTGGGAGGATTGCTTGAGGCCAGGAGTTTGAGACCAGCCTGGGCAAAATAGAGAGACTCCAACTCTACAAAAAAATTTAAAAATTAGCTGGGCATGGTGGCATGCACCAATAGTCCCAGCTATTCAGGAGGCTGAGGTGGGAGGATTGCTTGAGCCCAGGAGATGGAGGCTACAGTGAGATATGACTGCACCACTGCACTCTAGCCTGGGTGACAAAGCAAGATCCTGTCACACAAAAAAATAAAAATAAAGCAATTTGGTTTAGCAAGCGACACTAAGTTTTTGTACTGAAATTATAGCTTTTTGAATGGAATAAGGGTTGAGGAAAAGGTGAAGACGACTAGGAATTTGGAGTTGGGGGGTAGAAAATCAAAATCATTCTGCTAGATGGATATGACAGCCACATTTTGCAAAATAAAAATCAATACACATGGATAGAGGAAAGAGGAATTTGGATTGGCACAGTGGCCACACACATGCATGGATACCATAGAACTTTGTTGGTGGACAGACCTGGAGGGAACAGCACCGTGTCTTACAGCAAACTGCAAGACAGCAGCAGGGCTGGGGACAGCTTCAGGAGGCAACTTCACCTTCATGGCCATTCAACCTGAGACTAGTTAGGCTGTTGCTTTCTCTTCCTCCCCAACCCAAATCATGTATCTCTGGTCTCATCCTCAGACACTGACTATGGTCTGCTTTTCCCAGCAGCCCCCAGTGCTTTACCCAGTATCTACTGGTGAGCACTCAAGGGTGAATGTTGCTGGAACACCAAATACTCTGCCTGGGAGGTGCTGCAGCTGGAAGGAGAATGATGACAGCCTTGGTCTATTGGCTCTCCAGACATACTGACTCCCAAGGGTCCTCACATGACTAGGAAGGGGAGAAGCCAATAGTCATTATCGAGAGGAGCCTTGAGCAACACCCAGTTTATATGGGACTGCAGGGTGGAAAACAGCGCTAAGGCTTAACAAATGATCTTTGCTTTTGCCACTGACCTAATACAATATAATTTAATCTTAAGAACCATGTAATAATTCTATTTTCTCTCTGAAAAAGAGCCACAGCTGACCCTCAGGTCTAATCCTTTTGATACCTGAAAGTGGGGGTGCAGAGTGGGCGCTGGAGAGGAAGGAGAAGAAATCCAAAACAAAACAAGCCAGCTGCTATAAAGCTGTGACTACAGCTTATGAGGTTTAATTTTACGCACAAGTAACCTTGGATATCTAGTATTTGACCCCTAAATGGCCCCAGCTGAGCCCAATTACTATCTGTGCACACACATCTGTGTTTTCTGTAAGTCAACACAGTAATAAGGCTTTGTTTTCATTCTAAAGCTCCAGACAGATGAACTGAATTCAGTCCTGGGGATGTGTTCTACTAACAATTAAAGGTTACACAGAAAGTTTAGGATGTTTGTTTCCAGAAGACACACTCATATTGAAAAACTGTGGCTTAGCTTTTGCTATTGATTTTAAACAATATTTAGCAAAAATTCTTACTGAGGAGAATTCTCTTCCCATTTCTGCCATCAAAAGAAGATGTTATCCTGTACATCTTTAAGTCCACCAGTGCTATGAGTTGAATGTCTGTGTCTTCCACTGTGCCCCCTCCCCTGCAAATTCATATGCTGAAATCCTAAACCCTAAGGTGATGATGGTATTAAGAAGTGAAGCCTTGGGGAGGTGATTAGATCATGAGGGCAGGGCACAGCTTCACGGATGGGATCAGTGCCCTTATAAAAGTGATCCCAGAGTGTTGCCTTGTTCCTTCTGTCATGTAAGGACACAGCTAGAAGGCACCATCTATGAGCAACAGACCCTCACGCAACACCGAATCTACCTGTGCCTTGATCTTGGAATGCCCAAGCTCCAGAACTATGAGAAATACGTTTCTGTTGTCTATAAGGTACCCAGTCTATAGTATTTTGTTACAGCAGCCTGAATGAACTAAGATACCCCCCAAAAGCAAACTGCATGAGTTAGAACAGGTAGGGACTTAAAGAGTGACAGAAGGGTGCCGTGGGCCTTAGTGATCTGCCTACCATCAGCCAAGGGGCCTTATTGTGGTCACAGCACCTCAAGGTTTACTTTCCTCCACTCTGAGTTCATATGATTTAGATTTTGGCTTCTGTCACTTTCTCCGGGTTCCAGGGGTGGGGAAGTGACCCAGGATTGGTCAACTGGAGTATTTCACACACCCCTGCCATAGGGGTGGTCATGGGGCACAAGACAGATTGATAGAATCCATTCAAGACTATTTAGAAAGCAAAGTTGAGTGCCAATGGAGAACAGAACAGAATTCTGCTGCACCTACTGTCGGGACAACACTGAGACTCTTTTTTGTTAAATACAAAAAATACAAAAATAAAATACTTTTTTTTTTTTTTTTAAGCTAAAGCCAGTTTGAGCTGCACTTCTGTAGTTTTCCCTTAAAAAGTCTGGACACGGTTGAGGTCAGTCTGCTGGAATTTTATTTCTTTCAGTTTACTATGGTTGAACAATAATATTTAACATGAATAAGGTAGGCAGTATTCGGATGGCCCAAATGATTGAGACCTCCTAGTATCCTCCTAGTGTTGAATACTAGGGAGATGTAATCCCTTCCTCTTGAGTATAGACTGGACCTAATGACTCTCTTCTAATGAACAGAAGGCTACAGTGATGAGATGTCACTTCTGAAATTAAATTAAAAAAAAAACTGTGGTTTTTTGTCTTGCATGTCCTTTCTTGCTCTCTCTGGCCCACCTATTCTAAAAGTGACCAGTTGCCTTGTTTGAGCTGCTCAGTGGAGAGGGGCATTTGCGGGGAGAAAAAGCCCTCACAAAACTGGTATCTCCATACAATAGCCATCTAGAACTTGGATCCTGCCTGCAGCTACGTTGGTGAGCTTAGAAGGGATCCCACCCCATTCCAGCCAAGAGATGATTGTAGCCCCAGACTATACTTTGGTCACAGCCTTCTGAGAGACCATGAACCCGAGTATCCAGCTAAGCTGCACCAGTATGCCTGATCCACAGAAACTATGCGAGAAGAAATGTTTGTTTTTTTAAGCTGCCAAATTTTGGGGTAATTTGTCATGCAGCAAAAGATAACTGATAGAAAGGAATTAAACTTAAATAGATTAACAATAAAATACTTATCCTTTGCCTTTGTGTTATGTTTTCCAAGACAACTCTCAATTACTTTATTTTTAGGACTTTAAAATGCAATTTCAGTATATTCAAGGTCACAGCATAATTCTATTAGGCTGACAGAATATGGTATTTGAGTAGTAAAATTCTTTACAAAAAGGCTCACACTTGAAATTCCATTCTAGTTTAGATGAATCTGTTTTACAAATACACATTGAGAACCTGCTATGTTCCAGACACAGGAGAATTAAGTCGGATGGGCAGCTTGTTTCAAAGAGCTCTAAGTCCATTCAGGAGAGCAGAAAATCCCATAAGATTTGGAAATAAGTGAATCAGGAGGAATGCCAGTCTTCACTAGTTGTGTGACACTGGATAAGCCATTTAAATTTTCAGTGATTTTGTTTTCTCATCTATAAAATGAGGAATAACAGTAACAACAGCTAATTTATCAACTTATAAGATGGCTAGAAAGACCAAAAAGGACAATGTATGTTATAGCATTGTAAAATTTTAAAATAACATAAAATTATAATTATTGGAATGGTTATTACCAAAACTATAATATACAAACTTTGCTATATAAATAGATAAGAATGGTCCATAATTAATTTGCTGTTTACTGTCACGTAAAAAATTTTTTCCATTAACTATTTAAACATGTCCTTAAATTTGAAATTTGTATTCTAAACATAGCTGTTTTGATCACTCTTTTCAAAACCATGCAATCCGAATTACTTCTCCCTTGAATATAAAACTCTCATACTTTCATCTTAATTTATTCTCTGTGACAAGATAGTTACAGTAATTGTTTACAGAAAAACTGAGTGGAAATTACAAGGAACATGCAAATTCTAATCATTTTGATTAGACCAATTAATAACTTTTATAAGCAGAAAAGTTTCTATCTTATAAAAAGGAGAAAAAATTTTATTTGATGTTAAATTTAAAGTGTTTAGAGCTACCATTTAGAATCCATTAAATGTTCTCATTACTTCTATTGCCTTCTCCACTAAGCTTTCTTTAATATAATTTGTGATTCATTAGATCAACATTTTGAGGTCACTGAAAAACACTTTATTTTCAATATGCCACTGTACTTAAATTTATAATTCTAGTCCAAACAGCAGATCCCTTAATAAAAATGCACCGGCAAGAATAACTGATTTCATTTTAGGGAAAAGATATCAACAATAAACTGCTTTGGACTGCGCAATCAATGGTTATTGAATTCTGGACTCCAAGCTAATATTTCCAGCTACATAGGTCCTTCAGACTCAAGTTGCCCACTTTGCTTTTAATGAACAAGGTCAGAATCATGAATATAAGTACTGTGACATGAACAGAATACTTTACCTCAAAAAATTTTAGCCTTGAGGCATTGTAAACTGCCAAGTATCTTTCCAGTAGGCCTAAATATTAATATATACTTTAAAGTTGGAGAAAGATCTGTCCCTTGAAATCCACTATTCTAGTTGTCTACAGTTTGGTGTGAAATAAAATAAAATTAAACATTTATTAAGCTCTAACTATGGACTACCCCGGGTGCAGAGGGAATACAAAGATGAAGTATAAAGTAGATGAAATAGATAAAATATAATAGAAAACTTAGATAACGTAAGGAATGAGAAATGAATTCAAAGTTCCTAGTTTTTAGAGGATAATGCCTTTATAGCTAAAAGAGAGAAGAAAGGTACAGGGAACATATTTGGGTAGGAGCTAAGGTATTGAGTTCAGTTTAGGAAAAGTCGAAATCTGAGGTAATGTACCACCCAGAAGACAGTGGGAAAGATAGATCCAGAGCTCATCTGTGACATCTAAATTACAAAACGAGGGAGGTGGAGATAGCCTAGGAAGAATTCAGAGAGTTAGAAGGGCCAGTGCTGAACCCCAGAGTTAAGGGGAAGGAGCAGGAGGAAGGAGAAGGTATCAAAGAGAGGCTGGAGGACTGGAAAGAAGATGGGTCACAGAAGCCAAGACAGGAAAGACTCAAAGACCAAAATGATGACTGGTACAGTTGCTACAGGAAGCTCAAAGAAGTTAAGAAAGTCTTAAAGACCACTAAATTTGGAATAAGGTGATCGCTGGTGATCTCTGCTGAATCCTTTTCAGTAGAATGGCAGGTGCAGAATCCAGAGGGCCACAAGGCATCGCTCAATCACTCTAAGTGAACCAGGCATCTGCTTTGTGTTTTGGGGACAGGAAAGTACGTGCTGCATAGTGGAAGTTTTTGTAAAAGATATTTGGAAGGTGGGAGAAGCAGAGTCAAGTAAACTAAGAAGTAGCCTCTATCTTCAGTTCAGAGTGTGTTTCCGGATGGGAGGAGCAGACTGGGACTTCAGAAGAGAGGTGCGATTTGGGAATAATCGCTTAGGGAAAGGGAAAGAGAGTGGCTGGAGATAAAGACAAAAGATTGATGACTAGTGTTGAGAAACCAGCTGAGGCTGGAACTCATAAATCTGTAATGTAGCCAACCACCACGGTTATACAGTTTTTTTCTTCCAGTAATGTCAGTAGCAGGAGTGAAGACCACAGATGGTTTGATGGAGCTAAGGTTGAGCATTGGCAGGGTTGTAAGGATGAAGTCTCGAGGAGAAACAAATACTTGAGGGACCTGGTAGTCAGGCCTGGTATCAGGGAACTGAATACCTAATCAAAGAATAACTCAACAATACTCTTTTTTGATGTCCTTAATATTCGATATGTATTATTTCAGCTTTTGGGGTACAAGTGGTTTTTAGTTACACAGCTGAGTTGTATACTGGTGCTGAGATTTCAGTGCACCTGTCACCCGAATAGTGTACATTGTACCCAATACGTAGTTTTCTATCCCTCATTCCCCTTACCCTCCCTGCTTCTGAGTCTCCAGTGTCCATTATACCACTCCGTATGTCTTTGCTTAGCTCCCACTCAAAAACGGGAACATGCAGCATTTGATTTGCCATTCCTGAGTTAGAGAAGTCAACAATGTTCTCACATGTGGGGATGACTGGTAGGGAATTGAAGGGCCTAGAAAGTTTAACATTCTGGTTTTCTCATGAGAAAGAGGTGGGAAAATGAGATTTTATGAAACTTTTGAGGAGAAAAATAGATACAAAAATAGAGAAAGAACCTGATAAATGTAAGAGCTACCAAATATGCTTAACAAAGCAAAAGAACTGATTTGGAGCTTTTAGAAATGATACACTTTACTACAACTTTTCTCTACAAAGCTTAATATTTGCACTTTGTTCATAACATCAAACAACTCCAAATCATATCAGACCATTTCTTTCTTTTTTCTTTTTTGCAGTGCAGTAGCATGATCATGGCTCACTACAGCCTTGACCTCCTGGGCTCAAGTGATCCCTCTGCCTCAGTGTCCACACCCCCTTCTCCCAAGTAGCTGGGATTACAGGAACGCACCACTATGACTGGCTAATTTTAAAATTTTTTGTAGGAGCTGGGCATGGTGGCTCACACCTGTAATCACAGCACTTTGGGAGGCCGAGGAGTGAGCTTGAGTTCAGGAGTTCAAGAACAGCCTGGGCAATATGGAAAAACCCCATATCTACAAAATAAAATAATTTAAAAAGTAAATTTTTCATAGAGGCAGAGTCTCCTTATGTTGCCCAGGCTATATGGGACTATCTCTGAGGTTTGCTATTACAACTCAAACTAAGAGATCTCTGTCTCATTTAAATAAAATATTGCAATTTCTGATTGAGGAACACTCAACTTTACAAAGTAAAAACTAAAAAGTAAAAAACAAAACCTTCGAAATGAAAAGAAAACATACCTAATTGTCTGAGAAAATTACAACACTCCAAGTAGAACACTTTAACAAAGCTAAGCTCAAACTGGATAACATAAATTACATAACCTGACACTAAGAGTTCCCTGACCACTGTTGCCAATAATCCAAATAATATTCACTGAAAATGCATATATTTTATAGTAAATAATTTTACTCTCTTTGAGAAATATTTCCTATCAGTAAATTTGATATGTAAGTATTTACTTTATTCATGGAAGAGGAGAATATGATTCATGTGTGACTTAGCAATAGAAAATATAAATAAATAAAACTAGTTCCTGTATAGTTTTCTAGTTCTCATGAATTCTAGATTTATTTGGAATTCCTCCAAGAGCTCTCTGATCTTATGAAAGTTTTATACCCACATTCACATTTTTGTTTATATAGATGCATTGGTTTTTTACTGTTCCGCTTTTCACAATTTGAGTTCTAGGTATTACAGACACAAAATGCATTCATATTCAAATATTGTGATGGCTGGACATGACACAGGACAATGTCACAGCCCTCCTGCTCTTGTACTATGTTGCTGAGGGATTATACACAAAGCTGAGTCAAGGTCCCAACTCTAAACTGGATCTATTTGCTCACCTTGGTGACAAATTTTCTTCCAGTCCAAGTATGCTGTGAATTATTATTATAAGTCCCTAATTTCAGATTCAGTGGGAAAAATAACAACAACAACAAAGTCACACTAGAGTGTAAGGTAAATTCTCCTATTCAAAGTATAATTGAATACAAAATAATTGAATGAACGTACTGAGAAGAACATTCATCTCATTACAAAAATGGTTAGTCATAACAGCATGTTGCGTTTGCTGCTTTTTCTCCTTTTGGAGCCGTGGAATTATATCCAAGCTGACTCAGGAGTTCATCAACCCATCACGAGGATGGAGGCTGCCATCATGAAGGCACAGTTGACCGGCAGCATGGGGAAGAATGGCACACAGCACTGCAGTTGGGAGCTGGGACATTCCTGCCATGGCTCTCAGCACATAGTAGTGCTTAATGCATATTGGCTGATAATAGCTAACATACCGACAATTGTGTAACATTGAGAAAATTAAGCTCATTTGGCTCAAGTTTTATCTGGAAAATAAAGATAATAGTATTAGTCTCATGGAGTTGTGTGGATTAAATGAGCTAATGCACATAAGTTACTAAGCATAGAGCCTAGCACGCACTGATCTCAGGAGATCAAGCATAATAAACTTCGCAGCGTGTGTTGAAAAGAAAAAGGTAGGTCTATAAGAATCTTATAAAGTATAAACACTGCTTTCCCCTTCTATTTTCCTTGCATTTGGATTCTCAAAACATCTGTTGCAGGAGCTGTGTTTTCCTGTGCTACATAGAGTAGTAGATGGAGAGGAATAGCATCAGAATCACGGATACGGCAAACTAAGATTCTTACAGCCAGAGTATGGTTTTCTAAACTTCCTAATCATTTCAAATACATGAATAGTGACTACAAAGTAATGAGATAGGTTTCTGTGGGTGGCTTATGGGAATCAGTCTTCTTCACAGCTTTTTAAGACAGAAACATCTATAGATGGTCCAGGCACTGTCTTAGATGCTGGAATACAAAGATGAGGATATGGCACTCACAAAAGGACACTGTATGTAAGTAATCACAAAACAATGGAGTAATTGGGGGTGCCATTCACATACACAGGGGCTCCAGGGCTAACCCTTGGGAGAGTGAGCAGGGTTGTGGGAAACTTCACATGAAGGCAGTGTTTGAAGCAATGGGAAGTGTATGGGGGAGGATACGATTAAAAATACACCAAGTTCACAGACTTAAATACTTACGTTACTTCTATTCTGAGCTGTGTAATCTTGAGTTAGACATTTTCTCTCTTTAAGCCTTAAACAATTACTGAGCAAATTACTCTGTTGTTAGAGATATTAAATTTATGTAAAATCAGAGGGCTGGATTGGAAGATCCCAACAGTTCTTAGGTTTAAAATTCCTTTTATGCCTGATCATCTTCCAAATAGTGCTAAAAACACCATTACGCAGAAGGTTTGGAATTTTTAAGAATAAAAGACAGAGGTGTTTGTTCCTATAAATCATGAAAACTTGGCATTGGTAGATAAAACCAGCCATAAATAACAGTTTTAAAGTGATGGGGATTCCCCAATTCTACTTCAATAATGAAAGACCACTGTAAATCCATAAAGTGGAAATTTACAACCAACTGCTGAGCACCCGTACATCTCACCCTAAATTTTAACAGCTGTTCCCCTAAAAGTGATCACGATTATAAGCAGGGTGAAATGTACTGAGCAAAGTTTTTAAAGGTATAAGTTCATATTCATGTCTTCAAAATACTTGCAGAAGTTAATTTTTTGCAGGCAGATTACAGTTTACAAAAACAAGTATTAACCAGAGCTGTAATCATTTGTAAAACTTTCCACTACAGCAATTTGTTAACCTATATCCAATTTTTAGAATCAGCAAGGATGCCACTGTTGGCGTCACATTCCATATTGCTTACATTTGACATGTGCCTAGTTTTATCTCAAAAATGGGGCTTCACAAATCAAATGTTATTTTCTGCACCTGAAAATTCATGAACCACATACCACTGCCAGCAGAAGCACAATGTGAAAACATAAGACCAGCTTAGTAGTAATCAAAAGCACCTGTTTTCAAAAAATGTTTGCCACTGTTTTGAAACTACACATAAATTTTAAGTTTGTTGGCTAGACTCAATGCTGAAAAGCAGTTCAGATACTTATCAGAAAACAGGAATTTCATCTTACATTAAATTTATTTTTAAACATAAAAGTCCAATCCTCTGAATCATATTTAACAAATAGTAAGTTATGTAGAAAATAACTTATTCCAACAAGCAACATACAATTCCCTGTTTATCTATTGATAGTAACATAATCTACAATAGCAATATCAAGGGTCTAATTCTCCACAAAGCACAGAAGATGGTGATGCTGTGGGCTGTAACCTGAAAGACCCTGTACAACTTTGTGCACTTTCTGGAAATAATTTCTTTGACATATAATCTATCCTTGGACATACAAAAGCCATTAAGAATCTTTATAATGGAGTGTACTTGAAAGACTAGGGAGAAGCATAAAATAATTTTGTTCTACAGAAAACAAACAACGACTATAAAGCAATCATACATTTTAGTATCCTCTGATGACATGGTAAGTGTACTTTTAGCTTAAGAATCATGCTCAATGGATGTTTAGGATCCAAATACAGAGAAGATTATGACACACTTACTAACACTATTCTACAGACAGAGCAAACCATCTTTTCATACCCCCAAATCACCACCCCCACTTTAGACAATCCCTAACTTTGCAATAGTATACTAACAGAAGACTCCTCTATGTGAATAGCAACAACAGTCCTGCAAAATAAAGGTTTTCTCCAGTAACTATGTCCCCTTTGGCCACAGTCGTCTTTTACCTGTTTGTGACATATTGCAAAAAGACTTTATGATTAGGCCTGGTTTTAAATCTACATTTTTCCTATTCTGAGTGCATTATTCCTAGGAAAAAATGGATTCGGAATTTAAAAAAAAAAAACTGATTTAACAAATGAATGTCAAGGAAACAAGCCATCCAGAAGATGGCAAGGGAAGTACTGTATCAGAATGAATACACTTTTATCTCTGGAGGCTTTATGCCCCAGCCTCCTATCCAGATTATACAATGACTCCATCTCTTCAATCAGGGTCATCCCAACATCCTGTTCTCCAAGAAGGAACAGTGTATCTCAAACGCTCACCCTTCTCACCACCTCCACCACTCCATCCCAAAACTTTGATCTGGTTTTCTTCATTGTACTTGCCACTAGTTTTTCTGTTTTCTTTTTAGCTTGCTGACTCCACTAGGGCAAGGACCTCCTCTGTCTTCTGTACCACGGTATCTCCAGCATGTAGAATGACTCTTGACACGTGCATCATCAAGTAATTGCTGAATGAATAAAAATGGTGGGATGCTTACCACAAATACAATCTTCCTATTCTTGAAAGAATAAAGATGGTAAGAAGAAAATTCAAGCATTATATTTTATTATTTACAATATTATTAATTATAAATAACTTATTTAGTCACAATCTCATACTATTTTGAGCCAGTTCAAATAATTTCTAAAACAGAGATCTTCAAAGGTTTGGATATCAACTGAAATTCAGCTCAGTTTCTACATATCTATAAACCTAGTTGCTGACGTTTACTTTAAATCTACAGATCCAAATAACTCAGTCCTATGGTTGGATGTTTCAGAAAAGCTTTTTGGTTGTAAGATTATGTAACAGTTAGTGAGACAGTGGGGTAGAATTCTAACACTTCAAATTTTAAAAAGCAGATTAAAAATTCTATTATATTCTAATACACCACTAGGCATGTTTCCATCTGGCATTATGGTGAATGATCTGGTGAGAGGTACATGGGGAAGTTGTGTGTTCCCTCTAAAACAAGACTTAACTCTCTAAATGAAAAGTAAGGGCAAAGAATGTTAAATGCACTGCAGTTATGCTGCTAAGCGGAACGTCGTCTGTCTAAATTTGCCCACTAGCTATCCCCTTCTTCCAGCTGTTTGGGATGTATGCTGCCCTGGGGAGACAGCTGTACTGACTAGACCTGCCAGTGATTCCTCTCTCTCTGGGGTCTTCAGCACTCTCCACTGGGATTTAGAACCCCATTTTACAAATAGGAAACTGAAGAAGCATACTGACCCAGGTGATTCATCCAAAGTCACATAGTTTTTTAGTCCCATTAAGAGAATTATATTTTGGGAGGATGGGAACTTTTATGGAAAGAATATAGTTTCCATCGGTGGCATTTATTACTATCAAATGAAAATAACTAAAGAATCGTATTTTCCAAATAAGAGCTTACCAACACTATCAAACTTGAAACTAGCTGATCTGAGTTCCAATCTGAGTTCTGGTCCTTTCGAATTCTCTAACCTAGAGACCTTAAGGACTGGAATTAGTGACTACAACCCTGAGAGGAGCCTCTTGATCCTTCATGTCTGTCTCCTTTGGATGTGGGCTTGATTCCCTCCCAGTCCAGAATGGTTTCTCCATGAGCACAGTGCACTGAGTTGAATTTGCAAACTCCTACAGGAGCATTCTGATTGACCTAGCTCAGTTTATGAACAGACAAATCACTAAAGACTAAAATGTGGTAGTTTTATATAATTGTAACCCAAATTATCACAGTTTTGATCAATCAATAATGACAGAACTGAAGGAGAAACAGGAGCATTTTAAATATGAACATTGCTCTTCCAAGGGGAATGAAAAAGGAGTTTTAAGGCAGACAAATGGTGACCACTACATCATGCAAACAGAAAGCACTAGAATATGCTTTTTATTAAATAAATAGAAGGCTTGGTGATCTTGTGGAAATCAACAAAAAATAAGTAGAAAACAAGAAATAAAAATTACCACATGAATGTGGGCCCAATACAGAGCTCTTCTGTGTTTGTATAGTTAAAACAGAAATAGCATTGAAGGAATTACTCACCTCCACATGCCATATGTTACATCCGTGAAAGAGTAATGTGAATAAAAAGGAGGCATGAAATCTTATTGCACATTAAACTCAATAGAGTCTATGTTTATTTGGGTCAAGATATAGATTTTGAACACATATTGTATTTCCTGAAATAAGCCAGCAACTTAACATATAACTTACAATGTATTTAAAGGAGGCATAGGTTTATTCAGTAACTTGCCTTGTCTGGAAATGAACGTGTTCACATTGGAAGGATTTAAATGAAAGCTGGATGTCCATATAGCTGGGATATTGAAGAAGGATCTTCTATTTCAGATAGCATGCCATACTAACTGGACTCCGAAGTCCCTCCTAACTCTAATACTGTTTGAAATAATTATGCCATTTTAAGTCCCCTGAAAGAATATTCATTGATGAAGGTAGCTATATTTGCAAACCACAGAGCAAATGAGAGGTGATACAGAAAATCACCTCTGGTTTTTGAGCCACCGACGATCACTTTAATTAACATCATCTGTAAATATAATACCATGTTAATTTGACTTGCAGTATTAAATCAGGAGTTTGTTTTTGTTCAGGAGTTTAAGATAAGATGGCCTACTGTTCAAAAAAATAAAGCCACCTATCAGGGAACTAAGTAGTTACAATTTATATGTAGATGATCCTGGACCTTAAATATCACCAGAAGGCTCATCAGTGAGCTAAAACAAAAGTGGGGATGAGAGGTGAAGGACCAGACCCAATAAGGGAGTCTGGCTGCTATTCCCAGTTCCACGACAATCAGTGGGGACTCCGTAAGTTGATTAACTTGTTTGTATATTAGTTATTTTATCTAAAAAAATACTCAGGTTGAAAAAGTAGATTCTAAGGTCCCTTTCAACTTTAGTATTTCTTTATTCCATATAGAAAAAAGCATAGCTTGAGACAAGAAAGTTGGTGATACAAAATAACCAGCCAATGGACCATGCTAGCCAATCAATTTTCAACAAGACAAATATACTATAGATGGAAAGCAATTCTTAGGGAAGAAAAATAAGCAGTATAGTCATAAAACAAGCAAGTTTGCCCTATTTCTTTATAATTGATGTTTCTTCTAATTCATCCGGGATTTTTTGAGTTAAACTAAATACAGCTAAGGCTTGAATCATCCAGGATTTCAAATCCAAGACCTGTCAGTCTGATGATCCCACTATTTTTAACATAGAAATAAATGGCTTCTATGCTTGTAAGCACTAGAGAAGTAAGGACAGCCTATGAAATGTGCTTCCCTCTCTCCTTCCTTTTCCCCTCCCCAGTTCCTTCCTCTTCCCTGTCATCCCCCACAGACTGAGGAAGGCAAGACTCCCTTTGATTATGTGTTCAGCTCTTGCACATATTTCTGCACAAATCAGGCATCTTTCCAAAGTATATGTCAGAGTTCTCACTCTAGCCTTGTGGCACACTTATCAAGAAAGAAAGTCCTAATTAGACGTCAGTTTTCTGAAGCAGAGAGGGTGTGGTTACATGAATTTACCAAAGGGGGAAAACTCTAAAGGAACCAGTAAGAATAAATTACTTATCTAATCACCCACACCACAGCCTAAAAATTATCATTCTACAAACACCACTGTCAATATTGTTTTTCCTCTAAGAAGAACAATGCATCGTGTTTTTCAATGACATGCAAGAAAGTGAAGCACCCTTTTAAAATACGATTTGAACATCTAAGGCACTTTAAAGCCTGAATTGCCTAACTAGGAATTGTAAATGCATACAATGCATCATAAAATAATTTAGCTAACAATGATTTCATACACACACATCACAATTACTGCTGAATATCTATTAGAATAGGCAAACAACAACAACAAAACAACAAATGAAATAATTTGTACATACAAATGACCCTTTTATTCAGAAGGTCTAAGCCATATTCATGTTCCTCCCTCTCTCCAGTTTCCCTGAAATGACCTCAGTAAGAAAAGTTAATTGGTCACTAATGACTGCCCTGAGAGCTTTCCCAGACAGCTTTTCTTCAATCTAGGAGAGTCAGGAAGACCAAGAACAGCAGTTACCATGGAGGAGTCCCACTCCTAATTCCATACTATTACACAGGTGTATAAGATGCTAGCGCTGTACATGAGAGTGGCTCACATACCTCTATTCATAAGAGAGAAACAAATTCTTCTTTCTCAAGTAATTCAGCTGCATGGACAGCAAGAGGTCAGGATTGTTATGTATAAGAACAGTGTTAAGAGATTGCTTCTTTAACATACATTATCTGTCTTATAGCTGGAATATTATCCGGTGTGGTTAACTAAAAATACACATGACAATAGAATCAGACATTTTATTTTTGTATGACAGATGAATTAACATATGACTTGCCAGAGCCTATAAAAACACATTACCATAACACAGCATTTAGTGAAAAACAAAAACACCAAACATAAAAAAATGGAATGTTAGGGTCCTTTTCTAGCTCTTCACTACATTCAAGTTTATGACAGTTTTGTAATCAAAGCAAGTTTTTCTCAAGGAAAAATACCAAATGAATCATCTTTGTAAGAATTTCAAAAAGTAAATGGTGCCTCTTGGTGGATACGATTAAATAAAAAATGCAGTCTCGGATTTACAAACATCTTCAGAATTTCAAAGGTTTATCAAAATTCTCCAACACTACTTAATATTCAGTGATAGATTATGACCCTAAAGTAACAGGAATTCTCCCTACTGAGCATTCCTGCCAGAAAAACAATTCCCTCAGGATATTTAGGTGATTTCTTTTTGCCTTAAATACCAATGAAAATTCTCCAGTCAATACCTTTACCTAAATTGTTTTGGAAATCAAGCAAAGTTCAAAATATATACAATATAGTTCTATAACTGGGAAAATCTTTAGGGACAAAGCCACCTTTTATCACATTTTAAAAGACTAAAACCCAGAAATCTTTGGTGACTTACCCAATGTATGCGTCTGTCTAGTTTATTTAAACTCTAACTCTAGAATTATGAAGGATAGATGAGTGATGAAAGCAGTTTTTAAAAAAATCAAACATGGCCATCTCATGTACATTGACATACATCAAGTCAATATAAAGTCAGAGGAGATTTAAAATCATTCTATCATCATTGTCCCTGCTAAAACTGAGTTTTGATGGAATTTCAGAAAAGTCATCTATTATTAAAATAACTTCTTTTCCATAGCATTTCACCCTATGGACATTTTAATTTAGACTCTGGCATTTAACAAGATTATAAGTGATGCTGTATTTAAGATGAAGGAATGGGTGGTGAAATTCTAAATCAGAACCCACAATAGAAGAGACATTAATTAGGATAAAATTAAATATCAGAACTGGAAAATGTACTACAGGGAGGACAGACTTGGAGAATTTTCTGGGAGGTTCTTTTTAGCTGACTATTTCATTATTACACATATAAAGTTCTTGTGGCAATCTGCTCTAAAGGAAAAACTGACAAGACAGAGGGTTAAGTTTCTTTCAAGAAGTAAACACTCTAGGGAGAAAAAGAAGAATGACACTTCCGGTTCATCAATAGCATCATTAAGATGTGAACATCATCAGTAAATTCCACCACGTTTTCAGCCTTAATGTAGATAGTTTTTCTAAGCCGTCTAGAGAAACACATGGGGTATAAACTTTTAAATTACGCCAAAAACTAATTAAAACAGATATGTTGTAGATGTAATTGAATTCAACCATATTACCCATTTGAGAGGACTGGTTTTAAGGTCAGTCTCACTCTTTAATGCTTTTCTACAGCTCTGAGATGTAAGTGGATGTCTCCCCTACCCAATTCAGAGAAGCCCTGAAACCAAAGCCAAAAGATGCACTGAGAAGTCATTGTATTATATGACTTATCTTCTTTAAAAGCCCTGGCTATTTGACATTTGATGAAATGCCAAATCCCAAGTGCCTGAGTCCACTCTGACACATTCTGTTTATTTTGTAGTAGTTTCAAGTTGGGGACCCAATTTGCAACTAACTCCACAAGTTATATATTACATAATGGGTATGTTCTGATAAATCACAGGAAAAACATGTCAGTTTCATATCTAAAGGAAATGACTTTCGATATTTAACATCTTATCCTTAGCATGGCCTTGACAAATGAGATAAAACGTGATTCTCTTTGAGTTATTTCACTTAATGTATAAAGACTACTTACTATCTTCATTATATAATTGTCTTAACTCTAGTTTGGGAATATTTCTTAGATACTTCCATATATAGTTCTTCTTGTCAAGACATTTTATAAACTTACAGAGTAATTCTATTGTTTTTAAATTCTTACCAAAGCTAGTAGTATGCAGGCATTTGAGAAATATTGTTCAATTCTATTTCTACAAACATACCTCATGGTACAAACCTGAGATGGTATGAATCTGACTCAGTATATATTGACTGCAAAAAATCTGTACAATGTCTACCAGTCTAATTAAAAGTTCATAAGCTCCTTTTATTCAGTTTCTGAGTTTTCAGAATTACACATGCAATCTGACAATATTTTTTGATGTGACATAAATTTTAGTTAAATTCTAGGATATATTATGGAAACAAAATTTAGGAAACAGAGTGTCACTCTATCAGAACACATTATTCATGTACACACATTTAAAAGAGAAACATCTCTAAAACTCCGAGGTTACTCAGGTAAAAGCAATACAGCCACGTTATTCAAGCAAATATCAAATAATTACAATTTTACATTCTTGTATTATTGCCACCACATGAATTTTCAACCCTCAGTCTTCATCAATCACAACAGAATTTCTAGCATTTAGAAGGAATTCTCATGGCTTTCAATACCACAGAAATTGGGAGTTAAATTATTTATTAGTTAATGCTCAGAGGTTATAAGTGGGATGCATTCATGATTAGACATCAAAAGACCAGAATGAATTAGAATTGAAATACAAGTTTATAAAGATCCTTATTGAAGAAGACAAATAAATAATTTTTAGCTTTTTAAAAATGTAGATCATACATAACTGTCATCTTCCCCCATTTGAGGCACATCATAAACTCAGTGATCTCTGTGCATAGCTGCTTTCTCTCTGCACCCTTAGGCATTTCTGGGCATTTTAAATCTAGTGGGACAAGTCTAAACCTTACCAGAAACTTAAAGCGCTGACAGATAAAAGAAAACTGCTAGTTCTCTTCTATTTATAAGCTAATTTTCAAATGTCTCAATATAGACATATTATGGATACTACAGGTATCACTGCTTCTAGCTGACAGCAAATAAGAATTAAACTTATTTAATAACAAAATTGTAAACATGCATCAGAGAAAGGTACTTGAACTTCCTTGTACAAACAACACCTCAGATTAATCACAGATAACTGTCTAGAAGTCTGTATCAGGAGCATTAAGCATTAACATCAACTTGAACATGAACAATTATTTCTTCCAAATGAGCTAGCCTTCCCTATTCTGAAAGAAAAAGGAGAGCAACAACTACAACAGAGCATATTCTGGCCACCTACTACGTTGGCTTGCAACTTTTTTGAATGGCTTATTAAAATAACATAATTAATTTCACCTAAAATATTAACGATGTGTACAGACCTTGGCTGGTGACACTGTCTAGATGCTATTATCTAATGGCTGTTCTTGCAACAAATCAAGCAAAACATAGCACTTCAGTACTTACAGACTGCTCACAGAGAACACCATCTGAGAAACCTTTTGCATTTAAGATTAAGGCTCCACACAAGGTTTATTGTTAGCCCCAGCATGCGAGAAGGAACCGGAGGATGGAGAGAAGCGCTTACTTCGAAAATGCTCTGAAGCGTAATAATAGACATCCTCATAGCCCTCGTGGTAATCCTCTTCTGGTCGGTACTTTTTCCCCTTTCTTCTCCTAGATCTTCTTATCGCCTTGACAAAACCCAGGAAGCGGTCCATCTCTTACTCACCGTGCAGCGCGGCACAGCTAGCACAAGAGCACAGCAACAGCCCAGCTGCTCCGCGAGCCGGTGGAGCATGAATGACCAATACCAAACCTGGACCAGGACAGCTACCCTTCTATCTACCTCTGGGCTACCATCAACACGGCGACTTTGGCCATAGGAGGGGAAAGAAAATAATAGCGATATGGGTCTACCTTGACAATATTTCTCATTTAGATCAATAAACTGTCAAATCTGTAATTTAAAAAAAAAAAAGAGGAAAAGAGAAAGAAAGTGAAATGGTAATAAAAGATTAAGAGAAAAAACAAACAGCAAAGCTTTGGACTTTAAATAGCTTCAAAACAAAGTTCAAGAGATTCAGCTGAGGCAAGAGGAGTCCCAGCATGAGAATTTCACTATCCAATATCTCCATCATCTCATCATCGGGGCGGGGGTATAGGAGAAGAGAGGGGCGGGGAAACACATTAGTCAATGGACTGAACCAAAGTTAGAGACTGAACTGACTTTCCTATCTGCTAATCCAACACCCTAATCCTAGCCCACATTATCTCAAAACATGTGCTTGGGAAACCTCTTGAAAAGCTATTGTTTTGCAATGGGCGTACTGATTAACCCTTTGTGCTCCCTTGCATATCATATTAATAAGCAGCAAAGTGGTTTCATCCATATGCACAGCCCTCTTGCTGACAGGAGTGTGCAGTATGTGTTAATTGGAGCAGCAGGGAGAAGGCTCAGCAGCTGCTTTCAAATGACACGTTTACCCACTGGGCATTAATGTATTCCAACCACTGTTTGATCTAAATATTAAAATGCACTTCACAGCGAAGCTTCTCATAGGCTTAGTAACAGCATACCATAATCAGCAAATAAAGGAAACTGCCTGGTTTAAGGGAAAAGAAATACAAATAATCTAACTCAACTTAGACTGAACTCAAATATAAACCTAGCTCAATTGTTACATTTTTAAAAAAAACATGAAAGTAAATGGGCTAAACAGCAAACAAAACTTAATTCTTCTTGGTGAAGACAGTGGAAAGAGAAATTTCATAATATGCTCACATGCTGTTCATCCTTTATCTCTAAAAATCACAAGCTTTAAAAAATTATTTTTAAGAACAACAATCAGAAACACTTCATAGTAGATGAGAGAGGTACTCTAAAGTCTAGAGAGGTCAGCATTAATCATCAATAATTTTTTTTTCTCTATAGCTTCTTTCTTCTTCAGGTCTTTAAGCGAAAGAGAACTTTTAACACCAGGAAAAATCTGATTTGTTTACAATATAATTAAGCATGTCAGCATATTACCTATGAAACTAATGATATTCTGCAGTTCCATGTTCCCAGAAATATAATTTTTAAAAAGTCTTCTTACTGAATAAAGATAGTTCAATATCTGTGTAATGTCAAGTTTGCAGGATCATCCCAGAGGGAACTGACTGCACTTTGCACTCTGTTAGATTCACAAGCAATTTGTCTGTCTTCTAGATTTACACAGTTTCCTATTTTCAGATATAAATTGATAATGATGGAGCAGGGAGAAATTTACTTAGAAAGGCAAATATTCATCAGCCAAGAACATATCACGTCTAAAATATGTAGTTACTTTCAATGGTTCTGTGAAGTTCCTTTATTCCCAGAAGTTTCCCATTTTGTATGCCTTAGGAGTAAGTTTGTGGAAAGAAACACTAACTTAATGATGCTGACAAAAAGATGCTATAAAATGTTTTATGAACATCTTTAAATTAAAAAAAAATCACTTGTCCTTAGGTTTCTTTTTTTTTCTTTTTTTTTTTTTTTTGGTTTCAAATCCTTTATTATTCTGATTCCCTCAACCAAAACAAACTAGAACAATTAACAAATAATGAATGAGAAATGTGAAGATCTGGATTTTAGACCTGAATAGTCACTAAATATATGACAATAATAATACACAATCTTTTAATTTAACCTAACAGCTCTAATAATGAGGTGAATGTCATTATACCTCTATGGATGAGCAAAAAAAGGTTCAATGGTGTTTTAGTGGTTTGTCCAAGATCACAAAGCTAATATTATCATGGCAGTTAGTAGCAGGTATTTTTCATACCAGTTCAGAGATTATTTTGTCCATCTAAGAATTACATGCATTCAAGTTCATTCTTTTCTATGTAAATTTTCTTTTGAAATGGAATTTGAAAAAATTGTCAACTTTCATTTCTAATGGACCAAACATATATCTTGGTTTATGTGATTAATTCAAGTATATGTGTCCCCCAGAGATAATGCAGGCAATAAATTTTACGCAACTACACTTGAATTTTAACTCTTAAATTAGTAGAGTCCATTTTAAGTTTTGTAGTTTTAAGCTCCCAGTTCAATCTAAAAGGACTAACTTACAGAAGAGATGGTGCTTTACTCTTTAATACAAAGAAGATCCCTTTTGCATAGAACAAGTTAAAACATTTCACTAGAGTTTGATTTTTTAATTTTGGTATTTAAAGGGACTGATTTTCTCAAGCAGTGGTAAGCAACTATTTTTGCACAGGAACTAATGCAGACAAAGTAAAATTATCTACATACCAAACTCTGTTTTCAGAAATAAACAGAAATTGTACATAAGCATCTTTTTTTTTTTTTTTTTTTTTTTTTTTTTTTTTACTTCTGAAGGATTACATTTGTTAACATTTCAGTATCTGTAATGATAGAATTTTTATATGAGATGTGGTTTGGTGGTGCTGGGGAGGAGGAGTTCAGAGTTTAGCCATATATTTGAAGGCATACAGCAGAAGATGTAAAAGCTCATTACAACAATCAGAGACGCTTGGGAAGCCAGGATAAGAAAGCTGTTATTTAGGGGAGGTCCACTTGGGTCACAAAGAATGAAAGGATGTTGCAACAGATGATGTGAAGGAGGGAAAGCATGAGTATATGGGCCACAATCTAAAAGACAGAAGACTAGACACTGGGTGCTATGCCTGAGGGGTGGCGGAGGTAAACGAGATCATTTTATTCAATTTTCCTGGGTCCATATTTCTTGATATGGTTTGTATCTGTGTCCCCACCAAATCTCATGTCAAACTGTAATCCCCAACATTGGAGGTGGGGTCTGGTGAGAGGTAACTGGATCATGGAGATGGATTTTCCATGAATGGTTTAGTACCATCCCCTTGGTACTATTCTCTCAGCAGTGAGTGAGTTCTCATGAGATGTGGCCCATTAAAAATGTGTGGCACCTGGCCAGGCACATTGGCTCAGGCCTGTAATCTCTGCACTTTGGGAGGCCGAGGCAGGTGGATCAAAAGGTCAGGAGATCGAGACCATCCTGGCTAACACGGTGAAATCCTGTCTCTACTGAAAATACAAAAAAGTTAGCCAGGCATGGTGGCTGGTGCCTGTAGTCTCAGCTACTCGGGAGGCTGAGGCAAGAGAATGGCGTGAACCTGGGAGGTGGAGCTTGCAGTGAGTAGAGACCCCACCACTGCACTCCAGCCTGGGCTATGGAGTAAAAAAGTGTGGCACCTTCCCCCTCTCTCTCTTGCTCCTGCTCTGGTCAAGTAAGATGCTCACTCCCCCTTTGCCTTTCACCATTACTGGAAGCTTCCTGAGCCCTCCCCAGAAATAGATGCCGCTATGCTTCCTTTACAGCCTGTAGAACTATGAGCCAATTAAACCTATTTTTTATACATAACCCAGTCTCAGGTATTTCTTTATAGCAATGTGAGAACGGACTAATGCACTTCTGAATTTTTTCCCATCTTCTGCACTAAAATGATCCATGTTTAGCAATAAAGGGCCAACCTAAAATCTTTGTCAATTCTTGGTTGTATTATAATAGCTAACTGTTGTTTAACAATTGCTTAACAGTTAGCTATTATAATACAACCAAGAACTGACAGATTAGTAGTGTAGTTCAAGTCCATTCAATTAGGTGTACCACTCTTTGCGTAGAGAGAATGGCCCTTTCACTCCATACCACAAACTCCAGGAAGAGGTGCTATTTATCAGTTATTGCACTCTATAGTCTAAACTGATGGGACAGTTGAGACGTTGCAAATGGCAGTTCACAGAATGGCAGTTTATCTCCCACAAATACATTTTGTTTGGCTCACATTAATGTTTGTGGTTTTGTTCTTGGTTTTTTGTTTTTTTGTTTTTTTGGAGACAGACTCTAGCTCTGTCACCCAGGGTGGAGTGCAGTAGCACGATCTCCGCTCACTGCAACCTCTTCCTCCCAGGTTCAAGCGATTCTCCTGCCTCAGCCTCCCGAGTAGCTAGGATTACAGGTGCCTGCCACCATGTCCAGCTAATTTTTGTTTTTGTTTGTTTGTTTGTTTTTTTGAGACGGGTTTTCACTGTGTTGGCCAGGCTGATCTCAAACTCCTGACCTTGTGATCTGCCCACCTCGGCCTCCCAAAGTGCTGGGATTAAAAGCATGAGCCACTGTTTTTGTTTTGTTTTTTTTTTAAACTGAGCAAACATCTAAAGTCAAGAGATTTCATAAATAAATCAAACGTTTGTTTTTGTCTTGAAATAGCAAAAGATTTGGTAACCTTGAGCCTGATTCCAATATGGCAACTATTGATTAGAACTGAGTGGTGGCTGCCTGCCACTCATAAATAAACATGTGCTTTCCATTTAGCTAGAGTCCCTCCCCAGGGTCCAATTCAATCATTCAGTTACCACCTGGCCCCTGCAGGCATAAATGCTTGTGAACAATGGTTGAAGTACTATCCTGACTAGCCAGTCTCAAAACACTAATTACTTTAAAAGAAATTCCAGCACCCCTATATTTTGATGTAAAGAAAGCAGGCTATTATAATAAATTGGTTATCAGTTGAGCTAAATGTTCACTAAACTATAATATTAAATTTATTAGAAAAATTTGTTCACATGAGAAAATAAAGCAGTTTGAAGTATTCAACAAAATGTATTTCAACCAGCAAGGGCAAATATATGTTAACAAATATGTATTTTTCAAGTGCTAATTATTTTCTTTTTTGGGAAGTAGGCAATTGCCTATATAGCATTTACATGATTTCCGTACTCTTCTGAACTGGATTCTTCATCCCGTTTTAGGAAAAAAGAAATGGACCAGCTATTGAGATTAAATCTTCAATTTATAACCTTTCCTAGATCAGTGATTAGGGGGTTCCCTTCAATGCATAATTAAATTGAGTAATGGTTATAGTATTTTTTTTAGTAACTGTATGAAACACACAGTCTATAAGAGAAATCTTTAAGACATTAAATTAATCTGGCCCTTTTAGATTTTATAGCATCTGCATGCAATGCCAATAATTGCTGCAGCCTTCATGTAGCCTTGGGAGAGATACCCTGACCTACTGAGGATGAGAATGGGAAAGAAAAAAACACTCTGTTCTCTGGCACTAATGGTATTCTCATTAGACCCACTCCTACTTTATTGTAGCAAATGATTTGTAATATCCCTTCTTACTAACTGAAACTCATAGATCATGTAACTCATGAGCACATAATTTAAACACAAAATGTCTTTTTTTTTTTTTTTTGAGACAGGATCTTGGTGTGTTGCCCAGGCTGGAGTCCAGTGGTGCAATCACAACTCACTACAGCCTCCACCTCTCAGGGTCAAGCGATCCTCCCACCTCAGCCTCCTGAGTAGCTCGGACTACAGGCATGTCTCACCACATACAGCTAATTTTTGTTTTGTTTTGAGACAGACAGGGTTTCACCATCTGGCTGATCTTGAACTCTGGAGCTCCAGCAATCTGCCCACCTTGGCCTCCCAAAGTGCTGGGATTACAGGCATGAGCCACCACACCTGGCTTAAACACAAAATGTCTTAATGCTGATATATATTTAATAATACGTATTTCAAATAAATGGATCTGAGGGCATTGCTACAACAGAAAATATAGTTAAATCCTTGCAACCACTTCTAATGAACAATTCTGAATTTGAGAGGGGATCAGAAGCCATTCCATACATCATACAGAAAATAAAAAGGTAGACAGGTAGATATCAGAATAAAAACCAGTATATTCACTGTACACTAAAACTGAAAAATACTTCATGTCTGTATAACAGTTATTAGCTTCTAGGCTCAAATAATTATAAATGGATTTTCATTTATAAGAGTTTTTATTGGCCAGGCATGGTGGCTCACAGCTGTAATGCCAGCACTTCGGGAGGCCAAGGCGGGTGGATCACCTAAGTTCAGGAGTTTGAGACCAGCCTGGCCAACATGGTGAAACCCCGTCTCTACTAAAAATACAAAAACTAGCCAGGTGTGGTGGTGGGTGCCTGTAATCCCAGCTACTCGGGAGGCTTAGGCAGGAGAATCGCTTGAACCTGGGAGGCAGAGGTTGCAGTGAGCGAGATCATGCCACTGCACTCCAGCCTGGGCAACGAGAGTGAAACCCTGTGTCAAGGAAAAAAAAGTTTTTACTGATAATAGTTATGTGAGGGTTGTACAGGATGCAGAATAAATTTTCCGTTTGTAACCATGTCTCCCTCATTTTAATATTTCTAGCACTTTCAGCCACCATCCACGAAATGCTAGCAATAATCCCCAATCCCCAGCATTGTGATAACCCAAAATACAGAAAAAAATACTCACTATGTTTAAAAGACTTTTTCCACAAATAATTCTTAATTGGGTCTCTAATTTGATTCTGTCCAATTTCTACTTATTTGTGTTGTTTATTAAAGCATAGAGCCACCTGCCTAAACAGTGATAATATACCCTAAGTTTGCTCATCTGCAAATTGGTGAATAAATTAAGCCAACTCATCCATCTGTGAGCTATTTCAAGGTCGACCCTCCATTGGCTACAAGATTTTGAGTTAAAAAGACAGTGGAGGACAGTGCTTAGAGTTTGATAATGTTTGCTTACTGAGCATGAAATGAAATTTAACTGTGGCATGTCTGCATTTGTAAATTTATTGTGGTTGTTTAGACTTCTTGCAAAATGAAATGTCAGGCAGTCATTCTGAGATTGCAAATATATTAGGCTTCAAAGGGCTCAGATAACTGAGGTTATTGAGTTTTGAAAGATTTTTTTCTACTTTTTTTCTACATAGAATTAATATGTTCATTCAATAAGTGTAGAATGAGCATAAAAGAGCAAAAGCATAAAAATAATTTCTGAATGTAAAATGCTAAGTGTGCCGTTCTGACTATTATAAGGATTTCAAAAATGTTCATTGTATCGGAATTCATTTTTTCCTGAAGGTGTATGTGTCTTAGGGGGAAAGATTTGGACTAGAAAGTCTCTTCTAGCTACAAGATGTTATTATTTTTATGCAGCTAGATGCTTTGAAGTGATGAAAAATATAGTGCTGATTATAGTGTCTTTTAAGGTAATTGTGAGACTTCACGGAATCTATTTAAGCTCAATGTTTGACGGTTCTGAAGAATGTATTACCTAATGCCTTCTATTTCCCGGAATTCATTCCATTTTCCCTGTCTCTCTCCGATTCTCTCTCTCTCTCTGACTCTCTCCTCTCTTCCTCCTTCCCTCCCTCCTTCCCTTCTTTCTCCTTGCCAACTTGTTCTTTTCAAGCTACTTGGAGATAAGAAAAGTCTATTTATTTTAAGTTATACATATTTATTTATTTATATTTGTCTCTTGGTTGGTTGGTTTTTACCCAAGTACTGAATTTCCAAAAGCTGAGAATTTTATTTATTCATTTGGCTACAGGAACATTTTCTTGGTATTTAAATTTGTTCCTGTGGTCTCACTTCTAAGTTGTCATAAATAATCTAATTTAAATTTCTCTTCTTTTCCGTCTCTAAATGCATTGCCATGTGATTCATCTTTCCTGCCTTCTCGGCCTTTTTCTCTTAAAGCCATTTCTTTGGCCCCCAATCCTAGCTATGATTTACAAGCAAACTTATTTGGGTTAATAGCAAATATTGTAAAGCACTTGTGAGTTTTAGATTTTTTAACAGCCATTTATCCAATTTGAGTTATCCAGCATTTCTGCCTCTCCTTTTTACTTTTATTTTTATTTATTTATTCATTTTGCGATGGAGTATCACTCTGTCACTCAGGCTGGAATGAAGTGGCGCAATCTTGGCTCACTGCAACTTCCACTTTCCGGGTTCAAGCAATTCTCCAGCCTCAGCCTCCTGAGTAGCTGGGATTACAGGCACCCACCACCATGCTTGGCTAATTTTTTGTATTTTTAGTAGAGATGGCGTTTCACCATGTTAGTCCAGCTGGTCTTGAACTCCTGATCTCAAGTGATCCGCCTGCCTCGGCCTCCCAAAGTGCTGGGATTACAGGTGTGAGCCACTGTGCCTGGCCTCCTCTTTACTTTTATTATTGAGCATTTGTCTGGTTCATTCGTCTGTTTGTTCATTTATTTACTCAATTGTTCTTCACACACATAATTACATGTTCGATATTTATTATGTGGTAGGTGTGGAACAGAATATGGAGGGAAAATTCTAAGTCATCATTCTCCTTGACAGTAGCTTTAGTTACAAGTTCAAGTAAAGAGTTTAAAACTGTTAGCTTAAATTACACTTTTAGAATGTCTACAGCTCTAAGGATTCATTTTTTTGCCCTATAAAATGTATTTAGTGCCAGCCACATGCTAGATGTTTAATCCATGATGGCTTTGACCAACTTTTAGAACTGGTCCTATTTCACATTCTTGCTGGTTGATTTTGGTGTTTGACATACTTTTTAGGAGGAAAACATTAAAGGCCCTTGAATAATTTAAACAGTATGTTTCCATGAACTATGAAGAATATGTGCTTGTCTCACACTAAATCTGATTCATTTATTCGACAAATGCTTCCTGCGTGTCTCTAGTGCCAGGCACTATTCACACTCTAAAGATAGAACAGTGCACATGAGGGTAACACTCCTCTCATGGAGGTATATCATAGATGAGGAGGTGTGTTAGTCTGTTTGTGTTACTATAAAGGAATACCTGAGACTGGGTAATTTATAAAGAAAAGAGGATTATTTTGGTTCACGGTTCCCTAGGCTGTACAGGAAATGTGGTAAAGGCATCTGCTTCTGGTGAAGGCCTCAGGGAGCTTATGATTATGGCAGAAGGTGAAGGGGAAGCAAGTATATCACACAGTGAGAGAGGAAGCAAGAGAGAGGAAAAGGTGCCAGGCTGCTTGTAAATAACCAGCTCTCACATGAACTAATAGAGAGAGAACTCACTCATCACCAAAGAATGACACTAAGCCATTCAAGAGAGATCTGCACCCATGATCCAAGGACCTCCCACTAGGCCCCACCTCCAACGCTGGGGATCACATTTCAACATGAGGTTTGGAGGGGAGACACATCAAACCATATCAGAGGAAACAGATAACATACAGTAAGTACATCATCAAACAAAGTAATTTCCAATAGTGAGAAGTGACAAGGTGATGCAATGGAAGTGACTCTGGGGGCTATATTTGAATGGGGAAGAGCTGAGAAAACTTTACCAGGAGGAGACACAACTTGAGCAAAGACCTAAAAAATACAAGAAGATCCATCCAACCAAAGGTGTGGGGGCAGTACCTTTGATACAGCATGAACAGGAAGGACGACAATACTGAGTTGGCATTGTGCCAGGGACAGGAAGGTGACCACTGTGGAGAATAATAGGAGAGGAAGCTAAAGAGGCAGGCAGGGGCCAGCTCACCTCAGGCTTTCCAGGCCCAGATACAAATTGTGGGCTTCTATTCCACATGCATTAGGAGCACATAGAACTCAATGCACAGTGTTAAATAGGGAAGTGACATGATCTACATTTAAGATGAATATTCTGGTTGTTTATGGAAAATGGGCAAGAGTGGAAATAGGGTTCTCAGAAAGAAATCAAGCATGATTCTTTGACTTTTGGTGTGAATAACTGGAAGGATAATACTGTGATAGTATTACTATGATAGGAATAATGGTGGAGATACAGGTTTGAGGGCTGTGCCTTAAACTATTGTCTATATTGTGTGTATATACTTTATATATAGTTATAAATTTTATATATAGTTACATACTTTATATATAGTTATAAATCTATGAATTTTATTTTAGAAGTAAATGTACCACCTTCAGCTGTGCAACTGTGAGCAAGTTAAACTCTCTGTACCCCATTTCCTCATCTACAAATGAGGATAAACAATAGTATCATATTCACAGGATTGCTGTGAGTATTAAATGAGTACATGAAGCTCTTGGAGATTGGTACATAGCAAGAAAAATTTAAATGTATTGTTATTGATAATAAAGGTTAATTTACTGAAAGGAGCCTTCTTTTCATTTTCATTCACTTTATTATAGCTGCTTCTTATGAAACCTTGTAATTATCTGCTTATTTAACTGTGAGTTCAAGGTAGAACTATCCTTTTTATTGTTACATTCCGATAGTCTAACATATATTTGTCCCTTTATTGATTCAACAAAGAATTTACTGAATACTTATTATGTGTCCAGCTGCACTAAGTACTAGTGATACCATAAAAAAAAAAAAAAAAAAAAAAAAAGCAATGACCATGTCTTAATGAAGCTTACATTCTGGGGGGAGAATGAGTTTATAGAAAAATTAAATAAATAAATCAATAAGGTATATGTATTAGTTCTGTCACACTGCTATCAAGAAATATCCGAGACTATAGTTTATATTTAACAAAGAGAGAGAGAGAGGTTTAATTGACTCAGTTCTGCATTGCTGAGGAGGCCTCAGGAAACTTTCAATCATGGCAAAAGGCAAAGGAGAAGCAGGGACCTTCTTCACAGGGCAGCAGGATGGAGTGAGTGTAACCAGGGGAAATGCCAGACACTTGTAAAACCATCAGATCTCATGTAAACTCACTCACTATCACAAGAACAGCATGGGGAAACCACTCCCATGATCCAATTACCTCCACCTGGTCCTGCCGTTGACAAATAGGGATTATGGGGATTACAATTCAAGATGAGATTTTGGGTGGGGAATAGCCAAACCATATCAGCAGATCCATATTAGATATTTATATCCTCTATATGCATATAGTAAGCGTTTCATACAAATTTGTTTTGTTTAAGGAATAAAGCAATTACTACGTAACTAGATCTTCTACTGGAATATTACCAACAAAGGACAAGTCAAATCTCATGACAAGGTAGCACATTAGTTGATTCTCATGGATGAGGGTGGTATCATAAGAGGGGAGAGTCAGAATCACCTGGGGAAGAGTTTTTTCCAAATCACAATGATCCTCCAAAACCTAGCTCAGGAACTCCATTTTCCAGAAAACTCTGCCTGATGATCACCTCCCCCATGCCTTCCAAGGGGTCTAGGCCTGAGACTTACAGCATCTAAGGATTACTCTATTAGTTTGGATACTAGTTCAGGTGCTTTAACAAATTAGTAAGAGTGGCTTATGCTGAGCACAGTGACTCATGCCTATAATCCCAGCACTTTGGGAGGCTGGGGTGAGTGGATTACTGGAGCCCAGGAGTTCAAGACCAGCCTGGGCAACATAGTGAGACCCCATCTCTACAAAAAATAAAAGAAAAATTAGCCAGGCTTTGTGGCACTCGCCTGTGGTTCTAGCTACTTGGGAGGCTAAAGTGGGAGGATTGCTTCAGCTCGGGAAGTAGAGGCTGCAATAAGCCAAGATCACACTGCTGCACTCCAGCCTGGGCAACAGAACAAGACCCTGTCTCAAACAAAACAAACAAACAAAAAAAAATGGGGAGTGGCTTAAACAAGATGAAAGATTTCTTTCTTTCTTTCTTTCTTTCTCATATTAAGGTCTGAGTGGTGGGAGAGAGGAGGTTGAACTGTTACATGAGGTCATCCAGGGATCTGGGTTCCTTCTGTCTGAAACATGATAACAAGAAATATTGTCCTTATATTCAGGAGTGTGACTCAATACTGTCATGGCCAAGTTCTAGCACAAAGGAAGAGAAAAAATAGTAAATTTTTCATCTGAGAACAGGATCAGTAAGTTGCACCTGTCACTTCTGTGTAGATGTCATTGTCTTTTGGTCACACCTTACTGAATTGGAAGAAGGGAAATGTGGTTTCTCTAAATTTGAGAGTTTCTATTAGCAAAGAATGGGTAAATAGACCCACTGGAGGACAACTATTTGTCTCTCCTCACTTACTTTATTGCAGCACTATTATTCTCTGTTGTTATTAAGATCATATTGGCTTTCCCTGAAACTGATCTCAAAGTTTGCTCAGCAAAGAGCCAGTATTTTATTCATGTTTGTTTCCCTGGTACCTCGCATAGAGCTTGGCCTCTGATAGGCACTCAATTCCTGTATATTGATTGTACTAAAGGCTCTATCAAAATTTAATTTTCTTCTCACAACAACCTAGTAAGGTAACCATAATAATCTCATTTTACAGGTGCTGATATTTATAAACTTATCCATTAAAGATTCAATAAATTATGGACACAGTATTTGTAACCAACCTTATGTAAGTCCTCTAAGTCCTTACTCTTTCACTAAACCACACTGGTATATTTTAAGAAAACACAAAAACTTGAGACTACCATTTTAAAATATAGCCTCAAAACCTTAAAGAAGTATTAGAATTTTCAGATGACTAACAGCCTTCTTTTTATCCTATACCAATGAAAATTTTCTGAATGACAAGAAACAAGAATTCTAACAGTAGACTTTGAACTTCTTACAGAATCTTAAAGTCATTTTGAAAAAAACAAAACTAGATCCTCAGTCCCATTTGCTCATGAAATATGTTCATATATTTGCTTCATGATTAAGGTTGCCCCCTTTATATTTTATACTAGAGAACTGTGGGGTTTATAACATTTTAACCTACTCAAGGCACTAGATCTTCAAAACAAAATGTAAATAAAGCAGTATTTGCAAAAGATGATTCCTCATGCACATTCTTTCCTCAGAAAACAAATAAGATTTTATCCAAGAGCCTGAGAAATACCAAGTCAAACAAAATTAAGCCTGTTTTTCAACTGTAAGATTTCTAAGTGCTTTTATGACACTCTTATGCCAGTATGACTCTCTGACAGGCAGCAAACTTGTTTCATTACAGTATATATATACATAATTTTCAGTATGCACACACACACACACACACACACACACACATATATATATATTTTCCATGGACTATTTCATTTTAAAGCGTAAATTTTAAATTACTTGGTCTCAAGACCCATCTGCTCTTTAAAAAATTACTGAGGACATCAAAGAGCTTTTGTTTTTATGAATTTTATTTATTGATATGTACCATATTTGACATTAAAACTGAAAATTTTATTTTATTTTTTACTTTTTGGGATGGAGCCTTTCTCTTGTCACCCAGGCTGGAGTGCAGTGACATGATCTCAGCTCACCGTAACCTCCACCTCCCAGATTCAAGCAATTCTTTTGTCTCAGCCTCCCGAGTAGCTGGGATTACAGGCACCTGCCACCATGCCTGGCTAATTTTGTATTTTTAGTAGAGACGGGGTTTCACCATGTTGGTCAGGCTGGCTGGTCTCGAACTCCTGACCTCGGGTAATCCACCCACCTCGGCCTCCCAAAGTACTGAGATTACAGGCATGAGCCACCATGCCCAGGCTGAGAATTTTAAAATATGTTTATTACTAATTTATTAAGCAACAAATACATCACATGTTAATATAAGTCAAATATTTTATGAACAATAACTACATTTCTCAAATTAAAAAATGCCTAAGACAGGCATTGTTTTATATTTTTACTTAATCTGTTCGATATGTAGCTTAATAGGAAGAAGCTACATTTTAATGTCAGATTCTACACTCGATCTGTTGCAATATGTTATTTGAACAGAGTATACAAAGAAAATCTGAAATGCAGTTGGAAAAGGAAGGAGTATTTTAACAGCCTTTTCAGATAATTGTGGATATTCTTTGATACTATACCAGGATTCAACATTAAATATTAGTTATAATGTGGATCTGAAACTATGTCAAGGAACTGTTTGTACTCTATCACATTAATATCAGTTGTTCTTTCTTACATCTAGAATATATCTTGACATATCATGCATTTGTTAGTTGGAAAATATTGGTTCACTGAGTTATGCAGGTCTTCCAAATGTTAATACATTTCATGTTTCATTATACAATATCAAAACATCACATTCATTATCTCCACAAATCTCATCCAAAAAGTCAGTAAGTATATTAGGAAGCTGCCAAGTTCATAATGGTAGATACAAGTTTTCCAAAGTTCCAATTTTCACTTAAAAGCTTGTATTTTATTATTGGCAACAAATGCTATCTGTTATCCTTGAAGTAACAAATGAATTCATCTTGTTCATTTTTGAGAAAATGTCTGCCAAATACCCAAGTCTGAATAACTACAATTTGCCTGTCCATTCTTTCAATAAAAATATTATTCCATGGAAAAAGTAGCTAATTCAGTTCACAACTCAAACATTTCATTAAGTGTTTTTTTGGATACAGTCATAGTACTTTGGTATGCAACAGACTGCTCTAAAAGTACGTCCGATTTTGTTAACACAGAATATTAAAAAGATATTTATTATTTCTTTAAAGGCATTCATAGGTGAAATCTGCTTTTTGTTTTTAATTGCATGTGTGTGGTGGCAAAGAATATACTACTACTACTAGTAAACCTTGGTGCCACTGTTTGGGTACTAAAGCACCAGAGGTGTTACCCACTATTGTGTAAGCTCAAATAACATGGACCCCCAGGGGTCCATAGGCTATACTTTGAGATCCACTGCTGTACAGAACCACTAATGAGTAAAAATAGAGAAGAGTCTTGGTTTACTATTATTTTCTGCAAATTCTAATAAAAGGTGTCCCAAAAAATCTTAATGCAATTTAAAGTTTTAATAATTTCAGAAGTACAAATACTAACAACATACTTAAATGTCTTTTACATGTATTAGTTTAGTGCATTTGGGAGGATAAAATTTTATTTTAACATTTTTGTTTCCCAGTATTCCCAAATGGACTGCCAAAGAAGCCCTTTGCCTGGTGACCTCAGTCACCTGATCTGCCTCTATTACACTTGTGGTAGCTAATATCCAAACTGATGTATATTTCAAAACCTTTTACTTTTGTTGATTTTAAAGCTAGAATAATGAATTCAATCCTTTCAGCTAATAAGCTCAGTAGATGGAAATTTTTACAAAGTTTTAAAATCAACTAGAGCAATATAATCACATAAGATGGTAGTTATGTTGAACTGTAATAAGAAATGTTAATGTTTTAAAATGTTAAGTAATTTTCAAATGTTGTTTTCTGTAAGTAATTACACTATATTATTCTTAGTTTACTGGTGTCACAGGAAATCATGATACAAATACATGAATTAAACCATCTGCCTAACATTAATAAATATTTATTGAACTACTATTATGTACCAGGAATTGGGCTAGGCACAGCAAAACATACAGTAAAATTTTTAAATAATATGCATTGCTACATTGAAACCACTTTTATAATGCCAGTACAATGTGGGTTTTAGTTTTATATGTCAAAAGGTCTAACTAAACTGATAATTTTGAATAATTACTGCCAACATTCAAACTAAGAGTTCCAGTTTCCAGTTCAGCATCTAAGGAGCATGAGCATCACTACTCTATCCTAATAACAAGTGAAAGGCTAACAAACTGAATCAACAACTCTTCTTGAACCCATCAGAGATGTGATATCATAGGGCAAACCACTGTCCACAAAATTGAAGACACAAACAGGTGAATCAGAGAATCACTACTCTTACTGGAATGGAAACCAAAGCATAAATTTCTGTGGGAACTGATGCTGGGCTAGGAAAGCCTGTGCTGTAATTGATGAATTTCTGGAGTGTAGATAAGCCTGAAAGATAAAAACTCCAGGGAGACTCAGTCATCTGGAGGCACCTTACTTTAGTGAGCTTTACCTCCTGAAACCTGCTGAGGTTCTCACAGCGAATACTGAAGAAATATCTCCTCCTGCTTTTGGCAGGAAGAGGGAAAAATAACCATTTTGAAATACGCTGGGCTGGGCATGGTGGCTCACACCTGTAATCCCAGCACTTTGGAAGGCCGAGGTGGGCATATCACGAGGTCAGGTGATCAAGATCATCCTGGCTAACACGGTGGTAAATAAGCATGTGAAAAGATGCTCCAAATCATATGCGATTAGAGAAATGCAAATTAAAATAGCAATAAGAAAGCACTACACACCTATTAAAATGTCTAGTGTCCACAACACTGGCAATACCAAATGCTGGTGAGGATGTGGAGCAGCAGGAACTCTCATTCATTGCTGATGGGAATGCAAAATGGTACAGCTACTTGGGAAGACAATTTGGCAGTTTCTTAGACAACTAAATATTCTCTCTTAGTATTCAATCCAGCAATCATGCTCAGTGGTATTTACCTAAAGGTATTAAAAATTATGTCCATGTACAAACCTGCACATGGATGTTTATGTCAGCTTTATTCATATTTGCCAAAATTTGGAAGCAACCAAGATGTCTTTCAGTAGGTGACTAGATAATTAAACTATGGTACATTCAGACACTGGAATATTATTTAGCACCAAAAAAAATGAGCTACCAAGCCATGAAAAGAAATGAAGGAAAATTCAATGCTATTACTAAGTGAAAGAAGCCAATCCAAAAAGACTACATAGTATGATTCTAACTGTATGACATTCGGGAAAAGGAAAAACTAGGGAGACAATTAAAAAAAAAACAGTGGTTGCTAGTAATCAGAAGGAGGGGTGGATAAATAGGTGAAGCACAAAGGATTTTTAGGACATTGGGATTATTCTGTGTGATACCATAATAGTGCATACGTCATTATACATTTCTCAAAATCTATAGAACATACAACACCAAGAGTGAACCTTAACATAAACTATGGACTTTGGGAGATAATGATATGTCAGTATAGGTTCCTCAGTTGTAACAACTGTACCACTTTGGTGGAGGATGTTGATAATGGAGAATGTTGTATATCTATAGGGAGGTTAGGGATACGTGCGAACTCTGTGCTTTCTGATCAATTTTGTTATGAACCAAAGCTACTCCAAAATATAAATTCTATTTAAAGAAAAAAAAATCAACCTAGCCCTTTTCTAGTATATATAGTAAAATTATAAACTTGGTAGAGACAAGTTAGCAAATTTAGAAAATTTTATTTAACATTGTTTTTTAGATTTACCATTAATGAGTGCTATGAAAATGGAGCTAAATATTTTGTATCACAGCAAAAATGTGGAAAGCTATGGATGATTAAAGATCTTCATAACTGTTATATCTTTATGTTACCATGAGTACTCAAGTCCAAAACACCCTGACATGCATAATTGTGGTTTCCCCCTAACATCTTGCTTTGTGACGTAAGAAATAAAGAATACTTCCTTAGATTTCTAGCTTAGGTTGAGAAAAGGTTAAACAGATGTCAGGCTGCAAAGATAAAAAAAAATCCTTGTCAATGCAATTTAGTTGAAGTTTATATTTTAATTTTTAGTGGCATTAATTAGTCTCCCTAGAGAAATCGAGCCAATAGTAACTATAAATCTCTCTTATACATACTTACACTTCTGGGTTTTGGAAACAAACCATTGAGATCACCAGCAACTCCTTTCTTAAGTAGTCTTGTAGAAGGAAGTGACTTAGGAGGAAAAGGAGTGGAACTGAATAAGAGATGTGGACTTTCATCAGAATAGGGGTGGTGATTCTGTATACATTTCATCACACAACAAAAAGTAGAGGCCCTACTGCAATCAAGTCATATCTGATAGGAGTTTTGAGTGTCACATCCTTGGCTGACTACATTATCTCAGGAAGAGCTCCTAGATGATGAGCATACCTTGGACCAGAAATAGAATAGGGGCCAAGTGATGGAGCCACTTCCATCCTGTGCGTGTGTGTGTGTGTGTGTGTGTGTGTGTGTGTGTGTGTGTTTCTTTCTTTTCAATTACCTGGTATTCAGAAAGCATCATGCAGCTGAAACATTCAGGTGAGCTAGGAAGAAAGGAAAGAGCTGACTGTGAGAAGCTTATAAAAGCCCAGAAGCCATATTGCAACACACGTAGAAGCAGAATCCCTGGTAGAAGGTGGCTTCGCCAATCTATCTTCTTATTTTCACCTATGTTTTATGACTAACAGAACCATATACTTTCTCAGCATACTTGTGAAAAATTCAAAAACTCAGCATGCCATTCCTTTTATAAAGCCAAAACCAGATTATTAAAAAGTCGAAAAACAATACATGCTGGCAAGGCTGCAGAGAAAAGGGAATGCTTATTCACTGCTGGTGGGATTGCAAATTAGTTCAGCCACTATTGGAAGCAGTTTGGAGATTTCTCAAAGAACTTAAAACAAAACTGCCTTTTGACCCAGCACTCCCATTACTTGGTATATATCCAAAAGAAAATAAATTATTCCATCAAAAAGACACATGAACTCATATGTTTGTCACAGCACTTATTAACAATAGCAAAGACATGGAATCAACCTAGGTGCCCATTAACAATGGACTGGATAAAGAAAATGTGGTACCTATACACCATGGAATACTATGCAGCCATAAAAAAACCAAAATGATGTCCTTTGCAGCAACATGGATACAGCTGGAGGCCATTATCTTAAGCAAAATAACACAGGATCAGAACATCAAATACTGTTATGTTCTCACTTATAAGTGGAAGCAGAACATTGGGTACACATGGACATAAGGATGGAAACGGGGGAGGAGAAAGGGAAAGGAGCAAAGGTCAAAAAACTGTTGGGTACTATGCTCATACCTGGCTGATGAGATCAATCATACCCCAAACCTGAGCATCACATGATATGCCCAGGTAACAAGCTTGCACATGCACTCCCTGAATCTAAAATAAAAGTTAAAATTATAAAAATAGATTAACTAAAATAAAGCCAAAGCTAGTAACACAGAAATAGGTCTTCAACTGAAAACAGACCTAGTAATTAGTTCCAGCAAACCCTACTAACTGCATGACCTTGTGCAACTTAACCTCTCTAGACTTGTTTTCTCATCTGTAAAATGAGGGGATTGCACAATATGATACCTTATGTGTTTGGAAGCTCTAAAATTCTATAATTATCTGATTACATAATCCTCAGACATGTAAATATCTTGAATATCAAAATTTCCTAGGAAATTAAGATAGCATTGTAAAGAACTGTTTTTTTATAATTATGTGTTATTTGGTACATGTTGGTAATGGTTCTCAAGTTGCTGCCTTTGTATTTGTTTTGGGAGATTAAAATTCCTTGAGGATAGAGATCTCTAGATTTCTATTTGGTTGATTACCCAATAATGTCTAGCAAAGTGCTTTGCACATTAACATTTTCAGGATAAAAATGATCAATGATCATTTACAGCTTCCTTGGTTTATTAAAACAATTAAGATTCATCTTTCTCCTTCATCAGTATTTAGTACATACTCTGGCACCTAATACACCATATGTATCTCTATAGCAGAAAAATTAAGATTTTGTACTTTGATAAAAAAATCAGAGACATTTAATAGAAGCAATATTGGAAATCAAGAATTTACTCAGTAAACACCAACTGTAATACCAGGAAATCATTTCTCTATACAAATGATTTCCCAGGCCTGAGAATCCTAGCACTTACACCACTCACAGAGTACAGAATTCAAGGAAAGAAAGAGTTCTGATTTGGGGTGACAGCATCATCCTCTTTGCCTTTCTCTCCCACAATATAATCCTAACAGATAACCACATGCTTTTTACTGTCATGTTTGGGCTAAAATTCCTATCAATTGAACAAGATGTAAAACAGAAAATCCAACGCCATCCTCAAACTCTGAAACAGAGAGCCTGATGATTCTGAAGTGTAACCAGTTCTAACTCTATTAATAGCTCTATCCTTTCCAGGAGAGTACATAGAAACAGGCTGCAGCTGCCACAAGGCCCTAATGTTTCCTTCTTTGTACAAGTCTGACAAGTTTTCAAGTTTAATAGCATTAGCAATGATGTGATGTAACCATGGCAGAGGTAGCCTGAGTCTGCCAGGATTTTTGAAAAGGTGGGTGGGGCACAATCCCTAAACACCTAATGGTTTGGGATAAGGCATTTTAATCATTTAACCAAAAAAAAACAGACATACTAACAACCCTCCCCATCAAGGTGGAGTGCAAAGAAGCAGTAGTTACTGGTTGAAAGGTGGATGGTTTCAGATATATGTGAATAAAGACATAGCCTGTGCTGTTGAAGCTCCAGGCCCAGGTCATGCGTCTACACTAGGACTGCCTCATATGATGAGTCATTCCTTGCATGGCACTGGATAATTACTGCATGTCTGAAGCATTTTACTGGGTCTTTTTGATGTGACATAGCTCAGAGGATTTTACAGGGCTTTGGCAACGCAAATGGCCTACTCATCATGAAGCCCAAACACCACCTCCCTCCCCACCAAGCCGAATGCCCTTTGCATAACCTGGACAAGTGGTTGTCCATTTTTCCTTCAACGTGTCTATTGATGAGAAGGTCACACATTTAAATAACTGTGGTTTATATAGAGGAAGCACAGGGAAACTCATGATTCAAGGATAATTATAACCAAGAAAAGGCCACTCAAAGTGAATTCACTTAGAAGCTAAATTTCATAGTTCAGAGCAGAAATAAGAAGGCTAGAAAAATGAACAAAAATGAATACAATATTGACTTTTATCTTTTTTTAAGAGGGGGCATAATTTTTTTAAATTACTGGAAATGTATATGATAGCACAAAATCATATAATAAAAAATTTAACATCCTTTACTTCATGTTGGACTTTCATTAGCTTAGTCTAAAAGAGGCCATTTTGGTAAAAGTTTTCAAGAGCTTTTTTTTCCGCAAAGCCCTCTCTTAATCCCTTGATAAACAAATCATTCTCTTTTGACATGTTTATATTACCACTATTGTCTACTTTTCATCTTCAATTTTTAACTAGTCCAATTCTGTCCTTATATTTGAGCAGTCTGTCTGCATCTCATCAATCTCATTAAACTGAACCTTTCTGCAAGATTTTCAATTTACACTATTCTTCATTGCCAAGAAGAGTAATCAGTAATAGCATGTATTTGTGGCCTTTCCTAACAATTCATAGGGTCAAATTTTAAAGTAGTTAGTTTATAAGCAAATTTTTTCATGCCATAAAAATTTTTGCTTCGTAATTCATTTAATAGAGATTTCCACATCGTCATTATTACCTTTCTCCATATGACTTTACACAAAAGGCATGAGAGGTTAAATACAAAGTCTGCCAATATCACGCATGATCACATTATTTCGTACAAAGGGCATTAGCTGCCTTCTCACCAGGGAAAGTAGTTTGATATAGATATGTCTTCATCCTTATCCTTAGGGATTAGTAAGTATAAAATCTTAGGTTCACTTTGGGTGCCATCCTACTTTGCCCAATGACTATATCCGAGACTTCAGGCAAGGCACTTAACCTGTTTATCCCACAGTTCCCTTATCTGTAAAATGGGCATAATATAGTACCTTCATCCCTAGCTGCTTCCAGGATTAAATGAATGTACGGTGCCTGGCAAGTAATCAGCACCTAACAAATGTCAGCTTTTCCTCTGCTGCTGCTCTTATTGTAATAGAATGATGAGAGTGCCCTTTGAATGACTAATAGCAAAGTTCTTCCTTTTCAGGGCATAAAACTACATTTTAAAATGCTGAATGCATCCTATATCAATGGAATAAAATTTTTGATTAAGGACTGGAATACTTTGACACTGTTGTTGGGAGTTAAATTAGTTCAACCATTGTGGAAGACAGTGTGGTGATTCTTCAAGGATCTAGAACCAGAAATACCATTTGACACAGCAATCTCATTACTGGATATATACCCAAAGGATTATAAATCATTCTACTATAAAGACGGAGGCACACATATGTTTATTGCAGCACTGTTCACAATAGCAAAGACTTGGAACCAACTGAAATGCCCACCAATGATAGTCTGGATAAAGAAAATGTGGCACATATACACCATGGAATACTATGCAGCCATAAAAAAGGATGAGTTCATGCAGGGGACACAGAAGAAGCTGGAAACCATCATTCTCAGCAAACTAATGCACGAACAGAAAACCAAACACCTCATGTTCTCACTCATAAATGGGAGTTGAACAATGAGAACACATGGACACAGGGAGGGGAACATCACACACTGGGGCCTGTCAGGGGATGCGGGGATAGGGGAGGGATAGCATTAGGAGAAATACCTAATGTAGATGACGGGTTGATGGGTGCAGCAAACCACCATGGCACGTGTATATCTATGTTACAAACCTGCATGTTCTGCACATGTATCCCAGAACTTAAAGTATAATAAAAAAAGAAAGAAAGAAACCAAGTCTCCAACTACTACTCGGAGTTTCTATGATCCCAAAATACTTACAAAGAATTAGGCAGATTGAACTGAACAGTAAGCAAAATGTTATTTTATGGTAATTGAGTCTAAGTTCTATTTCTACTCCAAGTGCTGCTGGAATTAGAGATTCAAACAACATCTAGAGAAATCTCTATTCTACATAAATTAGATGAAAATAAACTCATGGAAAAGAAAATAAACAATATATTAAATTCTAGTCAATGAAAAAATAAGAGTGAAAAAGGAGTAACTTTTCCTCCAAAGCACAAAATTCTAAATGCCATTAAACTGAATTAAAATTGGAGTGAAGGCAGGAAGAATTCTCACATCCTAAATAGATCACAGGCTCAATTCCTCTTCTTTTCTAAATACTCACTAGGTATATTCTGTATGTATGGTTTTTTAAAAAATGCATCAAAGAGAGTATTGGTAGAGGGAAATCAATAATATACATCCAAATATGAGAATATTTAATATTTTCCAAAGCAGTTAGTAGCTTGCTTAATGTCTAAGATTTCTCTCTCTTTCTTCCTTGAAGTCAACTTTTGGAGGTAGAAAGAAAAATTCAAATCATTGTATTAGCATCTTTTGTCACATAAAAATATTACTAAAATTTAGTGGCTTACAACTATACACATGAATTTTCTCCCAGTTTCTGTGGGTCCGGAGTCTTGACAAGGCTCAGCAAGGTTCTCTTTGTTGGATCTCTCAAGGCTGCCATCAAGGGGCCACCTGGGCTGAGTTCTCATCTGAAACTCAACTAGGGAAAGGGTCTACCTCTAAGCATACTCAGAATGTTTGCAGGGCTTCAGTTTCTTACTGGCTATCGGCTGGGGCTTGCCCTTAGTTTGTAGAGGTTGCTCACTTACTCAAAACCAGGTTGTGTGTGTGTGTGTGTGTGTGTGTGTGTGTGTGTGTGTGTGTGTGTGTGTGTGTGTGTGTGTGAGAGAGCACAAGACAGCGAGAGGAAGAGAGTGCCAAAAGGACAGACACTACAAATTTATACGTTAATCACATAATTAGGTAGATGTAATCACATATATCCTCTCACCTTTGCCCTGTTCCATTGGTTGGAAGCAAGTCACAGGTGCTATCCACACTCAAGGGGAGGGGATCACACAAGGGCATGAATGCCAGGAGACAGGTGCTATGCAGGCCACCTTAAGAGTCTGTATGCAACACTCATCTATTTTAATGCTTAGAAGATTCAACTTTAGTGCAAGAATGACAATGTTGATTTGAAAAACCTGAAAAAAATTCTCCCTTCCACATTTGCCTTTTTTCCCTACCTCAGTAAACAAGCACTGGCTCTTTTGAGGTATCATTTTGAAATTACTGCAAAAATTAGATAGACATGTGTCTATAATTCAAACTTAAAAATAAATTCTTTTTCATAAAAACATATCTTGCTTATAGGGCCACTACCGAATAAGTGTGTCAAGTTCTAGTTTTCTTAGTGCTTCATTGGTGGCTGGAAGCTGCTGAGAAGAAAGTACGACACTCTCTTTCCATGGTTGTTTCACTGCAGCCTCCCACAGGAAGGAGATACATCACTGTCAAATCCTGGACTTGCCCTAATTTGGGGACTCCCATGCCTCAGGGTCCAAAATGGACCAAATACTAGTCCCAAGATGACATAAATTACCAGCTTTGTGGTGAGGCAATTATTTTATCTTAATTTAACATTCACACACTACCTTTTCTACAGGCTTTAATAAATTATAGAATTGCAGGCCTTGTGAATTTTAGATATAATCATAATTATAGATGATGCCATATGTGATAGTATTTAGGTTAAAGAGAGCAAGAGACTGCCAAAGGCTAAACTAAAAAAATTAAAACTAATAAATAGGCATGATACTTGGAATTGTTGACACTGAGTTCACCTTTCAAATTTTAAGGCCACATCATCCATTTATTTTCTACCCTACTGCCATACAGTACTTCAATAATATGATTTGAAGATTACTAGTAGTATTATGAACCAACAGCTCACATTCCCTATCACTTTTACATTTTCAAAACATATTTATAACTGTTATCTCATTTTAGAAAAGTAAAAATAGAATCAAGTATGATTAACTCCCATCATTTTTCAATAGACATTTTAGGTAAGTAAAAATGGAATCAAGTACGATTTACCCTCATCATTTTTCAGTCTTTCTTATAAAGAAAGTTTTATCTTTCTTTTGCAATAGACATATTAACACCTTCCCTTCAAAATTCAGCTCCAACTCCTTGGTCAGGCGAGGAGGCCTTCTGAGAGTCGCACTATACTTGCTGCCATATCCCTCTGCAGACTTAGCTGTTTTCAAGTGTGTTTTATCTTTCATTTGCTTGATGAGAATCTCATTAAGGGAAGGGATTTAACTTATGTTTATTTTTGTTGGTATTGCTCCTGTAATGCCTCACAAATGCTGTTGTTCATAGAAGCATTCAACAAAGACAGCCAATGGTCTGACATTTAGCCACTGATTGAAGGATCTTTATCATTTCAGAGAGACTTCTCTTTATACCCTAGAGGCAGACTGAAAAAATGCCCACCTCCCCAGGATGAATTCACTTCTGAATCCCCAGAACCCGTAAATATTATCTTTTACGGCAAAAGAGTGACTATTACCATATATGGCAGAAGAGTGACTATGACCTCTTACATGATCTTGAGAAAAGGAGCTTGTCTTGAACTATCCAGGTAGACCCTAAATGCAATCACACATATTCTTGTGAGAAAGTGGCAGAGGAAGTTCTAAAGCACAGACCCACAAAAGAGGAGGAGAAAATCTGTACATGAGGGTAGAGACTGGAGTGACATGGCCACAAGTCAGGGAATGGCAGCAGCCATCAAAAACTGGGAAGGGAAAGGGACAGATTCTTCCCTAGAGCCACCACAGGAAATGGGACCCTGCTGACACTTTGAGGTAAGCTCCATGAAACTGAGTTTGGATTTCTGACATCCAGAACTCTAAGAGAAACAATAAAATTTGCATTATTTTAAGCCACCAAGCTTGTGGTAATAACACAACAGCCACAGGAAACTAATACAAGCCCCTAACCCTTGATCCTTCCTTTCTCCAATCAAAAACAGGAAAAGACACTGTGTCTCTCCCTCCACTCCCCACTTGCCCCCAAATCTAGTTAAATTTTGTCTCCATGATGAATGTTTTTGTCCAATAAGAAAAAAATATCTTTGTAGTAGATTCCCATTTGTGTGGCATTTTATAGCTCAAGCACTTTCCCAAACCATTTGATCCTTCAACCATACTGTGAGGTAAACAGGGCAAGTACTATTACCTCTCAGTTTCAGGTTAGGAAAGCCTGCTGAGAGAATAAGTCACCCTAAGTTCACAGAGCTGGTTAGGAAAGGAAACTAAGACTTCCTGAGGCAGCCACAATCTCAACATAACATTGTGAGGTAGAGCTCACTGTTTTACAGATGTGGAAACTGGGCCTCAGAGAGGGCAAGTTACTTGTCCAAAGTAAAACAGGCAGTAAGTAAAGGGGTACCTGGGTCTATTTCCCAAGCCCATGAGCTTTCCAGAATACAGCCAGGTTATTGCCATAATGAAAATATACTAGAACAATAATCACATAGCTAGTATGTGCTTGGCCCTTATAACCCATCAGATACCATTTTAAATGTGTCGTATCCACTAATATGTTAGTCCCTGCAACAACTTATCAGGTGGGGACTATTAGTTATTGTAGTATGCTGAATCATCCACTGCCCCGCGATGCCCAGAACCTGTGAATATGTTACCTTACATGGTAAAAGGGACTTGTAGATGCCCTTAAATCAAGGATCTTGAGAAGAGGAGAATATCCTGGATTATCTAGATGGGCCCAAGGTAATCACAAAAGTTTACATGAGGGAGGTAAGAAGGTGAAAGTTAAGAGATGTGACCATGGAAGGAGAGGGTCAGAGACAGAGTGAGCCTTGAAGATGTTACACGCTGGCCTGCAGACAGATGAGGGGCTGAAAGAGGAGGCATGCAGGCAGCCTGGAAAAGCTGAAAAAGGCAAGGTCTCTTGTGGCACCTCCAGAGGGAGTGAGGCTGTGCTGATACCTTGATTTTGGCATGATGAAACCCCTTTCAGACTTCTGATCTCTAGAATGGTGAGATAATAAATTTGTGTTGTTTTTATAAAGTCACTAAGTTTGTGGCAATTTGTTACAACAGGAATAGGAAACCAGTATCATTATCATCCCCATTTTACAAATGAGAAAACAGAAGCACAGGGAAGTTAAATAACTTGCTCTAAGGTCACACAGCTGCTAAATGGCAGATCCAGGATTCAAATCCAGGTAACCAACTCCAGACCCTGGTGTTGGTATCTGAATTTTTTTTTTTTCTGTTTTGATTTTGTGAGACAGGGTCTCACTCTCTCACCCCAGGTTGGAGTACAGTGGCGTGATCACGGCTCACTGCAGCCTTGGCCTCCTGGGCTCATGCAATCCTCCCACTTCAGCCTCTTGAGTTGCTGGGACTACAAGCATGTGCCACTACACTTGGGTAATTTTTTTATTTGTTGTAGAGATGCAGTCTCACTGTTTTCTATGTCATGCAGGCTGGTCTCGAACTCTTGGGCTAAAGCAATCCTCTCGCCTCGGCCTCCCAAAGTGCTGGTATTACAGGTGCGAGCTACTGCACCCAGCTTCCTCAGAAACCATCTGAAACTATTGCTCAAAAAAAGTAACATCTGAATTTCATTGCCACCAGCTACAAGGCTATGTAGAAATGCACAGTAAGCTGCTGTTTTAACTCTACAAGGTGACACTAGGCTCGTTTTTTCCAGGAATGCTGATTAGTTCATGCTGATTTATTCACATTAGCATTATGTTAATGTTATTGATATTTTTACGGACTTAGAGATATCTTACATTAGCAACTTCTCTCAAGAATGACAAGAGAATGAATGATTTGACTCTTGTCAGCCCAAGATTGAAGGTAAGAGTCATGAAGCTCTTCTCCAAATGTCATATGTTGGCCCAATCAAGTTCCCTGGACATATTTCAAAATTATAACAGCTAATGAGTATATGCTTTATGTGTGTCCTCACAAGCAACACTTCAAAGCTGGTATTTCATCTTCCATTTACAGAATTAAAAACTGAAACTCTGAGAGGTTAAATAACTTTGCTGTGGTCACACAGCTGGAAAATGGGAAATGGTAGAATCATATATCACTGAGATGTATAGTATGCTCTTTCTAGATTTCACACCAAGGAGTCATGTTGCCCTTTGGGACGAGCAAGGTACAAAACCCAGATTTTCCTCTTACTTTCTAAGTTACTTAATCTCCTGACGCCTTGGTATGTATAAAACCAGGATAACAATAGTATCTACCACCTAGACTGCAGTAAAAACTAATTGAGTTACACATGTAAAGTGCTTGGCAAAGTCTCTGGAATAAAGTAAGATATTTATTTTAGTACGTGTTTGTAACCATTTTTATTATAGATTTGACTTATAAGTTAGACTTTCCTCAGTCATTCTGCACTACCTCATGTTCCATCCAGACTCACATTTGGAAAAATTTTAGGTTCTGCAAAAGATCAAGACAAGTTGTGAATTGAGACAAGTCACTTCTGAGGCTTGCACTGGGTACACTTAAGACCTGTACACCTTGCTACTAAATCAGTTTCATGCTTAGAAAATATCAAGAGGTCATTCAGTTCAGCCTCAAGTTGTAGCCTGGTCCCTTCTGAAATTCTTACCTTAGTTTGAAATACCTCTAGAGAAAAATATTTTATAGCTTCCTGTGGTAATCGATTCGAATGTCAGACTTGGAGAGATCAAAAGTCATGAGCACAATGCCTTACGTTTCACTTCAGGTTGGAGGTCAGAAAGACATAAAATGCTATCTACGACCCTCCTATAGAGACCTGGGTTATTTACAAAGGGGTTTCTTAAATTTCAGCTGACATTCATCCTTCTAAATCAATGCTTAATATTGTATTCATTCCATCCTTCCTGGGAACCAACGAAAATCTCAACTTAAAAACTGGATCATTTGTTTATGAGAAAAAAAAATACTCTGCTTTTAGAACTGCACAACTTAGTAAGGAAGTGATCTAGTGATTTACTACAGAGTGATCCCTGGTAATGCAGTAAGTTGGGAGGAGGGGTACTAAGCTGGTTATAGTGAGGTGTTGAAGAAAATATCCAAATTATAAATATGGAGAAACAGATTCTACATCATGCTTCTTTATTTTCTGTTTTTCTGGCCTTAGGCAAATCTTTAAAAATGGAAAACTAACAACTAACCCACTAATTGGACAGGCATATTATGACAATCAAGTGATATCCTGGTAAGTAAAGTGCATCAGTGACTGTAACATACTCTGTAACAGGTGGCTTCCAGTGGAAGATCTTTGATGCTATCAAAGTTAAAGTCTCTGACCCATGATCCTAACAACATGAACACAGACACCTAAACTTTCTGAGTTCTTTTCAGCCCCGGCAGCACGGAGTTTGTGTTGAGATGTGTTCCTCCTGGTGGCTCTTTGGCTTACAGAGACTCAGTGATGGAACCTACCAACTTAGGGCAGAATCTAATCCTAGAATTACCAATTTCATGAAGCCAATTTCTCCTGTAAACCTGGAGCCCATCTCTGCAGGATGCAGCCACCTCCCTGCTGCTGCCACAAGACATGGTGTTAAGGAAGGTGTTTGATTCAGTCTTGAGTGGTGCAAAGGTTGTCTAGTTTACAGGGGCCCCCGGCTACGGTTCTAAAGCAGGGTGTGTACTCTACAGTGGCCCTTCTGGAATATCCAGCTCCCACCACTCTCTTTATCCTGGCATAAGCATGAGTTTGAATTTGCTTTTCTTCAGAAGCATTCCCATATTTTTAGCCACTCTTCCCTGGGCTCCAAATGGGAAAGTCCCCACCATTCCCCAGCATATGGATCCAGGTCTCCTCACATTACTCAGGCATTCTGCTCCATTTCTCTTATTTAGCCCTGGGCTGAAGAAACCAATGGCTACTCATGGGGTCTGCCTTTCTCCAGGGGAAATGTGACTGTCTTCAGTGCCACTGGATCCAAGTATCTACCACTTCCTCTCTTCTTCTCCCCTCAGCATCCTGAGTTCACTCATAACCTTCAGACTTGTACCCCTTCCCCACCCAACACTGGACCCTTATCACCAACTTCAAACTGAATTATTTTGATTCTTGTCATCATTAATATTGGAATTTAAAAATCAGCATGAATTTGGGTACTGTGTGTAGCCAAGTAAAACAAGTCACAACATTATTTATCTATCTCTTACATTAAAAAAGAAAGTGTAAGAATTGAAAGTAGAGGGAAAAGCCTTAATAGATAAGACAAAATATATCAAAGGCTTACAATGTGCTAGCTATTAAAAAAAAATTTAAAAGGATTATGTTGGCCGGGCACTGTGGCTCACACCTGTAATCCCAGCACTTTGGAAGGCCAAGGCAGATGGCTCACTTGAGGTCAGGAGTTTGAGACCAGGCTGACCAACATGGTGAAACCCCGTCTCTACTAAAAATACAGAAAAATTACCTGGGCAAGGTGGTGTGTGCCTGTAATCCCAGCTACTCCGGAGTCTGAGGAAGGAGAATCATTTGAACACGGGAGATGGAAGTTGCAGTGAGCCCAGATCATGCCACTGCACTCCAGCCTGTGCAACACAGCGAGACTTCATCTCAAAAAAAAAAAAAAAAAAAAAGGTGGGGGGATTATGTCATTTGATCCTCATACAGACTAATGAGTTAGGTATTATAACAAGTGATTACACTGAGGCTTTGAGACATTACCTTCCCACGTGTTACACAGTTACTGAGTGGCAAAACCAGGACTCAAACCTTTATATTGTACTGCTTCTGTGACAAAATCAAGCAATCAAGCAATGGTCTTTCACTCCTCACTGATAGCTTAGTATGTGCATGAGAAAACAGTGACTCAATTAATACAGATACAAGATAAAGCACTGTAAAGGCTTAAAAACTCTAGGGGAAAATGAAATTAAGGGTCGCCCTTAGGATCAAAGAAAATCCAAGTTTTACTTAAATAGTTAATTAACCAATAGTACAGTTAAAAGCCAATATGTTATCATTTTCGTACGTATTTCCATTGCATCTGCTTCAAACGTACTTTAAAGTGCCTGAGGTTTGCCAAGGACTTACATAATCGTAGAAGAGGCATGCAATTGGCTGGAGTGTATGGATAATTAAAAACAGCCCTTTTATGGTGATTTTTTTAGATACAATACCAAAGGCATGATCCATAAAAGAAAGAATTGCCTATAGTCCATAAAAGAAAGAATTGCCTATAGAATTGCCTGGGGAGGCTGAGGCAGGAGGATTGCTTGAGCTCAGGAGTTCAAGGCTATATGAGTTATGCTCACACAACTACACTCCAGCCTGGGTGACACAGCATGACAAGACTCGTCTCTTTAAAAAAAAGGGGATGGGCAGGAGTAGGGGAGAAAAGAATTGATAAGCTACACTTTATTAAAATTAAAAATTTCTGTTCTGAGAAAGGCACTGAGAAGAGAATGAAAGGACAAGCCACAGACTGGGAAAAATATTTGCAAAAGACATATCTAAAAAAGGATTGTTATCTAAAACATATAAAGAATTTTTAAAACTCAAGAAGAAAACGAACAACCAACCAAGCAAACAAACAAACAAAACAACAGATACTTCAACAATGAAGATACGGAGCAACAGGAACTGTCCATTCATTGCTGATGAGAATGCAATATAGTACAGCCATTCTGGAAGAAGTCTGGATATTTCTTACAAAACTAAACATACTCTTACCATTTGACATAGCAATCCCAGTCATTAGTATGAAAAACAGTTGAAAACTCATGTTCACATAAAAACCTGCACATGGATGTTTATATCATTGTCAAATGTTTATATCATTGCCAATTGCCAGAACTTGGAATGTTTATATCATTGTTTATATCAATGAAATGTTTATATCATTGCCAATTGCCATAACTTGGAGGCAACCAAGATGCCCCTCAGAAGGTGACGGGATAAATAAACTGTCATACATCCAGATACTAGAATACTATTTAGCACCAACAAGAAATGAAGTATTAAGCCATGGAAAACCATGGAGGGAACTTATTAAATGCATATTACTAAGTGAAAAAAGCCAATCCCAAAAGGCTGCATACCATATGATTCAAACTGCATGACATTTGGAGAAAGCAAAACTAAGGACAGTAAAAAGAACAGTGATTGCTGGGTGTTGGGGAATGGACAGGTGGAGCACAGGGGACCTTTAAGGCAGTGAAATCATTTTGCGTGGTACCCCATTGGTGCATACATGTCATCATACATTTACCCAAACCTACAGAATGGACAACACCAAGGGTGAACCATGATGTCAACTATCAATTTAGGTTCATCAATTGTAACAAATGTGCCACTCTGGTGGGAAATGTTTATAATGGGGGAGGCTGTGTGTCTATAGGGGGAGGGAACATATAAAAACTCTCTCTATACCTTCCACTTAATTTTACTATGAACCTAAAACTGGTCTAAAAATAAATTCTATTTTTAAAATAATAGCTCTTTTATGTCAGTCTACGATTACTGTTGGTAAGGACGTAAGGCTCTAATAAAGTAGCAAATATGACATGATTGTTTTACCCTCCTGCTGTGTTTCAGGATCTATGATATAATCATAGACAAAACCCATCTATGATATAATAAGAAAGCCTTCCTTATGGACAATGTTGCTCAAAACTCGGCATCTCTAAATGCTTGGAGAAGAGTTCAAGCCCAGGAACCTCACAACCTCATCTCCCTCAAGAAGATGCCTGCCTCCCCCAGGCCTTAACTGGCTCCCATACTTCCCGGGCCTTTATCCACAGCCGTTTTATATAAGCCAGCTACTTAGTTCATGGGAGCTTTCAAGCAGTGACACAGTGGCAATTTACATTAGCATGCTCTTCTATACATCTTTTAAAATAGGCCATAGCTCTTGGAGTAGAAAGGTCATTAAAAGAATTCCCCCAACCACCCTCCCTTAAATTGATTTCACTAAATTTAGAGAGAAAATACACAAGTGTGATATATTTTTTCTGCCTGTGACTCTCTAGGCTTACACATATCTTTTAACTTGTAAACAATAAAATAATGAGAATACCTTCACTAGAAGGATGAAAGACTGGTATTGATATAAAAAATGCTTCCATTAATAACATGGATTAATGGCCAGCAGCAGTACTTGGTGTCCTCATTCTCTAGTGTTCACATTTACGAACTTGAAATGAGTACTATCATTAATAGGCCTCATTTACAGGCTGGCAGCAGGTTGCCCCACCAAAAGCAGAAGTGATGATTAGTTCATTTGAAGAGGAGGATGTTTAGAGCTCACAGAAAGCTGGACTATCAAAGAAGCACACCTCTCTTTCAAAGAAAGGAAAGGTACATTCATGTTGTTGTTTTTTTCCCTCTTCAAAGCTTGTCTTTCAACCGGAGGTTGGAGAGAAGGGAATGCAGGCTTTTAATCCAAATGATAATTGCTGTCAAACAACCTAGTCTGAAATCATTTTCATTATGCACTGAGTCATCAGGATCTGTCATTTCTATTTTTCCCCTAAACTTACTGCTCATGGCTTTTCTCTTTCTAAGAAAAAGTTAGAAGTCTTTATTTCTCATTCAAGTTAATTTAACTCACCTTTACTGAGTACCCACTATGAGCCATAACAGGCCTGTGGGATGCAAACATAAATAAGACACTGTTCTAATCTTCGATGCCCTCACATTAGAGTAAAGGAGAGAGAGATTTAGAGAAGAGTTGCCTTAACAAAAGTATCTAAAACCTACAGAGACAGAACAATGAAGCAACTGATTGACTCTATTTGGGTGAGTCAAGAAGACTTCAGAGGGGAGAAGGTGTCTCAGGAAATCATTGATGTGCACTCGGTATGCTTTCAGAAAAGGAGGGCATTTCTCCAGACACAGCAACATGCACCAATGCCCACAGGCCTACTGTAATTAGCTCAGTGTGGTATGTGTGCAGCAAAAGTGAAATGAGGCTGGGGAAGTTGGCAAGGGCAAAATAATGAAAAGGCATATTAAGGAATTTATATTTTACCTTGCAAGCAATGAAAGGCCATTGAAAAGTTTCTAAAAGAGAAATAAGACAAATCTATATGACTTTTAGGAAAATTACTCTGTTGGTGGTATAGAGAATAGGCTGAAGAAAGTCTGTAGGGAGGTAGTTAGAAGCCTATTGCAATGGTACAGGCATAGTTGAATGAGGATGCGAGCAAACACTGTAGTGGAAGGGTAAAGGAGAAAGGTCAAATGTTTAAGTCTTAGTAACAGAATAAAGAGGAAGGTGTCAGGGATGAGTCTCTAGATTTTACTTGGGCTATTTCAGAATGGTGGTTAAAAAATCCAGCAGGAGGCCGGGCGCGGTGGCCCACGTCTGTAATCCCAGCACTTTGGGAGGCCAAGGTGGGTGGATCACCTGAGGTCAGGAGTTCGAGACCAGTGTGGCCAACACGGTGAAACCCTGTGCCTACTAAAAATTAGCTGGGTGTGGTGGTGCATGCCTTTAATCCCAGCTACTCCGGAGGCTGAGGCAGGGGAATCTCTTGAACCCGGGAGGCAGAGGTTGCAGTGAGCCGAGATCAGGCCACTGCACTCCAGCCTGGGCAGGCGACAGAGAAAGACTCCACCTAAAAAAAAAAAAAAAAAAAAAAATCCAGCAGGAGAACCAATTTTGGGGTAAAGGCAATGAGTTTATTCTTTCCAGAATGGCAGTGGGTGAGTTATATTCTCCATTACTCTATCATTGGGTACCATTTATGTTTCTATGCTTTTTAGAGTACCAATTCTAATAACTTTAAAAATATTTCAAGTGTTTCAAAGTGAAAAAGCTCAGCAGGTGATTGGTAAAATAGTTACCAAATACCAAGATGAGGTTGGAACATCAAGATTACACTAATAAGACAGGACTCTCTTGCCTAGAGTAAACACAGGAGACGCAAAACTCTGATCAGACAAGAATCTTGCCAGCAGCAGAGGCACAACACGCTCATTCATGCATGTGAACAAATCAACTTAGACATAATAAAGCCAAAGAATCTTATGACGAATGTTTGGGATCAGTGACTGGGTTAAAATAACAATAGAGAAAAAGTACAAGGACAGAGCATCACCCGATAAGGGGGCACAATGTACTTTGATTTGGACTGATAAAAATAGGTGAGTGATTCAGGTAATTATTTTTGGTTTGGTAGCAGTGGTGACTGGGCAAGAGAGAAAATGGAAGAGGTTAAAAACAAGAAAAGCCCACCAAGTAAGAAAGGATGACAGAACAGGCACAAGGATCACAGAATTGTCAGAGTGAAATATTGGGGTCGGAGATAAAGGCAGACTTCTATGTAGCCAATTTTAAACTTAGCACCGAAAAAGACATTTTAAAGGGCAAGTCAGAGTAGGGGCAGAAACAATGAGCTGCCTTGATCACAAATACTACAAGATCTCTACCACAGACTTGAATGTTTTGTAGCAAACAGCAATGAAATCAAGACACTAAGGGCTTGTCACTGCAATACTGAGCATTATCATAGCGACCATAGCTATGAAAAAAATTAGACTAATTTGAATTTAATTCCCAACAGATTCATATTTCAGATAAAAACACAAAAGGAAACAGAGAAAAAATGAAAAAACCCTGCATTTATTGAACAGAAAAAAATCCTACCATTTGGTGTCAGAAAAAAAATGGACATTCGAAATAATTTAGCAAGCAAAATTGCCCAATCAGTGATTCTGGAGTCCCTAATGAACCTATTAGGGACCATTATGCGAAAATGAGTATACAGATGCAGATGACTCCTATGTCACCTACTTATGAGGCCAAACTGTAATAGACATAATTCTATGAGAATTATGAGAATTTTCAAAATGATTTAATTCTGCAAGTTAATTGCATGCAGTATTCATCTGTGAGTTTATTTTATAATTTGCATACACACACTAATGCCTCAGTCTATGCACATGCTAATATGTATGATATGAAGACTCACAATAGTATTAAGAAACACCTGAAAAATTCCATCCAGTCAACTGAGTTTCGGCAGCTGTGTAGCATGAAAAACAATGAAGAAAGATATCCCCAAAGGGATAAGCTTGGGCTTCAAAGGCCAAAAAAGAAAATAGGAATTCATAGCACAGTGGATTCCAGAAAAGCATATTAATAGTCTGCTAAGTGACATCTTATTTATGAGAACAGGTATCCTACCTGGTCAGTTTGGGAGGGTGGACAAAGAGTTCAGCTCAACAAGTATTAATGGCACTTACAGAGTGCAAGGCACTCTGCTAAGTGCTTCAGATTAACAGAGAGCCAGATGGATTACCATTCATTGCCCCTCTGTACCAATCTCTCTTATCTCCATATTATCACCATTTATATTTGATAAGTGTGTTTAATAGATACTATAGGTAGCCATTATAATCAATAAGGTTGCAAATTCAATAATTTAATCCTTGACCCAAATGGGAAATTATTTTAACTTGGATATTTGTATTCCCAGGCTTTGGTCCTGCACCACTGTTTCATGGTTTAGGCTTATAAATTCAAGCCCCATTCAAGCCCATAAGTGCCTCAAGCTGCAGCTACAGCTACCTCAAGCACAGAAGATAAAATGTCCCATCAACATGTAATTAAAGGAAAATCTCTACTACTTGGGGATTTAAAATAATAATAATAATAGGCTTCTGATATTGATTGCCAACTGAAGCAAACTTGAGGCTTTCCATCTCCAAAGTTATTATTTCAAGTATAAAGCAGTGGAGGTTATTCTTATTAAGGAACAATAATGAGCTATCAGTTTGGGGTGGTGGCTTTTAATCACTAATACAATTGTGAAAACCCAACATTTTTCTAATGTTAATCTGCTGGGGAATGACTACAAAACATCGTAAGAGGCAACTTTTAAAGAAGAAATATTTGTCCTAGACAAGAGCAGGGAAGGAACAGATCATTAGACAATGACAGTAAGGGCTACACTGTTAATGAGGCATATGTAAAAATTCTCCTAGCTGATTGGTGACGTTTTTCTTGCCAGTGATGTTATTATTCACCTTATAAAGTGAATTCATTTTACATCAGGGCATATTAACTCTGAAATACCTAAGATTTTCACACTACTGAGCAATCTATTTAGACTGAAACCTACTGAACTCCTACTATGTGCCAAGCTTGATAGAACAAGAGTCCCCAAACTCTCTAACTGGTCATTTGGGCTGCCTGAGAGGCAGAAGAGAGTAGGAGTTATGTCAGCCTCTGGCCCTCTATTGCCTGACTGACAAGGTCAAACATGCAGACAGCCCAGTGAGCCTCTTTTTGTTTTTAAAGGGCAGGTCATTCAGCTACTATTTTCTAACTGGCTAACATATTTTTAAAATCCTTTTGAAATTGAAAGAGTTGCCAAGTAAAATAAAAGACACTCATTTAAATGTGAATTTCAGGTAACGAGGAATAATTTTTTAGTATAAGTTTATTTAAAATAATAAATGGGATATACTTCCATTAAAAAATTATTTGTTTTTTCTGAAATTCAAATTTAACTAAACATCCCATATTTTTATCTGCAAAATCTGGTATAACTGAGGTCACAAAGATATAAGGAAAATCCTCAGGGTGGAAGTGGGAAGCAAAAATGAACGAAAATCTGAAGATCTGAGTGACTGGCATAATGTAGACCCTTCCCATGTGTTTGTTTCCTCTTCCCTTTCTCCTTCTCTCTTTTCTTGTGCCTCTGTTAGTCCTTCAAGGGATACCAAGAAGTGTATGTCCTTGTCCTCAGAGAGCATACCATTAATAAAACAAATACAGTCATGTAATAAAAGATGATATGTGCTAGTATTGAGGAAGAGGATAGAAGCAACTTTCTATAAAAAGAGGGAGACAGATTAAGTATAATTAAACATATATCACCATCTAATAAGCAAACATTCTTTAAAGTAATTCTAAAACACAAAGATGTGAGATGAAGCAGGGCACTGCACAGCATTTTTTGATTATTCAAGGCATTCTTCAATACATATTTTTGAGGCATGCTCTTCAATTCCCTACGTTATTTTCTATAGGTATGAGCTCAGTCTCCTGCCTTTGTAAGCTGGGCTCAAATCTCAAGTCTCAAGTGGGGTTTCATGAAATATAAAGGTGTGGCCATAAAGGTGGCCACAGTTAGCTGACAAAACAAAGCAACACCACCAGAAATTGAGGAGCCATACCTAGAACCTAAACAAGCCTTTATCGCTTCACGGGGGCATCTTGGGGTAAACATCCTCCTTTCACAAATGCCTAGCACAAGGCTTATATTTGCCTATTCTGTAAATCACATTTACAAAGGCAAAGTAGGCAAAATACTTAAAGACACACATAATAAAAATACAGATTTTAAAAATAAAACATAGGACCAAAGTTTTCTGTAAGCTTCATAACCCTGGCTATTTTCACTTGCCAAAGTAAGATCAGCAATGATTTATCTACCCTTGCCCCTATGCCCTCCCATTATGGAGATTAATTTCAAGTACTTTGATGTCAGTCCCCTTATTGAGGACATATATATTGTATAAATTCTTTTTCTAAAAACTAAAAGTATATGCCCATGATAGAAAAACATTTTACATGAATAAAATTACCCAGAAAAAAACAAACATCTACAATACCTGCTGATAACATTTTTGTATTTCCTGTTAGTTCTCTTGTATACATAACTCATATAATCAAGATCTTATTGTATGTATAATTTTATATCCTATATAAAATTTTATATATACAATATAGAATAAATGTTACCAATACAATTGTATATTGGAAGGGTATATCATGATTTGGTTAATCAAACTTGTTCATTTTAGTAAGATCTGTTTCTGGAGCAGACTGCTGGATCCCAGCATCTCCACTCACTGTTGTGTGGCCTTTAGCACTCCCTGCCTCAGTTTCCTTTGGGTGTTGTTATAAGTCTTCAGTGAGTTAACAGTAAGTATTAACACTTATATAGTGCCTGACACACTATGAATGCTCAATGTTTGCTATTAGTATTTTTGCTATTATGAAAAGATTATTTTGTATATCTTTTGGGGATAAGAAGCTAGAAAAGTCATAACAAAAGTATAGATAAAACAAAAATGTCCAATGGGACTGATAGGGATGTCTCTGATACTGTAAGAAATAACATTTTGCATCAGTTTCCAGTGTTGAGCGTATAATGGATACTCAATTGATGCTGTTGAATGAATTAATTAATGAATCAATAAACCAATGTTTTTGAGTTTAGGGTCATAGATGCATTTTTATTTATTTCCATGTGTAAGGTGTGTCTCTGGAAACTGAAACGATAAAGTACAGGAAGCCATCAGCTGCTTACGTTTTTAGGATCAAAGAAAAGGTATAGTCTGTAGGACCCCTTGATATAATAGAATGAAGGTTGTTAAAGTTGTCAAAATATCATATACATCTGTATTTGAAAAGAGATTAATTCATCTGTTTAAAAGAGCTTTAAACTAAAATTGTCAAGAAAACACCTTAAAAGAACCTGAGAAAATATCTAGTAATAGTGTAGAGAAAACAATAGCAAAAAGACTGGAGATCAAACCTCCTAAGCCAGTTCCTGAAGAGTATACTACCATTTCTCAATTAATAAAAAATGCTTAAGGATAAAGAAAACAATTCTATTTATAATAGCATCAAGAAGAATAAAATGTTTAGAAATAAATGTAACCACTTGTACACTGAAAACTAAAAAACATTGCCAGAAGAAATTAAAGAAGACACAAATAAATGGCAAGATATCTCATATTCATGAATTGAATGTGAGAATGAAATTGAATGTGAGGGTTTATTTAGGGGCTCCTTATTCATGATTGTTTTGTCTATTTTGGGTTCTTTGATATTCCATATGAATTTTAGCATGGATTTTTTTGGTCAAATTCTGCAGAAAGCACTGTTGATATTTTAATAGGGATTGCATTAAATACAAACAATCATGAAAAGACTAACAAATCCGAAGATCTCACACCTTCTAGTTTCAAAACTTATTACAAAGCTACAGTAATCAAAACAGTGCTAGCATAAAGAAAGACATAGAGGCCAATAAAATAGAATAAGGAATGCCCAAATAAACCCTCATATATATGACCAAATGATTTCAACAAGGGTGTCAAAACCATTTCATGGGGAAAGGAAAAACTTTTAAACAAATAACATTGGGAAAACAATATCCACATGTAAAGGAATGAAGCTGGACTCTTACCTTATACCGTATATAAAAATTAACTCCAAATGGATAAATATTTAAACATAACAGCAAAAACTATAAAACTCTTACAAGAAAACTCAGAGAAAAAGTTTTATGACATTAAATTTGAAAATGACTTCTTGGATATGCCACCAAAAACATAAGCAATAAAAGTAAAAATAGATAAAATTGACTACATCTTAATTAAAAGCTTCCATGCATGAAATAACACAATCAACATATTGAAAAGTCAGCCTATGGAATGGGAGAAAACATTTGTAAATCATGTATCTAATAAGGGGTTAATACCCAGAATATATAAAGAATCCTACAACTCAACAACAAAAATCAACCTGATTTTAAATGGGTGAAAGACTTGAATAGACATTCTTCCAAAGATATACAAATGGCCAATTAGCACATGAAAATATGCTCAACATCACTACTTATTACCCAGAATATATAAAGAATCCTACAACTCAACGACAAAAAAATCAAACAACCTGATTTTAAATGGGCAAAAGACTTGAATAGACATTCCTCTAAGGATATACAAATAGCCAATTAGCACACAAAAATATACTCAACATCACTACTTATTAGGAATACGCAAATCAAAACCATGAGATACCACCTTGGACCCATTAGGATGGCTACTATCAACAAGAACAACAACAACAACAAAGAAACAGAAAATAACAAGTGTTGCTGACGATGTGGAGAAATTGGAACCTTTATGGATTGCTGGTGGGAATGTAAAATGGTACCGCCACTATGGAAAACAATATGACTTCTCCTCAAAAACTTAAAAGTTATTATGTGCTCCACAATTCCACTTCTGGGTATATTCTGAAAACAACTGATTGCAGGGTCTTAAAGAGATATTTGTTCCCATGTTCACAGTAGCATTATTCACAATGGCCAAAAGATGGAAGCAACCCAAGTGTCCATCAATGGATGAACTGCCAAATAATATGTGTACATAGATACTTATATATATAATGAAATATTATTCAGCCTTAAGAAGGAAGAAAACTCTGACAGATGCTGTAACATTGGTGAACCCTGAGAACATTATGCTAAGTGAAATAAACCAGTCACAAAAAAAGAAATATCACATGATTCCATTTATATGAGGTTTCTAGAATAGTCAAATTCATAGAGACAGAAAATAGAATGGTGGTTGCCAGGGGCTGAGAAGTGATGGGAATGATGAGTTAGCACTTAATGGACAACAACTTTCAGTTTTGAAAGGTGAAAAGTGTTCTAGAGATTGGTTGTACAACAATGTGAATATACTTAACACTATTGAACTGTACACTTAAAATGGTTAAGATAGCAAATTTCATGTTATGTATTTTACAATTAAAAATAAAGAAAGAAATGCACAATAAAAATGTTTAAAGATCAATATAGGGTCTGGGCATGGTGACTCACAAATATAATCCCAGCACTTTGAGAGGTCAAGGCGGGTGGACCACTTGAGGTCAGGAGTTCAAGACCAGCCTGGCCAACATGGTAAAACCCCAACTCTACTAAAAATACAAAAATTAGCCAGGCGTGGTGGCACATGCCTGTAGTCCCAACTACTCGGGAGGCTAAGGCAGGAGAATCACTTGAACCTCGGAGGCAGAGGTTGCAGTGAGCCGAGATCAGGCCACTGCACTACAGCCTGGGTGACAGAGTGAGACTCCTCTGTCTCAAACAAAACAAAACAAAAGATAAATATAGGAACATTTGATAATACATGCTTTCTGGTATTAATTTTTGCATTCCACTTCTATTTAAATCATTTTAAAGTTCTGTCTTTCCAACAAAACTGTAATTTTTGTGGGCTCAGGGACTGAGTTCTATGATCTGGGTACACTGCAGACTTACAACGTATCTTTGATAGCTAACTGAAATAAAATTAACATAATAATGTTGGACTAATCTTTTGAGCCTCAAACATTAATACTCTTTATACTAGCTGAGTATAATCAGTAGGTCAAGGAGAATCTCTATCTTGCAGGAACATCTATTCTGAAAGACAGAAAAGCCTGAACAAGAGGACTCTATTTAATTCTCTTAATGAAGTGCACAAAGGACTACTGGCATGTAATAAACTCCTTACCTACCAGTCCTTCGAGGGTGGAATAATTTGGTGTCTAGGTAGTCTAAACCTCTACTCCTACTCCTCTCCCAGAAAAACTGTCTGTTTCCATTAAACTGGAATATTCATCATTGTCCAAATTTGCATCACACATTGTGCTTCTGAATCTTGATTCACACTATTTCTCACACCCGCTATTCTCTTGCTTCAATCCAACAATGCTCACATCTCCCTCCCTGCAAGAAGTATTCCTCATCAAGAGGCTTTGAAGACTGTCATCTTTGGTGATTACTGTCATTTATAATTTTCACTTGCTAAGATTTTTAAAAGTCTACTATATACCCTCCTTCTTCAACGAGATCTAGTCACCAGTTCTAAACTGTACATTTGACTGTCTCCTTGACATTTTCCCTTGAACATCTCAAAGTCACACTAATGTCAACATGCTCCGAATTGAAATTATCCCACAATCCAGGGCCTCTTCCAGTTTTGTCTTAGTGAATGGACCCTTTTAGACAAGCTAGAAATATATGAGTCATCTTCATCCCCACATTTCTCTTATCCCCAGTATCTGTCATGGAATTCTGTTGATTTTATCTCCTAAATATTTCTGCATCCACCAGCTTCTTGCTGTCTCATCACTAACCTGGTCCAGCACTGTTTTAATAGGCTTTACGATTATTTAGGTATGGCAAAGCCAACAGATCAGGAGATGACTAACACCGAAAAAATAGTTCATTTTGGAGGCTATGAATATGTTTCTTACCTTGATTGTAGTGATAGTATCACAGGTGTGTGCACATGGCCAAAATCATCCAATAGTATACATTAAACAGGTGCAGACTTTGTGTATCAATTCTACCTCAATAACATTGTAGTTTTTAAAAGACGATTTATTCTACTTATAATTCCCAAGAAAGGAGTACATGTCACACCACAGGGGGCCATGTGGGGAAACACCTGGGTCAGCCACGGGGCAGAGGAAGAGGGGGGACCTGTAGGCAGGAGCCTTTACTGTGGTTTCCATAGGAAAGGATGAGGGAGGCAGGCTAAAGAGGCTTAGGACTGGCTAGTTTGAATAACATCAGTGGACTCTGGAGCATAGTGGCTTCCCTGGTTGTCTGGCATCTGGCCGTGGCATAAGTAGGGTAGGTGGATAGTAGTCCAGAGTAGGAAAGTCCAATAAGGGAGAAGGATGGAGGCGTGGAATTAATCAGCCGCTCCATAAGGGGAAACCACTGACCTCTAGCCACTGCCTCAAAACCAAGGCAAAACAGCATTTTAAAAACTGTATTACAAGCCATCTCAACCTGCACTGTTGACTTCGATAGCCTCCTAAAAGTGTCCCAGCTGTCATTCTCTTCCACTGTCAACTCCTTCACCCCTGCTTCAAATCCTTTAGGGGTTTCCTGTTTCCTTAAATACAACATTTTTTAACAGGGCTACAAACCCCTGAATGATCTGGTCCCTTCCTACTTTCTCAGGCACAGCTGCACCTTGCTTCCTCTAGCCACAGACCTTAGGTCTTGTCTACATATGTATATAATTTGTTATTTACTTCACAAAAAGGTACTTCCTGCTGAGAAGATATTAGTTGTAAGGGGCTTGATGAACATCTTTAATCAATTCCAGCTATATACTTTAATTTTATTTGGCAAATTAAATAATGTTATTTAACTTGTATTAATCAGATGTTGCTATCCATTACACATATAGTACTTATGTATGTCATTAATGTGAACTTTGAAGGTAAAATGGCCGATTTCATATGAAGAGTAGGTTTCAGGTAGACATGTTAAAATTTGATTGAGTCTTATAATAAAAATTTTCTGTTCAAAAAAATCCTTGTTCCTAGGAACTTTATGAGTGAATATAGCCACAAATTCTGCTTTAGAATGTGCCTGACACACACATTAGATTCATAAACACCCTCAAGACCCAATGGTGGCTGGGTAAATGGTAAAATGGTAGTTAAAAACTCATTTCAAGATGAAATTCTTCCTACAGCATTTAAATTGCAGATATAGGATATGAGTATGTGTTTTAATTTCCTTTTTGTTGGCACATTGTCATTGTTTTAGATAAAACATTTATTTAAGAGGCAGCAAGTGATTTTGATTCTTGCATTGGTCATAATTTCTCTCATTAACTTGAACATTTTGATTTATGTTACTAGGGGATAGGACCAGTCATAAGCATTATGCTTTATATCATATCTGACTTTCAAATACCATAATGCTAACATCATATTAAATCAATAGTGGGCTTTGTAGAACAACACAAAGCCAAGTTGAAATTTGTAATAATCCTCAGTTCTTTCATTTCTAAATCTTTAATCATTTTTCCTCATTCTTCTTCCCTCCTTCCCTTTCTTTTCTCTCTCTCTCCCTGGCTCTTTCCCTGTCTCCCTCTCTCTTCCCACTCCTCTTCTCTCTCTTCTTTTTCCTAACATTAATGCATTAAAGTGAGTCAGTCATTCACTACTTCAACAAGAAGTTACTGCACATTTCCTCTATGATGAACACTATACAGGGCCCTAGGAATAAAACAGTGAATAAGACAGAAAATAGTCCTATCTGTGGGGAGCTGACAACCCAAAGGAGTGGCTGACCATCCAACAATTACAACCCAGCATGGAAAATCTATGGTAGGTAAATTGTGGGGTACTCTGAAAATACATAGGAGGGTAAAATAACCTGAATTCATGGGTCACAGAAGGCTTCCTGGGAGAAATAATTTCTAAACTATGGCATAAAACAATGAGCTATGTGGACATTTCTATTCATTTAGTCAAAACTTTAAATAAACAGTAAAACCTAATTCACTGCATTCTCAAATTACAACTCCCTACTCAAATTTTGTTCAAAATTTTGTATTTCTTTAAATGAAAAAATAAGAAAACTGATTGAGAGTCAAATTATGGGTATTCTGACTCTACCCAGTTCCTTCACCAACCTCTGTGTCATACTGAGGAATTCACGCCAACTTTCTTGGTCACAGTCCCAAATTTATAAATGAGAGGATGGCAATTGATGGGCTGCTTCCCGGGATGGGATTCTGATTGCAAGTCTCTGAAACTTTCTAGGCCCAGTCTTCACTATTTCTTGCATTTTATCCACCTAGGTTCTCCCAACTGTACTCCATCCTGCATATTGCTGCCAGGTTCATCCTCCTAAAGCACAGTTCTGTCACTTTTCTGCATCCAGCATATTAACATCCCGCAAGACAAAAATCTGAACTCTTTCTGCAGCACCTCTTCTCCCTGGCATGAGTTTTCTACCTTGGACAGCTACAATTCATACCTCAGTGATGGACTCACTCACATCTGCTCCTTCCTGCTAAGGAGACCTTGGCCTCTTCTATCTGGCCATAGCCATTTCTTCCATCTCCTACAAGGCTCATCTCACATCCAAACCTCCTCCGTGAAGCCTGCACAGGTCACTCCAGCCAGCATCAATTCCTTTCTCTCTAAACATCTACTTCATCACTTATTTTGAAACATCCTTTTTATTATCTAACACTGTAATCCATGTTATTTTTCATTACCTAATGATACTGCAAATTCTGTTAGATGTTAAAAATCCTTTTGGCTGGGTACAGTGGCTCATTCCTGTAATCCAACCTACTCGAGAGGCTGAGGCAGAAGCATTACCTGAATCCAGGAGGTCAAGACTTGCAGTGAGCTGTGTTTGTGCCACTACACTGCAGCCTAGGTGACAGAGCATGACCCTGTCTCAAAAAACAAAAATGAAAAAATCCTTTTATTTACCTTCCTTCCTCACCCCCACCTCAATAGCAATGTGAAGCCCATACTATTTGCTGAATCAAATGAAATAAATACGTAAATGTTTACCTGGTTTCTAAAAGGCATGTGGGCTAGCCCAAGAGTAAAGAGACCTGACGTGAAAGAAACAAAATATTTCCTACATCTTCAATCTGTCCCCCTTCTTCACTTTCAAGGACCAGCTACCTTTTGGCTGGTAAACATAGTCTAGTGGAGAAAGCACATGACTAGGAGCCCAGTTCAATTTCTGGCTCTGTTGGTCTGCAGCTGGAGAGCTCCAACCCAGTTTCTCAGTCTTTCTGTGCCACAGTTTCCTCTTTCCTCATCTACAAAATGAAGCATATCGGTCCAGAAAATATTCTTAAGTCCCTTTTCCATGTTTGACTTATGGAGACACTTACACTTTATAACCCAGAGCACATATAACTAAACAGAACGGTAATCGGTTAAAGAGAAAGGCAAAGTGAGACAAAAGGGGAGACGAGTTATATTACAAATCTAAGAGTCAAAAAAGAATTTAGAAAATGATTTTAAGGGTAAGGTAACAGTTTATCCATTGAATATATTATTCCTCTAGGAAGCTACCTACACCCCTGGGCAATCATGAAGCAATTTAAACTTTAGTTCTTTTATACAGTGCTTCTTATGAATCCAGATGTGGGTTCTTGAGGTGGGTACATCATTTTCAAGATCTTGGAATACTTCTGGATTAGAATGTTCCTCTGTTGAATAATGAAACTGTATTGTAAGACTTAGTAAACCATCAACTTACTGTATTTTCAGGTTGCAAAGTTTTTATGTTGTTTGGTTTTAACACTTTATAAGAATGGACCTCACATTTTCTATCTTGAAATCATATATCTTGATGCAATATTGGCCTTAAATGGGAAAGCCATGTAATAGAAACTAATTGAACATTTTCATTGAAACTGGAGGATGTTCTTAGGAACACCAAGAGTTACCTCTTAGATGTGTAGGACATCAGATACACTCCTACAAGGGGCACTACAGTTGACCAACAAAGAAATTCAGAGCACATTTTCTCAAAAGTACATCTTTATGATAAAAAAGTAAATATATTCATTTACTATTTTCAGATAGGTATCAGCCAGCATGTAACCACATACACACACGGCTAGTATATCTATCAACTGATAGATCAGTTTGTTCTTATTAATATGAATGTGACCTCTATCCTGGTAATGTCTCCTCTTTTGGGCTTCTTGGCTTTTAAATTTCACTCCCTCGTTTAATATCTCTGAGCCTGAACTTTCTTATCCCAATAACTAATAATGCAGCTAAGGTATCTAGTATGATATCTGGGATCTTTTATTGATTAAATGATTTATACTGACTTCATTCCAAAAGTGATTTGAGGTAAATACTCAGCAAATAGTAGGCGCTGAATAAATGTCAGTTTTCTTCCCCTTTTTCCTTTGCTTAAATCACCCCTAATTTTCTTGAGAAGAAAGGATAAGCTGAAAGGCAAGGGAAATTTGGGAATAGAGGCCATAGAGGTAATATATTAGTAAGCATTAGCTGTTCCTTTTCAAAAGCTTCATCATCTGAAAGACAGCATCCTTCAAAAGACCATTACCTCCTACACAGGACATCTGGAAAGTGGAGACAGGGGGCTGCACAGTAAAAGTACGAACATTGGTAAGTACGTTGCTCTGCTATAAAAGAGGAAGTTAGAGGCAGGAAAATGCTATCATGGCTAGAGCAGCTGTCTATCCAAGAGCTCAGCAGCCCAAAGCCAAAATATAGAGTTTTATTACAATTACATTTGAAATTTATATAGCCTTTTTATACTGCAAACAGCTAACCAAATCTTCATCGTGCAGGTTTCAGTGCTAATTTGTAAGATTTTACCAGCTGGACCTTTCTAGAAGTAAACATGATGCCATGGAAATCAGAAGGCACAGTCACTAATCAGTTCAGTGACCTGGGCATGCCAACTTTACCTCTCTGAACTCAGTTTCTCCATTTTACAAATTGGCTCATTTAAGTGTCCTGTCAGCTCTAAAATCCCACAATTCCATCTTCTTAGCCGTGGAAACTGGGTAACTTAACCAAGCCTCTGATAGTGTATGGCTAAGCAGGATCTTGGATCCTCATTTCTTCATTCTCTGAATTTTAAAGGTGTTTCTTCTTTGTAGTAAATAAGCAAAGTGTTAAAAAGGCTGAGCACCTTTTCTTTTATCCCAAATCACTTGTAATTTTTCAGTTCTGTCATTTTTACAGATCATAAAACTTTATCAAAAGCCAACCTGTCATGATAGTTCACAATATCTACAATTCAGATTTTGGCACAATTAATATTCCTTTTCCTCATCACATCATCATCCATTATAGTTGTAATCTATAAATTGATGGGATAAAATTTCAATTAAAAAATCCAATTGAACTTTAAGGGTTTACAGTCTTCTATAAATAGAGCTTTTGAAGGGGACTGAGTTAAGGCTGTAAAGAAAGATGTCTATAAAAATACAAATTCATTCTTCCATTTCTGGAAATCTTTTTGTACCTACTTTAGTCATAAAAATTATATTTTACATTAACTGTGCCAGGAAATTTTTTTTCACAGATAAATTTGATATCTTTCCAAAATTGCATGATTTGCTTTAAAGCAGGAAAGAGGCCAAGATTTACTCAGTGTGCTCAGTTAGCAGCCCTCCCAAGAAGTTCAATCTGAGGTCAAACTTTTTAAAAATGTCATTTAGAATGAGATTCGAGCAGAGTATAATCTCTTAGTACCACCTGAGTTTAGTTAGGAAAGATTTTTAAACACCCCAAAAAATAAACAAAAAAATGATTAGACACAGTAACAAAGTGTGTATATATACACACATATATATGTGTATATATGTATATATGTATATGTGTATATGTATATATGTATATATGTATATGTATATATGTATATATGTATATGTATATATGTATATATGTACATATATAATATTCCATCAATTAAAATAAATCTGGATTTTTTCAAATCAGTATAAATTTACATATATTTTATAAATATATATTTTGATAAAATGTATTTTCCAAATGCCAATTAAATAGAGATGTCAACTCTAATGATTTTGAAACATTTACTTGTTACATTATTAATGGGAAATCTGGGCCAATTCCCATGTATTTCTCCTAATGCCAAAAGATATAAAATGATTCCATTTATAATTCAGAGCCTGGAGTCACTGCAAGTAAAACAGTTTTACTGTTAAATATTGCAAATCATTAGTGCTATCAGCATATATGCCTTTGGAGAATAGACTCACATTCTAACACAGACCAGCTTCCATTTATTGCAAGCATAAGAGTAAGTAAAACATGCCAAGCTAGCAGAACCCATCTTAACCCTCTCAGGCAATTATTCTCCTTGTTTAAGTTTCCCTCAATAAGCATGAAAAGTAACAGACAACCAAGATGTTATGAGCTTGGAGTGCATGTCTCATAAACTAAACGTGAGGAGCTTTTTCTTCCAACTGTAATTCTCAAGCAGAAGAGGTCTCTTTATATGAACACCAGGAAACGGAGATTTTAAATCCCTAAGTTGCGTGGAGCTTGTGAACTTTCAGGATGCTCCAATAGTTCCTTAAATATTCCCAAATCTTTCTCATGCAGGGCAAGCTTTTTTTTCCTAAGCCTTTATCATCTGTCAGCAGCCAGTGATGCATTTGATATACGGCTTCATTTCTATAACAAATGTAAAAGACATACCCAAAATGAATTATAGAGAAACTAGCAGGGCAAACTGTTTGACTGAACTTCATTTTTGAAAATTTATCTTTTTTTCTCCTTACATAATCAAAAGCTCAAGTATCTGAGGGAGCCATTTTAACAACTCTGCTCTTAAGTAATAATTAAATCTGCTGCCGCACAGGAGTTCTGCATCTTTACAAATGTCAACCCCATTCTGAAGAATCCAAGCTGCTCCCCAGCAGTTCGAACACCATGTTTATACAGATATAAGATTTTGAAATGTCTTTTTCTCACTTATACATTTATAAATCATGAGCCAAAGTTAAATCCCAAATCAAGTGTGTACCAACAATTACTGGCATGTATTCTAATAACAGAACTCTTAGCAAATTAATACGAGTAAACACTATATTGAGGCTGCAGAAAGATATAAATATCTGAAGTTCAGTTACACTTAATTTTATAAAGATATAATTTGACAATTCTTGAATATGATTGGTTCCTATCAATGAATTTTTCAAACCTATACACAATTATCTTTTTAAAGAATAGATACTAAAAATAGGTTATTTTTCTGATTCACAAGATCACTGAAATATGTCTGACTCTATTAAGGTTAATAAATAATGAATCTTTTCACTCTCTTTGGGTTGACGGGCATAAGGAAAAAAATAAGGTAAGGGAGAATTTGTGAGCAGGAGATTTATTGAGCACTTTCTAGATGCCAATTGTTAAACACTAGGAATATAAATAAGGTACAGTTTGCACCTTTAATGTGCAATCTTGGGAGGGGACAGACAGATAAACAGATTGTATTAAAATGAAAACGTGCGACAAGACAGAGGACACACAGGCAAGGGTGAGGAGGAGACAGGGAAGGCCTCCCAGAGAGGAAAGGAGTTGCAGGATGGAGCAAACAAGGGCATAAAGGTCAAAGGAGAGGTAAGTTTAGGGTGACTGATTACAAATCATAGAGATGAGAATGGTGGTGAGGGACTACATTAAGCCAGCTCACAGAGAGCCTTGTATGCCTCAATAAGGAGTTTTGGATTGAACCTAGGAAAATGAGAGCTTCTGAAGGATTTTCAGTGTAATTTAGATAAATATTTTATGTTAGTTACTCTAGGAATGGTGTGGAGCGGGGCTTTGCTGGAACCAGAATTTAATAAGCAGCTATTATATGCCAGGTTCTTATAATCTCATTGAATCCTCACAATAATCTTAGACTTCATTATCTCCAATACATGGCTGAGGAATAGAGACTAAGAGAAATTAAGTGATTTAGCAAGATTACACAGTTGGTAAGTATAATAGTAAGACAGGAATTAAAATGCTGCCTGGAATGCAAACCCCAATTTTTCCAACTATATCACCATGTTGCACAAAATCCAAAATGAAACGTAAACAACCCGTGCTTCATGACTAATAGATGGATGCTCTTATAAATTAAGATAGAAGTCAGTGTTGATACAAGAGGAATATGTAAAATGGGGCCAACATTACTATACACACTACCCAATACAGCAAATAACATAGAGAAACCCCAAATACTTTCACTATTGAGTTCATATCCCATGGCTCTTTGTAAAGAGAAACTACTTACTCTTAAATTACAATGTCCATCTTTGTCAACATCATTACTACTTGAAGTGATGTTTTCAGGCTATTCTTCCTTTTCTATCTGCTTATTATTTATTTATTTATTTATTTATTTATTGGCGTGTGTGAGGAGTGGGGAGCTGTCTAGTGGAGAAACCACACTAGTAATCAAATGTCTCAAACTACATTACCAGGTCATTAAGCCTAAGTTGGAAGTATTAGGCTTTATCAGCTGCTATTGTACACACGAGGCACATTATATAACCAATCAAATGCTATTAGTCACTTTGAAGGACATCTCTGTTTTCTCAAAATCAAACTACCCTCTAAGCAAGTTGGTTAGAAAAAAAATAGTCTTCAGAGTGTTATAGCTGGAACCATGTAGAGCAAGAATACATCTTTGCATTGTTTGTTTTGTGTCTGTATCCCCACTTCAGGGATTCAATATTCCCACCCTACAGATGAGAAAACTTAGGGTCATGAAGAGGAACGACAAGTACACTTTCACGGAGTGTGTGAATCTCAGACTTGGTGTCCTTGCATCCAAATCTGTTGATTCATATCACTTAATCCTTTCTCTTTATGCTTTAGAAAGATAAAAACAATAATTTAGAGTGTATTTTCAAAGATCAAAGCATTTATAAATCAACAAGGCAATAGAGGAAGCCATTTTTCCATGTTTTTACAAGGATATTGTAGATCTTTTAACTTTCTAAGATAGCAAAAAATAAAAGCCTGTGGTTCTCATTATCCCCAATGCTAATAACTGAATATAAACATATTAATAACACAGTGTGCTGGAGACATGAACAGAACTACCTAGATTCTGCTACAACAGTGTTCTCCAAAGTGGGTTCTGGGGAACACTAATCCCATGAGATATTCTTTTATTGTTCCTATAAGTTTGTGAAACACTAAATATTTTATTCTCTTCATGACTTCTAACCTCTCTGACATATAAAAGTTTTGATACATCTTGCAATGCAAAAGACCTGTTTAACCTTATTTAAATCAGAGTTTTTCTAAATAATTAAAAATTTAAAAAAAGGGATAGTTGAATCTCAGTGATTGTGAGCCCAGAAAATTCTATAGCATTTCTAGATTCAACTCCAACAGAATACTTAAATCAAAAGTGAAACCATCTTTGACAAACCTGACAAAAACAAGAAATGGGGAAAGGATTCCCTATTTAATAAATGGTGCTGGGAAAACTGGCTAGCCATATGTAGAAAGCTGAAACTGGATCCCTTCCTTACACCTTATACAAAAATTAATTCAAGATGGATTAAAGACTTACATGTTAGACCTAAAACCATAAAAACCCTGGAAGAAAACCTAGGCAATACCATTCAGGACATAGGCATAGGCAAGGACTTCATGTCTAAAACACCAAAAGCAATGGCAACAAAAGCCAAAATTGACAAATGGGATCTAATTAAACTAAAGAGCTTCTGCACAGCAAAAGAAACTACCATCAGAGTGAACAGCCAACCTACAGAATGGGAGAAAATTTTTGCAATCTACTCATCTGACAAAGGGCTAATATCCAGAATCTACAAAGAACTCAAACAGATTTACGAGAAAAAAACAAACAACCCTATCAAAAAGTGGGCAAAGGATATGAACAGACACTTCTCAAAAGAAGACATTTATGCAGCCAACAGACACATGAAAAAATGCTCATCATCACTGGCCATCAGAGAAATGCAAATCAAAACCACAATGAGATACCATCTCACACCAGTTAGAATGGCAATCATTAAAAAGTCAGGAAACAACAGGTGCTGGAGAGGATGTGGAGAAATAGGAACACTTTTACACTGTTGGTGGGACTGTAAACTAGTTCAACCATTGTGGAAGTCAGTGTGGTGGTTCCTTGGGGATCTAGAACTAGAAGTACCATTTGACCCAGCCATCCCATTACTGGGTATATACCCAAAGGATTATAAATCATGCTGCTATAAAGACACATGCACACATATGTTTATTGTGGCACTATTCACAATAGCAAAGACTTGGAACCAACCCAAATGTCCAACAATGATAGAATGGATTAAGAAAATGTGGCACATATACACCATGGAATACTATGCAGCCATAAAAAATGATGAGTTCGTGTCCTTTGTAGGGACATGGATGAAGCTGGAAACCATCATTCTCAGCAAACTGTCGCAAGGACAAAAAACCAAACACTGCATGTTCTCACTCATAGGTGGGAATTGAACAATGAGAACACATGGACACAGGAAGGGGAACATCACACACCGGGGCCTGTTGTGGGGTGGGGGGAAGGGGGAGGGATAGCATTAGGAGATATACCTAATGTTAAATGACGAGTATGGTATACATATGTAACAAACCTGCACGTTGTGCACATGTACCCTAAAACTTAAAGTATAATAATAAAAAAAAGTGAAACCAAAGCATGGATTTTATTATTTTAATATGATTTTCACATTAAAAATAGTAATGATTAACTACTGTGAGCCAGGTGTTTTCTTAGGCCAGTGGTAGCAAGGAAGTTGAAACTAATGTGTCACTCACAGTGAATCTGTAGTAAGCAGCTATCTCAAGGGTGGAGTTCAGAAATACTATGGGGCTCTGGCTAGTCTCAGGAAAAAAAAAAAAAGAACAATTTGCAATGTTTGCCTCAAGCGCAGAATTGAAGAGTGGAGGCATAAGTTAAGTGCTGGGTATTTTCCATCTATGCTCTAGGCACTGAGGATATATAAATGAATAAAATGTGGTTCCTGACTTCAAGGACCTCATTTTGAGGTGCAGGGAGGTAAGGCATATCATCATATAAATTCAAAATAGGGAGACAAGAATAAGAGTAGTAAGCTATCATAGAGGAAAAGAGATGTGATCAGTGAGCTTCAAAGACTGGAGGACACTTGAGCTGAGTCTTGAAGGATAAGTACAAGCTGATCAAGTGTGCAGAGATGATGGAGTGTCTGAAACTACAGGTAAAGCCAATATTAATGTCGAGCACAGAAGTGCGAACTGGTGCAGCACCTTGGAGGCTTTTGGTGGCTCAGTTTCTCAGGAGTGTGAGGTTTATAGAGGAAACACTGCCTACCTTTCCTTTGATCATGCTTTCCAGGGCAAGTCTCTCAACAATATTCACCATGTGTTTTTTTGTTTTGAGGGCGGGGTGTTCATGTATGTCTTCACTTTCAGTACTATGAAGTTATTCAGCATGGTAAAGGAATAGATATTCTGCATAATTTAATAATATGGTTAGGAGATTACTGTATATATAAGAGATCATTTTTATTCTAATTTTCAAAATGGTCTGTATGCTCTTTACTAAAACAACGTTATAAAAGTATAGAAAATTATATATATAATATATGGCACTCTTACTGCTTCTTTGCAAGAATTTACTTTCAACACCATAAGTTTCATAACTCAGTTTGTATGCTTAAGAAATTAAGATGAAAGTGAATCTACTGTATGATATATCCTGGAACTACTCTTAAAAATATAAATTACTCAAAATCACTCAAATGGACTTGTGTTTCTTGGCATTTTTTGATTTTTTTTGCAGATTCTAGCTACTAAAACTCTCCCCCAGATGGAATACTAGGTAATAGTGTCTACTGTTTCTCTAGGAAACACTTCATTTTCCTATAAAGAAAGATAAGGGTAAAACTAAGTGGTCAAGAGTTCACTTTTGAAAGTGTGTTGAGACAATAATCCAACAGAATTTATAATAGGCTTCTTTCGGAGTTGCTATCACCTCACCTCTATCCTCTTTGCATTTAAAAGAAAATCCTCTACTCCAAGGAGACATGGAAGTGAAGCAAAATTAAGAAATATTAAGAATTAAAGATGATCTAGTGGTATGGGGGGAGAGGGGGATATGAGGGAAATACTAATTGAAGTGGAGAAAAATATCATCCTTGAAAAAGATCTAGTATTTTTAGCATTAATTTGGTGACTTTTTTGTGGTTGTTGGTTACGGGAAAATTTTGATGTATCAGAGCTCTTCCGTTAAAGAATGAGATAACTTTGTCCATCGACAAATGATCACTATACCCATCATGACTAGCCTTTTTGGCTTAGTTTTCCTATTACATAATCCCTATGAATCTGTCCAGGTATTTTTTCCTAACAATTTCTACCATACCCTACACCACACTTTGCACATTTGGGAATATGAGCCATATGAAGGAATGTGAATTCACCATTGATATCAGCCAAAGAAGCCAGAAGCAAAACCATTTTTGGCTCTAAAATACTAAACGCAACAAATTGCTGGGAAATAGCAAAATGAGGCCCAAAAGACTAGCATATTCTCCACATTTTCTGGAAAAAAAAAAAAATACCAGTATTAGCCATCACAGAAATAGAAGCTATTTAGTTCCTTTAGCATTTGTGTATGGTCCATAAGTTCCTCACAAGAAGCAAGTTTCATTTTTGCCAACTGCACATGATTCTGCTTCTAAACCATTATTCAAATTCGAATATTAATTTATGCTTTCAGATAAGTACACTACATAAATAAATAATACAAGTAGAAAAAAAGTGACTCTGAATAAAATAATTTTCTCAGACTGAGCAACAATCTTCCTAATCTACAGGAACAAAAAGTAGTTGCCATCCCTTATCTTACTGGGATGTCTAATTCCATTCTCTATGGGAGACTCATCAAATGAACTTAGACAAAACAAGCAGGATCATATAAGTGTAGGTAATTACAACTATATTAACCTCAGAAAATGGTTTTGAAGAGATCACCGTCAATCTGGGCAATTCCTAACAATAGTGCTCTGTGGGTGCTGCAGGGCTGTGTTATTCAACATCCTGATGAACACTAACTAGCAGGCAGCACCAGTTGCATTTGGGGGAAAATACTTGGCTTCTTAGTCCTCCTCAGCTCAGCATTAATAGATAGTCCTGTCCTATTACTAATTCATCTGAAGGTCCCCTATCTGCAGTCAGTTTCTCCTTTCCTAAGATGGCAGGGCTCTATTTACATTTCCAGGCATCCTGATGTAGAAACTCAGATGACTCACATGCAAGATATAAGTGATCATCACCTTCAGTCAGGAAGTCACCTTAAGTGCTTAACTTACAAACTTTCCAAAATTTACAATTTAATATAAGATCCTCAGATCCCTGGTCTGGAAATCAACTCTTTCCTTTGTTATCTATAGCAGGGGCTATAAGGATAGATAACCTATCGGAAAAGCCTGGGCTTCTAGGAGGCAGCTCCTTGAAGAAGCTTGGGCTTTCGAGTCTGACCCAACTAAGGTGGAAGCTTTAAGTCATCATGTGCTTGCTGTGTGAATGCTTTGCATAGTTTCCTTTCAGGACAGTGGTATCTATCTCTTAGAGTTGTTACAAAGATTAAATATGAACCTCAGCATAATACGTACCAAACACGGGCACTTGGAGCATTCGTCTCTTAGCCCCTTTTTGAAAGTGTGTTGAGACAATAATCCGATACAATTTACAATAAGCTTCTTTCAGAGTTGCTATCACCTCACCTCTATCCTCTTCACATTTGAAAGGAAATCCTTTTTGCTGGATTGTACTTTTTTGCTGAAGTGTACTTTTTGTAACATGCTGCCCATTCACCGAGTGTAAGTTCCCTGGTGGTAGGTATCCTGACTTGACCACATCTGCAACACAAGCCCGAGTCCACTGCTTGGTGCAGATTAGGCTCTCAACACCTGCTTTACATTAAAGATGTGGAGGCCTTATGGTCAATGCATCTCAAACTTTAATGTGACTATGAATCACCAGAGAATCTTATTAAAATGCATATTGTGATACATAATGTCTAGAGTGGGCCTCAAGATACTCCATTTTTTATAAACACCAGATAGACCCATGCTTCCAGAACCACACTTTGAGTGAACGACGTGCTAGTTTTCTTTCCTTACTTTCTGACTGCCACTATATTCCACATTGTGGCAACAGAAAGCAGTTTGTGGACATTTCATTCAAGGCTATTACACTATGCTCAACCATGTCCCTTCCTCAACACACAAAAAAGGGGAGGGCTACCCAGGATAATATCAGTGTGGAGACTATTTGCTGATATATCTCTACCTTATTAGGACAAGCTATTAAGTGAACTCCAATATTTATCGTCAGAAAAATAAAAAGGTCCTTAAGGAAACATTAACAGTTTTACTATACCTCTTCTAGAGGGCAGTGATACATAATAATATTCTGGCATATGATACACATTTATAAATCATTGGCATTTAATACCTTGTATTTCAAAAAAGTGTCATACCCTACGCTGTAATGTTAACAGAATGAGTATTTATAAATATACATGCCAGAAATGCAAACAGCCACATTTGCAAAGGCAACTGTCATCTGGTTACCACACAGTGCCATCTGCTGGACAGCTGCTGATGTGCAGCAGAAAAAAATGCAAGATGCTCTCCAGGAATAATAAAAAATTTCCTGCAGCTTTTCAATGAGATTTACACAAACGAAGGCCACTTACACAGTTCTGCACTGGCTTGTTCAGAAAGAAGATTTTACAGCCCCTATGCTCTGTTGCTTAGAAAAGTAGAACAGTTTTATAGAGATATGCATATTGATGTGGGGCTAAAGGCTGAATACAGAAATCCCATATGGCCATGGAGAACAAAGAACTGTTTCTTTCTTCTAAAGAAACATCTAGTTTTCTGGTTACCACTGAAGTTTACATGAGTATTGTCTTCATCAATAAAATAATAGTTCACACTATTTTGCAGCACCTCTCACAAACAACAAATTGATATTAATAAAATAAAAACTATAATTTTCTAATCTATTTCACTTCTGAAAACAGGCTCCTCTTGAATCCTAAAATTGGTCAAAATTCTTTAGCACAAATGGTAAGAAAAGAATAAGTGGAAAAGACATACGTCCTATGTAAGTCCTTATTGATATCTTTCATGGAAAACGCAATTTGTTCTACCATAGTAATGCTGTAACTTGGAAATGATTTAACAATTTCCTACCTGAATTAGTACTCATTCTAGTCACAAGAACAGATCATTTAGGTCTCAGGTCTCATGCAGTCTTCAATTTAAAAAAATTAGGCAGATGTGTGGATTTAACTGGACACATTAAAGAATAATGATTAGTGCTAGGAAATATCTACTTTGGGATGTTAGAACCAATATATGTAACTAGGTCCTGTTAAGCAATTTTCTATGGAGGATCACAAAGGGCATTACTAGTGTTCACTCAATGACTCCTAGACTGGCTCTACTGAGGTTTTCCTAAGATTCTGAAGTGGAAAGTATGAATAAAATATGGATCAATAAAGTATCTTATAGGTACTTTAGAGGAACATTAAGTGAATTGCCTTAGGTCACAAAATCCTAATGGTGAGGAAAAAAAGAACCTGGGACTCCCAGCCCCTAGCTTAAAACACCTAAAGTACTTCCTCCCACGGAATACTTCTTGGAGGCCAGTTTCATAATTAATTTAAACAGCTTTCTGGGGCACATTAATTATGTAAGTTCTCTGTATACTAGGCCACTACAAAAGGAGAAAATAGATTCCTCACTACCCATGAATGGGACTGTTTTCTTCTTTGTGACACCAAGGTGCTCTGAAAGCCCCTAGGAAGGAAACAGCACAGTGCCCACAGGGTGAAGAGCATGGCGGGGTGAGGGACACAGATTTCTCTTTGGCTGTCTTGTCTCATTTTGTAGGATCTCTCAGTAGTCTAGGAAAATTGACCTTTCCAGCTGTCAAAGTCCCTCCCCCACAGAGCTTTATCACCCTCCGAGGGATGAATCCCATCTATAAATTTCCATGCCTAAGGGCCCTGCTGTACTGGCAGAGAGAATGCAGTCTAGATTCCATCTCTCTATGTGGTTAAGGCAGCATTACTCTTCTCTTCCCATATCCATACGAATTTCCAATGTGCTGCAGTTTCAGGGGAATTGAACCATAGTATTGTGAGCAAACTCTTAAACGATATAATGATGAAACTTAAAATATGAAATGTTGTACTATTATTGAAACACCGAGATAAAACAAGTACATGTAAAGTTTGATGGTAACATAGCATCTGATTAGGTTCAGAAAAAGGAAGAATGTTCTTGGCTCATATGCGTTGAAGTCTAGGACCAAAATATGGCTTTGCCCACTTAAACTACTGAAACTAAGGCTGACTGAAACTCCTTATCTCTTTTTCTAAGCCAAATTACTTATGATTCCCTAAAGTGTACCTACATTTTTGAGCCCCATTGGAATTCATTGTTCCTGCCATTTATTCATTCATGCAGGCATAGAGCAAATATCTATTAAAGCCAACTATGTGTAACACACTGTCCTAGGTGCTAAGAATATAGAACATTGAAGATAAATAAGTTCCTGTTCTTTTGAAGTTGATTTCTAATAGGGTAAGACAGGAAATAAATAAATCTATAAATATATTAGTACTTAATAACTTGTAAGAAGCAAGATAAAGCAAGGTAAGAAGAGTGGTGAGTAAGTGTGTTTAGTCATCAGAGAAAGTATTTCTGATAAGATGACATTTGAACAGAGATCTGGAGGAAGGGAGGGAGAGAAAGGTGCATTTATATGGAGGAAGTGCCTTCCTAGCAGAGAAGCAAAAGGAAAAAGTCGGTGTAAATGTTCTGAGAAGTGTATGCTTGGAGTGTTCAAGGAATAACTAAAAGGCCAGGTGGTGCACCAGTGGGAATAAGGATAAAAATGATAGGAAAGGAGAGCAGAAGATGCAGTGGGAATATCATACAGGGCAGTCTCCCTCATATGCCCTGTGTTAAAGAACTGGCTGTTTTTCAGGATCCACTGCAGATCGATAATTTTATAAAATGCAATTAAAATGTCAGTGCAATAACTACTGCTACAAAAAGCTTCTGAACCTGTCTCCTCACAGACCCATAGCAGTTCTCAGAGGAGCAGAGATCCAAGGACCACACTGAATTGTACTGAGAGCCCAGTAAGCCAGGGTGAGTCCTCTGAATTTTATTCTGAGGGAGCTGTGCCACCACTAGAAGGTTTTGAGCAGAAACTGCTGTTTCTTTCAACTGGCATGCCCTTCCCTCTCCAGCACTTGGCAAGATCTTGCTTAATCACATGAACCATCTCCACCATTGACAGAGAGTATCTTCAACCAGGAGCGTTCTAAGCACTTCACATGTGTGGATCCCGAGTGGATCTCATGGCTTCTCTTCCACCCCTGCCAAAAGTAATGATACTCATTTTTTTTTCTCTTTTTCTTCTTTAAAATACTCTTCATGCCCTCTATCTACACCATGATTTTTGAGTACATGTCCTATCCACCCAAACAGTCTATAAACTCCAAATATCAGAGACTATTTTATAAATCATTATACTTATTAACTTGACACTCCATAAATATTCTTGAATTGAGATCTACACTAGGTCGACAAAGATCAGTCATCAATAATATGATCTGACCATATAAAATAATTTTTAAAGGTCTGTTTAGGGCTGGGTGTGGTGGCTCACACCTGGAATCCCAACACTTCAGGAGGCTGAGGCAGTAGGATTGCTTGAGCCTGTAAGTTCGAGACCAGCCTGGGCAACACAGTGAGACCTCATTTCTATTAAAAATATAAAAAAAAATAGCTGGATATGGTGGTGTGGGTCTGTGGTCCCAGCCACTTGGGAGGCTGAGGCAGAAGGATCACTTGAGTTTAGTAGCTCAAGGTTGCAGTGAGCTATGATCACTCTAGCCTGGGTGACAAAGAGAGACCCTGTCTCTAAAAAATAAAATATAAGACCTGTTTATAGCATTTTAGAAAATGCTGACCTTTATCAAACTCCCTGTTACTCTGCAGATCAAATCCAGAAAATTATTGCTGCCTCAAAGGCTTTTGTAGTTCAAATCTCTTATCTCTGGCATATTTCTTGAAATACATAGTCCACTGGCTGGAACTGCTGACCATCTTAGTGCTATACAGATCTCTCTTCTAATGAAATGTGTTAGGATGCAGTTTGAACTGTAGAACTGAAAAATTTAAATGTTCCCTTAAAAAGTCAGTGACCAAGAAGCAGCATTGTTTGTATATGTCCCAGACCTATAGTTAATTTTTAAATCAGAAGTAACGATCTGCTGTGTTAAATGAGTAAGAGAATAATTCAACATCTGGATAAGGGAACTGTAAGATGAAAGCCCAGCAGCAAGTTGAAAATCTGACTTTCAGTATTTTAGCTCAAGGAAGCATGGCAAGAAGACTATTGCTCCAAAATCCAATATGAAACAGTTCATGTTGATTCTACCTCTATTTTTACCAGCAGAAACAGAGTTGGCTGTATATTCTTAAGTATTTGTATCTTTGGACTAAATCAAGATTTACTGTGATGAAATTCCTGATGTAAAAAAGAACAGTTCCTAATCAAAGAATCTTATTTTTTTCTCAAGATTATAACTTTTTTCTTTAGACAATGAGGAAAACGCTTTCCTTAAGAGTAAGAAGACAATAAGATAGACTATCTAAATAGAGCTAGCAGATCTTTGTGGTAGTTTTTTTTTTTTTGCATGGATAGAAATATGTTATTTTCCAGCTGCAAAGGGACCTCCAAAATTTTGACACGTACTGTTTTAAAAGGTCAACACATTCTGTTCATTACTCCATCCACCCATGCATCCATCCATCCATCCATCCATCCATCCATCCATCCATCCAACCATCCATCCACCCACCCATTCATTCATCTATCCACCCACATTCTCATTATCTCCCCCTCAGCTTTTTCTATCTCTATCTTCTTGTAATCTTCAGAGTGAAACAAATAATCTTTTCCCCTCACGATTTAATGTTTTAAAGCAAAACATACAAATGCAAATACAAATCTGTATGCTTTTCTTCCTATATTTTTAGATTATCTCTCTTCCACAATTTTCCTACTTCTGCTTATTTTCCAAACTCACTTTTCTCCTTTTCCTAAATTTAATCTTTTCCTTCTATATGTAACTCTCCATTTCTTTCAGTCAACCTACAGAAGAAAATTGAGATTAACCTCAAAACTTTCACCCAGGGGTCTGTGTAAAGCAAGAAGAAGACAAACAACCAAAGCCTTACTTTTCCTGGTCTTTCTGGACCACCCAACCCACGGCTGCGACTTTTATTGATGCCCCCAATTTGATGGCTTTGAAACACAGATTTAAAAACCTATCATCATATGAAGAAAAGCCTATAACAAATCAGAGAAACACCTACTCTTAAATGATTTGCTTTTTAAGGGCAGGCTGGGCACAGTGGCTCATGCCTATAATCCCAGCACTTTGAGAGGTCAGGATGGGAGAACTGCTTGAGGCCAGGTGTTCATGACCAGGCTGGGTGGCATAGTGACACCCTATCTTAAAAAAATAAAAAATAAAAAATTAGCCAAGTGTAGTGGTGCATGCCTGTAGTCCCACTTACTTGGGAGGCTAAAGCAAGAGAATCACTTGAGCCCAGAAGTTCAAGACTGTGGTGAGCTATGATCGCACCACTGCACTCCAGGGTGGGTGACAGGGTCAATTGTCAGGTCAACTGTAGAACATGGTGACTATAGTTAATAATATATTCTACTCTTATAGTCAGAAAGAATGACTAAGACCTACTAATTGATAGCACAACAGGGTGACTACAGTCAATAATAACCTAAATGAACATTTTCAAGTAACTTAGAGTGTAATTGGGTTGTTGGTAACTCAAAGGATAAATGCTTGAAGGTATGGATATGCCATTTTCCATGATGTGATTATTATGCATTGCATGTCTGTATCAAAACATCTCATGTACCACATAAATATATATATACCTACTATATAGCCACAAAAATTTAAAAATATATATACTGTACTCTTGAAAAATGAGTAAGAGAGTAAGATGTAAAGTGTTCTCACCACAGAAATAATGTGATGTAATGCACATATTAGCTAGATTTAGTCATCCCACAATGTATATATACTTCAAAATATCGTGTCGTACACAGTAAGTATACACAATTTTATCTGTCAGTTTTTTAAAAGAAAGAATAGGGCAGTTATTTCATATTGTATATTTTATTTATTTTTTATATCGAGACAGACTCTCACTCTGTTGCCCAGGCTGGAGTGCAGTGGCACAATCTCGGCTCCCTGCAACCTCCACCTCCCAGGTTCAAGTGATTCTCCTGCTTCAGCTTCTCGAGTAGCTGAGATTGCAGGTGCAAGCTACCACACCTGGCTAATTTTTGTATTTTTAGTAGAGACGGTGTTTCACCATGTTGGCCAGGCTGGTCTCGAACTCCTGACCTCAGGTGATCTGCCCGCCTCAGCCTCCCAAAGTGTTGGGATTACACGTGTGAGCCATAGTGCCCAATCTCATATTTTATTAAAAGCCCATGACCAAAATTTGATGTTCCTGGACAGAAACTGGTGACTCTTGACTGAAATGACTTAATACCAGAAAAGCGTGAAACTTTAAAAATTAGCATCATTGTTTCCACTTTAAATTTAAAAATCTATAATTTAAGCATCTAGGAGTTGTCATTAGGCAGGGTTAGGACAGGCAAAGTGTAGGCGAGGGTCCTACGAAAGATTTCAAATATACTTGTTATGTTTGTTTCTTAACTGGTTGGTAGAGATACACAGTGCTATTTTATTCTTTATACCTTACATATGTTATAATTATCTTGTCAACATCTAATATATAATAAAAACAAAATTATTAAATACCATTCTTTGAAAATAATTGTGATTGATAATGTTATCTGTTTGGAAAATGGCATTTAAAAAACACCCATTTTTCTAAGGTGCTTTTAATTAAAAATAAATGCACCAGAAAACTACATGTCAGTTGAAAGAACTTTGTTACTGATAAAGATACTTCACAACTTTCTGTAGGGTTATGAGCGAGTCATATACGACGGGTACTCAGTGAATGTCCTTGCAGCCAAATACAGACTGTTGAGCAGGGAACAAAAATCTTCTATAGAAAGACGTGCAGAAAAGTATTTGTTTGGTATTAAACAACACTAAATTTTCAATTCTATATGAAGGGAAAAATATGACACTTTATTCTGACGTAAATATGGGAATAGCAATTGGGAAGTAACGATTGATAAAAGATGGAATAACAATAGGTATCACATACTTAATCTCACTTATGGGCTATAGAAGGAAAGCTGCTTAAAAATTCAGCATGTGGTTCACTCAAATTTAAGCAAAAGAAGCTGGTAAAATACAGAACCACTAGTTAAAATTTTACATTAAACATACCTTATCAGAAGACCAAGGGGGAAATGTATGCTGTTGACCAGATAAAACAGAGAGTGACAGGGAAAATTTGTACTGGCAAACAGTGAAGCAACAGAAGCCACCACTGAGATAGAGGAGAAGAAAGACAGTCCCCTTAGAAATATTATCTAAGTCAGGAAGATAAACAGCTAGTGGGAAGACTCAATGAGGCATCTTTTGGCAGGCATTTTATGCATCATCTCAACGAATCCTCTCAAAACTACAAAATGTAGATGTTATTATCCTGTCTGGACAGATGAGGAAATCGTAGCCCCACGAACTTAAGAATGTTACCCACAGAGACACAAAATGACAGCAGGGACTCAAATCCAGAGATTTTTTACTCCAAAGCTTCTCATTTTTCTACCATGCCACTCCAAGAACAGAAAAACCTACAAAATATAGTTGGGGTGGAGGGAAGAGAAGGCAATCATCTGCCCCTCAAAATGGTAAAACTAAAGAATACAAAGATTAAAATTTGTATTTGAGTCCTTACTGTGGCCATTATTAAGGAAACCTGAAGGCTAAAATAAGCAGAGAGGGCAAATTAATGTGAAGAATCCATGATGTTCTCCGTCTAATTGACATATTGGACATAAATAAATCCCCGGGAGTGGTTGGAATACACTTGAGAGTCTCAAGGAACTTTAGGATAAAACAGCGAAACATGAGGACAAAATGTACAACTTGTCGTTTACAAAGTTATCTTTCACAAGGCGTCTGGAGGATGTTTAGAATAATTCTAATACAGAATATGGCTGCAGAGGTCTAGGTCAGTAACCTGAACTTTCATGCATGGCTGGCAAGTAGAATCTACAAGTACAGTGCTCTAGACACACCATAGAAACTCTGCATCTCTCGTACATCTTTCTACAGTGGATTGTAGTTATGTACGTACATATCTTATCACCCCTAACTAGATTTTAAGATGCTTAGCAAGGGCTATTTCTATTCATCTAGTATTCCCTGACAGCCTGGCATACTGACCTGTACTTAATAGGTACTCAATATTTCTTGAATTGAATCAACTCCTCACCACATAAGTAAGCACCACTGCTGGGTAGAAAGGCAACTGTGGCTTCTGTTGGGGGAAATACTGCTTCACTCATTTACTAGAATTCAAGAGGCTAAAATCAGTTTATGGCCAAGAGGAACTTGTGACATACCTTTCCAAGTGAATTGCATGGTGATTGGTGAAACGTTTGGTCAAGGGAAGGAAATCAGTTCAAAACTATAAACAAGAATCAAAGATAAAAGTATAATTCTTCTAAATGAAAAGGAGTTAACAGGTCTCTGTTGCAGCTGACCTTAATTAACATGTTTAACATGTAAATAATTTGGCTGAGGAAGCCATAAAGTATTCCAGACTGTGGGTAAGTATCAAGGTGATGAGCATAAATGGCAAAGAAAATGGCAAAGAGTTGAGTGAAATGAAAAGTGACAGATACGTGTCATTGAAGACAAGTACAAACCAATGATTAAAATACAAAAGCACCATACAGGATGATGGACTGTGTGCCATTAGCAACAATTTGGGGCAGTGATGAAGGCACTTAAGCTCAGGTATCTTGTAAAGATACAAGACAAAAAGTTCCAAGTATCATGAGGCAGCGTTTGGAAAAACAAAAGGTATAATTTTCCCTTTGCACTAAATCCAAGTTCTTTAACTGTGGCTGATGACAACACACAGAGTAAGACAAGATGCAGAGAGACACATCTAAAGGCAGGGCTCTCAACCTCCATGGTCTGACATTATGGGCCAGATAATTCTTGGATGTTTGGGGCTGTCTGGTGTGTTGCAGAACATTCAGCATCATCCCTGACCTCTACCCATTAGATGCCAGTAACACCTTCCTCATTGTGACAAGCAAAAATATCTCCAGACATTGTCAAATGTCCTCTGGGTGACAAAATCATCTGGTTTGAGAACCATCGCTTTAAAATGATCAGCAGACTCTGCAGCAGGAGAAGGAATCATAAGCATATGACAGAAATAAACATACCATGAGACAGTTGGTGCAAATATGCATATACTTGCCAAATTCCAGGTCTATGGGTATAGCTGAAGGGAGGCATTTTTAAGAGAAAAATGATAAAGTTATTACTAAATAGAATGAAAATTTGTGAATTTAATTTTATCCCAAGATGTAAATCAGGGTTGAAAAAAATAGGTTTAAGAAATGTTTGGTAATGTTATGTGTTGACATACTCCCCAGTTTTTTAATGTAATCTCTTAGAGAGCAATGCTGTTTCTCCACAGAACATCCCTTGGTGCAAAGAGAGAGAATATCAATATAGTCTGATGTGGTATAAAAGCTGAAACTGTTAGACTGAAGTCAGTTGTATTCTTTAGTTCTAGTTTTGAAGTGTTATTTCTATTCATTCTGAATGCACCTAATCCAAATACAGAAATTATTTCTTGTGTGAACTTCGCCAAATTTGAGCATGGACATGAAGATGAAAAGGAGGTAGAGATTGGGTTCATGCTTCTGACAGGATTATTGGTAACAAGTGCTATCACACTGGAAAGACTGGTACCTGAACAACAGGATGTAAACTGTTTGTCAATGCTAGGATTTACAGTCATGGCCTTTGTATGTTACTACTTCATTAAAGGGCCACTCCATTTCAAAGGCTACATGCCAATTTGGTCTCCCTGCCACATTGCTTTATGGCCTTATCTCACTGTGCTGAACTACTGCATTGCACTGGACACTTTAACATTATAGCTCTCGCAGTAGTTGAGAATGTGAGATTTGCACTCAAAGCCTAATTTTTACCATTTATAGCCTGTGTGACCTTGACCATAGTATATGACCCTTCTGAGACTTACTTTTTTCATGCGTAAATGAAAGTGTTAATAATGAATCTCTCAGCACTGATGTGAGGATTAAACAAAGTTAGAGGTTGGAACCCTGCTATTAGAATTGGTGTAGGTTGGGAAGAGGGGTCTTCTGGCCTTTTGCTTAGGAATTAGGGTCTGGAATGCAGACTGTTGAAGGATTAGGCAATGCTGCGATTTTTTTGCCTGTTTCTACTTTTTCAAACATAATCACCTGATGAAAATATGTGATAATTGTTTTAGAACACTATTTTTTCCCAGTTATGTATTTCTAGCATTCACTCAGACATAGAATAGCACAAATACCAAGAAACCTACTAAAATCTCTATCAATGCATAAGAAAGAAGATTTAGTATCAGACTACCTAGATCCACATTGCAGTACTGCAACTTATTAGTTTTATGGGCAGTTTGTGCCTCAGTTTCCTCATCTGTAAAACAGGATATTACCTACTTTATAGGGATGTGTAAGATTATAGAATACCTATGAAGTGCTTAATGAAATACCTGGCATATAACAAAAACTCAATCAATGTTGGTATCATCATCATCTTCTTCATCTTCATCATTCTCAGTTCAAGATCATACTGGGCCAAGAGACAGGAACTGATGGGCAGTGGATGCCTACTCCATGTTCAGCCTAAAGGGTAAAGACTGCAGAGTTAAGCTGATTTATTTCATCTCTTCTGATAATATTTTCCCCAATCTCCATATTATGCCAGGTAGGGATTTTGTAGAGAGAGACTTGAAACTAAAATAAGATTGAGTAAGGTTGTGCTGGGGCAAGTGGTTTTTCTTGACCTATATAAATTGGTACAGAGTTTAACATCTCAGCCTGGAGGCAGACCTGAGTACTCTATCAGCTGACTCTAGTTTTGCTTTTGGGCACCATCTTCATTGTTGTGGCCAGCCAGACTTCTGTTTGTCTTCTTTTAATACATCCCAGCTCATACATAACTGTCAAGTTTTCAAGGTACCCAGCACCTTTTCACACCCTTGCTATATTTGGGAAATTTGCAGCCTTCTTGATTTGGCTTCCTAACAGCAGAATCTAGAAAACTCAAGTTCCAAGACTCCCTTCCAGCTAGGATACAGGCACCTGCAGGAGGTTTTGCCAGTTAGTCAGTTGCTCCTGAATCTTTGGTTTGGAAGCAAGAAATCTAAGAAGACAAGCTTTAGGGGGAGTCCTAACTATTTTGCTGGCATTGGTGGCAGCAGAGGCATCCAACAATCAGGGACAGTCAGTACAGGGATTTGCTTTATGTTCATCAGGCAACAGCACAGGTTGCAGTTTTTCTCATCAGACCAGTTCTAATGCATGGTTCTGGGATTGTTCCTATAAGTTTACACTCAACTGTTCCCATATTAAATTCCAACCCTGCCTGACAATTCTGTGAGCTATAGAATTTATTTATTTATCCTATAATAAAATCTCTTCCTGGCTGATCAGGCAAGGTTTCTGTTTCTTCCAACTAAAAATCTGGATATATTCCAGGAAGCCAGGGATTTGTATCTACTACAAAAGGTGGTACAGGCACCAACCAGTGACAGTAAAATATATATAAAAAAACATCTGGTGCTTCAAAGTGGCAGTTGCTATAATGACGCCTACTCTAAATGTGCAAATTTATTCTCTAAATTTTTCAATAAATACTGCTTCTACAGAAAAGGAAAGGCTTTGTTCAGGCCTTTGGAGCCGACAATAATGCTCTGTCATTATAATGTCAAGTTTACCTTATCAATTTGTCCAGTTACCTATGCTGTGAAACAAACTATCCCAAAACTTAATAACAATGATATTATTACGCTCACAGACACAGTGGGTCAGGAAATTGGACGGGACACAGAGGACATGTGTTCTTTCTGTTCCAAAATCTGAGACTTCATCAGGGAAGAATTGAAGAGTGACTTATGGCTGAGTTGGAATTATCTGGCAATCCTTCTCACTAAATCAAGTCTGTTGCCTGGGCTGATAAGACTCAAAGACTTGGCCTACTCAATAGAGTACCTACAGGTGGCCTCTCCTGTCTTGGCTTTCTTACAATATGGTGGCCTCAAGGCAATCAGATTTGTTACTTGGTAGCTCAAGGCCTAGGGCAAGTATCCCAGTAAAGAAGGGGGAAGACACATTACCATTTATGACCCACCTAGGAAGCCATGCAGTGATAATTCCAGCATACTTCTATTTGTCAAGGCAGTCACAAGAGGAGGGGATTCAAAAGGAAAGGAATTAGACTCTACCTCCTGATGGGGAAGTGGCAAAGTCACACTGTAGAAGAGCATGTGAGGTGAGAGATACTGTTCCATCCATCTTTGGAAAATAAAGTCTGCCATAGTGATGCTGGTAAAATTGATTTAGAATTCAAATGTTCATCCTAAAGATGTCTAGGAGTTGCAGAAGTTCAGATAGCTGGAGCACTTTAAGTCTTGATACTATCAAAATACTCTACATCTCCTATAGATCTCGAAAGGGTATGCAGACATTCTCAATTTGCATTCTATTTTTCACCCATCAGTATATAATCTGACTATGGAATACTCATCTAGAAAACCTGGTGACTATTTATATTCTGAATACTAAAATCTTTTAGTTATAGTCAAAGCTATTATATAGTTTGTATTTTCTTCCAGCTTACCACAAGTCCCTGGTGCTATGACTCCTCTGCAAAATAGAGATCTCTTGAAAAATCTTGCATTCGCTTTCAAAGCACTGTCATAAATATAAAATCCTTTTGATAAAAGGATTTTTATCATGTTCATGTATTTCCTATAGTTTTATAGATGAAAGATAGTGTTGATAATGGCATAATTTTGATCTTTCCCACTGAGCAGATCGTTGCAGCTGAGTTTTCCCTTGTAAAATTCAATTACGTTTCTCTACATCTTATCATCACTGCCAAAAGATGTACTGAAATCTTTCCTAACTCCCTTCTGGCAAAAACAAGTTCTGCTACAAAGGGTCTCTTAAGATTCTTGAAGGACATCTGTCTTCATCAGCATGTGATCTGGTGGAGATACGTGCTGTTTTAAGATACAGGTTCATCAGTTATTCTTTTGGCAAATTTAAATGCTATTACTGTGTGACTGCAAAAGTAAGACCTGAGAGCTATTAGTCAAAGTACCAATCCTTTTCAGAAGAAAATATACCCAGCATCTTTTAAAATGGAATGTGTATTTGTTTTTCAGGCCAGGGCTTTGGACTTATCCATTGATTCTGCCCCAGTACATTTACATAATTGTTGCACAACAAGTGTCTGTTGATGACAATCTTATGATTATGCATTGCTTCCATTAATATATAGTTCATATACCACAGTGCTGATTCTTTTTACATCTGGCAGGTTTTAGATTTTTTTTTAACTTCTGAAGACTTATGTTTCATGATATGGTGTATTAGTCCATTCTTGAATTGCTATAAAGAAATACCTGAGACTGAGTAATTTATAAAGAAAAGAGGTTTAACTGGCTTATGGTTATGCAGGATGTACAGAAAGCATAGCAGCTTCTGCTTCTGGGGAGGCCTCAGGAAACTTACAATCATGGAAGAAGGCAAAGGGAGAGCTAGCACTTCACATGGCCGGAGCAGAAGGAAGAGAGAGAGAGAGGCGGCAGGTGCTACACACTTTTAAACAACCAGATCTTGTGATAATTCACTCACTCACTATCATGAGATTAGCACTGAGATGGAGCTAAACCATTCATGAGAATTTTTCCCCCATGATCCAATCACCTCCCACCAGGACCCACCTCCAACACTGGGGATTACTGTTCCCCAGTGGGAAAAACTGTTCCATGTTCTGCATGATTTACCAAATGTTCCACCATTCATTCAGGTGTTAAACTCTTTCTAAAATTATCTGAGCTTACACATTAGCAGCCTTTGTACATTCTAAGATATATTACATTTCATGTATACATACCCTGTATGTGTGCTATAAAAGTCAAAACCATCAGAATTAGTAGTAAGACACATAAAGATAGGAACCATGTCTTATATTTTCTTCACCTAGCACAGTGCCTCATACAATGTAGGCATTTAATAAGCATTTGTAAAATGACACAATTATTAAATAAAGAGTGATAATATATCATTGTTAGGTCATCTTGTCTTGTTCATTCATTATCTCATGAACTTTAACAGTCTTATCCTAAAAATAAAGTTGGTAATAAACACATTGTTACAAAACGGGACCTCAGTTTCTTTAGGAAATAATTGGTTCACATCCTGCACTGCCATCATCAGAAAGAAGTCCCTTTCACCATCAAAATACGTAAATTTGAGCTAGGTTTCCAGAAATGATTCTTGATTGTATTGAACAATTGGATGTTCTGCACTGATGTTCCCTGTTAAGTGAACAGGAAGTGACCTGGATGAGGTTACATAGCTGCAAAATCCCATCTTCATGCAAGTTCCTTTGTGGTTGCTAGGGCTCCATCATTCCACAGGCTGCTTCACAAACATCCACCATAAAAATAAAGCCTGGTATCACTGCTACTCAGTCAGTAATTAAATTCCATGCACATCCAGAATTTTGCTTGTATGTACATTTTAATAATGAGGTTGTCTTCAAGGCTGTTGAAAGGTGGTAGAAGACTTCATTGCTTAACCAAAATCTGCCAATTATCCCTTAACTTTGCAGTTTTACTAAGATCAATCATCCAACATATTGTGGTGCTTTAACTGGTTACAAATTAAACAGAAAAAGTAATAAGAAAAGAAAACCAATTTTCCTAGACTACCTTAAGCCTGCCAAGCATAAAAATGCACTTAACTCAGAAAACTGCTGAGAGATTAATATAGAATTTGTGTGCTACTAAAGAAATCATTAAAGCAGCTAAATTCTGGGAATACAGCCTCTGCAAAAGTAAGGGAAATATCTTATTCAAAAATAGTGGTACAATTAAATTTAGTTATTTATCCTGTACCAATGTAAAAAGGATTTTATTAGTATAACTTCATTTAAAGCCACATATGCAAATCTTCAGAGTGAAGAAAAGATTTCAACTGTTAGGCAATTTAAATTTTAGTATTAGACAACAAGAAAAGTATGAGCACTTAAAACAAAAAAATCTGCAAGAGCGATAATGAGGATCAAACTGGAATGAAAACTACAAAATTTGGCAGCTTGAAGAAAAAAATTTATAGTTAAGTTAGAAATAAAATTTAAAATAAAGAACTTGAATTTTATCTCCAGTATAATTCTTTACCGCCATTCATGGTTGTCATGATATTGTTATAATCATCTTCATAGCTCTCCTTTAACAAATGCTTATTCTATTACAAGCACTTTATACTCATTTTCTAATTTAATCATCAAAACAACCCTATGAGTTAGGTACTACTACTCTTAGTGGAGAAACTGAGGCTAAGAAAGGTTAACTAGCACACATTACTGGCCTAAACCTAGTAAATGATAGGTTAAAACCCCAGGCAGTCTTATTCCACATTTCCTCATAATTATCATCTGTCTAGATCTTTTTGACAATAGATCTGATGAATATAGCAGCTACAGACATAGCAAAGCTGTCATGCAGCTCATGAGCTGCATGAATCTTAACTAGTTGAGTGACTGGTTTCAGGTAACAAACTTTTCTGGTTCTCAAATTCCTTAAGGAGGTGGTAGGACTAGGATAGAGATGCACAACTGGGGCAGCAACCACCAGGGAGCAATGTGTCCATTTATGGGAAGGCAGGATCACAATGATTGTGGACCACTATTGTGGGCATTTGGTAGGCAAAGTTCAGTCACAGAGGTGGAAATGAGTGGAACAATTCCATCAAAGGAAAAATTTTTTCATGCTCTGCATGATTTACCAGATGTTCCACCATTCATTCAGGTATTAGATAAACTCTTTCTAAAATTATCTGAGCCTACATATTAACAGCTTTTGTACATGTAAACCCCAAGTATTTTTTTGTTTTGTGCTATTTTAATATATATTGATTTTTCCAGGAATGCAGCCTCAATATGCATATCTGTGTAACTGTGTGTGTATGAGTGAGCTTGCTTCATTTGGAACTTTATCAATGACGGGTTACCATCTGGGAAAATCATAGCATTAATATAAGGTCAATTACGGTATCTGAGTTGCCAATACAACACACCTGTAACTGACAGTATTTGAGGCTGCCCCATTCATGATGATTCTACACACATGTGCACACATCTGACTATTTCATTAGGTCTTCCAAAGAAGTCATGCTTTAAGCATTTATATATTGATATTGACATATGTATATTTTTATATATCTTTTGTATTTCAGTCAGGGTGTTAAACTATTGATTTTTGAAAATCCATGTACGTTGATATTGTTGGTAAAATGTATTTTAAGTCACTAAAAGGCAGTGTTATTAAATTTTTGTCAGAAAAGGGTGTAACTGTTCTCATACAATAAAGAAATTCTGGAATAGGTAATATCTAACATCTCATACAATTTTAAGATTCTATTTCACCTTATTAAACACAGCCATAATCAGTGATCTTTCTCCACAAAAGTGATTGCAGCCAAAAATCAAAAGTTAATTACACATTACCTCTTACTTAGCATTATTGCTCACAGAACACACACTTATATTTCTGGAAATTCTCTAATTTGCATATTTTTTATAATGGGAAATGTCTTTCCAAGTCTGTGAGGCAGAAAATAGCATTCCACATACACCCCACATATTCATTCTTTCCTCTTATCCCACACGTAAAACATATCTGGCAGAAAGATTAGAAAATGGAATGGGACTATGCTTATAAATTCATTTTAAGTTAAAAATAAAATTAAAAAATGAGTGAAAGGAGTCACAACAGAAACAATGGATGGAAAATGAAAGAAATGATGTGGAATTAAAATAATTTGATCATTCTATACTGTGGGCCAACATTACAGAAATAGAGAATTATAATAAGATATGGTAATTTTAACTCAAGAAAGACATAAGGTTTCCTCTGCTTTGCCATGTAGAGGAGTCAGTCAACAATGATTAAGCAAGAGTTCAGAACTCTTTACAAAGGGATATGAATGGCTGTTCTGAAGTCCCTTCTCACATTCAAATTCAACCGATTAAACAAAGACAGACTGAGCACCCACTGAATAGATGGGCTGAGGACTGGGCTGGGTGCTATGGAGTGGGATGGAAGTGAGATTCCTACACTCCATGTTCCTGCAGGACATACACACACAAATAAATCTGAAATAAGGACGACTATGAAACAAGTTATAAGAGAGATAGTAAGTGCTAAAGGAACCTGGAAGAGGGAAGAAGACTTATTTCAACTAGGGGAACCGAGAAGGCTTTTTGGAAGAGGTAGGATTTGAGCTAAGCTTGAAGAAAAAGAAGAGCTTTCATAAGCAGAAATGAGTGTGAGAGGGGTGGTACTCCAGGAAGAAGAAATAACTGGAACCAAAGCCTGGGAGAGGAGAAAATGGAGGGCACATTGGAGTGATGATGTTAGGGTGGAGAAGGGAGACTGCAGAGGCAGGGGACAGGTAGGGGAGAAAATAAAGGTCAATGTGAAAGCCACACTGAGGAGTTGGGACATACTCTACATATTCAACATTCATTAAACCAATGCTACAAAGCACCTACTATGTATCAGACTCCGTTTTAGGCAGCAGGGAAATAGCAGAAAACAATGCAGATAAAAATCCCTGACCTCATGGAGCTTACATTGTTAGCTGGTAAACTACAGAATAAGATAAACAAGAAAGAATATATAATATGTTATAGAGGAAGAAGTATCACGGAGAAAAATGAAGAAGGGAAGAGGAATAGAGGTGACGCAATTTTAGAATGTCCAGAGAAGGCCTTACTGAGAAGGTAACATTGGAACAACAGCTTGTAGGAGGTGAGAATCTATGTAACAGGGATTCAGGAACAGATGGTGAACGACTTACAGAAACAGAGACAATATGGACACTGATTTGAGTGGGGCATTGAGGGATTGGTAGCTAGGGGCAGGGAGATGAAGCAGCAGCATAATGCATTGCATACTACATAATGTTTATGATTCCCAGCTACACAGGAAATGTATACAATATGTATATGAATGATAAATACCATGAAAGGAGGGAAGGAAAGTGAAAAAGGTAATATAGGAAAGTGTCCTCAGGTGGCTTTTACTATCTTGTTATTTTTGTTCTTAAACTGGGGCTGCACTCATAGGTGTTTGCTGTGTTAATCTCTATTTTTATTTGCAAGTCTGAAGTAGCTTGCAAAAAGGAAAAAAAAGTGGAGGCAACAGTTTAAATAGTTTATATATAATTATAATTTACTACATACCAGGTGCTTAGTGCTACACAGGAACTCCCTCGATGAATCCACACAACAACCCTGTGGAAGGGGGTATTATTTCTATCATTCATTTATAGGTTAAATAAATAAATAAATAAGGCACAGAGACTGCGTAATTTGGACAAGGCCACATACTGAGCAAACCAAGCCACATAGGCTACAAACCAAGGCAGCAAGACTCCAAAGACCATATGTGAAGCCACTCTCCAAACAGCACTCAGAATCGCCTCTCCAAAAATAAACAAAAGCTTCAGCTGGAGGAAGCTGAACAGCAAAGGAGGGAAGACAAAGATAGTAACAGAGTTAAGAGGCACTGTCAAGGCAGAATGAATTGAATGGCAACTAGTTATAAGATTCATTCATTCACTCCTTATTTTTTCACGGCTCAACTTGCAGTGCATATTTTTTAAATTTCTTAAACCGTATGTGCCAGTCACTGCTGTAGGTACAACAGTATAAGAGTAGATAAGGCAGAGCTTATGGGCAATTGAAATACAGTATAACTAGCACTATAATAAAGGTATGCAAGGAGGGTATGGGAGCCTATGGCCGGCATGTCTAAGGTCCAGATGCCAGAGTCAACTGCAGTGTAAGAAAGAGTGAACCCAATTAAGCAGAGGTTGAGGTGTCTACACACAGTAGGCAGTGTTCATGCTAAGGCCTACTGGGAGATATGCAAGTGATTAATATTGTGCAGGGGCGAGAAGGAAATGAGGGTAGCTGATGATGAGGCACAGAGAGTAGGTAATTTGTACAAGACCAGATAGCTTGAGGTTCAGCAGAGGTCAGCCCATGACAGCCAGATGTAGAATGACCAGCCATGCAAAGAAGGGAAGGAGCAAAGGACCGATGTGTTTAAGAGAACTGAGTGCACAAAGGAAGGAGCAGATGGAGCCCAAGAACCTCACTAGGATTGTGGGTGGTAAGATCTGCTAAAAAAAGGGAGTTGGGGGGATGGGTGAAAACTTTAGGATAATGTCAGATACAGCCATGTTAATTAAAGTGACAGGAAATTAACAACGGATTCAAAAGAAATACACCATGCTAAATGGAGGATGTAGTAGAGGTAAAATGTCTTGACGTTGAGTTCATTGGTCAACACTCACATTGGTCAATATCACGATTGGGAGATCCCTGTCCATCCTCAACATGTGGGTATGGGAGCAGAGAGATTGCAGGCATAACCAGAGGATGAAGACAGAGTGAGGGACTCTTTATTTATTTTAAAATTATTTATAAGGATTCAATGGCTAGTACTAAGAAACACAGACTACATTGTTTCCAACTTATAATTGGATTTTATAATATAATTGGAATAGAGCAAAGGCACAGGAGGAAAACACCAGCCATGGAAAATAGTGGGAACATGACATGATATGTATAAGCAATTAATATTAACCAAAGATTAGTCAAATGAATCCCCAAAGACTGCTGAACTGATTAACTGACCTGTACATTTATATAGGCAGACCCTTAAAAATCAAACATACTTTTGTTAATGTTTCCTAAGGTTCATTTAATCTGTGTTCCCTAGAAACACAATTTCCAAGTAAGTGGTGAGGTGAATGAGGAAAATATCTCTAGTTCTCACCAGTCAGCAGCTCAATACTTGAAGTCAGGTCTTCAGGTAGAATTTCTGTTACTCTTCTGTTTTTTTTTTTTTTCCTCTCTTTCTAATACCAGGTGTCTCAGGTAAGTAATAAAAGGAGGACTAAAGGGAGTTTTCACTTTTTTCCTTTCATTTATTAATTTCTGCACATATTGCTCCAAATGGACTATCTAATGAATGGTAAACAGAGTTGCTTTAAAGAAAAAGGCCCAGTGGACAGAAACGCTACAGAAAAAGAGAGAAAAAAGAGAAAAAGGTTTTGTGTATGGTATTGGAGGGTGGCAGTGTAGAGCTTCCTTTTTTTCTGGATGCTAATACCAGAGGTCGGTTTTAAGCCTTAGTTTGTAAAGATGCGATGTGAGGTTCACAAGGGAAGTAAAGGGTAAAAGGCTTAAAGCATAGGTGGAGAAGCTGAAGCTGCTAATTGGCTCTAATGATCTGAATGCAAATTAATAAATCTCTGTGCTAAAAATTACATGCACATATAATTATGACTTTTATAACTTAAGAGCTCTACTTAACCCATTATTCACATTCTTTCTTTCCTGAGACCTGGTAGGAATGGATAACTTTTTTTTTTATTACCTCTCCAGCTTCATCCATCACATGCACCATTGAGCTTTACAGCCTTTGAAGGTCTTATTAAAACAATCCAAGGATTGCAGAAATGAAACTCACAGATATTATTACAAAGGAGGGGAAAAGGGTCAAGCTCAAGGCTGTGGAAGGCTGAGTAGCTTGAAAATTCCCAGCAAAGTTATCTACCCAGGACCCTTGGACTAGGCAAGAAGAAAAGCCTGAAATCACAATATGTGGCTGTGGGCTGTCGGGAATAAAAAGACACACAAAAAGAAAAAGAACTCAGCTGTAACAAAATGGCCAGACTGCATTTTCTTCCACAAAGAATGGAGTAGTTGTCACAATAACTGAGATAATTAATATTAAAGGGTTTAATAGAATGCCTGGTACAAACCAAGTATTTGAAAATTTCCTTTCAGTCATTCAGAGAGATGGCATCTAATTCCTATTTCTAGTTCCTATTATTTCACTTTTTCCTATCCCCTGTTCTGTATGTTCCTCTCTACTGTGTACTTGCTCCTTTCTTTTCCCTCCCATCTCCATCTTTCTCTTCTTATGGCTTCTATCACATGAATAGGCAGGCAACCACTTGGTTCCTCTGTCATTAAACATTCAACAGAGACTAAACCCTTGAGCCCTATTGCCCGTGCCCCATGTAAACACATAGTGTGCCATCAAAAAAAAAAAAAAGACCACTCTTCCATCAACACGATGTTACAGCATCGGAGCCAATGCAATGCTAGGGATAATTTTAAAAGGGGACTTTGCCTAGAAAGCTGGTAGATGGAACAGTGTACACAGACAGAAGACTCCAAGATCACCAGAGAAAAACTGGATGCAAACTAATACCTGTTTTGTACTTGAGATCTGACAAGTGTGGAATAGGAGAAAAAAGAGGTAAGAGGAGCCAGCCGAGCTGAACCGAAGCCAATTTTAGCCAATTAAACAGCTCTGATCTTGAGTAATTGCTTAACTTCTCTGTGCCTCAGTTCCCTTATCTGTAAAATGAGACTATTGTGAGAATTAAATGAATCAGTACATCAGAAGCAGTGTTAGGAACATATTAAGGGATATGCAGTCATACAAATAAAGTATTATCTGCGAGTGCTACCACCACTGCCATCATCATCGTTTTATTTCAAGACAAGTCCAAACCAAATATTGTAAGCATTAATATTAATCACAATAATTACATTCTGCTTATTTCATATTTTGCTTTTCAGTTCCAAAAGCACCTTCCCCATGGTCTCCTTTTAGCTTCACAATAGCCCTGTGGGCCAGAAGGATTGTTATCTCCTCCTCCCAGACAAGGCAGCCAAGGCTGCTTTAAATACTTGGTCTGCTCTGCCGTTCTTTGCAAGGTTCATAACCAAAGAGACACCTTTAGTGGATTCTGACTCCAGAATTGGGGAAGAAAAACCACACAAGCAAAGTAAGTAACAAAACTGGGAGGAAAGATCTTTCCCTCCCACCCCTCACATTACATCCATCACCAAGTTATGAGTCTACTACCCACTCTGCTTTGTTCATTTCTATTCTCTCCACTCCATCCTCACAGCAACAGCCCTTATCATAGGACAACTGCAACTACCAGTTAATGTCTCTCTGGTCTCTTCCCACATGAAAACCCATAATGCCACTCTCCTTTGGGGCTCCCTCATCTTCCCCTTTCACATTTCCAGTCGTGATCCCATTGCAACTGTGCACCCCTTTCCCTTTAGTACTGCCCATTCCTTAATTTTTGGCCTTAGTCTTCACACTAGATTATAAATTATTTGAGGGCATGGGTCATGTTTTTTCATCTTCATCTTCACAGTACCCATCAAAATACCCAACCCATGGTGCTCAATAAATCTATATCGAACAAACAAATGAAAACTCTATAATATAAATAGAGAGGGACTGGGGTACAGCCCTGACCATGTTTACATTGTATTACATCAGTAGACACATTCATGGAAGGCTGCCTCTTCTGAGTAAAAACTGAATCTGATTAGAGACTAAGGACTTTCCAAACTTGGGGAAAGGACCTAAAAAGGACCCCCAGGTTCCTCTGTTAGTATCTCAATGATCAAAAGCTCTCCCTTGAGAGGGTTTATAGTTAGGGTGAACATACGTCCTGGTTTGCATAGTAAAGCCCTGATTTATAACTGTCATCCCGATGTAAATAGCAACAGTGTCCCATTTCACAAAGACATCCCCGTTTGGACACTATACTACATAGTGGAGAAGAGGGCAGATCGGGTTTCAGCTCTGTTGCTTTCCAGCTGTGGGACCTTGGTCAAGTTGTTCAACTTCTATAAATTTCTGTTTTTACATCTGCAAAATGGGCATCTACTTCACAGCATTATAAACATCAAATGAGATAATGCATGCAAAGTCATTAGCATAATGCCTGGCACATTGTTCAAAAATATTAGCTTCTATCACTGAATTAGAGAGGGTGATCATGCCAGTGCACATGCAAGTGTGAGCAGAAAAATTACACTTACTAAGTGTTAGCTCTCCAAGGCATTCTGGCAACAAATTGATCAGGTTTTTACTCAAAAGCCATATGTGAGTGCCTTTTGTTTAACATTACAATAGCAGTTTTAAGAGCACAGAAATGGGGAAATGCAGAGCAAAAGGCTGCATGCTTAACCTACGTATTTTGTTAATAATTTCAGTGAGACCGCTTAGCGCTTTTGCTAGCAACAGGGAACTGAGATCCCCACTTCCCGCTGCTGTGTTAGAACTCTTGCCAGCCACAAGGGAATAGAGAGCTATTTGAGAAATTGCCTCTCTCCAGCCTCTAATAATTATGTAAAGCGTATCATTGAGGACCTGTAATTGGTACAGAAGGCTACAGCTAGAAAACGAGACTATTACTCTCTACAATCTTCTTAGGATAAATGATACATTTATCTTAAAGGAAAGAGAATTGTAATACGCACGAACAGGATGTAAAGGAAAGCAACTTCCTTGAATGGGGGGATGCAGCTTAAGATATTACTATTCAGCAGAACTGACACCAATTGGAAATGAACGATAATGAAATGTAGAAGTTACAAGAAACAAAAGCCTTAACAGAAAAAAATGTAAATGGATTATAAAAAGAGAAGTTGCAAGTTTCACGTAAAGTTTAGTCTTGGATACAAGACCTACCCAATGATTACCCACAAACAATTTCTTGGGCAGAAAGGCAAAGCAGAAAGAAACAATATACAAAACAGAAAAGAACAAAAAATAATATGACTTACACAGGTGTAGAATAATATTTTGAAATGCCATCTAAAATATATATAATTCCTGGCAATTTTGTCTCAAAATTCTCCACTCTTTGAAGCTGAGGCATCCATTTCTTAAATGAGAGGACAGGGCCAGGAAAGAAAAAAGAAGCTTTTGCCCACCTTGGACTTCAAATTAGAACTGTTTCTATAAGGACTATGAAAACCTTGATTTTCCCTTGTACGAGCTGGGCACTTAGAGGTTTTCTGCTGAACTCCAAAGATATTATTTAAATAGCAAAACGAGCCTGAAGAATTGACTATCCATTTGTCCAATTAGCCTGGTAGATCCTGCAAACTGAGATCAAAACCCCAGAAGGGGAGGCAGAAACTTTCCAGAGACTCAGCACCCATAAGCTGAGGAGACTCATGATCCCTGTTCAACCGAAACTCTCAATGGTGCCTCACGCCCACGAAAGAAGGCTGCCACAGAGAAGAAATGCCAGTGGGTGGGTCTCAACAGAGGACAAGCTGCCCCCAGTGCGCTTCACACCAGTTCCCCTTGGCACCTGCAGAGCAGGGAGGGGAGCTGGAACGTCCCATGGCCCCTTCAGAGAGGCTTAGAAAGGGGCTGAGGGCTGCCGGCCAATGTGCTATTCTCTCAGGATGGTCTGAGACAAAAAAAATCTGTAGCAAAGGCTGTGAGTAGAACAAAGCCAGGAGTAGATGGAGGGCATACCTGACTCTCAGAGAAAATTCAGCACCAGGAAAAAGCCAACGTGATGGTGAAGTCAGCAGAGACAGGCCTATGCTAAGATCAGATCACAGATCACGGACACTTAAGTAGCAGATGCGGTGAGGGCAGGGGCCCGTGCCTGAAGACCAGGTGGGATGAGATAGCTCAGCAACAGCAAGAAGAACCAGATACAGCTGGTAAGCCTGCCAATCTCTCTCCTCTAAAGCCTCAAGGCTGCATAATCACCAAGCCGCCTTGCCACCCAGGAGGAAGAAGAACTCTAAAAGCCTCTATCTCTCTGTGAAAGGAGAGTGAGTCAGCCTGGAACTGACCTTGTTACCTTGAATGGGGAAATTACAAGGAAATGGGGAAATGGAGATTCAAGAGCTACATGGAATTCAGTTATACAAAAATTAAGCTATCATATGTGACTCTAAGTTAAAAATCCTCCAATACATTATACAGTATATATCCAAGCTATGAAAAATTTATGGGTGCAGTGGTTCACGTCTGTAATCTCAGCACTTTGGGAAACCAAGTTGGGTGGATCACTTGAGGTCAGGAGCTCGAGACCAGCCTGGCCAACACGGTGAAACCCCCATCTCTACTAAAAATACAAAAAAAAATTAGCCAGGCATGGTGGGGCACGCCTGTAGTCCCAGCTAGTTGGGAGGCTGAGGCAGGAGGATCATTTGAACCCGGGAGTCGGAGGTTGCAGTGAGCAGAGATCATGTCACTGCACTTCAGCCTGGGCGACAGAGTGAGACCATGTCAAAAAACAAAACAAACAAACAAAGATTATCCCCAAATCCTATATAATCGGGGCTTTTAAGGTAAAAATGCTCATGAGAAACAGAATAAAATGACTAATTTTAAAAGTGAAAAACTGTGCATTATAATTGATAATTTAACAATGATCTCATATCTTGGAATGTTCCTAGATTTCAATTTCTGCTTATCCCTGAAGCCCAGTTACAACCTGCCCCATCTCTTCTCTCTCTGCAGTCAAAATTTTCTTTTTGAAAGCAAATCTAACTGAGCGGTTTCCCTGTTGAAAATGCTCTCATATTCCCAAATGTAAAATCTCCTAACGACCCATAAGAGGAGACTCCTGAGCTGGGCTCCCATCTACAGCACCCATTCATCCGTCCTCTACCAACTCTGGACACGTGGAACCACTTTTAGTTGTTGACAGTACTAAGCAAAAATAAGATAATAACAGTAACAATAAGAGCAAGATAAAATTAATTTTAAAGATTAATATCTATATATCATCATACCACAAAAAGCACTCTCTAACAAATACCTCATTTGACCATGACAACAATACCGTGAAGAAGTGATGGCAGATACTGATATTACTATTGTTAATTACTGTTATTACTATTGCTAACCCTATTTTATAGCATATAAATTAAGTCTCAACAGGTATAGGAATTTTTGCAAGATCACACACCTAAGTGAGAGCTATACTAGAGGTCTATGTCTCCATGTGCCCTTTTCACTCTATCTCACCATCTCCCAGTATCACTCTTTAGATAAATGAATTTCAAATCTGGAAAGTTGGGGAATCGAGAAAGTAAAGCAATTAAAACTGTGGTGCATGAACCACTTGATCTTATGCTTTGTTTTTCTGGCTTTGCTAACTGTGTCAGTGTAGGAGATAAAGTTGTTTGAAGACTTCGCCTTCTGGCTTTGCCTTAGGAGTAAAACATATTTTAATGAAAGTTAGCTTTTCAAAATATAGCAGTACTAGGAAATAAGAAAGACTGCTGAAGCATACAAATGTTTGAAAAAGAAGGATTAATGTTCAAATCATAATGCCTAATTATAATATTTACAAAATATTTATAAATGCAAATTTTCTCCCTGTGCCTCAACGTCCTCAGGGGTAAAATGGGATTAATAATGTACCCACTTTACAGGTTGTTATGGGGATTGAATGAGTGTCTGCCTTAAGGCACTTAAAATACTGCCTGGCATATAAGGAGCCTATTAATGTTAGTACTGCTATCATTTCTAGTGACATAATCATAAACTATAGATATCTCCATCTAGGTCTTTTGTGTTTTCTTTTCTAGAGGTCAAGAATATTTACAACAGATATTTATTTGACCTTTTAAGTAATTTGAACATTCTACACATGCTTTGAGAGTGTTTAGAGTATGTCTCATGTATTTCTATTCTAAAATACAAAATCTCTTAAGAAACTAACCTCTAAGAAATGATTATAAGCTTATACTTTTCTTTAAAAACTTTGAAGTTCAATATACTAAAAGAAACAGAGAGGTGGATCCCATATTAAAAGTGCTTTTCCTTAGCCAGAGAAGATATTTATTCCTAGATGCACCCTCCGCCAAAAGAGAAAAAAATGCTACTGTAGTTAAATATAAATTAAATTTAGATAACAATAGGCCCAGATCAGCAGCTGTCTGTCCTTGGTGTGCATCAAAATCATCTAGGTTTCAAAAAGCTTTTAACAAACACAGAAATCAAGTTCTAACCCCGGTGATTCTGATTCAACTGGTCAGGGGCACAAACCTAAGAAATGACTTTTTTATTTATTTTTATTTTATTTTATTTTTTTTTTGAGACAGGGTCTCTCTCTGTTGCCCAGGCTGGAGTGCAGTAGTGCAATCACCACTTACTGCAACCTTGACCTGGGGCTCAAGTGATCCTCCCACCTCAGCCTCCTGAGTAGCTGGAACCACAGGCGTACACCATCACACCTAGCTAATTTTTTTTCATTTTTTTTGTAGAGATGGTGTCTCAATATGCTGCCCCAGCTGGTCTCAAACTCTTAGACTCAAGCAATCATCTTACCTCAGCCTCCCAAAGTGCTAGGATTACAGGCATGAACCACAGGGCCTAGCCAAGAACTGACTTTTATTAAGATAGAGTCTCTCTCTGTCACCCAGGCTGGAGTACAGTGGCGCGATCTCAGCTCACTGTAACCTCTGCCTCCTGGGTTCAAGCAATTCTTGTGCCTCAGGCTCCCGAGTAGCTGGGACTACAGGCATGTGCCACCACGCACAGCTAATTTTCATATTATTTTTAGTAGAGACGGTGTTTTGCCATGTTGGCCAGGCTGGTCTCAAACTCCTGACCTCAGATGATCTGCCTGCCTCGGCCTCCAAAAGTGCTGGAATTACAGGCATGAGCCACCTTGCCCTGCCAGAACTGACATTTTTAAAGCCTGTTTAGGTTACAGGAATGTGTAGTCAGGGTTAGGAACCACAGATCTAGAGAATTTCAAGTTCCTATTTTTGCTAACAGTAGCTAAAATATTGTGAGTTTATAATATGTTTTTCTACTGAACACAGTTGCTATCATCAAATGTGAAAAGCCACATTTAAATAAATCGAATATCATTGAATAAATAAATAAAAATAAATAAATTCAAATCTGAGTAAGAGTGCCCTAAAAATATTTGAAGACTACATTTAAATACACATTTTGGCCTTTTATAATCATAATGGGACATTAATAAAGAAGCAATGCTAGAAGACAGAGTTGAACTACAAAAAATTGAAGCTCTAAGAAGTTACATGATTTGTCCAAAGAAATAAAGTCAGTGCCAGAGTCCAGTCTCAAACTTATTTTTCCTATCTGCCACCTTTCTCTATTGTAAGTCTAGTTGTTTGTCTGTGCACGGATGTGGTACACACATTCCTTTTCAAAAATAATTTCAGGCCAGGTGCGGCAGCTCACACCTGTAATCCCAGCACCTTGGGAGGCCGAGGCAGGTGGCTTACCTGAGGTCAGGAGTTTGAGACCAGCCTGGCCAACATAATGAAACCCCATCTCTACTAAAAATACAAAAAATTAGCCAGGCGTGGTGGCAGGGGCCTATAATACCAGCTACTCGGGAGGCTGAGGCAGGAGAATCACTTGAACCTGAGAGGCAGAGGTTGCCATGAGCCAAGATCACACCATTGCACTCCAGCCTGGGCAACAAGAGTGAAACTCTGTCTCAAAAACAACAAAATAATAATAATTTCAAAGACTTTTGGAGAACTATAATCCAACATTGCACATTATTAAGGTTATATATGTTGAATATTTTAAGATTTGTTTATAAAAGTCAAAGTAACTATGCCAAATAATCAGTGGTGTAAGGTAAAATTCATTCCTTGATCAGGATAAACAGCTAATTGACTTCCAAATTTTGATCAAAGTTAATATCAATTTTCTTAAGCTCATAGTTTATTCTATTTGCATAATTTTAAGGCTTAAATGTGTAACACAAATGTCATCATGTGTTACACTGTACCAACCTGCTATATTTCACATCATTGAATTTGGAACTACATTTCTAATAGTAATAATTAATAACTGCCACTTATTGAGTGCCTAATATATGCCATGCATTGTACTATTTTACATATATGGCCTTCAGATTAAATTTCATAGAGAGGTAAACGGAGGCTCAGCTACTGTTTTGTTTTTTGTTTTTTTTTTTTTTATCTTACAGGGTCTCACTTTGTCACCCAGGATGGAGTGCAGTGGTGTAATCATGGCTCAATGTAGCCTTGACCTCCCAGGCTCTCAAACTGTCCTCCCAACAGCCTCCCAATAACTGGGACTACAGGTATGTGCCACCATGCCTGGCTAATATTTACATTTTTAGTAGAGACAGGGTCTCACTATGTTACTCAGTCTGGTCTAGAACCCCTGGGCTCAAGCAATGTTCCCACCTCAGCCTCCCAAAATGTTGGGATTACAGTTGTGAGCCACCACACCCGGCCAGCTCAGAGAACTTAAAATGCTCGTGAACATAGCCATTTGGTGGCAAAGTAAATTTCCGATCCAGGTCAGTTTTGCTCCAAAGGCAATGCTTGACCCACAAACATATTTTACCTTATGACGATTAGAAATCTAAGCTTAATCTTATTGAATGCAAACCCAACTAAAATTAAAACTTTTAGGTAAAACTGATTTTAACTATAATTTAGGTTTAAAAAAATTGCCTGTGAAAACACTGATGCTGTTAACATGAACACAGGTGAACACAAGTCAAAACTGGATAATGCTGAGTAATGCTGTTAAAGAACTTACTTGTTAGTCTGGGTGTCAGAGAAAGATGACACAACATTTGAAAGTACTACAGCTGCAACTAAATACTATTCTCTGCTCAGTATCAAATAGCATCAGGGAATATAAAATTAGGGGAAAAAAGAATAGATAAAATTTTAATAAATGTAAATAATTATAACTGGAATACAAATGAGTTTATTATACATATTGATGGGTTAACCATCTTTAGATCTGAAAAAGAAATTATCTGCCTAAAGAAAAATTTTAGCAAGAGGGTAGAGAATGTGACAGGGTAACAGGTGTGCTGTGTCTAGAAAGAATTTCATTAATGCCAGAATTGAAACACAGGCTGTGGATCTTTTATCTTGCAGGATCACCAGTGGATGCTCAATGACTTTATGAGGTCTTCCTCAGAGACTTAACATCACAGAGAACATATGGATTTGAAAGGGAAATGGGGAAAGTAGTAAAGTGTTGCTATATTTTAATGTTATTCTAAAATTACATAGTTCATTTAAACAGCAATTTTATAATTGTTATAAAGTAACTAGAAGTCATGTATACTTCAGTAAGGAATTTGTCTTAATGAAGTAAAAGTGAAAAGATCTCAAAGCAAGGTAAAGCTTTTATGTTTTTTTCCACCATGAAGATTTAGTCCATATTTAGACAAGCACTAGCAAAAGTCCCAACCATTTTGGAGATAATGTCAAGAATGATTAAAATTCATACGAGGCCTTGCATAGCCTTACTATGAAATATTAAGTAGGTTGCAGTTGGGACTCAATGGTCCAGAACCTCTCAAGGGCTCAAGTTTTGCGTATCAAGAACCTAGCAGAGCAGCTACCCCTGGGAAAATGTTCATATCTGGCCACAAAGCACATACTTTCAGAAGGATGGGACAGTGGATGGCCTGGCTGCAGTCAGGAAGTAACAAGAAAGGATTTCTCTCCCATCTGAAGGTTGCACCAGAAGGATGTGGGCTGATGTGGTGATTTTAGAATGATGACCGAAGAATCAAAAGTAGAAGAGGAGTAGCTGCATCCTCCTCATCACAGGGGCTAAACACTGGGAGGGATGAGCCTCTGTTTGGTGTTTCCCTCCACAGAGCATTGAGGTAGCCATGCTCCTTAAAGACGACAAGGATAAAAACCATAAAATTAAATCAGTAGGAAGAAAAATGCTTTGACATGGAGATTTCCTTCCTTCTCTCACATGGGAAAGTACCTTGAGAAAGAGCTGACAGATGAGGAGATGCCATTAGAAAATATGACTGAGGCAAATTCTTCCCCTATAAGGAGGAAAAGGAATTCGAAGCCTCTTAAGAAAATTCCACCATGTTTCCTGAGACAGAGGAGTGAGAAGAGCAGACTATGACATACCTCCAGTGGGACATAGCGAGAAATTCCAGTTCAAACCAGACAGCAATCTTCTTCCTAATGGATGGGCAGAGGAAATACAGCTTAGATAGTAAAAATCAAGGGCCTGTGATGGCTCAGGGCAATCCTGGCAATAAGGAAAAAGAAACTCATGGCATCTCAGGGGAAGTAGCACCCACACTTGCTGTGAGGAGACACAAGGGCAGAAGTGGTGTCAGGGTGAGCACAGGTGAAATATGGGGTCCAGAGATGATAGTAGAGATGGTGACAGGGTAGTGACAGCTGGAGACTCTGGCTCTTAAAGTTGTCCCATTGCACAGCCTGGAAGGGACAGGTAGGAATTCCATCACCAATTCCACCTTGGTCCCAGCCACCATCATCTCTTACCTGGATGACTACAGCAGCCTCCTAATTGGTCTCCCTGCTTCCCCTTTGTCCCTTCAGTGTTGATTCAACATAACTTCCAGAGAGATCCTTTTTAAAAAAATGTTTTATTTAGAAATAATTTTAGACTCACAAGAAATTGCAAAAACAATACAGAGAAATTCTGTGTATCCTTCTCCCAGGTCTCACCAATGAGAGCAAGTTACATAACCATAGTACATCACACAGCTGGCATTGGTACAATACTTTATCTAAATGAGAGACCTTTTCAGGAGTCTACCACTCTTTTCATGTACTCACTTATATATATATATATATATATATATATATATATACACATATATACACATTTTTGCTATGAAATGTTATCACATATATGGATTTCTGCAATCATTATTACAATCAGGATACAAAACTGGAATGGATGTGGTAGCTCACACGTGCAATCCCTGCATTTTGGGAGGCCAAGACAGGAGGATTGCTTGAGCCTACAACTTTGAGGCAAGCCTAGGCAACATAATGAGACCCCATCTCTACAAAAATTTCATTTTATTTTAAATAAGCCAGGTATGGTGGTGCACACCTGTGGTCTGAGCTACTTGGGAGGCTGAGTCGGGAGGATTGCTTGAGCCTAGGAGGTCAAGGCTACAGTGAGCCAAATAGCACCAATGCAGTCCAGCCTAGGTGATAGAGCAAGACGCTGCCTCATAAACAAAACAAAACAAAGACAAAAACAAAAAACAAAATGGATGCAGAACTGTTCCATCACCACAAAGAAACATCCTATGCCACTCATTTACAGGTATACCCTTCCCCAACCCTAAACCCCAACAACCACTGATCTGTTCTCCATCACTATGATTTTTCCATTTTGAACATGTTATATAAGTGGAACCATACAGTATAAAACCTTTTGGAATCAGCTTTTTTTTTCAGTTAGCATAATGTCCTTGAGATCCATGCAAGCTGTTAAATGTACTCGATATCTCTTTGTTTTTATTATTTTTTGAGAAAGAGTCTTGCTCTGTTGCCCAGGCTGAGTACAGTGGTGCGATCATGGCTCACACAGCCTCCCAGGCTCAAGAGATCCTCCCACCTCAGACTCCTAAGTAGCTGGAACTACAGGTATACACCACCACACCTGACTAATTTTTTTTCCTGCTAGAGATGGGGTCTCACCATGTTGCTCAAGCTAATCTAGAACTCCTATGCTCAAGCAATCCTCCTGCCTTGGCCTCCCAAAGTGCTGGGAATACAGGTGTGAGCCACTGCACATGGCTGTTTTTATTCTTGAGTAGTTTTCCATCATACTGATATACCAAAGTTTGTTTTTCCATTTACCCATTGAGCACTGAAAGACATTTGGGGTTATTTCTGATTTGGGACTATTACAAATAAAGCTTTTATGAACACGAATACATAAGATTTTGTGCAAACATACATTCTTATTTCTCTAGGATAAATACCCAGCAATGTGATGGCAGAGTCAAAGGGTTAATGCATGTTGAACCTCATTGGAAATTGCCAAATATTTTCAAGATCATTTTAAATCAAAGGTCATGTTAAATCATCTCTTATTCAAAACCCTCCAATGGTTTCAGCATCTTATTCAAATCAAAAGCCAAAGTCTGTCATTCAGTCATCCCAAAGACCCTATACAACCCAGCCCCTGATCCCGCTCTAGCTTCATCTCTATTCCTCTTCTCCCTGATCATCCAGCTCCAGCCACACTGGTCTCCTTTCTACTCCTCTCACCAGCCAGGCCACTCCCACCTCAGGGCCTGTGTACTTGCTGCTCCTTCTGCCTGGAATGCTCATCCCTCAAAAGTCCACATGTCTTGCTTCCTCATCCATAAGGTCCAGCCTTTCAACTAAAGTACCTCCCTTTCCTGTTTTATTTTATCCAGAAAGGACACATTTAAAAGTCTTTCTCCAATATCTTCTGTAAGTACCCATTGGGGTTCATGGAGGAAAGCCCTAGAGAGTACACGCACTCCCACAATTCTGTCTCTCCTCAGGTTCTTCAGTTTCCTATCAGTTCACTCTCAGCCTCCATCAATTTACCCACCAGCGTCTACCCCCTACCAAGCCAGCATGTGTGTCTTGTCTCTTTCTGGAGGCCCCATTCTCTTCTTAGATTCTGAGTCAGTTGGTTGTCCTACAACCAAGGTCCTCTATGAGTTCCAGACAATTCATAACTTATAGTTTGATACACTTTTTAATTTTTGCATTATAAGAATAGAAACAATGCTCCTTCTAGCTGCCTATGCCCCAGGAGGAAAGCCAGGGTCTTCTGTATCCCAGTGTGTGCTGAATGATGTTCTATGATCACTGGCCCTGACACATTTCCCTGACTTTGCCTTCCAAGGTCCTCATATGCCCAGGACTGCCAAGGCTCCTGAGCTAATCATGAAAATGGCAAGAATTAGATCAGAAGACACAAACTGCCTCCCATACACAGACTTGGGAATTAAATTGTGCTGTCAATCAGACCCTGCAAAGGACAAGCAGTAGAGGTCCCTCAGGCCTTCCAATGGCAACTTTTCCAGTTACTGTGTTGAAACATTTTTTTTCCATAATCTTTGTGGACATGCTGACCAATAACTTTGACTCCTTGTAGGACTAGAACCCTAGACAAAGACCCATCTAAGCCCCTCTCTCAGGGTCTTGCTGCCATCCTCCAGTCAGTGGTTGCCATGCTGCTGTGAAGAAGCAGGTGCCTCTGCTGTGGATTAGCTATGCCTGACTTTGCACTCTGTGCTCCACCTGGAACCCCCAATGTGCCAGATTGTCAGCCTCTGGTACCATGTGCCAGATTGTCAGCCTCTGTTACCATGAACTGCCTTCACTACACCCATTCTTGGGATAGGTCTGTGGATTGTTCAGATGCCCTTTGATATGGTTTGGCTGTGTCCCCACCCAAATCTCATCTTGAATTGTAGCTCCTATAATCCCCACATGTCATGGGAAGGACCTGGTGGGAGGTAATTGGATCAAGGGGGTGGGTTTTTCCCATGCTGTTCTCATGATAGTGAATAAGTCTCACAATATCTGATGGTTTCATAAAGGGCGGTTCCCCTACACACGCTCTCTTGCCTGCTGCCATGTAAGATATGCCTTTGCTCCTCCTTTGCCTTCCACCATGATTGTGAGGCCTCCCAGCCACATGAAACTGTCAGTCCATTAAACCTCTTTTTCTTTATAAATTACCCAGCCTCAGGTATCTCTTGTAGCAGTGTGAGAACAGACTAATGCACCCTTATAGCAGTCAACTGTCACAGCCTCACTTGGTCTGGATCCATTCTCTCCCCTTGTTTCCACCTGAGCCCTGTACTGAGGTATGGGTAATGTTCTCTACTGGGCACCATTAACAAGCAGAAATGAGATTTGATTAGCAATCATTGCCTTATTCAAGAATTTCTCCCCAAAGGTAAAGCTGGCCGCAGACCCACCACTACCTCCTGCAGTTAATGTAACCAGTGGTACTTGTTTACTTTCATATTAATGTTCATTTACCAGAAGATGAGGAAGTTATATACACTCCATAGTACACTGTGTTTCTTATCATATTTTTAAAAGCAACACTAATACATTTTTGTTACTAGTTTAGCCTAAATAATAAATGTGTTTAAAACTCAAAATGACTATGGCCACTTCTTATATCAGAGGGGAAAGTAAAAATTCCTGTCATTGAGAAAAAAGTCACTGCCAGTTCTGCTATACTGGTAAAGAATCAATGGTCATTTTGTTTAGCAAGATATTAACAAATTTTTAGACAAAGGCAGGCATGAAGTCAAATAAGGAGTTGCCAGCCAGACAACTGTGCATAAAATACGAGAAAAACTGTATTTAAAGTATAGCTAGAACTGGAGCAGGGTGAAGCTGCAAGAGACTGGAGCTTGCTACAAGGGTGACCTAAGAGAATTCTGTGATGGGATGACTGGAGGACATTTAGAAACAGAAAATTCTAAATTCAGTTTGAGGTTGTGTTGCGGTGATGGAACTGCTAACTGATCCCTGTTGCCCCAAACATTCAATGAAGTCTGTTATACCTAAAAATGCCTTGTGTGTGTGCAATCCACAGGGAAGTCTAGGAGGAGAAGAAAGCCAGGTATGGGTCACTATGGAGCATAGGGAAGCAGATGGCAAGGGAAATCAACACTTCAATGGGAACTGAAAGTCAAAGTCAGAGTGACTGTGAGAATATTACCTCTGAGGAATTTGAAAAAAAAAAAAAAACTTTGGTGGGCCTGAATGCCCCACTGGATGTAGAAAAGAGGGTTTTTGTCAGTGTTTTGTGAATCCAGTCAAGAAGGGCTTCTAAGGTGTCATCTGTGATACGCTTTTGCATGTGAATTGCTACCCCTTCCAGAGACGTGGTTGTGGTATAAGTTAATGTCATGGTGACATAAAGAAAGATGTGAAGGGGTTAAAATACTGCTGCAAAGAACAGCTCTGGCAGACTGAAGAATAAGTCAGGAAGCTGTTTTTAGAATCAAGAGAGTTCTAAGTTAACCAGCCATAATAAATTCTGTATTCGAAGTTAAGTGTCACGAAACAAGAATTAAGAAGATAGCTTGGCAGTTTTCTGGTTCCAAGATTTCAAAAACATTCTCATGATAAAGGAACAAATAATTAGAATGTGTCAAGGCATTTTCCAGACACTCTTCCGAAGACCTGTTCCAAAGGCAACACGAAGCTGCTCTGAGAGGCAGTGTCACACAGTGGTTACACGTGCAGGCTAGGGAGCCGGTTTGCCTGAGTCCAAGTGCTAGCTCAGCTGTTTGCCAGCTGCGTGCTCCTGGGCATGTTGCTTATATTTGCTGTGATTCCATTTTCTTATCTATAAAATGTGAGCAATAATAAACAGTTAGAAAGTCACAGTGTTGTTGGGAAGATGGCATGAATCAATGCATGGGAAGCACTTAGATGGGCACCCAGCACCCAGGAGGCACTCGGTATGTGTCAATGCTCTTTTCATGAAAGAGCTATAAGCGCTCACTGAAAGTGCCCTAAAGCCCTGCCCCAAGAGCTAAGAATCACACTCCCCTACTTAGGGAGAAAGCTTAAGGTCACAGTTTTGGAGTCTTCCATGGAGGTGAGAATCAAGACAGAGCAACGTTCAGAGTTTCTGCCTCCTTATTAGCCTCTGAAAATACAGAAAACTCCACTAGTTTAACAACTGCACATGCTATAATATCATTTAGGTCAGAAAAATACAATGTTCCCTTAATTAAGACCCAGAGGTTACAGCTGAGGAAGGCAATCAGCCGCTTCAGAACATATGCTTCAAAGACCAACCTACAAATGCATGGGAGGCAGTCATGATGGTGGCGGATGAGCTAAACAGACAAGGGTTTTCTCTAAATAGAGATTTTCACAAACAGTTGATGAAATGACAGTACACCAGGTAACAGATCCAATTATGGCAAAACAGGGGAAATTAATGATATGCCTCAGGCATACCGTGTTTAGACCAGTGATTTCTTTTTGTGAATTCTAATACGTATTTTTTTACTGTGATTTTGAAATACCTTTCTAATGTTTCCTTGTTCAAGATGTAAGTGTGAATCCAAACACTCACATACACACCAGTTATGGCTTTGTAAAACCAAGTAATAATAATCCGCCACAAATTGCTAGGATCCATTTTTCAATAAAAAATAAAAGCCAAATCCTTGCAAAACAAAGAAAAATAATCAGTACTGACAGGAATACATTGCCTAACCTGTGTACTGTAAAATCTCAAGCAACAGTACAGTAGTTAAGGGGGAAAATAATGTTTATTTATCACCTTTATCACCTAAATGTGTGTCCAAATACTATGTTCCACATTCCCCAAAAACTCTACAAAGTGGAGGAATTTTTAAGATCCTTTTATTTATGTTAGCCGAGGCAAGAACTGAGATTCAAAAGCAGTTCTGTCTGAGTTCAAGCCTGTGTTGTGCCCACTGCACTAATATCCTGAGACACAGAGTCCTTAGCCTTCCTCAGGAACTGGTTATAGCTTATGGCATTTTTTTCTTTAATGATGCTCACTCCTAAGAAATGTTTCCTAATATTTAATCTAAATCCCTCTCTTCTCTTCCAGTTTAAACAATTCCTTTTATTTGTGTCCTCGATGGGGAGAGAGAACATTGGTCAGTGTCCTCCTTAATAACAGCTCTTTAACAGTTATTAAATTGCTTCTACTCCAGGCTAAATGCATCCAACTCCTTTAACCTTTTGTTAAAGGGCCAATTTTCTAACCTATTGATAATTGCATTTGCTCTTCTCTGGACCTTTTCCAAGCTCTGGATGTTGCCCTCAAAATGCATATATATACACTCCTCTTATCATGAAGAGCCTATGCCAAGTAAAGCTAAAATAATCCTTCCCAGTTCTTTCATAAGAGAAAGAGATTCTTAATTTTAATAAAAGCTTTATTTTGTTAGGATATTCGTTAGCAATTTACAATCCCTTATCGTTACAGATTTCTTTTTATGACACTCTTTCCTAGTCCAGCTTGTGCCCAATGTAGTGTGTTTATTAGCAACAATTACAATAACTACCTTGAAATTACTCTCTAAAAACATGCCAAGTGCTTTGATGCCTAGAGGGATAGCAGCCTGTGCTGACAGGGATTGAGTTGTTGAACAGGAAAGTTTATGTAAGGCCTCAACACCAAGGATCCTGGCAGTAGCAAGAAGAAACAGAGCCTTATGACAGAGCATGCATGTGACAGCATCAGTATCTTCTTACAGCAGGGGCATGTAGCATAGAAAGGGATCAGGTTGTCTTGTTTTTCTGGTGTTGTATCCCTAGCACTTCTCTTTGCATTTCTGCCTGAGTAACTCACTCTAATTTCTCAATTTATGTCCATATTGCTTCTTGGATCACTCTTTTAATTCACCCCAGACTGAACTTGATCTCTATCTTCTTTGACATTAGCAGTCCCATAGAAAGCTGCAGGAAGGCAAGTAAGAGTACCCAGGTCCAATAAAGGCTTAAAGGGAGCTCTCTCATTCACTAGTCAATGAAACACTCATTCAGTGAAATGCTGCTGTCAGGACAGAACGTACTTCCTGTAGACATCACTGGAAAGAAACTGTGTTCCTGTCCCATGTGAAAAAAAAATTTTTTTTTTGAGTCAGGGTCCTGCTCTGTCACCCAGGCAGGAATGCAGTGGCACGATCATAGCTCAGTACATTCTCAAACTCCTGAACTCAAGTGATCCCCCAACCTCAGCCTCCTGAGTAGCTAGGATTACAAATTCACGCCACCATACCTGGCTATTTTTTTTTAATTTTTTATAGAGATGAGGTCTTGCTATATTGTCCAGGCTGGTTGAAAACTCCTGGCCTAATGCAATCCTCCCACCTTGGCCTCCCAAAGCACTGGGATTACAAGCATGAGCCACTGCATCCAACCCATGTGAGATTCTAACCTCATACAACTCATCTTTTGCTATGGGGTAGATACTAGACTTCAATTGCTCATGCATGCAGAAGAACTACTCTGTCCTATACTTCTCTATCCCACAACTACTGCAATGAGTGCTGCTGTGAAATGTCTCTGGGCCTCTTTGAAAATCTCCATATTCATAGGAGAACAAAGAAAGGAACAGCAGAAATAGCTGTGAATACATTCTCCATTCTTGGGCAGGACCAGTCTATATATGTGATTTTCAGGCAGGCACTTCCTGCCTGAAAATGTCCTCTTGAATGCTAGCAGAAATAGCCGTGAATACATTCTCCATTCTTGGGCAGGATAGCATATGTGATTTTTAGGCAGGCACTTCCTGCCTGAAAATGTCCTCTTGAATGTTAGAAATAAGTGGAAAAGGAAGAAATTAGAGTTGGGAGAAGTAAAGAGATTGGTGAAGCAGGAATAGATGTTTTTGTATTACAGTCATGGGAAAGGTAAAGAAAATAGTATCACGTATGATTAGGCTTGTCTGTATATAATAGAAACTCCCAATATGTGGCTTAAACAAGACAGGTTTGTTTCCTCTTCAGATAAATGAAGCAGAGATGTAAGCATTTGTTATGAATGTCTGTACCCCTCCAAAATGCAAAAGTTGAAATCCTAACCCCCACCCTTATAAAAGAGACCCCAGAGAGCTCACTCTCTCCTTCTACTATGTTAGGACAGAGGGCAAACACTGCCATCACATCTATGAAGCAGGAAACAGCCCTCACTGGACACCAAATCTGCCAGCATCTTGATCTTGGACTTAAGTATCTTTTGCTTAAGCCACCCAGTCTTAGCCTGAACTGACTAAAACAGACACATACACTGCTATAGCAGGTCCAAAGTCATCAGGAACTCTGGAGCCTATCTTTCTACATAGTTTCTATCTGCAAGGCCTAAGGTGGCTATAGTACTTCAGATATTACATTTCAGGCAAAAAGAGGAGGAAGAAGGGAAGGGCCAAAAAGATTTCGCTCTCAACTGAGTCAGCCTGCTTCACATAGCCTTCCCGAAAGCACACCCAAGGACTTCTACCTAATCTCATTGACCACCCATGGGAAGCTAGGAAATAAGAGTGTGTATCTGGGCACATTGCCAACTGGAAAAACATCAGGTTTCTAGGAGTAAATGGAGAATGGATATTGGGTAGGCAACTAGCAGTTTCTAAGCTAAAAGCTAAGACAAAATGCTTTCGGTCTTGGCTCTTAAATCCTGCATGTTTTTTGAAAGTAGGAAGGGAATGCACTTTTTTGAAAGTAGGAAGGGAATGCACTGCTATTTCCCTAATTTGACATTTCTCCCATGGGAGTAGAGATACATGAATGAAAATGAACCAGAATATTTAAATCAGCTGCATGGAAATTTATCACTCACATCTTCTAAATTATTTTTAAGTTTAAAATGAAAGGAAATCTTGATTACGTGGGTTAAAAGAACAACTTTATTATATCAGAGGGAGCTATTCAAACTGAAATGTAGAGCTTTGTTTTGAAAACAAAAACCATCCATTAGAGGGGGAGTTAGTTCATCAAAAGAAAGAATGAAACCAGTAAACATCTGCAATTTCACATGATGAGGGGAACAAAATATAAAGCTCAGTTATTTTAAGCAATAGACAAAAGAAAAAGTGAAAGCAGAAGTAGGCCTAAGACTTGTCACTCTTGCTGCCACAGGGCATACCACTCAATCACTCCGTGTGGACACATCTGGTGGAAAGGGAGGCCCTCCATATTTCACTCAGTTCTGCTTATGCTTTCTGAGACCCTCCAAATAGAAAAATCACATTATATGTTTTGACAAGAGGCTTTCTTGTTTGCAAAGGTATCAAATAGTCTTACAAGGGAAGATGGCACACATTAAGAGATCATTTTTATGATGAAGAATAAAAACCCTTCAATTCAAGGCTATGTCAGGAAAGCTGGGATGTACAGTAGCCTTAATAAACCTGGATTGACCTTTACAATCAGGAACTATAAGACTCTACCTGAGACTTACTGTTCTGCAAATGACACCTAAACCACAGGTCCAAGTCTTATATCCGGTCTGAGGGAAACCTGGCATCAGGCAAGAGACACGGAGCAACAGGAAGGGCAAAGACCTGCTCTTATTTCCTTGTTACCTTCTCACTGCCATAATGAACTAAAGTTCCATTGAGTGTTCCACAATTGTATTGTAATGTTTGGGAAGCAACGGCATACATAAAGTCTTCTCAAAATTAGAATGCATTCAGCAACAAAAAACTTTAAGTATTTCTTGCTGAGCTGATCCTTCAGATCATGTGCATATGGGCAGAAAACATGAGCTTTGCAGTCAGAAATACTTGGTGGAGAATTAAGACCCATGATTCACTGGGCAAGGGTAACACTGGGAAAGCAATTAATATTTTTATTGGCAAACATTATGTGCAAACATGCAAAACTGGGGAACTAGTTCTTTACAATGGTGTTGCAATGATTCAATGAGATGATACACAGCAAGCACCTGGCACTTAGTAGGTATTCAACAAGTGTTAGAATCTCTCCTTCTCTCCCACCTCCCCAGACTTATTTCCCACTCTCAACAATTCACTGTTTTGGATTTAGGTTCACATATTTAGCAAAATTTGATCATATTAATATATTATGAGGTTAAATGAGAATGCCAATCATATCACCAACATGGATTAAAAACTTTTGTTCCTTTACAATGTGACATTAGTCATAGACCTCCAAGAAATAGCTGGCCTGAGGGATGGTTTCAGGCAAAGATTCTGGGATGGTGCAGAAGTATGTGAACACCACCAGCTTCAAATCTCAGATCAGCTGAGCAGTCTCCCAGATGTCATTCAGCAGTCTTCCTCCTATACTCAGTCCTTTGCTCCAGGACTAGGAGACAACTCGTGAAAACTGCCAGTTTCATTCATCAGCTCAAAGTTGAGGTTACCAAGTAGGCCACTTCGGAATATTGCAAAAGAGATACAGGGAGAGATGAAAGTGAACTGGAATTTTTCATACCAATGACTTAATATGGGAAATAGTGACAATCTTCTGGGAAAATTCACTTAGACATCATTTAATATATTTGGATATAGACACAGAAATACTGATGTTGTTTTAAGAGCTTATATTTCGAATGAAATATAAAGACCCTTAAATGCATATTGTTGTTAGCGCCTTTGAATTATTGAACAGTAAAGATACATGTTCTGCGTGAAATGTTCATTTCTTCAATGCTTGGAAGTGAGGTACTAGGGAAAGTTTCACATATATGTGACAAATTACTTGCTAAATTCTGTTTTTCAGACCATGGAGTTCTGATTTGTTTACTTTTAAATACATTATTTATACAAATAAAGTTTTTTTAGAGTAAATGCAAGAGAAGGGTATAGAATTAAATAACTAGTCAAATTCTGAAATAAGACAAAACTACCCATTAAAATACTTTCTTGTTAATTCACATTTAATGACTGGGAAATCCTTGGCTTATTACTATGCTATGTAAATCAACATGCAAAAAAGCATTAAAAAAATTTAGAGCACTACACCGCAATCCATAGTTATTTATTTTGACAATTCTAGTTGTTTTAATTATTCATTATAGTACTTTACGGCAGAGTGTAAACGTGCTGCAGTATTTTTTTTTTTGTAAGTTTAAAAGTCTGTGTATGGCAATACTTCAAGAGCGCTTTTTTCCTCCCATTAAATGTTTTGTATAATCAGGAAAGAGACTGCCTTTTAAGTAAACTTTCAAGGTAATTAACCAACACAGTAGAATAAATTACGTCCTACTCCTCACCTACTTTTACAATTTGAAGATTTTGAAGAAAGATAAATTATTTTTTAAAGAAAATCTCCAAAAAAAATATTGTGAGCTTTGCCTAATAAAATTCTTGAGGTTAAGTTTTTAGTATTTCAAGGCTTCTGTTTGAAGGGGAGGTAGGAAAGAAAACCACAGATACCAAGTAATCAAAGAAAGATTTTAGGAAACACTACATTTTCTCTTTAAAGTCCATTTGTTGAATGTAAAACAACATAGACACAGAGGGGCTTAAATCTACAGATATTGTTCTTTCCCAAAATGATATGAAGGGAAAGAATATTAACAATAGACAATAAAGATTTAGAGATCAAGGATAATTAGATATCACCAAAGGCATCTGCACTTGCCACACTTAAGAATAGGGTTTATGGATTGCTGCCTTCTGATGGAGGATGAGGAAGAGAGGTGGAAGTTAAACTCTTCTCTACTTTTACTCAGCCAAGCAAAGGTTTTCAACAGAAAGTCCCTAGACACAGCAGTGCAGTGTTTCTGCACCTGTTGACACTTTAGGATACTGGATATTTCTTCAGCAATAAGGCACTGACTCTTTAAGAGAGTAACTTTATGTCTGCTATAAGAAAGCAACTTTATGTCTGCCTTTTAGGAAGTATGGTATTTAATAGCAGGTTCATACCCTTTATATAACAAATACTGTAATGTGCCACTAGAAACGAACAGCAGGAAGGGGAAACATTTTTCTCCCTGCTATATAGGCTAGAGGGCACTGTAGTATAATCTTAGTAGAGACGTTTTCAACCTTTCTATAACCCAGACTTTTGCACATCAGTTATTGAACAAATATTTCAAACCCCTGCATGGTGGTGCTGCCCTGCCCACTGGCCAAGAACTGCATGGAAAAATGGAAGTAATGGAAGTATTAATTAGTCAAAATGATAAGAAGCAAGGATTACAGATGGAAAATCAATTGATCTGAAAGTTGGCTGATGGTGTTTTCAATTATGAATTAAAAAAATAAAGGTTAGAAATGTGTATGAAATTCTGGGAATTTATATTCTGAGACTGTGTCTAAAAGACATATCTAATTGGGGAGTTCATCATATATTAGTTCTTTGCTTATGAAAGCCCCATTCCTCTAAATAGGAAGCTTGTTAAAATGTTAAGATTGGGCTGGGTGCAGTGGCTCACGCCTGCAATCCCAGCACTTTGGGAGGCCAAGGTAGGCGGATCAAGAGGTCAAGAGAACAAGACCATCCTGGCCAACATGGTGAAACCTCATCTTCTATTAAAAATACAAAAATTAGCTGGGCATGGTGGCAGGTGCCTGTAGCCCCAGCTACTCGGGGGGCTGAGGCAGGAGAATCGCTTGAACCCAGGAGGCAGAGGTTGCAGTGAGCCAAGATTGCGCCACTGCACTCCAGCCTGGCCACAGAATGAGACTCCGTCTCAAAAAAAAAAAAAAAAAAAAAGTAAGCTTGGTTTTTGTTTGTCTTTTTATTGGTAAAGCAAAAGAGAGTTTAAAAGATTGGCTACTTCTATGGTGCGGCGGTGTCCCCAACAAAGGAGATTTCACCATCCCAAGTCCTTAGATACAAGAAATATTGCCGAGTCTCTATGCATGTTGACTCTGTAAAAGCATTTGTGATACCTCACAAAGTAGATAGCATTTGGGTATTCAGTAAACATTTTCAAAATTGTAATATATAAACAAATGGAGGCTGTTTGTGTTTCCTTTTTACTTTAAATTCTAGTTCAAATTGCCCCATCCAGTTACCCATTACTATAAGTTGAAGGAACATGAATGTGGCAAGTTGCCTGGTTCTTGTTTTATAAAAATGTTCACTGTAGGAAATCTCTGCTCCAAGCTCCTCACTTTCCATATGTGGATGTTTGTGTTTGTGAGGTGTGAGTGCCTAGTGCCTAGATAGAGATGATAGATGCCATGGAATTACATAGGTCAGTAGTTGGGCAGGGCAGAAAGCCCCAGGGGAGGATACTGAGAAACAGACAAGAGGGACTTTTCTTTGCTAAGATAATCTTAACTCTGTTAACTCTGTTGTTAGGAATACATGGTTTATGAGAGCAAATGACAATTCAGGTATGATTGAAATGAAATATTCTGTGTTTTCAATAGGAAATAATTGCAAATCAAAGGTTTTATGAGCAAGGGGAAAATAACTACACATCGACCCAAAATTTATATAAAGGATTCAACCTTTAAAAAACCTTTCTTGAATTTTCAGCTGATTAGAAGGTCTTATTATAGCTCATATTAATTACATGTGTTATTATATAGTCATTTTAAAGTGACAGACTAAGTTTAGAATGCTCTTGGCAATGCTCAGTGAGGATTTTACAAGAGTTTCTCAGGTTTTTAAATGATTTTTTCAACTTTCGCAAGTTACCTTAATAAAAGCCATAGTGTTTTCGATTTCTACTACAATGTAATAGGATAAATATATCCTTTTATATCTTTAAGACATTTTAAAGGAACATTTTCTGCACAAAATTTGAGAAGAGATGCTATTAGTAAAAAGGTGGTCAGTTCTCGATGTGTAAAACAAAAAAAAGGATGTTATTAAATCATAAGAAAAAAGGATGCTCAATTGAAAATCTGACTGGACTATCTAGGCACGCAAATATTAATAAAAATTTTAATTTCAAAGGCAAAACTTGTATCATTTAAAATCAAGGTAGGGCTGGTGCAATGGCTCATACCTGTAATCCCTGCGCTTTGGGAGGCTGAGGTGGGAGGATCACATGAGGCTAGGCTTGAGGCCAGGAATTCAAGACCAGCCTGGGCAACATAGCAAGACCTCATCTCTACAAAAACAAAGAAACAAACAAAAAAATTAGCTGGGCATGGTGGTGCACACTTGTAGTCCCAGCTACTTGGGAGGCTGAGGTGGGAGAATCACCTGAGCCCAGGAAGTCGAAGCTGCAGAGTTGTGAGTGCACCACCGAACTCAGCCTGGGCAACCAAGTGAGACCCTGTCTCAAAAAAATAAAATAAAATAAGGTAGAAAAGAGCCCAGATTTCCCACTTTCTCTTATTATTTTATATATCTTCCTTATTACCCTCAGTACTGATGAAAGCAAGTTACCAATACATAGGATGTATGTAGTACAGCATCATTGCCACTGAAAGGCAGGATACTGGCCTCTCAAGCATACGCACTCTGGGGCTAGGTCATCCCTAAAGAAGCCAAGCTGTTGCTAGGTAAGACCAGAACGGGAAGGCACAAACACAGACTGCAAATAACCAAAATGCGAGCAAGCAAGGGTAAATTACTTTGGTGTTTATTGAGCACCTACTAGACTGGACACCGTCAGGGGCTAGAAACCTACATTCTTAAGATATACTTTGTCTATAGAAAGCTCCTAGTTGGCTTTTCTTTTTAACTTTTTATTTTAAAGTAATTTTAAACCTTGAGAATAAAATTGAAAATTGTAGAAAAGGTTCCCGTAGACCTTTCCCCCAGCTTGCCTTAATGTCAATGTCTCACATAACCTTCATACCAATGACCACAACTAAGGAATTGACCTTGGTACAATACTATTAACTAAAGTACAAACTTTGTTTCACCAGTTTTTCTACTATGGTCCTTCTGTTCCAGGATTCACTCCAGGATCCCACATTGCACTCTGTCATCATGTCTCTTTAATCACCTCCATTCTGGGACAGTTCCTCAGTCTTTTCTTGTCTTTCAAAACCTTGTCATTTTTTGTTAGTTGACTTTTAAACAATCATGATGGAATGTGTAAGTTCTATGAGAGAAGTACATTTTTGCTAGTGGGGAGGAGAACTTTAAAGAAAGATGACATTTGAACTGGGTTGGGGAAAATAAAGTAAGATTTTGCCAATTTAGTACTTCTATCTCATCTGTTCAACTCAACATTACTTACAGTAACAGAACATTAGGCATTGGAAATATAGCATTGAACAAGACATAAATGGCCTCTGCTCATATGTATTTTATGAATATTAAACAAGCCACAACAGGTACATAAAGCATAACAAGGAAGAGACAAGAAGGACTGGGTTGCATTCAGCAAATGAATCTTACCTTAGCTAAAGGGCCAGGAAAGGTTCCCAGGAGGAAACAGAGGCAAGTTGAGATCTGTGTGGTGACCAGGGGTTAGTCAGGTAAAAGGAGGAGCAAGAGTGTTCCAGGAAGTGGGGGGCCAGCATTCCAAAGACATGGGGACAGCAGCACTTGTCATATTCCAGTAATTTCAAATGCTGTACCAATGAGATGACGATAGAAGGGGGTAGCGTGAAGAAAGACTAGATGAGGTTGGAAATATGTTGAGAAACTTCAAATAACAACAAAGAAAGGGGAGAAAACAGGTAGAAAAGTAAAACAGAAAGAGATTCCTACATCAATTGCACAACAACAAGTTCCATTCATTTTTCTGAATTATTTGAGGGGAGGGTGGCTGGAACAAGGAGAAAGGGTCATGCCAACCTAAGAAGAAAACATGCAAAGTGACAAGAACAGTGTTGGACTGCCCTTCAAGATGACAGAGATTACGGCATTAGCAAAATTGGGTTACCCAATAATAAAGGTATTATTTTTCCAAAGAAGTATCAGCATCATGGAAATTTTAAGAACTTTGTTAAACTTCCTTAAACTTATTTTAATGACTCCATATTGTTTTTATTTTGAATTACATCAAATGGAAGATATGATTTCCATTTTTATGGCTTCTAAATGTCCTAGTCTTGGCCGAAAATACAGATGCTAATGACATTCCATCTCAAAACCAACAAGATGAGATGAATAAGGGAGTGCAGAACACAGCTTTTTTGGCAGGAGGGCAGAAGACCAGGCAGGGTGTGGGTGGCAGGCTGAAAGTCAATGACGATCTGATGCAGGCCTAGCCAGAGAACAGCAAAAAGTCCAGGAAAGTCTCTGTCACAGAAATCAGGGAAGGAGAGGATTTCAAGAAGGAGGCACCCTTTCTACAGAGAGGTAAAAAAGGATAAGTGCTGAAAATGATTCATGTAAGATCTGGCCCTTAACAGGTTAGCTGTCATGGGTGACCTTTGTAAGAACGGTTTCAGAATGGTAATGGGGTAGACACTGTATTAAAATAAATTGAGGAACAAATATGATCTGAAGAAACAGTGTTGCATATTAAACACCCTCTTGCACAGAGTTTGTTCATGAGGAGTGAGATTGGAGTGTATGGTATATAGGACATAGAAAATATTTTAATGGAAGATGTTATATTCCTAGACCAGAGGCAAAAAATGATGTGGAACTTTTTGCTGGAAGAGGACTGTATATCTTCAGGGATACTCTTTTGATGATGGTAGCTGCAATAATTTTTAGCCATAAAAATGTCTTCATTGCAGATCTAAGAGTAGTGGAAGCAAGATGTCTGCCTGGAGAATGACTACCTTGAACTTCTGATCTGAAAACAACCCTTGGATTTAAGAGGAGCCAAAGGAAGCCTGCACTGCCACCAAGACTGCCTCAGACATAGTAACTCTATCCCTCAATGGAGGAGCTTAGACTTCACACTGCACCCAGCACCAAACACCTCTTTCTTCCCTTTCAGCACATTCCTCAATATTTTTGTTATTATGCTCTCTTTACATTTGTGATAATACCATTTATTACTTATTTTAAGTTTTTTCTTGCTAATTCACTGTTTTTAATCTTTTTGAAAAATCTCCTTCCTTCTCTCTATCCTTGTTATCATTCATGTCTTTGTTTTGCTATTTTTCCACGTTAGTACATTATGATGCATTAGATCCTAGTGACATGAGCTCCCAGTACTTTCCTCACCTCTATCTCAAATGGCCTCCTTCACACCAATCATCATATCCTTCCAATGTTCTCTATGAATAATGAGAGAAGGTCATATGCCAAAGACCGAGCAATGCAGGTGGAGCAGAGAGCTTGGGGTGAATGCTAAATTCAGAATGGCTCAAACAAATAGGTTATTTACCTGTTGAAGACTGATAAGGGTTTTGAAAAATCACTGCATATGCAAAACTAGTTTCAATGTAAATCCTGTATATAGAACATTTCAACAAAGATGTTTTCATTATCAGCTCACGTGGTCAGTTTAAGGCTTCTTCCCTGACCTTGCTGTCTTCACACTCTACTCTTTTACTCCTTTCCTACTTATAGCCAATTAGAATTTACTAAGTGCCTAAAGAATGTCCTCACTGAGTTATATAAGTAATTATATGAAAGCCGCTGTAATGGAGGTGGAGACAGGGTGTGTGAGAACAAGGTTTAGATGATCTTCTTCTAAAACATCTTTTGGCTCCTTTTCTTTCTCTTTAGCCCCTCCCCTACCTTCTCTTTGTCTTTACCCTAGCTATTTCTCTTCTAATATGTCTAAAATATCATCTTTAGTTAACTGGCTGAACACAATAAAATAGTTCCAAGTTACTGCCATAATAATGTCAAATCTACTGAAAACTGGATCAAAGGCTTTTCATGCTATTTTGGACAGCATCCAAACTATCTCATTCCCACAACTTAAGTTTTTTTATCTCATCTAAGCAGATTATAATCAATCACAATACTCTTCTGTCTCTGGTCAGTGCATTTAATCAAAGTCTTCTTTTAATGGACTTTCAAGGTTGAAGAGCACTATCACTAATGACTATCCAGGTAGTACATGCAATTTCAGACACAGAAGCACATGAAATATGAATTTCCCTTGTTTGGAAGCAAGACTTAGGCTCAGGACACATCTCTTCCTAGCATTCATTATTCTCCTTCCTTCTGTCTTTCTGGCCAGTTTAATGACTACTTCATCACTAGCCTTTCTCCCCAGTTGTCATTCTCTCTCTGCCTAAGTACAAAAGATGAAGCAGGGCGGAGGGCCTATATCTATCTTCAGAGATGAGCCTTCCCTTTACTTTCTTCTCCTGCATTCTATAAAATGTAATTCCACCTTCGGGGAGTGACCATGGGCTTCCAAAACTCCTGGTTCACCTGTAATCAGGGACCGAAGCCAGGACACTGAAGCCATGGTATGACCACCAAATCTGTATTGAAACCAAAAGGCTGCAGCAGAAATCTTTAAGCAAGAGCTGCAGAATGTGTCAGTCATACAACCTTTCCAGCTTAAGAACTTATGAAGTTGGGTCTTGGGGTGAACATAACCACAGGCCCTTCCTATTTAGCACACCTTCTCTTAACCTCAAAAACATTTTGAGGACAAGGAAAAGAAATAGTGAGTGTGAAAATGAAACCCAGGAAACTTGAAATGAAGAGATTGAGAATCAAAGAATTAGAAATCAAAAAGCAAATCAAAAACGTTTTCTAAACTTGACTTTGTAGACCAGTGATTCTAAAACTATGTCCCTAGAAGTTCTTCAAAGGTGCTTCAAGGACTCAGAGGGTACATCCCTAGGCCCTAGAATTCCACTTAACCAGAACAGCTCCATCTTTATCACTTTTACATACTGGATCTCCAGGTCAGACTTCAATATGAAGGACAGGTTCTACAACATGAAGAAAACATTTTTCAACCATTATTTCAACTGCAGCCATTCATACCTTCATCTATTCAGTAAACATTTATTGAGCATCTACTATGTGCCAAGCATTGTGCTAATGGATGGGGATACAAAAATAAGTAATATATGGTTGTTACCCTCAAGGGGCTCTCCCTGGAGATGGGTAGAGAAGCAAATTATGCAAAACTCAGAGCTTGGTGATTTATCAGGTGCTACAACAGTGGGAGAAACTGGAGCTTTGAGATCCCATAAAACAGGTGCTTTAACATCTGGAAATTGGCTTTGAAGCTCTACTTAAATATATCCACTGGGGGGAAATTCTACAAAATGGTTGATTATGCTTTTAACACTTATAACTCTTAGAAAAAATTTTTTAAAGGCGGAAATCTATGTTCTGAAGGCTTCAACCCATTGGCTCTAGTTTTATTGCAAAGTATACACAGAGTCAGTCCACTAACCCTTTCCACAAGATTGCCTTTTAAGATTGGAGTTCAGTCATCATTCTCTTCTCCTGGCATTCTACTCTCTAGGCATACCCTTTGTTTATAATTATTATATCATGGCTCTGTGTAACTAAGAAAAAAAGGGAGTATATTTTGGGAGAGAGAAGGTTTGAAGAAATGACTCCTACTATGTGAGAGCTTTATTTGGGATAATTGTAAGAGCAGTTCCTGGTGCTCTCCTAGAATCAAGAAAATAGTATGTAGATGAAATTGGATATAATAAAATATAACCACAGATCATTAGGGCTCATTTTTCTTCCTTTCTTATCATGCAAAATTAATGAAAATATAGAGGGTGTCCAAAAACATACAAATATATTAAAATATTTTACTGATGTTACTTTGTTGGCATGTTCAATGTGTCATCCCTTATTAACAATGCTTAGTTCAATGCACTGAGCAACACTGGAGTGAACACAGTGTGCAACCAGCTGCCATCAATTCCTGGCACCAGCATCTGAGATATGTTGCCTACAATAACTATATCTCTGGTTTTCACTGAATAAACCTGCATCTTTAGCTTACTCCAGAAAAAGTAATTAAATCAATCTACATTTTTAAAATAAAATAATATTACCTATATCTCTGGATTTCATAGCCAGCATCTATGTTTCATTATATTTTAGTTTTACTTTGTAATGATTACAACTTTAAAAAAATGATCAGTTTAAATAATATTCCAAAATGTTGGCATACTTAATTTTATAAAACATAGGAGTATTTCTTTTTTAATCATAATTTCTATGTATATATTACAAAGCTATTACTGGATTAGGAAGCTCTGAAGGCCAGTGTGAAATCTAACACACATATAATGTTATATCTATGAAAAAATGTATCCATTCAAATGGTTTCAAGATTAATTTTCTGGACACAGGCTTTAAATATTAAGTATTTCACTTCCACCACAAAATTTAAGTACCAAAGGAATTGAAGAAATACAGAAGCCTGTTTTCTAAAAAAACGTGTAGATATTACTATGATGGTTGATGTGTATTAAATGTGACTTTGATCTTTCTGGCAGCCTAGGCAAAAAGAAAAAACATGAAAAAATATTCAATTATATTTGATTCATATCTGATAGGATAAAATACTTTTTAAGGGAAAAACAAATATTTTATCACTATATTTCAAACAGACTTTATCAAGAAGTATTAATAAGGGGAATTTAAATAAGGCACATTTAGTAATATGTCTTCAACAAAAATATGCAATAGAAGACTGAAAAAATAATCCTAACAATGTTATGTATTACATATATCTTCAATAAAATTTAAGAAAATAACATTAATGTCATCTAGTGAGGGTATTTTTGTGGGGGCTACAACCGAAGAAGTCAAGGAATATATCTCTCTCATGAACCATGATCATTAATTTATGAGCGGAACCTAAATTAATAGAAAAGGCATGACTATTATTTTCTTTCTGTACTCAGGTGTGGCTGTTACAGGATATAGATGGAAGTTACCTCAAGTTTAAACTCTAATGAAAAAACCCATAATGCAGGTACCACGTGTTCATGCCTGAAAGAACTTCAAATACCAAACATGAACGTGCAAAATTAACACTCCATTATAGAGGCTGAAAAACTGCCTACAATCTTCACCTGGATAAGAGGTTGCCAAACAAGTCGGCGGCCACAGCATCTAGGGCAAAAATTGGCCTCAAAAAGCAGTTTTGGATCTGCTTTAGTACCTGAAACAAGTGCTTGAAACTCCAAAATACCATAACAAATAATACTCTTTATCCATGTATTTCTTTACTCCAAAACTTCTCAAAGCTTTTAATTAGCTCACAAGCAATGTGGACCTCCCAAAGTAGGCACAGCATGTGCAGTAAACTTATCTAATCACAATGTCCCCGTTTATTGGGGCATTTTGCAAGATTAATGTCTTATGGAATACAGTTTAGAAAATATCACCAGAGATGACACAAGCCTGAATATCTTAGCAACAGGTATCACAACCTCAGAAAAAAACAAAACAACAACAAAAACACCCTCAGTAATGTTCCAGTAAAACATCTGGTTTTCAGCAGCAATAACGCATCAAAGATCTTCCAACTGAAATTAACCTTAAAACATTCTCCCATACACACAACTAAATGAACTAGGCTTCAGGAAGGCACTGCTTATCATTGTTGGAGAATTATTTTGTTATTTTGTTAAAATAACAACAGCTTTGGCATACTTTATATTAAGCTGCTCTTTAAAATAATAATGTGACAACATAATCAGCTGCTTCCTGGAGCTGGAAATAGAAATTCAATGTCTTCAGTCTAACGATGAATGTTTTTCTATTCAATTATATCAGGAGGTCAATCAAGTCATAAATCTGAAGCTTCTAACTTAAGATAAATGAAAATGGAACGACATTAAAATATTATACTGTTTATATCTTTTAATGTTAAAAACAGTCTGTTAGTAGATAATTCCTTTTCATTCCTGTCATCAAAGAAGTATTTAAATACTGATTTTGAAGTATCATCACTAGCCTGGACTTGATAATGATAATACCCAATAATTACTGCACCATGTGTAATAGTATACTCTTGTTAAAGTCATTAAATTCTTATAACAATCCTATGAGATCAGAATCACGCTATCCCAGTTTAACCAATGAGGAATGCTCTACAGACTATAGAAGAACACTATGAGAAATAAGGAGACATTTTCTTTATCTGTAAATTTTAACCACTTTTCTCACGTGCAAATAGCAAATTCTGGGAAGGTAATTGTTTTTAATTTGACCTAAGATATCTAACTCAAAATGGCGGGTAGGCACATAATCAATAATGCCAGCCCCAGGATTAAGAGAAATTCTTCCAGGTTTGCCACCTATTTTGCTGTTGTTAACAATATAGGTAAAGTTTATAAATACTCTTCATTTTGGCATTAACATCTTTTATTCATTCAGGTTGTCTAGAAAAAAACATGTAATGGATATGAATCGTGTTATTGCAAATTTTACTTGCATCATCTTCTCTGCTTCATTTTGCTAATCATAACTGTGATGTAGATATTACCATAATTAAAAACGGCCAAAACACTAGCACATCAGTAATGACTACAGTGGATTAGCCATTCCTAGTATGTTAGTTTCAATTCTACCTCATTCTCTCAGGTTTTAAGAAAGCATATCAGAAAGAAATAAGCATTATTATAGGGATACATTTGAGTCTACTTTAAACTACATAAAAAAGGAAAAACTGGCTCTTAGCCTTCCCTGTTCAGCGTTTCTCTGGTGAGGGGTTTGGTGGTTCAGAGTACATAAAGTTTTAAAGATCAAGAATCCAAAACCTGAAAATCAAAGAATCTGCCTGTACCCTGGCAGGAGAAAAACAAATATCAAGATACTGTAGATGAGTCTAATCAGGGAGCTGAATTAAATCAGACTAAGCCAGGCATGGTGGTGCATTCCTATAGTCCCAGCTACCTCAGGAGGCTGAAGCAAGAGGATCACTTGAATCCAGGAGTTTGAGTCCAGCATGGGCAACACAGAGTGACCCCGCCTCCCCTTGCAAAAAAGACTAAACCCCAGAAAGCAATAAGCTTCTCTATTTTATGGACATAAATCATGTCTCCGGATGGCCCAGTTTTGTGTCTCCCAATTTACCTGATCTTGAGGGAATTCATTTCCTAAAATCCCAGTCTTCTGCAGACAAATAAAGTCCACATATTGGACAGAAAGTCCAAAAGAAAACTTGGGAGACTGGAATCTTGCTTTTGAGATGTTGCTTCTGACATGTTCCAAGTGAAGAGTTTTAACTCTAAAAGGAATAAATCTCCCAGAGAATTGACTAAGTGAGGAAAATGTTGTCATTTTCTTTCTAGAAAATGCCGACCTGTTTGGTAAATGCCTATTAACTGGAGTAACACCATGAGAGTTAGCCTGATTTAATTGCCTCTGCATCTTGGGGTGGTAGTGGAAAAGACTGTAGGCTTCCCAGACAAAGCCATCTGGAGATGAGGGAGGGAGCTGTCTAGACAAAGAGCCAGCTAGCTTTAGAAAAGAAGAGTGTATCGTGACAAAGGCGAGTGAGACGGAAACAGGGTGGAATCACACAGAGTGTGTTCTCAGCAGGCATCAGACATGGGTGGGAATCAAGCAGAGTGACGGAATCGACACTGCTGTCTGTCATCAGCCACTGCAAATTCCAGATTTGGCACAGATCTCCCAACTGTGTAGCTTCTGCATGTGAGGCTATCTGTTGAGAAGAAAGATATTAAAACAGGGTGGGGCCTATGGCTTGTATGCTGGGTAATGAACTTGTGAGGCCTCAAGCCTGACTTTTCAGAATTGCTTTCAGGATTACTTCCTGCTGCTGCCTAAACAAATATAATGAGTGACAGCCAGACACTGAGGATTGGGGATGAGACGAGGAAGAAAATATAGTTCTCCCTTCAGGTTGCTGAGCACCTATTAACACTCAGCCAAAATTGGAAGCAAAGGGAGAGGAAGTGCATTCAGAATATTCTTCTCACAGGAGGTCTCTGTGAGAAACTCATCATACCAGAAGGCACCTGGCTGGTCCTTGAGAAGGGCTGAAGCATGCTTTTGTTGGGGGCAAGGGCGGGTGGGCTAGTGGCACTCTGAGCATGTGCATGCACGCATGTGTGGGCACACACAGAATGGTGCATATTGTGGAGTCTATGGGTCCTAAGTATGCCCACCTCTACCCTAAATATAAAATGATTGTATCAGAAAGCCTAATAAAAAGGAAAACGGCAGGTATTTTTTTTAAAAAAGTTCAAAATTAGTGGACAAAAAGTCCCACATGCTATTTTAGGTTGTGGCCCCTGCAAATAACACGGAGGTATCTGTACATCAACTCCCTGAGGCTGGAGTACAGCAGGAAAGCCAAGCCCTAAGGGGCTGGGATGCTCCTATCTGGAGAATTTGAGAGAAGAACCTGGTGTTCATGCTCCCTTCCACCCACACACAGTTTATGCCTAATCAGGTTTAGGCATGTAGAATTCAGCTCTCCTGGGAAGTCCTGAGTTTGTACAGACAACAGTCTCAGCACTTCGCCTTCCAGCAACCCCTTTCAGAAGCCACCAGTGTGCTGTAAAGTGCCTTTCAAGTTTAAAAAAAGAAAACCCAAATAAAACCTCCAAATAAAAAATATTAGAAGTATTATTTTTTAAAATGCAAAATGTATCTACCATTACTTCAAAATCTCATATTCCAACAGGTTTCTTAGGGGGGTTAAAAAAACGATTATTCAAATATTTTTTCTTCTCCACTTTTTGCAAAAATATTAAAGGAGGCACAATAAGAAAAAAACAGCCAAGAAAGTCCAGGAACTGAAGCCTCTAATAGGAAAAAAAAAATCTTAATACAAAACAAATTTCTTGTATTATACTCTTTTGCCTAGGATTGAAAGGCATTTACCCTACCTAGAGGCCTGATATTCTAAAACAAAATCACTTGTATTTCCATTGCTTTGTTAAAATTAACTGTGTTCAATATAAGATAAACATCACACAGCAGTAGGAATACATCTTTATAAAATAAATAAGATTAGACATTTTTGTTTGTCTGGTTAAGCTAGAAAATATTTGTTTCCTTACAAATGTTCCAAATTTTATTATCTATTTTCTGGTGATCTCCAACACATTTCTCAGATTTACTAAATTTAATGTAAAGAGGGTTTTCTCCGTCTACCATAATCTTAAAATTGGATCCCATGTATTTAAAGAGTATTTTAAGTTCTTCACTGCATGTTGTAGCTATGCTTGTTTTTAACCTTTCTATACTTTTATCAGCATAGCCCTAATTTAAAATACGTTCACATGCTGCCACTCTAATCAATAACAAAAACAACAAAACTCAGTAACCAATAATCTCTACACTTGCCTAATACATTTATTTCAAATACAGTCCATCTTACATAGCAACAAAGAGTTGTTCTCTACACATTGTGAGCACACTTCCCTCAATCCAGGAATGAACTGCTGATTAGCAGAGATAGAGAGAAAAAGCCTTATCAAAGAGCATCTATTCTTAATTGTTTATGGGAAAACTATGCCACAATGTGTATAAAGAATAAATTAGAGTTTAAAACTGTGTATTTTTCATATTATAATTTGTGTATGACATTAATTGATAAACACAAGGTAAAGAAATAATTTCCTTTTATCACATGCCAAATGTAGTGCTTCATTTTCATTATTATTTATCCAACACCTAAAATATGCCAGAGGGGAAATTTACTGCATTAATTTCAATCACTAGACATTTAAAGAATGTTCTGAGACACTTTAAAAACATTATTTTAATTTCCTCTGTTTTCTCAGCATCATTCTGTTTAAATCAGATATTCTAGAGAACATTAAACTGGACAAATTAAGTCATTTTATATAATGTTCCCTCTAGTGTTCATAATTTTCAAAATGATTACACTCCGCCATCTATCTCTTTATATCTCTGAACCAAAACTACTGAGTCCTAGTGTATCAGAGTTTTCCAAAGCAAGAGAACCAATAAGAGATGTATAAACACACACACACACACACACACACACACACACACACACACACAGAGAGAGAGAGAGAGAGAGAAAGAGAGAGACTTATAAGAAATTGGCTGACACATAAGAATTGGCCCTCAACTGAGTGGATGAAGCCCACCACATTAGTTATGGAGAGGCTATGCAGTCCCAAGATCTGCAAGGTAAGTTGGTGAGCTGCAGACTTAGAGGAGCCAATGATTCATTACAGTTTGAGTCCAAAAGCCTGAGATCCAGGAGAACCAATGGTATAGTTCAAGTTTAGAGGCCTGCAGGCTTAAGACCCAAGAGGAGCCAATGGAGTCCAAAGGCAGAAAAAAAAAGGTGATGTTCTAGTTTGAAGGCAGTTAGGCAAGAGGTATTCTCTTTTACTTCAGAAGAGTCAACCTTTTTATTCTACTCAGGCCCTCAACTGATTGGATGAAGCCCACCAGATTAGGGAGGGCCATCTTATTTTCTCAGTCAGCCAATTCAAATGTTAACTTCATCCAAAACACCCTCATGAGAACACTAGAATAATGTGTGACCAGATATCTCAGCACCCTGTGGCCAGGCAGGCTGACATATAAAACAAATGATCACCCCAACCAATGATATTCCCAAATGTACTCCCTTTTGTTCTGTACTTGCTCCTAAGTCTCCCAAATTCCAAAGATTTAGGACATTAAAATATTTTCAAACAACCTGTATTCAAAAAAACCATATCAACAGGAAGTTTTCTTCTCCAGAAGAAAAATTATCCTTCTTTCTCACATTTACAAGAGCTCCCTGTTATTTACATTAGCTGCCCCCATGAAAGAGTAATATCATCAAAATAAACTAAAAGAAAACATTAAGCCTAAGTTCAAATACCAATCTTCATTTGGCAACTTTCTCCAAAACTCCAAGAATATCATTAATTCTACAACATTAAAAACATTTTATGAAAATATAAAATGAAAACTAAGGGTACATGAAAAAATTATATTTTCATTTAAGCTTTCTTTATGCCTTGAAATAACCTTAAAATGAATAAGAAAAAATTAATGCACAAGTACTGAACATTCATCATGAACGGTTCAGAAATGAGTGGGGCCAGAGGTCATTTGAGCTTCAGTCCCACAAAGGGCTGTCATTTTATAACACCATGACTTTCTGCAGTTTCAGAAAAGCAGTTTTGTTAGGTTCCCCCAGGCTGTAACAGGTATGAAAGAATGGATTTACCATAGTCTAATAAGAAGGAAATCTATGTAAATCCCAAATTATCAATTTTTTAAGTGGAAGACAGTTTTTGACCCAAGAACTAGGAACACATCTTCATGGGACCTGTCCTTCTTTAGGGTTGGGAAAGGGGAAGGGTGTTCACCTGAAAGCAGAGTTAGCAACTGGCAGTTTGCTTGGTGAGAACAGAACAGAGCTAAGATTATTATACTCCTTAGGGAATCTGAACAAGGTACCCCAAGGAACTGCCCTTCTCTACTTTGGGGATGTTTCATGTAAAGAGCAAGGTGGATTCATTAATAATCAAAACATCTTCCCTCTGAGCAGTGCTGGGGAAAAATTGCAAATTATTTCTCTGCAACTCCATTTCCTTTTCTAGACTACACGGGGACTGGTTTGCATTCATCATTACATCACTCTCCCTTATTTTTGGCTTACATAAATAGACTGTTGTCTCCTTCCTAATGACATAAAGGGAGGCACCTCAATGACACCAATGAAATGAAGCAAGAATTTGGTTTGGGGCTTGACTTTTTTCCCCCAGATAATTACCTCAATTATCCATTCCAATGGGAGGGATAAGGAAGTGAGGTAAGCCAGAAAAATGTGTCACAATGTATAATATTCACTTGCACCTTCACTAAAGTAGGATAAAGCAGACACTCAAATAAAGAGCTGGAGATATGTTAAGGCAATATTACAAATTTTTGTTAAATGCCTTACATACAAAATGCCTGAAGCAAATTTTTACCTTGGTAAAGTTAAAATATTTATAGATGTACTTATTTGTACATTGAATATATTATATAATCAATTCATATAAGAAGGGCTAAGAAGGGCAGATTAACTAGAAATATTTAAAAAGCAAATAATTGTCAATAATATAAACCCAATAGAATATTTAAAGGTATACCAAGAAAATGTATGTAAAGAATAGGTTGTTAATAAATTTAGTCTTCGCAATAAGTCAATTTGAATAATAAAACACATAGAGATTATCAAGAATTAGGATGAGTCAAGAAAAAAACTACCCAAAAAATGCCCGACTTTGACGAACCTGTATTAAATAATAAAACCTCAGCTGTCCAGCATTGTTGAGCAAGGTTCTCTTCCACCTAATTAACAGAGTATGCCAGTGGCTTTCTCTGTACCTCCTCGTGCTTTTACTCTCCTGCCTACCCAGCTTAATGTCTCCTGGCCCACTGGTATAATCACTCCTTTGCAGTCACCCCTGGTCCTTGCCATCAACCTGATTAAAAAACAACCACCTGATTATATCCACACACATGCCTTCTATCTCCTTCAAGCAGCTGGATGTTGTGAGAGATACAATGACAAGACACATGTCACATTCATGTCCCAAAAGCTCAAAGAGTAGTAAGCACTGTCCAGTGACTGGAGGGAAAAGGACCATCAAGGAAGTTATGGAAGGAACCCAAGAACTAAGGGGACCTTTTGATGTCTGGTGAAGAATAACCTCTCCCCCACTAGGTCACTGATTACTCTTAATATTTTTATGTGTCTAGGAAAGAAAGTTATGTAACTCAGACATAAATCAGGCCCACAGCCCAAAAGGCTTTCCTTTAAAACTTTATCATCTTGGGGGAATCTCTACTCGGCTTACCAGTGTCCATGAGGACCACTGCTGCCCTACTAAGACTTCTACTTATTTTGAGTGTAATACTCTCCACCTCCCTAATACCTCAATCCCAGTGCCAAATAATGGGAATGCAATCATGTGATCCGTTCATCTGCAGTAAGGCATAAACGGACTTCTCTAATGATCTTCTGGCAAATTGTAACATGAAATGAGGATGCATCCTGTCATTCTCTTTCATGTGCCATGGCACAACCCAGCCTCTGAACACAACCATCTAGGAAATGGTGACAGGAAATTAAAGTCACTACTGGGAAATGAGAGGTCCTGACGTTACCATTAGAGGCAGGTGATACGTGAACCATTGTTACCAGTCATGAGACAGCACTTCTCACCTAGATGGACATAATAGATGACTTCAGAAGCCCTTCAGCTCAGAGAACTCTTTACAACAGCAAAGAAAATGCTTTGATAGCCTCCGACCTAATATGTTGTCCTGGCAGACACAAAATAGCAAAGAAAACTATTTTCCATAAACCCAACATGTGTCAACTGCCTAAAGCCCCAGGCAAGATTCCGCACAAAATACACAGGAAAGGGACTGCTCCTGGCTCCTGACATGCCAATACATAAGATCAGTACACAAGAACAAAAGCCTTATCTGGATCATTGAAAGGTGTCTGGGCTACCTCCTAGCCAGGCTCTTGAGCAATTTCTTGGTCTTGTTCTTTACTTCTATTAAAATATTTCCCAGGTGAATCCACCTTCCCATTTCTGGGCCCCATGCATGGATTTCTCCTAGTACTGCAGGCTCCTGCTTTTGAACTCAGCATAGTAGGGATGGTGCACCCACAGGTGGCCTGACATCACTGACTGCACCCAATCACTCATTTGTACACTGGGGGTAGAACATTATACTCAGTTAAACATGAACTAGCAAAGAGCTAGGACTGAACACACAAATCAGGAAGAATGGTTTCATCTCAACCTGCTTAAAACCATCCAGAGAAACTGGAATCTCCAATAGGAAGCATGTAAATGATTGAAGAATCAGTTCTATAGATCTAAAGGCATTATTTTTCCCTCCACTCTGAATGTTCCTCTTTTACATGACTTTATGAATTCAGGTCATCTTTAACTTCTTCTAATCTTTAACTTCTCCTAATTGTCACTAAAAAGTAGCTACAGAGGCTACTGCTCATTTTCCCACCTGCCTGCTATCTGCAAGGATAAGAGGATTAGAAAAAGGGGAATGTTGCTTCCATAAACAGAGACATGAAAAATTATTAATATGAAATAAATCATGCTTGTTTCAAAAGTGTTTATTTTACCTTATCTATTTGTAAAGGATGCAGCTGGTTTATATTTCATTTAGAAACCAACGGTTTATAAGAAGAGCCAACAACTGCGAAATTCTCTTTGGGAAAGAATGAGGAAAACCAATTAATAAATACACAAAACAATCAGCAGTAAACACTTTTTTAATATATCCAGCTTCCCTGGCTCTAGAACACATCAGTAACCCCCAAAGCAATTTACATGGTGCAAGGCTTGCCCTGGGGTGGGAGTGAGGAGGTAGAGAGGAAGCATCATTGCCCTTCACCCTCCTTCTATAAAACCAGGACTCCGTGTTCTCTGTCATCTTAAAGAAAAATCAGTGGCAGCTATTTACATTCTTAGCTTGTAAGAAAGTTTCACAATGTACCCATACATTGTCAAATTTTAAACTAAGGTTTCCAAATGTCGGATGTACAACAGATTTCTGAGTAGGAAAGTGTTGCAGACTGCAAGTATTTACAAAATATCCATTCTTTTTCTTAAAAAGCAGGTCCTTATATAGTTATAGGCAGCAATGTGCTTGAGTTAAGAAAATAAAAACCAAACCCATAATTCCTGAATTCCTTTGTGCTTAAGAGTATCCAAACAGATTTTAGCAAAAGTCATTGACAGGCTTCTGGGAAAATACTTCAAAGGGAACTGACTCAGTTGACTGCTTTTACCCTTCCCCCTTTTCTCCCTCTGGCTATCTGGAATGTGGGCATGATGGCCAGAACTCCAGCAATTATCTTGTGAATATGAGGTGGTCTTGAGGATAGAAAGCCTGGCCTAAGAAAAGTAGATCAAAAAGACAGGATCTCCCTCTGAGCCTGGCACACAGTGGGCATATAATAAATATGTGCTGATTGCACTATACATTAAACAAATTCCATTTAAGATCTAGCAAAATCCCTAGAAAAAAATATTGATATATATGATTGAGCCCATGCTGCAGGTAAAGCTGAGCCACTGATGACAGTATGAATATCATACAAGCCCTTCGCTACCTACCTCAACATTTATTTTCTATGAGAGAAAAACGCACCTCTATCTTAAATGACTAGTAGCTTGGGTTTACAAGCAGCTGAACCTAATTCCAATTGTTATAAACAGTTATCAGGTTGTATGACTTCCTTTTTAAAAAACTTGTCTTAGGCTCACACAGTGGCACATTCCTGTAATCCCAGCATTTGAGGAAGCCAAAGCGGGAGGATCACTTGAACTGGGAAAGTCGAGGCTGCAGTGAGCTGAGATCATACCACTGCACTCCATCTGGGCAACAGAGTGAGACCCTGTCTCAAAAACAGACAAAAAACTTGTCTTGCCATACTGCACATTATTTGGCAGTTAGATATCTCACTAAGTCATAGTCCAGAGCATCAACTGATTCCTTGGGAATGCTCAACAACCCATTCACTTTCCACCATCACCTCACCCTCCTACTCAACAAGAGTTCTTCTCAACTCTTCACAAACTTTTAACCCCTTTATCTACCCCCACTCAAATCTAAGCAGAAGATCTCAGAAAAAAGAAAGTAGAAATCATCAGATAAAGGCTGCCACAGACCCCTCCACCAAATCCTCAAACCCACTTGTACTTTTGAGTCAGTACAGAGTAAGAACCCAGTTCCAGATTCAGAAAGACCTGGTTGAAATCCCAGCTCTGCTATCCACTTGCTGAGAAATCTTGGGAAGATCCCTTACCCTAAGTTTCAATTCCTCATCTATAAAATGGGAGTAATTGTTGTATTTATACTCCCTGAGCTTTCAAAAGGATTAAATGAGATAATTTTTCAGCATTTTTTTTTTATTTCTTGAGATGGAGTTTCGCTTTTGTTGCCCACGCTGGAGTGTAATGGCGCCATCTCAGCTCACTGCAGCCTCTGCCTCCCAGGTTCAAGTGATTCTCCTGCCTCAGCCTCCCGAGTAGCTGGGATTACATGTATGTGCCACCACACCCAGCTAATTTTTATATTTTTAGTAGAGGTGGGGTTTCGCCATGTTGGCCAGGCTGGTCTCGGACTCCTGGCAGCAGGTGATTCACCCCCCCTCGGCCTCCCAAAGTGCTGGGATTACAGGCATGAGCCACCATGCCCAGCCAATTTTTCGGCATATTTTAACACAATGCCTGGAACACAGAAAGCACTGAAACAATTTTAGTTCACACTGTATTTAAGTCTACATCATATTACACTATATTTAAGTCTATATCGTCATATCTGTCAACATCAACACAATGCAAAGAGCCTGGCACACAGTGGGCACATAACAACTATTTGCTGAAGGCACTATACATTAAACAAATTCCATTTAAAATCTAGGGGAAACACTAGGAAAAACTACTGATACACATGTTGGGGCCCATGCTGCAGGTAGAGAGACAGAGATGTGTCTGTGCAACTTCCTTAGAGTCACATCATTAGCTGAAAGAGGCAATCACATTCTCTGAATTCCTGTTGTCTTCTCTGGGCATAGCAACATATTATAGCATAATTCCTTAAAACTTGGTATGGAAATGCACTGGTTAGCTGATTTTAAGAGTTATCTTGTTCTGAACTGGCTGAGAGAACATTGAGAGGTACCACAAAACAAACAATGCCTCACTCATAAGAGAAGCCAGATAAAAATTAATAGAGTGGCCGGGCACGGTGGCTCACGCCTGTAATCCCAGCACTTTGGGAGGCCGAGGCGGGTGGATCACAAGGTCAGGAGATCGAGACCATCCTGGCTAACATGGTGAAACCCCGTCTCTATTAACAAAATACAAAAAAATTAGCCAGGCGTGGTGGCGGGCGCCTGTATTCCCAGCTACTCGGGAGGCTGAGGCAGGAGAATGGTGTGAACCCGTGAGGTGGAGCTTGCAGTGAGCCGAGATCGTGCCGCTGCACTCTAGCCTGGGTGACAGAGCGAGACTCCGTCTCAAAAAAGAAAAAAAATTAAGAGAGCAAGATAAGAATTTATTCATTCAAAATATAAATAAATTATATTAGTGACATATCACTTTAAAAGACATGATGAGACTCTGGCTCTTGTAACAGAGTTGGGGCACTTGAGATAAGATTCATAGGAAGAGTATAAGTAAGTAATTCCACAGGACTCTGCAGAGAAGTTTTAAGAAACAACACGAAAAGAATTTTTAAAATCACCCTCCCATATACAAAGTCAGAGAAGATAAAGATCTATACATACACACTCATGCCCAGAAGTGAAAGCGAATAAGGAAGTACCAATGAAACAGGGTTCAGGCAGACTGCAAAGCAGCATGCACTCCCCAACCCTTCCAGGAGTTAAGCTGGGCAATTGATAAGTATGCTAAAAAAGGCAAAAGGGCATAAAAACACATGCTCAAGTAGGTATGTCCTATGAGAAGTACAATACAACATGGAGGGAATGAACACAAATGTAGTTCTCATTTGTCTGAAATCATGTAGAGGGATGCAGAATGTCAGGAATTTCTTACCATATCTTGTCACACAGTAAGGAAAACAAACAAACACAGAATGTCAGGAATTTCCAAACCTGGAGAATATACTACGAATATAGATTATACTATAATCTACTACAATATACTAGATTATAGTAATACCTGTTTTTTTGTTTGTTTGTTTTTTCAGACGGAGTTTCACTCTTGTTTCCCAGGCTGGAGTGCAATGGCACAATCTTGGCTCACTGCAACCTCCACCTCCCCGGTTCAAGGGATTCTCCTACCTCAGCCTCCCAAGTAGTTGGGATTACAGGCATGTGCCACCACGCCCGGCTAATTTTCTATTTTTAGTAGAGACAGTGTTTCTCCAAGTTGGTCAGGCTGGTCTCAAACTCCTGATCTCAGGTGATCCACCCACCCCGGCCTTCCAAAGTGCTGGGATTATAGGCGTGAGCCACTGCGCCCGGCCAGTAATACCTGTTTAAGAAAATTTCTGAAAAATAAAAAGAAGCAGTATGAAAGAATGAATTCTGATTAATAAATAAGCTGTTTATTAGATATTTTAATCCAAGACTAATGATAATAGACATACTAAGAGGTGAATGGATAGACTTTCCTCAACACAGGCGACTGAAACATTCTGCAACGAGTGCTTCTTTCCTCAATGTTAGCAAAGTCATTACCCCACAATGTACTTCAGCAGTCACTGAGGAGGCTTTTGTTTAAAATTCTCAGTGTTCTACAGTCAATGTTACCAGTTCCTCTGACAATAACTTCAGTTTTTTACGTGTAATAATGTTCTCCACCACCTAAGGAGAGATGACTTTAAATTTTTTCTCCCTATTCCAAATAGCCCATTAGCGAAATAAAGGCCAGTTCAGGACTTACGATACCCCCATAGCTTGAAGCTAGCTACTGCCTAAAATCAAACTTTTAAAATAAGCCTGCTGTTCTCAATTATCCTTAATTCCTTGCCTGCTGAAGTACTGCAGTGAAGCTGAGAAACCTGAGTTCGAGTTCTGCCTCCATCATTTACTGTCACTGAAATGACAGACCACTGCCCTGCAAGTGTGGCTTCAGGTTTTCCCAGTTATGGAACAGAAGGGTTAGGCTGGATGGTCTTTCAAGTTCTTTCTAAATGTGCTGTCAAGTTATGCTATGTGACTTTAGTCTTCAATTTGCATATTTGGTTAGTAGGCCTTCAAGTTATTTTCCTTCAGACACTAAAGAGGGCAATTTGTGAGGTGCCCAGTCTATGCCGTGTGCTACACACAAGCTGACTCTCATTCAGCATGGAATAGTGAGACAAAGCACATTTCACTAGGCCACATTTTTCCACTAGAAATATAACTCTATTAAAATAACAAAGCACTAATAATATCACAAATCACACCACTAAGAGCAAAGAAAAAAATAAAAGCATGCAGGCACAGTAGGATATGAACTACTTAATCTAATCACAATATTCTCCCAAATCTAATTAGAATGCTCATCATTCATTCATCAATGATTTATTAAATGTGCACTATGTGTTAGGTGCTACGCTAAGTATTCTTAGTGAGTGAAATGGCTTCTACGACATAGACACCACTCCAACTTGTTACATTATATCATGGTTTCACAGCTTTTCTGACATCAAAAATCTTTTATTACTTGTCCATACCCTCCAAGTGAGAAGGAATTAACTGACCTCCTCAGATTTCTTACCTTAGAGAGCCATCCAAGTATTCAAGCCTGTGAGCTACTGTTATACATCCCTTTATTATTGCATTGTCCTTTCAAGAATCATTAATGATTTTGGCTCCAAGAAATATTACTTCAATAAATATGTGTGGTATGCTCAGTGTGTGTCAGGCAATGTGTCAGATGTTAGAGATACACAGCCAACAAAGCAGCAAAAAATGTCCCCACTCCTCTAGAGCTTATAATAGAACACATATTGATTGAAGATAAGTAAGATCAATAAGACATGTCCCTATGCTCTTCGTCATCCCTGCCTTATCATTCATTTCTGTGACCAGCCCATGGGTTTCAGTTTTTGAAACACAGTAGGAACACCGTCAATATTTTCTAAGTGAAAAATTTCAGTCCCTCTCTGTTTCCAGCCACAAGAAGGAAATTGCCACTCCATAGAACTTGGGTGCAGCCAGTAAGGAACAAATTAGGACTCATGAATAAAATATCTCTAGTTGTTTCTACAGACTTAACATGTAAGAGGGGTTACCCACCTCGTATCCACCCTCCCTCTTCCTCTTTTCTAATGGAGACATGATTTAGTTCAGGCTTCCCCTCTACAGTGCAGCCTATCATTCTCAGGGGGAACAATCCTATTCCCAAACCCAATGCTAAGTCCAGATAGCCTACTTTTATCATGATCATTTCATTAGCCTTGGTGATAATGGTTCAGGAGTGAGTACATGACCTATGTTAGTCAGATTGAAGGAAAGAAAAGATTTTAGTCTCTGATTGGAGAAGATGTTCTTTCTCCCACTGCAATTAGGGACAATTGCTGCTGCTGGTAGCAATTATCTTGTGACCAGAGTGGAAGCCAATTTAAGAAAAATGGAGACACAGAATAGAGCAGAGCTGAGGTCCCAGAGAAATGGAGCAAGGCACTGTCTGCGCTCCGGACTTCAGTTGTGTTTGATCACATCCCTGTTTATTGTTTATGCCAGTTTTAGTGGTGTTTTCTCTTACTCACAGTTAAAGTATCCCCATATAAACCTCTGGTAAATATTGCTTGAACTCCAAATTAGGAGAAAAGAAAATGTGCTTTTAACACAGGTATATTTTAAAATGTAAATTCTGATCAGAAGGAGAGCATATATCCTCTAAGACCCAGTCAGAGAGTAAACCATCTGTGATTATTGTTGGGAAAGGAAAACAATATTTATCACAATTAATTTATAAGATTCTTTTCCCTCTCTCTAACCTTTGTGTTTAATATTCTCCAGAACACTTAGAAGTACTTTACTTTTAAAGCCCTTTCTTTGAATAGACCAGGAGTTTCCTTGAATTAAAAGCAACATAAAATAATCTACTTTGGATAATTCATTCATTTAAAAAAAAAGGCTAACAATAAATCATTCAAGAATGAAGAGCCTTTAAGAGAATCATGGATCACAAGCCCATGGCTAAAAAATACCTTAGAGATTGTCTACATTAATTCTTTTGAAAGTTTTCCACTGAAATTCATGTAGAAAGCGTTTTTATGGGTGTGGAAATAGTGTCTGAAGTAGCTTGTCAAAAGCATGAAATATCTTGGCATTTGACTTTTTAATCTTAAAAATGCAAGAGGAATTTGTATTCTAGTGCAGAATATTATTGACATATACATTTTCCCAAACCCTTAGTGAAATTAATAGTCCAGGAAGCTGCACAATATCTATCTATACTGTGGCTCTGGGTTGACGTCTACTGGGACACCACTGTGTATCCCCAGGGAAAGATGGTATGTTTACCCAAGTGCAAGTGTACATCTCCAGACCATTACCCTCATGTCATGGACCAGAGAACTGAAGTCAAGAAAGGTTAAATAACTTGCCCAAAGTTCTCAAGATAGTTATTGGTAGAGCTGAGAACAGAACCAAGCCTCATTCTAACTCTCAAGACTAGTAGTCTCTCCAAATGCTTCTTCCAGTCTTTGTGTGAAAATAAGAACCCAGATTAGAAGTTTAGCTACAGCTGTAACCACATACGTGAGGCTACAGATCACTTCTTGAACATGCCCTGCACCTCAATGCCTTTGTTTGCTTCTCTCTAAAGGCTCTTCTAACTCTGCATGGCTGGTTTCATCCTATCACTCATGTCTCACCTCAAACATCACTTCAGAGAAGCCACCCTGACCACCCTACCTAACTGGGGAATCCCCCAACTCCAGTTTCTCTCCACCATATATGACTTGGTTCCTTCACAAGACACATCATGATATAAAATTACCTTATGTACATATTCATTCCCCTGTATATTGTCTGGCTTCCTGCCTCTTGAACACAAGCTCAGTAAAGGAACAGACCATTTCTGTCTTGCTCACTGTTCAAACCAAAATTGGAGGTTCACATACGGAAGATGATGCAAAACATTTTTGAATCATTAATGAATACCCTACACTCTCATATCTCTCCGTCCTGATCCAACCTGCCACTCTCCTAGAATACCTTTCCTCCTTCGTATTTGCCTGCTCAAGTATTACCTGTTCTAAGCACAACTGAAATCTTATGTTTACCAAGAAGCCTCCTCTACATCTATGTATCTGACTACCTTATGAGGATACTGACAACAAGAAACTTGTCTTATTCACATTTGCATTCCTACATCCTGACATAGGTGGACCTTTGAGCTCAGTCCTTCACTTCTGTCACCTGCTCATCTGCCTTCCTTATCTCAGTGCCTTTTTTCTCTGTGTTCCAGAAGACTATTTTATGAGTATCCTACTTATGATTGACTACATTTTTCATTATGCCAATTCTGTTCCTTAAACACTCCAATGTAAATTTTAATTCGCCATTTCATTTGGTTGGCTTATTTTTTCCCTTGCCATCTTTTGCTCATGTTGCCCAGTTACCCAGGTTCTCTCTCTCTCTCTTTTTTTTTTACCTCAATGCATACTTTCTTTTGGCCTTTATACTTTTTTTTAAATTATACTTTAAGTTTTAGGGTACATGTGCACATTGTGCAGGTTAGTTACATATGTATACATGAGCCATGCTGGTGCACTGCACCCACTAACTCGTCATCTAGCATTAGGTATATCTCCCGATGCTATCCTTCCCCCCTCCCCCCACCCCACAACAGTCCCCAGAGTGTGATATTCCCCTTCCTGTGTCCATGTGATCTCATTGTTCAATTCCCACCTATGAGTGAGAATATGCGGTGTTTGGTTTTTTGTTCTTGCGATAGTTTACTGAGAATGATGATTTCCAATTTCATCCATGTCCCTACAAAGGACATGAACTCATCATTTTTTATGGCTGCATAGTATTCCATGGTGTATATGTGCCACATTTTCTTAATCCAGTCTATCATTGTTGGACATTTGGGTTGGTTCCAAGTCTTTGCTATTGTGAATAATGCCGCAATAAACATACGTGTGCATGTGTCTTTATAGCGGAGACTCTCCCCTCACTAGTCAATTTAGAATGTCTGAAGTTTATCTGAAACAGCATGTTATTTCCTGCAAAAGAATATGTATGTTCAGAAGTACAATCTTTTTCTAATCCTTAAGCTTGATGACTCTTTCCCTTAACCTGCCCTGTTATTTTATGAGCCCCAAATTTAGGATTTACTCTGTTTTCATCCTAGAGGGAGGAGAGTTCTATCCAGACTCATGTGTTGACCAAACACGTGATTTAGAGGGCTCTTTGCCTCTAAATCTGATTACCAGGGAGCAGATTGAATCCTAGACTTAAAGCAAAGGGAAGATACATGTGCCGTATCTATCTTGGCTCCAGGATTCTAGTCAAATTTAGAGCAGTTTAGATGGTTAGGTGGGATCCTCTCCTAACTCATCAAAGAGCAAAATATTTTTTAAAATGCAATGCACTCCCCAGCTAGCTCCACACTTTGCTCTGCCCTGTTGTTTTCCGAACTTATTGTCTTCAACTAGATATTGACTGTCAAGAGGACAGAATTAAAGCCTCTTCACAAGAAAGAAAATATAAGGGAAAAGCAAAAGGCTAAGAATTGAATCTTAAAATTGCTAACTTTAAGAACTAGAGGAAGAGAGGGAAAGGAGAAGCAGTCAGAGAGCATGATGCTGACCAGCCCGTGTCACAGGGATGCCCTGAGGCAGAGGGAGCACTGAAATACTGCAGAGGGACAACCATCAATGCCAATGATCTCATCAAGGAAAAAGAATGAACATTGCGTGATTAGGAGGCCCCTGACATCCTTGGAATTATCAGAAGAAGAATAACAAAGAATATCACTCTGGCAGGTGATTAAGCAATGAGTAGAATAATGAAGAAAGGGAAACTAGGGCATGCTTGTTGAGGAAGATGGACAGAGAAAAACAAGGGAGAAATAGATCGTAGTCATCTAATAAATACGAGAGATGTTAAAATCTACATGCACTATTTAAATCTCTAAGCAAAAATAATAGGCATTATTGCCCTTTTTGAGTTTGGAAAAACTATCTCAGGCTTAGAAAATAGTGAAAGCAACCATTATGTAAATCCTCTTTTAAATAAAGGGACACAAGAGAAATGAGAGGGGATAAATTCAACCCCAGAAATTAGAAATCTGAGAATATTAGATAAAATACCAGAGAAGAAACATTATGACTCAAGATTCCGTGATTTTTTTTAACACTATTCAAAAATGTATTTCTTAACTCTGCTGAATCACTGTGAAATTTCGGGACCTCTCTTTTTAATATTTTGTTAAATTTTTATATGGCCCCAATATTGACTACAGGTTATGTGCCAATTTTTGAAGTCTTCTTACAACCAAACAAACATCTGTATGGTTTGTGGCTAAGCATTATCACACACGTTGAAAATTAAGATTATGGTAGAATAAAAGTAAAATTCTTTTGAATAGTTGTAAAAATATATGTATTTTTACAAGTAATAAGCCATTAAATATTTCCTTTCATATCTCCATCAAAGATCTATTCTTATTAACTACAACCCAGCAATATTAAATAAATATAAAGGCTCCTGGCCACCAATATAAAGGCTCCTGGCCACAAATTTGAAAAAGGTGGTAGGACCCAAGAATTAAGTGTATCATGTATCTCAGTTATGAGCTACAACCCCAAAGAAAGCCTCATGATGTTCTTCCATCCAGGAGCAACAAAAGTTGCAAACACAGACATTCATCCCATTAGTCGAACTGTTTATTAATACCTAACTGATTTTACTCCATTAGTCATTCGAGAAAGTTAATAAACTAGAAACCCTATCACTCTATGAACTAATTCCTAACCTGCAAAGAAATCATCATGACCATACACCAACTGCTTCAATATTTTAACATTACACAAGGGATTCACTGAAAGAAGTATTTCTTGAGGGCTCCTCTGTGCCAGGCTCTGAGACTTAAGCGAATAGGTCACTTAATTGGACATCAACCCTGAATTGAGTCTCTTAGTCAAGTGAGCAGAAGGATAGGATTATTTAAAAAAAAAAAAATTCCAAGGAGCTAAAATCAGAGGGAAAGACTCATAGATTATCAATGTTTTTTGTTTTTGTTTTTTGTTTTTTTTAGATGGAGTGTCACTCTGTTGCCCAGGCTGGAGTGCAGTGGCATGATCTCGGCTCACTGCAACCTCTGCCATCTGGGTTCAAGCAATTCTCCTGCCTCAGCCTCCCAAGTAGCTAGGACTGCAGGCGCCTGCCACCGCACCCAGCTAATTTTTGTGTTTTTACTAGAGACGGGGTTTCACCATCTTGGCCAGGCTACTCTTGAACCCCTGACCTCGTGATCCACCTGCCTGGACCTCCCAAAGTGCTGGGATTACAGGCGTGAGCCACCGTGCCCAGCCCAATATCAGTGTATTTTAATGGCAATGAAACTAGCAAGGAATGATATTATTCCTATAGGTAACGAATTCCATTTTACTAACAATCTTTCATATGTGTAACATCTTTCAGCCTTTAGCCTAATTTTTCTTCTGGATACTAGACTTACTGGCTGAACATAAATTTCCAAAGCAAACTAACTCTTGCTGATGTAATGTAACTTCTTTCTTGAATACAGTCAACACAAACTGAGGCTGGCACCACTTTTCCAAGTTTTATCCCAATATAAAGGCATGACTAAGTATGTACCTCTTCCCAGAGGAGCTGCATAGAGGTTCAGGATCATCAACACATTAATTCTCCAGAGAAATCCACAATAAAAGATGAGATCACTTCTGCACAATTAAGCTAAAAATAAATTGTCTTATATGGAAACCACTGCTGATATTTTTCTAAAACATAACTCTAGTCTTTGGGTAATATTAGCTTAACATTTTGTAGATTTTGAAATGTATTTACTATACTAAATGCAGAATATCTATTATTAAGCTTTTTCCCTTATACAGTTTAACCAGGGTATACATGTTATTCATATTTAGTTCATCCAAAAAAATTTAATTGAGGGGCTACTATATACCAGGCATTTTTCTAGGCTCTAAGGACACAGTAATGAAATGAAATGAAAAAAGCCACATCTCTGCCCTCAGGGAGCTTATATTTTAGTGAATAGATACATAAATGTACATTCATACCCATAAATAAACCACCTACATATATAGTACAATAATGTTTATTCATGTCAAGCTGGAATTTGCTTCCCTTCTAAACTTGCAAATATTTGAATAGGGATCTAAACATGTCACTAAGCAGCCTCTATTCTGCATAATATTAAGCTATAGTCCAGATCTAAGTATTCACATTTACATGATAGTACTCAGGGAACCCTTTTTTCCTAGAATAAGTTGTTTTCTGATAACCTTTACCTTGTTACCTCTAACAGAATCTCTTTTTTTAATTCCTAACTCTACCATCCTCCCACAGCAGCATTACTCATTCTCCTAAAGTGTACAAAACATGTTCTCTCACAATTCATATTCCCACAAGAGCACCATGTTTTAATGGTACTTTCTTGTTGTTCTTGATCTCCTTTTTGAAAAGACCTCCAAGGTCTACTAACATGGCACATGATGTGATCACTTCTTTTTTTCAGGTCATTTCTTACAACTCACTTGACATTCCACAGAACTGTTTTTGTTTCTCAAGCACATCATGCAAAATCTCACCTCCAGGTCTCTGCTCATGTCTTACTGACTGCCTGGAAAAAATCTTTCATTATGCCCTTGCCCAGAAAAACATCTATTCATCCTTAAACACTTTAGTTCAGACGTTATCTCCTCCAAGAAACTTTCCCTGACCCAGTATCTCTACTCCCTGGGGTTCGTTTAAGTTCTCTTCTGTGCTTCCACAATACATGAGAAATAACTACATCACTTAAACTTACCACACTGTACAGTAATCATTTAGCTGCAGATCTGAAAGGGGCGATGCAGTCCTGGTCCTGTTTGTTAGCATGGTTTCACACAATGCCCTTCACATGCCAAAGACACAAAAAACAGGTTTGCTGAATAAACACTTGAATGAATTTTTAAAATACTTCAATAAATTTTTAACAGTAAAAATAGCAAGTGAAAAATACTTGTGAAACGATGAAGTTCTGTCTATCACGGAATATTTAACTCTCTGTGCAATGTTTTTCTTCTTTTCCAACCAAGCTATTTATTTAGCTTTTTAACTAGATATCAAACACAAGTAAGTGCTTGTTTAAACTTGAAAAATCCTACAGGGATCATGGACGATGATGGAGGAGACACAGTAAGCAACTGAACAAATATCTGTTGTGAGATTTACCCTGTGCCCAGGAGACACCAGAAAGAACTTCATTAGCAAAGATCTTCCTTCTTCTATGAGGTAATGAAAGGGGAATTGCCAAAGCCCTCGAGCCAAGGAATGGGTGACATCAACTTTATCCTCAGTGATTTAAATGTGTCTACAATGCCATGTCCTCCAGAAAAGGCTTGAATCAGAAACATGAGTTAAACACATTTCATTTATTGTTCTCTTATATCCTCAGCAGCTACCTCTCTAACAAAGAGAAGAACTTGAGCTTTGACTGTGAAGATTTTCTTCATAAGAATTTTTGGCCTCAATTAGTTGCTATATTCCTATCTCTGGGCCAGCTTTCCTATAATAAAATTTATAAACCAAACAGTTTTTAAGTTTCTGTTTGTTGTATAAATAAAGAATGTGTCTGGTCCTCATCCCAGGTTCCCGGGATGAAAGCTTCTAAGCCCTTGGAATTTCTAAACTGATAGAAGTCTCCATTATTTCTGGTAGATTCTCAGACCACACGTAGGTTCCACAATATGAGTAGCTAAATGAGTAGCTAATGAAGCTACTCATGGTAGGCCCCTAGATAATTTCAGGATGGGGGCTGCCAAGCTAGAAAGACCAATTATGTGATTAAAGGGTTGGGGCTTTGAGTCAGGTGATATTAGCCCTACTTCCGGGGAGAGGAAAAGGTCTAATGATTGAGTTCAGTCGTGTGGCTAATGATTCAATCAATCATGGCCATTGATAAAAGAACTTCAGCCAAATTAAATTTAAAGGAGTTTAATTGAGCAATGAATGATTCACAAATTGGGCAGCCCTCAGAATCACGGCAGATTCACAGAGACTCCAGGGGTGCCTTATGGTCAGAACAAATTTATAGACAAAAAAGGTAAAGTGACGTACAGGAATCAGAAGTGAGGTACAGAAACAGTGAGATTGGTCACAGCTCTGCCTTTGCCTTATTTGAACACAGTTTAAATATTCAGCAGTCTATGAGTGGTTGAAGTATGGTTGCTGGGATTGGCCAACACTCAGTTATTGTTAAAGGTGCATACTATTAAGTTAGGTTTTCAATTTTGTCTGACTATTAACATAGGTTACAGTTCATCCACAAGGATTCAAATATAGAAGTACAGAGACCTTCTCAGGCCATATTTAGTCTGCTTTAACACCATGTAATGAAACAAACAAACAAACAACAACAACAAAAACTCTGAACACCAAGTCTCCAGTGAGCTCTCTGGTAGGTAGGTGAACACATTGATGTGCCCAGGGGGCAGTGTGTCCTGATCCTAAAGGGAGAATAAGCTGAGCCCCTAGGTTCAGGCTTGTAATCTCAGAACTTTGGCAGGCCAAGGCAAGAGGATCTCTTGAGCCCAGAAGTTTGAGACCAGCCTAGGCAACATAGTGAGACCTTGTCTCTACAAAAAACAGAAAAACAAAAATCAGCCGAGCATGGTGGCATTCACCTGTAGTCCCAGCTTTTCAGGAGGCTGAGGCAGGAGGATCACTTGAGCCCAGGAGGTAGAGGCTGCAGTGAGCCATGATCATACCATTGTACTCCGGCCTGGGTAACAGAGCAAGACCCTGTCTCCAAAAAAAAAAAAAAAAAAAAAAAAGGTGGAGAGAATACATGAAAGTTCTGTGTTCTAGACTCTTCCAGACCTGGTCCTTTATGTCTCCTCATTTTATTGGTTCTGATTTGTATGCTTTATAATAAAAATGTAGCCCTAAGCACAGTGCTTTCCTGAGTTCTGTCAGTCATTCTAGTGAATTATCAAACCTGAGGGAAACCCCGAATTTGTAGTTGGTCAGAAATGCAGGTGGCCTGGGCACCCCTGAGCTTGTGACTGGCATCTGTAGTAAGGGTGTTCTTGCTGGGGTCTCTGTACTTAACCTAGGGAATCTGTCTAACTCTTAGGGAAATTTAGCATTAGAACTGAATTAAAGCGTTACACCATGCTACCAGGGTAACCACAAAATTAGCATGCGTATTCAGCATGAACAAAAAAATGGCAGGCCTAGAGGCAGGATACCTGGGTCCAGGGTCAAACCTCCCATTTTAGAGCTTGACATTGGGAAAGCCACAAAACTGTTCTGAGTGTCAATTTTCTCATCAGTGAGTGGGGCTGGACTTGGTGGCTTCTGCCATTTCCTGTTTTATTACTGCTTCCATTAATCATCTATTTGGAGGAAAAACCAATTATCACTTTTTTCTCTGGACGATTTTTCTCTGTTGGCTTCTCATATTAGCAAAAGCTTGAAGGTAGATTTGAGGCCTTCGCACTTGCTGTTCCCTCTACCTGAAACATTCCTCCCCGAGATACCTGAGTGGCTCACTGCATCACTTCCTCCAGTGCTGTGCATAAATGTCATTTCTCTGCTGATCCTTGTTGGCCATATTATCTAATTTTAAACTCTACCCCTGACACTTGGCCACCTTTCTCAGCTTTATTTTACTCCATGACATTTATCACTGACTGACATACTACATGTGACAATGGCTTTTCTCATCTGCTCCGCCAGTAGAACGTAAGCTCCATGAGAGCAAGGGTCTGTGTTGTGTGTCCACTGCTTTATCCTCAGCACCTAGAAAAGTGCATAACAAATAAATAGCTGATGTTTAATAAATATTTGACATATGGATCAATGGTAGTTTTTCTGAGATCTGGTAGGCACAACAATTTAATTAAGTAATACACAAGCTCATACCTAAAATAACTGTAAAAATGATTCCCCCCAAATTCAAAAAAAATTGGAGAAAGGGTGTGAGAATAGATAATAACAGAATGCTATTCATCACAGTCAGAGGAAAGAATTATGGGGCTTAAGAGATTTTAGAGTGGAGATGATATTATGGTGATAGGTAAAGTGGAGATGTGATAAGACATTGAGAGATCACAATCTCTCAATAGATATTAGAGTTTTCAAAGATGATAGCAGAGAAAGGGGCAGTTGATGCTACAATAATTGACAAAAGTGAAAAATTATCTTATTGGTCATAGCAAAGATTACAACAAACAGGTGGTATAAGGGAAAGGCTCTGAAATATTGAGAAATTGCAGAGGAAACATGATTTAAACCAGGTGTCCAATATAGTAACAATTAGACATAAGGGACAATTGAGCACTTGAAATATAGCTAGTCTGAATTGAAACATATTATTAAAGTATAAAATAAATACCAGATTTCAAAGATTTAGTATAAATAAAAGAATAAAACACAACCTGTTAATTTTTATATTCGTTTCATGTTAAAATAATTTTTGGCCAGGCACAGTGGCTCACACCTGTAATCCCAGCACTTTGGGAGGCCAAGGCAGGTGGATTGCAAGGTCAAGAGATCAAGACCATCCTGGCCAACATGGTGAAGCACTGTCTCTACTAAAAATACAAAAATTAGCTGGGCATGGTGGCACACGCCTGTAGTCCCAGCTACTTGGGAGGCTGAGGCAGGAAAATTGCTTGAACCCGGGAGGTGAGGTCACAGTGAGACGAGATCATGCCACGGCATTCCAGCCTGGTGAGAGAACGAGACTCCGTTTCAATAATAATAATGATAATAATAATTTTTGATGTGTTAGGCTAAATAAAACACATAATTAAAATTAATTTCACTGTTTATTTTTATGTTTTAATACCGCCAATAGAAAATTCTAAGTGACATATGGAGGCCAGAATTATATTTCTGTTGGCAGCACTAATCTAGAAGGGTTCGAGGGGTATGTAAGGAATTCTGCAGATTTGATACCAGCCCCCAAGAACCTAGAGAACTAAGAGAAGGCAGGGCCTCCACTAGAAAGGTTTGCCAGAGAAGCAGTATCTTCCAGAGAAAGCAGAGTTTCAGGCCAGGCATGGTGGCTCATGCCTGTAATCCCAGCACTTTGGGAGGCCAAGGCGGGCAGATCACGAGGTCAGGAGATCAAGACCATCCTGGCCAACATGGTGAAACCCCATCTCCACTAAAAATACAAAAATTAGCCAGGCGTGGTGGTGCACGCCTGTAGTCCCAGCTACTCTGGAGGCTGAGGCAGAAGAATTGCTTGAACCTGGGAGGTGGAGGTTGCAGTAAGCCGAGATGGTGCCATTGCACTCCCACCTGGGCAATAGAGCAAGACTGTCTCAAAAGAAAAAAAAAAAGAGAGAAAGCAGAATTTCAACACCAGGGAGCAGGTAAAGTGGCTGGAGGAAAAAGGGGGTATAGTTGAGGTATCAGAGGCAAGTTGGTAGATCAAATCACAGGAGAGGTAGAGACTTTGAAATTCATCTGTCCTATACTAGTTCTAAAGCTGAGAGCAGTTCCCTTAGTTAAGACCAGCTTTATCTGAGAAGATGGGGTGGATGAATAAGTTGTCAGGTGTGATACAGTTAATTGGCTGGGCATGGTGGCTCATGCCTGTAATCCTGGCACTTTGGGGAGGCTGAGGTGGAGGATCGAGACCAGGAGTTCAGGGCTGCAGTGAGCTACGATCACATCACAGCACACTAACCTGGGCGACAGAGCAAGACCCTGTCTCAAAAACAAAAACAGTTAATCAACAAACATTTATTAGAGTAACAGAAATGAGGATACACATCACACTCCTATTGCTTATTAAATTTGGGATCTTGGGCATGTCAATCCACTTCTTAGAACTTCAATCTCATCACCAAGATAATAGGGATAATATGCACCATGAAATTAAATGAGAATTCTGGCATATAGTAGGTGCGCTCAGTGAGTGTTACTATCTGATCCCTTTCCTTTCCTCCAAACCCCACTGCACTCCCAACCTAGTCACGGCCACCTACGCCCAAAAGAATGACAAAATTATACCAATCAGCACCTTGTAGACTGCTTCTTGATATTATTCTCCTAAAGGTGGCAGTGCATCAGTAAAGGCAGCCAATCATATACTATGTATTAAAATGAAAGAACATGGTTTTCAGGATAAAATTCTTATTAGTTTCTATTAAAAATTAACTGCTTGAGGATTTTCTAGCAAAATTAATCCAAGCTACTTGAATGGTCCTTGAAAGCAGGAAAATCATCAGGGTCATCACAGACTATTGATTCATTTTCTACAAAGTTAAAAAGCAAATTATAGAAAGTTTTGATGAGAATCTTGTCCTTATCAGCATGAGTAACAGTTCATAAATTTCGCCCACTAAATTCCAACAATCTAAAATTCAACAGGAGAATGTCTTCTAATAACACTACAGGGTGTGTTTTCATCAGAAAAATAACCTGCTTTAAATTCTTTGTGGAAAAAAAGTGAGCTTTAAATTTAATATATTTTATTTAGTAAAATTTTCCATTTCTGATATCAGTTTTTTTAGTTGAATAAGTAGAATTTCCACCAAAAAAACTCCTAAAGAAAACAATATGCATTTTATTAAAATAAATCACAATGCTAAACACAATCTCCAATGAATAGGGCATTTGATGAATGTGCAGGAAATGAAAAATAGTAAAAGCAAGTAGGCCTTAACAACATGTTCAATGAGACTGTATATTAATTCATGTGATTAAAAAAAAAAACTCCATTCAGGGCAGGTGGTTTAAGAGGCCCTGAGAACAGTGACTTGCCCAGGGTCACACTTCCTAAGTGGCAGAGCCTAGACTGTAACCCAAATCTGTAGATTCATTTCCCCATCTTAAAAATCAGTATTGAAACACCCCATGGAGGTTACAATTTCAGTCTTCTAGGCCACACTGGAATCTTATCAATAGCATGAATGACATGTGGTTATTTAGTCTCTTTTTAACAGTTCCAATGACTCACCCCTTTTATAAGGTCACTGTTGCCATTTCTGAAATGTCTTCTTTACGATGAATCTAAATCTTGTCTCCAGTTAATGTTGTGCTTTGGTCCTGAGCTACATAGCATAAATCTAATCCACAAAAGAGCTGGTCCCCTAAAGCTTTTTCTACTTCAAAGCTACACATTCCTTCAACTCATGTGGCTTTGCCGTGAGGAGCTGCTACAGGTGTCATTTGATGCCTGAAAACCCTTGCTCATTTCTTCCTTCCCATTACATCTTCACACCTTTTCATTTTCATTTCATACCACACCTGAGATATCCAAAACAAGATCATAAATATACTGATAATTAAAAGGATGTACAATTAAATGGCAGCCAGTAACATAATCATGATCCTCCTGAATTATTCATTGTTCTGAAATATCTAGCACTATTCAGTGGAGGATTGTTTACAATCCATATCTGTAAATTTATCAGATCTCTTCAGCTGTGACATTCATCCAATCACACAGCAAACATTTATTGAAAACTAACTACATGTCACATCTTAACCTAGGCCCTGTTGCAGGCACTACCCATAGAGGAATCAATAAAACAGAATTTCTACTCTGAAACCAGGGAATGTTATTATATCTGCTAGCTTTCATAGAGCACTTACAGGCACAGTTCTAGGTGCTTTGCATGTGCTAATTCATTTAATCCTGACAATGACTATAGATAGGTATTGTTGTGTTCATTATTTTCTGATAAGATAAATGCATTCCATCAAGGTTGAGGAATTTATGCAAGGTCTCCAAGCTAGTTGTGGCTGCCATTAGTGGATCACGGATGAATTCCAAATTAAGTGGTTTTTCTTTCTCTTCCCATCCCTTTTCAATTTTTCTGTTCTTATTTTTTTTTTCCTGGCTGCCCAGTGTCTTCACTTATGCTAAGTAATGTGAGGTTTTCTTCATTCACAAAACTACATTTGTGTGTAGATGACTGCCAAGCATAACATTGCTACTTGTGTTCTTCTTCCCACTTTCTTTGATCCACTTCCTCTCCCATACATACAAATGACCAAGGTCAGTAAAGGGGTACCCTAACTTTGACTTGACACACGAACTGAACAATAAGGTATATTTTAAATAGTCTGTGGGTGTGATATCTCAGAGCGCCTGTTACTAATCACACCTGGCATCCTTCATTTCATGCAGCACTGGTTAGTTGGGAGGAAGGGCGTTTCAGAATAAGCAGTGTGTGCTATGATACTGAAGACTTCAATTGTAACTGGTGCATTGTGAGCCTGTGACTTGGTAAAGAGGGGGCAGTGTAATGGACTGCATGTTTGTGTCCCCTCAAAATTTATATGTTGAAATCCTAACCCCTAATGGCATGGTATTAGGAGGCAGAGCTTTTGGGAGGTGATTAGGTCATGAGAGTAGAACCCTCGTGAATACGACTGTGCCTTTATAAGAAGAAACAGCAGAAAGCTTGCTACTTCTCTCTCCGGTCTCTACCATGTGAGGATAGGAGAAGATGGCCATCTGTAAACCAGAAGGTGGGCCCTCACCAGACACTGGATCTGCTGCCACCTTATCTTGGACTTCCCAGGCTCCAGAACTGTTGAGAGTTAAATATTGGTTGTTTAAGCCACCCAGTCTGCAGTATTCTAATAGCCCCAATGGACTAAAAGAGGCACAAATGTAAAAATTTGGGAGATTCCTTTGTTGCTAATTTTGTCTTCTAATCTTATCTAGAATCTATTCATCTTCTAATACACATCTTCTAATGAACTAATCTTGAATTTTTCTGGTTAACTCCTCAGCTGAAGGGGTTAACCCAAAGAGAGAATGGTGCAGCTTATAAGTAGTAAGGGTCTTGAACAGCAGTGGGCCTAGCACCTCTCCAGAGAGCCAGAGATGGGAAAGCTTGAGAAATTCCAGGAACAAATGCCCACTTGGGATGAGCAGAGAGAGCACCGTCAAGGAAGAAGTTTCTGTTGAGAGGATATTTGAGTGATGTGAGCAACTACAGTGTATGTAACAACATAACTGATATTTATAAATTAATTTCTTTCTATTTAAATGGATATAGGCATTAAAGACATCCTTATTTAAAAGACAGCATTAAAAATACAGTTTCATGTTTCTCTTTTCTGTGAAATTGCTTCAGTTGATAACAAACACAAAAGGAAAGAAAGGCACTATGCATGCCTCTATTCAATTTTTTCAAGGAAAGCAGCATTGCAGTAAGTACATTTACAGATCATTCTGCTTGTGAAATTTCATTTGATAGCTACCACAATAATCTTTTAAATCTCTGGACCATAGAATAGTTGGAAAGTTTTCAGGTGTGTTTGCTTTTTAATTAAAAGGATGTCCTGTGGTCCCTAAAAATGCAATGTAACTAAGAATGTACTAAAACGGTGTGAGAATTTGATTCAATATATTTGACTCAATATATTCTTAGTTGCTAAGTTCCCTCTGTATCAGTTAGAAGCAGGCAGCAGAGTCCTATATAACATTCTCATAGGTTAAGTATTTTCTTAAGATTCACTTGACCCAGGTAAGAAAAAATAATACTCTTTAAATCTATCATCTCCAATCTTTCACCGATGTCCTGAAATAATCAATAATTGTAACTGCCAGGGTTTGCAAAGGTTGCTATAATGACTTACATTAGCATGAATTTTTCCAAATAAAACTTCAGTGGGTACAGGATCTGATGCCTTTCTCTAATGTTGTTGACAGAAAGGACTTTCAGAGGTTGCTGTGTTGTGAAACAGTACTCGTTTTAGCTGGGGCATCTCATTTACCCTTCAGGCTTTTGATCCGCTAATAAAGGGACTCGATAATCTCAAAGGTCCTCCCAGCTCTCATACACTATGATTCTGTGACTTGTGCATGACTTGGTGTCCCCCTTTATAGAGTTAGAGCGTGACTGATAGCCTGATCCTGAGGCTGCTACAAAAAGTCTATCTTTTCAGTGTAAAAGGCTATATGTCCTTTTAAGTAAATGTGACATATGGCTTGAAATTCAAGTTGATAGAATACTGATCCACCTTAGTTAGAGCATTTTACATTTTTGACAGGGCACTTTGCTGAACAGAATGTCAGTATATTCACTGCAGCAGTGAAGAAAACGTGGGGGTGGAGGGGTGGGGGTGCCATTCTGAGGGAAAGAAGGCACTTAAGGAACTCTGAGATGTGTGAGAAAGTCCTGCAGCCTGAGGAGCTGATGGAAAGGGGGTAGGGGTGAAAACAGGAAGGTAACACATAAGGTCCGAAAGGGAAAGGGAACAGCCTGATGTAATACAGAGTCCAGGAAGTCACTCAGAGGACTGCTACTGGGCCATTTCACACCCTTTCCTCACCAAAAGTTTAAAAGGCAAATTATGCAGGTGTTTTGTTGTTTGTTTTGTTTTTTGAGACAGAGTCTCACTTTGTTGCCCAGGCTAGAGTACAGTGGCACGATCTTGGCTCACTGCAACCTCTGCCACCCAGGTTCAGGCAATTCTCGTGCCTCAGCCTCCTGAGTAACTGGGATTACAGGCATGTGCCACCACGCCCAGCTAATTTTTGTATTTTTAGTAGAGACAGGGTTTTGTCTTGTTGGCCAGGGTGGTCTAGAACTCCTGGCCTCACGTGACCCACCCACCTTGGCCTCCCAAAGTGCTGGGATTACAGATGTGAGCCACCGTGCCCAGCCTAAATTATGCAGGTTTTTAATATGGAATTGACATTCTCTTTTGTTTTCTTTTTTTAATATCTTATTTACTTTTTCAAAAAACTTTTATGTTAGGTTCAGGAGTCCATGTGCAGGTTTGTTATATAGGTAAATTGTGTGTCGTGGCGGTTTGGCGTACAGATTGTCACCCAGTTAATAAGCACAGTAGCCAACAGGTAGTTTTTTAGTTTCACTACAAAAACATTTATGTAACTGCTGTAATAAACACAGAGCCTGCACTAACCTGTTCTTGTGTTGCTATAAAGAATTATCTGAGGCTGAGTAATTTATAAAGAAAAGAGTGTTTAACTGGCTCACGATTTGGCAGGCTGTGCAGGAAGCATGGTGCTGCCACCTGCGCAGCTTCTGGGGAGGCCTCAGGAAGCTTACAATCACAGCAAGGGGAGAAGTCCTCTCACATGGCAAGAGCAGAAGCAAGAGAGTGGGAGGGGGTGGGAGGTGCCACATACTTTGAAACAACCACATCTTGTGAGAACTCACCTACTACTGCAAGGACTGCCAAGCCATGAGGGATCTGCCCCCATGACCCACACACCTCCCATCAGTTCCCACCTCTCACACTGGGGATTACATTTCAACACGAGATTTGGGAAGACAAATATCTAAACTATATCTGAGCCCAGGTGTCCTCGTCAACCATGGAATCCTTTAAAGGAGAAGTTTGGCTCAAACCTCCATTCCACATCCTATGAAAAAAATCCAATATCCTCCTCAACATTTTAGCAAACGTTGGAGTCTTAGGTGCTGTGGCCTCTATTTCCCACTTCTGCTAAATTCTCATCCATAGCTCAACACTGAGCAGCTATTTTTTTCATGAACCTCAGCAAAGGCCCAGATGCCCAATTCCTCAATTCCTCCCCTTCCTTCTTCCTGCTACACAGTTATTTACAGCTCTTGCACTTAGCACAAAGCTTGGAGGTGAGCAAGAGAGGTTACTGCCCAGCACTGCCCAGTCAACAACTCAATGTTTTCTTAAAAGACCTTTCTATTTCTTTCCTTTTCAAAAATTCTGACATGACCATTCCACCTGGGTCCCTCACTATTTGCTTGCTCTTCTTTCCCCACTCCACTTCCCACAATGTGCAAGAAAATTCTAAATTATTTTACTCTCTTATTTAGGGCAATTCAGTTCTCTCCAGGCCTGTCTTATCAAATCAATTCCAGGCCCAGCTTTAGATAACCTAAACCCAGTAGAGGTCTTGAGATTGCAGACTTTCCTTAAAAATCATCAACAATCCCTAGGTAGCAGTTGTGGTTCTAAATATTGATATTTTTCTATTACAAATATATTCAAATATATTCCCTAAATGATGAACATCAATTTTTAAAAAAGAGTTAGGCTAAATATATTACAATGACTTTCAAACAGTGGTACCAGGAGTGTATTATTCTTCATATACTTTAATATAGTTATTCTCAAATTTTAGCTAGCATCAGAATGGAAGACTGGCTAAAACACAGATTGCAGGGCCCCCTTGCCAGAGCTTCTGTGTCAGTAGGTTTGAAAGACTGCACTGCACACACATCCCAGGTGTTGTCAATATGTCCCTTTAAAAACCAATGCTTGGGCTGGCCATGGTAGTTTACGCCTGTAATTCCAGCACTTTGGGAGGCAGCGGGGGTCGGGGGGGGGGGCTGGGGGGGGCGGCGTGGATCACTGGAAGTCAGGAGTTCAAGACCAGTTGGCCAACATGATGAAATGCTGTCTCTACTAAAAGTAAAAAAAAATTAGCCAGGCGTGGTGGTTGGCACCTGTAATCCCAGCTACTTGGGAGGCTGAGGCAGGAGAATTGCTCGACCCCAGGAGGCGGAGGTTGTGGTGAACCGAGATCGCACCACTGCACTGCAGCCTGGGTAACAAGAGCAAAACTCCATCTCAAAAAAAAAAAAAAAAAAACCTGCTTAGCAGAAGTTCTCATCCCCATATCCCCATCACCTGAGGGAGGCAGGAAGCTCATCTCCGCACTTTTAGACGGAGGCAGACAGGAAGCTCATCTCCTCGCTTTTATCATATAATGGCTGGAGCTTTCTGCTGAAAGTGTAGGTAGCAAATACTTTCACCTGTCCCCTTTCAGCCCACATATGGTGATGAATCATCCTGTTCCCAGAGATTCTACTTCTACTTCCTGTAAGATCTACTGAATGAGGACTGGTGTAGTCTGCATATTAATCATCCCTCCCAGACCCCTGTCATCATAGTAGCCATAAGGATATGCTCAGCCCTTACGCTGTAAATGTGAAACTATTTAGAAGATGATGCTCATTTTCCAGTCCCTTGGTTTCTCCTTAATCACTGTGATTGTTGCTGATTAATCCCAAATGCTGGTGGGAGAGAATATGTAAAAAGAGTAAAAACTTTGAAGGAGATGAAAACAGTTGATACGGTACATGCTGCTTCATGTGTTTAGCTTGTGGATGTGACAATAATTTTTGTACTCTTCTGAGCAGGTGGCAGATGGGTGACTTCTGGCATAGAAAAGATTAATGCTCTGATTTGATGGCTGCTTCCGCAATACCATCAACAAGGCATTGTGAACAAGAATTCTAACCAAAATTTTAGCCGCTGTTCAGCATCTTTTCAATAGTAAAACTTCTCCTGCGACAGGCTATTTCTGCAGGATTCCTTAGATTTACCAACCTGATCAATAACCAAGTACAAGACACAAAACCACAGATAGTGACAGGCTCTTTAAGCAACATTTGCAGCTGAAATGAAGGAACCATCTTCATGTTCCAGTGCATGAAGGGGAGTTGCTCCTGCACTATCTTTTTCCTGCCTCCTCCATCACATATTTAGTTATTTTCAGAGCCATCCTTGAGGATGCAGGACCTCGCTGCTTATCAGACTCCTTTATAAAGCGGGTTCATCTGCTCGGCATGTCAGATCACATCAAGATATACAAGCTCTTCCCACTGTAGCAGAGAAAGCTGAAAACCTACAACCGGATGATGTGTTTATTCCCAAGGCCAGCGTTTAAAGAAAGTTTACATTCAAAGAATGATTTAGAAAACTGATTTTATTTTAATTTACTAGAAATATTTTAATACTTTAAACTGCCATTATATATCCTTCTGGAGGAGCACGGACTTTTAGAGTCCCTCCTTAAACATTTTTTAGCAACCTTCTCAGACGCTGGGTTTGTTAGATATCCATTTGTTCCTTCTTCTGTTCATTCTTCTCCACTTCACTTAGCTAAATGAGCTGAGGCATGAATATGCTTCAGAATTCTTGACATGGAAATGTATTATTCAGTCATCAGATGTTATTGGGAAGACACTGTGTCTTAAGGACTGTGTTATACAAAAAGATACTCAAGATGAATGAGTGATGAAGAAGCTCATGGACTGGCTCATAGAAGAAGATTATGAGCTGCTTCTTCTGTCTTGAAGAAGCTCATAGTCCAAGGAGGGGAGACAGATATGTGGCAAGATAAGCTACTGTAAAGCAGGATGCAGGAACAGAGGAATAAATATGGCACACAGGAAACATGAGGCAAGGAAGGACTAACTTTACCTGGTAAAATGAAGAAAACTTCAAATGGAGGCTTTGAACTGGGTTCCAAAGGATATATAGGTAAATGGAAGAAGAGAAAGAAAAAGGAAAGACCCCTATAGAGATTCTATCTTTTCTTCGATTTGCATTAGGAACAAACTCCTAACTTCCTACCACAGAAAAATGAAGCTGTAGAATTTTATTTTATGAAATTTGTTGTATGTCTAACAAATTGTAGAGTTTTATTTTACGCCTACTTTCACTCTCATTTTAAACCAATGTTAGAGAATCTTGGTTATAAATTACTAAAGATGTGTTACAGCTAAAAGTCTAAACTAAAAGCATATAGTGGAGCTGACACGGAGAGGAAATTAAGGAGCAAAAGAACCTCACCTCCAATTAGCCATTATTTCCCATTTTTCCTACCAAATTACCTAATAAAACTAATTTAAACTAATCAAAAAGCAAGCAATTGCTTAAATTTTGTTGAGAATGTTTTGTGTATGAAACTTCGGATATTTAAGAAAATAACTCGAACACATAATTATGGGAATCCTATATAATAATTTTAGATTATTCACTATTAAAAAAAAGAAGCTGTTGGGCAGAGGGATGTATGTTAACCTAGTTGCACCTGATTCCTAGAGAAAAAATTTTGAGAGTTTTCTATAAAGGTGTCATTCTTCTGATTGGGAGTAAGTCATTATTCTGCAGTTTTACTCTGAACAACTAAGCTGAGAAGTCAAATGAGAGGTCTGTGTATCTGTGTATAATTAGCTCCGATAGCCTGCATGATGTGAATACAAATCTGTGGCTAAGATGAGACTTGGCAGGCCCAACAACTAATGGTCACAGGAAATAAATAAAGGATGAATTAAAGATGAATAAAAAAGTATCTATTTTCTCTTTCTTTTAAAATCTTTTCTAGAAGAATGATTTGTCTTATTAAACTGTCCTGATGACAAATTGTCTTATTTTAAAAAGTAGACACAAAAGTGCATTAAAGGTAATCACCCTTTTCTTTCTGATGGGCCATGGCATATCACTGATCTGCACCCCTCAAAAGTTGACTATAAATCTAAGATTATGAACTGATAACATTGCATGCTTCTCCTTTTTTTTTTTTTTTTTTTTTTTTTTTTTTGAGATGGAGTCTCGCTCAGTCGCCCAGGCTGGAGTGCAGTGGCGTGATCTCAGCTCACTGCAAGCTCCGCCTCCCGGTTTCATGCCATTCTCCTGCCTCAGCCCCCGAGTAGCTGGGACTACAGGCGCCCACCACCACGCCCGGCTAATTTTTTGTATTTTTGTATTTTTAGTAGGGATGGGGTTTCACTGTGTTAGCCAAGATGGTCTCAATCTCCTGACCTCGTGATCCGCCCATTTCGGCCTCCCATAGTGCTGGGATTATAGGCGTGAGCCACCACGCCCGGCCACTACTTCCTTTCAATGTTCCCACTCTCATATTTGTCTTTCTCTATTCAGAACTCCATCAAATAATTATCAAAAACTTTGTGATCTTCCTGACTTATAGACTGAAAGCCAAATTTAATGACCATGTTGTACTCCATGATTTTAGATACAAAAATAAAGGGAATTCCAAAACAGCTAATAGTTCTCAAAATTAATATTTCAAAATGCTAGCTAGTGTACAATTTATACTAATGTACAATTTACAATTGTAATACAATTTAGTGTATTAACTTTCCTATATTCTAAATAAGTATTCTAGCCCCTCAAAAACATTGTTTTTGTAGTCAAAATAATATTCTTAAATTAGAAAACCTATATCTACTTTCAATCAATTTATTACTCGGTTTTAACATTTATATCTATTAAAAGTCATAGTTCTAAAATATTTTCTAAAATAAATTTTTCACAGCTGTGAAATTAAATGAGTTCTAACCAATATTAATAAATAAAATAGAATAGCATAAAATAGAAAAGGTCAGAAGATAACAGAATAGAAACCAGTAGAATACATTGCATGTAGCAATGGAAAATATTAAATTCCTAAAATTTGTGTGTGTGTGCATGTGTCTGTGTGTCTGTGTGTGTCAGTACTAGATCACAAGGTAAACCAGGTTATAGCCAAAAATTTGACACATTAATATTCAATTTTATTACATTTATTAAGGAAAAACTATTGAATATTAAAAAGTACATGGTCATTCATTTCTATATATTTGAGACAGTGGCCAATGTGTAGGTTGGTCATTATATTCATCCTATAGGATAAAAGCTGCTTCTGAAGAAAGTGCTATGATGTGTTGCAACGAAAGATCAACCAGCTCAAATCTGCCATCTGGAAGACAAATCTGCAAAAGTTTTAGTATTTTTGGTTTTCATTTAGTCATGTGACCTTTATTTATCTAGACCTACTTTATACAAGCACCATTTTAGGCAATGGAAGGAAAACAATGAACAAAAAGTCATGGTCCCACTGTCAAAGAGCTTATAGTTCCGCAAATCTTAATCAAATAAACTTATAAATAAGGCTGAATTTTAGCTGTGTTAAATGCTATGAAGTCTGATAAAAACATAATGAAGACTCAACTATATTAATAGCAGAATATAAAATCTTGTGGTATAGTAATATTTTACTGATATTAACAATATTTAAGTGGTATTAATTTCTTTGAGGATTTAAACTGAGAACTTAAGGATGAGAAGTAGTTAACTAAGCAGAGTGAAGTATGGGCTGGGGAATGAGAAGAACATTTCAGGCAGAGCAAATAGCAGCACAAAGGTTCTGTGGCAGAAGGCAACAGGGCACATTTCCGAGAACAGAAAGAATGAACATGTGGCTGTAACAGAGACCATGGGGAGAAACATCTTGTAACATGAGGTTGGAGGGGTCAGTAGGAGCCAGGCCATACAGGAACGTGTGGACTTGTTAAGGACTTTTACTTAAAAAGGGGAACAGTACACAATCAAATTACTGTTTTAAAAAGATTGCTCTGGCTGCAGTGTGGACAATGGTTAAGTGAGGATGTGAAAAACTAGTCTGGAGATTATTCTAGTCCCTAACAGCAATCCTTGTTGTAGTCCATTTGCAAGACTCTGCTAGCTTAGCCTTGCGTATCTGGAGAGGTACATAAGTGGAGAAGAGACTTGGACAGATTTGACAGCCATCAGGGAGTAACATAAACAGGCGACTGGGTAGACTTGAAAGGGTAAGTAAAAGAGAGGTGCTATCAGATTATCTCCTAGGTTTCTAGATTACAGACCTGATGACAGTGATGATGAGGAAGAGGGTTTTAAATTGGCAATGGAGCCACCCTAGAGGCAAAGGGAAGACATTTGGATAGTCAAATTTGGTGTTCAGAGAAGATATCTGAGCTGAAGATTCTAATTTTGAAATTAATAGCATATTGCAGGAAATTGATGATAGATTGAGGCATAAACAAGATGCTTTAGAAAGAGTGTAAAGTGAGAAGAGGAGAGGGCAGGGAAGAAGCAGGGAAGGAAAGAAAGGTCAGAGGAGGGGAGGGGAAAAGAAAGAAGCACCGGGATTGAGCCTTGAGGGACTGACAGATGAACAACTGAGCAGAGCAGTCAGAGAAGGAGCAGCCAGAACATCTGAGGGAAAACCATGCACCAAAGTCAAGAGAAGAGCCAGTTTCAAGAAGGGAGTGGCCATCAGATAGAATGCTGGTGAGAGACTAAACAAGAGGAAGACTGAAAAGTATTCTTTGGATCTTATATTTTGAGGTTATCAGAGATCCTGGTAAAATATAAATATAAATAGATTATGTCATTAAAGCACTAAGTTTCTCCATTATAAATGTCAAGAGTTTTAAAACTTGAGATTATAAATAAAAATCACATGCAGTATTGTTTACAAATGGCTTACTGAGACCCAATTAAAGAGTAAACAATAATATCTTTTTATAACAAAAGTATAAACACCACCACCAGAATTTGTTCATTTTTCTCCTTATTGATCATATCACCTTGCTCTTAGCTATGGTAAAACAGGACTTAAGAACAAAATATGAATGGCAGAAAACACTTACTTTTTTAACACAAAACATGATATTTCATCTCAATAGAGTTCAAATTTCTATGACTCAATATATTCAACATCTTTCATCACCACAATTCAATCTGATTTGACTTCTCATTAAAAACATTCTCTATTTGCTGCTGGATGAATGATTTCATAAACTGCATACATGATCCAGGCCTAGAATACTGAAAGGAACATGATTCTGATGAGTAAACATATTCTGTTTTTAGTCCATTTTTATTGTGCACACTTGCAAAATTATTCAAGTTTACGATTAGAGCTACATGAGGACTTTTAAAAATATGCTATATAGCTTGACTATGCCACACATAGATATTTAAATTCCAAAGTTTGTTGTGTATAGCTGCAACCCAAATCAGAAGGGAAATGTTATACTGAAGTAAATTTTTTAAACATAGAAATTGTACCATATATACAAAGAAATCATTCAGCCAGCAACAAATGGAGAATGCCTTTTCATTTAAAACAAGAACAAAATAGTCATGTATTCAAGGATTCATTTTATCAATATTTATTGAGTGTCTACCATTTGTCACAAGTGTGAAAAGGACAGATACAACCCAAGTGAGACAAAAACTACAATTATGCAAAGGCTATGAAGGAAAAGGATAAGGCAGGCAGAGGTAAACAGCTGGAGAGGCCAGAGGATGATGATAGTAATGGTGACTCTAGCAGCCATCATTCATTCAGGACTTAACTACTTAGCCAGGCACAAAGGCAGCACTCCATAAGAATTATCTCACTTGATCCTGGCAGCAACCTGTGAATTGGGTGGCAATGTCTCATCTCCATTTTAAGACAAGGAAACTAAAGCTTAGAGAGGAGTGTTGTTTTTGTTTGTTTTTAGTGTAAATCACAATGCTCACAACGGTTATCCTTGAGACATGTGGAAAATATAAATTCTGCTCAGCAAAATAATAGAGAAGGCAGGCTTTTAGAAATGCTATCACCAAAGTATGGATATAATTCTCTTACTGCTCTGATGCTCACGGGTATTAGTGGTTTCTTATAAGGACTCCTGTTCTCACCAGGGATGACAGATTAAAGAGGCAGCACTATAAAAGATTAGGAAAAATGTAAAAAAAGAAAAGTAGACAAAACTGAATAACACTGAGTAACTCTGTATCAGCTACTAAATGACAAGCCAAAGAAAGAGTGTGTGTCAGACACACACACACACCATCGATGACCTAAATAATAAGGATATGGTCTTTCTCAGCTCCTCTAGTAAAACTTCAAACTCAAAATCCGGACTCCTGTTTAGCAGATTTCAACAGTGCTTTCCGACCCCCCCAAAACTGTTAAAAAATATTGCCAAAACCCATCTTGTTTGCAGCTGTCACAACATTTCTCTGAGAATTCTCCACCGACTCCTCGGCACAGAGTTTGCATTTCTCCTACTGGGTTTCAAGGCTGTCTCTTCATGTGGACGTTGCCTTTATCACCTCTCATACTTTTATTTTCCACTATCAGTGGATCTGCCTGGTCCATCTAAATCCCTTCTGTCTCATCTCTTCCCTTCTGCTAATTCTTTTCCTCATGACATCGCTATTAGGTTCCATCTTCTAAGAACAACTTTGTAAATCTTAACTGCCGCTCTCACCAATAAAAAATTGCTGCGGAGTTCAGCAATATTTGGGAAAACAAATTCATTTGTACTAAATGGTATAGAGAAATGAGTTTCAAACTCTTTTAGCTACACAGTCCTTTTGTGTGTGCAATTTCTCCTAGAATCCAGCCACTTAGGACTAGATCCCTAGGAGAAAGATGAATGTCTGGTTGTGGCCAAGTGTCCTGGGACCCCATCCCTGTCTCAACCACACCAGTAAGCTGGTGGTTCTGGGGTGGGGAGACCATCAGTCAGTACCAAAAACACAGCCTAATTAAAGAAACTTGTCCTAAGTCAAATTAAATATGCAGAACCCCAAAAGTGCCTAAAGAATAATTTGTAATCCACTTTCATCGGACAGTAATATCAACCATTCGATGTGGAACAAACATCTGTTAAGTGCCTACTATGTGCCAGGCACTGATTTTAGCACTTGAGTTGCATCAGTGAATGCAGAGATTCCCTTCCCTTGATAAGTTGCAATCTGGCAGAGGGACACAGACATTTAAAAAGCACATAATGAATATATAAAATATATAATTTATTAGAAGGAGATACGTGCTATGGGGGAGGCAGTGGGGGTGCAAGGAGGGGAGGAAAAAAGAAGATTGCAAGTTCCAGGAAGAAGGACTAAAGGAAGAAAGGCAAGTTGCATTTGCAAAGAGGGTGGCCACAGAAGGCCTCATTGATAAAGTGCCACTTGAGCAAAGCCCCAAAGGAGATGAAGGAGTTAGCCATGAAGACATTTAAGGGGGTGGTGATATCTAGTCTTAATTGATATCTTTTCATGAACAACTTACAATGTGTCATGTAAATTGCTAACTTGGTTTGCATTACACACATTATACATAAACCATCAGAGGTTGGCATTATTATTGTTTCACCTATGAGGATACTGGGACTGGAGCAGTGGAATCACCTTGAGGGCTTGTTAAAACACAGATTGCTGAGCCTGATCACCAAAGTTTTTAATTTGCTAAAACTGGGTTTCAGCCTGAGAATTTGCATCTCTAACCAGTTCGTAGGCCCTGAAGCGCACACGGAGAACCACTGATTTAAAAGAGAGAATCTCTGCAAGACCTTTCTATCTCTAAAACACCATATTCTCATCTAAATTATATACTTCCTCTTTCAAATAATAGCACCTTCATCCAAATATTTCCATTTATCATCCAATTGAAACTTATAAACAAAATATATATTATAGTATATATTACTTTTTTGGTTTTTTTTTTTTTTTTTTGAGTTAGAGTCTCACTCTTGTCGCCCAGGCTGGAGTGCAGTGGTGCAATCTCGGCTCACTGCAACCTCCACCTCCCAGGTTCAAGAGATTTCCCTGCCTTAGCTTCTCCAGTAGCTGGGATTACAGGCGTGCATCACCATGCCTGGATAAATTTGTATTTTTAGTAGAGACAGGGTTCCTCCATGTTGGCCAGGTTGGTCTTGAACTCCTGACCTCAAGTGATCCACCCGCCTCGGCCTCCCAAAGTGCTGTGATTACAGGCGTGAGCCACTGCACCCTGCCTATACTACATTATTTAACAAAAAAGGATCGATTGGTGAGAAAATGAAAGCTCTACAAGGGAAAGCATATTACCTGTTTTATTCATTGAGTATTCTTAGCACACAGAAGAGCTTTCGAGTGAATTAATGCTATTATATATCCTACATTTTAAAACCTATTTATTTTAAAATAAGTTTGGAATTACAAGAGTTAGTTGTGCAGATAATACAAAGAGTTTCCATTATGCCCTTCAAGCAGCTTCCTCTAATATTGCCATTTTAAGTAACAGTTATCAAAGCTAAGAAATTAACATTGCTATAATACTATTAACCAAACTCGGCTTTTTTTGGGTTTTGCCAATTTTCCCATTAATGTCCGTTTCCACTCCTGAACAGCATGTCGCATTAGTCATCGGGCCTGTTTAGTGTCTTCTGATCTTTCCTTTTTTGTTACGACCTTGAAACTTTTGAAGCAAATTGATCAGGTATTCCACTGGAGGTCCCTCAATTGGGGTTTTCGCTGTTGCTATTTTCATTAATAGGCTGGGGTTATAGACTTCGGAGTGTGGTGAGGTAAATTACCCTCTCATTTCAATATACCAGGAGTAGATGATATCAGCAGGATTTATCACTGGAGATGTTAAACTTGATCAGCTGGTTAAGGTGGTATCTGCCAGGTTTCTCCACTGTACAGTTCCTCCGTTTCTCTTTCTAGAAGAGTGAATCACTAAGTACACACTTAAGGGACAGAGAATTGAGCTCCACCTCTTGGAAAGAGGCATATAAATGAGTGTAGAAAGATGTTAAAGCCACCACACAATTAATAAATGTTTAGGAGAAGAAGATACATTGAGGCTATGTACATATCCCATTTCTCCTTAAATTTTCTCCCAGGATGATATCCTATTTTCCCTGTCCCAGTGCTAGAAGCAGTTATTTCTCCTTTTACTAGGGAATGGTATTTAGAAACGATCTGGGCACTAGGCATGTTTGTCACTACTACTGGGATGTCACTGCATCAAGGCCCCCTCGGCACACAGAGCTGTGCAATATGTGCATATATATTAGCTGACATATCTATATTTATTTCTGTTATCTACCTGTATATATGTATTAAACTAAACATGAGTCCCCACTGATACCTCTGACTCAGTCAACACAGGGTTCACTCTAGCCTTCCTCTGTTGCTTATTTTTAACTTCTTCCTCTGATAGTAAGAAACCTGGTGCCAAGGGCTGAACTGTGTCCCCCACAAAATTCATATGTTGAAACTCTAATCTGCAGGACCTCAGACTATAACCATATTTGAGATAGGGTCTTTAAAGAGGTAATTCAATTAAAATACGGTCACTAGGAAGGTTCCCAATCCAATATGACTGATGTTCTAAAAAGAGGATATCAATACAGATACATATGGGGAGAAGATACATGAAGACACAACGAGAAGATGGCCACCTATAAGCCAAGGAGAGAGGCCTGGAACATAGCCTTCCTTCGTGGTTCTCAGAAGGAACCAACCCTGCCAAACACCTTGATCTCAGACTTGTCACAATTATAATTAAATAATCAATATTGATACACTATTGTTAACCAGAGGCCATACTTTATTCAGATTTTCTTAGCTTTAATCTAATATATATATATATATATTTTCTTTTTTCTGTTCCAGCATCTCATCCAGCTTTACACTCTGTACTTAGTCACCATGTCTCCTTACGTGACTCTTGGCTATGGCAGTTTCTTAGACTTCTCTTGTTCTTGATGACTTGATGAGCTTGAAGTTTTGAGGGTTACAGGTCAGGCATTTTGCAAATGTCCCTCCATTGGGACTTGTTAGATGTTTGTCTCATGATTAGACTATGGTCATAGGTTCTGAAGAGTAAGACCACAGAGGTAAAGTGCCATTTTCATCACATCGCATTAAGAGCACCTACTATCAACATTAATTATCACTGTTGATATTGACCTTGATCACATGACTGAGGGAGTATATGTCAGATTTCTTCACTGTAAACTTGTTTTTCTCCTCTTTCCATACTCTACTCTTTGGAAGGAAGTCACTATGTGTAAACCACACTTAAGAAGTGGAGACTTATATTCCATCTCCTTGAAAGTGCAGTATCTGCATAAATTATCTGGAACTTTTCTGCTTGGGTGATTTGTCTCTAGCCCTCATTTATTTGCTTATTCAATTATGTATTTTAGTACACACTCATAAATATTTATTATATATTTTGGATTATGATTATAATATAAAATTGTTTCATTGCTCAAATTGCCCCATCTTTGGTCATTGGGAGCTCTTCAGTTGGTTCTTGTGTCTCTTCGAATGAAATACATGGATTTTGCTTGCTTATTTATTTATTTACTTATAGACAGGTCTCACTCTGTCACCCACGCTAGAGTGCAGTGGCACAATCATGGCTCATTACAGCCTGGAACTTCTGGTTTCAAGTGATCCTCCCTCCTCAGCCTCCTGAGTAGCTAGGAGTACAGGCAAACACCACCACACCTGGCTAATTTTTTTATAGAGATGGAATCCCACTGTGTGGCCCAGGCTGGTCTTGAACTCCTGACCCAAGCGATCCTCCCATCTTGGCCTCCCTAAGTGCTGGCATTAGAAGCGTGGGTCACCATACCCAGCATTTTTCAATTTTGAAGACTTTCTTACTTTGTGGGAATAAAAAAATGCTCCTCATCCTCTACGTTTCCTGTGCCAGCACTAGAATCAGCTATTTCTCCAAGGAGCCCTCATTTCTTTTATTGGAGAATGGTATTAGGAACCAAGATTTGGGTCCTAGGTATATTCTACATTTTTGACCTAACAATCTAGCATAAATAGATCTTCATGTGAATAAATTTAAGATATCATTTTCGAAGTGCATAATATTCCACTGTGTGGATAAACTGTAATACCATCTATTATTGATGGATACTTATATTGCTTCTATGTATTTAGGTATTATAAACAATACTGAGATAAACTTTCTGGTGTCGAAATCATCATACTTGTAACTGGTTATTTCCTTAGGATAAATTGCTAGAATGGGAAATAGAGTTTAGGGCTTTTGATGCATATTACGAAAGGGGCTTCCAGAGTCCCATCTGCAGAGAATGAGTGCCCAGTACCCCACACACTCTCCAGCATCAGATATCTATTGTTATTGTTACTTTTTAAAATAATTTCCTACGTAATAGACAAAACTTTCTTTATAGTTGTAATTTATTCCTAGATGGATGAACAACGTCTTAAATAGGTCTTTGCCATCTGAGTCCCCTTTTAAAAATGTTAGTCTATATTCTTTCCCCATTTTTTAATTGGTATACTTTTTTAAATATTTATATGTAAGAGTGCCTGTATATCAAAGAAATTAACTCTTTGCCTGTTATATATTTAACCATCTTTCTCCAATGTGTCATTTATCTCCTAATTTTTTAATGGACTATTTCCTTTTTAAACAATAACTTTCATATTCCATATTCTATAATTTAAACTAATTTATAGTTTTGTTGGTTTTTTTGTTTAAGCCACATTTACATTTTACAATTTTGCTCATGAACTAAAAAATGTGTTTACTTTCACAGTTTTGCATTATGTATGTGAGCCAATCTAAAAAAAAAAGTGGGTGATGTATTATTGATTCTGACACAGTCATGAAAGCACAGATTATGCATCTATTAAAACTTATATTTTATGACAGGTTTGTCAGGTTTAATTTATGACTCATACACATTTCTGGCTCGGTAGCCACAAATTATCTCCATTTGAATCTTTATGATACAGTACATTTTCTTGCCAGAGTATTTTTTCAAATATCTTGATACATTGTAAAGAAAAACAACAACAAAACCCAGAAAACAGGCACCAAAAATTGATAAATAGAAAATATCATTTTAAAAAGCAGCTTCGAATATATATGTATCTCTTTCCACTTTCTTATTTCTTAGGCTAGTTTAATTTTTAATTTTTTTAAATATTTTAGGCTAGTTTAATATTTTTACAAATACATGATCATTTTTAGAAAAGTATGTACATAGATATTCATGTTGTCATGTTTAATTAGGTTAATATAAGCATGCATACACAAAAATATGAAACTGATGTCACCATCTTCATTATAGTAGCATTATAATGTAAAATTTCAAATGAGGAGAGAAAAAATATACATATATATCCTTAAGTGTAGAAAATAGCTCGGAGGGTGATTGGGAGGAGGTAACTGGGAATATTCTAGTCATGTGCAGAGACATGGATGTAGGAAGAAATACATGGTATGTTTAGGAAACAGAAGGAAGGTAAGCAGCCACATCACATAGATTATCTAGTCTTGTTAAGGATTTGGGTCCTTAACCTGAAAACCGATGGAAGCACATGCAAGTGGCTTGTTGACATTTACTGTTTGACAAGACCCTCTGAGTCATGTGGGGAATGAACTGTACAGAAGCAAAAGTTCCTGAAGTTTAGGGTGGGGCTCATCAGTTGTCCAGGCATTAGATGATGATGGTTTGACCTGAAGAGGTGAGAGCTGTACATACGGAGAGAAGGGAAGGGATCTGGGGTAGGGTTGGAATGCAAAACCAACAGCACTTAGCAATTGACTAGACACACGGAGTGAAGGAGACAGGTAGATGGAGGTGCCTTATTAAGACATAGGAAACATCGAGAGCAGCAGTGTGGTAAGATCAGCATTTGGACTTTTTTTTAGCTTTGCAATCTCTTTGAAATATCCAAGAAGACATACCACTGGTGCTCAGAAATTAGGTCTGAACTGGGTTCACGAGCGTGTTAACATATAGGTCATAATTAATTCAAAGATTGTGGATGGGATTGCTTAGGGAAGGAGTATAAAGCAAGGGTCCTCAGCTACAACTTGGGGAATTATTTTGCCCCTCAGGGGATATCTGACAATGTCTTCTGACGTTTTTAGTTGACACAGTTGGAGGCATCTAGTGAAGAAAGGCCAGGGAAGCTGCTAAACATCCTATGTACTCAGACCAGCCCCCACAGCCAAGATTACCCAGACCAAAATGTCAGTAGTGCCAAGGCTGAGAAGCCCTAGTAGAGACTGCAAATGAAATGCGAGCTTTTAGGAACTTCACCTGAAGTCTTCCTCCCTCCTCCTTCCCTGGCTACTCTCACTCCCTCTTAATCAGTAGTCAGCTCCCTCCCCTGTAAGGAAAGGGCCTGAGAAATACAGAAATCTAGAAAAGTGATCAAGGTTGGAGTTTAATGAGAAGTGCTGCAAAATTCCATCTGTGTGTCCATAAGATATACCTATTTTGTGGCCTGTTGAAAAATAACAGGTTTATGAATATTTTAGGAGAATTTATAAAAAATATTTTCCATACAAACTAAACTCTGAACCAGCATATACAATACTCCCTTTTGCAATACCAGCACTTGGCACTGTTTGTTGCTCATGTTCCTGAAGAGCAGAGACGGAGGAGGAGCAAACAGAACAGGGAGGAACACCAGGGGAGACGGGTGTCAGGAACACCAAGAAAACAGAGTTTTCAAAGAAAAAAATGAGCAACAAACAGTGCTAGGGAAGTAGGAGGCAGGGAATTTGGGGAGGAAAAAAAAGGATGAATCACTTTACATAGAAAAAAGCAAGCCCCACCTACAAATATGTTTCCAAATGACCATTTAGAGTTTGCTATTTGGAATTTTATAAGCAGCTTGCTCCAGAAACAATGTTATAAGAAGTAGTTAAGTTTAAGGAAAAACTACAAAAACCGGTTTAACCTGTATCTGTTAATGTTACAGACCAAGTTATAGAAGGCCATGAGTTTGGGAAGTTCAGAAGGATTTTTTTTTTGTTTTAATCAGCTGCCTTTCTCTTTCTCTTGGGAATACCCTTGGCCCCAATTTTTTTAAAGCTCATTTGTTCATCAAATATTTATTGAATACTTACATAGGCATTTGTTTAGTGTCTGTGTCCCCACTAAATTCTAAGCTCCATGAGGGCAAGTGCAGGTTTACTCTGTGCATTTCTGAATGCTACCACTACCGCCATTAGTGCCTGGCATCCAGAAAATAATCATTGATTAACAGCTGAATATTGATCAAACGAACAAATATATTGCTAAAAAACGTTGTTTGCTTACTGTAATGTATTTCAAAAGGGTGGATTTCTATGCAGAGTTGCCATAAAAACTTTTTAAAAAGTGGCCTAGTAGTGTAGAGAACGATGTTTTGAATCAGAAAGGTCATCCATAAATAGGCCAGTTTCGCCTGAGAGCCTACCCTTGAAGTCAGCCTTACTCAAATAGCATATATATATTTATAGTTCTATATTTCTTCCTCTCTTTGGGATATTAAAATCTTTCTATTTTTACCATGGCTGTGGTAGTGGTGATGCAAGCATAGCCCAAGCTAACAGTTTTAAAGTTTAGAAAGAAACCAGCCTATTTCCTTTAATAATAAGAGGAAATCTTCAGGAGACGGAAGTTTTTGAAATGGATGGAAACCTACTAACAGGATTAATATATTATCGTAAACAATTTTATGCAGAGAAACTTCCACATTGAACTTCAAAGGGGAAAGGAATCGAGACAGGAAAAATGGGTCAAGTGGAGAGGCCTTTTCTGATTAGGAGAAGATAGTAAGTGGGGAGTCTTTTACAGGCCCTGACTGAAGCATGAGGCCTTTGCAACGTGCCTGTCTTATTGCTAAACAGTGCGACTTAGACTAAATAATATTAAAAAGCGAAAGTGGCCTCTCTGCAACAAAAACAGGCAGGAAGCAGTAAGAACTGGGCACCCCCTATGAAGCCACAGCATTAAGGCGTCAATTAAAGAAGGCGACAGATAAAAAACTGCAAACATACACTTTAATGAGCCAGTAAATGTGCAGGGGTCCAGGACTTTTAAATATTCAAGGTGCTAAATAAAGATCCGTCTCAAAACAAAAAAGAAAAGGGTAAGATCCTGATTAAACAACAAATAAGACTTAGTCAATAGCACACTTAATTTTACTCTGAAGTTTTTAAGTGTTGCCTTAAGTTTGTAATCAGCAATATGTAGGTATATTAATAACTTAATATTAATTAAAGTTTAATGTGTATTTTAATAATTATACACATACATATTCAAAAACATAGCATTAAAAAGTTCTCTGTCACACTTAACAATCCACATCTAGAGATCCATGGTTGATCTAGAAAGCTGCAAGCACAAATGTTCATAACTGGAAACTTACTAAGTTTATAATCAAACTTAATAATGAATGTTTAGGCCAGGCACAGTGGCTCACACATGTAATCCTAGCACTTTGGGAGGCCAAGGTGGGCGAGCTGCTTGAGCCCAGAGTTTGAGATCAGCGTGAGCAACATGGTGGGACCCTGCCTCCACAAACAAACAAAAAAAACCATTAGCCAGGTGTGGTGGCATGCACCTGTAGTCCCAGCTACTTGGGAGGCTGAGATGGGAGGATCACCTGAGCCCAGGAAGTCAAGGCTGCAGTGAGCCATGATTGCACCACTGCACTCCAGCCTGAGCAAGAGTGAGATGCTGTCTCAAAAAAATAAATAAATAAAAATAATGAAAGTTTAAACTTAATAATTAAAAATGAGTGAACAATTATTGAATGCACATTATAATACTAAAGGCTTTACATGTATTTCATCTAGCCCTCACAACAAATCTATAATAAAGGTAGGGATTATAATTGGACCCATCTTAGAGATGAAGAAAAAGAAGGAATAAGGAGGTTAAGTTACCAAGACTACAGCTTCAGAGCTAGAATCTGAACTACATATTTGTTTTAAAGTTCTGTAATGTAATGACAAACATAACAATAAGGAATTCAAGAGTTTTTTGGAAGTGCAGTAAACTTTTCACTGCTTATTTTGATTTCCTGTTTCTATTTTCTTCTCTCAATACTTCTTGTTCTCATCTTCTGCGTCTACACCTTCTACTTGAACAACACCATCCATTTCTACAGCTTTAGGTTCACGTCTAAGTTGAAGATCCAGCCTAGACAGCCCCCTCTCAGTCACCACCAAGTAGACATCTTGATTTGGATGTCATTCTGCCACCTGAAGCTAAACATGACCAAGACTGAACTCAGTACCTCCAACCCACACCCAAAGTCTACTTTTCTTTGTATGTTTCTTACCTCAGAAAATAACCCTATCTTTCTGTCAGTGCCTACACCAGGAACCTGGGAGTGACCATTCTCCTTTAAGCCCTATAGACAATCACATTACAAGTTCTCTTAGTTCTACCTCCTGAGTAACTCACCCGTTAGCTGAGTCTTCTCATCTACACCTACACCGTCAACTTCAGCGGGACTATTGCAACAATCTCCTAACAGTCCTGCTTGAGGCCACATTCCAAATGTTTCCCACAGTGCTGCCAAAGCAATTTTTCTAAAGAATAAATCATGCAGTTTACTCATTTATTTATTCAGCAATTTTTTTGTTGAATACCTTCTGTGTGCCAGGTACTATTCTAAGTAGCCAGAAATATACCAGTTAACAAAAGAGACAGAAAGGGCATCAAAGAACTTATGTTCTAGAGGAGAGATACTGACAGTAAACAAAATGAGTATAAACACATGTGTGTGTATAGATGTGTGATGTGTGGGTGTGCATATGAATGGTAATAAAAGCTTACTGCCCTAATGCCTAATCTCACCAGTCCCCCATTCACCCATACCCTAGAATTCATCCCTATTGAGCTACTTTTACTTTCCCAAACATGCCATGCCCCTATATTCAGGCCTGTGTACATTCTCCTTCTTCTACTTAAAGTTCTCTTCCCACTGGCTTTTCACCAGGCTAACACCTACCCTCTCCTGGCCAGTTTTCCCTGATCCCCCCAGTTCTTATTTTGCTCTCCATCATGAGACTCCCAAAGCAACTAAATCTTCCCCAGAGAGTAGATAACACATACTCCGATTATGTGATAGGTATTTGTATGAGTTTGCTCTGGTTGCCATAACAAATTACCACAGACTGGTGGCTTAAACCACAGAAATTTATTTTCTCACAGTTCTGGATGCTATAAGCCTAAGATCAAGGGATTGGCAGGCAGGGGTGGTTTCCTCTGAGGCCTCTTTTCTTGGTGTGCAGATGAATGCCTTCTCAATATGTCCTCATATGGTCTTTCCTCTTTACACGGATGTTTCTGGTGTCTCTTTGTGTGTCCAAATTTCCTCTTCTCATGAGGATAACAGACCAAATTAGAGAATACCCTAAAGGCTTCATTTTTAACTTGAGCACCTCTTTAAAGACCCTGTCTTTAAATACAGTCACATTCTGAGGTACTGGGGGTTAGTTTAACATGAATTTTGGGAGCAGGGGCAGGGGGCACAAGTCAGTCCATAATAATATTCTATAATCGATTCATTACCAATCTTTTTTTGCCTGTGGCCCTAAAAAACTCCCCATTCCCATATTATTTTGAAGAAAATGCAAGATATCATATCCTTCAATCAGTAAATACTCCTTCAACATCTTTAGATAAAGAAAATATATTTTACTCTCTGGGACTAAAGAGATGAAATCTACTTAAGCTCTCTGATTACTCTCTAACACCTTTTCTGGTTTTAGGACATTTTCTAAAAAGATTCTGCCTTTTTGGAAAATATTTTCCCTCATAATAATCACTATCAAAACAAATGTTTTAAACCTTCAATATGGTAGATCTTCAGTCTACACTCCAAAGATGGAAAACGAGGTATCTATGAGTGGGTTTTAGTTGAGGTTTAATTTTTCTACATGCTTCTTAGGCTACTGGAAAAGAAACGTGTGTGTGTGTGTGTGTGTGTGTGTGTGTGTGTGTGTGTGTGTGTGTGTGTGTGATATTATTATTAAATGGGACTAACGGATTTTCAAGGTTCATTTTGAGAATCCACACAAGCCACTCCATGCATCATCAGTGAGACCTAAGAAGCCAGGCTGTTTTCTCTTTTCATTATGGATGCCCTTTACACATCTCCTCATCTCCTAACAGCTGTCATGGCAACATTCTCCTCTGTCAGATGAGAAAGCAGCAAGGCTCATCCTCTTAATGCATGAATGAACCACAGAGGCTTCTGAATAACAGAATTCCCCAGAGTTTGGATGACACTATTGCAAAATGCAGTTTTGCAGTTTCTGCCAGACAGTCTGCTTTCAAAGTAATGCCTTCTCCATACTGACACTTCATACTGTGACGACAAAATGAGGAGGAGATGAAAGAGATGGTTCTTCTTTACTTTCCATTTGTGACTCTATGTATTTTGTCCTTAAATAGCAGGTTGTAAAAAGACAATGAATAACATGGGTGCTGAAGAATATATGGACTATATAAGATTCTAACAACTAAAGGACACTTTTGTTCTTGCATATATTTATAAGGAGAAATCAAAGAATTGCTGTATTCCAGAAATAAACTGAGTAGCACAAATACCAAAAGTTTTATTCAGCAGAAATTATTGAAACTGGAAAAAATGGTTCGGCTAACAATTCTACAAATGAACACATGAGTAGGTATACTTAAACATTGATTTTTCTAAAATAAAATGTATTTCAGCAGTTTTAGATTTATAGAAAAATTACAAAAATTACAAAGATTACAGTTTCACCTATTTGTTTCATCGCTCCACTTATATCACCCCAGAGAGTTTCCCCTATTACTACACGTTCTAAGTGCACATTTGCTACAACTAAAGGACCAATACTGATACATCATTATTAACTAAAGTCCATACTTTATTCAATTGTCTTCATTTTACCTAATATTATTTTCTGTTCTAGGACCCCATCCAAGAAAACATATTTCATTAGCTGTCATCTTTCCTTAGGGTCCTCTTGGCTCTAACAATTTCTGAGATTTCCCTTGGTTTTAATGACCTTAACAGATTTCAGGAGTATTTATCTTTGTAAAATGCCATCAATTAAAATTTGTCTGATGTTTTTCTCATTATGAGACTGGAGTTATATATTTTGGGAAGGAAGACCACAGAGGTGAAGTGTTATCTTTATCACATCATACATAATAGCAATAGTACTTATCACTGCTGATGCCTTGATCTTCTGGCTGTGAGTAACTACCATAAAGTCGCTTCCTTGCCCTTCCCACACTATACTCTGAAACAAAGTCACTATGCATAACCTACACTTTAAGGAGTGGGAAATTACCACTTTCTTGAGGGTGAAGTATCTGCATCAATTGTTTGGAATTCTGTAGGAGATACTGCTGCTTCTCCTCCATTTATTTATTTTTTGTATAGATACACCACAATTTGTTTATTCATTTACCTATTGAAAGATATTTTTGTTGTTTCATTGTTTCTTCTTTTCTAATGTAAGCATTTAGTGGTATCAGTTGTTCTCTAAGCATTGCTTTCCTTGCATCCCACAATTTTTTGTGTTTGTTTTTGTTTTATTTTGCTTTTAATTGACAAATAATAACTGTACACATTTATGTGGTACAGTGTGATGTTTTGATACATGTATACATTGTGTAACAATAAAACCAGGGTAATTAGCATATCTATCACCTCAAATATGTGTCATTTCTTTGTGATGAGAACTTTCAAAATCCTCTTTTCTAGCTACTTCAAAATATATGCAACATGTTATTGTTAACTCTAGTCACCATACTATGCAATAGAACATTAGAACTTATTTTAGGTGAAGTTTTAAATACTAAAATTATTTTACGAAAATAAGCACAGCCATTTAAGTATGTTATTCACAGTTGTACTGCTACTGCTAGTATATGGCGAGACAGGAGTTAAACTCACAATTTTTTATAAGTTATATTTTAAATTTTATTTTATTCAAAAAATTTTTTAAGTGCCTGGGTCTCACTATGTTGTTCAGGCTAGACTCAAACTCCTGGGCTCAAGAAATCCTCCTGCCTCAGCCTCCCAAGTAGCTGAGACTACAGGCTATTCAAAATACTCTTAAATTTATCTTGTGACCTCTTCAGTCATGTGTTATTGTGAAGGGTGCTGTTTAATCTGTAAATATTTTGGCATTTTCCAAATATCTTTCTGTTATTGACTTATAGTTTAATTTCACTGCAGTCTGAGTATATACTTTGTATAATTTCTATTCTTTAAAATTTGTTAAGGTATGTTTTATGGCCCAGGATGTGATCTATCTTGGTAAATTTCCATGCAAGCTTGAAAATGTGGATTCTGCTATTGTTGGATGGAGTGTTTTATACATGTCAATTAGATCAAGCTGACTGATGATGCTATTCAAGTCAACTATGTCCTTACTGATTTTCTGCTGGCTTGATCTATCAACTAGTGAAAGAGGGGTGTTGAAGTCCACAGCTACAATAGTCAATTTGTTATTCTGAAATTGTGCCTCTTTGCAAGTTCATCAGTTTTTGCCTCATGTATTCTGATTCTCTGTTGTTTGGTGCATATGTTTTTATGATTATGTCTTCCTGGAGAACTGATACTTTTATCAGTCTTAATGTCCCTATTTATCCCTGATAATTTCCCTTGTACTGAAGTCTGCTTTGTCTAAAATTAAGATAGTGACTCCAGCTTTCTTTTGATTGGTGTTAACATACTGTATAATTCTCCATCCCTTTACTCTTAACTTGATGCTTTATATTTAAAGTGGGCTTCTTGTAGACAATAAGGATTTGCCTATGACTCTAGGTTTCCTATGTATTATATATTTTTTCTTATTTTGCCTTCTCTTGCTTTAATTCTCTCCTCTTGTTCTTCTTTCTCCTGTTTTAATTGAGCATTTTATATAACATGGTATCTACTCTCTGAGCATCTCAATTATATTTCTTTTAACTTTTTTAGTGGTGGTTCTAGAGTTTGCAATATGCATTTTAAACTAATCTAAGTTCAGTTTCAACTAATACTATACCATTTCATGTGTAGTTCAGATAAAGTATTTCCAATTCCTCCCTCCAATCTCTTATGACATTGTTGTCATTCATTTCACTTAACCATATGCTATAATTATCTAATACACTGTTACAATTATTAGTTTAAACAAAGTTTTCTTTTAGCTCAATTAATGAGAAAAGCAAAAGATTTTACTTTACCTTAATTTATTCCTTCTCTGATGTTCTTTCCTTAATGTTGATCTAAGTTGCTGAACTATCATTATTCTTTTCTCTGAAGAACTTCTTTTAACATTTTATAAAGAATAGGTATGCTGTGCTAATAATAAATCCCCTCGGTTTTGCTTATGTGAGAAAGTCTTTATTTCTCCTTCACATGTGAAGGATAATTTTTATGGATTTAGAATTCAAAGTTGGTGAGGGTTTATTTTTCTTTCAACTCTTTAAGTATTTTTCTTCACTTGCATAGTTTATGACGAGAAGTCCACTGTAATTCTTATTCTTGTTTCTCTATAGATATGGTGATCCCCACAACCCCAGGGCTTCTTTCAAGATTTTTTCACATTCCGAAGTTGAATATCATATATCTAAGTATAGACTTTGTGGAATTTATTCTACTTTGTGTTCTCTGAGCTTCCTGGATCTGAATTTAGGTTAGATGTCTGTCATTAATTTTGGAAAATTATCAGTCATTATTACTTCAAATATTTCTCTTGTTCCATTCTTATTTCTCCTTCTGATCTTCCAATTACCTGTATATGTATGTTTCACCTTTTGAAATTGTGCCAAAGTTCTGAGTTCTTGCATCTTCTGTTTTTTGTTTGTTTGGTTGGTTTTTGAGACACAGTCTCACTCTATCAAGCAGCCAGAGTGCAGTTAATAGCTAACTGCAGCCTCCACCTCCCAGGGTCAAGTGATCCTCCCAATCCTCCCACCTTAGCCTTTTACCATCTCAAGTAGCTGGGACCACGGGCATATGCCACCATGCCTGGCTAATTTTTTTTATTTTTTGTAGAAACAAGGTCTCACTATGTTGCCCAGGCTGGTCTGGACCTCTTGGGCTCAAGCAATCCTCCTGCCTCGGCCTCCCAAAGTGCTGGGATCACAGGTGTGAGCCACCATGCCTGGCTCTTTTTTTCCCCATTCTTTTATTTTTGCATTTCAGTTTGGGAAGTTTCTATTGACCTATCTTCAAGATTACTGAGACTTTTAAAAATCGTGTTAAGTCTTCTGAGTGACCCTTCAGAGGCATTCTTCATTTCTGTTACTGTGTTTCTAATGTCTAGCTTTTCCTTTTGATCTTTTCTTAGCTCTTTCATCGCTCCGCTTACATCACCCCTCTGTTCTTGCATGTTATCTACTTTTTCTATTAGAGCCCTTAACATATGAATCACAGCTACCGAAATTCCCTGTGTGATAATTCCAAAATCTGCGTCACATCTGAGTCTGGTTCTGATGCTTGCTTTGTATCTACAGGCTGTTTTTCCTTGCCTGTTAGCATGCTTTGTTGAGACAGGGTCTTACTTACTCTGTTGCCCAAGCTGGAATGCAATGATGTGATCACAGCTTACTGCAGTCTTGACCTCCTGGGCTCAAGTGATCCTCCCACCTCAGCCTCCTAAGTAGCTGGGACTACAGCCATGCACCACCATGCCAGGCTAATCTTCTTATTTTTTGTATAGATGGGGTTTTACCATGTTGCCCAGGATGCTCTTGAACTTCTAGCCTCAAGTCATCTGTCCACCTTGGCTTCCCAAAGTTCTAGAATTATAGGCATGAGCCATGCGCCCAGCCTCATCTGTGTAATTTTCTGTTGAAAGCTAGACATGATGTATCAGATAACAGGAAATGAGGCAAAAAGGACTTCAGCTTGAGGCTTATCTGTCTAAGATTGGATTGTACATAATGTTTGCTATAGATGTGGTTGTCAGAGGTTTCAAAGTCCTCTAGTGTCTTTTTTTTTTTTCATCTCTCCTGTTGTCTTTGGACTTTCCTGAGACCCCCTCTCCTTGGCCAGCCAGTGTCTGTCTGCATCTTGCAGCTCTTTCAGCTGTAATCCACTGTTATTATAAGGAGCCCTGTTGCTGTGGTGGTAAAGAGTGGGGAAGGGAAGCATTCCATTTTCTTAGGATTACATCTCAATCTTTTGGTGGGCCTATGTTGCTGTACTGTGACCTTTACAAATGTTTCTTAACCTTTTTCCTCCTTCCTTAGTTGACACAGGAATCTAGAGGTGCCTTGAGTCAGAGAACTATCTTCTCCCCAGATGGGATAAGACTCTGGTAAAGCCCTTTTCCTTGGAGAGTAAGTCTTTATCATAGAGAACATTCTGAGCGCACTTCAAAGTCATTACTTTCCCCTTCCCCTTGCCAGAGCCAGGACAGGGTCTATCTTGGCTCTTTGCTGTGAAAACCTGACGGGGTTCCGGGAGGTAAAATCCATGTATGTGTGAGACCCTTTCTCAGACTCCTGCGCCTAGGAGTTCCACTCTCAAGCTACTCAACACTTAGCCTCCAGCAATTCATCACAATTACTATTTAAATGGCCCTTCTAGTCTATGGTTCCAGTTGCTTCTGCTGTAGGTAAGCAAATCTTAGCTGTGACTGTCTGAATGTACCTATTTCTTCAGATTTTGGGGTGGCAAGTGATTTGCCCTGAGATTGCTGATAGTTCCAGGAAAACTTATCAAGTTTTACTTGCTCAGGTTTGGAAGGGAGTGAGGACTCCCAAGCACTTTACATGCTGGAGTGCCTTACTTTGTTTTTTTCATATTCCTATTTTTAATACTTATTTTATAGAAACAGAAATGTTTGCTTAGAAAAGTATTTATTGAGAATTCATGGCAAACTTAAGGAGAATAATAGCATGTTTGGGAAGAGAAAAATTGATTCACTCATTCAATAAATATTTGTTGAGTACCTATTATGGTGCTAAGACACTTGCTGGATAGCAACTGGATAGTAAGGTATGGTGAAAAAGACAGCTATAGTCCCTGCCCTTGAGGAACTTATATTCTAGTGAGGGAGACAGAAAAAGGATATATGCATGAAAATAGTAATCACAGTCTTTAAGAAGCTCATCAAAGTGATAAGACAAAATATAATAATCATAGAGAGTATAAATGTTTGAGTGCATTGTAACAAGGTAGTTTAGCAAAGAGAAGAGATGGTATGGGTTTGAATATTCTGAGACCTGAGGAGAAGTTAGAAAATAAGTAGAATTAAGTTTGTGAAGAAATGTCACTTTGATAAAGGGCACAGCAACAGCAAAGACGCAGAGGCAGGAATCAGAATAACGTATTTCAATATAGCCAGTTCAGCTTGGCTGCAGTGTAGTTTTCACTGCAGAAGAGTGGGAGAGAATAAGTGGAAAAGCTGGTGAATGCCAGAAGCGGAAATGTGTTGCTCAACAAGAACCGTGAGGACCTTGTTGTTAAAACATTAGCCAGTGGGTGGAATGGGAAAAGTACTAAGCTAGGATTCATGAGGACACCTAGCATTTGCCATTAACCAGTTGTGGGTCTTTGGGCAAAACTGTCTGACTCTGAGTCTGTGTCTTCATCTGTAGTAAAAGAAACATTGAATTGCTGAGTCTTCTTCCCACTTAAACACCCTAAGGTTCTGGGTAGGAAACTCTTCTACATCACTCCAAAAAGTAGGAATCTAGTCTCTGTCTGAGTACTTCAAATGACAGAAAGCTTACTATTCTTTGAGGCAGCCAGTTCAACAGCACTGGCACTGAACAGTTAAAATTAATAGAACAGTTTTGTTAGAAATGAGCTGAAATCTGCCTTGCCATAATTCACTCTGTTGAAAGTTCAAAACTTCAGAGCAGCTCTGCCTAACAGAACTTCTTACAAAGATAAAACAGTCCAATTCAGCAGCCATGTGACCACTGAGCACTTGAAATGTGCCTACTATGAGTGGAAAGCTGAATTTTTTATTTTATTTAATTTTCATTTAAATAGTCACATGTGACCAGTGGCCACAGTGGTGGACCACCCAGCTCTAAAACAACCCCAAATAAACTTCTTCCTTCCACATAACAGCTCTTCAGATATGTGTGACAGTTCATTAACGACCTGTCCTCAAGCTTTTCTTTTTCTAGCTCATCACAGTGAAATGCTCTAACTATTGTTCATATGGTATATTTTGCAGCCCCATGTTCTTACTAATGCATTCTAATTCATGCACACTCAGCTAAGGTCCAAAGATGCTTTCCAGAAACCATGAAACCCCTAAACTTACATGCAAATCTGTTGTGTATTTGCACATTCTTTAAAGGAGAGCTTTTAGGGCCGCCTTCACATTCTCAAAGGAACTCCTGGCCCCCAAACAGGGTCCGGGGTGAAAAGAGAAGATGAAAGAAAAATGGGATACAATGGCAGTATTAATGATAGCCCTGAAATGTAACATAACAAATGAGAGGCTGAGATGAAAGCAGACCTTAGGAACCCTAGTGCCTAGGCTTGTTTCTATTTCAACACCACCTGTGTATTTTCACACAAGAGCTGCTTCAATGTCTTTTTAAAACACAGCCACCATTTTTTTCTATAAACACAGTAACATGTAATTTTTATAAATCTATATGTCATGTAAAACTGTTATTTTTTCAGTAGAACCATTGTTGAAAAGTATTTTTTAAATATTAAAAACATTCCTTAATACAAACAAAAAAACCCACATTATGTAGGTTATTCAGGGGTTTGGGGTAGGTTTTTTTCTTTAACTTTTTTCTCTTTTGACAGGAAAATGGTTATTTTTTTCCTTTTTCATTCTTTTTTTTTTTTTTTTGAAGGAAAATGTACTTCAAAACCCCTCTTTCAGCCTGTTAAAACCATTTGTAATTCCCCTGGTTCAGATCCTACCATCTCCATATAGGAGAGTGTATTTTGAAAAGATCTTTGAATTATGAATAAATTCATCTTACTAAATCAAAAGACCTATGTATATCAAAAAATCTGACCTCTATTGGCTTAAATCAAAGCATCACAACTCTGCCAGTGTTTATCCTATTTTTAAAGAACTCTAGGAAAGATAATTCTGTTACCTCAAATGGTAATTCATTCCAATGCCATCCAGTAAAAGACCCTAAAGTAATTTTGTAGGTACCATATTGCCTTTACCAAGAGTACATATCAGGTACAAGTGCATCAGCTATGTGATGGTTGTAGCTTCTCTTTACTACCATCCTAATGTAATCCAGGCATTAAAATTATATAAGAAGACCCTTCAGCATATTGAATATTGAACTCTAGAGTTTTCCTAGAATACACAGTTAGAAGGCTTTTCTTTTCTCTTTTTTTTTTTTTTTTGAGTCAGAGTCTCACTTTGTCGCCCAGACAGGAGTAGTGTAATGGCGTGATCTCGACTCACTGCAACCTCCGCCTCCCTGGTTCAAGCCATTCTGCCTGCCCTAGCCTCCTGAGTAGCTAGGGATTACAGGCGCCTGCCACCACGCCCAACTAATTTTTGTATTTTTAGTAGAGACGGGGTTTCTCCATGTTGGCCAGGCTGGTCTTGAACTCCTGACCTCAGGTGATCCTCCCACCTCAGCCTCCCAAAGTGCTGGGATTACAGGCATGAGCCACCGCACCTGGCCTGGTCTTTACTTAAGTATTACCTTCTCTGTGAAATGATCCATCTAAAATCTCAACCCCCACTCCATACACATACATATTTCTTACCTCCTTGCTTGCTATCTTGTTTCTCCTTAGTACTTATAACCATCCAACATGTGATAACAGACTTATTTATCTTATTTGTTAACTTATTTATTGAGTATCTTGTTCAACTAGAATATAAGCTTCATGAAGGCAGGAATTTCAACATCTAGAACACTGCCTAGCATTCACTATGCAGTTGTTGTATAAACTGCATAAATCCATATAAAAGTTGAAGTGAAAAGATGAAGTAAAAATGATCATAATTTTGACATTGTCTAAACTAAAATTCTCATTTAAACACGGATATTGTTCTCTGGAATTTTTAAATATGATATAAAAATAAAACACTCATTATAAAAAGTCAAAATGAAGTTCTTAGCAAGGTGTCTGGTGTACAGTAAGCGTTCAACAAATGTTTGCTATTATTGATTTTTACTGCACATTTTCCTTATGATAAATTCTTAGAAGTATCCAGGTCATAGACAGAGGCACATATATTAAGTGCCTAATTAAGTGTAATTTTCAGGGTCCCTCATTTCCTAAAGCTTCTTCCAAGACGTAAAAGGGATCCTCAAAATGTGTTCAATGGCTCTGCTTTTGTAAAATTTGTAAAAATAAAATATTTCAACTGGATCTGTTATGACTGCTGTTGCCATCCACTGCAATTTTCCTCTCATCAAACATCCCCTTAAATTGACTGCACTGAAGGAGATATGGACATTTTTGGAATCTGGGGGGTCAAACTGACTTTGGAATTATACTTTATTTTGGTTTAGTGGCTTTTTTATATGGATTTGGGGTCACCTCCAGGGATAGGTATTGATAGCTGTTCCAGACTAGAAAAAAAGGCAGGAATATTCCTACTGCCCCTCATTCCATCTCACCCTGCAAGGTCAGAGGTCACATCACAATGAAAACACCTCTTGCCAAGCCTGGCACCAGAAATATATGAGTAGTGAAGGAGAAACAGCATGTAAAATGTATAGAGCCACAAGCTAGTCTGTAGAAAATTCTTCCAATCATCAGGTATCTAAAATTGTAAACAAAGGATTCAGTTTCCATCAGTGGCTAGACTAAACGAAGGCTCTCTCCTGTCAGAAACATATTCAATAATGCAGTATATGCAATTACAAATGCAACAAACCTGTGGCAGTGCTACAAATAGCAAATTTGTGTGCGTGAGAATTTTCAGGTTTTATGCAACTATTAACAATAAAAAATAGATTTCCACCTACCATGATAGAGGACTTATCTTTCCTGTCTCTTTGTAGAAAATAGTACAAAACCATCGTCACATGAAAAGGCAATCAAAGAGTAACCAAAATAATATAATAAATAAAATAGAGGAGTGTCAGAAAGTCAATTACTAAAAAATGTTAAAAACATAATACATGCATTCTGTTCAAGGGCAAAATACAGAGACCAGTTAGGAGAGTATTCCCATGATCCAAGAGAGACACGATGGAGGTTTGGACCAAGGCACTAGCAGCAGAGGTGACAAGAAGTTGCAAATGTGTTTTGGTCTGTAGTAGTCAATGGACATAGATGAATGATACATTCTGAGGCAGTCAGAGCACAGCTGTTAAGAGCCATGCCCTGGAGCCAGACTGATTCCCAAGTTTGCCTCATAGAGATGGATTTTGTGATGTTTATGGTATTTACCAATTTCATAAAAATTTGTTGTGATTTTTTCTCATTCGAACTAAATATTTAATGTCATACCTAAATTTGTATTTATAACTTTGTATATTTGTTATTTGTATATATAAACTTTTATATATAAGTTTATATAAATGGGAATTAAACAATACATATAACTTTGGGATCCTTTTTTAAAAGAACTCTCTCCCTTTCCCAGTTGCACAGGCTTGGGCTCCACAAACCCTGTATCTGCCTTTGGTCACAGAGTATGTACATTTTAAATTTTGATATGCATCGCTTAATTTCCCATTGGAAAGATTATGCCCATTGCCACTCCTGATTTCCTTAAAACTTAACCAACATTGGCTATTATCAGTTTTTCTCAATTTGGCCAATTTGATAGGTGAAATTTTAATTTGTGACCCTTTGATTACCAGTGATACTGAACATATTTTCATGTATGTATTGGTGATTTATATATCTCTCCTCACAGACTGTCCAATCCAGTCCTTTGTCATTTTTCTGTTAGAAAGCTGGTCTTTATTATTTGGCTGGCATACAAACAAATGCAAAATGTATCAAATATTGTTACTGTTACTGTGTGTGTATTTACACCACTTATCTTGTACATATATTTTCATTTGAACATTTCACCTCCAAATGCCTTGTTTCTCCAACTAAAGGGTAGGTTCATGCATGACAAGAAATGTGACATGTATATCATATCATATCACCTAGCAAAGAACAAAAGTATTTTAAATGAGTGATATTTAAAGCAAAATCTACACTCCTTATGCTACTACCACTACCACTACTTCTACAGTGTGAACAGCTGAGTCCATTCAACCAACAATTGAAGCTAAATACAAAGGTTGAGTAAGTATGATGTGTCTGGCCAAAAGAGTATTTCATCATCTTGCTTCTGAATGACTATCTGAAGACTTCTGCCTTCTAATGTCATTATTTCTACTTATCTCTACTCTTCCAAACTCTTCTTTACTGCCTTAATATTCTCTGTCTCTCTTTTTTGTCCAATCCTCAGATTCCTAAAACTCACATACACACATCCAAGTTTATAAACTGCCAAGCTAATGAGAAATTTGAGAAACAAATTCTATGTTCTGAACTGAATATAAATTGTAGCTAATTCTGGTTCCTGCTGAGGCCTTTGAACACACTTATATGATTGAAAGTACAATTTCGGAAACAGAAGCAGGTTGCTAATTACAAGGAACATCAATGGATAGCTCCCAGAGAAAGATTCATCAATTTTGGTGTAATTATGAAAGTAATATATAAACATTAGCATTCCCAAATCTGCCATGATTAAGATTAGGTCAAACTTTTTTTTTTTTTTTGTCAAATCATTTTCTGCATTTATTTTTTTTCTTTTTTTTATTATTATTATACTTTAAGTTTTAGGGTACAGGTGCAGGTCAAACTTTCAAAAAGACACATCATAAGCTCTAGAACTGACTATAAATTTACATTTCTTTAGGATAAAATTTTTCTAAAGAATGCACATTAAGTTCTATAACATAACTCTTTAACTTCTTTTAAAATGTAACATAAAGGTCACAGAAAAGTGTACAAATGATTAGGTGAAGAGTTTGATGAACACAAAACGAACACACTCAAGTTATCAGTCCCTAGATTAGGAACTGGCACACTACCAGAAGCTGGCAGACCCCATGGTACCCCTTCTCAGTGTTTACCTCTCCCTGAGGTACACCACAATTCTGACTTTCAACACCATAGATTAGTTTTGCCCATTTTTAAGTTTATATAAATGGGAATCAAACAATACATACTTTTTTGTATCTGGCTTGTTTTTCTCATTGTTATGTTGTTGCACATAAGAATAATAGCCAATGTAAGATATAACACCCAAGTTTTATGTCACTAAAGAATGTCTTCTTTTTATTACTATAGTCAGTTCTAGAGCTGAGCATTTTTTTTTTTTTTTTTTGGCTCTTGCTCTTTCATCCAGTTTGGAGTACAGTGGCACAATCATACCTCTCTACAGCCTTGAACTCCTAGGCTCAAGTGATCCTCCCACCCCAGCCTCCCAAGTGGCTAAGACTACACGTGCACACTACCATAACTGGCTAAGTTTTTTTTTAATTTTTTTTTTTTTTTTGTAGAGATGGAGTCTCACTATGTTGCCCAGAGTGGTCTCAAACTCTTGAGCTCAAGCAAAGCTCCCACCTTGGCCTTCCAAAGTGCTTGGATTACAGATCTGAACCACGACACCTGGCCCTGGGCTCTACTTTTCATAAAGTTTCACATTTTAGACTTTAAATCCAAACCCAGAAACTATCTCAACAAGAGTTAATAAATAGACTCAACTCTGGGAATTTTTAAGATTACTTTTTGATACGTAAAGTGCATAGTCACACATAGAAGCAAGGAATTTTTTTTTTATTATACTAAAAAATAACTAAAAAGCACTATTCCCTAACATTTTTGAAACTTTGACTTAAAAGCACTTCTACAGAGATCAACTGTAAGTGGTCTGAATCATAAACCAAAATGAAAAGCACATACATCAAATTGAAAGCATGTAACTTTGATTTACCTATTTTTGACCATATAATTTGAAACGACCACTCTCTCTCCCTGCTCAGCCTTTGTCTTAAGTAATTATGTTAACATCTCAAGTCTCCTTCAAACTGTCAATATTTTTTCCCAAGGAGGGAATGCTACTGCATAGCTGATGGTGCCCAGGCATCAGGCTTCTGCATTCCTTTCTTTCATTGGTCTCAGATTAGCTGTCTTCTTTTTGTCCCAAACATTAAAAGTTACTAGATTTCAACCAAAAAAAGAAGTATTGGCATCAAAAGCTAAGACAAAAAGTAGATAAAAATAACTAATGGAAAACAAACAAACAAACAAAAAACTATTTTAAAAAATGCTCCATTTCCACCAGATTGGTCATTTTCCTTTTGTGCAATGACATTTCATTTTCTTTCACTTGATCTGACTTCTAACCAAGTTCTTTCTTAAATTACAGGCAGCTAAGCCTTTAAAATTTTTATCTGCAGCTTTCAGGATCCACAGAGACAAATGGCAAAGTGGTAGACCGTGACACAGCCACAACCCAAGCCCACAGAGGCCAGCCAAGCTTTACGCCTCCAGCAGCATGCCTCAGTCTCTGTGCTAGGTCAGTAGCTCCACACCATCTGGGTTCCTCCCCCAGGATATATGATTTACTAAACCTGCTGGGATCCCATGTGTGACCTTTCCAAAGAATTAAACAGAAAATACACTTTTCTTCCTGTATAGCAATAAATCCCAAGCATTTTGATCCCCATGACCCCACTTGAGGATTTATATAATATCCCCAAGCCACAAAACTTCTCTTAAAAAAAAAAAAAAAAAAAAAAAAAGCCCCTGTCATCCTGCAAGTACCATTACCACTAGATAATTCTGAAATTACTTTTGCTCTTATATGAATTCACACATTTTGGCAAGGTGAAAGAAAACAACAACTCAATGAGTGAATGCAGGAGTGAAAATGAGTTGGCTTCCCTAGTTTATACGGTAATAGCCCATATGAGCCACCATGAAAAAGTTAGAGCACTAAAGCTGCTGTCTTCACGAACCCGTCAAAACACCTCTCAAACCCTCTGAGGGCTCCAAGCCTCAGGGTGTTGTTGTTGTTGTTGTTGTTGTTGTTGTTGTTGTTGTTGTTGTTATTCATATTACGGCCATGAACCCACATTGAACAAACCTCAGTTCTGAGAGACACTATGTTATGGGTTAAGTTGTAACCCCCAGAAAGACGCATAACTGTATCTATGATGTGAATGTGACTTTATTTGGAAATAGAGTCTTTGCAGATGTAATCAAGTTAAGATGAAGTCATTAGTAAGCCCTAACCCAACATGACAGGTGTCCTTAAAAAAGGAAAATGACATACGAAAAGACACACAGGGAGAATGCCATGTGATGAGAGGCAGAAACTGCAGTGATTCAGTTGCAAGCCAAGGACCACCAGGGGTGGATGGCCAACCTTAGAAGCTAGGAAGAGGCAAGGGAGGACTCTGCTAAGAGTCTCAGAGGAAACCTGGCCCTACTGTCACCTTGATTTTGGACTTCTAACCTCCAGAACTGAAGGAGAATAAATGTCTGTTGTTTTAGGCCACCCAGTTTGTATAGCCCTAGGAAGCAAATACACACTACAATGATTATGTTAGGAGAATGCCAGTGAGGCTTCTGCAGCACCCCTCTTTCATAAGACTTCAGACAGCCAGAACAGAAGACTCACAATCTGGTACCACACACTAAGTCTGTTTAATTCTCAGTTATCTATGAGGACATGAAATGCTACAAACAGTTCATCTCTTTGCCTCTGAAAAAGTATTTTGTACTTCTATTTGAATGTGAGTGACTAGCATTCTGGAAATTTACTACACTTCAAACAGCAATGACAGCTTACATATATTCAGAGCTCACCACTCACCAGATGCTCTTTTAAGAATTCATATGTAGCTAGGCGTGGTGGTTCACACCTGTAATCCCAGCACTTTGGGAGGCTGAGGCGGGCGAGTCACGAGGTCAAGAGATCGAGACCATCCTGGCCAACATGGTGAAACCCTGTCCCTACTAAAAATACAAAAATTAGCTGGGCGTGGTGGCACACGTGTGTAGTCCCAGCTACTTGGGAGGCTGAGGCAGGAGAATTGCCTGAACTCAGGAGGCAGAGGTTGCAGTGAGCCAAGATCACACCACTGCACTTCAGCCTGGCAACAGAGCGAGACTCCATCTCAAAAGAAAAGAATATGTATTACCTCATTTAATTCTTACAACAACTCTGTGAAATAAAATATTATCCTTATTATATAAATGAGAAAATTGAGACAAGAAGAAACTAACTTGGCCAAGCATCAGAACCACAGTTTGATGACCCCAGGCAGACTGATTCCAGAGCCAGCTTCTTCACCAGCATGCAATAGTGTCTCTATTACAAATCCACACTGGATGTAGTTTTGATTATTCAGTTTATTCATGTTACTGCATCTACTCAGCGTCTTTCATCTTCCTCTGCTCTTGTGACTTGTTCTCCATTTCCGTGTTTTGAGCATTGGCCAAATTACCACTAGACAACTAAAGGACCCATGTATAACATAGCTGAATCCCTTCTGCAAATGTGCTGTTTCCTACTTTTCCTAGGGCACAGAGGTTAAGTATTTTGATTTAAAAGTCCTTCTATTCCAATTGAATTATAGTAATCGAAGCTCCTATTTATGTTAACCAAGCACTTAAGCAAAGAAGGTGACAATGTCAGCAAGTCTCTTTCAAGAGCTTAATGTGCATAATCTCTAATCAGGAGTTGGCCATGCAGTAGAGCAATCTTCCTTATGATCTACAAGCTGGAAGTGATCCATTCCTCTCTCGAATTCTCCTTAATACTTAATGCTTATTATGACTTTTTAAAGAACTACCTTCTTATAATTATTTGTGTTCATGTGTTACTTCTCTTTTCTCATTGTAAATTCCTTAATTTCAAAACTACATTTTTACATCTGTCACCCTCAGAGCAACTTCCTTGGTTCCTTGCATAAAGCAAGTGCTCAAAATATATTTTTGAAAGAATAACTGGACAAATATAAATGACTATAATATTAAACAACTGATCCTATTGTAATAATACACTGAATTCTAGAAATAGATTATTCAGTGTAATCAAAGTGACATAAAGGAATTTCACCTAAAGAATAAGTTCCTATGTATTACCAAAACTGTAACTTAGACTTTAGGTTGAAAAGCAGAAAAGAAAAAATTTAGCTTTACAGCAAGGTTCTGGTATACCTTTATCTAACCCAAAGACAGTTTATAAAGATAAAGCCTCTACTTAAAAGGATAAACAAAAACTACAATTTTTCAAAAATGAAGTAACACTTCAATTGGTGTAGACTCACTCAGCTTTGCTGTACATGAGTCCTTCACATTTGCCTACATGGTGAGACAGCCTACTGGAAAATAAAGTAGTTTCTAAATGAGAAAGCAAAATGCCTAAATGTTAGGCTTCTACACTCTCAATTTTAGAATTAATATGTCTGGGCTACATTGTGTTACACTGAGAAAAATCACTGCTGTTACCTTTGAGGAAACTGAATTCTAGTTGCAGCTCCACTACATAGTAATGGGAGAGCCACCTTTCATTGAGAACTTATAAAGAACACTGTTATACTATCTTATCTCATTTAATTTGGATAGTAACTCTGTGACTTTGTTGAGAAAACAGAAGGTCAAAGATGTTAATTAACTCATTTAATAGGTAGCAGATCTAGCACTGAAATCCAGTTATTTCTGTCTCCAAACTTTGTACTCTGCATTCACTCTCTGAGATAGCAATGGCTAACAGCATACCCAATATCCAATGTCTCCTTCTTGATTTTGTGTGTGATGGGAACATAAAATCGTTCACCTTCCTAGACTCCTGTGGTAGGCAACTTCTAGGATGGCTCTTAATGTTCCCCACCTCCTGATATTCATGTCCTTATATATTCCCCTCCAGTTGAGCATGGGCTGGACCTAGTGACACCTATAACAAATAGAACAGGGCAAAAGTGTTGTAACTTTGCTTCCAAGCTTAGGCTGAAATAAACTGGCTTCCATTTAATCTGCTCTCTCTTATTCTGTTGCTCAGTGGGAGGGAAATCATCTACCATGTTATGATCTGCCCTGTGGAAGAGGCCCTCATGGTAAGAAATCGGGAACTTTACCCAACAGCAAGTGAGAAACCGCAGCTTTCAGTCCAACAACGCTTTAGAAATTGAATTCTTCCAACAACAGCATGAGTGAGCTTAGAAATGGGTTCGCCCCCAGTCAAGTCTTCAAATGAAACTACAGCCCCAACTGATGCCCTGATTGTAGTCTTGTGAGAGACCTTGAGACACAGGCACCCAGCTAAGCTGTTACTGGATTTCCGACCTGCAGGAACTTTTAAATAATAAATATTGGTGGTTTTCAGCTGCTAAGGAAGGATAATAGGTTATGCAACAATTCCTAACACAACTTCCTTTGAAGTTTGTAGGGGCCATATGACTTATAACATGTAAGCAGAAGTTTAATGAATATGGCTACTAGAAAAGCTACAGTTTTCTTGATAAAAAGGAACAAAATCAGCTTTCATTAGCTTCTGGCACTTTTCCCTCCACCTTTTTCCTTCCTGAAATGTAGATGTCATGCCTGAAGTTACAGCCATCATCTTATATCCATGAGCACAAAACCTATATGAACTTGGGTCCCTTATGGCATTACGGTAGTGTCACCCCAACACTGGACTGCCTTTCTCTTGACATTTTGTTACAAAAGAAAAAGAAACATTCTTTGAGTCCTGTTATTTATAGCCAAGTGGAATTCTAACTAATTTACTCCTTTTCCAGCTTTGGCTGGAGCAGTTTTCTCTATAAATTAATAACAAAAACTACAATTTTCCTACTCAGACAGCTGTGTTGAAGTGCTCTGTTCTTATAAAATACCATGTAAATATAAGGTATTGTTATTATTATTTTATGAAATCAAAATATTATTAACATTTAATGACAAGACCAGTTGTAATCTTACTGACAATGAATGGACATGTTTAAGTAATTTTAACCCTTAGCAACATTTTTTTTAAAAACCCAATTTACTAGTAAGTTTTCTTCATTAAAATAAAGTACTTTAGGTAATTATTTTAATAACTGCATCTTGATAAAGCTTTTTTATTTACTGTAACTTAATAATAAAACCAACATAAAGTTTTAAATATTTTCCCTGTGTTTTATACATATTTGATAGAGTTGTATCTATGTTTTCGAAATAATTCAGAAAACACCTGAAATAAAAGCCCAATAAGTTAAATTTTATGCATACACTTCATCAGCCAGTATCATCTGTGTAACCTACAGGGTACTGTGCATGAAGTGATTAAATAGTATTGCCCTTGGCTGCTGAGACTGAGGGTATACTTAATAGTGTTGCCCAGGAATTATCCTGGTGTCTGTTTTTGCACAATGGCATATCTATTTTCAAATCTGACTCCAGGCAGGAAGCACCTCTTCCCACCAAGGGAGATTTAAAACCCGACTCCTATCTTTGCAGCACACAGAAGATGTTGATCATAGCAAAGAAAACAAAGATGGGGATGTTCAGGTTAGAGATACAGCGTTTCGTGACCACAGCCAGCAATTTGCAGAACAAACCCGGGAGAAGCAAAGCCACACTTAGAAATCCACAGACAAATTAAGCCTCTAGTCTATACTTAAAGACTGTATTTCAAGAGCATAAGCAAAGAGGAATACATAGTTATAATGAGCCTACAGCAAAACCTAGACATCCCAGCAACTGCAAAAGCACAGAGAAAATCCAATCTGGACCAGAATTACTTCCCTGACCCCACTGATTAAAGACTCTCATCAGAGCATCTGACGAAGATAAATCTGGAACTAGTCTCAAAAGCCATGCTGTACAGCCTGTCCAATTTATCATATGTAAGAACATGTAGAAAGCTACAAGGTAATCATAATCAGTTGTGGGTTGATTGCTCTCAACAAATCTTTAGATTGTCTTCATAAAACATCAGAGGCATAATGATGCTGAAGTATCTTACATTTATTGAGTGCTTACTGTGTGCCAGGTATTCTTCTAAGAGCTTTACGTGTACTAACTCATTTAATCCTCACAACAACTCTATGAGGTAATTATATTATGATTATCCCCATTTTATAGATGAAAAAACTAAGTAACTTGCCCAGGAACTAGAAGGTGAGAGAGCTGTGTAGATAGTCTCACTCTCGACCATACTAAAAACCCATCCAGATCGTATTATCTGTTGACTAGATCCCATGAACTTTGTTTGGCTATTAGAGTCAAGATATTCTTCTCTAGTGTGCTCAGTCAAAGTAAGTAGCCCCTCTTATAGAGATGTTATTAATAAGGCTTATTTATGTCTGGATATGCCAGCCATGCATTCTGGTTACCTACTGTTGTGAAATAAACCATTCCAAACTTGGTTTTAAACTACAGCAACCATTTTATTTTACTCATGAATCTGCAATCCAGGCAGGGCTCCTCTCTGATCCACATATTGTCAGCTGGGGTGGCTAAAAGACAGTGGGGAAGAGGTGGTTCTATGCCTTAGAATCATCTGAAAGCTTACTCACTCTTTGAGTTGATGCTTGCTGCTAGGTAGGACCTTGGTTTGGGACATCAGCCAGTATACGTACACATTTTCTCACAGCATGCTGGCTGGCTTCCAAGCAGCATGCCTAAAGAATAAGGTAGAAGAAGTACATGGCATTTTTATGACTTAGCTTTAGAAGCCACATAGTATCACTTCCAACTACTGGTCAAGGCAGTCACAAAGGCAGCCCAAGTTCAAAGAGGAAAGGCATAGACCCAACCAATCGATAGAAAGAATGTCAATTTATATTGTAAGACGAGCTTGCAGTATGAGATATCTTGTGGCAGCCACCATTGGAAAATATGTCACAAGAAGGCAATTAAAGCTGTTCAAAATCTAAACATAAAGAACCTACACAATAAATAAATAAATTAAATAAGTGATATCAGCAATGTCCTACTATAATTAAACACCTCAGGAATTATTTTTAAAATAAAATTTTTACTGTTTAAATTTCCTTCTATCATAGAGCTCTAAGACATTTTGATGTACAACTTAATTGTATCTGATTCAATTTCAACTTCCTGGGTACCAAATTTGAAGCTAAATCACCCTTCTATTGGGAACAGTTATAGAAATAAGGACTGATCATTAAAGATTAAATTTTTCTCTCATCATGTTAAAGTGGAAAAATGAGCACTGCCACTCAGGTTTCAAAGATAAAATGATATTTTCAGTAACACCTACTACCTCTGAGACATCTCATCCTGCCCTAAAACAGCACTGTAAATCAAAATCTTGGTTTGTTTTATCAAGATGGCATGTCATTTGTAGATCCTTCACTGAGGACACTGAAAAACAACTCCATCACTGTAATTCATGTGCCTCTGGTCAACAGGCAGTAACAGTTATTGATTTCATTCTGATTAAAAGTACTTAGTAGTTTTGTGTCTAAAATTCAGGGTCATCTTTTTTAAAATGTGCTGCTTACTTTTTCTCATCCTGATTTTTGCCCTTGAGATATGCTGTTCTCCAGCCTAGAATGCCCTGCCCCTAATGGACCTAAATCTAATACATTACTTAACTCAACCACAAATCTTGATTCCTATGCTCCTTCTGAATGCACATCACAATCCAAGCAAGTGATACACTTGTGTGGCAAAATTCTTATCTAAAAATCATTCATGAAACGACAGGTGCTGGAGAGGATGTGGAGAAATAGGAACACTTTTACACTGTTGGTGGGACTGTAAACTAGTTCAACCATTATGGAAGTCAGTGTGGCGATTCCTCAGGGATCTAGAACTAGAAATACCATTTGACCCAGCCATCCCATTGCTGGGTATATACCCAAAGGACTATAAATCATGCTGCTATAAAGACACATGCACACGTATGTTTATTGAGGCACTATTCACAACAGCAAAGACTTGGAACCAACCCAAATGTCCAACAATGATAGACTGGATTAAGAAAATGTGGCACATATACACCATGAAATACTATGCAGCCATAAAAATTGATGAGTTCATGTCCTTTGTAGGGACATGGATGAAATTGGAAATCATCATTCTCAGTAAACTATCGCAAGGACAAAAAACCAAACACCTCATGTTCTCACTCATAGGTGGGAATTGAACAGTGAGAACACACGGACACAGGAAGGGGAACATCACACTCTGGGGACTGTTGTGGGGTGGGGGGAGGGGGGAGGGGGGAGGGATAGCATTAGGAGATACACCTAATGCTAAATGACGAGTTAATGGGTACAGCACACCAGCATGGCACATGTATACATATGTAACTAACCTGCACATTGTGCACATGTACCCTAAAACTTAAAGTATAATAATAATAAAATAAAATTTAAAAAAAATTAAAAAAAATAAAATAAAAAATAAAAATAAAAATAAAAATCATTTGGAGACATTTGGAATTCCTACTAGAAATTCTAAGAAGCTCAGAGACATCATATAAATCTAAAGAGACAGTACATAAGAACTTTACCTGTTTAGGGTCCGTTGGACAAATACAGGATTCAGCAAGAGTATGTGTGCCTTCTGGCTTACAATAAAGCCTAATCAGGGGTCAGAAGAAGGTGAAATACATGGGAATAGAGCTGAACTCCTGGAGCTTTCTAAGAAAGGGTGAGGAATAAGAACCTAGAGAGAGGATATCAAGGGAGCAGTTTGGGAGGGTGAAACATAATTCATTGTCTCCTGCTACCAGAATGTAAGTTCTATGAAGACAAGGGTTATTGTTGGTTTGCTCACTGTGATACCCCAAACACCTAGAACAGTGCCTGACTGGTAGTGAATACTCAACCAGTACTTGTTGAAAGAACCAATGATACTGATAGATGGTAATAATTTTGAGATAAAGTACAATGAGAGATGGGAATCCAGGCTTTTACTTTTCTGACAGCAGAGGTCCTTTAGACCTTGCCTTCTTATCAACCTACTCATTCTCTCTCCTTCCACACAAGTCTCAGCCAGAGTAGAACGCTAAGTTTCTCTGCTGTCTGGAGAGCAAGAGTGCAGAGTAGTGTCTCCCCTTACAAATGTAAAGGAACAGAGATATGTCTGCCAGAGAGAAAATCTACCCACATCAACACCACAGGTCATCTTTGGAGTCCAACTGCAAGTATTCCACCCCAATCAATCTTTTCCAAAGGAGCATTACTTGAGCCTGGTTTTTTCAACAGCTTGCTAAGCTGACCTTTCATTAAGAGAGTCATAAGGCCACAGTGTGTCACCAAAGAGTAGTACTCACTCATTTCCGATTCTCCCTGAGCCCAGTGAAAATTAGCAAGTTAGAAAACATCCCTTCTCAGCCCCTCTTTTCTCTGTCACTCTTATCAACCAATGCTTTCAGGAATGCCCAGTCAACAGCACTAAAAGAACACGTGCAAAAGCCTGGGAAGGCCACGGAATGAACACTTCCCCTTCCTTTGTGCCCTCAGCAAATGTAGCCTGATTTCCAGGTTTGCCTCAGTCAATAGGTAGTTACCTAAGGTCAAGTCATTTAGCCCCCAAGGTCTCTGTTTCCTCATTTATAAAACCAGAGGTCAGGATAAAAGAAACAAGTGACAAAAGAAACAATAAATAAACTTAAGGGTTTCTTCTAGTAGCAAATTCTTCAAATCAATAAGTAATTAAGAAAGGACTCCAAACAATAATCTTTCTTGATAGTGTAAAATAATAGTGCTAGTTAATTCTTTCTTTTAATCTAATGGTGCCACTTATTCCTTGATCAATAGATATGCAAATATACAGCCTGGGTGATGGGAGTGAAACTCTGTCTCAAAAATAATAATAATAAATAAACAGATAAACATGCAAATATTTACTAGGCATTCACATAGCCTTGTGCTACTTCTCTGATATTCTAGAAATTCTTTTTTCTTTATTTTTTTTTTTAGATGGAAATTTTACTCTGTCATCCAGGCTGGAGTGCAGTGGCACGATCTCGGCTCACTGCAACCTCTGCCTCCTGGGCTCAAGTGATTCTCCCACTTCAGCCTCCAGAGTAGCTAGGACTACAGGCATGCACCACCACACCTGGGTAATTTTTGGATTTTTTGTAGAGACGGGGTTTCCCATGTTGCACAGACTGGCATTGAACTCCTGGACTCAAGTGATCCCCGCCTTGGCCTCCCAAAGTGCTGGGATTACGGGTGTGAGCCACCGCACCCAGCTAAGAACCTGTATTTTTAAATAATACCTGGTTGAGTTTGGTTCCATGTTTTAGGAGTTTTCAGTTCTTGTTTCAAATTCTGATATATAATATGGTTTGTTCATTTATCCAGTTATTCAAGAGGGAGTTAATTAAGTTAAATGCTTATTGATAAACTCTCAATAAAGAATGATTTGATGGCTTTATAATGGAAGATGTTTAGTTTTGAGATCGGCTAACATGCAAAACTCTTTGAACCAGAACAATGGATAGGCAAGCTAAATGCTGATCATAACTTACATCTACAAATATTTCCAGAAACATAATTTCTTCTTAATTACCACTTGCTGAGCATTTACTATAGAACAGTGCAAAATTCCACCTTCTCAACAGTCCCCTAAGAAAGATACTATTAGTCTCATGGGACACCTTATAAAAGAGACAGGAGACTGTGGAAGACTATACTGTGAATCACACAATCCTGGCTCTAAAGCTGTCATTCCCAAGGGTCACAGGAAATTTCCAACCAAAGTTCTAACATTTCCAGATTTCTGTGTTAATCTGATACTCTTGTGTGTAAACTTGCTGCAGCTTCACAATTAAAATCCAAGCTTATTCACTGGACACCTTCTTCTTTGTTGCTACTCTGGGTAGCCAATTGCAGCACAGCATGGGAAGTTTTTACTGAATGAATGTGGTGAGGTTTCTTGCCTTGTTGAAAAGCATCAAATTTGGGAGTTATCACAGTGAAGATCACTGTGTCCTTGGGAAGAGGCCATGGCTGTACAATTCTTCCCTAAGCAATTACGGGGGCATCTGGTCTGTGCCTTCAGGGTTTGGAGTAAGACCCATCTGTTTGTGCCCATATACAAGTGGCCTGATGGCAAAATTATCTTCAGTTCCTCAGATGAATCCATCCGAATAGGTTATTAATCATCATTAAACAGAAAATCTTTATCTCACTCATAGAGACTTTTTTAACACCAAATATGGTCAGATTAATATATAATGTTTCTAAAGTTAAGCTTCAAATTGGCTTCGGAACAACAATAAACACTGTCACTACACAAGGAAGAAAAATAATGGAAGATATTAACTTGTTTATAGGAAATGGAATCCCTGGCTCCAACATGATCTGGCTGACGGCACCGAAACCTTTAATGGAATTTGAGTTACAACTGCAGAAATAAATACAATCAGCTCTACTGACTGCTGCAAAGTGAGAGGCAGGGAAGAAAAGTGTAAATGATTTAAAAGGAATTATAAATTCCAAGGAAAAATGATAATACTACAAATAGACAATTCAGTGTTGCTTGTTAAGATTTCACAGAATTAAAATAAATGAAAGCGTTAATGCTAGTTCTAAGATTCCTATAAGGTGGATATTCCTGACTAGCAACATATTAAATATAATTCATTAAAAGGGATGGTACATAAGAAGGATGAAGAAAATGCTGTCTCAAATTCCAAAAAGTTAGAGATCTAGGGAGGTGGGATTTGTTCTGAGTATCAGGGAAAGGTTGTTACTAGGCACTCACTATATGCATAGCTTTCTGCTACTTCTCTGATGTTCTAGAACTTACATTTTTAAATGGTATCTGCTTGAGTTCGGTTCTATGTTTTAGAAATTTTGGTTCTTGTTTCAAATTCTGATAAATAGTATGGTTTGTTCATTTATCCAGTTATTCAAGAGACATTTAATTAAGTAGTAATGTATTTAATGTATTTAACACTGACTAGGTTCCAGCTCTGGCTCAGATTTGAAAAATACATAGGTAATTAATATAAAGCTACTAACATTAAGGCACTCATCTACCAATGGAAAAGAGAGAAAAGAGGGAAGAAGGAAGCAAACAAGTGTTGAGTATTCTGTGTACCAGGCACATTACTAGTCGCTTTCTAGACGTGAGGCTCATGTAATGCTCACAACAACCTGAGGAAGGCAGTTTATTCCCCGTTTTACATACACATATCTGTTCTTCTCACTAAGCAATCAAATGTATCTAACTGTAACATACAACAGTCTAGGAGGGAGGTCTGCTTAAAGGACAAACTACTTGGCAGGGCGCGGTGGCTCAGGCCTGTAATCCCAGCACTTTGGGAGGCTGAGGTGAGTGGATGACCTGAAGTCAAGAATTCGAGACCAGTCTGACCAACATGGAGGAACCCTGTCTCTAGTAAAAATACAGAATTAGCCGGGCGTGTTGGCACATGCCTGTAATCCCAGCTACTTGGGAGGCTTGAACCCAGGAGGCAGAGGTTGCGGTGAGCCGAGATAGCGCCATTACGCTCCAGCCTGGGCAACAAGAGCTAAACTCCGTCGCAAAAAAAAAAAAAGGACAAACTACCTGTAATCCCAGCACTTCTAGAGACCGAGGCAGGCGGATCACGAGGTCAGGAGACGAGACCATCCTGACTAACACGGTGAAATCCCGTCTCTACTAAAAATACAAAAAAATTAGCCAGGCGAGGTGGTGGGCGCCTGTAGTCCCAGCTACTCGGGAGGCTGAGACAGGAGAATGGCATGAACCCGGGAGGCAGAGCTTGCAGTGAGCCGAGATCACGCCACTGCACTCAAGCGTGGGCAACACAGCAAGACTCCCTCTCAAAAAAAAAGGACAAACTATTTAATGAATTATCAGCTTTTAACTCAAGTTATGTAAACTCAACATAATAACCTAAAATAGGAAAAAATCAAATTAGTAATGATTAGAGACACGGCTTCATTTGCAAATTCAGGAGAATAAGGCATTGCCACAGCAGGCAGGAGAGGAAAGAAATATTTCTTCCCTATAGCTGAGTAAGGAAAAATCAAGTAGTTATACATAAGTATGACAATGGTCAAAGTAAAATACAGAATAATCAAAATACTTTATTCATTTCTGCAAACATCCATCATTTCTGAGTAAAAGAATACAAGAAAACATAGAGAAAACTTGGGCACAGCCAATTTTTCAATAATGTGCAACATATTCGCACATTACATTATGAAAGCCAAATGATTTATTAATAACAGTGTTGAAGTAGAGACAGCTGGATATTTAACGGTGATATAAAAGCAGTGTAAAAAAATTTCGTCCACCCAAAAATATAATTAGCGATAAGTATATTTTAATCAATAGTAAACTATATCAGTGAAAACCCTGGCATTTGTCAAACTGAACAATTTTTTTATCCTCTAGAGTGTATTCAGCCAGACGCCATCTCAACTTGGATTCCAGATTTACAACACTAATGGCTTCAATTTTAGTAGTTTCATAAAAGAGAAAATGCTTTCACAGAACAGGACACATTGAAACACCACTCAAAATATGACTTAAATAGACAGGCATTTCATGGTAGTGCTGAGATACTCTTACAATCTTCACATTTCCAAGAATGTTCTTGGTATGTTTCCTTAATAGGCATAGATTGCACTCCATTGAATCTCAAATCCCATTCAGAGGAAGGGCTATAGCCTCCAAATGCAGATATCCAGAAACAATTGCAAAAAATTAAAGCATAATTTATGAACGTCAAAATTTGTGAAATCTCCTCTAAAACTGTGAATTTATCCTCCATGTGCAGCACAATTCTTAGAGAAGCAGTAATTGTATTGATTTTAAGATAATTCAGTAACAGAACATGAAGAAGCAGGCTGCATTTGGCAATCATATTTCCCACTGGAAGCTAAATACCTGTACCCTAGAAAAACAATGTGAAGGTTTAGAAAAAAAAATTTTTTTTTAATACAATTCCAATATCAGTGTGTTTGGAACCATGTCAATTCAGGAAGAAAGTATAGAGCCAAATAGGTAGGTGGCTTTTTCAGAGGTATTTAAATATCAACAAGTCCTGATTACAAAGCTTGGTAAATCTATTTAAAAAGATAAGATATGTGCTATCAACTAACTAGACCTAACATATATCTATAGAACACTCTGCCCAACAATTACAGAGTTACATTCTTCTCAAGTGCACACAGAGCATTCTCCAGGCTAGACCATATGGTAGGCCATAAAACAATCCTAAAAATATATTTTAAAGAATTGAAATTATACAAAGCATATTTTCTGACCACAGTGGAACAAAATTAGAAATCAACAACAGAAAGAAACTTGGGAAATTCACAAATATGTGGAAATTTTAAAAACATACTTCCAAATAACCAATGGGTCAAAAAAAGGCCAGGTGTGGTGGCTCTCACCTATAATCCCAGCACTTTGGGAGGCCAAGGCAGGCAGGCTGCTTCAGCTCAGGGGTTTGAGACCACGCTGGGCAATACGGTGAAACCCTGTGTATTCCAAAAATACAAAAAATTAGCAGGGTGTGGTGGCATGCACCTGTGGTCCCAGCTACTCAGGAGGCTGAGGTGGGAGGATCTCTTGAGCCCAGGAGGCGGACATTGCAGTGAGCTGAGAGGGTGTTACTGCACTCCAGCCTGGAAAACAGAACAAGACCCTGTCTCAAAAAAAAAAAAAAAAAAAATCACAAAGGAAATTAGGAAATATCTTGAAATTAATGAAAATTAAAATATACCAAAAACTATGAGATATAGCAAAATCAGTGCTTAGAGGGAAATTTATAGCTGGAAACACCTATATCAGAAAGGAGAAATATTTCAAATCAATAACCTAACCTTCTACTTTAAGACACTGGAAAAAGAAAAGGAAACTAAACCTGCAACAATCAGAAGGAAGAAATTTCTAAAATTAGAACATAAATTAATAAAATGAAAATAATTTTAAAAAGAGTAAAAACCAAAAAGCTAAAAGTTTGAGCTCTGAAAAGACCAACAAAATTTACGAACTTTAGGCTACATTGACCAAGAAAAAAAAAAAGACTCAAATTGCTAAAATCAGGACTGAACAGGCCAAACACAGTGGCTCATGCCTGTAATCCCAGCACTTTAGGAGGCCGAGGTAGGTGGATCACCTGATGTCAGAAGTTTGAGACCAGCCTGGCCAACATGGTGAAACCCCACCTCTACTAAACATACAAAAATTAGCTGGGCATAGTGGTGCACGCCCATAATCCCAGCTACTCGGGAGGCTGAGCCAAGAGAATCACTTGAACCCTGGAGGCGGAGGTTGCAGTGAGCTGAGATCATGCCACTGCACACCAGCCTGGACGACAGCACGAGGCTGTCTCAAAAAAAAAAAAAAAAAAATCAAGACTGAACAAGGAGACATTTCTACCAATCTTACAGAAATAAAAAGGACTATAAAGGAATACTATAAAAATACTATGCCAACAAATTGGATAATTTAGATTAAATGGACAAATTCTTAGAAAGATACATACTACCAAAACTGATCCAAGAAGAAACAGAAAATCTGAACGGATCTATAACAACTAAAGCAATTAAATTAGTAATTTTTAAACCTCCCCCAAAGAAAAGCCCAGGCTTAAATGGCTTCATCAGTGAGTACCAAACATTTAAAGAGGAATTAATACTAATTCTTCACAAACTTTCACAAAGAATAGCAAAGGAAGGAACACAACGCAACACATTTCCTGAGGCCAGTATTGCCCTCATATCAAAACCAGACAAGTGGGGGAAAAAAAAGCTATAGACAATTATCCCTTATACAAAACTCTGTAACAAAACACTAGCAAAAAGACTCTAAGACCACGTAAAAATTATTATATCATGACCAAGGGGAATTTATCATAGAAACGCAAAGTTGATTCAATATCTGAAAATCAATTAAGGTAACATATTATATCAATAAAATAAACCACATGATAATGTCAATAGATGCAGAAAAAGTATCTGACAACACAAAATACTTTTATGATTAAAAAAACACTCAATAAACCAGGAATAGAGAAGAATTTCTCAACCTAATAGAGGACATCTATGAAAAACTCATAGCTAACATCATACGTGATGAAAGACTATATACTTGCAATAAGGAATCTGAAAATGGAATGAAGAAAACAATTCCATTTACATAGCCTCTAAAGGAAATAAATTACTTAGAAATAAATTTAACAAAACGTGTGAAATCTACATTCTGAATACTAAAAAATGTTGAACGAAATGAACAAAGATCTAAAAAATAGAGTCTTCTGTTAATGAAACAGAAGACTTAATATTGTTAAGATGGTAGTAGTCTCAAAATTAATCTACAGATTTAAAATAATCACTATCAAAATTTCATCTCTATTTTGCAGAAAATGACAAGCTGATTTTAAAATTTATATGGAATTTCAAGGGACCCAAAATAGCCAAAATAATCTTCAAAACAAAGAAAAAAGTTGAAGGATTTAGACTTCCTGATTTCAAAACATAATGCAAATCTACAATAATTAAGACAGTGGAGTGCTGACATAAGGATAGATATGTAGATTAATGGAGTAGAATTATGAGTCCAGAAATAAACCCTTACGTTTATGATAAATTTATTTTCAATAAGGATGCCGAGACATCTCAATGGGGAAAAAACAGTAATTTCAACAAATGGTTCTAGTACAACTGGATATTTATATTCAAGAATAAAGTTTGACCTACCCCTTTTTCGTACCATCTAAAAAAAAAAAAAAAGACTCAAAATGGATCATATCTACATGTAAGAGCTAAAACTATAAAACTCATGGAAGAAATTATAACAATAAATCACTGTGACACTAGGTTAGGCAAAACCTTATTAGATATGACACCAAAAATACCAAGTGACAAAAGAAACAACAAATAAAATGAACTTCATCAAAATTTGAAACTTATTCTTCAAAGGATACCATCAATAAGGTGAAAATAACATCCAAAGAATAGGAGAAAAATTTTGAAAACCATATATCTGATATTGGACTTATATCTAGAATGTACAAAGAACTATTAACACTCAATAACAAGAAGACAAATAATAAAAATGGGTAAATAATCTCAACAGACATTTCTCCAAAGAAAATTCATAAATGGCAAATGGGGACATGAAAAGATGCTTTACATCATTATTTATCAAGGAAATGCAAATCAAAGCCACAATGAAGTACTAGTTCACATCTACTAGGATGGTGGATAATAAAAACATAATACAAGTGTTGGACATGGAGAAACTTATACATTGCTGGTAAGAAGATAAAGTGGTACAGCTGCTTTGGAAAACAGTTTGGCCATTCTTCATGAGGTTAAACACAGCTACCATATGACACTGCAATTTCACTCCTAGGTATATAACCCAAGAGAAATGAAAACATATGTCCACATAAAATCTCATACATGAATATCTATACCTGCATTATTCATAATAGCAAAAATGTAGGAACAACCCAAATGTCCGTCAACTGATGAATGGATAAATAAAACATAAAATGTGGTATATACATACAATGGAATATTCTTTGGCAATAAAAATGAAATAACACTAAGTGAAAGAAGCCAGTTACAAAAGACCACATATTGTATGAATCCATTTATATGACATGCTCAGAATAGGCATATCTACCGAGACAGAAAGTAGATCAGTAGTTGTCTAGGGGTAGAGACTTTTAGAGTGGGGAGGGGAAAATAAGGAGTGACTACTTAATGGATACAAAGTTTTCATTTTAGAATGATGAAAATGTTCTAAAATTGATGTGATAATGATTGCACAATTCTGTGAATATAATGAAGTCACTGGCTTGCACACTTTAAATGACTGAATTGTGTGTTATGTAGATTATATTTCAATAAAGCTATTAAAAATGCGAACTAACAATTTGAAACTCTTTCACAATTAAAAAAAAAAAAAAAAAAGACAAAGTACCTGACTGCACAAAGAGGTTCTAGAGGTAGCCAACACCTGAGCCAACACAGCAGAACTGAGACACTCTGACTGTCTCCATTGCCTAAGGGCCTTGGAGTCTAAAGAGCAGCCCCAGAGAATCACCTCTTCTACATCACAATTATCTTCACTTCATCAATTGTTCCTCTGCTACACAAGGGAATAGAGAAACCCAGGCCAAACCCATTGAATCCCCTCTCCCAAACCACAGGGGTAAAAATGGCATGTAGAGAAAATGGAGCAACTGGTGCCAGGAAGATAGAGATTGACCCATCCTGGAAGACAGAGTGATGTGAGATTGGAATTTTACCAAAAACCATACCCCATTGTTTCCACTTTCCTGAATATTTAGGAATTATGTGGATCCCCCTCACCCTTTCACTTATTCACGTGAAAATCTACCTACTGAAAGAAGTTCTTACCATCCCCACATCTCAGTCCAAACCTGAGGAAAACCTTCTACACTTCCAGAAAGATCTGCTAGAGGCTGCTCACTTAAAAGGAAGAAGGGAGAACCAGCACTGACTTGTCATTTCTCAGGAACTGGGGCATGAGTTCCCCACACAGCATCGAGCTGAAGACCTCAGAAGATACATTTGGCAACCACTGGACAGAACGACTAATAGAGAAAAGGGTCATGCTTAAGTTTCGGCTATTCTCCAAAACCGAACCTGGTGAGTTCTACATTTACTGAACAGTTTTAAAAAACGAAACTTCTGACCAAATCTGCAGCATAAGAGTGACATTTCTCTAAGAATTTAATACAAAATTACAAAATCCTCCTCTTGAGTATTTTTACAATGAGGTATGTCATACATAGAGCATATGCGTTTGCTGCTCCCACCAAGATTCAAGAACACATTGTCTCCATTAAATAAGGACAGGAAAGCTGGGAGCCACAGCACATGTCTGTAATTCTGGCTACTTGGAAGGCTGAGGTGAGAGGATCGCTTGAGCCCAGGAGTTCAAGACCCAGCCAGGGAAACAAACAAAGTGAAACCCTATCTCAAAAAATAAGAAGAATAACAGGAGAATAAGAAAAGTAGGTAGTAAAATTAAAAAGTGCTTTAAAATAAATTAAGTTCTCACCAACGACAAATAAAACAGACTTTACACAACAGAAAATGGAATAAGAATGAAGAAAAAACTTGAGAAAACACTCACAAGAAAAAATAAAGAGAGGAAAAGGATAAGAAGCTTGAAGCCAGTCAATATGAAGGTCTGATCACAACTCCTGGCTATGAATAATGGATATTGTTGACATAGAAACCAATGCAAATGAATTGGGCAAGATGGAAAAAGGAAAGAATCCTCTATTTTGACCTGATGACAATCTAGCAGGAAAATAATTCTGAGAAAAGTTAAAAACTTATCCAAAGGTCACACAACTTATAATTTGCAGAGCTGAGATAAAAACCTAGGTTTCTATGGCCTCTAAATGTATGTTTTTGTTAATCACATCACACAGCTTTCAAAATATATACTAAAAGAAAACTTCCAAAACCTGGAAAAGGGCTGCTGATTTTCATGTGTTCAAAAAATTTCATTTAAAAAAAATCCAAAAGCAATATCCATAATTTGCAAAATTTCAAATTTTTAAAACCAAGACAAACTGAGTTTGAATTTTCCCCTGTAATAATAAATGCCAGAAACCAGTGGGGTAATGTCTATAACTGTGATGTCCAAAACAGTAGCTGCTATCCATATGTGGCTATTTAAGCAATGAAAATAAAATAAAATAAAAATTTTGGTTCCTCAGTGACACTAGTCATATTTCAAGGGTTCAAAAGCCGCATGTGGCTACTGGTGACTGTATTAGACACAGAGATACAAGATATTTATGTCATTGCAGAAAGTTCTATTAGAAAGGCTGGACCACAGAGTTTTGAATAAAAGATCTTGGCGAAATAATTTCATAGGGAAGTTGGAATTTCTGTTTGAAGGTTAGAAAAAAAATACTTTTCAGTTATGTACAAACTGTAGAAAGAATACTACCCAGGTACTTTTCTGATAAAAAAAATTTATATTTGTTTACGCATACAACCCTCCTGGCTAGCTCTCATTTTAAATTCACGACCACAAATCACAAATGGGCACTAAGAATTGCCTGGAATCCCACTGCAGATCCCTGATAGGTTCATTTTACTTATTCTTTTCTCTTGCCAAACTTTCAAACTAGCCTCCCATACACACACTTGCCCATCACCCCACTCCCAATCACCAAAGACCTCATCTCATTCTTCAAAGAGAAAATAAAACAGGACAGGAATCTATCTGCATCAGATCAGGCCCATATTCTGTCTTCTCTCCTTACAAGTTAAGAGTCTCAGCTTCTACAAACACCAACCTTTTTAGCTGCCCTGGCTCTCTGTCCATTTCAGGAACAGTACTTCTGCCATTATTTCCTCTCTTCCTGGCTGCATTAACATCTTCCTCTTTACTGAATTGTGCCCACTAGCATTAAAACATGCTCCAATGCCTTCGTTTAAAAAGTACGAGCATTTGAGCCTAAGTGCCCTTAAACTATAATGATCTTCTATAATTTTTCTTCACACCTCATTTGAGTCTAAGCTCAAAAGGACCCCCCTCCTCAAAGTACGCTTTGCTGACCACCCCATCAAAAGCTGCCCACACCTCACATGCCCTCAATTCTCTACCACATTCAGACGTTTTCTTCATAACAATGATAACATCAGGAAAAAATAGTTCCAAGACTGAGGAGATCTGGTCTGTCTTGTTCATATCTATATCTCAATGGAGCAAACAATAATAAAAAATAATAAGAGTTTTAATGTGCTGTAGTCCAAACTGGGTTATCTTATCAATTTTCACAGCATTGAGAAACACGTGATTAATATCTTATTTTATAGCCCAAAATAACTAAGACCCAGGGAAGTTATGCAACTTGCCCAAGGCCACCCACATAAGGAAGTTGGAATTTCCATTTGAAGGTTAGAAAACCCTGGTGGTAGAGCCTTACTAGTGGGGGTAGAGCCAGGTTGAAACCCAAGCAGACTATCTCCAAAGCCCATGCACTCAACAACTATACTTTGCTGCCTCTCTATATAATAAACGCTATTCAAACACACTTTTTGTTAATTGAATGAAAATTTTGACCAAGTTATGAAGAAATAAAGCAAAATTGTAACTCAAGAAAGAGAAGATTAAGTAAGTGAATATTAAAACCAACTAGAAGTGATAAAGATAATGGCAAAGGGTACTAACCATCCCCAAGGAAAAGTATAATACAGAATTATCTAAATAATTAATGTACATATGAAAGCACAAGGAGAAGCCTAAAAATGCAAAAGAGGATTCACAGTAAAGATACCAAAAAGAAAAACAGAGAGAGAAGATATAATTATATATCATGGTTCCATCTACTTATAATTTTTGTTATCCTTGGTCATAGTGTGAGATATTTTGGTAACAGATCATCACACCTGCTACACTGAACACTCATTCCCCTGTTCATTTGTCTTACACCTTCCTGCACCCATAATTTTTCTCACGCTGTTCTCCTTTCAAAGCCCCCAATTTTTCTTCTTCCCTCCCATTAAGTTGTTCCACATTCAGGAGCTCAAAGATTTCTCTTTCTTGATTTCAAAATCTTTGCTACAGCTCACTGAGTGACCGATCATATGACAGCACAAATTTCTGTCAGGCATTACTCTTTTCACATGTTTATTGTCGCCTCGAACTAGGCAAGGACCTCTCGAGGGAAGCAACTCTAACTCTGTCCTGTACATCTCTTTCTCTTCTCAGGGTCTAGCACAGTATTTTATAAATAAATTAGGTAAGTACTACAGGGCAAAAGGAATACCACATGTGTTCAATCTAGTAGGACCATATCACATAATATCTAGGACCATATCACATAAAAATCAAAGAATACCATGTTTCTATGAAACAGATCATGTTAAGATTTAGCTATATTTCTCCGAATGTTCATTTTTTCTAGCAAAATAACAGGAAAAATATTAGCTGCTACTACTATCTAATCACTTACTCTTATTGTGTATCTGCTAATGTGTCTAACCAACAATTTCTATCTGCCTCCAAAACATCTTTCAAATGCCATCCCTTTGGAGAGCTTTCAATTAATTATGGAGAGGCAATTGAACTGTACTCTATAAACTTCCATCCATGTTAGCTTTGCACTCTAATTTAGATTGTCTGTCTCCTCACCTGCAGCAGTTCTAGTAAAGAGGATTTTAAAATTCAGCAAGTTCATTAGGATACTTCAACATCAGCAAGTCCACGAGGATACTTCAACAGCAGACAACCAGTGCAAACACTGTTAAAAGGAGCTGTTACAATTCTTCTCTGTTTTCTGGCATATAGATTTTGGATACTGTGGCTTCACTCTGAATTTTCCCCAAGTTCATGATATAGAGTTGTCAGATTTAGCAAATACAAAAAAGTAAGATGTCAGGTTCAATTTGAATTTTAGATAAACAATGAAAAATGTTTCAGGATAAGGATGCCCCATGCAATATTTGGGTAATATACTCCATAAGATATCCTTATCCTAAAACATTATTTGTTATTTATCTGAAATTCTAATTTAACTGAGTATCCTGTATTTTATCTGGCAACTTATCCTAGTGGGTAGAAATCAGACTACCTATATTTCTGAAACCATCTTCACTTAGCAATTATGTCAGACTGTCTGAACCTGTGCTTTTGTAAAATGCTTCCAGGCCAGTTCAACTTATCCCTGTCTTACTATACTTGTTTATACTAGCTCTGGTCCTATCAGATATTTTTGGAAAGAGCTCTGATTGTCTCTCCAGATTTGCTCTAGCTCAGCTCTTTGCCTTAAAAGGGCCAACCGTCCACCCGTGCTTCCCCACATAAATTATACTGAGAGCTTGTGGGCTATCTAAATTCTGTTCATAGGCTCCAGGAGTAAAAGAAAGAGGGGAAAAAAGCATCAGGATCCATGCACAATCACTGAGAAGAAGGCAATGGATGCAAGGCAATAAATATTTTCTGTGAGACCCTGGGGTTACAGAACATTTATCAGTACATTCAACCAGTGTAGACCAGAGGTCACAAGCTGACAGTCCCAGACATGCATTATTTGGCTCACATCGTGTGATCCTCTGTAGTCTTTTTAAATGTTTTCAATTAATTATCCAAACATAATAATCAGGATACTACCTAAAGGCTCCCTCTGTGTTTTCTCTTAAGAAGGAAGACCCAGCAACTCTGTGCCTGCATCCCTACATGGTAACTAGAGATTGGAGCTAAACAGCAGCTGTCACAGGATGGAGTACTCGTGTGTTCTCTCAAGACTCCCAAAGACCCCACCACTCACTCTTGTCTCACCTGCATCCCACTGTACCTATAGCAGCCTTGGAGTCTGTGACTCTCTCATAGACACCCTTGGCTTTTCACAAGTCCGCACAACCAGCCAGCTTGGTTCCTCCTTTCTATCTGCAGACATTTCATGAGCATGTCCAGCATATCACACCTGACAGGTCCCAACCTTCCATTGTCCCTACCAGTCATTTATACATTGTTCCACCCAGAAGAAGAAGAGTATGTTCACCCAGATGTAAAACCAAGCTGAATACAACAAAACATACAGAGCTTTGCACATGGAAAAAGGAAAAAAAAAATCCCAAAGAAAATATGCATCCAGTTGTAAATCCAGAGAAAAATGTGAGGATTAGAGTCCTGAAAGTACTGTATATTGAATAAACAATATTAGATTCAAACTCAATTGTAAGAAATGCAGTACTTTCGCTATTATTAGAACAATGATAGATGCAACTAATTTTTATTCAAAATAATTGTAGCACAACTATTTTTTCCCACTCAAAACATAGTGTTTGTGAATTGTACAATCTGTCAAAAACTGAAGACAACCTGAAGCAACACATTTGAATTGGCAAATCTTCATGTTGAAATTCACTGACCTAAATATTAAAGGATGTAAATGACACACTGCCACAAACTATACCAATAGAATAGGTAGTAAACACTGCACACTGGTAATGGAACACAGAATGCTGGTGTAGTGCATTATCTCACATTTATTCTGCAAACTTCCTCAACTTCTCACAAAGGTTCTGTTATGCTAAATAGGAGATAATATTGGCCTTTTCCACAAGGCAATTCATACAACTAAGCACACTAAAATTCTCTAATCCATTTAAAGAAACAAAAACAATTATTTCCCTTTCTTACAACAGCCACATATGATTAATTGGGTTCATGATTCAGGACATCTATTTTCTTTTCTCATTTTTAGATAGTCATGCAATCATTTCTAAGAGAACCCAGACATATCCAGTAGAATTACACCATGGTTTTCTTCTTTCCTTTTCTTTATCTACTTTTATTTTTTTCTTTCCTTTCTTTCCTTTGCTTTTAATATTTAACTTCAGAGACTTCTCTAAGTAAAGAAATCCTTTGTACTTATCAGGATGAAATCAGAATCACAGTTGGCTTTTTGCCATAAGGGAAGGGTATTTGGAGAAGAGTCAACCACCACTCATGCCTCTCCCCTGCCCAGCAACACCTTGGATTTTCCTTGCTTTATGCCTTCTGTTTCCCCTGGCCGAGTAACGGCAGGCATTAGGTTCCTCTACACACGATATATTACAGGGAAATGGCAGCGATGGTCTGGAAGGGCAACACTGGCCTTTCCTCCTGAGCACTAAAATCCTAAACATGCAACTTAAAAAAAAAATTCTAAATGTGAACACCACCTTTCAGTAATTTATATTAATATATCATCTCACCCTCTTTTCCTCCTCTTCCAACGCCCTTCTTTCTACCCAAACTCCAATATACCAATTTGCTTGAACAGTTTTACATTCTAAGTGTCCAACTATTGCTAAAGGAATGGATAAATTGTTGTATTAGACTATTATGTTTTTTCATTTATAGTATTAATACTTTTCCAATTAACTTCCTGATTAAGTAATTCTACACTGTTAATTCTGTAATACATTTTGACATCTTAAAAATGATCATTCTGGCCAGGTGTGGTGGCTCATGCCTGTAATTCCAGCACTTTGGGAGGCTGAGGCAGGCAGATTGCCTGAGCTCAGGAGTTCAAGACCAGCCTCAGCAACATGGTGAAATCCCATCTCTACTAAAAATACAAAAAATTAGCCAGGCTTGCCAGTGTGCACCTGTAGTCCCAGCTACTCGAGAGGCTGAGGCAGGAGAATTGCTTGAACCCAGGAGGCGGAGGTTGCAGTGAGCCAAGATTGCGCCATTGCACTCCAGCCTGGGAGACAGAGCGAGATTCCATCTCCAAATATAAATGAATAAATAAATAAAAATAAATAAATAAAAATAAATAAAAAAATTCCTACCATTTTCCCTCTTTCTCCTATCTATTTTTAAATGAAATTATCAAAAGAAAGAAAGTAGACATGCCTTAATTTCCTGATGCTACTATAATAAGTTACCACAAATGTGGTGGCTTAAAACAAGTTTATTCTCTCACAGTTCTGGAGACTAGAAGCCTGGAATCACACTGGGCCACGTTCCTTCCAGGTGCCCTTTCAACTTCTTTCGGCTCCTAGTAGCTGCCCTGGCATTCCTGGGCTTTTGGTGGCATCATTCTAACTGATGCCTCTGTCTTCACATCACCTTCTCCTCTGTGACTCTCTCTCATAAGGACATTTGTGATGGCATTTAGGGGCTTACCTGGTAGTCCAGGGTAATCTCATCTCAAGATCCTTAACTACTAATCTGCAAAGACTCTTTATCTAAATAGGTTAAAATTTACAATTTACATGAATTAGGACTTGATCTCTTTGGGTGACCACTTTGTACCACAAAATGAGTACAGTACGACACTTAAAATGTCTTAATTGGCTGAAAAGCACCAGCCGGTTTCTCACTAGCTTTCAATTATATAGCACATTTGCAGGCAGATACTACATTTTTACCGGACTGGCCCCAGTTGTAACAGTCACCCTGAGAACTTGGTAGGTGAAGGGTTTGAGATTCTAAGTCTGGAAAATCACCTGGATGGCAAAGTGAGTTGGATTAAATTAATAAATTATTCAATGATAAAAATCATACCCCTCAGAGCTTGATGAAGACATAGTTTGATGAGGACTCCAGGAAAGAGATAGAGTTCCATTGTTACAAAATCATCAACAAGCCTGGCCATGGAAAGGAGGAGAGTATAGAAAGGAAGGAAGTACAACATGCTGAAAGGCAATCCATCCATGACCCTACTTGGATGGGAATTAAAGAAAAGAGGAGTGAAAAAAATAACCTTATTGGGACACCACACAGAAAAAAACATGAGTTAAATGTTGAGCACCATATGACAGCAAAACCCATTACAAATAACTTTTTTTAAAGTTTAAAGGGAAATAAAAGTATTATAGAGTTGGGAACGGAATTCATTTTGAGAAAACTGAATGAATATAGAGCATATGACTTATTTGGACAAGCTTATCTAAGATAAGGCACAATCATGAACAAATACTGAAATGTATGCATAACAGAAAAAGCAAAAAATTTAATACACTATAAAAGAAAAGCAATGGGGAAATCCATCTTCCAGTGCAACCATGAGAGCATTTTTCAAAAGTCATAAGATGAACTTTGTTGCATTAACTTTAAAAAAAAAAAGACAAAAATAAAATATCAACTTTTGTCACTGTGGGCAGGAAATATGAAAGAACTTTTACCTTTCTATAAAGATCTGACCAAAGCAGTGATAAACAGGAGGTAGAAAGTAGCCTTCAGACCACATGGAAAATTTACAACTTGCTGCCCTCTCCCCTTCATAACATTCAAATACCTTAGAAAACAACCTCAAATATTTTAAAAACTAGTTTTCCATCCCTTCTTCCATAGCTAATCTAAATTTGGAGCATAGAAAAGGAACAATATAGTGATAACATCTTCCAGCCATCACAGATATGTTGTTGATATGTCAAAAACTACTCCACTGCAAAGTTCTGAAATATAAAGACAGTAAGGAAATCCACTACAATGATAATATCATCTGACATTCACTGTGTGCTTATGCTTGGCTAGACATTGTGCTAAGCACTTAAAACTTGGGTGATCTATTTACAACTCACAAAAATCTTATGAGGAAGGTACTATTTGCATAGAAATTTTATAGTAAGAGAAAAATGAAGTCAAGCTACCAGGACTAGAAGTATCAGAGCCAGGATTCAAACACAGGCAGCCTGTGGAACACCAACCACGGCCACTGCTGTGTGATTGCACTTGTCGTTGCTGAGTGCCCACTGAGTGCCAGGCACTGCACTAGGCATTCTCACTCGTGGAAGAAGAGATTCCTCACGACCTTCCTGGGAGGTAGGTATCATTATCAAACCCAGCTAAGAAAACTGCCACACAAAAAGATTATCCATCTTGCCCAGAGTCACAGAGTTAGTAAATGGTAAATCAGCATTAAAACAGAACAAGAAAGACCTGAAAGTATACTTAACAACTACACCAATGGTAAAGACTAGTGACTTACATCACATTTAAATAAGACTCTTTGACCAAGTACAGAAAAGGAATTCAATCATCTAATCTGCCCGTTAAACCTTAAATCTCCATTGCCCTGGACTTCCATGCATAATATCCATATACCAGCTCCTAGGCTTTTCAAAGGTGAGGATTGGATTAGGTAGCATCAATGCTTTTAATACATCTTAATGGGAAAGACAGTACCAGTTTTCTTAAGGACCTGACACAGTAAGCGTAAATAAATATATAGGGAAAGGGGTAGAAAGTGACATCCAGAAACAAGTCAGAAAAAAATACAAGCATCAAAGGCAGGTGAAAAACCACTTTCCCAACAGCTGCCTGTGTCCAGTCAAGTAGGCTGCTAGGCACCAACATTAAACAAAAAAGCCAGGCGAGGCATGGTAGCTCAAGCCTGTAATACCAGCACTTTGTGAGGCTGAGGCAGGAGGATCACTTGAGCCTAGGAGTTCAAGACCAGCCAGGGCAACATAGTGAGACCCCGTCTCTACAAAAAATTAAAAACAGTAGCTGGGTGTGGTGGTGCACATCTATAGTCCCAGCTACCGGAGTGGTATAAAGGTGTGTAGGGGAGGGGCTGAAGTGAGAGATCGCTGAAATCTGGGAAGTCAAGGCTACAGTGAGCTGTGATCATGCCACTGCACTCCAGCCTAGGCAACAAAGCGAGATCTTGTCTCAAAAAAAAAAAAAAATAAACATTTTAAAAGTCACATTGACAGCCTTCATCTGAGGGTAATTTCTAATGCACCTACGAGGCTACTGGCTGGCACAAACCTAAGGACAGAAGGGAGCAGGCTCCAAAGGGAGGGATGGAGGAAATAATTTGGCCCAAGGCAGAGATAAGCAACAAAAAAGGGCTTTTGTTTGATCATGGCGTGTGTGTTGCTTTTCCGTTTACCCATGCACAAAGTCATAAAGACAATCTGTTGCCTTGGTTTGTACAGCAAATACATGCATGGGCAATGTTTCCTCTAGTTCTGATGAATTCAGAGCTTAAGTAGAGTTTGACCAATCACTGCTCACCTTCAGTTTCCCTTGAATGTCTAGAATGGGAAATAAAACTACAGAACAAAATCAATCATAATAAAAGCTTCTATAACATAGGATAATATACATGTATTTAAACTTTTCTTTTTGACAAAAGACAGAATATCATCAAATCCCACTCTATTCATTGAAAAGTTGGTGCCAGTCTAAATGCTAACAACTTTCACTAGAGAGGAGAGCACAGTGGTGATGGGCAGGGGGTAGAGGGATAAAAAGTGCCTTAAATAACTCATTACATCATTATGATTTTCTTCCTGTTGTCACACATACACAACCAGTCAAATACACAAGAAGTAAAAAAGAACACTCCGTACCAGTGTTCAATATGTATCTCCCAAAATTCAGGGCAACAAGATTCATATGGGGGGGGATAAAGGACTCTAACTCAGCATTTATTCAGAAAAGTAATATCCACAATATGTGTTATGAATAGATACAACCTGCCTTTCTCTTCAATAATTTTTAATAATCCATTGCATTTCTAATATGGGCAGAAAGGTAATGCAAAGAAATAACTCCCCTCATCCCCCCCAAAAAAACAAAGAATGAGGCAAATCAAAGAAAAAGGAAGAAAAAAAAAGAGTGATGGGCAAATACGATGTTGGTGTTGAGACTTTCACATGCAATTGTTGTTTTAATAAATATACAATGTCTAAGAGTTTGTTAGACAGATGAGTTCACTACACATCTGTTGTTCCTCATTACTATTATCAGTCATATGTCGCTTATTTCCAATGCCATCCCCACCAACATCCCTGCCACCACAGGAAAATCATGGTCATGGTGTGACAGCAGTCTTGCCACACAAATCAAAGATAATTTTCTTGCACAATCAATGCCTTTGATATCTATACTATCAACTTGTGGGAATTTAACTACAGTCCACAATCATTAAATTTTACAAACAGCTGTGTTCTAGGCCTACAATGTGCATCAACATCTCTGAAATAATATTGCCTGTATAAGGATAAATTTAACAACAACAACAAAAAATCATGGCATATTCAGCTGAGGAAAATGAAATAGGAACCCACAGAGTTTTTGCAGAAATAACAACTCATGAATAAAACATGTGCACAGTATACTGCTTCAGAAGGAATCAATCATAATAAAAGCTTCTATGACATAGGATAATATACATGTATTTAAACTTTTCTTTTTGACAAATGACAGAATACCATCAAATCCCACTCTATTCATTGAAAAGTTAGTGCCAGTCTAAATGCTAACAACTTTCATATGTGCACAGGAGATGGGAGGAAAAGGGGGTACTGCCCCGTTCATGCTCAAAGTACAGTTTATACCCAGAAAAATGAAATTAAAAACTGAAAGAAAATCTGCAGAAATAGCTGATTCTTTGGGGAAAAAAATGTGGAGTTTGGGTAAGCAAGTCTCAAATCCATCCACCATATTGCATGTAAAGGTTTATCTTAAAGACATCCAACAATAAGGCTATGAATTCACTTTAACAGAAGGCCACTCAATACATCATTATTCATATTCTGCTTACTCTCAAAAAAGAATGTTATTTAATGTACAATAAAAGACACATAAAATTAGAGATTATAAAATAGCAGTCGGGCACAGTGGTTATGAGCCCTGACTCTGGAATTAGAGAGGATGGGATCTGAACTCCATCAATACAACATACTAAATATGTGACCTTGAGCAAGTTACTTAACATCCCTACCCCTCAGGTTTCTCACCTGGAAAACTGAAATGATAATGCCTTCCTTTTTAGGGACTGTGTGATATACAGGAAGTGCTAGCACAGTGTTCAAACAGTAAGTGCTAAAGAAACTATGGATGCTATTAATTTTGTAACTAATAACAGCAAAAGATTCTAGAAGAATCTGCAAATGTAGATTGTCCTTAGTAATAATTTTTTTAAAAATCCATATGCTTTCACTAACATGCGCATATTATAGTCATAAAAATTAAAGTATCTGATGGGGATTATTTAGCTTTCTTTTTGAGGGTAATTAGCCACTGGTTTCACCTGCTTTGCTAACAACATGGAGGAAGATGCTTATCTTTCAATTAACTTTGACAGGAGGCCACGCATTCAACTCATCTGAAGGCTGTATTGAGTCATTTGGTGCTGTTAAAAAGCAAAAACAGCTAGGAAGCAGTACTATCTTTTATCATTTAGGAATAAAATTTTATCTACAAAGAGCACATTTTTACCCACTATCATTCTCAGAGTGATTTAGCATGATGCAGACTTTAAAGAAGTATTAACACCTGCAGTCCATGCTGAATTATAATTGGCCCCAAAATGGTTTCTGTTTGTGGATTCAAAGACTGACCATAGACTGCTTAACATTGTGAAAGTCCTTCATTGCTCCTGAACATATTATTCAAATAGACTACAACCTGTTAATCCTCATCCAAGACAAATCATAGGACTCAATTAGAGCTACTCAATAAAGTCTGTGCATTTTTAAATATAGTAAAAGGACAGATACATGAGTGTGGGAAACCAATAGCTACCCTCTTTAAGATAGTATAAGCTGCATTTAGAGTCCATACTGAAGAAATTCTAGCTAATATAACAAATATCAGGGCCCATCACATACACCAGCATTTCAACAGTTCTCATCCCAATTACTTCTCTTTTGACTTTCAAATAACATCTCCACATTAAGCTTTTACTAAAGAGAGAGGTGTGATGAATGCAAGGGTGTATTTCTAGGCAGCTGAACCACTATCCTAAGAGGGTGTTTCTTAATGATTTGGTGTCAATTTAGACAAGATTTCTATAGGTATACCATGGGACTGTCTCCAAACTCTAATTTTCTATAGATTTTAATCAGTGATTCAGACGAAGACAAAAGGATATATATTTGTGAAATTCATGAGTAATACAAAGCTAAGAGGATAGGTAATATAAAAGAAAAAAATTTAAATGAATGAGCCAACACATAGTAGATTAAATTGAATCCTCTGTTTCTGTGTTCAAACAATTGACTGCACAAGTGTAAGATCTGACCTAATAGCAATTCGTGTTTAGAAAGACATAGGTGTTTTACTTGCCTTCACGCTAAATCTGAGTTAACAGTATTATATACAGCTTCTCCCAAAAGCCAAAGCCATCTGAATTCGCATTTAAAAAAAATAATAATGACTATGGCAAGAAAACACACTAGTCCTTTTCTATTACGTACAACTATGACTATACCACAAATTAATGAGTTCAGTTTTAGATGCCACTTTTAAGAAGGCCATTGGCATGCTAGAATATACTTAGGGAGAGTGACAAGAATGTTAGAGAGTTTCAAAACCAGATATGAGAAAGAACAGAAAGAAATAAAGATGATTAGCCAGAAGAAAAAACTTTGAAAGAATAGGCCAGTGAGATTGTGTTCACTTCCTCATTGTAGCTAACCCAAGAGCTGTCAACAAGATCTGAGTGCAGAAAGCGGGGACACCGAGCCCCACACCACAGGTCCCGCGCAGCAGCATGGACATATAAAACCAGCCCTCCTTCCTGAAACACTGTCTCCCCACCAGCGCAGGAACACCCAACTCTCCTAGGTTTCTGCCTACTCCTTTGGCTGCTCCTTCTCAGTCTCCTTTGGAGGCTTCCACTCCTCCTCCTCCCAAACTATAAATGCTTGAGTTCTCAGGACTGAGGCCTAGTACCCTCCTCTCTCTACTCGTCTCCCTAGGCAATCTCACTTATCAACATGGCTTCAAAGAACTGTAAATACTGATGACTTTTAAATTATACCTACTACCCATATCTTTCCTCCAAGCTCCAGAGTGGCACATCCAACTGTCTTCTTGACATTTGTACTTAGCTATCTCATTGGCACCTCAAACTCAACATCTCCAAAACTGAAATCATCATCATCACCTATGAATCCTGCTTCTCCTCCGGAGTTCCCATCTCATAAACGACATCTCCATTCACCCCACTGCTTAAACTAGATGACTGGTCATCCCAGATTCCATGCCCTCTTTACTCAACACATGGAAGCAACCAGTCCACCAAATAGCTAATGCAACCACTCCTCCCCATCTCTACATAATTGCTATAAAATGTAAATCTACTTAAAATGCTTCAGTATTGTCCTAGTGACCCTAGGAAAAGAACGCTGTTTTTAGAAGGCCATGCTTGACCTGGCCCCTGCTACCTCTCTACCTGAACCTCAAACCACTCACCTTCACTCCTCCCTCGGTTGCAGCTCCACTGGCCTTCCTTTATTTATTCAGATATGCCATGTTCTTTTCCTTCTGCAGAATTCCATGCAGGTCGTCCCTCTGCATATTTAATCCTCACATCCATATCCTCTATTTTTTTTTTTTTTTTTTGTCCTTCAGGGCCCAACTTAAATCCTACTTTCTCAAGAAGGTTTCACTTACTGCCCAGTCTAAATGAGGTTCTCCTTCTTATTCTTTCATAGCATCTTGCACTACAGAAATTTGAAATCACATATTTATTCACATATTTGAGAATTTAATATTTACCTTATCCACCAGGCAAGGGGTCAGCAACATTTTTCTTTAAAGGGCCAGACAGTAAATATTTTAGGCCTTAAGGTCTCTGTTGCAACTACTCAACTCTGCTGTTGTAGTACAAAAGCAAAAGAACAGGCCTTGCTGTGTTCTAATGAAACTTTATTTACAAAAACAGACAGTGAGCTGGATTTGAACTGAAGGCTATAGTCTACAGATCTCTGTACTAGACTCTTAAGTTGCAGGAAGGCAGGGACAAGACTGTTTTACCCTCACCACTCATGTCTGTTGCCTAGAAAAGTGCCTGGCACATAGTAGTCGTACAATAAGCAGTTGTTGAATGGATAAAATCTGAAAGACTATCACAGTGAAATTTGTTCCATATATCTCTGTGGATCAATAAGTACAAGCTGTAGGAGAGAAGATTTGTATTCATCATAAGGAAAGCTTCCAAAAGTTCTACCAACTCTACAGAATTATGATACAGGTCAGTTAAAATAATGAACGTAAAAGCATTTCGTAAACCACAAATAAAATGTGTGTTATTATCATTAAGAATTAGAACTGACCAAAAATATGCACAGACTGCCTTCTGAGACAGTGGGGTCCCTGGGTTATCTAATGAGAGCCTAAAGATCCATCTTCCAGGAGTGTTCCAGGACAAACTTTTGCATTGTTAGGAGGTTGAGCCAGAACATCTCCAAGATGCCTTCCAATCTTAGGTTTCTAAGCCATCACTTAGGACCTGCCCATTAAGAGCAACAGCATATTTATTAACTCCCTATCTTGTGACAAGAGCTTTATATGCCATGATTTATTTAATTCTTGAAACAAACCTTCAAGTTTAAATGGCATTATCCTCAGTTTGCAGATAAGCAAGGTGAGACTCAGAACTGCTAAGGTAAAGAGACAGAACCAGAAGCAGAAGCCAGCTAGGGCTGTGAATTGTTTTTTTATCACAGACTGCACAGCCATGCTCAGTTATACCAGTCCCTTTTCAGGCATCACACCTAGAATCCCAAATTTTCAGACATGCAATTCCTAACATGCCCCTATATATTTAGGACTGAGAGATAAACCCCTCAAAAGCAATTTGCATCAAATTCATTATAAGGTTCTGATGGAATGATGAAGAAATGTGTCTCTGAAAACAGTCATTTTTGAAAACAATTTTCCTTTGAGATATGCTGAATAAATATAACAGCTTTGTAAATAGAAAATAATTTATGTCTAAAAGAAACATTTTCAACTTTTTGAGAAAACCTATTATTTTCAATCTGCATTTCACAGAAGGAAAAAACAGGTAGTTGAAATATCAGTCAGGCAATATTATAAATTACCAACTCACATAATTTAGGTAACATTTGTTGAGGAAAGAAAATATCAGGTGCAGCAGAAAATAAATATTGCTGTTTCTAATTTTCAAAGACACAATAGACTTGCCATTTCCATACAGAAATACTTACATAAAAATAGGCAATTTTTATTTCAGAAGGGGGTTAAAAATTAATCTGGGTTTTAAGTCAGAGCTATGAGATTACAAATGCTCTTCATTATCTTCAAATAGGTTATCTATCTTTTCAATTTTTTAAACAATGAACATATATTACTTGTGTAATAAAATGGTCAAAAACAATCTGATTAGAGGATGTATTTCTTAATATTTTCTCAGTAATTTATTGGCCAAATCCTTCTTAATTACCTCGTCTATCTACTGCTCAGTCATTTGGCCTCATCTATCTAGAACACAATTGAAAATTAGGAAGAAAGCAGAAAACCTATGAATATCCCAAATAGATGTGACAAATCCAGTATTCATGCACATTCATTACAGGAGGGCCTTTTGAACACTTGTTGTTATTTTACGGGGAATTCTAGTTAACTTGGATAGCTGGTTGCCAAGTCTCCTACAGAACTGAGGAAACAAATAAAGAAGGGATGTATATTAGAGAATGTGGTTGTCTGCCCAATATCCATTCTATCCAGCCTCCAACATGTAGCAGCCATTTTATCTGGATGGGATAGAGTCCCACCTCCAGGGATATTTTCTGTCAACCATGGTAATAGCAGAGTAATCCCATCTCCATTCCTCACTAATTGCTGCAATATATCCAAACCAATAAGGACTTGGAATTCTTCAGGCCTTGGCGATTGGTTTAGGAGTTTGTCCAATCAGCGCAAGCTCAAGATTTCTACTAAGAATTCTGGGACAAAGATGCTCTCTTTTCTGATGACAAACTGTGCAAACTGGCTGGCAAGATGTAAAACTTAAAAATACTGCAATTATTTTGTACCATGATGCAGACCAGCCCAAAGATAATGCGTACACATGGAGACAGGTAAATGAATCCAGATCCCTGATCAAGCCGTAACAGCACCCAGTCAGCCTCTAAACTTTTCATTTACATGAGTCAATAAAACGCTTCTACTATTTATATGAGTTTGTATTAGATTTTATATTAGCTGTGACAATTTCAGTTTGCCCTGGAGAGTCACAGTTTACAGCTACTACTCCAGCATAACTATTAACAAAGTTCTCTTTCACTTCCAAAAGTATTCTGGTTTGAATGATAAATTATATGAGCACCTGTATCATAACTGGTGGGGGCTAAGGGGATGGTATCAGGCAGTTAGGAGAAACCAAAGCACTCACAATGACAAATGAAAACCGCAGAAAACAAGAATATGTAGAAAATGTATTTTAAAAGGAGACAAAAATTCAGCAGCAGTCTGGGGTGATTCAAAATAGAGGCAAATAATCCCATATATATTGATAGCCTGAGAGGCTACCACACTAAAGCAACTTTTTCCCAAAAAGTTCTAAAGATTTTCTTCAGGAATTATAACAAATGTAACACAAAGGGGGTTCTGTGGTCCATTATATTTGAGAAAACTTCCATTCCATAACCCCCTGCAGAGACTCAAAATACACATTCACATGGTAAAGCCTCAGAATAATCTGGGAAAAAAAAAAGAAAGCTGCCTAATTTTGTTTACCTAGTATTTATCCAATTTACTTGATCACAGAAAACTGTTTTTCTAAAGATACCTATAAATATGCAGTAGGTAACTATTCTGCTGACATCAATTTCAGAAAAGTTGCAGTCAGAAATTAAGAACTGAGTCAGCAAAAAAAATCAAACCACTTTTAGTGTGTTTAAAAAGTAGAAAAATATTTATTCTAGAAAGATTTCCTTCCAGAATGGTTAAATGTTTTAAGTGTAAAATAAGTGAAGAAATAAATAAATGGAAAAATAAATATTCACTTCTCCTAGTGAACAGCAGAAAGAATCTCTACTACACAACTAAAACAGCACTTTCTAAGACACTAAGACTTTTTGAAGGGTATAGGTCCTATTACCTGAGAGAGAAAAAAAGCGAGGAAGACATGTGCACATACACATCAGAAATTCTAGGTAGAGTCCTACTCTGATCAAGAAATGTGTACACTGATATCCTGCAGCACATTAAGATGTGCACTATCCCAGAGGTCATATGAACCATAATGACTTTACAAGGGACTTGAGAAATTGCAATCTTTGCTATATAAATTCTTAGCAAGCTTAGGGGGCTCTTTCACACTAAAATATAAACATGTGCTCAGGAGAAACGTGCCTAAGTATATTTCACTGTCCCCAAGAGGGGTTCTCTTGACTCTGAGTAGAATAAAACAAAAAGCTTCAGAGATGCTTTAAAATAAATCCTGCTATAGCAGACAGACTGGCATCTTCACTACAACTTGGGCCTGGTGAACTCTTATAATTCAGGAAGTCCTCAGAGCTTTGGAGAAGCACTCTAAAAAGACTTCTGACAGGAATTCCATGTTGAGCATCTGAAATGGAGAGAGTGAGGAGGGAGGGAAAAGGAATGATTCGAATAGAGCATCAAATACCCAAAGCGACGCAAGGAAGGAAACAAATAATCCTGGGATGGAGGCAGAGTGTAAACAATCCGGCTTAAGGGCTTCAACCATGTTGTGATGGTGAGAGAGCAATTTCCCTTGAATTTCTACAGGAGGAGGGATACATGATGCATCACTCAGTAGAATCCTCAGCAGCTGACAACTGAGCAGTTGGCATGAAATCAGAAATATTATCCCCACATGAGAGACAACAAGAAAGTAGCATTAGAATAGAGTGTGAAGTAGAAATGGCCCTGCTGGTTAATGACAAGTCCTAGCTTTGGCCCCACCTCCAGCACCATCACTGTCATCTGCTTCTGCAGACCTCTCAGGTGGCTGAAGCAAGGATTTAAGGACACAGTAGCATTTACTTAATCTGAAACCATGTAACTCTGGGTTATGGGGATGCCTAAAGTCCTTCATGTCATTTGTACTGCAGTAGTTTTAGCTGTCTATATATTTGCTTAAGATGCACTGACACTGTTCTTTGAGAGAGAAAAACACTCTGCTTCATAGCCTGTGCTTGTGTAAAATGTAAGAAATAAAATGGTTCCTTTCTCTAAAAAAGATAGAAATTCCAAACGCTTGAGAATTTAAAGCACTGAGACACAAAAATTCCAGCTCCAAATTCATATAAACACACACGACAATAGATAGACAGACAACCAAATACCGGGCAAAAAACCATAGAACAGATAATTCTGAAATAATCACTAATATCATGACCTTTATTTATAAGAATAAATAAGACCCTTTATTCTTATTTTAGAAGGATTTTTCATATGTATTCAATTTGAGTCTCACACTAAACCCTTGGACTGAGTAGGTGTTATTTCATTTTAAAGATATGAAAACAGACTCAAAGAAGCTCAGTGCTCACATGCTCAGCAGTCGACGGAAATGGCTGGGCTGAGACTTTATCTAGTTACTTCTGACCTGCTGTCCCCCCACTTTATCTTAACTAGAGTTAAGAATTTTGGAAAAAGAGAATTAAAGTCTGAACTTCCACTAAAAAAGCGATGGATGAAGAAATTATCTGGACTGCTCAATTGGAGCCATTTTTAGAAACAAATAAATTGAAATAATATCATCTTGTATCTGTAGAAGTATTTTTGCATAATATTTCAAAATGTTTGTGCATACATCATTTCCTTTGCCCTTTACAATACCCCTATAACATATGTAACACAAGTATGATATCCCCCTGTTTGAGACAAAGGAACTGCATTGCCTAGATGTTCAATCAAAGGTTAGTAAAAGATGTATAATTACTAGTACTTAGATCCAGTGGAGCTATTCAATTCTATAAGACATTTTTAATAACCTAAGAACATCAGTGCTGGTGCTTCTGTCTTCCACTCTCTTCTCCGATTCATAATTGAGCGCTTACTCAATTGCACTATGCCAAGGGCTCTGGGAAAGGCAAATAAGACAATGAATCTGCTTTCTAGGAATTTACATTTTAGGAGAGCTTTGACAGTTATTTGCACTCAAAATACTAGGAAGAATAAAATGTGTACCACCAGAGATAAGAACAAATTCACCAGAAGGGAAAGATTGTTCCTGAATAGAAGAATCAGGGAGAGACTCATGAATAGTTATCATAAGTCCCCATTTGCCAGGAACCATCCCAGTTTATGCCTGTTGTCCTCTCGGTGGCCCCTTTTACTCTTAAAGCATCCCCTTTTAAATGATAAATTATATAACCAGCCTTTTCATGAAGGTAGTGGCATTAGGTTGGGCCTTGAAGAATTAGGTGTATTTTAATGGGTGGAGAATTAGGAAGAGACTATTAATAGATAGAGGAGAACAAGAAAGCCAAAGACAGAGGCAGGAAAAATAAAGTGTGGCAAATTAAATATGGTAGATAATCTACAAAGGTGGCTGCAAATGACTTTCCCCTTCCCTGTATGTGCATGCTGTTCTACCAATCAAAAGGCGGACTCTCTTTCCCTTGTATCTGGGCTGGCCCTGTAATTTGTCTTGACCAAGAGAATGCACTGGAAGTAACATGGTGTTGGCCAGCTCTAGGTCTAGCCCTTAAGAGGCTAGGAAGCTTCTGCTTTTGCTCTTGGAAGAAGCAACCAAGAAAGCCAAAGACAGAGGCAGGGAAAAAGTATCCCCAAAACAGCCTGCAGCTGTTCCAGCAAGCCCCACTGGGATGCCCGTTATATGAACAGAGAAGCCATTGGGGCTTTTTTGGCACCATCAGATACCACATAGGATCACAGAACATCCCGGATACCACGTAGAATCACAGAACATCCCAGATGGCTCCGGTTGCAGAATTCTGAGAAATAATAATTGCTTATGTGTTAGGCTACTAAATTCTGAGGTGGTTTGTTACACCACAACAGATACCTGAAATACTGAGTGAGTTGAATATGAGGATTTAAGTTTGGCCGAGGTGTGGTTGGTTGGTGTCCTCTGTCGTCCTGGTCTCACTTCAGCTTTAGGAAAGCCCTGGCTCCCTGTATCTCAGGGCTGGCCTTTCTCAGTGGGTTCTGTCCCTGTGTGGTGGTAGAAGACCCCCAAAAGTCTGGGCCCAAGACTGTTTCCTCCCCTCCTCCAGGCTTACACCAGCAAGACAGGCTTTCCCAGTTCTCCCTCTCTGCCTCCAGCCTTTCTTGTGAGCTCCCAGGGAAGCTCATGGAGGAGCGCCTCCAAGTGGGCACTAATGTCCCTTGTGTCTGCGACTCCCATTGGTCCTACACACTCACCCTCTCGCACATGCACCTTTAGCAATCTGTTAGCAATTTTATCTGAATTCAATTTACCTGTGTCTATGGCAGCTCTGCCTTCCTCTTGAATTCCGCAACAGATAACCCAAGGCCTGCGCTCAGTCTTTCTTTGGAGGTGCCTGGTTTTCCTTGGATTTTAGGCTAGTTTCCCTGAAACATCAGCTCTCTGATGGGTTCAAGAAAAGTTAAGATGTTGGATATTACTTCTTGCGTCAGGTTCCTACAAACCAGGCAGAAACCAGAAGTCCATAGTTGGCTTTTAAACTGTGGTCCACAGAGGTCTCTTGGATGGTCTCTGGTGGGGAGCCCCCAGGAAAAGGAAGGGTGAATAAATGGGCCTCTGAACACTCCATTTCTGTCTCAGCCAGTCAGCTCCATTTTGTAAAACCAATTTTAGATACTGAGCTTCAGCATAATGGGATATGTGACTAAAAACAGTTGGAAAACCACGGACCCACAGCATGATTTCAGATGCATCAAGTAAGTACTCCCTTCCCCCACCCTCTTCCTCTCTGCTTGTTTCCCAAAACCTAAAATCCAGCTAGGAAAGAAAAGCTTTTCACACCACACTCAGGGATAAAGTTTAAAATGCATATACTTCAAGGAGAAGTTGACTTAAATTCACATTATTAAATGGGGCTGATAACAGGTTTTTTCACAAAGCAGGTTTTAATAAGAACAACAGAGCACAAAAACTGTGGGTTGAGAAAGGAGTAAAAAGGAGCCTTGAGTTGGAGACAGAAATGACTGCCAAAACGATCATTCAGGCACAAAAGGCAAACTTCCTACTTCACAATTTTACCCACAGCTGGCACAATACACAGGCACGAATATGCGTCTACAGGAGAAACAGGCAGTCCAAGAATCTGCTTAGCAGCTGCACAATGCAAACAGCCATAGTTAGGACCTCAGGAGGCCTGCGTGGTGCCAAGATGTAAATACGGACGCTTCCTTCTCAACCAGCTCGCCTGGGAGTTGTAGGTGCACAGAGGCTCAGCCCCACAGCTGGCCCTGACTGCACAGAACTGTAATACAAAAGGATGCAATATGAAGGAAGGAAGGGCAGTATGTTAAAGATGTACATCGTGAAAAACAGTCACTGAAAAGTCACTCAAAATAAGAGTAGTAAAAAAGGTAAATGCTTCTTCAGAAAGTACCTTCAGTTTCTAAGCTTTACATGAATCATCTACGGAAAATCTTCCCAGCCAGAGAGATAATATCTAGAAAAATTGTTAATATTACTGAAGGCTACTGCCATAATTCCAAATGAGGATGACTAGGCCAGAAACAACATTAGCAATTTTCAAATCAAGTCTTAGGTAAACATGTTAAAAAAGAGAATAAATGTAGAATTTATCCTATAATCCATATATGTAATTACTAAAATAAACAGTAGATTTATAATATATACACACACACACACATACACACAGGCACATACACACACGAAAGATTAATGTAAAAACCCGAAATAAGAGAAATCATTATTTTCTGCAGAAGGAATTTGGATCTCTCAGTTAATACCTCAAAAGTTAAGACTTATAAGAAACAAACATTAACAACCATACTCTTGAACTCAGTTAAAGACTTCCTTTAGTTGTAAATTATGTACATAAATCTCAGCTTTGTAATCAAAATATGAACCCCTCTAGAAGTTTGCTTTTTTAGTAACTTCTTTTTTTGCACTTTAAATATTAAGTGAAAAGCACTTAATATATACTTGAGGAACAAATGAATAAATGTAGAAAACAGTTCTCAATACTACTACAAAGCAGAACATCACACTCCACTTTTTATTATGTTGTGCAGAGAAAGTTTTGATTTAATGAATCATTGATCTTGCTTTATTTCACAGTCTGTGTCATGAAATTTTGGTCCTTCGGCATTTGCATCATTTTTTAAGCCTGCATATAACAAACATTTAATGTCTAAAAACATTTAAATGTCACTAACACTAAAGGAATTGTCAACTTAAACTGTCACAAAGTGTTAAATGAAAAACAGACACTTAAGCACTCATTCATTCATTCAGAGACAAGGTCTTGCTCTCTTGCCCAGGCTGGAGTGCAGTGGTGCAATCATAGCTCACTGCAGTCTTGGACTCCTGGGCTCAAGTGATTCTCCCACCTCAGCCTCCTGAGCAGCTGGGACTAAAGGTACAGGTGGTCTGGCAAATTTTTAAAAATGTTTTGTAGAGATGGGATCTCTCTAAGTTGCCTAGGCTGGTCTTGAACTCCTGGTCTCAAGCAATCCTCCCACCTTGGCCTCCCAAAGTGCTAGGATTATAGGCAAGAAAAGCACATTTTAAACCAATAAGAGTAAGCCCATACTAGTGATTTAAACATAATATAATTCTTTTATTTTTCAACTACATAAAGTATTGTTGACATAAAATAAACTCCACATATTTAAAATATATAATCTGGGCCCAGTGCAGTAGCTCGCACCTATAATCCCAGTACTTTGGGAAATCAAGGTGGGAGGATCACTTTAGTCCAGGAGTTCAAGACCAGCCCAGGCAGCATGGTGAAACCCCATCTCTACAAATACAAAAATTTAGCCAGGCATGGTGGTGTGCACTTGTAGTCCCAGATACTCTGGGAGCTGAAAGAGGAAGATTGCTTCAGCCCAGGAGTTCAAGGCTGCAGTGAGCTATGATTGTACCACTGCACTCCAGTCTGGATGACAGAGCAAGACCGTGTCTCAAAAAAATATGAAATAAAATAAAATAAACAATTTGATAAGCTCTTTGACATATATACACCCAAGAAACCATCACCACAATCAAGATGGAATTGGATATCCATATGTAAAATATGTGCTTCATCACTCTCAAAAATTTCCTTATTTACTTTTTGTTGGTCTCTTTTCTCCCACCACATCCCACCTTCCATCCCTCCTTCTTCCTGTCCCCCAACAACAACAAAAAGATCTGTTTGCATTTCTTGAAATTTTAGACAAATGAGATCATGAAGTAAACATTCTTTTTGAGGAGGTCAACCTTGTTTAATTCAGCATAATTATTTTCAGATTCATCTCTGTTGTATCATATATCAATAGTTAATTTTTTAATTACTGAGTAGTGTTTGTTGTATGGATATACTACAATTTATTTTTTATTTAATTGACACATAATTGTACATATTTATGGGGTACATAGTAATGTTTTGATACATACAATGTATAATGATCAAATCAGAGCAATTAATACCCATCATCTCAAACACTTATCATTTTCTTGTGCAAGAAACATTCCAAATCCTCTCTTCTAGCTATCCAAAGATATATAATAAACTATTGTCAATTATATTCATCCCACTGTGCTACAGAACACTAGAATTTATTCCTCCTATTTATACTTTCTCCTAGCTGTAATTTTATATCCTTCAACCAATCTCTCCCTATCCCCCCATTCCCTTTTCCTTCCCAACCTCTAATAACCACTATTCTAGTATCTACTTCTATGAGATCGACTTTTTTAGTTTCTGCATATGAGTGAGAACATGCTGTATTTATTTTTCTGGTCCTGGCTTATTTCACTCAACATGATATCCTCCAGACTCATCCATGTTGCTGTGAAAGACAGCATTTTATTCGTTTTATGGCTCAATAGTATTCCATGGTGTGTATGTACCACATTTTCTTCATCCATTCATCTGTTGATAGATACTTAGGTTGATTCCCTATCTTAGCTATTGTGAATAATGCTGCAATCAGCATGGGAGTGTTCTCTCATACGCTGATCTCTTCCATATACTCTATAGCTATCTGTTCCATATACTGATTTCCTCTCCTTTGGATATATATCCAATAGTGGGGTTGCTGGATCATATGGTAGTTCTTTTTGCAATTTTCTGAGGAAACTCCATACCGTTCTTTATAGTGGCTGTGCAAGTTTACATCCTATCAACAGTTACACCACAGTTTATTTATGCATTCACCTATTGCTAGACATTTGGGTTGTTTGCAGTTTCAACTCTTACAAATAAGGTTGACATTAACATTTATGTACATGTATTTTTATGTACACATGCTTTTATTTTCCTTTTATATACCTATGAGTGGAATGGTTTGATGATTTAGTAGGTAAAATTTTAACTATTCCAGAAACTACTATGTTGTTTTCCACAGTGCTTGTACCATTTTACATTCCCATCTACAATGTTTGGGAATTCTAGTTCCTTCCTGTCCTTGCCAACCCTTAGTGAGGTCAATCATTTTAATTTTAACAATTTGAATAGATTTGTATAGGTAGCTCATTGTGAGTTTAACCTGCATTTCCCTAATGACTAATAATGTTGAGTATCTTTTTTTTATTCAACTTTTATTTTAGCTACAAGGGGTAAAGGTGCAGGTTTGTTACATGGGTATACCACGTGGTGCTGAGGTTTGAGGTATGGATCCTGTCATCCAGGTAGTGAGCATAGCACCCAATAGGTAGTTTTTCCACCCACACTCCCTTCTCTCCCTCCCACCTCTAGTAGTTTATAGTGTCTGTTGTTCCCATGTTTATGCTTATGTGTGTTGAGCATCTTTTTATGTGTCTGTTACCCATATATATTCTTTGCTTAAGTACCTGTTCAAATCTTTTGCCCACTTCTAAAATTTTGGTTTATTTATTATTACTGAGTTTTGAGAGTTCTTTATATATCTAGATACAGGATCAGATATATGTTTCACAATTATTTCCTCTCAGGTGCTGGCATATCTTTCAAAAAGTTGTCATTTTTAGTGTTGAGAAAGTCTAATTCATTAATTTGTGTGTGTTTAGATTATGTTTTGGGATAACTTATCTAAGAAATTTTTGCCTAACCCAAAGTCATAAAGGAGTTCTCTAGTTTTGTTACAGAATTATTAGTTTTAGATTTTACATTTAAGTCTATGATACACTTTGAGTTAACTTTTTAATAAGATATAAAAGATAAATGGAAGCACATACTTTCCATAGGGATCTCTAATTTGTTTCCACACCATTTGTTAAAAAGATAATCCTTTCTCCACTGAATTATCTTTGCACTTTTATCAAAAAGGAGTTACCTGTAAATGTGTGGGTTTATTTCTGGATTCTCCATTCTGTTACCTTGATTTATTTGTCTTCTTGATGCTGATACCATACTGTCTTGATTATTGCAGCTTTATGATATACGCTAAATCAGTTACCTTTGTTCTTTTTTTTTCAGTTGTTTTTGCTATTCTAAGTCCTTTGCATTTCCATATGAAATTTATCATCAGTTTGTCAATTTCTACTAAAAAATGTCTGCTGGGATTTTATTGGGATTACATTGAATCTATAGATTAAGCAGTGGAATCCAAAACTTCCACTCTCACCCTTTCCTCCCTCCCTGTCACCCTCACACTAATAGTGGCAGATTCCAATGCCCCAGGCTCCAGCGGACCAGGAACTAGAGGGTAAGATCAAACCAGGGGCACAGTGTCTCCTGCCAGTATATGTTTCCATGGGGACCCAAAGCTAGTTCCCTCTTTTATATTTTCTCTTCTTTTTCTTTGCTTTGCTTTGATTTTTTTTCTCTTTTCTCTTTCTTTCCTTCCTTCCATCTAAGCAGATTACAGATTAGCTCTCCTGTTTTCTTGCCACAGTCAATACCAGGACCTTCCAGCCAGGGTTCAAAGTTTCACAGCTGTTTCTCAATTCTCAGGTCCCTGCAGCAAGCAAAAAGCCCTTTCGAGACTGTTCACACTTGGGGATCTTTGAATCCTTTTTTAACAAATAGTTACAAATTATCAAAAAGAAAAAATGCTTTCCTTCCATCACTCATCACCCTCTTTTTCTTTACTTTCTATGACTCTTGAGAAAGATGAAACACAAACAAATAATCAAGATGCCCAACGGACTGCAGATTCGTGTCCATTTCTGAAGAGGAAACTGACCCTAAGGAGTTCTGGCTGGGTCCACGTTAGGAAGAACGCGGGCAAGGATCTAAGGAGGGAGGACAGACCTGCAGCCATAGACACTGGGGGAAACACAACAAAATCAACTGAGTATGAAGAGGGAGAGTGTTTTAAATCAGAGCAATGAAAGAAAATGAAGGAGAAAGAGGGGGAAATCCGGGCCAAGGCAGCATGTCTGAAATAGGACTTACTGGTTTTCTGATCCTAAAGGCCATTTGGCCGTTTACTGGACCTATTTGTAAGTCAAGGCCTGCCTATGTAATAAAGTGACTACCAAAAAAAACAATCCTACCATCTTATTTGTGTTCCAAATGCAAAGTCTAAATTATAAATTGTAGATAGGGAAAGTATTACGACCGTGATCATTTCACGTGTGGAATTCTAAACTCTCTTAGAAACTTACAAAAGATCACTAATACAAATGGCTACTCTTCCATATTTAATTTTATTTAATTCCCGGTACAATGACAAAAGATATATACACATATATTTTAGTCAAAAGATCTTTACGATAATATGTTTGTCATAATTATTCCTAGTCAGTAATTCCCCCACTAATAATGTTTAAAAACTTATCTCAATTTAAAGAAATCATGAGATTTTTCTCACTGCCATTTGTTTTTCTTTCATTTAGTCCAGGAGATCCCTTCAAAAGTCTTGGCTGAAAACTTATGCCAATTTTTGAAAGGGCTCATCTCTACTTAACTATTAGCATAAAACCCTCTATGTAGGAATAAGCAAAAAGGGCCAGGCACAGTGGCTCACACCGTGTAATACCAGCACTTTGGGGGGCCAAGGCAGGCGGATCACTTGAGGTCAGGAGTTAGAGACCAGCCTGGCCAACATGGTGAAACCTCATCTCTACTAAAAATACAAAAAAATTAGCCAGCTGTGGCGGCAGGTGCCTGTAATCCCAGCTACTTGGGAGGCCGAGGCAGAAGAATTGCTTGAACCTGGGAGGTGGAGGTTGCAGTAAGCTGAGATCGCGCCACTGCACTCCAGCCTGGGTGACAGAGCGAGACTCTGTCTCAAATACACACACACACACACACACACACACACACAAAGAATAAGCAAAAAGAACAATCACACAGCCTGTGAAAAAAACTGCAATTTGGAGAACAGGAAACTTATTAAAAACTAAGAAAACAAGAAACTTTAAATTCTCTATTTGAATTTAAAATTATTTTGTCTTCCAGACAAGCTTACACTTTGGCCTTCTGTTTCCATAGAAATATGAGATAGAATAAATAAACGTGCATTACAGAGTCAGTCCTTTCATATGTTCATTACCTTTAGTATCTCCTCATGGACTTGAATTTCTAAGGCTAGACTATTGCCCCAGGTTTCTCTCCCCCCAGGGTTTAACTCGCAATTCCTACACCTGCCACCAGATGGTATCTTGGGTCATGACGGCGAGGGTCCTCAGCTAGGTTTACCCCAAGTGTGGCTAAATGGAAGATAACAGGATCCAGGCAACGAGGCATAATATATTTAAAACAAATAAATAATTTATTAAAATTAAAAGCATAAATTATTAACTAACTTTTAATTATCATGTATAACAGTGCTTTCTCAGCACTTTAAAGTGAATTCTCAAAATACTCCTAACTAGCCAGTGGTGTTCATTTTCCTCGGGCTTTTTTTCTTCTTCTTTTTGAGTTGGAGGAGTGAAAGTGCATAGTCACAGTGCTTCTTCAGCAGCATGAATCTCTCTGCTCTATTTTCCCAATTAGGAGGTTAACTCCCTGTCGGGGCTGCTTCACTCTTGTCTACTCCCTGAATACTGCCTGTAATGCAATTTAATTTTCATTGAATTATTTAAGATTATTTATTGAAAACCTTAGATGCTCTCTGTCAACTATGCTCTTTGTTTAAAAAAAAGCATTTTTTAAAAAGTTATTTTAAAACATTGAAAAACATAAATAAGAATATAAATGTCATGCCTAATCTTACCATTCAAAGATAACACCATTAAAAGCTGCTATAATTTTCCCCACAGTTCTCATATTCTACATTTTCAGCCTTTTGTTGGGAAAATTTTTTCTCAAGCTTGTTTTCTACTTCATTATTTTTGACTTCCATAGTGTCCCATTTTCTATTCACTCCCCTACAAAGGTTTCCTAAATGAGGTTAATAACAGTATCTCCTCCCTCAAAAGGTTGTCCTAAGGATTGAGTTAAAACACGTAGGCCCTTAGAACAATGCCTGTTACCTAGTAAGTAATCAATAAATGTTAGCTCCTGTCATTATTCCTATTGAAGCTGGCTTTCCAGCTTTTTGGCTCTCTGTAATCCTCCCTCTTCTTCATTATCCTGATGGCCTGTTTAGCTGACTGTAGTCTCACACGTTAACATGCCCTCAAGTGCTGTTGAAAGCAGAAAAACATATTTCTAAGATGATCTCATATCTCATGGTCAATCTATTACAGAGGAAACAACTCCTCAGAAGCCCCAGAAAAATGGTGATCCCTTTCTTTTGAATAATATAATCTCTTTAAGAACCCATGAGAGAGCCTTATTTTATGACAAAATAATTTCCTAATAGAGTTGTGCAGAATTTGTTGTGAATTCCCATCCAAATCTTTGCTTGTTTGTGTGTTTGTAGTTTTTTGTTGTTGTTGTTTAAAACTGGGTATCGCTCTGTCATTCAGCCTGGAGTGCAGTGGCGCAATCACAGCTCACTACAGCCTCGACCTCCAGGGCTCAAGTGATCCTCCCACCTCAGCCACCTGAGTAGCTGGGAATACAGGCACACTCCACCACACAAGGCAACAGATCTTTCTTAAACAAACATTCTTGTCTGGATTGAAAGGAGAGCAGGGAGGAGGGGAAGATATCTTATCAGTAAGGACATCCAACAGCTTGCAGGGACAGTAAAGCAACCAGTGAGCACCTGAACTTCCAATGTGGATGCTATTCCTTGGGAAATGCTCAGTTTTCCAAAACCTCTGCCTGATGTGGCACCCACACTGAGAGCAACCTGCAGCACTTTCCTATCACCACACGTGGTCACTGGCTTGTGATAGCTGTCTGTGCAGGAAGCAAATGTTAGAGGTACCTTATGTAGCTGTTGAAATACAAATGCAGCCACCTACCAGTCCGTCCATCCATTCATTCATTCCATAAATATTACTTACTGAGTGTCTAATATGGGCAAAATGCCATGCTAAATACTTAGGCTATAGTGACGTGCAAAACCAGATACCATCCTGTCCCTGTAGAGTTCATAGTCTAATAGGCGAGACAAATACTAAATAAATCAGCATCAAACTGGCTATGATTAGAAGCACAGAGTGCATGAAAGCATAGATCTTTGATGATCCCTAAGGAAATAAGGAAGGAGTCAAAGTCTTCATAACAATTAGGAATTAACTAGAAAAGAGGGGCAAGAAGAATGTCAAGGCAATAGAACTAGTTCAGGGCCAGTGGTGCACATAAGGTCACTCTGGCTGCAACCCAGAAGGCACGGCATGACAAGAGTCTGGAGAGATGGAGGGGTCCACATTCTGGACATCTGCCTTGACCTTAAAAAAACAGTTGAAACCTCTAGAAGCATTTAAGCAAAGGAAACACATGACCAGATATGCCTCTTGAAAAGATCATTTAAGTCTAGTGAGAGGAAGGAATTGGAAGAGGGCAGATGGATGTGGGTGGACCCAGGAGTGGGTGGACCCAGGAGGCAACTCAATCTCCAGATGTGTAGGTAACATACATACTCACCAGCTGACCCTCAATCCACCCTCACCTCCAAACACTGTGTCTCTCTGGTCACCTGGATATTTTCTGGACCCAACAATATCTTCCAGGGGGAGGCATTCTTGGATGTCCTTCAATCTGGATCCACTGAGGAACCCCTATCCAAAATTCCCCTCACTTTCAGCCAAAGGGACTGTCTCCATCCCTGGTTTCTCTTATTAATACTGATTTCCCCTCCTGTTATATCCTTTTAGCAATTCCACTGGGAATTTGGGGAGAACTGGGGTTTGTGCTCACATCAACTACCAAACCCAGAGGTTTCAAATACTGCTTTTTAAAAACTGAACATTAAAATTAAACAACAGTGTTTGAATAGAACCACTTTTAAATAGATGTATTTTTAGTAGTTTCTTCATGAGCATATTTTGGATTGAATGGATACCTGTAATTATATCAGCAATTTTCTGCATTCATATAAGTAGAAATTGTGAAAAGATTGCTGGAAAAGGAAACAGCATCCGTGCCCATATTATTTAGTATAATGCAGAATATAGCTAGCATGTCCTATAGATGTTTATGAATAGTTTTAAGAATGCTTTTTATTCAATAGCCTCTGCCTCTTCAGTATCTTTTACTAATAAGATTAAATGCTGTGATTCCCTCCTCCTTTTTCTCTATGTTTTTTGTGGCAATGATTTAAGAAGTAATAGATCTCAAAATCAGACAGCAAGGAGCACTCAGGGGAATCCCTGTGGTAATTGTATACTACAGTCCTAGGAAATGTACTTTTTACATTTTACCATACCAGCACTTTACAAATCAATTTTTAAATTAATTAAGTCAAGAGCATTTGTGGAGAACATTGGTTATAAAATTTCTCAAATTTTTATAATTGTTATTTACTGCAGCATCTAAGCACTAGAGACTTAGCCACCGTGAAGTCAACAATGAGATTCATCAGTATTATAATTTTATAAACATGAAGTCTTGGGCTTCAATATTTAATAGGTTTACATAAAATTTGACAGAGATGAAGCTGAGGTTGGAGAATCACTTGAGGCCAGGGGTTCAAGACCAGCCTGGGCAAAATAGTGAGACTGTCTCTACAAAAAAAATAAATTAAAAAAAATTTTTAGATAGGGTCTTGCTCTGTCACCCAGGCTGGAGTGCAGTGGCACAATCTCAGCTCACTGCAACCTCCGCCTCTCAAGCTCAAGAAATCTCCCACCTCAGCCTCCCGATAGCTAGCATGCCTAGCTAATTTTTTGGAGTCATGTTGTTGTTGTTATCGTTGCTATGTAGAGATGAGGTTTTGCCTCATTGCCCAGGCTAGTCTTGAACTCCTGGGCTCAAGCGATCCACCTGCCTCACCTTCCCAAAGTGCCAGGATTACATGCGTGAGCCACTGTGCCTGGCCAAAAAATTTTTTTAAACTGGTCAAGCATGGTGGCACATGCCTGTAGTCCCAAGTACTTAGGAGGCTGAGGTGGGAGGATCACCTGAGCCCAGGATTTTGAGGTTGCAGTACGCTATGACTGTGCTATTGCCCTCTAGCCTAGGCAACAGAGCAAGACCCTGACTCAAAAAAAAAAAAAGAAAAAAAAAAGCCAAAAAATGAACTTTCGGTAAATCCAGAAGTTGATACATTTTTATTATTAAACCAAAATCTTGGCAACGATATAACATTGCTTTGACTTTTCCAACTATTTTTGGAATAAAAATCCCACAAAAGCAATAACGGACATGTGCTAGTCATGTTGATGGAAACCTTAACTAGTGATACTGCAGGCAATATCTAGCAATGGTGTTTCTATTTTAGTATTTTTTTGTATTTTTGTATTTGAAGACATTCAAGTTCTTCAAATAGGAATTGCTTAGATGTTTTTATCTACTAATGTCCAATAAAAATAATATTGAAAAAAATCGGCCAGGCGCGGTGGCTCATGCCTGTAATCCCAGCACTTTGGGAGGGCCAAGGCGGGTGGATCACGAGGTCAGGAGATGGAGACCATCCTGGATAACATGATGAAACTCCGTCTCTACTAAAAATACAAAAAAAAAAAAAAAAATTAGCCGGGTGTGGTGGCAGGCGCCTGTAGTCCCAGCTACTGGGGAGGCTGAGGCAGGAGAATGGCACGAACCCGGGAGGCAGAGCTTGCAGTGAGCCAAGATTGCCCCACTGCACTCCAGCCTGGGTAACAGAGTGAGACTCTGTCTCAAATAATAATAATAATAATAATAATAATATTGAAAAAAATCAAAATCTACCTAGAATCTTACTATAAACATTCCCTAAGACATCAGAAAATTATTGCCATAGGGAAATATAAGTTATTATCAATAAAGACATGCACAGGAGGTAAATTTTAAGGCAAAATGCAGATACATCCCCATGCAGCACAGATTGAGAAGCACCCATCTCTCTGTAGCACCATAACTCAAGCAATGAGGTCTGTACAAGAAAGATCAAAAATACCCACTTAACACGGCTTTTTATTGTCAGATAGAAAAAAGTTTCCAATCTGGAATTGTACTTTTAAAGTATTATTTTCTCTCTCTGATTCATAATAATCTGTTCCACTATTTCCCATACTCCCTCAATAATAAATATTAAAATGAAGCAGTTAAGCCTCAGGTTTCACCAAACCTTCTGAGAACAGCAGATAAAAATAAATTTAAATTACCTTGCTTCTAACTGTGAAAAAGTGCTAGGGTGAGTTTATTTAATTTTAACCCCCTATCATTTCTAGTTTATTTATTTTACCAAAAACATTCTCTTTAGCCCAAGCTGCATAAGGGCAAGTAGGACAAGTACTTAGGGTGGCAGCTCTTAGATTCTCAGAGGTTTGAAGGAGAAGAAATATGGACAGCAACAAAGTTACTTAGAAGCCTAATTACTAAAAATTTCTTCCTGTCATTTTTTTCAAGCAACTGCTCAGTTAGCTGTTTTCTTAAGCCCAGAGCTGGAGATGATAGGGATTATAATCTCAATTTCTTTGTACATATATAACCGCTCACCTCACGACAGGTAAACTAATAGATACATCCTCAATGAATATCTCTTGGAGGAATGAATGATTCAAGAGAAAGAATGTCACAAAATTAGTGCTTAGTCTCCCAACAGAGGCTTCTGAGACAGTCTGGGCTGACAGGAAGCTGCTTGTCCGCTCCCTCATTTCTTATAATCTGCACTGCATCCCAGTTACTAGAAGCTACCAAAAACCTTCTAATGGTGAAAGTCAAAGACTAAACACTTTCAGATTCATCCTCTACACTGTAGAAGCCTTCTCAAAGCAAACTTCTCTTAACTTCTGTGATGCTAAACTACACAAAATCCTGTTCCTGTATCTTCTGCCACATCCTCACACTTTCACTGACTTCTCTTCCTCTTTTTTATCACCCGAAGACAGTCACATCTAAGGGCATATCCTGGCCTTCTTCACTAGACACCATCTTCCGCTATTACCCATTCTCAAAATGTCAGAAATTGCTCTTTTTGAGATGACTCCAATATCTGTAATCCTTATCACTCTCTTGACCTCCAGATCCAAATCTCAGGGGCTTTCTCCACCTCCTTATTACCTGGATAATTTACCGCACACTCCACAAGGCAATCCTGAACCCATCATCTTTCCATTTACCTGACCTCTCTCTCTACCCTTATTAATGTCTTCAGACACCCATGTTGAAAACCTCAGGATTATCTTTTATTCCTTCCTCTTTTTTATTTGCCTACATCAAATCAAATGTCTATTCCTACGCACTTTGCCTCTCTCATCTCTCCTTTCTTTTAATCTCCCCATCTATTATAAATAATCTTAATCTTATTTGTTTTTGTTTGTCTTCTTTTGTTTGGGGTTTTCATTTTTTAGTCCATTTCCAACTGCTTCCCATTGAGATTCTACCCTTTCATCAACTTGATTATTAAAGACTCCAAACATACCCTGTATCTTCCTTCCTCCGTGCCTTGGGCCATGCTGTTCCCTTTGTTTTGTATGCCCTTCCAACATCTCCATGGACTGCTGTCCTGTCCATGTTTAGGGATACACTTCAGACAGGATGCTCTCCATAAAGCCTTTCCTAATTTTCCCCACCAGACATGGTATATTTTCCTTTGAAATCTATAGGCTTTTCATTGTCTTAGAAGATAGTATATTTCTCATGCCATCTTCTACTAGCCTGCAGGCTTTTTGAAGACAGGAAATCATAGTTATTTATTTTTCTTTTCCCTGTAGAAGCTTCGCACATGAACAGAATTCAATATTTGTGTATGTTTGTATATATATATTTATTCTCCCCTCATCTTGTTCCAGAAAGGATGTGTAGTCACTCAACAAATATTTGTTAAAATGCCTAGGAAAATCTATTGCCTTTATGCTTCTTCCCTAACTGTCTCTAATTTCCTTACTCTTACCTACAATAATAGACCCTCTTTAATGTTGTTAAATACTTATTCATTCTAATATTTCAAAGCAAATTAACCTAAAAGGAGTTTTTGTTCCTAATCTTTTCCCCTACTTCTTTCTGAATATCTATACCAGGAATTCTCAACCTCAGCACTACTGACATTTTGGGCCAGATAATTCTTTGTTGATGGGGAAAGGGACTTTACTTTGCACTATAGGACATTTAACAGCATCTCTGACTCCTACCCACTAAATGCAGTCACATGCTCAGTTGCGACAACCAAAAATGTCTCTAGACATTACCAAATATACCTTGGGGGTGCAAGATGTTGGGGAGTTGCCTCTGGTTGAAAAGCACAGATCTCAATCAGAACTGTCACATCAAAATATAATGAAAGGTTCAAATGGAAGCAACATGTGTAATCTTAAATATTTCAGGAGCTACATTAAAAAGATAACAAGAAGCAGATTAGTTTTAATATTTTATTTAACATTTCCAAAATATTATCATTTTAACAGGTAACCGATATAAAAATGATTATTTAAATAATTTACATTATTTTTTCTTACTAGTCTTTGAAATTCAATGTGTATTTTAATATGTACAGCACATGTCAGTTCAAACTAGTCACATTTCAATTTCTTAATAGCAATATGTGGCTAGTAGCAATGGGTATGGGTTGGACAGCTCAGATCCAGACAGTTTTTCCTAGGCTGAGAACTCACTTTTCAAGAAAAATAAAGAAACCTCTTTCTTGCCGCCTAATTATTCCTAGCTATATATAATCAAACATAGTGAGATTCAGGAGGAGACATAAACCCAGAAATTTCCAATGTGATGGGTGGTAGGAGACCTGGGATCAAAGACTACATGTATATATATATATATAAAAGACAAATTAAGAAATGGCTGTAAGAGAATTCTACTCCACTTGCTCTGCATATTTGATCATTAGGTCATATAGAGATGTCAGGTTTTACTTTCTGTCCACACCCAAAATTCTCATCCCAGTAATAATATACATCTATATACCTACACAAGGAGTTCTCACAGTGTGTACAAAAACAAAGTAATGTTCATTCAGTATGTACCTCTCTCAAGTTTCCCCTAGGTCACACATCACAGAAGTAGCAAAGAAATGTATTCCAATCTTCTCATTCTAACCCCTTCACTTTCCAAATGACGAAACTGGAGTCTAAAACAAGACTGAAAACTGGCCTGAGATTCAGAGCTCATAAATGGAATTTTAAGACAGAATCCAAGTTCTCCAAGTCCTGGTACCAAGTTCTCTCACCCACCCCATCCTAGCTGTGCAACTTTCAAAGAGTAACTTCACCTCTTGAACCATTGGTTGTCTCATATCTATAAGACAAGCAATGATACCTGCTTTGTACATTGTTGTGAGAATTACTTTAACTGAATTAATATATGTAAAAATATCAGGCACAGTGTTCCTGCCATCCTAAATGTTTGTTGAATCTGAAAAGAGTAGCACATAATACAGCCAGGAAAAGATAGAAAGCAACTTGGAGATTTATTTTAATCCGTGCTTACCCCTCAGGAGTTCTAAGCCTAATCTATCAAGGCTGATGAAAAACTTAAATTGTTATTTAAAGGCTGTAAAGAAATGACTGTAAGACCCCTCTCAGTAACACATTCCAATAAGGGACAACACTCTTAATTCAAAACTTTTCCTATATGTTTTCAGGCAAGTCAAACTTTTCAGTCAATGTTTCAAGAACCAACAAAGAACTTAATTATTAGCTTCAAACCACCTGGGCAAAAGGAACCTGCTGGAGGGCTCATGTCAATCTTAAAGGAAAAATTCCCTTTACCTAGAACTGGGTTAGAGTCATAGCCTGCTTCCTGTACTGAAACTCACCAGGGGACGAAGGAATGACTTCTATTTCCTAATCATAGTTTGCATGGCTTAACGACAGGGATATGTTCTATGAAATGCATTGTTGTGCAAACATCATAGAGTGCATTTACATAAACCTAGATGGTATGGCCTGCTACACACCTAGGCTACAAACCCATACAGCCTGTTACTGTATAGAATACTGTAAGCAACCATAACATAATGCTAAGTATTTGTGTATCTAAACATAGAAAAGGTACAATATAAATAGAATATAAAAGATAAAAAAAATGGAACACCTATGTAAGGCACTTGCCATGAATGGCACTTGCAGGACTGGGCCTTGAGCCAGGTGACTCAGTGAGTAAATGATGAGTGAATGTGAAAGCCTAGAACACGACTGTACATTTTTAACACAACTGGCAGAGCAGTAGGTTTGTTTACACCAGCATCACAACAAACACATGAGTAACCCACTGTGCTATGATGCTCTGACAGCTACAACAGCCCTAGGCGACAGGAATTTTTCAGCTCCATTATGACCTTGTGGGACCACCATTGTTTATGCGGTCTGTCACTGACCAAAACCTCATTATGCAGCACATGACTGCATTCCACCTTTGCCGGTTTGGGTAATAGGAAGGCCTAATGTGCCAATAATATAAAAAACCAATTTGTCCAAATTTGAACTTTCTCAAAAAAAGCACAAATCCATTCACTCCAGCAAATAGAGCTTGCCATTACTTTCCAAGTGATAACAACATGACCCCTTCAAATATGTGAAAAGCATCATTAAATTATTCCTCAGCCTGATTTCCTTGGAAAGTTTAGGTATTAAGTTTCCGGGTGCTGTGGAAAGTTGGAATTTAAAAACATCTCGTACAAGCATTCTGTTGTACTTTTGTCTGATTTGAATGTAGTACCAGCCTACCACTGGATAAAGTAGAAAAAAAAATGTGTTTCCTCCATGCAGTTCCATAAAGCTCGGGCTTCGCAGAAGCTCTTTTATCTGAGGATATCCCTTTGAATTAGACACCCCCTGCCTCAGCCCCCCTCAGCAGGGTATGCATGGGGGAGGGTTCGCAGTTTGGAATTCAGTCCCTTAAGTTAGGGAACAAAGTCTGAATCTGCCTGTCCTTCAGGACACAATGAAACAGCCAGCTGTTTACTTAGACATTTGTCTGAGTAGTATTTTACCAGGCTATTATTAGTTTTAATGTTGTAATTAGATGTGCAAATGTACCCTGAGGTATGTTTGGATGGGAACATCATACAAATCAGAATTGACAATGATGAACACAGCTGCATTTCTGCCAATGATTAGGTATTTAAATAAGTGCTCATGATGCGTTTGCAGGAAAATGTGATTCCATGGAGTGGAGAGGTTAGCAATGATATGAGGCTGCCAAGAAGACATCAAAAATACATAAAAACAAAAGAGAGAGAGAATAAATTAGATTCCACTTGGAAATTGGAAACTAACTTCTCCAACTACCATATCTAAAATAGCCTCTCCTCCATTATTCCCTAACCTAGTCTTTATATTCTACACATCATTTATCTCATCCTGACAAATTATCTATTCACGTGCATTTTTAACTTCTTAGTGCTGTACCTCCTTCCCAACAGAGTAAGCACTAAAAAATGAGGAACAATGCTACACCCTCAGCACTAGAGCAGCACCCAGTTCCCCCACAGAATACATTCTAAAAAAGTATCGCTGAATAAATAAATCAGTTGCAACATGCACTGGAAGGTTGATGTAAATATGACTTCTCTTCATCTAAAATTTACATCAAAATTGTTTAATATTTACAGTGGGATGACATCAGGTTCATCACCATTGTTTCACCATTGCAACCAGAGGCTTGGGTTGGGTAGGTGATATATCCAGAGTCTTAAAATTAGCTTGAACTCATCGACAAAAAAACTTAGTAGCCGAGTTTGCATTTCACGATAACTTTTACTTTTATGAGGGTAACCATTCTGAGAATAGATCACAGTTCTTTCCTACTCACCTTAACTGCTTCTAAATGAGTATAATCATAAATAATAATACAGAATGAGGATGTCTTTTTTTTTTTTTTTAGACTGAGTCTCACTCTGTCACCCAGGCTGGAGTGCAATGAGATCTCAGCTCACTGCAACCTCTGCCTCCCAAGTTCAAGAGATTCTCCTACCTCAGCCTCCCAAGTAGCTGGGATTACAGGTGCCCACCACTATGCCTGGCTTTTTTTTTTTTTTTTTTGTATTTTTATTAGAGACAGGGTTTCATCATGTTGGCCAGGCTGGCTTCGAACTCCTGACCTCAAGTGATCCGCCTGCCTCTGCCTCCCAAAGTGCTGGGATTACAGGCGTGAGCCACCGCACCCAGCCAGAATAAGGATGTCAACACTTTTGTACCTTCATAGCCCTCCTTGTTGTGGCTTCACAATTAAATCTCTTTAATACACTGCTGGCCCCTAAAATCCTCCACTCCTCTGGCAGCTTCAAATTACTAAACCTACCCATCCAGGGCTTCTACGACTCCTTCTACTTATCCCATCAAGTCCTGAAGACTTGACTTCTCCACAACATCTCCAAGTTGCCTCTCAACCTCCTCCTGCCCCTATACTTCTTCAAAATTATAAAAATATGAATTCAAAGATATAAACATACCGAGAAACATTACATCTATTTCTTGAAGCATGAAAAACCTGTGTGAGTCTCTGACAAGTGTGTAAGTATGGTTTGGGGAATACGCATGCATACTTAAATACTGCACCAATGATCTCTGAATAAAAATATAATACTCAGGCCAGGTGCAGTGGCTCACGCCTGCAATCCCAGCACTTTGGGAGGCCAAGGCGGGTGGATCACGAGGTCAGATCAAGACCATCCTGGCTAACACGGTGAAACCCCTTCTCTACTAAAAATACAAAAAATTAGCAGGGCGTGGTGGCGGGCACCTGTGGTCCCAGCTACTCAGGAGGCTGAGGCAGGAGAATAGCGTGAACCTGGGAGACGGACCTTGCAGTGAGCCGAGATTGGGCCACTGTACTCCAGCCTGGGCAACAGAGCGAGACTCTGCCTGAAAATAATAATAATAATAATAATAATAATAATACTTAAATACTAAGGCTATACTAACATAATGTAATCTTCCTTTGGAGAATCAGAAGCCAATTCTTGAAGTGCCTGGAGGGCATTGTTTCAAAATGCTTTCTCAACTAAAGCATTTCAAATTCTACATACATTGCTGTAAAAAAAAATAAATGATTTAAGCTTTTAGATTTTGAATAAATAGAACTTTATAGCATTTTGACGAAGAGGAGTTATGATGTTCATCATACTGAAGCAAAAGCAGACATAAAGAAAATGAGCTGTATTTCAAGCAAAAACAGTTAAATTAGGTATTTATCATTTCTTTATATTAAAAAAGGACTAAATCTAAGTCCTAAATCATTAAAAGCATCATTCCATTTGTCATGGGTTATAACCAGAAAAGTTTATTCAATCATTTGTTCTCGAGCAAAATGTTAAGGTTATAAACTTCATTCTGTATTATATTTAGTCTGTCAGTGGGACATTAACCTAGACTACAGTGTGTTTGGTCTAGATTACTTGAAAGTAGACCGTGCTTCAACTTAACACAGAATTTTCTTTTAAAAAACTTTTAATCCCAGGGAGGGGGTGTGTGATTAATAGGACTAAAACTACTTCAAACTATGCATTATCCTAAATATACTGAAATTGGTGAAAACTACTTATCAACTTCAAATATTCAAGCTGATGACATACATAAGTCATCTATATGATCTACACTGGCTATCTGATGTCTATAACTGTTGTCTGACTATCCAATACTGAATCAGCTTGTGAAGGACTAACCAATGACTTTTAAAGCTTCCTATGTTGTTACTAAAAGCGGGGGACTTCCAAGGAGAGTCCATAGAAGGCAGACAATGGAGAAAGGGAAGAAATTGAGCAGAAACACTGGCAGAAGCCCCAATAAGGACGTGGACAGGATCCTGATGGTTTTCTAGCCCATCCATTCCTGTGAGCCAGCTCCATTCCCACTGCCACATTCCACAAGGTATCTCTGAATTCTTATAATAAATCCTCTCTTTTAAACTGAATTCCAGTTGGTGTTTGTGGCTTGCAATAAAAACACTTGACTACTAAAGCAGTATACCCCCTCCTCAGAGTTTCACAATGTACACTAATATAAAATCATCTGGGAACTTCCACAGGAGTTTTAAAACTTAGTACACCATTGAAATGTTTGGGTTTGTTTGTTTGTTTGTTTTTGCCTAATGTCTACTAACTGCCTTTGAGTTAGTGCCTCTCAGAGCCCCTTTTAAAAACTAATGATGTTTACATTTGTATAAGCTTAACATGCACTTTCTTAACTAAAGCATTTCAAATTTAACCTCAAAACATGATTGTGAAAGGAAAGGTTTGAGGAAGAAATTACAGAAATTTTATCACTCAGGCATCTGCCCATTCCATTTGAGCAAAGGCAGACTCTATACAAATCAAAAGGGAATTTTTCCCCTCATAATTAGTTCAATTGCCACAAATATACATTTTATCTTAGATGATCTACAATTGACTTTAAAAAATATGATCAATCAATAACTTAGTGTAGCATGACTCTGTACTCACTGCAGATCAATACTATACACATGCCCTAAAGTACTAGGCAAGGCCTAAATACGTACCACAGCAATATGACCAAACCCATTCCCAAATCCCTATATGTAATAAGAAATAGTCACAAATAATAAACACACACACATACACACACACACACACACACACACACACACTTAGCATTTATTCCCAAAACAATTTTTAAATGAAAAATACAGAGGTCCTGAAAATCTAAGTTATAAATAAACTTACTGAAAACCAGGAGTGAGACAGATTTATATTTGTGGTCAGGTGGAATATTATATTTTTGACTATTTGGGAATTTCACCAAAGCACAACTGGCAAATATACCACTTGAATTCAATTACTGCTTAAATACCTTGCTTATCCTCAGACATCTGAGGAACATGTTTAGGTAAAAGAAAACAGGCCCTGAGTCTTTTTCACATTCCATATACTATCAGAAATGGGCACACACAAAAAAATTCTAAATAGTGACTCTTCCATTAAAAGTATATGAGATGAAAATAAATTTGTTTCAGATAGGATAAAAGGCAGTCAGACTAGCCACACAGTCAGTAGGAATTTTGGTTCTAACACTGGAAATGAATTCTGCACAGCTGGGCTCTCTAACTCTATTTAAACTATAGCCAGTATGGGTGCTAGTCAAAAGTCAATTAAGGCCAAAAGCTCCATTTCCAGAAAGAGTACTGCAACATTGGTTCTGTACCATCAGGTGGAATTCAAAAGAGTCTCATAATAATAATGACTGCTTCATAAAGACACCTACTCAGAACCCTAGCTGCCTGAAACATTATGAGGAGACTTCTTTCTAGATAAATGAAAACCTTTAAGCACCAAAACATCTTACTGATTTTCCAAGGGATCCTTGCATGCACAGTTCTAGGCCTTCTTGAGTGCTCAAAACCTGATTTGTACTCCTGGTGACTCATTATAAATAACAATTATCCTATTGTGTCAAATGGTCTTTGGTAGGAAAAGATGTTTTAAATTTATACTAAACGGACCTCCGTTGTGGCATATTTTAGGTTTGTGTTTGCTTTTATTAAGCTTCTTTTTCCACTTAGTCTAGTCAACCAGGTATTATTTCTAACTACTCTTAAGCTGTTCACTCTCCTCCCCCTTTCTAATTGAAAAATCTTTCCTCCAGTCCCACTTTTTAACTGACAGCCTCTACACTGCTTTCGTCTTAGAAACTAGTGTTTCAGGTAAGACCACAAAGGCCTCTATGCCTTTTTCACCTACTTTCTGGTTATTAGCTGAGTTCCAGAGTAGAGAGATAATCATAGTGCCTGCAGATCCCTCACACTACCCACCCCCACCCCCCCAGCAAAGTGTCATGGGTGAGCTCTGGCAGCGTGTGGGCAGGTCCTACTCCAGCAAGTTTCTGAAGTAATCTTCCACTCAATAAGAGAAAGCATCTGTCTCAAACTCAGACACAAGGTGCATATGTTTTAAGTTCTGTTTCTTAGTCTAACAATAACATTTTCAAGTGATCTTTCTGTGCCTTGTCCTAGAATTCTTCCCACAAAGACATAAATCCCTATTAAAATCACTGTAGTGGAAATAAGCCACGAGTTCAGTAAATAAACAACTTGCAGTCACAGAGAGTCCTTTGAGACTCCACTTAGGTGTCCCTTCATGGGTCACCTAATTTGTCGTTTACATGTTTAGACAGGGAGGTAAGAAACACGAATCCCAGCCCCACACTTCCTTCCTGTGTGACCTTGAGTGGGTAACAAATCCACTTCATTCCTAAGGTTTCCTCAGCTGGGGAATGGAGACACTCAACTGATAGAGATAATAAAAAAAAATTGAATGAAATTATGTTTGGGAAGAATGTCGCACAGGGCCTGGCAGTCAGAATGTGCTCAGTAAAGGTTGGTTACTGTCATGGTTAGCTCTGAGTCAATTTGGCTGGACCACAGTGCCCAGATACTCAGTCAAACAGTTTTCCTGGATGTTTTTATGAAGGTGTTTTTTGGCAGGGGCTGACATTTGTATTTAAATTGGTGGACCGAGTAAAGTAGATTACCCTCCCTGATGTGGGTGGGCCTCACCCAATCAGTTAAAGGTCTTAATGGAACAAAAAACTGACCTCCCCCAAAAGCAAGGGGGAATTCCACCGGCAGACTGCCTTTGGACTCAGACTTCAGCTCTTTCCTGAGTGTCCACCCTGCAGGCCTGCCCTATTGGATTTTTGGACTCATCTCCATAATCCATCCTGTAAACTACTTCCTTAAAATCAATCTCTCTCTTTCTCTCTCTCTCTATATCTGTACACATACACAAATATACGTGTGTATATATACACATACATATGTGTATTATATATACATGTATGCACATATGTGTATATATATACATATATACACATAAATATGTATACATATATATATTTATATACATATACACATATATATTTATATACATATACACATATATATTTATATGTGTATATATGTATATATACACGTGTGTATATGTGTGTGTGTATATACACACATGTATAGACATATATTTATATGTGTGTGTGTATATATACACATATATATGGAGAGAGAGAGAAGAGAGAGAGATGGTTCTGTTTCTCTGGAGAACTCTACTACAGTTACTTTTATTATTATTTATAATCATCATCATTACTACACTATTAAATCCAATGCACTTGGTTTCCTCTAATTTCAACTACAAAGGAGACAGAAAGGAAGACATAATTTCCTCAAATTTCTTCAATCAAAAAAGGAGTGGGTGATCCTCAGCAAAATCAGACATCAGGAAATACTTCAAAGTAGTTCATCTAGCAGACAAGTATGTCTTGGTATCACTCTAGACCCATTCCTAAGTATTGTAAATAAATTTGACACCTTTTTTTTGGAGGGGGGCGGAGCTCTGTTTTAGAAGAAATTTTATGAAAGAAAAGCCACAGGACAAAAAAAAAAAAACCCTGTAATTAGAAATTGTTTCATATGTTTTAATGCTGCATTTGTATAGGCTGTAAGTTCCTTGATGGCATATACAAACCCATAGTAATGTTAACCACATGATTATTCACTTATTGCTGCTATGGTTTGGGAATTTGGGAATGTGTCTCCCAAATTTTATGTGTTAGAGCCTTAATCCCCATTTTAACAGTGCTAAGAGGTGGGATATTTAAGGGGAGATTAGGCCATGAGGGCCTCACCCTCATGAATGAATTAATGCTGTTACAGCAGGACTGAGTTATTGCAGGGGTGGGTTCCTGATAGAAAGGATGCATTCAGCCCCCTCCCCTCTCCCATCTAGTGCAGGTCACCACGTGATGCCTTCTCCCGTGGGATGACTCTCACCAGATGCAGCCTCTCCATCTTGAACTTCCCAGTCTCCAGAACTGTAAGCCAAATACATCTCTTTTCTTTATAAATTACTCAGGTTGGGGATTCTGTCACAGCAACAGAAAACAAACTAAGACAATTGCCTACTGATTTTGTAGGCATATGCTTATAAGACTGGGTTTTGCTCATGAAGCCATCATAAAATGAGACCCCTTTTTCTATATAAGGTAACAAAATAAAGCAACTTCATACCTTTGAAGTATGAAATTTTCCACAATCTCTTTTCATATTTTTTTCAGCAGAAGGTCAAAGGATATCCACAATCCCTGTAATTTCATTCTATTTCAACTCACAGGATACAAATATCCTTATTTCTCTGCCAGGCATTCTTTTTCTTAACTTGTTCATGTCTTATTGCTTATGTGTCCTAAATTTTCAGTCTCTTATCTGGTATTTGAATTTAAATATCTTTACATTTTTAATCTGCAGAAACAAAGCTCCATGAGAGGGCCAGGTTGCCAGTCATCAAGAGGCCAGGACTGAGGACAATTTAGTGGTGAGAACAATTAGAACAGTACCAGATTAGAAGCAGAGACTGAAGGGACAGCTCTGATGGATGGGTGTGTATCATGACTATGAGTCATCAGGATAAGAGCAAAGCCAGAGCAGTGGGAGCTGGGACAGAGTTAAGCACAAGGATTAGACTCTAAGTATGAGTGTCCAGAGGAACAGGAGCATAATACATCTTCCGTGCAAGTTGCAACTGAGTAAGCAGAGAAGAGCTTCACATGGGACAAATGGACTTGTCCACATGATAGCACAATTTGAATGACAAAGGATCCCAGGGTGGTGCCATCTGCCTGCAGCCCTGGCTCTAAATGGCCTGGAGAGTGTGAGTAGATAAGGGCTGGCAGGTGTGTGCTGTTCACTGACAAAGGCCAAGGCTGGCTCTGCAGGTGCGAGGGACTGCAGGCGAGAGCGAGGTCCTCTGGGGAGCCCTTGCAGTTCTATTGCCATCATTGAAATTGATGTAGCACCTACTCTTCCTTTGGTTTTCATCCTCCTGAAAGCCACGAATTAAGTATTCATCTTTATTACACAGAATTCTCTTCTGGAGCCTGCTGATAGGAGGAATCGCTAAACTCTAGAAAAAGTCCTAAAGTCTGTTATTAGGACTTGGGAAGGATCTGAAAGTCTTCCCAGTTTCATTAAAACTATAACTGTTCAGCCCCCAAATATCATTTTTCTTCTGAGACCGCAAAAGTGATCTACAGCTCTTAACCAAAAGCAAAATGTATCAATCAGCCCCTCCTAAAGATACAACCAAAAGTCTTCAGGCATAAAGTCAAAGATTTTTTCCCCATTTTCTCAAAGACCAAGAAAGAAGGCTTAGCCCAGAGCAAAAGAGATAATTAAGTGGTGTTTGGCTTCCATCACCCAGCTTTTCTTCTACGCCCCCCATTCTCACAGTTGGGGCATCATCATCATCTTATTCTCCCACCCCTTCTCCCAATAACCAAGAATCATGTTGCTCTCTCCCTTATCAGTACTATTTAAGGCCAGAGAAAAACCCCATAATCCACAAAAAAGTTTATAAACTCACTAACACATTACTATAAGCTACTGCACATTACTAACATGTTACTCAATATATTTATTACTTAGTTATGCTGAGATATTTGCATTTGTACAGAAGATTTGAAACTTGAAGTTTATTTTTTTTTAAAAAAAGGAGAATCTCTAATGTGGAATTTCAAACAGTGAATAGATAAAGAAGCTATTTGGAGGAAATCCAAAGGCATTTCTCAGCTGCTGAACTGAAATATCTAGGGCCCACTCCACCCACAGGTAAAGCTGACCCTGAGAGAACCTTTTATAATAGAGCCATGAGTTTTAATCTTAAGATAGGTGCCTATTAATTCTGAATATTCAGTTCTAAAAGAACTAGAAAACCACACTAATGCTTAGAGAAAAGCTAATAATGCTTCCCATTTCTCCCAAGAGCTATTTCTACCAGCTCATTCCCAGGGGGATACAGAGGAGTAGGGGCATTTCTTCCACCAGTTAAATATCTTTGCAAAAGAAAATCATGTTACATTCACCTAAGGGATTTAATCCCAAGAACTTTTTCCCCTAAATTTAATATGCGAATTGCTCCCATCTTGAGAGAACTAGGATTTGTAGATATTAAAGAAGCAAATCAGAAATTAAGCTGCTTGGATTTACCAGTTATTGATCTGGTATTATTCCCTGGGGAAACTACTCAAACATTTTCTTGCTCACTCTCACCTTCTATAGAAAATAAAAGTGCTAAAAAATTTTTCTTACAGATTTTTCTAAGTGGCTGTACATTTCCCTTAAAAATCTTTGAAAGAAAAAGCTACTGTGAAAATCTAGTACAACTGTTGTCATAATCATAATTACTGTAAAATTCCTGTTGATTCCCAGGGTGTATTATGTATAACAATTGCTTTTTATCTCATTCTGCTGTGCTCAAGCTGACACCAGCTACTTCTAATTCTCCTCTAGTGACTGTCATAATGTTTCCATTTTATAATTTAAACACATTCTAATCCAGAGTCCTGTCATATAGTGTTCTACATTAAAAAAAATTAAAGAATTGTACAAAATATATGCTCTGGGTACATGTTTTTCAATGCTTTTGCAATGTACTAATCCAGAAGGAGAGACTGAAATAGCCAGCACTATAGTAATTCTTATCGAGAACTTAACTATGCACAGAATGCTTTATGTATGTTAGTTTATTTAATCCTCACAATAACCCAAAGAAGGTATGATCACTAATCTCCATTTTACACATTAGCAAACTGAGTCACAGAGGCTGTAAAAGATGCACCTAAGTTCACATAGCTAATAAATGGCAGAGCCAAGATTTGAATGGAAGTAGGTCATCTCCAGAGTGTATGCGCTCAACCCTACTTGAGCTAAGCTGCAGAAAATGTAACACAGCACATTGGAGATGGGATTCAAAATCATGTTTAGAAAAAGATAATCAAGATTCCCAAGTTACCCACTGGGAAGAGTGGGTAACTTTATTCTCTGATTTTTTCAATGAAGTAATTAGTCAGCAAAATCCTGTTGATTCAGTGTCAGGTAAAGAAATAGGGATAAGGACAGGGAGGGAGGGAGACACAGAGACAGAGAGAAATTCTACATGAACTTTTGCTGAGTTTTAAGAAAGCAGGAGAATCCTGATCACCCTGTTACTTAGAGCTCAAATAAATTAGCTGGAAATCCTGTATTTATTACTCAAGAACATCTGTGCTATGTTGCTCCTCCAACCCAATAGCATGTCTGTTACAGGAGGCAACTTTCCTGTAAGGGCCATAATGAAGGACATGTCTTTCCATTTAGTTCATGGATGGGAAACAAAGTCACTTGCACACTGTCTTGGCCTGAGGAAGGCAAATGATACACTGGGAGTAAATACCTGAGTAAGCCAGTGTGAGGCTTAATGGGATTCTAAGCACACTAAGGAATTAGTCTGAAGTTTCAACTTACAGTTGTAGCTACCTTAAGAAAAAGACTGAATAAAAAGATGCTTGGCGTGGCAGTGGGGCAGTCCAGACCACCCTGGAAGCTGGGCCAGCACACAGTAAACCTCAAACTGACTTAAGTGTTTTGTCCACGATCTCCAACACAAGTCAAATGCTGGTGATAGGGCCAGGGCTGTCAACACTTCAACCACATGCCATGAGAGTGATCAGACCCGCAACAGTTAAAGAGACTGCATCTGCACTGGCTGGGCCTGAGAAGGCGGATTCCTTAGAAGGGGAAATTCCACCTGAAACACATAGAACAAACCTTCCCAATTTGGGGGTGCAAATTTTGATGTCTGAAGCACATCATCAAAGTAGCGAGATGAGACTGGCTTTACTAAGCACCTTAAAGAGAAGAGCATCTCACAGAGAATACAGCTGCCATTTTATTTTCTGATAAAACTGGAAAGAAAACAACCTGAGCCCTCTTCAGTTGACCCCCACTTCCCGACTGAGTTCAGCCTCAAAGTCAAAGCCAATAATTCTTCACCTCCTGCCCCTATGAAGCGGGCAGAAGCCTGTGTCATCTGAAGCAAAGGGCAGTAGCTGCTAGAGGCAGGAGGAGCCCTCCCCTCTGCCTGCCATGTGACCTCAGGAAAATCCAAAGATCTCCATGATCAAATCTCATGTGGAAAAAAAAGGATTCTGATAGTACCTAATTCACGGCGATTCCCTTCCATACAAGATTCCTGACATTGCTTCAGTTCCCTAGCTGGGCTTTTTGCTCTACTAGTAACACTGACATGACTGAATTTCATGTTAATTTTAATAATTTTGAGTCTTGGATTTTAAATCTTACAGTATATTTACATAGAACATAATAATAACCTCTGATATAATCAAAACAAAACTTTCTGACCTATGTTCAACATTTTAAGCTGTTACTGAAATCTTTTCTAATTTAAAATTAAATTTAAAATATCTGTATTTTTAATTCAAACCTATTTTCAAGCACAAAGTATAAAAACAATCCCTAAACTTAAGAGAATCTATCTAAAACATTTCAAAACACAAGCCAATTACACAAAATAAATTTACATGTAAGTATGGAACATAATTAAAGTTTACTTAGAATCACAGTAGTGGGATCCTTCACTCTAGAAAATTGTGCTTCAATGGAAATTTAAATTCCCTCCTCCTACTTTAAAAGAGGAAAACGGAAAAAAGCACCATTATCCTACGTAGCCATTTTTAGAACTTGAATTATATATTACTGTACTCTTTATGGCATGTAAAATGAGAAGTCGAAAGGATTTCTAGGCTACTAAATTTGCATTTACCTAATCAAACTGACATTGTGTTGGACTTTTTGATCTGTTGAGTGTTTTTATCTGTTCAATACACAATTACCATTTACTATAGAAGTGTTTTAATGAAAGCAGCGTCTTAACAGTTTTAAACATATCAGTAAAACCAAAGATGTTTTAGAAGCTCAATAAAATCACAAATTCTGGTAGTTTTAATTATATTAAATTGTCATGGTTGCTTGGATATAAGTTCCAATTTTCCTATTTAAACAGAATGTTGCAAACATATAGTAAATAATGACAATTGAGTTTAATGTTCACTTTACTAACTTAAAAAACACATTCTTATTATAGAAAATTTGAGACACAGCAAAAAATAATGTTTTTTCAAAGTTTATCCACAATCCAATTGCAAGATAACTTAATATTTTCATGTATTTCCTTTCAAGCTTTTTTCTGTTTTATTTCACACAGTTGAGGTCAATATATATACAGTTTAACATTCCACTTTTTATACCCAAAATTTAAAGTCAGCATTTCCCATGTTATGCAAATCTTCTAAAAAATCATTTGGGGAAGAGATTTTGTCTGTTTTGTTCACTGCTGTCTCCTCAGCATCCAAATAATGCCTGCACAGTTTAGGCACTGAATTAATATTTATTGAATAATTAATGAATTCTGTAATTGATTACTGATTGCCATTACCCCATTACCGAAGCACTGCACATTTAGGTTGCTTTCAATTTTTCACAATTATGGGCAATGCCATATTCTATCTTTGTGGAAAAGCTTTTTCAGTATTTAGGATTATTTACTTGGGATCAAGTTCCAGAAGTTGAATTACCGAGTCATGGTTTGTATAAACAATTTTTAGACATCCTATACCTATCATCAAATCGCTTTCTCCAAAGCACTACCTGTTTCAGCACACCTTGTGAAAGCACTGGACAGTCTCTTTTTTATAAAGCTTTTCTAATCACATAAGTAAAAAACAGTTATTTCATATGGTTCTATTTGTAAGTCTTTAATTGCTAATATTATTTCCCCAAATATGTATTAGACATTTACATTTGTGGTTCTTAGTCACCTGGCCATATCATTTATCAATTTATTTATTCACTCTGTATTCCCTGGGCCCACAGAACACACTGTTCTATTCCCTGCGTGCACTTCCTCTAGTCTTATTTTGGGGAAAAAAAAAAAAGGTATTCCTGTTAACTCTTTCATATAGATTTCATAATACTTGAAATTTGTTTACATACACTCAGATCACACAAACACACACAAACGTGACAAGATTTTTAAAATATTGTTGCTTATAACAACATATACATTGTAGAAACATTAGGAAGTACAGATTAGGAAGAAAGAAAAGTCAGCCAAACTCTCAAAAGTTACAGATACGCACCGTTCACACTTTAGTACACGTTTGCAAATTTTGCTCTATGCATATACCTTTTTAAAAATTTTATATATGTAAACATATACATATACGCACACACACACACACTTTTTTTTTTTAGAGATGAAATACTGCTCTGTCATGAAGGCTAGAGTGCAGTTGCTCAATCATGGCTCACTGCATCCTCGGCCTCCCAGACTTAAGCAATCCTTCCACCTCAGCTCCCAAATAGCTGGGACTAAAGGCACTGATATGGTTTAGCTGTGTCCCACTCAAATTTCATCCTGAGTTGTAACTCCCACAATTCCCATGTGTCATGGGAGAAACCCGGAGGGAGGTAATTGAATCATGGGGGTGGGTCTTTCCTGTGCTGTTCTCATGATAGTGAATAAGTCTCACGAATACCTAACAGTTTTTAAAATGAAAGTTTCCCCACACAAGTTCTCTCTTTGCCTGCCACCATCCATGTAAAACGTGACTTGCTCCTCCTTGCCTTCCACCATGATCATGAGGCCTCCCCAGCCACGTGGAACTGTAACTCCATTAAACCTTTTTTTCTTCTTAGTCTTAGGTATGTCTTTATCAGCAGCATGAAATGGACTGATACAGACATGTACTCCCACACCTGGCTAATTTTTTTTATTTTTTTGTAGAGACAGGGTCTCACTATGTTGCCCAGGCTGGTCTCAACACCTGGCCTCAAGCAATCCTCCCACCTCAGCCTTACACAGTGCTAGGTTTACAGACACAAGCCATTGCACTCAGAACCATGTACCATTCTTAGAACATACGTGGGATCATATATGCATACTGTTTTGTAATTGTTTTTACTTAATTCTGTTTCATAAACAATTTCCCAGGTCATCAAATATCCTTCATGACATTTTTCATGCTAAGAGAATACCATAGGAGGTAAAACCATAGACTTTGAGGACAGGTCTAAGCCCAAATTTTGCCTCCAACATCTTAACTATAAGACTTAGCTTATTTTGGTACATATACACCATGGAATACTATGCAGCCATAAAAAAGAATGAGTTCATGTCCTTTGCAGGGCCATGGATGAAGCTGGAAGCCATCATTCTCTGCAAACTAACACAGGAACAGAAAACCAAACACCGCATGTTCTCACTCACAAGTGGGAGTTGAACAATGAGAATACATGGACGCAGGGAGGGGAACTTCACACACCAGGGCCTGTCAGGGGTTGAAGGGGATGGGGAAGGAGAGCATTAGGACAAATGCCTTATGCAAATGGGGCTTAAAACCTAGATGATAGGTTGATAGGTGCAGCAAACCACCATGGCACATGTACACCTATGTTACAAACCTGCATGTTCTCCACATGTATCCCAGAACTTAAAGTACAATTAAAAAAAAAAAAGACTTAGCTTCTTTAAGCCCTTTGCTCATTGATAAAATGAGGATAAAAATACCTATTTGAGATGAATTGTCGCTTAAATTAAGTGAAATAACATAATTTATAAAACAATTAACAGTATGGTGATAATGGATGCTTAGTATTTGTCAAATAAATAATTGGTAAAAAAAGTTGTTTTGTTTTAATTGGCATTTCTTTGCATTTTTTGTGTATTTGAATTTTTTTTTTTTTTTTTTTTTTTTTTTTTTTTTTTGGTGACTTGTCCTATGTCAAATGTTTACATCTTTTCCTGGGGTGATTTTTTCATTGCTTTGAATTCATATATGTATTCATTCATTCAGCAATGATTTACTAAAAGCTACTATGTGCTTATTTTATTATGATATTAAACTTTTGTCTTTTATGTTACAAATGTTCTTCCAAGTTTACTATTTGCCTTTTAATTTTGTTTATGGTAGGTTTTGATGTATAGAAATATTAAATCTTCATGCAACTTATCCTATTTTCTATTTTTTTTATAACATGCTCAGAAATTCCTTCTTTGCCCTAAGGGGATTCTTCATTATTTGGAGTGGAAAGAAAATAAAGCAGTCTTAGGCCTGAAATGAAGAAAAACAAAATAATTGGATTGATATAGGACCAGCTTTATAAAAGGTTCATTTTACACTGTAATTCATTGTTTAAGGGCAGGCCTACCATATTCACATTTGTGTTTCCAGCAACTAGAACAGCATATGACATGTAGTAGGCCCTCAATAAATGCCGAATTTGCTCAATTGGAGAAAAAAAAGCAGAGTTGAGAGGAAAGATTTTAATTAGAATAACACTACAGAACGGCAGAGAAAACATCAAGAAAGTTCATAATCAAACATTCTAAAGCACTGATGTTCTTCTGTTGTTGAGGGAATTATACCTGCTCTTAAGATTTTTTTCAAGTCCCAAATGTCACTACTACTCTATTTGGCAGCATTTCTCCATGCGTGTTCTGAACTACATTACCCTACAAGATGCTCCAGTAGCAAAGGTGTCCTATAACCAAATAAATGTTGCAACCTCTGCCCACTGCTTTACCCCTTTTCCTCAACTCACCCACAATCAAGAGGCACAATGAACTTTCATATAAACAAACACTGAGGAATTCTGCAGGTACCAGTTTTCACAGAACCTAAGGTCAGAGTTTGTCTGGCAAGTCCAGAAAGGTAAGAGGAAACTAGGGGAATGTCAGGACCTAGTAAAAAGCTAAAATCAGTATCCTGAGACTTAGGCAGATACTGAACAAAGCATGCACTTGGGACATAGTAAAAGAACAACGGAGGAGAGACAGACCAGCAGAAGACATTCAAAGATGTTGGCAAGACTTAGGGTATATGGTGGTGTGGGCAAGAAGTAAACGTCAGCATCCTGAAAAATCATGTACCAGACACCAGAAACATAGGCAGAGCCTGAACATGAAACGGAGGGACTTGGCAGCAACATCAATCCCAACCACCAAGATCGGGGCTGGACTATAACCTGTGGGATGCCCATGGATGCTAGTCACTTGCTTCCTAGATAGGCTACTTGTTCAACATTCATCTACTAGAGGTAGGGTCAATGCACTTTGCAGAGAGATTTTTTTTAATGTCCACTATGATAGAAGAAGTTTTACATGAAGACTTGAATTAACTAGCACCATGTTCCTAATTTTTTTCAGTAATGTGTAGCACCCATGTAGATTGATACTCTGGCAAAAGATTCCGTAATCCTACTGTGACTGAGACTGAGTATCAAATGGAAGAAGCCATCAGCAAAGACCTCAATAACAAAGGAAGTTCCCCAGGAAGGGGTTCCCTGTATATTTTGTGTTGAAAGATTCAGCTGAACTGGGCTAGACAATAATACAGTGGGGTCAAAGAGGTAAAGCTAGTCATGAGTGGAATGGAAGCCAGGGAGCTCCTAATGGCTGTAAATAATGCAAGTTTCCAGTAGCAGAGGAGATCTGAGCTGGCAAAATGCATCCCGTCAGATCCCAGGTTAGGTTTGCCACAACCTCAGATCAGAAAGAAGCTTTGCTGTTTTTTGTTTGTTTTTATTCATTAGCTATTAGTTGAACTGTTGAAACAAAATCCAAGTCATCACATCTTTGCAGGTTCTCTATACTGTAAGAAAATAGTTTAGTATCTTTATTGTCTTGGTTTAACATATATTGAAAGCCTCACATTGCACAAAGCTATTCATCAAATGAAGTCACTGACAGGAAGAGAACTGGAAAATTGTGACTTAAAGAGTCTGATGTCAGGCTGAACCACATATCAGCAACAAAGCAAATGGACGCATATTCTTTAAAATCAATCCTTTATCCAGGTATGTATTATTCTATGACACGTTTGGAGGCCTTAAGTCTGACACAGATTAGCCTAGATAAATTTCTGGGTTATATTCATAATCATTTTTTCAAATATTTTTAACAAGAAGTTATTGTGTTACCAAATATTTATTTTAGCATGAGAAACTGGCAAATGTCCCCCTCCCTCAACCATCTTCATGAGACACAGGGATCCCCAAACATCCTGGAACTCACCTTCTAAAATGACCCTCAGGTAACTGCATCATGTGTAATAACAAGAAAACCTGGACATTGTTTTGTATAGGATCTTGTAATTACTACATTATTGTCTAAATTTTACTATTCTATATAGAGCTATCATTACTGGTGGCCCACTCTTGACAGGTATTTTTACAGGTAGTCTTAAAATCTTTACAACAGGCCAGGCGCAGTGACTCATGCCTGTAATCCCAGCATTTTGGGAGGCCAAGAAAGGTGGATCACAAGGTCAGGAGATGGAGACCATCCTGGCTAATACAGTGAAACCCCGTTTCTACTAAAAATACAAAAAAATTAGCCGGGTGTGGTGGCGGGTGCCTGTAGTCCCAGCTACTCGGGATGCTGTGGCAGGAGAATGGCGTAAACCCGTGAGGCAGAGCTTGCAGTTAGCCAAGATCACGCCACTGCACTCCAGCGTGGGCAACAGAGCAGACTCTGTCTCAAAAACGAAGGGAGGGAGGGAGGGAGGGAGGGAGGAAGGAAATCTTTACAACAACCCTGAAGAGTAGGTATTACTATGGTTATTTTACAAAGGAAGAACTTGAGAAGTCAAATAGTATGTTCAAATCTATAGGACCACTTAGTGTAGGAGTTAGACTTAGAATCCAATTCAGATTCTTAAAGCCCAAATCTCTATCCTAAAATCAAGCTTCCTAGATTGTTTTCCCATAACAGAAGGAAAAAATTATATCAGTGAATATTCATTCTTCATCCACTGCATATATCCCAGATCTAACTGACTAGTTCCATGATGAGGAATCCATGAGGGGCCTTTGATTCATTCAGTAGTCTCCCTTAGGCTAAATAGTCTGCAGGAGGAAGGGGTAGATCACTCAGTCAACAAGCATTTAATGAATGCCTGAGGAATGCTGTGCCAGGCATTTAAAAAAATGTAGTAAAGTCATAAAATTGTTATTCTGATATTCCAAAGCTGGGGGATAAGGAGAGAAACCAAGCAGATACCTTGGGAATATAGAAGTATAGAATATCTCTTTCCTGCCTTATTGTTTAAAATGTAAACTCATTTTATCCCATTTATTCATTCACTTAACAAATATTAAACATCTACACCATGTCTTGACCCATGGCAGGCAATGTGGACACAAATAAGATTATGACACGATTGCTAACACAAAAATCATATGTCAAAATAAATATCGAGACAAAGATTTTTACTACAAAACATTCCTCTACCGTTTTTCTGCTTTAAAACATCATGTGTATCCTTGGGCCGGGCGTGGTGGCTCATGCCTGTAATCCCAGCACTTTGGGAGGCCGAGGCAGGTATATCACCTGAGGTCAGTAGTTCAAGACCAACATGGCAAAACCTCATCTCTACTAACAAAAAAAATACAAAAAATTAGCCAGGCGTGGTGGTGTGTACCTGTAATCCCAGCTACTTGGGAGGCTGAGGCAGGAGAATCACTTGAACCTGGGAAGTGGAGGTTGCAGTGAGCCAAGATTGCACCACTGCACTCCAGCCTGGGAGACAGACAGAGACTCCATCTCAAAAAAATAAATAAATATAAATAAAAATTAAACAATTAAAACATTTTTAAAAATCACGTGTATCCTCAACAGAGGCATATTTTAGCAGAAATAATTTGAAAATTTAGACATTAAAAGGCAGTTTTCAAGGACCACTCTATAGATTTCCAGTGGTGAAAGAGAAATTCACTGCTTACCGGCCATCTACCTATTTGTGGCAGGAGAGGAGGTAAAGTTTATTTAGGTCCCCAATTCTTCTTCATCCACAATGGGAAGACCAGGCAAGATATGGAATATAAATTGTTCCTGATTCTTCTTCCCCTGAAATCAAGATGCTTAAAGCTCAAATGTAAACCCTAAAAGCAACGGAAATCTTAAAAGTGAATACAACTATATCATCATCTGTAAATCATTTCTCTTACTCTCTTAGTAACACAACCTGAGAGATTTAATTTATTTAACAGATATTTACTAAGCACCTACTACGAGCCAAGCACTCTTCTGTGTGTTGGGGATACAACAGTAACGAAACAGATAAAAATTCCTGCTTTCAAGTGGCTTCCATTAACAATAAACAGCAGGCATATACAATACACAAATAAATGAGTAAAATATACAGTTTGTCATGTGTGAAAAAATAAAAATAAAAACACTACAGCTGGGGGCCAGGTGCAGTGGTTCACACCTGTAATCCCAGCACTTTGGGAGGCCGAAGTGGGCAGATCATTTGAGGCCAGCAGTTCAAGACTAGCCTGGCCAAAATGGCAAAACCCCATTTCTACTAAAAATACAAAAATTAGTCAGCCATGGTGGTGCGCACCTGTAATCCCAGGTACTCAAAAGGCTGAGACAGGAGAATTGCTTGAACCCGGGAGGTAGAGGCTGCAGTGAGCCAAGATTGCACCACTGCACTCCAGACTGGGTGACACAGCAAGACAGTGTTGGAAAAAAAAAAAAAAAAAAAGTCAAACCCTATAGTACTCCAATATGTAGAAATCAGGGGCATGAGGGAAAAAACACGAACAGAGACCAAGAGGGAGTGGCCAGTAAGGAGGAGGAAAAGCAGGATAATGTGATAGACCAGAGGCCAACTGAATAAAGTACTTCCAGTAGGGGACTAATTATCTCAAATGTTGCCTACTAGTCAAGTAATACGTGATTGGAAATTGGCTACTAGGTTTACCAATGTAGAGGTTATTGGTTCTCTTCATAGGAAATAGAATAGGGCACAAAAACCTAACTGGACTAGGTTCAAGATAGAATAACAACTACTATGGAGGCAAATCTCTCATGGAATTTTGCTATTAAGGGAAGCAGAAAACTGGAGGAGTAACTAGGAAAATTGCAGATAAAGAGAAGCCTGTTTTTAAAGTAGATGAAATAACTTCATGTTTGTATGCTGGAAATAATCCAGTAGAGAAGGAGACCTTGGTCATGCTGGAGAGAGGGGAGAGTATGCTGGAGCCGCTCCTGGAGTGGGCCAGAGGGAATGGGATGTGGTGCACAAGTGGAGGGTTAACCTTGGGTAAGAGTACACCGTTAGGCTTCACAGCAGTGAAGACAGACTATATGGCCACAGGTGAAGTAGAAGTTGTCTTCTAATTTCTTCTACTTTCTAAGTGACATAAGAACAGGATGCTTGAAAATGACACAAGACAGGGTTGTAGTTATTGGTAATGGTAAAGTCTAGGGCAGCAGCTCTCAGACATTTTGGTCTCAGGACTGCTTTACATGGTTAAAAGTTACTGAGGACTCCCAAAAGTTTTTGGTCATGCCTCTCAATATTTACCATATTAGAAATTAAAACAGAAAAGTTTAAAATGCAAGAATATACAAGTACAAATTCCTTTAGTGGCCTCTGAAAAACTAGTATGCACTCATAACAGAATAAAAGTCCAAAAGGCAAATAATGTTTTTATACGATTATGAGAATAGTTTTGGTCTCACAGACCTTCTGAAAGTATTTAGAGACCCCCCAGAAGCCACTGGGCCACATTTTGAGGACAGCTGGTCTGGGGTGTGTCTACAGAAGTGAGGATCCCAGGTATAGCCAGATATAACAAGTGAATGACAGGACAACATGGAACTGAGAAACCAAGAAATTGGAAGGACAATTCATATGAATATTGAAATCACCAAGAATGATCTGTCTAAGGGGGAGCTAAGTTTCAGTTACAGCAAGAAGGTGAGCGGGAAGTTAATGGAAGGGGCTGAGGATATAAGGGATTTTGCTGATAACAGACAATGAGTTCTTTTTTTTTTTTTTTTTTTTTTTTTTTTTTTTTTTTTTTTTTTTGTTTTGTTTTTGTTTTTGTTTTTTTTTTTTTTTTTTTTCCATTTTTATTTATTTATTTATTTATTTTTATTTTTATTTTTTTTATTGATCATTCTTGGGTGTTTCTCGCAGAGGGGGATTTGGTAGGGTTACAGGACAATAGTGGAGGGAAGGTCAGCAGATAAGCAAGTGAACAAAGTTCTCTGGTTTCCCTAGGCAGAGGACCCTGCGGCCTTCCGCAGTGTTTGTGTCCCTGGGTACTTGAGATTAGGGAGTGGTGATGGCTCTTAACGAGCATGCTGCCTTCAAGCAACTGTTTAACAAAGCACATCTTGCACCGCCCTTAATCCATTCAACCCTGAGTGGATACAGCACATGTTTCAGAGAGCACAGGGTTGGGGGTAGGGTCACAGATCAACAGGATCCCAAGGCAGAAGAATTTTTTCTTAGTACAGAACAAAATGAAAAGTCTCCCATGTCTACCTCTTTCTACACAGACACGGCAACCATCCGATTTCTCAATCTTTTCCCCACCTTTCCCCCCTTTCCATTCCACAAAACCGCCATTGTCATCATGACCCGTCCTCAATGAGCTGTTGGGTACACCCCCAAGCCGGGGTGGTGGCCGGGCAGAGGGGCTCCTCACTTCCCAGTAGGGGCGGCCGGGCAGAGGCGCCCCTCACCTCCCGGATGGGGCGGCTGGCCAGGCGGGGGGCTGAACCCTCACCTCCCTCCCGGACAGGGCGGCAGGCTGGGCAGTGGGCTGACCCCCCCACCTCCCTCCCGGACGGGGCGGCTGGCCAGGCGGGGGGCTGACCCCCCACCTCCCTCCCGGACAGGGTGGCAGGCTGGGCGGTGGGCTGACCCCCCCACCTCCCTCCCGGACGGGGCGGCTGGCCGGGCTGAGGGGCTCCTCACTTCCCAGTAGGGGCGGCCGGGCAGAGGCGCCCCTCACCTCCCGGACGGGGCGGCTTGCTTGGCGGGGGGCTGACCCCCCCACCTCCCTCCCGGACGGGGCGGCTGGCCGGGCGGGGGGGGGCTCCTCACTTCCCAGTAGGGGCGGCCGGGCAGAGGTGCCCCTCACCTCCCGGACGGGGCGGCTGGCCAGGCGGGGGGTTGACCCCCCCACCTCCCTCCCGGACAGAGCGGCTGGCCGGGCAGAGGCGCCCCTCACCTCTCGGACCGGGTGGCCAGCCAGGCGGGGGGCCGAACCCCCACCTCCCTCCTGGACAGGGCGGCAGGCTGGGCGGTGGGCTAACCCCCCCACTTCCCTTCCGGACGGGGCGGCTCGCCAGGCGGGGGGCTGGCTCCCCCACCTCCCTCCCGGACGGGGCGGCTGGCCGGGCGGGGGACTGACCCCCCCCCCACCTCCCTCCTGGACGGGTTGGCTGGCCCGGCGGGGGGCTGACCCCCCCACCTCCCTCCCGGACAGGGTGGCAGGCTGGGCGGTGGGCTGACCCCCCCACCTCCCTCCCGGACGGGGCGGCTGGCCGGGCTGAGGGGCTCCTCACTTCCCAGTAGGGGCGGCCGGGCAGAGGCGCCCCTCACCTCCCGGACGGGGCGGCTTGCTTGGCGGGGGGCTGACCCCCCCCACCTCCCTCCCGGACGGGGCGGCTGGCCGGGCGGGGGGGGCTCCTCACTTCCCAGTAGGGGCGGCCGGGCAGAGGTGCCCCTCACCTCCCGGACGGGGCGGCTGGCCAGGCGGGGGGTTGACCCCCCCACCTCCCTTCCGGACGGGGTGGCTGGCCGGGCGGGGGGCTGACCCCCCCACCTCCCTTCCGGACGGGGCGGCTGGCCGGGCAGAGGGGCTCCTCACTTCCCAGTAGGGGCGGCCGGGCAGAGGCGCCCCTCACCTCTCGGACCGGGTGGCCGGCCAGGCGGGGGGCCGAACCCCCACCTCCCTCCTGGACAGGGCGGCAGGCTGGGCGGTGGGCTAACCCCCCCACCTCCCTTCCGGACGGGGCGGCTGGCCGGGCGGGGGACTGACCCCCCCCCACCTCCCTCCTGGACGGGTTGGCTGGCCGGGCGGGGGGCTGACCCCCCCACCTCCCTCCCGGACGGAGCGGCTGGCCGCGCAGAGGGGCTCCTCACTTCCCAGTAGGGGTGGCCGGGCAGAGGCGCCCCTCACCTCCCGGACAGGGTGGCTGGCCGGGCGGGGGGCTGATCCCTCCACCTCCCTCCCGGACGAGGTGGCTGCCGGGCGGAGAGGCTCCTCACTTCCCAGACGGGGTGGCTGCTGGGCGGAGGGGCTCCTCACTTCTCGGGCGGGGTGGCTGCCGGGCGGAGGGGCTCCTCACTTCTCAGACGGGGCGGTTGCCAGGCAGCGGGTCTCCTCACTTCTCAGACGGGGCGGCCGGGCAGAGACGTTCCTCACATCCTGGACTGGGCGGCAGGGCAGAGGTGCTCCCCACATCTCAGACGATGGGCGGCCGGGCAGAGAGGCTCCTCACTTCCCAGATGTGATGGCGGCTGGGAAGAGGCGCTCCTTGTTTCCTAGATGGGATGGCGGCCGGGCAGAGACGCTCCTCACTTTCCAGACTGGGCAGCCAGGCAGAGGGGCTCCTCACATCCCGGACGATGGGCGGCCAGGCGGAGACGCTCCTCACTTCCCAGACGGGGCGGCAGCCGGGCAGAGGCTGCAATCTTGGCACTTTGGGAGGCCAAGGCAGGCGGCTGGGAGGTGGTTGTAGTGGGCCAAGATCACGCCACTGCACTCCAGCCTGGGCACCATTGAGCACTGAGTTAACCAGACTCTGTCTGCAATCCCGGCACCTCGGGAGGCCGAGGCTGGCTGATCACTCGCGGTTAGGAGCTGGAGACCAGCCCAGCCAACACAGCGAAACCGCGTCTCCACCAAAAAAATACGAAAACCAGTCAGGCGGGGCGGTGCGCGCCTGCAATCGCAGGCACTCGGCAGGCAGAGGCAGGAGAATCAGGCAGGGAGGTTGCAGTGAGCTGAGATGGCAGCAGTACTGTCCAGCTTCGGCTCGGCATCAGAGGGAGACCGTGGAAAGAGGGGAGAGGGGAGAGGGGAGAGGGGAGAGGGGAGAGGGGAGAGGGGAGAGGGGAGAGGGGAGAGGGGAGAGGGAGAGGGAGAGGGAGAGGGAGAGGGAGAGGGAGAGGGAGAGGGAGAGGGAGAGGGAGAGGGAGAGCCAGACAATGAGTTCTTGATAGTATAGTAGAAGGGGGGATAAGGGATCCAAAAAGGAGCCATACCATGTCTATTCCAGTTACTCTTGCTGTGTAACAAATTATCCCAAAACATAGCTTCCTTTTAAGAACCATTTCATTTTGCATATAAATTCCATGGTCATGAATTCAGACAGGACACAGTGAACATATCTAGCATCTATTGCATGATGTCTGGAGCCTTAGCTATGAAGACTCAAAGCTTGGGGTGGCTCAAAAACTGGGGCTTAAAATCATCTGAAGGCTCATTTAACCACTTGTCTGGTGCCTGGGCTAGGAAAACTGGAAGACCAGGACTGTCAACCAGAGCACCTACACATGTCCTCTCCATGTGAACTGGCTTCCTCACAGCATTGTGGCTTCAGTGTAGTTGAAAGTATCAGAGCCGCATGGTAGCTCAGGATTCCAGGAACAAGTGTTCCAGCTAGCAAGGGGGAAGCTGCTTTGACTTTTCCATACCAGCCTCAGAAGTCATACAGTGTCACCTCCAGCATTTTCTACCTGTTAATCAGCCTCACCTCCAGCATTTTCTACCTGTTAATCAGCCACAAGACTGCCCAGTTCAAATGGAGGAGACATAGACACTCAAGGGGAAAACTCTCCCCCAAAATTTTGAAAGCCATATTTTAAAACCAGCCCATCATCATCTGTTCAAAAGGATCAATTTCTAAACACTGAGAGATGAAATTTATAAGAGCATTACACTATGCCACTGAATAATCTTCCTGTTATGGACTGAATGGTTTTTTTTGTTTTGTTTTGTTTGTTTGTTTGTTTGAGATGGAGTCTCACACTGTCACCAAGGCTGGAGTGCAATGGCATGTTCTCGGCTCACTGCAACCTCCGCCTCCCGGGTTCAAGCAATTCTCCTGCCTCAATCTCCCAAGTAGCTGGTATTACAGGTGCCCAACACCATGCCTGGCTAATTTTTTTATGTTTAGTAGAGACGGGGTTTCACCATGTTGGTCAGGCTGGTTTCTTTCGAACTCCTGACCTCAAGTGATATGCCCACCTCAGCCTCCCTAGGTGCTGGAATTACAGGCGTGAGCCACCGTGCCTGGCCGGACTGAATGTTTATGTGGCCCCCAAATTCATACATTGAATCCCTAACCCCCTGTGTGGTTGCATTTGGAGATTAAAGGTCTCTAAGGAAGTAATGAGGGCTAAATGAAGTCATAAGGGTGTGCCCTGATCTGACAGGATTAGTGTCCTTATAAGAAGAGACACCAGAGAGCTTTCACTCCCCTCCCCGCTCTCTCTGCACTACACCTACCAAGAAAAGGCCATGTGAGCACACAGCAAGAAGATAGTCATCTGCAACCCAAAGGTAAAGCCCTCCAGGAACCTGGCACCTTGATAATGAATTTCTACCCTCCAAGAACGTAAAAAAAAAAAAAAAAACTTCTGTTGTTTAAGCATATAGTGCTTTACTGTGGAAACCTGGGAAGACTAATACACTGCCCTTCCTTCTTTTTCCAGTATGATCATTAGGGTCTGGGAGGGTAGGGGTCTGAGTAAATGCAGTTACTGAGTATAGAGCCAATGCTATTCTCATAATTTTATATTACTGTGAGCAATAACAACAACAACAACAAAAAACAGGGCTACCCTTTGGTGGCAGGTATCTTATATGTATATCAGCATTCAGGCTCACTAACAAAGCCAGATGAGGCGCTTTCTCAGCAGATGCAGCACTACAGGTGTCTGATTCTAGCCTGGCAAATTTTCATTCTCATAACTAAAATTATAGGGAGAAAATGTGAAATGGTAACAAAGAAACTAAACTTATATTGCCTTGTTCAAGATTTTCATTTAATGAAAATGTGCTCTGCACATACTAGAAAATTATACATGTAAAAAGAAACATTTGAATTCATCTGTAAAATGCAATTCTAAATGCCACTTTTTTAAATCAACAATCCTGACACGAAGAGGACAATGTGAAAATCCTTATAACTATCAAAGTTTGATTTCATGAGGATATTAGTATATTCCTCTCAGTGGTTTACAATGGAATTTGTGAGTATCAGTAATAGTAGATATAAATATCAGACATCAGAAGATATGACGGAAGGAAACCATTCACAGATTATATACCAGAATAAACAAATAAATACCTATCACATTATTATGTTATTCTCTACTGTTTTATCATCATTGCTTTTTTAATGTACCAATAGGTGAAAACTACATTCAGTACCTTTCTCAAATGATGAACTGTGCCTTAAAAAGACATAAATCCTAGTAATTTGTGATGTCAAATTGTGTATCAGATTTTCAATTGTCTAATTCAGACAATAAATGAAAGTGAAAAAGAAACACTTCAACAGTAAAAGACTTATTAATTCTAACATAAATTCACACAAGAAGTCTTGAGTATATGTAGTGATCTATTCTAAACATCTTTATTCAAAATACAAAGTACACCTTAACAACACATCAACACCTAACAGTAAATTCACACTGCAATTACACTACTGACTATGAGAAGAAATATGTCGGTTCTTGTGTTCATACGTTTGCCGATAAAATACAAAGGGCAGATTTCTAGTAAAACTATTAAGTGAGAAAAGTTTATGTGCAAGGAAGACTAGTAGAAGGTGCTGTTCAAAACTACTTGTCAGCCTCGAGCGATGTCATCTCTAAGCTGTTTAACCATTTCTATTTCTTTCTTTGCTGATGTTCAAATCATAAGAAGAGTCCACCTGGCAAAGGAACAGGATTCTTGTTTTCCCCTTTATCATACAGTCACCCTCCTTATCCCTGCCCTTTACAGTTTAAAGTTTTCAAGAAACTTAAACCACTTCAGATATGGAACAGCAAAGAAAGAGAATAAAGGAGAGGAGGAGCAAAAAATCAGATGTAAGTGTCTGATACTCTTCAAGGATTCAAAACTCCTTGACGAGTACAAAAGGAAAGAAGAACTAACATCTGTGTATCTTTGAGGGATTTAGAGAACATTGTGGCCAATGACCCTTATCACCTAGCATGAAGGCCCCCTATGTGGCACATGCCACATTCAACATGGCATTGGACCATAGAGTGGTAATATCTGCAGAAGGTGACTAAGACAGGTGGAACTGAGCACACCTCCCAAGATCCCACAAACTCCATCATGATTCAGAGAAAACAGTTAAGGACTCTCTGGCTGCCAAGAGAGATACAGAAATGCTGATAGGACAAGTACCTAGAAAAGGCCTCAGTAGAAGGTCACAAACCACAAGGATCTCACAACTAGACACAATGGTGAGGTCCAGGAAGTCCAAATGAGCTGCCAAGATGACATTCAAAGATCAAATAGGAACAGTCTCATTTCAGTGGATACCAGGGCACAACGCCCAGCCACCAAATGTGCCAAGTCCAGAGCAGTAGACACAGTGAGGGTCACACAATGAATGAAATGCCCTTCACCCAGGGCAATAAGAATACTAACCTTTCCCCTTTGCTCAAATGTCATCTTGGGAACAAAGGAAGCGAAAACCCTTGAGAAATTAGAGAACCCAAAATGATTTTTTAAACTAGAGACTAACGTGTTCTTAATCGACAAGATCAAATGTTTTCCTTTTCAGTGGGAATGGAAACTTGAAGGCAAGGTAAAAGCAGTTATGGGAAACAAATTATGTTTCATTTGTATATCTTAAAAGTAGTGTGTAAATTTGTAGGCACACATACACACACGCCCATCCTTGTGAACCATTATCTCCAACCCCAGCTATATAAGTATACTCTAAACCAGTACTATTCAAAATGTGCTCTATGGACCATGCCAGTCAAGAAACTGTTTATTACCTGCCCAAGGTTACATAAGTACTGAAAATGAGGGTGGGTGTTTAGAAATACTATAGCAATTTCACATTGCCACATCCAAGTCTGTGACTAGCGAGTTTATCTCATTGCAGAGGACAAGAACAGATGCAGTCAAACTTAGGTAGTGAGTTTCACCCAGAGCATGGTGCTATGGAACCCCATATCTGCCTGTGACAGGAAAAAAACAGCCCTTCATTACAAAGAGTGTAAGAACAAATGTAGATCTGCATGTAACCTAATACCGCCATCACTTTCAGTGCTAATACTGGGTTTTGTATTTAAGATCAAAATGGTTTATAATAGACCAATGAGAATAGAGGACTTCCCATGTAAATGATGTGTTCATGCCTAGGAAAGACAAAGTGATATCAGACTGTCAAACCAAGATTCCCTAAGAGTTTGACTAGAAAAAAGTGGTGTTATTACTTTCCACAGCAGCAAGTACCATATTCACACTGCAAGAGGGAATTTAGTTTCAGGCAAATAATATCAAGTCATATAAAATCAATGTTGTTAATTTGCATATAACTGATTTTGGGGGTAGTTTTGTTTTTCTTTTGTAAAATCTGTTTTGGCTTTGTGGTTGTACGAGAGCTATAAGCATCAGCAGTTTACATGTAGTTATATGTTAGTACATATTTAAGTAGTATAATAAAAACAAATGATGTTGGCCAGGTGTAGTGGCTCACATCTGTAATCCCAGCACTTTGGGAAGCCAAGGCAAGCAGATTATCTGAGGTGAGGAGTTCGAGACCAGCCTGGACAACATGGTGAAACCCCATCTGTATTAAAAATACAAAAAAATTAGTCAGGTGTGGTGGTGCACACCTGTAATCCCAGCTACTCAGGAGGCTGAGGCAAGAGAACTTCTTGAACCCAGGAGATGGAGGTTGCAGTGAGCCAGGAACCACACCATTGCACTCCAGCCTGGGCAACAAGAACGAAACTCCGTCTCAAAAAAAAAAAATATGTTGGCAGTGGAGAGCTGCAAGAATTTTTTCTCCCTTCAAAAGGTTCCAAACATCATTTTAATTGAGAATAATGATCTTTTGGATATTGGGTTGTCAGAAGCCTGGACTGAAAGAAGCAGATAAGTAACACCAGGGAGTGGCAGAGCCCACTCAGTATTTGAGCTGGACTTTTCCAGCTGCAGCCAGAAATGAGGCTGCCTTGGATAACTGCAACACTGTATGCATTGTAACTTTGTTACATTACTTGAGTTACTTTGTTACAAATGGGGGTCCAAAGGGGAACCTCATGTTTGAACTTCATTTTGGAAGACTACGGATTGAAATTTTTTAATAAAAATTTCTAATTTATGAAACACAAGTTATCCAAATAATGCCTCCATCCAGAGATGGCCTGCTAATAGGCAAATGTACCTGAAGACCCTCCGTCTTTCACCAACTTCTGGCCTTTGTGATATAGTAACGTTACATTAATAGCTTTTACCTCTAAGTATAACCCCCAAAGGTCAGTATGCCAAGAATCATCCTTACTTTACAGACGAGAAAACCACAGTCAAGATGGTCAGTCTATACCTAGGCCAAATAGCCAGGGAAAATGGCTAAGAGACAGAGGACTTAAACTCCGGCTTTCTGATTTTGAGTATAGTACAAGAAGTATATTAAAACTTTATTCACAGAGTACTTAGTTGTTTTCAGAAAATAATAAACTGAAAACCCTACCCAATTGCATTACCAGGGAAGATAAATCTAAAAAATAAATACAATACAACCGTTCCCTCTCTTTCAGCTTAAAAACTCATGTAAAATTCTAAATTAGTTTTAGGAGATAAATGTACAGAATAATTATTTTTCCTTTAAAAGTAGGTAATATAAATTGTATATAAATAAAAGAAGAAAGCTATTGTACAATAAGCTATCATCATGGCACAGTCTGGTAGTCCATCACTTTGGTGGTTCCTTATTTTTTTCTACCACATTATGTTTACTTTTTCCCCTACATTGACCGGGGGAGTGAGGCAATAAAAAAGGCAATATGTGATAGAAAAAACACCAGGCTCTGTATCAAGATACTGGGTCTCAAGACACAGTTCTGATTCTAATCAGTACTTGAACCAGAGATCTACTACACTCTTCATGTTTCCGACATTTACCTGGTCACCAAGTCCATCTCCTGAGTAGCTGCATGGCCTGAAACAGAGCAGTAGCCTCCCACCTGCTTCACTCCCTTCCAAGTCCTTCCCTTTTCAAATGTTTCCTCCATGCTGCCAAGATGAGCTTTCTAAGACAAAAATCTGATCCTGACACTCCTCTGTTGGAAGCCTATCAATTCTTTATCGCCTGCCAGATACAATCAAACTCTTTAACCTGGCATCCAAAGCCCTTTCCAATCTGGCCCTTTCTAGTCTAATGCTCCCATCCAGCTCCATTCCTCATCCCATGGGGGAAATGAATATTTATATTCTATGCTCATAAGTATGTTCATACTCTACACTCCATCCCCTTTAAGAAACCAGTCATGGTTCCCAGAATGTCTCATTTCACAATGCTTTGGAACATACCATGCTCCTTGCCTGAAATTCCTTTCCTTCTATCCCCTCCCAATTCTCTAATCTCCTCCCCTTCCTTCAAGTCTTTTAACACTTCCTCTATGCCACCTCCTCTGACAGCTGTCTTCAGAAACTTCTTTCTTCCCACCCACCCCCAGCACAATCAACCCCTCTTCTCTGCTCCCTCCGCATTAATCTGTACAAGAGTAGAGAAGCTGTCCTGGAGTTATCTGTCATAGCCCATGACTCTACAACTATACTTAATAATCTCCTTTAAAATGGAAACCATTATTTTCTCATCCCATCATGGCACTTTGGCAGTTGGTACTCAACAAACATCTGCTAAGTGTATGAAATGTGGTCTTGGGCACATTTCTCTCTCTACACTAGATTCTTTGTTTTCATGAGAGCTGGGTTAGAATACATCAAAGACCTCGGCTGCATCAAGTTCTATGTTTCAGTGTAGTTTTTCACAAAACATTAGACTTTTAAAAAATGTTTTATGAGGTTTTTAAAAATAAAAATTATTGATTGATTGTTTCATCATCAGGATATCCTAAGGTGTTAACAGACCTATATAAATATACCATTAAAATGGTAGTTGCCATTACTGAACTCCAAACCATCTGCAAGGTACTATCATACATTCCTCCATATTTGTTAACTTCATTTAATCCTCACATGACATAGATATTTCTTGTCCTCATCTTAAAGTAGAGAAAACAAGGGCTTTAAAAAGTTAAAAAGCCCCTAGAGTTAATAAGTGCTGGAGTGAATTTAAACCCAATGCCATCTGGACCTCAAATATCTCCTCATCAACTACTGTGCTGGCACTTAAGGAATCTATCTAGTACACAGACCATATCTTCTTTACATTGTATTCATCACCTCACTTGGTGCTTAAAGTTTAGTCACTGTTGAAGTGAAAAGTGGTAAGAAATTAAATCAGGTGCTTTTAATATGCAGATATACTTGAAGAACACTAATTTTCCCATAAAGCTGATAGCACCCTTTGGCCACTGACATACCTAAATGAGTAGGCTTCTTCAATAAGAAAATTTGAATGAGTAGATTTTTTATATTTATATTTAAGAATCTTTTCAATTTCAGAAGAAATGAACTTTAATAAAAGATAAAACAAGAGATTCAAACCCAGCATTTGGCTTTGCATTTGAATTGTTCTGTTAGACATGTTACTTTGTATTACTATCACTCTTGTATTTTGTATTACTAACTACTATTATAATTTAATTGAAAATAAATGAATCAAATCCTAAATGCCTTTAATAGTTTTCCATCTGCAGCATTTAATATAACAGTTTTAAAACCCATAAGATTCAATTCTCAAATTCTTTTACTAATATCAGTTGAAATTTCTTTTTCTTCATGAACGAAACCAATCAGGTTGCTGCAGAAGAAAGTATTAACTGAAGCCTCTTTGTTTGACCACTGGGCTGTCTGTTAGGTAGCCAGAGTTCAGATTTTGGCTTTAATTAAATAAAATGTTGGCAAAGGACAAATATACAATGGCTATTAACAATACAATCATTTCCCAGTTTTTCACAGTAAGGAAGAACATTCAATTCTTGTTAATGCTTGCCTTCATGGCAAATACGCTTTGAAAAAAAAAGGAAAAATATGCAATAATGGCAAGTCTTTGGTGGAAAAACCCATTCACTTAAATGAGTTACTTAAAATGTAGTCAAATAATTCAACTTAAAAATATGTTGAGGTTCCAATCCTTATTGTTAGAGTTAATTAACACATCTACCTTGCAAAAGCCTTGTCAAAAGTCCAAAATATACTGTAGAAGTGTTTTCCCAGTACACATAACTAAGCAAACTCTCTAATGAATTCCTAATGAAAGATTTGATGGCAGTTTATTAGAATTTTGTCCGAAAGGGAAAGATGTTACAATGTTAATAAAATTCTACAAACTTCACCTCAGGAAGTGTAACTTGACTTCTTTTTAAATATCTCTTTAGAAATAAATGCCTTAAGTCTCGGCTTTATAAGTTCTGGCAAATTCATTAGCTCTCTGAACCTCAGTTTCCCCATCTGACAGGGTGACAAATAATAACACTTACCTTACAGGCATGTTATAAGACTGTACCAAATAATGCACGGGAAACATCTAACATGGTGCCTGAAACAAAGCAGTCCCTAGATTTCTTTGCTTTCTTCTCTTTTCCCTACTTTGTTCCTTGGGAAAAAGTCAAATTCCAAATTGGACTTTTTGTTAAGGAGGTTGTGGGTGGGGTCACCAGATCTCCTCGATATGGGTGATTTGGGAAATGAAACAGGCCAAGGTTGTAGTAAAGGTCTACTCCTTAAGCTCCCTGTGCTTTCTCATAGATTTTTTTTATTATTATTATACTTTAAGTTTTAGGGTACATGTGCATAATGTGCAGGTTAGTTACATATGTATACATGTGACATGCTGGTGCGTTGCACCCACTAACTCGTCATCTAGCATTAGGTATATCTCCCAATGCTATCCCTCCCCCCTTCCCCCACCCCACAACAGTCCCCAGAGTGTGATGTTCCCCTTCCTGTGTCCATGTGTTGTTCTCATCGTTCAATTCCCACCTATGAGTGAGAATATGCGGTGTTTGGTTTTTTGTTCTTGCGATAGTTTACTGAGAATGATGATTTCCAATTTCATCCATGTCCCTACAAAGGACATGAACTCATCATTTTTTATGGCTGCATAGTATTCTCATAGATATTTTATAAAAGCTCTTTATTTATATCTAAAGGGGTCCAAATATCCACAAAAAATAAAATTTAAAAAAAACTAGCCAGCCATGGTGGTACATGCCTGTAGTCCCAGCTACTCAGGAGGCTGAGGCAGAAGGATCTCTTGAGCCCAGGAGGTAGAGGCTATGGTGTGCAGTGATTGCACCACTGCACTCCAGCCTGGGTGACAAAGTGAGATCCTGTCAAGAAATAATAATTTCTAAAACAGAAACCTAAAGAGAAGTTCTCAGTTTCATTTGTAGACCTCCAAAACTTGTAAGAAGAACAAAAAAGGCAAGGGGGTGAAGTGCTATAAAAAATGCATGTGTTTTCCCCTGGTGAATGTATATGCTAATGTGAAATGCACTTAACACACCTATATAATTAGATTATATATATTTGTTAAATCTAAATATAAAAGCAAAGGAAATGAGAAAATACAAATTAATATTTTTCTCTTTTCCTCAATAATAAAAATGCCAAAAAGTATGTTTGCAGAAACAGATAATCTTTCCAAGCATTATGGTTGATTTTCTATCCTAACTACACATTATTAAACACAATAAACATTTACTAATCAAAGGCACACAAGTAAGAAGGTATGGTACCGGCAAAAGAAAAGCATCATTAATTACAGAAGCATCTATCTCTTTATACTAAGAATTTTCTCAACAACTATTTTCCTATTACACATGATCAGCTAATAAGCAGATGTAAAACAATGAATACATTACTTAATTTAATTTGATTGGAAGAGATATCAAACAGGACAGTTTTCAGAAACATTTCTCTTCTCCTAAAACATTTACCCCAAAGTGTATTAAGTGGCTTCTAAATGGATTGGGTTTAGCAGATCAGGCAGAAAGTCAGGGGTAGTGGGTAGGATGGAGAAATGTGTTCTGAATTTTAATAGTATGTTAGCGTACATGGGTGAGTCTTAACATGTCATTTTGGAAGTGACTGCATTTACTGCAACAACCCATATGTTACAGTTTCTCTGCTCAGCATTGCATGCCATAGCAATAGCTTACTCAATATCATCTTGACACAGGCCTTCGAGATGAACCCAAGTAATGAATGGTGTGTAGATACGACATGAAATTATATAGAACAACCAAGCCTCTTTTTGTATGCGGCAATAACACAAAAGCATGTTCCCTCAATCTTTGAATTGAGATTGGCATGTTTTTCTTCTTTTTTAGGAATAAGGCTAAGATACATACTCCTTCAAATATGCGGTCCTCAAAGAAGCTAGCATCTTGTATTAATTTGCGTTACACCTCAAGAAGAGATTTTACTAAATAAAATCTACATGAAAAAAATGTTATGCTAGAGTAATCTCCATAATGGGTTTTAGAATGTTTACATATAGATTGGGGTTGTGGGGAATGCGGAAAGCGCAGTGGTTTAGATGAGCACAACCAACCTTAGAATTTAATAGTAAGATATTCGAAATTGACCTTTTGGTTAATGTTAATCCAAGACAAAATTTAAAATGTATTTGTTCCATGTTCATTATTTTCCTGACCAATCTGACAGTTTAATCTTTTTGTTTATATTTAAAAGAATCCAATTCAACGTTATTTGAATCACTTAGAATTTCAAGGGTCAAGGGAAAAGCTTAACACAATCTGACCTGAAATACAGATAGAAAACATCTCTCATCTCTTTACACTGAAATTCATCCAAAAGGATAAGCCAAGCTCAAGCAATGTCCTCTGGTATATGCATTAAAAGTCACATAGGCAGCTCAGTTTAAATACATATTTAATATATATATATACACACACACACAAATTGAAACACAAACACCAGTTAGACAGGAAATTGTGAAAGAAACAAAACCATATATTTGTCCATTCCAAAAGAAGCAGGACTTCAAAAAGAAATGCTACAACCAAACAAAAATATATACTAATTATTTAGAAAAGCATCTCTTAATTAAAGTGAGAAAGAAGAAACCTTTAAAGTGAAAAAAGGCAAAAAGTAACAAACATTTTTTGTTTTCTCCTATTGGGGGAGATAAGGGAGAACACTCAATTTCTTACTCAGATTTTTATGCTCTGGAGGAATTTCAGTCTTATCTCCACCAAGCAGATTAGACAATCATCTTTCAATGTTACCATATATTTCCAAAAGACATACAAGTACATTTTGGGACAATCCAAAAATCTACCCACTTCAGCATTCTGATAAAACTTGTCGGAAGCATGGTGATTTTTTTTTTAAGCAAACTGATACATTTAATGCCAAGTACACTGTGACATTTAGTTGATAGAACAGTCACTCCATGCTTGACAGAATGCTTTCATGTAGTGCTTTTACCTGGTTATAAATTATTGGTACTGCTATTTGCAACTTTAAAGATATGATTTACTAAAGGGAGATGCAGAAGCATTCCTAAAGCAGGGGTGCCTTTTGAATGGGTAGACGTAAGGTCACCTGCCAGAAAGTGTGCTGGAAAATGAATGCACATATCTAATAAGGAAGTGCTTAAAAAGGGATGAATTCCCTGAGTCATTAAACAGGATACAAACCAAAGACAGGTTGTGCCACCTAGAGAAAAACTGGAAATTGTACATTGGTTCTTCAGTAGTAAGTGTTATTCAAAAGCTTGAAACTTTTAACATGCCCAATAACCAAGCCACCGTCCATACCAGCTCACCAAACTGCTGGATTAAGCCCCCTTGACAACACTGCCTTCTCCACACACCAGACTGGCCTCCTCCGGCTTTCCTCGCCCACCTACCAACGCTGCGCCGCTTAACCTCAGCACCGGCTGTTTCCCACAGCCCATGCAGCCCCTGCATCCTGAAACCTATCCAGTTCTAAAGCACCTTCCCCGAAGACAGGACAGGACAGGATAGAAGAAGCAAAGGGATAAACCCTGGTGGACCTTGCCAGCCAGCGTTCCTCTGGATACTAGCAGAGCCACCGTGCACACCCCTCTAGCCCCATGGGGCCTGTATAGGAAATTCTGGTGCACTCAGTACATCATATCCAGGTTACCAAGCTGAACTCCCTGGCCAACCTCTGCACCATCCAAACACCATGAAATGACCTCAACAGAACTAAGCCTTGAAGGTGCAAAAGGCCTTCAACTTTCCTCTCCGCAAGTTACTTAAAAGCAAAGTGTCCAGCACACTTGTCAAGCTGAAGCACAAAAGGTCTGCAAGGCACCAGGCACAGAGAGCCGCCTTTTGCAAAGAAAATAGACAGTAATTAAGAAAAGCAGGCAGTCCTGCGGTATTAAACTGACAGCGGGGACTGCGCTGGGGCATAACTCATCTCCAAGCAGTCACTCCCAGCCCCAGACCCTGATCGAGGGGACAATCTTTCCCCTCCTCTCCCCCTCTAGAGACCTGCGGCAGCGCCCCCTTGCCTCCCCTACGCTCTTCCTTCTCCTCCTCCTTCTTTATGAATCTCCAGCAACTTTGGGTTGGTAATGCCGTCGCAGCCCAGCCAGAGGCGGGGACAACGCGAGGGTGGACGCGGGAGGTGGAGGAAAGTTTGAAAAGTCACTGCAGGAACCCCCCTCCATGCCCACCATCACCCCCCAGCACCCACCCCACAGACGGCCGCTCGGAGCTCCACGTGCGAGCGGGCCCTGCAGAAGCTGGAGTTTCCCCTACATCCTCGCCAGAAAAATCTTTCCCCAAGCGAAAAGTTCCCTGCTGCAGCACCACCCCTCTCCCCCTGCCCCCTCATCCCGCCCCCCCACCCCCAAAAAAATGAATCAGAGTTCGCAAGACGCCACCTGGATTCGCCCGCGGGCCCTGAGGGCGCGGCGCCCCTCCCCCGTCGGCGGGTGGACGGGTCGGGAGGGAGCCGGGGAGAGGGAGGCACCGGGCGGCCCCGGCCCGGACCCCTGCCCTCCCTCCCCGGCCCCGCCGCCTGGCTCACCTCTCTCCTGCTCCTCAGCCTGCAAGCAGATGGGGATATTCTTCTTCCAGCCGGGCATGGTGTCGCTCCCTGCGCTCGCTCTCGGGCTCGCTCTTTCTCGCTGGCTCTCTTTCTCCGGGGCTCGCCGCGCCTCCTCGCTCGTCCTCTAGAGCAGCCGCGCCGGGGCTGTTCAGCGGGGCTGGGGCGCCGAGGCGGCTCCCGGGCACATCGAGGCGGCGCCGCGCGCCCCGCGCTCCCCTCAAACTCGCCGGCGGCTCCGGGCGGCGGCGGCGGCGGCGGCCGAGCCGGGCCGGGCCGGGCCCCGCCGGGCAAGGCTGGGGGCTGCAGCGACGGCTGCCGCGGTGTGGCCGGGAGGCCGGGCCGGGCCGGGCAGGGGGCGGGGAGCTGGTGCAGGCCGAGAGCGGGGGGCTGCGGAGCCCCCGGGAGTGGGCGCCGGCGAGAGGAGTGGGCTGGCGCCGCCGCCTCTTTCCCCTCTTCCTCCTCCTTCTTCCTCTTCCTTGTCTCTCCGCCGCCAGCAGGTGGGACTCGGAGCCGCCGCCGCACAAAGCTCCGCCGGCGGCAGGACTGAGGCTGCGGGCTCCCCGGGCGCTTCTCGGCGGAGCCTCCCCCGAGACGCGCGCGAGGCTGAGCGGGCACGGAGGGGGCGCGCGCGCTCACACCCTCCGCGCCCCGGGCGGCCTGCGAGGCGCGCCGGGCCTGCCAGGTACCGAGCCTGGCACCGAGCCGCTGGTGCGGAGCCCACGCCGCTCCACCGCGGCCGCCACTCCCTCTCCGCCTCCCTCCCCGAGCCCAAACTGGCGGCTCCTCCGGCTTAGGCGACGACCTCGGTGGAGTAAGGGGCAGTGTCCTTCCCTTTAGTCCCTCCTCCGCGCCGCTCTCCCTACGCCCTGGCTGTCGCCCCCTCCCCCAAGTTGAGACTTGCAGCTACGGATTTGCTAACTTCGCCCTCAACTGAGGGAAATAGCAACTTTTGGGATGGTCAGCGCTGGTCCCAGGAATACGTTTCCTGGCAGGGTGGGGAGGGCGTGAATGGAGACTCTCTTTTGTTTTAAATGATGCAGGCAGACCTTGGCTGAGTGAATAGTAATCGCTGTCTTCAAGCATAGGAAGGGCTTTATGATCAGGTTTTATGATTAGTTTCTTCCCCTTGTCATAGGCTCATAGAAAATCGGTGGAAAAATGAGTCAGGTGGGAGGGAGACAGCTTTGTGATACAGCCTGGAAGATTCTGCCCAGACATGGGACTCTTGCTTGTGGTTTCAAAACGGTAATGCTAGGAGGGGCTCCTGACAGTGTTCCAGGTGACATTCGGTGACTGTCCTGTGGAGTATGACATCTGCCTCTGCCTCAAGGCTGGGGGCTGGCTAGAAAATACCTGTCTCTCCCTCCAGAGTATCTGATGTGGACCGAAGAATTTAGGGCCCCTGAGGCTGTAACTACTGGTTTGTGGTTGTTGGGGCCCAACCACTGCACTGCTATGAATGACTCGGTGTCCTGCAGTTTATTTTGGACTCTGAAGGAACTGCAGTTTGCTCTCCCGAATTGAGGACATTGGCTCACACTGGCCTTCTCTCCCTCTCCTCTTGGAAACATAGTAATACTGCCAGAAAAATATATTAATTAGAAACGGCTGAAAGATAGAATCTTCTTTTCCTCTGCCACTGCATAAGCGGTCTTATCGGGTGAGGACGTTTGCCTCTGCTGCTGTCCCTGGCCTGGGTGGCTGTCTGTCATTACAGAACTGCCCAGCTGCCAAAGCAAATGGCTATCTCTCCTAAGCAATGGAGAGGCTCAGGTCCAGAAGCTTCAAGGATAGAGGAACTGAAGGGCTAAATGAAGGGCAGAGTCAAACCATCCCGGGGGTTAGCAGTAGAAATCCCGTCTGAGCTGTTCAAATCTTCTTTCCAGACTCTTTGCGAAGTAAAATCCAGAAAATCAATATGAACGTCACACCTGTCACCTTTAAATGGCCCACCCTTCATCCTAAAATGAACAAGACTCCTTGGGTACTTTAGTCTGCTCCTAACCTTGTTTCAAGGTCTAGTCCTGCCAATTTTATATAGAGAAAGGCATTTGCCATTGATTCCCCCAAAGGGACAAGGCCAATCAGGCCATAACCAAGACATTTGATGTATGTATACAAGCAAAGACCTAGGTTTTGACAACAAAGAAATGACCACAACATTTTACAGCAGCTTATATAACATTTATATGTCCGTAGTGGGTCTAACAAGTATCGTTCTGGAAAAGCCACGCAATAAATGCCTTGTGTGGACTGAATCATACTCATACAGTTATAGTGCAATCAGCAGTACACTTGTCCTGCCAAGGTGAGTGATGGATTATAGTGCAGAGGAAGTTCCAGCTTACACCTGTTAATAGTATTTTAAGTCACATAGGCAAAATTCCTACAATGTGGTAGACTCTGGGCTAAAAGCTAAGGATACAAAAAGAAAATTATGCTCATGCCTGTAATCCCAACACTTTGGGAGGCCGAGGCGGGAGAATCACTGGAGCCCGAGAGTTTGAGATCAGCCTGAGCAACATGGCGAGATCCTATCTCTACCAAAAGAAAAAGAAAAAGAAAAAAAATTAATTAGCCAGGCATGGTGATGCACATCTGTGATCCCAGCTACTCGAGAGGCTGAGGTGGGAGGATCACTTGGGCCCAGTGAGCTGTGATTGTGCTACTGCATTCCAGCCCGGGCAACAAAGCTGGATCCTGTCTGAAAAAAAGAAAAAGAAAAAGAAAGAAAGAAAAAAGAAAAGTATAGTTTAGTAGGGAAGATCAAGTTAATGCCTTCTACTGTGTGTAAGGGTCAGATATTATTTTATGTATTATACAAGTGAGATTGGTTAAAGAACCTCTTAAGGATAGATTCGTATCCTTCCCATCACAAAATACTTATTGTCTAAACACTTGTTCACCAATATCCAATGTCTTGTGTCATCATTGTACGTACACCTAAGTTATCAACGAGGCCCTAAGTTCTCTCAAGGGGAACCATGGCTTACCTCTCTGCATCCCCAGAGCCAGGGACAGTAAGCATTCAATCAATGTTAGTTGATGATGATGGTATTTAACCTCACTTGAGCCACACATAGCACATCACCACAGGGAAATAGCCCTTTAATGAATACTTTTCATGATACTGTTGAGATCACTCTATAATATCAGACCAGAAAAAAGAATGAAATCACTGAACTAGAAATACCATCTGACCTAGCAATCCCATTACTGGGTATATACCCAAAGGTTTATAACTCATTCTACTGTAAAGACACATGCACACGTATGTTTATTGTGACACTATTCACAATAGAGAAGACTTGGAACCAACCCAAATGTCCATCAATAATAGACTGGATAAAGAAAATGTGGCACATATACACCATAGAATACTATGCAGCCATAAAAAAGGATGAGTTCATGTCCTTTGCAGGGAGATGGATGAAGCTGGAAGCCATCATTCTCAGCAAACTATCACAAGAACAGAAAACCAAGCACTGCATGTTCTCACTTGTAAGTGGGAGTTGAACAATGAGAACACATGGACATAAGGAGGGGAACACCACACACCGGGGCCTGTCGGGGGTGGGGGGCTAGGGGAGGGATAACATTAGGAGAAATACCTAATGTAGGTGACAGGTTGATGGGTGCAGCAAAACACCATGCCAAGTGTATACCTATGTGACAAAACTACACATTCTGCACATGTACCCCAGAACTTAAAGTATAAGAAAAAGAAAAGAAAAAAAAAGTTAAGTCTGAAATACTTGGTTTTATTGTCTAAAATCATCTTATGTTCAAAGCACCATTTATAAAAATCTATTCCAAGTAAATCATAGCACTATTTGGAGCTTTGTGAGGAAGATATCTACCAGCCAGTAGGACATAAGATATATTCTTTTTCTCCTTTACTAAATTTGAAAATCAATGTCCTTTAAAGACTGAAGCTACAACTACAGCCACTGTTTATAGACATCATCTCACTTATATTAAGAATTTGTGGTCCTTATTTGAACACAAATTCTTCCTAGTTATTTGTGTAGCTTGAAAGGTTTTGCAGCCTGGGTTTATAGAATTCAAAATTTAGTTTAATTTGTTTTACCTTAACCAGTGTGCATAGTTGATTATATAGGCCAAGAGACGTACTCTTAAATGTGGCCTCACTTGATCTCCTTTTCCTTGTAAAATTTTCAAAATAAAGGGGCAAGAAGACATAATCTCCTACTCCTAGTACCTCCTTCACCTGGTAGGAAAGAAAAGGAAAAAAAAAACCCCTGTAAACTAAAAGCTTTAATTTTATTGTTTGATCATTTTTTCAAGCTTGCATGGATACATTCAGTCTATTGAAGAGCTGAAAATGTGTGTGATAGAGAGAAAGAGCAACTTCCCTTTCATTTCCTTTGTACTCTGACAACTGAGCTTCCAATCCCCTGCTCACAGGGCTTTCATACTAACAGAGTGTTATGACTTCTTGGGACTGAATTTCATGAGTTTGAGGAGTCCCCCAGGAGAAGTAAAATCCCAGCTGTTATTTTGGATTTGCTCCAGGGCCTAAAAACATCCACAATATATTTTTTAAAATCATACATTGACTTTTTATGAACACACACACTGCATACTGAGCAGGCACCTGAAATTTTCAACAGTGCTACCAAAAAACAGCACTTATTTTCCATTGCATACAGTGAATTTGAAAACTATTTTAACACCTGATATGCACTCCTAGTGGGTATCTGTGGATTCACTTTTACCTGACAAATCCTCTTTTAACATTCAAAATGAAAGAAACTTCCTTGGACAGTTTATCATCTTGGGGAAAAAATAAAGAGAGGAGAAAACAAAGAGAATGAATTCAAGTTGTTTTTACTTTAAAATCTTCAGTTAGGAGAACGTAATGGGAGGAAGAGGAAACATAAGAAAAAAAGCAGCTCTAACATGGATAATTTAAGTAAGGTGTGTTTGAAAGCAAACAGCAAGTTCACCTAGGAAAAAATATTACAGTGTGTTTTAAAAAATGGCAGTATAGGACACTGCAATTGGGGCCAGAGAGATTGTGATGATTGATTTCATGTGTCAATTTCACTGATCCAGCAGGCACCCAGATATTTGGTCAAACATTATTTTTAGTGGGTCTGTGTGGGTGTTTGGGGTAAACATATCAGTCAAATCAGTAGAGGGAGTAAAATAGATGGCCCTACCCAATGTTGGATGGGCAGTCGGTGGGCCTCATCCAATCAGTTGAAGGCCTAAGTAGAACAAAAGGGTTGATGCTCCTCCAGGTAAAAGAGAATTCCCCCTGCCTGATAGGGCCATATGCTTTATCATGCATTCAGACATGAACTGACATGTCGGCTTTTCCCAGATCTCACACCTGTTGCCTTTGGACTGGAGCTGCTCCGTTGGCACTCTTGGTTCTCAGGCCTTTGGGCTTAGACTGGAAATACAGTATCAGCTCTCCTGGGTCTTTAGCTTGCCCACTCACCCTGCAGAGCTTGAGGCTCCCTAATCATGTGGGCCAATTCCTTATAATAAATCCCTTGCATATTTATATGCATCTTATGGGTTCTGTTTCTTTGGATAACCATAATACGGAGACCTAAGCTCAAATCTTGGTTATACCACACACTAGCTCTGTGACCCTGGGCAAGTCTAACTCCATGTCACCCATGTTTGAAATGTAATGCCTACATGGAAATGCTGTGGGGAGGATTAAATGAGCTAATATAAGTAGGACACTTAGCACAGCATCTGATGTGCAGCTAATTATAGGTAGAAAAAAATTAATACATTGTTTTAAAAGAGAAGTTATGCAGAGTAGATTCTTGGGATTCATGAGCTTCTAAAAATACGAGAACTCCCTAAACTTGTATGCAACATTTTCTGTGGCTGTTTATGATCCCCCCAATAAACACACACAAACTTGAGGATAAAAGAAGTTCATAGCTTTCATCAAGTTCTCAAAGAAATACTTAATCCAGAAAAAAAAAAAGAAGCTTTCTGATAAGTGTGAGAGGAAGACTCCATAATATACAATTAACTTTGGGTTCTGCTAAAGAAAGAAAAGGATTAATCCTAAAGAAATTCACTTTCCTAATTGAGCTTTAGGATTACTGACACTGAAACTCTCCACTCTCTCTTTGCCTTTGCATTCAAACTTTTCAGAAAGTCAACTATACCCCTGACATCCAAGTTTTCAACTCTTGATTCACACCTAAACTAATTGCAGTTTCTCTGTGCAAAGGCATTTTCATCATTGCAGGTCCCTGAGGCAAAAACATGAGGAACATTTTGACTCAGTCCCAAATCCCCAATTGGCTATCAAATTCTTTCAAATCTACCTTTGAAATAATTTTGGAATCTCTCTCATTCTTTTCCATGGCATTGCCCTGATTATTGACCTTATCTTTCACCTGGACAATCCCAATAGCCTCTTCCAGGTTCACTTCTTCAGTCTATTCTTACTCCAAACTGCACTGCAGTCAACCTTATTGCTGTTGTACTTGTTTTCCTTTAAGTAAAATGACAATCCATTTTCTGCTGTCTTCAGGTCTTCCAAGAATTCCTCATACCTATTCTGTCTTCTGCCACAATTATTGTACATGAGCACACACATGTCCTTTCTTCCTTCCTCCTTGAACTGTCCCTAATATCCCCTTAAACCTGCTCTACCCTATATTACTTCCATTCCTTAAATGTGTTGTGTGTTTCTACACTTTATACCTTTGCTCATTAGGACTAAAATAAGTTCAGTGCCTGAGGCTAAGAGAAGTTGCCTTACAACTAATATGTGCTGGAGCCAGAATTTGAGTGCAGGGTGTTGAACTCTAAAGTTTATTATCTTTCCACCCCACGTTGAACTACTCACTTGCATTTCTCCCCAGCAAACTTTTACTTCTACTCACTTTCATTTCTACACAACAAACTTATTCTACTTCTTCTTTGCATCTTGATTTCACCTATTTCCTCTACCCCCTGCACTACCATGTCCTTGTTTAAAGTATTTGAGTGAATCTTATAGGTAAATCCAGTCTATCCTACTATTCTCTAAGCTCTATAGGAAAGTATGTGGAAGTAACCTGATTCTGGAGTCAGACAGTCTAGGTTCAAATCTCAAATTCTCCATCTGGGTGATCCTGGGCTTCTCCCTGTCTTTGTTTCCTTATCTGTAAAATGGGGCTAATAATAGGACCAATCTCATATCATTGCTGGGTGGATTAGATGAGTTAGTGCATGCAAGCATTTAGACCCAAGTCTGATGCATAAAGAGAATACAATAAATTTGACATATTATTATAGGGCCAGGTATGTGCCTTACATACCTTGGTATTATCACAGGCATTAAGCATTGCACCTTATAAATAGTGTGAGCCCAGTGGATGCTTGCTGAAAGGATGAATATTAAAAATAGTTTTAATTTCATACATAAACCTCCTGTGATCAGAAAGACTTGGCCCACAAATACACTAGAGATAGAAATCTTGCTTATTACAAGGCCTGACAATATTTCTAAAAGAAACCTTTTAGGTCAGAATAGAGAGCAATGACTTCATTATCCCGAACAAGAGCAAAAGTGACTAATTGAATAGAAGACTAGACATAAATAAGCATTTCATCAGGAAAATTAAGTAGAAGGTTCCTACCTTCATGACAAAAACCTGCTAATAATAAATTCAGGTTTAGTCCCTCGAGTATCTAAAAAAATTAGAGCAATGAAGTGATTAAGAAAACTGATTTCAGAGGAAAATTAAGGTGGCTGGTTATATCTAGTATAGATTGGGGAAGCAATGACTAAGAGCTTTCTTGGTGGAAATTCATAGGATCATTAAAGGAGTAAATACCAAACAGGAAAAGGAATTATTTATCATGTTGGAGGTGATAAATAAAAGTAAAGGAATAAATGAAAGGAAAGTGTAAGCTCGTCAAGAAGCAACATTTAATTTGTATATATGCTGAGGAGTAGTGAAAACTACTGGTTAGAAAATATTGTGTGCATACATCTTCTACTGGTTATTGATTGATTCAATCATTTTAGGAAGCAATCTGGCAATATATAGAAACCGCAAACCACATATCATTTTACCTAGGCTGAGCCAGGCGGATCACAACATCAGGAGATCGAGACCATCCTGGCCAATGTGATGAAGCCCTGTCTCTACTGAAAATACAAAAAATTAGCTGGGCATGGTGGTGCACACCTGTAGTCCTAGCCACTTGGGAGTCTGAGGCAGGAGAATCGCTTGAACCCAGGAGGTGGAGGTTGCAGTGAGCCGAGATCACACCACTGCACTCCAGCCTAGTGACAGAGCGAGACTCCATCTCAAAAAAAAAAAAGAAAGAAAGAAATAATCAAAGATGTGACCAAAGGTTTATGCTTGAATATGTTTATCATACCTTTATTTATAACAGCAAAAAGTTGGAAAGGTTCTAAATGTTCAATAATAGAGGATTGCTTAAATAAGTTAAATTGACTATTGTAGAGCCTTTAAACATCATAATTTAAAAGATAGTAGTAAATTCTCATGTTATAACATTTAGCACAAAAAAGGGTTACATATACCATACTTCACAGATTCTAAGAGGCATAGTTTTAATATTTTTACATTTCTAAAATCTGAATATTTCTTGTCATTTCATGGCATGTCCAAGTTATTAAGACTTGCAGGTGGGGTGAGGTCAGCTTGAAGCCAAGTTCTAGAAACAATAACAGAACACTCTTTCAAGAAATGCTGTCTTGCCAATACCCTAGTTGAAACAGAAGATATTGTGTGGAAAACCACAAACATTGAAAAGTCTGAATCATAGAGTGAATCATAAGAATTAAAGTTTGAACATGGAAAAGTTTTACTAATACCTAGACAATTAGTTTCACTTATTTTTTATTATGTAAGTAATTTGATAAAACATATGTCTAAAGGATTTCTTTCAACAAGTATAAAATAATTCTTAGTCGTTAAGCATTGTGTCATAGTACTGGCATAATTTTTTGTTTATTTTGTAATAGTGCATAAAGTATTGATGGATGTTAATAAAGATGACCTCCTAGATTAACAAAAACCAATATGTATATATAGTATGAAACAAACTTTTCTTAGAAGGGAAGAGATGCATCAAAATGTATCCTGTCTATTAACATTATCTGTGAGTTTTATTCTTCTCTTTTTATACTCTTTAATATTTTTCTTAAAAAGCAATATTACATTTTAATACAAAAATTTTAGTAAATATTGTTTTTAAAAACAATAGAGAAAAAAACGTAGACTAAGGTTTTTCTAGACTACTCTAGAATTGGTGTATCTATCAGCCATTCTGTAGTAAATAGGCTAAGAAATTGAAGTAGAGAAGTTTGAGTTCATTCTTGCTTCTGTCAATGTAACCATTTACAAATGATGTGGTTTTCTAAAATTTTCCTTTGCCCCTGTGTAAGAAATACACAATAATGTTCACCATCCTATTTCAAAGTAACAGTGACTGAACATCTGGAATGAAACAAATAGATTATATCATAATTGCAGGGCGTCTCAGTAAAGAGTATGAACAAAAGCATTTTGTAAAGACAAATCTATTTTCCCTTTAACTTATCACTAAGTAACATTCATCTCCACACTGGTTATGGGGCCAGACCATCCAATCTGTTGAAATCCCCAGGAACATCAACCTCAGATCAGTTTGTCTGATGTACCAAACGATTTTTTTAATACCCCTTAGGGATTTGTAAGCTTATTTATTTTTACAACCTGCAAACTTCAGTCTTGGCAATGAACATAAAGTGCCTGACACATATGTATTATGCATGTATGAGCATTTGTTTATATTATCTTTGACTTTTTAAAATCTGTTCAATGAGCCTTTTTATTCCATACTTGTTATATACGATGTTTCATTAAGATCCATGAAAAGAGTCTCTCCTAGTTTATATTTATATTATTTAAGCACTACAAGTGATATTTGCTACTGGTTATGTAAACGGAAAATAACTTATGAGATTTATGATGTGATTTTCTTTCCTGCACTTGGTGACTGGGTTGCCTCTTGGTTTTTATTTATGTCATGAATGATAATCAGCTCCTGTTTGCCCACCCGCACAGTTGCCTGAGCTTTAGGTGTGGCTGGAAATGATGGTGGGGGAGGAATAACTGCACTCAGTTCAAATGATAATAGCCCGCTCCTTCTATTACAGCAACCGTGAGGCAGATCAGCTTCCAAGAAAGAATGCCAACCTGCTTTCTGTAGGTGAAGAAGTCCCAGGGCTTGACTCAGAAGGTCCTCTAGCACTGCACTTTGCAGTCAGTCCTGTGGAAGATGCAAAAAGACCTATCCTATGGAAATGCCTATAAATGATTAACAGGTAGACAAAGGAATTAACTGAAAATTGTAAGAAAGAGTAGATTAGATGAGCACCAAGAAATGTGACTGTCTACAGCCACCTTGAAATCTAACAGGAAACAGGCCAAATGGCAAATTAGACTGTTTAATGGTTGTGTGTGAAAGTGCCTCCTCTTCATAAAGGAACTGTAACAGATCCGGTCTTGTGCAAAGAGAATATTATAAACAAGATAATGAAGCTTCGAGATAGCTTCCCTAAATTCACTAAGTCATTAAGTAAATTTTACATTATAATCTAAGTGAAAAAAACAAACAAACCAGAAAAATCAAAAACAAACCAAAAATAGACCAGAAAAGCCTGAACAGGCCCTAAATGAAATGCCATGAAGGTCTCCTCTCAGAATCACTGTGGATTCTCTCATGCTCCGGATGAAGCAGATTGTATCAAGCAACATCACTGAACTTTTATTGAAAGCGCAATCCATATTCTACAAATGAAACTTAGAGTTTCCTCTCTGTCTGCAATTTAGTTCTATTTTTAACTCATTTCACAGCTCAATTAATATTCCAGTGTTTTATTCTTCTTCACATATTCAGAGCAGCCTGAAATAAACTTTACTTTGAAGCTACCTCCAGCCTTTGCAAATCCTTACCCTTCTCAGAACCTTCTTTTCCATCGCTGCTATTTGTTCTTTCTCCCTGGAGACTTCCTTGTTGTCACTTCAAGATACAGACCTTGCCACCTGCTTTCCACCATTCCAAACTGCACCTGTCCCAATTGTAATCTCTGCTTTCTAAGTGCAAGTTAAGTAATCCAATACATTAATGTGTGCTAATGTATTATTGGTCATTATTGTGCAAATGAAAGCATGTTAATTTCCTATCCTCTTTTCCCTTCTGGGAATTTTTGCTATTTTACTATGGCCTTTTGAAAAATGGCTCATTTCAAAGAGGTGGTATTGGCAGTGGGAATTTTTAGGTATCAGACCTATGGAGGGAAGTAGGACAATCGTGTGTGTGTGTGTGTGTGTGTGTGTGTGTGTTCCCTCAAATCACAACATGGAGGAATGGCATCACATGGGTAGTAGCTGATGCATTTCACTGTTACATTATGGATGATTCTGCAACAGTTCTGTTCAGAGCTGCTGTAGACTCAGCATTAGGTTAAACTCTAGAAATATGCCATGTAAAGTGACTTGCATTTTCATGTCTATTATAAAGGTTAAAACATTTGAACTTTATGTTTAATTGGTATGTATTTAAACTTTTCTTGCAGTGGTCAAAGAAAGACTTTTTGGCGTTAAACTGCTGCTGTGTAGAGCCTAAATGTCTGAAAAATTCATTAAAATAGCACTTTAATTTTGACAGAGTTGAACTGCTGGGAAAATTAATTGATTGTTTCTCACTTGAGCTTTGGAGAAGTCATTAAGGTTTTTATGGTTTATGGAAAATTGAGAATTGAAGTACACTAAAATCAATATGTTATCTGATGTACAGAGAAAATGGCACTTCAGATGAAAGAAAGCATAAACAATTCCTAAGAGCTTTTTCTTTCTTTCTCTTGATTCCACAGGCATATTTGCATAGAGCTTCTATATTTACTTGTATTCAAAGTCCTTTGTCAGTCATTTTTATTGTGATGCACATTATGGGGACAGAATAATGAGGTCGGAGAGATGAACCACCGCATTTTAGAAACTTTTCTGTTAATTTCAAAAAAAAAAAAGTATTAAGAACATAATGTAAAATACCAGAAATAGTCTGGGCATGGTGGCTCACACCTGTAATCCCAGCACTTTGGGAGGCTGAGGTGAGCAGATCACTGGAGCCCAGGAGTTCAAGACCAGTCTGGGTAATACAGCAAGACCCTGTCTCTATTAAAAAAAAAATACTAAAATACCAGAAATATTCAGATAGGTCTGTATATTTTGAAACAACCCTTAACAAGAAAGTTGTAATTAGGCTAACATGTTAGGAGCAAGGAGAAATACTTCAAGGGTTCTATATATATTTGGCTTATATGCATTATGGAAAAAATCATCATGCCTTCTGCAAATAATGGGTAATGAATTGGATACTGGCTGGTGCTGCCAGCAAGACTTAGAAGCCCACTCTGTTATATTAACCAAGGATAAGAACAGAAAAAGAAAGAAGGAGTGTAACAGAAAAGATCACCATGTAATTTATCTTTATTCAGTCCTGTGAGTATGTCCTCTCTGACCATCCCTTCTTCGGATTATACACATCAGTAATCCTGGGGGGATTTGACCATATTCAGATTATGCAAAGCCTGGATGGATTGGGATTTTAAGAGTAGCCACTTCTGCATTTATCCACTTCTACTATCTCTATTCCAGAGAGAAAATGATATTTTCCTTTTTGAATATTCATTGCTGCTTCCAAACTCGTTCAGCCTCAGACTGACTCTTTCCTTTCTTGGGTAGCTAACATCATTCCTAATTCACTCAACTTCCTACAAAGTCATACCCACAGTAGCCCGTGCAGGCGTGGGATATTCTGGGAGACTGGTGAGATTGTTAGTGATAAAATACTTGTTAGTATGAGATTTGTCTCAGAAGCACTAAGTAAATCATGTAACCCTATAGGTAACAGATTTATTGGTTATCATTGGATACTATAAAACTCAGGATAGTTATCTATTAAGAATTTACCCTAGAGCAGGTATTTTTGAGATATTCAAGCAGTTGCATAACAAGACAAGAGTGTGCTCATTGAGTTAGCATTTGATACTTGACATGTTCAGATTTACTTGCCCATAGTTTTATATTTTATCCAATTAACCATTGTTTTCTCTATTGGGAAACTAATCCTAAAGGAATATACCACAAATAGAGAAACTCTTTAAATCTCTTTTATAACTTACATACTTAACCTCTTTCTTTGCTTTTGTAGCATTATTATCAATGTCTGGAAAATTCATAAACTCATTGAGAAATAAGCACCCACTCAAACCAAGGCAGGATGCTGGTTCATCTTATGGTTGTCAGCCTGGTGTGCAGCCCTTTACCTTGTCTTTATGCTGCCAACCTGTGAGTGACTAATCCTTGCCTTCTTCTCTCACAGTAAATTTATCCTATTATATGTTCTCATGATAGGCATCTCTGAACATGTTCTAACAACTTGTTCAGAGGAAGGCTTTCAGTTGAAATGGAAGATGACTAGCAATTTTCACTCCTCCAATAGTTGTTCATAAGAATATAATTTATTAAGCTATATCTACTAAACCAAGAATAAAAATGTCTTGTTCGTGATTATGCTACAGCTCTAGATTTATTGAGACACAAAGCGGGGGAGGATAACCTTTTACACTGTGGCATATATTCTTTTTTTTTTTTTTTTTTGAGATGGGGGTCTCACTCTGTCACCCAGGCTGGAGTGCAGTGGCACAATCTCAGCTCATTGCAACCTCCGTCTCTCAGGCTCAAGAGATCCTCCGAGCAGCTAGGACCACAGGCATGTGCCACCACTCCCAGCAAATTTTTTGTATCTCTGGTAGAGACAAGATTTTGCCATGTTGCCCAGACTGGTCCTAAACTCCTGAGCTCAAGCTATTCATCCTTCCCAGCCTCCCAAAGTGCTGGGATTACAGGTGAGCCACCGCGCCTGGCCAGCATTTTTTTTTTTTTTTTTTTTTTTGAGACTCAGTCTCACTCTGTTGCCCAGGCTGGAGTGCAGTGGAGCAATATCGGCTCACTGCAACTGCCACCTCCCGGGTTCAAGCAATTCTCCTGCCTCAGCCTCCTGAATATATGGGATTACAGGCACGCGCCACCACCCCGGCTAATTTTTGTATTTTTAGTAGGGGTGGGGTTTCACCGTGTTGGTCAGGCTGGTCTCAAACTCCTGACCTCGTGATCCACCCGCCTCAGCCTCCCAGAGTGCTGGGATTACAGGCGTGAGACACCGCGCCTGGCTGCATATATTCTTTACACGGGGGAATCTGTTAACTAAAGTACAGATTGGAGTCAAGAGACTTAAGTGTTATTATGGTTTTTGCATGTGATCTGTTTAATAATCCCAATTATTTGACATGTTCTTTTCTGAGCAATAATTTTTTCCCTCTAAATTTAATACCCCAGTACCACAGGGTATTAATCCACTGTGGTATTGTTTTTTATTCCATTTTATAATAAAATACACTTTCTATTATGATTACACTTCTCTCTCGTAGGAAGAGAATCTTTGAGTCAAGACATGGTGTCCATGAAATCCACATTAAACCATACCTGGAGTATGTAACATGTTAATGTATTAGCATCAGTCATAACATCATCAGAGATGGGGTCATTGAATTGTAACCAACTAAGAACCAGCTCAGCAGGTAAAAATTGCCAGGAGACTAGAAAGATGGTGGAAATCAGATACGGAGTTGTTTTTCAGAAGACAGACTTACAAGGAGGGAATGGGAGGATCCCTGGACAGGGAGCAGGAAGACACTGCCCAACCAGCAAGTAGGGAGCCAGCTAATACTGAAGGGGCCTCTAGAGACAAATCCCATCTCACAGAATTCTCTGAAGCTGCTGTTGCCCAACTAAATATTTATACAAAATATTCACGTCCACAGTGAAAAGGACAAAAATTACCAGCCACAATATTACATCTCTCTTTTTTTTTTTCTTTCTTATAGCTCTATTTTCAACCTTGGAATTGGATTTGATTCTGACAAGGATATTAGTAGACTGCCTGACTTCTCAATCTGATAAAAATCATTGGTATTTACTGGGACCTGGATCATTCTGAAAATCAGCAACCTGATCTTTCTAAGTACACTCTGATATCACTGATGAGAAGACTTTCTTTTCCTTGAAAGTGCAGACAGTAACAAAGACAGAAAACACTCCAGCCCTCATTGGCGAGCAAATAAATTCAAGGGATCAAGGACAACCTCACTTCTTTCTCATACAAATCCTTTCCTGCAACACATCACCCCCTTTTTTAAATTGGAAAGACTTAAAGTCAGGGAATAGAAACTTAAGTATAGAAGGCTCACATCAAATGTATAAATATGAGAGACAACGTAGTGTAGTGGTTAGCAGCATAGAATCAGACAGAACTTTGCTGGAGCCCCAGTTTCATCACTTATAATCTGTGCAAATTCAAGTAATCTTGCTGAGCCTCAGTTTTCTTGTCTGTAAAATGGGGATAATAATACTAATTACTTTGTTGAACATAATAAGTATGCCATGAATTAACTGTTAATAGTTTTTTAAATTAAATATTGTTCTACTAGAATCTACTTCTGAGATATACAAGTTTTCTAATAATATAATTATAAGGATAGCTACCATTCAAAATTTTAAACAAATACATTGTGATCAAGGAACTATAGGTCTATAAGGTATCCAGTGCTGGAACAGGTGCTTTATGAATACAAAAGAATTATAAATTCTAGCTTTTAGGGAGAAAATACTTTTTTTTTTTCTGAGATGGGGTCTCACTCTGTAGCCCAGGCTGGAGTGCACTGGCATGACCTCAGCTCACTGCAACCTCCACCTCCCAGGCTCAAGTGATCCTCTCACTTCATCCTCCCGAGTAGCTGGGACCACAGGTACACAACACCAACGCCCAGCTAATTTTTTTGTATTTTTGGTAGAGACGGGGTTTCATCATGTTGCCCAGGCTGATCTCAAACTCCTGAGCTCAAGCTATCCGTCCACCTTGGCCTCCCAAAGTGCTGGGAATACAGGCATGAGACACCACGCCTGGTCTGAAAGACTAACTTATAAATATATAATCATTAGTATACACAGGTGGTATTAAAAACACTGCAGTATTTATTTAACAGCTCCATCTTTATTGTCAAATCACATGTAAATGGTTATGTAACATAGTACTTAGTTTTCCAATGCCTCGAAACAAGTATAGATGGTAATAAAATAACCTATAAAACAAAGTCAGAAATTGTGTAAAGTGGTAGCCCATTCAATTTTGCATTTCCTGATTTTACTTTCTTCATTGCACCAGCTGATGGAGTATCATTTGAACCTCTGTAATGGGTAACTGAAGAGCTGTCCCTATGGTGCAGTGAATCCAGGCTGAAAAGGATGAACTCATTTCCATGCTTTCTATGTCAGCTAAATCCTCAATGTTGGACAGAAACCCTCAAGCATAGCCAGACTGGGAGAAGGTGATTCTGCTAGCTGATTGGAGTTAAAATGTGCAACTAGACAAAACCCCATGTTCCACTCCTACAAGGTAGACAACAGAAACAAATTTCCTCTGCTTCTCTTCCTTCCACATCCCTCAAGCCATACTTAGTTATATGATGATATTCAATATCTATTTGGAAGTAATTATGACTACATTATAAACAACAACAACAAATGTTTATTGGCATCTAGGAACTGCCTTGGCTATCATACTACTTGTAAGGTGAGGAGGGAAAGGAGCTAGTAGAACTGGATGTTGACACAGGCTTACTTCTATGGCAACATTTTCCTTTTTCCAAAATGAATGCTGGAATTGCCTGACCGCCTGGGAGTTATTTGTTTCACGGTTCAAAAGTTTGTTTACTGAGCTTTTGTTCTGATAATGATCTGAAAGTGAGTTTTGCTTTGGAATGAATGGCAAGTCTAACTTGAATTTTTTTATTATTGGATCTGTGCTGCAAGAGGTCAAAAACGACCATATCACTGATCCATGGAGAAGGACAGAGATACTCTCTTTAGAAGGTTAACCTTATCTACAGTTTAAAGTAAGCTTTTAGGAACACACACACACACACACACCCCTTACTCTATCTTTGTCTACATATTTTGCTTCACTCCACAAACGTAAAGAGGGGAGGGTAATTTAAAACAATTAATAATTCTTATCTAAATCAGATCAGTCAATTTTTCCACATCTTTTTACTTTGACAAAGAATGTAACAGTCTTTCCCAAGAGTAAACAATTTCCAACGAATGCTGGCTCCTTTGGTTAGGACAGTGTAGGGAGATGGGTGTTGGTTAGAGAATAACTCAGGTCTTCAGAAGCGTGACTACATAATAAGACATGTTTTCAAGCCTAGCTGATGAAATTTCTGTAACTATTTTTGTAGTCAGATCTTCTATTGATATGTCATACCTTTAAGATATTTCATATGTAAATAAGTCATATTTATTTACATGTGATAATGACTTCAAAATTATTGGCTATTGATGTGCACCATTCCCATATAATAGTTAAAATATTATTTCTGCTAAAATAAACACAATGATGCAGTCAGAATTTGTATCTTACTGCAGTTTAAATAAACATTTTATATTACTGGTTTAGTGTTCTGACATACAATGCAAGGACTTAGCATCTGGTTCATTTAAACCCATAAAATAAGTGTAAGTGTAAAACGTATGTGTAAGACACATAAGTGTCTGTACAGCATATTATAATTATATTTTAAAATTATTGTAGGGGAGAAGAGGATCTTAAATCCAAATTTTGAAAAGAAACTGATTGTGGAATTCTTTATTTATGTTCTCAAAATAATACCTCAGAAGATGACATGCAGCCAGGCATGGTGGCTTATGCCTGTAATTCCAGCACTTTGAGAAGCTGAGGTGGAAAGATCACTTGAGGCCAGGAGTTCAACACCAGCCTGGGCAACATAGAGAAACCCTGTCTCTGCAAAAAAAAAAAAAGAATTTTTAAATTAGCTGGGCATGGTGCTGTACCCATATAGTCCCAGCTACTTGAGAGGCTGAGGTGGAAGGATAGCTTAAGCCCAAGAGGTCAAAGCTGCAGTGATCATGCCACTGCACTACAGCCTGGGCGACAGAGCAAGATCCCGTCTCAAGAAAACAAACCAAAAGAGATGACACTTTAATGGTTATTCTGGTATCATCTAGGGATGAACACACACATGCACAAATTTTAAGTAGGTGATATTTCCCTAAGAGATATTCCTTAAAATAGTTGTCCCATGTACATTATTATGAATAATGTGTTATGTTTAAATGTTTATTTTCAGATTTACGTTTGTATTTATTGATGCTCATCTAGCCTTTCCTTAAAGAACATGGATCACATATCTAGAAAGAAACACTGGTGAGGAGTAAGCTCCAACATCACGCATGAACTTGCCCTAAAATACTCAGTCTTTCTGATGAAGATTAGCTTAAGAAAGTGAGAATACTTTCAAAAGTAATATTTTTAACCATTAAGTGTGACTTTTGGGGGACAATTTTGAAAAAGGTGCTTTCTTTAGCTGCTGAAAGTGGAAAACACCTGCTGAAATTAAGGCTATGACCATTTGTCATAATGCAGGCCACACATGGTCACAGCATTTTAAGTGGAAACATACTATGTCTGGTAATCTTTCTGTTTTTTTAGAGGTCTTTATATTACTTTTACAATAAAAGAAAGAATAATAGAAGCCCAAAAAGTAGCAGTTTTTAAAAACACAAAATTTCTATCTTCTATTTAAGGATAGATAAGTGAAGCTATGTTTAATAAAGAAAAATATCAAGGAAATATGATCTTACCCAAATTTACATTTGAATTTCTATCTCAGTTAAAAAATACTTCTGTATTCATGCTAAATCCTGGTCTCAGTGCTAATATTTTAAAGACTGGCTTGAAACTACCAATTCTAAAAATGGAAATAGTGTAAGCAATCTCTAATTTCATAAAACATGAGAATGCCCATTGCAAGGAAAATTCATAATGGTTGTGAGTTATGTTTGTTTTTCTTGTTACTTTTTATTGCTAAAACTCTTTCACCAAGCTAGTATTTCTTTTATACCCAGGAGGCAAAAGAGCTTGGCATTCTGTTGAATTTGTTCATCTAAATGTCAACTTTTTAAAAATGGAATGAGGATTTTGTCTTAATATTTTCATTTAAGACTACAACTATATGACCTTTAAGATCCTCTCTTACTTTATAATCTCTGATGATTTTATTACACCTTCCCTTAAAATTAATGATAAAAATCTTTACAATCATTCTTAAGTAATATACATTGTTATATTAGCCTAAGACAGAATATAAAAATATTCTGTCATCAACTATGGCTTTCTGTAAGGATAGTACAGATCTCAGACAGTCTCCAAAGAAGTTTTCTAGTGTCTTTGAGTTGCTGCCTGAGAAAAAAGGAGCACTGAAAGACTTCTTCTCCAGAGATTACATTCTTGAACCCAAGGCCTTTCCTCCTTCTTCTTCCCCATCTTTGTGTTATCTCGCTCTTCTGTGAGTATCTCTGAAGTGTGCAATACACGCACAGCAGGACTGCATAACAATAGAGATAAGACTATCTTTGCATTTATACTAATTCAGTTTGCCAATGTACAGATGCACAGCAGTTTTTGCTTAAATTAGGTTGCTGTTTAGTTTAACTCCTTACTCTGATTCAAAAACTGTCTCTCAAGGTTCCCTGTTGGGTTTGCTGGCTCATATTTCTCCCTTTGATCCTGGGTTCACTCTGCCTTCCTCACCAGCTCCCGGAACTACCTGTTTAGTTCCAACTAAAAGTACTCTTACTGCAGTTGCTGAGTGCTGGCTCCGTGGTTCTGTATTCTCTTTAGTCTGCCCATTACTCATCAGCCTTCCACTGCTCCCTGAATGGGTCTCCTTTCTTCCTGGGCAGCTCTAAACAGTCCTTTTTGCTCTGTTTAATGTTTAACTTTTTATTTATTTTTTTTAGAAGCAGGGTCTTGCTTTGTCACCCAGGCTGGAGTGCAGTGACACAATCCTAGCTCACTGCAGCCTGGAACTCCTGGGCTCAAGTGATCCTCCCACCTTGGCCTCCCAAAGTGCTGAGATTACAGGCATGAGCCACTGCGCTGGCCTTCCATTACTTGTATTTACATATCCACACCTATGATTTAAAGAATGCTATCTGTACAGAAATATTAGCATTCAGTATGATAAAAGAAATTAAATATGTTTAAAAATACATGTGTTTATAATGATACTTAAAAATGCTCACTACTCACCTTTTGGAAACTGGTAACAAAAAGGAGGGTGAAGGGAGACAGAATCAACCATTTATCATACTTTTCCCATAAGAACCATATTTCAGCATCACCGAATAGTTGATAAGGGAAGGCTTTTTGGTTTGTTTTTGTTTTTGTTTTAAAGAGTTGCAGCTAATAAATGCAGAAGGCATAATAGAATTTACATGTCACCATTTTGCAATCCCTAATGAAATAAAGAATTTGGGCAATGATCCTCAATGGCTTCTAAACCATTAGATAAAAAACTTACTGAGGAATTATTTAAAGAATGAATCAAGCTGACAATACCAGAACACACTGATCAAATTTAACATTACAAGTAGGGAAACAATCATACACTCTATGCCTCATCATATAACGTGAAAGAAAATACACAACACAAACTATTAAATATTTTTATAGAAAATTGGCTACACAGGAAGCTGAGGCAGGATTACTTTTACTTGAGGCCAGGAGGAGTTCAAGGCCACAGTGAGCTATGAATGATCACACCTGTAAATAACCATTGTACTCCAACATAGGAAACACGGAGCGACACAGTCTCTTTAAAAAAAAAAAAAGAAAAGAAAAGAAAAAAGAGGATTAAGCAAGATTCTTATTGAGCTCTCTATCAATTTTATAGGAAATACAGGAGACAGGATATCACAGGAAGGCAATCAGAAAAATTCAGAATGTGGGAAATTTTACAGGACAGATTATCTACTTTTTTCAACAAATTATGAGAAAGACAAAGAAGAAAAAGGTGAGTATATATCAAAGGGAACTTTAGTGACATATTAACGTGTAATGCATGCATTTTGGTTTCTGATTTGAACAAAGCAATTGTAAAAAAACAATGATCTCTTGGGAAACAGAAAAATCTGAAGACTGAATATTGGATAATATTTGATAATATTGAATTATTAATTTGGGGGTGTGATAACGGCATTGAGAGGTTTCTTTTGAAGAATGAATCCTTATGGTTAAAAGATATATATAAAATATTCATGGATAAAGTGATGTAAACTCTGGAATTTGTATAAAAATAAGCCAGGACATGGGAGAAGCAAATGGGGTATAGACAAAAGAAGATTAGCCACGAGTTTTCAATTGTCGAAGCTGGTGATGGCTACGTGATGCTTCATTATACTATTCTATCCACTTTTGTATATGTTTAAAATTTTTCATAATAAAATGTTTTAAAGGATTTAGTAACTAATATATTTCTTTGAAGATGTAATAGGAACTCTACTGTCAAGAGAGAAGCTGATTCCAGAAATGATAGCCTGTGAAGTGGAATCTATTCTATAGGATTGTAGTGATACTCTCAATCTACCCTCTTTTCTCCTTTTCTCCCCAAACCTTCAGAAAATCTGGTACTGCCTGTTAAAATGCAGGCATTGAATGACCACAGGACGGGAAAAAAGGCATTTCCTCGGAGAGTAGTGGTTTATCTATTCGTTTTGGAAAATCCCCACTTTGTCCTCACCACTCTAGAGAGGAAAGTGGCGATCCACCCAGGTGAGTTCAAGCCCCCTTTAATGCCCAGTGAAGCTAGCAAGTGCCCTAGGGCTACCTGTGAAATGATCTTGGAGCCACAGCCATGTCACAGGCTGGTAGTTTCTTGCTAGACTGGAGTAAGCTGCTGCTATGGGAGCAAGGTTGGAGGAAACTAAGAATAATCTGCAGTCTAAATCAGGAAGTTCAAGACATGAAAAGCACAGTTCTGATCTTGACCAAAAATGAAAACGAAGTAGATTGGTGGTCAGATGCTACCACGAAGACTTCTCAGGCCCATCAGGACTAGGAGAAGAGGGTCAGGGCCATCTGATAACCAGCCTTGGTTGCAGAAAAGGGTTCAGCTCCAAGATAGACTTGGAGTGTAGACCAGGAGTCAGGAACATACACTTTGGAGAAAGGTAGTGATTTAGTGGAGAGGCTGTAATCCATAGATGATGTGGTCTCCTAGGAGTCTGATGTCACATGCAACCACACCGATCCTGGCAGTAGAAACCACTCAGTAATAGTGGAGATGGAATTTGTATGCTGCTTAGTGTTGAAGACCTGTTGCTTTTCCATTGCACACTCTGCCTCCCAGCTCATTGAGCTGACTTGGCATATGGGAGAGTCCTTGGGCAAGCAGCTCTGTTCTCTCCTCTTGGTGGTGTTCTCATCTTGGCATCCCTCCCAACCCCTGTTAAATGCTAATCCTTTGCTTAGGCAGCAGCAGAAGAGAGCCAACATGACACAGAAGAAAGAAGAGGGAAGAGCCAGTGGGAAAGTCTTGGACTCCGGAGGCAAACTCACCTGGCTCAAATCCTGGTTTTATTTCTTCCCAGCTTGCCAGCTTCTGGCAAATTTCGTGATTTCAGAGGGTTTGTTTTATTGTCTGTAAAATAAGCAGAGCATTATCTACTTTGAAGTATTGTTGGAAAGGTTAATATAAAAGGGGCTATGAAACATAATATTAAAGTAAACAGGAATACCACCTCCTTTATAAACTTGTTTTGGCCACTTGGGGTCCTAGGAAAAATGGAAACAAGGGACTAGGGGACAGCAGAATCTTAGGAGACTTTAATAGTATTTGGTGTTCCCAGATGTTGAACCTGTCTAAACTTGACCGAGGAAGAGTGGTTTTCATGAAAACCTTATGAGTCAAATATTACTATACATTGCCCAGTGTTTTAGCAGCAGTAGCCCCATCCCATCATTACAGGAGTAAGGGAGCTGGAAGGAAGTTTCTTGCTGATGCTTTCTTGTCCAAAGGACTTATTTGTTTTTCTATTCCATGATTTTCAATACTATCAATAGATTGGACATCAGACTTCCAAGAAGCAAGCCGCCTGAATGACGCACACCAAAACAGTTGATTCCTTTGGGCTAGGGCAAGGATGTCAATCTAAATCAATTAGCTGAAGCATTACATCAGGGAAAGTCTAAGATGTTTTTTCAAACAGATAAAAAATTACAGAGATTAGAGAATAGGGTAATGTGTGAAGAGTTTAATTTCTCTCATACACTGTAGTCCATAAGTGAACAGTACAGGTTGAGGGATGGTTCTGCTCTATGTGAGCTGTAGTATGTGTAGTATGTGGAGATAATAGCAGATAACGGGGGAAGGCAACAGATTTTTAAATCTTTTGCTCATCTATCATAAAGCTCTTTATGCTTTTTAATATGATTTCTCAATATACAGACATGGCTTACTAAATCTTAACTTTGTTCTTCTTTCCATCCCATTCTATATCAAGTATATTGAAGATAGCTAACTACTGATAATTTTATGAAGGAGCTAAAGAAATTTAAATGTGCCAATAATGCTTTACACTTTGCCAGCGTAAAAAAAAATAGCCTTACTTTTCTCTAGAATAGTCTCTAGACTTATTATTGGCTTTGACTCATGGGTTTTATGCATATTTTTAAAAGGGGAATCACTGCACCCGTGTTTAACAGAATAGATCAACATCATTACATGTAATTTTAAATATCTTGTACTAGATTAGCTCTTGAAAACTCTAGATTTTGGCCAGTTCAAAACAAAATCACCAATAGGTAAAGATACAGAATTTAAGAAACTAGGGAAAATAAATATTCAGCCCAGTAACCCCTTTAACATCCTTTCAAGATGGTCTTTAATCAACGGTCATCAAGAAAAAGTCTCTAACAGTTTGGAGGTTCCTCATAAAACTGAAAATGGAACTACCATATGATCCAGCAATCCCAATACTTGGTATATAATATACCCAAACGAAAAGAAATCAGCATATCAAAGAAGTGTCTGCAGTCCCATGTTTATTGCAGCATTGTTCACAATAGCCAAAACTTGGAAACAACCTAAGTGTTCATCAGCAGATGAATGGATGAAGAAAATGTGGTACATATACACAATGGAGTACTATTCAGCCATAAACAAGAATGAGATCCTGTCATTTGCAACAACATGGACAGAACTGGAGGTCATTATGTTAAGCGAAATAAGCCAGGCACAGAAAGACAAACATTACATGTTCTCATTTATTTGCGGGATCTAAAAATCAAAACAATTGAACACATGGAGATAGAGAATACAAGGGTGGTTATTAGAGGCTGGGAAGGGTAGTGGGGGGATGGGAGAAGTGGGGATGGTTAATGGGTACCAAAAAATAAGAAGAATAAATAAGACCTAGTATTGAATAGTACAACAGGATAATTACAGTCAATAATAATTTAATTGTACATTTAAAAATAACTAAAAGAGTATAATAAAATTGTAGCACAAAGGATAAATGCTTGAGGGGATGGATACCCCATTTTCCATAATGTGATTATTACACATTGCATGCCTGTACCAAAATATCTCATGTACCACATAAATACATACACATACTATGTACCCACAAATATTAAAAAAAAATTTAAAGAACAAGTCTCTAGAAGATTGCTGTGATTTTGTTGACTTTCAAGTTAAGTTGCTAAAAATATTTCTCCTGTATTTGTTTTGTTTGTTTGTTTGTTTTTGTTGGAGACAGAGTTTTCACTCTGTCATCCAGGCTGGAGTACAGTGGCATGACCTTGGCTCACTGTAACCTCCACTTCCTGGGTTAAAGCAGTTCTCCTGCCCCAGCCTCCCAAGTAGCTGGGATTACAGGTGTACACTGCCATGCCCGGCTAATTTTTGTTTATTTGTATTGTTTTGTTTTTTTGTTTTGTTTTGTTTTAGTAGAGATGGGGTTTTATCATGTTGGCCAGGCTGGTCTCAAACTCCTGACCTCAAGTGATCTGCCCACCTTGGCCTCCCAAAGTGTTAGGATTACAGGCATGAGCCACTGCTCCCAGTCTGTTGTTTTTACTTTATAAATACTTGTGTGTTATCAAAAAACCATGTTAGGCCCTCCTCTAACATTAATCTTCCAAAGCCATTCTTTGGTACAAGTAATTAAGACTTCTCTTTTTCCTGGGCTTATGGGACTTATTTCAGATCTACTGAATAATTTTATTATGATTAGATTGGATGGGTTTACACTACTATTCCTTAGTGACAAAACCTTATGGAATATATTTTTTCACTAATTGCCTGATCCCCAAATAGCCCAATGAATAAAGAAACATTAGTTGGTCAGGCACGGTGGCTCACGCCTGTAATTCCAGCACTTTGGGAGACCAAGACGGGCAGATTGCCTGAGGTCAGGAGTTCGAGACCAGTCTGGCCAACATGGTGAAACCCCGTCTCTACTAAAAATACAAAAATTAGCTGGGAGTGGTGGCGGGTGCCTGTAATTCCAGTACTCGGGAGGCTGGGCCGGGAGAATCGCCTGAACCCGGGAGGCAGAGGTTGCGGTGAGCCAAGATCATGCCATTGCACTCCCGACTGGGCGACAAGAGCGGAACTCCATCTCAAAAAAAAAAAAAAAAAAAGAAAGAAAAAAACATTAGTTATCTCGGCATTTTGTCTTCCCAACACAAAATATCAGGTAAAGGGTTTCATCTGGAAAACTAAAATTTTCCCCACCTCTTACCTCATAGGTGATGCCTTGTAGTCACAGCTTTGGACAGTAGATGGAATGAAATGTCAGACTGGAAGGATCATGCTAGTTTCCCTGAATTCTGGTCAATGTCCCAAGATTGAAATGAGTTGTTCTTATGTGGGAGTGGATATCTGAAATTACTTCTTTAAAAGCTGCAGGAGGCTTTGGGACTATGAAATGGTAAAATGAAATGGTAAAATGTCAACTTGCAGGAAATTAAACGTTTCAAATCCTGAGCTTGACCTTGGAAAATGTTGATTCCTGAGCAACTACAGGAAGGAAAATCACAGCCACAGTGGACTCGGGCAAAGAAGGTCATCTAAACACAAAGCCTAAGAGCTCTCCCAAACAGTAGAATGCTGGAATAAGGAAAAAGCAGGACAAATAGGTCTTAACTCCAGGGCTACTGGATCCTAGTCACTCAAATTCTCTAAAAGCCATTGAGCCCATATAATACAGTGGTTTAGCATCTGGGCTCTGGACAGTCTCGGTTTCTAGTGCTGGTTCTATCATTTACCACTGTGTGACCTCAACCTCTCTAAGCCTCATCTGTAAAATGGGGCTAGCAATAGAACCTAACACTCAGGATTGTTGTGAAGAGTCAGTGAGTGAATATGTGTACACTTGGCACATAGTAAATGCTCAATAATAGAGCTCCTGTTACTATTCCCATGAGCTGCTGTGAGAACACCTGAGATAAAAGATGTGAACATGCTGTGAAGAACACAAATGGCCACACAAATTCGAGGTGTTGCTAGTTTGTTTAGTTTTCCAGTAGACCTACCTTGGTAGCTCACCAGAGATCTAGATGAAATCTCAAATTGTATTGGGAAAGAGTATGCCTTCTATAATCCTGGTAGTACCTGCAACTTGTGTTTCCAAAAGTTATTTCTTCTTTGTATGTGTCTGGTGAGATGAAGGCCTAATGCTGCTGGCAGCCATGCCCCTATCCTGAATCATTATCAATTATTTTAATAAGGCACAGATCCATTCCTCACCCTTGCAATTGAGAAATGCTGGAAAGGACACAGGAGTAAGAGAGTTATATTCCTTACTTCTTCCTTATTCTACCTTAGACCCTACCCCTCTTAGGTTCTCTGGCCAGTTGATTAGCTATACTTTAAGTCATTCCATAGATTTATGATGCCTGTTCTTACATAATCTAAATGACAGAACCAGCACTAGAAACCTAGACTGTCCTAGTCAGGAGTTACAAAGACCAGCTTTCTGCCTGTGCAGAGATTAAACCTAGTATATGGGGAATTGGACCATTAATTTGGGTGGTTTAATTTGAAATGAAGTGGATTCTGCTACTTGAGAAATATTCTTGGAAGGAAAAAAAAAACCCAAACATTCTACTCACTGTGAGAGTGTATAACAGTGTAAAAGAATGGGCTTATAATTTGGGAGATGCTTTGAGTTTCTGCATGAAAGATGTTATCAGAATCCAAGAATTTTTGCTACTCAATAGCAATCCTATCAGAAGGCAAGCTTTTTCCCAAGGCCTGGTGGCATCAACCAGCTTAGAGTCCAGAGAAAAAAGCATTAGAAACAAGTTTTCTGGATGAAATGACACATGGAGTTATATAGAGTTAGCAAAATACATGATATTTTGAAAAGTACTCCTGAAGCCGAGCTCCGGCTTAAGAGAAGAAATCAACAATGAGTAAGATTCTATGGAAGGAATTCTGAAGAGTTCTGAGAATATTTTCCTCTTCTCTTAACATGGATGACCTTGTGTGTGTATATACTATCGTTGACTTCAGTAAACATTTATTGAGTGACTACTTAGTCAAAAAAATAAATGTACTCCCCTATCTGTATCCCTGTAAAACACTCATCCTCTTGCAGTCTCTGGGGAAATCTCAGCAGAGGGGCATTTTGCTCAACTTAATCCTCAGAGAAAATCTGAAGCTGCCCTCATGTACTTTCTTGCCCAAGAAAGGCACTGTCTAGCAGCATACATCCCTTTTGGCCTGACAACTAAATCACAGCAAAAATGGCCCATATCCTTCTACACTGCCTTCTCCTGCAATCCTCTAAAGGGGAAGAGATGATGGATAGGGAAATGTTGGGCTGTGTGTAGGAAGAGATATTTATTCTGTTTTTAAATTATCCCTCAACTCTCCAGTACCATGTCACAGGTGAAGATGAGTAGGTGGACAAAAATCTGTTGATTGGAACGTATTTGTACCTGTTTGCAAAGCATTAGGAAAAGTACATTTTGATCATGAACTGCAATAATTAGCAGCAAGCATTACACTCATTGTTAATGTTGCCTCTATTCCAGGCAGAGGTCAACATTGCCTCATGAATGAGTGACTCAGCATTAGAAAATAGTGAGGTGTCTCCTCTGCAATTAAATTTGGCCTTCTCTGAAGTAATGAAAACAAAGTCCTCAGTAGGAAAGCAAGGTTGGAGAGTAATTTGGCAGGATATCGTAGTGATTACCACTATTTCATAATCCTTGTGGTGGAAACTGCTAACTGTCAACCAAAATCTTCTCTCCTTTTCCTCTGGGCATATGCCACATGCCACCCTAAGATTGCATTTTCCTAACTCCTTTGAGACCAGATACAGTCATGGGACTATATTCTCAAAAAGGGAATGTGAATACAGTACAACTCCTGGATCCTTTGCTTAAAATGAAACTGATGCTCTGAATCTGGTTTCTCTTACACCCTAATATACCCAGGATTCATTTTTGACCACAAAGATGAGGACAGGGCTCCTTCTGGGGGGTTGCCAGAGTAACAAAATGAGAGAAACAAGAGTGCTTGAATGTCCATGTAAATTCAAGCCACCCCTGAACCTGCTGTGCTCACTTAAGGACTGTAATTCAGGAGGGAAATACATTTCTCATGCATTAGATTATTCTCAATTCTCTCTATTTTTGGATCTCTTTGAGAAAGCATCTTTGACTTTACCCTGATGCAATATATTTTTATGTAATATAGTCATGTGCTGAAGAACAACTTTTTGCTCAGTGATGGATCACATAAACTATGATAGTCCTGTGAGATTATAATGGAGCTGAAAAATTCCTATTGCCTAGTGACATTGTAACCATCATAATGTTGTAGTGCAATACATTGCTTATGGGTTTACGGTGACGCTTTGCAAACAAACCTACTGTGCTGCCAGTCATATAAAGGTATAACACAGGCTGCACGCGGTGGCTCACACCTGTAATCCCAGCACCTTGAGAGGCCAAGGAGGGTGAATCACAAGGTCAGGAGTTCGAGACCAGCCTGGCCAACAGGGTGAAACCCCATATCTACTAAAAAATACAAAAAAAAATAGCCAGGCATGGTGGTGGGCATCTGTAATCCCAGCTACTCGGGAGGCTGAGGCAGGAGAATCACTTGAACCCAGGAGGCAGGAGTTGCAGTGAGCCGAGATCGCGCCATTGCACCCCAGCCTGGGTGACAGAGCAAGACTCCATCTCAAAAACAAACAAACAAAAAAGGTATAACATTAAAGTATGTATAGTGCATAATATTTGATAATAATAAACGAATATTACTGGCTTATGTATTTACTATACTTTTTATTGTTATTTTAGAGTGTACTCTTTCTACTTACATTAAAAAGTTAACTGTAAAACAGTCTCAGGCGGGTCTTTCAGAAGGTATTCCGGAAGAAGGCATTGATAACAGTAACATGCATGGAGATGACAGCTCCATGCATGTTACTGCCCCTGAAGAGCTTCCAGTGGTATAAGATGGGGAGAGAGAAGACAGTGAGATTGATGATCCTGACCCTCTGTGAGCTTAGGATAATGTGTGTTTGTGGTCTTTGTTTTTAACAAAAAGATTTGAAACTTTAAAAATTTTGTTAAATAGAAAAAGTTTATACAATAACATATATGAAGAACAAAATATTTTCATATAGCTATACATGTTTGTGTTTTCAGCTAAGTGTTGTTACAAAAAAGTAAAAAAAAATTAACAAACTAAAGTTTATAAAATTAAAGTCTATGAAGTTACAGTAGGCTAAGGTTATTATTGAAGAAAGAAATTAAAAATAAATTAAATGTAGCCTAAATATGCAGTGTTTATAAACTCTCACCACTGACTCGCTGACTCACCCAGAGGGGCTTCCAGCCTGAGAAGCTTCATTCATAGTCACTGCCCTATTCAGGTGTACTGAAGACCAGAGATTTTTACCTCAAAATATGGCACCCTGGTATGCTGATTATTTTAAATTAAAAGCCACTGGAGACCGGCAGGCACTAGAAAAAGCTTTACTCTGATACTCCTTTATCTGCCTAAAATCCAGATCCACTAAAGAAGAAAACAATTACATGTGTTTCCTTCCCTGAGTTCTCATTAACTTAGCTCATATTGCAGGAAAAAAGGCTAAAGTCTGTCAACACATCTGGACAGACATTTTTCACAAACCGTGATCTGTTCTCCAAGCCCGACAGACTTTGTCCAAGACCATTGTATGTTCTCCAAGTCTATTCACTTTCCCCTAAAAATCATTTATAATCCCTCAGTTACCACATTTCCCCCATCTCTTCTTCTCTTATGGAGAAGGTTATATAAAGATCTGAATCTTATTGGGTTATTGGATAATCATTCTCATGCAATTCCCCTGTATTATGCACATTAGAATATATTTGTATGCCCTTTTCTCATATGAATCCTCCTTTTGTCAGTTGATTTTCAGTGAAACTTCAGAGGGCAGAAAGGTTTTCCTTTGCCTCTGCAGTACTATTTTTTATCTCTTATATCATATTTTTAGTGTACCTTTTTAAAGTAGAGATATGTTTAGATATACAAATACTTACCATTGTTGTATAATTGCTTATAGCATTCAGTATGGTAACATGCTGTACAGGTTTATAGCCTAGGAGCAACAGGCTATGCAATATAGACTAGGTGTGTAGCAGCCTATACCATCTAGTTTTGTGTCAGTACACTCTGTGATGTTCACACAATGATGAAGTAGCCTAATGATGCACTTCTCAGAAAGTATCCCTGTCAATAGATGACACATCACTATGTATCAGTCCACATACTATAATATAATTATATATATATACACTTATATTCATTTTCTATAGCTGTATCACAAATTACCACACACAGTGCCATAAAACAAGACAAACTGGTTATCTCCTGTGTTCTGCAGGTCAAGCTCAGGTGGGTTCTCTGCTCAGGGTCTCTCCAGGCTGAAATTAAGGTGTCAACCGGGGCTGCTATGTCATCTAAGGTTCAGGTCCTCTGACAAGCTCTCATGTTGTTAGCACATAATTTCCTTGCTGCCACAGACTGAGATAAGTTACCTATTTTCGTGCTAGCTGCAGGCCAGCAACCACTCTAGGTTCCCGATGGCTGTATTTAGTTCTTTGTCAAGTGGCCACAGTAAGTAATTCACAACATAGTACTACTTCTTTCAAGCCAATAGGAGCACATCTCTGGCTTTTTTTTCTCTGTAAATATCTGGAGATATTATTAGACCCACCTGATTAGATCAGGCCCACTGTCAATAATCTCCCACTTGCCATATTAGGTAATATAATCACAGGAGAGATCTATTGTCATATTCACAAGTTCTGTAAACACTCAGGGGAGAAGATTATACAAGGCTTGTACATAAGGGAGTGGGATTCCTGGGGTCATTTTAGAATTCTGATACCACAATCATATGTTAATATACATATGTGATATTAACACATGTGATACATAATATAATAACACCATAATGATGACTTATTACTGCGTGCTTACTGTGTGCCTAGGAACCTACAAACCATTTTATCTGTATTTTATTATTTAATCCTCATGACAAATCTATAAGAGATAATCATAGTTCCTATTTCACAGAATACAGGGGTAACTGAGGCTTAGTAAAGTTATTTAGCCAAAGTCATATAACAAGTAAGTGGCAGAATCTTGATTATATCCAAGTCTGTTTCTAGGCAGCATGGACTTTGGAGTTAGATGTACCTGCTGTCCATGTTCCTACTGTCCTGTATTTCTTTGCAGTGCTTGTCACAATCCTAATTAAATAACTATTGTGAAGTAAATTGGTCACATTTGTCTCCCCAGATAGATATAAACTTCATTAAGACAGTTGTATCAATTTTGAAGTACATCCAGCTACAAATAACAGAAAGCCTGGCTAACAGTAGTTTAAACATACAAACATTCACCTTCCCCTTCTAAACAAAAAGCTCAGAGGTCTTGGTTGCTGGCAATGTCTCAGAAGCTCAACCGTATTAGGATACCTCTTTGACTCTTTTGATCTTTATTTACTTCATGGGTTTAAGATGGCTACTGCAGCTCCAGCCATCACATCTAAATCAAGCTGGAAGAAAGGGAAAGGGATTAAGATAACCATATCTCTCTAATTTTAGCAGGAAAGCATTCATATATCTGTGGACATAAATGTGTTGCTTAGAATTTCAAGCTGCAGGGGAAGCTGGGAGAGTGAGATTTTGCACAATATAATTGGGGGAAAAAGGTAGAGAGGGTATTTGGTAAGTGAAAAATAGTGTCTATCATAGGCAGGGATTGTATCTGTCTTGTTCATCATTGCATTTCCAGCATCTAGTTTAGTGACTTCTATATAATAGGCTTTTATTTTATTTTACTTTTTTGAGACCAGGGTCTCACTCTGTCACCCAGGCTGGAGTGCAGTGATGCACGGATGGCTCACTGCAGCCTCTACCTCCTGGGCTCAAGCAATCCTCCCACCTCAGCTTCTCAAGTAGCAGCTGGGATTATAGGTGCATGTCACCACACCCAGCTAATTTTTTAATTTTTTGTAGAGACGAGGTCTCACTATACTGCCTACACTGATCTCAAACTCCTAGGCTCAAGTAATCCTCCTGTCTCGGCCTTCCCAAAATGCTGGGATTACAGGTGTGAACCACTGTGTCTGGCCAGTAGGCTTTTATTTATTGTTGAATGAATGCCTGTGAAATAATGCATGTGTTAAATGTTTTCCACAGTGCTTGGCACACACTAGGTAGTAAACAAATGATGACTATTGGTAACTACATTGTTTAGAGACCCCAAATTTGTGTGTGTGTGTATGGCATATGGAAGCATTCCAGCACTACTTTGGTTGGTTCAAGAATAAGCACTAACAGCTAATGGTTCTACTGCCCTATTAGACACAGAAGGGCTTGAGTGGGGCCTGCTGTGGGGTGGAGAGGTGGGAAGTGAGAATCTCTGTATTAGTCTGTTTTCACACTGCTGATAAAGACATACCTGAGACTGGGTAACTTATAAAGAAAAAGAGGTTTAATGGACTCACAGTTTCACATGGCTGGGGAGGTCTCACGATCATGGCAGAAGGTGAAAGGCACATCTTACATGGCAGCAGGCAAGAGAGAATGAGAGCCAAGTGAACGGGAAAACCACTTATAAAACTGTCAGATCTCATGAGACTTATTCACTACCATGAGAACAGTATTGGGGAAAACTCCCCCATGATTCAGTTATCTCCCACCTGGTCCCTCCCACAATACATGGGAATTGTAGGAGCTACCTTCAAGATGAGACTTGGGTGGGGACACAGCCAAACCATATCAATCTTCTTCTAGCCACCCTTGGTGCTTTGCAGGCTAAGGCTGGCCAGGAGGAGCTAGCTCTGTAACAATTGCTCAGCTGCAGCTGGTGCAGCTCGGTTTACACAGCTAGTGGGAAAGGTGAATGCTTAAAGCTTGCTTTCTTTGGGTAAAGAGGAAAAAAAAAAACCTGCCCAGATGTTGGCAAGACTTACTTGTCTAAAGCTGAGAAGGGGAAAGAACTTTAAAGCCTCTTTGCCACCACCCTCTTCTTGGCAACATTTTGACAAGTTTGCTGATCTTCAGCTTACTTTTTCTTTCTCCCCCTCCCTATCCTCCTCCTTGCTCCTTTCCTTATTCTTCACTCTCCCCCTCCCTCTCTCTGCATCTCTCTGCCTCTCCTTCTCTCCACCCCGAGGCCAGGCAACCAGTTATGTTTAGATTGTCAAGTGAAATATACATTCCAGATTCTGCTTTCCCTCCCAGACCTAGAAGTTGGACACATCGATGTGGCAACAACGCAAGAGCTACACACAAGCTGCTTCCCTCCTCCCTAAACATCCAATGTATGACCTGAATCTCTGGATTTGTTTGCTAGGATTGCCGTAACAAAGCGCAAACTGGGTAGCTTAAACAACAGAAGTATAGTGTCTCACGGTTTTTGAGGCTGGAAGTCCAAGATCAAGGTGCTGTGAGGGAGAATCTGTTCCATGCTATGTCTTAGCTTCTGGTGGTTTTCTGGCAATCTTTGGCATTCCTTGATGAGTAGGTGCATCACCCTGATCTCTGCCTCATCTTCACACCGTGCTCTCCCTGGGAGTGTATATGTATCCAATTGCTCCTTTTTATTAGGACATAGCCATATTGGATTAGGGCCCATCCTGATCACCTCATCTTAACTTGATCATCTGCAAAGACCCTAAATCCAAATAAGATCACGTTCACAGGTACTAAGTTAAGACTTCAACATCTTTTTGAGGGACACAATTCAACTTGTAACAGTTGGAACTGTTTGCTTTGATTAAGCAAAGACCCAATAGTGATTTTTCGGTCTCCTAAAATACTAAGATTACTTCCAGGATCTCAAGCAAGAATCAAGACCTATAAAGAAAGTGGATATATAGCCCCTACCTGCCAGACATTGTATTGGAAGTTTAGCCATGGTGATACTGCTAAGTAGATGTTAATAGGCTCATTTTATGGATGAAGAGACTGAGTCTCAGGATAGTCAGAGACCATACCCAAAGTCAAGCTCAGCTGGAGAGGGATGGATCCAGGATTCTAATCAATGTATGTCTGATTCCCAAAACTGTTACGGCATGTGGTGCATTTTTTGTCTCAGAAAAATATCATCTTCATACCTTTGTGGCTTAAATCAGCTGCACAAATTACAATGGCTGAACATTAAAAAATGAGACTCTGGACAAACTGGAATTTTAATAAAAAGAGAAAAATGTGACCCACAGTGCTGAAATGGCACTTCATTGATTTGCTAATGTTCAATTCCATCAGGTACATCATGGTTACACCTGAAGTGAGTAGGCAGTGGTAAGTTTCAAATGCTGTTAAGAAAAATGTGAGTTGATGTTTTAAATAACTCTTTAAGACTTTTAAAGTGTGTATTTTTGCCCTTTGGGGGCACTTGCAGATAAAAATTAAGGAAGCAAAAAATTCGAGTCTTGTCTACATCAATACTAAACACACTTTAGGAAAAGGCAGACGTTATTGAGATTTTGATAATAGCAGAGTTTTTTTAAAGCGTCATTTGTTTTAAATGACTCTTGTGGTCTAGAAAACGTAGATTTCTCATCAAACTATTTAATTGAAATCTTCTTAATACCCAGGTTAAGTCACATTAAAGAGAAGACGAAGAATCTCTTTAAATCACTTTGCTGTAATAGGATTTTGTGGATAAGGAACTAATTTAAAATAAATGGGCCATTGGCTAGATTTAGACATTTCTGTCATACAAATTTCTGTTCCATATCTATTTGCAGTAACGGGTTTTGATCTGTTGTCAAATGGTCAATTGTTTTGGACATCGTTCTTTGTTTCATGCAGGTCTAGTAAATGATGAGCAGTTTTTGGAAATTTTACTAATTACCCGTGGCCTGTTTTTAATGATGATAAAGTGAGGGAATTTAGACAAATGTAAGATCTGCTTTAAGCCAGTAATTGCTCCTCATACTATTTCTCCCCAGGGCATTCAGATGCAGAAGCCTCTCATGTTCATTCAGCAATTATGTATTAAACACCTACCATGGTCCAGGCACTGTCTAGGTGATTAAGACGCATCTCTAGACAGACTGATAAAGATCCCTGCATTGTGGAGTTTACCTGCTAATAGGAAGTAACAGGCAATGAACAATAAACATAATTAAAAAGTCAGATGTGTCAGAATAAAACAGTCCAAAAAAGTGAGAAGGTGGTAGTGCTATGAGAAAAAGAAAAAAGGAGAGCCAAGCTAGAGGCATTGGGAATATTTACAGGTGACAGTACCATTTTATTTTATGTTTATGTATGTATGTATGTATGTATGTATGTATGTATGCATGTATGTATGTATGTATGTATGCATGTATGTATGTATGAATTGAGACAGAGTCTTGCTCTGTCACCCAGGCTGGAGTGCAAAGGCACAACCTCAGCTCATTGCAACCTCTGCCTCCGGGTTCAACTGATTCTCCTGCCTCAGCCTCTCATGTAGCTGGAATTTCAGGCACCCACCACCATGCCCGGCTAATTTTTTTTTGCATTTTTAGTAGAGATGGGGTTTCACAATGCTGGCCAGGCTGGTCTCAAACTCCTGACCTCAGGTAATCTGCCTGCCTCTGCCTCCCAAGGTGCTGGGATTACAGGCATGAGCCACCATGCCCGGCTGACAGTACAGTTTTAAATAGCATGGTCAGGGCAGGCCTCACTGTGAAGTTGACAACAGAGCCTCAGCCTAGAGAAGCTGGAATTCAGTTTTCAACTACTTAAAATTGAGCGGGACCATGAAATGTATAGTGCATGAATACTGTAAACAGGGGTGTGGGTACCAATGGGGTGATAGAGCCAAAGTCCAGCTGAGAAGAGTTCTGGAGAAAAAACACGTCCTACTTTCTTCCTCCCTCCAACTCAGTCTCATATTTTATTTTACTTATTTATTTTTATTTGTATAAATTTATGGGGTACAAGTGCAATTTTGTTACATGCATAGATTGCATAGTGGTCAACTCAAGGCTTTTAGGGTATCCATTATTCAAATAATACGCATTGTGCCTGTTAAGTAATTTCTCATTATACATCCCCTCACCCTTCCAAGTCTCCATTGTCTATCATTCTACTCTCTGCAACCATGTATACACATTTTTTAATTCCTACCTATGAGTTAGAATGTGCAATATTTGTATTTCTGTGTCTCATTTGTTTCACTTAAGATAATAACCTATAATTCCATCCATGTTGCTACAAAGGACATGATTTTGTTCTTTTTATGGCTGAATAGTATTCCTTTGTGTGTATATAGTGATGAATGATATATCCAATCATCTGTTGATGGACACTTAGGTTAATTCCATATCTTTCCTATTGTGAATAGTGCTGCAATAAACATACACGTGCAGGTATATTTTTGATATATTGATTTATTTTCCTTTGGGTAGATACCCAGCAGTGGGATTGCTGGATCTGGTAGTTCTATTGTGGATATGTGGTAGTTTCATTGCGGATATGATAGTTCTATTTTTAGTTACTTGATAAATCCTCATATTGTTTGCCATAGAGGTTTTACAAATTTACATTCCCACCAACAGTGTATGTGAGTTCTCTTTTCTCCACATCCTTGCCAACTTCTGTTATTTTTTGACTTTTTAATAATAGCAATTCTGACTTGGGTAAGATGATATCTCATTGTGATTCCAATTTGCAATTCTCTGATGATTAGTGATGTTGAGCATTTTTTCATATACCTATTGGTGATTTGCATGTCTTCTTTTGAAAAATGTCTATTCATGTCCTTTGCCCACTTTTTAATGGAATCATTTGTGGGGGTTTTGTTGTTGTTATTGAGTTGTTTGACTTATTTGTATATTCTAAATATTAGCCCTCTATCAGATGCACAGTTTGTAGATATTTTCTGTCATCTCACAGGTAGTCTGTTCACTCTGTTGATTATTTCTTTTGCTTAATTTGTTCTTTCACTTTGACTTTAGACAGTCTGTTTTTAGTAATTCATGGCTAAGTCCTTTTTGCAATGCATTTTCCTATGGATTGCTAAACCTCTGTTCCTGGATGTCTAAATAACATGCTAGACTTCGGATATTTTCATCTGCCATTTTGTTAAATAGCTTTTCTAAGTTTTTGTTTGTTTGTTTGTTTGTTTTTTAAATCCCTCTTCACCTTCGGGAATACTGGTAATTCATAAAGTCAATTACTTTATGCAGTCCGAAATGTCTTAAAGGCTTTGTTCATTTTTTTTTCTTTATTTTTGTCTGACTGGATTATTTCAAAAGAATTTTCTTCAAGTTCTGAGTTCTCTCTTCCGCTTGGTCTATTGTATTGTTGACACTTTCAGATATATTTTGTACTTCTGTCAGTGAATTTTTCAGATTCAGAATTTCTGTTTTGTTTGTTTGCTTGTTTGTTTGTTTAAGATACCTATCTCTTTGGTAATTCTCTCATTCATATCCTGTATTGGTTTTCTGAGTTCTTTGTACTGGTTTTCAGATTTTTCTTGCATTTCATTGAGTGTCTTTAAAACCAATATTTCAAATTCTTTATCTGAGATTTTGAGGATTTCTTTTTGGTTTTGAGCTATTGTTGAAGAACTATTGTGTTCCTTTGAAAGCATCATATTACCTTGTTTTTTCATGTTTCTGTGCCTTTATATTGATCTCTGAGCATCTGGTGTAACAGTCGCTTCTTCTTATTTTTGGATTTAGTTTGTTGGGGAGGACTTTTTTCCTGAAGATATGACTATGATGATGGTTGGGTAGGGACTTTTGGTTTTGCTTCTGGGTGTATGCAGTGTTGAAGACTCTGTATGATTTATTTGGCTATAAATAATGTTAGTGGTATCTCTGGTTTCCTCTGTGTATTAGGGTGAAGCTATTGGTGGAGGCTGTGGTGAAGTTGTGCTGGGGACTGGAAGTGGTGCTGTCAGTGAGCCCTTTTTTAGGTTTCAGTGGTAATGGTGGTGGGTTAAGCATGTCTATCTTTGTGACCTGGCATATGCTGGCACCTGTGCTGGCGGTTTTAGGCAGGTCAGTTCTTGAGCCTCTGCATAGCTTTTTTGGATGTTGGTTGTACTAGTGGTATACTGGTTGAGTGAGCAGGTTCTTGAGCTCCTGGCAACCAGGGTGGCATGGGTGATGGCAGCAGCAGTGGTGGTGAGATACTCTTTTAGTCTCCAAGTGCTGTGTTCTTGTGTTGGCAGGGGTTGCAATTAGCTGTATGGGTTGGCCTCCAGGTCAGTAGGTGGTGTTGGTAGGAAGGAGCCAGCCGAGAAGGTGGTGGTAGGGGGTTTATGCCTAACCTCTGTCACCCAGGAGGACAGAGGTCAGGCATAAATGTTTGGCTGAAGAGTGCTTGGCTGAGAAGTGACTGCTGCCACACTGAAGTCCTACCACAGGGAGTGTGGGGGTGGTCTCAGTGGCCACAGCTTCGGCTGACAGGTGGGGGACTTATGTTCCTTTTATGCCTTAGTCCCAGAGGGAATACCTCCCCTATCCCAGCTGTTGTAGCTATTCAGTCAGACCAGGCAGTTCCTGCCTAGTCCACATCTCAGCCCTGGGGTGTAAGTGGCCCTGCCCAGTGCAAGACCAAGCCTCCATGGCAACTCTCATCCTGCTCAGATCCTGGCATGGTGCCAAGTTCTAGTGTTGGTGGCTGGAGCTCATGCCACACTTACTTCCCAGTCCTCAAAGGGTCAAGGCACACACCTGTGGCCTGGATTGTATGATTCTCCAGTGGGAAAGTGGACCACATAAAACACTCACCCTCTTTCATATTGGGGACTTACTTCTGGCTCCTGGTCAGTCCTGGCCACACAAGCTGACAGTTTCCTTCTCTTTTCTCAGTTTTAGAGTTTCCTTTCACTTTTCTGTTGAACTCTGGTGTTCCCTTTTGGATAATGTATTCAAAGTGTGTTTGTCTATACACTATTTTGGTTCTAGGTGAATGAAGCATGCTCGAAATGCTTCTAAGCAGCTATCTTCTAGTCCAATATTTTAAAACAAGTATGCATGGAACAGAGAAGTGAAATCACAGAATTTTTTTTCTTAGAGATGAAGGGAGCAGAGACAGAGGTAAATAGTAGTGATGATTGTATATTTGGATAGCAAATTACTCAGGAATGGTATTCTAAAATCAGCTCAAGACAAAATGGAGGTGTTCAAAATTGCATTTGAAAACTCCCCAGGAAGGCACCTGATGCAGATGAGCCAACCATCTCTTACGAAGCTCAACACTGCCAGGTTTTCTTTGGTTGAGCAGCAGATAAAATAATTTATTTGCACTGCAGGGGCCACAGTGAACTTTTAAATACGGCTAGGTGCTCACAAGGGATCTGAGACAGACTTGGGTCAGGGCAGATTTCTGTCTCTTGTCTCAGTCTGGGGAGGATAATCATTGATGGGGACGGCAGGCGAGTGCTATTTTAACATCTCTCGGTTTCTCTAAAAAGCAGGCATAGTTTAATTTGCATGAATTATTTAAAATAATTATTTAATGCAATGACACACTCTACCAAGCAGCCTCAGTTCTTGTGTTTATTAGCTGCTGTCAGTGAGCCTCCATCTCCCTATGTCTGACTCATTGAGTGACCATCTGACCTTCATTTGCCTGTTTTCTTTCTTTCTTTTTTGAGATAGAGTCTCACTTTCTTGCCCAGGCTGGAGTGCAGTAGTGCAATCTCAGCTCACTGCAATCTCTGCCTCCCAGGTTCAAGTGATTCTCATGCCTCAGCCTCCCAAATAGCTGGGATTACAGGCATGCACCACCACACTCAGCTAATTTTTGTATTTTTAGTAGAAACAGGGTTTCACCGTGTTGACCAGGCTGGTCTCGAACTCCTGACCTCAGATGATCCGCCTGCCTTGGACTCCCAAAGTGCTGGGATTATAGGCATGAGCTATCGTGCCTGGCCAGTTGCCTGCTTTCTACTGCTACGCACAGTCACCAAAGTTTAGGAGCTTTGCAAAGTCACCAAAGTTTAGGACCATGTGACAATCACTCTTATTTTCTGTCCAATAGGGTTATCTCTTCTAAGCTGCTGAAACAAGGACTGTCACCTGAATATTTTTCTCTTGGTTTGTTTCATTTGGTTAAATAAAAATAAGTCAAATTAGTTAAAGAAAAAACTTACACAGAATATCACAATTCACATCTATACACTTACTACATATAGACAAGATCCAAATTAAGAGAGCTGCTACAGACAGTGTCAGAGTTTAGGGAAAGTTCACAATATCATAAAGCTTGAAGACTCCTAGTTCAGTTTTTAGACAGGATTTTTCTGATTACATATGCATAATCTCCTTGGGGATAAAGAATAAGAAGATTAAGTTGTCTTTGTCTAAGCAACACATTACCAGCTTAACCAAGATTAGCTGTGTTATAACAACTAAGATTATACATTCAAGATTCCAGTTTCATAATTCAGATGTCAAAAATTGAAGCAAACTTCTCAAATTCCCCAAATTAACAAATAAACAAGCTTGAATCAATTAAACACAATTCTAAATATGTTTTTTTTCTTTCTTTGGTGGGTAGGGATATAAAAGGTATAGAAAAAGTGACAGAAATTTAGTTTGTCTGCCAGTAGAGTTCCTGATGTAGACATTTTAAAAATATTCAAAGGCAATTATGTCCCTCAAATTTTCATTTTGGCCTCAATGAGAATATCACGAACCCCTTAGGGAGGATCTTTGAGAAATCTGTAGACTTTAGAAATGGGTAACGTAGACTCTATTCTAAGAGAAAAAAAATATAAGAGCTTTAAAATGTACTGCTTGGGCCCAGCGCAGTGGCTCATGCCTGTAATCCCAGCACTTTGGGAGGCCGAGGCAGGTGGATCACTTGAGGTCAGGAGTTCGAGACCAGCCTGGCCAACAAACATGGCGAAACCCTGTCTCTACTAAAAATACAAAAATTAGCCGGGCATGATGGTGGGCACTTGTAATCCCAGCTACACAGGAGGCTGAGTCAGGAGAACTGCTTGAACCCAGGAGGCGGAGGTTGTGGTGAGCCAAGATAGCACCACTGCACTCTAGCCTGGGTGGCAGAGTGAGACTCTGTCTCCAAAAAAAAAAAAAAAAAAAAAAAAAGAGTACTACTTCTTCCTGGCTGACTGCCAAGTCTCCAACTCTTCAGTAACTTTTTCTTAAATGGGATAACCCTTACTAATAACTAATTTTACTTGTACTTAGGATAAAATAGTTTAATGGATTTACTATCAAGGATTTGTTGTTTAAATAATTTAAAGACTACTTGAAATTACTTTATTTAAATAAATAATTTAAGGACTACTTTTAAAAATAAAAGCTTAGAAATGAACTAGCTTTCTAAGCTCTTTGATACAACCTGAAAAGATTCCAAACCCACTTATAACTCTAATGTGGCTAAAGGGAGTTGAGGGTAGGGATGATGGGGTAGAGAGAAATTCATTAGAACACTGCTCAAAGTGACCAAAGGGAGCCGATGTAAAGCAATGTATAGCAGTACTCTAGAGTGAGACTAGGGTCAAGTAGGCCACTGCAAATCCTAATATTCCACTAACGTGTCTAGAGGATTAGCAGGGCAGTCCTGCCTGCTAAGGAGTTATTTGCAAGAAGAATCATGGAACTTTATGGGAGGGAATTGACCTAAAGAAGGTTGAAGTGTGTAAGCTTGGTCCAAGGACAATGGGTCATTGTCAGAGGGGAGAGGTAATTCTGAGATTAACAAGGTTTATATGCTCAGATTTCTCTATGGCCCTGGTTTTATCCAGGGAGGAACATGTTCGATAAGAAGCTGATCGTCAGTATTGTAAGACACAGGTAAGGCAGGGTGGCTCCGTAGCCTGTAATGGAACATAACCCAAGTGATGGGTAGGGTAAATTCCTCAGTTCAGCTTGAAGGCAGTCAGCACATGTTGCAGCAGTTACACACTGGAAATGCCATTGAGATCAGCCACCTGGGATTCCCTTGGCCAGTGTGATATGTGTGACAGAGGTAAGACTGTGGCCACCTGGTTGCTGGATATCTGCACAACCACCTGATATCTGAGCAAGTACGGTGGGAGGAGGGGAGGGGAAAGACTCCCATGTCACTGCCAGGAGGATTACCTCTGGGAGCCTTCTGAGGATTTCCTCAGTGACTCCAAAAGTCCTGGTAGGGGGCTGGAGCTTCCTAAGAGGAGCCAAATCAGGCATTCTTGTGAAAAATCTCTTGGTCTGTTGCCTGCCTAGCCTCCCCAAGGCTTATGTGGCCCTGGGAAATACAGGTTAGGTTTCCAAGTGACGTTTATTTAAAAAGCCCAGCTCCTCTCACTGCTTCCTCTCCTCCATCCCCCACCCACCCTCAACACACACGTGTTACTTCAAAAGCAATAATATTTAATGTTCACCTGCAGGATTCAGTATGGGTACCAACAGCACTGAAAGAATGGTTCTCATTATAGAACGGTTTAATCTAGTTAGGGAGACAGCATATGTTTAAAAATGTAAAGCAGAATGAAACATGAAATACATATTAAAATAAAGCATTCTAGACCAGGCATGATGGCTCACACCTGTAATCCCAGCACTTTGGGAGGCCAAGGTAGGTGGATCACTTGACCCCAAGGAGTTCAAGACCAGCCTGGGCAACATGGCAAAACTTTTTTTTTTTTTTCGGAGACGGAGTTTTGCTCTTGTTGCCCAGGCTGGAGTGCAATGATGAGATCTCAGCTCACTGCAACCTCCACCTCCCAGGTTCAGGCAATTCTCTTGCCTCAGCCTCCCGAGTAGCTGGGATTACAGGCATATACAACCACGCCCAGCTAATTTTTGTATTTTTAGTAGAGACGGGGTTTCACCATATTGGTTGGCCAGGCTGGTCTCGAACTCCTGACCTCAGGTGATCCGCCCACCTCAGTCTCCCAAAGTGCGGAGATTACAGGCATGAGCCACCACACCTGTCCGAAATCTTGTCTCTATAAAAATTAGCTGGGTGTGGTGGTGTGCACCTGTAGTCCTAGCTACTCAGGAGGCTGAGGTGGAAGGATTGCTTGAGCCTGGAAGGTTGAGGCTGCAGTGAGCAGTGATTGCGCCACTGCACTCCAGCCTGGGTGACGGAGCAAGACCCTGTCTCAATAAGTAAATAAATAAATAAAACATTCTATACAGCCAATGTGTTACAATGAACAACATAGTGGATTCATTCAGGAAAGGTTCTTGATGAAAACATTGAGAGGAATGTTTTACTGTTTCCGCTTGTGAAGAAGAAATCCCAGTCCCCTCTGTGAAACATTACTTCAGGCAGCAAGTCAGATACACTTATAGATGTGTGCACAGATGTTCACACACACAATAAAAGAGAAAGTTATCTGAAGCGAAGCAAGGTCGTTGAACAGCACTTTCAACAATTCCCCAGGGCACAATCCACAGTTCTGTTGCCCTCCTCGCAAGATGACAAAGTAAGTAATAGCCATGAAAACCTTAAGTGCCCATATTTGAATCTCCTGGGCACTGTGAAGAGGGAAGCAGACCCAAGATACATTCAAAATTCATTCCATAAGAGCTGAGCACCTACAAATTGGGAACTGGAAGCAACCTGGTTGTGTAAGTAAGGCATTCAGGTTGAAAACCAAATCTTCCCCTGTGTGGTCATGAAGAAGGCTCTTACGTTTTCTCTGATCATGGGTTCTGTCCTCATCTGTAAAATGGGGATAATAATACTCACCTAAAGAATTGTGAGGATGCAGTATATGTACACATACATGTAGAAGGCATCTGGCATATGGAAAGCACTCAATACATTAGGCTTGCAGGTCTGCACATGGAAATGGGTGTCTCTGTAACCACAAAACTGGGAAAGACAGTAGTGTGTGGTTACAGGAAACATACAAATTCAGTAAAAACCAAAAGTTCCTGGCTGGACCCAGAAGAATCATTCTGGAATCCAGGTTCCCACCTGTTTTCCAACGCTGGACTCTTGTGTGTGTGTGTGTGTGTGTGTGTGTGTGTGTGTGTGTGTGTGTGTGTGTGTGTGTGTGTGTGTGTTTTAAATCAAGGGATAGATCATTGCAGTCAAGAGTTGATGTCAAGGTCAGTTTTGCTGAACTAAGTGCCTAGAAGCCAGGTATCTGAGGAACCTCTACTTCCAGAATTGTCCCTTCTTGGGTGCTGTCAACATTGCTGCTACTCTGGGGCTGGGGGCTGCTATCACTGCTTCTCTGTCTTTGATGCTTCTCCCAGTCAGGGTTACTATTGAGTGCTGGCCACTACTGCTGCCAGTCTGGGCCTGGGGACTGATGCCAGGCAGGGTTAGGAAGAAAGAAGGAGGTGTTTCCATCCTATGTTGGGCTGCCTCTCTTGGTGCTGGGCTGGGGTCTGCCACTGGGACACCTTCTCTTGTCTCTGGTGCTTCTTGGTAGCCCCAGTCCTTACATTTCCTTGAAAGGAAAAATGTGTGTTTCCAACTGACATAGAGAAAACCCTGGAATGTCTGCGTGGCTTAATCTACCATTTAATTCTCTAATCTACCATTTAATCATGCTTTGAAAATTATATCATTTAATCCAAACGGTAACATTGGAATGTGGACATTATTTTCCCCATTGCATATATGACAAAACTTAAGATCAAACAGGTAAAACTCTTTCATAGCTAGTTGAGGGCAGAGTCAGGATACTAACCCAAGATTTTCTGACACCAAAACCCCTCTGCTTTCCATACCTCTGTAATTACAGATGAAGCTCTTGAGGGGAAAGACCTAATCTTATGAATTTTTGTATCCCCAATATCTTAATAGTTGCTAACACATACAAAGTGCCCAATTATAATTGATGAATAAATGGATGCATGAATGAATACTGAGTGCAAGCACAAGGCATTAATGAATCTACTCAATGATAATAGGACTGTCCCCTTTTGACAAACAAAGTTCAGATGCAGATAGCATGTTGTTTATGAATGATGGAGGCTCCGATTAATTTTGCAATGCGTGGCAGAAGGTGATTGACGGGTGAATCCTGGGTGTGATGACACATCCAATCTAGGACACAATATGCATCAAAGACCTGACCAAAAACAGATATGTCTTTGCATGAGTCTGCTTGGACATGAGCCTATGATGAGAACAAACAGGAATATCAGTGGCAGGCCAGCCTGACAAGTGGCTTCTGCAGTTACACGCACATGGATATTAAACAGTGCAAGTAAGCTGAAACAGGCAAAGGGAACATGTTAAATATTAGAGAGGAAATGAAATATCCCAGAGGAAGGGAAACATAAGCAGAAAAAAAAAGCTCATTTTATACGAAGGAAGAAAAGTTAATAGATTGTTGTACAGATCAGGAAATGAAATTCTTTTCAGAAGCTTCTGTTCCTCTGTCCACAATACTAAGAAAGGATAAGCTCTCCTGAGCATTGTGGACCCTGCTTTCTCTCTGCACCCCCTCACCCTGTAAATTTCTTTTTTGTAAAAGACACTCTAACAACAGCTTCAGAAAGCACAAGTGTTTCTCCACCAACAGAAGACCCGCCATAAGAGTTGGATTACAGGCACAAAAGAGCTCAGGAAAAGACCCAGAAATCTAAGTAACATGATAAAAAAGAAAGCACCATATTATCTCTGGTAATTGACAGTTGTGAGTCATAAAATTTCACCCTATTTTGTAACATTGCAACTCATTTACAAATTCATTCACTCACCAGTATTTAGTAATTCTTACCAACAGACATAAAACCGGGAGCTGGGGACTATGTCGCACTGTTCGGCCTTCAATGAGTTCACATTCATTGGGGGATGAAAGGGATATGATTATATATCTTATTAGAAATAAGGTATATAGGCTGGGCATGGTGGCTCACACCTGTAATCTCCGGACTTTGAGAGGCTGAGGCTGGCAGATCACTTGAGGTCAGGAGTTCGAAACCAGCCTGGCCAACATGGTGAAACCCCATCTCTACTGAAAATACAAAAATTAGCCTGGCGTGGTGGCATGTGCCTGTAATTCCAGCTAGGGGAGGCTGAGGTAGGATAATCGCTTGAACCTGGGAGGCGGAGTTTGCAGTGAGCTGAGATCATGCCACTGTACTCCAGCCTGAGAGACAGAGCGAGACTCCATCTCAAAAAAAAAACAAAAAAAAGAAAAGAAAGAAAGAAGATATATAAACACTCTGAAAGCCCTGTCTAGAGGATGGGTGGGAATGGGACTGAAAGTTTTCACAGAGGAGGCTATCTGTGAATTACATCTTAAATAATAAGTAACAAAAGGGGGTAGTGGCAGATCCTGACACAGGGAACAGCATGAGTTAAGGCTTGGAAGCCTGCTTAAATACTATAAATAGCATAAGGGGCAAATCCAGACAATGTAGGGCCTGGAGATTCTGTTTTTGGGGGGACTTCGTTAATAAAAACAATAAAAAATATAAATATAACATTAAATATTAAAGTGAAGGTTTATTTAGAATAAGAAAGTAGAACACAACAATTTACAAATGTAAAAGCTGACAAATATCAGAAACTTCACAAAATCCAGAAAAATGAAATAATATTGAATTAATTATCTACCTAACAAAACTCTATAATACTTTCTTTCCAACAGTTTTGGGGGGCTTTTACTCTTTGCTAGCCTCTTTATATGGCAACAGTTTTACCATATAATATGTATTTAAAAAGAAAGATAACATTGCTTTCTCTATTATGATTGGCAAATATTGATTTTTATTATTACCTGTTTGGAAAAATGTATATCAATTTCCAACTCTTTGTTAGCAATGCCATGTAAATTTTTAGGAGTGTTATTAATTTGGGGAAACATCTATCAAGTGTCTTTTATACATGAGCTATAAGATTTCAGGCCATTACAAGGTTTTTTTTGGCAGTGATTAATTTCAATTCTCTTTGAATTAATGACATCATTAGCCTGTTGTCATTAACGTTTTCATTATGGCCGCATATCATGTGTTTTATTGTACCTACCTTGATGTCAGTTATTTTGTGTCAAATCAGCAAGAAATTTAATATTTTTTCATTATATTCACATGCTTTACTCTTCTTCATTAATTGGGTTATCAAACAATATCCACAAGCCTTTTTATTAGTTTTATTCAAAATTTATCTCTTCTGAATGAATGGCTTTTCAGTGTCAGAATAATTTCTATAGATTTTATCACTCTTTTTAAATCAATTTCCTATTTCATTATCTGAATTTTTTAATATTTCTTTAATAAATAGACTTATACATGCTAAAAGGAGGTATCTTTCATACACATCCAAATCAGGAGTCTATAAATTATCATTTGTTCTATTGAAATGTTCATAAGTGACTGAGAAATTATGGTTAAATATGATTTTTGAGTTTCATTAACTGTTCAATAAACTTTTTGCATCATCTTTGTATCTTTGTTGCAAACCTTGAATAGCTTTATATATGGGCAAATCAGAATATTACACCTAGAAAAAAAAATCCTGGTTGGTATATGTGTTTAAATAATCCACTTGGGAGATGAGCCAGAAAACATACATCTCTCACAAAATATCAAAGTAATCCACAACCTCAGGAACCATGGGGCAGGATTAATCTCCAGCAAGATTAAGGAATGAGATGTACATGGCTCATAGTCTGCGAACTTGTTAATGACCTTTTTTTTTATGTTTTCTTTTTTTTTTATTATACTTTAAGTTTTAGGGTACATGTGCACATTGTGCAGGTTAGTTACATATGTATACATGTGCCATGCTGGTGCGCTGCACCCACTAACTCGTCATCTAGCATTAGGTATATCTCCCGATGCTATCCCTCCCCTCTCCCCCCATCCCACAACAGTCCCCAGAGTGTGATATTCCCCTTCCTGTGTCCATGTGATCTCACTGTTCAATTCCCACCTATGAGTGAGAATATGCGGTGTTTGGTTTTTTGTTCTTGCGATAGTTTGCTGAGAATGATGATTTCCAAGATCTTGGTCCTCACTTTTCTAAGAGTTGTGTTGTCACAACCTTCCGTTGAAAATGTTGCATTGTGCAGATTACAGTTGAACAGATTTGTTTCATGTCGTTAAAGTCACACATGAAGGCTTTTCATTCAGCAAAATAGTTAAATATGAATATGATATGTATTCCATACAAATGTATTCCACTATATCCAAACTATAACTCCAACCCAACTTTTTGTCTGCATCGCCAAAATGGTTATGGTCACTCCAATGCCGCCCAACACAAGGGCTCATGTGACAGAGGGGAGGCAGAAGTGGGAAGAAACAGTATCCTTAAATAATCTCATAGTTAAAAATATCTTGCTTTTCCAAATTTATGACAACACCAATACCCTTATTTATAAAAGCATAAAAATCCCTCCCTTCCTTCCTTCCTTCCCTAATTCTCTCCCTCCCTCTCCTGTTTCCTATATAATTTAGTCCAAAAACCATTAGTCAGGACCAAGCAAGGCATGTGTTTCTTAGGGGATAGTGGTGGCAGCAGATGCCCAGCATGGGGTAACAAAGTCCAAATGGGGAGAAAGAAGAGGGCATCTGTTGGGGGGGCAGGGGGAGGAGAAATGGATAAATGTGGGATGTTGAACTCAAGAAGGATGAAAAGTTTATCCATGAGGCCCAATGCACAGTGTTGGAGTCAAGAGTGGTAAAGAGGAAGTCTGCTCGGGGTAGGATGGGATGGGGTGGTGGTAGTTGTTGCCCAGAGTAGTGTGTCAGAGCCCAAATAAGGTGAGAAGAAATCCAGTGCATGGGTGAGGGGGTGTCTGGGCATGGGCTGAGGTAGGCATCTAGGTAGCTGGGGTGAAGGTGGGGGAGAAGATTGACAACATAAAGGGAGAATTGATCTAACAGGTAAATAAATTGAGGTTTTGGTAGGCAAGTTTCTTGCTGTCAGAGAATGGAGTTATAATATGCTAAGGAGACAACTAAAATGAACCTTGAAGTATTGAATTGGAATTGGAGGTATCAGTGTGAATTCCTATGTAGAAAGGTATGAACACAAATACAGATGTACATACGTATAGATGCATATATTCCCTAGTTTCTCCACTGAGAGGGCCTGAGAATAGGAACAAGAGGGCCAGAGGAATGAGCACACTTCATGCCCAGCTCTTGGTTTCTCAATGCCATTTCAGATTTGAAGCAGGGAAAACAAACCTGGACATTGTGTTATTTTGGAAAGCAAAATGTGATCAAAGATGGGGACATGACAAAATTCAGAGAAGCCAGCTTGAAAGGGTTCATGCTGGCCAAATCTGGGACAATTTGAGATCAAAATAAAAAATGATAATGACACACTATCACTCATTGAATAAAATAAGAATCATGAATCCACACTGATATGTTAATAAATGCATAAATAAATTCAAAGAAGGAAAATCTTTTACTTACAATAGAATACAAAATAATAAATGTAGATGGAATGAGGGAATTAGCAAATCATTTTTTGGCAACCATTACAGTAATAATTCAAGTCATTAGTGAATGCTAAAACTAGTGGGTAAACGTTTGATAAGGATTGGAATATTCAGTTAATCTCAAAATACCTCCTCACAGTTCAAGACCAGCCTGGGCAACATAGTGAGACCCTCATCTCTAAAAAGGAAAAATTAGCTGGGCATGGTGACATGCACCTGTAGTCCCAGCTACTCAGAAGTTCAAGGTTACAATGAGCTGAGATGGCGCCACTGCATTCCAGCCTGGGTAACAGGGTGAGACCCAGTCTCAAAACAAACAAACAAACAAACCCAAAATATTTAAACAACAACAAAAGAACCTCCTCACAAAGTACTTAAATTACAAAGGGAGAAAGAGTAACTTTAAACTACAGACACCCAACAAACACCACCTCAATCACAATCAAAGTTAATATAACATTAACAGGACAAATGAAAATTATGTACCACTCGAGAAAACGCAATGAGACCACAGCATTACTTCTGTGATCCTGCTAAAAATGCATAAGCTGAATCGAATCCTGAGGAAACAGCAGATGAACCCAAATTGAGGGACAGTTTTAAAAATAACCAGGCTGTAATTTTCAAAAGCATTGAGGTCATAAAAGTCAAGGGGAGACTAAAACGCTGTTCCAGATTGAAGGAATGTAAACAGACCAAAAAGTAAATGCAGCACATGACCCTAAATGGAATCACCTTGCTATAAGCACATTATCGGGATAATTGTCAAAATTGTTTGGTTCTCTGGATTACATAGTAATAATGCATCTATTTTTATAATTTTCTGTCACTTTAAAATTATTTTTTCTAAAAAAATTATCTATACAGCCACATCAAAGTATAGCTACAGCCCCTCCATGAACCTCAGAGAGGACCTGTCCTGATAGGGGTCCTTATCCTTAAACTTGATTAGATTCATGATAAATCTGTTTCTGCCTGTAAGTACATGAAGACGAGATGTATTTCTAGAAATGAAAGTACTATCTAAAGGCCAGGCGCTGTGGCTCACGCCTGTAATCCCAACACTTTGGGATGCCGAGGCAAGTGGATCACGAGGTCAGGAGATCGAGACCATCCTGGCTAACATGGTGAAACCCCATCTCTACTAAAAATACAAAAAATTAGCCAGGCATGGTGGTGGGTGCCTGTAGTCCCAGCTACTCGGGAGGTTGAGGCAGGAGAATGGCGTGAACCCAGGAGGTGGAGCCTGCAGTGAGCCGAGATCGTGCCACTGCACTCCAGCCTGGGCAACGGAGCAAGACTCGGTCTCAAAAAAAAAAAAAAAAAAGTACTACCTAAATAAGTATAAATGGGATATCAGAAATTTGGGGAACTATGTTTTCAGTATCATGCTCTTGCTATTTCTTAATTGTCTTCAATCCCTGGAGTTATGATGTGTGTCCAGACTAAACATCTTCTAACTTAAATACTAGCTGGTTAATCCTTTTGATCTGCAGTAACATTTATAATGCTTTTCAAATGTCAAGGGACTTTCATCAATTCTCCCTAATTATCTGATGATTGCCACTCTTTATTTTTCCATGATCTCCTTGAAGTTTCCTTGACCCTCCTTGGAACCTTCATTTTAAGTCCAGGTAGCCATTTTTCCCTTTGTTCCTTTGAGTTCAGTCCAAGAATTTAATGTGTATACCTTCAGTTAGCCATCATAGGTCCAAACTCTTTGCCAGATCATGAAAATAAATGACAAGAGAGGCCATGATGGCATAAACCATACACAATGCAAAATAGACACAACTTAGGAAAGCACATTGAAATCTCATTGACTGAAAGCACTTGGCAGCATTTGCAGCAAAGGAAAATGATATATTAACAGCATACTGTAATATATAATAAAAACGAAAATCACTAAACAAATCATTGTTACATGGGTGGGTCTAAAAGGATTTCACCTGGTGTGACTAAAGTGTGGGGAACAGTGGGAGGTTGGTTGAGGTCAGAGTATTGAGAGTTTTGATTGACATACAAAGCAGTTTAACTTTATTCAGTGAACAATAGAGTGTTTTTGTAGTTATTTTAGTAAATCAGGGTTGTGTCTCAAAAAGAACCCAAAGGTAGTGTGAGGAACAGAGTGAAATAATAAATGTCTAGAGACGGAAGACTGGTCAGATGCTGTTATAAGAGTCAAGATATCAAAAGATCTGATCTAAGGCAGGAGCAGTGGGAATTGAGATAAAAGAAAAGGCTTGTTAAATCTTTTGCAAACTAAATCATTGGGGCTCAGTCTCCTACTGAATATGTCAAATGATATGAGAAAACAATTAAAGGCATTTGGCTTCCAGCTTGGATGGCTTGGGGGAATTTTGAGAGTAGCAGACATTATTAGCTACCTGTACAATCATTCACCCCATAGCAGATTTGCTGGTTATCTCCCAACAGACCTTGTTACTTGGAAACAAGGCCCTGCACAATGTATCAAGCGAAAAATGGCATTAACCAGCCTCCTTTGCAATATAAGCAGAAATCTTGACTGGGACATCCAGGAAGCCTCCTTAAAATAAAGAATTTGAGCCCTTCTCTCTTATTTCCTTAATCCTACTTTCATGTCACAGCCTAGCAGGTGCAACGGGCTGGACTGTGACATGGAAGCCTCATACAGAAGAACAGAAAACTGATAAGGAGCACAGTTCTGTCTTTATTCATGGAGCTAAGACAATTGTCCTAGATTGTCTGCCTCAGAATTTCTTTGTATATATAATCCACGATTGAATTAGGTCTTTGTTAATATCAGCCACATCTAATCATAATGGATTCAACTACCTTCTCTCTTTTCGAACAGAACCCTGACTCTACTCAGACACCCTCCTTTCTCAAGGCAACCGTATGGTGCAAGAGAGGCAGGCCTATCACAGCGGATAAGCCTTTCCATTTTACAGTAGATGGTTTTGCAAAGTGCACTTAACACAATTCTGGCCAATGGAATGAGAGGAGAAGTCTTCTAGAGGGTTCCTGGGAAAGGATTTCCTTGCTGATATGAAGAGACACAAGAAAAGAAATAGCCCCTCTCTTCTTCCAATGGACACTGCCTTGTCTGGATGTGATGCCTGGAACTGCAGCAGCCATCTCATGAGAGGCTAGCCTGAAGGTAAACCAATGGGCTGAAAATGGCAGAAAGTGAAAAGAAAAAGAAGCCGCATCTTGCCTGATGTCATTTATCCTCTGAATCAACTAATCAAGGCAGTGGCTTATTTCCAGAATGCTGATTATGTGAAGTAATACATTATCTTTATTGTTCAAACCCATTGAGTCTGGGTTTTCTGTTAGGGTGGAAAGCATCCTCACTATGTTATTAACCCAAAAATGGATAATCAGTTTGGGAAAGGGATCCAGAAAATAATTTATTTCTAAAATGTTGACTTCGATGATTTGTTATGACAAGTAGAAAACTTGAAATAGAGGTGGTGCACAATTTGGGTATTTGGGGAACACAGATATATAGATAGTAGTTGGAGTCACGATTTGGGAGAACTCCTCAGGAAGCACATGCCTATTGGGAAAGGGGTCATGGATAAATGCCTGGGAAGCAACTTAATTTAAAGCATGAACAAACGAGTGTCAGAGAAAAGGACAGAGAAAGAAGAGACAAAAGTAAGGAGGGAAATCTCCAAACAGCAGTGATTTCAGGAAACAACAGGATGGAACTTTAAGAAGGGGAAATTGCTGCAGATAAGAGGCTGTGGGATTTATCAGTATGGAGTTCATAACTCTTGAGACTAGTTTTAGTAAAAAGATGGTGCAGGAGCTTATTTAAAGTGACCTGAGGAGACTGGGAGTATTGGGTGCTTCAGTGTTTCTCAAACATTCAAGTAATGTTGTTTTAAAAGAAAAAAAAGTACAGATTGCCACACAGATTTTGATTAATTAGTTCTGGAGTTGAAGTTCAGAAGGCTGCATTTTAAACAAGGACTGTAGTGTGAGTTGTTCATGAACCACAACTTAAAGAGCCACTACTCTTTCATGAATTATTTATGAAGGATGGAAAAGGAGGGTGGCAATTTGAGGCCAGGCAGGGTTGATGGAAGGCATCTATATTGGGGAAGACTCAAGCATGATTGAAAGGATATGAGAGGGATGACAGACAGAAGACGTAAGAGCTGATATCTGGTAACATAAAACCCCAGAGAAGAGGGTGGTTGGTAAAGGAGGAAGGATTCCCCAGAACAGAAAAGAGACAGACGATCGGGGTGTCTTAGTCCATTCAGGCCGCTTTAACAAAATAACATAGACTGGGTGGCTTATAATCAACAGAAATGCATTTCTTATTGTTCTGGAGGCTGGGAAGTCCAAGATCAAGGTATTGGCAGATTCTGTTTCTGGTGAAGGCTTACTTTCTGGTTCATAGATGGCACCTTCTTGGTGTGTCCTCACGTGGTGGAAGGGGAAAATGAGCTCCCTTGGGCCTCTTTTATAAGGGCACTAATACCCTCATGAGGTCTCTGCCCTAAGAATCTAATCATCTCCCAAAGGCCCCCGCTTTCCAGCACCATTACCCTTGGGGTTAGAATTTCGACTTATGAATTTGGGAGGACATAGACATTTATATACCATAGCAGAGGGGTAAACCTATCTACCCCAAACTACTTGCAACTAGGCTTTCTGTGTGTTTTCATGCACTGCTCTTTCTGCTTTCTCTGTTCACATGGGGTTGGTCACCCCACCCTCTCTTCTGGAAAGCCTTAGAGTTACCATGAAAGATTCTTCCAAATTGTTCCCTCCTCAATAAACACACAAATGAATAAAATGCCACAAGTGGAAATAGACAGTTAAAAGACATTGATTCAATAGAAAACATTATTTTAATCGATTAAATATTTTACAATGAAATGGACTACTTCCAGAAGTCATGATTTCTTATAAGATTTCAAGCTAGAAAATATTCTGACAAATGTTGCAGGCAGAATTGATGTACTGGAGAAAAGTTTGAACCTGATGAGTTCCCTTTCAACTCTGGATTCTAGGTAATATTGGACTATAAGAACCTCCATAGGGAAAGAAAAGGGCAAGTCAGGGATAGAGCTGGGGAGAAATTTGGAACTTTGGGCAGCATGAGAATACTGGGGTATGACAAAAGTAGAGGACAGAAGCCAGGTGTGGTGGTGCAGACCTGTACTCCTAGCTACTGAGGAGGGTGAGGCCTTGAAATTGCTTGAGCCCAGGAGTTTGAGTTCCAGTGAGCTAGGATTGCACTCCAGCATAGGTAACAGAGCAAGACCCTGTCTCTAAAAATAATAGAATAAAATTTTAAACAAATTACTCCCTTAAAAAAAAGGCTGGGTGTGGTGGCTCACACCTGTAATGCCAGCACTTTTGGAGGCTGTGACAGGAGGATCACGTGAGCCCAGTGGTTTGAGACCAGCCTGGGCAAGATGGTGAAACCCTATCACTACAAAAACAATTTTTAAAAAATTAGCTGGGTGTGGTGGTGCACACATGTAGTCCCGCTACTTGCGAGCTGAGGCAGGAAGATCCCTTGATCCCAGGAGTTCAAGGCTGCAGTGAGTTATGATCACACCACTGTACTCCAGCCTGGGTGACAATGCAAGACCCTGTCTCTCTCTCTCTCTCTACAAACAAAAACAAAAACAAAAACAAAAACAAAACAGCAGCAACAGCAAGAAGGTTGGCATTCAAAGTAGGTTTTACCTTCGATATGATTTTTGTCTTAGGCTGGCTGAATATTTTTCTAACTCCCAGCTAACTGATGGTGCCACAGTTTGATGTAAATTTCATGTCAAATTTTGAAACTGCCTCAGGCTATGTCTGTGCCTCAGTCTTGCACTAGAGAATTTTCAGTGCATCACTGAGACCAATCCTAATGATTTCAAGGTGGATTAATTGTTGCATAAGGCATGAAAAAGATGATCAAATGTTGTTGGCTTCCAAATGCTCAGCTTTTATAAACAAAAATGGCAACAATTATCAACAGCCAATATATTAAGGCATGGCAGAGAGTAGAGATTGTTTGGGGAGGATTTTTTTCTCCAAAATGAATTCATTTAATAACTGGTGATGATTTTTTTTTCTTTAAGATGGAGTCTCACTCTGTCTCCCAGGCTGGAGTGCAGTGGTGCAATCTGGGCTCACTGCAACCTCTGCCTCCCAGGTTCAAGCAATTCTCGTGCCTCAGCCTGCTGAGTAGCTGGGATTACAGGTGTGCGCCACCACACAAGGCTAATTTTTGTATTTTTAGTAAAGATGGGGTTTCACCATGTTGGCCAGGCTGGTCTTGAACTCCTGACCTCAAGTGATCTGCCCGCCTTGGCCTCCCAAAATGTTGGAATTACAGGCATGAGCCACCACACCCGGCCACTGGTGATGATTAATGTGTTGCTTTTTCCATGAGTAAAGTATATATGGCTGATTATCACTAAGTGAAAGGCTAAATGCAAGTAAGAAAAAAAAAAATGAAGACAGCAGAGATGCTGTGCTCATTGTGAAAGACAAAATTGTTGAGTACTACTAATTATATTAATTAATTGGCATGAATAATGTAACAGGAAAAAGGACTGATTAATATCATTAGTAATGAACTTGAATTACATAACAGTCTCTTCAAGGCATTGCGTGGATTTCAAAGACACTCTTTTAGGCACACACATCCCTTGAGTTATCAATTTCTAGTTCATAAGGGGAAAAGCAAGTGTGGGTGGGCAGGTGACTTGTGATAGGTCATGTAGCAAATAGCTTGAAGAATCCAATCTAGGAACAGAGTTCAACCACTGTCCTGTCTAATCCTCCAAATATCGATTTGTATCTCAAGCTCTTGTCAGAAAGGATTGTACTGTTGGAAGAATATAAACATTTGGCTGAAATAGGAGTGATGGAAATACTTGAAATGACTTCACAGTGACTGAAGGAGATTATTTCCTGGTGGAATGGCTTGTTGAGGTAGTGCTGAAAATGCTTGGTTCGAGTTCTTTCCCATCATTAATGGTGTGTAGCACAAGTGCATAATGTGCACGGTTGGACTCAATCTATTTTATGCATCCATGCCTGACATTACAAGGGACCTAGATACTATTATTAGAATATGTTTCAAACCCTCCAGCATACTTTTCTATCTCAGTGGATTTTAAACATCTCCAGAATTCTTGAGGGGGCCACTGATGAACTTCCTTGGAGCAAATGATTGTACCTTTGAACAAGTCCGATAAGTTACTTTGTAGATTATAGACTGCTGTGCAGTGGTGGCTGAGCAAGAGAACTTGAAATGGGTTTAAAGGATACAAGCCAGTTGGCCCCAAAATTTCGTTGATAGGGAATAGTGAAAAGCTCTCAGTGTGGAAATATTTGGAAATATTTATATGTGGCTCTGCAATAGGAAGGAGAGAAGGGTTCCAGGGTGTGCATCTTCCCAATCTGAAGGAAGATAGTGATTTTTATAACAGTGTAGAGTGTATTCAGCACAGAATGGAGTGCATTTTGGTTGAAGAGCAAGATATTTAAGGAGAAGGAGAAAATATACATTAAAAAAATGTAGGTGAGATAAAAACATGAAGGGTTTGGAAGCAAAGAAGTTTGGACTTCATTTCCTCCAGTAATTTTCCTCTGATCCTCCCAGAGCAGCTTAGATACTTCTATTAAGTGCTCACATGATATCTTTTATCAAACAGATGTCATGTTTATTGTTGTTATTGCTTCTCCAATTGTGTGATTTCCCCATTAAACTCAAATTCTGTGAGGCAGGAACTATGTCAGTCTTGTTCACCTTCCTCTCCCTAGGCACCCAGCAAAGACTCTGGTACATGGCAAGTGCTCAATACATACTTGTTAAATAAGTGAATGAATGAATAATGGGAAGCCATTGATGACCACTAAGTTGGGGAGGCCTATGGCTTAAAAGAATCATATGGCAGTGAGATGCACCCCACCCAGGCAATAAGATTCGGGAGTCTGCTACTCCTTAACTTTATCAGCTGCTGGGCTAGGAGTGTATCTCACCTGAATTCAAGTTACTGAATTGTCAGTGCTTGTCACTTAAGAGAGCTGCCAGGCATGCCCCTTCCAGCTCTTCCACCACTGAGGAACTTCATTGCGATCATGTCATGACTTGGCCTTAAAATCACAGTTGAGAAATTGAGTCTCAGGGGACTTTGTGATTTTGTGAGGTTCCATGGTAGTTTGTAAGGAGCAAAGCTGACTAGAGTTCAAGTTCCCCAATTCCCACCCAAGAGTACTTCTTGATATGCCTTTCTGCAACTTTTTTTTTTTTTTTTTTTGAGATTGGGTCTTGCTCTGTCACCCAGGTTGGAGTGTAGTGGTGTGATCTCAGCTGACTGCAATCTCCACCAGCCAGGCCCAAGCAATCCTCCCACCTCAGCTTTCTGAGTAGCTGAGATCACAGGCACACACCACCATATCCAGCTAATTTTTTTGTATTTTTGGTAGACCTGCCTCAGACTCCCAAAGTGCTGGGATTACAGGTGTGAGCCACCATACCCAGTTTAGAAAGAGCTTATTGTTTTGACATTAGGTTAGACTTAGAAGAAGAGAGGCTTAGGGAGTAAAATGAGTGAAACTCCTAATTCCAGAGCATCTGCTAACTGTGTCAAGAAAATGATGGTTTTGATCCAATATTCTTATATAACAATGGTAAATATGGATCTGTCTGTTGAACAAAGTGTTTAGGATGAAAACTCTAGTACAAAGAACAGAAAGAAGAGCAGGAGAAAAATGGGAGATTGTGGGTTGAAGAGTAGAACATCAGTGAGGATGACATAAAATGCTAATTGCCACCAAATAGTTATTCCTTTTTTCTCTTTTATAAAAGAATTCTGAGTTTTAGCTAAGCAGATTACTACATAACAAAAACTATATTTCTCAGGCTCCCTTCAGTATATGTGGCTATGTTTTGTGTAATGAGATTTCATTACAGGCAGCTTCTGAAATGGTCCCCAATGACCTCTCTCTCCTGATACTCACCTGCTTGGGCAAATCCTCTTCTTGAATATCGGCTGGACCTAGTGACTCATTTCTAATGAATAGAATAGGACTAAAGTAAGGGATGTCATTTCCAAGATTAGGTTACAAAGAGATTTTAGCTTCATCTTGGGGTACTTTCTTTCGTTCTTGTTATGAGGAAAGCCAGCTGCCATGTTGTGATCTGCTCCATGGAGAAACCTACGTGGCAAGAAATTGATGTATCCTCACAAGAGCCAGTGAGGACCAGAGGCCTGCCAACAGCTTTGTGAGTGATCTCAGAAAAATATCCTTCCCAGGTGAACTTTCAGATGACTGTAGACCCTGTCAACACTTTGATTGCAACCGTGTGGGACACCCTGAGCCAAGAGCACCCAATTAAGTTGCGCCTGAATTCCTGGCCCACAGAAACAGTGAGATAATAAGCATTTGTTGTTTTAAGCTGCTAAATTTTGGAATAATTTGATACACAGAAATAGACAATTAACACAGATATAAAGGAAGTGCTATGAGGCACCTCCAGAAAGTTTCCAGACAGGAAGAAGACAACAGAGCCACCATGCACATGGCTGTGCCGGTTGAGCTCCATCAGCCATCTTGGATCACAAAGCCAAGAACACCCTCTAGGGGTGGCAGACTTTTGAGTTAGAAGGACCTTAGTCTTCTGAAGACCTTGTGGAATTCCTTTACGGGTCATGGACTGTCTACCTTCAGATTCCTTAACTTAAACTTCCCCGAAATGGCCAGTGTTATTGCTTTCTGGTATTAGGTCAGTGCAAAAGTCACTGTGGTTTTTGCCGTTTAATATATTGAAGCAAACCTAATCCTGACTGATATGGATGGATGGTGATAGAAATAGGGATTCTACGAGTGAAAGGGAGTGTGAATCAGGCTGTATGAGAATGAATGGTGGAGATTGGGACTCTCGCAGGACGAGCAACAGATTCAGGGATATTTATTATAAAAAGAAGAAAAAGGGTGGGTGCAGTGGCTCTCGCCTGTGATCCCAGCACTTTCGGAGGCCAAGGCAGGTGGATCACCTGAAGTCAGGAGTTCGACACCAGCCTGGCCAACATGGTGAAACCCCATCTCTACTAAAAATACAAAAATTAGCTGTGTGTGGTTGCGCATGCCTGTAGTCCCAGCTACTCAGGAGGCTGAGGCAGGAGAATCGCTTGAACCTGGGAGGCGGAGGTTGCAGTGAGCTGAGATTGCACCACTGCACTCCAGCCTGGGTGACAGAGCAAGATTCTGTCTCCAAAAAACAAAAAAACAAAAAAAAACTGTCACTAACTGCTATTGTAAAAGATGGCCTGAATAACACTAGCCCAGTGACAGTTAAAACATGGGTTCCCAAATCCCCTAGGCAAAAACATTATTAAAACCTTTCTTTCAAAATAAAGAAATACAAAATATTTTTGATATTTAAAAACAACTTAAGTTCAATATAAAAATTTTGTACATCGTGCCTGATACCTCTTTCAGTTCCATTTTATTGGACAAATATTTATTGATTGTCTATTACGTGTTTGGTAATTAAAATATTACCATTTTATCATTATCAGTATTTTTTTGGTTTTTTAGTTGTAAATTTCCTCTACAATAAATTATTATTATTAACATTATTATGTATTCATTGCTTAAGCAACTTACAATAGTTAATACTCTAACCAATAACACACCAATAAATTCTATGTCGACTTTTCATTTCTAACAGAGGAAAAAAGTTTCTTCTGGATATTGGCAAATCAACAGAGGGTCAATATGTCTGCACCCTTAATCCTATCAGTGCTCCAAGAAAAAAATTAAAACATCACTTTAAATGCGATACTGGCATTAAATCAGCTATCACCAGAAAAATGCATTCTTGACAAGCCTTCCTGATAATTCTATCTGCCAAAGGCAAGGAAAGCAGAGAAGGGAAAATGCTACTTTGGATCTACTCACAGCCTATAAGAAAAAAATGTGTTGAAAAAGTAGAAGCACTACAATTTTGGAAGAATAAAATGATGTCCAATATTTTGTGATAGCCAAGGAGGAGAAAACTGGACATAATCTGCCATGATTACTTTTTTATATGCTAATTGTTTTTTATTACAAAATAGCTGTTCATTGCAGAGAAATGTAGAAAACTGAGAAACTTAACAAAGGAGAAAACAGTAATCCAGAGACAACAATGTTAACATTTTGATTTATATCTTCCTGGCTTTTAAATACATGTATTGTGTTTCTCTTATTATATAATTTGTATTATACTTTACATAAAATTTTATACTCTGCTTTCTCCTGTTCACCATAGATCATAAACATTTTTACATTTTAGTACATGGTCTACTGAGACAATATTTTAGTGTTTATGTGATACTGTATTAAAGGAAAATACTGATAGTTAATTTTCATTGGCACTATGTGCTAGATACTATATAATAAGTGCATGGTTGGATTATCTCATTTAATGCTCATGACAATCTCCATGCTAAGTACTGTCAGCATCCCCATTTATATGGAGATTTAGGGGAAATAACTTGGCCAAGGCTCTAAAGGTAAGAATTAAAAGATTCAGATTTGAATCCAGATAATTTAAAACTAGAGTCTGTGTTCTCAACTATTACATTATAGTATTTCTCTTACTGTAGGAATTTGCAAAAATTTACTTCACCAATTCCCTATTGTTGAACTTCTAAAGTGTTTCCATTTATAGGCTATTATAAATAATTCTGTTATTAGAGTTATGACAACATAATTCTACTTAACACAATATAACACAATATAATGTTATAACACTTAACACAATATAATATGAATAGTAGTTAATAATTCTACTTAACACAACAGAATTCAATTTTGGCCACACGCTTTTGTGAATATCCATTGTCACTGCATTAAGATAAAGTTATGGAAGTGAAATTGCTAGATGAAAAGGTATACATAATTCTGAGACATTCAATTTGATTAAAAATATATTAGCCAATTTGATAGAAAAAATCTTTCTTATTTTAAGTTGTGTTAAAATAATCATCATTGTATTAATGATATATTAATAGTATATTTATTGCCTACTCAGATTTATTTTTAAAATCTCTGATATATTTTTATCCAATATATTTTGTTTTTTCATTTCTCTTATTTTTTGGGACAGGGTTTCACTCTGTTGCCCAGATTGGAGTGCAGTGGCGCAATCACAGCTCACTGCAGCCTTGACCTCCAAGGGCTCAGGTGATTCTCCCACCTCATCCTCCTGAGGAGCTGGGACCACAGACATGAGCCACCATGCCTGACTGACTTTTGCATTTTTTGTAGAGACAGAGTTTCACCATGTTGCTCAGGGTGGTCTTGAACTTATTTTTTGGGACAGGGTTTCACTCTGTTGCCCAGATTGGAGTGCAGTGGCGCAATCACAGCTCACTGCAGCCTTGACCTCCAAGGGCTCAGGTGATTCTCCCACCTCATCCTCCTGAGGAGCTGGGACCACAGACATGAGCCACCATGCCTGACTGACTTTTGCATTTTTTGTAGAGACAGAGTTTCACCATGTTGCTCAGGGTGGTCTTGAACTCCTGGGCTCCAGTGACCTTTCTGTCTTAGCCTCCCAAAGTGCTGGGATTGCAGGTGTGAGCCACCTCATGTAGCCAAGAATTCTTTATATACTCATAGTTGTCAAAATTTATCACGAATTTTGCAAATTTTTCTTCTAAAATTTGCCCTTAAATTCTATTTATGGTGTCTTTTCATAGAAAGATTTAAAATTTTTTGGTAATATGTCAATCTTTAATTTTTTTTATTTGCTGTTAAGTTTAGGAAGGCTTTGTGGCTTTGTGTTCTCTGAGTTTGCACAAATATTTAATCCTATTTTTGAGCAGTTCTTAATGAGTTTCTTTGGTAAATTGGATTGATTTTTAAAGCCATGTGAATAGCTTAAAAAACGAATTCAATTCACTAAAGAAACACATAAATATGTGACCTGGTCTGATTTGTACGTCACATATCTAAGTATACGATCTGCAAATCAGACCATACTCAGCATTCTGGGGTAGATAAGAATTGCTCTATATGTTATGACCTTATTGCATATTTGACTTTTTATTAGTGGATGGTGAAACATAATTGAGGAAATACTGTTTAGATACAGATCATTTTAACATCTTTCATTTGTTTCTGAGAAAAAATGTGATATATCCCTGAAAGGATTTCCTGTAAAGCAGCTCTAACCATCTGCAGTTTAGAGTGGTTATCTCAGTGAGTGACAGACCATTCTCTCTTGCAAAATCTCTTGCTTTATCTACTGGGATTGCCTTGGGAGGAGGTAATTAATTCCTATTGTTCACAAACATTACGGTGTTTCTATTGGCATGATCTTTTCATTCTTTCAGCTACCATTCTATATTTTCATATATGATATATTTAGCATTATCATAAACCACAAAGCACCTACTTCTCTGCAGTGGTTTGCTGATATTACAGCCCAGCATTGTGGTTATCCTACTACATCCCCTCTGTGTATCTTTCTTTTTTCCCTATCAATCTGGATGTGTCTTTTTGGAACTTTCTTCCAGTTTCCAGAGCTGACTTGATTTCCAGATTAAGAGCTGTTAATTTCCAGATTAAGCTCCTTGATTTCCAGGGTAAGCTCCTTCAAATGAATTGAAAGAGGACTCTTTTCTCTATCAGAGTTTTACTCGTTGTCGTAGATGTCAGCAAGTGGGATGGTACAGGTGTCTCTGCTGAACTGGTGAGACCAGGAAAACTGATGCAACAATAATTGGAAGATCATGCTTTCCGAAATTTAATTTTTTAATAAATCTGAAATTTGTTTTGGTGTTTGATGTGAAGTGAGAGTCTAACCTTATATTAATTTGCTTAAAAAGTAATTTACTTTCTCAGTGATTTCAAGTGCTACTTCTTTTTTTATCCCCCCCAAGACGGAGGCTTTCTGTGTTGCCCAGGCTGGAGTGCACTGGCAAGATCTTGGCTTACTGCAACCTCTGCGTCCCGGTTCAAGCAATTCTCCTGCCTCAGCCTCCCAAGTAGCTGGGATTATAGGCGTGTGCCACCACACCTGGCTAATTTCTGTATTTTTGGTAGAGATGGGGTTTCACCATGTTGGTCAGGCTGGTCTCAAACTCCTGACCTCATGATCCACCCAACTCAGTCTCCCAAAATGCTGGGATTACAAGCGCTACTTCTTTCATACATTAAACTTATATATGTGTATGGATATATGTATGTATACATATGTGTGTATACATTCTGTAGATTTTACATATCTTTTTGGTCTCTCATTCTATTTATCAATTTCTTTAGTCTTGTGCCACTCCCATGTTGCTTTTATTAATATAGTTTTAAAGTTTATTTTAATATTAGATAGTGGTGATTCAAATCATCTTCTGTGCAACTAATCAATTTATTGTCTCTCGGCTCCAAATTTACCCTTCACTGAATGCTCTGGGAAAATTGAGCTGAGTCCTTTAACTATTTTTCTTTGCCAGCTGGGTGTGATGTTAATCTTTGTCCATAAAAGACAATAAAGAGTAATTGCAAGAGGAAGGTGCCTTCTTTCCTGGTTCTGGTGTGCAAGCATGGCTTTCTCTGCATGGCTTCTCCAGCCTGCCTCTTGCAGGGCACAGTGGTCAGTAGCACCCAGAGGCCAGCACTTTCCCCCAGCACTATGGAATACACATTTCAAGCAAGTCCACTAGTGCAGTACCACAGTGATTTCTCTGTCATTTAGTTAGCCACAATCGTGCCGTCCACAAGGTCTGGATCTGGGGTAAAGTGGGGAGTGGAGTGAGCTCTTTCTTCTAGCAGCCTTAGAATCCATGGCTGCCTATTATATGTGCTCGCTTTTTTTTTTTTTTTTAGGTGAAGTCTCACTCTATCACCCAGATTGGAGTGCAGCGACGTGATCTCGGCTCACTGCCACCTCTCCCTCCCTGGTTCAAGCGATTCTCCTGCCTCAGCCTCCTGAGTAGCTGGGATTACAGGTGTGTACCACAACGCTCGGGTAATTTTTTGTGTTTTTTAGTAAAGACAGCGTTTCACCATGTTGGCCAGGCTGGTCTCAAATTCCTGACCTCAGGTGATCCACCCATCTCAGCTTCCCAAAGTGCTGAGATTACAGGTGTGAGCCACAGCGCCCATCCTATATATACTATTCTTATATTTTCTAGCTTGCTTTACTTCTTACTAGCTAACCCCTTATTACTCCAATCCCCCTTTATGGTTAATAATTCTTTTTGTTGTTGTTGTTGTAATTTTTGTGAGACAGGGTCTCACTCTCGCCAAGGCTGGAGTGCAGTGGCATGATCATGGTTCACTGCAGCCTCAACCTCCTGAGCTCTTGATCCTCCCACCTCAACCTCCTGAGTAGCTGGGACCACAGGCACATGCCACCACACCCAGATAATTTTTAAAAAAAATTTTTTTGTAGAGATGATGTCTCACTATGTTGCGCAGGTTTGTCTGGAACTCCTGGCCTCAAGCAGTCCTCCCACCTCAGCCTCCCAAAGTACTGAGATTACAGGCAGAAGCCACTGTGTCTGGCCTAATAATTCTTAATATTAAACTTTCGTTGTTTAAATTATTGTTTTGTTTCTGTGTCCTAATGGAACCCTGAATCTTTTTCAAAAATTTTATAAAATCTTCTTTTTATTTTTCCAGATGAATTTTATAATTAATATGTAAATGGAAACCATCATCACAGCAAACTAACACAGGAACAGAAAACCAAACACTGCATGTTCTCACTTCTAAGTGGGAGTTGAACAATGAGGACACACGGACACAGGGAGGGGAACATCACACACCGGGGCCTGTCGGGGGATAGGGAGCAAGGGAAGGGAGAGCATTAGGACAAATGCTTAATGCATGAGGGGCTTAAAACCTAGACGACGGGTTGATAGGTGCAGCAAACCACCAAGACACATGTATACATATGTAACAAACCTGCATGTTCTGCACATGTATCCTATGACTTAAAGTATAATTTTTTTAAAAAAATCTTTTAGATTTTTCATTAGAATCTCATTAATTCTATATACTAATATGTAAAAATTGGCATATTTTCAATATTGAACGTTTCCTTCTAGACCAGCCTTCTTTTATGTTCTTCAGGAAAAAAAAAATCATTTTCTTTATTTAGGTCCTACACATTTCTTGTTAATTCCTAGATATTTTGTTGGCTCTTTTTATGAATGTAATCTTTTCCATTATATTTTCTATTTGGTTCAGAAGCAAAGGTTAATTTGACTGTTCTCCTGCAGTCCGGCGTAAGAGGATTGGTCTTCTGCAGAACTCCACAGAACTTGGATAAAGCCAAGCATTAAAATCAATCCTTGCATAATATTGAGGCGGCGGATCAGGCCACTGGTAATATAACCTATGAATGCAAGACTTAAACTCATGTCTCAGTTCTAGTTTCTATGATTGCAAAACAAATTAACCCCAACACTTAGTGGCATAAAACAACCATTTATTATGCCCATGAACCAGGAATTTTGGTACGACATAACTTCTCTCTGCTCCTTGATGCCTGGGGCTAAGCTGGAAGACTCAAAGGCTGGAAACTGAAATCGTCTGAAACCTCATTAACTTTCATGCGTGGCAGTTTACGTTTGCAGTTAGCTAAGGGGCCTGAGTTCTTCTCCACATTGGCCTTTACATGTCATCTCTCCACATGGGCTAGTCTAGGTTTCCTCACAGCATGATGGCTGGTTTCCCCAATGCAAGCCTCCCAAAAAGAAAGAGCCAGATGGAAGCTGTGTTCTATTTACGAACCAGCCTTGAAAATCACATGGCAGTACTCCCTCTGTATTCTATTGATTGGAGAAGCCACAAGTACAGTGTAGTTCAAGACTCTACACTTGATGAGGTATGTTAAGGTTCTAGAAGAATATATGGAATCAGAAATGTTGCTGTAACAATTTCTGGGAAATATACTCTGTCATAGTTCCCAAAAATATCAACGGAAGGACTGATGCTCCTCAACCCATGAATGCTGAGGTGATAGCAAAGGGATGAAGAATAATCTTTCTGTCATAATCTTGATCATGCTTGGTGAGCAACTGGTCTTTCCCTGGGGCCATGATACCTCTCCTAGTGTCTGACTCCTGGCCAATCACATAAATCTCTATGTGCTTTTTCAGAATGTGATAGTGCAATATAAAACTCAGGTGTCATGCTACCGCTTCAGTCGCTATGAGTCTCCTCAATAAATGCTATCTCAGAGGTCTGTTTGTAAGTGAGCTGGCAATTTGCTTTTGTTGCTCAAAGTTGGACTTTTCTGCCATATAAAAATCTAATTTTTAATGACTGCCATTCTAACTGGTGTGAGATGGTATCTCATTGTGGTAATAGGAACACTTTTACACTGTTGGTGGGACTGTAAACTAGTTCAACCATTGTGGAAGTCAGTGTGGCGATTCCTCAGGGACCTAGAACCAGAAATACCATTTGACCCGGCCATCCCATTACTGGGTATATACCCAAAGGACTATAAATCATGCTGCTATAAAGACACATGCACACGTATGTTTATTGCGGCATTATTCACAATAGCAAAGACTTGGAACCAACCCAAATGTCCAACAATGATAGACTGGATTAAGAAAATGTGGCACATATACACCATGGAATACTATGCAGCCATAAAAAATGATGAGTTCGTGTCCTTTGTAGGGACATGGATGAAATTGGAAATCATCATTCTCAGTAAACTATCGCAAGAACAAAAAACCAAACACTGCATATTCTCACTCATAGGTGGGAATTGAACAATGAGATCACATGGACGCAGGAAGGGGAATATCACACTCTGGGGACTGTGGTGGGGTGGGGGGAGGGGGGAGGGATAGCATTGGGAGATATACCTAATGCTAGATGACGAGTTAGTGGGTGCAGCGCACTGGCATGGCACATGTATACATATGTAACTAACCTGCACAATGTGCACATGTACCCTAAAACTTAAAGTATAATAAAAAAATAAAATTTTTTTAAAAATCTAATTTTTATTTATTTATAGTCACATTATTGAACTTTTTATTACTTGTAAAATGTTTTCAGATGACTCTTTTGAGTTTTCTAGGTAACAAATGATCCAATTGATGACAGTTTTGCTTTCTTTTTATTGTCTCATATTGGCCAAAATTCACAGGAAAAACGGTAAATAAGAGTGCTGATAGAGGAAGTCTTTGTCTTCCCATTACTGTAAGTGACAAAGCTCTGTGTTTAGCCATTAAAGCATGATATTGGTAGTTGGTTTGAGATATACTTTCATTATAATTTTAAAGAAGCACCTTCCTAGTCGTTACTTGCTAACAGTCTTTTTTTAGAAAGAAAGTCACATCAAATCTTTTTAGCATCTGCGGAGATTATTTTTCTTCTTTAAGCCTTTGGTGTAAATGATTTATATTAGTAGATTTCCTTACATTAAGTCATTCTTGGAATAAGCTCTATTTGGTCTTGGTGCATTTTCTGGTATTAAATTCAGTCAGCCATTAATCTTTTGCATACATATCTTGCAGCATCCCGTGTTTATTATATGAAGTGTTCTCATTGTCATTACAGTGCATTCCCTTATCTGTGGGGGATATGTTCCAAAACCCCTAGTGATGCCTAAAACTGCAGACAGTACCAAACCATATATAGCTATACCTTATATATACCGAACATATATATACTACTTTTTTTTGTATACATGCCTAGGATAAAGTTTAATTTATAAATTAGGCACAACAAGAGACTAACAACAATAATAATAAAACAGAACCATTATAGCAATATGTTAGCATCACTACTCTTGTACTTTGGAGCCAGTATTAAGTAAAATAAAGGTTACTTGAACACAACACTGCAATACTGAAACAGTCAATCTGATAACTGAGAGGGCTACTAAGTAACTAATGGGCAGGTAGCGCCTAAGTGCGGATGTGCCAGACAAAGGATGATTCACACCCTGGGCAGGACTTAGTGGGATGGCCCAAGATTTCATCACACTGCTCAGAATGGTGCACAATTTAAAACATTCATTGTTTATTTCTGAGATTTCTCATTTAATATTTTCAGACTTAGGTTGACTCTGGGTAGCTGAAACCATGTAAAACTAGGATAAGGTGGGGTAGGGGACTACTCTATTTTCTAAATAGTTAGTATTAACATTGTTTTCTTTTCTCCAAAGTTATTTTGGAGAGGTTTTAAGAAATTATTGCTATTTCCCAGTGGTTGACATTTCTTTGAAATATTATTACTACAACTTAAATATTAAGAAAATGTATTTGTTTGTAGAAAATATGTATGTTATTTCGGAATGTGTTAGTCAGATGAAGCAGGTTAACAAATTAATCCCCAAATCTCAGTGGTTTTCACACAACAAATGTTTATTCGCAGTTACACTACATGTTGAATGGCAGGTTGGTTGGAAGCTCTACTCTAGGACTCAGATTGAGGGAATGTCCAAAATCACTTAATGCTGCTATCTTACCTTGTGGTTTTAGCCTTCCCTTTAACGGCAGAGCGAGTGAATGGAGAACCTACTCTTTTTTTGAAACTCTTTGACCCAAAAGCAACAATGTCACTTCCATTCATAGCCTATTCATTAGAGCTAGTCACGTGGCCCTGCCTGAGTACAAGGATATGTGGTCAAGCAAATGAAAATTCAGAGTACAGTAAATACTGCCAAAATGCCCGTGAATCTAAACGGAAGATGGTTTAGGGGTATAATACTGAGATTTACAACGAAGTTAGAGTAAATGTTAGAATGAGCATTTGCACAAATGTTTTACTGTAAATGAGGAAGACAAGTGGGAGGCATCTAAAAAAGACCAATGTGACTGTGGAGAAACTCCTCTAATTAGCTAAAATGTGAAAAGAACATTTTTAAAATATGAAAGAAAGGTTGGAGTACAGGGACTGGAATTACTCTCTCTCTTTAAAAAAACCTAACGAATGGGCAAAATCAATGAAAAAGCTGTTTTTAAGAAATTGGACATCAGGCAGCTAATGACAGTAATTCAAGAGAGATAGGTAAAAAATGAGCCAAGCCATATAATTGCTCCAGATTATTGCCTTGAGAAAGTTTCCAGTCTCCAGCGCAGGGAAGGGGAAACCAGGTCAACTCTGAACTGAGGAAACAGATTTCAGGATCTGAGAGACAGAAGATGCCTGGAGTTCATAAGACAGCATACCAGACAAGAGAGATCTGCACAGAGATTGAACTCTGGAGGTCTGCAGAGGGTCCCCCTCTAGTATGCAGCAGAGTACTGATAAGCACATATTTGTGATGACATTACTGGAGGCTGAGGAAAGAACCATTCAAAAAGATTAGAGATAATACTGCCCAGTGCTAACATTGGGCTTGGAATAGTGCTTATTTCCATCAGCCAGAATGGAAAACTTTATAATTCACAGGTTGTTAGTAGAATACTCAGGAAGGTTTGCTTCTGCAATGAGAAATAATCAGCTCTGGATTAAAAGACATTCTGGTGCTGTCTAAAAAATCTTAAAAACCAGACCCGAGGGATCAAACTCTTTACAAGTAACTTAGCTGCTTCCCAGAATCAGGCTCAAGAAATAGCTATAAGTATACAAAAATATTCAGCTCCCAACAAGGTAAAATTCTTAATGTCTGGCAGTCAATAAATAATTACTAGGCATGGGTCAGGTGCGGTGGCTCACACCTGTAATCCCAGCACTTTGGGAGGCCGAGGTGAGCAGATCACAAGATCAGGAGATCGAGACCATCCTGGCTAACATGGTGAAACCCCATCTCTACTAAAAATACAAAAAATTAGCCGGGCATGGTGGCACGCCACTGTAGTCCCAGCTACTCGGGAAGCGGAGACAGGAGAATTGCTTGAACCCGGGAGGTGGAGGTTGCAGTGAGCCGAGATCGCACCAGTGCACTCTAGCCTGGGTGACAGAGTGGAGACTCTGTCTCAAATAAGTAAATAAATAAATAAATAAATAATACTAGTCATGAAAAAGTGGGAAAATATAACCCATATTGAGGAGGAAAATTAATAACTGAAACTGACCCAGGACTGACACAGATGTTAGAATTAGCAGACAAGGACATTAAAAGTTTATGCAACAGTATTCCTTGTGTTCAAGACATTAAGTAGGCATATGCAAGGTATAAAAAAGACCCAAACCAAATTTCTAGAGACAAAAATACAATGTCTGAAATAAAAAATGCCCTGGATGAGATTAATTAATGGTAGATCAGACACTGCAGAAGAAAAGTTTAATGAATTTTAAAACATAAAGCAATGGAAACTATTCAAAGTGAAAAACACAGAAAGAAAAAAGTTTAAAAAGACAACATAGCTTCAGCGTATTGTGAGACAACTTTAAGCAGTTTAATATATGTATCTCCAAAGATAAGGAGATGGAAGAAAGAAGAAATATTTGAAAAAAATGGTAGAAAACTTTCCAAATTTCATGAAAACTGTAAACCCATAAATCCAAAAGTTAAGTAAACCACAAACACAAGAACCATAGTGATAACTACACCCTGGCACATTATAATAATTATTATTTTTAAATAATAATCTGGGCCGGGCACAGAGGCTCACGCCTGTAATCCCAGCACTTTGGGAGGCCAAGGCGGGCAGATCATGAGGTCAGGAGATCGAGACCATCCTGGCTAACACGGTGAAACCCTGTCTCTACTAAAAATACAAAAAATTAGCCAGGCATGGTGGCGGGCGCCTGTAGTCCCAGCTACTTGGGAGGCTGAGGCAGGAGAATGGCGTGAACCCAGGAGGTGGAGCTTGCAATGAACCAAGATTGGGCCACTGTACTCCAGCCTGGGCAACAGAGTGAGACTCCGTCTCAAAAAAAAAAAAAAAGAAAAAAAAGAACAGCATAGACCAAATTACGTTACCAGAAAGGCAAATGGCCATAAATAATGGAAGCTTATAAAAAATAACACAGGGCACTCATTAAAGCTAGCTTAAGGAGAAGAATAAGAACAGATTGATTTTACTTTATATTCTCTGTGATAGATATTGACAACCAGACTGGAAATATAGATTAGACATTGATCGGAAAGAACTGAAATCCCACCTAGATTAAGAGTTATCAGAGAGAGCTTACTTTCAAGTAAGTTTAACCCTCTGGGACTCATGGAATTAATTATCAAAGTACTAGTACTATGGATTAGATGGCAGATCTTTAAGGAATCTTGCAAAATATGAGAGTTCCTAAGTATTTGGAAACTGATAACTATTATCTTGAGTTTTATAAAAGAAAAAAAGTAGAATTTGCATGATTTAAGATACCAGTACTAAAAGAGATATGTAGAGTCTCATCTGATTAGATAAGGGACCCCCAATATTGGTGCCTGGTGGAGTACTACAGGATTCGACTGTCAGTTTATCCTGTTCATGATATAGTTTGCAACGAACACAATAAAATTTAATGAGAACATATGTGCTCACATGAAAATAAGTCATATGAAATCATATGGAAATAATGGAAATAAATAGTCTAAATTATATAAACTGCTTATGTACAGGATTGGGAATAGAAGGGTAAAGTAGTATGTTTGGAAAAATGTATGTTAGGTCTAATATGGCATAGATTATTTAAATAGCAGGAAAAGTGATTTAAAAAATATATTTTAGAGCTACAAATAAACAATTCCACTCTAGAGTGGGCAAAAACTACCAAGATTATCTCGTCAAAGCCTTCATTTTACAGTTGTCAAAACAGATGTCGAGAGAGGTAAAGTGCCTTTCCCACCCTCCCAGCAAGTTAGCTGCATGATTTAATTCTTTATCATCTATCATGTTGGTGTTCTCTCTCTCTCTCTCTCGATTACTATCTTTCAGGATCCAGTCTTCTGGGAAAGGATGAGGTTTCCTCTGCTGAATGCAATTGATCTTTTCAGAGGAAAAATATAGTCACTGCCTTGGACTAAAACAGGAATTTTCAACTGGATTGAGGATTTCTGGGGAAAGAAAACTAAATCAATGATTGGCCCAGTCTGTCAGACTATTGGTGTCATTTGATCCCACACTTGGCTCTCTCTAAAGAAGAAAAACCCTGCCCTGTGAGCTCTGCTCCCTCCTCCTGCAGAAAAGGCATTCTCCTATCCAGATGGATCCTCATCTGCCTGCCTGGTCTCTCTGACTTCACCTGCAATAAGCCTTCCACCATTCACTATGCTCCAAAGACACTGGCATTCGTTCTCTTCCTCCAGCAAAGCCGTCTTAGAAAATCTTTCTCTATACATGCTGTTCCTTTGCCTGAAAGCTCTGCCACCAAGTCTTTGGATGACTGGCCAGAGGTTTCAGCTTAGCTGTCACCTCCCCAAAGAAGTCATCCTTGATGATTCATCCTAAGGTAACTGCCCACCTTCCTGACAACTCTCCATTCCATTATTGTTTTACTTCTTTCATAGAATTTTTCACCATTTGAGACTGTATTTTTCTTTTAATTCATTTATGTATTTATTGTCTGTCCCTCCACACATTCTAAAATGAAAACATTAGAAGAACAAGGTCCTTCAACAGTGTTTACTGCTGGATCTGCAGTGCCTAGAAGAGTAGCTGGCTCATGGGAAGAGCTCAATAAATATTTGTTGAATAAATGAATGAATGAAGTTGCTACTTAGACTGTCTGTTCTTTTTAAGTTGGCATTATAATAGTTGGCTTTATTTGAGCCCCATATTATGTGCATACATATAAGAATCAGGAAGAGTAAAGGGACTCCTCTTACTAAACTAGCTACTATTTAACGACTACATATCTTTGTACCTGAAATAGAAGCCAGAATTTCAGAACTTGAAGAACGTCAGGAATCATGATGATGATGATGATCATGATGATGATGATGACAATGATGACAATGATGATGATAGATAACTGAAACCCAGAGGAGTGAAGTCACTAGTTCAAAGTGACACAGACATTTTCAGGTGAAGTTGAGACATAATCCAGGCTTCTGGACTTCCAATACCATGCTTTTTCTATTGACTGAACTCCCTCTATAAACTAAGAGACTACATGCCAACTAACAATGATGGAAAGGATGACAGATGTTAGAAGAAAGTAAGAAAAAAACAATTGATTAGCAATGTCTGCCATAGGTACAGAATCAAGAAATGGTGATACACACTAACTCTAGTCTAGAAGCGGGGAAGAATGTCCAACAGCTTATAATATCATAAATCAGGAAACCCTAATGGAGCAAAGTTATTACAATTATAAAGGGTATGGGATTTTTTCCTCAGAGGAGGACAGCCATAAGCCTCCTATAGCAAAGCTATCCTGTATGAGAAGCTTTGAGGGTTTTTGTGGTTGTCCCATTTATTTAGGTAAATCAAATCAATTTTCGATTCTCATGGAAGATCTCCTCCTAGGAGAAATGTGATGCAAATGTAAAAAGGCATGATTTTTCACAACTGTCACATAAAATTCTGTCTTTTGTATGCATGTCAGAGTTATAAAATTATAGCTAAACATGGATATAGGACTGAATTCATTCAACATGACTTGTGTACAGAGGATGTTATTAGATAAGATAGATACATGTACTCTGTAAGAACTCTATGCTCTAAAATTACTGTTTTCAAGTATCTCAAACTACCTTCAAGAAGTAACATTCTCATAACTTGCATTTTTGGCAGGGCTTTTTTAAGTTCATAAATGATTAAACATGGAATATTTTTTATAATATTTTGTAAAGATGGAGACTGCATTTACATTTATGCCGTACTTTCATTAGCTCTAGAGTGGTATGACTGCCTTCAAAATGATAAATTTCAAAGTGTTACTTGCTTACCACAGCATTTTGGATAGAAATTAAGGAGGAGAGGCTATATTATTCAATAGAAGCTTGGAAATAGAAAGCTTAGTTCTCTCAAACAGTACATGTATAGGTGTGGGGTAAGCTGGGAATTCGGTCATCATATGGATGTGGAGGGAACCCCTTGCTTCCCTCTATATTGTCAGTACTGAGAGAAATGTCCAGCTACATTCAAGGACACCAGTGCAGTTTTCTGAGAAGAAAGTGAGAAGCAACATCAACAACACCAGGCATGGAATTTTAGATCCTTATTAGCAATGGCAGCCTGAAATAGTCATTTAACTTCTAAGTATATTGATGATAATGATAATGCTCTGGCTCTCTCCGAAGGTTTTTATGAGTATCAAAGGGGCTAACGTTCGTGAAAGTGCTTCATAAACTACAAACTACTATATAAATGTATTTTTGTATGAAAGAAAGACCTGGCTGGGTATACTGGGGTCAAGGTTAAGAATTCAGACAACTTTCAGTATAACTGACAGGGAGCCCTGTGTGTTTGTTTAATTCTGCTCTTTCAGAATTTTATATATATAATGTCTTAGTTTGTTTGGGCTTCTGTAACAGAAATACCTTAAACTGGGCAATTTATGAATAGTAGAAATTTATTGCTCACAGTTATGGAGGCTAGGAAGTCCAAGATTAAGTCTCCCGCAGATCTGGTGTCTGGTGAGGGCTTGCTCTCTCTTCCACGATGGCGCCTTCTTGCTGCATCCTCACCTGAAGGAAGGGAGGAATGCAGTATCTTCACATGGCAGAAGGGCAAAAAGTGCAACAGGTACAAGCTTGCTGCCTCAAGCCTTTTTATAAGAGCACGAATATCATCCATAAGGGGAGTGCCCTCATGGCCTAATGATCTTGTAAAGGCCCTCCCTCTTAATACTGTTGCATTGGGGATTAAGTTTCAACATGAATTTTGGACACTCAAACCATAGTATGTATGTGTGTGTGTGTATATATATATATCTGTTCTTTGAAAAGGCTAGACTCAAGATACCCCAGTAACAATGAGCACAACTAGGGTCCAAATTTTAGTTTCTAATATCATTTTCCACTAAAAGGAACCAGGATACTTTGGAGAGATGGCTGATTTCAGGACTAGGGCAGAGAAAATAAAATGTAAGCCTGGTACATCTTATGTGAGAAGGTAAGGAAGTAATTATGAGCCTTGTCAAAAGGACACAGAGGCAGCTTGAAGGGACTTCCACTAGCCAAATTTGGGTAAATTGATCATCAAAATAATTAAAGAAAATGTACTATCAGTCATTGAAAAACCATTAGTTGATATTGATAATACATAGATAAACGGGGAAGAAGGAAAACATGCTCTAAAGCCCATTATTGAGAAAATTGACAAAATTGGAATATGAACTGTAGATTAGATTATTGCATTCATGTTAAGTTTCTGGAATTTGTTAATTGTACTGTGGTTATGTAAGAATATATTTCCTGAGGAAAAACACACTGAAGCATTAAGGGTTAAAAGGCATGGTTTATACAACCTACTCTCTATCAGTTCATATATATGTGCACATACATATATATACACATATGCGCATATATATATATCTATATATATGTGCATGAAAGAGCCTGAAGTGTTCTATTAGAAAAGCATGGACATGGGTTTGTTTCCTGGTTTTACCACTTATTCACTGCTTTAATTTTTCCCCTTTCTGTTTCTTCTTCTGCAACCAAAGTACAAAGGGGCAGGTAAAATGGAGGCATAAGAGGTAAAGGGGGTCTATATATAGGAAAAATTCTCTTTAGATAAACTTTTTTTTTGAGACAGAGTCATGCTCTGTCGCCAGGCTGGAGTGCAGTGGCGCAATCTTGGCTCACTGCAACCTCCGTTTCCTGGGTTCAAGTGATTCTCCTGCCTCAGCCTCCCGAGTAGCTGGGACTACAGGCATGCGCCACCACACCCAGCTAGTTTTGTATTTTTAGTAGAGATGGGGTTTCTGCATGTTGGTCAGGCTGGTCTCGAACTCCCGGCCTCAGGTGATCCACCCACCTTGGCCTCCGAAAGTGCTGGGGTTACATGCGTGAGCCACAGTGCCCGGTCTAGGTAAACTTTTAAAGTATAATAGTCATACATAAAAGTACACACTCAATAAGTGTATAACTTGACGAATTATCAAAAAGTAAACCACCCACGTGTCGCAGCATCCACATCAAGAAATAGCGGGTAACATCACCAGCTTCCCAGAAGCCACTCTTTTGCACTCATCCAATCGCTGCCCCGACAAGAATAACTACCACCCTAACTTCTAACAGGATAGGTCAGTATTGCCTGTTTATGAACTTTATACAAACTATATAAACTACTAACTTCTTTCTCTCCACGTTATGTTTGTAACTTCCATGTTGTGTAAACTTGTGGCTCATTTATTTCTTTGCTGCATAGCACTGTGTTTATACACAAACTACAATTTGTTCTTCATTTTAGTGATGATGGATATTGGGCTGTTTCCAGTCTGGGACTATTGCAAATAGTGTAACTAAGGACATTTTTGGACATGTCTTTTGGTAAACATGTGCATTTATTTTAGTCATATACCTAGGCTAAGATTGCTGAGTCATAGGATGGACACACACACACACACACACACACACACACACACATACACTCGAGTGGGTTCTCGAATAATGTTGTTTCATTCTACATCATTTTGTTATAATTTTTTTTGAGACAGAGTCTCTCTGTGTCACCCAGGCTGGAGTGCAGTGGTGTGACCTTGGCTCACTGCAACCTCTACCTCCCAGGTTCAAGCAATTCTCCTGCCTCAACCTCCTGAGTAGCTGGGATTGCAGGTGCATGCCATCATACCCGGCTAATTTTTGTATTTTTAGTAGAGACAGGGTTTCACCATGTTGTCCAGGCTGGTCTCGAATTCCTGAACTCAAGTGCTCCATCCACCTCAGCCTCCCAAAGTGGTGGGATTACAGGCATTTTGTTATAATGTTGATGAGAAAAAAAGTAGATTCCTGGTTGGGGCCACTGTCTGTGTAAAGTCTGCATGTCCTCTTTACATTTGTCTGGGTGTTCTCCAGGTACTCTGATTTCCTCCCACATCCCAAAGATGTGCACATTCAGTGAACCAGTGTTTCCACATAGTCCCAGTCTGGGTAAGCGTGTGTGTGTGTGTGTGTGTGTGTGTGTATGTGAGAGAGAGAGAGAGAGAGAGAGAGAGAAAGAGAGAAAGAGAGAGTGTGTGCCCTGCGATGGAATGGTGTTCTGTCCAGGGTTGGCTCCCACCTGCACCCTGAGTTGCAGGGTTGGGCTCTGGCCACCCACGACCCTGACCTGGAATAGTGATTGGAAAATGAATGACTGAATTGAATGAATACAAATTGTTGTCAAATAAAAATTTGTCAAGTATATGATAATCATACAAATGCATGGCAATAAAGGATATGGTATAAAAGTGCTCAGTGAGTCTGCCATGTTTGTTATTGTTTGTTTTTGAACTGCATGGATGTGCTATTACTATTTTTACTTTGCAAAGAGGTGGTGTGTCCTTGATTTGACCCACCCCCACTAAAACTGCCATCAGTCACTGATTCACCAAAAGTTAGGTAAATAATTCTCTTACTTGTTTTTATTAATCTTTCTTAAATGTATATAGAGCTCCCATTTATTTCAGTGTTTAATATTGAAAATCTCTTGGGTCTTTCTTTAGAAATTTAATGATGTTTTTGTGACCAGAAATATGTGGCAGGAACTTAACTCTTGCTTATATCAATTAGCCTATGGTGAAATTGGTTTTCTTATATGTCATTTCACTTAAAGTCACAGTTTCTAAGAAACTATCAGTGACGTTAAGTGAACATTTACTATGCGTGTGTGTGTGTGTGTGTGTGTGTGTGTATTATTTTTTGACAGATGTTGTCAAATAGTTTTCTGAAGTAGCTAAACCAATTTCTACCCTCTTTCACAGTGCATGAAAATTCCAATTATTTTACATCCTTCCTAACACTTGGTATTGTCTGTTTCTTTTTTGCTATTTTAGTGAGTGTATTACTTTTCTATAGCTATATAATAAATTACCACAAACTTAGAGGCTTAAAACAATCCACACTTATTATATCACAGTTTCTGTTTATTAAGAGTACAATCTAACTGGGTCCTCGGCTCACAGTCTTCCAAGGCCACCATAAAGATGTGAGCTGGCCTGGGTTCTCATTCGGAGGCTTGACTGGGCCAGAATCTGCTTCCAGGTTTATTCAGGTTGCTGACAGAATTTATTTCCTTCCTGCTGTATGACTGATGGCCCTAGTTTTTTTGTGGGCCACTGGCAGGAAGCTGAGTTCAGTTCCCAGAAGCTGCCCACAGTTTCTAGATGCCACCTTCAACTCCTTCCCACATGGGCTCCCTTAAAACGGCTGCTCACTTCATCAAGCTCACAAGAGTCTCTAGCTTCAGTATGCTAATACAGAGTCTTATATAAGATTACATTAAATAGGAGTGACATCCCATCATCTTTGCCATATTCTATCAGTTAGAGGCACATCACAAGTCCCGCCTGAAGTCAAGGCAAGGCAATTACACAAAGGCATAAACACCAGGAGGCAGGGTTCACTGGGGGTCATCTTGGATTCTGTCTGACACAGTGAGCATATTGTGGTATTGCACTGTAATTTCAATTTATACTGAAAGACCATTCTTTCTTCATAACTAATCAAAGACGAAAATACTGTTTACTTAGGAAATTTGTTCTGAAATATTCAAATTATTTTTTCTCCCATGTTGTGAATTAAATTCCCTCCATTTTGCTTTGCTAGTGTGGATATGGGCCCAAAGTCCAGGTTTCAGCTTTCCCGTCTTAGATAAAGTCTAGCTTACATAAAGGTTTAACATTCTGCCAGCTCAAGTATCCATGCCATTTTAATTGGACACAAAGGACAGAGACCTGAGTCATAGCAAGAGGTAGTCCAGAGATTTTGGGTACATTTCTGAAATATAAGGAATTTTTATTCAGTTGCCTGGAAATGAGACTTGGCCTCTTCTTTCTTGCTTACTTCCTCTAAATGCATGAAATATCACTTTGCACTATTAAGCAATGGCAATTTCACCCTAGGGGCAATGGTACTTGAGGAGTGAATACTGGGATCTCTGAGGTTTGTTTATCACTTCTTTTAACTTTCTAAAGTGGTTGGAACATTCCCTAGAAGGAAGGTACTGAGTAACTATTAAGCATCATTATGGTTAATATGTTTGCTGAATCACACATTGTAATGGAATCTTCCATGTTGATCACAAAGAAAAAAGGTGATCCTTATTCCTTCAATATTAAGAATCTTAAAAGTCACCCAACTAGATAAGAACTGCATTTTAAAATATTTATTCACTGTAGAAAATACTGTTGGCCAGGCGCAGTGGCTCACACCTGTAATCCCAGCACTTTGGGATGCTGAGGTGGGTAGATGACTTGAGCTCAGGAGTTCGAGACCAGCCTGGGCAACAGGGTGAAACACCGACTCTGCAAAAAATAAAAAAATTAGCTGGTTCCAGCTACTTGGAAGGCTGTGTCCCAGCTACTTGGGAGGCTGAGGTAAAAGGATCGCTTGAGCCCAGGAGGTCAAGGCTGCAGTAAGCTGTGATCGTACCACTGTACTTCAGCCTGGGCAAGAGAGCAATGTTAAGTTCCCATTAAGTCCCCGTATCAAGAAAAAGAGAGAGAGAGAGAGAGATAATACTTTCATAGATTAAATAATATGACCAGTTGTAGCAATACACAATAAAGTGAGAGTTTTTGAATCAAATAATACCAAGGAGATTTGAGAAAATAATTGTTTGATTGAGCTTAAGGACTCAATGCTGCTTTCCTAAATCTAGAAAACATGAAAGCTCCTCTCTATATATATTTAACAAAGATATGCATATATTTATATATATATATATTTACCCAGAAAGCTCCTCTTAGAGAGATATATATTTAGATGTACATATTTAGAGATACATACATATTTAGATACACATATATATTTACCTCTAACAATCTTTTAAATTTTTGATAACCTTATTAACAGAAATGTATAGAAGGAAATTTACATTGTGGGAAACACATTCTCAACTATAGCAATATATCCATAGGAGAGTGAGTGCATCTAACAGGAAATGTCACAAGAATAATTCCACCTGAAGCTGTCTTTGAGTCATCTTTATAATAAGACTAAAAAGAAATTTATTCAGATTTGAATTCCCTTGTAAGGAAGTGCAAAATATATGTCAAAATATCCAGAACTCTGAAAGAAACACCTGAAAATTATTTATAATGAAAAAAGTTCAACTATCATAAGCAGTAAATTTGAATTTCTGCTGAATATGGAAAATTATTACTCCCTAAATCTGATTTTAGAAGCAAAAGTCATAGGGAACAAACTGAAACAAATTCATGCCACAAACTGAAGGGGTAATAAGTGATGATCAAGTTCTATTGTATTTATGAAAACTCAAGGAGTCAATCCATTCTACATTACCTGTTTTCAGCATTTATTTTTGCTCCTTTGAAAAAAGGTCCTTGGAAATAATTTTTCAACATGCATTTGTTCTGTTCTGCTGGGTGTGCCCAAAGCTAAAATTTTCCTTTGAAATAACACTGTTAAGCAAGACTATAGTGATTGAGTGAACAATTTTGAATTAACTGGAAAAAAAAGTTATCTCTCTGGAGAGTTAGATAAATGCCAAATAAGCAACTATAAATTTCTATTTTAAAATAATGATGATTTTTATTAACTCTGGGATGGTATACTAAGAGCTCTGGCATAATGATATGGTGGCAGAAAATGGGGCCTAGGAATTTGAATCTCCTCACTTTATAGTTTAAGGCAAACTAATGTAAACCACCCCAATATGCCAGGATTATATATATTTTCATTAATTATATAAATGTATTCTGAAATCCTCTTAAGGATTTTGCAAGATGATATTATTACCAATATAGTAAATATTATTATCTCTATTTGCTAAAATAAATAAATAAATAAATAAACACTAAAGCTTGAAAGCCCCAGGGTCACATGACCGACCAGTCAGTGATAGAGCTAGAAGCCAAACCCTGCTGTGTGTGGTTCTAAATCACAGTGTCTTCCACTGTTAAGGAAGCTCTTTATTTCATTGTTTTATGTCAGGTAACATTCCTGAGACGGTCATTCTTCCCAACCTTGACTTATCATCCTATTACTAGAAGCCTCTGTGATTGATTCAAATCAATGAGTATAGATTCTAACATTGTTAAAGTGCAATCAGGGTGAACACCTATCCACAAGGTTTTTGAGGCTGGGCTGTGCTAGAGGACCTCTAGACAGGTGCCAATCTGGCTTTGCAAGTGCTCTGCAATTCAGCTCTAATTTCTCTAATCCCTATTTAAATTTAGTGGATACCAGGTCTGTCACTAGTCCTGAGAGCAATGCCAACACTTGGTCTAGCCTCTCTCAACACTTTTTCTTCTCCCTTCCATTGCTTCTCAAACCAAGGTGCAAAATCCAGGCAAGCAGTTGGATGATGATGTGCCAAGATGTAGTTTTCTTTGTATTCTTATTGGTTTGGATTCACTAAGATTTCATCTTTTTCTTAATTTAAAAAAAAATTGTGTGGGTATGTAGAAGGTATATATATTTATGAATTCCATTAGATATTTGATACAGGCATGCAATGCGTAACAATCACATCAGGGTGTGTGGTGTATCCATCACCTCAAGCACTTATCCTTTGTGTTACAAACAATCCAATTATACTCTTTTAGTTATTTTTAAATGTGCAATTAAATTATTTTTTACCATCGTCACCCTGTTGTGCAAGCAAATACAAGGTCTTATTCATTACTGAGATTCTCAAATCTATGGACTAATACTTTTTACCAGTTCCAGAAATTGTGCAATGATTATTTCTCTATATATTGCTACTGCCACAGTCCCTCTTCCCTCCTTTTGGGACTCCAATTACATTTATGTAAGGGTTTCTAGCTTACTCTCATGTAATTCTTAAACTCTCTTCTGTTATCCTGTTATTTAAAGAAATTCTCCTTGTGCTCTATTTTGAATACTTTCTATTAACCTGTCTTGGTGAGTTCACTACTTTTGTCATTTGCTATACACTCTATATTAAAATAAAAAACAACAAACAACTTTATTGAGATATATTTCCCATACCATAAAATTTACCCATTTGAAGTTAAATCAGCTAGGGGGAGAATGCAGTTTGAGAAAAGGGTCTAGGAGCAAGCCACAGTCACAGGCATATCTTGGAAGGCTGAATTAGCCAGTGAGTCCTGCCCAGCAACACATTCCTGCTGCTACGTGCAGAGTCCATGTTTCTTGTGCACTTCCTGGTACGTTCACCTTTCTGATCCACCAGGGCTTTTTGTTTCTGGATGATGCTTGCTTTAAACTTAAATCTATCCCTATCTGCCTTGCATTTCAACACAAGATACATTTTTCCCCAGATCTCTCTCCCCCAAGGATCTTAGGTGGCAAGCGAAACTAGTAATTGATTCACTTAATGTATTGATATAATGTGTTATACATTATACATTAATATGTATATATTGCTCTGGCTATTTAGAATGCAACAGAAGATTCCTAGAGATGAAATACCATAACCTATATTTTCTCAAGGAAAGATTCATGGACCATTTTCTTAAGGAGTGCATGTAGAAATGCTCATGTCTGGGCTTCATGCCAAATCTACTAAATCAGAATCTCTTGAAATGAGGCTCCAAATCTAAGCTTTTACAAGCTCTCCCCAGCTAGTTCTTATGGACCTTAGAGTTTGAAAACCAAAGCTTTAACTCATAAATATAAATCTCAAATATCTATGGATTTCAAGCCCAGGTCAGATGGGCACAATGTAATTGCAGAGGCCTCTAAGAGTTTCAGCTGTGCCACTCCGACTACACTACGGCGCCACCACCAATTTCAACATCAAGCAGAACTAATCTAGTTTTAAGTAAATGAATATTTATCTAATATATGCATAAAATTCAACTGTATATGTACTCCTAGGGGACAGATGTGAAAGCAAGTGAAAATAGTCCTTAATATTTGAGTGGTAGAGAGGATCTGCAAGACCGACTTCTATTCTGGTCCAAAACAGATAGAGAAAGAAGTTTGGAAGTGATTAATTTAAAATGATACATCCATTTCGAGTCTCAGCTGAGAGCACTGATGGAGTGGCTGGAGAGCATTATCACACTGAAAATGTTTGGGCTGGAGCAAGGCTTCTGTCAACTTTGAGCTCCCGAAAAGTTTTCTACACTGCTCCTTCATTCTGTGTTTAACGCTATCAGCCTAGAATTCCCTTAAGGGAAATTAAAACTAATCTTAGCATGACATAAGGGCTATCTCCTGTATTGCTGACCTCTAGTTAAATAAATATGTCCAACATGTATGTGGGGAGTGTTTGCATGTGACTGGAAAGGCTTTAATAAGGGCAAGATAATGTGTCTACTAGGTAATTTGCTCAGACTAAAAATCTAAGCTAGTTAGTTTGTGTTATTGGTCTATTTTGGTAATCTGCCTCTTTGCTTCTGGTGTCTTGGTGATGTGGCTCTGCAATTTCTTTTTTTGTTTCTTTGAGATGGAGTCTCACTCTGTCACCCAGGCTGGAGTGCAGTAGCACAATCTTGGCTCACTGCAACCTCCGCCTCCCAGGTTCAAGCAATTCTCCTGCCTCAGCCTCCCGAGTAGCTGGGCTTACAGGCACGTGCCACCATGCCCGGCTAATTTTTATATTTTTAGGAAAGACAGGGTTTCACCGCGTTGGCCAGGCTGTTCTCGAATTCCTGACCTCAGGTGATCTGCCTGCCTCAGCTTCCCAAAGTGCTAGGATTACAGGCATGAGCCACCACATCTGGCTGGCTCTGCAATTTCTAAATAGAAAACTCTGGTACCTTCATTGTTGGTAAGCTAGCAGCCAGGAAATAATGGAAAGCTACTATTGCTGTAATATTTTTCTTAATTTATTTTTTAATCATGGCCTATATAGTATAAACACTGAAATATGTAAGAGAATACTTTAAACCTCTTAGGACAAAAAAATAGGATAATATATTTATGACTTCAGGATCGAAAGGAATTTCAATGAGGCACAAAAAGCCTAACTGATAAAGGAAAAGCCTAATAAATTAGATCCTATCAAAATTTAAAACTTCAGCATGATGAAAGACACTATAAACAAAAGCAAGTGACAGGTTGGGAGAAGATATTTGTGACACATAATACAAAGGTTTAGTATACAGAATATGCAAAGACAGCATACAATTCAATAAGAAAAAGAACCCAATAGAAAATGCACAAAGGCATTCTCATTGTTCGACTCCCACTTATGAGTGAGAACATGCGGTGTTTGGTTTTCTGTTCCTGTGTTAGTTTGCTGAGAATGATGGTTTCCAGCTTCATCCATGTCCCTGCAAAGTACATAAACTCATCCTTTTTTTATGGCTGCATAGTATCGGGAGGGGAACATCACACACCAGGGCCTGTTGGGGGTGGGGAGCTAGAGTAGCAATAGCATTAGGAGAAATAGCTAATGTAGATAACGGGTGTAGCAAACCTCCAAGGCACGTGTATACCTATGTAACAAACCTGTACTTTCTGCACATGTATCCCAGAACCTAAAGTATAATAAAAGAAAATGCACAAAGGCAGTTAGCAAGCAATTCACAGAACACAAAATTAAAATGACCCACAAAATTAAAATGACCCACAAAATTAAAATGACCCATGAAAAAGTGACTAGATTCACTAGTATTGAGAGAAATGCAATAAAAGCCATAAGATACCACTTCTCATCCATCAAATTTAGGAAAAATAAGAATATCTGACTGGACTGGACATTGCAAACTACAGAAACCAACCACAGTTAAACAGAAAATCAATTTATAAAATCCTACCAGCTAACAGTTACTGATTGCTGACTCTGTGCCAGCCACAGTTTCAAGTGCTTTACAGGTATTTGCTCATTTACTCCTCACAAAAGCCTGTAAGACAGGTGCAATTATTTCCCACTTGTAATAGAGGAGGAAGCAGAGTCTCTGAGAGGTTAATTTGCCCAAGGTTATGGAGCTAATTTGTCAAGAAACAATGGCTTCAACATAGGCAGCCCATTTCCAGAATTCTCCCTCTTTAGAGCTGCACTCAACTGTCTATTAGAAAACTCACAGAGTCTATGGGAAGACGAGGAAACACACCCCAAACAACATCATTCAACACCACTGAAACTCCACAACTGTCAGAAATCCTGACTAACGACCACTATTTGTGTCACCAGTACCAGCACCAATACCAGAATGTTGCTTCTGGAATCTCTCGTCTCTGAGGCCTCCGAAAAATGGATGCAGCTACTGCCAAGAGTGGCCTCCAAGGAGCACCTGCTTCCTGTTAAGTCGCTGGCTTTCCATTCATGATCTGATTTGGGTGAATCTGATTGGTGAAGCCTAGGGAGGGTAGGGAAGAAACTCATGTCTGTAGTGGAAGGTGGGGACTCATAATTAGAGATTCTCCAAATATGGAAAGCATGATCAGCGTACTGGGTAGCCAAAACAAATGACAAAAAGTTACTACATTGACAATGCTACATGCTGAATAGGAGGCAGAAAGACAAGAACCCTGTGGTAGAGCTGTAAGTGGTACAGCTGATGCACCGAGTATTTTGGTAATATCTAGTACACCTTAAAATGTACCCGCCTCATGGTATGTATTTCTAGAAAAAACTCCAGCACATGTGCATAAGAAGATACGTAAAAGATGCCAACTGCAGCAGTGTTTAAAATAGCATACTATTAGAATCGACCTAACTTCCCATTGGTGAGTAAGTAAATTGTGTTATGTAATTGTCTACTGAAAAATTACAGTATAAATTTAGAAAGGAGACTTTCTTTTTTTTTTCTTTTTCGTTTTAAAAGACAAGATCTCACTCTGTCACCCATGCTGGAGTGCAGCATTGCCATCCTAGCTCACTGCAGCCTCAAACTCCTGGGCTCAAGTGATCCTTCCACCTCAGCCTCCTGGGTCACTGGGACTACAGGCATAGGCCACCACACCCGGATACTTGAAAAAAATTTTTTAGGGACACAGGTCTTGCTATGTTGCCCAGGCTGGTCTTGAACTCCTGACCTCAGGCAGTCCTCCTGCCTTGTTCCTTGAAAGTGCTGGGATTACAGGCATGAGCCACTGAGCCCAACCCAAGACTTAATCTTTTGATAAAGGGCTACAGCCTGCAGGGTAGCAATTCTGACAGGCTGGGAAGTGTAGCCTCTGACAGAGATTGTTAGAAGGCACTTCAAAGGAGGAGGGATTGGGGCAGGAGCTTTATGCCAAACAGGTTGTCTAAACATACATATTCAACAGATTATAGGAGGAGCTATGAACATTCACAAAGGGGAGACTGACACACATGTATCGAACCAATATACATGTTACACGAGTCCCATGTTCACTTTGAGGGGAGGCTTAACATTAAAATGCATTATAATTAGGCCGTATATGTCCAAAGAGGAAGCAGGGACACAATGGCACTCAAGTGAACAGACTCTGTAAACCAGCCAGAACCAGTCCATGGTCGGTGGTTTCCTATCAGGAGAAAGTTACTGAAATCAGTCTCTTATCCAATCAAAGCTGTAGTTATCGGTTGTGGAACAGGGAGTCAATTAGTCAGTGCCTGGCAGCAGTGGATGAGCTGCAATGGTTTTTTTGTTTGTTTGTTTTTGGGGTTTTTTTTTTTTTTTTTTTGAGACAACGTCTTAACTCTGTCACCAGGCTGGAGTGCAGGGACTCGATCATAGCTCATTACAGCCTCAAACTCCTGGCCCCGAGTGATCCTCCCACCTAAGCCTTCCAAAGCACTGGGATTACAGGCATGAGTCACCATGTCCACCCATGCAATTGTTTTAATATCGCTCATCTCAAGGCCAGTGCTTGTTTAGCTGCTAGAGAAAGAGAAAAACCTTGTAGCAATTAGAACACAGTGTATTGTTTAAGTGTGGGGTTGGGTTGTCCAGCGTGGCTTTAGGGGCTGTATAATTTGGTATCTTATTGCCGTAGAGTCTGTTCTATCAGTCTTATGATCTCTATTTTAATATTAATGCTGGTCAGCTGTTGCATCTAAACTGCAAAATGGAGGGGATATACTGAGGCATGTCGGACCTCCTGTCCCATCGTGGCTGGGAACTCAGTTTTTAAGGTTTCTCTGGGGTCCCCCTGGCAAACAGGTGGTCCATTCTGATGGCTGGTGGGGGCGGGGGCTTAGGATTTTATTTTTAGTAACTGATACAGCTAATGTGGAAAGCATTTTGGTAATATCTAGTACAACTTAAAACATTCCCGTCTTACAGTATGTATTTCTAGAGAAACTCCAACACATGTGCACAAGAAGATATGTAAAAGATGCCTACTGCAGCAGTGTTTAAAATAGCATACTATTAGAAATGACCTAACCTCCCACCAGTGAATATGTAAATTGTGTTATGAAATGAAATATTTTATAACAGTTAAAGTGAATGATGTAGAATATGGTTGTCCTTAATAACATGATGGTGAATAAAAATGATTCAGAAATGAGAGATACCATATGAGCGTACTTAAATTAAAAACAAAAAGAGCACGTAAATGACACATTACATTCACGCTCATTGATGTAGGAGTTGCCTCTGGGAAGGAAGAGAGAAGATTGGGACTGGGGAGGGAGACAAAGGCAGTTTTAACTTCATTTGAAATATTTTATTTCCATGGCTGGGTGTGGTGGCTCTTGCCTGTAATCCCAGTACTTTGGGAGGCCGAGGCGGGTGGATCACGAGGTCAGGAGATTGAGACCCTCCTGGCTAACACGATGAAACCCTGTCTCTACTAAAAATGCAAAAAATTAGCCAGGTGTGGTGGCGGGCACCTGTAGTCCCAGCTACTTGGGAGGCTGAGCTGGAGAATGGTGTGAACCCAGGAGGTGGAGCTTGCAGTGAGCTGAGATCAGGTCACTGCACTCCAGCCTGGGTGACAGAGCAAGACTCCATCTCAAAAAAAAAAAAAATGAAATATTTTATTTCCTTTATTAAATTTAAAAGACAGAAGCAAAAATGTTAAAATGTCAACAGCATTTGTTGATTTTTGATGATGGGTATGTGGAAGTTGGTTAATAATTTTTCTGAATATTTATGATTTTCTGAAAAAAGGGAAAAATCATCGTTATTCAACTATATTATTTGAGTTTTGGGTTCCAGCTAATTTAATCCAATTTTTCCAGAACTATTTTATTCTGTTTCATAGGCTCCTCTTTTAGACAAGAGCTCAACTTTTTTTTTTATTAATACTGAAGCTATATAATTCATTTAAGTAGCATCCCATTTTGATAACTACAGAGATTTGTGCATTTTCCAGGATATTTAATATTAAAGGTTCAGATATAATCTTTCTTGAAGGTATAATCTATATTTAACTCTTTGTTCTTTGTATAATTTGCCAAATGTGAGTTATCTATCTGTTGCCTTCTGGCTGATGAAGATAGAATTCACCTGGCAGCAGAGAGCAAAATCATTTTTCTTTAATGAATGGAAGAAAAAAACACTTTTAGAATTAGTTTTATTTCAATTGCAAGAGTATTGAAATCAAACATTATTTCATTGAAGGATTTATTTTAAGCAGCAGAAAATGGAGAATATTTGCTTCTAAAACATGTGTTCAGAATATCCTTGAAGCTGCAGTGTTAAAGACAGATGTTGAGATACTTACCACCTCCCTAGGCATTCTGTATTATTGATCAAGTTCTTTGAAGAATTTGACATTTCAGTAGGATCGACAGTCTCTAGTATGGAGAAAATTTGGTCAATTCCTACTAGCTTTGTAACCAACAATATGCTATATATGCAATCACTTAAGGTTCCTCAGGAAAGCTGATGTAAATATCCGTGAGATCCCGCTTGGAGATTAACCTTATTAATAGACTTTCAGAACCACAGAGATATGAGGAAATAAATCTAATCTTCCCGAGAGAGGCTCAGACTACCAAACAAATATCACCTCTGATATAGGAAGTGATTACAGTTCTTATGGCTCAAACTTTTCACAAAGAAAATATAAAGTAATTGTATACCTATCCACACTGGTGAAGAGATATTCTCACAGATTTTAAACAAGTCTTCAAACTATATTGAAGGGGCCACGTCAGATATGGAGAGCAAGTGTTCTCTATTTCCACGAATGTTACCCCTAGATTTAATTGAATTAGTTGATCCTAGTTAGAATTAAAGTTAAACGTTAAGAAATCATTCAGAGAAATGATAGTGAAAAGCTGGAAAACAAAGATTAAGAGTTACTACTTACACTAACTCTCTTCTGGAAGGTTTATAAAACAAGATTAATAGTTATCAGCTTCAGATAGCATGGTACCATAAAGGATAATTAAAACTGGTATTTGGTGGCATAAAAAATATATTGGAATGGTAAACAGTGATTATCATTCTGTTCATGGTAACAGTAGAATTCTACAGTGATTAACTCTGGAGGACCAAAAGAGGAGGCTAAAGGTAGGGCATATAGAAGACTTTATTTGTTTGATAATATTCTGTTTGACCTTGTTAATAGGTACATAGGTGTTTGTTGTAATATTCTTTATGTATTTTGTCCGGAGTGTTTCATAATCATTTTTTAAAAGAAAGAAGGATTTTGAAGTCCAAGAAGAGTGTGTGCTATTCTGGACATCATACTCACTTGAGGAGATATTTAGACAAACTAGAGAGTATTTAAAAGTTAATGACCCAAATACTTATGAGCCTGGAAACCCTGATAAAAGAAAAAGTTGAATGAATCTCCCCAGAGGTTTAGCCAGAGACGACTTGGAGGTGAAGGGGATAATTTTGCACAGCAAGAACCAGAGGACAAAAATATTTGAGTAACGGTGAGGTCCGGAGAGGGAATGGCTGACATCTCCATACTGGTCATGTGAAATCCTGTCTCAGAGGACTATCTGATGTGACTGTCATAGAAGAAATCTAAGCAAAGTTGAACTACTTCAGAGTTTTTCAACACAACTACTTTTTTTTTCAAAATGGTAAACTATATAAATTTTTCGTTTGATTGGCACCTTCCTTGGTGGGGAAGCTGTTCAAAGAATTGGTCAAGCTAGTCATTCCCACAATACTGAGGGTCTGACAGTGTGACTTAGCCACCATCAAGGTAAGTGATGTCTGAGGACAAATGTCAAGATCTCAGACAAAATGCTGGTCTAGACAAATTATGTTATTCAAAGGGGTTGTCGGAGGATATATATTTAAACAGAAGCTAGAGAACAAAATTAACTGAGTTACTGATCAGAATGAATTACATAAGACTAAGCCAAAGAAATTTCAGCCATATAAGCCAATGGGCTTTTGTTCACCTAATGCCTGGTTACACAGCTCACTTAAGCCCATTTGAAGGCCTCATGATAGGGCGAAGTAACTATTCTGGAGACAGAAACAGAACTTCATTCTCATCACTAAGGAGTAGAATGGCTCTGTTAGAACAGCCAACACAACATTTTATGGCATTCATAAACATTGACCTTGGTTCACATCCAACATCCTCAAATTACCAGCTGTGTGACCTTAGAAAAAAATACGTATTCGAGTCTTAATTGCTTTACCTGTAAAATGGAATATTACTTTTACATATCTCTTATGTTAAGTGAGAAAATGTATTTAAGTATACAGAAATCTATCACCTTGCTCCCTGGCACTCAGCTTGCTCCCTGGTGCATAGTAAATGCTCAATAAATGGGCTCAAAACTGGGATGGGGCAGTAAGCAGGGAGAATTACCTTTATTTATTGCTGTATTCTCAATGCCTGATACGTTTTAGGTATTCAATCAATATTTGAAAAATAAATTAGTACTAAGACTGTAAACAAAAGTCCATAGATGTGATTCAGGTAATTAAGCACCAAGAGATAGAATGTGGACAAAATAATATGGTTGGTGTTGTGTTGGACCAGGAATCGCAGAGGTAAGGCAGAAAAACAAATGTGTCATTGCTGAAAGAGGGGTTCTCACCTATGAGATGCAGTTGCGGCTGGGGAAAAAAAACTAAGGCTAAAAATGAAGGGTGATGATGTTGCAGACACATTTGCATTGGTGAGCAAGTTCAGTGATTCCTTGACCCATGATGGATATGGCAGAGAGGACTGTGCTGGAGGATTTCAAATCAAATGAGTGGCCACCGAAATGGTTTTTATGCCTTAGGCCTATTTGGTCTGGCTGTAGAGCTCATCAACACTCCGTGACTCAATGACTATCCCTGTGTAGAACTGGATTTCTGCTGCTGCCATTGCATATCATCTTCCCTAGCTACGCTGGTGTCAGAGGATTTCCTGGGGTTGCAGGTTTCTTCTGTCCCCTGACATTCTGGTTTTCAGAGGAAGGTCATGCAGGTCTTTGTCCAGCATGTAATACATGTATTAGCTTAAGCGGTCCATTTCAACTGCCATGAACTGAGTCTGTAGATTTCCCTCAGCTATTCGTGGTTGCCTAGGAACACCATGCAGGGTCACTTAGGAAGATCACCACATGTTTCAAAGGTGGCTGTGATGCCTAATACCACTTGTTCTCATATAGAGTAATTGGCCTGGGCTGTGATTGCCTTCTAGAAAAATAATAAAAAACAAAGCGTACCCAAACTTGGGTGCGCTTCTCAAAGAATATGCTTTCCTACAATGATGTTTGAGGTATCATCAAGGTTAATGAAGAACCAGGTTGGGTCTGAGTAGGTAGGGTTTGGAGCCGAGATGAATGAGATTTTCAATAACTGTGATGTTTGTGTGCCAGGAAAACCCTTTTTCCACACAAAGATTTCAAGAATAGTCTGGTTATAACACTGGCTCTCAAACTTGAGCATGTATAAGAATCACATGGAGGGCTTTAAAAGCTCAGATTACTGTCCCCTGCCACCAGGATTTCTGATTCAGTAGGTTTGTGGTGAGGCCCCAAAATGTGATTTTCTAACAAGCTCCTAGATAATGATGCTGGTCTGTGGAATACACTTTGAGAATCACTGGGTTACGGAAATAAATGAAAGATAAATGACCAGAAAACCCCAGAAACCACCTGTAACTAGAACAGTTTTGGAATAACTTGGAGTTTTTGATTTTGTAGGGCACTTTCATATTAAAATTGTGGTCACTTTCTTTGGCATCATCGGATTGTCTTCCACATTCTCAGATTTGGCCAGGAGGTGGCACTACAATAAGCAGTCCATGAACCATGAGTTTATTGGAGGTCATATGCATAAGGAAAACTTTCCGGCCTGGCATGGTGGTTCATGCCTGAAATCTCAGCATTTTGGGAGGCCGAGGTAGGAGGATTGCTTAAGCCCAGGGGTTTGAGACCAGCCTGAGCAACATGAGCCAACCCCCTGCCGTCTCTACCAAAATTAAGAAATTAACCAGATGCGCTGGCGTGCACCTGTAGTACCAGCTGCTACGCAGGAGGCTGTGGTGCAAGGATAGCTTGAGCCTGGGGGCAAAAGACTGCAGGGAGCCATGGCTGCACCACTGCACTCCAGTCTGGGTGACAGTGCAAGACCCTGTCTCAAAAAAATGGAAAAAAAAAAGAAAAAGAAAAGTTCCCATCTAGAAAGTTATCAAGTAATGGAACATCCCATTTATAACTCATTAGAAGATGACAGAGATATTGGACAAGCTGAAAATTATCATTAAATACTTGAACTGGTTGAGATGGTTCTCTGAAGCCATTGTTACTTATTACCCTTTTTGTTTTGCCCAACGTTGTAGATTTTCTGAAAGTCTTACTTCATCAAGCCCAAATTTTAAGGAACTAGTCCGTAATAGGGATTAGTAAGAGTATCTAGTTATCTTGAATGGTAAGCATGTTAGACCACAGCAATTTTCACAGAACCCTAAGGTGCTGTGGGAGGTTGTAGAGGGCTGGAGGAACTACTACCACAACGTGGTAGTCCCTTTGAACTTGCAGAAGGCCTTGGTTCTGAGCAATAAGAGTGACTATGTCTGCTAAGACCCAGGTGCTAAATCAGGTGAGTTCAGCTGCCTACTTTATTTCACTACAGAGAAGAAGGTCCCCTTCCTCTTTGTTGCAAATTTACATAGGCTTTAGTGAATAGGAGAGGGGTAAAGTGGAGACTTGAAGAAAGTCTAAGCAGTGCTGGTGGCAGAATTTCATGGAGAGAGGATATGGGATACATGGCTCTTCAGTGACTTATTTTACAAATATTTATGTGACAGGCTCTTTTCTAGAAGCTAAGAAAAAACAAGCTGAAGTCTCTGCTCTCAAGTGGCTAACACTTTTAAGTGGAAAAGGCTGAGGAGAATGAATAAAGGTAATGAATAAAGAACTCCATTAGTCTCTTGATATCTTGACAGGCTTTCTAATATAAAGCCCAGCAGAGGGTGGTTATTCATTTGTACAGTAGTGACACTAGGTCAAGTGTGCACCCAAGTTGCCTGAACAAGGGCATGATCCATGAAACTACATGATGTCCCTGAATTTATCAGTCTTTACCTGAAGGTAGGAGGGAGCCAGTTTTAAATCAATTGAAACAAAAACATCTCCTTTTTCCAAGGGATTCAACATGGATATGGGAAGCAGGCGTAGAGTGTTGGACAGAGCCAGAGTGGAGGCGCATGGTGCCAGAAAGCCAATATCGTCACTGTGTCCAAGAGTCGTAATACATATCCAGCATGAAAGATCAGAATTGGAAGTAAAAATCAAGAGTGGAGCTGTGGAGTACCCAGTGGGGGTTGTGAAGGAAGATGACAATAAAGATTTGTGTGTGGAAATGAATACACTGGGGTATATTCTGGATGAATGCCAGAGACAAAAGCAAATAGCCAAGGCTAATTTTTATACGCTTTTAGTACATTCTTACTTGGGCAGGGAGGATCCCTGTAAGGCGGCCAAAATGGAGCACATATTTTCTGACATATATACTAGAAATAAAAGCAAGCAGAAGTATGGTAGCAGAATATAAAACAGTATTCAATTACTGCACTGAGAGATCAAACGAATGTACATTTATTGAATAATTAATATATTCCTTGACTGTACTAAGTGCTTTAGTTCATTTAATCCTCCAGCTAATATAGAAGCTTAGAACTACTATAATCTCTGTATTAGTTACAGTAACACCAGGTACTATAAAAATAGACTTAAAATGAAAATTGGCTTAAATACAATAGAAGCTTATTTCTCACTCGTGTATCAATATAAGGCAGAGTTTCTGATCAGCAGACAGCTCATCTATCCTTTGGTCCCATCATCCTCCAAGTCCTTATAATTATTCTCTGCATCTAGGCAACAGAAGGGAAAAGAAGAAGAAAACAAGACACATCCATTTCTTACAAGCCTGGCCCAGAAATGACACACATGATTTTCACAAACATTTCTTTGGTGATAACTAGGCACTCAACACACCTTGATGTAAGAAGGGCTGAGAAAATAGTGTGCCTTCCTGGAGACATATCCATGCTCTGGAAAAGAGAGCACAGACTTCTGTCTTCAGCAAGCTCTCTGCACAGCCTGCCCTTCTAGCACTACATATGTGTTCACCCTTCTTTGCACCCAAAAGACACACTCACTCCTCCTTAAGGGAATTAAGCATAAGTACCATCTGCTTTCTGCAACCAGCTCAACCTCTATGATCTCTTGATGATTATTGTCCTCTTCACCCAGGCCAAAAGTTCTTCTTTTGGTCTGGCCACAAATTAACTGAAAACGAAAATATGGAATGATAGAGCAGGGACAGATCCATTCAGATGAAGAAGGAATGGGAAATACATAGCTGATGCAGCACAACAGCAGGGATGAAATCCTACTGGGAAGGTATTGTCAAGAATATGTACCTTGGAAATGAGGGAAGTTCCTTAATTAGACCCCAGTTCTGCTCTCCAGGAGGAACTCCCATGTTCACCTTTGGATCTCTTCCAGGCTTTTTCTCTGCTTCTTACCTTCCGGGGCCACATCTGAAATAACTGCTGGGGAATATGCCATTCCTGGGGGCTGTTCAGCTTTCATGGCCCTCTTCCTGTTCATGCAATTTAGGGGTCTGACTGTTTTTTAATCTCAAACAATCAGTTTCGGGTCAGGGGTATCATCTCTTTAGATATGAGTTAGCTCTAAGTTTTACTGTGTTGATAAATAATACTGAAATATCAGTGGCTTACAAAATAAAGGCTTAAATTCTTGCTCTCACTAAATAGCTGTAGCTTGTCAGCATTTTGTTCTAGGTGACTTCTTCATTCTAGGATCGAGACTGAAATATCAGCTCCTGTTGGAATTAGCAGAGCCATGTAATGGCTTCCAGGATGTATGAAAGAACAGGGTGACATTCATTGCTGCTTCTTGCAGTCCATTGGCAAAAGTCTGATATCAGTGGAGCTGGGAAGTAGATTCTTCCTCAAGGAAACGTTGCAAATCTTAAGGCAGTGGATAGAGGTTTAAAAGGGGGGGATAATAATACAACCTACCTTTGACAATACAAGTCTCTCAGAAACTTAGACCTTAGTTTATTTGCTTCCAGCTATTTCCATGTGTAATCACACCTGAGTTCTTTCCTATAGATAGCTTTCAATTCCACTTTGTTTCTTTGCTTTCTTTCCCATAGGCATTTATCTCCCAATTTAATGAGACTCTCAAAAGCCACAGGTTAAGGTGAGAGGGCAACACTCTCAATTGTATATTTGCTCTAGGGTTGAATCACTTTATTTGAGGTGTCTCACGACTGGACTTTTGTCATTCAAGGCCTCCTTGAATTTTTTTTTATTTCGTTTTTTGACAAGGTCTCACTCTGTCACCCAGGTTGGAGTGCAGTGGCTTGATCAAGGCCCACCGCAGCTTTGATCTCCTGGGCTCAAACAATCCTCCCATCTCAGCCTCTCGAGTAGCTGAGACTAAAAGCACTCACCACCATGCCTGACTAGTTTTTTTATTTTTTGTAGACATGGGGTCTCACTATGTTGCCCAGGCTGGCTTTGAACTCTTGGACTCAAGCTACCCTCCTGCCTCAGCCTCCCAAAGTGCTGGGATTACAGGTATAAGCCACAATGCCCAGGTTATTTCCTGTTGCTTAAAGTCCAGAAGCATTCTTCAACACTGGAAAGCTTTACATTTCTGGACTCTTTCCATTCCCTTTTATTTCTTGCTCTCTAATCGACAATCTTTTCCTGAGCTCATCACTTTCTTGCAATATCTTACTAAATGCAGCAGCCAAGCAATTGCCGACACACACTAATATTCTGGCTTTTTTCAAACCTCTTTCTCCCCAGATCCCCCACACCAAGTGTTACAGACCCAGTAGGCATTTCATCTTCCTTGCAAGAGATTGCAGATGATGGTTTTGCTAAATGTTTTGTCATTTCATATCTCTGTTATTCTAGCATTAGATATATTTCCTTAGTGCCTACAATCCTCCCTGTACGCCAGTACCATATATTTTAGTTTTAACATAATGGCGGCATCACACTTCAACTTGTTAGATGGGATGACACTAGGTGCTGCAACAAATAGCTTTTCTTTTAGGAAACATATATTAACTCAAACTAAATAGAAATGTATTTATCATGCAAGTAGCTATCCAAAGTGGATTTCCTGTTTGTCAGGAGACTCTCTTCCATGCAATGATATAGATATTTTACTTCCTTCAATATGGTGCCTCCATCATCCTTTACTGCATAGGTTGGCAAATTATAGCTTGTGGCCAAATCTGGCCTGTGGCCTATTTTCGTGAAAAAAATCTTATGGGAACATAGCTATGGCCATTAATTTATGTATGATCTATGCTGCTATTGCATTACAGTGGTAGATTTGAATAGCTGCAATAGAGATATTACGAGCTGCAAAGCCTGAACTATTTACTACTTGGCCTTTTACAGAAAAAGTTTGGAGACATCTGCCCTAGGATCAAATTATCATCATTTGAATTTAGTTGGGAAAAGGAGAAAGAGAACCTGGAGAAGGTGCAATGCTCTTTAAAGCCCTGGCCCGTAAGTATCACACAAACTTGCATTCAAATTCCTCTCTCACATGGCCTCACCTAGATGCAAGGTGGGGTGAGAAATGCAGTCTGTTGCCAGGCAGGCACTTTGCTACTTTCCAACAACAACTCTATATTATGCAAAGGGGAGTAAGAATTTGGGTGGACAGCTATTCATCTCTGCCATAATGCCCATCTTGTAGATTTTTTTGTAAGTTAGGCTTTTAAGCGTTAGTAACTTGATTAATGACTTTAAGACCTGTTTGAAGATATTATATCAAAATGGTTAACAATTCAGTCTCAAGAATCATAAAGACTTGGGTCTTTATGATTAAGAAAGACCTTAAGAGTAAATGCTCAATAAATGTTATTAATATATTCTTCCCTCTGCAATACAGTAGAAGCTCTTGCTAGACAGGTAAAAATTTACCTTCCTTATCTGTAGCTTGGAAGTTGCAAAACACTGGGCTAGAAGGTCCTTAAGATCTTTCCACCTCAGAAATACTTACTTCATTCTCTGTCTTTTACTTGGTCCCTCCTGAATACCTGAAACTGTGCACAGTAGTAGAGTTACAGAGAAGAATGAGACAATGAGGCCATATGAGGCCATATTCCAGCTGTCGACGAAGCAGCCCAAAGAGGAAAACAGACATGGCATCAATGCCTAACCTTAATACCTGGGAGTGGAAACACTGACCTAGAAATATTCACAGAGAGCTGTAAGCCATGGTAATTCTTCCCTGTCTGACAAACTTCAACCTGAACTGCTAAGCACGTAGACCCTGCTGGGCATACCTGTTAACTTCTCCCATCAGTTGGGTCTTTAAAATACATTATTTGTGCGTTCGTTTAAATATATGTTTGATCTTTGACTCTGGACTTCCTCTTCATTTAAAGTCTTTGCCATAGGAAACTCTCTCCCTATATTTATTTTCCATGCTTACACCATACCCCTCCTACAACTTTGTTGTTATTTTTAAAAGAAATTAAAAGTGATTGACAATTGATATTTTATTCTAGGAAGTTTCTGAACACCTCAAATCCTGCTACAAATGTGTGAAAAATTTTTTTTAATAAATGAATACCTCAAATCCTTTGTATTTCATTACTCTTCTTCCCTTCACTAGGCCCTGTACTAGAGTTTCAAAAACTAGTGTGTGGAACTCTGGAAGTGCACAAGGGTGTTGTGCAGAATTTTGATTTTTGGCAAAAGCTTTTTAACTTTAAGTTTTTATTTCATTGATAAACTTAAAAATTAATGTAAATGTATTCCAGCTTATCAGATTTATTACCTTATAATTGATTATGCATTGTAATCCTAATGCCTGAGCTTGTGTTTATATTTATGATTGTGTTTGCATCAAATGACATTGTGGAGCGCTGAGTGGCCAAAGGTTTCAAAGTTATAAGAACAGAGGAGAGTAGTGGAAGAATTGGGTCATCACATGGAATACGATGGTGTAGGCATTCAGACTTAAAAAAGGAGAAGACAACCTATCTGTTGTATCTGGTATCATCCTTATTTTGCAAGTGGGTCTACTGTTCAGATACTAAGTAGGAATAATTCATTAACAATAAGTATACTACGAAGTATTCATTATTTTAATAATTACATTAAATACCCATACACATATTTTAAAGGCCACAATGTCAATTTTGTAAATTATTTTTAAACAATTTACAAAGTTGACACTTCAAGAAAATTACTCTAGAATCAATATTCACTGGAAGACTTTCGATTCTATTGGAAAGCCATTTATTCTAAACTAGTAAACAAAATCATACTTAGGGGAACACATTTCTTTCTTACATTACTGTTATCAAAATGAAACTATAAAAACTATTTATAGACCTTGACCTGAAGCTGCATCCTTATGTATTAAACCCGACATCAGTAATGTAGTTCCAGTAAACATCATGTATCACATTAAATTAATGCTGTTAATTTGAATTTTAGTGGTGTTGCAATGTTGTTAGTATTTAATTTGTAAATTTGCTTTTTAGTTGGATAGAAGCATATACTTCTTTTACATTCAAATAAAATATGTGCATATTTATTTTATATTATAATAAAATGATGTAAGACTACACAGGTCAGGGAGCGGGAATCTCTGTGAGAGTGCCTTTACTTAAAAATGAGAATATGCATTACTTAAGCTGTAGAAATACTGCATGAAACAGCTATCACTCACAAGAGCTCAGAAGTTCTAGTCTTTGAATTAGCACGGACTGCTAATGAAGACTTGATGTACTCAAGACAAAATGGGCAAAATAAGGACAATGAAGTAAGTTTTGGATGCTACTAAATAACACTACATTTGAAAGAATGTCTATTAACTGACTATTCTAGTTTTTTGGAGAGCTATCATTGTCCTATAAAATGTCAATGATAACACATGGTAGGCTTATTTAATGCTTTTACTTGACAAAAATTTTATTGTAACATTTTTCATGACATTCCAGAACTATAAACTGCTGATTATCATGGTCCTCTGCAGCCCGCTGAAATCTCTAGCTTTCTGTCACTAGTTTTCTGGCACTGAAACCACCGACATTTCAGAACTTGCAACCTCAGGTTCTTGTAGGCCACACAGAAGCTTGTAAACCAATAATAACAAGATAATAAATTGTATTAGTTTGTTCTCCCACTGCTATGAGGACATATCTGAGACTGAGTAATTTATAAAGGAAAGAGGTTTAATTGACTCACAGTTCTGCAGGGCTGGGGAGGCCTCAGGAAACTTACAATCATGCTGGAAGGGGAAACAAATACACCCTTCTTCACATGGAGACAGCAAAGAGAAGAATAAGCGCCCAGCAAAGTCAGGGGAACTCCTTAAAAAACCATCAGATCTCGTGAGAACTCACTCACTGTCATGAGAAAAGGATGGGGGAAACTGCCCCCATGATTCAATTGTCTCCATCTGGTCCTTCCCACAACACGTGGGGATTATGGGAACTACAATTCAAAATGAGATTTGGCTGAGAACACAGTCAAACCATATCATAAATTTCTTCTTATTTGTGATCGGAACTCGTTGCTCAGTGAATAGAAGCAAAATAGACTAAAACAGGGAGTCTTAAAGTCATAATTATTTTTTCTCACTTAATATAAACCAATGTATATTCACCAATATTTTGATGGAGAGTCACAAAATTATGGGCCATCAGTTGGTGTTTAAACCACATTCAGTTTCAAATTATTTAAAGCAGACAGGAATACGGCACGTGCTATCAATCTAAGTGCATAATCCTGTCTGATTTCGTTGCTTAGTTTTTTACAGCTGTGTTACTTATATCTATTTCAACAGGGTTTTTTAGTGGCTTGGTTTCATTAGTAGTTTCTAAATCATGCAATCTTTTTTCATAGAAATGGCTTCCTTTTATCTTTATTTTATTAATATAATATTTCAAATACATAAGTGTGATAACAAGTACAGTTGGATTCAAGGATTTTGGGGACCAGCCCAAGTGACTCTTGCTCAGCAACAGCTTGACTGGTGTGAGTAATATGAGGGCACATTGAAGAGTAGAATCCTTAAGCAATAAGTGCCGTGAGCCTCAGTCAGCATGTTTTATAGAAGGAATGGAGAGCATCATCTATTTTGGCAACATGGTTAAATAGATGCCAGTTAAAAACAAACTTATTGCAAAATGTAATGAGTATGAAAAAAACTAAGTACAAAATGCTATGAAAACTGAAGGGAGGAAGCAACTAACTGCCTATGATTCTGGGCTTCTTCAACCCTTGATTAAACAACAGCAGAAATTAAAATAACTTTTAAAAATGTATTTCTACATCTTCACTATTTAAAATATTAGTGGGTTATTCCAACACAGAAGTTTAATCTGAGTTGATATGTTTTCCCTTAAATTTGGGGAATAATCCATACGATATTTTTTCTTATTGTTTTGAATTGTAATTGTTATGTCAATTGTTATTTTTAATGATCTGATGTCTTGAGTTGTGAAGAGTTAGAATTACCCAAAAAAGGTTTTTTTATTTTCACAGAAAGGACAAATTCTGTGCTCCAACCACACAGGGCTCATTGCAAATGGTTTCTCCTGATGGCCTATCCAGTCACCTTTCTTCCATGTACCCATTATTGGTGCTAATCAAGTCTCATCCCCTATTCTCTTCTCTTGGCTTCAGTCCTTATTGGTCTTTCCCCTTAGCAGAACTCCTAGGGCACTGTGGCATTTAATAATATCCTCTCTTGGATCACTCACTACCCAAAGGATCATGTCCTGTCCCTCTAAAATAGACTGCAAATCTCTTGATGAAGGATTGCCTTTCCCGTGCCTTTTTTCTGTTCACAGCATCTCTCTATCACAGGTACAAATAATTGCCTGTTGAATTGAATTTAAACAACCAGAAAGCTGCCAGAAGAAAAATGTGGGCATATTTAATAAATGGGCTAGATTTTCTGAGCAATAACTAAATTTTATTCTATGGTAAGTGCCATAAAAGATAGGTATAGCGGGTATAGCACAGCGAAGTTGGTAAAATTTAAGGGGACCTTAATGAAATATAAAATCAAATGGTTCATTTGTCTACCATTGTACCTTAAGTGCTGAAAAAAAATTGCATCCTGCTTCTACTGCATAAACAAATGTAAGGAAGGCGTATCATGCTTCTTATTCAGTTAGAATAATGCCTGACACATAAAAAATGTTAGTTATCATAAAAAATGTTTGCTATCACTGTTGTCATCACCACCAAAAATATAATGAGAGCATCAATACATTAGTTGATTATTCGTTGTTCAACAGCAAGTATGGTTGAGCCAGGATTTGGGATTCACAACAAGAACAAAAAGTCTAAATAAAATTTTTGTAATGAGAAATCCTTTTTGCAAATTCTCCATCTGTTTCATTTGTTTGCTGAAATAAAAAGGATTTGCCTCTAAATTTTTCCTTTTCTGCTGCTTTTTTCTTTCAGAAGCAATTTTCTTCTTGTAGGAACATTGTGTAATGTAACCTAGTATATCTTCAATGCAAACTTCAGGGCTTAATAGGACTTTCTGATAGAAAAGTTCATTCCCTCCCTTCTCCCCGTTACTCTGTAAAGTGTTCCTATTTCTTGAGCCATTTCTAAGACAGTTGTCTTGTTAATATTTAGGTATTCTGGCTCAAAGTCACTAGGCATACTAATACACAAGGAAGAGAAATACACATTTTTCTTTCTGTTTTCCTTGTTCTGAGTATCAGAAACCAGCATAATAATTTTATTGCCTGTTTCAGACCAAAGCTACGTAGCTTTTTTCTCTGGATAAGAGTACCTCTGGGAAAAACATTAGTGTTTTCTTTGGAGCAAGCGCTAAACATTAGTGTTAGTCTAATGCTAACACATTAGTGTTAGTCTTTGGAGCAAGCGAGTCATTTGATCCTGTGGTAAGGTGGCACTATGGTTTAAATGTGTCCCCGAGGTTCATGTGTTGGAAACTTAATCCCCAATGCAGCAGTGTTGGGAGGTGGGGCCTAATAAGAGGTGATTAGGTATTGAGGGTTCTGATCTCATGAATGAATTAGTGTCATTATTGCCGAAGTGGGCTAGTTATTGCAACATTGGCTTGTTATAAAAGTAAATTTGGCTCCCTCTTGCTCTCTCACTGTCACTCTCTCTTACCTTCCTGCCTTTTGCCATGGGATGGTGCAGCACAAAGGCCCTCATCAATATGAGCATCTTGATATCGGACTTCCCAACCTCCAGAACTGTGAGAAGTTCATTTCTTTTCTTTATAAATTACCCAATTTGTGGCATTCTGCTACAGCAGCACAAAGCAGACTGAAGCAGGAGGCAACTTATTTTTAAGGAAGAGACAGATACAGAAGCCTAACAAGAGGTGGGTTTCCCCATTTTTAAGTCATTCCCACATTACTACTGTTGAAAACTCTTCCCTAATGGGAAGAATGTATTGAAGACTTAGACTACTGGAAAGGGGATACCTGTGGGTGAACATAGAGGATGCTCCAAAGGAGGTATCAATGGAGGTCTCTCTCCTGACTGCAATGAGAAATATAGCTCACAAAGCTCGTGTACACAAAAGAGAATAGAGGTCATTCAAAGGCAAAAGGAATGGTTTATAGGCATGGCTCTGCTTCATGGGACTTCCCACTGATGACCCACAGGTGCTCAAGTATCTGTGGATGTTGACTTCTTTTTCCATTTGGCTGTCTAGTTTTGGGTCTTTGTAATTGCACCTCCTCTAAGGTTCTGTAAGATTGTCTTTCTCTATATAAGTTAGGGTTCTCCAGAGGAACAGAGCCAATAAGATGTGTGTCTGTGTATATGTATATAATATATAACTTATTAGAAGGAATTGGCTCATTTGAGACTGGCAAGCCTCAAGTTTGGTCTCAAGCTCTGCAGGGTGAGTCAGCAAGCTGGAGAGCCAGGAGAGCCAGTGATTTAGTGCTAGTCCAAGCCTGAAGGCTTGAGAACTGAGAGAGCCAATGATGTAGTTCTCCAAAGACCTGCAGATTGGAGGCCCAGGAAGAACTGATGTTTCAGTTTGAGTCCAAAGGCAAGAAAAAAGCCAATGTCAGTATAAATGTAGTCAAACAGAAGAAATTCTCTCTTATTTGGAAGAGACTCAATCATTTTGTTCTATTCAGGCCTCTAATTGATTGCTTGAGGTCACCCATATTAGGGAGGGTAATCTGCTGAAGTCGGTGTAACAATTTAAACGTTTTCTCATTCAAAAACACTCGCAGAAACACCCAGAATGTTTTACCAAATATTCAGATATCCCAAGGCTCAGCCAAGTTGACACACAATTAACCATGACATTCCTTCATCCCCCCGCTAACACACAGGCTTTCCTCTCTTTTCCTGACCAAGATAGTCTCATCAGAAATTTCCAGGGCCAGCATCATCTACTCTTCTCAATTTTATCCTTTTTGCAGGTGAGGTTTGAAACTGAGTTAGTGGGCAGAATGTTTATTAGGAGTGCTCCCTTGGGATCCATACCTGTGGCAAGAAGGGAAGGAGGTAGGATTTAGGCAGAAAGAGAAGTCTAACTGTGATGCAGCCTTACCACAGTTTGGCTGACTGCACAGGGAGCTCTGAAACTAAAATGATCCTGTGTAGTGGTACTGAGTTGGGCCAAAGGGGCCAGGTCTTTACACCCCCTCGTTTATCAGCCATTGGATGTGGGTCATCTTGTAAATATCACAACCTTGGGTGAGGCTGATAGCTCTCTGCAGCTAGGCTGTCTCTGAAGAAGGTGACAGCTGATGAGTCTCTGCCAACAGCATCCCCGTCTGCTGGGGCAACAAGTCTGCATTGGAGGGAGCTGTGGCGGTGCTCTCACGTCCATCACAGTGGTTATGGTCTAAAGGCTGTGTCCTGTTTTTAGGGATTTCTTTGATTCTCAACATTCTCTTTTTGAAAGTTAAAAAAGAAAAATTAAACATTTATAATTTCTCTTTATATCCATGCCATAAAATTTCTTTTCAAGGAAGTATGAAGATCTCTTAATGACTGGGGGTTGGAAGGTGGGCAGAGGTTTACATAAGGATGTGCTTTGAAAAGGCAAAAATTGACCAAAGATCAGAATTTCAAAATTGTATGAAGAATCGTTCTCTTTTAGAGTTGAAATGATTTGACTTAATTTAAGTACTAGTTTCTTTTATTATTTTGTATAATACCTGGTTTGCTATTCCTAGGGCCCTGATTTGGCTTAATTTTCATCCCGAACTATGAAAAATCCAGGTTTTTGTGCATTTACCCTACAGTCTGTGACAGAACTGACAGTCATGATAAAATTATCTCCATCCTAGAAAGAAATCTAATCTCCCCAAATAAGAACTTTCAAATCTTCAGTTTAAAAGTGTTGCCTACTTCCAATGCCAGAACTGACCTGATTCATGAGCAGACTAGATATAGGTTTCAATTCCAGATATCCTGCTTGGTAGCAAAAAAAGAGATCAGCCAGCTGAATCACATTTTAATATTTTCTCTTCGTACTGAATACTTTGAGTCTAATAGCAGAGCATAAAAACCCAACTCAGCTGAAATATGAACTACCATTTGTTATTATCAATGCTGTGTTTCATCATTACCAGCCTCATATTTCAAGAGGACAGCTGGCACTTCCAAGGTCAATGACAGTTTTATATAAAAACTCCAAATGAAAGGACTGCAGAGATCAAAGATTTGGGACAATCATACGGAGAAAGATTGCCATAAGCTAGCTCATCCATTCCAAAAATTGGGTTTTTATTTTTGGTACCTATGATAAAGGGGCAGAAAAAGATTTAAAAGGAGGATTTAATAAAAGTTATCAAGATGAGACTATACTTTCCAAAATAAGTAAAACACTCCACAGAAGTTAAGGAGAAATGCACGCCAATAATTGTTACTGCTGAATGTCCACTCCCTGTTGGTGAATCATTGTGAGAAGGCCTGATGCTAATCTGCAACAATTTAATTATACAGCAGGATAGTAATGATCTTACAGACAGATGAAAACAAATCAAAATCAGCTCAGTGGTACCAAAGAATAGAAATAGACATGCTGTGTTAGGCTTTCAATGACCTTGATGCGTGTATTTACATTAATGGAAGAGGGAGGGGTACCAAGTTTTCAAAGTTTTTGATTTTCGTAAATAGGAATCAGAATTATTCTCACTTTTTCTTGCTTCAGGGAATACTGGGATTATTATGAGAAATTATCGAAATCCAGAATATTCAGCCCAGAAGTTGCCAGCATCTACTGCAGTGACCTTGATCCTGTCCATGAATGAAGTAGAATGAGAACCGTATTTGGGAGCAATGAAAGGAAACACAAGATGTTCCCAATTATTTCAACTTTCCATGCTACCTACCTCACTCATTTGCCTTCATTTTGAAGTCATGAGTTGAAGCTGTTTGGAAAATATTGTGGAGAGGAAAGAGTGACTTCTAGCTAGAAAGATGGAAAACATTGCCGGGACCCAGGAGAGATGTGTATTAAGCAAAGTTTAACTTCAAGCCCCCAGTCTTTCTCTACTGAACATTTTCTTGCCTCGATAATGTCTGGCCCCTCCTTTCAGGCTTCGGCAGTATTTGTGCTCACTTTTTGGTCCTCCTTGCCACCCTGACCCCATTTTTTGTTATCAAATTATATATTCTGGTTTACCAAGAAATTGGAGGGATTCACATAGACCAAAGTCTGTTTTACTTATGAAAGCAGTATTTTATTCAAAATATCGAACAAAGGTTGAAAATAAAGGTGTTATTCCCAGTCTCATGTCAGAGACTCACCAGTCCCAAACCCAGCTGGACCTGCTCTGGATTATGGCAACGTCATTATCAAGGTTATGACTGTCTTTGGCGCAAGTCTTCACAGTGGGATCCGTGAGCTCACGGCAGAAGGTAAGACTGGAGTTCTCCTAGATATGATGCATATCTAGGAGATATGAATGGGCTGCATAGAGCCCCTCTGCAGTTGACTGAAAATGAAATATAAAGTTAATGCAATTCCTCACCTTAGACTTCATTGCTGAGACTATATGGAAAGAGATAAGAACTGATTTTTGGTGTTGCCATAAGCAGGGGAGGGTGCTGCATTAGGGGGTTGTGGAAGGAAAATTCTCATGCACTTCTCTTACAAGTTCTAGATACTCAGCAAATAAATGTGTGTATTCTTTCTGCAAGTGTGTGGTGTCCTTGCTGGGGCTGGGATTGAGCCTGACGCTGAAGCAGGGTGTCCAAGTTTACTCTGAGATGATCTGAAAGGAGGATGTGAAAAAGAGTGGTGGGAAAGAAATTGTTGCGGGGTGGTAGCATGTCTTAGACTGTTTGGGATGCCATAACAAACAGCAGTTGATGGACTGGGTGGCTATAAGGGATATAAACAGCATGCATGTTCATCAATGGCAAGCAGGATATGTCTTTGTTGTTTTTCTCCTAGGTGCTTGTCTAACATGCTACACATATTTTAGTGCCATTTATCTACCTTATTGTCCATGTCTGTACTGGAATATTTTCCCATTGCCTACACTAGTGCTTGGCACATAGTATGTGCCTGATTAAAAAATTTGAGTCCCCCCCACAATAATAATGGGAGACTTTAACACCCCACTGTCAACATTAGACAGATCAACAAGACAGAAAGTTAACAAGGGTATCCAGGAATTGAACTCAGCTCTGCACCAAGCAGACCTAATAGACATCAACAGAACTCTCCACCCCAAATCAACAGCATATACCTTCTCAGCACCACATTGCACTTATTCCAAAACTGACCAAATAGTTGGAAGTAAAGCACTCCTCAGCAAATGTAAAAGAACAGAAATTATAACAAACTGTCTCTCAGACCACAGTGCAATCAAACTAGAACTCAGGATTAAGAAACTCACTAAAACTGCTCAACTATGTGGAAATTGAACAACCTCTTCCCGAATGACTACTGGGTACATAACGAAATGAAGGCAGAAATAAAGATGTTATTTGAAACCAATGAGAACAAAGACACAACATACCAGAATCTCTGAGACACATTTAAAGCACTGCGTAGAGGGAAATTTATAGCACTAAATGCCCACAAGAGAAAGCAGGAAAGACCTAAAATTGACACCCTAACATCACAATTAAAAGAACTAGAGAAACAAGAACAAACACATTCAAAAGCTAGCAGAAGGCAAGAAACAACTAAGATCAGAGCAGAACTGAAGGAGATAGACACACAAAAGACCCTTCAAAAAATCAATGAATCTGGAGGCTGGTTTTTTCAAAAGATCAACAAAATTGATAGACCACTAGCAAGACTAATAAAGAAGAAAAGAGAGAAGAATCAAATAGACACAATAAAAAATGATAAAGGGGATATCACCACCGATCCCACAGAAATACAAACTACCATCAGAGAATACTATAAACACCTTTACACAAATAAACTAGAAAATCTAGAAGAAATGGATAAATTCCTGGACACATACACCCTCCCAAGACTAAACCAGGAAGAAGTTGAATCCCTGAATAGACAAATAACAGACTCTGAAATTGAGGCAATAATTAATAGCCTACCAACCAACAAAAGTCCAGGACCAGACAGATTCACAGACGAATTCTACCAGAGGTACAAAGAGGAGCTAGTAACATTCCTTCTGAAACTATTCCAATCAATAGAAAAAGAAGGAATCCTTTTATGGAGGCCAGCATTTTATGAGGCCAGCATCATCCTGATACCAAAGCCTGGCAGAGACACACACAAAAAAAGAGAATTTTAGACCAATATCCCTGATGAACATCGATGCAAAAATCCTCAATAAAATACTGGCAAACTGAACCCAGCAGCACATCAAAAAGCTTATCCACCACGATCAAGTTGGCTTCATCCCTGGGATGCAAGGCTAGTTCAACATATGCAAACCAAACCAATAAATATAATCCATCATATAAACAGAACAAAAGACAAAAACCACATGATTATCTCAACGGATGCAGAAAAGGCCTTCGACAAAATTCAACAGCCCTTCATAATAAAAAGTCTCAATAAACTAGGTATTGATGGGACGTATCTCAAAATAATAAGGGCTATTTATGACAAACCCACAGCCAATATCATACTGAATGGGCAAAAACTGGAAGCATTCCCATTGAAAACTGGCACAAGACAGGGATGCCCTCTCTCAGCACTCCTATTCAACATAATGTTGGAAGTTCTGGCCAGGGCAATCAGGCAGGAGAAAGAAATAAAGGGTATTCAATTAGGAAAAGAGGAAGTCAAATTGTCCCTGTTTGCAGATGACATGACTGTATATTTAGAAAACCCCATCGTCTCAGCCCCAAATCTCCTTAAGCTGATAAGCAACTTCAGCAAAGTCTCAGGATACAAAATCAATGGGCAAAAATCACAAGCATTCCTATACACCAATAACAGACAAACAGAGAGCCAAATCATGAGTGAACTCCCATTCCCATTCACAATTGTTTCAAAGAGAATAAAATACCTAGGAATTCAACTCACAAGGGATGTGAAGGACCTCTTCAAGGTGAACTACAAACCACTGCTCAACGAAACAAAAGAGGACACAAACAAATGGAAGAACATTCCATGCTCATGGATAGGAAGAATCAATATTGTGAAAATGGCCATACTGCCCAAGGTAATTTATAGATTCAATGCCATCCCCATCAAGCTACCAAAGACTTTCTTCACAGAATTGGAAAAAACTACTTTAAAGTTCATATGGAACCAAAAAAGAGCACGCATTACCAAGACAATCCTAAGCCAAAAGAACACAGCTGGAGGCATCACACTACCTGACTTCAAACTACACAAGGCTACAGTAACCAAAACAGCATGGTACTGGTACCAAAACAGAGATATACACCAATGGAACAGAACAGAGCCCACAGAAATGATACCACACCTCTACAACCATCTGATCTTTGACAAACCTGACAAAAACAAGAAATGGGGAAAGGATTCCCTATTTAATAAATGGTGCTGGGAAAACTGGCTAGCCATACGTAGAAAGCTGAAACTGGATCCCTTCCTTACACCTTACACAAAAATTAATTCAAGATGGATTAAAGACTCAAATATCAAACCTAAAACCATAAAAACCCTAGAAGAAAATCTAGGCAAAACCATTCAGGCCATAGGCATGGGCAAAGACTTCATGACTAAAATACCAAAAGCAATGGCAACAAAAGACAAAATTGACAAATGGGATCTAATTAAACTAAAGAGCTTCTGCACAGCAAAAGAAACTACCATCAGAGTGAACAGGCAACCTACAGAATGGGAGAAAATTCTTACAATCTACCCATCTGACAAAGGGCTAATATCCAGAATCTACAAAGAACTTAAACAGATTTACAAGAAAAAATCAAACAACCCTACCAAAAAGTGGGCAAAGGATATGAACAGACACTTCTCAAAAGAAGACATTTATGCAGCCAACAGACACGTGAAAAAATGCTCATCATCACTGGCCATCAGAGAAATGCAAATCAAAACCACAATGAGATATCGTGTCACACCAGTTAGAATGGCGATCATTAAAAAGTCAGGAAACAACAGGTGCTGGAGAGGATGTGGAGAAATAGGAACAATTTTACACTGTTGGTGGGACTGTAAACTAGTTCAACCATTGTGGAAGACAGTGTGGCGATTCCTCAAGGATCTAGAACTAGAAATATCATTTGACCCAGCCATCCTATTACTGGGTATATACTCAAAGGATTATAAATCATGCTGCTATAAAGACACATGCACACGTATGTTTATTGCGGCACTATTCACAATAGGAAAGAATTGGAACCAACCCAAATGTCCATCAATGATAGACTGGATTAAGAAAATGTGGCACATATACACCATGGAATACTATGCAGCCATAAAAATGATGAGTTAATGTCCTTTGTAGGGACATGGATGAAGCTGGAAACCATCATTCTGAGCAAACTATTGCAAGAACAGAAAACCAGACACCACATGTTCTCACTCATAGGTGGGAATTGAACAATGAGAACTTGGACACAGGGTGGGGAACATCACACCCTGGGGCCTGTGGTGAGGTGGAGGAGGGATAGCATTAGGAGATATACCTAATGTAAATGTAATGTAATGTAAATGATGAGTTAATGGGTGCAGCACACCAACATGGCACATGTATACATATGTAACAAACCTGCACATTGTGCACATGTACCCTAGAACTTAAAGTATAATTAGAAATAAATATATAAATAAAACAAACAAATGAAAAATTGAGTCCCACCTGTAATCCCACTTTGTGAGGCCGAGACAAGAGGATCACTTGAAGCCAGGATTTCAAAACCAGCCTGGGCAACATAATCATACCTCTATCTCTATTTAAAAAGAAGTTAAAATTTTGAATCGTTTGTATGAACACTACAGTTTTACCTGTACCTTTGTCAGTGATCTGTGTTGTAATCATATTTTCCTATGCTGCACTCATCTTATCATTGTTTTTATAGCATCTCGGTAATATAAATTCTTTTAATATAGTTGTATTTAAATTATTTTCCTTTATAGTTGTTGCTATTTATATATAGTTAAATAAGTTCTTCTCTCTTCTAAAGACATAAAGATACTCTCCTCTTAAGTGGTTAAGGCTTTAGAGGAGTTACATGTCTTTTAGTTGACCTTATTTCTGAGTACTCAAAAATTTGGAAAATTTTACTTTTTGTTCTTAATGTCAATCTTAATTGTTATTACTTACAATAATTTAGTTTTGCATATTGTGTATACAGCAACCTTGTTAAATTCTATTCAGAATTCTAAGAGTTTACGTATAGATTCTTTGATATTTTCTATGTATACAGAAATTTCACCTGTGAAAATTACCATTTTTATTATCTCTCCTAGTCTTTTCACTATTACATAATTTTCATTTTTACTGTGATATTGAAGACCTTTATTACAACGTATCATGGAAATAGTGATAGTGTGCATCTCTGTCTCATTTCTAATATCAAAGCAAAGCTTTTCATGTGTTGCTATTAAGTATGATATATTCAGTAGGCATTTTTGTAGATAACCTTCAGTCGATTGACAAAGTCCCCTTTTATTTTTAGATTGCTAAGAATTTTCATCATGAAATAATGTTAAATAGTATTAAATGATTTTCTTGTTTCTTGGTATGATGGTATAATATTGTTTTACATAATGCCAGATTTGGTTTGCTAACACCTGTTTTTTGCTTAGGAGTTTTGCGTATTTTTCATGAGTGAAATTGGTCTGTAATTTTTTCTCATCCTTTTAGATTCTAGTATCAAGGTTTTGCTGGCCCGACAAAATGAGTTGGGAAGTGTTTCTTCTTTTTCTGTTCTCTGTTAGTGTTTATAGAAAAATGGACTATTTATTCGTTGAGTATCTGAAAGAACTCACCAATGAAACTATTTGGCCCTGACAAATTTTTGTTGGTCTGTGTAGGAAATTTGACTACAGATTCAATTCATTTAATAGTTACAGAACTATTCAAGATTTCGACTTCTTGAGTCTGTTTTTGTTCTATTTTCATGTGAGAAGTTACCAATTTTGTTACAGAGTTGCCTGTTGAATTCAATTTATTATCTTTTAAAGATGTCTAAGGCATCTGTAGTGATACTCACCTTTTCATTCCTGAGATTGTTCCTGATATGATCAACAGTGCCTTCACTATTAATTTCTTGATCATTTTCACAGTTTTATAATCTAATTATTATTCTCAGAAAACAGCTTTGGCTTCGTTGTTCCTCTCTACTGTATGTTTATTTACAATCTCATAAATTTCTGCTCTTCATTCTATTTCTGCTTTCTGCTCCCTTTGAGTTTTATTTTGATCTTTTCTAAACGTCTTCAGCTGCGTATTTAGCTCAGTGTTCACCAATTTTTTTTCTCTAATATTTGCTTGTAAGAGTATAAATTTCCTCTTAGTACTGCTTTGGCTATATTTTACAATTTTTGATATGTAATATTTTTATTATCACTTAGTCCAAAATATTTTCTACTTTTCATTATGATTTCCTGTTTAACCAATATAGTTGTTTTAGACACATATTTTTTTAAATTTCCAAACATACGGGGATTTTATAGTTATCTTCTTGGTTTTTACTTCTAGCTGAATTGCAAGATAGCCAGAGAATATATACTATGTGATTTCAATCCTTTGAAACTTGATGGCTCAGCAGTCAATTTCATAAACTTTCCTGTGTTTTAAAAGGAACATGTATTCAGCAGATATTGATGCTGTGTTCTGTATATAACCATTAGGTCAAGGGTGTAAATTGTATTGTTCAACTTTTCTATTTCTATGCTGAACTCTTGCCTCTTTGTTGAAAAAAAATTTTTAAAGAGTGTTAGAAAACTTCCACTATGCTCATAAATTTATCTATTTTCTTATATGTTTATCAATTTTTGATTCATGATTTTTGATACCATATTATATATTTTATACAAATTTGGAGTAGTTATATTTTTATATCTTAATCTCTAGTATTTTTTGTCTTGAAATCCATTTTGTTTTATATTATCTTGTTATACCTGCTTTTGATGGGGGAGTTATAGTATTTAACTACATCTTTTTTCAATCCTTTTAAACTTTCTATATTTTTGTTTTTTAGCTCTATGCCTAGTAAACAGCATATAACTGAAATTTTTTGGCTATCTTTGTCCTTTATTTAAAGCATTTACTGATGCATTTAGTTTTGTATCTACTTTATTGTTTTAAACAATTTGTCCCACCTAGTCTGTTTTTCTCTCTGTATTGCCTTATATGGACTTGATTTTTCTTCTACAAATTTGTAATGTTATTTACCTTGTTTCTATTCATTTAGTTGTTACACTAGATTTTCTGTAGTGTGTGTACTTTAATTATACAAATATTAAGCTAATAAATACCTTTACTTTTGTCATTGATCTTAAAATACTTCAATTCCATTTAGCCCTCCCATAATTTTATTTGATTGTTTTCATGTATTTTAATGACATCATTTTATTCATACCTCATAACATTATTACTGTCGTTTATAACATTCAATGGTCATTTGGATCAATCCCATATTTAACACTTTCTTTGCTCTTCATTTCTTCTTGGATTATAGACTCTTTCTCTGGGATTATTTTCCTTCTGCCTTAAATACTCCTTTAGAATTTTCTTTTGACAGGGTCTACTAGTCACACACTCTCTCAGTTTTCATTGGACCAAAAATGTCTTTATTTTACCTTCATTCTTGAAAGATCATTTTGCTGTGTGTAAAATCTGTTGATAGTAACTTTCTTGTAGCACATTGGATAGGTCATTCTCCTGTCTTCTGGCTTTCACTTTTATTCTTGAGAAGTCTGTCAGTAATTTTCCTTTTTAAAATGTGTCTGTTTTAAGATTTACTTTGCTTGGGTTTCTGTGATTTTACTGTGGTGTGTTTAGATATAATTTTCTTTTTATTTAGTCCATTTAAGAATCACTGGACTTCTAGAGTGGGTTGATTGGTATCTTTCATCTCTAGAAGAATTTCAGATGCTATCTATCCAAATATGCCTTTGTCTCATTCTCTGTCCTTCAGAACTCCAATTAAATACATATTTAACCATCTCTCTTTATTTCCTATGACTCTTTACCTCTCCTCTATATTCTCCATCTTTTGCTGTCTCTGCTCTGCATTTTGAATAACTTCTCTGACCCATCTTCTAGTTTAGTAATTCTCTCCTCAACTGTGTCTTGTCTCCTGTTAAATATACCTATTTTTTTTTCAAATCTGCTAGTTTACTTTAATTATCTGTTTCTTGCTGATATTTTCAGGTTTGTTTTTAATTTCTTTAACTATAGTAGGTATAGTTGTTTGATAATCTTTTCTAATTTATCTTTATGCTAAGTGTGTAGTACTTTGGGATTCCAGTTTTGTAGAGAGATGGATAGGTTCTAGGTGCCCCATCTACTTCCCTATGGCATTCAGGCAGTGAAAGCTGCAGCTCATTTTCTTCTGTTAAGCAAATGTCCTCAAGACAAAAGATTTTGTCTTTGGCTTTTTAGTCAGTTGCTTCTTGTACTTAAATTTTAACCTGGTAACTATTTATATCTTATTGGCTTTTATGTGCTCTTGAGGTTTTTTAAAAAATGTTTCATCCAGTATTCCTAGTTTTTTTTCAACAGGAGAGTTGGTGTGAACAAGCTACATGTTATCATAACACACATATACACATCTGGGCAGCTTCAAGATTCCCATCTTTTAATACCCATGCTCATTTATGTGGAGTCAGGAAAATTGTGAGGGTCTTTTATGCCTTACAAGGCATCTAGAAAACAGGAATGGGGTAGGAATTGGATCACTGTTCTTCCCAAGTACCTTACACTCAAGCATTGCTTACATGGCCTTCCAAAGAGGTTCTCCTACTTTCAGAACTCTCCAGAACAAGTACATTCCCCAATCTCAGGGGTCACATAGAAGGAGCAAACATTCTTTTCTCCATAGACATAAAGAAGTGCTTAAAATCACTCTACCATGTCCCTAGATTCTCAGCACCCCAAATCCCTTCCTAAGAACTCTCTCACCATGCCCTGCTGCTATACATGCCCAAGCCTTGGAGGACATATGGAAGAGCAAACGTTCTTACCCTCAGAGACATAAAGAAGTGCTTAAAATTACACTCCCATATTCCCAGATTCTCAGAGCCACAACTCTCTTCCCAAAAACTCTCTTGCCATGCTCTGCTACTATATAGGATGCATGCATGAGAATCTGCCCCGAGCCAGCATCCAACTGGAGAAAAAGATGCTGGTACCCTGCCTTACAGGCACCCTAATATTTAAGGGGGATTCTTTTGAAGTCCTCTCTTTCTGCTTCAGGGAAGAGAAAGAAATCTCCTGCAGAAGAAGAAGAGGAAGAAGAAGAAGAAGAGGAAGAAGAAGAAGAAGAAGAAGAAGAAGAAGAAGAAGAAGAAGAAGAAGAAGAAGAAGAAGAAGAAGAAGAAGGAGGAGGAGGAGGAGGAGGAGGAGGAGGAGGAGGAGGAGGAGGAGGAGGAGGAGGAGGGAGGAGGAAGAGAGAGAGGAGAGGGGAGGAGACGGGAGAAGAGGGGAGGAGAGGGGAGGGGAGGGGAGGGGAGGAGAGGGAAGGGAGGGAGGGAAGGAAGGAAGGAAGAAAGAAGAACCAAAACAGTATATTCCCAACAATAGTCAACATCCTTCTGCCTTTCCCCTTCATCCTACGTAAACTGGTGGGTAGGTTGGAAGTGGCATTAGTGCCTGATATTGTACTGGAACTTCCCAGCAAGCCTGCAGGAAGAAGTCTGTCCCCAGGGACTGAAAGTCAGAGTGTGAAGTAATTAGTCCTCTTTGTCCTCAACTGGCCTTTGCCTCAACTGTGGCAGAAAAAGAAGAATCAAACTTACTATTCTGTTAACAATATACATATTCTTAATGGTTATTCTCTCAGATGTCAATAGTTGCTTTTCTATTCCAGGGTGCTGGGCTCTTGGGTGATTTAAAAATATTTCTTCCCTGTTTTCTCTCTCCTCATCTATGTTTTCTAGTTTTTCTGCAGTAAGCACACATTCGTTGTATAATTTTAAAAAAATAAAGATGCTTCTCTGGATGCTCCACCTTTATTAATGGGAAATTGCTGTTCTCCCTTAAAATATTCATCGAATTATTACCAGTTGCATTTTAGTTTTCTGGCAACTTGCTTTAATTCTCAAATGTAGAAATGAATTTCTTACCTTTTGACTCTTTCTTTTTATTTTTTGTACACTTAAGTTTCAAACTCTGCCACATGATTTTGTTGTGACTTTCAACTCATACTTTAATAAAAGCAATTTCTGTTTCAAGGCTCTAAAAGAAATGGGAAATTACAAATTAAATTAATTGTTATATTTAACCTCTGACTTAACATGAAAATATCACCTCCAAAGAAGTGATAGGTGGAAATAATTGTTCTGTATGAGATATTCTAGGGGCAATTTAAAACATGTCAATATAGGCTTCTTCTAAGGTGGTAAACTCAGCTTTTGCCTCTCTCAGGTGGAAAGAAACTCACTGGCATTCAGCTGAAGTGCTGCTTTGATTAGATTGAATAAATTCTTTGGTCAGGGAAGGAAACAGAGAACTTGGAAATGGTTCTTGACCAGCCTGGTATTTTTCCATTTTGTGTCTGGCTAGCTGTGTGTTCTTTTCCGTTGTACTGGTTTGTCCCAGAACATTAGGTTCATTGGGCAGGCACTTTAAATTTTCAGATGAAAATTCTTGATTAAATATCAGTTGAATGTTTTTTATGCTGGCATCATGACCTAAACATGGCAAGAGTTTTCAATTACGTGAAGCATGTACTAATTAGGCATCTTCTCTGTGCCCCATTCTGTGCTAGATTCTATCGGAGATTGGAGGACAGGAGAGGGATCCTGAGTTATGCTGAGTTTAAACCAACAAAAAAGATATCTTTATCTGTCTCATGTCTGTTGATATTACTGAATGTTCCTTAAATATGTTACTTCTCTCAAGGAGGTAAGAGTTTTGTACAGAGGATAAGACTTATGCATATCAGACAACTAAAAGGAAGATAAAAAGGAAATTATTCAGTGCCAAATAATTTAGTATAGATAATTGATAAGGGAGTTCAAGTGGGGAAGAATCACTGTGAGCAGCATTTATGGGGAGTGGTTACTATGGACTGAGGAAATCAGATGAAATTTGAAGAATGAACAGGCTTTGGGTAGACAGAAAATAGAGTGAGGACCTTTTGTGTGTGAAAAGTAACAGGATAAAAGGTGCAGAGTAGAAAAACAGTAAGTCCATGCACACCTGATCCAAAGAGAGTGCAAGTAGAACAAGAGGAGAGTTTGGAATAATCATGATATGCACATATGGAATAATAATATCTTGAGATATTTATCAACGTTATATGCAGGTGAAAAAATGAGCTAAAATGGCAGTGTTTTAATCTGAATTGATATTCCAAACATTACTTATTTACTCCATGATTAAGTCTTTTATAAATGATATAAAGAAAAGATAATAGCACATATATGGACTCTTCATAAATATTGTTTCATGTAATGTACATAGCAATTCTAGGAAGTAGGAATTGCATTTGGTTATTGGTAAAAGAGACAGAAGAACAATAGACTAAACAAGAAAGAAATTTATTTTTCTCTCACATTTGAAAAAATCCAAAGTTTGTCAATCCCAGGCCAGCTTCACGGCCATCAGTTACCCAGGTTTCTTTCATCTCTCGTTTATTAGACTTAGTGAATGGCTTCTAGCCTCATGATTGCCTTGTGGTGGCAGGAGGGCCACCATAGCTCCAGTTGTCATATCCATGTTCCAGGTGGAAGGAGGAAGAAGGCGGTTACATGCAGAAGGGCACACCTCCTAGCTGAGTCAGGTCTCTTTTAAAGAGATTTCCAAAAAGCTCAGTACAGTGACTTCTGAACTGTGATCTCACCCTTATCTGTAAGTAAGGATAGGATATGCCCTTTTAGCGCATTGTTGCTTCCAACAATACAGAGCTTCTGCTAACAAGAAAGGAGAGGGGTAGTGGGGAGAATGTACATTGGCTAGGCTGCTAGCAGTTTCTGTCAGAGTAAGCTTACTGCCATTTTACACCGAAGGGAACTGATCCTCAAAAGTGCTAAGTAAATGATCCCAAATCACACAGCTATATTTTAAATCCAGCTCTATTCACCACTCTGTGCAGTACTTGTGCCTGAAATTCTAGGCTTTCTTTCTGTAGTGTTGATCTCATGCTTTCTTTTGTGCATGTTGAATTATTATTCTCCTCTTGGAATTTTATTATCACTGCCTAGCTGCAAAGAGATGCTTCAGTATCATTAAAAGGACAGGGAACTTGGACTAAACAACTTCCCACATGTATGTATTGGGGCTGATCTTGCTGAAGTTGACTGAAGTTTTTGTAGGTACCATTTGTAGAAGTCTTGGGAATGAAGCTTCTATACAGTCTCCATGTCTTCTATCATACGTGTTTCATTCCAGCTCTACTGACCTGGTCTCTTTCTTTATCTCCTCCCATTTAACATTTATCCATTTGCCATTTCTTCCCAAACCACCACATTTTTGCCTCTTTCAGATTTGTCACCCAGTTACTAACACTGTTCTCAAGAGAAATTGTGAGCAAAAACATGCACAGGGCAGCATTTTGCCTAGACTCAATTCTTAATCTACAAACAAGTTATTTTTTGAACACTTACTTTGTACAAATCACTTACCAGGTACTAATGGGTTTACTATGAAACATAAGGATAATCATGCTTAACCTCAATTTAATTGGAGAAATGAAATGCATATACATTAAAGGACAGTTAATGGTGCAAGGCAGTATATAAATGCAAGCCAAATGAGGGATAGACAGTAAATGCTCTCAGTGTTAAGAGTAAGGAAAAATCCTTTTCAGCTAAAGAGGTTAGGGAAAGCTTTGTAAGACAAGAGGAAATGGATTTGATTCCTGTGGGACTTAGGAAAGTTGAAAGGAGATGAAAGGTTTCCTTAAGAGAGGAAATGGCAAGATCAAAGCCACAGCAATGAAATCTATTGAATGTGTTCAAGAGATTGGAGTGGATGGGTCTAGCTGAAATAGTTGATTAGTACGGGAAAGAAGGGAAGAGGGAGGCTAGAAAACTGGTTTTGCCTGAGATGATGGAAAGCTGTAAATACCATCTAAGGAATGTGAATTGGATATACTTTTGGACTTTATCCAAATTGCATATAGGATTTAGAGCAGCACTTAATGAATGTCCTGACTTGAAAAGAGTAACTCCAAGTTACTGCATACCAAATTTTCTCCACCCTGGAATTCTTTCTCTGATCTGTATTTAGCTGGCTCAGGCCTCATGGCTTCCCTTCCTTCTCCTGCAGCCTGCTTTTCGTTTGCATTGACCCCTTCATCAGTGCAATTATAAAGAAGAGAGGAAATGGAACTTACACCAATCTATTTTAGAGTTAGATTTTACTGGTTCTACTAAAAGATTTAGAGAGAAAAATCTAAAAGCAATCTCTAGAATGAATATGATCTTTGATTATTAAAAGATTGTGTCTAGGAAGACAAACAAGTAGTGACTTTAGGAGCAATGTAGGTATGGATTGTTCGTACTTTGGGAACTAGGAGAGATGTAGTGGCCCTTTTCTGTCATACATGACTTTCTGTCACTCAGTCTTGCAAATCAGGCAGCTTGCAAAATGGCAGTGATGCTCTTGACTCTGCCCAGTTTCAGGAAGAGAATTAGGTAATAAAATTAGTAGTAGTTTCTCTTCCCAAGTCAAATTCCCTCAAGAAAGCAAATGACATTATCTTATTTGGGGTTACCTAGAATATTTCCGGGTTGCAAGTAACAGACAACCTAACCCAAATAGATTTAAATAAGAGAGGAATTTACAGTATTAGAAGAAAGAAAGAAAGAAAGAAAGAAAGAAAGAAAGAAAGAAAGAAAGAGAGAGAAAGAGGGAAAGAAAGAAGGGGAGAACTTAGTTCATACACACAAAAAAGGAACTTACTAGCTTATGGGGTGATGTCATCAGGACACTGTCTCTTCCCATCTCTCAACTCTGTTCTCAACCATGTTGTGTTATTTCTTACACTCTAAGGATAGCAAGACGGCCATCCACAACTTCAAATTTCAAGGTTCAAGTCCAGCAGGAAAGAGCACATGCTTCCTCTCAACAGTTGCAGCAAAACTTCACAAATTGAATCTCATGAGATCTGATGAAATATTTGATTTTCCAAGCCTGAATCTCATGCCCCTCTATGGAGTTAGGTGTCCAGTCAACTCAATTCAAAAATCCATGGACAATGGATTTTGTCCATGAATTCTGGACAAAATGGAAAAGACAGTACTTTCCATGGCACTTCACCAGAAGAAGGGGGAAAGGATACTGGGTGAGGTGGGGAATAACAAATATCTACAACTGTTACATACAAAATGCCTGTCTCTTAGTAATACCTTGCACAATTTCCCCCATTCTTTTCAACTTTCCAGTACCATTGTCCTGTGACATTTGTAAGAAGAGAATACATAGAGTCCAAAAATATACAGTGCCCAAGAGTGGACTACACTTTATTTATTTATTTGTTTGTTTGTTTATTTATTTATTTATTTTTGAGATAGAGTCTCGCTCTGTCACCAGGATGGAGTGCAGTGGCACGATCTCGGCTCACTGCACCCCCCGACTCCCTAGTTCAAGTGATTCTCCTGCCTCAGCCTCCTGAGTAGCTGGGATTACAGGCACACTCCACCATGCCCAGCTAATTTTTGTATTTTTAGTAGAGACGGGGTTTCACCATGTTGGCCAGGATGGTCTGGATCTCTTGACCTCGTGATCCGCCCGCCTCGGCCGGACTATCCTTTTAATTTAGAGTAACGTTTTGGGCACATGGGCAACTAGCCTTTATGAAACAACTGTTTCATAACAAGGGATTCACTTTCACTATAATAGGTCATCTTCACAACATCCCTTTGAAATAGGCACATTGTTGTTTTTTGATAAAGAAACTCCAGTTCAAAGAGGGTAAGCGTCTCACCCAGTATCACATAGCTTAAAAAGAATGTGCATTGGTATTGGTACTGGAAATCAGGGCTTTCGGATTCAAAAAGCACTGCTACTTCCACTATATTGCCCCAAGTCTGATTTCTTTTGTAGGGCCTGTTCTCATTTCCACAGTCATAAAATTACGCTGTGAATTATCATGTCTTTTTCTCATTAAATTCCAAACCACAGCCTGTTTGTGAAGATAAAAAACCTGAGAATTCAACCACTGGAAGCTGAAAGGGATCTTAGAAATAATCTACTTCAAAGCTAAAATTCCTGCTTCAAAAGATGAGAAAGCAAGTGTTGGTTGTTCTAGATCATAAAAATAGAGGGTGGCACTGGTGAGGGAACCTGCGTCTGTTGGACCCAGATTCATACCCTGTCTCTTCCACTTTCTTTATCTTGCTTGAATGTGAGTGACCTTGGGAAAGTTAACTTAACCCCTCTGAGGTGTAGTGTGCTCCTTTGTAAAATAAGGGCCATGTTATTGAATTTCATTGAATCCTAAGTGCACATAATTTCATAGTTTAGCTCTAAAATCTAAATGTGGCTTAAAATGGAAAGCCAATCATAGTTTATGCTTTTACTTTCTTAGCAATATAAAAAAAATCATGTCTCATCATCAATGGTGTCTTAGATTCGGTGAAATATGGAAAGACATTGCTCATATGGGGTTGTTGCAGACATGTACTAAAATAACAAAGATGTATCATTTAGAATAATACCTGGCACATAGTAAATGCCCAGTAAGTGTTAGTTGTGGTGGTGGTGGTGGTGGTAATGGTGATGGTTGCACTGTGTATATAAGAATATGTATAAGTCTTGGCTGATGGATTCTTTTTAGGAGATGAAGGTGTTCCTGAGCTTGGTCACCATTTACAGCTTTGTCTCCTTGGCTTGTGGGCAGCATAGTGGTTTTCCTTTCTTATCCTGTATTCTTGAGTGTTATATTTGGTTTCCTGGAACAAAACCATAGCCTCTCAAATCTATTTGAACTGAATTATCTAAATAAGTCTTTTTCTTTTGTTTAATCATAAGGTAAAGTGACCAATTGTCACTCATGTTTGTGTTATATAGATACAGGGTATATAGTTTGGACTGGTTTTCCTTATTCTTCATAGTCAATTGATAAAAGTGGTTTCTACAAAGAGTTTCACTCAAAACTATCAGTCTCATCTCTTTATGACACAAAAATGCATCAGAGTATGCAAATTGACATGATATGGAGGGTTGGGTTTTTGTGGTAGAGATATATATGTACGTAGAGTAGCAGCTATGGCTTTCTTTATTAGGAAGGGAAATCTGATTCTATTCAGTTGTAAGCTTAAATTGGCACAATATCAAACTAAGTCAAGTTTTATTGATTTCTGAGACAAATTTCTAATTTTTTTCATCCTATTGCAAGGCATAACTTTGAAAGGCACAATATTCTTTAAAAGATAAGACATTCATGAAAAGGTATTGTGTTCCTTTCCTCAAGTTTCCAAAATTTCACTGTCTATAGATTTGAAATCAAAATAGGTAATATCTTTACTGATCTTGTTATTCAAAATTCATAGCTTTTCATAGTATTCTTCTATTCATCATTTTCCCTTGTCTTTCAGAATGTCTATAAAATGATGGGTTATTATTTCCGCTATTTCCGTTAGTGTTTATGCCAGCAGGGGAACATTATTTTATTATTTTTAGAGAATAGAAGCTATTTCTTGAACCAGGAAATTGAACTTGCTATTTAAAAAAATAAAGCAAAGGCATTTGTCTCATCAGTCCCTATTTGATTTCCTCAGGGGTAATTTTCATTCCCTAGTCCCTAAAATTACTGCCCTCCTCCACTCGTAAACAAGAGGCCTTTACCATTGTACACTGTGCAAATCTCTGTTATTTATCTTCATGGTACATTATAATATCTGGTTCTATCTTCTTTTAAATAGGTGTTCCTCCAGAACAGGGACTGTGGCCATTTCATTTCTGTATCTCTATAGCTTGGAGCACTAAATTAAAAAGTATGTTAAACAAAAAAGGTCTAACTTTGAAAACATTCTTGTACTCTGGGGATAACCATGCATTCAATTTTAAAACATGTGTTTACCCATTGGATAGGAAGATTCATCACCGAAGTAGATTTTCGTTTCTCGGAGCTGCACCTGCAAAGTTGCATGCACCACTTTAGGTAATAATCTAGCTAGAGACACTTATAGGCACATATTTACTTAATATTAAGCTGGGCTGAAAAGAAACCAATTTGAAATTGCTTCCTCAGCTGAAAGCTCTATGCTAACAATAAAGTTTAATTTCAGCAGCTGTAGTTCTCAAATCAATAGACTGCAAAGAGGGTGGCAGAATTTCAGTTTTTGGTTTTGAATACTAAGCAGGTCAGAAGTTGCATTATTTAAAAACACATTTACTGGATTTAAAACACAGCTTTTGGCAAATTAGCTATATGGATTTATATTATTTTCAATAATAATCTAACTTCTCACAGTAAAAACAAAGTGTCCAATCATAATCCATCATATTTTACATGAATTACATGAATAGGAGGTTTTTTGAGCATTTGTGATTTCAGGAGAAAGACATAATAAATCTGTAAATGATAGATATTAAATCACATCAGACAATTGATATTCTTACCTGATAAAGAGTTGCAGGGCATATTTTTAGTTCTTTGTTTAAAGCAGAAAACACTGTAGTAATACTTCCTGGTAACCAGACTGTGCAACACTAATATCCAACTAGTTTTACCTTTTAGCAGTATGTGCTCCAGGGTGTGACCACATTTGTGATAAATATTGACCAGGTCATGGCTATATTGGCCTTTTTACCTTGATCTTGTTTCTGTAAGTATGTTATATTGCCTCATCTTTTAATAACTAATTGTGCTGGTAGTCACAGGGTCATAGGGCTATCAAATCATGGATATTCTTATAACCAAGAAATCCAATTTGAGAAGTATAATTTAAATGTAAATAAATTGGGCTGGGGGCAGTAGCTCACTCCTGTAATCCCAGCATTTTGGGAGGCTGAGGCTGGCGGATCACTTGAGTTCAGGGTTCGAGACCAGCCTGGCCAACATGGTGAACGCCCATCTCTATGAAAAATACAAAAAATTAGCCAGGCACTGTGGTGTGCACCTGTAATCCCCACCACTCAGGAGGCTGAGGCAGGAGAATTGCTTGAACCCGGGAGGCAGAGGTTGCAGTAAGCAACAGAGTGAGACTCTGTCTCAAAAGAAAAAAAGCAAATAAATTAATTGGTCCTTAGAAAAAAAGAATGATATTAAATCTTTCCAGGGTTAACAATGCATGCACTTAAACCAGAGTGTTCCAGGCTCCCTGTTCTTGGTGTTTGTAGAGACAGCAACCTGCACCTACAAAGATTTTCTAAGGTTAGGTTGTATTGGAAGGTCTTGAAGCATTCTGAAATAGTAGGTAAGAGTTGTCATCATTTATGAAAGAATGTTAAAGGTCAAGATGATTAGTGTTTAAAACAGAAACACAGGGAAGGAGACAGGGCAAGAGATGGTGGTGAATGGGGTCAGGACCCTGGACAGCTCTACTAATCCTGAGCCACTGCAAGACTTTTCTTCTTGACAGCTTTTGGAAGCATGACCCATCTCATTCATAGGCTTTGCTTCTGATTAAGCTGTGGAAGTTTCAATGTCATAGTCTTGCTATTTTATGCTCTTTTATTTGGGGAGGGTAATAAAGAATAATTTTCATCTACCTTTTATATTCACTGTGGGTGATATGGATCCTGGCCTGACTGAAACTTCAGCACTGTGAAGGCAATATTTTGTTAACTATGAGTGGCATTGAGGTAGGGGGTTATAGATTACCCTCATACTTTAACCTATTTTCCTACCATGTATTTTCTTTCCTCAAAGGTAAGGATTGGCTCTTGAGCATAGACTATAGATATAGCCCAAAATTATTTTAATAAATGATGTCCCCAGTTCAGTTTGTGGAAGACTTGGAATAGATCCACTTAAGCATTTGTTTTTCTCTCATTAATAAGAAGAGAAAAAACACAAGTTTTCTCTTTTTAATAATTTTGTGTAATTAAACTCCAGGCTTTTAGATGAGATGCATGCTAATAAATTCTCAATGGAATCTTTCAGAAGTAAAGCACAGCTGTTCAGTTCATGAATTTATTTTGCACTGTCTTAATAGAGTGTTTTTCTCAAAAGGAATTTTATTCTTTTCATGGCCCAGATGACCTTCTGTTTTTTATCTTCTCTCATCTTTTATTTTTTCCCGATTCTATTTGTGTAGAGATGGGGTCTCAGTAAGTTGCCCAGGCTGGTTGTGAACTCCCGACCTCAAGCAATTGTCCCACTTGGACCTCCCAAAATGCTGGGATTACAGGCATGAGCTACTGTTTGCCTAACCTTTTCCTGATTTTTGATAAAAAATACTTGTTACCCTTAGAAAATTTATATGTCTTATGTCAGATCAGTTATTTCTATGCCTTGCTTAAGATCCAATATTTCATTTCTATTCTCTGTGCTAAAGATTATAACGGTTGTAGGAGCCTTTAAACTCAGAAAATTTAATTGGAATTTTATTGAAGTATATGATCTGACATTATTTTCTTAACTAAGGTGTTTTACAGGTTAAGTTCAAATCTGGGTTCATGAACTAGGCAACAAGATAATTTCTGATTAAATATATGGCTAAAAACAGGGAAAGAAGGAAACAACTATTAATTTGAATGTATGAGAACAACTTTTACCACCTCTGTTCAATACCTGACTAACTTAAAGCAGGCCACATTGATAATAAAAATTTAATTTAAAAAAATGTAAAAATTGTTGGCTGGGTGCAGTGGCTCATGCCTATAATCCCAGCACTTTGGAACGCTGAGGTGGGTGGATCACCTGAGGTCGGGTGTTCACGACCAGCCTGGCTAACATGGAGAAACCCCATCTCTACTAAAAATACAAAATTAGCCGGGTGTGGTGGCACATACCAGCTACTCGGGAGGCTGAGGCAGGAGAATTGCTTGAACCCGGGAGGCAGAGATTGCAGTGAGCCAAGATTGTGCCATTGCACTCCAGCCTGAACAACAAGAGGGAAACTCCGTCTCAAAAAAAAAAAAAATTGTTAAAGACCTCTCTCCTCCAAGATGTACCAAACAACATTGGATTGACCTAAATTCTTTGAATTTTTGAAGACTTTCTCTCACATCCCACTTACATGATCTTAAACTGTTCCCTCATCTCATTTTCCATCAAGCGCTACTATTGACCACTGTCAATATTGATCTTTTGTACCAACTAGAGGGAAGGTGTTGGTCAGGAAAAATGGGAGAAGGAGTGAAAGGGTGGAGAAGGGGAAGGAAATGGAAGAGGAAGACTGACAGTAAGCTTAGAACATGAGGAAGGCTGACAGTAAGCTTAGAACATGGCCACTATGTACTCTTCATTGTATTCTATGTGAATTTCCTCGGCAGCCCTATTTGGGAGTATTATCCCAAGAAAAGTACTTGGACAAATTTATAGCAATAAAAAAAATCCCTAAACAAGATAACATCTCGTTTCATCGCTCTCTTAAATAAATCTCTCTCTCTCTCATGGCTGATCAAACCTAGTACTGAGTTCAACGGACCAAGACAAATGGAGACAGCTCCAGTACTTTGTCAGAAATCTAAGGATGTCATATCAAGGTGTCTCTAGGCTTTAAAAATGTAAAAATATATTCTGATATGTTCTGATCAAAAATCACCCCTTACAATACTCAGATGACTTTTATTCAGGGGCATTTCAAATGAAACTTTTTGAATTAATCACTAGAAAGAGAATGTCAAAAGGATAAATAAAAGTGTTCAATATTCAGAAGGGAATACCTGAAGTGTGAGCATCAAAGATTCTAGAAACAGAAAAATCTTTAAATAGAAAAAGCCCATACCTTGTCTGTTCAAGGGATTAAAATAAAAAAAAATTCTGTGTTTCCTACTTAGAAGGAATTTGGGTTGCAGCAACACTTGTCCCAGCCATCTGAGCTCCTTTTTGGCCTCTTCGCTTTTTTGTGTTTCTTTTCTCCTTAGATTTGTTTAGATAGCACCCTTACTCGAAGGAGCTTAAAATGGTAGCATTACATTCTCAACCTTTGAAACATATTAAGAGGTAATTAAAAGAAAAATGCTCCTGATTTTTACGTCCCACATCAGATGATATTTATTCTTTGATTAGCAGACATGTACCAATAGTATTCTGCTATGGTAAGCAAGGTAGTTAGATCCTGGTCTCAAAGCACTTATAATTTAAAACCATCAATAAAGATAAACATACTGAAGCACATGCCAACAAGTAAGAAACTGCATAATAAATCCAGAAGTAGAAGCCAGAGACAAGCTTCTAAAGAAAACAGTATGTAGAGTTTTAGAATTAAAGAGAAACACTGTCTTTACTTTTTACAAAGTGTGGGAAGAAGGAATTACAAGCATACTAACTTTTCTAGGGGATGCTTTTTTTTTTTTTTGAGACAGTGTCTTGCTGTGTTGCCCAGGCTGGAGTGCAGTGGTGCAATCTCGGCGGCTCACTGCAACCTCTGCCTCCCGGGTTCAAGCAATTCTCCTTCCTCAGCCTCCCGAGTAGCTGGGATTACAGGCACCCACCATCACGACAGGCTAGTTTTTGTATTTTTAGTAGAGACGGGGTTTCACCGTGTTGGCCAGTCTGGTCTCGAGCTCCTGACCTCGTGATCTGCCCACCTCGGCCTCCCAAAGTGCTGGGTCTAGGGGATGCTTTTAAGCAAAGGTATGAAGCTGCAAATTATGGTCACCTTGGCCTCCCATTCTTCCCCCTTTTGTTGTGTCCTTTAACTCCTGACACTCAAGCCATAAAGTGATTTCTGTTCTCTATCTATTCTCTGCTACCCAGATCTAACTAGACCAGTGATTTCGATCTTGGAGTTCATTTTATTTGTCGAATTTCCTTCTTTCAAATGGTATGTGTCCTTTAAGTCTCATCTTTCTTGTGAAATAAAAGACTTTACTCCTTGTTCATAGAATTTTAAGCATCAGTAAATATACATGAAGGTGTGGGTAGTATTTGAGGAATAAATATGCTGTCTTAGATTACTGAGATTATAGCACAAAGACTACTTTTTCTTGTAAGATCATCCTTTTTCATTTTTAAGCAACTGAGAAAGGGCTTTTCTTTGATTTATGAGTATCTGAGTAAACTTGCCAGTATGATAGTGGTGATAGTGATGGTAATAATAATAGTTATTCTAATTGCTTAGAGTGTCATCAGGTAAAGGACTCTGAAGTTCATTTTCTTTCAGAGAAGTATTGTATGCAAAGATTTGGAATCTACACATATAGGATGCCGTTTGAATGAAGACATATTATCAGAAACCTATTAGGAAGAAATGATAGGAATATCACTAGTATTTTAGTGACAATTTTCCAAACATGAAGAATGGCAGAGAAGAGGCAACATAGTAATCTGTGTTAGGAAGAGTTGGGCTTCATTATGATCTTACGCAAGTTACTTATCTCTATAAACCTCACCCTCTTCACTTGTAAAATGGGAATAATAAAGGCTGCTCTACAAAGATATGGTGGGAATAAGACCCCAGCCCAGTAAATCTTACTTTCCTATTCTTCCCATGTGAAAAAAACAACACAAAACAAAAAACCTTAAGCCTAAATGCAATACACAAAATGAAACCAACAGTGACCATAGCGAGAAAACTCTTGCATACTATATGTCAATGAATACAAAATGTCACAGATATGATATATTGCTACTATAAAATAGCCACAGTTTTGAAACTTACCTTGAACAGATGAAATATGAGAGGAGAATTCAGAGCAACCCCACAAAACTTTATAGAAACAGGATCAATTTTCCATTTCTCCTGTGGGAGTTTCTTCTACTGAGCCAAATTTTTCCTCTGATAAAACTTTGTGGGATGTGGTGGAGGGCACCTCTTATCCTAGCTGTGCTGGGAGGCCAAGGATTGCTTGAGCCCAGGAGTTCAGGACCAGCCTGGGCAACATAGTGAGATCCTGTCTCAAAACAATCAAACAAAAAACCCTGCAAAAAATTTATTTCTAAGTCTTTCTATAATAGTTATACAGAATGTGACTCAGATTATTTTAATTTTTTTATTATTTATTTTTGAGACAGAGTCTCGCTCTGTCACCCAGGCTAGAGTGCAATGTTGCAATCTTGGCTCACTGCAACGTCCGCCTCCTGGGTTCAAGCGATTCTCCTGCCTCAGCCTCCCGAGTAGCTGGAATTACAAGTGCCAGCCACTATGCCCAACTAATTTTTATATTTTTCGTAGAGACGGGGTTTCACCATGTTGGCCAGGCTGGCCTCGAACTCCTGAACTCAGGTGATCCATCTGCCGTGGCCTCCCAAAGTGCTGGGATTACAGGCGTAAGCCACTGCGCCTGGCCAGATTATTCTAATTCTTATGTGTACACATGCTAACAGCAAAATTTACATGTTCATATGCTTCTATTAAGTCTTCCCATGTATTTGTTATGCCAGACTCCCAGACATTTCCATGTGAATTGTAAGAAACTTGAGGGCCAAGCCATTGCTGCCTTTTAACGTTCACTAAATACAATGTGCCTGTTTTAGCCTTTATCTTGCTTGACCTCTTGGGGCTGTCTGTCACTGGTTCCCACTTCTTGCAATAGTGTCCTTGGTTTCTGTGACTCTGTACTAGTTAGAGCTAGCTTTTCTGTCTCAAGCTGTACTTCCCAAATTCCATTTTTCTTCTGATAACCTCTTAGAAGCTGATGTTCCTTGGGGATCTACTCCATTGTTTCTTCTCTCTTCATTCTACAAGTGCTCCTTATACTACTTCATCTGCTCCAGTGGCTCCAACTAACATCCATATATCCAATTAATATCCAGATCTGGAGTTCCAGTCCTTCAGACCTCCAGGTGTATATTTTTTAAAGTCTACCAGACATCTCCTCTTACATATCACACACCTCAAATCAGCATTTCTAAAACCCAACACATCTTTATCCCCCTCCCCAAATGTGCCTTCCCTTCTTATATTCTCCTCTCTTGGATGCATCTCCACCTGCATCACTGCCCAAGACAGACACTAGGGAGTCATCCTTAATTCAGTGTCTCCCATACCCAGTAATCAAACAGATCTACCTCTTAAATATCTCTTGATTCTCTCCACTTCTTTTTATCACCACTGCTGCTACTTGGTCAACATCTGCCAAATTTTTGCCGAATTACTGGAACAGCTTCCTATTCTCTCCTGGTCTCTTTACTATGATGCTTGCTTGCTTAGTACTGCCCTCATTCTCCATATTGTAGTGAAGGTGGTCCTTCTAAAAGGCAAATCTGATTTAAGTCATCCACCTGTTTAAAACATACAAATGGCCTTCACAGCCCTGAGAATGTATAAATCCATTTTTCTTAGCAAGGCCAACAAGCTCTTCATAGACTGCCCCTTTTCTGCCCAGCTTCATCGCTTGCCACTTACTTTCTCATTACCCCTATCCTGAATGATTCGAAGGTCTCCAAATGTCACATTTTCTCTTGCCTGTTTGGCTTTTGTGACCACCCCACCCCTTTACTCTGCCTTAAGAAATTTCCCTCTTCCCACCCTTAACTAAGTTACGCAGAGTATCATTTAAGAATGATGCAGTTGCAGGCAACTTCTCCTCCCCTTCCAAAGTTTAACAGTTCACCTTGGAAAAGGTCAGCTTTAATAGAAAACAGCCTGGGGGAGAGCCAAGATGGCCGAATAGGAACAGCTCCGGTCTACAGCTCCCAGCGTGAGCGACGCAGAAGACGGGTGATTTCTGCATTTCCATCTGAGGTACTGGGTTCATCTCACTAGGGAGTGCCAGACAGTGGGCGCAGGCCAGTGGGTGCAGCGCACCGTGCGCGAGCCAAAGCAGGGCGAGGCATTGCCTCACCTGGGAAGCGCAAGGGGTCAGGGAGTTCCCTTTCTGAGTCAAAGAAAGGGGTGACGGACGCACCTGGAAAATCGGGTCACTCCCACCCGATTATTGCGCTTTTCAGACCGGCTTAAAAAACGGCGCACCACGAGACTATATCCCACACCTGACTCGGAGGGTCCTACGCCCACGGAATCTCGCTGATTGCTAGCACAGCAGTCTGAGATCAAACTGCAAGGCGGCAGCGAGGCTGGGGGAGGGGCGCCCGCCATTGCCCAGGCTTGATTAGGTAAACAAAGCAGCCGGGAAGCTCGAACTGGGTGGAGCCCACCACAGCTCAAGGAGGCTTGCCTGCCTCTGTAGGCTCCACCTCTGGGGGCAGGGCACAGACAAACAAAAAGACAGCAGTAACCTCTGCAGACTTAAATGTCCCTGTCTGACAGCTTTGAAGAGAGCAGTGGTTCTCCCAGCACGCAGCTGGAGATCTGAGAACGGGCAGACTGCCTCCTCAAGTGGGTCCCTGACCCCTGACCCCCGAGCAGCCTAACTGGGAGGCACCCCCCAGCAGGGGCACACTGACACCTCACACGGCAGGGTATTCCAACAGACCTGCAGCTGAGGGTCCTGTCTGTTAGAAGGAAAACTAACAAACAGAAAGGACATCCACACTGAAAACCCATCTGTACATCACCATCATCAAAGACCAAAAGTAGATAAAACCACAAAGATGGGGAAAAAACAGAACAGAAAAACTGGAAACTCTAAAACGCAGAGCACCTCTCCTCCTCCAAAGGAACGCAGTCCCTCACCAGCAACGGAACAAAGCTGGATGGAGAATGAGTTTGACGAGCTGAGAGAAGAAGGCTTCAGACGATCAAATTACTCTGAGCTACGGGAGGACATTCAAACCAAAGGCAAAGAAGTTGAAAACTTTGAAAAAAATTTAGAAGAATGTATAACTAGAATAACCAATACAGAGAAGTGCTTAAAGGAGCTGATGGAGCTGAAAACCAAGGCTCGAGAACTACGTGAAGAATGCAGAAGCCTCAGGAGCCGATGCGATCAACTGGAAGAAAGGGTATCAGCAATGGAAGATGAAATGAATGAAACGAAGCGAGAAGGGAAGTCTAGAGAAAAAAGAATAAAAAGAAATGAGCAAAGCCTCCAAGAAATATGGGACTATGTGAAAAGACCAAATCTACGTCTGATTGGTGTACCTGAAAGTGATGCGGAGAATGGAACCAAGTTGGAAAACACTCTGCAGGATATTATCCAGGAGAACTTCCCCAATCTAGCAAGGCAGGCCAACATTCAGATTCAGGAAATACAGAGAACACCACAAAGATACTCCTCGAGAAGAGCAACTCCAAGACACATAATTGTCAGATTCACCAAAGTTGAAATGAAGGAAAAAATGTTAAGGGCAGCCAGAGAGAAAGGTCGGGTTACCCTCAAAGGGAAGCCCATCAGACTAACAGCGGATTTCTCGGCAGAAACCCTACAAGCCAGAAGAGAGTGGGGGCCAATATTCAACATTCTTAAAGAAAAGAATTTTCAACCCAGAATTTCATATCCAGCCAAACTAAGCTTCATAAGTGAAGGAGGAATAAAATACTTTACAGACAAGCAAATGCTGAGAGATTTTGTCACCACCAGGCCTGCCCTAAAAGAGCTCCTGAAGGAAGCGCTAAACATGGAAAGGAACAACCGGTACCAGCCGCTGCAAAATCATGCCGAAATGTAAAGACCATGGAGACTAGGAAGAAACTGCATCAACTAATGAGCAAAATCACCAGCTAACATCATAATGACAGGATCAAATTCACACATAACAATATTAACTTTAAATGTAAATGGACTAAATTCTCCAATTAAAAGACACAGACTGGCAAGTTGGATAAAGAGTCAAGACCCATCAGTATGCTGTATTCAGGAAACCCATCTCACGTGCAGAGACACACATAGGCTCAAAATAAAAGGATGGAGGAAGATCTACCAAGCAAATGGAAAACAAAAAAAGGCAGGGGTTGCAATCCTAGTCTCTGACAAAACAGACTTTAAACCAACAAAGATCAAAAGAGACAAAGAAGGCCATTACATAATGGTAAAGGGATCAATTCAACAAGAGGAGCTAACTATCCTAAATATATATGCACCCAATACAGGAGCACCCAGATTCATAAAGCAAGTCCTGAGTGACCTACAAAGAGACTTAGACTCCCACACATTAATAATGGGAGACTTTAACACCCCACTGTCAACATTAGACAGATCAACGAGACAGAAAGTCAACAAGGATACCCAGGAATTGAACTCAGCTCTGCACCAAGTGGACCTAATAGACATCTACAGAACTCTCCACCCCAAATCAACAGAATATACATTTTTTTCAGCACCACACCACACCTATTCCAAAATTGACCACATAGTTGGAAGTAAAGCTCTCCTCAGCAAATGTAAAAGAACAGAAATTATAACAAACTATCTCTCAGACCACAGTGCAATCAAACTAGAACTCAGGATTAAAAATCTCACTCAAAGCCGCTCAACTACATGGAAACTGAACAACCTGCTCCTGAATGACTACTGGGTACATAACGAAATGAAGGCAGAAATAAAGATGTTCTTTGAAACCAACGAGAACAAAGACACAACATACCAGAATCTCTGGGATGCATTCAAAGCAGTGTGTAGAGGGAAATTTATAGCACTAAATGCCCACAAGAGAAAGCAGGAAAGATCCAAAATTGACACCCTAACATCACAATTAAAAGAACTAGAAAAGCAAGAGCAAACACATTCAAAAGCTAGCAGAAGGCAAGAAATAACTAAAATCAGAGCAGAACTGAAGGAAATAGAGACACAAAAAACCCTTCAAAAAATCAATGAATCCAGGAGCTGGTTTTTTTGAAAGGATCAACAAAATTGATAGACCGCTAGCAAGACTAATAAAGAAAAAAAGAGAGAAGAATCAAATAGACACAATAAAAAATGATAATGGGGATATCACCACCGATCCCACAGAAATACAAACTACCATCAGAGAATACTACAAACACCTCTACGCAAATAAACTAGAAAATCTAGAAGAAATGGATACATTCCTTGACACATACACTCTCCCAAGACTAAACCAGGAAGAAGTTGAATCTCTGAATAGACCAATAACAGGAGCTGAAATTGTGGCAATAATCAATAGTTTACCAACCAAAAAGAGTCCAGGACCAGATGGATTCACAGCCGAATTCTACCAGAGGTACAAGGAGGAACTGGTACCATTCCTTCTGAAACTATTCCAATCAATAGAAAAAGAGGGAATCCTCCCTAACTCATTTTATGAGGCCAGCATCATTCTGATACCAAAGCCGGGCAGAGACACAACCAAAAAAGAGAATTTTAGACCAATATCCTTGATGAACATTGATGCAAAAATCCTCAATAAAATACTGGCAAACCGAATCCAGCAGCACATCAAAAAGCTTATCCACCATGATCAAGTGGGCTTCATCCCCGGGATGCAAGGCTGGTTCAATATACGCAAATCAATACATGTAATCCAGCATATAAACAGAGCCAAAGACAAAAACCACATGATTATCTCAATAGATGCAGAAAAAGCCTTTGACAAAATTCAACAACCCTTCATGCTAAAAACTCTCAATAAATTAGGTATTGATGGGACGTATTTCAAAATAATAAGAGCTATCTATGACAAACCCACAGCCAATATCATACTGAATGGGCAAAAACTGGAAGCATTCCCTTTGAAAACTGGCACAAGACAGGGATGCCCTCTCTCACCGCTCCTATTCAACATAGTGTTGGAAGTTCTGGCCAGGGCAATCAGGCAGGAGAAGGAAATAAAGGGTATTCAATTAGGAAAAGAGGAAGTCAAATTGTCCCTGTTTGCAGACGACATGATTGTTTATCTAGAAAACCCCATTGTCTCAGCCCAAAATCTCCTTAAGCTGATAAGCAACTTCAGCAAAGTCTCAGGATACAAAATCAATGTACAAAAATCACAAGCATTCTTATACACCAACAACAGACAAACAGAGAGCCAAATCATGAGTGAACTCCCATTCACAATTGCTTCAAAGAGAATAAAATACCTAGGAATCCAACTTACAAGGGATGTGAAGGACCTCTTCAAGGAGAACTACAAACCACTGCTCAAGGAAATAAAAGAGGATACAAACAAATGGAAGAACATTCCATGCTCATGGGTAGGAAGAATCAATATCGTGAAAATGGCCATACTGCCCAAGGTAATTTACAGATTCAATGCCATCCCCATCAAGCTACCAATGACTTTCTTCACAGAATTGGAAAAAACTACTTTAAAGTTCATATGGAACCAAAAAAGAGCCCGCATTGCCAAGTCAATCCTAAGCCAAAAGAACAAAGCTGGAGGCATCACACTACCTGACTTCAAACTATACTACAAGGCTACAGTAACAAAAACAGCATGGTACTGGTACCAAAACAGAGATATAGATCAATGGAACAGAACAGAGCCCTCAGAAATAACGCCGCATACCTACAACTATCTGATCTTTGACAAACCTGAGAAAAACAAACAATGGGGAAAGGATTCCCTATTTAATAAATGGTGCTGGGAAAACTGGCTAGCCATATGTAGAAAGCTGAAACTGGATCCCTTCCTTACACCTTATACAAAAATCAATTCAAGATGGATTAAAGATTTAAACGTTAGACCTAAAACCATAAAAACCCTAGAAGAAAACCTAGGCATTACCATTCAGGACATAGGCGTGGGCAAGGACTTCATGTCCAAAACACCAAAAGCAATGGCAACAAAAGCCAAAATTGACAAATGGGATCTAATTAAACTAAAGAGCTTCTGCACAGCAAAAGAAACTACCATCAGAGTGAACAGGCAACCTACAACATGGGAGAAAATTTTCGCAACCTACTCATCTGACAAAGGGCTAATATCCAGAATCTACAATGAACTCAAACAAATTTACAAGAAAAAAACAAACAACCCCATCAAAAAGTGGGCGAAGGACATGAACAGACACTTCTCAAAAGAAGACATTTATGCAGCCAAAAAACACATGAAAAAATGCTCATCATCACTGGCCATCAGAGAAATGCAAATCAAAACCACAGTGAGATATCATCTCACACCAGTTAGAATGGCAATCATTAAAAAGTCAGGAAACAACAGGTGCTGGAGAGGATGTGGAGAAATAGGAACACTTTTACACTGATGGTGGGACTGTAAACTAGTTCAACCATTGTGGAAGTCAGTGTGGCGATTCCTCAGGGATCTAGAACTAGAAATACCATTTGACCCAGCCATCCCATTACTGGGTATATATCCAAAGGACTATAAATCATGCTGCTATAAAGACACATGCACACGTATGTTTATTGCGGCATTATTCACAATAGCAAAGACTTGGAACCAACCCAAATGTCCAACAATGATAGACTGGATTAAGAAAATGTGGCACATATACACCATGGAATACTATGCAGCCATAAAAAATGATGAGTTCATGTCCTTTGTAGGGACATGGATGAAATTGGAAACCATCATTCTCAGTAAACTATCGCAAGAACAAAAAACCAAACACCGCATATTCTCACTCATAGGTGGGAACTGAACAATGAGATCACATGGACACAGGAAGGGGAATATCACACTCTGGGGACTGTTGTGGGGTGGGGGGAGGGGGGAGGGATAGCATTGGGAGATATACCACCAGCATGGCACATGTATACCTATGTAACTAACCTGCACAATGTGCACATGTACCCTAAAACTTAAAGTATAATAAAAAAAAAAAAAAAAAAAAAAAAAAAAAAAAAATAGAAAACAGCCTATAAATTGGGTTTCCTTCTGATGTACTCATGTTAATGCTGCTAGAATGTAACTCTATAGAAAGCTACAAACTGCATTTTTTAAGATCACTGGTTCTGGATGTAGATACCACCTCTTTATATTTATGCGACAAATACTTACATAGTATTTACTATACACCAGGTATCTTACCTATAGTCTTTTTTTTTGTGTGTAGTTTTTAGGGATGGAGTCTTACTATGGTTGCTCAGGCTGGAGGGCAGTAGCCATTCACAGGCACAATCAGTGCAATGCAGCCTCAAATGCCTAGACTGAAGCAATCCTTCTGCCTCAGCCTACCTAATAGCTTGGACTATGGGCACACTGCACCATGCTCATCTTACATTAACTCTTTAGTCTTCAAAACAGCCCTAAGAAGTAGATAGGGTTGTCATTTATCATTACTATTTCACAGACAAGGGAACCAAGGGAACTGAGACATCAAGGATCATTGTCCATATAGTTAACTAGTAACAGAGGCAGGCTTCAACTCAAGCAAATTAGGTGCCAAAGTTCAGCTCTTTAATCTTTACACTAAATTGCTTTAGCACAATTGCTTTAGCTTTAGGAAGAAAATCTTCAACAGGCTGAACTGAGGGGTTGGGGGATTTTCTTTACTACTATTGGTAGTGAACAAGCTTGTCTGTCCTTCTAAATCTACTCAAAAGTTGGTACAAACCTAAATTACCTTCTGGATGCTGTCAAGTCACCTCAGCTTATCCTGTTTTCTTCCTAGAGGACTGGGATTTTACGAAGCAGGCACTATGCACACATGAAGCAAAGAGCTCTCAACAGCTGCCAGGAGACACCCCATCCTCTCTCTCCCAAGCCAAAATATTCAGGTCTAGAAATGTCATTGAGCTTAGCGTCTTTTACTCGAACAGCATAGTGGTTTTGACAAATGTTTGAGCATAAGTTATTTAACACAGTACATACACAGTCAAGATTGCCCACACATACCAAAAGAAATCAGCTTTCCAGTCAACAGGCTGTGACATATCTCTTTGTTAGTCCCATTTGGTTTCCATCATAATAAGCAAATGAATATTGCTTATTTTGTGTCCATGTGATCTGAAGTCACGTCTGAAGGCCTAGGCAAAATACTAAAGATTAACTTCACTTAACCAAAATCCTAGTGTTGTTTGAAGAAGGCCCTTAATTGCAAGGCAATTGTCCAGCTGTAATTTTGAATTGGATTCTCATAGCCTACTCTTCTGCCACTAGATTCTCCTTTATATGTTATTCAACACTTTTTCCATGAGCATTTAGTACTACTAGTTCCTGGGAGATGGGTTGAGGCACACATTATGAAAATTAAGTTCATCATAGAAGGGACCAAGAACACCAGTCAGAAACATTAATTACATGAGAATTTGACCCTCAGAACTGCGTATGATAATCTAGATATTATATAATTACTGCAGGGAGGAATCAAACCTTTTCCACCCTCATCTTGGACACCATGCTTTCTAATCATGCAGCCCAAGTTTGCAACACTACACCTTTAATTCATACCAAATTTTCAGTCATTAAAATCCTGCATCCTGTCTTCCATGAATGGTGGTTAATTCAGTTCTCCTGTGCCTGCACTTTCACCATTGATTTTTTTAAACCTATGCTTTAACTTTCTAGTTTTTCCCAAACACATTTTGTTTTAAAAGTTTTAAACACTTTTTCTGGCCCGCTCGTCTTTGATGACTTCACTAAGAAGAATGGCCACTCATTGATTCAGCCCTCCTTCAGAATATTTTACCTCAGGACGTTTACATCAGGCTAAATTAGGACATTCTGAAATGATGTGATCCCAAGTGCCTTTAAATGCTTTGCAATCAATTCCTAGGAATGAAGTAGTGATGGGGGAAAGAAAAGAGATGGAGGATAGGAGGTAAGAATAAAGCTCCAGAAGATGAGTGAATTTTTTAAACATTGGAATCAAGAAATTCATTATACGTATGAAAAACACAGCTGTAACTGGGATCGAGAGTGATTCAGCCTTCCATCCTGGCAGCCTTTTAACTGTGGCAGCATGAATTGGACCTGAAAGACTTCCACTGCTTTGAGTTCTGATTTTCATTTAGTCCTACCAGCAAGAAAACTCACCCTGGAGCAATGAGCATGCTGATTTTGTTAATTCCCTCAAACATGTCCCTTGTTTAAATCACTGCTGATTAAACATTCGTGACATCTTTCCTTTCTCAGTGTGCCATGACTCATCAGGTGATCACAGTGGAATGAAAAAAACAAATTGTTTTTGTTTTTTAATGTTTACTGGAAGTGAGCAATGGAAAAAACAATAGCTGCTAAAATGATGAATGGCTGGTGGGCTGCACGTCTTTCACCTTTCGGTGGTCTTTAGGAAACAAAATATTATCTGTATGAGAAGATCACCAGAACCTGAGTCAGACCATAGACTTGATCTACTGCAAACCTGGGCTTCTGCTGCCAAACAAGCCATTTCCAAGTAGGGTTGATTGTTCTGCTGCTGTTCAAGATCATTTAGACAGAGGTGATCATTTTGGCTGTGATCATGGATTTTCACTTCACCTTATCATAAACAATGTTTAAATTCACTCCAATATTTGATTCTCTATTTACTCAACAATCTGAATTTTAGGATAGTGAAATCACTTGCCGCAAAGAAACCAGGCCCATGTAAAACGTTGTTAACTGAAAGTTCAATTGTACTAAGCTACTTTTAGCATAGCAGAAGTTACACTTTCTGTTTCACATATGACAATAACAAGAAGAGGATGACTACCACAGTAAATTACTTACTCCCACCTGTCTAATAATCTTTCAAGCTCTGGCAGTCGTATTAGGGGGAGAAATGATTATATTGAGTGTGATACAGTTGAAGGAGCCCTGCGCTGGGAGTTAGGAGAACAGAGTTTCTGTTCTTGGCTGTGCTCACAAATTGTGTGACCTTGAATAAGTCATTTACAATCTGTAATCTTCAATTTCTCATCTAGGTAGACATCAGGCTAGAATAAGATCTTGGATTTTATATTCCATGCTAAGGCTTCCCTCATCTGAACAAGAATTGTTTTCGTGGAATATGTTGCTAGGATTTTCAATGTATACCTAATTCAGTGCAGTCTAGGACATTATTTAGTTATTGCTTAAATAATCTGAACAAAAGATCAGGTGACAAATCATACGTTTTTCTTCTGCCAAGAAAGACCCTATTTTAGAAGTTTGATTTTGCTGATTTCAGGGGTCATTTTAAAAAATGCATTTAACTAGAATGTCACATTAGTGTTACGTGCAGAACTGCTGAGGTTGGGAATGGAGAAGTTCTAAATGTTATGAGCCTCATTCTGGGATCAGCCACTAACTCCCTTCTTGTATTCTGGCCAGTCACCCAACTTTTTTGTATCTAAATATTTTTATTTCTATCTTAGAGTTAATTATTTAAGCTTGACTCAGTAAACTGTGACAGATAGAAATAAAAATCATTTGGGATCACGATGTCCGTGGAACAATATCAGAAAAATGTTACAAATTTAAAAGTAATTAAAAGACTAAAAGTTGCTTCCTTCAAGCTTTGTTATTGACAATATAAGGGCCTCATGATTTGGAGAACTCTAATATTAATCTGTCGGTTGTCATGGCAACAGCTACTACTATGACCAGCCTACCTGGAAGGATCCAAAAGTAAGGAAATAATTCAAAAGTCTTTCACCCAGCCATAGCTTATGAAGTGGTAAATATTTTCTTCCTCTGGTCTGTATACTCTTCCTATTTCCCACTTTCTGCTGCATCAAAGACCATTTTTTTTTACTCTGTATTTGTCTTGTTCAGAGCCACTTGGTTCCACTGGCCAGTGGTATGGGAAAATTTTCTTTTTCTTCTTTGGCAGATCTAAGAAGGGTTACGAACTCAGGGGAAATGAAAGTTGAGTCATGGACTGTATTTTGCTTGGGGAGAATTAGAAGGAGGTTCTCTTTTCCTCCAATTAGGGCTAGGAAATGGAAGCCTATGAAATCAACTTCATGTAACACAAAGGTAACTAATAGAGTAGCTTAACTCAAATTTGGCTTCTCATTTTAAGGCAAAAGAGAAAGAAATGTGGATTGGGGTTAGGTGTTTACAAGAGTTTACTATATTGTATTTTCACGTATCTACTTAGGCTGTTTCTTTTTGTCTTTCCTGTTTCAGTAAGTTCTGATGACCTCCAGGTCAAGATAGTAAATTGAGGCAATGTTAAACTGTCATCTTCTGCTCAAATACACACATAAATCACAGGTAAGATATATGTTCTATGTTGAAAAAGCACATGGCCATATTCAAAAACAAGAAGGGGAATATATGGTCCAAAAACCAAGATATCATCCCAAAAATGGCAAAACAAAGCAAAACCTGACAAAAACATATCTGCAAGCAGCTGAAGCCATGGGCCTGGCATAATCTAATAGGAGCTCCAAAATGAGAAATAGGGAAAATGGGTGCAAAGCAAAAGCACAATAATTAATACCTGGAATTTCTCAGTATTAAGGAAAGGAGTTTTCAGATTGATAAATTCTACTATGTGTCACATGGGATAAATATACTTCAAAAATTCATATCTAGACATATTGTAGTAAAAATGCAGAATATTAGGATAAAGAGAAAATTCTACAAAACAAAAATAGAAATCAGATTAATTGTAAATTTTTATCAGCAAAAATAATGCCTTAGGAAATGGATTAATATCTTTACATTTCTAAAAAATAAATAACTGTACTATAACTCCCTAGACAAGTTATAATTTATGAAGATGTTTGTAGGCATACACACACATCTAAAATAAAGAACATAATTAAAAATTGGAAGAATTTTAAAAATCTGTTTTTCAGTCAAATAAATAGATTTACAGAATTAGAAAGAAGTAGTGATGTACAAGAATCAAAGTGAGCAAAGAATCAGGAAACCATATTGGAAAATGCAAATAGATGTTGTTTGTAAACAAAAACAAAATAATATTTTTATATTTAGTACATGATGTGTCTATAATTATAGGCAAAAATTATATGGGAGTTGGGGGAAAGTTTGAAAGACATTAAACTGTGCAAAGACGATTGTCTTCTTCGGAAAGAGAGAGACTGATTAACCCAGAACGTTGTATTTAAAATGCAAATATATGCATAAATATTAAAATTTTAAAGGTCAAGAGTGAAAAAGTATGCCCGGTGCAGTGGCTCATGCCTGTAATCCCAGCACTTTGGGAGGCCAGCGCGGGAGGATTGCTTGAGCACAGGAGTTCAAGACCAGCCTGGGCAACATGGCAAAACCCAGTCTCTACCAAAAATGCAAAAATCAGCCAAGAGTGGTGGCTCGCTCCTGTGGTCCCAGCTACTCAAGAGGCTGAGGTGGGAGAATAGCTTAAGCAGGCTGCAGAGAGCTGTGATCATACCACTGCACTGCAGCCTAGGCAACAGAGTGAGACCCTGTCTCCCAAAAAAAGAAAAAGTAAAAAAGTAGAAATACAATACACAATTTCTATTGAACAAGTAGAGCAGAGGAGGGAACAAAATCTTGACCAGTTGAAAAGAAAACAAGAAAAGAAAACTAGAAAAAGTTAGCAAAGAACAAGTATGACAGATAAAAAACACAAAATAATGTGGCAAACACAAGAACAAATATGCCAGTAATCATAAAAATCATCAGTTATTTTCTAAAACGGTTGCTCAGCAATGATAAAAATAAATCCATCTATGTGCTGTTCCCAAAATTACCCAGAAATGGATAAAATGAATGAAAATGAATAATATATATTTTGATGAATGGAAACATAAAAAGCCTTATATAGCAATATTCAAATCATAAAAATAGAATAACTAGTTATTAAAAAGACAAAAAATAACAGATGCTGGTGAGGATGTGGAGAAAAGGAAACTGTTATACACTGTTGGTACGAATGTAAATTAGTACATCCATTATGCAAAATAGCATGAAGACACTTCAAAAAACTAAAAATAGAACGACCATACTACCCAGCAATTTCACTATTGGGTATTTATCCAAAGGATAGGAAACCAATATATCAAAAAGATACCTGCACCCCCATGCTTATTGCAGATCTATTCACAATAGCAAAGATATGTAATCAACCTCAGTGTCCATCAACAGATGAATGCATAAAGAAATATGATATATCTATATACAATGGAATATTATTTAGCCATAAAAAGAATGAAATCCTGTTATTTGCACAACATAGATGGAACTAGATGTCATTATGTTAAGTGAAGTAAGACAGGCATAGAAGGACAAATATCACATGTTTTTGCTCATATGTGGGAGCTTAAAGAGTTGATCTCATGCAGGCAGAGAGTAGAATAATAGTTACCTGAGGCTGGGAAGAATGTGTGTGAAAGTGATGTGGGATTAGGAGAGATTGGCTAATGGGTACAAAACATACAGTTAGAAGGAATAAATTCTAATGTTTGATAGCAGAGTAGGGTCACTATAGCTAACAAAAATGTATTGAATATTTCAAAATAGCTAGAAGGGAGGACTTAAAATGTTCCCAACATGTAGAAATCACAAATATTGATGTGATAGATATTCTAAGTACCCTAACTTAATCATTATACATTCTGCGCATGTTACAGAATATCATATGTACCCTATAAATACATATAAATATTATTTGTCAGTAAATTTTTAAAAACAGAATAGTTTGATGAACAACATTTAATGGGTCAAAAAATGTGATACTAATCAAAATAAAAATTTGCAAAAAGATAAACAATATGTTCCAGAATGTATTTTTCCACATATCTACTCTGTGATCTCAAATTTAATTATGCAATTTAATTTGTTAGATCATTGGTATTCAACTTTTAAGTAGAACTTTAGGAATGAGAAAACTTTTAAATGATAATAATTAAATATATAAACTTGCTCCTTAACACAATGCCTACATATTTTAATAAAATTAAGCAGAAAATGTATTACCTGAGAAACATTTCAACCTGATCACATTATCTTCAGAATATACATTCCTGATACTCTATTATCCCACTGAGTTATGTATGTTATAAATACATAGTAGGAATGTTTTTCTTACCTGCATAATTCTGAAGTATAGGTAATTGAACAAATTTCAGTGAATTTGTCCAAAAGTAGCTTTATTTTAATTTGTAGACACCGCCTGCTATTTATTTTGTTCATTCTTTTCCCCAGTGGGAGGATGTTAGAGTCACCATTAATAAGGATTTTGTTAAATATTAAATTTTCTTTATTAATGCTTGTATATAATTAACAATTACTTCTCAATTCTTATGTTTAGAAATATGAATAAAATATTCACAATAGTTTACCCAGTATTCCTCTTTTCCCCTGTAATTAGAATACAGAAAAAAAATCAAGGTGATATACAATTAGAAAGTAGAAGAAAATCAGAAGTCAGGACAAATTAAAAAGTTTACATCATTGTAATAATTTAAAAGCACATCTGATATAAGAGGAATTATTGACCGAAACGTCTTATTAATAAACTTCTACGTTAATTGTCTTCTTTGATTAAGATTACATAGGAATGCTAGCTAGGAATGGAAAGAAATAATGGGAATATCTGTTGAGGAAATATATCTATAGTGGGAAGTTCATGACTGTTTGGCGTCAGTATATGGTTTTGGATCAAGTATTGCTTTATGACTATTATGGCTCCAGGTTGGAACTGGGCCTGGAGAACAGTTTTTCTTTTGATCTTACACACTCCTCTGTTAATCAAGGCATCTTGTCTCCTGAGATTGATGTTGAAGAGCAAAAATTTACTCTATGGCTTAACACAAAGCAGGAGAATGCTAATTTAATGTCATTCCCTTAACACCTCATGAAAAGAAAACATGCCTTTAACATCCAATATGCTTCCCCAATGCCTATTTCTTGTCAACAGACACAGTCTAATCTTTGAGAGGCAGATGCACACATCTTTTGGCTGAAAGTACAGAGAGCAATTTTATACCAAGCACATCAAGGGGGAAATTGGGAACAGTTGCAACACTCTATCGCTCAGTTTTGGAAACCCTTTTATAGCAACGGACAAATACTGGCCTCATGCCGGCTCCCCAGATTCCTCCTATGGAGCATAATCTCTTGAGAGATTTTTCATTATTGTCTTTACTGCTTAGATCAACACCAGGAAGACTGAGTGAAAATGGCCCTTCAAATCCATTTTTAATCTTTTGAACAGGCAAATTAGTTGTGAATTATTTATCAAGAACATCCAGGTGGGTGCTAATACAGTCAAATCAGCTTTCCGCTTTCCTGTTACCTAGAGGTTTTGAGCCTTGAAAATACTGCTGTCATTCCAGTTCTTTTCTCTTGCCAATTTTCAATTTGCTTTCTAAAAATAATTTGACATGCTATCAGAGAACTGAAAGATGTTTGCTTCTTTATCCCGTAGTGACACAGTCAAATCGCTGAGAAAAACTTAACAGTACCTGGACCAACAAATGTTTACATTGTGAAGGAAAACGCAAAAAGGGAGTTGAGGCAGGAAAAGTTGCAGGAAAAAAATAAATGTTTTTAAAGGAAGGTTAAGATGATAATAACACTTTTTGAGATAGGAATGCAAAGTGTGCACTATACTAATCCTACTATACTAGTCAATTGACTTGTTTTAAGGAAAGAAAGAGTCAATTAAATTGTCTTGATTTGCAACTTTGTGAAGTCAACAAGGATTCTGTCTTTCCCTTGCTGAACTAAATGTTTTGTCAACCCAAATGGTGCCACCTTGTTTTATAGTGCACAGACATGTGTAAACAATAACAAGTTTTATATTTCTTTTGTTTCTAATATATAGGCAAATTTTCTGACTGTTTCACAGCCTGAAGATTATAAAGTCTTAGACAAAACTGTAGAATTAACTCAAGCAAAACCGAGGCATGCTTGGGATAAAAACAAGGAGGAAATGCTCTATTAACAGAGTAATATTATTTATCTACTTGGAATTATTATGATGCTATTAAGTAATAAGACAACTTTTAAAAGATGGACCTAAATTGCAAGAGCTAACTCTTACTGAGCACTTACATATGACAATTAATCCTCATAAAAATCCAAAGAGTTAAAAGCCAGTAATGTCTCCAGTTATTGAAAAGGAAACCAAAATAGAGCCAGACTGAACAGAACAGCTTGTCAAAATTTCCATAGTTAGCAAATGTGACATAGGAAGGAGTTGAACACAGACATTCTGCCTCTACAGCCCACCACTTTAATTGCTTGACATTTGTCCTCTCTTCCATTCACTATATCTAATATTACTAAAAATATTCTTGAAAAGCATTGGCGTGATCCTTTACCAAAACAATAAAAGTGCCTTGAAAGTGCCCTGCACAAAATTTGCACAGAACACTTACACTATTTGCAACTCTCATGGACGTAACAAAACTGGTGACTGCGCCCTTCTCACAGTGTTCCTTTCTGCTGTGTGTGCTCTCTGTTCAAGTTGATATTAAATAATATTATTTGGGGGAGGGGAAGAGGACAAAAGTAGAAGACAGAATAAGGCAGTGGTGGTCAGGGAAATTTGCAAAAACATGGATCAGAAACCTTGTACATTTTAAGATTCTACCAGAGAAAAGCAACATTAAGTTTAAAATAGACAAAATAGAGTAAAAAAAACTCTTAGCATCTATGATGTACAGCATACTTTCTTATGTGAAATTCACTTTGTTCTCCTACTATCCCTGTGATAGAAATCATATTACCTTTTTAAAAGGAGAGGGTCCTAAACCAAACTAATGCAATTCAAACCCAAGTATTCATCCATGTCCGTTCTATCTTCTGCTCTGTTACCCTGAGACTATGAAATACAGTGGTAGATATCAGATGTAGGGTCAGTTCAGAATCCTTGATTTCCAAATTATGATACTTCTGCTTACTGGCTGTGTAACCTTGAGCAAATTAGTTAACCCCTCTGCAGCCTGATTTCTTTATTTGTAAAATGGGAATGATAATGACACATAAAGAGTCGTTGTGAGGATTAGTGAGCTGATACATATAGAGGTGCATAAAAGAATGTCTACCGGGCACAGTGTAAAGGCTCGATAAAATTTTGAAAATATAATCATTGTTGTTCTTGCTTTTATTATTATGAGCCACTGCCGCAGTAGTACCCTTGGGAACAAAGCAAGAATGTTCACTTTCACCTCTTCTATTCAACATTGTACTGGAGGTCTTAGCCAGTGCCACAAAGCAAAAAAAAAAAAAAAAAAGAAAAAAAAGAAAAAAACAAGTTATACAGATTGAAAAGGAAAGAACATAATTGTCTTTATTCACAGATGAAATGACTGTGAGTGTTGAAAATTCTATGTAATTGACAGAAAAGCTACTAGAAATAATAAGTGAGTATAGCATAATCATAGATTCAAGGTCAGTATGCAAAATCAATTGTATTTTTACACTAGCAACACAAATTAAAATTTAAAAAATCAGTTATAGTATCCTCAAGAAAGCAAAATAATTAGGAATAAATGTAACAATATGTGTGAGAAACGTGTACACTAAAAACTACAAAACACTGCAAGGAAAACTTAGAAGAAAACAACTGGAGAGATATACTACAGGTTGAGCATACCTAATCCAAAAATTCAAAATCTAAAATGCTCCGAAATCCAAAACTTTTTGAGCACTGAGATGATGCCACAAGTGGAATATTCTACACCTGACCTCATGTGATGGGATTATAGTCCAAACGCAGGCACACAATGCACAGTTTATTTAGCTTGCCTGGACAGCATGCTACCAGCAGTGAAGAGAGGCAGAAGTATGGAAGGTTTGCAAAGGAGTTTGGCATGAAGGATGCTGTATATGCTGTTGCCAACACTTAGGAAACAATGACTGAAGACACAGTTTGTGCATGCTAGGCACAAGCTGTGGCCTGTGACTGTGTTATGCAATGGTGACGAAAAAGGTGGTGACTTTGAAGGATTCTGTATGTCAAGTGAGAAAAAGTGATGTCTGATCTTCTTCACTATGCCAAAAAAAGTACCCTGCAGGGTCCAGCAGTAAGCCGGGAGAAGCAGAGAGGGAAGAAGTCTTTAACGTCCATAATGAGGCTTCAGTTGTTCATCCATCGATTGATGGTGAAACAGCCAAAATGGTTCTGAGTCAAGGTGATTGTGATGATTGTGACATTAGAGAGAATGAAGATGATATTTTAACACTGCAGAAAAAGTGCCTATAGGTGGCATGGTGAAAATGTGTGATGGGTTTACTGGAGGACTAGAGCAGTGTGTATTCATAACAGAACAATAAATCATGTCAGTTTGTAAAATCAAAGGGAGACTTCTAAGTTAAAAACCATTGTTAATGAGGCAGAGGAACTCTGGAGGAAACATCTTAAACAGCCATTTAGCAAAATGCCTCCTGATACCTAGAGGACCCACTTTCTGGTCCCTCAACAGCTTCTGCTATTTCTCCTCACTCTCCAAAATAAAATAAAGTGTACAGTAACCTTTTAATCAAAACACAGCATTATAGGTGGAAACGAAAATGCTGCCGTTATTTGCTGCTGTTGCTTACCAGCTGACACAGGTATTCTGGGGATGTTCTGTGCTGCTTAGTAACCCTGAACACATTATTTTTTCACTGTATGGATGGTATGGCATATTTTTTACTGTTAAGTACCTATGTGTAAATAAGTGTAAAAAATGATTGCTTATCAGTAGCATATGCATTCAGAGTAAGGACTGATGGTGATGTCAAACAACCACGGATTTTTTACATGGGTGGCTGCGATAGTGACACTTTTGCCTTCTATTGTCCAATGTAAACAAATGTTGTTTCATGCAAAAGGTTATTTAAAATATTACATAAAATTACCATCAGTCTATGTGTATAAGGTATATATGAAATATAAACAAATTTCTTGTTTAAACTTGGATCTCATCCCCTAAATATCTCATTATGTGTATGCAAATATTCCAAAATCTAAAAAATCTGAAATCCGAAACACTACTGGTCACACACATTTTAGGTAGGGTTACTCTTCTATCTACTTGGATCAGAAGATTCAATGTTGTTGTCAGTTTTTTCCTAATTGATCAATGCGATCTCAATCAAAATCCATGTAGACTTTTACATAGAAATCAACAAGGTCATGTTAAAATTTATATGAAAATCCAAAGAAACTGGAAGAGCCAAAACAATTTTGAAAAAAAATTAAGAAGGGCTTACATGTTCTCAAGACTTATTGTAAAGCCATATTAATCAGGACAGTGTGTTATAAACATAAGAATAAGCATATATGTATCTATGGAAATGAGTGGAGAATCCAGAAATTGGCCCACATATGTGGTCAATTGATTTTCAACTAATATGTCAGATAATTCAATGAGAAAAGGGTAGGGTTTTTTTTCTCCAAGCAATAGCATTAGAAAAGTTAGATATCTGTACAGAAAAAATAAATTATATGTAGCCTGTACTTCATCCCATCATAGTAAAAAGTAAACTCAAAATGAAACACAGAGAAAATAAGAGAAAACTTGTGTGATATTATGGCAGAAAAATATTTCTTAGAAAAAGTAAACTGATAAATTGGACTTCAACAAAATTAAAACCTTCTGGTGTTGAAGAGACATCATTAAGAAAACAAAAAGGTAAACTATACACTGGGAGAAAATATTCACAATACATGAATCTGATAAAGAGCTTATAAACAGAGCATATAAAGACCTCACATATTATAATAAAGAGAAGACAAAGAACTTAGTGAAAGCAAGGTAAACAATTTGGACATTTCACCAAAGGTATTAAACCACATGAAAAGTTATTCAACATCATTAGTCTTCAAAGGACTGCAAATTAAAATATCCATGAGATACTCCTACAAATTAAAATGGCAATGCAATAAGTATAATTAAAAAGATTGACTATGTCAAGTGTTCGCAAGGGTGAAAAAGAACTGGAACTCTCACATATTCGTGGTAGGAATAGAAAATGGTACAACCATGGGAAAAATACTTCGCAGTTTCGTCCAAAGTTAAAGATACAGTTAACCATATGACCCAGCAATTCCACTCTTAGATATTTTCCCAAAATAAACATATATGTTCACAAAATGTGATCATGATTGTGCATCAATCATAGTTTCATGCTGGAAAAAAACCCAAATGTTATTTGATTGGTGAATGGATAAACATTCACCATGTATTTATACAATGTGTTATGTATCAACACAATATAGAACTTCTCAACAATTACAAGGAATTCATTACTGATATTCACAATAACATGGAAGAATCTCTTGGATTGAGGTGCATACAAACATACACATAATGTATTATTCCATTTACATGAAATTCTAGAAATAGTAAATCTAATCTATAGTGATGGAAAGCAAGTCAGTAATTGTCTAGGATTAGGAGTGCAGGCTGGGGATTGACTGGAAGGGGCACAAGGGAATCTTTTAAGATGACAGAAATGTATATTTTGATTGTGGTATTGGTTTCATGGGTGTATACATTTGTCAACTTTTAAAATCTGTACATTTTAAATGAATGCATTTTCTTGTATGTAAATTATACCGCAGCAAAGTTATATATGATATATTACAAAGCTCCATTAATTCTCTCATCATACTGTTACTAGTTTGTAACAGCAGTTACAAGTATGCATGCAAACATACTATAAAACAAGCAACACAAATTAGTAGGGGAGGCAAAGATTATTCAACAAAAATATCATGAACAATTAGCTGGCTATTTGGAAGAAAATCAAGGTTTAGCTGGATATTACTCCACTACATACCAAAGTAAATTCCAGGAATATCAGAGTAAAGTGTGTATTTATAATGCAATGTTTTAAAAGAGAAGAAAATATAAATAAATATTTATTGACTCCTTTGAATGCAGAGGACTTTTAAGACTGAAATCATTGGAAGAAATCATAAACAAGAAGACCAAAACATTTAAGTATTTTAAAATTAAAAATGTATTTAAAAAATACCATTCTGTTGGTCTGTTTTGCGTTGCCATAAAGGAATACCTAAGACTGGGTAATTTATAAAGAAAAGAGGTTTATTTGGCTCACAGTTCTGTAGGCTGTACAAGGATGACACCAGCATCTGCTTCTGGTGAGGCCCCAGGAAGCTTCCATAGTGGAAGGTGAAGGAGGAGCAGGTGTGTCACATGGCAAAAGAGAGAGCAAGAGTGAGAGGAGGAGGTGCCAGCCTCCTTTAAACAACCAGCTCTTGCATGAACTAACAGCTGAGAACTCACTCATTATCATGAGGAGGGCACCAAGCTATTCATGGGGGATCCTCCTCCATGACCCAAACATCTCCTACCAGGCCCCACCTCCAACATAGGGTATCACAGTAACATGAGGTTTGAAGGGAACAAATCTCCAAATCATAAGTCATATAAATGTTAAATAACAAATTCGAAAAAATCTGTAATATATGACTTTATAAATTTATATAAATATATCAAGAATTTTACATACAAAGTACTTTTATCAGTAGATAAGAAAAACACAAAGAATCTTTGGCATAAATGTACAAAGGATATTAACATACAAAGCATGAATAGAGAGTATTAATATAAAGTATTAATTGTACTAATACAAAGTAATTAATACAAAGTATTAACAAGACTTGATTTCATTAACAAAAAATGCAAACATGAACACAAATGAGACATTTTTTGTCCATTAAATTTGCAAATATTTCAAAGGTTATAATAATCATATTAGTGATTTTACAGTGAAATCTGTAATTTTTCATAACATAGGTGGTAGAGTAAGTTGGTATAAACTTTCTGATGAACTGAAAACACCTAAACATCTAATATTAAGGGTAGTTATATCAGTTATAATATAATCACACTATCCAATATCATATAGTCCTTAAAATAATGTACATGAAGATTTTTTTAAATTACAGGTGAACGATGTTAGGCCAAAGTTATATTACACAATGGTAAATATGTAAAACATGACCTCATCCATGGAAAGACAAAAATACAGTGCTAAATGAGTTGAAAGAAATATGTAACTATGTTTAAATAATGGTTATCTCAAGAGGTAACCAATTAGGATTATACATTTTTTTCTTTGGTTCTGTATGTATCTTTCAAATTTTATATTATGAGCAGATAATCAGGAAAATAAGTTTAAATTTTCTTCAAATGTTTGATATACAGATTGGATTAGGAGGGAGAGTGAATTATCAGTTGGGGGCAATATTGCTCCCATTGGCAGTGTCTGTAGAAACTTTTAGTTTTGCAATTGAGGGGAAGAAATGCTATGCCATCTATTTCTATTGTACAGAAGGCGTGGATGCTGTTAAACATCCTACGATATACCTGTAACAAAGAATTATCTGGCCCAAAATATAAATAGGTTAAGAAACCCTGAGTTAGGCAACCTCTTTCTATGTGCTCTCAAAATGCCCTGCACATATCTCTGTAAAACTTATCATATTGCTAATATTTACTATTAACAAGCCTGTGTCACATACAAGACTTTGAGTAAATTGGGAGCACTTTGCTAGGTGATAGCACATCGTAGGTGCCCACTGTATGTTTCACTCTTACAACTTATTCACCTGGCCTTTATGGCGATTCTCCCAGGTACTGGACTCTGCTAGGCTCTAGGACACAGAGATGAACAAGATTTTTTTAAAAGTCCTAACCTCATAAACCAAAGTTGTTGTCAGGAAGACAAATGTTAATTAAGTAAAAATATAAATAAACAAGATCATTACAGACTGTGATGAATCCTATAACGGAAATAAAACAGACGAGGAGATACAAGGTAACCAGGGTAGGCTACTTTAGATTGAATGGCCAGGAAAGGCTTTTCTAAGTAGGGGGAGCTTCAAGCTGACAACTGCTGGAAAAGAGAATGAACCAGCTTTACAAAGAAACTTGAAGAGGAGTGTGCTAGGGAGAAAGAAGAGTAAGTGCAAAGGTCTTGAAAACTTTGATGAATGTATGTTTTACAAATGAATAAATGAACAATATACATTGGTTAGCAATATTTTAATGACTATTTACATTGCAATCTACACTACAACTTGCTTGATATTCCCCTTTAAGGTGCTTTTCTCCATTTACCAACTGAGAATACAAAATTCTTTGCGCATTTTCCTCCTTTAAGAAATTGTGTTATGTATCTGTCATTTGTACACATAAATTCATAACCAGGAAAGCACTCCTTGGCAGTCCTATTAAATTGTGTACATGTGAGTTATGAATGACTTTGTTTACTAGGTCTAAGAATTACACATATCTTCAGGGCTAAGAAATTCTCATGGAGTCTCTGCCAACTTCACAAAATTATCGTCTTATATGAATCCCCCAAGGAGGGAGAAATGATTGTTTTATCATCCCTGTACTTTTTCTCTAGCATATAGTAAGCAATTGCTGCTAGAGCTGCAAATACTAGAGAAGAAGAAAATTGATAAAAATAACATCCACACTCCATAGATTTATTTTTTTTTTTTGCTCAGATGCTCAGAGAACTATGTTTAAAATGAAATGTAGAGGTGACATTGAGAAGTTGGATAAATGAAGGAATTGAAGAGCTTGTGAGTGAGAGACATGCTAGATAATACCTGTGTCTCTACCTTGACTGGTTACATGTAAATGAATCAACTGGACATGGAGGTCTGGTCAACCAAGTGTATTCACTGCAACATTTTCAGCTTCCCAAACAGACGAGGGAGAGAGAGAGAGAGAACAGTTTTAGAGAAGAGCTTGAAGGAAAATTACAGGTAAATGTTAGGATCTCCTCTAGATATCGCTCCATGGCTCTGAATTCAAGACGGAGACAAGTTGATGAGCCATATATTTGTATATTATCTATCTAAAAACAAATCTGCTCAATTAGTTGAATCCATCTTTCCCACTTGAATGCAGGTTGGCTCCTATTCAGATGGAATTTTAGCAGGGCCCCCAAAAAACCCAGATTTAAAAAAAAATGTTTAAAACCACTGCTAGAACTTTATTTCTTTAGATGAAAGCACTCATCCTTGTTAACATGAAAATTACCCTAGTTAATGAGTTTTGGATCCCTTCTTGAAAGCAATTTTTAATAACAAGGAGATAAAATATGTGAAGGCACTGAGCAAATGAAGTGGTGGGAAAAGGAGGAAAAGACAACAAATGGCAAGATCTTAATCACCACAAGCAAATTTCCCCTACCTTAACATTTTCTCTCTGGCAAGTTTTGTTCCTAGGTTTTGATTAAGGTTTCTGACAATTTGACAAACTAGATATATGAGTACAATGATTCAGAACGTATACAGAAAGCTTCCAAGACCGAACACAAATGAGGTGGCTCTAGGATTGGCCCCAACTTCCAGCCCTGGGAGAGTTTCTAGGTCATAACACCAGGAGGGAAACCAAGGCACGTCCTGGTGGATGCTGTGAGTTGAAGAGATGAAGCTGTCTGAGAAGACCCAGACCTCTAGGGTTTGCAGACCAGAGTACTAGAGATGAGAAAGTTGCACAAAGACAGAACTCGGGACACCTGCAAAATCCCTTTCAAGCATTTGGCAGACTATTCATCAGTGCATCAAAGTGAAGAATTATCCAAGGTTAGGGTAAAAACCAAGTAAAAGCATTAGAGAACAGTGTCTGGCACTCACAAAGGGCTGGCAGTAGTGCTTGTTTGCACCAGGCAGACTGGAATAAAACATAATTCACAGAGCAATGGGCAATAACTTCAGGAAAGCCTTGCCTCAGTAGTTGAGAATAATACGATTAAACACTACTCTGGATGTGTGAAACAAATCATAAAAGAATCAAATTGTTTTCAAGTAAGTTAATTGGATCTCAGAATAAATCTCTAGAATATTTATAGCAATACAAAAATATACACCTAACAAGCAGTAAAATTCTAATATTTGGCCTCCGATCAACTAAAAAAGTGAATTTAGCAAGATTGCAGAGTATAATATAACATGCAAAACTAAATTGTATTTCTACATACCTGTTGTGTACAACTAGAAATTGAAATTAAAATACCATTCAAAATAACATAAAAATTTGAAATACTTAAGGTCAGTCTGTCAAAAGATGTAAAAGACTTGTATAGTGAAAACTGTAAATGACTGAATCATATGACCTGAGTGGCAAAGAAGCTTGCATCTTAGCCTGGACCTGTTACACAGCCCTCGGTTGCTGTGAGTCTCTTCAAAAATGGAAGCCTTCTGAGTGACTAAATAGATGAGTTAAAGCAGTATTCTGTATTGCAGTACGTATTTCCTCTGAAGCCCAAAGAGGTCTACTAAGCATACTGCTTCTTTTCTTGTGGCAGGAAGTGTCAAGTGCAACAATATATTCTTCATCTTAGGGGAGGATATCCCAGTATTGCCCACTCCCGTGACTCCAGAAAACAACATGGCAGGCCTCTGAATCTTCATGGGGCTTATCTCCTATCATTTAGTACTAGGGAATCATCTAGGGTGCTTACCACTTCTTGCTCAAAAGATCCAAATAACATGATGTTATCAATATAGTAGGCCAGTGATGTTCCACGAAATAACAAGAAAATCAACACTATGCAGACACATTACGACAGAGAGCAAGAAATGTAACGCAGCTCTGGGTCAAAACAATAACTTTGTTACTGTATAAAAGCAAACTCCTTTTGATTCTTTCTACTGACTGAGATTGAGCAAAAACACATTTACCCAATTAATAGTTGGATATTGAATACGAGTGACTATGTTGATCTGTTCCAATAAAGATACCACATTCGTCATGGCAGCTGCAATTGGGGCTACTATGTGTTCATATTTATGGTATTCCAATATTACCCTTCATTATCCATATGGTTTTTGCAGGAGCAAGAATTAAACCTTGATGTGATGGAGACCACCATCCCTACATACTTTAAATCTTTTACACTGGCACTAATCTCTGCAATTCCTCTCCATTGGTATTGCTTTTCATTTATTATCTTCGCCAAGAATGGGTAGCAGTTTCAGGGACTTACACTTGCTACTCCTAACATTTTGGACTTGACTTTATAAGGGCAAATGTTAAAGTTCTGTTTGTGTCAAGAATTTTTATTTCAGCTGTATATTCAGGATCAGGAAAATAACCACAAGATGAATCTGTGGACCCACTGGATCCACTTTAAGATGGGCTTGGGCCAGGACTCCATTTATCAACTACTTGCATAAATTTTACTTTTTCCCTGGCCCTCCAAAAGCCTGTATATTTTCCTTTCTCCAGTTGGCAGTTATCCTGGAAAAAAAAATGACAGATTCCTTTGGGAAATGAATGGACAAATAGATACCTATGATGACATTACAGGGTACTTCCTCAAGGGTACACAGCCTGTGCTTCAATCAGTTGGCTCTCAAGACTATAAACTGGCTTAGATCTGAAAAGCAAACAAGATATTGCAATTTTCTATTATAATGGCTGACATCAGCCCAGTACTCACCAGCTTTCATTTTTAAAAAGTATTGTTGTTGTCACTGTTATACAAATCAGGTAACACCTTACTCCATTGTTCTTTTGTTTTGACCGTAGAAACACCATGATCTAATGGCCATCACCCTAAATCCCTATGGATCAAGGCACCTTAATTGCCACTCCATTTTTTCTGTTTATAACTAGGATAACCAAAGATTGATTGTGAAAACCAGGACACTTCTGAGAGTGAAGGCTGGCACTAGTAATAATATGCTGGGAAAATAGGCAAAAACAGTCCTGTGCAAACTATAACATATGTTGACCTTACTTGTTACGGCAATTAGATCCAGTTTGCCTCTGATGATTCAGTGCTGCCGCCTGGCTTCTGCCACTTTATACTCATGAATCTGTTCATACTCACGAGTTCCCAAAATCACAACTCCATGGGCAGCATCACACACCATCAGCTCCAGCCTCTACAAGACAGCCAACATGAAACTTCTTGAAGATGTTGATGACACCTTCATGGGTACATTGTTTGTTGCCTTTAGAAAGGGAATATCCTGTGGGACCAGTTTGGTGGCGGGTCCTCAGGTATTATACAGTAAATCCTTTCTAACATTTCCATATCCTTGAGCCTTCTGAACTCTTTCCCAATCTTATGCCAAAAAAATTCTGGCATTTTCACTTCATTTACTATAAGCTACTGCTGTATCCAAATTTCAAAAGGCCATCCCAGCAGACTATGAAGACTGGTTCCAGGTGTCTTTGCCAAAACGCTGAATCCTGAGTCATAGATGAGTGTCTCCATCAGTAAATTCTCTCCTATCTAGCCTTATATTTCACAGTCCTCCCCAGTTCAGTGTTCTCCAGGTGTGGTCCCTCTCATGTTCCTCTGGTTCATGATTGTGCATATGATCCACATAATTAAATTCCCTTGACATGTAAGCTATTTCTTTTTGGAGCAGGGTATTTCCTTATTCAACTTTGGCTAAAATATGACCCTAGTTATGGGGGTCATACTCCAGGTGAGCCTGGATTAATGAGGGGTAGAATCAGTATGTTAGCAAAAGGCACCATTTCATGAGACACTTGCTACAGCTGAGATCATTACATAGTCTCCAAGTACAGGAAGGCCTCTCTCTCTGGCAAGTGGAAGGGTCTGCTTTTGCTTGCCAGAGGGTTTAGAAGAACTTAGGCATTAAAGATTCTCAGGCTCATCTATCTAAATGCCCTAGTTCCAGATCTCAGAGCCCTATTTTGTTTTATATCAAGGTCCTATCTTTACATAGGAAATCTGTCAAGTTTGCACAGTCATTTTCCTTTGAAGCACTGCCACCCTTAAAATCAGATCCAGGGCCTGGTTTTCAGCACAATCTGCCATGTGGCTGTAGGAGTAGAGCAATAAGCTGTATTAGCCAAGGTCTGAGTATTTCCTTTCTATTTAGCAGTCATTATAGTAAGTGAAAGCAAAGTCTCTTTAAGTAAAACTTGGAAGAAGATTTATAGTATATTCTTGCGGCTGAATTGCAGGGTCCTTTCTCAAGGGGCCTACCTTCCTCTTCAATCAAAGGTATTTGAGTTTGTGAACTGGTTTAGATATTCAAGCTAGACAAGAGGCTTTGACTCTCCATTGTGGTGACTCTGGCCATGAGACCTAGATTTTTTTTAAATCCTGTTATAAGGATCAAGTAACATTTTACTATAATGTCTATCTAGTTCACTTTCCTAGCTGATGGCCAAACATTCTGATTACCCCTTTATCCCTCACACTCTTTACTATAAATGTGTCCTCATTGTCTTTGGCAGGTAAGTGCTACCATTTGGCTCTGGTATGCCAGGATCTTAGCTTCTCCATTGAAATCAGGGGACCAATTGCAGTGCCAGCATCTTGCATCAACCTTACTGGCCTATAGAGGACAATAAGGATTCTGGTGCCCTCTTATTAATGTATTTCTTAATGCCCTAGTGAATGAAGCGTTTTCAAGGCACCTAGGATGATGTAGTGAGAATGGGCCATGGGGTTAGTGTACAAGTCACTTATGATAAATCAATTCCAACATCCCCATTCTAAACCTTTAAATTTCTTCCTCTGCCTTACACAGGGAAAGATCGATCTCCATCTCAATGAATGTGGGCCATGATGGAACCCAAGTTCTCTCAACCAATCAAGTAAACTTGGAACCACTTGCAGATGTGCAAGGTAACACATTACATCTGTAATCTCTGGAATGGATGTCCATTTCAATATATTAGACTCAACCTAGTCATATAACAGAAAAAATATATTAAAGGAATTGGCTAAACAGATATTAAAAACTAAAAAGGCAAAAGGAATACATTGAAATAACATAGAAAGAATAGGACAGAAAGAAGCTACCATTCCAAGGGCTGGGAAACAAAGAGAAGAGGTTGAATTTGTTGAAACCTAGACTCTTGGAGAGCCTCCATGTAGCAGGAACTGAGGCCCCTAAGAAGGAGCACTGGAAGCTGGTATCTCTGAAGGGGTGATGTTGGCAGTTAAAGAACATACATCAGGAAAGAGCTAATTGTTTCTCCTTCAGGCTTTCAGTCTCCCTCTAGTGTTTCCTTTTGGGAAAACGTAACAGGGAGCCAGCTGCCAAAACAGGCTTGTAGAGCATCACATAGCAAAGTGTTGAAAAATGAGGTTTGCATAGAGAAACAACAGCTGAATAAACAGCATGGTGCCTCTCAGATGATCGTAGAGGCAATTGGCTCACTATAACCTTATTTGGGTTTTCCAATGCCATTAACGGTCCAGCCTCCTCCATCATCATATGCTTATAATTATCACCATGTCCTCTGAGGCATGAGATGTGCTATAGCCATAGTACATGGCGGTGCCTCAGTTTCCCCTGCATCTCATCTCAATTAACCCCTGATGAAATCCTTAGTGATTCTGATACTATTTCATGCAGGAGTTATCGCCACCCCCACTTACCGCTAGTAACACGGTCCCTATTGGCATCAGGCTGGAGAGAAACGCAACTCCAAAATCTTATCCTGAGGCATCTGCTTTCAAAGGTTTTCCCTAATTCCAGCTGTCTTGGCCTGAGTTCCCCAGAGTACAGAGCCTAAGGCAAACACATTTATGTCTTGCTACTTTAGCTGAGAGTTCAAGCCCAAGAAAGCAGGAGTGAAGGAATGAGGGGAAAGAGGCGGGAAAATAGGGGGAGCCAACACAAGGTATATTACTGAGACTGCTACAACCTGCTACCAAGCATAATTCATGGCTTGATCTGGCAGGATTCTAAGAGCCTATGAACTATTGCATTTCAGGACAGTCTGTGGGATGGAGGGAGAAAGAAAGGGTGAATCATTTTTCTGCCGGCTCCCATCGTTCTAAGATTCACTCTCTTGTTTCTTTAAGATGCACTTTCCTGCAATTCTGGTTGAATGTGTGGGCGTCAAGCATGTCCTAGGACTTCTCAAGCCTCGGTAGCAACAGAGGCACCCTAAGGCAGGAAGTGAATGTCACATGTCTTGGGCAACTGTCTGGTTGAAGTGAACCTTAGCCCTTACCCTGCTGGGCTGGTCATCACAGCTGCAGGTGGCAGTGATAGAATGAGGGCAGGGCAACAAAAAAGGGCCTGGTGAGGCTGAAAAGATTTAAGTGGTGTCTGTTACAAGCATCATTTATATTGACAAAAAATAAAAAGAAACCAAAGGACTATCAAAAGGAGAATGATTGAATAAAATACATATAATTATATGCAATTGTAAAAAAAAGTTACAGAGCATTTTAGGTTCTGTTATGGAAAATCTATAAAATATATTATTAAGTGAACAAGAAAGGTACAGATGAGCATTTATGATATGCAACCTCTCACAAGAAAAGTAGGAAAATTAAACTACGTTTGAATCCATTAGTATATACATAAAAAATTCTGGAATGTTGCATATGAAACCATAAACAGTACTCATCTACGGGTAGGAACTGAACGTATGGGAACTAATATGAGAGGACAAGTTTCCACTGTAAAACGGTTTATGCTTTTGGGCTTTTGAACCATGTGAATATATTAGCTAAGTATCCAATATAGTACTATGGGGGAGTGGAGAAGTGTTAGAGAACACCCAGAAAAACAAAAAGTAAGAAAATACTACCTATGCCACACGCAGAAAACTATGAAATAAACAAAAAATGACAATGACAATAAAATTAGTGAAGATTTTTAAAACCCCAGAACTTGTTCTTCAAAAACTTTAATAAGATAGTCATGTAAGACTTAGTAAACAAAAAAGAAAATGAAAATAAATAAAATGCAGAATGAGAAAAGGAATAGTAATGCAGGCATAATATTATAAACAAGTATATACTGACTCATTTGAAAACTTAGATGAGTTGAAAAAATTCAAAGAGAAATAAGATGCTAAAATTAAAATTTGGGAATTTGAAAGAAAACACTAAGAATTAAAAAAAATGGAAATGGTAGCAAAAAACCTCCATTTTGCCCCCCACCCTCAACCCTCGTCAAATTCTCTTAGGCTTGAATGGCTCTACAATGAATTCCACCAACACACCATGGAAGGTTAGCACCTATGTAATACAAATGGTCCCATGGGTGGAACAAAAGCTGCCTACATCATTTTATGAGTCCAGTGAAATCTTGATTCCAAAAACATAAGGACAGTACAAGAAAAGAAAACCACAGATCATTTCTTTTATATATAAATGCTACCTTCAAAAATACAAGCAGAATCTGACTACTTCTCACTTTCTCTTTAAATTCCAAGCCATCATTATCTTTTGTCTAAACCTTTTGCAACAGAGCTCCCTGTTTCTACTCTTGGCCCAGTGCCGTCTCTTCTTTACAGAAGCAAGAGTGATTTTTTTTCTTTTTTTTAAAGTAAGATATCATTCTCTCATTCCTTTCACATACCTGCCTAAAGATCTCTGATAAAAGAGGCCTTCATTTTCTTCCATACCCCATCACCCTTTATCCTCTACTATACATTATTTTGTTTTACTTGTTATCAGCTTATATATTTTGTTTATGCTTTGTTGTCTGTCTCCTCACTTAAGAACTAAATTTCATGAGAGCAGAGATTTTGTTTTGTCACTGCTGTTTTCTCTGCACTTAAAAAGAGTTGTTGGCACATAGTATTATAGATTAATAGAAACTTAAATATTTGCCAAGGAATGTCATTTATATAAGCACAACATGGAAAACAATCTTGTATTTTGTTTAGAAACACATGGATATTCCTAATGTTGTGCCTAGGCATGATAACTACCAAATGCAGGAGAATGGTTACCTCTGGGGAGAGGAAGCAGATGGAGGAGAATCTGATCAGTACATAGTCATGTTTTGTTTCTTATCTTGAGTGGTAAGTTTATAGGTATTTGTTATAGTATTTTCTTACCTTTTTAAACAATGTAAACGGTCAGTATGTTAATGGTCAAATATATAGACTCAAGAGCCTGACTAATTGGGTTTGAATTCTGTCTCTGCCACTCAGAAGCTGCATGACCTGAGAAATTGTACTTAACCTCTCTGGGTTTCAATGTCTTTCTCTGTAACATGATCATAATAATCTGCATCTTATGAAGATGAGGATAATCAATATATGCAAAGTGGTTGGTGCATAGTCATGTGACATAAGACTCTTCCTTATTTCATACTATCGAGATCAAATTCAAAAGAGGATTCTACTCTGAACAACAAAATAATAGCCCCCCTTAGCATGACCCATTCTGTAATGAGTACGGAATAGAGGAAAGAAACACATCTATGTTTAGATTTTGGTCACGATACTTACTAGTACTCAACACTATGGAATCGAGATAACAAATGAATAGATCTTACTCTTAAGGAACTTGTCCTAGTAGTGGAGACAGTAAGATACCTAGCTAAATTATAATGCAATGTGAAAAATTCAGCACTAGAAATAGCGTAGAGAAAGGAGTGTTTAAAATATGACAGAGCCGAGGGACAGTAGTACAAAACCTGTATTGTGCCAGACTTACAGTAAACAATAAATCTTAGCTGTTTCTATTCTCTGTTCAGTGGTCTGTGGACATTAAAGGTGAAAAAGAGACAATGGGAAGCAATTAGTGATTGTGATGTGTTTAAGAATGAGTTTTTAATTAGAAAGAATATTAATGTAAGCTACCATGAGGGGGGATTAATATTTATTTTTCTTTTTTTCTTTTTTTATTATTATTTTACTTTAAGTTCTAGGGTACATGTGCACAATGTGCAGGTTTGTTACATACGTATACATGTGCCACGTTGGTGTGCTGCACTTGTTAACTCATCATTGACATTAGGTATATCTCCTAATGCTATCCCTCCCCCATCTCCCCACCCCCCAGCAGGCCCCGGTGTGTGATGTTCCCCACCCTGTGTCCAAGTGCTCTCACTGTTCAGTTCCCACCTATGAGTGAGAAAATGTGGTGTTTGGTTTTCGGTCCTTGAGATAGTTTGCTGAGAATGATGGTTTCCAGCTTCATCCATGTCCCTACAAAGGACAGGAACTCATCATTTTTTATGGGTGCATAGTATTCCATGGTGTATATGTGTCACATTTTCTTAATCCAGTCTATCATTGATGGACATTTGGGTTGGTCCCAAGTCTTTGCTATTGTGAATAATGCCGCAATAAACATATGTGTGCATGTGTCTTTATGGCAGCATGATTTATAATCCTTTGGGTATAGGCCCAGTAATGGGATGGCTGGGTCAAATGGTATTTCTAGTTCTAGATCCTTGAGGAAGCGCCACACTGTCTTCCACAATGGTTGAACTAGTTTACAGTCCCACCAACAGTGTAAAAGCGTCCTATTCCTCCACAACCTCTCCAGCACCTGTTGTTTCCTGACTTTTTAATGATCACCATTCTAACTGGTGTGAGATGGTATCTCACTGTGGTTTTGATTTGCATTTCTCTGATGGCCAGTGATGATGAGCATTTTTCATGTGTTTGTTGGCTGCATAAATGTCTTCTTTTGAGAAGTGTCTGTTCATATCCTTTGTCCACTTTTTGATGGGATTGTTTGATTTTTTTCTTGTAAATCTGTTTAAGTTCTTTGTAGATTCTGGATATTAGCCCTTTGTCAGATGGGTAGATTGTAAAAATTTTCTCCCATTCTGTGGGTTGCCTGTTCACTCTGGTGGTAATTTCTTCTGCTGTGCAGAAGCTCTTTAGTTTAATTAGATCCCATTTGTCAATTTTGGCTTTTGTTGCCATTGCTTTTGGTGTTTTAGTCATGAAGTCCTTGCCCATGCCTATGTCCTGAATGGTAGTGCCTAAGTTTTCTTCTAGGGTTCTTATGGTTTTAGGTCTAACATTTAAGTTTTTAATCCATCTTGAATTGATTTTTGTATAAGGTGTAAGGAAGGCATCCAGTTTCAGCTTTCTACATATGGCTAGCCAGTTTTCCCAGCACCATTTATTAAATAGGGAATCCTTTCCCCATTTCTTGTTTTTGTCAGGTTTGTCAAAGATCAGATGGTTGTAGATGTGTGGTATTATTTCCGAGGGCTCTGTTCTGTTCCATTGGTCTATATATCTGTTTTGGTACCACTACCACGCTCTCTTGGTTACTGTAGACTTGTAATATAGTTTGAAGTCAGGTAGCGTGATGCCTCCAGCTTTGTTCTTTGGGCTTAGGATTGACTTGGAAATGCGGGCTGTTTTTTGGTTCCATATGAACTTTAAAGTAGTTTATTCCAATTCTGTGAAGAAAGTCACTGGTAGCTTGACAAGGATGGCACTGAATCTATAAATCACCTTGGGCAGTATGGCCATTTTCACAATATTGTTTCTTCCTATCCATGAGCATGGAATGTTCTTCCATTTGTTTGTGTCCTCTTTTATTTTGTTGAGCAGTGGTTTGTAGTTATCCTTGAGGAGGTCCTTCACATCCCTTGTAAGTTGGATTCCTAGGTATTTTATTCTCATTGAAGCAATTGTGAATGGGAGTTTACTCATGATTTAGCTCTCTGTTTGTCTGTTATTGGTGTATAGGAATGCTTGTGATTTTTGCACATTGGTTTTGTATCCTGAGACTTTGCTGAAGTTGCTTATTAGCTTAAGGAGATTTTGGGCTGAGACGATGGGGTTTTCTAAATATGCAATCCTGTCATCTGCAAACAGGGACAATTTGACTTCCTCTTTTCCTAATTGAATACCCTTTATTTCTTTCTCCTGCCTGACTGCCCTGGCCAGAACTTCCAACACTATGTTGAATAGGAGTGGTGAGAGAGGGCATCCCTGTCTTGTGCCAGTTTTCAAAGGGAATGCTTCCAGTTTTTACCCAGTCAGTATGATATTGGCTGTGGGTTTGTCATAAATAGCTCTTATTATTTTGAGATACGTCCCATCAGTATCTAATTTCTTGAGTTTTTAGCATGAAGGGCTGTTGAATTTTGTTGAAGGCCTTTTCTGCATCTATTGAGATAATTATGTGGTTTTTGTCTTTGGTTCTGTTTATATGATGGGTTACGTTTATTGATTTGTGTATGTTGAACCAGCCTTGCATCCCAGGGATGAAGCCAACTTGATCGTGGTGGATAAGCTTTATGATGTCCTGCTGGATGTGGTTTGCCAGTATCTTATTGAGGATTTTTGCATCGATATTCATGAGGGATATTGGTCTAAAATTCTCTTTTTTTGCTGTGTCTCTGCCAGGTTTTGGTATCAGGATGTTGGCCTCATAAAATGAATTAGGGAGGATTCCCTCTTTTTCTATTGATTATAATAGTTTCAGAAGGAATGGAACCAGCTCCTCTTTGAACCTCTGGTAGAATTCGGCTGTGAATCTGTCTGGTCCTGGACTTTTTTTGGTTGGTAGGCTATTAATCATTGCCTCAATTTCAGAACCTGTTATTGGTCTATTCAGGGGTTCCACTTCTTCCTGGTTTAGTCTTGGGAGGGTGTATGTGTCCAGGAATTTATCCATTTCTTCTAGATATTCTAGTTTATTTGAATAGAGGTGTTTATAGTATTCTCTGATGGTAGTTTGTATTTCTGTGGGATCAGTCGTGATATCCCCCTTTATCATTTTTTATTGCGTCTATTTGATTCTTCTCTCTTTTCTTCTTTATTAGTCTTGCTAGCAGTCTATCAATTTTGTTCATCTTTTCAAAAACCAGCTCTTGGATTCATTGATTTTTTGAAGGGTTTTTTGTGTCTCTATCTCCTTCAGTTCTGCTCTGATTTTAGTTATGTCTTGCCTTCTGCTAGCTTTTGAATGTATTTGCTCTTGTTTCTCTAGTTCTTTTAATTGTGATGTTAGGGTGTCAATTTCAGATCTTTCCTGCTTTCTCTTGTGGGCTTTTAGTGCTATAAATTTCCCTCTACACACTGCTTTAAATGTGTCCCAGAGATTCTGGTACGTTGTGTCTTTTTCTCATTGGTTTCAAAGAACATATTTATTTCTGCCTTCGTTTTGTTATGTACCCAGTAGTCAATTGGGAGCAGATTGTTCAGTTTCCATGTAGTTGAGCGGTTTTGAGTGATTTTTCTTAATCCTGAGTTCTAGTTTGGTTGCCCTGTGGTCTGAGAGACAGTTTGTTATAATTTCTGTTCTTTTTTTTTTTTTATACTTTAAGTTTTAGGGTACATGTGCACATTGTGCAGGTTAGTTACATATGTATACATGTGCCATGCTGGTGCGCTGCACCCACTAACTCGTCATCTAGCATTAGGTATATCTCCCAATGCTGTCCCTCCTCCCTCCCCCCACCCCACCACAGTCCCCAGAGTGTGATATTCCCCTTCCTGTGTCTTTTACATTTGCTGAGGAGTGTTTTACTTCCAACTATGTGGTCAATTTTGTAATAAGTGTGATGTGGTGCTGAGAAGAATGTATATTCTGCTGTTTTGGGGTGGAGAGTTCTGTTGATATCTATTAGGTCTGCTTGGTGCAGAGCTGAGTTCAATTTCTGGATATCCTTGTTAACTTTCTGTCTTGTTGATCTGTCTAATGTTGACAGTGAGGTGTTAAAGTCTCCGATTATTATTGTGTGGGAGTCTAAGTCTCTTTGTAGGTCTCTAAGGACTTGCTTTATGAATCTGGGTGCTCCTGTATTGGGTGCATATATATTTAGTATAGTTAGCTCTTCTTGTTGAATTGATCCCTTTACCATTATGTAATGGCCTTCTTTGTCTCTTTTGATCTTTGTTGGTTTAAAGTCTGTTTTATTAGAGACTAGGATTGCAACCCCTAGGATTGCAAATGTTTTCCATTTGCTTGGTAGATCTTCCTCCATCCCTTTATTTTGAGTCTATATGTGTCTCTGAACATGAGGTGGGTCTCCTGAATACAGCATCCTGATGGGTCTTGACTCTTTATCCAACTTGCCAGTCTGTGTCTTTTAATTGGAGCATTTAGCCCGTTTACATTTAAGGTTAATATTGTTATGTGTGAATTTGATCCTGTCATTATGATGTTAGCTGGTTATTTTGCTCATTAGTTGATGCAGTTTCTTCCTAGTATCAATGGTCTTTACAATTTGGCATGTTTTTTGCAGGGGCTGGTACCGGTTTTTCCTTTCCATGTTTAGTGTTTCCTTCAGGAGCTCTTGTAAGGCAGGCCTGGTGGTGACAAAATCTCTTAGCATTTGTCTGTAGAGGATTTTATTTCTCCATCACTTATGAAGCTTAGTTTGGTTGGATATGAAATTCTGGATTGAAAATTCTTTTCTTTAAGAATGTTGAAGATTGGCCCCCACTCTCTTCTGGCTTGTAGAGTTTCTGCCGAGATATCCGCTGTTAGTATGATAGGCTTCCCTTTGTAGGTAACCCAACCTTTCTCTCTGGCTGCCCTTAACATTTTTTCCTTCATTTCAACTTTGGTGAGTCTGACAATTATGTGTCTTGGAGTTGCTCTTCTCGAGGAGTATCTTTGTGGCATTCTCTGTATTTCCTGAATTTGAATGTTGGCCTGCCTTGCTAGATTGGGGAAGTTCTCCTGGATAATATCCTGAAGAGTGTCTTCCAACTTGGTTCCATTCTCCCCATCACTTTCAGGTACACCAATCAGACGTAGATTTGGTCTTTTCACATAGTCCCATGTTTCTTGGAGGCTTTGTTCATTTCTTTTTACTCTTTTTTCTCTAAACTTCTCACTACATTTCATTCATTTGATCTTCAATCACTGATACCCTTTCTTCCATTTGATCAAATTGGCTACTGAAGCTTGTGCATGCATCATGTAGTTCTTGTGCCATGGTTTTCAGCTCCATCAGGTCATTTAAGGACCTCTCTACACTCTTTATTCTAGTTAGCCATTCGTCTACTCCTTTTTCAAGGTTTTTAGCTTTTTTTGTGATGCGTTTGAACATCCTCTTTTATCTCAGAGAAGTTTGTTATTACCGATCATCTGAAGCCTTCTTCACTCGACTTGTCAAAGTCATTCTCTGTCCAGCTTTGTTCCGTTGCTGGCAAGGAGCTGCGTTCCTTCGGAGGAGAAAAGGCGCTCTGATTTTTAGAATTTTCAGCTTTTCTGCTCTGGTTTCTCCCCGTCTTTGTGGTTTTATCTTCCTTTGGTCTTTGATGATGGTGACGTACAGGTGGGGTTTTGGTGTGGATGTCCTTTCTGCTTGTTAGTTTTCCTTCTAACAGTCAGGACCCTCAGCTGCAGGTCTGTAAGAATTTGCTGTAGGTCCACTCCAGACCCTGCTTGCCTGGGTATTACCAGCGGAGGCTGCAGAACAGCAAATGTTGCTGCCTAATCCTTCCTCTGGAAGCTTCGTCTCAGAGGGGCACCCTGCCTTATGAGGTGTCAGTTGCCCCCCTACTGGGAGGTGCCTCCCAGTTAGGCTACTCAGGGGTCAGGGATCCACTTGAGGAGGCAGTCTGTCCGTTCTCAGATCTCAAACTTTGTGCTGGGAGAACCACTACTCTCATCAAAGCTGTCAGACTGGAATGTTTAATATTTATTTTTCAACATTTAAAACACAGAAGGGAAAATTCAGATACCAAATGAAAGCTATTACTGTGTACATATTCTATTGAGTGTCATAAATTGAAATTAGTCCTAGGAACTAACAATGTACAAAAAGCATGTCCTGCCAACTCTGTGGTTATATTTAGCTCCTCAATATAAACCAAGGAATTATTTTTCCACTGTTTTCAATTCCTCTATGTTTCATACAAATAATTCTCTAAAAATACACATTTCAAAGTATCCTGACTCTAAAAATGCCACTCAAATGACCTTTCATTGAAATTTTAAGTCTCCTACTGATACTAATTTAGACTAAAAAAAAACACAAAGTTGTAGTGTTGGGAAATAGAGAAGGCATTGAACCTTCCTGAGAGTTTATCAGCTAAGACATTCATGGTATTTGTAAAATTTCTATCTTTCTAAGCCTAAAATAGGATACACCCAAGCACAATTGCAAATCAAGTGAAGTCTGTCTTCATAGCTCCTCTTTCTAGTAATTAAAGTCTAGTATGCGGAAGAATTCTGCTTGTTGTACCAGCAAACTGAGCAGTGTTGGAGACTGGAATGGGATACTCGAGGGCTGAGGTTGTATCTAAAAGAAGTGACAGAGTTCTGTACTTAAAGATACTTTGCAGTATCTTAAGATACATCCTTTTGAGAAGTTGACCATAGACTCAAGTAACTCTTGGGGACTAAGATCTGTACAGATAATGAATTTCTGGAGAAGCCAAACACAGTGGTTAGGAGTGTGGGCTCTAGAGAAAGATTGCCTCACTAGAATCTTAGTGTTACAACTTGTTTGCTGTGGACCTTGGGGGAAATTATTTAAACTCTCTGAGCCTTGTTTCTTCATTTGTAAACTTCAATGATAATAATACTTATCTTTTAGGGTTGTTATCAGAATTCAGTGAGTTAGTATTTGCAAAGAGTAATAGTGCCTGAAACAAAGTATGTGTTATTTAGGTCACTTAAAAATAAATAAGTAAGTAAACCAACCATCCAACTAGTCTAATTCTAGTTGTGGTAATGACAGATGAAGTTATTGCTGAACATAGCTCAAGTAAGCCAGAGGACACTTTTGAAAAATTCTTCTTAGAAGCACTGAAGATTTAATCAGATAGTGATGAACTACTAGGCTGATATCTAGGTAGTGGAAGAAATTCAGCCAACTATGGGCCTGGGATTTGATGTCAATTTTTCAGAGTCCGGAGCTCAGTAGATGTGGAGACTCTTACCACTCCTTCCTTGTTTTGGGATTCCTCTTTGTGTAAGAATATAACCAAAATAAACTGGCCCTCACATGGAAAAATGCCTGGTTTTAGGTCATCTGGGTGTTCTCCCAAATCCTGAGGCTTAAAAAAGATAAAGTGTATTATTGATAGTGAGTGCCTTCAGACACCTCACAGAAAGAATAAAAAATATCTGAAGGAAGATAGAATTATGTAAGTCTTCAAAATTGTCTTTTAGACATATTTTCAAATAGAATAACTAGCACATCATTAAAGACAATAAGCCACATAATAACACAAGGCAGATAAGTGAAATAGCAGAAAGAAAACCAAGAGGACTCCAAATGCTAGAATTATCAGATAAAGACTGAAAAACCATGATGTCTACAATGCTCGTTTTATGTTTATTTCAAATATAAAGACCATGTTTGAAGATTTCAGCAGAAAACTAGAAACCATAAGAAGTTATATCAAAGATTTAAGAAAGAATTAAATAAAAATTATAGAATTTAAACATACAATAACAAAAATTAAGAACTTGAAAGCATTAAAAAGCAGATTAGATATAACGAAAAATAAAATTAGTGAACTAGAAAATAGAACAGAAAAATATCAAAATTAAGCACAGGGGAACAAAATCATGGAAAATAGAGGAAGTAATGACAAGACACATAAAGGAGAGAGATTGTCTAATGTATAATCATGAACTGCATAACAACATTTTGGTCAAGGATGGACCTTCTAACCAATGATGGTCTCATAAGATTATAATGCGTATTTTCACTATATCTTTTCTATGTTTAGATATGCTTATATACACAAATATCGTTGTGTTACAATTGCCTACAGTATTCAGTAAAGTAACATATTTTGCAGTTTTATAGCTTAGGAGCAATAAGCTATACCATATAGCCTAGGTGGCAGTAGGCTTATATAAACTAGGTTTGTGTAAGTATACCCTCTAATATTTGTAGAGTGATGAAATAGCCTAATGGGGAATTTCTCAGAATGTGTTCTGGTTGTTAAGCCATATATGACTACTTAGTTACATTCCCAGAAGAAAAGAAAAAAAAAGATAATTGAATAGAAGCAACTTGGAAGAGATAATGGCACAGAATTTTCAAAATTGGTGGTGAAAAACAGAGATATTCTGCTGGTACAACAAGCAGAATTCTGGACACTCTCCCTTTTCCCTAGGGCTTAAATTCAGTCTCATTGGAAAGGTTGTGGGCATGGCTCACAGGATGGCAGACAAGTTTGGTAAGGTGCCCCAATAACAGGTCTTACTGGGAAGCCTCCCCTTAAGTCCTAGAGAAAGCTATTCCCGGGGAGGTGTTACATGTTTTTGACCTCTTCATCCTCCTTTGTCTTTCCAGTGGCCTTTACTGATAAAATGTAGCACTCTGTCTGCCAGTTGTCAGAGAAAAAATTTTCTAATGTCACAAGCATGGCAGTGAAGGGTGGCTTTGGGGCAGAGAAGCTGCTATGCTTCGGATACTTGTCCCCCGAAATCTCATGTTAAAATTTGATCACCAGTGTGGTAGTGTTGAGAGACAGGGCCTAATGGGTGGTGTTTGGGCCATGGGAGCAGATTCCTCATAAATAGATTAGTGACTTCCCTGGGAGTGGGGGATGAGTTCTCACTCTATTAATTCCTGTAAGAGCTGATTGTTAAGAAGAGCCTGGCACCGCCCCTACCCCTCTTGCTTTCTCTCCCGCTGTGTGATCTCTGCACATACAGCCTCCCCTTTGCCTTCCACCAAGAGTAGAAATAGCCTGAGGCCCTCACCAGATGCCCAATATTGAACCTTCCAGCCAGCAGAATCATAAGCCAAATAAACTTCTTTTCTTTATAAGCTACCTAGCCTTAGGTATCCCTTTACAGCAACACTAAATGGACCAGAACTGAGGTGATGTAACTGGTGTAAACTAATGAATCAGTAATTGAATTAAATATAAACAAAGTGATCCCCTTAAGAGGCAAAGATTTTCATGAAATCACAACTAGATGCTACTTGCAAAAAAGTACATCTAAGAAATAAAGACATAGAAGATATAAAAACAAATGTATGTAAAATGATAAACTGAACAAGAATCTAATAAATGGTGCCCTTACCTCATTAATACCAAACAGATACTTAGACATACTATTACTAGAAATAAGAGTAGACGTTTCACTTTGATAAGTTCAATTCACAAAGAATGTATAACAAATAAAAAATTGTATGTATCTAATAAGTTAGCTTCGAAATATATGGATGCAAAAATTGACGAAGTTACAAAGTGAAATGGACAAATCCATAATTATATTGTAACATACATTTTCCAGTAACTTATTAAATTAGCAGATAAAAATCAGTAAGGATATAGAAGATTGTGGGTTTGTTGCAACGATAGACACATAGGTCTCTGAAACCATGAAGAGAACTAACACACCCACATGTATATGAACACTTGATTTATCACATACATAGCATTGGAGTTTAATGAGGGAAAAGATGGTTTTTTCAGTAAATGTTGTGGAACAAAGAAAAACACTAATGTAAAGAAAATGAACAATACAGTGGACTAATATTAAAATTATGAACTTCTGTACATCAAAATACATTAATAAGAGGCTAAAAGACAAGATACGGAGTGGTAGAAGTTATTTGTATAGCATTTATATTACATATACTGACGAAGAGATTAGATCCAGAGCATTATAAAAAAGACAGACAACTAAATAATAAAAGGTCCAAAATCTTAAACACATAAGAAGAAAATCTTTCTTCACATAGGAAGAAAAGCAAATGGCTGATAAAAGTGTTCAACCTTATTAGTAATCGGGGAATATGTGATTTAAACTAACGTGAGATACAAAATACCCACTTGAGTAGCTAAAATTAATAGTCTGACAATAACTGAAAGTGGTGCAAAAGCAACGGTCATTCATTGCAAATTAGACTGTACACTGGCATAACCACTTTGGAAAACAGGTGTGATCTAGAACGAATGAAGATACATAAGTCGTATGACCCAGTTGTTTTCTTTCCCTAAGTATCTACTCTATAGAAATGCAGACTTACTTGTATGAAAAGATATACATAAGAATTTCCAAAGCAGCATTTTGTGTAGTAGCCAAATGTCTACCAATAATAGGGTGGATTTAAAAAAGCAAATCTGACATATTTATTTAACTGAATGTTATACAGTAATGGAAAGTAATTAACTACAACTCATATTTACAATGTGGATAGTTGAAATAATGGAATGATGAGTAGAAGAAACAAGCTAGAATAGAATAACATAAAGTTCAAAACCAGGACAAATGAAACAATAATGTTTCGGATGCATACTTTTGTAGTTTATATATATATAAATAAACTAAAGTTTATTAACTAAACTTTACAACTAAAGTTTATAAACTAAAGTTTATAAATAAACTGTAGTTTATTTATATATATAAACTGTAGTTTATTTATATATATAAACTACAAAAGTATGCATATATATATATATGAACAGCAACAAAATGAAAACCGTACAAGTCAAGAATGTGGGAATGCCTTAGGGAGGAAGAGGTTGTGATTCAGTGGAGCATCTGGGGATTTCCGGGGTGATGGCAATATTCCATTTCTATATCTGGGTAAGAGTTACATGAATGCTTTTTAATAATTCACTTAGCTGAACATATATGTTTTTGCACTTTTCAAAAGGTATGTAATATTTCATAACAAAACAGCTTCAAATCCAAAAAATAAACAATTCTAACATAGTGAAGTAATTCTAACAAAGGTGACACATTGTGCTGGATATTTCCTGTTTCTTCTCTCTTTTAATGCTGATAAAAATACTGCAGTTCTCATAATCATATATTCCAGCATTACCATCTCCATTTTAGGGGTATGAACTATTTTTTAGTCATTGTTATCTTCCAAAACCTGGCACTATGCCTGGTATTCAGTAGGAACTATATATGTTTGTTAGTAAACAGGAGTTCAAAGATGTTAAATGCTTTTCTTCACAAGGGAACGTGTTATACATGGAGTGGAACCTGGAAACCTAGGTTTTCTTAGTCCAAGCTCCATCAGGCATGCCACATCTGCCTCTCCATGTTTCTGCTGTGGCAAACAGAATCTCCCCCTGATTCTGATCGCCAACTGCACACACAGCTAAATAGAAAACCTATTTCCAACCATGGACTGCAAATAGCTTGCAAGACTAAAAGGCAACTAGAAAGCTAAAAAACAAAAAAAAAGCCTTGACTATAGAGCCTGCCCATGATAGGACAAAATGGGAATTGTGCACCTTTTACTGCTGTGTTAAACTGACATCAGATAGGGAACTAGCATCCCTTCCTCCAGGCGGCAAGCACTATCCTTTTGCCCTCACTACAGTATTTGCAGGTGTTATTCTGGAAGCAACAGAAATAATATTAAAATTGTATTTTTTAAGTATTTGAAGTTCCCCCGTTTTTTCCCATTGCCTACAGTATGTTTAACTAGTTCATCAGAAGATAGTCAAGGAGTATTGGTGTAATTATTTCAATACAATTAAACAGTCTTTAGGCCTAGTTCCCTGAACATGTTTACATTGTGATAGTAATAAAAATGTGTTTCTTACTGGTTCCTGACATACAGGAATTATACAAAAGTCTAACAGAACAGAAAGGTTTTACCCTGTGCACTGACAGTGACAAACTCAGCAGATTCTCAAGTAGGGGAGCAAGTTCTAGGGACTCTCATGAGAAGGGGTTTTTCAAACTGCAGGTCACAATCTGTTAATAGGTCCCAACCATTTAGAAAAAAATAAAATAGATCAGAAAACACTGGAATGCATTGCCCCTAGTAAGAGTGAATACTGTTTCATGAAATATTTGTTTCATATTACATATTTATGTGTGCATGCATACATATGTATGTGTATATGTATCTATAAATTTGCATGTATCAAGTTGTGTTATAAAATGTTTTTCTTAATATGGGACCTGGTAAAAATGTGTCTGCAAAAACCTGATTTGATGCTATTTTCTTCTATATTCTATAATATATGAAAGGCCTATATAAGTGTTCACTCTTGTGATAATTAAGATTGAACAAAGAGTCTTCTATATAATATATGAAAGGCCTATACAAGTGTACACTTTCGTGATAATTAAGATTGAACAAAGAGAAATTTTGGGGCAGTTAACTGGTTTATCATCACATGTGACCTAATTAATATGAATCTTGATAGTGACCCAGAAACAAATGGCAGCCAGGTGACCAGCAGGCGCTAGCAAATTCTGTTACACCAATAAGCTAAAGCAAGAAACAACTGTTAATATTCTGCACTGTTTTTTAATCTGGTCCAAAGGCAACAAAGTGAGGCATGACTGAGTCCCTGGTCAGTGCCAATGTACCTGAAGACTAATCCTCTAACTCATCCTAGCTGCCACCAAAGACTTAGAACCAATCAGGTTATGGACCTTCAGTCACAAGTGTCAACTGAGTTGCCTCATGACAAAGCATGAGGTTGTCAACTGAGTTGCCTCATGACAAAACATGCTTCATGTTTGAATATTTCTCCTTATTTACTGCAACTCCTCCTGTTTTAGTGTTTTCTGTTTACGTTTGTCTCTAATAGGACAGGATTTAGTTTCATTTCATATACGAAAGAGATTATAAAGCTACCTCAATTCAGAATGTTTATCTTTTTGGCATAATGGCCTTGTTTACATACTGAATTATTTGGGGTATATGAAAAAAAACTTTTATCATTATTAGAGCAAACAGACTCTGGAGTATTCAGAGGTAAGTCTACCCTGACAGGTTATATGCAAATAAAAGTTTGGTTAATTAATTGACTATTTTACTACAACTGCAAAAGCATAGACATACATTTTGAACGAAGATTTGTGAAATGACTTCGTAGAGATAGAAGTAAAGACATTTTCTTTGCGAAGATAAATAGTCTAGGTCTCTTTCTAATTGCATGATGAGTCATGCAAGAGCATGCAATAGCCTGGTTGAATCCTGGACACAGCAAACATAGATTGGAAAGTAGTAAGAGCCAAATTTTGTGACTGATTCTAAAATAATCAAATACACTTGATCAGTATGACTTATTTTCCTCAGAGGTTCCATGGGATCATTGGTGATAATAAAACATTTTAACTCATGAGAATGGTTTGCTCCCTTTCTGAGCTATGGGGGTGAACACAAGTACTAAGAAGACAGTAAACGTTTGAAAGGGAGATTGAAAAAAGATTTGTACTTTTTTCAAAATACAAACACTACTGCTAATTCCTCACCATCTTTCTCTTACTCTCAGGAAGAGAGTACAATCCTGTTTTAACACTGTTGACAGTTTAGCACAGCCTCACTGCTAGTAACCCTTTCCATTAGAGGACTTACTGATGTGCCAGGTGCTGGGCAAAGTTTTCTATACATGTTTCCCTTTTGTCTTTACAACAAACCTGTGTACTAGAGACTGTTATCCTTAAATAAAACAAGGCTCATGAAACTCCAAAGCCTGTTTTCTAACTTAGGACTTTCTATCCCATTCCAAATCCTTAACACTGCCATACACTGCAGTTTGACAGCATTTTACTTCTATCTCCTAAGATGCTCTGTGTTACCAAAAAACAAGAAACTTCAAGTAACTTAAAGGCAAGATATTTATGTCCCCAAATAATGAAATTCTCACATATAATTATGTTTTTGTGGAAGGCCATCTTATACAGAGAGCTATTATTTATAGGCTGTACAATATACATGCAATGTATATATTTTAATTTTAAACAAGGGTTTTCAGATAGAAATGGAGTCTCACTGATGTTGCCCAGGCTGATCTTGAACTTCTGGCTTCAAGCGATCCTTCTGTCTCCATCTCCCAACAAGCTGGGATTACAGGCATGAGCCACCACACATGGGTAATATTTTATATTATTGCTCAAAATTGTTGTCAAATCCCTCTATTCTTATACTGCTATTCTCATGTTGTCATACTAGTCCCACTCTTCTAAGAAAATACTATTAGGTTCATCCAGGCTGAGGTTTGGTTTACTCTTCAAGAAAATTTTAGGAAAGACTAGCGTCAGCCAACTCTCAAACAGTGCCATAACAAATATTGAAATTACAACCTTAAAGTTTACCTTTTAAAGAACAAATGCTTCTTTCTAAAAAGACGAGAGGCAAGTGTCATGGCCCACCACTACTGAGAACCAACTGTAAATCATTACTGTGTGTCTCACTCAGTGAAGAGTAGATGATAAACCCTTTCATCTTCGAGATTATGTATACTCAAGCTGTGGGCTTATAATGTAAAACAAAGTTGAGAGCATGTGTTGGGAGAAATTTGAAATCAAGAAGAAAATGAGTTTCCTTTATCCCTAGAATTTCCAAACACTTGTGGCTGTAGGTGTGTTCTCTATTTTTTATATTAGAGAATTCCTATCTTTTCTGGTTAAAAGAATATGAGAAAATTGCCTCGGAATCTTTAGTGCTAAATTTCCAAAGAAAAAGTCAGAGGACAGAAGCAGAAAGAGTATGACCTGTTTCACTGGGCTGAATAATTTATTCTCCTGAGATGTATTTTTGAGGGACTGGCCACCCAAAGGAGTGCTTAAAGTAAAACCAAAATTAATAGATGACCCAACCCCCAATTGACCAGAGTCTTCAATTTAACCAAAATGGCCTAACAGTGCCCTATTTTCAGAGAAAGTGGTAGATGGCAAGCACATGATGCCAACTTAAGTATTTTGTGAAAATAATTCCTAAATGTCAAGTGTTTACTTGAGGTCAGTGTTTACTTGAGGTCAGCACACACTGTTTAATCTTCCATTGCACACTTCCAGAAATTGAAAGTTGGTGTGAAGAATGACAGCTCTGCTTCCATACAAATCCTTTATTAGGAAAAAAAGGAGATTTAATCATCTTTACTGTAATGAAGTGCACAATAGCATCCAAAGTCATTTTTAATATAAAAGTTGGACAAAAAGCATTTTTTAAATTAAACAAAATTGGCTCAGAAAAATAATCAACCAAAGCGTTCCTCATTCCTTTAACGGAGAGGTTCTTTCATTGAGCCCTTTTTTCCGGAGGGGCCAAGGGGGTTCTGGAGATTCACATGAAGAAAGTTAATAGTTTCTACATTGGAGAATAAGTTGTTTATCTTCTGGTGCCGTAACGGGCACTTTATGCCATTATCCACTATGTTTTCTGTGAGATCCGAAATAATTCAATAGATGACATTTAATTTCATTATGAAGTCACTATTAATTATTTGCTATTGTCAATCTCAAGCTGATAAATCAAAATAGTACTGGAGCCAAGGGATATGGAATACTTTTGCTCTTTTTTTTTTTTTAAATCTTCAATTGTGAAGCAAGTATAAAATCCAAATCTGACATATAATTGCATCTATTCTCTGATGGAAGATACACTAAATGACATTGTGGATTTGGATTATTCCTGCTTTATAACTAACCCCAACATAGTGCCCAGAGTGCAAAAATCAAAGGGAACTGATTCTCCTTATGCAATATTGCAGGGTTGTAGTAGCCTTTTGACAAGGGTACTAGGTGGTACTCACAGGCCCAGAATGAGAAAATTCGGGTTCTCTTGGAACCGATACTGGCACTCTGGGATGTGTGAAAAAGTGGGACTGATGTTTTCCAATATATTTTGAAAATATTTAACTGTGGTGAGGATAGACTTCAAAATACTTGATAAAGAAATGGAATTAGAGAGGGACCTTTAAAGATGGGTAGGACTGCAGAAAAAGGAGCTCTAGCAGGGCCAGAAGAAAAAGGATACTTCTTGATTTTGCTTTCAGACCAATGTTTTCAAATATTTTAATTGCTTGCATACCCTTAACAGTTAAAAATAATTGAGTGCCTTCCCCAAGATATGATGTTTAATTTATTTGTAAATTGTAGACATATATTATCATTCTAACAAAGTATGTACACATACAAAATAGAATTAAAAAATAAATATAAACAAAAGTTCTTACATTTTCTTGCTAAACCTCAGTGGATAGTCTTGAGCAACCCCTGGAGTACACCTTCCATGTCCCCTTCTCTCTCTCTCTCTCACACACACACACACACACACATGCACACACAAACATACACACACACAGAGTGCACCACTGGTCTAGACTCAACTGGTACAAGTAGGCCTGGCCTTACTTTTAAAAACATGAGTCCCCTGACTGGCAACAATCTTAATGCATTTAACTTACAGAAACATGATAAAGGAACATTTGAAAAAATCACTATGTTTATTCAGGAATAACGTTTCTAGAGAGATTGTGTCCAATGGTGAACAAGAATTTCCCTGGTATCTAAACTATTGGTTGCATTGTGAAGTATTATGCTTAAAACAGAATTAAACCCAGTTTGAGAGGAGTCAACAAAACAGACTTAAGTATTTGCAAGAATTTAAAACAAGTTTAGTAGAAAGTTTAAACTTTTATTGTATAAAGTGGGTCTTATGTGTAAAAATTCCTTGATTATTTACTTTAAAAACCATTTTTGGTTAGTTCCGTAGAACAACTGAGTTTAAAAGTATGTATTTTGGTATATATTAGATTGTGTAACATTGTCACAACATATTCACTGGAGTATTTTATAAAATATAAACAAAAAAGGCACATTTACATGTATCAATAAAAATGACATTTATATTAATTAAATGTTTAAGTCAAATAATCAGGCACAGATACTTTTAAATTAGGGGTTTACCAGCCTGGGCAACATGGGCAAGAGATGTTGCTCAACTCTACAAAAAAAAAAAGTAGATGGGCATGGTGGCACATGTCTATGGACCCAGCTACTCAGGAGGCTGCGGTGGGGGGATCACTTGAGCCTGGGAGGTCCAGGCTGCAGTGAGCAGTGTTTGTGCCACTGCACTCTAGCTTGGGCAGCAGAGTGAGACTCTGTCTCAAAAAAAAAATATTGGGGGTGTTTTATTTTAAAATCAAGAAATTTCCTTTTTTTTTTTTCTGGCCCCACCAAGGCTCCTCCTTCTGCTCTCCTACCCATCCTTAAAAGTCCCTCTCTAATTCCATTTAATTATCAAGTATTTTAAGTCTATCCTCACCACAGTCAGACCTAGTCATTTATCTGTAGTTTACATATTGCACGTTGCGGCACTTTCCACCATCAGTCTGATAATAATAACAGCTACTTTGTCCAAGATCATAGTTTGTAAATGGTAGCTAAGAAGAGCTCCACTCTGTCTGACATCAAAGTCAATACCCCTCTTCCATATTGCATTTTGTAAGTTATAACAACTAGACAGCGATCTGCAAAGGGTTGGGATAGTATCAATAGTATCATGACATCTAGCACAGCACTGTGTACAAAATGGGTAATCACAAATGTTACTTAATTTGAAATGATAAATGCAAAACAGTTACTTTGTGGGTTTCTTTCTACATCACATATCATCAAGCAAAAACAGTTACTTTGAACATACATATTCAAATTATGTATATTTTTAATATAAATTTAATAGGTCATTTTATTGGCCCTTAAAATTCATATGTTCTTTAAACATAGCTTTGTGTTTTTTTTAAGGAAAGGAATATGGGAAGCAAACCAGTGGACTATAATAATGTGTTATTCTGAAGTAAAATATTAGAAAGTGAGATAATATAATACTATTTAAGTTGGAAAATTCCACTGAAAAGAAAATAATTTTTTTACAGTTTCACTGTGTTGCCCAGTCTGGAGTGCAGTGGTTTGATCTCGGCTCACTGCAACCTCTGCCTCCCAGGTTCCAGTGATTCTTCTGCCTCGGCCTCCCAAGTAGCTGAGACTACAGGTGTGCAGCACCATGCCAGGCTAATTTTTGTATTTTTTAGTAGAGACGAGGTTTCACCATGTTGGCCAATCTGGTCCTGAACTCCTGGCCTCATGCGATCCGCCCACCTCGGCCTCCCAAAGTGCTGGGATTACAGGCATGAGCCACCATGCTGGGCTGAAAATAAATTCATCACCTGAGAGAAAATGTACACTTTACAATCTATATTATATTTTAAATTTTTGTTATTATTTGACTTTTCCAAATTCACAGTAGATGGTTAATGATGCACATTAAAATATAGAATAATTCTACAGAGGAAATTCACTGGTGCACAGTAGTATTTACATACTCTTCTCAAGAATTCTATGATGTCGAATGGGCCACAAGAAATCCTATTTGACTGAGCCATCCCAAGAGAAATTATGAAGATCCATTTGTCCAGATTTTGGGGATTGCTGGTGGAAGAGATTTTAAGATACTAGAAGATGACTCGGAAGACACGAAATTCCTCCTGAGACAGGAGAAAGTCACATTGTGGAAGATGAGTTTGGAATTGAGAGACCAGCTTCGATAGAAAATGACCCTTTCAAGAATAGCACCATTCTAACTGGTGTGAGATGATATCTCATTGTGGTTTTGATTTGCATTTCTCTGATGGCCAGTGACGATGAGCATTTTTTCATGTGTCTGTTGGCTGCATAAATGTCTTCTTTTGAGAAGTGTCTGTTCATACACTTCACCCCCTTTTTGATGGGGTTGTTTGTTTTTTTCTTGTCAATTTGTTTGAGTTCTTTGTAGATTCTGGATATTAGCCCTTTGTCAGATGAGTAGATTGCAAAAATTCTCTCCCATTCTGTAGGTTTCCTGTTCACTCTGATGGCAGTTTCTTTTGCTGTGCAGAAGTTCTTTAGTTTAATTAGATCCCATTTGTCAATTTTGGCTTTTGTTGCCATTGCTTTTGGTGTTTTGGTCATGAAGTCCTTGCCCATGCCTATGTCCTGAATGGTATTGCCTAAGTTTTCTCCTAGGGTTTTTATGGTTTTAGGCCTAACATTTAAGTCTTTAATCCACCTTGAATTAATTTTTGTATAAGGTGTAAGGAAGGGATCCAGTTTCAGCTTTCCACATATGGCTAAGCCAGTTTTCCCAGCACCATTTATTAAATAGGGAATCCTTTCCCCATTTCTTGTTTTTGTCAGGTTTGTCAAAGATCAGATGGTTGTAGATGTTTTCTGAGGCCTCTGTTCTGTTCCATTGGTCTATATATCTGTTTTGGTACCACTACCACGCTCTCTTGGTTACTGTAGACTTGTAATATAGTTTGAAGTCAGGTAGCGTGATACCTCCAGCTTTGTTCTTTGGGCTTAGGATTGACTTGGCAATGTGGGCTCTTTTTTGGTTCCATATGAACTTTAAAGTAGTTTTTTCCAATTCTGTGAAGAAAGTCATTGGTAGCTTGATGGGGATGACATTGAATCTATAAATTATCTTGGGCAGTATGGCCATTTTCATGATATTGATTCTTCCTATCCATGAGCATGGAATGTTCTTCCATTTGTCTGTGTCCTCTTTTATTTCGCTGAGCAGTGGTTTGTAGTTATCCTTGAAGAGGTCCTTCACATCCCTTGTAAGTTGGATTCCTAGGTATTTTATTCTCATTGAAGCAATTGTGAATGGGAGTTTACTCGTGATTTGGCTCGCTGTTTGTCTGTTATTGGTGTATAAGAATGTTAGTGATTTTTGCACAGTGATTTTGTATCCTGAGACTTTGCTGAAGTTGCTTATCAGCTTAAGGAGATTTGGGGCTGAGACGATGGGGTTTTCTAAATATACAATCATGTCATCTGCAAACAGGGACAATTTGACTTCCTCTTTTCCTAATTGAATACCCTTTATTTCTTTCTCCTGCCTGCTTGCCCTGGCCAGAACTTCCAACACTATGTTGAATAGGAGTGGTGAGAGAGGACATCCCTGTCATGTGCCAGTTTTCAAAGGGAATGCTTCCAGTTTTTGCCCATTCAGTATGATATTGGCTGTGGGTTTGTCATAAATAGCTCTTATTATTTTGAGATATGTCTCATCAATACATAATTTATTGAGAGATTTTAGCATGAAGGGCTGTTGAATTTTGTTGAAGGCCTTTTCTGCATCTATTGAGATAATCATGTGGTTTTTGTCTTTGGTTCTGTTTATATGCTGGATTACGTTTATTGCTTTGTGTATGTTGAACCAGCCTTGCATCCCAGGGACAGAGTTGAGTAGTTACAACAGTTGATCATGATGGATAAGCTTTTTGATGTGCTGCTGGATTCAGTTTGTCAGTATTTTATTGAGAATTTTTGCATCGATATTCATGAGGGATATTGGTCTAAAATTCTCTTTTTTTGTTGTGTCTCTGTCAGGTTTTGGTATCAGGATGATGCTGGCCTCATAAAATAAGTTAGGGAGGATTCCCTCTTTTTCTATTGATTGGAATAATTTCAGAAGGAATGGTACCAGCTCCTCCTTGTAAATAGGAACACTTTTACACTGTTGGTGGGACTGTAAACTAGTTCAACCATTGTGGAAGACAGTGTGGTGATTCCTCAGGGATGTAGAACTAGAAATACCATTTGACCCAGCCATCCCATTACTGGGTATATACCCAAAGGAATATAAATCATGCTGCTATAAAGACACATGTACACATATGTTTATTGCAGCACTACTCACAGTAGCAAAGACTTGGAATCAACCCAAATGTCCAACAATGATAGACTGGATTAAGAAAATGTGGCACATATACATCATGGAGTACTATGCAGCCATAAAAAATGATGAGTTCATGTCCTTTGTAGGGACATGGATGAAGCTGGAAACCATCATTCTCAGCAAACTATCGTAAGGACAAAAAACCAAACACCGCATGTTCTCACTCATAGGTGGGAATTGAACAATGAGAACACTTGGACACAGGAAGGGGAACATCACACACTGGGGCCTGTTGTGGGGTGGGAGGAGTGGGGAGGGATAGCATTAGGAGATATACCTAATGTAAATGATGAGTTAATGAGTGCAGCACACCAACATGGCACATGTATACATATGTAACAAACCTGCACGTTGTGCACATGTACCCCAGAACTTAAAGTATAATATATATATACTATATATATAATATATATAGTATATATAATATATATACTATATATATTGTATATATAATATATATTATATATATAGTATATAGTATATATAATATATATTATATATATAGTATATAGTATATATAATATATATTATATATATTGTATATATTATATATAGTATATATATTGTATATATTATATATATAATATATACATATATATAAAATATGTAATATATAATATATTATATATATTATTATAATATATTATATATAATATATATATTATAATATATTATATATATAATATATATAATTATAATATATTATATATAATATATATTATTATAATATATTATATATATTATTATAATATATTATATATAATATATATATTATTATAATATATTATACATATAATATATATATTATTATATATAATATATTATATATATAATATATATATTATTATAATATATTATATATAATATATATAATATATATATAATATATATATATATATAAAAGAACAGCACCAGAGGGAGTTTCCGGAATGTGCTCCAGGATAGCTATTGAAAACTTGTTCTAAATTTCCTGTGGGGAGACTTCTAAAGCTAAGGTTACTCTTTGGAGGCTGAAAAAGTTGTATCCATCATTTAAAGTCAATTCAAGGTTTTCTAAGAAAGAGAAAAAAATGATTTTTCCTTATTATTGAGTGTAGTGTGTATTGCACACTTTGACGCCTCTACAGTAAGGTTAGTGAACTTATAACCCACATGGGAATTCCATCTAGCCATCTGTTTTTTATAAGGCCCATCAGCTAAGAACAGTTTTTACATTTTTAAGTGGTTTTCTCAAATTAAAAAATAACATTTATAATATGTGAAATGTATATGAAACTCAAAAATTAAGTGTCCATAAATATAGTTTTGTTGAAACACAGCTACACTCATTTGTTTATGCATTTCCCATGGTTACTTTTCTGCAACAATGGCAGAGTTGAGTAGTTACAACAGAGACTGTATAGCCCACAAAGCCCAAAATATTTACTGTCTGTATCAATTTACAGAAAAAGTTTGCCAACCTCTGATCTACAATGATGAGGGAGCAAACGGGAGATACATAACGTGATGAATATGAATGCATGGAGAATTCTCCAGTGAGTTAATATCTTAGGAGTCTTGAGAAAGTTTGAAAAGAAATATAAGAGAAAGTCTCATAAATAATAATTTTAATGAGAAATAATTTGGAGAAATAGCAAGGAATTCATAAAAATGATATCAGTGAAGCTAAAAGCTCTGAAGATTCTCAGGCTTGTGAAAATTATTTAAGCAAGAAAAAAAGTTTTATTTGTGAGTTAAGGAAACAAGAATGGCATAAAAGCTACAGAATGGGGTAAATGGCATAATGCTACCAAAAAGAAGAAATTAAGTTGAATTACTTAACTCTTTTTAACTCAGCTAACTCCTTAAGCATGTTCTATCTTTTCTGTGGAGACATCATCATGTAGAAAGAGCAAAATAAATATTAGCACAAAGAAATGAGAGACCAAGAGAATAAAATAGTAAAGAAATATCCATCTGTTTTAGTTTATCTCAAGGCCTGAATGATCAATATCTCAAGGTGACAGAAAGATTGGCATCTCGGTCTATCAAAAGGCCATTGACTGTTACTAAGTGGCTATTGATAGTCTTTGAGAATTTGGAGAGAACCGAAGAGGGGCTTAAAATTTAGAGTTAGAAAAATCAAACCTCCAATTTTTTTTTTTAAAAAGAATGCTGCAAACTGTGGGATTGAGAACTTGATATGACTCCCAGTAAGACTCTAGGGTGAATTATTGTGTCTTTAAGCACTAAGAATGGAAACTTGTGATGAGGAGGAAACTGAATAGGTTTATTATTTTTTAATCAAGCCAGAAAAAGCTCATATTTTTAGATAGAATTATAATATATATCTTGATGTTAGGAAGTCCTTTGACAGGTTCTCTTCCTTTGCAGAAGATATAGAAGGAATGATGTTGCAGATTAAGAAGTATCATCAAGTGCAATTACGTTGATTTGTAATTAGAGTACTTTATTAATGATATTCCCCAAAGTGCTGATTAATGAATTAATGCCACGTTATGGAAAATTCTCCAGATGTAAGTTACTCTCTCTCTCTCGCTCTCTCTCTTCTTTTCACCAAATAATTTCGTTCAGGATATTGCTGGCATGATGCTCATGCCAAGGAGTAGCTAACATCTCATGGTAAAATCAAGATCCAAAATGATCATCAGAAATTGAAACAAAGCTATACAATTAGATCTCAAACAAAACAAAGCAAAACAAGAACAACAAAACAAAAGCCAAACAAATCACAATTGTGGTTCTCAGTGCCAGTTGCACATTAAAATTATCTGGGGAGACTTTTATTTAATTGGCCTGGGGTGCAACCTGGGCATCAGCATTTTAAAAACACATTCCAAAGGATTTCAAGTTCAGTGAGTGTGGAGAATCACCTATAATACACTAACTATGGAAGTAGAGGAAAGGGTGGTAAGTGGAATAACTATAGCCCAGTGCATGTATAGAAATGTTTAAAGGATTCTGTGGGACTGTGAGATCGATGAACCAATGATCCTGTGAGATGTGGCAACTGAAAAAGCTAAAATTATCCTTAGTTGTAGATACCAAATAGAAAATTAGGAAATAGTAGGTTGGGCGCGGTGGCTCATGCCTGTAATATCCCGGCACTTTGGGAGGCCGAGGCGGGTGGATCGCTAGAGCTCAGGAATTTGACATGAGTCTGGGCAACATAGCAAAGCCCATCTCTACAAAAAAGTACAAAAATTAGTTGGGCGTGGTGGTGTGCACCTATAGTCTCAGCTACTCAGGAGGCTGAGGCAGGAGGATCGCTTGAGCCTGGGAGGAAGAGGTTGCAGTGAGTGCCACTGCACTCCACCCTGGGCAACAAAGTGAGACACTGTCTCAAAAACAAACAAACAAACAAACAAAAAAACCAATTAGGAGATAGTAAAAGCTTACTTTCATTTGTAAGTAATTACTCTTATAAGGCAATTACTCTTGTATTATGCACAGTAAAAAGGATGTTTAGTGCATCATATTGTTTAATCTTCACATTAACTTTGTGAGATAGATATTACAATCCCGAATTTGTGGTGGAGAAAACTGAGGCTTAGAGAGGTTAAGTAACTTGTCTAAGACTTCCGGCTGGTATCTAGTTTGGCTAAGGTTTACTGAATTATTACATGAGTAATGAAGTGCAAATGGCCTGGAGAGACCAATTGAACTGGGAATTTATTACAAAGAAAAAATAATAAATGATATTTTAATGAAGAGTTGGTGCTTAAGTGAATACAGATAATGAAGAAAATACAATTTCAAATATTTTCTCAAGATTTTCTAGCCTAGGATATTGAAATATTTGTAGACCTATGGAAAAAATGTGCCAATAAAAAAGAGGGCTTATTTTCTGGAGAAAAATAATTTTGGTTTTTAATAATACAGGAAATATTTATAAAGTACTTACCTTCTGACAAGTATTTTATATTGATCTAATTTAAGCCTTATACAACCCTATGAAATAGGGACTATTCATATTATTCCCATTTAGAGAAGTTTCCCAAGAGATTACAGCATAAGTGGTATAATCAGGATTTGAGCCCAGGTCTATGTGAGCGAGAGCTGGCACTCTGAATTGCTCCACAGCCACTCATGTCGAGTTTAAGGTGACTGTGTAATATCCAAGCAGAAGTATGCCAGAACAGTTGGAAATAGGTCTAAAGCACAGGCAAAATGATTAATTATAAGCGTAAGTAGTTAATAGTTTATAAATATATCTAGTAAGTAATCTTAAATGGAACATTAGCACAAACAGTTTTGTGTCTCATAAATATTTTATCACTAGTTGCTAAAAATTCTTGAATGGGACAGATATGCCCTATTTTATACAATCCCTGGTTCCTTCTTTGTAATAAATATCTCTTGCTCATCAGTGATGACAACACTGAGTTACTCTTCTTTTATCTTAGACCAAATACTCTCATTTTGGGAGGAAACTAAAAAAAAAAAAAACTAGAGTTACTTTGACTCTTGCATTCTAAATAAGTTCATTTGTATTTAAACCATTTAAAAAATGGTTTCTATTTTTATTATTTGAAAGCTTTATTGAGGTATAATTGACATCCAATAAGCAGCACACATTTAAAGTGCACATATTGATGAGTTTTGACATATATACACACAAGTAAAATCATTACCACAATTAAAATAGCAAATATTTCCATCATTCTAATCTATTTGGGAACGCCTTAATGAGCCCCTTAATAAGAACTCTAATTTATTTGGTAGTCCCTCTCTCCATCCTCATCCCCAGGTAACCACTGATGTGCTTCGTGTCTCTACAGATTAGTTTGCAGTTCCTAGAATTATTTATAAATAGACTCATAGATTTTACTTTTTATTCTTTTTTTGCCTGACTTCTTTCACTTAGAATGACTTTGAAATACGTCCATGTTTGGGTGGGCACTATGGCCCACTTTGGGAGGCAGCACTTTGGGAGGCTGAGGCGGGCAGATCACTTGAGCCCAGGAGTTCCAGACCAGCCTGGGCAACATGGTGAAACCCCGTCTCTACTAAAAAATACAAAACTTAGCCAGGCATGGTGGTGCATGCCTGTAGTCTCAGCTACTTGGGAGGCTAAGGCAGGAGACTTGCTTGAACCCTGGAGGCAGAGGCTGCAGTGAGTCAAGATTGTGCCACTGCACTCCAGCTTGGGCGACAGAGCAAGACCCTGTCAAAAAAAAAAAAAAAAAAAAAGCAAAGAAGAAAAGGAAAAGAAAAGAAAAGAAAAAAAGAAATGCATCCATGTATACATGCTTCACTCTTCTGTATTGCTTGGAAGTAATCACAGTTTGTTTATCCATTCATCTTTTGGTAGACATGTAGTTTGTTACAGTTTGGGATTATGGCAAATAGATGTTATGAATATTCATGTTCTTTGTCTTTGTATGGACATATGCTTTCATTTCTCTTAGGTAAATACCTAGGAATGGAATGGCTGCAGATGTATGTTTAACTTTTTAAGAAACTACCAAACTGTTTCTAGCAGCCATGTATAGGAGTTCCAGTTGCCCCATATCTTTATCAACACTTAGTATGATAAGCCTTTTAAATTTTAATGATTCTAAGAAACATTTAGTGGTATCTCATTGTAGCTTTGTCTTTCTCTGATACTAATGATTTTGAGCACCTTTTCGTGTGTTTATTTGTCATCCTGTAGCTTCTTTGGTGATATGCCTGGTCAAATCTTTTGCATGTTTTGAAATCAGGATTTCTGTCTTCTTATTACTGAGTTGTGTGAATTGATTACATATTCTGAATACAAGTCTTTTGTCAAATATATGTTTTACAAATATTTTCTCTTGTTTTAAATCATGGTTAAACTGTTAAAAGTAATCATTTACACAATCAATAAACATTTTTCTCTAAACCAATTATAGATTGTGACATATCTTAAATGTTAATAACCACATTCTTTATAGCAAAGCCCTGACACTTGCTAGGAATTGATGCAAAGTTTTTATTGCTTTCTTCATTAAATACAAAGAGCGTTTACTTCAGTTTCTCTTCTTAGGTCACATAGAAAAGTTTACATTTTCCAAAAAGATGTTAATATAGCAAAACACATTTTATATAATCAGCACTTTTCTAGAATGGAATATGTTTACTACTTCATTTACTAGTATAAGTAGTAACGATGGACTAATATCATTGCATAAAATATCCATTGCTAAAAAAATCTCAGTACTATTTCATCACATTTATTTTCATTAAAATTCCTATTTATTCAGCTTCATTTTATCATAATTTTTTCCAGTCCCTAATCCTTTGGGTTCATAATTTCTCTCTACTCTTTAACATCTTTTTTTTTTTCAAAAATCAAAACTTGCACTTGGTAGTAAGCAGAATACCTTTTAAAGCAATAGGTAAGTCATCATCAGCACAACATCTATATTTGAAGCAAATTGCAGCATTTGCTGAATTCTAGCCCTTTTTTCTGCATCCTTCTGTCAAAATTGATAACCATCTTTACATTATAAAGTTATATTTTTAGTTGTCTGAAAATCCCGGACAGTGCACTTATCAATTCGTATCAGAAAATGTTATTATCTTTAAATGCCAGATGATGGATAATATAATACCATCATAAAAGTCAAAGGTAAGAATAAAACTAGTAGATATTCCAAAGGAAGTACCTCTGTGACATAAATAATCTTTGTCATTTTCTCTAATATGCTGCAAATGTATTTCTAACTCTAAAAAAAAAATCCTTTCACAGAATCACAATTACATTTGATTTAGAGTGCCACTAAATATTAACCAAGACCTTCTAACAGTTGTTTAGAAGAGAGGAGATCACAGGAACATCTCTAGCTGTTGGGTTGTTTCCCAACAATTGGAAATAAATCTCCTTGAGATTAGTCTTATGTAGCATTTACTTCCTTTTGTATCTAAATTGAGTTCAGTATTGATAAATGATACATAACAGGAAGCATTTTGTGTCTGTTCGAGTGTGAAGCTGTCTACACTGAAACATAAATCAGAACTGCCTTTTTCTCCCCATTAACATATCAGCTTTTTTTTAACTGAGAAAATAATTTATTTAATTGTAAAGCAGGAATTTTATTTTTAAAAACCATTTAAGAATAACCATTAATGCCGGGTGCAGTGGCTCAGGCCTGCTAGCACTTTGGGAGGATGAGGCGGGTGGATTGCCTGAGCTCAGGAGTTCTAGACCAGCCTGGGCAACACGGTGAAACCGTCTCTACTAAAAATACAAAAAAATTAGCTGGGTGTGGTGGCGTGCACCTGTAATCCCAGCTACTCGGGAGAATCACTTGAACCCAGGAGGTGGAGGTTGCAGTGAGTCGTGATCACGCCACTGCCCTCCAGCCTGGGCAACAGAGTGAGACTCCGTCTCAAAAAACCAAACCAAACCAAACCAAACCAAAACAAACAAACAAACAAAAAGAATAACCATAATTACCATTAACCAGATCTTGAATTTGTCCATTGGAGATTTAAATTTTAGTGAATTTTTTAAAAATCCAAAAATTGACTCCGAAGCAACCTTTTTCTCTAAACTTTCAGGCTAGATCATTTCTTTGGTTCAGGACTTAAACCATTAAACTCTCCCTACTCCAGACTGGATCCAAGACAACTTGAGTAATAGAGAAGCAAGATTCTTAACTGATGTGTAGTCTACTTCTTCTCCTTCAAAGCTCACTAACTCAGGATTTTTGTGTTTTTTTTTAATTGTTTTATTTTATTGGATGTGAGATTTTTTTGGCAAGGATTGAAGTAGGAGACACAGTGAAATGGTAGAGAAAAAATGTAAATTTCATTTTATCAAAGAAGCCCACTGCACTATACATCAAACTAGTGCAATGGCTCTTCAAATAAATCGCTTGGCAATGGAAACAAATAGGCCAGATGCGGTGGCTCACGCCTGTAATCCTAACACTTTAGAAGGCTCAGGCAGGTCAATCACTTGAGTTTAGGAGTTCGAGACCAGCCTGGGCAACATGGTGAAACCCCTGTCTCTACAAACCAAACAGCTTAGCTTCAAACCAGGTTTTAAAACCTTTTTTTCCTTTCCTCTTTTCTCCCCAGTCTCAAGATACAGTTCTAAAATAAACTACACATGTGTTTTATACCCTCAAAATATTTTCTTTCCTCTGTTCTCCCCAATCTCAAGATATAACTTTGAGACAAAATACATATGTGCTTCCTTTCATCTTAAAATACAGCCTCAGAATGTATTATAAACCTCCACTCCCTTTCTTTTCCTGTACTATACTCCCATGCCTTCTGCATATTTATTTACTTGAATGCTTCTTAAGTGCGTGACACACTCACATATCTGGTCATATATTTCCTTAAAAGCTTCAGAGGCCAGATCCTGATATGGACCAGACACCTTTGAAAATCTCTCCCCAGTAAAGGCAGAAACTCACTCCCAGCTAGAGATTGACCAAAAGATTGACTGAGTAATTTATAATCTATTTGGGCCCAAAATGGCATTGGCCCCTTCACCAAATAAAACAATAATTAAAAATAAGCAACTGGAGCAGATCGCACCACCTGGCAATTCCTAGCCCCCTTCTTCTCCCGCATTCCAAACCCCTCTCTACAAAAAAAAAAAAAACACAAAACAAAACAAAACAAAAAACCAAAAAAAACCCTGTGCTCCCTCCACCAAGGGAAAGTGGACATTTTTGGAAAGAATCCCACCTGCTCTTATCCTTGCTAACATGGATGATAAAGTCTTGCTCTCTTTTTATCACACCTCATTATTATTTTGACTTCTTTTCACAAACAACAAACCGTGGACCCCTTTTGCCGGATACAATTTTTGGTGGCCAGGACGGAGAGCACTGTGCGTTCCCAGGGGGCCCTGGGCCTGCCAGACCTATCCCCTGTCAGACAGGGCATGGAGCCTCCTGTGAGTGCCAGCTGCTCGTGGCTAGCTGACCCTGTGGCCAGAACATTAGAGGAGCTCCCAGCAGCTGCCTAGGCACCTTTGTTTCAGGGAACCTCCCTTTCTTTTCTTGCCATGGCATCTGCTGCTTCCAATGCTTTGCTGATAAAAAGAAAGTGACATTTTGAAGAAGTTGACAAACTTTGGAACTGAGTTGTTGGTGTGCACCCAACCTTCCTCTGCCTCTTTTGGGGTGTTGCTGGGGCTCTGCTCTGTTTAGACTTAGCTGCTGGCATCACCATTTAGGCATTTTTATGCATTTGTACTTGTGACACACTCAGGGCTTTGCTCACATCGACTCAATCATCTAGGAGGACAGGTTAAAATTAAGATATGAAATGTGGAACTCTACCCAGACCCGTATGGGGATTTGTTTGGAAGCAAGCCGTTTGTATACATTTGTATTTGTTTGTATTTGTGGCATCCTCAGGGCTTTGCTCACATCCAACTCTGTCACCTGGGGGGCCGTTTTGTGATATTTGTGTGTGTATGGGCCCTGATCTCTCTCTTTCCCCTTCTTCCAACTTCATCCTCTTGATTATCTTGGAAGCTACCCACAGCCTTACTCCTCTGGGCCCAAAGCACCCTTAACTCTCTCTGGCTGGAAATGGCTCAACTTGACTGGCGACTTGTGGAGGTGGGAGATATTTGTCCCACACCATGTAGGTCTGGGGTGCTAAGGCTCTCCCTGATGGGAGATAAATGAGGGTGGGTTGGGGGTACTGACCCCACACCTACAGTAGCTGAAAGGCTCACAAGCCCTCCTGTAAAACTTGACCTCTTTCCTCTCCATTCCTTTCTTTTCTCTTTCCCTTGTTCTGTTCAATCTAGGGGTCTAGCCTTGAAAGGGAAAAACAGTTTCCAACATTCTGGCCTCTAATTTTGTCGTTCTCTTTGAAACTCCAAGTGGTTACATATTATGGCCCATTTCTCTGCACACTTTAAACTGATAGACAAATTACAACAAAAAAATTCAAAGCTCAAAGAGTGAACCTACACTATAGAGTTAAATAGAGTCTTATAAAACTCTATCTTCCTTTTTCCTGCCTGCTTTAAATCTACTGTTACTAAACTGCTAGTACTGAGAGAAGACTCATTATTTATGGCCTAACTACAATATAAACATTAAAACTCATTTAAAGTATATATTTTAAAAAGGTTTTGTTAAACCAAACTGCCATAAAGACTACTTTACCCCGGATTTTGGTTCACAGCCTTGCTTAGATTACCTAGCAGGGCAAACCAAGTTTAGCCATATGAACAGGTTCCAATTTTATCAAAAAAATAACCTAAGAGTCAGCTATCTTTTATATGTCTGTGAGTTGGTGGTGCTGTCTCATGACTAGAGCTCCAAGGTAAAAGCTACTGAATCTTTGTGTATGTATGTATACATGTTTAGCTATGGATACATAATATAGTTACATTCTGTCTTGTGTCTAACATACTACCAAATTGACATGTAGGTAAGTGAATACTCATAAATTAATCCCGGCTGGGTGAAGTGGCTCATGCCAGTAATCTCAGCACTTTGGGAGGCTGAGGAAGGTGGATTGCTTGAACCCAGGAGTTTGAGACCAGCCTGGGCAACAGGGCGAAACCCTGTCTCTTAAAAAAATATAAAAACTAGCTGAGTATAGTGATGATGCCTGTAGCCCCAGCTACTCTGGAGGCTGAGGTGAGAGGATCACTTGAGCCTGGGGAGGCTGAGGCTGCAGTGAGCCATGATCACACCATTGCACTGCAGCCTGGGTGACAGAGTGAGATCCTGTCTCAAAAAAATAAAATTAAGCCCAAATGCTTTTCAAGTTCACATGCACCTTTGATAAATAAGCCTGCCTTAAAAATTATTAATAAAATAACATTTAAAATGTTTAAAAAATTATTAACGTATATTTTTGTTTGAGCTTATTGATGAAATGGTTTCATATTCATCTCTGCCAAATATTATTAGGTGTCAAAATTTGGCATAAAAATTATAAAAGTATAAACCCACCCAAAACCAAAATATTTTTGCTTATATAATTTTTAATAAAACACTTAATATTGAATAAAAGCAACTAAATCTTCTAAATGATCAACAAAATGTCCATGTGTTTAACGTTTAAATTCTTAAACACCTTATGTTCATAAACTTTGAAATAGTTAAGAAAAAAATAACTTTAAATCATGACCATCCCTATATAATATCTGTTTTCAAAAGTAATCTAAATAAACAATTAAAATAAAAAATTGAGTATGTATGAGATAAATGCTTATAAGTAAACTTTGTACATAATTTAAAATCTTAAAATCATTATAGATGCTTATTAAATGTCTGTGCCATTTCCAATTAAAAAATTTATTATATGAAAAACATATTCCAAAATTGTAGAATGGTTCTCATCTATAAAATGCTAAAACTTGGCTGGGCACAGTGGCTCACACCTATAATGCCAGCACTTTGGGAGGCCAAGGTGGGCGGATCACGAGGTCTGGAGTTCGAGACCAGCCTGATCAACATGGTGAAACCCTGTCTCTACTAAAAATACGAAAATTAGCCAGGTGTGGTGGCATATGCCTGTAATCCCAGCTACTCAGGAGGCTGAGGCAGGAGAATCGCTTGAACCCAGAAGGTGAAGGTTGCAGTGAGCGGAGATGGTGCCACTGCACTCCAGTCTAGGCAACAGAGCAAGACTGTCTGAAAAAAAAGCTAAAACTACTAAAAAACAGTTTTACATACAAAATATACAAAAAAATATTTAAAAAATTAAATCTGCTTTTAGTAAAAAGTTATAAATGGTATAAAAATACAATTTTTTGGCCGGGCGCAGTGGTTCACGCCTGTAATCCCAGCACTTTGAAAGGCTAAGGCGGGTGAATCACCTGAGGTCGGGAGTGTGAGACCAGCCTGACCAACATGGAGAAACCCCGTTTCTACTAAAAATACAAAATTAGCCAGGCGTGGTGGCAGGCACCTGTAATCCCAGCTACTCGGGATGCTGAGGCAGGAGAATCGCTTGAACCTGGGAGCCGGAGATTGCAGTGAGCCAAGAATGTGCCATTGCACTCCAGCCTGGGCAGCGAGAGCAAAACTCTGTCTCAAAAAAAAATATATATATATATACATATATATATAATATATATGTATATATGATTTTTGTTAAAAAATATAATTTTGTCTAATCCAAGGAGTTTTAAAAATTACCTTAACAAAACAAAATTTAAAATTTAAATAAATATAAAAAATTTGTAAAGAGTTCATCTTATTTTAAAAGTTCTATAAGCATAAACAAGTTGACTAAAATTTAAAGGGAATTATTTAGTTTCTCCATAGGTTAAACATTAAAATAAAAATATACTAATCCAGGGCCAAAATATGGGACCGTGTGTCTAAATAACAGGGTTTTCTCAAAAAATTAATCTACTTTTTAACAAAAAATTATAGTTATAAAAATTTTATAAAAATTTTACTTTATAGTCATTATAATTAAATAAACAAAGTTTTATTAAAAATTGGGTTTAACATTAATAATACACAAATACAAAAGTAAAATTTACCTTTCTCTTTTAAACAACACTTTCATATAATATTAAAAACAATAAAAGATTTTTATTTGCCTTTTAAATAAGCAACAAATAAAGAAAAAAAAGAGACATGCTGGCCTCATGCTGTTTTTATTGGATCCTATTTAAAAAACAGTCTCCCTCTACCAATGAGTAGAGATTTTTGTCTTAATTTTTTTTATTTACCACTTGTACTAAATAACTGACAATGACCTAAAATTTTATTTATTTTGTAATATCAAGTATTTAAGCCTAGAATACTTGACAAACTTTTCAAAGTCAAATTCTAAATTAAGCCTTTTTTCTTTTCTTTTCTTTTTTTTTTTTTTGTTGAGACAGTGTCTCACTCTGTCGCTCAGGCTGGAGGCCAGTGGCACAATTATGGTTCACTACAACCTCCATCTACCAGGCTTAAGTGATCCTCCCACCTCAGCCTCCCCAGTAGCTGAGACTACGGACGTGCACAACTACACTTGGCTAATTTTTTAATTTTTTTATAGAGACGCGGTTTCCCCATGTTTCCCAGGCTGGTCTTAAATTCCTGGGCTCAAGGAATCTTCCCACCTCAGCCTCCGAAAGTGCTGAGATTACAGGCACAAGCCATCATACCTGGCTTTAAGCCTTCTTGTAATCTAATCGACTCTTTAAATATTAAGTCCCTTAAAGTCCAAGAAAATCAATTTGACATTTAATGTATTAAAATTATACAAAAAGATTGTTAAGGATAAAATAGTGTTTGACTTTCTTCTTTAAGCTATATTTACATAAATATATTGTCAATATATATTCCAAAAATATATAAAATTCCTATAATTCTGTTTCAATATATATCGATAATAATTACATGAAGTTATTATGTGCCACAAAAGTAACCAAGTTTTAACCATGATTACTTTAAAACTTTTGTCATCCACAATTGTTTTAATTATTTTCAAAACAATTTTATAATCAACTATAAAACTCTAATAAATACTCTTAAATACAAATATCTAATAACTTTAAAAATTATGCCAGTAAAATAAAAAAAATTCAAGACTCCCATAAAACCTACTGTGTTCATACATATCAAACAAAACAGAAATTAATTACATAAACTATACTAATAAAAAATATTTTTATAACTTTTTATTTAAAACACTGTTAATTCTTCTCTTTTACAAAGTCCAAAAAACTTTTTCTTTTTAGCTATTGACAACTTTCAACAGTCAGATAAAATACACTCCTATAAAGAAAATTTAAGACATATTTTTCTCTAGCTAATCTCTCCAAAATTTACAAACTATTTATACATATACTTAATTTATAACAATATTATTATTTACATAAATTCAATAAAAATCTATTTTCTTTTATAACACAATTAAAAACACTATTTTACCAAAATTTTAATTTAAAAAACATACTTACAAACTACTTTAAATTATCAAAATTAACCTATAAAGCCAATAAAAGCCCCTTAAAAAACTAACCTCATACCTTGTCTATACAGTGTCTATACAAAATTCTTAACCTATAACAAATAAAAAGTGTCACTTTCTAACAGGAACCACAGCCCCAAGTTTTCTTGAGACCTCAAAAGAAAAAATTTGCCCATTTAATACAAATATTTAAAGACACAAATAAACCCATGACTGGACTCAAAACTTCAAAAGATCTAATCTAAAATTCCCTATAACAAAGTTCCAACAAAGCCAATTTTTAAAAAAGCCTATATGACAAATAATTATTCTTACTGACTTTATACAAATACACAAGCCAAATATAATAAAACTAAAACTTATTTTGCCTATAAATGTGTCCTATTATAATTTATCTTTAATAAAAACAAAAACTAAAAAAAAGTTTCAAAAAACCTAACTATAATACACCTGTAATTAAATTCTAGTCTTATCCACTGTTTTTGAGTTTTTATTATTTTCTATAATTTTAACTAAATCCTAAATTCTTTCTAGAGTACAAATTTCCAAACTAATATTTTCAATTTTTTTCTTTTATTTTTCTAACTTAAACTCAATAAAATTACTACTACCTCTTTTCTGAGGCCTTACAAACTAAAGCTTATTCCTTATAACACAGACAAAGAAAATGTCAAATTACTACTGCCTTCCTCTTCTATAACTAAAAGTACTTTAACATCCAAATAGTTTCCAACATTAATCTTTGCTTTTCTATTTCCATAAAAATGCCTCTTACTAAACTTTTTTCTGCCTTCATCACATAAAAAGGCCTAGCCCATGTACAATACTACCTTCTAAATAAAAAACTAACCAAACTAATCCACCCTCATAAACTAAACAAGACTTAAAGCCACCTTCATAAATATTCATATCCCTATTTACAGCCTATTAAATATATGTATTAGCCAACCTGTCATCACATCCAATTACAATTAACAATAAAAACCCTACATAATTAAAAAATTCAAAAATGCCTCAAATAGCCCTACAAAATATACACCAAAAAATTAAATCTATGTGTGACCCTACATTGTCACTAAATCAATAGGGGACATTCTAATTCAGGTCAGGACCATGTTAGTGACAAAGACTACTTATAACATTGGCCTGGCCTACAGGGGTAGATATATCCCTGTGTTATAAAACTTACTACTATTATACCCTCTATGTAAAACTGTAAGACAGACTTTCCCCAAAACTTTCTAAACCTCAAACTATAACACTCCAATAAATATTGTCTATAGGCCCAAATACTCATAAATATTTCCAAATCCAAATAAATCAATTCCATTCTAATACCCCCAAACTATGCCCCTTCTCAACAAAAAAATAGCCAAAACAATTATGGCAGCCATTTTCCATACAAATAAAATAAAATTTGACAATAAAAATTACAACCAAACAGCTTAACTTCAAACTGCATTTTAAAACTTTTTTTTTCCAACTTTCTCCCCAGTCTCAAAATATAACTTGAAAATAAACTACAAATGTGTTTTACAACCTCAAAATATTTTCTTTCCTCCCTTCTCCCAATCTCAAAATATAACTTTAGACAAACTATATATCTGCTTCCTTTTGCCTTAAAATACAGCCTCAAAATGTACTATAAATCGCCACTCCCCTTCTTTCCCATACTATACTCCCATGCCTTATGCATATTTATTTACTTACATCCTTGTTAAGTACATGCCATACTCACATATCTAGTCATATATTTCCATTAAAATGTCAAAGGCCAAATCCTAACACAAACCAGACACCTCCAAAATTCTCTCCCCAGTCAAGGCTGAAACTCACTCCCAGCTAAAAACTGACTATAGGCCAGATGCAAAGGCTCACACCTGTAATCCCAGCACTTCGTGAGGCCGAGGTGGGAGGACTGCTTGAGCCCAGGAATTTGAGACCAGTCTGGGCAACATGGTGAAACCCCGTCTCCACCAAAAAAAAATACAAAAAGTTAGCTGTGCTGGGTGGTGCATGCCTGTGGTCCTAGCTACTAGGGAGGCTGAGGTAGGAGAGGATCACCTGAGCCTGGCAGGTCAAGACTGCATTGAGCCAAGATCACACCACTGCACTCCAGCCTGGGAGATAGAGTGAGACCCCATCTCCAAGAAAAAACAAAAATTGACCATAAAATTGACTGCAATTAATTTGTAACCTAATTAAAGCCCAAAATGACACCAGGGCCTTCACCAAATAAAACAATTCACAATAAGTCATTAAAACAAACCGTGCCACCTCATACCCACTTCCTCTCCTACATTCCAAACCCCTCTCTCCTTAAAAATCTCTATCTTCCCTCCACAAAGGGAAGAGTGGAAATTTTTTAAAATTTCACCCATTCTTCCCCTTGCTAACACAAGTAGTAAAGTCTTGCTCTCTTTCTTTCACATCTCATTATTATTTTGACTCCTTTCTATAAACAAATGGCCGAACCCTTTTGCTGGTTACACGTCTAGTTGTTACACTTCCATAGTGCAGATGAAAAATGAGAGGTTACTTGATTTCTTCAGTTTACTCTTTGATGTCAGCCCTCCAAGTTGGGGTATGAGGGGCACAGGAACCCTGAGGTCCAGACTAGCTAAGTGGTGGGACTAGCTGATGATCCATTGTCCTCTGATGAAGCCCACATTCTGGAAATGGAACTCCTCGAAAACCTCTTTGATCCACTGCAGGCGTTTGCCGTCTCTGACAGCATCCATATCTCCTCACCAAGGATCTGAAGACATAAGTTGCAGAGTCTGGTAGACCGAATACAACTTGGGCAAAACAAGAAGCATCTTCCATTCAAGTCCCTGCTGTTTGTCAGTCATGGGGTCAACCAAGCTGGAAATCACCCATACTGCCTCCCATTCAGTGCCTGGATCCATGATGTATTTAAGCACCAACCTCACAGCATGTGTTCCTGCAAGGTGGCACTGCCCCACAGCGATCAGCCCCTCTCTTGCACTCTCTCTTTGCTATTTCATGGCACTCATGTTGAGGCTGTTTTCACTTCACATTGAGCACCTTGGTTCATTCAGATTCCCTGGGACTCTGACCATGCACCATCATAATATCTACTGAGAATCTCCACCAAACTTTCACACAGAAACCAAATGACATCCTGATGAGAAAAGAATGGACTACAGATGGCCTGAAACAATCTGTTCTTGAAGTATTCTGAGGATTGCCAAGGCAAACGGTGTCCTTACTGAAAGTTCCCCTGCTGCAAATAAAAACTCCATGTTCTTTAGATCCATCGGAAACAGGAAAATATTGAAATCAAAGGTATAACCCCCTACAACCATATCTCGCTGCCAACACTTCCCTTACCACCTGATTTTCTCCAGGATGTTATCTGACACATTTAGAGTTTTGTTTGTTTGTTTTTAGATGGAATTTCACTCTTGCTGCCCAGGCTGGAGTACAATGGTACAATCTGGCTCACTGCAACCTCTGCCTCCCAGGTTCAAGTGATTCTCCTGCCTCAGCCTCCTGAGTAGGTGGGATTACAGGTGTGCGCCACCATGCCGGGCTAATTTTTTGTATTTTTAGTAGAGACGGGATTTCACCATGTTGGCCAAGCTGGTCTCGAACTCCTGACCTCAGGTGATCCACCCCCTTGGCCTCCCAAAGTACTGGGATTACTGGCATGAGCCGCTGTGCCTGGCCTGTTTCTGGCTTTATCTTTGCCTTAGACAAGTTCTTTCTGGTTCAGCTGATAGTATTTCCCCCAAATTCAGAATACATAAGAAATCACTGGGAATTTACACCCGATTACCATAGATTCATTCTCTCATATTACAATGCTCAAAGTTACAAGGAGAGATAGTATGTGATTGCAATGTTGGTGTTTCATTAATATTTTCTTAAAGTTAAAATTGTTTTCTGAGGAAGTAGCCAGAATAATAATTCTCTCAAATTCAAAAAACTGTTGGCACAATTTGAAGTCAGTCATCATTTCTAACCAACGTATATTCTTTTTGCTGCCAAGATAGCTTGACAATTTTAATATCTGCATGATGGCCTATAATGATAATCCCAGCAGCATTCTGGTGATAAGATCTTAGAGGGTATGTTGAGGAAGAAATACTTGTTTAGGTGGCTTTCATCATGCCACTTGGCTTCGAGGTCATTTTTCCTGTCCTGGAGGATTCCCTTAAAGCACTCCTGGGTGATGTTGAGAAAGTGAATGGGTGTTCCACCAAAAATGGCTGCGTGGTAATAAAAATCCCCCTGGCCAAATGGAATGTATGCCACCGACTCCTTCTGCCTCTCCTAAGTATTCTCCTCAGGATGTGTCCAGTACCACCAGGCCTATAGCTGAGCCACGGACTGGCCCAGGGTCTCCACTCCAAAATTGTCTTGGAACACTTGGTCCACATCCATGCAGAAGAGGAAGTCAACTTCCTGTTGGATGTGGGCCAACATGTGCTCCCTGTTGGTCTTCATGCCCATGATGCTGATGACCTGCTACCTCTTCTCGGGCTTGATCTCAAACACTCTGAAGAAACGCAGAGGACCCAGCTCTATCAACGGCATCCTGGAGATATTATCGGCCATGATGTAAAACATGACTTTGTGGCTTACCATGAAGTACCTATCAGCAGATGCTATGAACTCCTTCAAGTAATACTCTACATGTCTTCCGACAGCAAAAACCGTCAACCCACAGTAATTTTCTGTTTGGCATAATAATTTTCTAGAATGGTTCTGTTCTAAGTTCCTTCCCACACAACCGGTTCATTCCAACTGGTCACCGTCAGCACCTCTGGGCGATCGTATGGATTAAACCAGTTCCATAGCCGAAGCTCTTTTTTTGTCATCTTCTTTTCTTTTTTCTTTCTCTTTTTCTTTGTCTATGTCTTCTTCTTCCTCTGCTTGAGGATTGTGGGTCCCATTGTTGAAGCAGCTTGGAAACCACCGGCCCTTCTGCCCGCCGCCGTCAACAACTTATGGGTGTTTTAAGTGATACATCCACAAGAGAGAGCCTTCTTGGGTGTTGATACATTTCCAAACCACAACAATCGCAGTTGAGACAACCAGCATTGGAGGAATTACGTTTCCTTTGACATTCATTATTTTCTCCTTATCATCTGCTTCTTTCACCCCAGAGTAAAAAGCAAAACAACAAAGTTCTACTGAGCTCCCTTCTGCAGAAGGAAGAGTTCAAGGAAGGGAAGGTGCTGCGTTCCAACTCTTGACTGGCAGAACCCGGGTGCCTAGGGCCGGCGCGTCGCGAGGGACCCTAGGTAAGACTCCGCCTCCCTCCCCGCCCAGGTGGCCCCTGGGCGCTCGGATCAGCCGCCTAGCGGCGTCCGCCCCAGCCCAGCAAGGCCTGCCGGGAAAACGTATCGGCTTTGACATTCAACTCAGAATTTTATTTCAGAAATTACCAACCAGTTGAATAAATATAGATCTATTTATTCCCTTTAACTCATTTACAACAAATGTAGAAATTGAGCACGGGCCACATGTACTTGGCAGAAGGCTGTTTTAAAAATGAACATCAAACTTATTTTCTGCCAAGACTCTCTCCTCCCCATCATCCATTCAGCACTAGGTTCAGAAAAAATTACCTACAGAACAACGGTTTTCAAATTATGTTTCATGGTCACGGTATTCTCGTTCCTTGAGATGATACAGGTACAACTTTAAATTCTATGCTCAAATGTGTCAAGCAGCTGCATACTACATATTCCTCTTACATGCCGCCATATTAAATGTTCTGTGGGCCGGGCGCTGTGGCTGTAATCCCAGCACTTTGGGAAGCCGAGGCGGGACGATCACTTGAGGTCAGGAGTTCAAGACCAGCCTGGCCAACATGGTGAAACCCCGTTTCTACTAAAAATACAAAAATTAGCTGGGCGAGGGGGCGCACCTGTAATCCCAGCTACTCAGGAGGCTGAGACAAGGAAATCACTTGAACCCGGGAGGTGGAGGTTGCAGTGAGCCGAGATTGCACCACTGCACACTCCAGCCTGGGTGACAGGGTGAGACTATGTCTCAAAAAAAAAAGTTTGGAGACATGGTACTATTAAGAAGACTGTTTCCTGCACTTCTTCTCTTAACCACAACCCTCCTCAGCAACAACATCCTCCTTCCCCAGCCAACACATAACCCAAGACCCAAGAGTATTTGCTTCTATTATTTTATGGAACTAGTGTTCTAGGTTTCACAACTTGGGAAATCCTACAGCAGAGCTTCCCTGTAATAACAGGGCAGAAGAATGGAAAGCCATATAAAGCCCTGGAGGGTCTTTTTTCCCCTAAGAATTTTGATGTTTTCTTTATTTCATGCCGTATCAGAATTGCTTTAGTGAAAATTTAGAGGGTTTTAATTCCATTTACTTTTATTTCACATTCCTAGTCTCTAGCAGGGGTGACGTTTATGAAGTTACTTACCCTCTTTGTGCCTCTCATACTTAAAATGTGAAAAACACCAATCTCATAGGGCTGTTCTGAGGATTGAGTTAACACAATGCCTGACTCATAAATAAGTGCTCAGCAGGGCATGGTGGCTCACGCCTGTAATCCCAGCACTTTGGGAGGCTGACGTGGACAGATCACCTGAGGTCAGGAGTTCAAGACCAGCCTGGCCAACATGGTGAAACCCTGCCATCTCTATTAGAAATAAAAAAATTAGCCAGGGATGGTGGCAGGCACCTGTAATCCCAGCTACTTGGGAGGCTGAGGCATGAGAATTGCTTGAACATGGGAGGCGGAGGTTGCAGTGAGTGGAGATTGTGCCACTGAACTCCAGCCTGGGCAACAGAGTGAGACTCCCTCTCAAGGAAAAAAAAATGCTCATAAAGGTCAGGCGCAGTGGCTCACACCTGTAATCTCAGAACTTTGGGAGGGCGAGGTGGGCAGATCACTGAGGTCAGGAGTTCATGACCAGCTTGGACAACATAGCGAAACCCTGTCTCTACTAAAAATACAAAAATTAGCCGGGCGTGCTGTAATCCCAGCTACGTGCGAGGCTGAGGCAGGGAGAATCGCTTGAACCCGGGAAGCAGAGGTTGCAGTGAGCCGAGATTGTGCCATTGCACTCCAGCCTGGGCTACAGAGCAAGACTCTGTCTCAAAAAAATAAATAAATTTTAAAAATGCTCATAATTATAACAATTATTATTATATACAAAGACTTGTACTTTTGTCTTTGAAGGACTCAAAACTTTAGTAGAAGCAATTTCTACATTAGAACAGTGACAGAAAGGTCAGAAAGAAAAGCTTAGGGACAAATGAAGGCCACCAACTACCAAAACATTTGGACTTTATTCTGTAATAGCCACTGAATGTTTTCAATAAGTAAGTAGTACTATAAAAACAATGTTTTGGACAACTCTGAAGTGGTTGTGTAGAATGACTTGGGAATAGGTACAAACAAAAGATTAAAATAATATAACAATAGCTAATGTTTATGCTTTTCTGGACCTTCCTTAAGTATGTAGGAAATATTAGTTATAAATATTATTATTACGGTCTAGGAAATGTGCTAGGCACCTTATATAGGATATTTTATTTAACTTTTTTTTTTTTGAGATGGAGTTTCGCTCTTGCTGCCCAGGCTGGAGTGCAATGGCGCGATCTCGGCTCACTGTAACCTCTGCCTCCCGGGTTCAAGAGATGCTCCTTGCCTCAGCCTCCCGAGTAGCTGGGATTACAGATGCCTGCCACCATGCCCAGCTAATTTTTGTATTTTTAGTAGAGAAAGGGTTTCACCATATTTGGCTGGGCCGGGCGTGGTGGCTCATGCCTGTAGTCCCAGCACTTTGGGAGGCTGAGGCCAGTGGATCACCTGAGGTTAGGAGTTATTTAACTCTTAAAACAACCTGAGGTAATATCCTGATCATCATTTACCCATGAAGAAACTGAAGTTGAGAAAGATGAAAATGAATTGCCTATGACACCAAGTAAGTGGCTGTAAACATGATTTATATTTAAGGAATCTGACTCCAAATATTATAGTTCAGCTGGAAATTCAAAAGTGAAAGAATTTACACACAGAAAAAGACAAACCATGATTTGCTTTCTGAGTGGACACAGGCTAAAAGAAAGTATTATTGATAATACCAAATGACTGAGGCCTTGAGGTCCACACATACAAAAAAAGACCTGCTTCTTTGTGTGTGTGTGTGTGTGTGTGTTTTACATTAAATATGGTGGAAAGGCTATTCAGAGCAAAAGGCAATTAATTGTGGCTGAAGCACTAAGGACAGTTTGATGAAAGATATATTAATCATGGCAGATTGGCAAAATGAAATATGGCATTACTGGGGAGAAAAAATATCATATATTACGTATATATTATTATCATCATTTTAAGACGTTGTCTCACTCTGTCGCCCAGGCTGGAGTGCAGTGGCACGATCTCGGCTCACTGCAACCTCCGCCTCCTGGGTTCAAGCAATTTTTCTGCGTCAGCCTCCCGAGTAGCTGTGACTACAGGCGCGCCACCATGCCCAGCCAATTTTTGTATTTTTAGTAGAGATGGGGTTTCACCATATTGGCCAGGCTGGTCTCGAACTCCTGACGCCCTGATCTGCCCGCCTCAGCCTCCCAAAGTGGTGGGGTTACAGGCATGAGCCACCGCACCCGGCCTTTATATTACATACATTTAAGTAAAAGGATACATGAGAGCAGATCAGAGGTATGTGTGAAATTTAGACACATATTATGAGGCTTAATCAAGTTTCATCTGTTTTATTAACTCCTATTGCCTGACTTTGAAGTACTCAGTAATAGTTGATGAATACAGAAAACAATGGTAAAGGTCAGGTAGATTTGATCGGATTTGAGTTATGTGTTAGTAGAGAGCTATTTAAAGGTTTGTTGTTGTTTTTAACAGGAGTATCAAGTGAGATTGATTTTTCATCTCTTCACCAGGCTCTCTGTTCTTTTAGAAAGGCCTGTCAGCTAGCTCCATCCCTAACACTTTCAGGGATGTTGACCCCTAGCTGGCAAAACTTGTGTTTGAAATCCCAAATATTAAGCAGATGAAAAACTTGGATACTAAATACTTTCATAACTCATCTCCACGAATTTGTATGTCTGAGGGAACAATACACAGCTGCAGGTCCATCAAGGCCACAAAAGCTAACTACAGAGATAGTCTTTTAGCTATTTTGAAATCAGTAGGGCCTGACTACAGCCATCTGTCGCATACCCATTACTCTTACTAAGGTCCTGCTGGCGTCAGAGAGGTGGTTCTACGATGCACGGTAGGAGTGTGTCTGGCCAGAGAAGTGGGGAGGCTCAGCTGCCTTGGGAGGTGCAAGTAGTAGCGCTAGGAAGTTGCTGCTAGGCCTCTGGCAAGAACACCAACTGATCCGCAATGCGCCTGGTCAAACTGCAGCAGCCTGCTCTGCAAATACCGCATAACAGAAAAAGCCTGTATTGGAGAATATAAGAAGCCGCGGCAGAAACGGAGTGCGCGACGATTCTAAGGTTTTTACCCAGCACGGCTCCCCCATCAGACTGCAAATCCCAGCATTCACTCCTTCCAAGGGAGCCAATGAGGAAGCTACTAGTTCCCGCAGCCAATCACATTCTGAGCCAGTGTATCACCCGACTGAATTCTGGGATTTGTGGTTTTCACGTGGCAACATTACACCATGGTGGTTAAGGCAATGCAGGCCACGCGTCTGATCCCAAACGACACCTCCCTGTTATAAATTCTTATGTTGGTTCCGCAAGCTAACTCCTTAACTGTCGTTACTCCCAGGCTTCCTCCTTCTCAAAGCTCGTAATCTTTTTCTCTTAATGTCATTAAATAATCAAGTTATTTTCAGATTAAGGCCCACTTGCTCCACTCGCCTCCTGTCCCTTAACCGTCGCTTTAGAGTCTCGCGAGAACAGCCCCTTTTTTGTGTGTGTGTTGTCATGCCTTCAAAAGGCGGGTCACACGAAAACTGACACAGGCTTCAGCCAACCGAATTGTCTTTTAACTCTCTTCTCCACAGCGTGCGTGGGGAGGCCTCCGTGAACTCTGACCTTAGCTTTCCGTAGCGTCCCGCGTCTGCCGCCCCCGCCCCCGGAGTGAAGGAGGCGGGCTTTGGCCTTTTGCCCTAGGGAGCGAGTGCGGAGCGAGTGGGAGCGAGACGGCCCTGAGTGGAAGTGTCTGGCTCCCCGTAGAGGCCCTACTGTACGCCCCGCCGCCCATGAGCTCGTTCTCACGCGAACAGCGCCGTCGTTAGGCTGGCTCTGTAGCCTCGGCTTACCCCGGGACAGGCCCACGCCTCGCCAGGGAGGGGGCAGCCCGTCGAGGCGCCTCCCTAGTCAGCGTCGGCGTCGCGCTGCGACCCTGGAAGCGGGAGCTGCCGCGAGCGAGAGGAGGAGCTCCAGTGGCGGCGGCGGCGGCAGCAGCAGCGGGCAGCAGCTCCAGCAGCGCCAGCGGGCGGGATCGAGGCCGTCAACATGGCGAGCGCCTCGTACCACATTTCCAATTTGCTGGAAAAAATGACATCCAGCGACAAGGACTTTAGGTGAGGCCGAGATCCGACCCTCACCCCACCTCGGGGTTCTCGCAGCCGCGGCCTTGACCGTCACGCAGGCCTTGCCCCACCCCTTCGGCCGTAGCCGGTAGCTTCTCTGCCCCGAAGTCTCCAGCCCACCGGTCCGCTGGCCTCCCGATCCCTGCGGAGCCCCTTTCCTCTCCCCTCTTGCAACCCCCTCCCCCCATTCTTTCTCCTAGGCAGTTGCCCGCCGCGGTCTCTAGGCCCCGTTTGCTTGTCTCAGCGCCCCCACATCCTTCCCTGCCCCACCAGGAGGCGATTCTTGCGTCTCAGGTAGCGCGAAGGGGCGAAACCACCCACCATTGTGGAGAAGGGAGTTGCTCTAGGCCGGGAGACCGGGCGCCGGGCCTGTTCGCTTGCCATCCTGCGGCGCTAGGCCGCCCTGCTCGCTGGGGCCCAAGCTGCTGCCCACTCGGGGACCCGGCAGCCTCTTCTCTGCCCGCAGGTGCGCGTGGGCCTTGCTGCATTCAGGTGGAATGATGAACTTTTGCGCTCTTGGCTGATACATAGTTCTTTTTTGGATTATTAATTTTCGTGAAGGTGGGAAGAAGGGGGAGGGGAGCCAGGATGGAGGAAACTTCGTTCATAGGGTTTTCCCGCCAGCATCACTGTCAGTTCCTCTTGTCAGGTAAAACCAACTTAGGAACTCGGGATTTCAGTCTCATGTCCTCATATCCAAAATCACTGCCAAAGGGGTGGATTGCTGGATCTTAATCATAGCAGACGGATCTTCAAAAGGAAGAGATGTTTAATACGGACCTGGTGAATATGAAGCTTTATTACAGCAGTTCTGTTCAGGAGACCGGTACTGTTGGTTCCAAAGTGTTGTAATATGCATAGTGAAGATTTGCTATATTTTTACAGGTTATCTTTGTTTTTATTTTTCCTTGCACGCTTCGGTGATTGTTGCATTCTTTCCCGCCTCCCATCTCTTCACAAATAAGTTCTCAATCTAAAAAAATAAAAAAAATTGCTTATTTCCTTATACCTGTTTTGTTCTCTAATGCTTAGTGGTTGTAATTTGGGTGCATTTTAAAGGAAATAACAAATAGTCTTCAACTAAAATTGTGACTAAAGAGCTTGTTTGTTTTGTATGAACAATATGTTTTAACACTTGAAAATGTGTCCAAACCGTGTGGACTGGGAAGAACTTTTCGGATTTGTGAAAGGAGAACCATGAAAAAGTAGTAATTGTGTTCCTGATTAAATTGATATACTGGCTTATTAAAATAGTCAATGACCACAAAACCACGTATTACTTTAAAAAATATTTCTACCTAGGCAGCTCTTAAGTGTTGTATTTAAAACTTAAAAATCAGTTCGCTAATGGTAAAAATTTTAGTATTGTAACTTTTTGGAGGTGACATGTTTGTTTTGTGTGTTTTAGATTTGTGTAGTTCTAGGGCCAAAATTAAGATTCTTGGGGGAAATAAAGGTTTTATGTTGTTTTACGGATTGGAATGCCGTTTGATTTTTGGGGCTTTGCTTGCTTCCAATTCAAGTAATGGATGAGGTGTGTGGCGTGATTTCCTCCCCATTGCTGTCAGTTTGGCTCATCCTGTAAAGGTGGTAAATTTCATTCTGATTGTGGTCAATTTCAGTCTGAAGGTAGCACTTTATAATAATACAATTTTGTTCAACTAGTCAGACTCCTGTATGGGTATAAGTTTAGAAAGGCTAAAGAAATTATGTGGTGATACCATACATGTGATTATTGACTGAAGCTTGCTTTCTTAAATTTCCTGTGAAAGAAAGATAACATGTACATACCTAGTTGTTTTTTTCTTAAATAAATTACATGAAAGAAATAATGCTCTGATACTAAATGACAGTCACTGCTGAATTTGGTAAAGATTATCTATGAATTTTGCCTGGAGGATTAGTGTAATATTGATATATTAATAATAGTTGGTGAATGCTAAACAAGGTATGTTTAGGAGCAGTACGTGATTTCCAGTAATTTGGCATCATTAAGATATTTTTATCAACTCTCTTCTAAAAAACATTTTTATAATGCTCTGTAGCCATCTAGTTAATAAACAAGTCTTTGGAACTAAAGCACTTTATATATTTAGTTTAAACAGACATTTAATAATTAATTAGTGAGCGTTTGGAGTCAAGAATTTTGAAATTTTTTCTGCATATTTTTAGTATAGGCATTTATTTTAATTTGCTCTTTTTTAAAAAAATGATGCATTGTTCTCATTAGAAGTTTATTTATTTTGGCTTAAATACCAAGATTTGTGGCTACATATTTTAAAAATACCTAGCACTAGAAGGATCTTGAGGGCAAGGTTAACATTATGGAATGACCAACATGTGCAAAGCACTCTGCCTGTACTAACGACAAGAGAAGAAACAAATGCTGCCAAAATGAAGAGCAAATTTTATTATCCTCATGGTAGAATCCAAAGAGAATTTGACCTAGTCACGAGATCTGGGTTCTAATCATGTGTGATTCTTTGTAATGAACTGTAAGATCTTATGCAAGCTATTTAATTTGAGATTACATTTTCACTTCTGAGAGGCATGGACCTGACTAATTACAAAAGGTTGCTTATAGGCATAAAATTTCAGGTCTATTTATATAATTACATAGTTCATTAATACAGAGAAGGTAAAGAAATGAATGCAGGCTTAAAAATTTGGAAATTTCTGCATTTTAAAAGAATCTTTTTGTAGGACTTAATAGGCTCAATTCATTGAAAAATTGTAATATTTCTTTTGTGTTTTAGTATTGTGCATTATTTAAAAATGAGATATTAAGACAGGAGAAATGGGGAAGCATTAGGATGAGAAATGCTGAGATTAGGAACTCTGCCATATGCAGGGTTTTTGTTGTTGTTGTTTTGTTTTTTTTTGTTTGTTTTTTTGAGACGGAGTCTTTTCTGTCGCCAGGCTGTAGTGCGGGGGCGCCATCTCAGCTCACTTCAACCTCCACCTCCCAGGTTCAAGCAACTCCCTTGCCTCAGCCTCCCAAGTAGCTGGGATTACAGGCACGCACCACCAAGCCTGGCTAATTTTTTGTATTTTAGTCGAGACGGGGTTTCACCATGTTCGCCAACATGGTCTCGATCTTCTAACCTCGTGATCCACCCGCCTGGGCCTCCCAAAGTGCTGGGATTACAGGCGAGCACCGCATCCACCCATGCAGGGTTTTTTGTTTGTTTGTTTGTTTTAAAAAAAGGAGACTAGGAGCTCTTTTATAAAAAAAAGAGGAGGAGGCATTTGTGTGTCTTAATTACCAGGATAGTGCCTGTTACTTACTAGCCTCGGTTTAGTGAAAAGTTATTAATGAATGCCAATTCAAATAAAACCTTCAGAAGAAAAATGAAGAAACATTCCTTGGGACAGTACCTTAGAACAGTGCTTCTCATCACTTCCTCCCTAAAAGAAACACTTCTGGAGTGTACTGAGACTTTTTGCCAGAAAACATTTGTACCAGTGTATACAGTTATTTTAAGGACCTCTAGGGATGCATGTTCCATAAAGGAAGAAAGAGTAAACCTTATAATGTAGCCAATAGACAGGGGATTCGGTTGATACCAGAGTGAAAGCTTTAATGTGGATGAACCATGTGACACTCCATTTGTGGATATTAATATTGAATATTTGGTAGGTTGAGGTAACTAAGTTCTTTTCTTTTTTTTTTTTTTTTTTTTTTTTTAGAGATAGGGTCTCGCTCTGTCACCCCCGCTGGAGTGCAGTGGCACCACCTCAACTCACTGCAGCTTCAACCTCCTGGGCTCAAGCGATCTTCTTCCCACCTCAGCCCCCAGAATAGCTGGGACTACAGGTGCGCACCACCACACTCAGCTAATTTTTTTTATAGGGATGGGTATCACCATGTTTCCCAGGCTGGTCTCAAACTCTTGATTTCCGGCAATCTGCCCACCTTGGCCTCCCAAAGTGCTGGGATTACAGGCTTGAGCCACTGTGCCCAGCCACTTCTTTTATTTTCATATTCTTCAACCACCAGTTGATTTAAAATATTCCAAGGAATCAAGAGCTAAAGAAAATATCGTTATCTTTCTATATATAATAGTTAATATTAATGCTTACTGTGAGCTTGATTTTTGTTTATCCTTACAACTTTAGTAATAAAGAGGATAATAATCTCATTTATAGTTGAAGAAACTGAGATTTGGAGAGATTAAGTACTTGTTTAAGGTCAGTTAGATAGTAGGTCTGGGACTTATAGGATCTCTTTACCCCCAGAACATGAACTCTTAACCACCCAGCTATGTCACTTCTCCAGGGTTTAGACTAGGGGATGTTAAGATTCAGGCCTTAAATTTCATTTCCCTCTAAAATTAAGCTTATAGAATATTTCATGCTAGAAGATGCTTTTAATAATTCCTGAGGACTACAAAAAGTTTAAGATCTAGTGCTTACTTTCCCTAAATCTACATGCTTGTTGAATAGTTAAGACACTATTGTAAAAAGATGAATAACCCAGGGCAGTATGTAATTGTCAGGCATTAAGTGGCAGAGAATATTAAAGCAAGAAGATTCATGTCCATGGAGAGATTTGAGCCAGGTGTTGAAAATGAAACTCTAGATAGAAAGTGAAAATGTAAAGCACACGATACAAAACTTCACTGGGGAAGAGGGAATAGATAACCTGACTGTAGCTGGATGGATATTGTCCACAGAACTCCTTAAGAATAGGGACCTTGTCTTACTAAACGGAATCGTTCTCTTTGTCTGGCTCTGGGCCATGTGGGTTCTCAGTAGGTGCTTGTTTAAGTAGAATTGGATTTTATTTCCATTATATAGGGATTTTAGGAACCTCCAGGAAACCATTGTAAAATCAACTAAACTGTTTGTTTAAATACCACTTGATAGAATCTTCTTAAAATAATTCACCCCATTTTGGAATGCAAGTTTTCCCCAATTTGATAAAGGTTTATATTACCAGATTTATTTATTTAAGTGTCTTGGATATTGGACGATATTTTCTTTTGGAAACTGTTTAAAATGCTTGTAAAAAAAACTCAAGCCTTTTAAGGAATCAGGTTTTCAGAGCTGGAAGGAACCTTAGAGATCCTATCATATAGCTGAAAGTACAGTGTGGGTGGGCATTTACAATAACATAACAGGAAATAGTGAAATTATCTTAAGTACTTGTGCTTGGAGAAAAGCAGGTTTAATCAGAAGAAATAGATTTGCAGAGATTAAGAAGGTGATTTCTGGGCACTTTTAAAAATACTTAGCAGGTTGATGGCAGTAACTTTCTTGATTTTGCTTTGATGTTTTCTTCTTGATATATACTGTGCTAACTGGTTATCAGCAGTGATTAGGGCTCACCACTGAGAAAGAGGAGGAAGGGACCTCACAGAGAAAACTGGGAAGAAAGATAAGTAAAGATTAGATTTCTTTACATGAACAATATTAAGACTATTGCAATTTAGGCCTTGTGTGGTGGCTCATGACTGTAATTCCAGCACTTTGGGAGGCCAAGGCAGGCAGATCATCTGAGGTCAGGAGTTCATGACCAGCCTGGACAACATGGTGAAACCCCATCTCTACTAAAAATATAAAAATTAGCCAGGCATGGTGGTGCATACCTGTAATCCCAGCTACTCGCGAGGCTGAGGCAGCAGAATTGCTGGAACCTGCGAGGCAGAGGTTGCAGTGAGCCGAGATTGCACCACTGCACTGTGGCCTGGGTGACAGAGGGAGACTGTCTCAAAAAGGAAAAAAAAAAAACTGTTCCAACTTAATTCATAGCACTCTAAGGAATAACTGAGGAAAAGTGAAATAGCCGTGGTGTATGTGCAGGATCTCTGAAAGGTAATTGGTGTACTGAGTGATAAAATTGACCATATCAACTAGATTTCTGGTTGGAAGCAAGAGTAAAATTGTGTTTATGTATGATGGGAGAGGCTGTGGTGAGAGTTATTGTGAGTGCAAGGTATCTGTCGATCTAGTGCATACCTAGTGTAAGTTCCAGACTGTGTTACTCATCACTGTGTTTGTAGAGTAGAGTTCCTTATGTTGGTGCCCTCAAAATACTTGTTGAATAAAGGAATGAGATGGCACTGCCTACAGGTCATATCAACCTGGGAATTCCATTGAAGTCTGAAACGTAAACATTTATCTTTTTCTTTTCCCATCTTAATGCCTTCTTTATCCTTATTTTGGCCTGTTAAGTTACCATCCACTGAAAGTCACAAGCAGAAAATCTTTGATATCACCCTTCTCCCGTCTGTCTTCTTTAGTCTCCCGATGAGTATTTCTCAAATTAATCTTGCTGTCTCAGGCCTCTTCCTAACCCAGTTTGTTCCCTCTGGCCATTAGAATTTTCTTCCTATATACTGCAGCTGATCATTGCCTCCCTCACTAATTTCCATTGACCACAAGATAAACTCCAGATTTCTTAGCTGTTGCCCATCTGAATTCGTAGAGACTGCTCTCCTAAAATCCCTAACAGTCTCCCTAGTCTCCTAATATAACTCATTTAGTGGATATTTTCTTTGCTCATCTATTTGGTATATTTTTTTAAATCACTTTTTCCTTCTTGGAATTCTCTTATATGGGCATCCTGACACGAGTTGGGTTTTTGTCCGTAATAGTCAGGGAAAACACACACTTTAGGGTATCAGAGGATGTTAGAAGGAACCTATTCATTTGGGTAATTTGGGAAAGAGTCTAAGGAAGTGAAGCCTTGCTTTAGGTTGAATGTTGTCAGAAAGTGAGGTCGATTCTGTGATTCGGCCTCTTAATAAATTTTATAGGGAGGGCTGACCTAAGCAGGGGGAAAGCTGTAGTTGGTAAAGAAGTGTCAGTCACTCATTTAACTGGAGAGGTGAATGTTTGCTATTTTGTATTGCTCAATGACCTTGTCCGAAATGGATGTTCTGTGAGATTGTTTATGTCCAAGAAAACAATATGCCTTAGCTGTTAAGCATCAGATCGGTTAGTAATAACACTGAGATTTAATTATGAGTCTCAGATAAGTTTCTGGAATGTGGAGGCTGCTGTTTTTTTCTTTATCAGTGCCCACTTTTGGCCAAGGGTAGACAAAGTTGGGCTGCAGGACATTAATTTTTGATTTTCACATCTTCACTATGGCGGAGATTTTGTTAAGATCAGAGGAATATCCATTCCATGTAGTTTGCAGTTTAACCAAAGTTAATCCTTTCTTCTGTTGTAAGATGAGCAGTTTATTCATCTGATATGACAATGGCTGCAGGGTAACATTAAGACTCTGGACAAGGATATGTTAGCTGACTGTATTACCCAGTCTTGTGGTTTTCCTTTTACTTCTTTCCTGCTAGCTCATCCTTACCATCCCTATAGCTGACTGTATTACCCAGTCTTGTGGTTTTCCTTTTACTTCTTTCCTGCTAGCTCATCCTTACCATCCCTATATCTAATCCATTTTGAAGAACTATTAATTTTAGTTTGTAAAATTCAAACCAACTAGTTCTCATTATTTATAGTATGTTTTGTAACATTATCACAAACACTGAGTTAGCAAGTACTGAACCATTGCTTCTGAGGGAATTATGGAATTAGTTTCTGTGAGTCCTGAGTCCCATTATTTTAATCAGTTGGTGAGTTTGTAACCTTGTTTTATGAGTGTTTCTTTTAAAGTTGTCTTAATATATATTGCTGATTCATTAACATTGAATTCACAGCCAATAAAGAAGCTTATCTAACACATATGTTTTTTTCAGAAGGCACATTATAGCCTTCTTGCACTTAGGAATGCTAGACAGCATTTCAGCACTGTGCTTGGAGGCCATATTAAACAACAGGAGCACCAAGAAAAAGCACAAACATGTGAAAAACATGGGCTGAAATAGGCCAAGAAGAAGATGCTTGTTTACAACATGAGAGCTGGAGCTAGAAGGCAGAGTGTTGCTTTGTGCCACCACAGCTGGGAGTGTATGTGTTGGATTACTCAAATTTTTCACCACTCGAAACTCATCCAAATGACTGTGAAATAGGAAGCATTAATTTTAGCTTTACAAATAAATGTTAATGAGTAGGTGAATTCGCAAATATGGAACCTGGGAATAATGAGAATCAACTGTATGTCATTTTTTTTTTCCATCTTCATTGATTGCCATAACCTAAGTCAGGCTATCATAATTTCTCAGTCATTCTCCTAACTAGTCTCCATTCAGTATGGCCAGATGAAGATTTGTTCTCTCCAAAGTATGGTCCACAGTATAGCTGGAGTAATGTTTCTGAAATGTAAATCTGATCATTGCATTTATTCCCCATCTGTAACCCAGTTGTTTTTCAGTAGCTTCCCATTGCTCTTAGAATAAAGGCTAAAATCCTGATATGGTCTATAAATCCTTTAAATTCCTGGCCCTTGCTTACCTGGCACTAATTTCCTCCTGCTTCACCATAATTTTGCCCAGTCTTTATTTATTTTTGAGACAGAGTGTCACTCTTTTGCTCAGGCTGGGGTGCAGTGGCGTGATCTTGACTCACTGCAACCTCCACCGCCCGGCTTCAAGCGACTGCCTCCCAGGTTCAAGCATTTCCCCTGCCTCAGCCTCCCAAATAGGTGGGATTACAGGCATGTACTACCATGCCTGGCTAATTTTGTATTTTTGGTAGAGACGGGGTTTCACCATGTTGTCCAGGCTGGTTTGGAACTCCTGACCTCCACGTGCCTAGGTCTCCCAAAGTGCTGGGATTACAGGTGTGAGCCACCATGCCCAGCTCCTACTCTTTAGATCAGTCTTTCCTGACACAACCCGCAGTTCAGTCTAGGTCATGTTACTTTGTTTATACGATAGTGCTTTCTTGTTTTGGGGTGAATCTCACTCTGTCACCTAGGCTGTAGTGCAGTGGCTCAATCTCGGCTCACTGCAACCTCTGTCTCCCAGGTTCAAGTGATTCTCCTGCCTTAGCCTCCCAAGTAGGTGAGATTACAGGTGTACACCACCACACCCAGCTAATTTTTGTAATTTTAGTAGAGACGGGGTTTCACCATGTTGGCCAGGCTGGTCTCAAACTCCTGACCTCAGGAGATCTGCCTGCCTCGGCCTCCCAAAGTGCTGGGATTACAGGCGTGAGCCACTGGCTCCTGGCCCCATAGTGTTTTCTTGATAACACTTTCCTTCATAGCATTTATCTTAGTTCTTAGTTCTGCAGGTGCTTACTCATACATGCAATTTAAAAAGTTAATATGCCTTTTACTAGACTGCAATGTAAGCTCCAAGACAGCAAGAATTGTGTGTGCTTTGGTTAGCCCTTATATCAGCAACAACTAGTACAGTACCTGATATGTAGTAGGTTCTTATTACATAGTGTATGAGTATATAACGCCATTCCCATTTTGACCTCAGCCTATATTCCCATCATCTTCCTATTAGGTTTCTGTGCTCCACATACTGAACTGTTTCCTTAGTCCTTCACTCTGAGGTGCTCTGTCCTTCCCCACCACCAAAAAAAAAAAAAAAAAAAAGTAATTTAAATTCCAAACCAATTTTTCCCATGCAAACCCCTATTCATCCTTTGAGATCCAACCCAACAGTCAACTCTTGGGTGTGATAATTTCCATATGCTCTTGAGTAGTGTTTTATAAAATGTATTGAGATCTGTGTCCTTAGCACCATACCTAAAAGAGTAAATGCTGAAGAGACATGGACATGCCATGGACAGCTTTCAAACTGGTCAAACAGCTTCCTTAATAAGATTAATAGTGTAAATTTTTAATGCCACATTTATAGAAGGAATAAATTATTCCCAGAACTTTGTGATTTCAGGGTCACCATTTAAAAGCAACTCTTGGTATTATAATAATCTACTTTTTCTGCTTTTTAAAAATATCTATTGCTAATTTTGATAGTGCTCATTTCAACTTTTTAAAATATTTAACCATTAATCATAGATTTTTGAAAATCAGTAGGCTTCTTTATTACAGTATAAGTAAGCTGCTTGATGTTAGGGGGGCCAAAGTGTATTCAACTTTTATCTGTTCTTATTTCTTAGTCCAGAGTTTCTTACATAATAGACAGTGAATAAATAAACAATAAGTAAAGAATGAATTTGTGCCGGTAGAACCATACAGGACCATAAAACAACTTTTTACTTGGGATTATGTTTTTCTACTTAAATTGATGATCCCTGTTTTCTCTGGAAGCAGATAACTGGCATTGCAGTGGTTCTTAGAGGTCATAACTATTATGGTTATTTAATGGATTTTGTTTAAGTAAAACAGTTAAGATTTTTTCAGTACTTTGTGTGCAGGAGTGCCTGCATTAATGTGTTATGCAATTTTTTCACTTTCCAGAATATTAATGAAAATTAGTCATGTAGTTTTAATTTTGTTTTGTCACATTATAAAATGGGTGAGGGGCTTCCAATTAGGAGAGCTGTGTCCATTTTTTAAAAGTACATGCTTAATTGATCTTGTATTGCCCCAATGCAAATATAAGCTTTTTTAAAAATAAGCAGTTTTACAGAATGTGGTAAGAATTAAACTATTAGGTTGGTGCAAAAGTAATTGTGGTTTTTGCCATAATACATACTTGCATGTAGTGTAAAACTTTGTCAGATCAGCATTAAATGAACATACTAGTTATTGGAATTATCCTTAAAATTACCTTACATGTAATGCATTTCTAAATTATTAAGTTGTTTTGCCAACCTTTACCACACAGTTTATTACCCATGTTGTGGACTGTCTCCATAGCTGTTTATCAATTCAGCTCCAATAGTTGTTTTTTTATTTAAACATGGATTTTGACATTTCTCTGTAGTGTACAAAATAATGTATTTTTACTAAAACTGTATCTGGTTCAAATAAAAGAAAAAAGTGTTAACTAGTTATCTTAGTTGGATTGCTTCCGTAAGTGGAGGGGAGCCAAGAATTATGGGACAAGTTCATTTGGCTTTTAAGGAGGTCTTAGGGCTTTATTTGAATGTGATTATCTCATATTCTGAGAAATCACTTTTAAAACAGTGAATTGTTTGGTAAGGCATGTGGAGAAGAAAATCTGAGATGCTGTTTTTACCTTATTTTACCTGAGACTCTATTTATCTTGTCCACCATTCAGTCCTTTTCATTTAAAGCTGAGATTAGATGATTGATCACTCTGGGTTTTTGCCAGGCAACACACTGTTAAACCTTCCTTTGGCAGTGGTTCTTAAGGGGAGGGGAGGTGGGAGATGTCAGGGGGAAGAGCTACTTTCTAGAATCACCTCTTCACTATTTTGAAAATAAGCCTGGTGGCTGGGCACAGTGGCTCTTGCTTGTAATCCCAACACTGTGGGAGGCCGAGGCAGGCGGATTCCCTGAGGTCAGGCGTTCAAGACCAGCCTGGGCAACATGGTGAAACCCTAAAATACAATAATACTAAATTTTTTTTATGAATTATTTTTTATAAATTATAATAATTATAATAAATTATAATTATAAATAATATTAAATTATTATTTTTGTATAGTAAATACTAAAAATACAAAAATTAGCTGGGCGTGGTGACAGGCGCCTGTAATCCCAACTACTTGAGAGGCTGAGGCAGGAAAATAGCTTGAACCTGGGAGGCGGAGGTTGCGGTGAGCCGAGATCCTGCCACTGCACTCCAGCCTGGGCGACAGAGCAAGACTCCCTCTACAAAAAAAAGAGAATGAAAAAGAAAATAGGCCTGATACCTAGTGATGGGTATTTTGGAAAATTTCCAGTAATATGTGATCATCCCCTGCAATGCAACATACTTGTTTTGAAAGTGTTCTTAATGTTTGGAAGGTGTTCTTAATGTTTTTGGTTAAGGGCTTCCTAGATAGAATTCAAATCTCATGTAAAGAAAAAGTAAAGAGGAACTTTTCTCACCTAAAAGCAGTGATGCAATTAATTAGAATGAAAGAGTACTCACTGTAGGTCCTGGTAGTCAATTTGAGATCAAGACTGACCTGGGGAAAATAATTTTGGATAGTGGTACCTCATATAAAAGCATATCAGTACTTAAAAAATCTCACCGTCTCTCTGGATACAATGAATTTTAAGTACATTATTGCTCTTTTCCTTGGTAGCTTTTAGATTAAATTTTTGATCACTTTTTTTAAAAAGTGGATGAGTTTTATAATAAAAGATGTTTCTGTTGAGTGAATGGTATAGCAGTGGATTTGAGAAATCATTATCTTTTTAAATTAATGCTTTAAAATTTTAAAATTAACAAATTTTATTTTATTTTTTGATAGGTTTATGGCTACAAATGATTTGATGACGGAGCTGCAGAAAGATTCCATCAAGTTGGATGATGATAGTGAAAGGAAAGTAGTGAAAATGATTTTGAAGTTATTGGAAGATAAAAATGGAGAGGTACAGAATTTAGCTGTCAAATGGTAAGTTGTTTTTTACTGGTTGAGTCTTTCTTCCTGCTCCCCCAACCCTGTTTTTAAAAACTCTATGATAAGTAGTAAATTATCTTAGCCTTGTACTATCTCTTTCTAGTGTTTGTGTGTAGAATTTTTAGGTGACTAATGTTTAGTGTTTGTATATGGTATATATAGTGTATTTCCTTACAGCATATAAGTTACTAAATGGTACTTTCTTTTAATTCTTACGAAGTGCATGTAGGGAACTCCAAAAACAATGGTTCTCTCATTTGTTTCACTATAGTCTACATTTTTAGCTGAGTTAAAGGCCTACTTGCCTCTATGTATCTCTGTATTCCAGTGGGGATGAAATTTTAAAATGAAATGATTAAGGAAAATTAAAAACTAATAATAATAACATTCTTTTTTTTTAAGGCAGGGTCTCACCTTGTCTCCCAGGTGAGAGTGCAGTGGTGTGATCACAGCTCGCTGCAGCCTTGACCTCCTGGGCTAAAATCCTCCTGCCTCATTTTTTAAAATTTTCTTGTAGAGACAAGGTCTCACTCTGTGGCCCAGGCTGGTCTCTAACTCCTGGGCTCAAGTGATCCTCCCACCTTGGCCTCCCAAAGTGCTGGGATTATGGGCATGAGCCACCATGCCCATCCAAAAAACTAATAATAATAAAATTCTTAATAAAGAATAGCAGCAGTTAAACCATAGTTAACTCAAAACAACACTGATGATACAATATATATATCATCAGTTGGTACAATATACATATGATACGATAGTTACATAGAGTCTTTTCTAAGAATTATGGAGATTCTGATTGTCTTTGTGTATACATTGCAGTGGGAGCTTCTTGCTATGCATGATGTTGGTAGTTTGGTTTCTTATTTTTAGTAGGGTAAAGAATTTGAGTTCTCAATAAATTCCATTAACATACTGATTTAGTTTATGAATGTCAACTTTTAGAAACCCTTAATTTACATGGTTATTAGTATAACCTTTAGTCTTATAAAAATTATGGAATTATGTCTTTGTACATCATTATATTTGGTATCAATTTAAATAAAGCATTATCCCATTGTTACTTCTTTTTAAAGGATTTTAAATTTGTTTTAGCCTAAACTTTTACATATCCCTTATAAAAGTAAATAAAAATATGAGAACTAATTTGTCAGCATAGAATTTCCAGACATGCAATACAAATTTCTTTAACTTGGGACATTTGCAAGTTTAAAATAAAATGGGTCTTTCAAAAAATGGTGTTGTATGGGAGTGGTGGCTCACACCTGTAATCCTAGCACTTTGGGAGGCTGAGGCAGGTGGATCACCTGAGGTCAGGAGTTCGAGACCAGCCTGGGCAACATGTAGAAACCCTGTCTCTACTAAAATACAAAAATTAGCCAGGCATGGTGGCGCACGCCTGTAATCCCTGCTACTTGGGAGGCTGAGGCAGCAGAATCGCTTGAACCTGGAAGGCGGAGGTTGCAGGGAGCCAAGATCGTGCCACTGCATGCCAGCCTGGACGACAGAGCAAGACTGTGTCTCAAAAAAAAAAAAAGTGTTATAGAATGATACAGATGAGTCAGTAATTTTACTTTAATTCTTTATCTTTTAATATCTTTTTGCCATGTGCCTAATAAACAAAATTAAACTTTGTTCAAAATATATCCTGAATGTTTCTCAACCTTTTAAAAAAATAAGTCTTTAAAAAAGTAATCTTTGTCCCATATTGAGAGTTGGGAGGTACGTACTTCTTAGTCACTTTAGTATGTATCTTTACTCATTAGGAACCTGAGTTTCTTGACCTTTTGTTGATATTTTATATTTATAATTAGAGGAGTTGGGGAGAAATAACATATATTCAAGAAAATAAAGGAATTAGGATATAAATAAATAGAGTAGGAGATAAAATGATAGTAAATAATCTAAGAGCTGGGTCTTGGAGGATGGAAAATCCCAATAGATTATTAAGCAGCCATATCAATTATTAAGCAGCCATATCAAAAAATTGGAAAAATTGAACAAAAACTTTCCATTTTTGGAAAAATTGAACAAAGAATTCATCACCCAAAAGAAAGATCCGGAAATATTTCACAGATGTCTTTAAAACCTCAAAGAACAGATAATTCCAGTACAGAGAGTTGTGGTACTGTTCTAGAACATAGGGTAAGTATGAAAACCTTCCAGACTTTTATTTAAATTAAATACTGATAACAGATCCTGACTAATGATAATACTTAAAAAAAAGAAAGAAAACTATAGACTAGCTTCATTTAAATGTTCAAAATAAAATATAGCAGTGTATTATTAGTAACATACTGTGACTAAGATTTCAAGGGGGCAGTTCAGTATTATACGCTTTATTAATACAGTTATTATGTTAGTAGGTCAAAGGGAGAAAAAACTATCTGGTTAGTTGTCAAGACACTGGTAAGAGTCAACATTGAATCTTGATTAAAACAAAACAAACAAAAGCACTTAGTTTACTTACTATAATTAGGGAGGTGAAGAACTTCCAAAAACCAGCATCATACTTGATTTGTCATTAGAATGAAGAACAGGTTGAAGATGTATTATCCCACTTGACAGAATTCATCATCTGTTCCAGGTAAAACATGTAACAACATAGGAATTGATAGGTCCTTAAAAGAGTACACATGCATGTACACACACACACACACACACAAACTTTCTTCAGCCCATGCACACATACACACACACACACTTCAGCCCCCGCCCCCGACACACACACATACACACACTTACTTCAGCCCAAAAGTTATAAAATACCAGATACATTCACCCTAAAGTCAGGGACAAGGCAAATATGTGTATCTCTCTGCTGTTTCTTTTGAGGGTATTAACCACTTTAAGACAGAGGGGTAGGAAGAAAGTTAGAGGCATAAGAATTGAAAAGTATATGTGGGAAAAACAAGTCAATTAAGAAAAATTGAATTTACAAAAAATTCAGTGAGGTAGGATGTAAAATTTACAAAATTAGTAGCTTTTCGTATAAGCTTTTGATAAGTAGCTTTTCATATGGGCAATCAGAAGATACAGTAGAAAGGAACACCCATTTATTATAGCAACAGAAAGACAACGTAGGAGTAAATGTAACAAGAAATGTTACAGTGGTGACCTTGTATTGCAGTCTTGTGTAGTGTAAGGCAAGATTACAGTTTTCTGTTGTTCCAAATTTATGGGAGAAAAATTTTAAAATACTTCAAGATACAAAAATGCACTTGAACAAGCAGAGAGATATTTCATGTCCTTGGATGGGATAACTCCACATCATAAAGTTTTTGGTTCTCTTCAGGTTACCTTTATGCTGAACTAATTATAAAAATCATTAAGTTTTTTTCCAGAAACTAGACAAATTGACTAAAGTATATTAGGGTTGAGAGTGAGCATGTGCTGAAGATAGTTAAGAAAACTCTGAACAGGTAGAACAATTGCTGAAGGTAGAGAGGTGTTGGTTAGCCCTATAAATATTGTGTCTCTATAATCAAAGCAGTGAGGTAGTGGGGCATTAATAGACCAGTGAGGTAAAATAGAATGTAAAGTATGTTATGAAGGTGGCATCACTGAGAAAAAGATGGACCTTTTTCAAATGACTAGATAATCGTTTGATAAAATTGTATAATTTTATCATACAACATCTCCAATCAAGGTCACTGTTATTCACGTTTTATTTACCATAAATTAGTTTTGCCTGTTACAAAACTCATATAAATGGAATTACATAGTATGTGTTCCTGTGTCTGGCTATTTTTGCTCTCATAACACAAGTTCATCCATGTTGTGTATATTAGTAGTTCATGCCTTTTTATTAATGATTAGTAGTCCATTGATGGTTTGTTTATTCATTTGGTTTCTTTCATGGATTTGACTACTGTGAATAAATATACAGTGAACGTTTCGTGTACACGTCCCTTTTAGGACATGTGTCTTTGTTTTATTTTATTTATTATTTTTTTTTTTTGAGACAGAGTCTCGCTCGGTCGCCCCGGCTGGAGTGCAGTGGCTGGATCTCTGCTCACTGCAAGCTCCGCCTCCTGGGTTCACTCCATTCTCCTGCCTGAGCCTCCTGACTAGCTGGGACTACAGGTGCCCGCCACCACGCCCAGCTAATTTTTTTGTATTTTTCAAATAGAGACGGGGTTTCACCATGTTAGCCAGGATGGTCGCGATCTCCTGACCTCTTGATCCGCCCACCTCGGCTTCCCAAAGTGCTAGGATTACAGGCTTGAGCCACCGCGCCCGGCTGTCTTTATTTTTCACTGATACCCAAGAGTGAAACTGCTGTTGTTCACTTAGCTTTTTATGAAAACGCCAAATTGTTTCCCAAAGTCTATCTACCACTTTATGTGAAAGTACCAGTTGCTCCACATTCTCACCAGCCATTTGGTTGTGTCAGTTTTTAATTTTAGCCACTTCAGTAGGTGTGTAAGTGTGGTTTTAATTTCTATTTCCCTGATAACTAATGATGTCAAGCACTGTTTCCTGTGTTTTTTGGCCATTTGTTTTTTTTGTGCATGGACTTTTTATTATCAAGTTGTAGTTCTTCTCTGAATTTGATGAGCTTAAGTTTTTAATTTTGGTTTTGAATTTACTTTAGTTTGATTTAATTTATAAGTTAATTAAAAATTTTCTTTTATGGTTATTGTTTTCTGTATCCTAAGAAATCTTTGTTTACCTTAGGTTGTAAAGGTTTTCCTCAAATAAGATTTCTAATTTTAGCTTTACTTTTAGTTCTATGATCTATCTTGAATTTATTTTTGCAAAGGATGTGAGGTAGGAATTAACTTTTTCTTTTTTTCTCCAAATGGATATCCAGTTGATGCAGCACCGTTTATTGAAAAGACCTTCCTTCCCTTCAGAATTACTTTGGCATCTTCGTCAAAAAATCAATTGACTATAAAAGTGTGGGTCTGTTTTTAGATGCTGTTTTGTTCCATTGGTTTATTTGTCTATACTTATACCAGTACAACAGTTGCATTCATTGTAACTCAGGGTTTATCAGCTTTGGCATTACTGACTCTTTGGGCCAGATAATTCTTTTTGTTGTTGGGAGCTATGTATTCTGTGTATTGTAGAGTGTTTAGCAGCATCCCTGGCCAATAGCATTCCCACCTCTCCCAATTGTAACAATCAAAAATGTCTCTTGGAGAGCAAAAATTGCCCTGTTGAGAAACATGGGTGTAGATAAGTGTAAAGTAAAAGGTAATTTAAGTTCTCTAGCTTCATTCTTCCTTTCTCAAGAGTAGTTTAGTTTTTTAGGTCCTTTATATTTCCATGTAAATTTTAGAGTTGTCAGCTTTTATTCTTAAAAATAAGCTTGCTTGAATTTTGATTAAAATTGTGTCGAAGCTTTAGGAGTATTTGAGAAGAATTTGTGTATTAACAATACTTAGTCTTTCAACCATGAACCATAGTATCTCATACTTGTTAAAGTCGTTTGTGCTGAGTCCTCAGGATTTTCTACCTAAACAATCGTCATCAGTGAATATCCCTTTCTTTCAATCCTAATTTTGGTGATTTGTGTTCCTTTTTTTTTTAATCATCAATTAATTGAATCAGGAACTTACCAGCTTTACTAATCTTAATCAAAGACCTGACTTGTAGGTTTATTAATTTTGTCTGTTGTCTGTTTCATTGATTTTTTCTGTGATTATTGCTTTCCTAATGGCTTTCTTTGTAATTTAAACGTATAAAGGTATATATTTTCCTCTAAGTATGTCTTTAGCTACATCCTACAAATTTGGGTATATTCATTATTCAGTTTGAAATATTTTTAATTTTTGATGTGATTTTTTTTTTTTTTTTTTTTTTTTTAGTCCATTGGTTATTTAGAAGCAGTTTCCAAATATTTGGAGGTTATCTATTTTTTTACTGGTTTATAATTGAATTCTACTGTGGTCAGGGCACCTTCTTTTAACATTTATTGAGATTTGTTTTGTGGTGTACCACATGGTAGGTCTTGGCAAATATTTTATATATACTTGAAAGTATATTCTGCAGTTGTTGGGTAAAGTGTTTTATAAGTGTCAGGTCAAGGTATTTGGTAGTGTTCAGATTTATATCTTTTCTGAATTTTTTTTTTTTTTTTTTTAAGACTCCAGTCTGTCACCCAGGCTGGAGTGCGGTGGTGTGATCTTTGCTTGCTGCAACCTCCACCTCCCAGATTCAAGCGATTCTCAGACTGCCTCCCAAGTAACTGTGGTTACAGGCGCACACCATCACACTTGGCTAATTTTTGTATTTTTGTAGAGACTGGGATTCACCATGTTGGCCAGGCTGGTCTCGAACTCCTGACCTCAAGTAATCCACCCACCTCCGCCTCCCAAAGAGCTGGTATTTTAAACATAAGCCATCATGCCTGGCCGTCCTTTCTGATTTTTTGTTTAGTTGATCTGTTGACTGTTGAGAAGGATGTTAAAACTTTCAACTATGTATTACTTTTCCCTATAGTAAAGTCAGTTTCTTTTTCTTGCATTTTAAAGCTGTATAATGTTAAAGACAAAATTGTTCTGATATTTGTTTAAACAGTAAGAAATACTTTAATCAGGACTATTGTGATAGGTGTAAAGACTATTGCAATAGGTGAAAGAGATTGGTCTCAACTTCAAATACTATGACAAGTGGAAATTTGTAGCCAAAGAGCGGAAAGAGTCAGTCAGAGATGGAACATTACACAAGAGCAAACATCAGGGTTGGTGAGATTCTCACTACAGTTGGGCTGTGTAGGCCTGGCAAGGACAGGGGCCCAGGGTCAAGAACTGCTTGTTGAGAAGAGGGCTCAGACGTGGCTTAGTGGAGTTTGGTCAGAGCATCTTTGTCAATCACTAGGTACATAAACATTTATAATAGTGGTATCTTCTTGATGTATGACCCTTTTATGAATATAAGACATTTCTCTTTATCTCTGGTAATACGCCTTACCTTGAAATATATTTTCTCTGATGTTAGTAATATAGCCACTTCCGTTTGTTTCAAGATTGGTGTATGTGCATATGTATCTTCTTTATTTCTTGTTTTGTGTGTTTTTATTTTAAAATTGTTTGTTGTAGATAGCAGGTAGTTAAGTCTTGTTTTTTCTTTTATTCAGTTTTATAATTTCTGCCCTTTATTTTTTATTTTTAGTTTTTTAAATACAGCATTTAAATTTTTTATTATTTTTATTTTATTTGTTTGAGATGGAGTTTTGCTCTTGTTGCCTAGGCTAGAGTGCGGTGGCGCCATCTCAGCTAACCACAACCTGTGCCTCCCAGGTTCAAGTGATTCTCCTGCCCCAGCCTCCGGAGTAGCTGGGATTACAGGCATGCACCACCATGTCCAGCTAATTAATAATAACATTCTCTTTTTTTAAGGCAGGGTCTCACCCTGTCACCCAGGTGAGGGTGCAGTGGTGTGATCATGGCTCACTGCAGCCTTGACTTCCTGGGCTCCAGTGATCCTCACCTCAGCCTCCTGAGTAGCTGGGACCACAGGTGCGTGCCACCACACCCAGCTAATTTTAGTATTTTTGTTAGAGACAGGGTTTCACCATGTTGCCCAGGCTGGGCAAGCTCAAGGAGCCCACTCGCCTCAGTCTCCCAGAGTGCTCGGATTACAATTGTGACTCACCACTATTCTGCTGAAAGCTAGAACTCTTTAAATTCATTTTTTGAGTTCCTTTTAACTTCACTCCCAATTTTTATTATTTTATATTCGGTCTCTCCATGTATCTGCCATGTTTCCGTTATCACTGTCTTCATTTTGGATTAGGCTATATTTAACCTTTCAGTTTTTTTATTTTTATCTTTTCTTTTAAATCACCAAATTGACCTGCCTACTACTTCTCTGGTCAAGGAGTCAGCAGTCATCAATTGAGCATCTATTTGAGACACTGATCTGAGCGTTTATCAAATTAAATTTTCATGATGTTACTTATGCTTGAAAAAATGCGTTGGCTTCCAGTTTTATCACATTTCAAGTCATTGACCAGACATTAAGAGTTCTCTGTAATATCATAGGTGGTTATTTTTCCTATGGTGTTTTCCATCTGCCTTTTGTATAAAGCAGTTCTTTTTACTCCTAATTTGTTTCAATATGCATTCTACTTGTTTTAGTCTCTGTTCTTTATAAGAACTTGTTTCCTCATTTGAAATGCTTTTCTTTTCTCACTATCTCATGAAAGCTCAGTGCCAGCCTGGCGTGGTGGCTTATGCCTGTAATCCCAGCACTTTGGGAGGCCAAGGCGGGTGGATCACTTGAGGTCAGGAGTTCGAGACCAGCCTAGTCAACATGGTGAAACCCTGTCTTTACTAAAAATACAAAAAGTAATGGGACATGTTGGTACACACTTGTAGTCCCAGCTACTTGGGAGGCTGAGGCATGAGAATCACTTGAACCTCGGAGGCTGAGGTTACAGTGAGCCAACATCACACCACTGCACTCCAGCCTGGCGACAAAGCAAGACAGTGTCTCAAAAAAAAAAAAAAAAACTTAATACCTAAAAATCTGACTGTTAATGTTCAGTCTCTTACCCTGTAAATGCTGACATTGCATTTAAAAGTTTTTTTAAATTTGTTTTTAATCATGCCAGAGTAGTGAATGCCTTCATTTCATAAATAGTTATGTGAGTTCCTTAGTTCATCAACCGGATGGTTAAGTCTTTGAAGATAGGGGCCATACTGTCTTTGTTATTCAATAATTTTGAATACAGTGACTTCTTAATATAGGGGTCCTTAAACCCTGGGCCATGGACCCATACAGATCCTTGGCCTGTTGGGAACTGGGCTGCACAGCAGGAGGAGAGCAGAGGGCGAGCCAGCATTACTGCCTGAGCTTTGCCTCCTGTCAGATCAGCGGTGGCATTCGATTCTCATAGGAGCACGAACCCTATCGTAAACTGTGCGTGCAAGGGATCTAGGTTGCATGCTCCTTATGAGAATCTAATGCCTGATGATCTGAGGTCGAACAGTTTATCCTGAAACTGCCTCCCCTGCAAATCTGTGGAAAAATTGTCTTCCATGAAATCAGTCCCTGCTGCCAAAATGGTTGGGAACTGCTGTCTTAATGAGATTCATATACCAAACTTACCTACTAAAATCTATGGGAAGAACACAAAGGAAGGACTTTCCTCCATCCTCAAGAAATGGTTCAATTGGTGGACATAATGCAAACTTGTAACAACATCCATAATAGTAATGAGAAAAGTATATGCAAGGTGCTTTGGGAGCACAGGGTAGTGTAGTATTGACATGTTTTCATCTTTACAACCAGTTACTTTATGCTTTTAACATTTAGACAAGAATATAAAAGGCACACTGTTTTATAAATCTCCTCAAGAAGATTCAAGGGCAGTGGAAATTCTTTTGGTTCATGAGGTGGTGTTTGGTAATAGAAAGAAAGGGTCAAAGTTGGCAAAGTGATGCAGGTTTAGTGTCCTTTTTCTGAAATGCTTGTGACCAGAGTGTTTCATATTTTGTATTTTTCCAGATTTTGGAATATTTGCATATACAAAATGAGATAACTTGGGGATGGAACCCAAGTCTAAACATGAAATTAATTTATGTTTCATATATATCTCTTATACACATAGCCCAAAGGTAATTTTATATGATATTTTTAGTAATTCTGTACATTGAAGATAGGAAGGGAAAAAAATAATAATTCTCTGCACGAAACAAAGCTTTGACTGACCAGCACATGAGGTCAGGTGTGGAATTTTCCACCATGGCACTCAAAGGGTTTTGAATTTTTAGATGAGGGATGCTAAATCTATATGTTGGATGGAACTTCCATTGTAGGAAAAACTTCTTGTTAGGAGCAGACTCCTAATTCACCTATTGATTGATTGATTAATTGAGACAGAGTCTCCTCTGGCCCAGGCTAGAGTGCAGTGGTACAATCTCGGCTCACTGCAACCTCCACCTCCTGGGTTTAAGCAATTCTTGTGCAGCTTCCCAAGTAGCTGGGACTACGGGCACATACCAGCAACGCCCAGCTAATTTTTTTTTGTATTTTTAGTAGGCACGGGGTTTCACCATGTTGGCCAGGCTGGTCTCGAACTCCTGGCCTCAAGTGATCCACCCGCCTTGGCCTCCCGAAGTGCTGGGATTACAGGTGTGAGCCACTGCATCCGGCCTTACCTTATTATTAAAAAGTTTTGTGCCAGCCATGGTGTTGTGCCCTTGTAGTCCTAGTTACTCAGGAGGCTGAAGTGGGAGGATTGCTTGAGCCCGGGGGGATTGCTTGAGCCCAGGAGTTCAAGGCCAGTGTGAACAACAGTGAGACCCTGTCTCTCAAAAAAATAAAAAATAAGTTTTCTGTGTATTTGTCAACTAATTAGCTTTAGGGGTATGACGTGGGGTATGATATGGAAAGCAGCTTCAGTTTCATGATACTAGGATGGAAATCAATGAGAAAAACTTGGAAACCAACTGCAAAAATCTTAACCAATCACAATTTTTTATGTCATTTGTATACTATTTATGATACAGACATGGTATATACTTTATCTTGAAAGTTCTAGGCGGAAAGGTTAACATTTCTACTTATGTATTTTCCTGTTTTTGTGCTTATCTAGCTTTTTTTAAACAATTTCTTCTTTGTATTACAGTCTTGGTCCTTTAGTGAGTAAAGTGAAAGAATACCAAGTAGAGACAATTGTAGATACCCTCTGCACTAACATGCTTTCTGATAAAGAACAACTTCGAGACATTTCAAGTATTGGTCTTAAAACAGTAATTGGAGAACTTCCTCCAGCTTCCAGTGGTAAGCAAGAGCACATTTTTCTTCCTATTTCTTTTTGTGTGGAGGTATTTCTCCCTACCCTTTTTTCACCTTCTGGCCAAGGAGGGAGGGAGGTGGCTGTCCTTACAGATGTTCATAGGGATCCCTTTGGACAATTAAGAAAATTAAAGCGTGAAGCCTTTTTTTTCTTAGAAATAAATGTTAAATGAATATTTCGATTGAACTTGTATGTAATATGAATTTCAGTGAAGGATTTTTATATGTTGGAGCAAGATTTTATACTGTGTGTACCATGACTGCAGACTAGAGTTATGCCAACCTATGCAGTGAGGGAAGAGATAACCAGAATATTGCGTCCTGATTAGTTCTCTGTTTCCAGTATTGATTTTACTTTGCGTCAGTATTTGCTATGTAAAATTTAACACCATTCAGACATAGCTGTGGAATAGTTCAGTTTACTAGTAGCTTTAATTAAAGCTGAGCCTTTTACAGCTACTTGGTAATTAAACAAATTTAAAACTATGATTAATGTATTTGTCAACTAATTAGCTTTTGGCCTTTGATAGAAATGTGTAGGTAATATAAATTTTAGAATTGGTCTTGACTACTAAACTATTGCTAAAATTATTAGGCTAAAAGTTTTTGTCTCATCTGCAAAAGGTGAGATTATCACCTATTTCATGGGAAGATTTAGATTGGTAATAATGTAGTCTGGGGGCCGGGCGAGGTGGCTCACGCCTATAATCCCAGCACTTTGGGAGGCCAAGGCAGGTGGATCACCTGAGGTCGGGAGTTCGAGACCAGCCTGACCAACGTGGAGAAACCCCATCTCTACTAAAAATACAAAATTAGCCGGGCGTGGTGGTGCATGCCTGTAATCCCAGCTACTTGGGAGGCTGAGGCAGGAGAATCACTTTAACTCAGGAGGCGGAGGTTGCGGTGAGCCGAGATGGTGCCATTGTATTCCAGCCTAGGGAACAAGAGCAAAACTGTGTCAAAAAAAATAAAAAAACAAAAAAATAAATAATGTAGTCTGGGTATATTATTTCCACTCATGTACTTAAATCATTCACTGTGCTAGTTTTCATGCTAAAGGCTGCATATGTAAACTAGTCTAAACATCAATCATATGGGAGGTCTTACTGTTCCTTCTAGTTTGTAGATGGGAGAACTGAAATTCAGAGAGATTAGGTTAATTCACCCAAAGTTGGGTGAGTAATTGGGTAAAGATTCAAATCCATTATCTTTTAATCCAAAAAGGATGCTTTCTTCAATGTATCATACCAGTGTTATTTTACCTTTATTAAATAGTTACTTATTTCAATAAAACATTTCACCAACTCAGAAATATGTTATTTATAACTGTATTAGCTGTGTATATATTTTTTAATTTTTTTTCTCTCATTGAAATGTGTTTGCATTGAGCCAATTTCCGGTTCTTACAAGAATTTTTTTTAACCATTCAGATTCTTACTTTCACAGTGCCTTGTTCTTTCTCTTCTCTCATCAGTAACAACATGACCTACTGTAAGTAGTAACAATTCTGATTTATGAGTCCTGGAACGAGGTTTCTGCTTTATAATGAAGTTATGGAATCTTTGGGTTGGAAAGGACCTTATTAAAAGTTATGGCTAATTTTTTTTTTAAAGAAGCTGCTAAGCATTGGAGCTCAGAATATATGCTTTTTAATTCCCTGAAGTTTAAAAGGCTAGTCTACTAGAAAAGACTCAAATAGAGAAAACTCTCCTTGCTGCTTTTCAATCTAGGTGTGCAAGCTCTACAGCTACTACTGGCTCCATAGCTAGCATTCATACCAATGCATACAGATTATCCAGTAGATAGAATAGTTATCTATCTACTATTACTAGTTATCTATAATATCTACTATTATCCAGTAGAAAGAATCTGCTGACATCTGTATTGTTTTCTGTGTCCTTTACCCCTTCTGAAGTTGTCATCTCTAATTCTTGTTTATGTCCAGTAAGTTATTTTATTGAAAAGCAGCCTGTTTTGAAAGATGTGTTTTTCTCCCACAGATCTCCTGTGTCTCATGATCAGGTGTGGAGTTGTTAAATATTTGGTCTAATTCTTGTTTATTTCTATAAGTTATTTTATTGAAAAGCAGCCTGTTTTGAAAGATGTGTTTTTCTGCCTGGATCTCTTGTGTCTCATGATCAAGTGTGGAGTTGTTAAATATTTGGTAACTGCCATGAATATAAGAGGGAATTCAACATGCTTGCCTTGAAATTATTATTGGCTTCTTATTCATGCAGGCTCTGCATTAGCTGCTAATGTATGTAAAAAGATTACTGGACGTCTTACCAGTGCAATAGCAAAACAGGAAGATGTCTCTGTTCAGCTAGAAGCTTTGGATATTATGGCTGATATGTTGAGCAGGTAAGTGTGCCTGTTTATTTCCGTTACTTGTAATACAGATACTACATTAATTTACTAAAAACCCTTTCTAGTAAATATAATAAAACTTGGTCAGAAATTATTCATATTTAAATGGTGGCTGTTTTATCAATTTGTGTGATTGGGAGTGAGGGGGAAATAAGCTAATTACACTAACGTATAAGTATATAATATTGTATAGTAAACATTTTATAGTTCTTTAAAGTAATTAATAAAATTTGTGATTTTAAATTTTTTTTAGCACAGTTCATGTTTTGTTTTACTCATATATTCTTGCATTCAGTGGTGTATTTAGATAAGGAGATGTGCTGGTAGTTATGGATTTTCCAGTTAAAAGAATGCTGGTAATCTTCGGTAACCATATTAATAGTGCATATTTTAGGGGAGGGAGGACCTTGGCTTTTATGTATTTGTTGCTTTTTGACTTTCCTTTGGAAGTCAGATGTTAGAACATAGACAGACCTAAGCAACTCCTAGGAGAAAATACCTTAAAGGACCTGTCGATTTCTGATTCTCATATTCATTATAGGCCACCATTATTTGTGTGTGTTTTTTGTGGCAAATTCATGTCAACTTAAAAACAATCAAGTGCCTTCACGTGGGTGTGTGGGTGTGTGTGTATAAAGTGAGGAGCTATCATCCTGGCACTGAAAGAGCTTATACTTTACGATAGGACATAAGAACACAGATGGCTACAGGGCAGAATGGGACTAAAGACTAACTGGGAGCATAGTGTATTTTGGGTTTTAAAATGGAAGGATTCAAGAAAATTGTTTTTATGGAAAGTGGCATTTGAATTGGGTTTTGAAGAATGGGTAGCCCTTCAATAGGTAGATGTGCCCAGGTGTAGAATACATAAGTAGTATGCGAATGGGGAAGCATATTCTAGTTTTCTAGAATATAGAATGAATAGAAAAGCAGTAGGAAATCATTCTGATAGATTGGGGTCATGTTGAGGTGGATGAGGAATTTATGTTTAATTTGATAAACTGAAAATTCAGACTTTTTGTCCTGTGCGTGATTTAATCACGAACGCTGATTGTCCTGGCGCAGGTTTGGGTAGTAGTGACTCATTGAACTATCCATTTGAGATGATTTGGAAGAGGGGTGTTGGAACAACAGGAACAATGAAACTATATATAGAGGAGAGCCAATAAGGGAGAGGGAGAACTCAAGAGAAGGTCAGTTTTTTAGTGTTGTGAATCCCTCCCTAAAAAAGCAATACAGAAAGTCAGAATACAGAAAATCATTTAGATTTCTTTTTTTTTTCTTTCTTGAGATGGAGTCTCACTCTGTCACCCAGGCTGGAGTGCAGTTCTATGATCTCAGCGTACTGCAGCCTCCGCCTCCTGGGTTCAAGTGATTCTCCTGCCTCAGCTTCCTGAGTAGCTGGGATTACAGGTGCCCACCACCTCCACTGGCTAATTTTTGTATTTTTAGTAGAGGCAGGGTTTTGCCATGTTGGCCAGGGTGGTCTCGAACGCCTAACCTCAAGTTATCCACCCGCCTAAGCCTCCCAAAGTGCTGGGATTATAGGCATGAGCCACCGTGCCTGGCACAGAAAATCATTTAGAGATTTTGGAAGGAGAAAGTGACAAGATGATTGTGTGGTTTTGGTTGTTGTTGTTTGTGTTTGGTTTTGGTTTTGAGACAGGTTTTGGCCCAGGCTGGAGTGCATTGGCATGATCATGGCTCATTGCAGCCTCAATTTACCAGGCTCAGGTGATCCTCCCACTTCAGCCTCCTGAGCAGCTGGGACTACAGGCATGCACCACCACACGCAGCTAATTTTTGTGTTTTTTGTAGAGATGAGGTTTTGCCATGTTGCCCAGGCTGGTCTCGAACTCCTGGGGTCAAGCGATCTGCCTGCCTCAGCCTCCCAAAGTGCCGTGATTACAGGTGTGAGCCTTCACACCCAGCCTTGTGGTTTTTGTTTTTTTTTTTTTAATATTTTCCCAAGCCAATCAATTAGATATCCTATAATTGGGGATTTAGGTCTAGATTCCCGGAGTCAGTTTGGCAATGTAAATTTCACTGATGCATTCACTTAGCTCAGGTTTCAGTTTCATTGGTAGATAAAGTGATAATTTAATTTTCCTTTCACTATGAAGTAGTCTCAACTAAATTTGTGTTCTGAATATTTGCATTGAGGTCAGAGGCCAGACATTTAGTAGTGGCCAGGCATCTTGAATTCATTTGTTGTTTTCTTTCTTTTTTTTATTTTATTTTAAGGCAAGGAGGACTTCTTGTTAATTTCCATCCTTCAATTCTGACCTGTCTACTTCCCCAGTTGACCAGCCCTAGACTTGCAGTGAGGAAAAGAACCATTATCGCTCTTGGCCATCTGGTTATGAGCTGTGGAAATATAGTTTTTGTAGATCTTATTGAACATCTGTTGTCAGAGTTGTCCAAAAATGATTCTATGTCAACAACAAGAACCTACATACAATGTATTGCTGCTATTAGTAGGCAAGCTGGTCATAGAATAGGTAAGAAATCTTTAAAAGTTTTACAGTTTTCTTTAATTAAAAAAATTAATGCATGTTTTTAAAGAACCATTATGCTTTTCTTAGGTGAATACCTTGAGAAGATAATTCCTTTGGTGGTAAAATTTTGCAATGTAGATGATGATGAATTAAGAGAGTACTGTATTCAAGCCTTTGAATCATTTGTAAGAAGGTAAGTTTTTAAGATCTCTATTTTTTACAAAAAGTTTTTCCTTAAGAATAGAATCATAAGGTCTACATTAGGTGTGTGAGGAGAAGCGGCCTTTTGGATTTCAGATATAACAGACAATACAGTATTTGAAACTAATGTCATCTTGCTATTATAAAATGTGGTCATCACATTTATTTTGAAAATTTTCCTTGTCATTGTTAGGACTTTATTTAAAGAATTTTGGAAAGGTATTTATAATTATTTTGGGTTTACTTTAGAAGGGAAGAAATGCCAGTGTAATAATGTAGTCTGTACTGAAAGACCAGCAGGATAAATTATTCATCAGAAATAAGTAGTGAATTGCCTTTTCAACAATTTCTTAGGTCACATCCATTTTGCTAGGTCAGTGATTCTCAATTTGGAAACTGATTCTAATATATTTTTTAAAAGCTTAGTAAAAGTTGTGTATTTGTGTACTAGAAGGCAATACAAGATAAGTAACATTATTTTTCCTCTTGACTAATGCAGTAGCATGGTGTCTTGAGACCTTACTGGTTGTTTTCTGCATTTATCCCTTGACACTCCTGGTTTTGAGAAGTGGCTTTTAATCATACCATATTCTGAAAATGAGAAATTGTTGGATTCATTTTTGTTCCTTTAGTTGAGAAACACAAAGTATTCTTTTATTTGCTGGCCCTGTGGGCATTTATATGTTCTGTCCTCTCATTACATCGCTAGAAGACCAAGCCTAGGTGAATATGCACTGGCATTTCCACAAATAATCCTAGTTACTGAAGAGCACATTCATCTGGGTTTGGTTTTCTAATAACATGTTGATTATATACCGATTTCTGTCTATACTGCCATACATTAACCATAACATAGTTAAAATCGGGATTAGGGGAGTTCATCTTAAAATTGATTAAATAAGTACAATTTGAAAGGTAAACCTTTTAAAATAGTAAGTCCATGGGAGAGAAAGAGCAAGAATCATTGGTGCTAGATAGTCTGGGAACTACTGTCCTATGTTATTGCTGGTAATAAAGCAAAATGTGGCAGGTAATGAATCAAGGAGTAAAATGCAGCTCTTCAAGGCAGCTTTTGTTTTTGTCTTTAGATGTCCTAAGGAAGTATATCCTCATGTTTCTACCATTATAAATATTTGTCTTAAATATCTTACCTATGATCCAAATTATAATTACGATGATGAAGATGAAGATGAAAATGCAATGGATGCTGATGGTGGTGATGATGATGATCAAGGTATTTCAAATTAAATAGAATCTTTTGAATTTTTGTGAAAGACACTTATAGATGGAGATGATTCTTAGTGCAAATTGTACTGTTTGTTTTATTTAGTTATAATAGTGAAAAGGGAAATGATCTCAATATTTGACAACAGCAAATTAAGTTAGAGGGCATCCATGTATTGAACTGTTATGCAACACATTAAAAAATCATGTCTAAAAATCATTCATTAATGCTATTAATAAGGTGAGTGAAAAGTATGTAGCAAAAATTGCTCACCATATCCCAATTTTATTTCTTTAAGTATACAGAAAAAATCTGTATATTTACAACTAGTACTTTTACCACTTGTTTTCTCTTGGAACTATATATGATTTTTGGTTTTAAGTACTATTCAAATTTTCTACAAAGCATTTTTGTAAGGAGATAAACCAAGGTTTTAGAAAGAATTGAACCTGTAGATATACATATTTAGGGCAGCTTGGCTTGAAAGAATATTAGTTTGTTTATTCATAGTTCATGAAAAATTCTAAATACTGTTCGAGGCCCCATTTAACGTTCATTAATAGCTTACAACATTTCTGAGGCTCCTAAGATTGATGTCATCACACGATGATTTATGATATTTACCCTGGAAAGTAGTAGCAGCACTTCAAGGACATAGGGGTTGCTCATGTCAGTTGTTTCTGTTTGTATTGGAAGAATCATAATAACAAATATTTAAGTTGGTAAATTACTAGGTAAACAGGTTGGTGGATTTTTTGTTATTTTTGAGAATACTTTTTAGTTTGATTCTTTGAATGAATTTATATAACAGCTTTCCTATCAAGTCAGTAATTTCACCCATCTTTAAAAAACAACTACCAAAAGAGTTTCTTAACACCATATACTCCTCTAGCAGCTGCTGCCTAGTTTCTCTCCTCCACAACAGAACTCCTTAAACGAATGCAGTTCAGTTTTCTTTTTTCCATTCTCTCTTGAATCCACTCCTCCAGTGATGGATGAGATTGCAAATGTTTGACTCTGCCTATTGTATTACTCAGTCTCAGCAACATTTCTTTATTTAGCTTCTGGGATACCGTTCTAGCCTGGATGTAGTCGTATCATTGTGATTACTCCAGTCTTCCATGCTGTTTCTTCTTCTTCACCCTGACCACTGTACTTAGAGTATCCCAAGGCTTAGTCCTTGAACTTACCTGTTATACTCTTGATTTTTTTGTTGATCTCATCTAGTCTCCTGGCTTTAATATCAATATGCTGGCAACCCAGATCCTATCTTTAATCCAGATCTCACTTGTGAATCCAGATTCACGTGCAACTGCTTAATTAATATTGCTGCTTGGATATCTAAAATATCTTTTCCCTGCCTCTTCCCCATCTCCCACCTAATCTGTTCTTCTTTAGCCTTTTCCATCTCAGAATGGTACCTCCATTCTTCTTAGCTGATCAGGCCAAAAACCTTGCAGTCATACCTGATTCCTTTTTCACACATCCCTCAGCTAGTCTTCCACCTCAGAACTATCTTTCATTTTATTGTTTTTATTTTGTTTATCACACTTAGTAACTTTCTGACATACTGTAATTGATGGTCTCCTACCTATTAGAATATAAGTTTCATGAAGGCTAGATGTTTTAATCTCTTGATTGACTGCTTTATTCCAGTGCCTAGGACAGTGCTTGACATACAGGCAATCAATAAATGGGTTGTATTAATGAAGGGAAACTTTAGCTTATATTTTAATATGAATATCTTTTGAAGAAAGCAGTAACAATGTATATTCCAGGTTTTGAATTTTGTTTTTTTGCGTGCTGTATAACAAACTAGGTACTTCACCTGCTTTATCACTTAATATGAATTATACCCATTAAATGACTTTCTACCATGGTGTTTTTGTGATTTATAAAATCAACATAATTTTAGTGAATAAGGACATTTGTTAATTTTTTATAATCTTGTTTTTAATAAAGCTTATATTTCTGGGATGCAATTGCCGTAGTGTATTGACATGGAAAAAATTTTATATGCTCTTAACTTGATAGTGTATTTTGGCAGTATCTTTTAACTTTATTTAAATAGATATTGGTAAATAAGCAAACGTCTTGGATTTAGCAGTATTTGGTTGTATTTTCCTTTAATGTGCTAAGGTGAATTTTAAGCTTTTGAGTTGGAAAATTTTATTATTTTGTTGTATACTGTAGAATCTTCTAAGGCCTAGCTGGCTACATTTGACTGTCAAACTAAGCTAATTGGAATAAAAGCCAGTAAAAAGTTACTACTCCGCTCTATTATTTCAAGGCTATGTATAGTCTTACCTAAGAATAAAGAAATTATTGTGAGATAATTTTAGACTATCATGATAACTGCTAATATTTCTGCCACCTTTCTGACTTCATATTACCCAACTAATTAAACCTGATGGTGTTAGAAAGAAAGACTTTCTGGAGATTTCACACACATGTTATCCATCAAGTATAGATAAGTGAGATACAATTCTTAGTGCTTTTGCTTTGAATGTTTAAGGTTTAGCATTAGGGGAAAAAAATGGTCCTCTGTTAAGTGTGCAGCATTTTCTTGGTATAATTAAGCAAAAATGGTTTTGTTAAAGTACATTAAGACAAAATTGTGAAAGGTTTAGAATATACATATTTGTTCCTCACAGCTTATCAACAAGTTGAGTGAAAAGCCTTGTAGTCACAAAGCTGATGTCAACCTTCTTTTTATTCCCAGCAAATTAGTTCTACAGTGTTTTGGGATTGGTAACCATTCTTTTTATCACCTACTCTATTACCACAAATCCATTTCATGGTTTGTCTTATAAAGTCCCTGATTGTTTGCTTGATTTTTCCTATGCTGTTAAGTAAGTTCTTTGAATTTTGTTTCAAAGGCTGGGAAATTTATGACTATAAATATTTATATTCTAAAGAAGTTGAATGTGTTAATTGATGATTTTAAAGGGTTAAAATAAGCAGCAGTTCATTACAAAGTAAATGAGAAAATGTTTAACTAATTAAAAATACCATTATGTTTGTTTTTTAAGTTTAATTTATGTGCAGATTTACAGAAATAACAAGCTCTTTGTTCAAGTTCTAGTTCTGTTGAAACCTACCTGTTGCTGTATATGTTACCGGAAAGTTAGATTAACTGATTTGGTTAAGAATATCAATTCATTTTCTGTTTTAAATGATATACTTCTCTTGTCATTAATAGCCTGTTTACATTAAAACTTACCCTTAGGGAGTGATGATGAATACAGTGATGATGATGACATGAGTTGGAAAGTGAGACGTGCAGCTGCGAAGTGCTTGGATGCTGTAGTCAGCACAAGGCATGAAATGCTTCCAGAATTCTACAAGACCGTCTCTCCTGCACTAATATCCAGATTTAAAGAGCGTGAAGAGAATGTAAAGGCAGATGTTTTTCACGCATACCTTTCTCTTTTGAAGCAAACTCGTCCTGTACAAAGTTGGCTGTGTGACCCTGATGCAATGGAACAGGGAGAAACACCTTTAACAATGCTTCAGAGTCAGGTGGGTTTTAAAATAAAGTTTAGAAAATCATGATAGTAAATGCAATGCTTTTAAAATTGTCTTTATATGGAAAGGTGAGTTCCAGAATATCTATAGAGAAGCAGAAAGTTCTAGGATATGTTTATATAGTTAATGCATGTTCATATTATGTTACTTGTAAACTATTCTAATTGAAGTATTCTTGGCTTTACATAATAAACAATATTTAAATAATTTTAAGATTCAGTATAGTAATCTTTATCTTTGATGTTAATAGAGAAGTCTTAGAGCTGTGGAGTCATACTACTTGTGATCACATAACTGACTTCATTTCTAATTTAGGTGTGTGATCTTGGGCAAGTTATTTAGTCATTTTATTAAACCTCACTTTTCTTATTTGTAATAAGAACGTACTTATAAATATCTACCTGTGGTTGTGAGAGCTGGATGATCTGTGTAGAGCATTCAGTGTAGTGCCTACTACATATATGCTTGATATATGCCAGTACTTACTAATAAAATACACATTTTTTCACTTGAGGGCATTTGTTTTCTAAGATCCTAAACATTAGAGCTATTATATTGCTCCCATTTATTGAATATTTATTACATACCAGGCATTCTCCTATCTTATATGTAATCTCTACAGCAGCCCTATGGGATGCACAAATAGTAGGTCAATTTTTATAGATTACAAAACAGATATTGCCAGGGATTAAACCAGTGGAGAGGACGGGACACACATACTGTATCTATCTTGTTTTTAAGTAGTACAAATAAATACATTTTTGTGGTGAACTTACTCATAAAGGTGAATGTTGAAGATTAATTGTAGAAGGAAATGAGATAAAGTGTATGGAGGATATATGCAAGTGAGTGAGTATATAGAAGTCAGGTATTGCTCAGTAGAGTTGCCAGGAATTCTGACAATGCTGTGGAAAGTTAGACAATTTTTTTGTTTTGTCTAGTTCTTAGATCATTATGTAATTAGGGTGTGTGTCCATGTAGTTTGGTTGTTGGGATTTTTCTTGGCTTTTTGTTTTTACTCTCTACTTGCTTTGCTGTTGAGGTATTCTAGAAGCTCCGTTGATAGCTTTGCATCCGTAAGATTTGTTAGTAGAGACCCTATTTGTTTTACTGACTAGCAAAACATTAGAAAGTTTAGAGCAGATGTCTTTTAATCATACCCCTGCTGCTTGTAGCTACATTTGAAGTGAGGTTGATTCCTTGTAACAGCAAATGGAAAGTAAGAAAAGGACCTGTTCGATGGTTGCTTTTCCATAATTTGTCTTGTTTCCTTTGATTTTTATCTGTGCTGTTGTCATTCAAAATACCATTTATAAATTAACCTCCTAAATTTTTGATTGAAAATATGATTTGATTAATTTCTTTCTTTCCTTCTTTTTTTTTTTTTTTTTTTGAGATGGAGTCTTGCTCTGTTGCCAGGCTGGAGCGCAGTGGTGCTATCTCGGCTTACTGCAACCTCCACCTCCTGCGTTCAAGCGATTCTCCTGTCTCAGCCTCCTGAGTAGCTGGGAGTACAGGCATGCACCACCACGCCCAGCTAATTTTTGTATTTTTAATAGAGACGGGGTTTCACCATGTTGGCCAGAATGGTCTCGATTTCTTGACCTCGTGATCTGCCTGCCTCAGCCTCCCAAAGTGCTGGGATTACAGGCGTGAGCCACTGTGCCCAGCCTATTAATTTCTTTTTAGTCATGTATGTTTCACAATTAAAAATTCAGTAGGGAAGACTATTTTGTTGCTCTCTGGAAAGCTAAATGATAGCTTTTCTGTAATTTCTTATCAGTATCTAGCAAATATAGTTACAAGAGAACATATATAATACGTGCAACAAACTTGATCTTGTGTTAGCAATAGCAGTAGATAGCTGAATTAGGAATTTAACAAAAAAAAAAAAAACTCTTCCCTTTATCCTCATTCTCCATAATTCATGTTAAGTGTACTGAGGAAATACCAACAGCTGAACCAGCTAATGAGTATATGATAATTGCAGGTTCCCAACATTGTTAAAGCTCTTCACAAACAGATGAAAGAAAAAAGTGTGAAGACCCGACAGTGTTGTTTTAACATGTTAACTGAGCTGGTAAATGTATTACCTGGGGCCCTAACTCAACACATTCCTGTACTTGTACCAGGTATGAAAGAAACATAAATCTCTTTTGGGACTTATTGTAGCCTTTTTGTTAGGACTTAGATAAGCTTAAATAATTGTTTCTTTTTAAAGGAATATATGTGACAACTTAATATGCACATAGAGCTAACTTTTTAATCTAACAATCTTGAATACCTGAAGTTAGACATTTGTAAGTAAAAGGTTAAAAGCCTTACCCTAAAATATTTGGCTGTAATATTTATTGTAGATGGTGAAAATTTCTACTTATAGAAATAATATAATGAAGTGGGAAAATTAGCAGTACTATAGGGGTTGATTTTTAATTTTTCTTTCTTAAAAGTCTGCACAGCAATGATTGGATTTTTTGTTGGCTTTTTAGGAATCATTTTCTCACTGAATGATAAATCAAGCTCATCAAATTTGAAGATCGATGCTTTGTCATGTCTATACGTAATCCTCTGTAACCATTCTCCTCAAGTCTTCCATCCTCACGTTCAGGCTTTGGTTCCTCCAGTGGTGGCTTGTGTTGGAGACCCATTTTACAAAATTACATCTGAAGCACTTCTTGTTACTCAACAGCTTGTCAAAGTAATTCGTCCTTTAGATCAGCCTTCCTCGTTTGATGCAACTCCTTATATCAAAGATCTATTTACCTGTACCATTAAGAGATTAAAAGCAGCTGACATTGATCAGGAAGTCAAGGAAAGGGCTATTTCCTGTATGGGACAAATTATTTGCAACCTTGGAGACAATTTGGGTTCTGACTTGCCTAATACACTTCAGATTTTCTTGGAGAGACTAAAGAATGAAATTACCAGGTTAACTACAGTAAAGGCATTGACACTGATTGCTGGGTCACCTTTGAAGATAGATTTGAGGCCTGTTCTGGGAGAAGGGGTTCCTATCCTTGCTTCATTTCTTAGAAAAAACCAGAGAGCTTTGAAACTGGGTACTCTTTCTGCCCTTGATATTCTAATAAAAAACTATAGTGACAGCTTGACAGCTGCCATGATTGATGCAGTTCTTGATGAGCTCCCACCTCTTATCAGCGAAAGTGATATGCATGTTTCACAAATGGCCATCAGTTTTCTTACCACTTTGGCAAAAGTATATCCCTCCTCCCTTTCAAAGATAAGTGGATCCATTCTCAATGAACTTATTGGACTTGTGAGATCACCCTTATTGCAGGGGGGAGCTCTTAGTGCCATGCTAGACTTTTTCCAAGCTCTGGTTGTCACTGGAACAAATAATTTAGGATACATGGATTTGTTGCGCATGCTGACTGGTCCAGTTTACTCTCAGAGCACAGCTCTTACTCATAAGCAGTCTTATTATTCCATTGCCAAATGTGTAGCTGCCCTTACTCGAGCATGCCCTAAAGAGGGACCAGCTGTAGTAGGTCAGTTTATTCAAGATGTCAAGAACTCAAGGTCTACAGATTCCATTCGTCTCTTAGCTCTACTTTCTCTTGGAGAAGTTGGGCATCATATTGACTTAAGTGGACAGTTGGAACTAAAATCTGTAATACTAGAAGCTTTCTCATCTCCTAGTGAAGAAGTCAAATCAGCTGCATCCTATGCATTAGGCAGCATTAGTGTGGGCAACCTTCCTGAATATCTGCCATTTGTCCTGCAAGAAATAACTAGTCAACCCAAAAGGCAGTATCTTTTACTTCATTCCTTGAAGGAAATTATTAGCTCTGCATCAGTAGTGGGCCTTAAACCATATGTTGAAAACATCTGGGCCTTATTACTAAAGCACTGTGAGTGTGCAGAGGAAGGAACCAGAAATGTTGTTGCTGAATGTCTAGGAAAACTCACTCTAATTGATCCAGAAACTCTCCTTCCACGGCTTAAGGGGTACTTGATATCAGGTAGGTATCTAGATTTTCTTACTTAAAAATTTTTCTATTGATAGTTGGTTGCCTTAAAAGACACCTAATAAAGAAGTTAAGCCATGTCTATATTTTCTTAAACCTAAAAGCTAAGTATGTGATGAAAAAAACTGTCTTTCGTAGTATGGAGTGATATTCAAATGACATTTTGTTGTTTTAAAGGATAGAGTGGTAATTAGATAATGGTTAAATCTGTTCTAATTCCTCATGATAACTACATTTTAATGTTACTATATTGTGTTAAAATGTGGAAAAGACGTATCTAATGAATTAACATAATCTGAAGAGCTTGTTGATACTAATTACAATAAGTATAATTGGTGACAGTACTTTTTTCAAATGTAAGATTCTGGAAGAGTTTTCAGATTTACCAGTGTCATCCCCATTAGAACAAGTAAAAGGTAGTAATATTAATAGCAGTAATAGCCATTCATTCTTAGGCATTGCTTTCTGTTTTAGTAAAAAATTTGAAGATTTTTAAGCGGTTTTGGATTTAGCTAGTTCTATTTTGTGAGGGCGAGATCCTCCACTGCTGCTTCAAGTCCCTCCTTCCCAGAAGGAATTGTTTCTTTTGAAATCTAATGGGATTATATTTTGTGCTCATAAGTAAGTTAATTTTGCTCCTTTGGATTCATGCGTGCAATAAGAAATACCCTTCTTGGCCAAGGAGAATTCTAAGGCATTGAAGACACTGGTGTTATTTGAAGTGGTTTAAAAATGATGTCCGTGAGTTTTAGTGGACTACATACCAATAGACTTGTAATTTATTTTTAACTAGGCTCATCATATGCCCGAAGCTCAGTGGTTACGGCTGTGAAATTTACAATTTCTGACCATCCACAACCTATTGATCCACTGTTAAAGAACTGCATAGGTAAGTGGAAACAAAGATAAACATACTGATTTTTGGACTGTAGAATTCTCAAGAAACTCTTGAACTTAGTAACTAGAAATATCGAGGAATTAAAATGCTTATAAAATAATTGTTTAAAAGAAAATTGATATGATCTTACAACTTTTAACAAATTGCATTTGCCTATATTGTTTGTAATTATTCCTAGATGATTTTGCACATAAATGAAGTTATAATATACCAGCATGTCTTTAGAGTCAACTGCATATTTGATAGCCATATTTTTGGGGTGACCTAAGACAGCTTTAGTGGATAAAGCAAAAAGATACTAGATTTATATGGCCAGTCTGAAGTTTCTCCCTAGATTTAAATGAGTCTTGCTTGAGCTATTAAGGCCTCAAATTTCAATTATTACTTCTAACACCCAAGGAGATCTATGGAGATTTCCATATTTAAGGTCAAAATAACCTAAGAATAAAAAATAAAGGGGGGGAGAGCTACTTCCCAGAAGAACTAAGAGGAGATAACCCAAGAAAAACTAGGGCTTCTCTATTTCTGTGAAGACAAGAATTAGCTTTTGGGATTGTTTCTGATTTTATAACCTCCTTGCATTTTGTTTTTATCATTGGTTTTCCTAGAGTTTGATAATAGCCAAAAACACCTCAAAATTTAGTTTGTTGCTTTCTTGAGGACAGGATAATGGAAATAACCATCAGGGAGGATTGAGGGATTTGGCAAAGAAGCTTTGTAGCTTTGTGCCATTCTGCAGTGTGTCAGAAAGAAAAAAAATACAATATAAAATTTGAACTGCATAGAAAGGGATTGCCAATTCAGAATAAGGAAAGCACAGGCACAAATGGGTTCTATTGCTAGGGCCTAGAAATTATTTAAAGTCTATATGAGAAACTTCTTATTGGCATTTCCCCCACCCATTTTCTGCTTTGATATATTTATTGAGGACATTGGTATTATGCAAAATAGGACAGAGGAAGAGGCCCATGCCATGTCTCTAGAAATATCTTTCCATGTTGACAGCAGTTAACCAGTATGCATTGTTGATACAGTTACTCAGCCAGGTAGTTAGCATTCTAATTGAATTATGATCTAGTTAAGTATTCATGACTATTTGAACATCAGAACCACCTGGGAAACTTTAAAAATTGAAATTGCTAGTTCATGACACCATTTTGTCCATAATAGCAATATTTTAGATGCTTTACTGAAAGCAGATATATACTCTATTGTAATTACTCTTCTAATCTACCAGTTTAGTATGCAAATAAAGGGGAGGGGAGATTAGTTTGGTACATTTATATTGTTTTTGAAACCACGCTGTTTCTCAGACTTTTTTTTTTTTTTTAAATCAGTGCTGGAACTTTCTTGGATATCAACATTGGGTTTGCCAATCTACAGTATCTGAAGTCTCCCTTTCCTCCCATATTTTCAAATTGCTGGTTTTTCAAGTTGGCATTCAAGTCTTTTATCTCTCCTACATTTCCCTGTGTATTCTAAAAGATTGCTGATGATAGAGTTGAGATCATATAATGATGAATAATAGCTACATGTGAATACTTAGTGTGTACTAGACATTGTCTTCAACAATATATGCGCCGTTTATTCTGCTCAGTATAGCTCTAAAAGGTTTATAATCCTCATTTTATTGACTGAGAAACTGAGGTTCTTGCCTAAAGTAACTTGCACAAAATCATACATTTAACAAGTAAAATGATTTGAACCACCAGCCATGTGACTCCGAAGATCTTTGCATTATACTTTCTTGCCCACATTTACAAGAGTAAGCAGACTTTTAAAATACCTAGATGGCTTCTCTGGCTTTTGTCCTATGTTAGCTTTCAATTTTCTCCTTTTATATTATTTTCCTGTGAATTCGTGTATTTCTTACTGAAGACAGAAATAAAGTAGGGCTTTTGGAGGCACGTTTCTCTTTCATTTGATTAATTGTATATCTGCTAATAGTACTCCATCTTTATTAAGCAGTGGGTCTGTCTTCACCTCATTTTTTTATTCTTATTTTGAACTTAGTTTAAAAATATTTTTGTTGCTGCTTTTAGTGAACTACAAGGAGAATCATGCATGTGATTAGTCTTTTTAGCTGCTGTCTCTGTCATATCTTATATCTATAGAAGTGATATTGAGGAACTTTATGGACTCTTCTTCCATACCCTCTGCATTTTAAGTGCTGAGAGTGGATTATCAATTGAAAATATATTCACCTTCAGAAATGATAGTTGCCTTGCTGCTGAAAGAAACTTTATGGTTCACTTAGTGTTTCATCAGGTTCTTCCCTGACCGTCACTGAAGAAATAACAATGACACCAGCAAAAATAAATTATATCAACTTAGAGAAAATATAATGTATATTGTATTTTAAGTTTATCATGTCTGTCTGTTGCTTTTCTTGTAATATTTCAGGTGATTTCCTAAAAACTTTGGAAGACCCAGATTTGAATGTGAGAAGAGTAGCCTTGGTCACATTTAATTCAGCAGCACATAACAAGCCATCATTAATAAGGGATCTATTGGATACTGTTCTTCCACATCTTTACAATGAAACAAAAGTTAGAAAGGAGCTTATAAGAGAGGTAAGTTAGATCACACTGTTTATCTGAGCTTGTCTTTGACTTAAGTATTGTATATCCACACGTTCTTTTTTGCTTTTAACAGGTAGAAATGGGTCCATTTAAACATACAGTTGATGATGGTCTGGATATTAGAAAGGCAGCATTTGAGTGTATGTACACACTTCTAGACAGTTGTCTTGATAGACTTGATATCTTTGAATTTCTAAATCATGTTGAAGATGGTTTGAAGGACCATTATGATATTAAGGTAAGATGTTTGTGCCTATTTATACAATGTTTTAGAAGAAGACTTTGCTAGAGCAACTTTCACCCTTGTAATTTACTCATGTGTCTGAGAAAAATCAGGTTGTCTGTCAAGATTTTGATAAGCATATTGTAAACTATAAAGTGCAAAAGTAATAGACAGTGTAACACCAGTTGACATGTAAGAAAGATCCAGAGCCCTTTTTATTGGAGGAGGAAGTGGCAGTGGATGCAAAATGCTGTGTGCCCACTTGCTTAGTGAATAGTCCCTAGATCCTTTCCCTCAAAAAAGTCCCGACAGATTTTGCTATTTAAAGTATAAATCTGTAACTTTTTGGCCTGTCTTAACATTAGACCATAGTTGCTACCCATGGAGGGTTTTCTTAACATTGTCTTGATTAATTCTCCTGAGCTACCTTTGGGGCTAGTCTGAATTGTAACTGTATCATTTACCTGAATGAGGAATTTTTGTTTTTCAATATAATATACTGTGTTTAATATCAAGAATTTTGTTATAGGACATGGAACTTTTCAGATATACAAAACAATCTGTAGAAGCTACTTGAGAGAAATCGTACTGCGTCTTATGTTTGGATAATGAATTTTGCATATAAGTGTTCTTTGTTTTCCTGTGTGTTCATCTCCATTTAAAATGTGAACAGTAAAAGGGTGATTTGAAAAATGAAAAATACATGCATTGTGTCTTTTTCATCTACTCTTCCATTTAGGGCTTTTGGCCAAGCAGGACAAAAGTGGTAACTCAGCAGTAATTGAGCCATACTACCCGAACTCCTACTCTTAGGTTTCCATGTGTGGTAGTGACCTGAGCCTCTCAAAGTTCAATGAAGAGGGTCTCCCCACCAAGAAGTAAAAGGACGTGCTTGTTTAATTCTATGAGTTTATAGTCCAAGAGAAAAAGGTTTATGGGTTATCAGGTTTTACATGGATTAATCTGAATAACTGGTCAACTCTGTTATGATAGTGGAAACTTATTATGAAATTGTGTTCCAGTTCAGTAATTTTCTAGTTCTATGATTCTCAATTCTGGTGCACATGAGCTTTAAAAAATAAAAATAAAAAAAATAATGTGTGCCGTATTCTGACAGGTTCAGTAAAACTCTCTGGGGATGGGGCTTGAAGAATGGGTGTGTTTCTAAAGCTCTCTGGATGATTCTAATGTGCAACCAAGATTGAAAACCACTTTTCTAGTTCTTGTATCTGTTTGAGACAGATTTGTCTCAAACCTTATCTGAGTTAAGTGCTAAAGAGACCTCACCTATAATATGCTGCTCAGTAGACCTCACCTAAAATACAATCTGGTGAGGTCTCTTTAGCACTTAACTCAGGTAAGGTTTGAGACAAATCTGTCTGATTCTGATTGGCAGATTACATTAAAAGGAAGCTTCACTTTGCATGCTAGTTATTTTCCTTTAAAGGATTTGTCAGAATTTAGAATTTTGTTTTTAGAAAATGATGTCAAATCTAAATTCTGTCTTTTTTATTCCTAATAGATGCTGACATTTTTAATGTTGGTGAGACTGTCTACCCTTTGTCCAAGTGCAGTACTGCAGAGGTTGGACCGACTTGTTGAGCCATTACGTGCAACATGTACAACTAAGGTAAGAAATGATAAGTATCAACCTAGGTCAGACTTGGTGTATTGGGGATTCCTAGCCAATTCTTTTCTCTAGCTTTCCAAACATAACTATTCCAGTGCTCTGTGTAGCAGTTGGTTTAAAAAGTTAACCTATCGAATACTGATATTTTATAAAACTTAGCACTGTTAACGGCTATTCTTAAAAGTTTTTGTTTATTGCTATATCAATATGTTAACATTTTGAAGTACTGATACATATTTGAAGTACTGATATGGGATAAAATGTGATCAGGCCACAAAAGAGGAAGTTTTTAATTCTGGTTGGAAGGGGAGTCAGAAGGTTTCATATTAGGGTGACAACATTTGCAATGAACCTTGAAAAATCAAGATTTTTTTTTTTTAGACCAAGAAGATGAAACAGGCTTTGAATAAAGGCCTGGAGATGTCATCATATGGTGTGTTTGAAAAAGTGAATAATAGAGTATAGCAAAGAATAGGGTAGCTAGAAGAGTACTTTCTTGATGGGGGCTAAAGTGTGAGACTTGCTAAGCAGATAGTTGAAACAAAGAGTGTCCTACTCTCTTTGTTACAATCATTTGGGTCTAGATTTTCTGTTTTTATAATGGGGCTTTGTGTAAAATATTCCCTTAAAAGAAAAGGAGACAGCTACTTAAAAATAAGTTTAAAAACAGTTGTTCTTAGAATGTAATATGCCTTATGGACCTACGAGAGTAGCTTTTATCAGGAAGATCTTATGTGCTTAAATTTTGTTCATGTAAGAACTGTCTTTTATAGCATGTAGTCTAAGTTTACTCCATCTTACAGGTAAAGGCAAACTCAGTAAAGCAGGAGTTTGAAAAACAAGATGAATTAAAGCGATCTGCCATGAGAGCAGTAGCAGCACTGCTAACCATTCCAGAAGCAGAGAAGAGTCCACTGATGAGTGAATTCCAGTCACAGATCAGTTCTAACCCTGAGCTGGCGGCTATCTTTGAAAGTATCCAGAAAGATTCATCATCTACTAACTTGGAATCAATGGACACTAGTTAGATGTTTGTTCACCATGGGGACCATTACATATGACCATACAATGCACTGAATTGACAGGTTAATCATAAGACATGGAAAGAGAAGTGTCTAAAAGCTTCAAAATGTTCCACTTTTTTTTCCTTCATGGAGACTGTTTGTTTGGCTTTCTTCCATTGTTGTTTTTGTAGCATTTATTTCAGAAATGTGTATTTCCATAATCCAGAGGTTGTAAAACCACTAGTGTTTTAGTGGTTACAGCAACATTTGAAATGGAAACTAAAAGTTAGGATTTTATGGAGTATGGAGATAGGGTCCAGTATCTATTTACCCTGTAATGTTTAGGATTAAAATGTTAAAATTTTGTGACCATGAATTTCTTTCTTTTATAAATTTTCTCATTTAAAAATCAAAAATCTTGCAAAACAAAAACATGTTTCTTTTTCTTGTATAACTTTTTGTTTTCAGCAACATAAGTTGATTTTTAGCTGGCAGACAAGAATATCCATATAAGATTTGTTAACCATTTCAGAGAGTTTGGCAATTTTTAAAAGATAATAAGGTATCATTTTTAAGTATGAAAATTAACAATATCCCTGTTGCGCACACTAATTTTGCATGAGCAAGTTTACAAATATGTATCGTCTGTAAAGCAGCATGTGCAGATTATTCATAATATAGAAGTTAAAATAAGTATTAGTGCAATTTTCAGATATTTATTTTTGCACAGAAAACACATTATCTGGAGAGAAAGAAAGGAGAATTTTTGAGACTTGGGTTTTCTTAATGCCAGTGTGAATTTGCAGATGTTTTCAGAAAATCAAGTCACAGTAACAATTTGCCACTTTTTTCTATTATAAATCTTCTTACTTAAATTTTGAATATTTAAGTGCTCAGTTTTTCTCAGTTACCCATTTGTGTGCGTGTGATTCCACTTAGAAATTCTTAAAACCAGATTTTTCTTTCATTCCGTTTGGATGTCTACATTCCTTATCAAAGGATATAAATACTGTGTATGCTTTTGAATTTTATTTTTAGGAAAATTCTGAAGCCAGCTATCACAGGTTTGTTAGCTAATAATAGCATTTGCTTTTAGTTGAGTTAGGTTTTTCCCCATCTCCTGTAGAGCGAATTTACATATTGTATTGGGTAAGTGTTCACTACTTTTCCTGATTAAGGGATCTGTGCTGGGGAACAAAGCTTTTGCAGTACCTTATATTGTAGTTAAAATTTTATTTAACATATCCTTCAGTGAGCTCATTTCACACTGTAGCCTCTTCCTTAAAATTTGTGGTGCTCCTGTAACAGTAAGAACTAATTCTGAAATAAAAGACATCTCCTAGTGCTGTGCAAACATAGTTTACATGTATTGAAGGAGGCAGTTGTTAAATTGAGTGACCAATTTTAAGCAATCAGATATATGAAAACTGCACCCTTTATTTTTGAAACTGTGAATTAGGAACACTTTTCCTGCTGTATTACTACCTGCTTTAACATCCAAATATACAGTGATTTTAAATGATAACATACTGTGGTTATTAGATTAACAGCTTGATTTTGAATGTTCAGATGATAATGCAGAAGATATCACTTCTAGTAAGGATTTTGACTAGTGCATTGATGTTGAAGTTGGTGCCATTTCAAAGTGTGGCAGGTGATAATCTTTTACCATAATTTGCATAAAACTGTAATAGAAGTTTATTTTGAGATGTTAGTGTATTATGTACTATGCATTTCTGTGGTATAGATGTTGTGGATATATTTAAGTATTTGGTTACATGGTTTCACAATAAATTACAATACTGCAGGCTCTAGGACTGAATAGGAGACTGACATGCATATGTTGTGTGAATGTCTTAGTTGGGTAAAGTTAAATCCAAGTACTTCAACTGGCTTTTTCTTCAGTTTGTTTGTTTTTAAGTTTCAAGATGCATGTTTTGTTTTGTTTTGCTTTGTTTTTGTCTTTTAAGCCAATTCATTTTTCTAACAGTTGAAATTCTTTTAGTACTAAAGAAATAGATACTGCTCTTTTATGGCTTTAGTGTTTATATACCTGTTTATATGCATACATTAACAAAATTAGTAACAGCAGTGCTTAGAATTTGAATGCTGTGTCATACTGATGATTAACTCCATACTCCTAGTGGTGATGTGGTCCAGATACTGGAATGGAAGTGGCAGGATGTGGAGTCCAGACATAGTCTACCACTCATGCTACTTACTAGTAATATTAAGGTGTTACACTTAGCAATTTATCACATGTAGGTTCCTGAGGAGATCTAAAAGTTAATACAAAACCAAGCTGTTTACTGATTTTCCTGAGAACATTTAAGTTAGTTTAGGTCTACCTGATTTATTTTAAAAGAAGGCAGAGGGCTGGACGCAGTGGCTTACGCCTGTAATCCCAGCACTTTGGGAGGCCGAGGCAGGCGGATCACGAGGTCAGGAGATCGAGACTATCCTGGCTAACACTGTGAAAACCCATCTCTACTGAAAATACAAAAAATTAGCCGGGCGTGGTGGCAGACGCCTGTAGTCCTAGCTGCTACAGCTGAGGCAGGAGAATGGCGTGAACCCAGGAGGCGGAGCTGGCAGTGAGCCGAGATCACGCCACTGCACTCTGGCCTGGGCAACAGAGCAAGAGTCTGTCTCAAAAAAAAAAAAAAAAAAAAAAAAAAAAGGCAGAAAGGAAATTTGGTATGGCAGGGCCTAACCTAAAAGGTTATTTATAAAATCAATAGCACTGAATGATAATTTTTTTAATGACAGTCATGTATTTTATTAATGATATCTGAAAGCTGCTTAACCATTAGGAATTACAATTCTTTATGGTTGGAGTATGATGATTTCATCAAATGTTTGAATATTTACATAATTTTTATGTAACCATAATTAAACCAAATTAGTCTTTTTTTCTTCATACTTTTCTTCGGTAAATAGTGAAGAAATAACATAGGGGCATATCTAATTAACCAATTCTAGTGGGTGTTGTGATATCTTTATATCTAGTTCAGTCTCAGATGTATGAATATGATTATATAGTCATGATTGAAGTTCAAAATGAGGAAGCATACAAAATCCTCAGCCACTGAAAAATTCAGTTAACTTGTTTATACTCCTGTAAGCTCTAGTTAGTCACAAGACAAAGTATATAGTAACACTTTGTAATGAAGTAACATTTTCTGCCTACATTAATTTTACTAAAGACCTAAATTGTTAAAATTAATTGCCAATCTCTAGATATATTATGCTTAGTAAGTGTTTTGAAATTAAAGACCTTAAACATTTCAGCAAGTAAATTTTGGATTCTAGCTCTGTTTTAAATTGAATCCTAATTTTCAAACCACTGCTACCCCAGATTCATACCTGTTTTTGAAATCTTGTTTATGGAATGGAAAATTGACAGTATGGTAATAGTTTATTGACTGATTGGACAAAGGATATTCTGGTTTTAACTGACTTTTCCATTTAAATAAAATTCATTTGATAATTTTGGTTGCAAAAGTGGAACACAGTGGAAGTATTTGGCTACAGGCTACCAAAATCTCATCAGATAAGGCTGTTTTCTTAAAGGAAATGCAAAATGAAATCATACGTTTTCCTTTTCCAATACAGTAAATTGCTTGTTTTCCTATTAATACCAGAAAAGATTTTGTAAACACCTTTGCTGTAGTTTCAGGCAAGATCTTTCAGCAACATGTTTTTGCTCTTTGTAACTTAGAAAGTTAGCTCTGATTCCAAAAACTACTGAAGGGAGTAATGCATATAATTTTACTTTTTTGGACCCTATAATGCCAGTGTGTCAGGTTTCAGAATGATATTTAGTAGACAGAAATACCTAATTTTGTTTTGGAATCTTAATACCCTGTCCTCTTCATACCTTTCTAGTGGTGATTTTAGCAAGTTTAATTATTTTGCTGAGGTCTTAGAAAACAGAAAGCTTATGCTATGTAAAGTGACATTGTTTCCAGATTAGGAAGTATTGGAATTAATTTGCTATTGCCAGTAAATAATGGTTGATGGGTATTAAGTGATTTTAGTCTAGAATGCTCTCACAAAAATAGTAAAGAATTGTACTTCAGGGCCAGATGGCAGCTCACGCCTGTAATCTCAGCACTTTGGGAGGCCAAGGTGGGGGATCACTTGAAGACAGGAGTTGGAGACCAGCTCTAGGCAACATAGTGAGACCCTGTCTCTACCAAAAAAAAGAGAAGAAAAAAAAATCAACAACATGCAACCATAAGAATGGATGAGATGGCCCTAAAAGAATAAGGATTACATATAATGAGAAGACGTGTGGGCTGAAATACCTAGTGAACAATATTTAAGGGAAACTGAAGTGCAAATGGCCTCACAGGTTTGTTTTTGTGTTTGAGACAAGGTCTCACTCTGTTGCCTAGGCTGGAGTACATAGCACGAACATGGTTCACTGCACCTCAGCTTCCTGGGCACAAGTGATTCTCCCACCTCAGCCTCCCGAGTAGCTGGGAGTATAGGTGTGTGCCACCACGTCCAGCTAATTTTTTTATTTCCTTGTAGAGATGGGGTCTCATGACCTTGTCCAGGATGATCTCAAACTCCTGGGCTCAAGCAATCCTGTGCTGGCCTCCTAAACTGCTGAGATTATTGCAAGTGCCTCCTTGCCCAGCGCATGTTGTTGATTTCTTTTTTCTTTTTTTTTCTTTCTTAATTTTTTTTTTTTTTTTGAGATTGATGGAGTCTTGCTTTGTCTGCCAGGCTGGAGTGCAGTGGCGCAATATCGGCTCACTGCAACCTCTGCCTCCCGGGTTCCAGCTATTCTCCTGCCTCAGCCTCCCAAGTAGCTGTGATTACAGGCATGTGCCACCATGCCCAGCTAATTTTTGTATTTTTAGTAGAGATGGAGTTTTGCCATGTTGGCCAGGCTGGTTTCAAACTCCTGATCTTAGGTGATCCACCCGCCTCGGCCTCCCAAAGTGCTGGGATTACAGGCGTGAGCCACGTCGCCCAGCCAGTTTCTTAATCTATACATCTAGCCCAGTCCATGCCCCTGTTTCAGACTATTATATCCAACCACCTGCTATACATCTCATAAAGGTATCTCAAACACAGCATATTTAAAGCTGAAGTCATCATCTTGCCCTGGTTTTTCCTGTCTCTTTGCTGATGGCATCCCATTTACCCAGTCATTCAAACTGGAAATCTAAAAGCCTCACTTAGCAAGAGTTTGGAGGCAGAATATGATAAAGAACAAGGACTCTGGGAGGCCAAGGCAGGTGGATCGCTTGAGGTCAAGAGTCCGAGACCAGCCTGGCCAACATGGCGAAACCCCGTCTCTGCTAAAAAAACACAAAGAAATTAGCTAGATGTGGTGGCACATGCCTGTAGTCCCAGCTATGCGGGAGGCTGAGGCAGGGGAATTGCTTGAACCTGGGAGATGGAGGTTGCAGTGACCCAAGATTGCATGCACCACTGCACTCCAGCGTGGGTGACAAAGCGAGACCCTGTCTCAAAAAAAACAAGGACTCTACAGACAGACAGACATCATATATCATATTAGTTTGAATCCTGACTGTTAGCTGTTAGACTTGGGCAAATAATTTAACCTCAACTTTCCCTATCTATAAAATGGGAATTAAAATAGTAGCACCTTATAGGGTTATTGTGAGGATTAAATAGGAACATTGTATAAAGCACTTAAAACAGTACCTGGGACATACTAAGTGTAATATAATTGTTAACTCTTACTAGCATTCTGTCCCTTTTATTTCCTAAATATCTCTCATGCCCATCTCCTAAATATCTCTTTCCTAAATATCTCTCATGCTTTTGACTTAAGACCTCATTTCCTCCTTATCTATTGACTGGACTGCGGCAAATGCCTGCTAATCGTTATTTTTGTGTTCATTCATTTAGCAAGCCAATTTATTACGCGCTTAGGGTGCTGCCAGGGCTACAAAAGCTGTTGAGACTGTACTTGATATGAAGAAGCTTGCTGATTATCATGGGAAGACTGACATAAGGAAGCACCATAAAATTCTGCTGTATGAGAGGTATACACGGGATACTGGGGGTTAATAATTGAGGGTATGGTCCATTCAACATGAGTGAGACAGAAACAATTCATAAAGGAGATGAAATGTCTTGAGGAATGAGCTCTTCCTTAGAAGAATAGTTTTCAAATGAGTGCATCACAGTCACCTGTAAGACTTATTAAAACAGATTGCTGGGCCCTACACCCAGAGGCTGTGGTTCAGTAGGCTGTAGTAAACCAGTAATTTGTATTTCTACCATGTTCCCAGGTTCTAATGCTGTTTCCCAAGGCCACACCTTGGAAACCACCGCATTAAAATACCCAGAAGGCATTAATTCCCAGTCCTTCCTCTACACAGCTGCAAAACAATGGTCCTGACCATTTCATCTTTGCACTACATCCTTCACTGTCTCTCTTTTGCCCATAGGATAAGTACAAACTAGATCTGGTTACTGCCTGCCCCACCAGCCTCAGCATCTCACAACTAGGACTAACCTTTTCTTCTGACAACTATAAAATATTTCCCTTGCCTTCTCAAGTTTGCTCAAGGTCAAGTTATGCCTTTTGCCTGGAATGACTTGACTTCTCTTTTGTTTTACTTAGCTGGCTGCTTTTCATCTTGTAGGTTAGGTCAAGGACTCCAGGAAGTCTTCCCTGGACAAGTAATGAAGAGGGCATAATCCAAGGGCCAACTCCCATGTTTGGAACCTGACTCCATTTTCAGGCACGTAATATTGTCAAATTCCTTTTAAAAGCACCTGTCTGTCTGTTAACCTTGGTGCAGATACTGCTATTCCCCTCCTCTTCTCCATACCATTGCTGATGGTTACTGAGTGGCTAGGGTATGGGAAGGGCCGACTAGTCCAGCTGTTCACAAACAGCCCTTAATGTCAAACTGAATACTGCCAACCTAGTTCCAGTTTCTGTATCTAAAGACTCAGCTTGGAGTCACTTGTCTGGACTAAGAGTAACCCCTCCTTGTCTGGTTTGTGACTTGCTGTACTCTGATGCCCCCAGCTTTCTGCCTTCTAGAAATTTGTCAGAATTTCCAAAATTCTTTGGCCTTCCCTCTTGCTCTATATATGGTTTTGGATTCGTTCCTTTTAAAAAATATTTACTGTCATTTCAGTAGAATTTTGACACAATAAATATAAGTACATCAGATTTTTTGCCATCTTGAAGCTTGTGTTATTTCTTGGTCTTTGGTAATGCTTTACTGAGAAACATTATAATATAGTTGTAAAAGCTCAGGCTCTAAACCTGGGTTTAAATCTGGTTCTAACACTTCTTGGGAGTGGGACTTTGGGCAAATTATTAATGTATCTAGTGTTACCAGTGGAGGGGCTTGACTACGAATTGTCCAGGTCCTGGGCATTTTGAACAAAGAACTGAACAAAACGCACAAAGTAGCAGAGGGATGAAATGCAGGAATGAAGCAGCAAAAGCAGGAATTTTATGAAAGCGAGAAAGCACTCTACTGGGTGGGAGTGGGCCCGAGCAAGTGGCTCAAGGGCCCAGTTACAAAGTTTTCTGGGCTTTAAGTATCCCATTTGAGGTTCTTATCTACCCCTTATCTGGATGAAGTATTTGATCTGTGGCTAAAGGCTGAGGTGAATTGGCACCCTATGCACATGAAGAGATGGTCCCTGTGTGGCCCTCGGCCAATCCAGGGTACTCTTCCTTTCCATCTCAGATGTGGTGGAAGTGGGAGGGTTGTAGGGAGAGTAGCCTTTGATCCTTAGTTAACTTCGCTTGGGGAGATGGGGTTTTTCCCTTTGTGTTTAGCTTTAGGAAGTTTGTGTTGATTGGCCTTAGGATTCCTGCCCCCAGACCCAGGTATTTTCTTTTAGATCCAGCTCTGGGAAGTCAGTGTGATTTGGCCTTAGATTTCCTGCTCCCAGACCTTGGTGATTTCTCTTTTAAAAAGTTAGCACAAATTGCCCTTAAGTTCCCTGTCTCCAGAGCCTGTTTTCCTGCCTCACTAGGTCTATTTCCTCATTAGTCAAATTGAGTTATATGTAGTAGTCTGAAAGAAGAGTTTCCCCCAACATACTAAGAAGGTTAACACACACACACCATATAGTACAACACACATGAGACAGGGCAGGGACTCCTCTTAGGGGCCTGCCGGATCCCTCCAAGCATGGAAATTAAGGAAAATTCCAAGCACCTAGCTAGCCTTGTGAAGTAAATGAGCAACTTGATAAGCAAGAAGGTAATAATAGCTTGAACAATAGTCACCCAAGTAAGTTCGAGTCACAAGATGTTTGGTTCCCATAGAAACTAAAAATAACATCTTGACACTTGTGCTTGAGTTGTTTTTCAGAAACCTGAACCCCCACCTGATGGAAAATGCTGACTGTCATGTAAACCTCAGTTAAGGAGGAACTGAGGGCTGAACTTCTTTGTTCTAAATTTCTATCTGAGGGGCCTGCAGAGTCATACCCTCAGGCCAACCCTTAACATTCCTTTCTGCTGACCCCAAGTTTTTATACAAAGCCTCGCTTCCTTAACCAATGGTGAATTGAAGAATCTCTGAATCCACCTAACACCTGTAAACCTCTGCTTCAAGATATCTCACCTTTTAGGGCCAAACCAATGTATAACCTCCATGTATTGATTTATGACTGCCTATAAACTCTGCCTCACTGCCTTTAAAAACCTTTGCATGGAGGGCACTGGGGAGTTTGAGTCTTAAGCATTAGCTGCCCAATTCTCCTTGCTTGGTGCCCTGCAATGAATGCCTACTTTCTCTCAGTGCAGATCTTGGTGTTGGTGTTTGGCTTTGCTGTGCCAGGTGGATGGACCTAAGTTTGGTTCAGTAACACATAGTAATTACTCAAAAAATATATTTAAAAAAATACATTTATTCATAAATGACTGACTACAGAACCTTAATAGTCCACGCTGGATTCTTCATGTTACTCCCATTTTCTAAGGGAGGGAAAGGGAAGTTATGAAATGTATTTTGAGGGGAATATTCTACTCTATGTTTTGAGAATCCTCTGATGGCTCAATATTAGAAAATATACCAATGTAAAAGTATTAGTGAAGTAGTAAAACTATAAAGACTAGTTATCAGAAACCAGTAATAAATAGTATCCTAAACAGTGAAACATTAAAACAATTTTATTTAAAGTCAGAAGATAAACTACTAGCATTATATAGCATTATTGTATAACATGGTCTTGGAGGTTTCCAAAAAATGAAATAAAGCGAGAAAATATAATGAATAATGTGAGTTAGAAAGTAAAGCTATCGTTTTTGTGTGTGACATAACCACACACCTAGGAAACCAAGAGAATCTAGCAAGAGAAAAGCTTAAAATTGATAAAATGTGCTGAGGTGCATTCTTTCAAAGGACGAACCCTGGCATAAATTGAAGATGGTGGAAGAGAAACAGGAAGTGTGCATGGCTCAGAGAGAGGAATGAGAAGGGTGACTACAGCACCTTCAACTGAAACATCCAGGTACTAGCGTTGGGACTAATCAAGGAAACAACTTGACCCACAGAGAACAAAGAAAAGCGAGGCAGGACAACAGCCCACTTGGGAGTGACACCGAGCCAGGGGAACCTCCCCCACCCAGGGAAGTGGTGAGTGAATGTGTGACCCTGGGAACCCAGGCTTCTCCCATGGATCATTGCAACGCGGGGATCAGGAGATCTCATGAACACACTTCACCAGAGCCTTCAGTCTGACAGACAGAGCTACATAGTCTTAGCAGAGTAGCTGCTCAGGCATGGGTGGAGACCCAGAAGCCTTAGAAAATCAAGCTTTCCAGCAAAGTAACCGCAACTCCTGCAAAGCTGGAGATTAGACCCCTGTATATACCCGTAGGAAAGTGGCTGAATCCAAGAGGCTGTGCAGTGACAGTCTGCAGGCCCCACTTCCACAGCATCTCATAGGAGAAGACCCACGGGCTTGGAAATCCAACCAGCCCCTGGTAGCCGCCTTGCGCCTCCCTGAAACGGAGCTCCCTGGGGGAGGGGTGAGCCGCCATCTCCGCTGCTCTTTGGGCAATTTAGCCACTCCAGCCTTCAGGCTTTGGAAAGTCCAAGCCGACTGGGGGTGGGAGGGATTTCCCAGTACAGCACAGATGCGCTACAAAAATATGGCCAGACTGCTTCTTTAAGCAGGTACCCCAATCCCATTCCTTCTCACTGACTGGGGCCTCCAGCCACCCCTGCCAGTGTTCTCCAGCTGAAAGAGACTTGAATTCTCCCTGGGAGAGAGCTTCCAGAGGGAGGGGCAGGCTGCCATCATTGCTGTTTGGGCGACTTAGCTGTTCCAGCCTTTGGGTTTTGGAGAGTCTGAGCCAACCGGAGGTGGATAGGGTACCCCAGCACAGCAAAGCTGATCCACCAAAATGTGGCCAGACTGCTTCAAGTAGGTCCCTGATCCCATTCCTCCTCACTGGGTGGGACCTCCTAACCAGGGTCTCCAGCCACCTCCTACAGGTGTGTTTGGGCCGGCAACAGGTCCATACCTCCCTGGAACAAAGCTCCCAGAGGGAAGGGCAGGTTACCATCTTTGATGTTTCACAGTCTGCACTGGACCAGGTACTAGAAAATCTGCATCAACCAGGGACTAGAGTGGGTCCCCAGCACACTGCAACAGCCTGACAGAAAAGTGGCCAGATTGTTACACGGGTGCCATTTCCATATCTCTGTGAGGCAGGTCCTCCAGGCCTGGACCTCTAGCCAACCCCTGCCAGAGCTATTGAGCCAGTAGCAACTCGGGAACTCCCTGACCTGAACAGAGCCTCCAGGGACAACTGAAAGCCTCTCTGCCACTGCTTCTGCAGTGGAACTGCCCTTGCTACCCTCAGACTAATGAAGGAGCAAAGACCCTAAGTACTTTATCCACCCCTCCAACAAGCTGCAGTCAACCCAAGGAGAGGAGGCCAGTCTGTCTTACACGGGTCCCACACCCATCGCCCCCAACTGCTCATCACCAAACAGAGTCCTTGGATTGGGCCTACAGCACAGACCCTTTATCCTGGGTGGACTGCACTGAGAGATTGCTGACCTGCATCTCTGTGGGGTGGGGCCTCAAGGAAACAAGCAAAAGACCCTTGGCCACAATCACTACTAAGGTCCCTTCTTCATCTGCATACAAGTTGGGGAAGGAATATAAACACAGAGATTGCCTCAGAACTGCAGTGGGCATCCCAGGAACACCAAGCCACAATCTACAGCCAACACTCAAGTGGGAGAGGAACCCACACTTTCAGGGCCTTGAGAGGGAACATGACTGCAACTGTGAGGAAACACAGGGGAGCCATACAACTGACCAGGAGTCTACCAACTGACCAATAATCCTAAATATCACTTGCTGGATTACACTCCAAAGCTTCAACACCAAAAATACCTCACTAACCTACTCTACTCTGAAACCAGAGACAAGAAGCCAGCTTCAAATAAAGACCCTGCACAAAGCTTCAGCCTGGTGAAAACATCCAGAAAAGAAATCTATTGACTACTCAATCCACACTACAGCTAAAGGAACACCCACGTGCAGAGATGAGAAAGAATGAACACAAGCAGTCTCGTAACTCAAATGGCCAGAGTGTTGTATATCCTCCAAATTACTGTACCAATTCTCCAACAAGAGTTCTTAACCAGCCTGAACTGTCTGAAATGACAGAAATAGAATTCAGCATATGGATAGGAATGAATATCGTTGAGATTCAGGAGGATGGCAAAACCCAATCCAAGAAAAATAAAAATTACAATAAAACATTATGGGAGCTGAAAAATGAAACAGCCAGTATGAAAAAGGACCTAAGTGAGTTTGACAGAGGTGAATAACACAATACAAGAATTTCACAATGCAATCACAAGTATTAATAGCAGAATTAAACCAAGCTGAGGAGAGAATCTCAGAACTTGAAGATTGGTTCTCTGAAATAAGATAGACAAAAATAAAGATAAAAGAATAAAAAGAAATAAACAAAACCTCTGAGAAGTATGGGATTAGGTCAAGAGGCCAAATCTATAAGTCATTGGCATTCCTGAAAGGAACTGGGAGAAAGCAAACAACTTGGAAAACATCTCAGGATATCGTCCATGAAAACTTCCCCAACCTTGCTAGTGAGGCCAACAGTGAAATTCAGGAAATACGGAGAACTGAACGATTTTACACAAGAAGATCATCACCAAGACACATAATTGTCAGACTTTCCAAGGCCTAAATGAAAGAAAGAATGTTAAAGGCAGCTAGAGAGAAGGGGCAGGTCACTTACAAAGGGAATCTCATAAGGATAACAGTGGACCTCTCAGCTAAAACCCTGCAAGCCAGAAGAGATTGGGTGTCTATATTCAACATTCTTAAAGAAAAAAAGTCTGCAACCAAGAATTTCATATCCAGCCAAACTAAGCTTCCTAAGTGAAGGAGAAATAAGATTCTTTTCAGATAAGTAAATGTTGAGGGAATTCATTACCACCAGACCTGCCTTACAAGTGATCTTGAAAGGAGCACTAAATATAGAAAGACTGCTACCAGCTAATATAAACACACAAACCAGTGTCACTATAAAGCAACCCACACAAACAAGCCAATAAAATAACCTGCACAACAAACCCCTGTGACACACGTTTACCTGTGTGCCCCTGAAACTAAAATAAAAGCTAAAAAAAAGAGGAAGAATCCCTTTCCAGAAGAGTCTCTTTAAGGGATGGCAGCAAATGGAGGTAGTGCCTGGGGCTCTTCACTCTAGAACTCATACTTTCTGGTTTCCCTAAACTCACTAGATGGGATATAAACAAGGATCTGACATTGACTTCTTACCCAACACCCGTATCTGAAGAGAACAGCCGATCTTTCCAGGGGAACACAACCTACAGACCAAAATAACTTGAAAACTGGAAAGTGGTAAGAGTTTTTGCCTTCTTCATCTTCCAAAGTTAGCCAAATCTCTGTGTTCTGCATCTGAGTTTTCTTACCTCAAGTATTCATAAGATTTGTGTTTCACGGCTGAAAACAGGCACTATCATGGGCCTTAAAGACAAACAAATGAAATCTAGTTTTTGTTTGGAAGGAGAATGTTTGGCAAATGAGATGAAGAGAGGTGGGATATAGGAATATGTCGAGAGAAACCCAAGGTGGTAGGGAGTTGAGGAAAGAATGAGATTCTCTGTGACTGGGAAAAATGGGAGTTGGGCACATATGTACAACTGTCAGGGAAAGATCTGTGTCCCCACACAGTGCTCAAGATTTTGAAAGGGATTGCTGTCTGCTTTGTGGATTCCATAGCTTACAGGCCCTTGGAAAAAGATTACTTAGTTCCTCAGAAGAATGGGCCACATGGGCTTGGAAACCGAGCATCTCAGTGGTGAAGAACAGAAGGCCCTCATCCCAATCCGTTGTCCTTGGAGCTATTGCCTGTCCCACTTCTATTCAAAGAATTGTTTGCCACTTTGAATAGTGAGATTCTAAGATAGATTTAATTTGATTTAAAACAAATTTCAGGCCGGGCGCGGTGGCTCATGCCTGTAATCCCAGCACTTTGGGAGGCTGAGGCGGGTGGATCACGAGGTCAGGAGATCAAGACCATCCTGGCTAACACGGCGAAACCCCGTCTCTACTAAAAATACAAAAATTAGCCGGGCTTGGTGGCGGGCGCCTGTAGTCCCAGCTACTTGGGAGGCTGAGGCAGGAGAATGGTGGGTGAACCCAGGAGGCGGAGCTTACAGTGAGCCAAGATTGTGCCACTGCACTACAGCCTGGGTGACAGAGCAAGACTCCATCTCTAAAAAAAAAAAAAAAAAAAAAGAAAAACAGATTTCAAAATACTTCGGTTCCCTGAGCAGATGCCATGTGTTTGGTGGAAGATTCAGCATTGAAGAGAAGAGAAAATTTTCTGAAGGGGTTACTTTCTTTATGATTCCATAAAGAAATAGCAAGAAAGTAAGGGACTAGGAAGGGGGGAGGGGTAAAAAATTATTGAAGTGTAACATATACAGAGCAAAGATCACAATTCATAAATGTATGGCTGAATGAGTTATCAAAATGTTAATATCCCATGTAACTATGTAACTATCACCTTGGACAAGAAAAAGAACATCATCAGCATTTTTCTTGGTCATCTTTATTGTTGCTCCTCTTCTTGACTTGCTAACATTAGGGGTACCCCAAGACTAAGATCTTGGGTCTCTTCTCTTTATCTACATTCACTCCCTAGGGGACTCATCAACTCAGCAGTATAGAATTAAATACCATCTATACTGACAACTCTCAATATCTCCAATCAGAACTTCTCACCTGAACTTAAGCCCTGTATATACAACTATAGCTACTTAACATCTCTACTTGGTTGTCTAAGTAGCTTCCCAAACTTGACAGATCCAGAACTGAACTCCTGACTCTCCACCTCATAAATTCTCTGCCTGTAGTGCTCTTCACTGTAGTAATAGCCTCATCCTTCCAGCTACTCAATCCAAAAGGCTGCAAGTCATTCTTGATTCCTCCTTTTCTTTCACACACCATATACAATCTATTAGGAAATCCTGTTTGTTCTGCTTTCAAAATGTGTCTGTGGCTCTGATCCCCTCTCAGCATTTCTATACTACCAGTCTAGTGTAGTTTATCATAATCTCTGGCTTGCCTGGGTTGCTGTAATAGTCTCCCAACTATCCTTGATGCTTCCTCACTTGCTCTCCTCCAATCTAGTCTCAAAAGAGCAATCAGTGGTCCTATAAGAAAGTAAATCCCATTACACCATTCCATAGCTCAAAAGCCTCCACTGGCCTTCCACTTAACTCAGAAAATGCCAAACACCTTATTACATACAGCCTACATGGCCCTTCATGATATAATAACCCTCGTTGCTTCTCTCACTGCATCTCTAGCTACTTTATCCCTTGTTCACTCCGCTAAAGCTACCCTAGCCTCCTTGCTGTTGATTGATCATGCCAGGTGCATGACATTTACATTGGCTCTTCCTTCTGCCTGGAACACTGTCCCCAGAGTGCTGTGTCAATGCCAGATATCCACATGGCTCACTCCTTCTGCTTTTTCAAGTGTCTGCCTAAATGTCACCAATCCTGCCTTTCTCAATCTCTATTACCCTTTTGTTTCCATACAATAGCATTTATCACCTTTAAATGTACAATATAACCTATGGATCATATGTTCCTTAACTGTGTCTTGGCATAGAACATAAGTTCCATGTGAGCAGGGATTTTGTCTGTTGATTTATTATCTCACTAATGTATAATAAGCACATGGTATATACATAAATGATTGAATAAATGAATAAATAACTTCCATATTTCAAGATATTCCAGGTGGTGGTGCCAAGCATGTAATGTTTGGAAATAATGATTTTTAGTGTCAGGAACATTGTGATAGCTCCACTTGAGGCTGCTGTTTTTACATGGAGAAATTTTTAATTATTAATTACTCTTTTGAATCAGTATTATAAGCATGGTAGAAAATTCAATATATTTTTAAAGGTATATATTAAAAAGCAAATATCGCCCGGGCGCAGTGGCTCACGGCTGTAATCACAGCACTTTGGGAGGCTGAGGCAGCCGGATCACTTGAGGTCAGGAATTCGAGACCAGCCTGGCCAACATGATGAAATCCCATCTCTACTAAAAATACAAAAATTAGCCAGGCATGGTGGCACACGCCTGTAGTCCCAGCTGCTTGGGAGGCTGAGGCAGTAGAATCGCTTGAGCCCAGGAGGCGGGGGTTGCAGTGAACCGAGATCACACCACTGCACTCCAGCCTAGGTGACAGAGTGAAACTTTGTCTCAAAAAAAAAAAAAAAAGCTCCTTGAGTCTCTTCTTTGAGGCATTGCTCTTAAGTTTCTTGTGTAGTATTCCACAAACTGTTTAAGCATATATGAACATATTTGTAGACATTCTTTTTTTACCCAAATGGTAGCATACTGCCACTGCCCCTTTTTTCTTCATTTAATAATATAGCTTGGAGAACTTTCCATGTTAGTGGAAATAAAAATGTTTCATTCTTTTAAAGTGCTCCTTAATATTCTATTGTACAAATTTCTCATAATTTATGTAGGGAGTTCTATATTGAAGTTGTTTCCAACATATTACTATTTCAAACAATGCTACAATGAAGATTCTTGTACTATTGACATGAAGACATTTTGATGTGATCAAAACAAACCAAAAAGAATGAAAAGAAAACATTTTTATTTATTTACTTATTTTTATTTTAGATTCAGGGGGTACATGTGCAGATGTGTCACATGGATATATTGCATGATGCTGTGAGCTTCAATTGAACCTGTCACCCGGGCAGTGAACATAGTATCCAATAGGTAATTTTTTGCCTTTTGTCCCCCTCCCTCCTCTTTCCTTTTGGAGTCACTGGTGTCTATTGTTCCCATCTTTATGTCCGTGTATAGCCAATGTTTGGCTCCCACTTATAAGTGAGCATATTTGGTTGGCTTAATTTGTTAATTTCCTTAGGATAATGGCCTCCAGCGGCGTCTGTGTTGCTGCAAAGGACATTATTTTGCTCTTTTTTATGGCTGTGTAGTATTCTATGGTGTATATGTACCACAGTTTCTTAATCCAACTCACTATTAATGGACACCTGAGTTTACCCTATGTCTTTGCTATTGTGAATAGTACTGTCATAAACATATGAGTGCAGGTGTCTTTTTGGTAAAATGATTTATTCGCCTTTGGGAATATACCTACTAGTGTGATCACTAGGTCACATAGTAATTCATGGTAATTCTTTGTAGTTCTTTGAGAAATCTCCAAACTGCTAAGAAAACATATTTTAACTTTAGGTTAAAATTTTTTTTTTAATTATTAACTAATTTGTACATGAGATGCTCTTTTCTTTCCTTTTTGGTTGGTTTTGGCCATATTAAAATGTCCTTATTATAAGTACAAAATATTGGACCTTACCACATCATAAACTACCAACCCTGGAGTGTGAGGGGATCAATCTGAGTTAAATGGTCTCTAAACATATTTTCTATCACTAAACACATGTTATACTGTGCTCCACTCTGCTTCCCAGTCCTCAAACTTTGTTCTGCCCCATCAGGGATGGGAGGGAGTTAAGAATCATCTTGCAGAGAAGCCACTAACCAGGAGTTTACTGCACTGCCATCCATTGTTCTAGGCCAAAGTGTCTGTGCATTTTCTTTTTTCCTTTCTTTCCTTTCTTTCTTTCTTTCTTTCTTTTTTTCTTTCTTTCTTTTTTCTTTCTTTCTCTTTCTCTCCCTTTCCTCTCTCTTTCTTTTTCTTTCTTTCTTTCTTCTTTCTTTTTTTCTTTCTTCTCTTTCTCTCTCTCTCTTTTTTCTTTTTTTTTGGAGATAGAGTCTCACTCGGTCACCCAGGCTGGAATGCAGTGGCACAATCTCGGCTCACTGCAACCTCCACCTCCCGAGTTCGAGCTATTCTTATGCCTCAGCCTCCCAAGTAGCTGTGATTACAAGCACATGCCACATACCCAGCTAACTTTTTGTATTTTTCGTGGAGATGGGGTTTCACTGTGTTGGCCAGGCTGGTCTCGAACTCCTGGCTTCAAGTGATCTGCCCACCTTGGTATCCCAAAGTGCTAGGATTACAGGCATGAGCCATCACGCTGTCTGTGCATTTTCTAATAATCGTTTGTATCTTGAATAGTTTGAGTTTTTGGTTTTTAAAAAATATTACTTTATTTCTCTTTTAAAATTATTAATAATGTACTTTTTACTAATAAGTCCCTGCTTAATAACGAAACTTTTTTTTTTTTCTTTTTGATACACGGTCTCGCTCTGTTGCCCAGGCTGGTCTTGAACTCCAGCTCAAGTGATCTGGCTGCCTCGGCCTCCCAAAGTGCTGGGATTATAGACATGAGCCACCATGCCTGGCCAAATGAAACATTCTATTTTCAATCTGAAGATCATGAAGATGGACTATAGCTCTTAGGAGTTATGATTACGCTATTGTTTACCTTCCTATGTCCTGAGGATGAGAAGATGGAGCTGGTTGTGGTAGTAGATATCTAGGCCACAATATGATCCCTTAATCTCACGTCTGGATGGCATATGTAATCCTCAATTAAATTTCTAACAGATACTTTGACCTACAAACATATTTTACATTTAAGATTCAAAAACTCTTTCAGGATGTTTTGGGAGAAAAGATTGGGACATCATTAGAGGCTTACAGAAATTGGACAGACTTTTAAAAATGTATATATATATGTACTTAAAATAATGGTAATATATAGTGTGAAAAAATCCAAATAATATAGAACTTAAAGAAAACGTAAGTCTCATGTAGTCTGGGTTGCGTTAATGGATGCAGTAGGGATCAGTAAGTTGTACACATAATTATTTCGTAATAAAAAATAAAATCCCAGAGACTTATACATTTTTTATAGGGCTACTTTGATTCAGGAGTGTTAAAATTGCTGTATCAAACTGACCTAATATATGGTGTCATTTTGACTCTTTTGCTCTGAGACTACCTCTGTCTTTGTCTTCCTTTCTCTTTCACTTTTCTTTCCTTCCTGGCCAAACCATAATCCTACCCGCCACATTTTACCTTTGCCCTCCACCACAAGCCCTCAGTGTCTTCTTTCTCTGGCCCTTTACCTAATTCTTCTATCCCCAACAGTCAAAGCATGATAAAAGTATAGTAAGCTATATTTTTTTAGATTACATTTCTTAATTTTTCTACTTCCTTGGGTGTTATTACATATCTTTGGTGATGAAGAGTTGTGGTGAAAATAAACTTTCTTTACTCTTTTATTTTTTGAGAAGGGTCTTGCTCTATTGCCCAGGCTGGGGTGCAGTGGCACAATCTCAGCTCACTGCAACCTCTGCTTCCTGGGTCCAAGTGATTCTCCCACCTCAGCTTCCCTACTAGCTGAGACTACAGGCGCATGCCACCACACCCAGCTAATTTTTTTTTTTTTTTTTTTTGTATTTTTGGTAGAGATGGGGTTTCGCCGTGTTGCCCAGGCTGGTCTTGAATTCCTGGGCTCAAGTGATCTGCGCACCTCAGCCTCCCAAAGTGCTGGGATTACTGGTGTGAACCACTGAAACTGGCCATTTGTTTTTCCATTTTTTACTCTGGTTTTTCTCTTGATACCTTTGCCCTGGTGGATTTGATGCCCTTGAGAGCAAATAATTATGACTATTTGATTTTCACTGAGCTATATTAGCTATAAAATTTTTGAACCTCTTGGTAGACATAAATAAATTACAAAAATTAACTTGTCAGCATTTTATTTTGGTGACTGTAATAATAGCCTTAGGTGTGGGACTATAAAAACAAATAACTAAACAATTCTAATTAATTATGGAAGAACTGAAGTGATTAATGGGGATAGAAAGGAGTTTTCTCCAGAAATAAACATCTGAGATAAGTTTCTACCACCCAGTGTGACACTGAATTTTTGGAATTTGCTTTTCCTAGTAATGACAATGGAAAAAATGTTCTTTAAATTCATATAGCTGATATTTAAAAATCAATATAGAGGAGTTTTTTTTAGATGTAGAAATTCTATAATATGATAATTATATGATATCGGTATAATTTGTTTTCTTTTTTTTGAGACAGAGTCTCACTCTGTTGCCCAGGCTGGAGTGCAGTGGCACAATCTCCACTCGCTGCAACCTCCGCCTCCCAGGTTAAAGCGATTCTCATACCTCAGCCTCCCAAGTATCTGGGATTACAGGTGTGCACCACCATGCCCAGCTATTTCTTTTTCTATTTTTAGTAGAGATGGGGTTTCACTGTGTTGGCCAGGCTAGTCTCAAATTCCTCACCCTCAAGTGATCTGCCTGCCTCAGCCTCCCAAAGTGCTGGGATTACAGGCGTGAGCTACCTTGCCCAGCCTAATATTGGTATAATGTTTTAAAAGCTAGAAAACTGAGAGACATTTCTGAATGTTTATAGTCTTCTCCTGCCCTGCCCCTTTGCCCCCTGCTATTACATTTTTTTATTGATACCTAATTGTACAAATTTATGGGGTACATGTGATTTTTGATACATACAATGTAATGATCAAATTAGGACATTTCAGATATTCATCACCGTGAACATTTATTATTTGTGTTGGGAATATTTCAAATATTCTCTTCTATTTTGAAATATCCAATACATTGTAATTAACTATAGTCATCCTATTGTGCTATCAAACACTAGAACTTACTCCTTTTATCTAACTGTATGTTTGTACTCATTAACCAACTTCTCTTCATCCTCTTCACTCCCAGACACCCATCCTTCCCAGCCTCCGGTAACTATCATTCTACTGTCTACCTCCATGACATCACCTTTTTAAGCTCCCGTATAGGAGTGAGAACATCTGATATTTGTTTTTCTGTGCCTGGCTTAATATATTTCACTTAACATAAAAACCTTCAGTTCCATCCATGTTGCTGTAAATGACAGGATTTTATTCCTTTTTATGGTTGAATAGTATTTTATTGTGTATATATACCACATTTTCTTTATCCACCCATCCATTAATAGATGCTTAGGTAGATTCTATATGTTAACTATTGTGAATAGTGCTGCAATAAACATAAGGGGTACAGGTATCCCTTTGATATACTGACGTCCTTTCTTTTGGGTAAATACCTAGTAGTGGGATTACTGGATAATATGGTAGTTCTATTTTCAGTTTTTTGGATAAATGTCCATACTATTTTCCATAGTGGCTGTACACACTGACAGTGTATAAGAGTTCTCTTTTCTCTACATCCTCATTAGCATTTGTTAATTTTTGTCTTTTTGGTAATAGATATTATAACTGGGGTGAGATGATATCTCATCGTGGTTTTGATTTGCATTTCCCTGATGATTAATGATGTTGAGCACTTTTTTATTTACCATTGGCCCTTTGTATCTCTTGGGAAATGTCTATTCAGATCTTTTGCCCACTTCTTAATGGGATTATTTGTGGGTTTTTTTTTTTTTTTTTTTTTTTTTTTGCTGTTGAGTTGTTTGAGTTTCTTACATATTTTGGATAATAGTCTCTTGCTGGATGAATAGTTTGAAAATATTTTCTGATTCAACAGGTTGTCTCTTCACTCTGTTGATTGTTTCCATTGCTGTGTGAATTTTATTTTGGTTGGCTGCTCTTTTGAAGTCTTAGCCATAAAATTTGCCTAGACCAATGTCCTGAAGCATTTCCCTTGTTTTATTCTAGTAGTTTTATAGTTTCAGGTGTATGTTTAAGTCTTTAATCCATTTGGAGTTGTTTTTGTATATAGTGAGATATAGGAGTCTAATTTCATTTTTCTGCATATAGATATCCAGTTTTCCCAGCACCATTTATTGAAGAGGGTGTCCTTTCCCAGTGTATTCTTTTTTTAATTTTTACCTGTTTTTAAAATTTTTAAATTTGTATTAAAAATTTATTTGGGGATATATTCTTTTTAATTTTTTACATGTCCTTTCCCAATGTATATTCTTTTTTATGTTTTACATGTTTTTAAATTTTTAATTTTTTATTCAATTGTTTGGGGGTACATAATAGGTATATATATTTATGGGATACATGAGATAATTTGATACAGGCATGCAATAAGTAATAATGACATCATGGAAAATGGGGTATTCATCACTTCAAGCATTTATCCTTTGTATTACAAACAACCCAATTATACTCTTTTAAGTTATTTTAAAATGTACAATTAAATTATTATTGACTACAGTCACTCTGTTGTGTTATCAACACTAGGTCTTATTCTTTCTATCTATTTTTTGTCTCCATTAACCATCCCCTCCCTCCCACCACCATCCCACTACCCTTCCTGGCTTCTGGTAACCATCCTTCTACTCTCTATCTGCATGAGTTCAATTCCAATGTATATTCTTGATGCCTTTCTCAAAAATACACTGACTGTAAATGCATGGTTTTATTTCCGGTCTCTCTATTCTGTTCTATTGGTGTATGTGTTTGTTTTTATACCAATACCATGCTGTTTTGATTATATAGCTGTATAGAATGTTTTAAAGTCAGGTAATGTGGGGGCTTCAGTTTTGTTGTTTTGCTCAGGATTGCTTTGGCTCTTTGGGGTCTTTTGTGGTTCCATGTGAATGTTAGGAGGTTTTATTTTGTGAAGAATGTTATTGGTGTTTTGATAGGAATTGTATTGAATCTGAAGATTGCTTGGGTGGCATGGTCATTTTAACAATATTAATTCTTTCAATTCATGACCATGGGATGTCTTTTCATTTGTTTGTATCTTCAATGTCTTTCATCTATGTTTTGTAGTTTTCCTTGTGGAAGTCTTTCACCTCCTTGGTTAAATTTATCCCTAGGTATTTTATTTTTTTAATTTTTTGGAGCTATCGTAAATGGGATTGCCTTCTTGATTTCTTTCTCAGCTGGTTCATCATTGATGTATAGAAATGCTACTGACTTTTGTATGTTGGTTTGTTGAACAGTTCCAATAGTTTTCTGATGGAATCTTTAGATTTTTTAATATATAAGATCATGTTGTCTACAAAGAGAAACAATTTGACTTCCCCTTTTTCCAATTTGGGTGGTATTTATTGATTTTTTGAGACAGGGTCTCGCTCTGTTGCCCAAACTGGAGTGCAGTGGTGCGATCTTGGCTCACCGCAACCTCGGCCTCCAGCTTCAAGCGATTCTCCTGTCTCAAGCTCCCAAGTAGCTGGGACTACAGGCACATGCCACCACATCCAGCTAACTTTTTGTATTTTTATTAGAGATGGAGTTTGACCATGTCAGCCAGGCTTGTCTAGAACTCCTGGCCCCAAGTGATTTGCCTGCCCTGGCTTCCCAAAATGCTGGGATTACAAGTGTGAGCCACTGTGCCTGGCCTGGATGCCTTTTATTTCTTTCTCTTACCTGATTGCCCTGGCTAGGACTTTCAGTACTGTGTTGAATAAAAGTGCTAAATGTAGGCATCCTTATGTTTTAGTTTTTAGAGGAAAGGCTTTCAGCTTTCCTCCATTCAATATGTTAGCTGTGGGTTTGTCATATATGGTCCTTATTTATTTATTTTTTGAGGTGGCATCTCGCTCCATCGCCCAGGCTGGAGTGCAGTGGCACGATCTTGGCTCACTGCAACCTCTGCCTCCCCGGTTCAAGCGATTCTCCTGCCTCAGACTCTCGAATAGCTGGTACTGCAGGCACGCACCACCACGCCCAGCTAATTTTTGTATTTTTAGTAGAGACAGGGTTTCGCCATATTGGCCAAGCTGGTCTCAAACTCCTGACCTCATGATCTGCCCACCTCAGTCTCCCAAAGTGCTGGGATTACAGGCATGAGCCACAGCGCCTGGCCCATATATGGTCTTTATTATTTTGAGATATGTTCCTTTTATGTCTAATTTGTGATTCTTTCTAATGCTTTTACTGCATCTATTGAGATGATCATATGACTTTTGTTGTTTATTCTGTTGATGTGATGTATTATCTTTATTGATTTATGAATGTGGAACCAACCTTGCACCGCTGGGAAAGTTTCACTTGATCATGGTGTATTTTATTTTTGATGTGTTGATGGATTTGGTATGCTAGTATTTTGTTGAGGATTTTTGCATCTATCTTCATCAGGGATATTGGCCTGTGGTTTTCTTTTTGTGTTGTGTCCTTGTTTAGTTTTGGTATCTACTGGCCTTGTAGATTAGTTAGAAAGAATTTCCTCCTCTTCTGTGTTTTTGAAATAGTTTCAGAAGAATTGATGTTAGTTTTTACTTATAAGTTAGGTAGAATTCAGCAGTAAAGCCATCTCTGGTCCTGGGCTTTTCTTTGTTGGGAGACTTTTTATTACTGATTCAATCTCATTACTCATTATAAATCTGTTCGGGTGTTTTATTTCTTTCTGGTTCAATCTGGGTAGTTTGTACATGTCCAAGAATTTATCCATTTTCTTTAAGTTTTTCAATTTGTTAGCATATAGTTGTTCATAATAGTCTCTAATGATCCTTTATGTTCCTGTAACATCAGTTGTAATGTCTCTTTTTTTGTTTCTGATTTTATTTTTTAGAGTCTTTTCTCTTTTTTCCTTGGTTAGTGTGGCTAATGGTTCATTGATTTTGTTTATCTTTTCAAAAAAACCAAATTTTGTTTCATTGATCCTATTTTTTTAGTCTCTATTTTATTAAGTTCTCTGATTTTTATTATTTATCTTTTCCTACTAATTTTGGTGTTTTTTCTTGCTTTTATATTTCCTTGAGGGGTATTACTAGGTTGTTGATTTGAAATCTTTTTTTAATGTAGATATTTATTAGTATAACCTTCCCTCTTAGCACTGCTTTTGCTATATCCCATAGGTTTTGATATATTGTATTTCCATTTTCATTTGTTTCAATATTTTATTTCCTTCTTAATTTCGTCATTGACTAAGTGGTCATTCAGGAGTATGTTCTTTAAATTTCTACATATCTGTACAGTTTCTAAGGTTTCTCCTGTTATTGATTTCTAGTTTATTCCATTGTGGTTTAGGAAGATTCTTGATATAATTTCAATTTCCAAAACTTTGCTGAGATTTGTTTTGTGGCCTATATTGTCTATCCTAGAGAATGTTCCATATGCCAATTAGAAGAATATGTATTGTGCAGCTGTTGTATGAAATGTTCTGTAAATATCTGTTAGGTCCATTTGATTGAAAGTGCAGTTTAAATCCAATGTTTCTTTGTTAATTTCTGCCTAGATGATCTGTTTAATGCAGAGAGTGGGTTGTTGAAGTTCTCCACTATTATTGTATTGGAATCTGTTTCTCTTTAGATTCAATAATATTTGCTTTATATACCTGGGTACTCGTATGTTGGGTGCATATATATTTAGAATTATTATAACCTCTTGATGAATTAACCCCTTATCATTTGTATTAGACTCTTCTCATGCTGCTAATCAAGATATATCTGAGACTGGGCAATTTATAAAAGAAAGAGGTTTAATTAGACTTACAGTTCCACGTGCCTGGGGAGCCTCACAATCATGGCAGAAGGAAAGGAAGAGCAAGTCACTTCTTACATGGATGGCATCAGTCAAAAAGAGAGAGCTTGTGCAGGGAAACTCCATGTTATAAAGCCATCAGATCTTGTGAGACTTACTCACTATCACGAGAACAGCATGGGAAAGACCTACCCCCATGATTCAATTACCTCCCACTGGGTCCCTCCCACAACACATGGGAATTCAAGATGAGATTTGAGTGGGAACACAGCCAAACCATATAATCATTATATAAGGACTTTGTCTCTTTTTGCAGTTTTTGACTTAAAGTCTCTTTTATCTGATGTAAGTATAGCTACTCCTGCTTGCTTTTGGTTTCCATCTGCATAAAATACCTTTTTTCATCCCTTCACTTTCACTCTAAATGTGTCTTTACAGGTGAAGTTTCTTGTAGGCAACATATAGTGGGGTTATGTTTTGTTTTAAAATGTATTCAGCCAGTGTATGGATTTTAAGTGTATATCTTTTAAGGGGGAATTTAATCCATTTACATTCAAGGTTATTATTGATAGGTTAGGACTTATTCCCGTTATTTTGTTAGTTGCTAATCTGGTTCCTTTGTATAGCTTTTGTTTCTTTCTTCCTGTCTTATTGTTTATCATTGTAGCTTAGTGATTTTCTGTAGAGGTAATATTTTAGTCCCTTCTCTTTCTCATTTGTATATCTGCTCCACTAGTAGAGTTTTAAACTTTCATATGTTTTCATAATGGTACCTATTGTCCTTTCACTTCTAGATCTAGGACTCAACCATTTCTTGTAATGCTGGTCTAGGGGTGATGAATTCCCTCAGTTTTTGCTTGTCTGGGAAAGATTTTATTTCTCCTTTATTTTTGAAGGATAGATTTTCTGGGCATAGTATTCTTGGCTAGCAGGGTTTTTCCCCTTCTTTTAGCACTTTGAAAATAACAACTCATTCTCTTCTGGCCTATAAAATTTCTGCTGAGAAATCTGCTGTTAGTCTGATAGGGATTGTATTATATATGACTTGACACTTTGCTCTTGCTGTTCATAGAATTTTCTCTTTATCTTTGACTTTTGACAGTTTTACTATAATGTGGTTTGGAGAAGACCTATTTGGGTTGAATCTGTTTGGGGATCTTTGTGCTTTCTATATCTGGATGTCTGTTTCTTGTAGGACTTGGGACGTTTTCAGCTACTATATAGTTAAATAGGTTTTCTATGCCTTTGCCCATTGTTTCTTCTTCTAAAGCTTTCAAAATTAGAATATTTGATTGCTTTATGGTTTCCTATATGTCATACAGGCTTCCTTCATTCTTTTTCATTCTTTTTTTTTTCTGATTGGGTTATTTTAAAAGATCTGTCTTCTAGTTCAGAAATTTTTTCTTCTGCTTGATCTAGTCTATTGTTGAAGCCCTGAATTGTATTTTTAAAATTTTATTCACTGAATTCTTCAGTTCCAGGATTACTGCTTGAGTCTTCTTATGATATCTATCTCTTTGTTGAGTTTCTTATTCAGATCATAAGTTGTTTTCCTGATTTTTAAATATTGTTTATCTATGTTCTCGTATCTTACTGTGTTTCTTTAATATCAGTATTTTGAAAATTGTTTTAGGCATTTCAGATATTTCTTTTTCATTGGAATCTGTTGCTGGAGAATTGTGTTTCTTTGGAGGTGTCATGTTTCTTTGTTTCTTTATGTTTCTTTTGTCATTACATTGATGTCTGTACATCTATTGTTACAGTTGCTTCTTCCAGTTTTGTGGGTTGGTTTTTGTAGGAAGAGTTTTTCCTATAAAGGTATCTATAGTATTGGTTGGGCAGGGCACTTTGGCTTTGAAAGCTGGGTGGATGCAGTAGTGTAGTCTCCATAGGACTTCTTTGTCTATAATCAGCATCAGTGGTGTCTGTGAGTTCTTCAGTGGCTTAGGCTGTGGTTGATAGTGAAGACTGTGGTGAGGTTTTGCTGGGCATAGGGACACCAGGCGGATCAGTCCTCGGTCCCCATGTGGCATATGTGAGCATCAGTGGTAGTGAGTCCAGGCAGGCTGATCCTTAGGCCTCCAGGTGGCTTGTTCAGGTGCCAGCAGTCACAGTGGTGGACCCAGTGAGTGCCAATTTGTCTACTGAATCAGGGTTTTAGTTCTCAGAGTAGGCAAACCCTTCTCCTGGCTTTTCAAGTCCCAGCTTCCCTTGACTGTGACTCCCAAAAGAATAGAGAGACTTTGCTATCCTGGCTGCAGTGCCAAAATTATAGAGACCAAGGGGAAATCTCCCCCTTGCCCTCTGAAGGTTCACTGAAAAATCAACTTTCTTTATAAGGAAAGGGAGAAAGGAGAGTCAGGGAATGTAGACAATTCTTTTGAGGGACAGTAAATAATTATTAGGGAGAATGAATTCCTCTCCTCCCTACCATTTATTAAGGTATAATTGATGATTAGGAATTGTATGTGTTTACACTGTGTATGATGTTTTGATATATATATACATTATGAAATTAATAAAGCAAGCTAGTTAACATATTCATGTCACATATACTTATCATTTTTTGTCATGAGAACATTAAGGTCTTATCTCAGCAATTTTCAAGTATACAGTACGTTATTTTTAACTATAGTCACCATGCCATACAGTAGATCTCCAGAACTTATTCATCCTGTCTACCTGAGATATTTTACTTTTTTGATCAGCATCTCTTCATTCTCCCCATCCCAACCTCCCCCAGTTCTTGGTAACCATCATTCTCTCTGATTCTGTGAGTTCAGTGTTTTTTTAGTTTCCACTTATAAGTGGTATCATGAAGTATTTGTCTTTTTGTGTCTGCCTTATTTCACTTAGAATAATGTCCTCCAGGGTCATTCACTTTTTTGAAAATGACAAGATTTCCTTTTTTAAAATCTGAATATATTCCACTGTGTAGATATACATTACTTTTTTTTGTTTGTTTGTTTTTGTTTTTGTTTTTATTTTTTAATTTTTTGATTTTTTTATTTTTATTTTTTTAGTATTTATTGGTCATTCTTGGGTGTTTCTTGGAGAGGGGGATTTGGCAGGGTCATAGGACAATAGTGGAGGGAAGGTCAGCAGATAAACATGTGAACAAGGGTCTCTGGTTTTCCTAGGCAGAGGACCCTGCGGCCTTCCTCAGTGTTTGTCTCCCTGGGTACTTGAGATTAGGGAGTGGTGATGACTCTTAACGAGTATGCTGCCTTCAAGCATCTGTTTAACAAAGCACATCTTGCACCGCCCTTAATCCATTTAACCCTGAGTTGACACAGCACATGTTTCAGAGAGCAGGGGGTTGGGGGTAAGGCTATAGATTAACAGCATCCCAAGGCAGAAGAATTTTTCTTAGTACAGAACAAAATGGAGTCTCCCATGTCTACTTCTTTCTACACAGACACAGTAACAATCTGATCTCTCTTTCTTTTCCCCACCTTTCCCCCTTTTCTATTTGACAAAACCACTATCGTCATCATGGCCCGTTCTCAATGAGCTGTTGGGTACACCTCCCAGGCAGGGTGGTGGCTGGGCAGAGGGGCTCCTCACTTCCCAGATGGGGTGGCCGGGCAGAGGCGCCCTCCACCTCCCGGACGGGGCAGCTGGCCGGGCGGGGGCTGCCCCCCACCTCCCTCCCGGATGGGGTGGCTGGCCAGGTGGGGGCTGCCCCCCACCTCCCTTACATTACTTTTTTAATGCATTCATTTTTCACTGGACTCTTGGGTTGTTTCCGTATCTTGGATATTGTGAATAATGCTACAATGAACATGGGAGTGTAGATATCTCTTTGACATACTGATTTCACGTCCTTTGGATATGTACCTAGTAGTGAGATCACTGGATCATTTGGTAGTTCTATTTTCAACTTTTTCAGTGACCGTACCAATATACATTCTCACCAAGACTGCACAAGGGTTCCTTTTTCTCCACACCTTCTCCAATACTTCTTATCTCTTGTCTTTTTGGCAATAACCATTTTAACAGATGTAAGGTAATATCTCATGGCAATTTTAATTTGTATTTCGCTGATGATTAGTGAATGATGTTGACCTTTTTTTATACACCTATTGCCACCTTGTATGTCTTCTCTTGATAAATGTTCATGCAGGTCATTTGCCCACTTTAAAGATTGTCGGGGTTTTTTTTTTGTTACTATTTGGATTCTTTATATATTTTGGATATTAACTCCTTCTCAGCCATATAGTTGGAAAATATTTTCTCTCAACATGTAGGTTTCATAATGTTGATTGTTTCCTTTGCTGTTGAGTTCAGTTTGCTAGTATTTCGTTGAGAATTTTTCCATCTATGTTCATCAGGTATATTAGCCTATAATTTTCATCTCTTGCAGTGTTTTTGGCAGGCTTTGGTATCAAGGTAATGCTGGCCTTGTAAAATGAGTTTGGAAGTGTTCCCTTCTCTTAGTTGTTTTGGAAAAGTTTGAGAAGGTCTTTTTAAATAAGTGTACAGTTGACCAGTGAAGCCATTAGGTCCTGGGTTTTTCTTTGTTGGGAGGATTTTGATTACTAATTTATCTCTGTACTCATTATTGGTCTGTTCATATTTTCTATTTCTTCATGATTCACTCTTGGTAGGTTGTATGTTTGTAGGAATTTATCCATTTCTTCTAGTTATCCAATTTGTTGGTGTATAATTGTTCACAGTATTCTTTTATTATCCTTTTTATTCCTGTGTTATCACTCAGTTGTAATGTCTGCTCTTTCATTTATAATTTTAGTTATTTGAGCCTTCTCTCTTATTTTCTTAATCTAGCTAAAGGTTTGCTAACTTATTTATCTCTTTAAAAAACCAACTTTTAGGTGACCCAGTAATTCTGTTATTCATACAGACTTGCATTACTTCTTTATTCTTTAACCACCCTCCCTTCCCCATGTGTTTTTTGAGATCACAGGACACTCTAATCCCTGGGCCTTTCTGGGTTCTGATATTGGTTGGTATTTACCTCTCCCAGCATTTGGGTTCAATTTTCTTTTCTTCTACAAGGCCATTCATATCTCTATTCATTTCGCATCCTCCAAATGCTTATCAACATCTCTTGTCCATACTCTCCTATTCTCCTTGTCTAAAAAACGTTGAAATGTTTTATTATTTTACTGTCATTTGCATGCATTTGGGAAAGATAAAAGAGATATATACATATATTCAACCATTATGTTTATCCAAGTCTATTATTATTATTTCTTAGTTTATCTCTTTATTTAAAAATATAATTTTGACACCATTACAGAATAAGTAAGTCTGTTATGTTTTATTGCTTTAGTATTTGATTTCAGATTGTGGTAGGCAGAACACTAAGATGGCCCACAAGATTCCTATCCCCTGGCGTACACACCCTGTGTAATCCCCTCCCTTTGAGTCTAGGCAGGAGCTGTGAACATGATGGATGCCACGTCCATGGTTAGGTTAGGTTATATAGCAAAGGTGAAAGGTAATTGAAGCCCCTATAAGTTCACTTTGAGTTAATAAAAAAAGGAGATTATTCTGAGTAGTCTTTACCTAATCAGATGAACCCTTGAAAGAGGATCTAGAAGTGAGAGAGATTTCAAGCAACAGAAATGCTGTCTTGATGGCTTTGAAGGAACAAACAACCATGTGAACTACTTATGGAGGAGACAATACAGCAGGAACCTAAGGGTGACCTCTAGTAACTGGGAGTAATTCCCAACTGACAGTCAGCAAGAAAAATAGGGTCTTCTGTCCTACAATCACACAGAACTAATTCTACCAAGAAGCAATGAGCTTGGAGGAGGACCCAAGCTTCAGATGAAATTGTACCTGTGAGTAACATTTCAGCTTAGTAAGACCCTGAGGAGAGTTGCCAGCTAACCTGTACTTGGACATCTAACACATGGAAACTGTGAGATAATAATTTTGTATTGTTTTAAGCCACTACATTTTGGTAATTCATTATCCAGCAACAGAAAATGAATGCACAGGTCGGTCATGCTTCATATTCTATCATACTGAAGTCTATTGATACATGTATTTTTTCTCTCTGAGACTTGGATATGGCCTTGGGGTTGAGGGATGGTGTGTGTGTTTATGATTGGTTGGTTGTTTTATTTAGCATATATTCTATTTCCTTATGTAAAACAATAAGATTGCTTTACTTTTACATGCATTTCTAAATTATGATCATAGTTTAAAGAATATTATTAATTAAATCTTTATCATTACCAATTTTGGTAAGACAAATTCATTTGGTAATGAAATAATATTAATAATAGCAGCAACAATATCAGTAACTCCTAACATTTACTAAATGCATGCTATGTGGCAAGCATTGTGCAAAGTGTTTTTTATTTAATCCTACCAAGTATTATTATTATTATTATTCCCCTTTTACAGTTCAGGAAACAAAATCTTAAGGAAACTTCTAAAGGCCACATACCCTAGGAATGGTGGATCCAGAATTCTATCCCAGATTGCCAAACTCCTCAGCTTGTGCATTTAACAGTTATGGAAAACTACCTACAGGAATCTACAGAATGTTTATTATTATTATTATTTTTGAGCCAGGGTCTCACTCTGTTGCCCAGGTTGGAATGCAGTGGCATGATCACAGCTCACTGCAGCCTAGAACTCCTGGGCTCAAGTGATCCTTCCACCCTCAACCTCCCAAGTAGTTGGGACTACATGCACATGCCACCATGCCTGGATGATTTTTTACTTTTTGTAGAGATGGGATCTTACTATGTTGTCCAGGCTGGTTTCAAACTCCTGGACTCAAGCAATTCTTCCACCCCAGCCCCCCAAAGTGCTGGGATTACAGGTGTGAGCCACTGTGCCCAGCAAATGTCAGCGTTATTGAAAATAAAACAGTTGACCTTTAATATTTTTGCTTCTTATGTGTATGGTTTTGACTAGTCACATGCAGCTCTGCAGGCTTATGTGATTTTGCTGGAATGTAATTTCATGTTGCTTAAATTTGGGAGAGTGGAATAACTGGTGAGGGATCCCAGCTGATGACCAGGAGGTTCTCAGCTAATGGCTGTGTGTGCTCTGATGCTCATTAAGAAACCCAAGGGATTATTTCAGAGTTTGGATGTTTTCCTTTACATTGTGGGTGGAAATTTTATGGTACTGTGAAGTAAATGGGTGGATTTTTTTATTATTATACTTTAAGTTCTAGGGTACATGTGCACAATGTGCAGGTTTGTTACATATGTATACATGTGCCATGTTGGTGTGCTGCACCCATTAACTCGTCATTTACATTAGGTATATCTCCTAATGCTATCCCTCCCCCTCCCCTCACCACAGGAAAGGCCCTGGTGTGTGATGTTCCCCTGCCTGTGTCCAAGTGTTCTCATTGTTTAATTCCCACCTATGAGTGAGAACATGCGGTGTTTAGTTTTTTGTCCTTGCGATAGTTTGCTGAGAATGATGATTTCCAGCTTTATCCATGTCCCTACAAAAGACATGAACTCATCCTTTTTTATGGCTGTATAGTATTCCATGGTGTATATGTGATGGGCAGATTTTTAATAATATTTGGCAAGAGGGACCCAGGAATGTCTGAGTGAGCTAGGCATAAGGACCAAAAGTAGGTGGAAAACAAAGGGCCATTTTAGTATTGGATAGACCAGGCCAGTACCCCAATTATATAATTGAAGGGAGCTCTTGGCTTAGGTTTGAGGCCTAGTTTGGACATCCTGGTTCCAATCAAGCCTATATCCAAAGTTGGGATCTTTTACCACCTCTGCCTGGCTTCCTGGTGGAGGAGCTTTCATTAGTGACCAGCAGGTTTGGGCATGTGTTCAGAAAGAGTAAGACTGCTGGACCCTGAGGCAGCCTTGACTCAGTGAATATTCCTGCTATAGAGAAGGAACAGGAGCTAAAGATCCTACAAGGGAAATGGCTATGTGATGTGCTCCTAATAACAATGTCTGATGGATTATCTTGGATTCTAACCAATCAGATTAGCTCTTTCTCCTCCCTTGGTGGTATCTAGAAGAGCATGAGCATTCTTCCTCTTACAATGGCAAGTATAGACTTGGGGACTTAAGGAGTCTAAAAGGACCTCCCAAGATGAATCTATTCTTATTATTTATCAGACCGATGTATGTCTGACTTTGATAAGAAGCTAAAGACATGTTGTTTAAAGAATGGACAATCCATTCTTTCCTTTGCTTATGTTTGGTTTTTTAAGTTCTAAGTCTGCAGGCATGGTGATATACAGATAGGATGATGATTATATGGTTAAAACAAAACCTAAAACAAAATCCCCTATATCCTCACCTGTATTCAGATGTGGAGCATGATCTTACTTCCAAGTTGAAGGAAAAAAAAATCACAAAAGAGTATGGGATTGAGAAAGAGTTTTGTTTCTAGCTGCTCTCTCCAGCCTGTTTATATTATGATGTCTATTGTGAGGTTGCCAATGTTGTCACCAAGAGTCACATTCTATTAGTTAAATTATAAGGTGCAGAATGAGAAAGCTTTTGAAAACTATGATTAATGTTGAATTCCTTATAAACAACCAACTTTTGGCCTCCCCTTTATTACTTCTAAGTGAGAGTGCATTAAAAATATGTTAATATCTAGCTGCAAACTCAGGAGTAATTGCCCAGCCAGACTTTTGAGATTAATTATAAGTCCAGAGCTGTCATTACATTCTGACTGGTTTCTCCGGTCAGGAGTGGTCTGCCTCTGAACTAGTGCTTCATGTGCTCTTGACTGTGGTTTGAAAGGTTTTGAAGTTCAATTGAAAATCTGAGCTGCTATCTCCCTGGTGAGTTTATCTCCTTCCAATTTATTTTGATGAGGGTCACATGGGGTAAGCCTATTGGATTTATGACCCCAGAGCCTATTAGTTTCATTGTTTATATGCTCAAAGACAAAAATATTAAAAATCGTTTGAGTGGAAAGAACTTTAGAAGCAGAATATAGCAGCAACCTTGAATAATTTATTCGATCAACAAAGATATATTAAGTTGTTCCAGTGTGTCTAGCACTGTTTGTTACAGGCAGTGGGGACACAGGAGTGGACCAAATAACAGCCTATTTGATACGGTTTGGTTCTGTGTCCCCACCCAAACCTCAGGCTGAATTGTAATCCCCCCTGTTGGAAGAAGTGATTGGATCATGGGGGCGGATTTCCCCCTTGCTGTTCTTGTGATAGTGACTGAGTTTTCATGAGATTTTGTTGTTTGAAAGTGTGTAGCACCTCCCCCTTCACTCTTTCTCTCTCCTTCTGGCCATGTCAAGATGTGCTTGCTTCCCTTTCACTTTCTGCCATGATTGTAAGTTTCCTGAGACCTCCCCAGTCATGATTCCTGTACAGCCTGTGGGAATGTGAGCCAATTAAACCTGTTTTCTTTGTAAGTTACCCAGTCTCAGGTAGCTCTTTATAGCAAGATGAGAGTGGACTAATACAGAAAATTGGTCCTGAGTGGTGGGGTATTGCTATAAAGATACCTGAAAATGTGGAAGGAACTTTGGAACTGGGTAATGAGCAGAGATTGGAACAGTTTGGAGGGCTCAGAAGACAGAAAGATAAGGGAAAGTTTGGAACTTCCTAGATACTTGTTGAATAGTTGTGACCAAAATGCTGATAGAGATACAGATAGTGAAGTCCAGGCTGAGGTGGTCTCAAATGGAGATGAGAAACTTATTGGGAAAGTAAATAAAGTAAAGGCCACTGTTGCTATGCTTTAGCAAGCATAGCTAAAGCATGCTTGGGCCTTAGAATTATGGTGGGAGGCAAAAGGCACTTCTTACCTGGTGATGGCAAGAGAAAATGAGTATTATGCAAAAGCAGAATCCCCTGATAAAACCACCAGATCTCATGAGATTTCTTCACTACCAAGAGAACAGTATGGGGAAAACTGCCCCCATGATTCGAATTATCTCCCATCGGGTCCTTCCCACACCTGCAGGTATTACGGGAGTGCAATTCAAGATGAGATTTGGGTGGGGACACAGCGCCAAACCATATCAGTGTTCAACACACAACAAGGAGGCCAGTGGGGCTGGAACACAGAGAGTGAGGAAAAGAGTACTAGGAGATTAGGTCAGAGAGGAAGTGTCAGGTTGGAAGATGTTATACTCTGGTAAGGAGTTCTGTATTAGTCTGTTCTCATGTTGCTATAAAGAACTACCTGAGACTAGGAAATTTATAAAGAAAAGAGGTTTAATTGACTCACAGTTCAGCAGGCTGAACAGGAAGCATGGTTGGGGAAGACTCATGAAACTTACAATCATGGCAGAAGGCAAAGGGGAAGCAGGCACATCTTACATGGCTGGAGGAGGAAGAGAGCAAAGGAGGAGGTGCTACACACCTTTATACAACCAGATCTCATAAGAACTCACTCTCATGAGAACAGCAAGAGGGAAATCCACCCCCATGATCCAATCGCCTCCCACCAGGCCCCCCATCAAACACTGGGGATTACAATTTGACTCAAGGTTTGGGTGGGGACACAAACCCAAACCATTTCAACTTCATATTTTAGGATGTTAGAAGGGGAGCCTTCACAGAGTGTTTTAGTTTCCTATTGCTATGGTAACAAATTACCACAAAGTTACTGGCTTAGGAAAATACAAATTAATTATCTTCTGGTTCTGGAGGTCAGATATCCAAAATAAGTCTTGCAGAGTGTATTAATTTTCTAGGGCTGCCATGAAGCAAGTACAAACTGGGTGGCTTAAACATCAGAAATTTCTCGTCTCACAGTTCTGGAGGCTAAAATCTGAGATCAAGGTGTCAGCAGGATTGGTGTGAAGAATAATCTGTTTCATGCCTTTCCACTAGTTTCTCATGGTTTGCTGGCAATCTTTGACATACCTTAGTTTGTAGAAGCATCACCACAATCTCTGCTTTTGCCTTCACGTGATGTTCTTCCTGTGTTCATGTCTGTGTCCAATTTTTACTTCTTTATCAGGACACTGGTCATATTAAATTAGGCCCTGCCCTAATGACCTCATTTTAACTTGGTTATCTCTATTAAAGACCCTATCTCTGCATAAGATCACATTCTGAGATACTGCGGGCTAGGACTCCCAAATATTTTTTTTTTTGGAGGGGACACAATTCAATTCATAACATATGGGGTTAAAATCAAAGTGATGTCAAGACTGCATTCCTTCAGGATACTCTAGGGGGGAATCTGTTCTTTGACCTTGCCACCTCTAGAGTCCACATTCCTGGGCTCATGGCCCCTCCCAGCAATGACGCCACTCCCACCTCTCCTTCCTTTGGCTCATCTTCTCTAACTGTCACTCTCTTGCCTCCCTCGTATAAGAACCTTTGTTATTATACCTGGAGAATGAAAGATAATCTCCCACCTCAAGATCCTTAACTTAGTCACATCTGCAAAGACTCTTTTACCACATAAGGCAACATATTCGCAGGTTCTGGGGATTGCGGGTTAGGGATTAGGGGATCAGGACATCTTTGAGGGATCATTATTCTGCCCACCTCAGAGGGTTTTGAGCAGAAGAGTGATATAATCTGCATTGTATTTTAGAAGAATCTCTGTACCTGCTGGGTGGAAGGGAAGAGTTTGAAGCAGAAGACACAATAGAAGGCTGTAGCAATGGTTCTGGTGGAAGAAGATGGTGCCCTGGACAAGAGTGGTTGGGGTGGAAGTGCAGAGAAGTTGTCAGATTCTGGACGTATTGTGAAGATTGACTTGCACATGGACTGCATGAGACAGGTGAGATAATAACAACTCCTTACTGTCTCTTTTTCAGAATAACAGTAACTTATATTTGTTTACCACCTTACAATTTTCAACATGGTTTATACATTTATTTTCTCATTAGAATTCCCTACAACCTTTTTATATATATCATTATTTTATATGTATTTTACATAGACAAGACTGGAAGATCAGAGAGGTGATTTCTTCTAGTGATTTGATTTTTAGTTGTTTTGAGCCAAGTTTTTTTTTTTTGAAATTGTCTTGAAATATGCTTGATGGGTTTTAAGCACAGAAATTACTAGGTAAGTTTATACTGGTGATAAAGGGAAACAGGTGTCCTCTGATGTCACCTATGTTTTATAAATAAATTCACAAATTCCAAAGCCAGAGATAGTTCCATATTTAGTTTGGTGAGGATTAAATGAGTTTATATATACAAAGAGTTTAGAACATTGTCTGGTACATGTAAGCCCTATGTAATAATAATCACGACAATTATTATTTACTATTTAGAGTCAGTACTTCCAAAAGATATTTGAAATGGCTATTTTAAAAAGGCAAAACAAAACAAAGAAAAAAATACAGGAAAAATTTGCATTTTGAGTTCCTAGAATAAATCAGTTGCTGCAGTTAAATGTTTTAGTTCTGAGCATCTAGGCAGCTATGTCAAAAACGAAAACACTGTTATGTAATATAGTTCCTGTTGATTTGTAATTGAAATCAAATTAGGTCATCTAAAGAAATGAACTTTTTATGAAATTCTAATCATAATTCAATGTGCAGATCCTTGTACAAAGGGGCTTTGAAACAATATTTTGGACTTTCTTAAAAGTCTTAAAGAAGGACTTTCAGGCATGACATTAAATCTTAATGCAAAGAAGTATTGTATGCATGTGCTAAACCCACATATTCTAGGTGTTTATTTTTTATAAGTGTCCATTTTCCCTCCTGTTGCCAAAGTGACTTTTAAAAATGCAAACACGATCATGTTACTCCCCTGCTTAAAATTCTTCCCTGACTCTTCATTGCCCACAGTGGTGGTCTCAAGCTTATTTTTGTCATGGAACCATTTCTTCAAATTAGAACTTACACAGAAATTCAATATGTAAATAAAATATAGGCTGAGTTGCTCTGGATGAAGTACAGGTGAGGACCTGGCATCTGCATTTCCAGCTTCATGTACCTCTCTCCTCGTGCACCTTGTTCCATCCTCCAACCATCAGGATATAATCAGAACCCCTCAGTGTGGTCTAAACAACTTCCATTCAACCCATAAGTTGCCATGCTGGCTGCACTTAGTTTGAGCTTAGATGAGAATCTAACTTATTAACCAAACTGGTACAATTTTGAAAATGAGTTGTTAAAAAATTAAAATTATATGAGTTTTGAAATATTTACTTATTGTTCAACAAACTGGTTTTATGTTATTATTAAGCATATAAAACAATTCCATTAAAACTATGTTTTAAAAGGTCTCTCTAGAAATATTAAAGCAAAAATAAAAAACAAAGATCAAAAATAAAAACAAAAAATAAAAAATTATTAAAGCAGGTATATTGATTGAATATTTCAAAAAACACAAGTGTAATAATTACTCTTCAAACATATTACTGTGTTTTACTTAGTTTCTTAGTTTGGTCTGTCTTTAAGCCTATGACATTGTTTCTCTTCCTCCTGCCCTTCTTTTCTTTCTTTATTCTTTGAGTAAATAATGCTTTTTTTCCCCAATTTGGTTCCAAAATTTTAATAAAATTGCCTCTAATCTTCAAAATATGATTTTATGATATATAAATGGAAAATGTTTGATATATTTACTTCTAGATGAAAATTCTATTTTTAATGAGAATATATTCTCTCTGTCAGTGGTGAGGTAATCAGTAAGCTCACAACAAACGCAGCTAAATAGAAGATATTCCCAATTCTCTTTTAAAATATATTAAAATGGGTAAACATTTTAGCCTAGATATTTTTGTTTCAATCTGGAATACCTTTCTTTGACATGCACTTCTATAAGACAAATCTTGTAGATCAATATTTCTCAGGGCCAGGCTGCCAACTAGTCCTAGTGCTAGGCTGTGAGCTGGCATGCACTATGTGCCTACCCAGTGACTTCTGGAGCATGTTTGAGGCACCCACCAGCGAGCTTCAGTGTTGTCCTCCTACGAACTCATTCCTGTGAGAGCAGAACCTCTTCGAGAGCAGAAGGTGAATTCTAAAAAAGACCAAGCAGGAAAGGGCTGCTTGAAAAATAAGATATGAAAACTGGAAAAGGCTAGCCAAGAGCTCATTCTTGTTGCAGATTTTATTAGCCTTGTGAGGTTCTTGGATAAAGCAAGCCAGTGGCCTCAGGTGGAGCTCTCCTTGGAGGAGAGTGAGTGGAGAGCTCTGCTTCTGATGAGTGGTCTCTGTACAAGCAGCGAGAGCACACTATGGACAGGGACACCATCAAGGCTGTGCTGGGGACCCAGCAGGAAGCTCTGCAGGAGCTACCACTCGAGTCCCCTGAGTTCCCCACTGAGACCATCAAGTGGGACTGCAGCATGTTCCCCTTTGAATGGGAAGGTCCAGATTATACACTATGGGTCTCTAACTACCAGCCCCCCAAAGGCAGGTACAATGACATCACCAAGATGTACACACAGGTAGAGCTCAAAAGAGAGTTGCAGCAGCCAACCTTGGAACATGAGGCCCTGAGAGTCAGAATGACCAGGGTTCCAGTCGGCTTTCCACAGAATCAGGCATACTGTTAATAAAGACATGTTTAATCAAAAAAGAAAAAAAATAAAAGGAAGAAAAATGTTGTCTTTATGACTGTTTGGAGCATTTCACCAAATTTAGGTTTTGTGAAAATGTAGACTTCTCAACTCTATTCCATTCTATTCTGGAACAGAATGCCAATTTATCTGAATAAACATAGGAGCTCCATCAAAAGACTCTTCAAGTTGAAATATTCCAAAGTGCAATTATAGAATTTCAAAATTAAATCCTGTATCCTGTTTAAATTTGTATTGTTAACATTTGTTCACATCCTTTTTTTTGTATAGACAAATTTCATTTGCTCTTCTGTAAGTTTTGTTTTCAATAACTTTAATTCTCTAAAAAGTTTTGCAAGCTGAAGGTTTTTGTTCTTCCACTTGTTGAATGCCTTGATTTAAAATTTCAATACTTGTTAATAAAATGTGACCAAAATTTAGAAAACTTGTTTACAAGAGTTGTACACCACTTGGGTTGACTTGAAAGTAATTTATTTGAAGAATCAAACATTTCAATTAAAGCTTCATGATATGGTTTGGATTTCTTTTCCTGCCCAAATCTCATGTTGAATTGGAGGAGGGGACTGGTGGGAGATCACTGGATCATGGGGGCAGGTTTCCTTCTTGCTGTTCTCGTGGTAGTGAGTGAGTTCTCATGGAGATCTGATCGTTTAAAAGCATGTGGCACCTCCCTCTTCTTTTTCTTTCCTGATTCATCATGGTAAGATGTGCTTGCTTTCCCTTAGTCATCTGCCATGATTGTAAGTTTCCTGAGGCCTTCTAGCCTCATGCTTCCTGTATAGCCTGTGGAACTGTGAGTCAATTAAACCTCTTTTCTTCATAAATTACCCAGTATCAGGTATAGCAGTGTGAGAACAGACTAATAGACTTCAATTAAAGATTTACTCTTGATAGGTCCAAAACTTTGGCTGATGGGGAAATGGGGCTGTCTAGAACGCCAGATACACGTTACAAGGGGAGGGAGGAAAGTAAGTGAGAGCATGTCTTATTCTCCTTCTGAACTGGTGAGGCAGTCATCTTAGCTGTCCATAGTGCTATGGACCACTGGAAAACAGCCCCTTTCTTAATGTCTTGGCCATCAGGAATGGTCATCCATCTGGCAAACATTTGCAGTTTGCCTGCCACATGTTAGATACAGCCTGGGGTGCGGGGTTGCAGAGTCAAACTCTTAATCTTTTTTCAGAATGAACCTATGGCAAGTGAGAGGGGAAAACAAACCATTTTACCAGCATATGATGGGCACTGTGATGGAGTTATAAATAGGGTCTTGTAGGAGCATAAAAGCAAGGGGCTGCAGACTGCTTGGATGAGACAAGCGAAGGCAGCTCCTGAGCTGAAGTTTGAAAACAAGTAGGCATTACTCAGACTGTCAAAAGGCAGGCATTGGGCAAAAAAAAAAAGAGCATATATGTAGTGTAGTGACTGAGGGTGCCTAGTATATTTAGGGAAACCTTCAAGTAGCTCTGTATGCTGGAAGTTGAGTTTGTGTTGCGAGTGTGGAAGGTGAGAAATTTGCCTAAAATCAACTGATCAGAGGCTGGTGAACGCTACAGGGAAAGGATTGGTGACAATTTAGATACATTTCTGAAACTTTTGAATTTCATAAAAGATGACCTCTCAGTGGCATTTTTTTTTTCGAGATGGAGTCTAGCTCTGTGGAGTGCAGTGGCGCAATCTTGGCTCACTGCAACCTCCACCTCCCAGGTTCAAGAGATTCTCCTGCCTCAGCTTCCCAAGTAGCTGGAATTACAGGCACCTGCCACCATGCCCAGCTAATTTTTGTATCTTTAGAAGAGGCGGCATTTCACTGTCTTGGCCAGGCTGGTCTCAAACTTCTGACCTTGTGATCCACCCACCTCGGCCTCCCAAAGTGCTGGGATTACAAGCTTGAGCCACTGTGCCCTGCTGACAACCAATTTTATACCGACAACTCTGTTTACTTTTGTATAGTCTTACTAATAGGTTAGAACATGGCTATCTCATTGTGATGACAGATTGCAGGAGACAGTTGCTCAAATGATAGTATCAGTCTATCTTGGTCAAGTGTCTTAGCTATATGAATTTATCATTTAACACCAACAATACAAATGTTCAGCTGGTAAATAGCTCAAAGATCGACAGGAAGGTGTCTAAAACTACAGGAGTGTCCAAGCAAGCAAGGTTCCACAGTGAGGGAGGAAGTGGAATGAAGAGGGGGAGATGGCAGACTTGAAAAGAGCCCAAGAGTTTGGTTGTGGGCCAGTGAAGCATTTCAGTTTTCCGGATAGTTATGAAAACTGAAATTATGACTCCAAATGTGGGTTCAAAGGGAGGGTGGGATGCTGAAATATTGTTTTTGCTTTGTGTAGGCAGAGTTCCTGTCTCAAGAAGAGGTTTGGCAGTAACAAAGTTTAGCTCTTCTGCTGGCCATCACTCCGCAAAGTGTTCCCACGAAGTGGCTGACTTAAAAAGTAAGCTTGACTAAGTATCATATCACATGAGCAGCACTGGAAAGAGGCAGAGCTGAGGGAAAGAGGGAAGCTTCTGTGTAGACATCGATTTTACTCTTTGACCACCATACCTTGCCTTTCAGTTTGTGGGTAGCTTAGGAAACCGAAGTCAGACAACATAATTGGCTTTTGGGGGATAAGAATTGTGTCTTTCGGATGTTTCTCATAGTGCTTTACAGGATATACCCTCAAAAGAAGCTGAAAAAATTTAAAAAAGAAAGTCTGACACATTTCAATGCGGTGTTCAAGCCTTCTGTTTTCCAAAAGAGGCCATCAGGTATCACAGCAAATCACTTTTGTGGATTATAAAAGGAAGGTGACTTGCAGCTCTAAAATCTTAAATTCTCTGTTCCATGTTCTGTGTTTTATAAATAAGCATAATTGGTGTTCAGAAAAGAAATCTGCAATCTCAGCCTACTTCAGGATGTTGGTGAGTTGACTAAGCTGTAAAACTCCTTAAAAGTCAGGATGTTTGGGCAGAGGAGGGCAAAATGTCTAGACAGAACAGAAGGTTTAAACTGCCCCTGGTGAAATTTAGTGGGAATTGACTTTAGCAGCTCTTCCTCCTGGGTGAATAGCTTGTGATTTGCGACTGTGAAGTGGTTGGACTGAAATGCTTTCTACTCTGAAGTTGTATGACTTTTTTTTTCACATAGTGAATAGAGATATTGATGGAAAAGACATAACTATCAAGATAAAAGTGTGTTTTAAAATAATACTTTTAAGTATTCGACTGTATTCCTTTGTCCTTATGCAAACCAAACCTTGAGAAACAAAGACTGATAAGATCTTGTGGAGAGAAAGTCAAATATTCCAATTCATTTGGCTTTGTTTGTGCCATATGTGTAAATAACTCCAGCAAGATAGTCTGAGAAATAAGAGTTCATCTGGGAACATTCTTAGTCTTGTTATTAATGTTTTAAAATCCTTAGAACTCTTTTGCCAAATTCTGAGACTTAAAATGCAAAGATAAGGATGATTATTTTCAGAGCCAAGTGTGGAAATTATTCTTCTAGTATCTCTCTGTGTTCATGCAGTGCTATTGACTCTTGCAAAATGGGATCTCATATCTCTTTACTAATGAGAACTCAAATCTTCCCTGGGGACTGGCAACTTTAAAGGCTCATTACTCATATGTTTGATGTTATCTTTTGCTGGCAAATAACTGACGCTAGAGTCTTGAACATTTGCCTTTTAGGTTTGCTGTTTGCCCAACATTATGCTAATTCATCTGAAATGGAACTGTCAGCGGCTGCAGAATGTCTTTACCTTTCTTGAGAATTGAAGAAATTTATCTTCACTGGAAGCCTTAATACTAAGCACCTTTTTTTTTTTTTTTTTTTTTTCTGGCGTTCTTGGTCTTTTCTTCCAGGAGGTGGCGATAGAACATCATAAATATCAAGGTACAAAATGCATGCCTTTTTGCCCCTCAAAGCCTCCCATTGTGGAGCTTATGACCAGCGTGAGTTACTATTCAAGATTTGAGCCTTGGGTGAGCTCTTTTATTGTAATATTTGACTTCCAAGTCATATCTGAAGAGAGAGCAGAAGTACTTTCAACTCCACTGATCACTTGTTTTTCCACTTATCTTCTCATTTTCTGAGTTTGTGCTGTTGAGTGCAGGAAATGTTAAATAGGTTGGCCTTCAGTTGAAAGATGCTGAGATTTACTAGCGCTGTTGTAGATTGGGCTTTTGAACCTAGAATTATTGCTTTTGGTGTAAACCAACATGACTGCCATGCTGTTTCCTAGACATATGAGGATACTACGGGCTCTATTAGAGACTAATTTTTAAAATAGCCCCTGATATTCCTCAACTCTTTATATTTAGCATTTTGTACACTATTCTCCAAGTTGGCATTTGGCAGCTTTTCCTCCTCTTAAGATAAGGCAAAGTTAAAAAAAAAAAAAAAAAAAAAAGGACATTTGCCAAGGAACAATTTCACCACAGGAGCTTGGCTGGGAAACGGGAATTTGGTATCTTGCTTTCGCACCTGCCAGTTGATTTCTGATTTCCGTATTGGGGAGACAGAAAGTTATTCTGAGGTTTATCATCAACAGCTGCCTAATCTTAATAGGTTTAGCTATCTTTTAGAGTGATCTAATTTGAAAATATCTGCTGTTTGATTACCTTTAATATTTTCCTTTTTAAAAAATTATACTTTAAGTTCTGGGGTACATGTGCACAACGTGCTGGTTTGTTACATAGATTTACATGTGCCATGTTGGTTTGTTGCACCCATAAACTCATCATTTACATTAGGTATTTCTCTTAATGCTATCCCTCCCCCGGGCCCCGGAATATTTTCTTAAAACAAAATTTCCTGGTTTAGCAAGCAAAACTGGGATAGGTATGCAAAAGAGAATCCAATGGAGAGTTGAGCACAAGCAGCTAGAAGAAGAAAATGAATATACAGAGAAGGGAAGTTTGTAAAACTAAGGGTGGGAACTTTCTATAGGGCGGCACAGAATAGTTTTTTATTCACGGAAACTTTAAGTATATTGCAGTACTTCGCAATTGAAAAGTGGAAAAGATAAATGCTTCATTCTAGTGCAGTAGTTTTGTAAGGGTTCTTTTTCTAATATGAAGTTTTTTTTAACATTAATGTCTTTTAAAGTACATCTAGGTGGTCAATAAGTGCTTATTTGATTCATTCCTAATACAAATATTTTTGAGCTCCTACTATTCACTGGATCGAAATCCTAATAAGTTTGAGTATGCATTTGCTATCTCAAGACGTTTGTTTTCTAATAGGTGGAGATAGACATGTAAGCAATTATTGGTAAGTAATGCTTTCTAAAACATGTAGGTTTTTCAGATTTTGGTAATCACAGCATGAAAGAAAGTCATCAAGGCCAGCTCTATGCAAGGCTGCAAAGCTGGGAAAGTATCAAAACAGCAGATCTCTGGCTTTAAATTCTAGCTTATGATTCATTAACAGTGTGCCCGTGAGCAAATTGCTTAACCTCTCTCAACTTCAGTTTTTTCATGTAAAATGGGAATAATAGTACTTATTGGTGAGTCTGTTATGGGGATTTAATGAAATAATGTAAGTAAAGCATTCAGCATGGCACTCACTTGAGAATCAATAAGTGGTAGCTACTGTGATCATTTCTGCTTGTCTTGCTTCAGCTGGTTTCCTTCCACTGCCAAGGGCTTGGTTCCCCGTGCTTGCTTGTTGCTGCCATTCTAGAGGAACACTCCTCCTGCCTCTTCAACAATACATGCACGCTGTGATGCTTCCTTTAGGTCTGCCGTCTCCAGGGGAATGGGGTTCTATTTCTAGAACTTACTTCAGGCTCCTGATCTCTGCCTGATCCAGTTAGATAACCGAATAGACTAGCCTGTGCCAAAGAGGTCAGCGCTAACCTTCACCCTTTGTTATTTTTGAGACAGAGTCTCGCTCTGTTGCCTAGGCTGGAGTGCAGTGGCACGATCTTGGCTCACTGCAAGCTCTGCCTCCAGGGTTCAGGTCATTCTCCTGCCTCAGCTTCCCAAGTAGCTGGGACTACAGGTGCTCGCCACCACGCCTTGCTAATTTTTGTATTTTTAGTAAGAAAGGGGTTTCACCGTGTTAGCCAGGATGGTCGTGATCTCCTGACCTTGTGATCAGCCCGCCTCGGCCTCCCAAAGTGCTGGGATTACAGGCATGAGCCACCGTGCCTGGCCACCTTCATCTTTTACCTTGTTGAAAGAGGGCTGCTGAGACAGCCTGTCAGTGTGCGCCATCCTGCATTCTGGCTTTTCTTTCTGAGGAGCGCTGCCTGTGGTCCTTTAACAGTTACATTTCTGCTTCCAATGGCCGGACAGCCCAGGTATTCATCAAAAATTGCTTATGAAGGGACTCTTCATTTCTAAATGTTGGGTGGACAGTGGTGGACAAAACAGACACTGGTGTCGCATTGAGCTTGGAGAAAAATGGAGACATAGACATTACACAGACAGACACACAGGGAAAAATATTTACAAATTTGGTAAGTACCACAAAGGAGGTGGTATGAGGAAGAACTAGGAGTCTGATTTATATCAAGAAAGTGTATTAATTTTCTAGGGCTGCTGTAACAAAGTGCCACAAGGTGGGTGACTTTAACATCAGAAATTTATTGTCTCACAGCTCTGAAGAGTAGACATCTGAGATCAAGATTTTGGCAGGATTAGTTCCTTCTGAGGTCTGTGAGGAAGAATCTGTTCTATGCCTCCCTCCCAGCATCTGGGGGTTTGCTGGCAGCCTCTGGCATTCCGTGGTTTTTGCTGCATCACCCCAACCTCTGCTTTCATTTTCACATTGTCTTCTCCTTGTGTGCATGTCTGACTTCAAATTTCCCCTTGTTATAAGGACTCCAGTCCTGCTGGACTAGAGGCCCACCCTACTTCAGGGAGACCTCATCTAATTAGATCTGCAACAACCCTATTACCAAACAAGTTTACATTCTGAAGTAATGGGGATTAGGACTTTAACACATGAATTTTTGTGGTTATGCAGTTCAACCCCCTACAGTCAACAGGGAAGAGCTCTCCAAGGAAGAAAAGAAAGACATTTTAGTGGTAGAAGTGTCTCTTGGGGCTCTACAATCATTCGGTATAAACAGCTGTTGCTCAGCCCTGTGTGAAGTTGGCCTTGTCACGGTAGCTTAGGCTGGGAATGGAGACAGAAAAACTCACATGAATTGTGCTTGTATATCTTGTTACTCATATGATTCTACATTTGAAAGTGGAAATTCAGTCTCCCCCACAAGAGATGGGGCAGGAGGCTTTTTTTACTTCTTGTTCTTTGACATTAATTTGATGATCACTCTAGTTTAGGCTTTTGGATCATAGGGCAGGGAATGAAAATTTGGATAGTGTAACAGATTTATGCAATCATCTGTCATGTCAGAGTTGCATGGAAATTTTAGATACTGAAAAAGTATCATTTGTGTTTTCATCCATCCATCCATCCATCTATTGCTATATGTGGGCACTGTGGTAGCTAATGGCAATACAATCAGGTGACAGAAAAAACATTTAACCACTCATGATGTCAGGACCAACACCAATAACATCAGTAAACAATTGGTATGGCCACCCCAGGGCCAATCCACTAGCTACCAGCCATGTGTACAATACTTAATAACCAGCAATTGTCCTAGGTCTCATGAAGCTGGCAGCTGGCTAATAGAAATAAGATGCATACACATGTGTAATTTAAAGGTTTTTTTCCCCTAGAGTATGGGGTCTCATTTTGTTACCCAGGGGTGCAATGGTATAATCATGGCTTACTGAAATCTCAAATTCCTGGGCTCAAACAGTCCTCTCAGCTCAGCCTCCTGAGGAGCCAAGACTACAGGTGTACACCACCATGCCTTGCTATTTTTCAAAATTTTTTTTATAGCTATGGGATTTTCCTATGTTGCCCAGGCTGTTCTTGAACTCCTGGCCTCAAGTGATCCTCCAGTATTGGCCTCTGAAGTGTTGAGATTACAGGCATGAGCCACTGCACCTGGCCAATTTAAAGTTTTTTAATAGCTATGTTAAAATGTAAGAAGAGACCACTGAAATTAATTTAACAATATATTTTATTTATCCCAATATATCTATCATTTCAACATGCAATGAATATAAAAATTATTGATGCAATATACCACATTCTTTTTTAATACTAAGTCTTCAAAATCTGGTATGTATTCTAATGCATTTACAGCGCATCTTAATGGACAAACCACGTTTCCAGGGCTCAATATTCACATGTGGCTGGCGGCTACCATATTGGACAGCACAGGACTAGAGGGTAAATGGAGATCAGAGATCTAGCTCTCACTTTCTTAGAAAGAGAAGAGACCTACATAGAATAAATGTCCTTTGAGGGGCATTTGAAAGAGATGTAGTAGATGGATCATGGAGTGAGGGGAGTATATTAAAATATTAAATGAATGTATTTTTCATTTCCTTTTCCAACTTGAAATGTTTTCTTGCAGCCTTTCTGTCAGTGTGAGTCCCAGAAAAGTGGTGAGTACAAACAATGATTTGAGGAGAAGGAAATAATTGGAGTCAAGGCCCTGACAAACAAGATAAAGAAATGAAAGAAGATTCTTCTAATATGAAGGAGAAAAGGATAGATAGAAGGGAGGGAGCGAAAGAAGGAGGTGTCAGTGTCCTTGCTTTCTCCTATTCTCTTAGGGTTGAACCATGGTAAGAGGTGAGGTCTAGAAACACGTGTGTAAGCATGAGGGAATGTAATGAAATTGGTAGTAGTGGCCCACTTCCATAAACATATTAGAGGGTACCAGAATATGCAACCCCAATATATGCCTTTTTGGCATATGAGTTATTTTGAACTAAAGCCATTGAGAACCGGCAGTTGTAGGGAGAACTCTAAAAAGAAGGCACAAGTTTTCTTTTTGTAAAGGAAAAGTTACATTTATAAAGGAAGTTTCCATTTGTAAAAGGTGTCTCCCTCTATCATAGCAGAAACAGTAGGATTCTTAACAACTCTTATCAGTGGAGAAGGTACATACTTAAATCTTTATAACAAACTTTACTAAAAAACCCTGGGTTACTATACTTTTCCTGGTTACCTTCCCATAACTTGACCACCCAGAAGCTCAAACTTTCTTTCCTTTGTTTAGCCTAAGATGTTATAGAAGCCCAAGTTCTAACCATCCCTTGGGGTTATTTATCACTGGGTGCTCCCATGTGTACATGCATGTGTTAAACTTTTGTTTGTTTTTCTCTTTTTAATCTTTTACAAGACTAATTTATAGGGCCCCAGCCAGAAAACCTAAGGTGGGTAAAGAAAAAAGGTTTTCTTCTTCTTTCCTCTACAAGAGCCTGGGGAAGAATGCAAGCGTCTGCATTTAAAATGGCACCATATCTCAAACAGTGAAAGGGCAATGGAGTAGAATGGGATAGAGTGGGGTTCAGAGAGAGAGAGAGAGAGAAACAGAGATAACAGGAAAGAGAGATGAGCCTGAGGCTCTGGGCAACCACAACCTGCAGGATATCACAGAGCCCCTGTGTGCCCCAGTGAGAGGTTTTGGAGACACTCAGAGGTTGGAGTACCATCAGGGGCTGGTGATTAGAAGAAATAAATGAAAAATTTGAGGACCTGTTAAATGGAAGCAAATGATTGGAATCATAGCCTGTAATAGCAGATGTCAGCTCAGTGTTCCTGAAGGCCAGTGTGATATTGTGATATAGAATATATATTTGGCTTTCACCCCCAGTTCCTGGCACAGAGCTCCTAAAATCCTGGTAATTTCCTGAATGATAGGTGTAATAATAGAAACATATTTTGTTATAATATTTGGTCTTAGTCCCAGGTCCCTGACACCGAGCTTTGAAGACCCTTGCAATCCCCACAGTGATGACTGTCTTTTGCATGGTAATGAGATGTTTTGTGGCTGGGGTCCCTAGAAAGCTGGGGGCTGCTCACCATAAAGACCAAGGCATAATGAGAGGGCTGGAACTTTCAGCCCCACCCCCTGACTTTTGAAGAGGGGAGAGGGGCTGGAGATTAAGTCAATCACCAATGGTCAATGATTTAATCAAGCATGCCCACATAATGAAATTTTCATAAAAACCCTAAATGACAGTGTTTGGAGAGCATTTAGGTTGGTGAACACAGTGACGTGCTGGAAGGGTGGTGCACCCAGAGAGAACATGGAAGTTCCACACTCCTTCCCACATACCTTGCCTAATGCAGTTCTTCCATGCGGCTGTTCTTGAGTTGTATCGTTTAGAATAAGCCTGTGAATGTAAGCAGTGTTTTCCTGAGTTCTGTGAGTTTTGCTAGGAGCTGTGAAAAAAAGTTCTCTGAAAAAGGAATTTGGAGGAAAGAGACTTTTTTTTCAGCAAATAGTTTGCAAACTGGCAGAAGCAGCCTTTGGAGTAAAAGGAAGCTACCTTCCAGAGAGCAAAGAGAGTGTTTGAGCTTTATAGCAAAATTCCGGCCCAGGTTCCCAATTAGGTCTGTTCATACAAATGAAGGATTGAAACGCGCTTAGTTCTGATTGGTTGGCACAGCTAAGTTCCGATTGGTCAATACAGCTGAGCCCTGATTGGTTGACACAGCTGATATTTGATTGGTTGGCTTCCAAGCCCCACACTGGAAGTCTGTCAGATGTTTCTTTCAAACAGCCAGTAGGGGTGTATTGGGCCACAGTTTATCTTGGTACCAAAAACAGGAACTAGTTTGGCTTGATTGTAGAAAGGGAGGTCCTATGGTACTTTTACAATATCTTTCTGAGAACACGGAGTACCTGACTGCTCCCTCACGCTGCCATGCTGCCTGGTTCTGTTTTAACTTTGAGCACCTAAAAATGACCATTTATCAAAATGGGAACCCCTGATTTATAGCCAGTTGGTCAGAAGCATGGGAGGTCTGAACTTCGGATTGGCATCTAAAATGAGGGTAGCCTTGTTGTGGGGCTGGGCCCTTAACCTATGGAATCTGTTGCTAGCTCCAGGTACATAGTGTCAGAATTGAATTGTAGGACACCTAGTTGGTATCCTGAGAGTTAGAGAATTGGTTAGTGTGAGACCTTCCTCCCCTCACCGATGTTTGGTGTTCTGTGGATAGAAACAGATCACAGTAGCTAGAAGACACACAAGAGACCTGAATACATTGTAGAGGGCCAGGCAAAACCATTGTAGGGGAGGAAAAATTGCCTCCTTCTACCTTTCTAGGTTCTTGCTGGTGTAGAAATTAAATTGACATAGGATTAACAGAAGAAAACAATTTTAATTACGTGCATGGGAGTCCCACAAAAGTATGATACCTAAAGAAGTGGTCAGATGATTAAGGTTTATGTGTCACCTGGAACTACGGAAAAGAGATTTGGGGTTGGGGGACAAGAGTGGAGGCAAATTACAGGAGGTTGGGAGGAAAGGCCAAATTAAGAGGAGATGGCCATGAAAAGCAGGTTAAACAAAAGTAAGATTTGTTATGCCTTCACCATTGATTGAGTCTCGAGATTTAGTTGTCTTTTTCTTTCTGGTGCAGAGAGGGAAACACCATTACAAATGGAAGTTTTCTTTATTGATGTAAATTTCTCTTAAAAAGGGTAACTTTTCAGACATTTTGTGTCTGCAGTTTCTCAGAATAACCAGCTCAAAATAATCAATATGCCAAAAAGGTACATTTTAGGGTGGCATATTCTGATCTCCCGCAGTCATATTTTGGTGTGGTGTGTCCTGAACCCATCATTTGTTCTTCAACATCAGCAAAAACCTGGAGAACCCAACCATTGCTGAGGCTTATTTGCAAAGGTCAGCATCCAGTCTGGAAAACAGAACCCATGCCAGGGAGTAGAGGGCATTTATTATGGAAACTAGTTGAAGAGGCATTGGAAAAGTGAAAAGGGGGAAAAGGTGAGGCAACCTCGAGAGTAACAAAAGCAAGAAGACTTCATCACTCCTAGAGCTTCAGTAACTCCCTGTGGGCAAGATGTTCAACCCAGCTACTCTGTATTTCTCTAAAGTACTGGTTATGTAACAAGGAAAAGAGAATGGAGGTATCTGAGGAATAAAGACTCACTGATAAAATGAATGAGAATGAATGTAAGATTTGACCTTACATTAAGTCAGGAGTGGTAAAGCAGCCAGGGGCAAAACTTTGAGAACAGCAGCCAAGGGGGAGTGGTCTTGGAGAGGCCTGGGACTGTTCTGGCCGGGTGAGGTGGTCTCCACCCACAGGGAGGTGAGGATTTGGACTCAGAGCTCTTGGCTTATCTCAAGTGTGAAAGAGAACCAACCAGCTGTGTTTATTTACATTTCTAGGAGAAGAAGCTATCTGGGAGGCCATTCTTGACATGCAAACCACCTGGGGGGTCTGGCACCAGCATTTCTGGTGGCACTATTGATGTTGGCAGTTCTAATTACTCCAAAACACTTTTTCCCAGAGAGCATCAGTGAGGCCATAATTGCGGTAGGGTGTGAAGAGGCTTTGAGGAAAAATTCTCACTGTGCTTCAGTGGAGTTAATGCTTATCTTCTGTGAGTGATATTTCAAGAAGATAAGAACAGGTTCTAGTTTCCCCTAATATCCTCACCTAACTTCATCTAAAGGGACAGGTCTCAGCCAAGGTCTGCTGGTACTTTTGGGGGAAATGTTCCCATCGTTTCCATCATTCTCTGCTTTGAGCTATAAGAAATGAAAGGAAAAAAATCATTTGAGACAAGATAAACAAAAAGAAATGATAGCTTTGTAAATGGTAATATATACTCCTACAGCATTGGTGTGAAAATACTATTTCCTGCACTATCAAAGCCAAGGTCAGGGATTTTATTTTAGGCAAAATTGTAAATGATGATTCAGAAGTCATTTAGTTAATAGAGGTACCCCTGCCCTATTTACACTTTTCCTGTCCTCATTAACTTCTCCACCACTGTTGCTACCATCATAATTTATTTGGGGGGTATTGTGTGCTAGGATTTGTAAAACTCGTTGACTTTCTTGCTTATTAACATTTTTTATAAAAATATTTGAGGTAAGATAGGTTGAAAAAGATGACAAACAGTAAAATCCAGGGATTATTTGTGGATTTCACCATTCTGGGCCTTTTTCTTTTTAATCATCTATAAGCATTTATGATTATAATGCAAGGAATTCTTCATTTCTGGAAGTTATTATTTTTATCTTTTCTGGAAGTGAAATTACTTTTGGAATTCAGTAATTTCTTATCTGAAGAAAAATGTTCTCTTATCACAAATTCCCACTTTAGGACAAAAATGCTATTGAAGTTACAGTATTTAAATTTTTCTGTGGGATGAAACTTTGATTTTCATACTTTCAACTGGCATTTCTTATAGAGTTGTGGTGCTGGGGGAGAAAAACATACAGCCAATGGGTCTCCAGAAGAAAAGGTCCCTAGAGTATTAACCCCTTCCTTCCACAGAGGAAGCCATACTCATGAGTGCACTTTGCTCATTGGGTAGTCAAAGCCCCATGAGCAGCCTAAATGCTATAATTTAGGAGGTCCCAGTCCTAACCTGTCCTTGTCCCCAGATGCCTCTCCCATGCAAAAAAAGTCTTCTGTTCGATGGCTGCCTGAAATTCTGCCAATTTGTTCTTTGTTTGAATTATCATCCTGGGCTTCTTTTTAAAATGCACATATTTCTGGGTGGGTTAGACAGTCATTGCCAGATAAGAATTGATTTTCAACCAGATTGCTTTCTGGGGACTCTAAGGCTTCTTGGAGGTTATAATGTGAGACAACACAGGGCAGCATTTCTGGAGTGTCTTTGAGGGGGCCAGAGAGAAAAGTGCCAAGGTGTGTACAAGCAGCATGCAATAGCAAAGAAGGCACCAGGGCCAATTTGGCTTATTGGAAATTTTGCCCAGAACATATCCTGTTGTTGACTGAACCATAACTACTACTAGAAATAATATTCCTCATTTGCAGAACTAGTAAAAACATCTTTGGAACTGTATTTCCAATTAAATGAATGACTATTTATTAAGCCATTATCATATATGGGATATTGAGTAAGGTAGTGTTGGTATTTACTGAGCATCTATTTATTACATGATACAAGTTTTGCATACATTATTTTACTTAATCTCCTCATCAACCCATTTTGCAGGTGATGAAACCTGAAGCAAGAGAAGTCAAGTTACTAGGTAGGGAGTGACAGACCTAGAATTCAAGTCTAGTTCTAGCCTTGTATTTTTAGAAACCATGTTTCTGAGCTTTTAATCAGGTCTGTGTGAAACTGCCTTTGCAAAAATTATGAGAGAGAAAAATCTGATTTAGGAAAATTATGACAATAAAAGAAATCTGACCTAACTGATTTCCTCTTGCTTTTAACCCTAAGCTGCCCTTGTTCATTCCTGGGAGTAGGCTAACTATGGGAAGAATTTAGTTATAGTTCAATTTAGAAACAAAGGATACAAACTCCTTCCTTGTTTGTACATCAGACTGCCTTTGTAAAACTAACCAATTAGCCACAAGATTAGAAATTATGACTCGGGAGTCATGCAGCCAGAGGCCACAAGATTCCTAACCTCCCAGCTGGATAACATCACTATTGTAAAATCTAAAATTGGTGTTCGAGGTATTTTTCAGATCCTGCATTCTGATGGACCAGCTGGTGCCACTTAGACCAATAAATTGCTTCATCTGGTCTTGTGGGCCCCACCCAGAAATTGACTCAGGACAAGAAGACAGCTTCGACCCCCCTACCGCGTGATTTCATCCCTGACCCAACCAATCAGCATTCCCCATTTCCTAGGCCTCTGCCTGCCAATCTATCATTAAAAATCCCTAGCCTCCAAATTTTCAGGGAGCTGATTTGAGTGATAATAACCTCCTGTACTCTTGCTTAGCTGGCTCTGCATTTATTAAATACTCTGTTGCAAAAACCCACTGTCCTTGGTGCATTGGCTTTTCTGAGCAGTTGGCAAGATGAACCTTGGGTGATTACATATGTGTCTAGAAGAGAGCTAATATATTGTGGTGGGATCATCTTTCTGCAGAGCACGTAACACTTTTTAAAAAGCACTGAGTAATTACATGATGGGGAAATACCATAGACAATCTAATGCCAGGTCTTGTGTGTCTCCCTTGGGTAAAATTATCTTCTATAATAAGGTCATGTTAATTTTTTAGATGCAAATAACATGTACATAGGATATGAGACATTGCAGAACTCGCAGCTGAGGTACACATGTGCTGCTAGTTAAAAACATTGAGAGACGGCCGGGTGCGATGGCTCACACTTGTAATCCCAGCACTTTGGGAGGCTGAGGCGGGCAGATCACCTGAGGTCAGGAGTTTGAGACCAGCCTGGTCAACATGGTGAAACCTTGTCTTTACTAAAAATACAAAAATTAGAGAGGTGTGGTGGCAGGCGCCTATAATCCCAGCTACTCGAGAGGCTGAGGCAGGAAAGTTGCTTGAACCCGGGAGGCAGAGGTTGCAGTGAGCCGAGATCAAGCCACTGCACTCCAGCCTGGGCGACAGAGTGAGACTCCATCTCAAAACAAAACAAAATTTTGAGAGACATTTTGTTAAAATATTGAAGAACATATTTTTACAAGCAAATATATTTAATGAAGCCATAATTCCATTAAGTGGAATATGAAGAACCCATGTTTCAGAACAAGCCTGACAGAAGACTAATACTTTCATATAATTGAAGTATTTTTTAAAAACTTTTCAAGGATAATTTTAGCATTCCAGTGCACAGTAGAAATAACCTTATTCCTTGCTAATTGGAATGTATAATTCTGAAAGAGGCATTGACCATCTCAATTAGAAATAAGGTTTATGATGTTGAGATAATGGCCTTTGGTTTAATAATTTGCAGCAAGTTAATTTAGAATGGGAAACAGAAACCTGACCCAAGACTGTTTCTCTTGCTTCTGGTTCAGGTCTTTCAGCCCACATGGCTTACTCATCTTTCAAATGCAAGGCAGCTCTGCGTGGAGGATGGTAAGACTTTGGGCCAGCCCAAGGCATGACTGAAGGAAGGAGGTAGTGGTCACATTGCTGAGTCCTTCTCTTTTCCCTCTCTGAACTATGCTACACCTCCTGGTGCTCTGTCTCACCTGCTTTGCAATGGACCTGGTGGGAGTTTGCCAATCAATGCTCTTTGGAGCACACCAGACAGAAAGACACCTACTACCAAATCCATCTCCTCCTATTCCTCCACCTCTTTCTTCCACTCTACTCAAACTCATGAAGAGAGGCAGCTTCCACCTAGTTATAAGGAAAATATTGGATTCCATCTGGAAACACAGAGAAAGGATGGGGAGTTTGTAGAGTTACCCAAAGCATCTAGCCTGGGGAGAGTGAGCACAAATCCAGCTGTGCCTCACCCACCCTGTCCTGTCCTTTTTTTTTTTTTTTGCCTAGTGGCTCCACTGCCTCCAACCAGCCCAGGGTATGGCTGTGTCAGCCCAAAGAGGGGGCTTTATGTCATCGTCTGCCTGGAGGGAGTTTCCCTTTCTATTCTGCAGATACCATTTAGGCTCTGCCTCAATTATTACTGCAGAGACATAGTCCTTTAAAGATTTTATTCTTCATTAGAAGTCCAATGCACTATCCATTTTGCCACAGAGCCACTTTAAAGATTTTGTTCTAAATGCCCTTATACACATTTTCTTATTTGAAAATTACAATAGCCTAGTCACTTAAAATATGTCAGAGATCATTTATTTCTACCGTGCCGATGAGGAAGCTGAGACTCTTATTGAGACTCATTTTTCTAAGGTGCTAGATCTTGATCTTGAACCGTGTTCTTGTGATTTTATGTTATCCTTCCTACCCTTTGTCGGAATCTATTCATTGTAAAATGTGAAGGACTAATAGTATTTTTTTAAATTCTTTATTATTAACTGTGCATACATATATGAAAATATAGACAGTAGAATAATAAACTCATGTATCTATTATCCAGATTCAACAATTACTAGATTTGGCCAGGCACCTTGGCTTTTCATCTTACATATTTTAGTTTGTATGTCTTTAAAAAATAGACATATTTGCCTGAGCACTGTGGCTCGTGCCTGTAATCCCAACACTTTGGGAGGTCGAGGTGGGCAGATCACCTGAGGTCAGGAGTTCAAGACCAGCCCAGACAACATGGTGAAACACCGTCTGTACTGAAAATACAAAATTAGCTGGGCATGGTGGCGCACACCTGTAATCCCAGCTACTAGGGAGGCTGAGGCAGGAGAATCATCTGAACCCAGGAGGCAGAGGTTGCAGTGAGACGAGATCACGCCATTGCACTCCAGCCTGGGTGACAGAGTGAGACTCCATCTCAAAAAAAAAAAAAAGAAAAAGAAAATAGACATATTCTTGTGTAGCCACAATGACATTATCATACCTAACAGAATTAATAATTATTCCTTGGTATCATCTAATAGCCACTTCATATTCAAATTTCCTAATTTGTCTAAAAAAATTCTTTTATTGTGGCTGTGTTCAAGTCAGGGTTCAAAAAAAGTTTTCATTCTATTATCCCCTCTTTCTCCTTATTTTCAACTTCTTTACTTCTGTCTACTCTATTGTTTGAAAGCTTACTGACACATTCACCATCTTTAAACACACATACAATACACACACGTGTGCATGCACATGCACACATAGACATATTTGCTGTTGGGGAATCAGGTGGCAGCTAGCATGGCCCTTGTGCTCCAAGAAGCTGATAAGACACATCTATGAGAAACAGTAGTGAGATAGTGCTAAGGTAGAATTACAAGGTTAGGCAAGTCTTATTTATTCAGAAATATTCTTTTGAGAGCCTGATATATACCAGATTCTGTACTATATGCTAGAGATAAAAGTGAGGATTAAGTTTAAAGTGGCAGGTTGGGAACACACATTAAATAAATAGCCATAAAGGGCATTATTGCATGTTGTCTTCTAATCGCTTCTATATGTCCCATCTTTCAGGGTTGACTTGCTTTGGGTAATATTTCTCTGAAATGAAGAGCATCAGTTCTCATTGTATTCAATTCTCGTCATTTTCACATAAAGCTCTGTGTATTTTGGATAGTTCTAGCTGTGTTAAATGAACAACTGAGGTCTTCATTGCATGTAACTGTAACCCTTTGATTCCTTTCACTATTATTTACTGTCATCTTTCATTGTATTTGGTTTTTATTTCTTATGAAGGATAAAATTTGGATTTAGGCCTGTGATATTGAACAAGCTGGATAGCTGTTAGAGATAGAAAGCCAACTGCTTGCCTGAACAGTTTTACAATAGCACTGACAGAATATTAATTTTGGTTGCTGTATTAGATAATGCTTGCCATGTAGCAAACATGTCCCAAAATGTACAAGTTCTTTATTTAGAGCTGCAGTTTTCTTATCACATATAAGCTTATGTATGATAATAAGATGTTATGATATGTTTCTCCTAGGACTTCTGTAAAGAAATAATGCATATTGACATATTTTACAAACTAACGTGCCAAACAAGTGTTAGTATCAACAGCAGGCACAGGGATGGCAGCGGCATCAGCAGTGGTAGTAGTAGTTACCATGACTCTTGTCAAAATGTCAGTAAACCATCCCTCCGAATCTCTGAGGCTGGGATTGTTGTCAGAATGCAAAGTTGAGAAAGAAAATCTGGTGATCTCATTCCTGTTTTTGATACAGCAGTGGTTCACTTCCTACAGGAGTCTGTGATTTGGCAGAGTTAATAGTTTCATTCAGGGAAAGCCTGAGATAATGAGAAAACTCTTCTGTATTCATTGGCCTCTACTTTGTTTTATGATAGAAGGTGCCCTTGGGAACACTGCACTGGATACTAAAAATTTATCTTCTTCCTCTGTATTCATTGCTAGATATTATTTATGCTTATGCTTGTTTATTTTTCTTTAGTGGCCTCTGAGTAGATTTGTATTTTTATAATGTGTGGTACTTAATAATTACAGCTATGAGCAATTTGTAAAAAAATTTGCTGGATGTTTTTCTAAGTTCTACTACAGTGGGCATGAAATGAGTGAGCACAGGAACCAACAGGGGGAATGTAATAAAATTTCATGTTCTAGGGCCAACCGTTATACATTGAATTGTAGATCTGAGAAAGGTTTAGTCATCAGGGATATTGGTTAAGTTTTTCTGCTCAGTTAACTTTTTAAATATGCACTCTTGTGTTTATTTTTAGTGATTACCCTAGAAATTTTAAAATGCATTCCTGACTAACTATAAAACACCTTCCTTAAGCTTCACCCAAACAATGAAAAAGCTTATGATGGTTTAACTGTAGTTACTGCCTCTTACCCTTTGTGCTATCGTAGTCATATATTCATATATTTTAATTTTTACATATGTTTTAATGCCCACAAAACATATTATTACTGTATTTAAAGCAGTGAATATAACTTTTTTTTTTTTTTGAGACGGAATCTCACTCTGTTGCCCAGGCTGGAGTGCAGTGGCACTATCTCGCTCAGTGCAACCTCTGCCTCCCGGTTTCAAGTGATTCTCATGCCTTAGCCTTCCAAGTAGCTGGAATTACAGATGTGTGCCACCACACCTGGCTAGTTTTTGTATTTTTAGTAGAGATGGGGTTTCAGGATGTTGGCCAGGCTGGTCTCGAACTCCGGACCTCAGGTGATCTGCCTTCCTCGGCCTTCCAAAGTACTGGAAATACAGGCGTGAGCGACTGCACCTGGCCTGAATATAACTTTATACTTACCTTTTCTATTGTGTTTCATTTCTTCCTGTAATTTCTGTTAGCTGTCATCTGGGGTTGCCTTCTCTAACATGAAGAACTTCCTTTAGTACACTCACAGTACAAGCTTTTTCAGCTTTTGTTTGAAAACATTTTTATTTCACTTTCATTTTTTGAAGGATACATTCACTGGGTATAGTATTTTAGATTGGCATTTTTTTTTTACCAGCCCTTGCAACCCAGCATATTAAAAATGTTATTTCTTTGTATTCTGGCTTTCAATTTCCTTTGAAAATTCAGCCTTCAATATAGTTGTTGCTCCTTTGTAGGTAATGTATTTTTTACCTCTGGAAGCTTTTAATATTTTTTTTTCCTTTTTTAAAGTTTGATTTTCTATGCTTTAACCAAGATGTTCCAGCATGACTTCGTTTTTATCCTGCTTGGTGTTTACTGAACTTCTTGAATCTACAAGTTGATGTCTTTCATCAGTTTTAGAAAATATAAAACTATTTTCTCTTCAAATATTACTACTGCCCCAATTTCTCTCTCCTCTCCTCTGGAACTCCAAATACATACATATTAAGCCTTTTGACTGTCTTCCATGTATTTTTTGTTATGCTCTGTTCTGTTCTTGTTATTCTTCCTATGCTCTCTGCGCTTCTATATGGATATCTTATACTATCTTTTAGCTCACTAATTTTATATTTATTGTGCCCAGGTCACTGTTAAGGATATCCAATTATTTAATTTTAGATATAGTGTAGCTTTATTCTAGAATGTTTATTTTATTCTTGTATATAATTCATTTATCTGTTGAGTTTTTTCATGTTTTTATCTATTTTGCCTATTTTTTTCTTTATTTTCTTTAACATTTTAACTTAGTTATTTTGAAGTGTTAGTCTACTCAGTCCAACATCTGGATCATCTGTGGGTATATTATCTATTTTTTTTCATTTGATTTCGATCACATTTTCGTGCCTATTCATATGTCTGTTAACATTTGGTTGTATTCTGGTCATTGTGTCTAAGAGAATAGTAACATCTCTGCATGATGTCTTTTTACCAGAGAGTTCCCCTTTCCCTCTACTAGGTAGATAAAGTGTATTATCCTCTGGTAATTTTTCTGGCAACTTTTGTTTAAAACCCAAAAGATAAAAAGAATTGTGAAGCTGTGCTACTGTGGCCTGTGTTCATATTAAAAATCAAGACCAAGCAAGTTTTGCCCTTGTTTTCTGAGGGCTCATGATTTGCCCTTGCACCCAGGGACTGAACTGAGCCAGGGTTTAGTAAAAAAGTCAGTCTACTTTTGTTTTTTATTATTCTTCAGCCCTGGTCTATGCAGGCTTTTGATTCAAATTTTGGAAAGTGTCTTTCTTTGGCCTGAAACTTTTGCCCTTTGAAGATTTTGAGGTGTTAACTATTTAACTTCCTGCTCCAGGCAAATTTAAAATATGCGAACTGTCTTCAGGGAGCGACTAGTTGTATTATTGCAGACCCCTTCTGTCCAGTGGGATTTTATCTTCAAGGCAACAAGAGTCTATGGGAGATTTCACTTGGCTTTTCTAGCCTAGCATCCCCAGGCCTCCAGCCTCCCACACTGTTCCAGAACATAGCAAATGATCAGTGCTAAAAATCAGTCTTGCATTTGTGTCTCCTCTAGTTTCCAGTCTTCCAGATCTGTGTGGACACCAAAGACTCTGCTTGTTTCACTCTCCTTAGTCCAAGAGCCATGGGCCTCTTACAATGGCACTTATGTCTTGCCAGGTGCCTCGAGGGAAAAAGATAGGTGACTGTGGTCAACTCGCCTAGGGAGTATTTACCCACCCTTCATGTTGGAATTAATCTAAACTTCATTGCCTCCAGAGAACTCTGATACCTTAAAATAAAATTTTTGCAATTTTGGTTATTGCAGTGGGAATATTGGCCCTCTATAACCTGCTATATCCCACCTTACTTTGAATGGTACTGATGCTAGTGATTGGAGGCCCACAGCTTTATTCCCACTACCTTTTGTTTCAGAAAAGGCTATATACTTACTTGGAATGTATAAATTTTGTATTAATATATAACTAAAGATTTAGGATTTAAATATATCACTGAGAAATGTGCATGAAGACATCATCCTTATTTAATCAGCTTCTGAGAATAAAAACTACTTTATTCTAAATTCTGTGCTATGGGTTAGAAAATGGTATATGGAGTTAAACAGAATTATACCCAATTCCAACGTGTTATTTTTATGAGTGAATTTGTTTCAAAACATAGTTCTGGGAAGCATATTCTCTAGCAACTTATTCGAAAAAGATTTCAAGTTCAATGATAAAAAATAAAGAAAAAGAAAAAGATAAACCTTGAAGAAATTAATCTCCTTCTGATTTAGCTTCTTTAATTTTTAAAAATATTTTTTGATCTCGTAAAAAGCCACTTTATTGAGGTATAACTTACATTTTAAAAATTGCAGGTGTTTTACATTTATATTTCAATGAGATTTTGACAAATGTGTATACCTAGCTAACCATCTTCACAGTAAAGATAAAAAACATTTCCTCAACGGGGTGCAGTGGCTTAGGTCTTTAATCCCAGCATTTTGGGAGGCCGAGGTGGGTGGATCACCTGAGGTCAGGAATTCGAGACCAGCCTCGCCAACATGATGAAACCCCGTCTCTACTAAAAATACAAAAATCAGCCAGGTGTGGTGGCACGCACCTGTAATCCCAGCTACTCAGGAAGCTGAGGCAGGAGAATCACTTGAACCCAGGAGGCGAAGGTCGCAGTGAGCCGAGATCACGCCACTGCACTCCAGACTGGGTGACAGAGCGAGACTCCATCTCAAAATAAATAAATAAATACATACATACATACATACATACATACATACATACATTTCCTCGAATATTTCCACCTTTTGTTTTTACTCTCATATACGCATTCCACAGCAGCTAGTTACTTAGCTTTCTTCCTCTTCTTCACAATTTGCTGGTTCCTGACTCACATTTATACACATTGCCACTACTGCTTCTGAAATAGTCCCTCGCAATTTGAGCCCTCTGATCTCTGCTTCCTTTTTCTTACCTCTAAATTCTTACGCATGTGGAGGAATGGGTTGAACGTGGGCATTTTGGCATGCTGCTCTGTAAATCTGTTCTCTACTTGATTAATATTTCTATACCCAGACTGCCCTCCTTGGAGACAGAGATCTATTTCTCTTGAAATTCCCCAGAGGACTCTTTACTATATTTTGTTCAATAAGTGCTATTAATAAATGCAATTTGTAGAATGTAAATAAACTTTATTTTTTAAAGTTCTAGACTAAACCCAGGCAGCCTCTGTGGGGTTCATTCTACGTGAAGAGTTCTGAGCATGCACCCACAGCACACACGGTGCCATTAGCTCATTCAGCTTCTCAACATAATTTCATACCCGGCTAGCATGAGATTGTCTTTTATAAAAGCATTGACCCATAGCAGTGGCAGCATATGTCTATTAGTGTGCTCAACATTAAATTGGAATTTTAATGCAAATAATTAACTAGAATAATATCTCACTTGGACAGAAGCCATTTCATCCTCTCTTATGAGCTATAATGTTATTTGAACAACTATCAAGTCCAAAGAAGTAGAAAGAAAATTTTTTATTACAATGTTTTAGGAAAGGTAAAAGAAGAAATTCAGATTTCATGAAAATATTTCTTAAAGATAATGATCATTCTGAAATGGCATTAGTTAAATGAAACAATCTTGTTACTAAAATGCTATTTCAATTTTCTTCTATTTTTAAGCCAAGCGAGTCATGAAGGAATAATATTGGTCGTTGTATCTGTATTACTAATACAAACGTGTAGGCTTTTAATAGTATTCAAGAAAATCTAGAGAAATGAAATTCACAAATTTTATTGAAGACCAGTACTAGTAATTTTCTTTTATAACATTCTGTAGGAATGCTTGATAAGTCTGCTTTTGTTTCCTGTTTTGGTCAGGCTAACCTTAAATGAAGAGCCTGGCAACTATGGAAATGCAGAAAAAAGAGAGCGAGAAAAAGAAAAGATCTGTATAATCCTTGACCAGTAAAATCAGCTGACGAATAATCAGGAGTTGATAGAGGTCAGGGTAGGGACATGAAGCAGGACACAAAGCTTTATTACAAACATACTAAATCCAGGGGATTTCCTATGTGAAGTCCCATTTAATTCCTTATCACTGTCCAGTTGTGTGTGTGTGTGTGTGTGTGTGTGTATAATTATTTTATAGATAAGGAAACTGAGATTTAAGGCAGTTTGATTAGATCAGAGTTACAAAGAGCCAGGGTCTAAACCTGTATATTCTGACTCAAAGGTTTATGTAACTATAGCCCATGCTCACGTCTAGCTTCTTGGAGTCATAGAATGGGGGCAAAGAGACAAATCTTCCTTCTTATTTAGTGCATTACTCTTTGTCAACATACGTGTGAGATTGAGATTATACCCATCAGTGATAAACCCAGATATGGTAACCCCAGGTTTTTGAGGTTTCCATTTGTTTGACAAGTTTAGTTATCTGAAAAGCTTCCTGACTGTTTTAAACAGAATGCCTCGGTCCTCTGAGAATAGGACACCTTCACTGGGCACTGGCAGGGACTGTCACCTTGAAGTGACACCTTAAAGCCTTCCTAATTGTGACTACTTTTGATTTTTAGGAAGCTTGTTGCTAGTGTAAACATTGAGACTGCAGGGCTCAACCCTGGCTCCAGATTGGCAATGGTGGACGTTGTAGGTAACAGAAACCCAATTAATAAGCTGAAGGAACAAAAATGGTCTCTAAACTTTGGAAATGGGGCCAGGTGGTGATGACAAAGACAAATGTGGTTGGTTTGCCCTCTGCATGTTGGCTTTGCCCTGTACTAACAGCTTCCTTCTCACATTGTCACTGTCTCTCTCTCTCTCTTCTTTTCTTTTTAACACAATGTTATTTGAATTCATGCAGTGTGAGTCAGTTTTATAGATTAGGACACATCAGGAATACAAAGTTGTGGAGGTAGAATGTGTGTGGCCAATGAGATTTACTTTTTGGGAACTAGATGACATAAACCAATGTATTTGATAATCATTTGGTTCTAATTATGTAAATCTGTAGATAAATGTGAAATTAGGAATGCCTCATAAAGACATATTGCATATGTTGCACAAAAGTATCTGCTAGTACCATTTAATAGTTGTAATAATAACAACAGTTGACATTTGTGAGTGCTCACTATGTGCAAGGCACTGTGCTAAACTTATGTGATTCAATTATTACACCGTCTCTATGAGACAGCTATGATTATACTCATTTTACAGGTAAAGAAATGGAGATTTGAAGACATTAAGTAATGCAAAGACACACAGCCACTAAGTGGCAGAGGTGGGACTGGAAGCCAGTTCTGTGACTTGGCAGTCTGTGCCCTCAGGCACCACATTATTTGTTTGCCTTATTATGATAGAAGGAGAGTGTAAGGCGAGGCCCTCCAAACCCGTGAGGTGTTCATTTTCACCTTCCGGGTTCACTGGCAGAACCAGACATGGAATCCAGATTTTCGAGTCTCAGTCCTTTACAAGCTAATTGGCTGACTTTGCTTCTTTGGAATTAATTTGCTTTTTCACTTTTTTCGGAAAACAGAATTTGAAGTAAAACATATGCCAATAGAAATTGTTGTTTCAAACTAAAAACAAAATGAAAACTGTTCATTTGATTACTTTGTAGTCCACTCTGGTGAACAGAAATGCAGATGGTCCAAATCTAGGGCCATGCTTTCTTCTGACCCTTCTTTTCCTAACATCAACACCATATTGTTACAAAGAGGGCAGTTCAGAGCCAAGAAGCCTCCTTATGGATAGTTATTAATTTTATCACTAAGATAAGTCTTAGTGGGAACTCAGACCATGTCCAGTTGTGGGACACACCCACTCATCTTCCTAATTCTTCCCTTGTCAGTCAGGTCAGGCTGCCTCTCGTGGCTGCTCTAGGCTTGTTCCTCACATGCTACTGCTTGCAAAAGCAGCTGACGTTAGCATGTGTTACAATAAATGAAATTTGGTTAAATCATGCTACTGCCTCGTCAGCTCTTTCAAACTGCACTAAGAAACTCTGGTTGAGAGACATTAGCTACATATATAGTCATCATACTTGTTAAAAATGATTCCTCATGCCTGAGGAAAATAAATCATGACTTCCTTAAGGTCTACCGGAATTGTTGGTTGGCATTTCTGACTGAATTGCCTCAGTTTTTACTACAAGGTTTTATAAAAATGATATTGCATCCATTCCTGGGACTATTACAAGGCATTTAAAGCTTTCCAACATTCAACTGAGAATCCTTAATATCACTTCTAAAATTGGATTTCTTTGCTGTAAAAGATAGGTCTAATTTGGGCGTTACATGCATTTGATAGGGTTCTAAAACTTTTCTTTTGCCTCAAAAAACTGAGTGGCTTTGTATTAAATGAATAAACATTTCTATTATACAATGACTTTCCTGTACTCTAATAGTGTGCGAATAACCAAAAAACTTCATGCCATTAGAAGCTCAATATAACCCTTACTCTATAATAAATATGGATTTATACTTTAGAGCAAATATGGACTTTTTGGATCCATCTCTACATCCTAGTGAAAGAAAGTGAAAAATTGAATCAAAGATATTTTTTCTTAGAAAATTACATATGGCATGGAATTTGGAAAAAACGAAGTCCTTATTGGAGATGAGTACATTTTTATTTGGGACATTTTATTAGTTTCTTATTGCTGTTGTAAGAAATTACTCCTTTCATAACAGCTTAACAATTATCCATGTATTTTCTCTCAGTTTTGTATGTTATAAGTCTGGTAGGCTCAGCTTAGCATCTTACAATGCTGAGGTATGGGCAGGGCTGCATTTCTTACTGGAGGGTCTTGGGGGAGAATCCATTCCAGGCTTATTCAGGAGGTTGACTGCATTCAGTTCCTTGCGGTTGTAGAAAGTAGGCCCCTATTTTCTCGCTGGCTGTCCACAGAACATTGTTCTCAGCCTCTAGACCCTGCCCACATTCCCTATATCATGGCTCCATTCCTCTATCTTCAAAGCCAACAAAGGCTGGCTAAATATTTATCTCACTCACCTCTCTCTGACCCCCTTCACTCCCAGCCTCATCTTTCTCCCCTTCTGCAGCTGCATCTCTCTGACTGCAGATAGAGAAATATCTCTGACTTATGGGCTCAAATGATTAGATTTGACACATTCAGATAATCCAGGATAATATCCCTATTTTAAGACCTAGATCCTTAATGATATCTGCAAAATTCATAGCAGTACCTAGATTCCTGTTTGGTTGAATAATCTTAGAGTGACATCTTTAGAATTCTATTTTCCTCTGAAATGAATACAGCAGAGGCTATCCATTAGGGACTCTTTGGCTAGAGGTGGGTGGACTGCAAGGTTTGATTCAGAATCCATATCATTGCTGCCTCTAATATTTTTAATTAGTGAGAAGAAAACCATTATATTATCAATAAACTACTTGGCCAGCACATAGAAACATATTTTAATATGTAACCAACAGTTATACATTTACTGACATGAAGAATCACTTTTGTGTTTGCATCGTCATTAAGTACGTGAGTTATGGGAGAACTCAAAGAGAATCTTTCCCTGTTTAGCAATGTTGCCCTACATGCCAGTACCCCAGAGGTCTCAGCAGAGGATCAGTATTGCCTTAACTCTCAAAGTACTGACTTCAGCTGACATAGTCCACTGGGGATAGAATCAAAAATGAAGACGGCTTTACCAAGGGCCTCACCTGGGGCAACGACATTGAGAAAGTGATGACCCAGACCTGAGATCTCCTGGAAAGTTGAAGTTTAGTCTCAAGGAAGGTGAAGAAATAGGACTGGGGAGAAAAACTCAAAGGACTGGGAATGGGAGAGTTTCTCTAGGTTTATCAGAGAATAACGGAAAGGGGGACCTTGAGAAGTTGGAAGTTTCTCTGATGTTTCCTTGAAGTCCTGAACCAACGTTTTGGACAAATTCCATTAATTTTTCCATTTGCCCATCTCTATGTTCATAGTTCTTGTCATTGAATCCATAGTACAAATTCACAGCTATTCAATATATCAAACTTTAGGAAGATTAAAAGGGCTAACACAGTAGAAAATAGCCCGTTTTTCAAGTGAACTTGACCATAGCTATTCTGGACAAAAAAATATTTACATGTTATTTACTCAGTTGACCACTTTCATGGATTCTGGTTTATGTAGGATAAAATGTGGAAATAAAAATTTAAGACATTCTTTCAATCCATAGACAAAAACAATATACTCTCTGTCATACAGTAAATCGCATTTAAATTGTACTTCTCTTCTTCATTGGAAGTTTACAATGTGGTGATTGATATGTCTGATAGTAACCTCAGGATACAACCCAGACTTCTGAATTCTCAAAGATGAAAATATGTCCAGTTTAAGTGTCAGGAATTATATACAGATTCTTTGAAAACTGACGTTTTATGTTCCATATATACATAGACACCTCTGATTTAACTAGAGTACTTGATTGACAGACTGCTCCATTCACTAAATAGTGTGTAAACTCTAGATTGCTATTAGGTTTTTAGAATTCCCTCTTTGTTTTCTTTGCAGGATCCGATGGAGATATCTATCTATCTATCTATCTATCTATCTATCTATCTATCTATATAGATAGATAGATCTCCATATATATATTTTTTAACTTTAAGTTATGGGATACACGTGCAGAACGAGCAGGTTTGTTACAGGTATACATGTGCCATGGTGATTTGCTGCACCCATCAACCCATCATCTAGGTTTTAAGCCCCACATGCATTAGGTATTTGTCCCAATGCTCTTCCTCCCCTTGCCCCCCACCTGCCAGCAGGCCCCGGTGTGTGAGGTTCCCCTCCCTGTGTCCATGTGTTCTCATTGTTCAACTCCCACTTATGAGTGAGAACATACGGTGTTTGGTTTTCTGTTCCTGTGTTAGTTTGCTGAGAATCATGGCTTCCAGCTTCATCCATGTCCCTGCAAAGGACATGAACTCATTCTTTTTTATGGCTGCATTGTATTCCACCCATGGGGAGATTTTCATGAAAAACGGCATCGACTTGGCCCAGTTCAGAAATTCAGAACAATCAGATGGCAAAATGGAGGGCTTGGTCCTGCCTCAGTTGTGTCCCCCGCTGTCTGTGTCAGTGACTGCAAAGCATGGCCGGCAACAGCACTAGCCAAAGGCTTGTCATCACATGGGTCGAAGTTACATCTGTAAAGTATTTAACATCTGATTTAAAGCAAGAGCATTCTGCGAGAAGTATATCATACTGTGAGTTTTGGTTTAAAACTGTCTTGGTACCCGTGCAGGCTCCATCAGTTATTAGCCTTGTAAACCTGAGAAAGTTGACCTCTCTGAGCTTCAGTTTGCTTATCTGTAAAAGGAGAATAGTACTTCAAAGGGCTGATGTAAAAATTAAATGACATAATGCAAGACAATTGATTGACATAGTAAACTCTTGGTAAGTCTTCACTATTATTATTAATAGTACACATGCATCCATTTGATGCTTATAAAGACTTGTGAGTAAACACCAGTAAGAATGGTTGTCTTGCTGGATAATTAGGTAGAGGAGAATTCTAATTTAAGTAGGTTCAATATATCAGCATTTTAATTTTCAAAACTGGAAAAAGCAATATGGGGTTGTCTTAACCCCTAAGAGATAGGTCAATTGCCAGGGATGAAAGGGGGGCACACCCACATGCCTTTTGATTCATATGACCGCCACCTGGACTGGGGCTTACAAGCTATGCATTGAGAAATTACTGAATTCCACTATGTGCTTTACCCTACTGTCTTGTTCAATCCTTGAAGTAATCCTAGGAAGTGGATGCTGTTACAAACCATCTCCAGTCTACAGATGAGGAAACCGAGGCTGAGTAATTTGTCATTGCTACAGTCACATGGCTAATAAGTGTCAGAGCTGACATTCAAGTCTGTCTCAATCCACACTGTGAGCACGGGATCACCAAGCTATACTACCTTTGACAGTGTCTGGACCCCCCAGCATTCCCTGGAGGTCTAAGGAGCAGGGTTATTCAGGTCTGTAACCATTCACTGTAATAGCACCTCCTGACTTTAGTTACCTAGGGTCGTCATATAATCTTAAGGAAAGTAATTATAATAGGCATTATATATGGGCTTGCTCTGTGCTAGATAGTACAAACAGAACTTTATAACATATATCTCCACAATGACCCACAAAGTAGATATTATTATTCCTTTACTACAGATGAGAAAAAAGGCCCAGGGAGGTTAAGTAATTTTCCCAAGGCTCAGAGCAAGTTGCAGGAATAGGAAATACTACCTCTGAAGTGTTAATATATGACAGTGGGAATCAGGCCCTCATCAAAGGGCTATTTTGGAAACTCGCAGTTGCTGGCAAGTGAGAGATGCTTCTGTACCTTCAAATCCCGTGAATTCAGCCATGGGAACTTAGGGAAACTAAAAGTTCTTCCAGTGGAGAGATTTGGGGATAGAGAGCTTGTGAAAACCAAAGCCACAAAGGATCTGAGTAATAGTGAAAACCAAAGTCACAGAGGACCTTGCTCCATTAGAAGAATTCAATAACAGTTGTGTAACAAGTTGTTTATAATAAAAATATGCTCACATTTATGGATTTTTCCCCTCACATTTGATGAAATATTCAAGACATTTTCTCAGAAAGGCATGAGTAACACCTAGAAAGAAAAGAAAAACATGACATTTTTAGGTTAGATTGCAGCTTGTCACCATAGATTTTTTTTTAAAAAATCCTTTTAAAGCTTGCCAATTGACATAGGAAATTACGACTAAAAATAAAAGTGAGGTTGAAAAGGACAGAATGCAAAAGCCGCTAACCAAAACTATTCAACTCGCCTCCCACACATTCTCTCTGGGTAGTTCAGTCAACAGCATTTTAACTTTTTTTAAAACTGCTTTAAAAAACTCTACAAAACAGACCATATTAATGATTAATTTTAATTTTCATTGCAGAAAATACATTAATGGTTGAGGCTTAAGTTGACTTAAAAAAAAACTTCCAAAAATGATGATCAATAACAAGGGGATGTCAATGATACACCAGCCTTTGGCATCTGCCTCCCTTTTGAGGTCTGAAATGGCCCAGGTGAAAACTGCTAATGTGCAGGACAATAGACATTCTGGAGATAAACAGTCTTGTTTTGTAGCTCTTCTTTTTAGTTGTAAGATGCAGAATCAGGGCCAGGCACGGTGGCTCATGCCTGTAATCCCAGCACTTTGGGAGGCTGAGGCGGGCGGATCACGAGGTCAGGAGATCGAGACCATCCTGGCTAACACGGTGAAACCCCGTCTCTACTAAAAAATACAAAAAATCAATTAGCCGGTCGTGGTGGCAGGCACCTGTAGTCCCAGCTACTCAGGAGGCTGAGGCAGGAGAATGGTGTGAACCCAGGAGGCGGAGCTTGCAGTGAGCCGAGATTGCGCCGCTTCACTCCAGCCGGGGCGACAGAGCGAGACTCCGTCTCAAAAAAAAAACCCAAAAAAAACCAAAAAAACAAAACAAAACAAAAAGATGCACAATCAATCTCCTGTGAATTGGGACAGGTAGAGAAGATTCTTGCATTTCAGTGCTTGCTCTTCTTGTATCTCTGCTTTAACTCTAATGTTCTCTAGTTTTTCCAAAATCATGTGCTTTATGTTTGCACATATGGGGAAAGAAAACAAAACAAACAAACACAAAAACCAGGGCAAGTGGAAGGCAAGCTCAAGGCAATCTTTTGAACCAGAAATTTGTGCTCTAACCAGAAAAGGATGTCTGGGGGTTAACGTTACTATTATATAACTATGTTATAACAATTAGTAGCCATAATTTGTTGAGCGTTTAGTGTTTGCCAGGTATTGCCCTAAATCCTTTAATTTATTATCTAATTTCTCATCTGATGGATGAGGAACTAGAAGCTTAGAGAGGTTAAATGACGCTTCCACGGTCATGGAGCTGGTGTGGGCTGCGATCTGATGTTGGGCCTGACTGTATTGTAAAATCTAAGAATCCAAGCTCAGGGATCAGGCGACTTGGGTTTACCACTTACAATTAGGTCATCTGGGACAAGTTACATGAACTCTTTGTGCATCTGCTTCCTCAACTGTAAAATAATGGTGACAATAATGCCCACCTACTTCAAGTTTAGTTACTCAATAAATGTCAGTTATAGCCAGCATTCTAAAGCTCATGTTCTTGATCGGTTCACCCTGCACCAAACCGAAGCAAGAGTCTGTGTTGATAGTGCAAAAGGTGAATTCTGTCTGAAATTCAGACTCCTTACTTCTAGCAGGTTGCTATCCTGCCCTCCAAATTTGCGTCTTTTTGTTTCAATATATACTTCATGTCTGAGTGAGCACATCCTTGTAGAACATCAAGAGTTATTATAGAGTGAGGTTCCAACCAGCAAAGACTATGCTGGACAAATTCAAACTGGATTTTACTTTTTTCTTTTACATAAAAAAATAGTTAAGTCTTGGGTTTTAATTACATTTTGGTTTTAAAAATGGAATAAACTATCACAAAATTTTCTCCTAAGAAATTGTTTTCTAAGTACATAAGTGATACATTAATACAACCTGTGGTAAAAAAAAAAAAATCATTAAACACAGGGGTGTACACAATACGAAGTGCAAGTTCCTCTTTAATCCATTCCAACTCGACCTCCTGCCCACTCCAGAGGCAACCATTGATAGTAGCTTTTTTTGTATCATTGCAGATTGTTTTCTGGGCATTTTAAGATGTAGGTAAATATGTTCCTGTGGCTATTTTCAACCATAAACGGGATAAGACTTGACATAATTTATTATTTTTTTAAATGACTGCTCTGCTGGATGAAATTCAAACTCATCATTGTAGCAATGAAGACCCTTTATTATATTTGATTAATAATAATAATAATAGTATTATTATTATTGCCCTCCTCTCCCCCATCATTCCTGCTCCCTGACTAATGCACTCTCTTTAGGAAAATTGCCCTGCTATCTCCTGAGTGAGACCTGGCCACCACCACCTTTATAGATTTGCTATTACGGCTTCCTATGCGGGAATATGCATCCCTGCCTTCTCCACCTTTGGCCCATTAGCCCATTCTTTAGAGGCCAGCCAGGTCCTCTTTTCTCAGGAGGCCTCTTAGACTCCTCTTATCTCCCAAGATTACCCAGCACTGACGGTCTTTCCCTTGAGCCGTGTACATTGTTGTATTCTATTTAACAGGTCAAGGCCTGAGGAAGTGCATTGCTACTTCTGCATATGTTGTCTCCTCAATAGAATTTTATGTTCCTTTAGTTTTAGACTGTATCTTATACCATCTTCTGTTCTTCCTATGGTCTTTGGCATAGATAATAGCCATTAAGACATACTTGAACTAAATTGTTTTAAAGTAGGGCAGACCAAAGAAGGTCTTTGAATATTATGCTGGTGGTTTAAGATGATTAATAATTTTGCTGTAAGCAGCTTTTAGTGTATTCATTTTAGAAAACATGGACTAAGAGGTGCTATCCTTAGTCCGTATTCCTAGGATGTTCTACATTGCCTGGGGGTGGATGGTCCTTGCAACATAAAGGAATGTTGAGAACTAAATTAATACTTTTAATATTTCCCACTATATGGCAAGTATTTTTTATTTCTACGTTATTTATTTATTTATTGAGATAGAGTCTTGGTCTGTTGCCTGGGCTGGAGTGCAAGTGGCTGCAATCTCGACTCACTGCAACTTCCACCTCCTGGGTACAAACAATTCTTGTGCCTTAGCCTCCCTAGTAGCTGGGATGAGAGGCGTGCACCACCATGAGGGGCTAATTTTTATATTTTTAAGAGAGACCGGGTCTCACTATGTTGGCCAGGCTGGTCTTGAACTCCTGGCCTTAAGTGATCCACCCACCTTGGCCTCTCATATTGCTGGGATTACAGGCCTGAGCCACCACACTCAGCCAATTGTACATTTTTTTTCCCCTTTAGTCAGGGTACATTGGTCACATAAAAACTAAAATAAAAGTCAATTAGCTGGTTATGGCAAAGGAATTGTGTAATCAGTTATAAGATTACCATTTGTGACTGAGAAGAAAAATTCATCAATTTCAGCAACAAACAGGGTCTTAAAACATAATATCCAGTGAAACTTAGCTGGGACAAAGCTGAAGCAATGTAACCGTGGAAAACAAGTGGATTATTAGAAATTATTTATAATTTTTATTTCTATTAAAGTATTTTTAGTAACTAAATCCAGATTAATTGACCAATTTTGGCAAATTACTGGTGTTACTGAAAATTCAAATTTATTGGAACCGTAAATGTTAAACTTAAGTGACTATGTTTGACTTAATAGATTTACTAAGGTAAACCTTCAAGAAACTGTGCTACAGAGTTAGTTATTTTAGTAATCCTTTAAATTCTGTTACAGTAATCTTGTTGAGGTGGAGCTAGATTCTTTGGACTGGAATTTAGGGGTTTAATAAGTGGGTGGTAAACTGAGCTTTGGAACTCTTTTCTTTATGGCAAAAATTTGAATCCATGTGATTTTTAAATCTTTTCTTCCTAAAAGACCTAAAGCATTTTTTCTCTTTGTTTTTTTTGAAATTCAGTACATATAATTTTTTCAGTAAATGTTCTTGCCTGTATTTTTCAATAATTAGAGACTTCTGCATTAATTTCTCACATTTAGAGACTTCTGCATTAATTCCTCATATGTGAAGCATTCTTTGTAAACTGGTATTCCATTATAGAAATAAATTAGTTACTGATGGATAGAACCTTCATAACCAGAATGCTGTAGAAACACATCATCAATTTTTTCTCCTTAGCACATTTAAAAAGCATTAAAATAAATGACAAAGAACTTTCTAAATGTTTATGACTTCGGTTTATGCATGTGGGCTAATGGAATTAAAGGCTAATCCATCAGTTAGCTCTTGCTGCATTTAATTATCTTGGATCACTTCATCCTACACTGGAAATAACTTTTCTCTTTTCTCTTTTCCTTAGGACAAACAAGGTAAAATTAACAGTAGCAGGAAATAGTTCCCTTAAATTTAGGGTTGATGTAAATAGAGAGAAAAATAAGCTTACTGCAGAGAACAAATAAGGAGCACCTACAGCCAGCAGCTGCTCTTGAACCTCTAAATAGGTTATTTCAATTTGAGATTTTGTCTTCTTCCTTGTGTCATTGCTACCTTATTTCATCTGTGATATTATATCAGTTGTGTCCTGAGATGGGCCACTGATATGGAGAGAAGTGTGCAGTGTTTAGACAGCAAGACTCATGGATTCATGTTATTTATAGAGAACAATTTTGTATTCTTATTTCTAAAATTAGGCAGCATCTTATATTTTTAAAATGCTCTGCAATCAATATTAGTTGTTCATGTTACAAATTTGACAACCAAAATGTTGCACTTGGTTCTAGACTATGTAGAGTAACAGCGCCGTTTTTAACAGGAGAAACCCCACGATTGTGATGTCTGATGGAAAACATATGTTCATTAACTGCTACATCAAATTATGTAGTAAAAGTGACTTCTATCTTGGGCAATAAAGGAGGCAGCTGACTATATCTTTTTTTTTTTTTTTTTTTCATCCAGGCTTGCTCTCTGGCATTCTGCTCCAGAAAAGACCTGGGGATTGATTGGAAGCAGTTTGGTGGTATAGACATCTGGGTTCTAGTGTCAAGTTAGCAACTAGAGAATTGTGTCAATTTAAGAAAGTAATTTAACCTGTGTTGGATTCATTTTTCTCAACTCAAATAAAGTGAGAGGTTCTTTCCAGATTAGCAGCTTTCAAACTGTCCTGAGTAAAGATTTTGCAGTTCTGAATTCTACGGGTTGTTCTGGAAGCTCTTGTGCTAGGAGCAGGGCAAGACGAAGGATGGGAGGAGGCCCTGAAGAAGTGGGTCTTCAAGACCTCCCAGTGAGTGGGAAACTCTGCTATTTATTTTATTTATTGGGCCTCTCTTTTGGGGAGTTGGGGAAAGTTTCTTCTTTTAAAAGGAGGTTGGAAAAACTCCATCCAAGACAATGTCTAGGTTTCCCTCCAGTGTTTTAATTTTATAATTTGAATTATAAACTGGCAACATGAATTAAAAATGAGTATAATTTAAAAAATAAATGCCTTTAGAAGAACATAGTAATTCCTGTCCATTTGTGCCTTGGGGTTTTATATATGCCCATGATGAATGATGCATACTGCACACAGTGGGAGGGCAATGTCATAGTTAAACGACATTCTTTTGGCTAATTGCTGTCTATGATATATATCTCTGTGAATCTGATGAAGCCAAACAGGCTACATTTGAAGTGACTTGTATTGAATTTGGTGCATATAAACAGTTTTCTCAGTTAACATGGTCCTATCTTAAATCAATTTCATTTTAATTGGGACCATTTTGTTTTGATGAACTCAATTACCAATACATAGTGTTTTCTTAGCCTGATTTGTTAAGTTTTAAATTTCCTTACAGATATTTGCAGACAAAAATATTAAAAAGAAAGCACCAAAGTTTATAGAAATGATGACAGTGAAGGAAAAGAAGAAAAATAAAAATTTAGCAAAAGGAAATTTAAAATATATCCAGAATACACAGAACTGTGTGGCACTTAATTCATTGTGTGCTTAAAGACTACCTGAGATTGGTGCCATTTGCAGAAGCCACTTTGAGACTCTTCTCTGGTTTGGAAAACTGATGCTGTGACCTAGATATGGAGTAGAGGGACAATTAAGGAGGGGGCGAGAGAGAGAGGAGTCCTATTTCATTTCCCTGTGGTTTCAGATCTTGCATCTGCCACCTGCCTGCAGGGTTCCTGGGGTCTCAAGCCTGCTTGAACTTATCTTAGTTTGCATGGGAGGTGAGAAGGCAACCTGTGTGTTTTTATCATTACACTGTCCCCTGTGCTTTCACTTGCTTCCATTCAAACTTGTCCTTTAAATCTATTAATACTTTGCCCTCAAGAAATCTGCCCCCAGTTGGAGGAGGGACTTTGAGGTCAGGATTTTCTGTGCTTGAGTTTAGGAGGGTCTCAGCAGCCAATAGTCAGGAAATGCCACTGCAGCTAAACAGGGACAATACATCTCCAACCCACCCAGTGTAATGCAATCTCCCACCACACTGGAAAAGGTCGGGTTTGAACAGTAAATAAATTCCTGTCACACAGCAACATGTCTGTTCAGGTTAGATAGTAAATCTTCATGAAGAGAAGTAACCACATACCACAATTCTATTTCTATGATCCTGGACTTCATTAGTTAATTTTTACACAGCTGGTCTTCTCTTCTGTGAGGCTTAGGCCTTACCATTCTCACATGTAAAGACCTCCCAGGACACAGAGGCTGGATGAAGTGGGCTGGGTGGGCCTCCAGAGGATTCTGAATTCTGTTTATAGAGTATAAGCTCAAATACCCTTGAAAGGAAGAAAATTTTGATTTACAGTCTGTCCATATTTAATGGAAGACAGGAGATCATTGATGCTTCCTTTGGTGTATAAAATTCCTTACAAATTTTTGTAACAAACCTTTTAGAATGCTGTAAATGGAAAAATCTCCAGCATGTTACAATATATTACACTCAATTTCCTTTATCTTAACAGTCTAGAGGTTAGCAGCTGGAGTCAAACAGCTGAAGTCTCAATTCTGATTCTTTAGCCAGCCAATCGGCATTTGTTAAGCTATCATGCTGTAAAGATACAAAGATGAATCAAGTTGGCTGCCTCAGAGAACTCACAGCCTGGCTGAAAAGAAAGACACAGAAAAAATCATTAAAATGTAAATCCTAAGTGCTATAACCAAGCTTTCCCCAAAGGGCAATAGGAACATAGGGGAAGAAGCCACCAATTTCCTGGAAAATTTGAAAAGGCTTCACTGGCTGGGTGCGGTGGCTCATGCCTGTAATCCCAGTACTTTGGGAGGCTGAGGCGGGCAGATCACAAGGTCAGGAGTTCGAGACCGGCCTGGCCAACATAGTGAAACCCCTGTCTCTACTAAAAATACAAAAAAATAGCTGGGTGTGGTAGCGGGCACCTGTAATCTTAGCTACTTGGGAGGCTGAGGCAGGAGAATAGCTTGAACCCGGGATGCGAAGGTTGCAGTGAGTCGAGATTGTGCCATTGCACTCCAGCCCCGGCGACAGTGCTAGACTCCATCTAAAAAAAAAAAAAGAAAGGCTTCACCAAGGAAGTTGTACCTGGGCAGATTCCTGGGGGAATGAGTAGTTTTTTTCTCGATAGAAAAGCAAAGGAAATGGAAGTACATTACAGATAGAGGAAAGGCTCTATGCAGAGGCTGTGTTAGTCTGTTCTAGCATTGCTATAAAGAAATACCTGAGACTGGGTAATTTACACAGAAATTAGGTTTAATTGGCTCATGGTGCTGCAGCCCGTTTAGGAAGCATAGTGGTTTCCCAAGGTTTCCTAAGAAGCCTCCCCTGAGGCTTCTGGGGAGCCTCAGGAAACTTAAATCATGGGGGAAGGTGAAGCAGAAGCCGGCATGTCACATGGCGGGAGCAGGAGGAAGAGAAAGATGGTCAGGTGCTACACACTTTTAAATGATCAGATCTTGGGATGACTAACCGTTGTCATGACAGCACCAAGGGGGATGGTGTTAAACCGTGAGAAACTGTCCTCACGATCCAATCACCTCCCAGGGATGTATATTCCAGATAGAGGAAAGGCTGTATACAGAGGCCTAGAGATGTAAAGGAGCAGGACATGTATTAGTAAGTGTGAGGATTTCAATACGGTGTGAACTCACGGTATATGCTGGGAAGTGGTAGAAGACGCAACTTGAAAGATCAGAATGGTTCAGGTTAAGTCCAAAGGCATTCATGCCAGAGACAAAGTTCTAGCAGATTTCTTCTTGTCCCTGATGGCCAAGTGTAAGGCAAGATCAGGCCTCTTTCTATCCCTATGATATACCCTTCTCTCTGCAAACCGGAGCACTATCTTGGCATAGCCAGATGAGCTGTAGTACTTCATTGAAATTTCCTTGCTTTGAACTCTGATCATAAAAAATTTCTTAAATGGCAGTGCTTTTTAGAGGACGCCCTTGTCTTTGACATTCTTCACCATTTCCATTTGACAGATGTCAAGAATGACAGTTTTCAGAATATAAGACCATATCCTTGAGATGATCCAAGAGCTACTGGAATAATTTTTGTGTCATATTTTGGCAACATTATTTTGTGTTTGTGTTTTCATTGGGGCAATTCATTTTCAAAATCTAGACTGAATTTTTTTAAAATTTTATTTCTCAACACCAGGCATTTGTTTTATAGCTCCCATAAATCAGTGCAAAGAGAAGGTCACAAGGGAGTAAGCTTTCTGAGATATGTCGACGGAGTATTGCTTCACCAGAATTTGAGTTCTCACCACTAGCAAGCAAGATCTTACCAATTCATGGGTTGTGCACTGAAACATGAGTTCAGGCCAATTACATCCACCTGCTTGTTCAGGGATTAAAATATTTGCACTGTATCATGAGAATTTCTAAAATTAGTGCTGAAAGGACACTTGTACACACAAGAAGAGCGTTTTCTTTTTTTCTTGTAAAGGAATTCTGTTGGATGTAAAATGGATTTCCAACAGGATGGAAGATGCTGAAATGCATTTCTGAGGATCCCCACCATGCCCCTTCCCCTTGGATATTTTGATCTGAATGCAGGGATTCATTCATTTAATCTACCAACAGATATAGGCTGAATTCCTCCTGTGTCATAAGATTGGGGATATAGTGTGAATAAGACAGATAGGTCCCAGACCCCATGGAACTGCAGCCTAATTGTATTTAAGTAAATACACGAGACAATTAGAGGTGAAGATTGTAGGCAGTACAATCTTCAGGTGAAGTGAGAGATGATAAACTCAGTTGTTGGTGGTCAAGGAAGGTTTCTGAGGAAGTTACATATAAGTTGAGGCCTGAGGAATGAGGCATGAGAAGAGACAGGAAAGAGCATTTCAGACAGAGTGGGCAGAATGTGCAAAGGCCCTGAGGCAGGAAAGGGCTTGGACTTTTTGAGGAACAGAAAGGAGAGGAATGCAGATAGAATGGCTTTGTATCAGAGTATCAGAAAGGGAGGTCTAGTACGGCAAGTTCCTGTCTTAAACATCTAGCCATTAGTCAGGTTGGACTTGCTCTAGATGATGGAGGCATCAGCTTTGAGCTGACTTCCACCTGTTGGCCCGTGAAACTTGGCTAATCCTCGCAAATAGAAACGGGTGCTCACTATTCTAGATGCCCTTGGTACGTTGCAGCTTTATGTGGCCCTTATTCCAAGTTGCCTAGTGGAGTTATTATGACATGAGTATCAACAGTTTTACTACCGGCTGGGTGCAGTGGCTCACGCCTGTAATCCCAGCACTTTGGGAGGCTGAGGCGGGCTGATCACTTGAGGTTGGGAGTTTGAGACGTGCCTGGCTGACATGGCGAAACCCTGTCTCTATGAAAAATATAAAAATTAGCTGGGCATGGTGGTGCATGCCTGTAATCCCAGCTCCTTGGGAGACTGAGGCACAAGAATCACTTGAGCCCTGGAGGCAGAGGTTGTAGTGAGCTGAGGTCATGCCACTGTACTGCAGCCTGGGTCACAGAGCGAGACTGTCTCAAAAAAAAAAAAAAAAAAAAAAAAAAAAAAGGCTTTACTGCCTTTCCTTGGCCCCCTAATAAAGCAGGGGGCACTTGATTGGGGAACAGCTTCCAGGCCTGGACTTATAATGAACAGAATAATAGAGCTACAGAGGCTCAACAAAACCTCGAATGGCTAGAAAGGGCCTAGAGCTATGCTTAAAATAACACATTTACTTGGGATGTTAGACTAAGAAAGGGAGTTGGGCGAGAGAAAGAAAATCAAAATCTTTGCTGGCACTGGGATGGGAGGAAAAGAGATTTGATGGAAGCAGAAGTTCTGAAAAGTGGGACTATGAAGAAAAGATCTTTAGGACAACTACTGTGGGTTGTACAATGTAATGTCTGTTAAGTGCTTCTTTGAGAGATTTCAGTACATTTACAAATTCCTTTTCAGTATTTAAACACTTGCTTCAATATCATCTGGTGTGAGTATAAGTGCACCATATTTCTGATACATGAGGTGGTTCTGGATTTGTTGTATCACCGAGCTTTTCTCTTTTTCTTTTACCTATGCCACTGCTAATGCATATTTCTGGAGGAAAGGAAATGTAAAGAATACTTTGCCTATAGTGGATAGTAATAAAGATTTGAACTAATAATGAATGAGCATGCATATACATTAGTTGATAAAAGAAAATATTGTTCCTTTCTTCAAAAAAAAGATGTTGTTTTGGAATATGCCCAGAAATCAGGATCTAAGTAATGCCAGAAAGAAAAAAAATATGTAAAAGGATTTTTCTGGGAGAAGCAAGTGAATTATATCAGATGCCAAACTACACTGTAGGTGAGCAAGAGTTAAGATGAGAGAGCTGTAAACAGGCAACATTTTTAAGCACAACACTGAATCATTCCAAATAATCTAGCAACATCTTAAACAGCTCTAAAAGGACAGCAGATATTCTAATGTATTATCAAAACGAAAATTGGATGTTTTTGAACAAAGCAACAAATGGCTGTGTAAAGCAGTCTAAAGCACAGTCAAGACGAATTGGCTAATGTAAACTTCAGCAGTGACCAAAACCTGTTTTTATAAAGACTCAATACATTGATAAAAAGCAATTTTCTGGGGAGCTGGGTGTGATGGCACATGCTTGTAGTCCCAGGTATTCAGGAGGCTGAGGCGGGAGGATCTCTTAAGCCCAGAGTTTGAATCTAGCCTGGGCAACACAGTGAGATCCCCATCCCTGAAAAAAAACTTTAAATAATTTGTTTAAATTTGTAAAGAGCCCATAGTGGCAAAATTTTATTTCACACTTGCTGAGAGCAAACAGATCTTGCAGGACAATCCAAAGATTTACTATTGGCTGTGCATGGTGGCTCATGCCTGTAATCCCAGCAATATGGGAGGCTGAGCTGAGGTGGGTGGATCACTTGAGTCCAGGAGTTCGAGACCATCCTGGGTAACATAGCAAAACCCTGTTTCTATAAAAAAAAAAAAAAAAATTAGCCAGGTGTGATGGTGTGCATCTATGGTCCCAGCTACTCGGGAGGCTGAGGTGGGAGGATCACCTGAGCCCCAGGAGGTTGAGGCTGCAGTGAGCCAAGCCATGATTGTACCACTGCCCTCCAGCCTGGGTGACAGAGTGAGACCCTCTCTCAAAAACAAAACAAACAACAACGAAACCCAAAGATTTACTTTGGGTAAGGACATTTTGTAGAAAAAGAGAATGGTTAGATATGATTAGATAATCTGTGTTCACTGAATATAATAAATGCTACATCTTTTTCAATACCATCAGGTTCCTGACAAACACGCAGCCGAAGATATGGGAAGTAAGTTCTCAAAAGGGATCTTAATCTAATTAAAGTTTATCATAAAATTGCTTCAGCAATTATCATAAAATTGCTTCAGCATTTCTATTCAGGAATGGTAATTTTTTTTTTTTCCCCCAGAAGAAGGTTGTAAAGAACCTTGTAAAGTGATTTTTGTCCCAGACTGTGTTAGGGACATTTTTCTCCATAGATTAATAAAGAAAATATTTTTTCAGTCATATTAGTATGCATAGATAAACATAGTTTTCCTCTTCAGCAACTGGGATTATCCCAGCAGTAACTTCTGTCTTGTTGGCTAGGTCCAACCAGGGTTTTGTCCAGAGGATGTGCTAGATTATGCTAGGATGTTCTCTGGAGCAGCTAAAAGCACATGTAGTTTGTGGTGAATGCAATTTCAGGGAACCAAGGCTTAATCCCAGAGACACAATAATATCAGGCATTGGACAGAGGAGCAAAGTCAGAGACAGCAGCTGAGAAGTTGAGAGCTGGCGTCCTTAGAACAGGCTGGGAAATATGAGTGTGAGGCATGTCTCGGCAGGAAGGTCCAGCATTGGCCGGGGAACAAAGCAGACTTCTTGGCATGCCCTCTCGCTGAGGCTATGTGAACTGCTGGGCAGGCCAGCCTGCTTAAACGTAAGGGCTTCAAATTGGGACAGATGCTGGGTGTTACATTGGGTGAAACTCACCATTTGGCTGTTCACTTTATGCACATATTTGCAAAATTTCCCATGTCTCTCCTTAATTTATGAACCCATTTTCTATTCTAAACTTCACACAGTCTATCGCAACTTCCCTTGGACTTTTCTAGTTTATTTTTTCAGTGTCTTCACCCTGGCATACTAATCAGTCCTGCTGTGCTTTATGCAATGATCTACAAGTTTTTAGTAGAAAGCCTCAGCAATACTAGTTGGCTTGATTATTAAATGTGTTCTTCCTTCCAGGAAGTACAGAGGTACGAATAAACAGTGGGTGTACAAATATGAAGGGAGAGAAAATGGGAGCATAAATTGAGACCCTTTCCAACAGCATCTCATTGGAGCACTGCAGTGAATTTTAGAGCACATTGTTTGAGCGTTAGTGATAAGTGGAATAGGCTTTGGAGGAAAATGATGGGGAAATTTGAAGGATTGAAAAATTGGGACCTATGTCTACGGGTTAAGAGAATTAGAAATGGTTGACTTAAAAGTAGAAAAGCCTGAGGGATGAGGTCATATGAAAGCATAATCTGAGGGAATATATTGTTGGGGGTGGCCTTTGCGAAAACAAGACAGATCTTCCTGGAATATCAATTTATTCAAGTATTCCAGAAGAGAGGGGAGAGGAAGAAATTATTTTAGTGGGAATCAGTTATAGCTATATCATGGAGTAGAGTGTAAAATGCTAAGAAATTGTTAATATAAAATATAAACTTAAAAAAAACTCAAGCTTTTGTCTGAGCTGTTACGATTTTGGCTCCTGGGTCCTAGATATATAGGTTTAATTTCTTTAGTCGTTAGGAGGTGTTTGTTTCATTACAATAGGGAGGATGGTGACCAACTTTCTGTGAGCCTGATAGAACTAAAATTATAGGTTACATAAAGAGTTTTAACTTAAATACAAAGGAGGACTTTTATTGAGGGTTATTACGATAAATCAGATTAGCAAAATGAGTTTAGGAACATTTAGGAGTGTATTCCTTACCTTGGAGAAAAAAGTAACGTGGAGAACAACTGTTATGTTATCCTCTAAAGCCTTTGGTGGGCTTCTCTCTCAGGTAGAGTCCTGGCTGGTGCGTGGTTTTTTCCTTCTGATGGGGCTTCTTTGCTAAAGTGGAATCGTGGTTAACAGGCCCCTTGCTGAGGGTCCCAGGGGACAGGATTGAGGCAGCTTTTTCCAGAGTGTTTTATATTTAGACTATCTGGAAACAAATTTTGAAATTACCACGGTAGGAGTCCTGGGTATTTTTATACCAATAAATTCTCTGATTCTAATGACAAGAGAAATACTATGGATTGAAGTGAAAAGTAAATGTCATGTTCCTTCTCAGTCTTATCTTCCAGAAATAACTACCAATAGTGCTTTCTTATGTATTCTTCTACAGATTTTCTTTTCTTTCTTTCTTTTTTTTTCTGAGATGGAGTCTTGCTCTGTGGCCAGGCTGGAGTGCAGTGGCAGGATCTCAGCTCACTGCAACCTCCGCCTCCTGGATTCAAGCGATTCTCCTGTCTAAGCCTCCTGAGTAGCTGGGATTATAGGCACCCACCACCACTCCTGGCTAATTTTTGTAATTGTTTGTTTGTTTGTTTTGAGATGGAGTTTCGCTCTGTAGCCCAGGCTTGAGTACAGTGGTGCAATCTCAGCTCACTGCAACCTCTGCTTCCTGGGTTCAAGTGATTCTCCTGCCTCAGCCTCCCGAGTAGCTGGGATACAGGTGCGTGCTACCATGCCCGGCTAATTTTTTTGTATTTTTAGTAGAGGCGGGGTTTCACAGTGTTAGCCAGGATGGTCTCGATCTCCTGACCTCGTGATCCGCCTGCCTCGGCCTCCCAAAGTGCTGGGATTACAGGCATCAGCCACCGCGCCCAGCCTCTTCCACAGATTTTCTATGCATGTACTAGGAGATACACACACACCCATCCACACGGAAACATATACACACACGTGATCATATTATTTACATTTTTTCAACTTTTTCATTTTTTAAGTGAAAATGCTTTTTTCATTTAAAATGTCTAAAACATTTACCACACAATTTTCCCCTTTATTCTTTCTCTAGCATTAGACATCTGTAGAGAATTCCATTATGTGGTTGTACATTCGTTTCTCAAACAATCTCATATTGCAGGATATTGAAGTTGTGTGGCAGATGCAGCAAGTTGTCATTTCTACTTCTTTCTGATGAGAACTCTGACTTTGTTCAAGATGGTAATATTCTCAACTAAACCTATTAGTGTCCCCAGGATCCCATGCAGGTAGGGGTGGCACGTGACACGTCTGGGCTCAATGGAATTACAGTATTCCATTGTTACTGGTGGAGGGTGTCCAGGTTCTTGGCATCTTGAACAAAGAATTGGACAAAACACACAAACAAAGCAAGGAAAGAATGAAGCAACAAAAGCAGAGATTTATTGAAAATGAATGTATACTCCACAGGGTGGGTGCTCGCCGAGCATAGGGGCTCAAAAGCCTGGTTCCAGAATTGTCTGGGGTTTAAATACCCTCTAGAGGTTTCTCACTGGTTCCTTTGTGTACACCCTAGGTAAATGAAGTGGGGCCAACAGTCAGAGGCTGACGTGAAGTTACAAAGGTTACATTCTATGCAAATGTCTGAATGGTTGTGGAAAGCAACCAATCAGAGGCTGAAGTAAAGTTACAAAAGTTACACTCCTATGCTTTCTGCAACCAATCAGAGATACGTTCAATTTTCCATCTGCCAGGCAGAAAAAGTGGGTGGAGGGTTTGCAAAGGGAGTAGGCTTCCACGCTTTTGTTTCTTAGTTGTGGAAAGTTGGGGTTTTCCTTTTGACTTAGTCCTAAGAAGTCAATGTGAATCGATCTTAGGTTCCCTGCCTCCAGATCCTATTCTCCTGCCTCACCATTGTATGGGCACATCATAATTTATTTAACCAGTCAGGGAAAGCTGACTAAGTTTGGACATAGAGTTTGTTTTTGAATCATTGCTATTATAAAATAAGCTTCAATCATAGTTCATCTGCTTGATTTTTTCCTTAGATTAAAAAATCAAGTTTGTGTGGTGGAATTTTGAGCAGAGGCTGGTGGGTAGGGAAGGTGTTTTGGGGTGGGGAGCCACCATCTTTTTAGTCTGTGTATTCTGCAGGCTTATCCTCCAGGATTTTGTTGGAAATATAGGTTGAATCAGTGGTACCTCATGCATTGCCAACACAATTTTTACAGTTTATTGTACCTTCATTTTCTTGATGGCCTCTCCTTGGTCCCTTCCTTGCCTGCCTGCTTCTGGCATCTGTGGCCAGAGGTCAACTTCCGGTCAGTGTCTATGAGAGTCTGGATGTTACTGCCATTTGCATTCTGCCTGGCTCTCTCTGATAATTTCAGCATGACTGGGTTAAAAGAGAAGGATGAGTAAAGTCAGTCCCTCTCGTGGGGAGCAAGTTCATCCAGGCTGCAGACAAATTTATTCTGTTGCATCTTGATATCCAAGGTGAAAGAAATTGAGGTTACACATCACAGGTAGACAGAAAACAGAATTCTAAAATATTCCTAAGCAGCTTCACTTTGTTGAAAATATATTGCAGCATAGATATGGACAGCAGTGATAATCAAGATACCTAATCATCAGAAGATGTGGATACCACTTATCAGAATGGATGCTGGCATTAAATAACCAGCATGGCTGTACCTATGTGAACCAACTGAATATCAGCTGTGGTACAGGAAAATGGGATTTTCCTTCCTTTTATCCTCAGGAACTAAATTATGAAATTCTTGCCAGCTGGACTTCATCTCAGCAGTTTATTATCTCTCCCGACCAGTTGGTGAAAATGAATCTTCCTAAATTCCCCCTTAAAAGAATCTCTCTTTGATTAAATCATCAATGGATATTTATTTTTTAAAGGTCCAAAATTAACTTGGATGTATTGGTCAGAACTCTTTGGATTGCAAGTGGCAGAGTCCAATTAAGACTATATTAAACACAATGGGAGGTTTTTAGTTTCCATTACTGGGAAGCGCAGGATGGACGACTTCAGGCATATTTGGATTCAAGCTTGAAGGTATAGTTAAGACTCCTTAATAATTATCTTCATCCCTCTTTATATGCTAGCCTCATTCTCTTCATTGGCAGATCGTGTTCTTCCAATTTGGTGGATAGAGCCATACTCATGGACAAGCAAATTTTGCACTCACCAAGGTTCTGGCACCGAGAAAGGCCCTGAGCACAGACACTTGAGCACAAGTGTCTCACAGAGCTACTCCCTGAGCCAGACTCCAATCAGCAGAACCTTCTAGCTGACTTACAAGCAAAAATCAATCCTTATTGTGTTTGAGATTAATCCTTATTGTGTATTGTATTGTGGGGACTCTTTGTTATATAATGTTAGTATGGCAATAGCTAATAAATACATGTCACCATGATTAGTCTTCCAATGCCTTGCCATACTTTTTGAGCTCTATAGAGCATGAAATGCAAAGTGTTTCTCCTCCTGTTCTCCAACTGTACTTAGTACAATGCCTTGCATTTCATACTTGGCTGATAATTTTTTTTTATTAATAGCTACTTCCTTATTACTCTGCTACTTGTCTTGGTGATATGTCTTAAGTTGCTTTTCTGTAGTTAATGACTTCATCCCCATTTTACTGAACTTGTGATCCCACCTCCATTGAGACTGTTCTTGAATTGCCCACCGATGACCTCTGGGCTGCTGATTACAGTCACATCACTTCCTCCCCTTACCTGGCATCTCTACAGCATTAGGTGCAGTTGGCTATTCCTTTCTTTACAGAACACTTTGGTCTTCTGGCTTTTGTGGCACTACACTTGCTTGGTTTATTTTCCACCTCTCAGGCTGCTTTTTTGCAGACTGGTTTGTTGGATCCTCTTTCTTCTTCTTATTCTGAACAATGGAATATCCCAGGGCTTATGATTTGGGATTTTTTTCTTCACTTTTCTTTCTGTTCTTCTCTCCCTTGATGACGTCATTTATTCTTATGGCATCAAGTAGCATTTTTATGTTGATAACCCCAAATATTGCTTTCCAGCACCGACTTGCCCAAGTGTATCTGCCTACCTGATATCTCCACTTGGGTGTCCAAATGGTATCTCAAACCTAACATGATTAAGGACAATCTTTATTCTTTACCAACCTCCCCATCTGTTTCTATTCAGCAGACTCCATTTCAGTAAGTGGCCTCACACCACCACCCAGTTGCTCAAGCCACAAATCTAGACGTTATTCTCATTCCCTCTATTCCCTTATTCCCACATCCATCTCTCAGCATGTCCTGCCAATTCTATTTCAAAGTCTGCCCCGAATTCTTCCACTTTTCTTCATCTTTACTACTATCCTAAGGCAAGTACACCACCATCTCTTGCCTAGAGGACTCTAATGGTTTCTGTATTGATTTTCCATTATTATCTCCTAACAATTCATTCTTCCTAAAGAAGCCAGAACACAATATTAAAAATGTAGGTCAGGTCATGTTTATGTTATTCTCCTGATTTAATGCCCCCCATCATCTGTCTTTTTGTCAAACTTAGAATAAAATCCAAATGCCTCAAAGTCCTTTCTTGAAAAGCCCTCAGCACATGACCCTCACCTGCCTCTCTGTACACACCTGTTATCATCCTCACATCATGCACAGGCTTCAGACACACTAAGCTTCTTTCTGCTCCCTGACATTTGTTCCTACCATAGGTCCTTTGCATGAACATTTTCCTCTCTCTGGAATTACTCCTTGTTGATCTCTGCGTGACTGTTTCTCATCGTCCAGATCAACTTTAATTCACCTTCTCAGAGAGGCCTTTCCTAGACCAACCTAATCATGTTAGGTTTGAGAATTAAATGTGTCTGTGTGAGTGTGTGCATGTTACTGGAAGAAAGACATACCTTAGTCGTGAAATTTCCTGAAGGACAAATGAATCCCCAATCATCCTCTATAATTAAATACCTGTTATGGACAGTTGGAGAAACTGGATATGACAAATGGGTCAGTAACATTAACTGCTGGGTTGCCTTCTTGGTGAGCCGCTTGTGTCAAGTTTGCCAGACGTGGCTGAGGTGGATGTCGTCGTTATTTGTTTCTCTGTGACAGCTGGAGTCTTCAGATAGGGTAAGAAAATGCTTGACTCTGGGCTTGTGTATGTAACCAGCATTTTGAAAAAGCAAGTGTGATTTAATAAAAATATAGCTCAGCATCATAAGACAGGGTGAAAAATAAGTAAATAAAAATAAAAATATAGCTTTTCTTTTCCCTTCCTCTGTCCTGTGACTTTTCTACTGATTCTTAGGTAATAAACAGTTCTATCTCTGGTCACGTTAAGTTGGAAATCGTCTCCATTCAGAAATTAAGTGTGTTCAGTCCAGGATCTCTGAATTGGAGTTAATGTCAAATATTCACTCCTCTCTTGGCTGTCTTCCCCAGGCTGGAAGCTTGCAGGGGAGAAAGGGTGCAGGGTTGGTGGCTGCTGCTTCTTTATTTCTCTTTCTCTGGCTTTTCCTCCTGTCTCAAACCAGCTCGCTGGCCAGCTTCTAATGTCTCCAGGATAGGTGTGCCAGGGAGGGAAGAGGAATGAGGAATGGGGAAGGCTGTCATGTGAACATGCTGCAGACCTGGCAGGATGTTGAAGTGAACTTGACCTTCATGGGCTTTTCCATAGCTGGGCTCTGCTCTGCTTACCTCCTCCTCCTTTGTCTCAAGCTGATGCATCTATAGCAGTGTTGATAAAGTATGGCCTGTAGGCTCCATCCAACCTGCCACCTGTTTTTGTCAATAGTTTTACCTGCACATAGACACATCCATTTGTTTACACATTGCTTATGGCTGCTTTTGTGCAATAACCAAACAGTTGAGTAGTTGCTACAAAGGCGGTACAGCCCTCAAAGCCTGAAATATTTACTATCTGACCCTTTCCAGAGAAATATTGCTGACCTCTCCTTGAGAATTTGTATGGTCATTTCCAGCTCTTTCTGGAATGAGTAGACATCCAATTTTCCCTTCCAGCTTCTTGTTGATAGATTCCTTCTAGCCCTTTGGGAAGTCCTAGGTTGACCTCCATTAGCTTTCTCTCAAGGCCCGCTCTGTCCAAGGGAACCATTCATGTATCCCTTGCCCTCACTGTAGAAGTACAGATGACCTGTCCACAGGCCTGTTAAGCTCAAGGTGGAGCCTTAAGGATAGGGGTGGAAATGGACATTCATAGTATGGCAATAACTCTCTAAAAATTCTTTTAAACCCTTCACCTTTGTATATCCTTAATCTGGCTGAGCACCTAAACATCATAAGCTAAGTTCGATAATTCTTTGTAAATCTTGTACATATGCAGTATGTTGTATTCATTTTGACATCCTATATTTATAAGGGTGGGTACGTCAGTTCAAACTTCGATGTTAACATCCTGCAAAACACAATAATCTACATTGCTGGGCAAGTAGGTAATCATGAAGTTAGATTAAAACAATTTGATAAAGGTTTCAATGACCCCAAACATTTCCCTATTATGGGTCAGCGACTCTATCATTTGGGAAAGATTTCTTTGGAATTTTATTTAGGTGTAGCCAGCTTTTAAGGGTGTATATTCCATGTTACATGAATTTACTTGAAGGCCGAATTAGCAAAATGTTTTCAAATTCTAAACTCTTTTCAAATCTCCTTAAAAATTAAAAGAAATTATTATTTTGTGTAAATGATAAGAATTTTTTGTAAAAACATTCAGATGCTGTATTTTGATGTTAATTTTAAATAACTCAATGTTCAACTATATAACAATAGGTTTTATTTTTCTAATTTAGTATGTAATACAAGATACCTAATTTTCTTTAACTTACATAAAAACTTACAAAAATATAATGTTATAAGTGACATATTTTGTTTATGGAGCAAACACTATTAGATGGAAATAATTTAAAAGTATGACATAAAAATATACCAAATTTTTAAAGGCATCTGATGTTCAAATTCTTAAGATTTGGGCTATAAAAATTAACTTGTTAATTTTAAAATGGAGACATGAGATGCTTGCCTTTAAGCATATACCATATGGCATTTTACAAGAGAGATAAACAACCTGGTAGCATTTGGCTGTCAGAATTAACTGCTGGATTCACAAAAATTAAATACATCTTGGTGGTGGGTCAAGGTTCTAGTGACCTGGGATATGCCTCTCAGTGGCATATGTTTATGTCAGTTAAGCTGTTCAAGCAAAACCATTTTTAGTCCAGCAGTCACTTTCATGTTGTCCACCTTCATAGGGAACAGAAGGACAAATGTTAAGTGGAAACTCAGACTCTTCCATCTCACAATCTATTTTCTGCTTCTGTCATTGGATTCTGTACTTTTCTTGAACCAGAGAAATAAAGAAAAGATCATTCTGGGCTCTGTGTTTGCTATCAAATGTGAGATCAGGACTCTAATTGGATCAGTCCAAGGCATCCCCTTTAAGAAAGAAATAATGTACTATATCAATACCCCTAAAGCACCAGTGGGACAAAAGAGCCCAGCTAAAATCTCAACAGGTGTGAGATGTGTTTCTTTTCAATGAAAGGTGGTGGCGAAGAGGAGTATATAAGTTTTTTTTAAAAGTGACAACAATCTGAGAAAATTTTTATTTTTATTTCTTTATTTTTATTTTATTTTTTGCTGAGAAGGAGTCTTGGTCTGTCGCCCAGGCTGGAGTGCAGTGGCACAATCTCAGCTCACTACAAGCTCTGCCTTCTGGGTTCACGTCATTCTCCTGCCTCAGCCTCCCGAGTAGCTGGGACTACAGGTGCCTGCCACCACGCCTGGCTAATTTTTGTATTTTTTTTAGTAGAGACAAGGTTTCACTGTGTTAGCCAGGATGGTCTCGATCTCCTAACCTCGTGATCTGCCCACCTCAGCCTCCCAAAGTGCTGGGATTACAGGTGTGAGCCACCATGCCCGGCGAGAATATTTTTATACTTCTAGATTTTTTTTCCAGATTATGAAAGAATAGACCACAGTAAAGCTATATCTGTGAGCAAGAAAGCTATATCTGTCAGCAAGACCTGTACATATCTCAATTTAGAAAGCCTGTAAATAAAGAAAATGTGATATATATAAATAAATATTATTTGACCTTAAAAAAGTGGGAAATCCTGCCATTGAGACAACATGGATGAAGCTGGAGGACATTATGGTAAATGAAATAAGCCAGACTCAGAAGAAAAAATACTTGAGATCTCACCTATCTAAAACACTCAAACTTGTAGGATCAGGGAGTGGAATGGTGGTTGCCAGGGGCTGGGGTGGGGTGGGGTAGAATGGGGAGATTTTGATCAAGGGGTATCAAGTCAGTTATACAAAATATTAAGTTCTGAAGATCTAATATATAGCACTGTAAATTTAGTGAAGAATACTATTGTGCACTTGAAATTTGCTGAGACAGAGGTCTAAAATGTTTTGATCACACAACACACAAAACATGGCAACTATGTGAGGTGATAGATACGTTAATTAGCTTGATTGTGGTGATTATTTCACAATGTATATGTATATCAAATCATCAAGTTACACACCTTAAATATATAATTTTTAACTGCCAAAGCACAAAATATTAATTTTATGATTAAATGCCTGCACCTAAAATAAAAAATAAAAAATACATTGTAAAAAACAAAACCAAACAACAACCAAAGTCTGTAAAGACAAAAAAATTGCTTCTTCATAATGAGGTTCTGCTTACTTGATTATTTCTAGATATTCATAGATAATTTCTACTTAATTTTGAAAAGAAAATGTAAGATTTTTTTTCTGCACATCTTTTTTAGGAATATCTAAAAACATGGTAAAGCTAGGGATTAAATTTTAACAGTTTTGACATAATTCCTTCTGGAAATAGCACATACTTGCGTTATCAGTGGGTCTCAAATTTTAATGTATGTAAGGATGACCTGGAGGCAGTGGTTTATGGATAAATGTCTAATAACTAGCTGTCTGGGGGAGAACAGAAAAGCCCTGAATTTTAGCATCTGCCAATTTTCATGGTGTAAATACTTCTACCACAGCAAATTTCAGTCTACCAATGTGAAGTCAAATAGCTCACGAAGTTCTAAAATTCCTGGAATTTTAATAACTATCTGTTCTGGAGAGTTGATACCTCCCAGCTCCAGCATACCATTGTCTGGAGGGCTTGTTAAAGCTAATATTTCTGGACTCCACCTCCCAAGATTCTGATTCAGGAAGTCTGGGGTGGACTGGAGTATTGGCCTTTTGAAAGAACTTCCTGGCCTCTACCAAGTGGAGGATGCTCGTGGGTGCACAGATCCCTCTTACAGCACCATGTTCCAAGTTTGTTCAGTGGAATCCTAGCTTAGTAAGTGTTAATAAATGTTCCAGCAGCCAGAGAGAAATGTCAGGTTACCCACAAAGGGAAGCCCATCAGACTAACAGCGGTTCTCTCAGCAGAAGCCCTACCAGCCAGAAGAGAGTGGGGGCCAATATTCAACATTCTTAAAGAAAAGAATTTTCAACCCAGAATTTCATATCCAGCCAAACTAAGCTTCATAAGCAAAGGAAAAATAAAATCCTTTACAGACAAGCAAATGTGGAGAGACTTTGTCACCACCTGCCCTGCCTTACAAGAGCTCCTGGAGGAAGCACTAAACATGGAAAGGAACGACTGGTACCAGCCACTGCAAAAACGTGCCAAATTGTAAAGACCACCAATGCTATGAAGGAACTGCTTCAATTAACGAGCAAAATAACCAGCTAACATCATAATGGCAGGATTGAATTCACACATAACCATATTAACCTTAAATGTAAATGGGCTAAATGCCCCAATTAAAAGACACAGACTGGCAAATTGGATAAAGAGTCAAGAACCATCAGTTTGCTGTTTTCAGGAGACCCATCTCACATGCAGAGACACACATAGGCTGAAAATAAAGGGATGGAGGAAGATCTACCAAGCAAATGGAAAGAAAAAAAAAAAAGAAGCAGGGGTTGCAATCCTAGTCTCTGATAAAACAGACTTTAAACCAACAAAGATCAAAAGAGACAATGAAGGTCGTTACATAATGGTAAAGGGGTCAATTCAACAAGAACTAACTATCCTAAATATATATGCACCCAATACAGGAGCACCCAGATTCATAAAGTAAGTCCTTAGAGACCTACAAAGAGACTTAGACTCCCACACAATAATAATGGGAGACTTTAACACCCCACAGTCAATATTAGATCAATGAGACAGAAGTTTAACAAGGATATGCAGGACTTGAACTCCGCTCTGAACCAAGCAGACCTAATAGACATCTACAGATCTCTCCACCCCAAATCAACAGAATATACATTCTTCTCAGCACATCGCACTTATTCTAAAATTGACCACATAATTGGAAGTAAAGCACTCCTCGGCAAAGGTAAAAGAACAGAAGTCACAACAAACTGTCTCTCAGACCACAGTGCCATCTCAAACTAGAACTCAGGATTAAGAAACTAACTCAAAACCACACAACTACATGGAAACTGAACAACCTACTCCTGAATGACTACTGGGTAAATAACGAAATGAAGGCAGAAATGAAGATGTTCTTTGAAACCAATGAGAACAAAGACACAACGTACCAGAATCTCTGGGACACATTTAAAGCAGTGTGTAGAAGGAAATTTATAGCACTAAATGCCCACAAGAGAAAGCAGGAAAGATCTAAAATTGACACCCTAATATCACAATTATAAGAACTAGAGAAGCAAGAGCAAACACATTCAAAAGCTAGCAGAAGACAAGAAATAACTAAGATCAGAGCAGAACTGAAGGAGATAGAGACACAAAAAAACCTTCAAAAATTCAGTGAATTCAGGAGCTCTTTTTCTGAAAGATCAACAAAATTGATAGACCACTAGCAAGACTAATAAAGAAGAAAGAGAGAAGAATCAAACAGACTCAATAAAAAATGATAAAGGGGATATCACCACTGATCCCACAGAAATACAAACTACCATCAGAGACCTCTATAAACACCTCTATGCAAATAAACCAGAAAATCTAGAAAAAAATGGATAAATTCCTGGATACATACACCCTCCTAAGACTAAACCAGGAAGAAGTTGAATCTCTGAATAGACTAATAACAGGTTCTGAAATTGAGGCAATAATTAATATCCTACGAACCAAAAAAAGTCTAGGACCAGAAGGATTCACAGCCGAATTCTACCTGAGGTACAAACAGGATCTGGTGCCATTCCTTCTGAAACTATTCCAATGAGTAGAAAAAGAGAGAATCCTCCCTAACTCATTGTATGAGGCCAGCATCATCTTGATACCAAAGCCTGGCAGACACACAACAAAAAAGAGAATTTTAGATCAATATCCCTGATGAACATCAATGTGAAAATCCTCAATAGAATACTGGCAAACCAAATCCAGCAGCACATCAAAAAGCTTATCCATCATGATCAAGTGGGCTTCATCCCTGGGATGCAAGGCTGGTTCAACATACACAAATCAATAAATGTAATCCAGCATATAAACAGAATGAAAGACAAAAACCACATGATTATCTCAATAGATGCAGAAAAGGCCTTCGACAAAATTCAACAGCCCTTCATGCTAAAAACTCTCAATAAACTAGGTATTGATGGAACATATCTCAAAATAATAAGAGCAAGCTATGACAAACCCACAGCCAATATCATACCGAATGGGCAAAAACTGGAAGCATTCCCTTTGAAAACCGGCACCAGACAAGAACACCCTCTCTCACCACTCCTATTCAACATAGTGTTGGAAGTTCTGGCCAGGGCAATCAGGCAAGAGAAAGAAATAAAGAGTGTTCAATTAGGAAAAGAGGAAGTCAAATTGTCCGTGTTTGCAGATGACGTGATTGTATATTTAGAAAACCCCATTGTCTCAGCCCCAAATCTCCTTAACCTGATAAGCAACTTCAGCAAAGTCTCAGGTTACAAAATCAATGTGCAAAAATCACAAGCATTCCTATACACCAATAACAGACAAACAGAGAGCCAAATCATGAGTGAACTCCCATTCACAATTGCTTCAAAGAGAATAAAATACCTAGGAATCCCACTTACAAGGGATGTGAAGAACCTCTTCAAGGAGAACTACAAACCACTGCTCAATGAAATAAAAGAGGATGCAAACAAATGGAAGATCATTCCATGCTCAAGGACAGGAAGAATCAATATCGTGAAAATGGCCATACTGCCCAAGGTAATTTATAGATTCAATGTCATCCCCATCAAGCTACCAATGACTTTCTTCACAGAATTGGAAAAACTAAAGTTCATATGGAACCAAAAAAGAGCCTGCATTACCAAGACAATCCTAAGCAAAAAGAACAAAGCTGGAGGCATCAAGCTACCTGACTTCAAACTATATTACAAGGCTACAGTAACCAAGAGAGCATGGTAGTGGTACCAAAACAGATATATAGACCAATGGAACAGAACAGAGGCCTCAGAAATAACGCCACACAACTACAACCATCTGATCTTTGACAAACCTGACAAAAACAAGAAATGGGGAAAGGATTCCCTATTTAATAAATGGTGCTGGGAAAACTGGCTAGTCATAAGTAGAAAGCTGAAACTGGATCCCTTCCTTACATCTTATACAAAAATTAATTCAAGATGGATTAAAGACTTAAATGTTAAACCTAAAACCTAGAAGAAAACCTAGGCAATACCATTCAGGACATAGGCATCGGCAAGGGCTTCATGACTAAAACACCAAAAGCAATGGCAACACAAGCCAAAATTGACAAATGGGATCTAATTAAACTAAAGAGCTTCTGCACAGCAAAAGAAGTTACCATCAGAGTGAACAGGCAACCTACAGAATGGGAGAACAGTTTTGCTATCTACGCATCTGACAAAGGGCTAATATCCAGAATCTACAAAGAACTTCTACAAATTTACAAGAAAAGAAACAAACAACCCCATCAACAAGTGGGCAAAGGATATGAACAGACACTTCTCAAAAGAAGACATTTATGCAGCTAACAGACACATGAAAAAATGCTCATCATCACTGACCATCAGAGAAATGCAAATCAAAACCACAATGAGATACCATCTCAAACCAGTTAGAATGGCGATCATTAAAAAGTCAGGAAACAACAGATGCAGGAGAGGATGTAGAAGAATAGGAACGCTTTTACACTGTTGGTGGGAGCGTAAATTAGTTCAACCATTGTGGAAGACAGTGTGGCGACTCCTCAAGGATCTAGAACTAGAAAATACCATTTGACTCAGCAATCCCATTACCGGGTATATACCCAAAGGATTATAAATCATTCTACTATAAAGACACATGCACACGTATGTTTATTGCGGCACTATTCACAATAGCAAAGACTTGGAACCAACCTAAATGTCCATCAATGATAGACTGGATTAAGAAAATGTGGCACATATATACCATGGAATACTATGCAGCCATAAAAAAGGATGAGTTTGTGTCCTTTGCAGGGACGTGGATGAAGCTGGAAACCATCATTCTCAGCAAACTATCACAAGGACAAAAAACCAAACACCGCATGTTCTCACTCATAGGTGGGAATTGAACAATGAGAACACTTGGACACTGGAAGGGGAACATCACACACCAGGGCCTGTTGAGGGGTGGGGGGCTGGGAGAGGGATAGCATAAGGAGAAATACCTAATGTAAATGATGAGTTGATGGGTGCAGCAAACCAACATGGCACATGTATAGCTATGTAACAAACCTGCATGTTGTGCACATGTATCCTAGAACTTAAAGTATAATAATAAATAAATAAATAAAAATTAAAAAATAAAAATGAAAACAAATGTTCCAGAGGAAAAAAAAGACTTCAACGCTGAGAAATGCTAGGGCAAGCAAACTTAAGTGGGCTTTCTTCAGCGCACGACTTTCTAGGCTTTAATGCACCCTTCTGCCATGTGAAACATTAAGGAGAGGATATTGAGTACAGCATTTCAGAAATGTATTTGATCCAGCTGGGCGCAGTGGCTCACTCCTGTAATCCCAGCACTTTGGGAGGCCGAGGTGGGCGGATTACCTGAGGTTGGGAGTTCAAGACCAGCCTGACTAACATGGAGAAACCCCGTCTCTACTAAAAATACAAAATTAGCCGGGTGTGGCAGCACATGCCTGTAATCCCAGCTACTCAGTGGGCTGAGGCAGGAGAATTGCTTGAACCTGGGAGGCAGAGGTTGCAGTGAGCTGAGTTCGCACAATTACACTCCAGCCTCGGCAACAAGAGCGAAACTCCATCTCAAAAAAAAAAAAAAAAAAAAAGGAAAGAAAGAAATGTATTTGATCCTAGAACATTTTCACCAAGCATGATGTTTTTGGGAATACCATTAGTATTTACACTTCTATTTATGGAATTAGAGTTAGATCTCAGAGTCATGAGATTGTATAAACAAATTCATGTTCACAATATTAGGCAAGAGGTAAATACTGTACTGTCTTTCAGAAGAAGGATTAAACTGAATGAGTAGTAAATAGAAAGACCTTTAAGTCCTATATAAACTTTGCCAACTTTGCCATCTGGGAACAGATACTCAGCTCCTTAGCATTCTTGAAACCTCTGTCTAGGAACTGAATCATTCATTTCCATAATTTCAGAGCTAGAAGAGATCAAGAGGTCATCTGGTCCAATCCCCCTTTTCAACGTATGAGGAAATCAAACCACGGAGATTAGGTACCTTTCCCAGAGCAGGGCTAAGACTTGCTAACACCATCCATTGCTCTTTTCACTATATTAAAATTTCTTCTCTTTCCTGGAAAAAGTTCAAGACTCCAGCTGACTCTGATGCCTGTTTGAGCAAATAGTTAGGGTGCCAAAAGTCCAATGTCCTACTCAGAGCTCTTTTGGAATAATCTTCTTAAATTCAACTGGATATCTGCTTTCTTTGAAATTCTGATTAGTCGAGGGTGTTTGATTCTGATAACCCACTAGGGAGGAAATTATGCTCTGAGGTCCAGCAGCTGCCAGAAGCAAGCTGTCAGCTGAATACCAGCTCTCTTTCTCTCCATTTTATCAGCAAAACAGCTGTGAACAAAGGCAGGGAGGATAGAGCTGGGTGAGGAAACACAACATCACCGAAAGCTGGCATGAGCTCTGTTGCTGGGAGGGCAATGAAATTTTATGATGTTGCTTAATTAGAGTCAAATATAAACATCAAACAAAACCAAATACCCATGATGTGTGACAATAGGTCACAGATATGGGTTACCAAAGACGAAGCGTTCCTTTGTACCCTTAAAACATCATTGTTCACTACTCATTTTATACCTATTATGCCATTGAAATGTGATCTGAAAGGGTCTGGTTGAGTTCATAAAATGAAATAATTATTCTCTCATCTCTCTCTCATTGCTCACCCTTATCCTCACATATAAGCCACAGGTAACTCAGTAAGTGCTAAGAATGGTGTTGAGGTGATACAGTATTAAAATTGACGACAAGGCTCACTAGGTATACGTTTTCCACTTATTTATTAGTCACACTGTTTAAGCACCAACTGTGTCCCAGGTATTCAGCTGGACTAGAAGGATTTGACACTGAGCAGCAACAAGCCTGGTTGGTTCTTGCCGTCAGGAAGCTAGGAGTCTTGTGTAGGAGAAAGACAATAAGAAAAAAGTTCACAAAAAATACATAAAATTACCAACTGTGATAGATGCTTTGAAAAGAAGGTACATGGTGCTGTGACTATATAACATGACAATGTGACCTAGACCAGTGCATCTCTAACTATGTGTGCTGAAAGACCACTTTTCCCTTCAGTCTGCCCTGGACTGATACTATCATACAAATTGTGCTACATGTGACTGACCATGTGAGTTTGACAACACCTGAATTGCTCTTTGCCCTGTTCAACAAGGGGAGTCTACTGACCATGTGCTTGGATGTCATGGTAATTTTAAAACACTGTAGAACTTTCTAAATGCTTATTTCTTAATTTTAATATTTATCACATTGGAAACAATTTGTAGATTGGCACCGAAGTATGGATTGCACTTTGAGCTGCTCCAACCTAGACTGTTGAATCAAGAAAGTCTTCCCGGAGGAAATGATTTTTGCATAGTGTTCTGTGATGAATCTGTGATCACTATGACCATCATAGATCACCGTGATCTATATTGAAGGGCAAATAGGCAAAATCGAGATGGGAAGGAGAATTCCAGGTAAAGAGAATCCAGGAGAAGAGGAGTGTGGCTGGAACATGCAGATGAGTGGAAGATTAGTCAAGATGAGTTTGAAGGGAAATGCCAGGCCAGGCCTATGTTATCTTTGTGTTTTCTCCATGGCAAGGGACAGGTTTTGGAAGTTTTTAAGCAGTGTGATTTTTATCAGATTCGAAGTGCTAAGATCACCTTGCTGCAGTATGGACAATACACTAGATGTTGTGTCAGTCTGTTTAGGCAGTTATAACAAAATACCACAGACTGGCTGGCTTATAGACAACATTTATTTCTTACAGTTCTGGAGGCTGTGAAGTCCACGATCAAGGCACTGGCAAATTCGGTGTCTGGTGAGGGCTGGCTTTATGGTTCATAGATGTGGCTTTCTCGCTGCAACCTCAGGGCTCTCTTTGGGGCCTCTTTTATAAGGGCACTAATCCCAATCATGAGGGTGCCACTCTCACTACCTCATCACCTCCCAAAGGCCCCAATACTATCCTAATACTATCACCTTAAGGGTTAGAATTTCAACATATGAACTTTTGTGGGACACAAATATTCAGACCATAGCAGGAGAATAAAAGTGAAAGTAGGGAAACCAGTGAGTAGACTATTGCAGCAGTGGATGTGTAAGAAGTGGGAGATTGAGGCTGGGTACAGTGGCTCATGCCTATAATCCCAGCACTTTGGGAGGCGAAGGCAGGTGGGTTGCTTGAGCCCAGGAGTTAGAGACCAGCCTGGGAAACATGGAGAAACCCTGTGTCTACTACAAATACAAAAATTAGCCAGGCGTGATTGCGCCTCCCCGTGGTCCCAGATGGTTGGGAGGCTGGGGTGGGAGGATCGCTTGAGCCCAGAAAGTCAAGGCTGCAGTGAGCTGAGGTTGCAGCACTGGAAGTGGGAGATTGAGATTGAGGACGTAGGGTAGGATTTCCGGTGGAATGGATACGGGGTTGAAGGAGTGGGAAAGATCAAAGAGGACTCTTCTGGTAGCTAATCATCCCAATATTCCACTCTAATGCAGACAAGGAATACTGCTCCCTTTCTGATCAGGACCAAAGGAGTCCCTTTATTCCTAAGGAAGTTTCCTGGCAGGGAATGGAAGTCCATTTCCCAAGTCCTTCAGAGGCTCTGCCAATACTTTTAGATGTGCTTCACAACTGCCAATCTTTCTCCAATTAACGTTCCATTTATGGAACTAAATGACTTCCTCTTTGAATATAAATTCTCCTCTCTAGCGTTTCCTCAGTTTTTTTCTTTAAAACCTTATTCTAGAAAATATTAATAGGCCCTCAATGAAAAAGGAGTCTCATCAAAGAACATATTCAGGAAATACTGAGCTAAACAAGAGTCATACTGGTTTTTTCTTCAGTGCGTGACTTTTCAGAGCACTTAATATGTTAATGTGCATCTTCAGTTTCCAAGAGGGGAGAAACAAAATACAGCGTTTCCAAAACTTACTTAGTTATGGGTTCCTTTTTGCCAAGATCATCTACTAGGCTAGTGTTCTATGAAACCTTCTTTGGGAAAGGATGCTGCCTGGTGACTAGAGCAGTCCTGTGTTCAGCACTGGAAGCTTGGTTCTGCTTCACATATTTTGAGACAAGCAGATGTGTTCTGTTCATTGGTTTGTCACAGGACAATCTAGTTCCATTCCCTAAGGCACTTTTACTGAAAGGCTGAGTCAGTTTTTTGCAATCAGGCATGACACTCCCTGTACCTGACTGAGCTTGCAATTCTAGCTCTGTGATGAGCGTCGCTGTTCTAGCTCTAAGTGTTGGCCTGGGGGCAGCATCCTGTGTCTGTCAGGGGGCAATGTGCCGCACTCAGGCAATACATGGGAAAGGAGGACCTGGAGTACTGCCTTGATGGACTTAAGTGACGTTGGTGTAAGAGAAGTCCATTTCCCATTTTAGCTGACTGGGAAACAGCAGCAGTTATAAATGACAGCTATGTCGGTAGAGGCTGACCTTCTCTTCATCCTCCCTTCTTTCTGGCTTTTGAGGGTAACCAGGGGAGCAGCAAAGAACAGCGTTTTCTTTATCTCGTAAATGGGTGTCATTCTTCAGTAGGTGTTACAGATCCGGGCCTCTCAGACTTGAAGGTGCACGGGAATTCCCTGGGGATCATGGTAAATGCAGGTTTCAGGGCCTCACTTCTAGAAATCCTTATATGGCAGATCTGGAATGAGACATTGTCATCTGTAGTTATTTTTATCTTTATGCCTTTGCTCTCATATACTTGAGTTAATTTCCTAAAAATAAGAACTATTTTCTTACATAATCACAGTACAATGATCAAAATTGGTAAATTAGCCTTGTTATGATAGTGTTATCTAAATCTACAGATCTTATTCTAATCTCTCTAATTGTCCCAATCATTTACTTTCTAGCAAACCCTCCCTGAAAAAACAGCTCTGACTCAGGCCAAAGGGGCCAGATGTTTGACGTTATCAAATTACCCCAGGCCTAAGACAATAGGAAGCAATGGAATATGGTGGAAATGGTGGCTAACTCGGGTGAATCCCCTGCCTAAAGACCTTTACATTGAAATTTCTTAAACACAATACCAGCCTATGTTGTGGTCTCGCATGCACCCCACTTTCAGCTTCTCTGTGCCTTGCCCATACCTGCTACTATATCTTTGTAGTTTGAGGCTTCCCAAGCTACGTGATTTCCCTGTCCACAGCTCTCTCGCTCCCCTAACAGAATACCCCACTGTGCCAGGCATCACAACCATTATGCCTACGAGTCAGTTATTGTGCCCATGAGGCAATCTTCGATCCATTCAGACAAATGGATAAATGCTGGTTAGAAATGACAGGTGGGCTTGTGAGTTTTTAAGCTTATTAAACAGAAGACAAAATATTGCCTTTTAAACTAGCTGCTGCAATGCTGTTGAAGTGGTTTGTGTCAAGAAACACTCCCTGAAAACTAAGGAGGTGGTTCTGGTAGCTGGTGAGAATCAGGTATCGTCCCAGTAATTCAACGTTTCTTAGGAAAACAGCAGGCAATAGAAACACAATAAAGTTTTGATTAGATGCAACTAGAAGAAATTGCCTTCCTTCAGAAAGGCATTCTCTTCTCTCGTGTTTTGAGGAAGTTGGCTATGCAGAAGACAGAAGTCTGACTTTTCTGCTTACTGGAACCTGGGCCATTAAAGCCACATTGCTAGCACTCCCATTGATTTGGTGATTTAACTCTGAGAGAGTAATTTTATTTTTAATTTCGTGGAGGGCATCTCCCCCGTGGCTTCCAAGTACGATCTATGGTTCCCAATTAATCGAAACAACTTCCTTGTCACCTTTGCTCCCTTTCCCTGATATCATCTTAATATCAGGCAATGGTTCTGGAAAACAAAAGACATCTTCAGTTTGAATTATGTGTGTGGCAGTGGAGAGTGGCTTCTAGAATGTATGCACATTTAGGAAAATGGTTTGATTATTTAAAACTATGTTCTTTCTATGTAATGGTTCCCAGGCATCGAATCAATGCCAGGGCACTAACTGTATTAGAACTTTATTGAAGAGACATCTAGTGGGGCTGAGGCAGAAAATTGTCCCTCTGAATTCTGCATCATCGGGGCTGGAGGATTCAGTGCCAAGAGGGACCTCTAGTGTTCTGCGAAGGTTCAGGCTTGATAATGTGAAGATTCTTCAGACGCCTTTTCCTATTTTCCATGTGTCAAACAAGAGCATACTTTTATTCAAAACTTGCCATTCTGCCTATGAAATAAAGAGGCATAGCCTATTCATAATTTCTGTCTAGGTGTTTTTAAGTCGATGAATTTAAATAAAGAAAATATTTTCCATGGAGCACCAGGATACATTGTTTCCGTAGGCCTATAATACCAGATCTTACGTATTGTGCTCTCTACAGATTGGCACCAGGCTCAGCACTGCACATGGGTTACTTCATTTTTGTTTTTGAAATGGAGTTTTGCTCTTGTCGCTCAGGCTGGAGTGCAATGGAGCAATGTTGGCTCACTGCAATCTCTGCCTCCTGGGTTCAAGTGATTCTCCTGCCTCCACCTCCCTAACAGCTGGCATTACAGGTGCATGCTACCACGCCCAGCTAATTTTTGTATTTTTAATAGAGACAGGGTTTTGCCACGTTGGCCAGGCTGGTCTTGAACTCCTGACCTCAGGTGATCCACCCGCCTCAGACTTCCAAAGTGCTGGAATTACAGGCGTGAGCCACCGTGCCCGGCCAGGTTGCTTCTTTTAACCATTATTAATTGTACTATTATTTTTCATTTTTCCAGTGAAGACACTGAGACAAATGAAGGTGAAGTTACCAAGTGTAGGTAACTCTTAAGTGGCAGGGCCTGACGTTGGTCTCATATCTCCCTTAATTCCAAAGCCTGTTTTCTGACCTGGAAAACTTTTAGCATAAATCTGAAGGGTAGACTAAAAGGTCACCCTTCCTCCTTCCCTGCTTCTCTCCCTTTTTTTTCTCCTTCCCTTTCTTCCTTCCTCCCTCCTTTTCCTTCTAGTTTCCTCCTAAATGGAAACTTTTTCTTCCTTCCAGTCTTTTCTTTATTCTCCCAAACTAGCAAATATATCCATTTTCCATCAGAAGCTTGGTGACATTTGCAGAGGGAGTGGATTTTTTTTTATCAGGGTTACACTTGGAATGGCATTTTGACAACTGCCAGGAATTGGCATGTTTTGTCTTGACATTGCTAAATAATCTCCCACATGAAATCAAAGCAGATATTTCATATGTCACTGCTGGGTAATGGCTTTTCTTGGGTTGTATCCAATCCAGAGAATGGACATTGTTTTATTTCCCTGATGAAAACTGTTATTTGGCCCTTTCTAGCTCTTAAATTATTCTATCTTAGAATTTCTATCTCAGCTGAAAAGGTAAATCTGTTTTAAAGAACAGGTGCTTTTTGCTAAAACAGAGGCATTGAGGTGAAGTGAATCATTCACTAGAAGTTGAACATTTGAAAGCCTTTAAACTTAATATAGTGCCTGGAATCTCATGGCTTCCTCAATCATTATTATTATTATTATTATTTTTTGCTATGTTTTGTTTCAGTTTTGAACGGAACCTAGGAGGAAGGTTTTTAGGCCTTTTGCTTAAAAACATATGATTAGGGCTGGGCGAGGTGGCTCACGCCTGTAATCCCAGCACTTTGGGAGGCCGAAGGGGGTGGATCATGAGGTCAAGAGCTCGAGACCAGCCTGGCCAACATGATGAAATCCCGTCTCCACTAAAAACACAAAAATTAGCTGGGCATGGTGGCACGTGGCTGTAATACCACCTACTCGGGAGGCTGAGGCAGGATAATTGCTTGAACCTGGGAGGTGGGGGTTGCAGTGAGCCGAGATCACACCACTGCACTCCAGCATGGCAACAGAGTGAGACTCCATCTAAAACAAAACAAAACAAAACAACAAAAAACAAAAACAAAAGCAACAACAACAAAAAACATACGATTAGGCCATATATGGGGAGGCTGTGATTTGGGTGGTTGAGGGGACACTCTACACAGATCTTGATCTTAGGGCATAAGCAACTCTTCTGTCTTCCTAGCATCTTTCTATTGGAAATCCCAGCCTCTCATGTCTGTGGAGCGGTCACACACATGGCCATTTTCCCAGACGACTGAGCATTTGAGCCAGATTGGACAATCATGCCTCATCCTCCCCAATATGGTGATGTGTCCTGTAGTCGGCATCTAACCCAAGCAGAGGCATTCATTGTCATTTCAGAGTCCTTGATGTGGGGCTGCACTGAGAGAGTCATTCTGAAGATTGCAGGATCAAAGAACCATTTAAACATGAAGATGCAGAGATACTTTGCACTGCCCAGTGTAGAAACTTTGTTTAGGGAGGAGGGAAGCAGAGCCTGAAGATGAAGGTAGAGCAAGTGCATCTTAAGGACGTCATCTGATGTCCTGGATCCAGCCATAGCTGAACTAGAACCGACTTTTCAACTTTTCAGTTGTAAGAGCCGGTACATTCCCCTTTGTGTCAAATTAGTTTGAGTTGGGTTTTTGTCACTTGAAATTGGAAGTGTCCTGAGGAATACAACAACATACGTAGAAATTTCTGGTTGAACAAACAGGAAGTGAAGAAATAGGATTCATTCACCCTTGATATTGATCCTCTTCCAGGGAGGATCTCAGGAGGGCCAGTAAATGGTCTCCTGGTATCAACTGTGCATGAATCAAGACTTCTTTTTGTTCCTGCTTTTCCACCAATGTGAAATCCATATGAAGTAACTGAAAGTTGCTTAGTCAGTCTTCTGATTCTTCTCCATCACCTGCTGCAGGTCACTTCCATATAACTAAGGACAGAGTTGTTCTGACCACAACTTTTAATAAGAGTTAGTACTTTGGGAGGCTGAGGTGGGCAGATTACTTGAGATCGGGAGTTCAAGCCCAGCCTGGGCAATATGGTGAGACCCTGTCTCTGCAAAAAGTACAAAAATTATCTGCATGTGGTGGCGCATTCCTGTAAACTCAGCTACTTGGGAGGCTGAGATGGGAGGGTGGCTTGAGCATGGGAGGTTGAAGCTGCAGTGAGCTGTGATTGTGCCACTGCACTCCAGCCTGGGTGACACAGTGAGACCCTGTCTCAAAAATAAATAAATAAATAAATTTTAGTGATATTTAATTCTTTGAAATTGAATTGCACTGCACTGGTTTCCATACTATTTACCACCAAGAACAAGAACAGCTTTTATTTTTTTCCAAGTGAAAGATTTTCTTTACAAAAAAAAAATCACAGTTGCTAAATAATAAGGAATTTATTTATATTTATATATAATATAATATTTATATATTATTTGTTTTTGCCATAGGAAGTAAATAAACACATATAAAGGAATTGCTTATCATTTGCTAAAAACAGCTTTCTACACAGACTGATATAATCCCTGCTATGAACAGCAATCTTTAGAATAATGTTATAGCTCCTATTAGGATTTTTGCAATATTGTATATATTGTGAATATAAATATATTGTAAATATTGCACATGAAATATATATGTATATATACAATTCTGCTCCCTTTGGATACCCTAAATTGGACACGTCTGACCTATTAAACACTGCTTTATGTTAAGTACTAAGAAGATAAAATGACATAGACCCTGTTGTAATGGAATTTATAATTCAGTTTATAGGGGAAACAAATAACCCTTTTTCCTCTACCCTTTTAGGTTCACTGGAGCACTGCAAATTAGACTGACAAAAGACAGATTATCAGGAGAAAAGGCATACAAAGGAGCTAATAGGCCGAAAAGCTTATATACCATTTTAAACAAAGAAAGATAAACTGTGGAGACTTGACAGAAAGAAAAAAGGATTTGGGGCTTTCAAGAGCAGTCCACTACGGGAAGGTAAATACATGGGGAACTCTTGTGGAAGCCAGGGGCTATCTTGGCAAGGTATGTGTGTTCAGGTCCATCTCAGTGGTGACTTTCTGTCTTCTTCATGGCCTTAAAAATTCCCTTGGAGAGGCAATTTATGGCAGTCCTCATTTCCCAGGAATTTCTGATTTGAGTCAGATTTTTTAAGAAAGAGAAGCTCTTGGAAGACTTCTTTCTGCATCTGTCGGATCTCAAAATAGTCCTATCCCAAAGTGGCATATTTTGGGGTGGCGTATTTACCAGTCCCCTTCAGGTTTCATTCATCCCTTCACCAAAAGTTTACCCACTGCTTATCAACCAAAATTCATTGAGATACAAAGTTGACTGACACGTGGCTTCTGCTCTCAAGGAACTTACAGCTTGATCGACAAGGCACATGCATTTCTGAAAGTAATGCAACTCTCAGGCTGTTATAACTAAATGCTGTAATAGGATAGTATGTATCTTACGCATTAGAATAATTAGGTTTCCATGGGAACACTGTCATAGCCCCTGGCCAACCTGCTGTGCTCAGTTCCTCCTAGCTCCTGTGACAATAGAGGTAAAGGTGACACAGCATATCCATAGAGTGATCACCATTACTCAGCAGCAACATGAGCAGCATGTGTTACGGACCTGTGGGGAAGGTACCGAGATATCGCAAGAACCAGGATGTTACATACAGGAGGCATGGTTTTTCACAGGCTGTTTTTCAAATGATACAAATCAGTTATGCTGAATTTTCAGGGTGATACGGTTGGCATTAGATAAGGCTGGGTAGGGCCCCACTCAGAACTTGTTACTGGAAAGGGGTCCTGATCCAGACCCCAAGAGAGGGTTCTTGGATCTTGTGCAAGAAAGAATTCAGGGTGAGTCCATAGAGTAAAATGAAAGCAAGTTTATTAGAAAAGTAAATGAATAAAAGAGTGGCTACTCCACAGGCAGAGCAGCCAGGCTGGTTGCCCATTTTTACAGTTATTTGTTGATTATATGCTAAATAAAGGGTGGGGTATTCATGCCTCCTCCTTTTAGACCACATAGGGTAACTTCCTGTCATTGCCATGGCATTTGTAAGCTGTCATGGCGCTGGTGGGAGTGTAGCAGTGAGATCAACCAGAGATCACTCTCCTCACCTTCTTGGTTTTCGTGTGTTTTAACTGGCTTCTTTACTGCAACCTGTTTTATCAACAAGGTTTTTATGCCTGTATCTTGTGCCAACCTCTTATCTCATTCTGCGACTTAGAATGCCTTAACCTCTTGGGAATGCAGCCTAGCAGGTCTCAGCCTCATTTTGCACAGCCCCTATTCAAGATGGAGCTGCTCTGGTTCAAACATCTCTGACAAACTCACCATAACCTTGTGGGACTTGTTAAACTAACTTAATGAGAGGTCATTAGGCTGGGATGGCTCTATCACCCTGCATTCCTATGTAAACAAATTGAAACTTCAGCTCAGCCCGTCACAAGCCAACTGAGCATTATATTACCAGGGACTTTCTGCTGAGAAAATCCAAATAAGGCAATATCTGATCTGAACCAACTTAATATTTTCTTTGCCTCACTTTTGCATTCACCCTATAATGCTTTTCTCTTTCACTTCTTTGTCAGGGCCCTGACCACTTCTGGTTTGGAGCTGCCCTATGTGTGAATTGCTGTCTCCTCAAATACACTCTTAATATTTTAATATGACTGTTTTTTTAACAGATCTCACTCCGGACAAGTAAACACCAATACCACCAACCTGAGTAGGCCTTCCATGAAATACTGGGGACACTAAGAAGCCACACCCCCTGAAACATTCTATGGTCATTCAGCATTTGAAGCAAATTGGAAAGGTGAAAAACCTGATAAGTGGGTGCCTCATGAGCTCACCGAAAATTTTTTAAAAAATTGTCGTTTTGAAGTGTCATCTTTTCTTATTCTATGCAACAACAATGAACCATTTCTTGATTGGATTGTGATGTGCGAGGAAAAGTGGATTTTATATGACAACTGGCGATGACCAGCTCAGTGGTTGGACCGAGAAGAAGCTTCAAAACCCTTCCCAAAGCCAAACTTGCACCAAAAAAGGTCCTGGTCGCTGCTTGGTGGGCTGCTGCTGGTCTGATCCACTGCAGCTTTCTGAATCCCTGGGAAACCATTACACCTGAGAAGTATGCTCAGCAAACCAATGAGATGCACCGAAAACTGCAATGCCTGCAGCTGGCTTTGGTCAACAGGAAGGGCCCAATTCTTCTCCACCACAATGTCCGACTGCACATCACAACCCACGCTTCAGAAGTTGAACAAATTGGGCTACGAAGTTTTGCCTCATCTCCCATATTCACCTGACCTCTCGCTGAGAAGTAGTTTTGGAGCTTCTTCTCGGTCCAAACACTGAGCTGGTCATCGCCGGTTGTCATATAAAATCCACTTTTCCTCACACATCACAATCCAATCAAGAAATGGTTCATTGTTGTTGCATAGAATAAGAGAAGATGACACTTCAAAACTACCACTTCTTCAAGCATCTCGACAACTTTTTGCAGGGAAAATGCTTCCACAACCAGCAGGATGCAGAAAATGCTCTCCAAAAGTTTGTCAAATCCTGAAGCATGGATTTTTAGGCTACAGGAATAAACTTATTTCTCACTGGCAGAAATTTATTGATTGTAATGATTCCTTTTTTGGTTAAAGACATGTTTGAGCCTAGTTATAACGACTTACAATTCACGGTCCAAAACTGCAAGTACTTTTTGCACCAGCGAGATGTGCGTATGAGAAGCTGATTTCACCAAGACTCTTATCTAGTCATCTGTGTAATTATTTCAAGCACAGGAGGGACCCTACTTCTTACTGAGGAGGATTAAGGAAGGCTTCCTGGAGGATTGTCTCAGAGCTTGCTGCAGGTGCATATTGAAAAGCAATTCATTACAATTTTCTATAAGAGACTGTGGCTGAACAATGATACACAGGTATGGTCAGAACTTTGTGTAACAATTTCTGCATCACATGTGTAGAAATCTTAAGGAAAGGAATACTCTCTCTCAGCAAGTTGAGCCCTGTAGCCAGATACTTTGAGTAGTGTTTCCTGAATCTTTAAAACCCACTGACTTCAAATGGCATGACTTCCAGAGTATAGAGGTGGGTATAAAGAGCAACTCAGCCCCCCACACCCTTAAAATCACACCTTGTCAAAAACTTGAAGACTTTCAGGACTTGTGGATTCATTCCTCTTTCCATCGCCACTGCAAAAGCTCATAGGAAATTTTTCTCTGTACATAAAGAAGGAAATCATGCTCTCACAGCTGCATCCTGAGTAATCACTTTTGAGATAAAACTATTTTTCTAGCCATAAAGGCTATATTTGAATTTCACCAGCTGCTTTCTTAATGATTACTAGACTATTTTGATAATGGCACCAGCTTCAGGAAAGGTGGTGATGCTACCTAACCTTGCTTTGATAAGAAAGATTTTTGCATCAGGGGAGATTACACTTATTTAATGTAATCCAGATGTCTCCTTTCTCAGTGTTCCCCAATTCTGCCAGCCTCATTGATCATTCCAACTATTAGTATTCAAATAAAAATGGCTTCCATATGTAAAAGGAAACTCAGGATACTTTGCTATTCATTTTTTTCTTTTTTCTTTTTTCTTTCTTTTCTTTTCTTTTCTTTTTTCTTTTTTTCGAGATGGACTCTCGCTCTGTTGCCCAGGCTGGAGTGCAGTGGCACGATCTCAGCTCACTTGCCATCTTCGCCTCCCGGGTTCAAGCTATTCTCCTGCCTTAGCCTCCAGAGTAGCTGGGACTACAGGCGTGCGCCACCATGCCCAGCTAATTTTTGTATTTTTAGCAGAGATGGGGTTTCACCATGTTGGCCAGGATGATCTCGATCTCTTGACCTCGTGATCCACCCGCCTCGGCCTCCCAGAGGCTATTCATTTTCTGTGGAAGTTCTCAGGGGCAGGGTAGGGTGGGATGTGGTAACTTTCTCCTAGGTTCTCTGATTTTGGTAAATTCTTAATCTCACTTCTCATCCTCAGGTGGTTTTCTTTTCTCAAAACTGAAACACAGTTGCTTCTTTTCCTTTATCTTCCCTAAATGCCTTTATAGAAAGCATTTGTGTGTAGTTAATTTTTACGAAGAGTTTTTGAAAACAGGGAGATTGCATTGCTGCAGAGCATAGCAAATTCTTTAAAACTAAATATGGGATATCACCAATGATTTCTAAATGCAGATATCCCCAGCCCTTTTCATCAGTGAGAATTTCTCTTGAGCTCTCTTCTCCTGGGCCTCCAGATTCCATTTTCCTGAACCTGGTCCTCCTGCCTTCTCTCTTTACCTCCCTATTTCCTCCACCAACTTATGTCCCCACCATCTCAGTCTGCCCTTAGAAACTTATTTTTTTCTTCTTGCATCATTATGCAGAGAAACAAAGTTACTACTGGTTTCCTGGTTTTCCTTCTGAACAATATTTCAGAACCTATTTTATTTTATTTTTTTTACAGCCAAATGGCTCTTCAAAGCATTTTGCTAAGGAAAAAACGCTTTCCTCTTAGGAAAAATTTCATCAACAGCTTTTACATTTGATCTTAGCCAAAAGGCTGAGAAGCAATCATCAACAGCCTTTAAAATAAGATTTTGTCATCTCCTTGGTACATTAAAGTCTATATCATATCCAGATTTTAGTAACTAATCAGCATTACTTTTATAGTATTGTGAAAATAAGGCTATATTTTGAAAATCACTGAGTAAGGAAACATAAGACTCAATATGGTCAGATTTTAAATTCATGTTCTTTCCATCTTTTTTGGTAATTTCTGCATATTGCTTCTTGAGGAAGAGATCCCTTCCCACAAGCAGCCTCATTGTATTTTTCTTTAAAAGTTTTTTTTCTTTTTGTAGGCATTTATTTCCAGGAAACTGTGGGTTAGCTTGAGATGGATATTAAAATTAAAGTTATAAACCTGAGGTTGCATCTGACATGTGCAAAAAAGTAGGGAGTTTGGAAAGAGGTGAAATGATCACTTACTTGCTACCATCTTTGCTACAGCCAGAAATTTACACTTGGAAGCAAAATCTAGGAACACCATCTGAGACAAAGTTGTTTCTGGCTTTGAATCATAAGTATTCATTCTTGGTGCCCTGTCCCATCTCAAGACTACAAATCTATTCCTTCAAATCTTACTCGGAAATGAGAGTTGATAAATCTCTGTGGTTTTAATGATGACAGCAACTCCATAAATTATTTAAAAGTAGTTTATATTTTCTATCAGGTCATTTAATCCTCACTCACATCACATATCTAAGAGAATGTCCTTCTCTTGTTTGAAAAGTTTGCTAAGAAATTCCCAATCAGGTCAATTTTGATACGAAGACTTATCAACACAGAAGCCTCTTGCTGGGTTCACTTCCAGCCTTCTGAAATAGGTATGATCTGAAAATGCTTCAGGGGGTTGAAGAACAAGGCATGTCAGCTCCATTCCTGTGCACCAACTGGCTTGTCTGCCTCAGGGTCACCATGTGACTTTGTGTAGTGACATCATCAGACAAAAGTGATGCTTCCAGGGTGTGCCTGGGCCTGGACAAGGCCACTAGGGGACTGCCCTAGCCTGACTCTTTGGTCCTAAGGTATCCATCTGTTTAGCATTACATTTCTTATCCAGTTGTTTCCTGGTTTTACCAGCTACAGATGTAAAACAGGCGTGTAAAATATGGTCAGATCTTAATGTCTGAGATCCCTTCCTCTGCATCAAAGGAAGTCAGCACCCCAGAAAGTGTCTCTGGTCATCTCTGCAAGTTTCCCACGAGGGTTTTACAGGTGCCCACAGAGCAGTTGGTCGTTTGGTGGCCTCTCATGCTCTTCTGTTTCTTATTTTAATTCCCACATTTCTCATCATCTATGTGTCAGCTGTTTTATAGTAATACATATACAGTGGTAAACATTTGCAGAGTAACTACTATGTGCCGAGTATTACTCCATAGGTCATATACATATTAAGTTATTTAATTTTTATAGCCATCCTATGACGTAAGAACTGTTACTACTCTCATTTTACAGACAAGGAAACCAAAGTCCAGATAGGGGCCAACAAGGAAGTGGTAGAAACTCTTGCCTTTAACCATTTTGCTATTTGCATGTTATAGTCATGTTGTAGTGTTGACTTTATCTAGAGAGTGAGAACACAGACCTTGACAGGAGTCACACCCAGGGTCAAACCCCAGCTCAGCCACTTACTCATCAGGTAGCTTTGGCAAGCTGCTTAGCTTCTTTGACCCTCAGTATCCTTATCTGTAAATGGAGAAAATATTAGTAGTTTCCTCATCAAATTATTTTGGGGATTAAATAGAATAATGCGTGTAACAACATGAAGTCCCTGGAATATTATAAGCATGCCCATAAATGTTAGCTGTGAATATGATAGCAGTAATAATCCTCCCTATAACCTTTTTACAGATTAGCAAAATGAGGCTTGGAGAAGTGGAAAACTTGCCTAAGATTAAACAGCATTAAAGGAACAGAGGCTGGGCTTGCAACTCAGCTCTGGGACTCCAAAGAAGTCTGCCCTTTCCAACTACATTGTCTTGCTGATCGTGAGCTCAGTTGATGGTAAAGACCTGTGGTAGGTGCTATTTGGGATGTGGTTTTGATCAAGAGACGCCCTGATCTTGTACACAATTACCTGTGATAAGAGCCATGTGTGAGAGTTCCACCTGAGTGAAGACTAAATGGCACGCTGCTGGAGTGCTGAGCAGAGAGGAATCACGTGACTGTGAGCTCAGATCATTTCTGGGTAGTCTCAAACCTTTGGCTGAGTGCCTAAATCTTCATTTCACCTCTTGCTGTGAAACTCTTGTTTTTCTTTAAACCCAAGAGTCCAACTCCATGTGTAATACAATATCATGTAAATGAGGGTAACCTTGGAAGGCAGGCTGCTTGTCATACTATAGTGGCTTTGTTGCTGTAATGAAAACCACATGCTTCATGGTACTTTTAGACTAGTTAATATTAAGCAGATCAGCTGCATTTTTATTTAGATATTGCTATTCCAGCTGTGCTTTTTCTGGTTATTTCAAGAGAATTCAGAATTTCTACCAAGCCATAAGCTTTTTTCAGGAGAGTGGAGAACTGGAAGAAAATGGCCAGCACTTTCCTCTCGGCTCTCTGGTTTCCACATGGAATTTGTCATTGTTTTCCTGAGTCATTGTGAAAGGAAGATGTGGTTGACCCAGGGGCTTGCTTTCAAAGAGTAGTGGAATAAATAGCAAGGTGGAAAAAGTATGAAAAATGACTTGACTTTGTCCTGGGGCGAAGAGAAAAGAGTAGAAAATAAGAAAGAGGGAGGAAAAGGGGCATGCCTAACCACCTTGCTGAGTTCTTGAAATTTGCTGGAATGATATGGTTATGATTATGATTATGATTATGAGTGTTTTGAGAAAGGGAGGATCATTTCTTTCCATTCTTGAGTCCTCTTTGGAGTCATTTGAATCTCTAAATTTGCTTCTCAGAGAAAGTTTTATATTTCTTGGGGAAGATCTTAAATTACTTTCTTTCCCAACTAAATTGGGTCCCTCTTTCTCTACCCAACATTAAATATCCAATGTCCCTGTGACTGGAAGAGTCCCTTCTCTCTCTGTAGAAAGAAACTGGGGCAGACAGAGAACTTTGCCTCCCAATCTAGTAATGTCATTAAGAGCAGTGATCTCAATCCTTAGGGTAGATCTCTGTGGACCTAAAGATTGATTGATGGGCACTTTCTCCTCTGCCCAGCAGGCTGGAGGAAAAGGGGTATAAGAAAGAAACTTTCAGAGTTCCTCATAACAATCTTAAGGGCAAAGACCTGTCTGCTGAGGATTATGTTAGTTTGTACCATACTCACAGAATCAGCAGCTCAGACCCCTCTGTCGGTGGGGGATGGGGCTGATGAGATTTTGCTTTGGCATGTGTGTTGCTTAACCAATGTATTGTGCATATATTGAGCCCAATAGCTATGAACAGGAAACTACTTCATTTTCTCTGCCATGACAACCTTGGAAATATACTCTGCTCAACCTTCCCTCCCTGTCTGCGTCTGTAGTCTGATCATGTTCAAGCAACAAAAATGAGTCTTTTATTGAGGATTATGACTCATCTATAAGTACGAAAAGACCCAATAGAGTCTAAATCAAAGCCTTTATCACTTCACATCTTCTCTCATTTTCACAGCCCGGGCCTGACCCTTGCTGGGGTTCCCAAAATAGGAAAGGAGAGTCTGGTCTCATGGTCTGTTTTTTCACTTGTTCCTGACTCACTCCTCCTCCCTGATTTGCCTTGCTGCTTTTGGTTTCTCCCTGGTGGGGGAGTGGGGCAGAAAGGGAAACAGAAGATGGGCAGCCTTTTTAAAGTATCTGGTGCTCTTTGTGGCTCTGTCTTGGCTGGCTTTGGGCCCTTCATTACACTTTTCCACGATGTGCATTTGTGGATCCTATGCATTGGGACTTTTCTGATGTACTAGTTTACTGCTATTGGTGCATGCTCTTCAGCCGACCCCATGCGTCCCACTTTCCTTCTTCCACCCCAACTCCTGTCTTAGCGGTTGTACTCCAGCTTCTCACTGCTAATATCTCCTTGCTCTGGCAGGCCACCCTATAAGGTGGGCTCCTTTCAAGATGTTTCAGGATAGATTCCATGGTGTCCACCAGGCTTGCAGGAACCCCTGCATTCCTGCTCTACCCCACCAAGGAAAATAAGGCTGCTTCCCCTGCTGCCTCTGTCCTCGCCTGCCCTCTTGGCAGTTCTCGGCAGGTTCCTGAACTCAGAAATTGTCTCAACATGAGGCAGGCTGTGGTCTCTGTTCCACTATGTCCTCAAGTCTTCAAGGACACATGTCAAGTTCTCCAGTGGGAGAGAAAAGCCAAGGGATCTCGATTCTCAGGCATTCCCTTCAACGAGCTCTCTTGGGGACTTTCAAGTCTTCCTTTACATACTCTGGAGGTGAAAGATCAGTTTCAGCACCTTCTAGTGAGCCCTGGGATCCAGCAGGTCTCTGTAGGATTGGGGATAGAGGTGCTTGCTACTTATTGTTTTCACTTTAGGGGCTTCAGCCAAAATGCAGAGAGAGCAGGAAAATCCCATTTGCACCTAATGAAAATGTGTAGTTGAAAGTTCATCAGGAGTGAGCTTGCTGTGCTGACTGCACTTTGAACTTCCTCATGAGTCATTTAGAAAAATATTTCCAGATTTTACTGTCTCTGGAAATTAGTGTTTGCCCTCAGGAGGTGTCTGTGAATGTGTATATATCTGCTTCAACGATTATTTGCTAGATAAACAGAAAAATAATAGCCATGTCTACACTGGGGGAAAACTATATATAAAATTTATGGAGCACGTCTTTGCTAAGGTATGCTCTATATATGTGTTAACTCTTTAAAGCCTCACTATAATCATCACCATATCACAGAAAAGGAGACTGAGGTGCAGGAAGTAACACGAGGAGGTCACAAAGCTGGGAGAAGACATCTTCAAGTCCTGGTTGCTTCGTTTCAGAATTCCTTCTTTGGGCCACTGCACTCCTCTACCATGAGGCTGGACTGCACTGAGGAATAGAGATGTTCCCCCATTGCTGACTTCCTGATGAAGCTCCTCTGAATTTCCTTAGTCTGAATGATGCATAATTAAGGAAATGTACCCCTAGGGAAGGAATGGCTCCAAGGTCAAGATCAAGTCTGAGTAGTGAGATGGGTATCAAATCTTGTTTTTGCCACTCTGCAGAGTGGGAAGAACACATTGTTTTGGAGATGTGAGACACTGTATAGGAACAAGCTTGTGTCCATGATGGAAACCCCATGAGGAAAGTCTACCTTTTTGGATAATTTTCCTTTAGGTGATGTGTACAGATTTAAGTTCCATAAGAAGAAAATGTGGCGTTGGCTCCTTAAGTTACCCTGGTTGTTCAGACGAGACCCATGCCTTTTGCTCCTCTGTGGTGAAGCTATGGAGAATGAAGGGTCTGGGCACTTGATTGAAGTATAGCCAGTACCACATCAACCTCTTGTCTGAATCCTTGAAAAGGGAGAAGTATCCATCTAAGGGGATTGTCTGGGAGTTCTGGATAGTGATCAATGGAGGAGAGGCCTACGGAAGTAGAAAGGAGAACAACAGGGTGCTCAGAGCAAGTTCCAATTCAGAGAAGTAATGTGAAATAAATCTCCCCCTTCCCAATATATTCTTAAAGAATCTGACCCATACCTGGGCAGTAGGAGAAGAGGATGCTTGGGTTAGATCTTTCTTCAGTAAAGACCAATGAGACTGTCACGTCCTTCATGCTTTCAAAGACAGCAAGTCAGAGTGAATTTTGTGTATCCTATTGAATGGGATTTGGAAGAGACAGAATTGAGGGGGCCCTGCTAGATCTGCAAGGGCAAGGAGAGTGCAGACATCGAGCTTTGTTTGGAATCCTGGCTGAGGTGTCTTAGGTAGGCAGTGAGGAAAGCCAGTAGTCTCAGCTTCAAGGGCAAGTGGAGTCTAGAATAAAGAATAAAGGGGATAGTCTGGTGGTGAGAACAACATCAAGAATCAGGCATGGCAACTCAGAAAAGCATCCTGGAGAATGCTTTAGTATGTCAGACTTCGTATGGAGTAACTTTCATCTGAGGACCATATAAATAGCAACAGAATAGCAATGTTTACCAGTCTTCATTCATTTTACAAAAGAATATAGAAGGCTTCATGCGTGTCTGGCCTTGCATTAAGCTCTGGAGACACCTGCAATTAGAAGAGCCTGATCTTGTTTTGAACAGTTTATAGTCCAGGGGTGATCTGGAACATCAACATGATGGTTTCTAAGTTTATTGATGAGATACACACAGGTGCTCTGGGCTCACAGGAGGGTACACAACCTAGACTTTAACTGGGAGAAGTGATATCCAAGAAGACTTCCTAGAGGAAGTGGTATTTAAAGGGAGGTCTGTTCAGGAGGGAGAGGCTAGAGTTGAGGCTGGAGAGAAACCATCAGGGTCAGATCGTAATGGGTTTTATGGCAGCCTAGGAGGTAGGTAGTGCTGTCATTATTTTATAGCTAATGCCAGTGAGCTCAGGGGGTTAAGTGACTTGCCCTGAATCAAACAGTGCAGGGGACAGACCTGGAATTGGATCTAAAATCTATCTTACCACAAAGATGAAGCTCTTTCCACTCCACTCCTCTCTGTGCTTTTTAATTTGGGAAAAGTTTAATGAGCTAAAATGTGTACCCCCTCAAAATTATGTGTCCATCTCTAATAGGCCTCTCTGTCCCACTTTGAGCTAAAAGTCATTGCATCCTCTCAGGATGAAACAAATTGAAATTTATTTTAAAATATTCTTCACCGATCCTGGTGGAGGCAGCAAATCACCAAAAACTCAGCTCAGGGCATCGGCCTAATGCCTCCGTGAGGGAAGTCTTGGAAGAGCCGGGTCACATCTGTGTTCCAAGTGAGAGAGTCCAGAGAGAAAAGCACACAGCAGTTTCTTTCATAAAAATGTTAAAAGGACTAGTTTGTTCATGACCTTGGTTGATTAGGGTCAGGTACTTGACATAATAATGCTTAATATATCAGAGAAATCTGTGTTTGCTCACTGGCCCATGCGCCTGATCCGGCTTCCCCAGCTGTAACTTCTCAGGACTCAGCCCTCGGGAAATGCAAGTCAGTTTGAGCTGTTTTTTTGTTCCCCCTCCCTTCCCAGTTTGGTGCAAAATCCAATGTAATTTTGGCATTTAACCACTGATAAATGAAAAATAAAGTTCATTGAAAGTGAGTGTTGTCATAGTTCATAAGAACTCACAGTCCCTGCATCTGGACAGCTGCCTTCTTGGCCAGACATCCGATGACAGTCTTTCCATTTTATCACAAGGCTTTGGACTTCAGTCACTCTATGTTTCCCTCCCTGAGGCAGTGCAGACCCTGATTTGTCTTAGACAAAATTAAGAAGCAGTCAAAGAATGCCTTTAGGGCCATCAAACTCCCCCTTTTCCCTCTCGTATGGAGTTTCACACTCAGTAGCTTAGGTGCCCAGCATGCCATGATCTTTCTCTCCTTCCTTTAAAATGATGACCGGGAAAGAATCCGAAGCATAGTCATTGGAAGGGAGGAAGGAGTAATTATGACAACAACAGCAGCTAACACTTAGATAGCACATACCATGGGCAAGACACACGATTCTGAGTTTCATGTGCATTGACTCACAAATTGCTCCAATAACTGTACACATTACAGAATATCATTATCTCCTTATGACACAGAGAGGTTAGTTTACTTACGTAAGGTCATATAGAAGGTTGTAGAGACATGATTTGAACCCAGGAAGTCTGGTTTCTTCCATGTACTTAACCATTATATTTGAGAATGAGCGTGATTAGTTGGCCAAGATGTTGCAATCGCTGTGCTAGATACTGTAATGTGTTATATTACTTAACATTCCTAACTAGCTTTTGATAAAGGGTTTAAAACCTCATTTTACAAGCAAGATAGAGAGGATAAATGATTCGCTAGGATTTCATACCTAGTAAGTGTCAGGGCAGAAATCTAAATTATGATCTGAATGAGTGCAAATTCCACATTGTTTCCACCAGAGCATTTCTGGATCCAGAACATCAATCCCAGGGTAAGTGTCACTCTCTTTTGATATGGCTCTCACCTGAAACCTCAGCACTCCAGGAGGCTGAGGTGGGAGGATTGCTTGAGGCCAGGAGTTCAAGACTAGCCTGGTCAATATAGAGAGACCACGTCTCTGCAAAACAAAAATTTACAAAAAAATTAGCTGGTCAGAGTGGTGTACACCTGTAGTCCCAGCCACTCGGGAGGCTGAGGTAGGAGAATCACTTGAGTCCAGGAATTTGAGGTTGCAGTGAGCTATGATTTTGTGCCCCTGCACTCCAACCTGGGCAACAGAGACTCTGTCTCCAAAAGAAAAAAAGTATCAGAGCATTAAGTTAGATGATAGGAGTAGTAGTGACCTGTAGGTAGGAGAAACATTTTATTTGGTGGGGGTGGGGGCATGGGCGATGAGAGTTTCTTGGCCCTAGAAATTACACTCTGTAGGCTGGTGTCTACTCAGCCATGCTAGCATGCTAGCCTCACATAGAAGCTTTTTCTCTGCAGTTCTAGCCCACTGTATTTGACTGGCCTCACCCCAATAGTTCACAGCTTCCCCACCCCCAAGTCACCATATCTGAAATTAAACTTGCTTTCCTTGTATTCCCATCTAGGGTTAATAGTGTTGCCTAAGGTTGAAATACCCTTTCTCCTTCACCTGCCACATTTAATCAGTCCCTAAGTTCTATAGATTCTGCCTTTTACCAACGTTTCTAGTCTATTCTCTTATGCCTCATCACTCACACTGACTTTGTTTAGATCATTCATCATCCTTTGCCTAAATTATTGTAGTTGTCTCCCAAGTGGCCTCCTTACTCTGAGTTTTTCTCTCCTTTACTCTATCCATCATACCACCCCTTGTGTAATTGCTCTAATATGAAAATCTGATCATGTCACTTCCTTGCCCAAAATCTGTCTGTTGCAGGACCCTAGCACTTACATAATGTTTCCTCAAACTGCATGCTAAGGGCTTCAGTGATGTACTCTTGGGACTGAAGGTATCATCAGAAATTTAAAAAAAAAATACTTTAATTTCAAGGACAGTTTAAAATGTAAATAGATGCATCTTCTAGATCATTGGATGACTGTTTGTATAACTAAATGCTGCCAGTTGATTTGTCTTTACAACTGCCTTTGCATTTAAAATTACCCTGAAGACAGGCTGGGCATGGTAGCTCATGCCTGTAATCCCAGCACTTTGGGAGGCCAAGGTGGGTGGATCACCTGAGGTCAGGAGTTTGAGACCAGCCTGGCCAACATGGCGAAACCTGTCTCTATTAAAAATATAAAAATTATCCGAGCATGGTGGCTTGTGTCTGTAGTCCCAGTTACTCGGGAGGCTGAGGCACAAGAATCGCTTGAACCCAGGAGGTGGAGGTTGAAGTGAGCTGAGATTGCTCCACTGCACTCCAGCCTGGGTGACAGAAAAAAAAAAAAGTTACCCCGGAACCAAACATATAGACAAGGGAAGTGCTGGCCATGTGACATCACCACAGCCTCTTTGAATGGTTGGTTCCAAGCTAGTTTGACTAGGGAGGAGTGACATTACTGAGTCATTGCTCAGCGCATCACGGAGACAACCTGAACTGAAAATATTCCACATGCTTACAGTCAGTACCACATTCCTAGGCAGCAGACATTTTGTTTCAGTAATATTCGTTGCATTAAATGAATTTTGTTAATTTGCATTTAATTGGTTTTACATTATAATTCTTTTGGATTTATAATTGCATAAGGTATACACACTGAGAAGTTATACCCCATGGTTAAACTAAATTTGGTCTGAGAATGCCTCCCTACCTTGAGTGCCTAGGTAACAAACTACAACCTAACTTAGTACACACACAAACTGAAAGCCTAACTAGGAGTAAAGTCTCAGCCAATCACAGGCTACCAACTGATCAGACCGTGTGCAAATAAAGCAACCACTGAGCTGTAACCAATCAAGCTGTTTCTGTATCTCACTTCTGTTTCCTGTCCATAAGGCTGCCTGTCCAACCTTGTGGACCGAGATCTCTGAACCTCTTCTGCTTCCGAGGGCTGCCTGATTCACAAATTGCTTATTGCTCAGTTAAACACTGTTAAATTTAATTCATCTAAAGTTTTTTTTTAACATGCTTTATTGTTTGTATATATTTAAATAATGTAGTAAAAATGAGTTGTCAATACCAAGAATATTTAATTAAATTCTTTTAAAAAACGTGATCCATACAGTTTTCCATACCAAAGTCCGGGAAATCCTTACCTGACCAGTAGAATCAAGCGCAAATTCCTCAGAGTGGCATATGAGGCCATTCTGCCCTTTCTCAAACACCCTTCAGCCTCATTTCCTGCATCTCTCTCAAAGGCTGCTCCTTTTCACTGGAGTAGAGCATCTGGACAGTAGGGACTCTTTATTCATATGTGTACCTACGGAACCTATCAATGAATGTTTACACAATAAATTAATGCAGGAATAAATGAATGAATACGTGATGGAAGCCAGGAGGAAAAGGAATAAGGCTGTTTTGCAGACCAATTAGCCAACTCCTAACATTACTGGAAATAATAAGAGTAGAGCTTCTGGACAGTAGGGACCCTTTCTTATTCATATGTGTACCTACAGAAACTATCAGTGAATGTTTACACAATAAATTAATGCAGGAATAAATGAATGAACATGTGATGGAAGGCAGGAGGAAAAGGGACAAGTCTCTTTCACAGACCATTTAGCCAACTCCTAACATTACTGGAAATAATAAAGTTCCTTGCATAACCCCAGGCTGGGACTTTCCAGCCTCCCCTATCTCAGCCACAATTCTATTACAGAATAAGTTATTTACAGGCAGAGAGAGAGAGAGGCAGAGACAGAGAGACAGAGAGAGAATGAGAGAGAGACAGAGAGAGAATGAGAGAGAGACAGAGAGACAGAGTGTGTGAGCAGAAGCTAACACTCAAAAGGAGGAAGGTCAGATGCAGCCTGTATTCTGAGAGAAGGATTCATCTCCCCACAGCATTTTCAACTGGGGAATTCTCAGAGGATCAAAGAGAGACTCTGTCCACACTGCCACCCATCCCATCTGCAGCCTACGGATTGCTCCCCTCCCACCCGTTTTTAGCTTCCCAAGGAAGGATGATTCACTTAAACAGACTTTTATGTGTACTTTATTTTTAGTCCAGAAAGTATTTGTTTTCAATGTTTGTGTATGGGAATGTGAGTTCAGATCAGCTGATGTGGCAGTGGGCATGAGTAACTTAGCAAGCAAAACCACACAGCTTATTATGATCTCCAAGGCCCATGTGAGTTCCAAACTGCTATGCTCATAGTACTTACTGGGTGACAGTCAATTGTAGTGGTCCCTATTCTGCTCTCATTCTCATATAGAGGATACGGATGTGCTGTGTAGCCAGCCTGATCCCTTAAAAAGGAAGACTTTTCTTACTTCGTTTCTTCTTTGCCTCCTTCCTTCTTTTCATCATTCCATAATTGCCTCCAGTGACAAGCTTGTCCGGCCTTTGATCCTGATCCAACACAATAAAATTATAAAATAAGTTATTCTGTATCTGCAGAAAGCTTTACATATGGACAATTCAGTTGTAACAAGGAGGGTGTCAGCCATGGATCTTTCCCCATAACCTTGACTTTTAATAGTGTATTTGAGACAAGGAGACCTGGGTCCTCCCAGTTCTGTGACCAGGAACAAGTCATTCACCTGTTTTGACCTTAGATTCCTCCTCTACAAAACGATGATGGAAAAATACCTGCTCTTTTTTTACATGAATTTCAGTGATGAGGACTGAAATTAAAATGAGATGATTTTGGTAAAAAAGGTTTGTTAACTGTATAAAGTACTAAGCTAATCTAAGGGGGGGTAATTGTTCTTAGCATGCCTTTCCCCTCCTTAGAACCATTGCATCCTATGTATGTGAAAGTAATTTTATAATAGGACATTAGCTTGGTACTGTTTAGCAGCCATGATGGACACCCTTAATCCTTCTACCAGACAAACATACTGAGAGAGAACTGGGCCGTGGCAGGGGTGCTTCTGGACAGAGGCAGGCCACCACCACTGCTTGGAGAGCAGGTCAGAGGGCACGTGCTGTGGGTGGAGAGGGTCCCAGTGTTGAAGGCTGTCTTTGTATTGTGTGTTGAGCTCTGAGTATAGATGGAAAACATTTAAATGCAAGATGATTAAGCTTGCTGGTGTCCCCTTCCTGATATGGATGGGACTTCCCTTCCCAAGGATGGTCATTGTTCAAAAGAATTGAATAAATTCCCAGGGATTTTTGTTCACTTTAATTATATTCTCTCACCGCACTCAAACGGCAAGACAAAGCCATTCTCTGCCTTTTGTGAGCTGTATGTAAGCACCCTGCTTTATCTATCTATCTATCTATCTATCTATCTGTCTAATCTATTACATTTTATTGTGGTATGATTAACATGTAAAACATGTACATATTTAATGTAAATAACTCAGTGAGTCTGGGGATAAGTGTCCACTCATAAAACCATCAAGCCTGTAGACATAAATAATCATCTCTCAAAGTTCCCTCCCATCTGTTTGTTATTATTATTATATCGTGGTAAGAACACTCAATATAAGATCTACTCCCTTAGAAAATTTCAAGTATACAGTACCATATTGTTAGCTGTAGGCACTATGTTGCACAGTAGATCTCCAGAACTTATTCATCTTTCATAACTGAAATTGTATATCCTTTGACCAACACCTCCACATGTCTCCCTCCCCTCAGCCCGTGGTAACCACTATGTCTCTGCTTCTATGAGTGTGACTATTTTTAGGTTCCACATATAAGTGCAATTATACAGTATTTTTCTTTCTGAGTTTGGCTTGTTTCATTGAAATAAATAATGTCTTCCAAGTCCGTCCATGTTGTCATAAATGACAGGGTTTCCTTGTTTTTAAAAGCTAAATCAAATTCCGCTGTGTATAAATACCACATTTTCTTTATCCATTCATCTGTTTTGGACACTTAGGTTGATTCGGTATCTTGGCTATTGTAGATAATGCCACAATGAACATGGGAGTGCAGATATCTCTTTGAGTTACCAATTTCACTTCCTGGTCATATGGTAGTTCTATTTTTAGATTTTTGAGAAACCTCCATCCAATTTTCCATAAGGGCTATACCAGTTTACATTCCTACCAACAGCACACTAGGATTTCCTTTTCTCCACATCCTCACCAACACTTGTTTTTTTTAATCACCCCACTTTAAAACCACATTGATAATTTGGTGAGTTTGTTAGTTCTTTAATGCCTGCCCCTCCCTGCCTGCCTTCTGGCATGTCACCCACATGCAGAAATGCATGTTGGGGAGGACGTGTTGGTGCTTCAATATGGGAATAAAAGATCTTTTCCGATGATACAGATATCTTCCTTGTTCCCTACCTCCTTTCCTTTAGAAAATGCACATATCCTCTTCAGGAGATAAAACCTACCCTATTCGTGATGGGACAGCACTTTTCTCACTGCCACCTTGAGCCCCATATTCAGGCTACTCATTCATTCATTCATTTGTTTGTACATCCAGTACACAGTGATAGAGGTCCTACTATGTGCCAGACATTATTTGAAGTGCTTGTAATAAAACAGCGAACAAGAGAGTCAGGGGCCCTGCTTTTATGAATCTTATCTATCTATGGAGCAAAAGGACACAGTGAATAATCAAATAAACAAGTACATGGAAAGACAGCTTTGGATGGTGATGAGTGCCATGAGTGAAATACAACGACATGATAGAGAATGACCAGGGAGGGGACTATCTGGGAAGGCCTCTCTGGGGAAGTTGCATTTGAGATTAGACCCGAGAAGAAGGAGGAGCCAGCCATAGACAGGTCTGGGACAGAGCATTCCGTGTTAAGGGAACATCAAGTGCAAGGGCGAAAAGGCCTCCCCAGCTTGCTGGGAAGCCAAACTTTGCTTTGCTGAAGTTGACAGCGGCTGGGTGTCCAGACGCATAGGCCAGTTTTCTACTCTCTAAACCATGTCACCAGTGAGTGCTCACAGGTTCAAGAACATAGGCTATCTGCTTCACTCCTAACTGCCCCTTTTTGCAGGGTTCTCTCCAGTGAAGAGAATAACACAGATTGTAGAGCTGGTTTTAAGTCACCACCTTTGCTCAATTATCTCGATTTCTCTCTAAGCCTCTAAAGCCTTTGCTGTGATATGCCTACAATACTTACTGAAGCCAAAAGTAGCACACAATTATTCCCCTTAAGTAGTACTAATAGTCATATTGACTTTCAAGTCTTAAGACACTGACCTTAGTTTGGGGACTGATAGTGGCACTGATGTAATGCCCATCTAAGAAAGGATACCTGGGCTGGGTATGGTGGCTCATGCCTGTAATCCCAGCACTTTGGGAGGCCAAGGCAGGTGGATCACCTGAGGTCAGGAGTTCGAGACCAGCCTGGCCAACATGGCGAAATCCTGTTTCTACTAAAAATACAAAAAAATTAGCCAGGCATGGTGGTGTGCACCTGTAATCCCAGCTACTGGGGAGGCTGAAGTGGGAGAATCACTTGAACTCGGGAGGCAGAGGTTGCAGTGAGCTGAGACTTCGTCTCAAAAAAAAAAAAAAAAAATAGGACACCTGTGTAGGGGTGAGCAGACCAGCCTCCTGGTGTTCACAGATGAACTTAATCAAGGAGGGTGGGGGGTGGGGCAAAACCCCTTTACAAATCAATTACATTGGAGAAAGAGAAACAGACTTCAGATAGAAAAGTTATTTACTATGTGTTAAGAGCTATCCATCTTCTTGTAGTAGAACAACCCATGAGTATGTTTTTGTGAAAGTTCTTCCAGACACCTGGAGGAAATTGTCCCCCCTCTATTCTTTTCTCCTTATGTGCCCATCATCTCTGGAAGTAGTTGAAATACATAGTGCTGTGGTTTGATTCTGTCCCCACCCAAATCTCATCTCGAACTGTAATCCCCACCTGTTGGGGGAGGAACCTGGTGGAAGGTGACTGGATCACGGGGGCGGTCTCCCCCTTGCTTTACTCGTGAAAGTGAAGGAGTTCTCACGAGATCTGCTGGTTTAAAAGTGGTATTTTCCTCTACTCTCTCTCTTGCCTTCTGCCATGTAAGATGTGCCTTGCTTTCCCTTCATCTTCTGCCATAATTGTAAGTTTCCTGAGGCCTCCCCAACCATGTGGAACTGTGAATCAGTTAAACCTTTTTCTTCATAAATTACTCAGTCTCAGGTAGTTCTTTATAGCAGTATGAAAATAGACTAATACACACAGTGATCACTTTTTATCACATAATTAAATTTAAGAAAGTAGTAAACAGAAGAATATACTCTGTAACTCATATCAAACAAAGTGAGTGTTGCTTGTACCCAAAATTTCTGGGCCAACTCAATTCTAGAGTCTTATTCATCCCCCAAGTAATGCTATGGATCTTCCTGCCTCTTTGTATAAAGCCCGTCCCTGAAGTCTACCCAAGAGGCTGACTTTGATCTCCAAGTTCTGTGCCACATACATCTCCATTAGAATATGTTGCTCATTTCTCCTTCAGGGCTAACCTTTGTATGCAACATTCATTTACTCATTTAAGACATTTTTGAGCTTGGGCTGTAATCAGTTCGAGGGATACAAGTTTATTCACCATTATGAACAAATTAAGCCTGGTTCTGGCCCACGTGGAGCTTGAAGTTTACTGAGGGACATAGACAAATAAGAAAGAGTGATGTGGGGTGACAACTACTTTGACAGAAGTTAAACAGAAGTCACAGGGAGCACAGAGGAGAGAAATGAGGAATGCTACTCTCCCATAGAAAACCAGAAAGATCTCTCTGCCTCTGCTGGTCTTGAAAGGAGCCGGGCACATTCCTCAGCCCCGGGCTCAAAACAAACAAGCCCAGTACAAACACATCCCATCCTCTCATCTCACCACATATCGCCATATATCTCTCAAACTTCCTGAGCCCAGTACAAACACATCCCATCCTCTCATCTCACCACATATCGCCATATATCTCTCAAACTTCCTGAGCCCAGTACAAACACATCCCATCCTCTCATCTCACCACATATCGCCATATATCTCTCAAACTTCCTGAGCCCAGTACAAACACATCCCATCCTCTCATCTCACCACATATCGCCATATATCTCTCAAACTTCCTGAGCCCAGTACAAACACATCCCATCCTCTCATCTCACCACATATCGCCATATATCTCTCAAACTTCCTGAGCCCAGTACAAACACCACCAGGAAAGTCTCCGATAAGGAGACAGCCATTCAAAGTTTTACTGAAAGAGCGGGAACCAAAAGAATTCCTTTGTTCCCCTGTAACTTTCAGGCTATAAAAAGCAAACACTCGCATTGTTCAGGGCCCTCTTGTATGCTGTGGAATGGAGGGACCAGGTTCGAACTTGTAGTAAAGATCCTTGCCGCTTGGCTTTGACTCTGGACTCTGGTGGTCTTCTTTGGGGAACTAATGGTCTGGGCATAACATCTGGGGGCTCGTTTGGGATTCCCTAAGCCCACCAGACCCCGGGTCAACGGATCTGCTAGGATCGATCTACTGATAGGTGAGCTGGCTCGTCTCCGTTTGTCTGTCTGTGTCTGTTGTCTGTTCTGAATCCGAATCTGTGACTCGCGAGGTCTGAAACTGGAGTTGGCACAGTCCTGGCGGACGCGCTATAGGACGGCCAGCGGAGACCGGTGGGAGACATCCCCTGGCTCTCATCTGATCTATGTTGCGGTCTGAGCTGCCCCGGCTTGGCGGGCAGCAGCTGTCTCTGATCTGAGCTGCCCCGGCTTGGCAGGCAGCAGCTGCCTCTGACCCGGGCTGCCTCAGCGCAACCGGGACCCAGGCAGCTAACTCTGACCTGGGCTTCCGGTGCGCGCTTGCGATCTGAACTGCCCCGGTTTGACGGGCAGCAGCTGCCTCTGACCCGGGCTGCCTCAGCGCGACCGGGACCCAGGCAGCTAACTCTGACCCGGGCTTCCGGTGCGCGCTTGCGATCTGAACTGCCCCGGTTTGGCGGGCAGCAGCTGCCTCTGACCCGGGCTGCCTCAGCGCGACCGGGACCCAGGCAGCTAACTCTGACCCGGGCTTCCAGTGCGCGCTTGCGATCTGAACTGCCCCGGTTTGGCGGGCAGCAGCTGCCTCTGACCCGGGCTGCCTCAGCGCGACTGGGACCCAGGCAGCTAACTCTGACCCGGGCTGCCAAAGTGCGCCTGCGATTAAATATCATTAAGAAGTCAAATCAGATTTCCCTTACAGGGATTAAAACCCACATTCCTTTATAGGAAGAGACTACAAATTATTACAGGATAGGTAATACCCAGAGCACTCCCCTATCCCTCCTTACGAGTAATTTCAAAGAAGTTAGAGCAAAAGGCCATGATCTTGGTATAGAAATCAGGAAAGGAAAGCTAATTACTCTGTGTTGCTCCGAATGGCCTGCCTTTGATGTGGGGTGGCCACCCGAAAGGACCTTCCGACTTGCTGTCATCACTAGAGTGAAGTCCAAGATTTTCCTACCTAGGCGTGCAGGCCACTTAGATCAAATCCCATATATCCTCATATGGCAGGACCTTGTTGAGAACCCGCCTCCTTGGCTGTCCCCTTTCCAATTAGCCTCTGAACCCTGTAAGGCACTGGTTGCTCGACCACTAAAATCCAAGCAGCCAACTGCCCCCCCCATCCTGTTCTACCTGACAGCGGGGACCCACTGTTCACAGAACCCCCTCCGTACCCCTCCGGGCCCCAGGCCCCAGCCCCCCTGGCTGAGCTGCAGGAAGGAGCAGGCAGGCAGGAGGCGGCCGGCACACACAGGCCCACTAAAAAGGAAAGTAACTTTGAAAGGCCGGCGGGGCGGACGCGAGGGCGCACTTCACGGACTAGCCCCCCTCAGCCGCCTGACTCCACGGTGGCTTTACCCCTTCGGGAAATAGGACCCCCAGATGATACAGGAATCCCCAGGCTCCAGTATTGACCATTCTCCACCAGTGATCTGTATAACTGGAAGACTCAGAGTGCTCGGTTTTCAGACAACCCCAAAGATTTACTGGCTTTACTGGATAGTGTCATGTTCACCCACCAGCCCACTTAGGATGATTGTCAGCAGCTCCTCCGAATCTTGTTCACCACGGAGGAGTGAGAGAGAATACAGATAAAAGCTAGAAAGCTGGTCCCGGGGGACGACGGTCAACCGACTGCCAACCCTGATCTCATAAATGCAACCTTTCCTCTGACCAGGCCGGCGTGGGACTACAATACGGCAGAAGGTAGAGGATGGCTACACCTTTATCGCCAGACTCTAATGGCAGGTCTCCGGGCAGCTGCTCGCAAGCCCACTAATTTGGCTAAAGTATATTCTATTCTGCAGGGGAAGACAGAAAGCCCAGCTACCTACTTAGAAAGATTAATGGAAGCTTTTAGACAGTACACCCCCATAGATCCAGAGGCTCCAGAAAGTCAGGCAGCTGTTGTAATGTCTTTCGTAAATCAGGCAGCCCCAGATATTAAGAGAAAACTCCAAAAATTAGAAGACTTGGAGGGGAAGCAGATTCAGGACCTCCTTCAGATAGCCCAGCAGGTTTACAATAACAGAGATACTCCAGAGAAAAAGCAATTTAAGGCCACTGAAAAAATGGCCAAGGTCCTGGCAGCAGTAGTACAGAAAGAGCATCTACAGCCAAAGTACACCCAACCTAGGCGGTCCCCCCCGGCATGATAATCTGAGCAAAAACCAATGTGCCTATTGTAAGGAGGCTGGCCACTGGGTAAGAGACTGCCCCAAAAAGAAACCACGAGGACAGGGACCCAGACCCCCTAGGTCTACACCCGTACTAATCACTCAAGACGAAGACTAAGGAAGATGGGGTTCGGACCCCCTCCCCGAACCTAAGGTAACTTTGCAAGTGGAGGGGTCCCCAGTCCAGTTCTTAGTCGATACAGGAGCACAGCACTCGGTCTTAGTTAAGACTAATAGGAAATTATCCTCCAAATCCTCATAGGTACAAGAGGCCACAGGAGTTAAGAAATACCCATGGACAACACAAAGAACAGTAAACCTCGGAGCCAAGAATGTAACCCATTCTTTCCTGGTCATCCCTGAGAGCCCCTGTCCCCTATTGAGGAGAGACCTGCTAACTAAAATAGGAGCACAGATCCATTTCCTCCCTGAGGGGCCCGTAGTGACCAACTCCCACAATCGACCCGTGTCCGTCCTGACTATAAACCTAGAAGATGAGTACCAGCTCCACCAGGAGAAAGCGGCTCCTGACCAGGACATAGCAACCTGGCTCCAGCAATATCCAGAAGCGTGGGCAGAGACAGGGGGCTTAGGTCTGGCAAAACACCGTCCTGCCTTATTTATTGAACTAAAGCCTAGGACAGACCCCGTGCGGGTACGCCAATACCCGATGCCCCTAGAGGCCAAGAAAAGGATTGCCCCACATATCCGCCGGCTCCTTGACCAAGAGGTCCTTCACCCTGGAATGTCACTCACCCTGGAATACTCCATTGTTGCCGGTACAAAAACCTAATAGTGGAGAATACAGACCTGTACAAGACTTAAGAGAAATCAACAAGAAGGTTGTAGACATACATCCAACTGTACCTAACCCGTATACCCTCCTAAGTACCTTAAACCCTAAACATCAATGGTACACTGTTTTAGACTTGAAAGATGCTTTCTTCAGTTTGCCTTTAGCCCCTCAGAGCCAAAAGCTCTTCGCCTTCGAGTGGAATGACCCTGATAGGGGCATAAGTGGCCAACTGACATAGACCAGGCTGCCGCAGGGATTCAAAAACTCTCCTACCCTGTTCGATGAGGCCCTCCATGAAGACCTGGGTGAGTACCGATGTAAACACCCTGAAATAATTTTACTACAGTATGTTGATGACCTCCTAATTGCTGCTGAGACCCAAGAAGCTTGCCTCCAAGGGACCAAGGGTCTCTTACAAGCTCTGAGGAATCTAGGCTACCGAGCCTCGGCAAAGAAAGCTCAAATCTGTAAGCCAGAGGTAACATATCTAGGGTACCTGCTTAAAGGAAGGCAGCGCTGGCTAACAGACGCCCGGAAACAAACTGTTCTGCAGATCCCCAGGCCACAATCCACCCGACAAGTGAGAGAATTCGTAGGGTCGGCAGGATTTTGCAGACTATGGATACCTAGGTTCGCAGAACTGGCTAAACCCTTGTATCAGGCAACACGGAGGCAACAGCCATTTAATTGGACAGACGAAGCCGAGTTGGCCTTCCAACAGATTAAAACCGCCCTACTCTCCGCGCCTGCACTAGGACTACCTGATGTTACCAAGCCCTTCCACTTATACGTGGATGAGAATAAGGGTGTCGCCAAGGCGGTAATAACTCAGAACTTAGGCCAGTTGCCTACCTGTCAAAAAAGTTAGACCCAGTAGCTGCCAGGTGGCCCCCTTGTCTTTGAATGATTGCGGCCACGGCTCTGATGGTGCAAGATGCTGATAAACTTGTCATAGGACAAGAATTGCGGGTCGTTACTCCACATGCCATCGAAGGTGTACTCAAACAGCCACCTAATCGATGGATGAGTAACGCCCGGCTCACCCACTACCAAGGACTACTACTAAATCCTCTCAGGATAATTTTCCTGCCCCCAACGACCTTAAACCCTGCCTCGCTGCTGCCCAACCCGGACCTGGATGCCCCACTCCATGACTGCACCAAGATACTAGCTCAGGTGCACGGAGTTCGAGAAGACCTGCAGGACCGCCCACTTCCTGATGCCGACCTCGTCTCGTTCACTGATAGGAGCAGCTTCATGCATCAAGGCCAGAGGTACGCTGAAGCGGCAGTAACTTCAGAGACTGAGGTAATCTGGGCGGAACCCCTGCCCCCGGGGACATCGGCCCAGAAGGCTGAACTGATAGCGCTCACCCAAGCTCTTACCTTAGGGGCAGGGAAAAAGCTGACAGTATATACAGACAGCCGATATGCTTTTGCAACGGCGCATATACATAGGGCCATTTACAGGGAGCGAGGGTTACTGACGGCTAAAAGAAAAGAAATAAAAAACAAGCAAAAAATCCTAGCCCTGCTAACAGCCCTATGGAGGCCAGAAAAGTTAGCCATTGTACATTGCCCAAGGCATCAGAAACTAACTACTCCAACTGCTCAAGGCAACTTTCTGGCAGACCAAACTGCAAGGAATGTGGCGAAGGCTCCCAGCCAACTCCTTGCACTCCAGCTCCCTGACCCGGGCCCCCAGGACTTGCCATATTTCCCTGAATATTCAGAACAAGATCTCCAGTAGATTGACAAACTTCCCCTGAAACAAATCCAGAATAAGTGGTAGACTGATACTAATAACCAAACCATCCTACCAGAAAAACTAGGACAACAGGTGTTAGAACACATCCACCGAACCACCCACCTGGGGGCCCGGCGGATGATAGACCTGATCAGACGCTCCAAGCTCAAAATCAGACATATAGCTGAGACGGCCAGCAGTATTGTGACAAGTTGCAAAGTCTGCCAGCTTAACAACGCAAACCCCCAATCTCAAGCTGCAGCAGGAACAAGGTTCAGGGGAACCAGGCCCGGTATCTACTAGGAAGTAGATTTTACCGAAATAAAGCCAGGAAAGTACAGGTACCGGTACTTACTTGTCTTTGTAGATACTTTTTCAGGGTGGACTGAAGCATTCCCAACCAAAAAAGAAACTGCTCAGGTCGTAGCAAAGAAAATTTTGGAAGATATCCTTCCCAGGTATGGCTTCCCCATCCAGATAAGGTCAGATAATAGGCCCGCTTTCGTCGCTAAGGTAAGTCAGGACTTGGCTTCCATCCTTAGGGCAAATTAGAAACTCCATTGCGCTTACAGGCCCCAGAGTTCAGGACAGGTAGAAAGGATGAATCGGACCTTAAAAGAGACCTTAACTAAATTGACTATAGAGACTGGCGCTAATTAGGTAGTCCTTCTCCCCTATGCTCTGTTCCAGGCCCGTAATACCCCTTACAAACTAGGCCTTACCCCTTACGAAATCATGTATGGCAGACCTCCACTCCTGGTTCCTAGCTTAAAAGATGACCTGCTTAAGTCTGAAACAGAAAATGTCTCTGAATTCTTATTTTCCTTACAAGCCTTACAGAAAATTCACCAAGAAATCTGGCCCAAGCTGAAAGAGCTATATGAGGCCAGTCCCCCACCGACACCCCATCCGTACCAGCCAGGAGACTAGGTCCTGGTTAAGCGACACCGACAAGAGACCCTAGAGCCCAGGTGGAAAGGACCACTCCAAGTACTCCTGACCACACTCACCGCCCTGAAGGTAGAAGGCATTGCGTCGTGGATCCACTACACCCACGTCAAGCCAGTGGACCCAACCTCTGACCTTCTAAGGCCAATCATGGCGGCGGCTGAAGCACTGGACACGTGGACTGTGGACAGAGCTAAGAACAACCCCTTAAAACTCACCCTGCACCGGCAGCATAGCTCACTGAAAACATGCAGTTAGGTAGTCTAACTCTAACATTAGTCGCCCTAGTGGCCGCTAAGGAAAACATAAAGCCAGCTCCTAATCCCTTTGTCTGGAGATTCTGGCTTTATGAAAACCAAACCCACCCTAGGCAACCTCATAAGCCCGAGGAATTAGTGGCCAGTGCAGATTGCCCCTCCTCAAGGTGCAATAGCCCAATTTTACTAAATTTTACCGATTTCCCAGTAGCCAAACCAGTGGCACCAATAATATGCTTCGAGTATGACCAGACTGAATACAATTGTAAACACTATTGGTGGCACCAAAGTGCCGGCTGCCCTTATAACTATTGTAACATCCATAAATACCAATGGTGAGGTAGAAAAGAACAGATAGATCCCAGATGGCCCTTCCATCGCAGACGAGATAAAGACCTTTCATATACATGAATAGTTAGAGACCCCTAGAACTCCCGCTGGACCACGCCTCAACACGGGGCTGTATACTACTCCTCCGCCTCCACATGGCCTAGCAGTCACCTCTATCTGTGGCGGGGTCTAGTGCAGGTACGGCCCCTGGTCCATGGAAATATCCAGCGACAAGAAAACCGCCTAACACAAGACTTACGTCCTTTTTCCTGGTTAAAATTATTGCAAGAAGGATTAGAACTTGCCAACCTTACAGGACTTCACAGCCTGTCTGGCTGCTTTCTGTGTGCCACTCTAAGGCATCCACCGCTAACCGCTGTCCCCCTGCCATGAGGATCCTCCACCTCAGCCCAAGCTAACAACCACCGAAACCTCTCATATGCCCCTATCCCTAACGTGCCACTATACCTAAACACCAGTCAAGAAAAGTTTCCCTACTGTTTCTCAGGAACTAATTCCAGCCTCTGCAACATCACTGCAACGTCCCCTAACATCACCTTAAGGGCTCCGCCAGGCATATTCTTCTAGTGTAATGGAACATTATCTAAAAACCTATCAAGCCCCTCTGTTACCAACCTACTGTGTCTTCCTGTCACATTAGTTCCCCGGTTAACTCTACTTACTGCCAGCGAGTTCCTAAGGTATACCGGTAACTGGACTAGTGCTGTTATTCACCCAGACCCTAGACCGAGACCTGCACGAGCCATATTTCTCCCCCTCATTGCAGGAATCTCCCTCACCACATCCTTCATGGTGGCTGGACTAGCTGGGGGAGCCGTAGGTCACACCCTTATAAAAAGTAACAAGCTGTACCAACAATTTGCCATTGCTATGGAGGAGTCAGCTGAGTCCCTTGCCTCCCTCCAGCGGCAGCTCACGTCCCTAGCACAGGTAACCTTGCAGAACCGGAAGGCCTTAGACCTACTCACTGCTGAAAAAAGGGAAACGTGTATGTTTCTAAAGGAAGACTGTTGTTTCTACATAAATGAATCAAGGCTCGTAGAAGACCGGGTCCAACAGTTACACAAGTTAAGCACAGAAGTAAGAACACGGCAGTTTGCTTCAGCTGCAGACTAATGGTGGAACTCATCTATGTTTTCTCTGTTAGCCCCCTTCCTTAGACCCCTACTGAGTCTACTATTTCTGCTTACCATAGGACTTTGTGTTGTTAACAGAATTTTGCGGTTCATTAGAGAAAGGTTTGACACTGTACAACTCATGGTCCTCAGAGCCCAATACCAACCTGTAAACGCTGAAGCAAAATCAGACTTATAAGACCCAAGATTGGCTCTAAAAATACCTAAAAAGAAAAGGGGGGAATGAAAGGAGCTGGGCACATTCCTCAGCCCCGGGCTCAAAACAAACAAGCCCAGTACAAACACATCCCATCCTCTCATCTCACCACATATCGCCATATATCTCTCAAACTTCCTGAGCCCAGTACAAACACATCCCATCCTCTCATCTCACCACATATCGCCATATATCTCTCAAACTTCCTGAGCCCAGTACAAACACCACCAGGAAAGTCTCCGATAAGGAGACAGCCGTTCAAAGTTTTACTGAAAGAGCGGGAACCAAAATAATTCCTTTGTTCCCCTGTAACTTTCAGGCTATAAAAAGCAAACACTCGCATTGTTCAGGGCCCTCTTGTATGCTGTGGAATGGAAGGACCAGGTTCGAACTTGTAGTAAAGATCCTTGCCGCTTGGCTTTGACTCTGGACTCTGGTGGTCTTCTTTGGGGAACTAATGGTCTGGGCATAACAGTCTCAGGTCTCATCTCCTAGGTATTTCCACTACCTTTTTATTCTCTTTCCTGCCTCTGGAGAGCCAAAGGCCACAAGGTGGAACTGCCCATTTCGGTGACTTTCAGCCACATCGCCAGTTAGAAGTCATCTTCTTTTTACCCTTACTGTTTGGCAAGTCCCTGTTCTGCATCATTTTTGCCAAACCAGGTTTTCCTCCTAACGTCCTCTGGCCACAGGTTCCTCTTGGCCCACAACAAATGACCAAGGGTTTCCTATTGACAGGAACATAAGGCTACTATCTCAGTGGGACAAGGATTTAGGGTCATTGTCCCAGGGGTGATGATGCCTCATGCTCCTTGTGACACATCTAGGTTAAGGGCTTAGGAGAAGACTTTTGTGGTTGTGGGGAGAGTTTTCTCTCTAAAACTAACAAGACTGTATGGGAATATCATCAGCTCCTGAGGCTTCATTAGAGCTGAGCTCTAACCAGAGGATATAGGGGGGAACTAATGATATTAAGTCAGCTATTCAAATGAAGAGATTTGCATGCATTCCCAAGCTCAGGACCTGGTAAACCTGCTAGAATTTTAATAATTTAAGCTGCGGCCATCAGTGTTTTTATTACACATTGACTGACTACACTGGGTAGGAAATACGCATTAATAAATTCTATTGGATACTTCCGGGGATGAGGTGAGAGTTTCAAGATGAATAGTATTTATTTCTGTACAACAACCACAGCTCTTCTCTTATTCTTTGTGACTCTTATTCAGCTCACATCACAGCAAATGAAGTAACAAGATCACACATTTGTTGTATTCTATGGACCCTCTCTTTCACAGAATCATTACATTACCAGGTTACCCACTGGCTACCCAGTGGCTGGAGACTGACAATTCATTAGGTTTTGTTTGTTTGTTTGTTTTTGAGAGGGAGTCTTGCTCTGTTGCCCAGGCTGGAGTGCAGTGGAATGATCTCAGCTCACTGCAACCTCCACCTCTTGGGCTCAAGTGATTCTCCTGCCTCAGCCTCTTGAGTAGCTGGGACTACAAGTATGCACCACCATGCCCAGCTAATTTTTGTATTTTTAATAGAGACAAGGTTTCACCATGTTGGCCATGCTGGTCTTGAACTCCTGACATCAGGTGATCCACCCGCCTTGGCCTCCCAAGTGCTGGGATTACAGACATGAGCCACTATGCCCGACTGAACTGATATTTTTATTATCTTTTTTTTTTTTTTTTTCCAGTCGAGAAGCCTGAGCCTCAAAGGGGTAAGTGACTCCTCTCATTTATGCTGCTGGCGTCTGGTGAGGCTTAGTCTTGGCATTCAGTTGTGCAGATGGTTATGTGTGTGGTGGGGAGTAGAAGTCTCTTCTTAATGTTCTGCTGACTGCTCAGTATTTTATGATGAGCCCAAGTCATTTGTCTTGCATCAGTTTTTCCTCCCTTGTTCTAATGCTTCTCTTTGTTCACCAGCTGGTCCTTTTACCTTTGAGGAGGTAAAGGAAGTAGGTTTCCAGCAGGGGAAGAGGGAGTATGAATGAAGGTCATGGGAGCATAGAGCAGGAAGAAATGGTCCCAGAGGAGTTGCCTAGTGGCCACCTAGGATGAGAGGCAGATTCATTGAATCTGTCTTCTATGTAAGGTGAGGCTGTGCCTACGGGGATGAAAGAAATGGCAGTGAGGGTGAGCAGCTTCCCAGAATACACCTGGGCCCCCTGCTCATGGTCACTTGTTGGTTGGAGCCACATCTGGGTCTGAGATTCAGGCTGGACACAAGATTGCTGTGATGGATGTACTTTCATTTCATCACATCCTATTTGTATCACATCAATATCAAGAAAATGAACACACAAAGCTAGATCACCATGGAGAGAAGGCAGTTTAGATGTATTTGTTTTTTCCCCCTGTATTTTTAATGTTTTGCTTGATTTCTCGTCATTTGAAGTTGCTCCTCTGATGTTACAGAGATAACATTTGCCTGATAATCTCAGCTAGAAAGTGGTCACAAGAGTAGCATTCCACAGGACACTGAGCATTCGCTCTTGGGAGCACATCGTTTGTACAAGGGCAAAGGAAAAGAAAGGGCAGCCAAGGCTGGGGCGGAAACGCAGCGCCCTCACCTTCGGGAAGGAAGCATGGGGAAGGCGCCCTCTTGTGGAACTCGGCTCACTGTCTAATCTGCCTGGTAACAGGCGCTCTTTATACCAACGGATATATTTTTTCCCCATGGATTTGTGTTTGAAGGTATTCTTAGAAAATTTTGAGTACAACTCTCGGCTGCTTTTCATATCCACCAAGAACTGACAATCTGAAGTCAATGTGAAATTCAAAAGGTGGCATTTTTTTTTAAGAGAGCCAGATTAACTGTGAATTATCTCCCAAATTGGCAATGTTGGGTAATTATTTTCATATTTTGGTGCTGAGCCTTTCAAAATACGGGTTTTGCAATTACGTCAAAAAAAAAAAAAAAAACCTACTTCTCTCACCTGTGTAGGATTTAAGCAAAGCCCAGGCAGTTTGATGTTATTTTTAGTCCTGATTAATTATTCAGCCAAGATAATTCCAAGTTCAGCAGCTTATTTGGAAGAGACATGACAGCTGGGCTCTCAAGTCAGCCTCAGGTCAAAGCTGACATCTTCATAGCAAAACCGTGCTCTCCCCACATTTTGGGGAGAGGGCAGCGGGTTGCATTTTCTGTGGCACTGGTGTCAGCTTTGCCAGGCTGGAGCCGGTGAGTGGAGGGAGAAACTGCTGATTCAAGGGCCTTCAGACATGGCCGATTTCACAGCAGCGAAAATAGGTCACTAATGACACGTGGCAATGAGCCAATAAACTGTGGCCAGGAGCTCCGAACGGTCTGCTGGTGGCAAGATACATTTCACTAGAACTCCAGGAAGAAAGCAATCTGCTTTCATTTGTTTAAAACAACCATAGGGTTGCAGAACTCAGAGGCCAAGATTGTTATCTCTCTCCCCCTTACCTTTATATTCCTAAACGTTCAAGTTTATTGTTTCAGTTTATCCCTTTTCCATTCCCATGCACTGAAATAACTGTGGCGCTCTTGCTTCTTTTTTGAATAGTCAAGCTGATATGATTCTTTTTTCCCCTCAAGTGCCAGGGGGGAGAATGAAGATGATATGGTTTGGCTTTGTGTCCCCACCTGAATCTCATCTTGAATAGTAATCCCCACGTGTGGAGGGAGGGTCCTGGTGGGAGGTGATTGGGGGCTATTGGGAGGATCATGAGGACGGTTTCCCCCATGCTGTTCTCGTGATACTGAGGGAGGGCTCGCGAGATCTGATGGTTTACAAGCGGCAGTTTCCCCTGCGGCTCTTTCTCCTGCTGCCACGCGAGACGTACCTTGCTTCTCCTTTGCATCCTGCCACAATTGTAAGTTTCCAGAGGCCTCCCAGCCATGTGGAACTGTGGGTCAATTAAACCTTTTTTCTTCATAAGTTACTCAGTCTCGGGTGTGTCTTCATAGCCATGTGAGAACAGACTAATACAGGAGACGATGATATTATCCTTTCTGATTCCCTCTGTGTTGATGCTGATGTGGCTCTAGTCGGTTTAGTCCATACCATACTGATCTTCATAAAACCGTCTCTGTGATTTGGGAGCAGTGTCATGTGTTACTATTATGTGAGAAAATAGTATTTTTACTTCATTTTGGGTAGTCACTCTGGATTGATGTTTCATGTTAATCTCCTGAAAGGAGAAGGGGAGATTGTAGAGAAGAAGGCTGGGAATGGCTAATCACCCTCCATATAGGCCTGGTGTGATTCAGAACAGAGCTTAGACCAGAGATTCCCAAACCAAAGTGAGCCTCAGCATTCCTGGGAGGTCCTGTTAAAACCTAGGTGGCTGGGCCTCACTCTCTTATTCTGATTCAGTAGGTTTGTACGAAGAGCCCAAGAACGTGCATTTCTAACAAGTTTCCAGGTGATGCTTGTATTGCTGATTCAGGGACCTGCATAAACCTGAAGTGCTGGCTTAGGTAGGTCAGCAGTGGCCTCAGCACTGCCCCACATAAGCAATTTCCCCATCCTAGAGCTTCCTCCGCACTGCAGGCAGTTTAAGAGTAGAGACCATTTCTCATTCATCTTTGAATTTCCAGACTCCAGCACAGTGCTTGACACAGATGTGTTAAATAGTTGTTGAATGAATTAATGACTGAACTCTATCAGCTGATCTTAGGATTTCTTACTTGAAGTGGGTAATCAGAGATGTTTTACTGAAACTCTGGAATTACCTTAAATAGGATATTGGTTGCATTGAATGTAAATGATGAAATCACTGAAATTAATATTTTAAAAGACAATGGGCTGGGTGCGGTGGCTCACACCTGTGATCCCAGCACTTTGGGAGGTGGGGCGGGGTGGTGGTGGGGGGGGGGGTTGGATCACGAGGTCAGGAGTTCGAGGCCAACCAATATGGTAAAACCCCATCTCTACTAAAAAATACAAAAATTAGCCAGGCATGGTGGCGCATGCCTATAGTCCCAGCTACTCAGGAGGCTGAGGCAGGAGGATCACTTGAACCCGGGAGGCAGAGGTTGCAGTAAGCTGAGATTGTGCCACTAAACTCCAGCCTGGGTGACAGAGCGAGACTCCATCTCAAAAAAACAAGACAAAAAACAATAGAGTAAGGAGAAATAAGGCAACATGCTCTCCTAAGGGCTGCTCAGGTTGAACAAAAGGAGCTAGCTTTTAGGAAGAAGCTGGGCAGAGGAAAGGTGGGCCTACCAAAGCGAACAAGGTGTTTTACCACCATTTGTAATGAGAGACAGAAACCTTCTGCAAGGAGTGTATTAAGAAGATGACCTGGCACCTTTTCCCTGGAGGGTCCCATTCACTGAACCTCACAGGGCAGGGTAAGACATAGTTCTTGTATCAAGGAAGAGTTTTTGGCATGGTTTGTGACTTAGGGACTATGTAATATGTTGGTAACCAGTATGTAAACCCTGGAGATCAGCTCCTAGGACTCCTCTGATCTGTGTGTTCATTCTTTTATTTGGATGGGAACAAAGGGAAGAATGGAGTTTGAGTCTGGTTTGGTTGGAACCTTCCATCTCTCATGAACTTATGGCTGCCTTAGCATGTGTCATCTCCACGTGTTGCTGGGCATTTTCTGGCATGCCTCTTTTGTTTTTTGTGGCTTTCTTTTTCTCATGCTATCCTTCTGCTTGGAATGTCTCTCTCTACTGTCCAACCAGCCTAATCCTGGATAATTCAGACTTAACCATTTATAACTTCCCCTAGAAGCTACCTCTCCCAGGAAGTATCTTTAGGTGTCTCTTCTCTGTGTTCTTATAATACCCTATGAATACCTCAATCACTCTTTCACTTATTCATTCAACAATTATCTATTGAGTTCTTAATAGGTGCTAGGCATAGTGTTAGTCATTGGGGATATAAAGATGGACATGACATAGCTCTTGTCCTTAAGTAGCTCATTGCCTAGTGAGAGGATATAAATAATTAAACAAGTAATTACAATACGAAGTGCAAAGTCCTCAGATAGGAGTAAGCACTGTTGCTATGGAAATACCTAGAAAGGATGCCTAACTCTAACTTGAGGTGTCAAGGAGCATTTTCTAGATTAGCAGTCCCCAACTTTTTTGGCACCAGGGGCCAGTTTTGTGGAAGACAATTTTTCCACTGATGGGCAAGGGGAGGGATGGTTTCAGGATGTTTCACCTCAGATCATCAGGCATTAGATTCTCATAAGGAACGTGCAACCTAGACCCCTCGCGTGCACAGTTCACAATAGGGTTCACATTCTTGTGAGAATCTAATGCCACTGCTAATCTGACAGGAGGCAGAGCTCAGGTGGTAATGCTCACTGGCCTGCTGCTCACCTGCTGTGCAGCCTGGTTTTTTTTCTTCTCTTGTTTTTTTTTTTTTTTTTTTTTTGAGATGGAGTTTTGCTGTTGTCACCCAGGCTGGAGTACAGTGGTGCAATCTCTGCAACTGCTGCCTCCTGGGTTCAAGTGATTCTCCTGCCTCAGCCTCCCAGGTAGCTAGGATTACAGGTGCCTGCCATCACTCTCAGCTAATTTTTGTATTTTTAGTAGAGATGGGGTTTCACCATGTTTGCCAGGCTGGTCTCGAACTCCTGACCTCAGGTGATCCACCCATCTCAGCCTCCCAAAGTGCTGGGATTATAGGCGTGAGCCACTGCACCCAGCCGTGCAGCCTGGTTTCTAATAGGACACAGACTGGTGCTGGTCCATGGCCTGGGGGTTGGGGACGCTTGTTTTAGATAAAGAAACATCTTACTCAAGATCTAGCAGGTTGAATAGAATTTAGCCAGACAAAGAGATGGGAGAAGAGCATACCAATGAGAGGAGAAGCTTTTGCAAAGCTCATTATTTGTTTATATGATTAGCTGAAGACTGTAGACTTTGGGGGCTGAGACTGTGTTTTATTCCTTAGTCTAGCCCTAACTCATAGCATTGTACCTGGCATACAGTAGATGTCCAAGGAAAAATTTCTTGAATGTGTGAATGAATGAATTAGCCTCTGCTGTAATAGCTGTTGAGAGTACTAACCAGTAACCTCAGAAGGTGGTGATTCTTAGAAAGTGAACCTTTGTTGGCTCAATGGCTCTCTATTCTAATTCTTGTATGCCCTTCCTATGCGCTTATCAGTTGGTTAGCAGACATTAAAATTGCGTGGGCTCTATGTGCAGGTTCATTTCATGTTCTGAGTACGATTGCTGATATGATTTCCATGTAGCAGCAAAATGCTCCAACCCAATGCTTTGAAAACAAATGTGCAAATTCCAAAAAGAGGATTAATGCAAACAAGGTTAGAACTGACTGAGCATTTTAACACTGCATGAAATATAAACAAATCAAACTGTGTTTTCAGAAACAGACTTCTTTTTTTATGATTGGAAAAATACTGCTTTTGTTGTTGTTGTTGCCTCCATTGTCAGTTGCCTCTCGAACTGTGTTCTGCTGTTAATGGAACAGCGAGGCAGGTCTGCAGGCCCACACGTCTACCCACTCATTGTCAGTGAGCACTGGATTTCTGAATCACCTGGGAAAATGGGAAATGATTAACTCAAAGCAAAAAAGGTGACTTACATTTTCTGAATGAATGATAGTGATTGAAGTGCTAACTCCTAAGAGATTTGCAGAGGAGTTCATGCAAGGGGTAGAGAGCGTCCCTGTGTTCTTAGGAGTTGCTTTAATAAAAGGAGCCCTGGCTCAGAGTGGGGGAGGCAAAGCAGGCAAGAAGCAGTGAGTGGGAGAATTGAATAACTTGATTGGAGAATCCTTGTGCTACTCCTCTATGCCCTGATTGTGTGGGCTGACATCTGGCTGCAAATAGATGCTCAACAAAGGATCATGGCTAACCACAGCTCCTAACAGTGCTTTGAAACTGAGTGCACATTAGAATCACACTGCAGTTTTAAAAAATACCAACCCTAGGGCTTCATCCCGAGAGTTCCTGATTTAATTGGTGTGGGATAGGACCCAGGCATCCATATTTTTTTAAAAGCTCCCCAGGTGCTTCTATTTGAAAGCCAGGATTAAGACTAATTGTTTGTAGTGGATTAGGAGAGCCTCTTGCCAGCCAAGGAGTGGCTCCTTCACTATGAGCTATCATCCCTTGTCATGATCTCTCTTCCAGGACAAGAGCAGAGAAGGGAGTACAAGAAAAGAGGAGTAATTAAGGGTTTAGTGTGATCCTTTTAAAACCCCAGTCCAGAGAGGCTTTAAGAAGCACAGGTTAGGTCCACACTGATTGATATTGTTATCCTTGAAATTGAAAAGAGAATATGGAGAATAATGAAGAGTTGGCAATAATGATGTGGCAATGGATTATTGGCAAGGTACTTCCAGAAGGTCTTGAAATATGTTTGGCAAGAAACTCACTGATCAGATGAAGGGACCTGTAAAGTGAAATTTGAAGGGAAATAAAGATACTGAGGGAAGTGGGGAGAGGAACTGTGGAACTAGAGATCAAGGAATAAACTGCTATATGATTCATTTGAAAAACAAGGGAGGCCTCTCTGAGATCCCCAGGAGAGACAAGGAAAAGGCACAGGGATAATGCTCACAGGTATGGATGGTGACATATGTTTCATAATTTCAGTTTAGAGAAATTAATATAATTTTTTTCAATTTATTATTTAAAGTACCACGAACATTATTAGGGTGAGACTTACAAGTGGAACCCTCCACCAGAATTCTGCCCTCCAGTTACAGATTTCCAGAAGGTGTAAAGCATTGCAACATTCACATACTATGTTCCATCCCAAGCCTTATGAGGTCTTCAAAACCATACCACAGTATTCTTGGGGGAAAGTGCCTTCATAGAGAATATTTCAGCACTCATTTTAATAATACATCCTTAAGCTGTTCTAATTTGTGCCCATCTCAATGCAAAATTCAAATTTACTTGAAAAAAACAAAAACAAAAACCGCTAGTCTAGTTCAACCTCAGAGGTCCTAGGTTTCTTTCCTTGACCACCTCCTATGCTGAGCTTCCATCTCGTCCCTCCTGGCTGGAGCAGTTAGGTTTACCAGGGCCACATAAGTGAGAGCTACCATTGGCCTTACCTTGGAAAGCCCAAGCTTTCTGGCATAAAGGAACTCAGATCCCTTAGGACCCTGGGAATCTCACATGCCTCTGACTCCTTCAGGAGATGCAGCATCTGTATAACCAAAATGACCACCCTCTGCTTCCCTGTCATGTCTTGCTTGGCCCTGGAGAGCACAGAGGGGAGGCTTCTGTGGATCACCCCTCCACCTTGTATACACACCTCCTAGAATTGGTGTCTCACTGCCTAATTATGTGCCAATGGCTCTGATCTGTAAACAGGATATTGATATTAGATCTCACATAGTTTAAGCTTCTGCCAGTAGAATTTAGCTACCTTCCCGATATCTTCCTGCTATGTCAGAAAGCACAGCTCCTGAGCCCTCAGTACAGTAGTCCATGGTTTAAACTGAGGGAAAGGACTTGATCAGCTGATACTAGTGCAAGAACCTGGCTGAAAGAGGTCATGAAGGCCCTGAGCATCTGCTTACAGGCCTTCGCTTTTCAGTTTTCAAAGTGTTCAAAAGGGTGGAGGGCCCTGGCTTCTCTTTTATTCATGGAATGCCTTTTCTGGTGCCTTGTCTTACTGTCTCTGGCCTGACATGCTTGGGTCAGGTCAGAGAAGGGCTTTGCCTTAATGGAATGTTTATCTTCAAATCTCTCTTAGTATCCACTATAGGTCTTTGATTCTCTAAGGTTCATGGGAAATGGCTAAGGGGTGCCAGGAAAGATCTACTCAGGATCTGCTCTTACCCCCATTACGATGCTAGCCATCTAGCAGAACTTGCACAGTATTTAAAAATGAACAATGTCAACTCTGATTCTTCCAGGCAGTTCTGAACTGAGGATGAAAGTTCACATGCCTCAAAGTTCTTATATAATTTGGTTTCTAAAGAAATTAGCACTCCAGGTATTTCATATCATGATCATCCTTTTTACCAATTACTCGATAGTGTCTGGAGCCCCCAAGATCCCTTGTGACCTTTGTCTAAAACTGAGAAAACCCACTGAGTGAGCAGCAAAACTGTCTTCTCCTTGTGCCTCTTGGCATCTGAATCTGATACTTATCACTCTTTAAAACCTGAACCAAAATCCATTGTCTCTGGTAAGCAGTGTTGGGCATTCTGAACCTAGAATTTGGGTTCGAGTTTCCTTTGGTGTCTATTTAAAAAAAACAATTGTTCATGCAAGTCTAAATTTTATCTGAATTTTTATTCTTCACAGTGCATGTGCTATGGGGCTCAGAGATACTAAGTGTGATGTTTTAAACGGTTACTCTTAGAAAGAGTGACTCATCTCAACTTTCCCTAAGTGGTCATGTATTTTGCATATCTATTCTAGAATGCTCTAGGCCCATGGGCAATGCACATCGCACTCACAGAGGGCATACACTTGGCATCTGCCTTAGAATACTCTCCTTAGCCACATCTTTATCTGCTTGGCTACAAAACTGAAACTTTCCGTGCTGTTGGGGATCTGTTTTAGACACTCTCTGGAGTTAAAATGAACGAGCCAGTGCTTGAATATTTCCTCTTCCTGTTTGTGTAGCCTTCTGCACATAGGTAGCGATGGTAACTGCCCAAGTGTGTTGCCATTACATCTGGACTTGCAGATGCAGAGCAGGCCCTATGGATCCAGCTCCCTCTCACAGATACCCTGGGTTTGCTGTGCTCTTCTCTCATCTGACTTCCACACCCACCCCCAGTTTTTCCCTGACTCTCATTCACATCTGTAGGAGTGGGCGGGAGGCTTTAGCACTTAGGCCACAGAATCTGAAGCCAGGATGAGGGCACAGGTGCTGGCTCTCAAGTGTCCTTAAAGACTCCCTAACCAGCACCACTGAGCTCTAAGTATCTCCTTTCCTTGTGGCTTCTTCCATCCTGGCCTTTCTAGATCCTGTGGGTTGAGGTCTGAAGTTTTTGTCCAGCATGATCTACTTCCTGGAAGTCTGGAGACCACACAAATCCTGGGCTGATTCAGCTTCCCAACCTTCTCCAAGTGGCTTCTACCACTGGGATACCAAAAAGGGGTTGTCCACTGAGTTTTGGTTGTCAACCAAATTCAACCACCAATTTTGCCTATTCCCTTCCCTTCCATAGCCATAGGATGTTACGGGATGGTGATATAGTTTGCATGCTTGTCCCTGCCCAAATCTCATGTTGAATTGTATCCCCAGTGCTGGAGGTGGGGCCTGGCGGGAGGTGTTTGGGTCATGGGGGTGGATCCTTCATGGCATGGTGCTGTCTTTACCATAGTGAGTGAGTTCTCACGAGATCTGATTGTTTAGAAATATGTGGTACTTCCCCTCCCCGCACCCTCTCTCTCTCTTGCTCTTGCTTTTGCCACGTGATGTGCCTGGTCCCCCTTCACCATCCGTCATGATTGTAAGTTGCCTGAAACCTCTTAGAAGCTGAGCAGAGGCCAGCACCATGCTTCCTGTAAAGACTGCAGAATCGTGAGCCAATTAAACCTCTTTTTTTTTTTTTTTAAATAAATCACCCAGTCTCAGGTATTTCTTTATAGCAATGCAAGAATGGCCTAACACAGATAGTCGTCTTTTTCCTTCTTTAGGTACCACCTCTCCCCGACCCCCTAACCTCTCCAATGCTATCAGGTGTGATCCTTAAAGCTTAATTGGCACCATGGGCATGGTATAGTCCATGCCTATAGGTCTGGTGCAGGATAAGTCCTCCTCTACACTGGTCCTCAGTGCCCTAGTGGGACCTTGAAGTTCCTGAATTTCCATTCCTTCTTTTCCTGTTTAATGTTATTAAGTGAAAGAAATAAGAGGGCGATCTCTGGTATGTAGCCGGAGTTCCTGCTGCAGCTTCCTTCTTAGAAATTACCTAAGAACCACTTCATATGTTTTTCCCTCTCTCCTGTCTTTTTTTCTACTGCATTCTATAACAAGGTTTCCAGACTCGGTTTATCAGCAGAGATCATTCTCCTTCCCTTCATATCTGATTGGAAATTAGACCTGCACAGTCCTGTGGCTGTTGGCATTCAGGAAGGCTGGCTGGAGAGTCTTTACTGTTCTGAGCCTGACAGGAGGCAGTGTTTGCCTTGAGGCCATCAAAGACCTCAGATACCTCAGAAAGCCGAGGCTGTCTACCAGCTACCTTCTCCCATCTACACCTGGCCCCTACCATTCTTCATTCTTGTAGCATCTCAGAGGTGTGACCCAGCCAGGGTCAGAAGGTTCCCTCCCCAACCCCCACCTCCTCCTCCCACCCACCTCCACCCCAAGTGCTGGAGCAGTGCATCCTGGAATAGTTTCAGCTTTTTGTAACAAGCAGCTTTAGCAAATGTGTGGCCTGCAACTCCAGTTGGTGGTTCTGATACATGGACCTAGTTTTCAAAACATTTATATACACAGAAATTTTCACATATACATGTAAAACTTGATGGATCATCAGAAACTAAATATTCCCGTGTAACCAGAACCCCAGTAAAGAAGCAGAATATTACCGGCATCCCAAAGCTTCCTTAATCCTCCTTTCTAGTCACTCTGGATTTCTAGCAGCATGGATAGCTTTACCTGTTTATAGATCTTACACTGATGGAAGCAAATTCATAGTTTATGCAATTTTGTGTCTGACTTTGGTGCAACATTATGTTTGTTCAATACATCTATATCATTGCATGTGGTCATAGATCATGCATTTCATATATTGTGTAGTGTATGTGTGAATATACCACATAAAAAATCCATTTTACTATTTTTCTCCATTTTTTGCTCCAGATTTTGGCCATTACAAACAGTGCTGTTGTGAATGTTGTGCCTGCCTGTCTTCCAGCTGGACATAGGTAGGTGTTTCTGTTGGGTGGTATGCAGAAGTGAAAATGCTGGGTCATGATATATGCACATGCAGCTTTGGAAGATACTGCCAAATAGTTTTTCAAAGTGTATGAGAGTTTCAGTTCCTCCCCATCCTCGCCCACACTTGGTATTTTCTGCATTTTTATTGTAGCCATACTGGTGGGTGTGTGGTGGTATCTCACTGTGGTTTGAATTTGAATTTCATTTTGAGTGGCTTTGTGGCAGCCCAGGAATGAAGCTAGGGCATCAGATAAAAGATGTTACTGCAGACATATGTCTGTTCTCGCTTTTGAGAGATGCGGCTATATTAGTCTGTTCTCATGCTGCTAATAAAGACATAACTGAGACTGGGTAATTTATAAAGCAGAGAGGTTTAATGGACTCACAGTTCCACATGGCTGGGGAGGCCTCACAATCATGGCAGAAGATGGAGGAAGAAAGAGCAAAGGGACATCTTACATGGCAGCAGGCAGGAGAGTGTGTACAGGGGAACTGCCCTTTATAAAACCATCAGAGGTTTATTCACTATCATGAGAACAGCACAGGAAAACCCCGCCCCCATGATTCAATTACCTCCCATTTGGTCCCTCCCATGACACGTGGGAATTATGGGAGCTACAATTCAAGATGAGATTTGGGTGGGAACACAGCCAAACCATATCAGCAGCCTTTCTCCCCACTTTAGAGATATCTTATTTGTAGAGGCTAGCTTGAAAATCCAGAGTCTTTTAAGTCAGCCTACATTCTCAGAAAACATGCTATTGTTACTAGGCCTGGACACATCATGAAGTATCATGCAAGTGACTTTGCCTGACGGATACACTCATTTTCTCTTCTATCTACAAACAATAGTGGAGTCCTATATATGCCAGGCACTTTTCTAGGTGTTGAGAGTACAGCAGGAAACCAAACAGAAGGTAGACTCTTCGAAGCTAACATTCTAGGGGAGAGAGACAATCAACAATACAATGAGGAAATAGATGGTCAGACAGTGACTGGCACTGTGGAGAAAAATAAGGCAAGAAAGGTTGAGGATCTCCAGGCACAGCTTTCAATAGAGTGGTCAGGGATGGCCTCACTGACAAGGTGACATTGGAACAAAAGCCTTAAGCTTCCATGGGAACAAGCTATGTGGGTATGTGGGGATGAACATTCTAGAGGAAAAACTATGCACAAATGTCCTAAAGTGGGAGCATGTTTGAGGAACAGCAAAGAGACCACTGTGGTTGGAACCGAGTGAGCAAGAGATGATGTGGTGCAGAAAAGGAGAAGGTTGTGCTGGGCCTGACAGGCAACCCAAGGACTCTCAGCTCTGAGTGAAACATCCTCAATGGTGCTCCAGTATCACCTTCATGGAGCGTCCCAGTATCAAATCTTCCTATCAACTGAGACGAGTTGGCTCTCTTTCCATAGCTTAGGATGTGTCAGGTTAGAATCCCCTCTGCCCCTAATCAAATCTTTTCTGCTCATTTAGAGGTCATTTTGACTGGTGCAGCAGAATGAGGAGGGACAAGGTAGAGTATGAGGATCTCACTTTTTCTGTGATTTGGTGAACAACATGAACAACACTGGAGTTTAAATGTTCCTAAGAGAGTCCCCAGGCTGTCCCTCAACACCAAGCCTCAGCAGCACATGGGGATGAACAGGGCACAGCATCAGTTAAAATTCAGTCTGTAGGATCCGCATTTCTCACCTGTGTCAGAGACACCTGGATCCCAGCCTGCAGGCCCCTCTCCCCTACCAAGGGTCTGTTGGGGCAACTCCCAGAGGGAATCCAACATGTGCCCTTGATTTAGGCAAATGTAGCTGTGAACGTTCTGAACAGGAATAGGAAAGAAGGGGCCTTGGTATCAGAATAGACTGAGCAGAAGAGAAAGACCCAGAAAAAGAAAGTAATAGTATATGATAAGGGGAGCATTAATCAATTAATTGCAGTGGAAGAATCTGGCTAAGCATTGGAGAAAAGAGAAAATTATTTAGTCCATAGCTCATATCAAAATTAACTTCCATAAAAATATGACAATAAAATATGGGCAATTTTTTTTTACAACAGAGAAGGAGAGAGACTTTCTATATAATCCAAAAAGTAAACCACCATCATCATCATCAACAACATCTAATACTCTGTGCTTTACTTCTATCAAGTAACTTAATCCTCACAATCACTTTGTTTGGTAACATTAATTTTTCTTATTTTCTATGTGGTAAAATTGAGGCACAGAGAGGGTAATTTTCCAAAGGCCCCAACAAGTGGCAGTGCCAGGATTCAAAGCAAACAAGTATGACTTCAGGGTTCCTCCTTCTATATTACCAGAAAAGAAAATATTGAGAGACGTGAATACACGAATTAAAAGCTGTATGAAAAAAAATCATGTAGAGGAAAGGACAAATGACTGGCGGAGGAGGGGGAATCCCACCACATATGTAACAGATAAAGCATTAATATCCTTTACAGAACAATTTCTCAAATGTTAGTGCTCAGAACACCAATGTCCTGAACCATGCCAATGGGCGTTCTGGGAGGAAAAAGAAAAAAGTCCTCACGGTCAATGAAGTTTAGGAAATGATGTGTTAAATCTGACCATGGAAGTCTTTTTCCCCCTCAGTTCACCTATTAACATCTCACGGGACAATAAAACTTCTGAAATACAGCCCAGAAGATCTCATCTTTGTATGTAATGAGTTCCTACAAATCAGGAAGGAAAATATGAAAAATCCCAATAGAAAAATGGACGCAAGAAAAAACAGACAGTTCAAAAAAGAAAAAATATAAATAGCTGTAAGCATACAGAAACATATTCAACCTTGTTATTAATGAAGGAAAATGAAATATGGAGGTACCAATTTTTATCTTTCAATTGGGAAAAAAGGCTTACACCCAGCATTTGTAAGAGTAGGAGGAAAAAACCACACTCTTACAAAATCAGTGAGATTGACTAAACAAGTACACCTTTTCTATGGGAGGGCAATTTGGCACTATGTATCAAAGGTCTTAAAATATATATATAACTTGATCTAGCAAAGTTTGTTCAGAGAAACTTATAAAGAAATACAGTAGGTCCTAGAATAATGTTTTTCCTGTCATTCAACATTATTTTCTTGCAACATTGACAAGAAAAAATATTGATTCCCTGCCGGGGCCACTGTCTGTGTGGAGTGTGCACGTTCTCCCCATGTCTGCATGGGTTCTGTCCATGCACTCCCGTTGCCTCGCACATTCTGAAGCTGTGCATGGTAGGTGAACTGGCTTGTCTCAATGGCCCCAGTCTGAGTGGGTGTGGGCGGGTGTGTGAGTGCACCCTGTGATAGGATGACGTCCTGTCCAGAGTTAGTTCCCACCTTGCACCCTGAGCTCCCTGGACAGGCTCTGGTCATCCAAGACCCTGAACTGGAATAACTGGGTAAAAAATGACCTGACTTATTTTTATTAATCTTTTAAAAATGTATGTATAGCTCACATTTATTTTAATGTTTAATATTACAAGGTTTGGGGTCTTTATTTAGAAGCTTGATATTTTAGTGACCAGAAATATGCTGTGGGAACTTAACTCTTGTTTATATCAGTTAGCCTTTGGTAAAATTGGTTTCCTTATATGTTGTTTTGCTTAAAGTTGTTCCAGTTAAAGTCACAATTTCCAAGAACCTATAGGGGACATTAAGTGAGGACCTGCTGTAATTGGACAAGTGGGCAAGGATGTATGTACAGGGGAGTTCATTGCAGCATGATTTGTATTAGCAAAAACGTCTATTAATATGAGTCAGCGAACATTTATACATTGAAGTACTGTGCACCTCTTAAAAACAGTGATATTGATCTGTTGTAGTCCCATGGAAATATATCCAATGTATATGTAAAAATAATCAGATTACCAAATAATTTATAACTACCTTTGTAAGAAAAATAAAAGAAAATAAGATGGAAAGCGTATATATTTAAATGTTAATGGTGATTAGTTTTCTCCAGTGGTTGAATTTCAGTTGATTTTTACGTTTTCTTTATACCTTTCTGCATTGTCTAATGTTTTTTACATTGATCACTTGTTACTTTGAAACTAAAAATGGCTATTACTGTTTTGAAACATGACATTTTTACTACTCTGAAAAGGTGAAGCACATTAGAGAACTAAGAGGATTTAATTCTTTAACGAATGTGTAGTTTTTTGTTATGCTACCGAACTTAGCCTCAGCCTAATAAGCTAAACCCAAAGTGAGGGTGAGTAAGATTCAAGAGGAAGAAGACAAAGAAGCTTAAAAAAATCTGAAGTCTGTAGAAATAATAGATCTTTCTAAAAGGGATATAGAGAAAAGAGGGAATTAACCTTCACATGGTTCAACTGCTGCATTGAATCATTGGCTTGTCAGAGGAAAAACCTGGACAGTTAACGGTTCTTCTTGTGTCAGGCAGGGAAACAAGCAGATGTCAAATAGTGTTTGGCAAACGGACCTGCAGAGCCACCCTCCAGCAGTTTCTGAAGGGAATCTCAACTCCTTGTTCCTGAATTTGTGGAACAGGATCTGGGCCAACTCCTTCCCCCACCTCCCGCCTTTTTTTTTTTTTAACTAACCCAAAATGAACTCCTTATGCAAAGTCTGGATGGTTTCCAACCCACCCAGTGCTCAAGGTTGTCAGCCAGCTGTTGGCAGCTCACACTGACTCATTTTCTTTTCTCTTAAATGGTGCAGAAATATGTTGCTTTACATACAGAGGAGAAAAAAAAAAAAGCATTGAAGGACCTAATTTGAAAATACCTCACATCTCCTAAAATCAGCCTTAAGACCTAGTCAGTTTATTTCCCCATTCATTCTGCGGTACTAAATGTGTTGAAGTGGGAGGGTCCCACAGAGAACTACCCTTTTTATGATATGTAAAGGGAATTCCGCAGCAAATTCTCCTGGAAAGGAGATAACTTGAATATTAATGAAGAATCTATCTCCCTTGCCATTCTCTTGCCACTGCCAACTGAAAATGTAGCATTTTATGTTTATTTAAAACAGAATCTATCATAAAATAGATCTATTTTAAGAAATTGAATATTTGAGGAAATGTATCTTCCTTACTCTCTATCATCCAGTCTTGTTGGGAGGTAATGTAGCCTAGTGGTTAAGATCAGAAGCACTGGAGTCTGTTTCCTCATCCATAAAATACTATCTACCCCCACTGGGCTGTTGTGAAGATTAAATGAAATGTTTTAGAAGTATGCAGTGCTGGCCTGGCACAGGCCAGTTAATGGAGGCCAGCAATAAACACGACTTTTACCCCTGGATCACAATCAACATAGCAAGCATCTTCACAGAATCCTTAGGTATTTAGAAAGGCAGGCGTCACAAACTTTTTTTGTTGTTTCAAAATATCCTTCTCAGAAACACCACTGTTTGCTGGGTTAGGAGGTAAGTTCTCCCACCCCTAATCTACCAGCCCCACTCACCAAGTGTTGCTGGATGTCTTCCCTCACTACCACCACCCTCTGGGGTCAAGGATTCAGCCTTCTCTTTCCAGGGGTGGGAGGTAGGTTTTGTAAGGGTCTTGGATTATTGACACAAAGGCCATCCACAAGGGGCAATCAGATGGGCTCAGCACATTCTGGAGTCACGGAGGATCATCTGCGGCAATGTGAGAATGGGTCATGGGAGGCCCCTGCCCAGCCCTAAGGAAAAAAACAAGTGAGGGGGCAGAGTCGTGTGCTCGTGACAGGAGCCAGCCAGATTCACAGCAGCCCTCCTGGTAGTGGCCGCCCACAAATCTTTGAGCAGAAACTCTCTGAACTGCCTTTCCTCCTGAGCCTGGGTGGAAACAAAACTTCAGAACAATAACTTTTCCTTTCCCTCGGCCTTCCAGTCATAACAACTCTAATTCTTCTTCAGGCCAAGTGGATCCTTCTGCCCACTAGGGGAAAGGACAGGAAGTGCTGAAAAAGAAAACACGATGATGAGTATTTCAAGATCTTCTCTTCCACCCTCTCAATGACGGCCTTTTCTTAGTTCTGTGTAGCTGTTGGGAAGGCAAGGAAAAAGGGAGAACTGGGAGTGTGGTGCCTCCTTGGGAATTTCTCTGGATGGAGAATACGAAATTGAAAAGTCAAGAGTTCCTGCTTCGGGAGTGGGGAGTAGGGACTCTTTCTCCATGCGTTCCATATCTTCAGAATAATTTCATGCTCAGCATTTTTGCTTTTTCTCTGAAGTCCTCCCCAAGTCCTGGAAGAACCAAGAAATCACCATGGCTCCGACAGAATTTGTTTTAAGCAAGACTCAACTTGTCAGCTGATGCCACAGTGACCTCCTGCTAGACTGTGAGTTTCACAGGCTCAGCACTGGTTAGGAACTGCTAGACTTTCAGACAGGGCTGGCTCCAGTTTTTCCCTCTGATTCATGGATTAAAGTGAAATTTTCCAGTGAGGCTTGATCTAGGAGGAATCCTTCTCTTTGGGTCCACAAGTTCTCTTTATTCTGCAAAGGAATCCTACCCTGTGGCCGTAGTTGGGCAGTCTCTGTCTATTCCATCAACCGCCAGACCTCAGATGAGAAGAGAAATAGGCATCCCTGGCAGAAAGATCTCCAAATACAGAGTGTTTTTCACTCATTCACGCAAGAATCACAGGCTCATTGATAACAGTGTATAGGGGTTTGGGTTCTCCATTTTTATTAAATAATGTGTTATTACTATGAAAGTTTTCACATCTAAGAAATCAAATGGTTTTACAATTGTAAAAGGGTTGTGCAACTTTTACATCCTTTCTAGCATTAACAGCATTATTTTTAAAAAATAAAATTAATAATAAAAATATTTTTTATTTTTTAATAGACAGTTTTTTTCTATTTAAAAAAGCTGTAACAGACAAAATTTCAGCTGTTAAAATATTTCTTGATTTGCTAAGTAACTGTGAGAGTATTATTTGTTAAAAGTTGGACTTACTTGCATTTTGAGTACATGGTAATATTGCCATTGGAATGTAAATCTAAGAAAGTTTAATCCCTAAAATGCTGTTACTAGATGAAATGCTAAGTCAGACTTGAAAGTCAGACCCCAGTAATGATGACTAGTGTGAACATGAGATAATTAATGACTCTTTATTATGTAGGGGCAGAGTAGTAGACCTTGAAATAGAACATTGGCATGGCAGCAAGGACACAGCACATGAGATTTATGAGGACCAAGACTTTCCAGACTATGGGGGGAGAGTGAGCACCAGCCCAGGATGGCAGGCATCACATTCATTTCCCAACCACTTCTAAAGGGTTATTTCTGTAGGCAGGCAATTGCTGTGGTTGGAGTAGGAATGGAGAGAGTAGAGGAAGGATGCCTTGGTGTCTTTTCAAGTGAATACTTAAAAAAAAAAAAAAAAGGTTCTTGAAAGAAAGGTCATTCTTTATTTTGCTTGGCTTGTTCTTTCTATTTGGAAAACTTCCCAACAGAATCTACTAACCAGTTGCTTCAAGTCATGCAGAGTCAAAGGACAGAAGAGATAAAAATGTAGATCTTATTTTGCAGGGGTTTATTGACCTCCTGTGTTTGCCATCTTACCAATGAGCCTTGTTGGGTAAGACGGCAGTAAGAGGGCAGCCCGTATTTAGAAAGTGCACAGTCACACACCTCACAAGCTGTGACATCAGTAGATCTTGGAAGCAATAACAACTATGCTCATAGGTCTGATGGTATCAACGGGTTCCTATTGTTCCAACAATATCTGAGACTTAGATGCCAGGGAGTCTGCAGTTAGAATCCCCTTCCCTTTTCTGCATATGTATGTGAATGTTTCTTGCCTTATACTGGAGTACGCTAAAGAAGAACAGAAACTCAATGCCCAGCCTTTCTTTAATCTTACCCTCATTTCAGATATAAGAAAGAACGTTTATATTCCAACCTGGAGTTTTACCTGTAGTTTAGTTTCATTGCAAAACTCTATTCATGCTTTCCTCATACTAGCCTTGAGCTCTTAACTATAATGGGCCTATGGAAATTATTTTATATCATCCCCAATAAATATTTTCCTGTCTTTACTACTAAATTAGGGGCTTGTCCCGTTGTCTGGCCTTGAGGATTTTTCTACTAATATTTGTTGAAATTAAAAGAAAGCCAAGTCTTTTGAAGATTTAATACCATATTATGGCAACTCTTTCAAAGCTTTTGATGGAATATTGAAGACATATAATTATCATTATCAAAAATAATAAACACCTCTGAATTGTACAATGTGAATTATATTTTGCCTGTAGGGAGCTTACAATCTATGCATTCAGCTGTAATACAAACACAGCTTAAGCCAAATAAATCAATAACCTAGTGCCTAACACTCAGAAGGATTAAATGCTGTCACCGAGACCTTGGATTTAGGAATAAAGGATGGAATTCTACCTATGCACACAGTCCATGCATATGAATGTCAACTGCAGAGTTTCCTAGACGATTATCAAATGGAAGCAGTAAAAGTGTACTCCCTGAAAAGAAATATCATGGGCTGGGTGCGGTGGCTCATTCCTGTAATTCCAGCACTTTTGAGAGACCAAGACAGGCAGATCACTTGAGGTCAGGAGTTCGAGACCAGCCTGGTCAACATGGCAAAACCCTGTCTCTACAAAAAATACAAAAATTAGCCGGGCATGGTGGTGTGTACCTGTAATCCCAGCTACTCGGGATGCTGAGGCTTGAGAATCTCTTGAGCTCGGGAGGTGGGGGTTGCAGTGAGCAGAGATCACACCACTGTACTCCAACGTGGATGACAGAGTGAGACCGTGTCTCAAAATAAAAAGAAAAAAAGAAAAGAAAGAAAAAAGAAAAATAATGTTCATTCCCAATTTAGAGAAGTGGCATACTCCCTTTTTATTAAAATTCAAGTTTCAGGATATGAATTCTTTTTTGATAGTTGTGTCTTTTGCGGATAACACTCTTCCCTTAAAGAACCAGGTTACAATAAGCGAGTATTTTTATTTTATCCTTTCTCATAGGAACAACGTGTTCAATCAACTACTTGCATAATTTAAGGCAAATTATTCTTCCAACAAGCCTACAGCTACCTCCTCTGAGAGGGCAAGTGCTATACAGACCCATCTCTTGGAGATCTGATGAGCATTATGTATTTATTTGCTTGTGACTTGAATAAGATGCATGACCTAAGCATGAATAAGCATACTGCAAACATATTTAAATAGATCAGTTTTTAGAACAGCATTTTCTAAGATTATCACATTTATATTTGCTCCTCCCTAGTGCCTGGGATTATTGACTGGCTCTAAGGTCACCAGTAGGTATTTATTCTAGGGCTTCTGTTCAGTTTGACAAAACAATCTTGCATTCTTCTTTTTCCTACAAACATTCCATCACTTGTCCTAGAAATTATGTAAAAGAGAAACTCTAACTCAGAAACTGAAAAAGCAATTAAAAAAATTTTTAGAAAGGAGAAAAGAAATTTCTGAATGTAAGTGCTGGGGTCTAAAAGTCAGAGTGGATTTTCTGAGGCCTATTTATAATGGTTTAACCCAATCATGGGAATTTAAGACTGTGTACTTCTCGAAAGTGGCTAAAAAATGAAAGAAACACAAAATATTATTTTTCCCCCATGGCAGGCAATAAGGCAAGTTATTTAACATAAGAAACATACTTATTTTTTTCTCTGTATGAGATTAGCTAACCATCTCTCAACTCCGACAATGGCTTGTCAGTCTCTCTCTTATGTAAGAGTCCAGGAGCTGCCTTCTAGGATACCCACCAAATGGCTAGAGATGTATTGGTTGTATTCTTAAGTTTTACTTGATAATCTATTTTATGTTCATAAAGTTCTCTGAGTTATTTGCCTTTGCTTGTGGTAGCAGTGATGGCTCATCTCAAGGTTGCTGTCTTTTTTTTTTAAAATAATAGAATGCCCAGAAAGAGGCTGAAAGAGAGTACCTAAGTAGCTATACCTATATAAAGGGACAGCTCCATCTGCTTTCTACCTGCTGTTACAAAGGCTTTCTGCCCCCTCCTATGTGTACAGGTCAGGATATGGTTGGTGCCTGAGACCAGAGGCACAGTAGATGAAGGCAGGCACAATTTTGGCACAAGGGGAGACATTTGCACCACCTATCAAATTCCTTTCCTGTCTCGTTTTTGTCTCCCTTCACTTGTGAGAGCCCTAAAGGGAAGCTGAAGCTGTAGTCCATTATCCACCCAAAGGAAAGCAAGAGTCTAAAAAGAACTTGAAGGTCCAAAGGGGATTTTTCTGCAGAGGTAGCAGTAATTTTAATTAAGAGGGGAAAGCTTTGAAATGGGTCAGTTTATTAAGGACATCTATTGGCCATTTGCCTAGAAGTTCATTTTCCCTGCCCCACGTTATGGGGTGGCCCCTCCTCAGAGGCAGAGCTGGAACAGTGAGACACAGAGAGGAATCAGTGGCCCGAATGGCTGCTGTGATTATCAGAGCCAGGTGGCCAATATTCCAAAGTTAGAGAGGTCATTGACTTGGCAGTTGTCTTCGCAAGTTTGTGATCTTAAAGGACTCCAAGACCTTGGACTTATTTTAAGGGAGCGGGTGCCAAACTGCTACCTTGAGAAATGGATGCATACACAGCAAGCACAGGAATGGGCACAGGTTGGCATAGCTTAGTGGGTTGAGATTACACAGAATAAACTGAGCCAAGTGATGGTAAATGAAAGATAACAAACGCAAAGTATGTGAAAATTTTAAACAAGTTATTGGTTGTTCTAGTTAGTCAGAGATGTTTCTCCAACCCAGCAGTGTAATTCAGGCAAGATTATGCAAATACAAAGACCCCAGATATTAAAAAATTATAGCAACATCAGCCAAACCAGATAGTACAGAAACAAATTAATGCAGGCTTAATGTGAGAAAATACTATAGGCAATACCTTTCTGGATGCAGGGCAGGTGTGTGGTTCAAGGAGCAACTGATAACCAAAGAACAACATACTACAAATGGCATCAATTCTTAGGTGACAGTAACACCGATGTTACACTTTTGTGATTTTGTGTGTGTTTTATGTATGTCTAATACATCTGTAGCTTAAAGATGACAGATACATGATCTGTGTCCCACTGCTGCTGCTTTCAGGGCCCTCTATATGCATTTCTTATAGATCACACCACTTCCAAACTTGGAAATGGTCTCAGAACCATTCTCAACACAGGATTCAGAGTGATCAGCGTTGGCCTGGGAGGTGAAATCTATTTGTAGTCTCCCCAGTGCTTTTTTTTTTTTTTTTTCTGTCTTCTCAACTTGTTTGTTTGCAATGTGTCAAGTAAGAAAGCTCTATTCAGCGTTGTTAAAATAGAAACACTTGAACTGGGCATTGGGTCACTAGGTTCTGGGACAAAGCTTGATAGCATCTCACCCTTTGATAAAATTATAGCTGATGACCAACTGTCCCACAAGTTCTGTCCCTATGTTGCTATGTTACCTGGGCTTACAAAAATGGCACATAAATAGGACAATCCTGCAGTCTTATCAAGAGAGAGTATTACCTTTGTGTGTGTGTGTGTGTGTGTGTGTGTGTGAGAGAGAGAGAGAAAGAGAGAAAGAGAGGGAGACCCTTACTATAGAGGATGATGAGACATGCAGAATTTTTGTTAACCCAATTGCAACTCTAATTCCTGCTCTCCTTTCCTTCTGCTATTAGCGTTAAAACCAGAGCCCTTTTCTTTGAGGAATAGAATTGAATGCAGCGTGAGCCCAGATATGGCTCACTCTGGTTCCAAGATCCATGAGCTTATTTTGGGTACTCAGTGACAGCAGAAATGTACATAACTCCTTTCATCTAGGTACTTGTGTAGTTGTATAGCTGGGAAATGCCTGCCTCAAGTTATTCCTGTGGAGAGCATGCCAAGAGAAGATATTCTTGCTTAAGCTTGTGGTTAAAATCTGTAATATGGCTATATTTCACAAGTTCTTACAATGGGGATTTTGCTTTTACCTTATGTCCCTTAACGTATTCCATTTTTTTTCTGACCTCTCTCTTCACCCCTTTTAAAAAAGTTAAAATTTTTTATTTTTACTTTTTTGTGGGTACATGGTAGGTGTATATATTTAAATGTTTTGATACAGGCAATGAAATGTGAAATAAGCACATCATGGAGAATAGGGTATCCATCCCCTCAAGCATTTATCCTTTGAGTTACAAACAATCCAATTACACTCTTTATTTTAAAATATGTAATTATTGTTGACTATAGTCACCCTGTTATGCTATCAAATAGGAGGCATATTCATTCTTTCCATTTTTTTGGTACCCATTAATCATCCCCACCTCCCCCACAACCCCCTACTACCCTTCCCAGCCTCTGGTAACCATCCTTCTACCCTCCATCTTCATGAGTTCAATTGTTTTGATTTTTATCCCACAAATAAGTGAGAACATGCAATGTTTGTCTTTCTGTGCCTGCCCCATTTCACTTAACATAATGATCTCCAGTTCCATCATGTTGTTGCAAATAACTGGATCTTTTATGGCTGAATAGTACTCCATTGTGTATAAGTACCACATTTCTTTATCCACTCATCTGTTGATGGCCACTTAGGCTGCTTACAAATCTTAGCTATTGTAAACAGTGTTGCAACAAACATAGGAGTGTGATATCTCTTGGATATACTGATTTCCTTTCTTTTGGTATATACCCAGCAGTGGGATTGCTGAATCACATAGTAGTTCAATTTTTAGTTTTTAAAGGAATATCCAAATCATTCTCCATAATGATTGTACTAATTTACACTCTCACCAACAGTGTACAAGAGTTCCCTTTTCTCCACATCCTCACCAGCATTTATTACTTCTTTTGTCTAAAAGCCATTTTAACCCAGGTGAGATGATATCTCACTGTAATTTTGATTTGCATTTCTCTGATGTTCAATCATGCTGAGTGCCTTTCCATATACCTGTTTGCCATTTGTATGTCTTCTTTTGAGAAATGTCTATTCACAGATTTTGCCCATTTTTGAATCGAATTATTAGCTTTTTTCCTATAGAGCTATTTGACCTCTTTATATATTCTAGTTATTAATTCCTTGTCAGATGGGTAGTTTGAAAATATTTTCTCCCATTCTGTGGGTTGTCTCTTCACTTGGTTGACTGTATCCGTTGCTGTGCAGAAGCTTTTTAACCTGATGTGATCTCATCTGTCCATTTTTGCTTTGGTTGCCGGTGCTTGTGGGATATTGCTCAAGACATTTTTGCCCAGACCAAAGTCCTGGAGATTTTCCCCAACGTTTTCCTGTAGTATTTTCATAGTTTGAGGTCTAGATTCAAGTCTTTAATCCATTTTGATTTGATTTTTGTATACGGTAAGAGATAGGGGTCTAGCTTCATTCTTCTGCTATGGATATCCAGTTTTCCCAGCACCATTTATTGAAGAGACTGTCTTTTCCCCAGTGTATGTTCTTGGCACGTTTGTCATTATAGAGATCTTTCACTTCTTTGATTAATTCCTAGGTGTTTAATTTGATGTGTGGCTATTGTAAATGGGATTACTTAAAAAAATATTTTTCACCTTGATCACTGTTGGTATATAAAAATGCTACTGATTTTTGTATGTTGATTTTTTTGTCCTCCAACTTTGCTGAATATGTTTATCAGTCATTTTCTTGCGGAGACTTTAGGTTTTTCCAAATAGAAGATCATATCATCTGCAAACCAGGATAAACTGATTTCTTTCTTCTCAATTTCAATGCCTTTTATATTTTCCTATTGTGTGATTGCTCTAGCTAGGCATGTTGTGCTTCCATTATCATTTGTTTCAAGAAATTTTTAAATTTTCTTCATAATTTCTTCATTGATCCACTGGTCATTCAGGAGCATATTGTTTAATTTTTATGTATTTATAGAATTTCCAAAATTCCTCTTGTTATTAATTTCCAATTTTATTCCATCGTGGTCAGAGAAGATGCTTTATATTATTTCCATTTTTTTAATGTTTTAAGACTTGTTTTGTGATGTAACATATGGTCTACCCTTTAGAATGATCCATGTGCTGAGGAAAAGCATGTGTACTCTGCAGCTCTTGGATGACATGTTCTGTAAATATCTATTAGGTCCATTTGGTCTATAGTGCAGATTAAGTAACATGGTTCTTTGTTGATTTTTTGTCTGGAAGCTGTGTCCAATGCTGGAAGTGGGGTATTAAAGTCTCCAGCTATTATTGTATTCTGGCCTATCTCTCTTTAGCTCTAATACTATTTTCTTTATATATCAGGGTGCTTCATTGTTGGGTGCATATATATTTAAAATTGTTTTATCCTCTTGCTGAATTGACCCCTTTATCATTATATAGTGACCTTCTTTGTGTCTTTTTATAGTTTTTGTCTTGAAATCTATTTTTTCTGATATGAGTATAGCAACTCCTGCTCTTTTTTGGTTTCCACTGGTGTGGAATATCATTTTCCATCCATTTATTTTCAGTCTATGTATATCATTATGGGTGAAGTGTGTTTCTTGTAGGCAACAGATCAGTGGGTCTTGATTTTTTCAGTCTGTCTTCTGATTGGAGAGTTTAGTCCATTTACACTCAATGTTACTATGATAAGTAAGGACTTACTCCTGCCATTTTGTTATTTGTTTTCTTGTTTTGTGGTCTTCTCTTCCTTTTTTCTTTCCTTCCTGTCTTCCTTTAGTGAAAGTGCTTTTTCTGGTGATATGATTTAATTTCTTGCTTTTTAATTTTTGTGTGTCCATGGTGTGTTTTCTGACTTGGGGTCACCATGAGGCTTGCAAATACTATCTTATAACTCATTATTTTAACCTGATAAGAATTTAACACTATTTGCCATAAACAAACAAACAAGTGAAAAGAAAACTAATAAAAATTCTATGCCTTAACTTCATCCCCCCACTTTTTAACTTTTTGTTGTTTCTATTTGTATCTAATTGTACTGACTCTGTCTTGACAAGTTTTGTAGTTATTATTTTTTATTGGCTCATCATTTAGTCTTTCTACTTAGGATAAGAGTAGTCTACATACCACAGTTACAGTGTTATAATATTCTGTGTTTTTCTGTGTACTTACTATTACTAGTGAGTTTTGTATCTTCAGGTGATTATTTATTGCTCATCAATGTCCTTTTCTTTCTGATTGATTTACTCCCTTTAGCATTTCTTACAGAACAGATCTGGTATTGATGAAATCCCTCAGCTGTTGTCTGGGAAAGTCTATTTCTCTTTGATGTTTGAAGGATATTTTTGCCAGATATACTGTTCCAGGGTAAAAGTTTTTTTTTTTTTTTTTTTTTTCCTTCATCACTTTAAATATGTCATGCTACTCTCTCCTGGCCTGTAAGATTTCCACTGAAAAGTCTGCTGCCAGATGTATCAAAGCTCCATTGCAAGTTATTTGTTTCTATTCTCTTGCTGCTTTTAGGATCCTTTCTTTATCCTTAACCTTTGGGAGTTTGATTATTAAATGCCTTGAGGTAGTCTTCTTTGGGTGAAATCTGCTTGGTGTTCCATAACCCTCTTGTACTTGGATATTTATATTTTGCCTTAGGTTTGGGAAGTTCTCTATTATTATCTCTTTGAATAAACTTTCTACCCTTGTCTCTTTCTCTACCTCCTGTTTAAGGCCAACAACTCTTAAATTTGCCCTTCTGAGGCAATTTTCTAGATCCTGTAGGTGTGTTTCATTGTTTTTCATCCTTTTTTTCTTTTGTCTCCTCTTTTTATTTTCAAATAGCCTGTCTTTAAGCTCTCTAATTATTTATTCTGCTTGATCCATTTTGCTATTAAAGAACTCTGATGCATTCTTCAGTATGCCAATTGCATTTTTCAGCTCCAGAATTTCTGCATGATTCTTTTTAATTATTTAAATCTCTTTGTTAAATTTATCTGATAGAATCCTGAATTCCTTCTCTGTGTTGAATTTCTTTGAGTTTCCTCAATATAGCGATCATTTTTATTTTAAAATTTTTAATTATATAGAAATGGAGGTCTCACTGTGTTGCCCAGGCTGCCTTCAAACTCCTGGGCTCAAGTGATGCTAACACTTCAGCTTCCCAAAGTGCTGAGACCCCACACCTGGCCAGCACAGCTAATTTGAATTCTCTGTCTGAAACATCACTATCTCTGTTTCTCCAGGATTGGTCCCTGATGCCTTATTTAGTTCATTTGGTGAGGTCATGTTTTCCTGGATGGTGTTTATGCTAGTAGATGTTCTTTGGTATCCAGGCATTGAACAGTTAGGTATTTATAGTAGCCTTCACTGTCTGGGCTTATTTGTAAACAATCCTTCTTGGGAAGACTTTCCAGATATTTGAAAGGACTTGGGTGTTGTGATCTAAGCTGTATGTACTTTAGGTGACACCCCAAGCCCAGTAACACTGCAGTTCTTGCAGACTAGTAGAAGTACCACCTTGATGGTCCTGGACAAGATACGGGAGAATCCTCTGGATTACCAGGCAAAGACTCTTGTTCTCTTCCCTTACTTTCTCCCAAACAGAGTCTCTCTCTTTCTCTGTTCTGAGCCACCTAAAGCTGGGGGTGGAGTGACACAAGCACCCCTGTGGCCACAACCACTATGACCACACTGGGTCAGACCTGAAGGCAGCACAGCACTGGGTCTTGCCCAAGGCCTGCTGTGACCACACCTGGCTACTGCCTATGTGTGCTCAAGGCCCTGGAGATCTATAATCAGGAGGTGGCAAAACCAGTCAGGCCTGTGTCCTTCCCTTTAGAGTGGTGTGGTCCCCCAAGCCCTGGGTGGGTCCAGAGGTACTGTCCAGGGGTCAGGGACTGAAGTCAAAAACTTTAGAAGTCTACCTAGTGATCTATTATGTTGCAGCTGAGCTGGCACTCAAACCACAAGATGTAGCCTTTCCTACTCCTCCCTTCCCTTTCCACAGGCAGAGGGGCCTCATCCCAGAGTCACCCCTACCCAAACCACTAAGAGTACTGCCAGACTACTGCCCAGGTTCCCTTAAGGCCCAAGGTCTCTTAAATCAGCTTGTGGTGAATGCTGCCTGGCCTGTGACTCACCCTTCAGGGCAGTGGGCTCCCCTCTGGCCCACGGCAGGTCCAAAAATGCCAGCAAAGAGTCAAGTCCTGGAATCAGGGACCCTGAGGGCCTGCTTGGTGCTCTACCCCTCTGTGACCATGCTGTCTCAGAGCTAAGCCAGCATGTCTCAGAGACTCGTCCAAGGTCCTCGATGTAGTACTTGGGTATCACTACTGGTTGTTCAGGGTCCAAGGGCTCTTCAGTTAGCAGGTGACTGATGCTTCCAGGACTGAGTCTTTCCTTCAAGACAGCAGGTTCTCTTCTGACCCAGGGTGTGTCTAGAAATGTTCTCTGCGAGCGAGGGCCTGTAACAGGGGCCTCATAGCTCTGTCTGGTGCCCTATCCTGCTGTAGCTGAGCTGGTATCTAAAATGCAAGACAGTCTCCCCTACTCTTTCCTCTCTTCTCTTCAAGCAGAGGAAGGAGTCTCTTTTGGAGCCCCAAACTGAGTAGTATGGGATTAGGGGAGGGGTGATGCCACACTCCCTTGGCTGCCCCAGCTGATGTCTCAGTATGCACCCCGAGTCCACTGCCTCTGGGCCTAGTTCAGCATTAGGTCTCTCCTAAGAGTTGCAGACCTTACGGCCTAGACTGCCTTTCATGTTTACTTGGAGACACAGGCTGCTGTAGCCTCTGTGGTGAGGTTTGCAGGCACTCAGTTCAGACTGCTGGGATCAGTGATTCCCTTCTGGCTAGGCCTGGTTAAAATGCTCCCTCCGTTGGCAGGCAACAGCTGAGTTTGGTCCGGTTTTCCTTTTTGCTCTAACAGAACAGCCCTGAGTTGAGTGCCTCACAATTGCTGTGTTCTCCCTCCCCCAGCTCCCAGAGACACTCTGCACCACCCTGCTGCAGCCAGGGGTGGGGGAGGGGTAGTGTCAGCAATTCAGGACTGTTTTTTCTATCTCTTCAGTGCTTCTTTCAGAGATATGAAGTTAAAACCAGATACTATGAGTGCTCACCTGATTTTTGGTTCTCATGAAGGGGTTTTTTTCTGTGTAGATAGTTATTAACTCAGTCTTTGCGGGGGTGGGTTGCGGGGGCAATGATGGAAACTCTTACTCCATCATCTTGCTTTTCCTCCTTTCCCCCTCTCCAAACAGACCAGAATGTGGCTCTGAACACTATCTTATTTTTTATTACATTAAATTAAGATGTGAAAGTTATGATTTATTACTTGGTAGGCCTCAATATATTCTGTTTTCCCATTCTCATTAGTTAATAAAGATGGCAACCCTTAACTAAACTGATAGAAAATTTACCAAACTGCATAATAGTTAAACTTAGTTGCTTTGATTTGCTTTGTTTTTTAGCTTTCTTTTATCCCTTTGCATTTTTAATAAGGCATTTTTAATAATGCAAAGGAATAAAAGGAAGCTAAAAAGGGCATTGAAATAATGAGCATTAAAATAATAATCCTCATATGAATTCAAGCAATGCATTCAAAGTGCAGTCCATGGCTTATTTATTGTCATGTCCTGGGCATCCGTCTAGTGAACCACACCTATTCACACTTTTAACAGTAACTGAGGTAGGCATTTAGTTCTTGAGCAAGAAATAACACTTTAGCAAGTTTGGGAAGAAAGAAGCATTCTATTTCTACAAATGTATGCAACATTTGTTAACACAACAGCTATAACTACCATTTTAAAACATCTACTATGTGTCAGCACTGTGCTAAGTGTAATATGGCTTATTTAAAATTCCTGCAACAGGCCGAGCACAGTGGCTCATGCTTGTAATCCCAGCACTTTGGGAGGCCGAGGTGGGTGGATCACCTGAGGTCAGGAGTTCAAGACCAGCCTGGCCAACATGGCAAAACCCATCTCTACTAAAAATACAAAAATTAGCCAGGCATGATGGTGCGCACTTCTAGTCCCAGCTACCCGGGAGGCTAAGGCAGAAGCATCATTTGAACCTAGGAGGGCAGAGGTTGCAGTGAGCCGAAGTTGCACCACTGCACTCCAGCCTGGGAGACAGAGTGAGAGTCTGTCTCAAAAATAAATAAATAAATAAATAAATAAATAAATAAATAAATAAATAAATAAAATAAAATTCCTACAACAGCCTTGTAGAAATAGGTATTATTTTCCTAATTCTATAAATAAGAAAATTAAGCCTCTAAGAAGTTAATTAACTTGTTTAGAAGTTCACACAGCTAGAAAATGGCTAAGAGTACACATTCTCAGAATCCACTTCTGGTATCAGTGAGTAAACTTGGCTATTGATGAATAGATCTTATTAATGACTGTTATTTGATGTTAAGTCCATTTCAGCTTCCAAAGCACTATCACATATACTGTTTCTTCTCATTGTCTTTGTAACAATTCTGTGAGTAGGTCACTGCAATCCCACTCCACAGATGAAGAAACTGAGACCCCAAGTAATGCAACTATGAAAGCAAGTCAATTCTGGAGACATGCGTGAAAGCACTCTGACTGAAGACCAATGTTATATTTCTGAAGGGAAAATTAATTGCGCTTCTTTCCTGAGAAGACTGACTCACCAGAAACGAGCATAATCAAAATAAGCATAATAATCTCCTCAACCTGTGGGCCCAGTGAGAAGGGAGGAGAGGTCCCCAGCTCAGAGGAGAGCAAGGATTACTGCTTTTACCAACCTGAGTCAGTGCACACTAAAGGCTGGTGTATGTGCACACGTGTGTGTGCGTGCACGCTGGCAGCCTGCAGGTGCCCGAGGATTGCTGGGGTCTTCTGCATTCCCCTGGGGCAAGGAAAGGAAACTCTACCAGTGTGTTATAGCCAGGACCACAGTATGTGCCTGTTGCCTCAGATTGTGCTGGAGAGAGGCCCAGAGGGATCCTCCTCTTATGGGGCTGGCTTGACTCTTGCCAAGAACTGCCAGGCATTTAAGATACAGTCTTCACCTACACACATTTCCAGCAAACCCTTCAGATTGTAGCCCCCACAGCCTTCACACTTTCTCAACTCAAGCGTGGCATTGTGCCTGCCTTCAAACTCTGCATTGTAACAAAATTGAAGCCTCTTTTTGGATTATAGGGCCTGCAGGCTACAGCTACTTTAGAGAACTGATTGCTGGCCAAATTGAGAAATATTTGTTAAAAGGGGGCTTTTGCCAGGATATTTTCTCTGGAGACCGTTATCAATAAATCTGAAGAAAGAGGCCACACCTGAAAAGCCCATAGCATTAAGGTGCCCATTGTACTCTTTCCTTTTGGGGATTACTGACTCTAGATAATCTCTTCAAATCTTTGGGTCATATTTGTTTTATTATTTAATATCACAAGGACTCACTGACACAATAGGAAATATCCACAAATCTGCATTTATGTCAAGGGCTAAAAGGGGTCCACAGTAATGTAGCTTTGGGGTTGTGCTTAAAATAAAATAATACTCAAATTTTACTATTTCTTTCCTAGCATCTGTCCCTGCCCAATTACTCTACTCAATTATTTTTAGGAATTGGCTCCTGGCATTGATTCTTGAAGCCAAAGGTATTGTCTGTGCTGCCTCTTGGAATCATTTTTCCACTTGGCACACCCAGAGTTGGAGAGAGGAGTAGGCTGGATGGGTCTGTTGGAGTGTTATTGTTCATACAGTCTGTGTCAGCAAGGGCTGCAATCAGCTTGTTTGTCACATGTCTCTGAGCCTCACTCAGGCAGCCATGGGGATAATAGCCACTAATCCAGCTACACAGAGAAAGCTGGAGCCCTATGGGTGCTGAACACCTTTTCTGTATCCTGTCCCTTGAACTAGAACCCCGGGTTTATATCCCAAGTCATCTTTTACCTAAATACACTATTTTTCAAAAAAGAAGAAGAAAGCTACCTTTGAAGGGTTAACATCAATGAATAGTTGGATACTTGTTAAGATTTTTTTTTCCCTAACACATTTTAAAGTTTAGGAAAACCTAGAAATGCAATGCCTAAAAAAAGCCAGCTTCTCTCTATATTTCTAAATCATTTTTGTATCTTTAAAAAGATGTGTGTGCAATCTTCAGGGAGGAAGGGAAGGAATATATATGCCATTGCTGACTTCCTACTTCTAAAGATAGTACTTTAATATCTATAAATCAGACTCACTACTTTGGTATTATATATCAAAAGACATAGAGTTTCAAAATAATGCAATTCTGGGACCCTCCTCACCCTCCGCTTCTCACCTATTTTTATCTTTCCTAAAGTACAAGGACCTTCAGAATCCTGAAAGGGATTCAAACAATTCAACATTTTTTTCCTGAGGCTAGATTAAAATTTACCTTCGCCTTATCTATATGTAGCAAGTAGAATTTGCTAAACAAAGAAGTAGTATAAACTCATATTCGGGATTATTGCTCCATTTACTTAAGAAAGGGGTTTCATCACCTTTAAAAATATTTTAACATCATTTGAAGGCAAATAATGAGTGAACAAATTACAGAGTATTAGTTCAGACAGGAAAGATATTTTTTAGGGCTTACCTGAAAGCACAAAAACTTTTAAAACGATACAGTTTCTCAGTAATTCACAGTAGGCTTCCTTCCATTTATTTCAAGTGGATGAAATTTTATTCACCATGAAAATGGTATATTACTGGGAGGAGAATTCCCAATGAGGGTTGAGTCTTGGCTAACTAGTTGGGTTAGCCAGGCAGCATAGTGGAGGTGGATTTGGCATTTGTGTTGTCATTCATGTACTCTAAAAATGTGTGTGTGTATTGTATTTTAGCATCTCTCAGCACTGTGCCACACACTAAAGATAACAGAGGATAAAATCTGTGGGCTTGACCTCACAGAACTTACAGTTAAATGGGGAATAGAGGAGTTATCATCCAGTAAGTGCTTTGACAAGGGAAGAGCAGGATTCTTTGGAAGCACATGGATGGAGCCCCTCAAACAGATCTGGAGAAGTCGCGTCTAAGCTGAGACCTGGAGGAGCAGTAGGAGTCGGAGAGGGGAGATATACAAAGGAATGTTTTAGATTACAATGTAGGTGAAACCACAGAGGCAAAGGAGAGCATGGCCAGGAGATGTGAGACAGAGGAAAAGATAGTTCTGTAACTTGGAGCTTTGAGGGCAAAGGTGCTTGTTCTGGCAAGAGAGGAAGCTCTACAGGTACAAAAATGCTGTAAAGCCTGACTTCTTAGAGGTATCCAACACAGTTCAACTCACCTTCTCTCTTGAAGTACCTTCTTTCCCTTTTAGGCTTCCATAACACCACAGTCTCTTTGTTTTCCTCCTACTTCATAGATTACTTCTCAGTCTCCTTTGACGTCTCTTTTTACCTTGCTCAACCTCTAAATATTAGAGTTCTTTAAGACTTAGTCCTGAGCACTCTTCTCTGCTCTATTTACCGCCCACATACATTTACCAAGTGATTTCATCCAGTCATGTGACTTTAAATAGAATCTAGGCCTATGACCTCCAAATCTCTATCCCCTGCCCTGATCTCTTCCCCCAAATCCAGATTTATGTCTATTTGCTTCCCTGGCCACTCTGTTTAGCTGTTCAATAGGCAACTCAGACACAATACTCAATTAGTTAGAATGAACTTGGCTGTGAGCAACAGAAAACTTCAACTCAAATGGCTTAAATAGTAAGGTCATTCTTACAGTGTTGTTCCTGACCTAGGTAGTTCATAGGGATGGTATTGTAGGTGAGAAAAAATTTTTCTTCAAAACTCTTAAGTTTTGTTACTGGGGTCTGCAAATTAGACTGACAAAAGGAAGATTAACAGGAGAAAAAGTTTATTTATGCATGTAATGCTCATACATGCAGGAATATTCAGTGATGAGTTAGTCAAAGGGATGATTGGAATTTGGGGCTTATACACCTAACTTAGTAGGAGAAAGGAAAGTGGGAGAAAAAGCTTCTATGGAAAGGACAAATACGTTTTTTAAAAGAAAGAAAAATGGGTTTTGGGGAGGACAAATGAGAGAGAAAGGTTTTGCTGATGTTTGTCTATACAGGTCTGAGCCATCTTTCCATCTCCTTCCCTGTGGGAAGGGTTTATGATAAGTTTACTCGAGGTCTCTCTCCTGGCACCAGATCCATCCCAATGAGGGAATTTATGGTAGCCTCATTTCCCAGATACAAATTTCTTCTTTTAGTCCGATAAGGGAAATTCTGAGAAGGCTTCTTTCTGCATCTGCTGAATTTCAAATGCGTTTAGCTTATAATAATCCTTATGCCAAAGTCACATATTTTGAAGATGGCATATCCTGATCCCTTTCAGTGCTGCATTCTTTTAGTTGAACAAGATTGTACAAAGGGATTTCAGTGTCATGAATTGGGTTTTGGGCTAATTCTGAAATGGTGAATCACTGAAGGGCCTAGGTTAATATGATTCTTCTTAGCTCTGACCTAACCTCCCTTTATAATTCTATTCACCATAGGAGTCAAATTAAAGTCAAGAGATATTTTTGACCCATTGTAGTGCCTATTGTAGTATAGATTGTATATATTTTGATTTGAGGTATTATAATGCCTACCATGGGCTAATTCTTGTGGTGAACTTCAGATCTGGGGTATTAATTGATAGCATAAATAGTCCCCTTTAATGGCCTCCTGTATCCCTGCCTTTCCCCTGAAACTTTTTTGTTCCTGCCAAGTTTGACCTTGAACTCATTTATGAGACTTGCTTAGGCCAATGGAGTGTCAGCAAATGTGACACAACCAGAGGCTTTAAAAGTGATTGTTTATTAAGAACAAACCTAGGCTAGCTTGCCAGAGGAGAGGGGACCACATGGGGCAGAGATGAGCTGTCCCAAATGAGGCCATTCTAGATGAGGTGGCCTCCAGACAGTTGCCCAGCTAACCGCAAATGCATGAGCATGCCCAGCCAAGACCAGTTCAGTCTAGTCCAAGTCAGCAGAACTGCCTAGCTGATCTGTAGACTCATCATAAATAATAAATAGTAGTTAACTTAAGTCACTAGTATTGGTGTGGATTGTTATGTAATAAAAGCTAAAATACATGTGGAAAATTCCTAACTTTTTTGAATGGAGAGCATGAGAACACCTTAACAGAGGAGCTTATAGGAGTAGGGTTACTTCAAACTGTATCTTTCAGGTGTGGAATTTTTTATTCTGGGATTTCTGAAGATAGAAAAATTCTCAGCTGGGCATGCTTCTCACAAAACATGCTGGCATACCTTGGCTGAGTAAGATGGTAACTCTAAGTTGGTTCTGCTAATAGGCCATCCTCCCTTGACATGCAAAATTATATCATGGTAAGCTTCTCCTCTCTATGTGCAGAAGGTTGTGCTGCAACAGTGCTGGAAGAAGGCTGGTTACTGGACAGAGACCTGTGGAAGCTTTTAAGAGGTAGCACAATGCTGTCTCATGAGCACAGGAGATGCAATCCCTACGTAGGAACCATCACAGCAGTATATGGAATGGTCCCTGTGGAGATGAATTTCCAGCAAATTATTTAGCACTAGCTCTTTAAATCCTCTGAGGTCATGACAAGCCTCTGGCCAGAGTTTCACACAATGGCTGGTCACTTCTCTCAGGCTACAGTGATGCTCTTCATTTGCCAGAGGTTTGCTACCAACCTCTAATTACCTGCTAATCTTTATCCTTCATTTCCTCCACTCAACGGATGCTATCAAACTTGCAGTTTAACATTCAGCTGGCTGTCCTTTGTTGTGCCTTTGCAGAAGGTCTGGCACCATCACTTAGACACTTCTTGACACACTTTTATGTCAGAAAGAGAAGCTGCAAGGAAAAAACAACATGCATGACCACATGTGCTCAATTCAGCTCTCATTGGTCAGTAGTGGCTGCTACACAGTGTGGCTATGCTTGCTGGCAGAGGGATCTGCTGGGCTGGCTCTCAGGGAATGAGAGGATATGATTGTTCCAAGTATGTATTGATAATAGAATACAATGTATCATTTAATACGATAAATACAGTTGGTTTTAAACCTGCAGATACGGAGGGCCTTGAGCTTCTGCAGATTTTGGTATCTGCACAGGGTCCTGGAACTGGTCCCCTGCAGATACTAAGGGGAGAATGTACTTCAAATTATAGTAAAGCTATAAAAATTGTAGCTTACTGATTAAGCACATAGACTTTAGAATCAGACAGGCCTGGGTGCAAATTAAGATTTATGATTTACTAGTGCTCTCATTGTGAGCTTATTACTTAACCTCTTATGCCACTGTGCAATGAAGACAGTAATTCCCACTTCCTAGGGATCTTGCAAGGATTAAATGAGACATAGCATGTAAAATGCCTAACACAGTACTTAATACCTAGTAAGCACTCTGTAATTATAGGTGATGATAATAATGATGATTACCTAAGATAATTTTCTCCCAAATATATTCTACCCAACAGTGGTGTATTTGGAAATATTAATAGGTGTACTGTGAAATAAAGGTTTCAGAGGTCACAGAGAACATCAATATGTAGTGAAGATACTAGTTGAATTTTATTTAACCCAGTTTTTCCCACGTTGATTTGAAGACAGAACCTTTTTTTTTCCTGGAAGGCCTATTGACATCTGTGGGACAGCAGTGTCCTCCCAGACCCCTGTTTGGACAATGCTGGCTCATGAAAATAATTTTCAGTTGTTTGACTATTGAAAAATCCCTCACCAGAAAGCAAAATGAGAATTGAATATAAAGAAGCATTACGTGTAAAAACCTAGCCTCCGTGGGTATGGGAGCAATGTTGCAGTTGGCTTGCAGCCTCTCTGGAGTCTCGGAACACAGGAGATCGTCATCTCAGCCATCTGCTGTGAAGGGGCAGCATGTCGTGCAGTGGGGCAGAGTCAGAATTGGCTGTTCCATCTGCCAGCATCACTTTGAAACAGAAGCCACAGAGGGCTTTTTCTCAGTGACAGCTCAGTCCCCTGAAGACAAGCCCTGAACTCTGGACTGTCCTCACTAAGACCACCCAAGGCCAAAACTGGACTTTTTCTTCAGCCAGAAGTGGCCACACATGTTTTTTGATTTTTGTTTGTTTGAATTTGTTTTGTAGGCAACCACATGAAGCACAGACCCAGGAGGCCTAAGCTGGCCTTGGTGTAGGAGAAGCCGGGCACAGGGATGTTTTTGAAGAAGAAAGTGACCACTTGTCAAAGAATTCAGGATTGATTCCTAACGCAGAGTGACTCATCAAGAGACCCAGGTTCTATTGGCCACCCCTCTTCAGCTGGTTATTCAGGCTAGGGAAACTGTTTTTGTTTTTTAAGGGAAAGTTTATAGAAAGTGAGAGAAGGTAGATACGAGATTCAAAAGACAAAGTAGAAAGAAATGTGTGTTCTTTAAGGTAAGAGTAGGTACTTTTTAAGCATAATATTGACTTAACATTTGGTGTAATATTGAATTTATATAATGTCAATGTTGAATTGATGAAGGGAAATCTGCAAGTGAAGGAGACACCAAACTGCTTTTGTGATCGGATAGTGTATATCTTGCTACTGAGAATATGTTTAATCCTATGCTTCATAAATAGCTACATGGCACAGAGAAAGATGGAATACTTACCAATTCACTTACGAAGTGAGCAAAACTAAAACCATCACATAACATTTTAACAAAAACCATCAAACAAACTCTCCACCAAAACGATTAAAAACAAAACTCTTCAGATGCAACTGACACTGACTTGGGAAGACAAATTTAAAATGAGTGGAAATACTATGAAATTAAATTCTTAATACCTTACATTAAATTAAATAATTAAATTGAAATCTTAAAGACTATAATCAGACCAAGTAAGGTTTACCATAGAAATGTAAGGAATGGTTTATTAATGGGAAATCTATAAAGAAAATACATCATTTCAAAATGACAAAAGAAAATAATTATATAATCATCTTAGCAGATGATACCCACTTGTGATTTAAAATATTGCAAAGTAGGAAAAGAGAGTAGTTCCTTAACAGTACTTATACAAATAGTCACTGGAGACATACTGTAGTAGAGTGTTCCCATTAGAACTGGAAATACGATAACAATATATTACCTTCAGTATTTAGAATTATTTAATAGTATTATCTTCACTTTTAAATATTTTCCTGGAAGTTGTAGCCATTGAAATAAGATAGGAAACAAACAAAAGACACTGTGATAATTAATTTTAGGTGTCAACTTGGCTGGGCTATGGTGCTGAGATGTTTGGTCAAACACCAGCGTAGATGTTGCTGTGAAAATATTTTTTAGATGTTAATTTAAATTAGTAGACTTTGAGGAAAACAGATTATCCCTCATAATGTGGGTGGGGTTCAGCCAATCAGGCTTTAAGAGAAAAGACCTAGTTCCCTTGAGGGAGAAGAAATTCTGCCTCCACACTGCCTTTGGACTTGAGACTGCAACATCAGCTCCTTCCTGGGTCTCTAGCCTGCTGGCCTGTCCTGCATATGTTGAATTTTCCAGCTCCAGAATTATGTGAGCCAATTTCTTAAAATACAGTCTCTGTACACACACACACACACACACACACACACACACACACACACACACACACACACACAGCCCCTATTGGTTCTGTTTTTCTCTGGAGAACTCTAATATATATAGCAACAACAGCTAACACCTATTGAATGCTTTCTATGTGCCAGGCAATGTTTTGAGGGCTATACATGTATGTATTAACTCATTTAATCCTCACAATAACCCTAAAAAGTAGTGCTGTTTTTGTCCTTATTAAAAACTAATTAGAATGAAATATTCTGAAGATTCGTAAGAATATCTGGGCAAATTAAAGGAGAAGAACCAAAAGCCTCCAGTTCCTACCCCATACCCTTTTACTTTTAGGCAGCAACTCCAACTGTCTCATTCTGGCTAAGGTTTACCAGTACTCTGGGACCTTGCATTGGTGATGAAATTAATCCTGCTATCCTGGTGGTAGTCAGTTGAGTTGGACACAGGCTGGGAAGCAATCATATTCAGGAATTTCTGTAGAGATTGAACTTGTACTCTGATGATGCTGTATTAGTTTCCTATTGCGTTTGTAACAAATTACAGTACCACAAACTTAGAGGCTTACCATTCTGGAGGTCAATGTCCTAAAACCGAGTTGTCAGCAGGGCTGAGTTTTAGGGAAGAGTCTGTTTCCTTCCAGCTTCCAAAGGCTACCTATACTCCTTGGCCCATAGCCCTTTCTCCACCTTGAAAGTGACTAGTAGGCCATCTTCAAATTTCTCTGACCTCGGCTTTCATTGTCCATGACCTCTCTCTCTGATTCTGACCCTCTTCCTTCCCTGTTGTAAGAGCCATTATGATGACTTTGAACTCACCTGGATATTCCACAATTATCTCTCTTCTCAAGATCTATAACTTAATCACATCTGCAAACTTCCTTTTGCCAGGGAAGGTAATGTATTCACAGGTTTCAGGGATTAGCCTCTGGACATCTTTGGAGGGATCATTATTCTGTCTATCATACATACCAAGCATAGGTGAAAGACCCCAGCATCTCTTTCCTATGGAGAAGTATGCATGTAATGGATCAAAAAAAATAGAAATAAAAAATAAAAAATAAAAAAAGCTGGCTTCTCAAACTCATATTATTATCCTGAAAAATATGTCAACTTTCAGTGTTTTCCTGTTCCTGGTTTTCTGGGGGCAAACCTGCAGCACAACCCAGTTTTAGAAAACTGTACCACTGGAAAGGAGGATTTTCTTACAACCCTGCCTTCTACCCTTTCCATATATGCATAATGTAACAAAACTAGGAAGAAACATAGATCCATATTATTCTCATCTGGTTGCAGGGAAGTCTATGTCTAATACAGAAACAAAAGACAAATTCACAGTGGACAAGATCAATAGCTATGGCCTACCTAAAAGTTCAAAACTCTGTAGAATTTTAAAAAACAGAAACAAAATTAAAAGACAACAAAGTAGAAAGCTACTTACAAAATGTATAACAAATGGTTAATATATTTAATCCATAAGAGCAGTTATAAATTAATAGGAGGAAAACACTCCCAAACAAAGCAGCATGGACAAAAGAAACAGATACTTCACAAAGGAAAATACCAAATGGCTTATATATACAGGAAAATACTTAACCTCATAAGCAGAAAGGGAATGTAAACAAAAATAACCTGACAAATTTAAAAACACATAATGACCAATGCTGGTGAAGATGTGGTGAAGCTTTTCAGGCTCCTTACTGATCACTGATAAGAGCATGAATGGGTACAACATTTCTGGGGTCCCATTTGACGATATATATTAAAAGCTTACACACCCTATGGCCCAGAAATTTCACTTACATTTATTTGAAGGAAATAATCAGAAGACTATGCAAAAATTGGGCTGCAAGGATTTTCCACATAGTCTGCATATTTAAAACATACATGTGTATATAAGAACAAAAGAATCTAAATGTCTGAAGGAAAGATTGGTTAACTTTATTATAATCAGCTGTAAAATAGAATACTATACAGTCCTTCAAAATGAGAATTTTATCCATTCAATCTTATTTATTACCTGATTTTATATTTACTGTTTTCTTTCACTAAAAACAAGGGCAGGAACTCTTTCTTTAACTGCTGTGCTCTGGGGGACTGAATGTATGGCATGATACAAACCATATTTTTCAAATAACATAACAACATGTGAATCATCTACAATTTAAAAAGAAACAATATCAAGATAGAAAAATTGTGGAGAGTAAGATGCAAAAGTAAAAGGGATTAGAAGGAAACATCAAAATATTTATACAGATTATCTCTGGATGTTGAGATTGAAGATGATTTAATATTTTTTCACGGTATGTTTTACAGTTCCCAAATTCACCATAATGACCATTAATTTCACAGTTTGAAAATATTTAATAAATAAATACAATTTTTTAAAGAAGAGTAATAGTGCCTTCTGTCAAAATCACAACTTTTTCTCCTGACCTTTTAGTGGGGGCTACTCAAAGTGAGATCTATGGACCAATGGAACCTTGGAACTTGTGTGAAATACAGAATCACAACCCACTATTAAGTCAGAATTTGAATTTTATCAAGATGCCTAGGTAATTCATTTATACATTAACATTTGAGAATGTTTTAGGGTATTTGCAACTGATCATGTCATAACTGTATTGACTTTGCTAATTACTACCAAGATGTAGTATTCAGCATTCTGTACAAATGAGTTAATACAATTTTAAATATCTTTGTGGCATTGAAATAACTTCCACACAATTTCAGTAATTGCCTCATCATTTGGATACAAATAATTCAGAAACACTAGGGTGAAACCTGCCCTGATATTTGCCTCTGCCCTAGCCCTTGCTGCTGGCTGTTTTAACCTCTGATTCAGTGGCTGTGAAGACACCCTGACCTGTTTCCCTCACCCCACTGCCTCCATTAACTACTAATGTTGCTTTTGCTCACCTGCTCACTCACGTGGATCTGCATGCTCCTGTTCCATATAGTCAAATACACTGTCACTTCTGAGATTACTCAGAGATTTTTAAAAGCCTATTGATCACTTGGTATTAGGTAGACAACAGCTGCTTTTCAGAGCAAAAAAATTTTCAGAGACTTATTTATTTCAATTATTGAACATTTGCCAGATAATTGATTCATAGGACAGTCCATGACCTTGAAAACCTCTTCATAAAATGGCAAGGGTGAGAGGGATGGGAGGCAGGCAACGTGTAGAAATATCACACAGTGAGCAGATGGGATGTGTGCCTTTGACAAAACACAAGAAGGGAGCAATCATAGTGCCCAGGGAAAGCCAGGAAGGATTTGGGGAGAAGTGAAATCCTTCTGTCACCTTCTAACTCCTACTCAGATGAGGTTACTGCCATAGCAGATACATCTGTAGGCTGTACACATATCACTTTTGTCATCTTGCCTGGCAGACCGATAGTTCAATGATGGCACAGAGCACATCTCTCAGGCTCACAAAGGGAGTGCTTAATCTATATTCGTTAAATGAAGGGATCTGATCTGAATCTTAGAGAGAGAGTTGGACTTGGCCTTGAGGATGGGTGGATGTTCCTTGGGGCAGAGGATGTAGCCTGCACCAAGGCAAGAGGAATAGAACACCACAGCGTGCTTTAACTGGCATCAGCACACCGTCTCCAAACTGCCTATCAGTGGATCAGGGAGACATTTCCATTTTGAAAAGGCCTGTCTGCCAAACTTGGGGGCTACAGAGAATAAAACCTTTTGGCCAGCTACCGGTGACAGATTTAAAGTTAAACCATCAGTCACAGGCACATCTCAGAATATGGTTCCCTCTTTCAAAGGAAGGGCTGTGATTATGCTAAGCCTGCCCAGGAATCCCCAGCCTGTGCTTTATTTATGGCTGGCCCCTTCAAAGCAGAGTGCAAACGTGCTCGGAATGAGCAGGCAGGCAGCACAGCTTTGCAGCCTGGGTACCTAGAGCTTCTAGAAAAGGAAGCAGAGTTGGAGGGCTGCCAAGCCAGTAAGCTGTCTGCAGCATGACCAGGAAGAGGAGAAGCTTGGCTTTTTTGTCTTCAGTGCCTCCTCATCATTTTCTCAATATCCTGTGGCATTTGAACAGGCCGCTGTTGGTTTTCGGCAGGGTGATGTGCATGGTGACATTTGTATTAGTGGCTTCCTGATGACTGCCTTTTGTTTACCAAACCATAACAAAAGGTGGAGCTACTCCAGAAAATTGAAAGTCTATGGGTACCAAGGGCAAAAACCCCATCAAATTTGGGACGCGTGTCCTTTGGCTGCTGGAAAGGGGCCTGTAACATAGCCCTTGGTCACCCACTTGCCCTGTGCTTGGGGCACTGTGCAGGTTTGGCTGGCAGAAGGGCTCTCCCTGTCAGTAAATACTGTGCTATAGGACACAGAAGCTGGAGGTGAGCAGGCCAAAGGGATGCCTGGAGGATCCTGAAATGCTGGTTTTAGAAACCTGCTTCTTAGTGAAGGTAGCCACTCCCCGGGGCTGTATCACCCTGCCCTGCAGCTATTGAGGCATTGCCGGGCACGCACTCCATGTCACCCGAGAGAAGTTACACCTTCACGTTCAGTAGAGGCCACTGCCCCAGAAGAAAGGTGTGGAAAGAATATCTGAGATGTGAGACTCTGAGCTGAACTCAGTATGACCTTGCATAGCCGTTTGCTTCAGTCCCAAACCAGCTTCCTTTAACCTCTAGTGAAAATGTTTCCCACATGTGTCAAGTAAGACTTATCAGCAAAATCTGATGGGACTAAGATGTATAGGAACCAAGGTAGGGAGGAAGAACTTTCTCACTGACTCTTCACCCAGAGCAGAAACTACCTTTTCTCATTTCTCTTTAGTACACTGGAGTGGTTTGACTGTTCAAATATTTTTGGAGCTTGGCTCCAAAAATGCAGTCCCTGACCACAGGGAGCTGAATACAAAGGCTCCCTCTTAGAGAACATGTTTTATGTCCTCCTGAATGCTTTCACATATCTATAGTCCCCATGAAAAGACACAGCCCATCTTGTGAGGTGCCTGAGGTCCATGCTAGGTTCCTTTGATGCATGCAGACATGAAGGAAGCTAACAAGGGTCTGCCCTGCAAGGGACCCAGGACTCTGGACTCTGGGGCCTAGTGCAGCACCATGGACACTTGTCTTCACCCCTTCATCACAGGCCTGCAATGGTACTGTCTCTGGTGGAGGAATAGACAGCCTAGTTTGGCAAATTTACTTTCTTCTACCTCTGAGACTTGTAACTCAGGCTTGTTGTGAGATCTTCAGTGCAATATCTTTCTTGGTTTAGTCTAAATATAGTTTTCAGTAGGCAGGAGAGTAATGCTTAGAAAGTATACAACTTGCTGATGTCAGGGGGAGAGAGATCTATTTCTATTATATCAGGGTTCCCCAACCCCCGGGCCACAGACCTGTACTGGTCCATGACCTGTTAGGAACCTGGCCATACAGCAGGAAGTGAGCAGCAGGTGAGCAAGCATTACTGCCTGAGCTCCACCTCCTGTCAGATCAGCAGCAGCACTAGATTCTCATAGGCATGCAAACCCTATCGTGAACTGTGCATGTGAGGGATCTAGGTTGCATGCTCCTTTTGAGAATCTAATAAGGCCTGATGATCTGAGGTGGAACAGTTTTACCCCAAAACCACCAACCTCCTTGATCTGTGGAAAAACTGTCTCCCATGAAACTGGTCCCTGGTGCCAAAAAAGATCGCGGGCCACTGTATCATGCCATATAATTCAGCTTTTATATGACTCATATTTGTTTATTCAACTGTCATTGTCCTAATTCTCATCTGCATACTGCCTGAAGTAGTTAATCTTTGGGTCTACAATAGCTGCCTTCTTGGCAATTCTGCCAACATATTCCTCGAATAATCCTATATTCACCAGCCTCCAGTGGAAGACATCAAGGCTCTGAACAGAGCTCCAGAAAAAGGAAATGTCTGCATTCTAGGAAGGGCATACTTCAAGAGGGGCTACTTTTCCTAATTTGCACAAAAGCCCCCAGAGGGCTAATGATGTCTCTGGGAGAAACAGAACTCTGGCAGATTATTTAGATAGCTTATCCCTTTTTTTCTGAGCATGGAGTTTTGGGAAGGCCATTCTCTCCCCAACCCTTTGCCACTTTTAACTATTAAAAGATTGTAAACATTCCAGGCCGGGCACAGTGACTCATGCCTGTAATCCCAGCACTTTGGGAGACTGAGGCAGGAGGATCATCTGAGGCCAGGAGTTTGAGACCAGCCTGGCCAACATGGCCAGTTCTCTACTAAAAATACAAAAAATTAGCCAGGCGTGGTGGCAGGTGCCTGTAATCTCAGCAACTCAGAAGGCTGAGGCAGGAGAATAGCTTGAACCCGGAAGGCAGAGGTATATATATGTACATATATGTACTTATATTAGTACTTGTATATGTACTAGTATATATATAAAATAAGCGTTCCAAACAGTTTTGAAAAAATTCAGTAATTCTACTTATTCTTGTGTATTCTGTAGTTCCTGTTCATATATAATTTATAAATCATATCAGAATGTGCTCTCAATTTTCTATGCTACCTTTTTTGCTGAAACTTATGCCATAAACACTTCACATTTCTAGTGGTTTCTGTTTTTCATAAGAATTGTTAGTGCATAACTTCCTCTGAGGAAATGGATGACAACTCGTTTAATTATTCCTGTATTCCTGGACTTTTGATGTTGCTTGTGGTGTTTTGCCTTCATAGATAGCACATCCATGAGCATCTCTGTGTCCACAGCTGCCCTTCTTTTGTACAGCTGGCCCTTGAACAACACGGATTTGAACTGCACAGGTCCACTTATTTGTGAATTTTCTTCAGTTTCCGGCACCCTAGACAGCAAAACCAATCCCTCCTGCTCCTCTTCCTCCTCAGCCTACTTAATCTGAAGAAGACAGGGATGAAAAGCTTTATGATGATCCACTTCTACTTAATGAATAGTAAATATATTTTCTGAACAGCATTTACTTACTAGCTTACTGTATTGTAAGGATACAGTATATACTACTCATAGCATATAAAATATGTACTAATTAACTGTTTATATTATTGGTAAGACTTCCAATCAACAGTGTGCTATTAGTAGTTAAGTTTTTGAGGAGTCAAGAGTTATACGTTGGAGAGCTGGCAAAGATGGTGGACTAGAAGCAGCTACTGTGCCCTGCTCTCATGGAGAGAAATAGAAGGGGCAAATGAATACAACACCTTCATGAAACACTCCTGTACCTGCATTGGGATTCATCAAGAAAACAACTTGACCCATGGAGAATGGAGAAGAGTAAGGCAGGACAATCGCCCACCCAGGAGTGATGTGGAGCCACTGCCCAGGGAAGCAGTGATTGAGTGAGCGACCCCAGGGACCCAGGCTTCTCCCATGGATCTTTTCAATCCTCAGGTCACTCCACCAGGGCCTTCAGTCTGATACAGAGAGCTATGTAGAGTCTTGTCAGAGAAACTACTCAGGCACACTCAAACTTCCAGGGGCTTTAGATACCCACACTTCCCAGCAAAAGCAGCTGCAACTCTGGCAAAGTGGGAGGTTAGACCTCTACATATATCCCTAGGAAAGGGGCTGAATCCAGGGTGCTGAGCAGTGATGGTGTACAGGCCCTGCTTCCACAGATCCTGCTTCCACAGCACCTCACATGATAAGACCCACTGGCTTGGAACTCCAGCCAACCACAAGTAGCAATGTTACTCCTCCCCGAGAGGGAACATCCAGAGGAGGGGTGGCCCACCATCTTTGCTGTTTCACAGTTTTAACCATTGATACCTTTGGGCTCCAGAGAATCCGAGGTGATTAGGGACTGGAGCAGACAACCAGCACAGCGCAGCAGCTCTATCAAGAGGCTGCCAGACTGCTCTTTCACACAGGTACCAGATCTTGTTTCTCTTCACTGGGAAAAATCTCCCAACCAAGGTTTACAACCACCCTGCCAGTGTTTCCCAGCTGTATTAGTCCATTCTCATGCACTATAAAGAATTCCCTGAGACTGGGTAGTTTATAAAGGAAAGCGGTTTAACTGACTCACAGTTCTGCAGGGATGGGGAAACCTCAGGAAACTTACAATCATGGCAGAAAGGGAAGCAAACATGTCCTTCTTCACATGGTGGCAGGAAGGAGTAGTGCTGAGCAAAAGGAGAAAAGCCCTTTATAAAACCATCAGATCTCATGAGAACTCCTCGCTATCACAAGAACAGCATGGAGGTACTCACCCCCATGATTCAATTATGTCCTGCCAGGTCCCTCTCATGACACATGGGGTTTATGAGAACTATAATTCAAGATGAGATTTGGGTGAGGACACAGCCAAACCATATCATTCCCCCACTGGCCCCTCCCAAATCTCATGTCTTCACATTTCAAAACATAATCACGCCTTTCCAACAGTCCCTCACATTCTTAGCTCATTCCAGCATTAACCAAAAAGTCCAAGTCCAAAGTCTCACCTGAGACGAAGCAAGTTCCTTCTGTCTATGAGCCTGTAAAATCAAAAGCAAGTTAGTTACTTCCTAGATAAAGTGGGGGTACAGGCATTGGATAAATATACCTTTTCCAAATGGGAGAAATTGGCCAAAATGAAGGGACTACAGGCCCCATGCAAGCCTGAAATCCAGCAGGGCAGTCAAATCTTAAAGCTTCGAAATGGTCTCCTTTGACTCCATGTCTCACATCCAGGTCATGCTGATGCAAAAGGTGGGCTCCCACAGCCTTGGCAGCTCTTCCCCTATAGCTTTGCAGGATTCAGCCCCACTCCCAGCTGCTTTCATGGGCTGGCATTGAGTATCTGCAGCTTTTCCAGGTGCATGGTGCAAGCTGTTGGCAGATCTACCATTCTGGGGTCTGGAGGGCAGTGGCCTTCTTCTCACAGCTCCACTAGGCAGTGCCCCAGTGGAGACTATGTGTGGCGACTCCAACCCCACATTTCCCTTCCACACTGCCCTAGCAGAGGTTCTCCATGTGGGCTCCAACCCTGCAGCAAACTTCTGCATGGACATCCAGGCATTTCCATACATACTCTGAAATCTAGGTGGATGTTCCCGAACCTCAATTCTTGACTTCTGTGCACCTGCAGGCTCAATACCATGTGGAAGCTGCATCATCTTGGGGCTTGAATCTCTCCCCAGAAAATGGGTTTTTCTTTTCTATTGCATCATCCGGCTGCACATTTTCCAAACTTTTATGCTCGCTTCATCTTTTTTTTTTTTTTGGCAGAGTCTCATCCTGTCACCACCCAGGCTTGAGTGCAGTGGTGTGATCTCATTGCAACCTCCCAGGTTCAAAGGTTCAATCAATTCTTGTGCCTCAGCCTCCCAAGTAGCAGGGATTACAGGCACGTGCCACCACGCCTGGCTAATTTTTGTATTTTTAGTAGAGACCGAGTTTTGCCATGTTGACCAGGCTGGTCTTGAACTCCTGACCTCAAGTGATCCACCCGCCTTGGCCTCCCAAGGTGCTGGGATTACAGGCATGAGCCACTGCGCACAGCCAGCCTGCTTCATCTTGAATGCTTTGCTGCTTAGAAATTTCTTCTGCCAGTTACCCTAAACAATTTATCTCAAGTTCAAAGTTCCACACGTCTCTAGGGCAGGGACAAAATGTCACCAGTCTCTTTGCTAAATCATAACAACAGTCACCTTTGCTCCAGTTCCCAACAAGTTCCTCATTTCCATCTCAGGCCACTTCAGCCTGGACTTTATTGTCCATATCACTGTCAGCATTTTGGTCAAAGCCATTCAACAAGTCTCCAGGAAGTTGTAAACTTTCCTACATCTTCCTGTCTTCTGAGCCCTCCAAGTCTGTAGGAAGTTCCAAGCTTTCCCACATTTTTCTGTCTTCTTCTGAGCCCTCCAAACTGTTCCAACCTCTGTCTGTTAACCAGTTCCAAAGTTGCTTCCACATTTTCGAGTATCTTTATAGCGGCACCCCACTCTCTGTGGTACTAATTCACTATATTAGTCTGTTGTCACACTGTTATAAAGAACTGCCCAAGATTGAGTAGTTTATAAAGAAAAGAGGTTTAATTGGCTAATAGTTCTGCAGGTATGGGGAAACCTCAGGAACTTATGATCATGGCAGAAGGGGAAGCAAACATGTCCTTCTTCACATGGTGGCAGAAAGGAGAAGTGTCAAGCAAAAGTGGGAGAAGCCTCTTATAAAAATATCGGATGTCATAAGAACTCCCTCACTATCATGAGAATAGCATGGAGGTAATTGCCCCCATGATTCAATTACCTCTCACTGGGTCGCTCCCTGACATGTGGGGATTATGAGAACTACAATACAAGATGAGACTTGGGTAGCGACACAGCCAAAGCATATCACCAGCTAACAGCAGTTCCAAACCTCCCTGGGATGGAGCTCCCAGAGGGAGGGGTGGACTGCCATCTTTGCTGTTTTGAAGGCTTAGCCATTGTTGCCTTTGGGCTTTGGAGAGTCTGAGGTAACTGGGGGTTGGAGCAGACCCCCAGCATAGCACAGCTGCTCTACAGAAAAGTGTACAGATTGCTTTTTAATGCAGGCCCCTGATCCTGCTTCTCCTCACTGGGTGGGACCTTCTAACTGGGGTCCCCAGCCACTCCCACCAGTGTGTTTGGCGTGGCAATGGGGCTGTACCTTCCTGGGATGGAGGAGCAGGCTGCCATCTTGCTGTTTTGTAGTCTTCACCACTGATACCTTCAGGTATGGGAAAATTTGAGGTGACTAGGAACTGGAGTGAACCCCCAGCATACTGCAGCAGTCCTATGGAACAGTGGCCAGACTGTTTGTTATGTCAGTCCCTGGTCCCATATCTCATCACTGGGCAAGTCCTTCTGGCCTGGGTCTCCAGCAACCCCCCTGCTGCAACAACTGAGCCTATAGTAGCTCTGTGACTCCCTGGGACAGAGCTCCCAGTGGGAGGGGCAGGTTGCTGTCTTTGTAGTCTCCAGGCTCCAGACAATCCATGGGACCAAGGGCTGGTCCAGACCCCTAGCACAGAGCACCCACCTCACAGAAAAGTGGCCAGACTTTTCTCTATGCAGGTCCCAGTCATCAATTCTCCTCACTGGGCAGGGTCACCTGACGTGGAACTCCAGCTCAACCATCCTGCCCATCTTACCAGTTCAATCAGAAGCAGCCCAGCAGTGAAAAGTACACTCACAGGTAGAGATGAGGAAGAACCAATACAAGAATGGCAACTCAAATGGCTGGAGAGTCTTATGTCCTTGAAACAGCCAGTCTAGTCCTTCAACACGGGTTCTTAACCAGGCTGGATTGGCTGAAATGACAGAAATAGAATTTGGAATATGGATAGGAATGAAGATCACTGAGATTCAGGAGAATGGCAAAACCCATTCCAAGGAAATAAAGAATCACAACAAAATGATACAGATGTTGACAGATGAAGTGGCCAGTATAAAAAATATCCTAACTGATCTAATAGAGCTGAAAAAACACATAAGATTTCATAATGCAAATGCAAGTATTAACGGCAGAATAGAACAAGCTAAGGAAAGAATCTCAGATCTTGAAGACTGGTTCTCAAATAAGACAGACAAAAATTAAAAAGAATGAAAAGAAACAAAACCTTTGAGAAATATGGGATTGTAAAGAGGCCAAATTTGCAAATCATTGGCATCACTTGAGAGGAAAGGGGAGAAAGCAAACAAGTTGGAAAAGATATTTTGGGGTATGGTCCATGAAAAGTTTCACAACCTTGCTAGAAATGTCAACAGTCAAATTCAGGAAATACTGAGAACCACTGCAAGATTCTACATAAGAAGATTATCACCAAGACACTTAATCTTCCAATTTTCCAAGGCTGAAATAAAAGAAAGAATGTTAAAGGCAGCTAGAGAGAAAGGGCAGGTTACTTACAAAGGGAATCCCATTAGACTAACAGCAGATGTCTCAGCAGAAATTCTCCAAGCCAGAAGAGATTGGGGGCCAATATTCAACATTCTTAAAGAAAAAATATCTTCAACCAATAATTTCATATCTAGCCAAACTAAGCTTCCTAAGTGAAGGAGAAATAAGATTATTTCAGATGAGAAAATGCTGAGGGCATTCATTACCACCAGACTTGCCTTATAAGAGATCTTGAAAGGAGCACTAAATATGGAAAGAAAAGACTGTTACGAGCCAATACAAAAAACACACTGAAGTACACAGACCAGTGACAATATAAAGCAACCACACAAACAAGCCAGCATAATACCCAGCTAAAAATGTAATTACAGGGTCAAATCAATACATATCATTACTAACATTGAATGTAATGTGCTAAATGCCCCATTTGAAAGGGACGGAGTGGCAAGCTGGATAAAAAAGAAAGACCCAATAGTATGCTGTCTTCAAGAGACCCATCTTGCATGCAGTGACACCCATACGCTCAAAATAAAAGGGTAGAGGAAAATCTGCCAAGCAAATGGAAATCAGAAAAAAAGCAGGGGTTATAATCCTGATTTCAGACAAGCAGACTTTAAGCCACCAATGACTAAAAAAAGACAAAGAAAGGCATTACATAATGGTAAAAGGTTCAATTTAACAAGAAGACCTGACTATTCTAAACATACATGCACTCAACACAGGAGCACCAGATTCATAAAGCAAGTTCTTAGAGACCTACAAAGAGACTGAGACTCCCACACAGTAATAGTGGGAGACTTTAACACTCCACTGACAGTATTAGACAGATCATCAAGGCAGAAAATTAACAAAGATGTTCAGTACCTGAACTCAACATTGGACTAAATGGATCTAATAGACCTCTACAGAACTCCTCACCCCAAAGCAGCAGAATATACATTCTTCTCATTGCTATATGTCACATACTATAAAATCCACCACACAACTGAACATAAAACAATTCTCAGCAAATGCAAAATAACTGATATCATACCAAACACACCCTTGGACCACAATGCAATAAAAATAGAAATCAAGACTAAAAAAAGTCTCAAAATCATGTAATTACAAGGAAATTAAACAGTCTGCTCCTTAATGACTTTTGGGTAAATAATGAAATTAAGGCAGAAATCAAGAAGTTCTTTGAAACTAATAAGAACAAAGATACAACATACCAGAATCTCTGGGACACAGCTAAGGCAATGGTAAAAGAGAAATGTATAGCACTAAATGCCCACATCAAAAAGTTAGAAAGATCTGAATTTAACAACCTAACATCACAACTAAAAGAACTAGAGGAGCAAGAGCAAACCAACCCCGATCTAGCAGAAGACAAGAAGTAACCAAAATCAGAGCTGAATTGAAGGATAGTGAGACATGAAAACCTTTCAAAAGACTGACAAATCTAGAAATTGATTTTTTGAAAAAATTGATGATTGGTAGGTCACTAGCTAGATTAATAAAGAAGAAAATAGAGAAGATCCAAATAAACACAATCAGAAATGACAAAGAGGATGTTACCACTGACCACACAAAATACAAATAACCATCACAGACTACTATGAAGACCCCTATGCACACAAACTAGAAAATTTGGAAATGATAAATAAATTCCTGGACACATACACCCTCCCAAGATGGAACCAGAAATAAATTGATTCCCTGAACAGATCAATAATGAGCTTCAAAATTGAATCAGTAATAAATAACCTAACAATAAAAAAAAGTCCCAGGACCAGATGGATTCAGAGCCTAATTCGACCAGATGTACAAAGAAGAGCTGGTACCATTCCTACTAAAACTACTTTTAAAAAGTTGAGGAGGATGCACTCCTCCCCAACTCATTCTGTGAGGCCAGCATCACCCTGATACCAAAACCTGGCAGAGACACAACAAAAAATGAAAACTTCAGGCCAGTATACTTGATAAACATCAGTGCAAAAATCCTCAACAAAATACTTGCAAACCAAATCCAGCAGTGCATCAAAAAGCTAATCCACCATGACCAAGTAGGCTTCATCCCTGGGATGCAAGGTTGGTTCAACATATGAAAATCAATAAATGTGATTCATCACATAAACAGAACCAAACACAAAAATCACGTAATTATCTCAATAGATACAGAAAAAGCTTTCAATGAAATTCAACATTTCTTGATGTTAAAAACTCTTAATAAACTAGGAACTAAAGGAACATACATTAAAATAGTTAGAGCCATCTATGACAAACCCACAGCCAACATCATAAATAATGGTCAAAAGCTGGAAGCATTCCCCTTGAAAACCAGCACAAGGCAAGGATGCCCTCTCTCATCATTCCTGTTCAGCAGAGTATCGGAAGTTCTCGCCAGAGCAGTCAGGCAAGGGAAAGAAATAAATGGTCAAATAGGAAGAAAGGAAGTCTAACTACCCCTGTTTGCATATGACATGATTCTATATCTAGAAAAACCCCATAGTTTTGTCTCAAAAGTTCCTTCAGCTGATAAACAACTTCAGCAAAGTTTCAGGATACAAAATCAACATACAAAAATTACTAGGATTCCTATACACTGATAACAGCCAAACCAAAAGCCAAATCAGAAAGGCAATCCCATTCACAATTGCCATAAAAAGAACAAAATACCTAGGAATACAGCTAACCAGGGAGGTGAAAGATCTCAACAATGAGGATCACAAAACACTTCTCAAAGAAATCAGAGATGACTTAAATGGAATAACATTTCATGCTCATGGATAGGAAGAATCAATATCATAAAAATGGTCATACTGTCCAAAGCATTTTACAGATTCAATGCTTTTCCTGTCAAACTACCGGTAACATTCTTCACAAAACTAGAAAAAACTATTTTAAAATTCATATGGAACCACAAAAGACCCAAATAGCCAAGGTAGTCCTAAGCAAACAGAACAAAGCTGGAGGCATCATGTTACCTGACTTCAAACTATATTACAGAGCTATGGTAGCCAAAATGGTATGGTACTGGTACAAAAACAGACACATAGACCAATGGTACAGAATAGAGAGCCCAGAAACAAGGCCACACACCTACAACCATCTGATCTTTGACAAAGCTGACAAAAACAAGCAATGGGGAAAGGACTCCCTATTCAATAAATGGTGCTGGGATAACTAGTTAACCATATGCAGAAGATTAAAGCTGGACCCCTTCCTTACAAAATAAGGAGCTGGACCCCTTATACAAAAATCAACTCAAGATGGATTAAAGCCTTAAATGTGAAACTATAAAAACCCTGGAAGACAACATAGGTGATTCCATTCTAGACATCAGAACTGGCAAAGATTTCATGAGGAAGACACCAAAAGCAAATGCAACAAAAGCAAAAATTGACAAATGGGATATATTTAAATTTAAGAGCTTCTGCACAGCAAAAGAGAGACTATCAGCAGAGTAAACAGACCACCTACAGAATGGGAGAAAATATTTGCAAACTATGCATGTGACAAAGGTCTAATATCTAGCATCTATAAGTAACTTAAACAAATTTACAAGAGAAAATCAAACAACCCCATTAAAAAGTGGGCAAAGGACATGAACAGATGCTTTTCAAAAGAAGACATACATGCATCTAACAAGTATATGAAACAAAGCTTAATCACTGATCATTAGAGAAATACAAATCAAAACCACAATGAGATACTATCCCATGCCAGGCAGAATGGCTATTATTAAAAAGTTAAAAAAATAACAGATGCTGGCAAGGTTGCGGAGAAAAGGGAACACGTATACACTGTTGGGAGTGCAAATTAGTTCAACCATTGTGAAAAGCAGTGTAGTGATTCCTTGAGGAGCTAAAAACAGAACTACTGTTTGACCCAGCAATCCCATTACTGGGTATATACCCAAAGGAATAGAAATCATTCTATCATAAAGACAAATACAAGTTTATGTCTATTGCAGCACTATTCACAATAGCGAAGACATGGAATCAACTTAAATGCCCATTTATCAGTGAATAAAGAAAATGTGGTACATATGCACTATGCAATACTATGCATCCATAAAAAAGAACAAGATCATGTCCTCTGCAGGAACATGAATGGACCTGGAGGCCATCATCCTTAGCAAACTAACGCAGGAGCAGAGAACCAAATACTGCATAGTCCTACTTATAAGTGGAGCTAAATGATAACACATGGACACAAAGAGAGGAACAACAGACACTGGGGCCTACCAGAGGGTGAAGGGTAGGAGAAGGGAGAGGAGCAGGAAAAATAACTAACTAAAAATAACTTTTAGTTATTATTATAACTAATAAAATAACCAGGTGTAATAACTAGGCTTACACCTGGGTGATGAAATAATCTGTACAACAAACCCCTATGATTTGAGTTTACCTATATAACAAACCTGTACGTGTACCCCTGAACCTAAAATAAAAGTTAAGAAAAAGTTATACATGGTTTGGTGACAGTTACGCTTCCAAGGAAAAAAAAAGTTACATGTAGATCTTCGACTGTGTGGGGGTTATCAACCCTGTATTCAATTGTATTTGAGTAAATTCCCAGGAGTGGGATACAGTGTTTACAGCTATACAATATAGCCTTTGATATGTGTTACCATATTGATTTCTTAAAGGATTGTAAGATTTACATCCTGTGGATTCTCTGTGGTTTAGTAATTCAAAAGCCAAAGCAGGAGTGATAGTCATAATTTATTAACTAAGTGGGGCTTCGACCCATCTAAACCCAGGCCAGCTAGTCAGCCTGCCTGGGTGCACTGCCTGAATGTCGTTGTGACTTAGCAAACTTTCAGTTGCCTCTAAGCCTCCCTTTCCCTCTATTTTCTGTTCTTTCAATCTGTTTTCTTTTTACCTCTAGCTCTCTTCTGCTGCTTTAGCAAGATAGTAAAGCAATAGCTGACATTTTATTGAGTATTTACTCTGCCTTCATATATATTAGCCCACTTAACTCTTGCAACAACCCTATCAGGTGGCTTAGTCCCATTTTATAGCCATGAGCACCAAGGCTTGGAAGACTAAGACACTTGCCCAGGCACACAGAGATGAACCATGACAGAGCTGAGATTCAAACCCAGGCTGTCTGGCTCCACAGGTTTTAGCTAGAAGGCTTCCCAACCTGTGGGGTGTTGGGGTACTGGGGGGTGTGGTAGCACCAGAGAGGGAGAGAGGCTAGAAGCCTAAAGGGGCTGAAGACATGGTGTTTCAGTTTCTTTTTTGCTCTTTTGTTTCCTGCATTATTAAACTTTTTGATTAGCTTCTCCCAGTGTCATATTTATTTGCAGCTGTTAAACATTAGAAGACTTCAGAGGGGGATTTATTTAAAGCATAGTTATTAAAATGTCTATTTTGATTTAAGGATTTCTTCTGCTTTGTGTTACTCACTTGTCTCATATCTCTTTAATGTATAGTCATTTCTAATAAAGAACATTCAGAACCTACCAGCCAATGCACTTTAAGTGATTCTTGCCAAGTCGCATTGAAGTATATTATCTCTCAGCTGAATTATCACTCAGCTGCATCTCTGTCTTTTTATTGTTCATAAACTCTGCAATGTGTCCATTCAGGTCCATTACAAAGTCATCTATGGATTTGGAGACTATACCTTGTTTATAGTATCCTATATTCTCCTGAGTAGAAGACGTCTCTGATTATTTTCCCCTTTAATGCTCAATTGGTTTTCAATTGAATTTTCACAAACTAGGCTGTAGATGTCGATCTTTGAAGTGGGGATGGATGATGGCTATTTTGGAGAATTTGAGGGTTGGAAGGTCTGTTTCTGGTTGTAAACCCCATAGATCCGTGAAAGAAAATGATAGACCGGATGTTTTCCCCAGATATGTCTCCTGGAAGTTTTCCTCAACAACCTTGGGCATAAAGAGAGAACTATGGGAAGTAAGGAATAGGTAGAGTGGGAAATGCCCTATCTTTGTTGAGTTCCTTCAAACCAGAGACTCAGGCAAGAAATTGAGTGAGGATAGTGGGAGAGAGTCAGGAGAGTGAAACAGGGAAGGAGGACAAGTCAACATGAGGGGGTGTGTCCAAGGTCACCGATGTAGGCTGGATCTTTGAGAAGTATATAGAATGCCTTCTAGAATCTTCCACCTGAAAGATAGGTTGGAATATTTAGCCCTGTAGCTCCAGTCCCCTGTTGGGCGAGGGTTGCTCCTGGCATAAAAATGCCTCCAGCCTGTACTCCTGGGTGTGCCTGCCTGCAGGACAACGAGGCTACTTTAGTGTTGGAGAGAGAGCCAGGTGAAGGTGAGCTCCTGGGAACTATCCATGTCAGTTGCATGGCTGACATCACAGGTGAGCCGGTGGCAAGTAAAACAGTCATCAGAGGTTTCCTTGACACAGCCACAAAATGAGATGAAGCCTCTAAATTTCAAAATCTATCTACAGCCTTCCCACTTCTCCCACCTCCACCACTATCACTCTGGTCCAGGCACCTTCATCTCTCACCTAGATCAACTGGTCTCCTTGCTCCCTCACTTGCCTTCTTATATTCTTTCTGCCTTAATCACCTCTTAAAATACGAATCACTTCATATCATTCTTCTGCACAAAAATCCGCCAATAGCTTCCCATCGTCCTAAAAATACATATAATACAAAATTCTTATCGAGCCCATGGTTCCTTCACCAGCTTCACTGCCTGTAACTCTTTTGCTTGTTCATTCTGTTCCAGCCACACAGTCTTTCTTATCCTCAAACATGCCAAGAATGATCATCTCCTGTTTCTCCCCTTCAGCTGGGGTATAGTGTTCCCTCCAATTTCACTTGGCTTGCTGCTGCCTCTACTTCCTCAGTGAAGACTTCCCTGACAACCCTTCCTAAATTAGCAATCCCTTCCTCTCTAACTACCCTTATCCAGATTTATTTTTCTTTATAGCACTTTTTATCATAGGTCATGAGCTTGTATATTTATTACTTTATTCATTATTTCCACTAGAATAAAATTCCATGAAAATAGCAGTTCACTATTTTATCTCCATCACCAAGAATAGTCCCTGGTGGCTGGGCACGGTGACTTGTGCCTGTAATCCTAGCACTTTGGGAGGCCGAGGCGGGTGGATCACTTGAGGTCACGAGTTCAAAACCAGCCTAGCCAACATGGTGAAACCCTGTCTCTACTAAAAATAAAAAAAAAAAAAATTAGCTGAGTGTGGTGGCATGCGCCTGTAATCCCAGCTACTTGGGAGGCTGAGGCAGGAGAATTGCTTGAACCAGGGAGGTGGAGGTTGCAGTGATCCGAGATCACGCCATTGCACTCCACCAACCTGAGTGACAGAGCGAGACTCCATCTCAAAAAAAAAAAAAAAAAAAAAAAAGTAGTCCCTGGTACATCATAGATTCTCAATAAATATTTGTTTAATGAAATGAATAAAAGAGTGATTCAGAAAGCATGATGCTTCTTCATTCAAATTCTCTCCTGAAATTCTCCCATTAATGTGATCACCTGGGTCACCCGAGGAGCATTACTTCTGTGTATAATTAATCATTTATGTCAATGCAATGATACCCCCATTGGAGCTGGTAGCCTGAGGTAGGTAGGAAGTAGGTGGTACCTGCAGGGGCACCAGGGAGGCATGGGCCTGGGGCTACTTCAAACACTTACAAATCTACTGCCAGTTTGGCACCAGCCATGCTGGATGGGTGGGTGAGAGCCAGGGTTAGTACTGGCAAATTCTATGCTTCTTGCCTCTTTTCTAACTCTTTCCTTTCTCCCACCTGCTCAGGAAATGAGAGGGAGGGAGAAGCTACACCATCTGGGGCTGTGGGAAGGTCTGGCAGAGAGAAGGAACTTGACAGTGACAGTACTTGGGAGGCTCGACTTCTTCTTGCTGTATCCAAGGACTGACTGAAACAACACAGGCAAGGGCCATTTATGGAAGTATGCACAGCATTGCAAGAATGTGCTTTTGGGAATTTTGACAGAAATCTACATTGTGAAGGAGACATGATATTCATGTTAGGAAACAAATTCTCTCTCTGTGCCCCTTTTTTCTTTAACCCCACACCAGGTGCCCTTTTGCCAACACCAGGGAGATTCAGTATTTCCCTGAGTAGTGCCCCAATATCCTAATTCCTCCACATTTTTCTCTTTAAAACTTACCTGTGCCCAGGCAGCGGATCACATGGTCAAGAGATTGAGACCATCCTGGCCAACATGGTAAAACACTGTCTCTACTAAAAATACAAAAATTAGCTGGGTATGGTGGTGGGCATCTGTAATCCCAGCTACTTGGGAGGCTGAGGCAGGAGAATTCCTTGAACCCGGGAGGCAGAGGTTGCACTGAGCCGAGATTGTGCCACTGCACTCCAGCCTGGCGACAGAGTGAGACTCCATCTCAAAAAAAAAAAAAAAAAAAACCCACAAAACTTACCTGTGCCCTTTAAGGCTCTGTTGATGTTTCAATGGGAAAAGGCCAGGCCCTGTTCTCCTACTGAAGTAACAATATAACAGGGACATTCTAGAAACAACACTCCCAACTACCTTTCCTAAGTCAAATAAGTGATTCTAAATATGGACTTCCAGGTTAGTGGGGAGAAAGGATGGGCCACTGGAGAAGGAAATTTGGAGCTTGCAAAACTTCATGGTGTTGGCACTTGTCTTTTTTGTGGACAGGCTCTGGGACCTGACTCCCAGGGTTGAAATCCTGGTTCTGCCATTCGATTAGTTGTGAGACACTGGGGATTTGTTAACCTGCTTGTGTCTCAATTTTGTGCCCATGCCTCCCTGGTGCCCCTGCAGTTACCACCTACTTCCTACTCACCTCAGGCTACCAGCTCCAATAATAAGGGGTCTCACTGCATTCTCATCACATTGACATAAATGATTAATTATACACAGAAGTAATGCTCCTCTGGATTACCCAGGTGATGACATTAATGGGAGCATTTCAGGAGAGAATTTGAAGGAAGAGACATCATGCTGCCTGAACCACTCATTTATTCATTTCACTAAGCAAATATTTATTGAGAACCTGTAATGTCCCAGGAACTATTCTTGATGGTGGAGATAAAATAGTGAACTGCTATTTGCAGTTCACTGTTTTGAAATTTTATTTTGAAATTTTATTCTAGAGGTAAAAATGAACAAAATTTTCCATAAAATGGGGATAATAACTGGACCTTCCTCATACAGTTGGTGTGAGTGTTAAATGAGAATAACTGAACCTGTCTTGTGGGGTTGGCATGAGCATCAAATGAGTTAAAGTGTGTGAAGTGCTTAGAACAATGCCTATGGCACAGTAAGCTTCCAAAATGATGACAATGATGAGTCCATGAACTCACAAAGAGAACTCACAAAGAGCCACAATTCCTACCAGTGACTTTGCCTTTGTAAAAATCTTTTACCCAGTTCCTGCGTATGACACTGCCTTCAAACTGTTTTTGGTGGGGAGAATCAAAATCTATTACTTTCCCAAAACCTCCTGTGACTCTACTTATTGTTGATAAGAGAATGAAGTTCCTTGGTGGGGCACTCAAGACTCTCCAATTTGTCCTCAGCTATGGATTGATGATTTTTATGGTTGCAAGTGACAGAAAGCAATTTGGACTGGCTAAACATTGAGAGAATGTGTTGTCTCTTCCATCATGGCAACATCTAAGTGTATAAATGTGCTGGTCTCTCTCGGTGGTGAGCACTCTCCTCAGAGAGACTCAGAAATTCCAGACTTATGTTATCCTCACCGCTAGTGATCTCATGGAAAGAGATTGACTCTTTCCTAAAATTCCAACAAAATTCTTGGGATTTAGTCTTGGCACATTGGTTGACTTGAGTTCTGTGCTCAGCTCTAAACAAATCATTCCATCCAAGAAGATAAAGGTGGTGATTGGCCAAGTCATGATCACAGGCCCCACTCTGAATCCAGCAGTGGGGTCAACTCTACTTTTCAGATCCTAAGAATAGATGGGCTTCCCTAAGGGAAAAGAGTTACTATGACAAAGAGAATAGAGAGTGAATACTGAGTAAGCAAAAGTAACAGATGTCCACCACAACCTATCCTTCCTGCATTACTTGTTCTTTGAACACATGCTGCAATTTTCTATTTCCTGCCCTTGTACGTGATGTTTTCCTTTGCTTAAAATATCTATCTGACACCTCCACCGATCAAATGTTCGAAGTCCATTTTAAACAATACTCCCTTTATGTAACCTACTTTTAGACAATCATAAATTATTACCTTTATTACAGCCCTTATCATCATCCAACTTGTATTATATTACATTGTGTATGTCCCTTTCTTCTCTCATTGGATTGTAAACTCTTTAAGGGAGATAATCATGGCTCATGCAGCATTGTACAGTTGCACATTATTTGGATATCAGTGAATATCCTCCACCATGTGAAAAGTTTTGAGTCGGCTGTAAGGTATCATAATAAAGTTAGTTGTGGTTATCATTATTTTCTAGTACCATGTCTTCCACAATGCAATTTTTAAATAAATATTTGAGTGGTTTCCCAGAATATCTTAAGTGTAATCAGAAGTGATTTTGAGCAGTCTCCATATTCACTCTACCTCTTTCTAAACCCAAGATTAACGTTATTCAGGTGCAGAAATGTGCCTTCTTTCAAGATGCTCCAGGCATCTGGGCCAAGCAAACAGAGCTGTGAGTTTATTTTTTGTCTGCATTTAGATTAGGCTCTTTGGCATTGCTTTAGTTTTATTCCTTAGCAACCTTTTACATTTTAATAATCTCTTATATCTTATCGACCTAAATCAAAGGCAGAGCTTCAAGTTTTTAAAGAGTCTTTCTAAGGCCAGTGAGTACATATTTACTTGCCCCTGGATGGTTTGACAGCCTCTAGTAAGCATACCTGTTACTAGCCAGCACTGGTCCCCCAGTGCTAACCAGGCCTGTGAGCTCAGCTGGACCCTGGTGACTTTGTCTTCCCTCATTTATCTATTCAGAGACTGTAGCCCATTCACCAACCTTGCAAACGCATGTCACTGCAGACAGAAAGGTTGGCCTCTGGCAAAGCTTGATGTGGGCTACCACTCTTCCCCTGTCTTCCATTTTCCTCCATTTTATACACTCCCTTCCTTTCCCAAGAGATGCACACAGTATACTACCCTCTGGCTGCCTGGGGCTTCATTCTGGGAATCCCATCTGGATCTCCATTTTCTTCCCTCTCTCTGTTTCCTCCTCTTCTGTTCATAACAATGCCACTTGGTGACCCTTTGGGGTCAATCATCTTTTATTAGATTAGTTATTAGTTATAATCAATGAGCTATAGTTATTCATGACTTGATGCATCAACCCTTCTAGATCAAACATTTAATTCACACTTCTTAGCAGGATGGCTAGAAACAATTGTCAGCTCAAAGAAAAGGCAACCACGGAATGAGTCTCAGGCCGCAGAGTAGCTGTGGGAAAGGCCTGGAGAAGACTGAGAGTTGGAGGAGGACAGGGTGAGGCATACTTTTAGCAGTGCTTTATGGTAAATAGAACACCCTTGAAAAGAGCAGGCAAAAAATATTGAGAGACTGAAGCAGAAGCAGAATATACCCATCAATACTTACACAGGAAACTCCTTGAAATCATCGGCTTCTAGCTCCTGGTAAGCTAATGGTACTGCCCGCATTTATATTTTAAGAGGTAGGAACTTGGGGTTTGTTGACAAAATTCAACAGGGGATAATATTTTTGGCCAATTTTGACTTTTCAGGATAGTTATTGCTGTTTTTTTGTTTTGTTTTGTTTTGTTTTGTTTTTTTTAAGACATGGTGCCTCTCTCTGTCACCCAGGCTGGAGTGCAGTGGTGCGATCATAGCTCACTGGAGCCTCAATCTCCCAGGCTCAATCAATCCTCCTGCCTCAGCCTCCTGAGTAGCTAGGACTATAGGCATGTGCCACCATAGTTGATTAAATTTTTTTTTACTTTTTTTGTAGAGACAAGGTCTTACTATATTGCCCAGGCTGGTCTCAAATTCTTTGCTAGCCTTAATCAATACCACTTTAAACCATGCGCTTGTGTGCTTTGCATTTATCATCCCATTTGGTCTACATCAGCGTTCTGAGGAAGTCAGTGACAGAGATGACCCCATTTTGCAGATGAGAAGGCTGAGACTCAGAAAGGTTGGCTTATATTTCCCAAGGTTTCCTAACAAGCACATTGTAGAGTTAATATTCAAATCAAAGTGTCTGACTCCCAAGCCTTTGCTATATTCTCATTCAATCCTGTCAAAACAGACAACTGAAGCAGTTTCCAACTTCTTATATACAGGTCTCTCCATAACTGACTTATCTGCAAACAGATTTTTGAGCATGTTCAATGTGTAATCTTTGTTCATTGTTGAGGATACTAAAATACGTAGCAAGTGCCCTGGGACTAGTATGATGGAGCGGTGAGCCCTGGCTGGGGAAATGAAAGTGTTTCACAGAGGTTTATCACATTTGAGCCTAGTGATAAAGGATGAGCAGGAGTTTGGTGGGCAAAAAAAGAAAACGATGCTTTGTTTCTCTTTTAGACTCTACAAACATACCCAGTGTAGGAAGGGGAGTATATGGGATGGCAAATGGCGCTATTCTTGTGATCTACCCAGTTTGATGTCCCTAGAAGGGGCTTGTGAGCTCTATGGTGGGGTGGGTTGTAGGGAGTTACAAATAGATCCACGGTGACATACACAGTAAGGAACAGAATGGGGAGCCTGGAATCTGCAAAGGGAGAATAAGAAACAATAATGGAGATGTGGTTTTTTTATCTAGACTTTGGGGAACAGAGATATGGGGAAACAGATTATGAGGAAGGTGATTTAGGTCAAAACAACAGTGGAGGAGGGCTAAACTAAAGCAAAGACACTTAGGCAGAAGTTTGAGGGAGATTGCCCTGGTCTATCGGTTTTAATGGGGAAAAAGCTCACTAGCTTGCACAAAGTGATATTAATCAGTAACAAACCCCCAAAGTCCAGATATCAAACCATAGGAGGACTGTTAGGTAAAAGGTGGTGTATGATATGGTTTGAATGTATGTCCTTGCCCAAATCTCATGTTGAATTGTAATCCCCAGTGTTGGAGGTTGGGCTTGGTGGGAGGTGTTTGGATCATGGGGGCGGATCCCTCATGGATGGCTTGGGCCATCCCCTTGGTGATAAGTGAGCTCTCACTTTTGAGTTCTCGCAAGATTTGGTCATTTAACAGTGTGTAGCACCTCCCTGCCACTCTCTCTGTCTCTTGCTCCGTTCTTGCCATGTGATGTGTCTGTTCCTCCTCTGCCTTCTGCCCTGATTGGAAGCTTCCTCAGGCCTCCCCAGAAGGAGATGCCAACATGCTTTCTGTACAGCCTGCAGAACCATAAGCCAACTAAATCTCTTTTCTTATAAATTACCCAGTCTCAGGTATTTCTTTATAGCAATGCAAGAATGACCTAACACTGTATATTAACTTAACTGAATTTGATACAGCTGTTAAGAACAACTGCTTGGGAACATAAAAACTGCCAACATTCAAATGGCACAGTACAACATCATATTCATACTCCAGGTATCCACAGGAACTAGAATATATAAAATTGGAAGTGATTGTGTTGGTTGGGATAACTGTTTTTATTTTTCACAATTTAAAAGGAAGAGGTTATCTCAAAGTGATTTTTCTGAGGGCCTGTCATTACACTGAGAGTAATAATAACCACCATTTGTTGAGTGCAGCGTGTGTGTCAGACGCTGTTCTGTTTCATGGATTATCTCATTCAGTCTTCACAGCAGACACATCAGGTGAGTATGGTTATTGGGTGATGGTTGCTGAGGTCTGTTGCCCAAGATCCCACGGGTAGAATTAGGATGTAAACCCAGGAAGCTGGACGTCAGGGTTCATGCTTTTTACTACTGTGCTATATACTGCTTCACCTTAACCATATGAAAAAGTCATTTTGATATGAACAGTCTTGCTAGGACATTCAGAATGGCCTAATGTCATTCTGAATTCTTCTCTAGGGAAACAATGTTGGAAAAGTGTCCCCTGAAGAAAGCATAGGGCCAGCGGGCATAACACAAGCCTGCACCTGAGGAAAGCTAGATTCACCATTTAGTTTCACTATGGAATGGCCCAGCTAATTTGAGAAATTTCATGGAGCTCTTGCCTCCAAGAAATTATTTAATCTCTCTGCATACTGCAGTAGCTCCTTTTATATGCAAACCCCATGTATTGAGTAATTCTTAACAAGATGGACTTTTCTCTGTTAGTTGAGGTAAAACAATCAATTACCGGCAATAGATTTAGAACCAAACAGAAAGCATGCACTTTAAAGAGTCCCTGGACAAACTCTGCTCAATATTGTTCCAAAAAGCTGTCTCAGGTACACAAAGGCAAGCTCTGGCTGTATGCTCCAATGAAGTGTTACTAGATGCTTTAAGATGTGGTCATTTGTGACAAAAGCAGAATCTTACATTCTGTAACTCTTTACAAGAATCTAACAGCACTTTCATAGATGTGATTTCAATTGGTCTTTGTTATGGGCTGAATTGTGTCCCCTTAAAGTTCAAATGTTGAAGTCCTAACCCCTAGCACCTCAGAATGTGTGTGGCCTTATTTAGAAATAGAGTCGTTGCAGACATATTTAGTGAAGATGAGGGCATACTGGAGTAGGGTGGGCCCCAAATCCAATAGAGCTGGCGTTCTTAATTAAAAAGGGAAATTTGGAGACAGACATGCAGGGAGAATGCCATGTGGAGATGAAGGCAGAGATCGGGTGGTGTAGCAGAAGTCAAGGAACACCAAAGGCTGCCAACAAGCCTCCCGGAGCTGGGGAGGAGGCTGGGAACAGATTCTCCCAAACAGCCCTCAGAGGGAACCAACCGTGATCTAGGACTTCCAGCCTCCAGAACTGTGACAAAAATACATTCCTGTTGCTTAAACCACTCATTTTGTTGTGGCAGCCCTGGGAAATTAATGGAGTCTCCAAAAGCAGACTCTTGGGGTAGGTAAACTATTACCTTCTCTCTATTATATAAATCTAGTCAACACTTTGTAAGTTCATAAAAAGTATCAAGCACTATATAGGTATGAACTCAATACTCACAACTCTCTTACGGGGTAAATGATTCGATTCTTCTCTCCCTTTTGTAGACAGAAACCAAGGCGCACAGAGAAATTAAATAACCCACCCTGGGTGCCCCAGCTAAGAAGCACTGAGGCGAGGATTGCTCGCAGATTTATAGCTAAGTGCTCTTTTCACAACGCCATGTTGCCTTCGTGAAAGACAAAAGCCTGGGAAAGCTATGCTTGTGGAAAGATGGAAACGAAATGACAAAGACATGAGGGTTGATAAGGAAGTGGAATTTGTGGGCAGGATGAGACGTGGGGATAGAGGCTGGTGACAGGAAAATGAAACATCTGGGGACACATTTTCCAAAATGTATTTCATGGAAAACCCTTGCCCTGAGATGCTGCATGAAAAAATGGTTCCAGACTTAAAGGGGGGAAACACTGCTGACTCTCTCTCCCACTCAGAGATTCACAGTGCCATTAGCATTTCAAAGACTCTGACAAGTATTGCAGAAAAGAGCGCATATTTAGCTTTGTTTTACCCAGCATTCCTCAAACTTACTTAACCATTCTTTTAATCCTATTTATCTTTAATGTTTCCAAACAAGTCATGTGGATTAGAGAGAGGAGCTGGAGTAAGGAGACTCAGAGATGCCTATAGATAGGTGTTAACGTTCTAACGTTATTTAGGTTCTTCTTTCAGCCCCATTGTTTCTTTCTTTTTCAAAGCAAGACTCTTAAATATTCACTTATTTTTAAGAATTAACCATCAGACATACAAATAGCATATGGAGACTAATATCAGAAAGGCACTTATGTTATACCACCCAGCTTAAGAAATATAACATTATGGATACAGTTGAGGCCTCCTGCGGACCTTTCCCGATTACCTTCTCTTCTTTATAACCTGACCTCCTCCCTAGAGGTGTTTTGCAGTATTATCCTGACTATTTACTTTATCATCCTATGTATGTCTTTATGCTTTTATTATACATGTGTGTATTCTTAAGCAATATAGTGTGGTTTAATAGGGTCTTAAACTGTTATCATATTGCATATGCCTTCTGTAACTTGCTTTTTATCTAACGTTATACTTGTGTTTTTCATGTATGGCTATATTAGCTCTAGTTCATTCATTTTTACTGTAGTGTAATATTCCCCTGTATGACTATGCCAATATTATTTATCCATACTATGTATAGACATTTAGGATGTTTACCATTTTTCTATTACAAATAGCACTGCAATATATAATCTCATGCATGAATTGAGAAAAATATGTAACACTTTCTCTAAGATATAGACATGGAATGGCTGGGTTATAGGGTATGTGCATATTCAACTTTCCTAGATTCCTAGATATTACCAAATTGTTCTCCAAAGTAGTTATGCTAATTTCAGTTCCTACCCACTGTGTATGAGGGTTCCAGTGGCTCCACATTAACTCTTGATATTGCCAACCTGCATAATCCTTGGCAAATTAAAAGATGTGAAATTATATTTTATTTTATTTTATTTATTTATTTTTTTTTTCGAGACAGGGTCTCACTCTGTTGCCCAGGCTGGAGTGCAGTGGTGTTATCTTGGTTCACTGCAGCCTCTGCCTCCTGGGTTCAAGCGATTCTCCTGCCTCAGCCTTTGGAGTAGCTGGGATTACAGGTGACCACCACCATGCCTGGCTAATTTTTGTATTTTTAGTAGAGACAGGGGTTTCACCATGTTAGCTAGGCTGGTCTGGAACTCCTGACCTCAAGTGATCCACCCGCCTCGGCCTCCCAGCGTGCTGTGATTACAGGCCTGAGCCACCATGCCAGGCCTATTACGGTTTTAATTTGCATTTGCCCAGTAACTAACTAATGAGATTGATCATTATATTATGTGCTTATTGGCAATTTAGGTTTCCTCTTCTGTGTACTTCCTCTTCCTTTGCACATTTATTTTTGTTTATTTGTTCTAGTAATTTATCTTTTTCTCATTAACTTTTGAAAGTTCTTTCTTAGTTCTCAATACTACCTTTTCTCAATTACTTGCTTTATAAATATCTTCCTGAAGACTGGAGCTCTCTTTTCACTTTTTGGAAATTTTTTGCATAAAAGTTTTAAATTACAATTTAATTCAACTTATCTATGTTTTAATTATAGTTTATACCTTTTGTATCTTGTTTAAGAAATCTTTCCCCACAGTCAAGCTGTAGAGGTACTCTAGTATATTGTCTTCTAAAAGTTTTAAAGTTTTGCCTTTTACGTTTAGATCTTATAAACTTGAGATTAATTTTTGTGCATGATATGAGGGAAGGAACCATTTCCCCCACCACCCCTCCAATATGGAGAGCCTCTTGTTATAGAACCATTTGTTAAATAGTCTACCATTTTCCCCACAGAGACTTTGCAACACTCTCTTTGTCATTATGATATTTTATTATCATACGAGTCTCTTTTGGGTCATAATACCATATCCTTATTCTGTTTATCTATTTCTACACCAATATCATACTGAATTAGTTACTATAGCTTTATAATAAGTTGATTTCTGGTATGGTTGGTTAATTGCACTGACAGATAAAATTAATGGCTCACTTGGATCTATGCCCTTAGCAATATAACTTTACAGCTCATACTATGAAGAAGTTGAGTCTCTTTCTCCATCCTTTGAATCAGGACTGAATTTGCTACAAAGAATGTGATAGAAATGACTGTGTCTGTTCCAGACATAGTCCTCAAGGCCCTACATGTTCCCATCTCTTTTGGAACTCTGCCTCCACTATGAGAATAAGCCCAGGTTAGTATGCTGAAGTGTGCTGAAAGAACACATGAAGCAGGGTGGAGCCCATCCATGCTAAGACCATCCTAGACTGGCCAGTGCCCACCCAACCTACCAGCTGCTCATGTGAGTGACCGGAGTCAAAAGAGCCACACTTGATTCAGAACACCATCACTGCAATACCAACCTTATACTCATGGCAGGGCACAGTGGCTCATGCCTGTAATCCCAGCACTTTGGGAGGCCAAGGTGGGCAGATCACGAGGTCAAGAGATTGAGACGATCCTGGTGAACATGGTGAAACCCCATCTCTACTAAAAATACAAAAATTAGCTAGGCGTAGTGGTGTGTGCTTGTAGTCCCAGCTACTCGGGAGGCTGAGGCAGGAGAATCGCTTGAACTCGGGAGGTGGAGGTAGCAATGAGCCGAGATCGCATCACTGTACTCAAGCCTGGCAACAGAGTGAGACTCCATCTAAAAAAAAAAGAAAAAGAAAAAATAAGCCAAAATAAATGCTTATTGTGCTGTGCTACTGGGGCTTTGTGGTTGTTTGTTCCACAGCATAATGATGTGAAAAGATGACTGAAATATAGGGCAAGTCCCATAACTTATTCTGTTATTCAAAACCATCATAGTTGATCACGGCCTTATGTGTTTCCACATATGCATTTTAGATTTGGTTTGTCAAATTCCATGACCTGGTTTAACCCTTTTATACATAATTCAAATCCTAGGGTGCATTCTTTGCAGCATAGAACCCCCTCTAAGATTCCACCTTACATTATCCTCAAAGGTGAAGTTAACTAGACCATTTGTGGCTCCATTTTTGATAAGGTGTTAATTTATTTGTATTTGCTTCGTCATATTATAATATCATTATCGTGAGATGAAGGTTCTGTTGCCAAGGCAACCAAAAGTGATACATGAGCTTTCAGCTTTATCTAAAACCTTAACTATCTTTGGCCGTATTCCATGTACTTTCTTGGCTCTCCTGCCTTCATTCCTGAGGTTGAAAGAATGGACTATTCTACAATTCTGTCAGTGTCTTATGTTTTATATCTGTTCCCACCTCTACACACATCAGCATTCTCATCAATCTCTAAATTTACTAACTTAACTCACTTCTTTTCTACTATTTATCCTTGAGAGCGCCTCTCCTTCTGTACAATGCTGAACAACATTCATTCAACATACATATAATGATTACCTAACATGGGCCTGGGCTCAAAAGTCCCAGGTTACAAAAGTAAATGAGACAGATGGAGCCTCCACCCTTCCATAAATAAGAAAAATAAGTTGGTGTTAGCTAGAGTTGGGGAAGGGCGCATCAGACAAAGAAAACAATATGTGATAAAACCCTGAGGTTTCTAGTGGGACAAGGAGTTTTAAAGGAGGCAATGTGGCTGAATATGAGTGTGTGAGAGTGAGAGGCACTTGAGATGCATCTGGAGAAGCAGTCAAGGGGAAAATCACAGTGGGCCTCGCAAGGTATCTGCACCACCTGTTGAGGAATGGAGTTGTAAAGGTCTGAAATGGGTAAGTCATCCAATAAAAGCTCATTTCTCTCCCTAGCCATGTGCTCCAATTAGTAGTAGAGGAAACCCACCACCATGGGTGTCTCTGGGTGCTGCACTCACACCAGGGAAGTCAGAAGTCTATCTTGGTAGCATGTCAGCCAACAAGCCTTACCTCCTTAGCCAAGGAGGGGCTGGGGGTCGAAGCTGAGCCAAACAGAGTTCCTCTGGGGAAATCTTGATGGTGTAACAGCCAGAGGAAAACATGACTTGGTCAGATTCATTTCACTGACAGCACAGTTACTGAACACAGTGTGTTCATTGGCCCTTGGAGCATACCTCCCAGGCCACTTCAGATCTAGATCCATGTGACATCTTGCTGAGATGGGGAAGAGACTCTTTCTCCCCCACCATCATGGGTTCCTTCAGGTGCTGCACTCACACCAGGGAAATCAGAAGTCAAGCCCAGGGGCATGGTTCTGTAGCATCACTCAATCTGGGGGATTATTCCACACACAGTAGGTCTCTCTTAATCATCTTCTTTAGTACTGGAATGCCAGTGAGCCCCATGCATGTCCAGCAGATAACTGGTATCAGAGCCTCTGACATGGATAAGAGTAGATATATCTTTCCATAGAGATTCATTAATCTAGGGTCAGGCATGGGAAAACCATGCTTTTACTGTCCCTAGCTTCTTTATTAGCTTCCTGTCACTTTTTGGTATCTTCATCCTGATTTTTTTTCCATCAGGTTCCCCAATTTCTCTTTAACTCCAGATTTTCTAATAACGAGCATACTCTCAGGAAATAGGGTATGTTGTATAGAGCATTTAAATGTTGGTCATAGGGTGTAGCTAGTCTGTGGCTTTTTGACCCCAGTTTTTAGAGCTGGGGTTTCTGATTCCCCCACTTACCTAATATGCAGAATTCTGAGTGAGCGAGTGTGTTTATTGGGCATTTATTGTTTTTGCCTGCCCGGCATCATTTCTTTCTCTCCTGGTAATGCCAGGACCCTGATTTCTCCTTTAAGGGCTGGCTCCTCTCCATATCTTATTCTATCTTGGTGGCACATCAGCCAACAAGCCTTACCTCCTTAGCCATGGAGGGGCTGGGGATCTAAGCTGAGCCAGAGTTCCTCTGGGGAAATCTTGATGGTCTAACAGCCAGAGGAAAACATAGCTTGGTCAGATTCATTTCACTGACAGCACACAAAGAAATTGTGCCCACTAGGAACTAGTTCCTGCTATCTAGTGCCCAAAGCAGCTCCATTTCCTCTCCCACTCAATTTTCTTCCATTAAATCCCCAGTTTGCTTAAATTAGAAGCTAAGAAACAACTTAGCTTCTGTTGTTTGCAATGGGAGAAAAGTTCAACTCATAAAGTGCATGTGTGCATTTTTCTGGGGTATGGAATTCTTCAAGTTCTCAAAGGCATCCATAATCCAGAAGGGTTAAGAATCACTAGGTTAGATGATCATATCTGCCTTTGAGGAAGGATTGAATACATGCACCTTTGCAAATTAACAGGTGCTTGAGTCACTGAACTAAAAATTGTGGAATTTCTGGCATCCTCTGGCAAAGCAGAGTTATTTTTGGCAGAATGGGTATTTCTCAGGAACTTATAACATAATTGTAGAAATCCCCTAAATGAAAAGGCTAGTCCTGCCTTTACCCACAGTTGAGGTTTGCTTTCTGATCAAAGATACTCCTTTGCCACCACCTCAACCCATACTTGTTCTCACAGCATTTTTCTCTCCAGTCAAAAGAGCTCTTTCAGTGCACAGAAAAGTTAACAGCAACTATGGGAGTTAGGGTGGAATAAGTTAAGTCTGTCTCTAGGTCAGCATTTTCTCAAGTACCAAGTAGGATGCCCGAAGGGGTACGGGAACGTTGGGGCTCCAGAAACTCGATCCAGCTTAGAAAATCAAAAGCACTTTTTCTATCTTTCCCTAGCTTTTGAAGTTATTAGAAGCCAAGTCTACTATTAAGTAAAATTGGATGGTTTTTTTTTGTTACAATTCTAAAATTAAAGGCTTTCAAAAGAAAAAAGGAAAGAACAGGCAAGTAGAACCACTTTTGTGTCCAAACCACTAAAACGGGAAGCAGTTCCAATGTATACCCAACTTTTTGTTCCTATGTCATCCCAATGTGCCTTTTCCCACCAGAAAAATTATTTCAGCTTTATGCGAGGAACATCATTTTAAATTTTGGGTAGCTGTTTTGCATATTGCTATTTAATCATGGGCACACACCACACACACACACACACACACACACACACACACACACACAAGAGAGAGAGACACTCGCTCACCCTCCTATGTTCTCCTTCTGTATTTGCTTCCTTATCACTTGAAGTGAGGTGAGTTCAAAAACTTAAGTTTCTTTGTCTTAGTCTGCATCCAGAATCAAACTGTTGGCAACAATGGTGACGTCATAAACTGATCTTGGTTCCTCGAAGAAAATGCTGCTGGGATGTCATAGAAGGCAGAGTGGGCAAATCTGATTGGTAACAGTGAGAGTTGAGTTTGAATAAGGACTTAGAAGCAGAGTAAAGCAAATGCTCATTTTAAGCTGAACTCACACTGGTCTCTCATGGGAAGGGGAAGTAGCAGCGTTGTGTTCAACCACCATCATTTTCCAGTAATAGGACCCAAGGCCCACTGACTTTCAGAAAGAGAGTGTGATGGCAGCAGCCATTTAGTTGCCCTTGCCATCTCTTCTAACTCAGAAGGTTAATCATTGTTTTAAAAAGCCATCTCACATTTCATCAGAATATTTTCCTTAATATAAATTTGTCATTTAATGCTAAGTATCAAGCAGTGCTGGACAGTCTACTGCACACTATTAGATGATAGCAATAAAAGAATACACATTCTGGTTGGATGAGTAAAACCTTACCCAAGAAGTAATTTTCATCCATAGCTTCTATTAATAGTAACAAAGCCAGTTATTACTTGCTGGGCAACTGGTACATTATACAGACTATGAAGGTGCTGCACATATGTGAGCTTAAATCCTCCCAGCAACCTAGGATGCCAGCTAGGCATGATAGAGAACAGCTTGGCTTCCATGAAAAACCATGCATTGTTTAGCACTCACCTTTCCCGTTTATCTCATTCTGATTCTATTGGGGACTTGGTGCCTTTCATTACCTTTGATGGTTATAGATAACCTACATGAAAGTGATTCTTGTCTGTAAGATACATAAATATATGGTATCCAAATGGAATTAAATTTAATTCTCCACCCCTTAACCCTCCCAATAGAAAAAGCCAGTTTCTGCCTATTTGTAAACTCATTTCAACATTCCTTTATAGAAATTTGTGTCTCTTTTTACTTCTTCTTTGAACCAAATTTAACATTTGCCTGTTAGACAATATCTTTAGCATGTGCTCATTTGATATCTGTAGGAGGATCAGGATTTTGCATTTATATATATATACTTTAACAATATTATTAGCTCCATTTTACAGATGAAGATATTGAGGCTCAGAGTAAGATGACTTGCTGGGAACCATTAATGATGAAATGACCTGGCCAGGGTGAAACCCCTGTATGTTCTGACCCTACGGCCTATGTGCTTTCTTCTAATTGTGCATCTGCTGTATGCCAGGCATGTGCTAAGTGTGTGGGAATATTATTTTAAGTCATTTAGATATTAGTGGCCTTTACTATCCTGAAATTATAGAGTTATAAAATCTCCATGATAATTTTATAGCTATGTGTGAGATAAAAATCAAGGCAGGAAAAAAAAAGGCAGAAGAAAAATCCCTAATAGTTGGAGAAAGGAGGATAATGGAGTGGTAAGAATACAATGGAATTAATCTTGGAAAGCTTTTTGGAAGTTTCTTAATTTGCATTGTCTAAATGGAAAAGGCATAAAAAAGAAGCCTGAAGAGTAAAGCCAACAACTTATAAACTTATGTCCTGAAGCTTCAAGTACTGTCGCTTAAGAAATAAGCAAGGAAATAGGATTATACCACTGCTTGTACATCTGTTATCTAACAGTGTAAAAAAAAAGTGACAGATGAGAACCTAGTCTAATCTCTTAATCATTCCCATATATAACTATTTTGCATGAAGTTTCCATGGGCCCTAAATATGATAGTGTCGTTCTTAAAACTGCTTAAAACTGTCATTAGATTCACTACGTTTGTAGGCTAAACCCTAAACTCATTTTTTATCATGCATTTTTTATCTGGTTCCTGCTATTTCTCATCTCTTCTGGTATCCAGCAGCATTTCTCTCTCTTTTTCTTTATTTCTTCCTCTTCCTCTCCTCTCTCTCTCCCTCTCTCTTTCACACACACACACACCTCACAATCTAGGCTCCTGACTCTTCAGAGAGTCCTGCAATTCTCCAGCCCACCAAGCTGTGTTGCAACTCAGCCTTCGTTGAACCTTTCTTTTGCCTTTAACACTGCCCTTTCCACCTCACCCTGCCTCGGCAAGTACTTATTCATTACGTGACACTCAACTTAAGAATCACCTTCTTTATAAAAAATTCCTGATCCTGATTTGTGCGAACCAGCCACCCCTATACATACATTCTGCCAGCATGTGTTTATGAATCCCTTGGTTGTGCTTATTTGTTTACACACTTGCTTCCAGGGACCGTGTCTGCTTGATCTCCCTTCTCTCCCAGAAACTCCCACGATGCCTGCTGCATGGTTTGTGCTCAGTAATTGAACGCATCGTGCATCAGGGAGATGGCACACTGGCCTGTGTGATGGGCAAGGGGGTGGAGTACCAGAAGGGACCATAAAGTCCAGCGCATTCAAACCCTTCCCTTCATGGTGCAGAGAGAGCTGGAAGTATTCACAGAACATAGGAGGAAACTGAGGCATTGAAAGAGCTGAAAGTATCAATAGGACTCTTGCCCCTGAGTTTAGTACCAATTCCAACATGCCACACTACTTTCTGGGATGGTTGAGTGTGGGTGAGAGAGAGAGAGTTTATTTTCTGTTTTGCTTTTGTGGTGCTTTCATAATTTTGGTAAAGATATTTTTAAGTCAGAGCACAGGGCGCTTCAGTTTTCATTACCCAACTTGGCATTTTCCTCTTGTCCACAGAGCAGCTCTGAGCCCTTATCATAGTCCTGTAACCACATCCTCTGCTGGATCCAATGCTAAATCAACACTGTCAGTGAAAAACAAACACTAACAGGTGTGCAGCACATTGAGCGAGGGAGGGCGTTTATTCTACAGCAAGGGTCAGTAAACTGGAGGGAAGGAAAAAGCCGGTCCAGGTATGAGCAAACCCCCTGGGTCCCACAGCCCCCTCGGAGACAGGGAGAGGGTGCCAAAGGCTTCAAACGGCTGCTGTGAGCCTGCAACAACCAGGCCCACCTATGAGCAAGCTGCAGAAATGGATTTTGGTAATTACATTCAAAGCTTCTGTCAGAGTCACATGTTAAAGCTTCTGGGATCTCTTAGATGAGATCCAGGCAAGTGTTGCTGAAATGCACACACTGATGATGATGCAGCAGACACTCCCCGGGTGTCCTCAGCTGCAGCACCTGGTAGGGACTGGGGAGCAGCAACGGTCACATTTAGGACAGGACGTCTTTCATAGGATCTTGTTTCAGGGGAAACAAGACCTTTACAAAGTCTGCCCTGAAAGGAAATCTCCTGTTCTATATTCCTGAAGCTGCCACCCTGGTGTTCTTCCTGAACCAGGTGACTATACGATGCTGAGTAAAAGTAATTACCAATAAGAGAGAGGAACCAGTCTGTATGGAGCTCTGTGCTAGCCTATTCTTTATTTTTTTTAATTTTTTTTTTATTCTGTCACCCAGACTGGAGTGCAGTGGTGCGATCTCGGCTCACTACAACCTCCGCCTCCAGAGTTCAAGCAATTCCCCTGCCTCAGCCTCCCGAGTAACTGGGATTACAGGCACATTCCACCATACCTGGCTAATTTTTGTATTTTTAGTAGAGATGGGGTTTCACCATGTTGGTCAGGCTGGTCTCGAACTCCTGACCTCAAGCAATCTGCCTGCCTTGGCCTCCCAAAGTGCTGGGATTACAGGCGTGAGCCACTGTGCCCCACCGCGCTAGGCTCTTCTAAGTATGTTATTGTCTTATCTAATCCTCACATCAACACTATGGGTAGATATTGTTATCAGCATCCTCTCTACTTTACAAATAAGGAAACAGAGGGAACAGGGTGAATTAAACTGCCCAGGGTTATGCAGCTAGCAGGTTTGTGGTAGAGCCAGGATTTAATTCCAGGTCATTGGTTTCAGAGTGTGCGTTCTCAGGCCTCCAGGATGCTGCGATTGACCTGACAGTTCGCAGCGTTGGCTGTACATTAGAATCACCTGGGGAACTTTTAAAAATGCCAGTGCCAGGGCTCACCTCCAAAGATACAGATTTATATGGTTTAGGGTAGGCTGAGTACTAAAATGTGTGTGCCTGTGTGTGTATGTAATGTATAATATGTGTGTGTGTGTGTATGTGTGTAATATGTCTTGTGCAACCAGATTAGGCTTAGTCACTTAAAGAGTGCAGCTGGCACAGGTAGGTGTTTCCCATCACGTCATCCAAGGAAAGTATTGAGGGGTGGCAGACAACATCGGAAGCCCAGCCACAGAAGGTCTGGCACGGGCGTGGTGCCATGACTAAGGCTTGGGGAAGAATGCCAGAAAAAAGGCAGAGGCGGCCAGAAAAGGTGCTGTGCTAGAGAGACAAGAAAACCAACAGAGCCCCATTACACCGTTTGCCAAGGGTGGCCGTGGAGAACTGCCAAGGGGGAAGACCACAGAGGTGACCACCTTCACTGCCGTACAGAGCGTTCCTGGAACTCCCCAGTACCAACAAGAATCAGGGTTCCCGGAAAAGTGTTTTAAGACAGAAACTTGCCTTATAAATCACATCTGTTGGAGGTACCAGGGGAGTATTTTGGGATCTGAAGTGTTCAGGGTAGGAGCCTTTTGAAACCAGGGACTGAGGCCGCGGAGATGTGAGTGCTAGGATGTCAGGGCTTCCCCAGCCCAGCAGTTGCGGGTCTGGAATCAGCTTGGTTCAGTTGCAAGTTACACTCTCACTCTGCTTACACCCTAGACATGTGTTTTAGAATTATAAAATTTGTGTCTGTTAAAGCCAAGTTAAAATAGCAAAAAAAACCACTCAGTTTTATCACCCATGTGTAACAACTATTATTCAGTATATTTCTTTATATTGTTGTCATTTTTTCTGGACATAATTTTTCAACAGTGTTAATTATAATGTATATGCAAATATTATAGCCTGCTTTTACACTCAAAATAATATGACCATTTATTCCTTAAGGAATATCCTTTCCTTCATAATAGTTACACTAACAGTGACCAGTTATTGCTGAGTTTCTGAAAATTGAATAATCTATGAACTCATTGTATAGAAAAAAATTTGCATGAACATCTACCATTAAAAATTGTTTTTATCTTTACTTAAATATACAGGATCTAAAACAAGTACTTTATAACATAAATATGTACATCTATATGTTTTATATATATACATCTGTCTCTCCTTTTTTATAAGGCCTAAAAACAAATGCTTTATTACTTGCAAACCACAACATCAAAACAATTTTATATGTTAAAAATAAGACAACAGGGAGGCCGAGGTGGGCGGATCACGAGGTCAAGAGATCAAGATGATCCTGGCCAACATGGTGAAACCCCGTCTCTACTGAAAATACAAAAATTAGCTGGGCTTGGTGGTGTGTGCCTGTAGTCCCAGCTACTTGGGAGGCTGAGGCAGGAGAATCGCTTGAACCCAGGAGGTGAAGGTTGCAGTGAGCCAAGATCGTGCCACTGCACTCCAGCCTGGCAACAGCGAGACTCTTTCTCAAAAAAAAAAAAGACGACAAAACCAGTAAGATTCACAATTATATATTGATGAAATGTGACAAGCATTGTTTAGTGAATTTAACTGTGGCTCATTGCTATGGTGCAGACATGTTGCCTTCTTGGTGCCAGTAGGACCAGTGCTGTGAGCTCACTCAGTTCCTATACCACTTTTCTCTGTTCTAAACTCTTAGGACGTTTATGTGCACAACCTGAAGGCATCCTGGGCTTTCACTTGGCATAAACACTTCCTTTATATCAACTCTGATTTCCTTTTATTTTCTCTAGCTCATGACACTTCAAGTAGTACCATCTGGTACCAATGTAATCATAAACACAGATTATGAATTGAGTTCCCAAACTGAATCCAAATGGATCTTTCAGCTGATCCGTAATATGGCTATATTAATTTTTAAATTGATTGAAAGGTAAACAGAAATGTAAAAATGTTCCATAGAGAACTTCCAAATCTAGAAGACTTATCATCACACCCCTGTCATTTTGAGAAACACTGATTTATTGAATGCCTCACTTGTACCCGGTAACTGAGCTGGAGCCACTTACTCCCTGTAACAACATATCATTCCCATTTCTCAGATGAGGTAACTGAGTTTTGTAGAGGTTATGAAATGTGATGAAGAACATGGAGCTGTCAGGTGAAGGAGCTGTGATTCTAATCCTGGTCTCTGCCATTCCAAAGCCAGTGTCCTTGGACCATGATCTCACGTGGCCTTCCACAACTTCTTACAAAGTGTTCTTCTCCCATGTGGGGTTTAGCATGTTTATACTGACTGAGACCAGAGTTAGAGATAAATGATTGTTTTTTTCCCTTTAGAGAAAGCCTAGCATTTGTCATTTATGGTGTATTTATTTGCTTATGAAAATAACCTAATGAGGATGGACCCTTTAAGATATTTCAGTAGATTTGGCAGTAGCTCAGGTGATTGGCAGTAGCTTGCCAGCTATTAAATCATTCTGAATATATGAAGAATTGTCATTTTCTTCTCAAAAGGGCTTTGCCACATGGTGTAATCCCTGCACACACATTGGCATAAGCAGGAGCTATCTCTGTGCAAATCCATTCTTGGAACCAATCATATTAACTTGATATTTCATGTTTTGGCCCAATACCATAAACTGGCACAAATAACACTAACCTTGCCACGCACTAAAGATTGGGATAATAAATCAGTCAGCCTGTAATTATATTGGGAGAGCCAGCTTTATTCTTTAGTGAGCAGATTGATGTATCTGTTTAGACTGGTTGCCCTCAGGGCTCTCTGGGAACCTGGTCTGACTTTCTAGTGCCCAGGCAGGCACTGCCCCAGATCACTGCGTATATAGGTGAGTTCCCGCTGTGCAGGTCTGTCAGGACCAAACTGGTTTCCAAACCTGGCTGGCTTCTCCGCAAGGTGCATAGCTGTCAAAAGTGAAACAAAGCGAAGGGCTTGGGATGCCAGAAAGACAAAAGCTCATCCATCAGGCTCAGCAGGAAAGGCAGGGGAGGCAGCGGCGGGAAGCCTTCCTTAGCTGTGTGATCCTAGGTGGCTGTTAACTTAGCATTTGAGGACTGTCTCAGATAGACACAATTGGACCAGGTAATTCCTTTGTCTGAATTCATGTCATTTCTTCAGCAACGGCAGAAAGGACTTGAAGCAGCAGGTCTAAGTGGGCAAAATAAGACAAAATAAGTGGGCAAAATACTGACTGGGACCAGGGCTGGAGATAAATGATTTTTTTTTCCTTTAGAGAAAACCTAGCATTTGTCATTTATGATGTATTTATTTGCTTATGAAAATAACCTGATGAGGATGGACCCTTTAAGATAGTACAGTGGATTTGGCAGTAGACCAGGTGGTTGACACCTGGTATGACAAAATAATGTAGCAAAAAGATTTCATATAGGGGGAAATATTCCCTGTCTGTTGTCTTGCTTGCTTCCAAGACAGTATGAAGAAGATTATATGAAATATTAATGAGGAGACGGGTAAGTTGGTGAAAGAAGGGGCCTACTCCTGAATCCTGCCATTAAAATTTGCAGATTAATTCCATTGGAATTTAAATGTATCGTTGCATTGTGGCATCAAGTGTGAAGAGGCCCCACCTGGATATATGTTCCTTGCCTGATTCCTGAATGGCTTAATTTGGCTCTGCCTGTCTGACTCATATGCCTTCCCCACATTAAATTGGATGGTTTATTTTCTGAGATCAAGTGGGCTATTTTGGCTTCATGGCTGTATCTCTTTGCTTTTGTGGTTTTCTCTGCTGGGAATCCTCTAACTCTGAGTCCTCACATGCCTTGTGCCTTTTGGGTGCTCTGGTCCCAGTGTTCAAATTGCCTCTTCTCAGAGAAAGGCTTTTCCCCAACTCTCTCTGCTCCTAATCACTCTGTTGCATGTCTTTGTTTAATACTTTGTTTAATACTCTAGGATTATGTCATTTATTTCCTTGTCTATTTTCTGTCCCCACCTTCACATGTATGGGTCTTGTTTTCCACAGTATCTTCAGTGCTTAGGACAGTATCAAGTACACAGTGGGCATCCACTAAATATCTCCTCTTATGTAGTGAGCCCTCCTAGAGCACTAACCATGTTGCCAGACACCATCCTGAAAGCTTTATGAATATTAATTCATTTAATCCTTGCAACAAGCCTAGGAGGTAAGTCCTATGTTTGTCTCTATTTTATAGATGGAGAAACTGTTAAGTGACTCTAGAGTCCATTCTCTGAATGACTGCCTTAGGTTGCCTCTCTAGTATTTTTGTGGAATAAGTGAATGAATGTCTGTCATCATCATTACCTAAGAACTCTTAGAATAATATAAGTTCTAAGTTCAATAGACATAAATATCATGATTCTAAAAATAGAAGTCTTAAATATATAAAAGATATCATGCAAGGTTAAGAGTCACTAGATTCAAGACATCACGGTCGTAAGGGGTAATGGGTATGCAGTCTCATTCTTGGTTTCTAATTCTCCAGAGCTTGTAGGCAGACAGTAGGTTAAATCCTGGGATGATACTGACCGTGAAAGGCAAATATTTTTCTTTTTAAGTTGCCACAGGCACTGAAAGATTAATCAAATGGCTGGAGAATGCAGGGAAACTCAACAGTGTTTAAGAAACTTGGTGGGCTTTATAACTTCAGTATTTTGAAATGTATTATTATTTGTAGACCTCTACTTCATATGTTTTGGTTTGATTGATTTGTTTAAACTCATACATTTTAAATCAATATAATAAATGTGTATACATTTATTTTTTTAAAAATCAATATACTTAGTTTGCGTACACACTTGGGAAGTTCTTGAGATTCTTGGAGACATAGAATGATTTTTAACTTTATCAAAGGATTTCACATTTGTCTTCTCATTTTATTTCAAAGCACCACTGAAGTAGCAGAGCTGGAATAATGTCATTTTTCTCCAGGCTAGTCTGCTCCCAGGTCAGTGGTCTGGACTCTTGCGGTTTTCTTTTTGTCTCTGTAGCTGCTCCCTCATCCTCTTTGCTGGTTCCTCTTCATCTTCCAATCTTGAAAGGTTGATGTGACCTAAGATTCAGCCTTTGGGCATCTCTACACTCAGCTCCCTGGTGGTCTCTTTCATTCCCTCAGATTTAAATGCCATCTCTATGCAAACGACACTCAAATGTTATTTCTAGCTCTGCTCTGTCTCTTTATCTCAGGACTTTTCATCTCTGACATTTCCCTTTGGTTGTCTAATGGGTATTTAAGACTTAAATGCCTCAACGTGGGCTTCCAAGGGTGCTGTGCTTTGTCCTCTCCGTGTCAGTAAGACTACTCCATGCTTCTAGTTGCCAGACCAAAGGCCTGGGGCCATCGTTGACCCCAGTCTTGCTCTGACCCTCCAAATATGATCTGTGACAAATCCTGCCATTTCCACCTTTAAGATTAGATGTATCCAGGACCTGGCCTTTCCTTTACAGGGCCACTGCTGCCAGCCTGGGACAGACCTGTATCGTTTTTGCCTGGTTGATGGCAATGGCTTCCTAACTAGTCTCCCTGCTTTTCCTTTGCTGCCCTTCAGTCTACAGTCGGCCCATCTTCCCTGCATAGGCAGATTCAACCAACTGCCAGATAGAAAATATTGGGGAGAAAATGGATAGTTGCACCAGTACTGAACATGGGCAGATTTCATTTCATGGTCCTTATACTCTGAACAATAAAATGTAACTATTATTTACACAGCATTTACATTGTATTAGGTATTGTAAGTAATCTAGAGATGATGTAAGGTATAAAGGAGGATGTGTATAGGTTACCTGCAGATACTATGCATTTTATATAAAGGGTTGAGTATCTGTGAATTTTGTTATCTGAGGGGGATCCTAGAACCAGTCCCCCACAGATACTGAGGGATGACTGTATTCTCAATGCAGCAGCTAGGGTGATTCTGCTGTCCTCAGATCATGATCCTCCTCTGCTGAAAATGCTCTGAGGACCTCCCCTATCACTTAGAGTAAAAGCAATAGTCCTTCAACAAGCTGCATGGCCCCACTCCTTCTGCTTTCATGGATTCCCCATGACTTGACTTCTCCGCTCCAGCTGCAAGATCTCCTTACTGTGCCTTTCACATTTTCCCACCTCAAGGCCTTTGAATTTATACATTCTTGTCTCTGCCTGCAATGCCGTTCCTTCAGAGATCTCTGAGGCTTTCTCCTCAATTCTGTTAGGTCTTTATTCACATTACTTTTTAGTGAGGCCTTCTCTAGCTACACTATTTGAAATGGCCATAATCATCCCAGCACTTCCTACTCTCCTCCCATGCTTTATTTTCTCTGTGAACACTTAAATCACTATATACATTCTAGATGTGTTAGCATAAGCCTTAGTCTCCTGCCTGATCCAAAAATACTGATAATAATGGCACCGACCTCTTAGGAGTTGTTGTCAGGATTCACTGATATAGTACAAGTGCTTAGCACTGTGCCTAATGTGGAGTAAGCTTTCAGTGGGTGTTAATGTGCTTCTAATGTGCATGCCCTTAGCATCGAGCTCAACACCGTATGTGCAGGAGATGTCCTCTACATTGCTTTTAAATAAATAAATGACCTAATTGGCAGAGTCAACGTTTCCATACTTGTCTTTGTTCTGGGGAATCCATACACGTGAGGTGCAGCATGGTACTGAAGCTGATGCCTACACGAAGAGTCTGAACTCAGCCCCGGAGCGTTATCACTACTAAGCTAGGCCTTGCTATAGAACACTGAGCTGAGTCCATCCGATTCCAGCACAGGTTCTGAAAAATAGGAGAGTTTTTCTCCTAAAGAAAAAGCTGTTACATGAGAGCATAACCTTTAAGGTGTACTCAGTAATAATGCCTTCTGAAGCATTTGTGCAATTAGATGTATTTCATTAACCGTGTTTTCTGAGCAGAGCAATTTGAAAGAACACGTTCCCTTCTGTCTCACTCTGTCTTGTTCTCATCAGCCCTTTCACAAATTAATCTAAATAAAAGCAACTTCCCCTCAGCGGTGAGTTAAAATAAGACACTGTTCACATGATTATTACTTCATTGTGCTTTTACGCACATTCCTCTGTGCTTTTTAATTATATATAATTACCAGGAAACAGGGAATAAAATCTGTTTAATCTACAATGAAACATGCTAAATAGATAATGTTTCCAGTTCCTGTTTTTGTTTACTTATTTGTTTAGGTATAATTCTAAACCAGGGAGAGCAGTTTCAAGAGTGTAGACCCAGATCTTGCAGAAAATACAGCTTATAGGATTAAGCATTATTTATTTCATGTGTGAGCTATTACCTTTTAAAAATTGTCATGCAACTTAGTGACTCAAGTAATGACATCTGGGGTGCAATTATTTCAAATGCCATTTTTTTCTTCCTTGTAAAAAAGTTGCAATTAACTGTAAACAAGAGTTAAACTTGATGGTAGCCTATGGTGACTTTGATATGATGATATGTTTTTACTAGTTTCCGATGTGTATGTTTCTGATGATGAGCAATTTTATTAAAGCCTGTCACAGTGATCATATTAAAATGCACGATACTATTCAAGAGGCAGCACAGCTCAGTGTTAAATCTCAGGCCCTGGAGACAGGCTTCCTGCACCTGAATCTAGTTTTACCTTCTGTATTAACTATGCCATCTTAGGCAATTTACGTAACTCCTTTCCGCCTCAACATCTTAATCTAGTAGCTATCTCAAAGGGTTATTGATAGAATTAAATTGATGTATATAAAGTGCTTGGAAAAGAGCACTGGATGAAAGTTAATTGTTGTTATCTGTCACAAAAGGCAAGGTCATTACAAACAACTGCAAAATCCCAGTGACTTGAAATAATAATGGTTTATTTCTTGCTCAAGCTACATGTCGCTCAAAGAGTAGTCGTTTCAAACGCTGCCAGTTGCTGCCGCAGAAGTAAAGATAACTCTGGACGGTCTTGCCATAGCAATTAAGTGCTCCTGGCTGGAAGTGGCACTGCAACTCTGCTCCTAATTCATTGGCCAGAATTAGTTACATGGCCACACTCAATCACCCGGAGGCCAGGAGGTGCAATCCACCTTGTGCCTGGAAGGCAGACATCAAGCATCTTTGGCAAACAGCACTCATAATATCCACAGTTTCTGTTGTTGTTATGCCTCTGCAGCAAAAGCATCTGGCATTCTTGGTTTGAGTAGCCTTAACCTTTCGGGGTGGTGGCTGTTGCTGTTGGTGATGGAGAACTGCAGGCCTCTGGGATGGGCTTTAGGAGGACAGAATGTGGGGGTGTCTTGGAGTACAGCAGGCTGAACAGAAGGCTCTATTTAGCTGTCGCATGCCAATCAGAGCCGCTGAACCGTCTGTGATATAAATGACTTAAAAATATTCTCCATTGAAAAAAAGGACTAGTTCTAACACTTTAAACATGTCAGCTCCAAGATAACATTGGAAATGATGTACATGCCTCTCCCCGCCACCCCCGTCGATGTCTGCTTCCTCTATTCAAAACTCTACATTGTTTCCCAAGGCCTGGTAGCTCTTGCAGGTGGTTTTATTTAGAGATCCCCAGACTTACATTTGTTTGTTTGCCTGGAATTCCTCTAGGGCCATCCAGACAAAACCAAATGGCTTAGAGTTCACTCTTGATTACCTATGCAAATAGTTGGGAATCTTGACTAATGTGTATTTGCCTTTATTTGGGCTTCTCTATCTGTTTCTTGGCCAGGAACCCTGCCCCTCACCTTTCCACTTCTCCTCTAGGCTCCTCTTATGTAGGCAGGATCACCCATTTGATTGCCCTTTGACCTCTATTTAGTCCAGTTCTCTCTCAGGTAAGCTGGGCTCCTGCTCCGGGGTGGGGTTGATGGTGGGTAAAGCCTGGGCTTTTGGTTTCCCTGTAATCTCTAAATATGTTGATAATTTATTCTAGCCTTTCTCATTGCTGTCACATGGCTGGAGAAAAGAGCAGTGCACTGCAGATTTCAGAAGTCAAGACTGGGTTGAATAAGGGGACAGCAAAGGGAACTCTTTTTTTATAACACTGTCACTGGAAAGGTCCCACAGCTACTGCCACTCCCAACCCCCACCTGCCATGATAACACATACTTCCACTCCTTTCCTCACACAATCCCCCAGCAGCCTGCAATGTTCTCTGTGCACAAGCTCTGGAGGCAGAAATTCCTGTGTTCAGATTATGAGCCTACCATTTATTAGCTGTGTAACTTAGGGGAAATTACCCAACCACCCTGAAGGTTGTTCTTCATCTGCAAAGTAGCGTTTAATGACACTTAATGCAAAGAGCTGTCATGACAATGCAGTGAGAAAATTTGTATCACTTCCTGGTGTAGTTCCTGGCACATTCAGACTCTAAATTAATTGTGGTTGTTATTAATTAAGACCCAGATTAGGTTTTATCTTTTCTGTGAACTCTAACCCAACTACTTTATATCCTCCTAAACAATATACTGGTTTTCAACTATAACAAAACTCCTATAACTAATAGACCAAAAGCCTGTTAGGTTAAATGGAACAGAAGTTTGTTTCTCAAGTTATATTCCAGGGAAGAAGTTCCAGGTTGTGGGCAGGGGAAGGTGGTAAGGACAGTCCTTTATAAATTCAGGGTGATGTCTGCTCTTCTGTCCTCGACCAGTGGCTTCCAATGTCACTCTATTCATTGTCTGCCATTTTACCCTGAGGGATGGGCAAGAACGTGAAGGTGCATATGTGGGATGTTGTATGACCCAGATGCATTGACCCTGTCACTGTCCATTGGGAGAAGTTTATCACAGGGCCACAGGCTGCTTCAAGGGAGGCTGAGAATGTGGTGCCATGGGGCTTCCAATTCCCCGCTGCAGTGAGGAAGAGGAGAGGGGATTCTGGTGATCAGCTACTTATCTCAGACTCAAAACCTTTTTATATGTGTTAGGAACATCTTTTCCATTAGACTGTTGGCTCCTTGAATCAGAGACCTTGTTGTAGCCTTAACCTTCAAAGTTATGTTCAATAACAGACATGCAATAGCATCCTAAGAATACTTCGGGAATTGAGCTAAATGAACGGAAGTTCTATTCTTTGGGCAAATATCTTAGATTTTGTCTCCCTTGAATCTCAATGTTATTTTTGAGTAAAATGGACAAGCTTTAACAGATCGTATTAGGGATTTCCAGTATTGGACAATTTATTCTTTGCAACAATTCTAAGATAATAACAAAAGCACTGAGAGTTTCCCAGTGATATGTGGATTCCATGAGCAATTCCCATCATTAAAGTTACTAAATATAATTATTTACTGATATATTATAGGGTACGTTATGCTCTTAGTATTATCTTTCACACATCTTTTAAAATTACAGATTCATATAGGCTTTTCTCAAAGATAAATAGCATTTCTGAAAATAAGTACAGTGGACAAATCATACTTTTGTTGGGTTTCAGGGTGAAAAAGAAAATATGGTGTTACACTTTTTAAAAACCTGTAATTTTAACCTAAAAGTCTAATAAAAACATATGTTTGGATGGGTAAGACAATTTTCTTACCTCAATTATGATAGAAAATATGCAAATAGGAGCCAAGTAAACTGTAAGAGACAGATCACTAGATTGGGTATAAATAAAAATAAAGCAAAACAAAATATTTAAAGTTCCCCTCCTCTAGACACTTGTGCCAGTTAAGCTACTGTCTCTGAGCCTCCAGCTCGCTTTTTTCTTCACTACTATGTGATGTCAACAAGCTTGACTCTGCAACGTACTGTTGTGCTTTGCCACCTGGTTCCTTAGTCTACCTCTGCCACTGCATGGCTGCAGATTATAGGGCAGGCCAAGGGCAAAGGGTCTTCCTTCTTTCCTTTTGTTTCGCGTTCTTGTCCTACAGCTCTCGCAAAGCTTCTTCCTCCCACATTCAAAACAGTTCCATTCAGTAGCAGCGGTTGAATCCAGGTTGCAGTTTTCTAGCACTCATGGAATCAGCCTCCTCACATCCTTTAGATATGCCAGCAGCAGTCAGTTGATATCTTTTTTTCAGGGTCTTGGGGGACCTCTTGAGCCCATGGAGCTCATCCTCCAATCTCAAAGGAACCAGTGCCAGCCAAACAGCTGCCCCTTCCGAGGGGTATGAGTTTCAGTCCATGGTGCCTCAATGCCGAGCTTCTAAGTTTTCATAAATCTGATTTCTTCTCTATATTCCTCCTAGGATTGGTAGCTGCTTCCTGCACCTGCTAGCTTCCTGCTGACTTCTCTTTCTGTATTTTGTTTTTTCAATACCTTAGTTAACAATTTTTGTTATCTTCTCTCTGTTAAAATAACTGGTAGCGGCCGGGTGCAGTGGCTCACGTCTGTAATCCCAGCACCTTGGGAGGCCGAGGCAGGCAGATCACGAGGTCAGGAGATTGAGACCATGCTGGCTAACATGGCGAAACCCCGTCTCTACTAAAAATACAAAAAATTAGCCGGGCATGGTGGCGGGCGCCTGTAGTCCCAGCTACTTGGGAGGCTGAGGCAGGAAAACGGCGTGAACCTGGGAGGCGGAGCTTGCAGTGAGCTGAGATTGTGCCACTGCACTCCAGCCTGGGCGACAGAGCAAGACTCCGTCTCAAAATAATAATAACAATAATAATAATAAATAACTGGTGGTTTCTGGCTTCTGACTGAGCTCTGATTAATAGAATACGTGAAGTTCTTTCAACAAGCAAGTGGACCAAAATGCTGTATATTTGAGTCACATCATCATACTTGGTTTTAGATTTGAATTTTTAAAAGTTCAGTTTAATGATATGTCCTTTTACTAAAAGTTTTACTTAAATAGCTGAATGAGATTTGTTTCTGCATTTGGTATTTGGATGGAACTTTGAGAATGAATGATTTTTTTGGATAGGCTTTGCTACTAATTCTATTATCTTGGAGGCAAATGTCTCTCTGTGCCTTGTTTTCTCCTCACCGTACTGGGGGGAAATAGTGTTTACCATCAGGTGACCTTTACCACACCTTCAGACAGGTGAACTATAGGTCATATTACCATCTGGCTAGGGACAAAATGACTCATAGATGGGAACTTTTCTGAAGTCTGACATTTTAAAATGTTTGTTTGATGGACAAGTTTGGTTTCTAAAATACCAAACTTACCTCCTTGAATTCTTAAGCAGAATATGCTAAGTATATTTATAATTTTTACTAACTCAGGATTATAATTTTTACCCTTAAAGTCTGTTCAGCATTAAATACATCTTTCTCCTTAGGGGTCATTGGCAGGTGGAGGGATGTTTCCCTATAAACAAAATTGCCCCAGACTAATCATAATAACGTGGAAGGTAATGAGACAACAGCATCAACTAAGGTTTACAGTTATTGAACTCTTACTAAATGCCAGGTGCTTTTTCAGGTCCTTTATACACATCATCTCATTTATTCCTACAGTAACTGTAAAATTGAGGTACTCCTGTGACATGGTTTTGCTCTGTGTCTCCAGTCAAATCTCATGTAGAATTGTAATCCCCATGTATCAAGGGAGGGGCCTGGTGAGGGGTGATTGGATCATGTGGGCAGTTTCCCCCATGCTGTTTCCATGGTAGTGAGTGAGTTTTCATGAGATCTGATGGTTTAACAGTGTTTGGCAGTTCCCCACTCCCTCTCTCCTGCTGCCATGTGAAGAAGGTCCTTGCTTCCCCTTCACCTTCCTCCATGATTGTAAGCTTCCTGAGGCCTCCCCAGCCATGTGGAACTGTGAGTCCATTAGACCTTCTTTCTTTATAAATTACCCAGTCTCAGGCAGTCCTTTATAGCCATGTGAAAATGGACTAATACATATGGTTATCTCCACTTTACCGATGAGGAGATGAGAAACTGAATTACTTCCAAAGGTTCTACAGCAAAAATTGACAGAGCCAGAATTAAAGTCAGTCCAATTCCAAAACCCACTCTCCAATTCACTGTTTTTGCATTTTTTTTTCTTTTTTTGCTTTTAATGTATACATTCATTTAGGAAACAAGTTCAGGACTGACCATGTGAAGGTCATTGTACTCAGAACAGTGGGAATTACCAAAAGGATTGAGACACAGCCTTGCCTTCAAGGAATTTATAATCCAGTAAGGCTAGATTTTAAAAAGTACTAAAGTACTGACTATAATACTAAGTGGTATGTAAAAAGTGTCTTGAGGGGGTAAAGTGCCTCTCAGGAGCACCCCAAAGAGCGGGCAATGCAGCAATGCAGCCTGGTGAGATCAGGGAAGTCTATAATGGGCAGGTAGAAGTTGGCCACAATCCTGAAAGAATGTGGGGCTGGGGTTGGAAAGAAGGGCAGGAGGAGAGGGGCAGGCTGGGGGTGGGTACACTTGGGAGAGCTGGGAGCAGAGAGGTAGGTAAGGTAAGTTGGAGCCACGTTGCTTGGAAACAAACTGATTCTTCAGAGACCCTTCCTATTCACCCTATTCACGTCACATTCTTTGTCATGTCCAAGAGCACTGAAGTCATCAAAACCCTGACCTTTAAATAGGCAAGACATTAAAACCTAAAATACTGAAGATGAATAAGAATCTGTAACCAGCCTTTACTATGTGCCAGACACTGGTCTAAGCACCTTAATCTAACAACCCTAGAAAACAGGTTGATATAGTTTGGCTGTGCCCCACCCAAATCTCATCTTGAATTGTAGCTCCCATAATCCCCACATGTCATGGGAGGGACCTGGTGGGAAGTAATTGAATCATGGGGGTGGGTTTTTTCCATGCTGTTCTGGTGGTACTGAATAAGTCTCACAAGATCTGATGGTTTGATAAAGGGGAGTTCTCCTGCACAAGCTTTCTTGCCTGCCACCATGTAAGACGTAACTTTGCTCTTCCTTTGCCTTCTGCCATGATTGTGAGGCCTCCCCAGCCATGTGGAACTCTGAGTCCATTAAATCTCTTTCCTTTATAAATTTCCCAGTATTGGTAATGTCTTTTATTAGCAGCATGAGAACAGACTAATACACAGGTACTATTATTATCTCCATTTACAATGGGGAAAGTGAGGCACAGAGAGGTTAAATAACTTGCCTGGGGTCACTCAGCTATTATGTTGCTAAGCCAGGATTTAAGCTCAGCCTGTCTGGCTCTAGAGTCTGATGGTCTTAGTCACTATTATACAATGCTTTAAAAAAGAAAAAGAATGAAAAGAAAAAGTAAACACCATCTGAAATTTTCCCTGAAGCAAATGGTGCTCAGAAGGCTCCTCCTCTGGGCACTGCCCCTACCTCAGCCCCACCCAGGCCGTGAGGTCTCTTCTCTCTGGTGAGCTGAGCCAGGGCTTTGCCAGGTGTGGACTTGCCTATCTCCCCAGAGGGACTGCATGGCCTTGAAGGTGGGACAGTGTCTTACCCTTGGGGAGCACATGCACACCAAGCATCTTTAGAACAACTGTGTTCTTTCTAGGAAGAGACAAACATCTCTTGGTCGCACTCAGCTCTCTATTAGAAAACAAAGGATGTTTCCTCTAATATGATTTTGGAATTTTCACCAAAGTTGGGTCAGTCCTTTCAAGATCCAAAGCTGTCTGTGACTCTTTTCTTTATGTTAGCTGGTCTGGCAGGATTCTGATTTTAGTTAAAAAAAAAAACAAATCAGTTCGCCTTTTCTGGATGCCAAGAATAACTGATGGAAATGAGGCAAGTGCAAATGAAAGAAGATTTACTTACAAGGAAAAAGGAATCAATGCAAACCACAGCCTCATTATTGAGGTTTAGAGACTCTGGTGGAACAACGGAGGATGTTTAGTCTTTTCTGAACGACTCAGACTTGTTTCTCATTTCCTGAGATGTCTCTGGAATAGAATTAAAATACAGCATACTTCATAAAACCAAACTGAACAGAAATTAATCTTTTCTTTATGATTCTGAAGGTAATTTAGGATTTGTACAACGACATGGTGCCCATATTATGAAAATTATATAGTTTAACAAAAACTAGTCTGATTATTTGAACTTTTTGGGTGTTTAGATTCTAGATAAATAAGAGTACATCATGTTCAGATTTCGCATGGAACTTGTGGAATTAAAATCTAAATTTTAGGATAATAAGAATAAAAAAGAAAATCATCCTTCGTAAGCATTATATAGACTTGGACGGAAATCTAGAGATCGCCTAGACTCGGAATCCTTTATCTTCTAGGCTCACATAGGAAATAGTGTTTGACTAAGCCTGAGGGACCTGAGTCTTAGGACTCCCAGTTTAGTGCTCTTTCTGGGGATCTAAATATATCTGACTCAGAATATATAAGGGTAAGGATAAGATCCAGCCTTATCTGGTTGACTTTGATACTGGCTCATTCTAAATGGGGTGGTTGACCTGTCTGAGGCAACTAATGATTGAGAGTCCAAATACACTCTATGTCCTTCACTCTTGCATCTTTCACCCCCAAATATCATACTGAAAAAGTAAAAAGTGTTGGTGTCAGACACAATAGTACTTATATTCAAATCAGGAATTACAAAGACATTTGCATTTTGCTTTGCCCATATGTTATGGTAAAAATGTGAAGGTTTTAGTGCTTATTTTGCATCTGTACCTCGACTCTAAATCTAAATTTAATTTTCCCTCATTGAACTAAGTAAGCAATATTTTTTTGGTAAAGTTAATTTAATGCATCTTAATAGAAAAGCAATTAAGAGCACCTTTAGCCATGCTGATGTAGACACTAGAGGCTCTTAAAATACACTGTTGGTTATCCATGCTTGCTGTTACCTGGAGATGAGAAGGCTGCACATGAAGTGCTTTAGGCACTTGTGCAAATCATTTGCCTTCACCAGTGTCCATAATAGATCTGCTTTTCCCATTATCCTGCTGAGCAGTCAATAAAGCTACCAGGAGGAACCAGGGCAATGCAAATGCTGCCTCCCAGCACTATTTGTTACTTCCTAATTTATAGCCACTGCTCTCAGTCTTATCAAGTAGAAGAACAGCCAGAAGGGTCTTCGTTTTCTCTCTCAGTTCAAGCAAAGACAGCACTAATGTTCACAGTGAGAATTTTTATTTTATGTTATAACTCTACTTGAAGTTTGGATCTCATAATACTCTTCTTCTGGGTGTTATTTTACCTACCAGCCTGCTGATCGGTTATTATATGAATTGCAAGCTCTAGTCAAAAGGGAGGTGATTTAAGGAGACTGAACTGACTTGACCTGCAATATGAGTCAATTAGTTGGTTCTGGTGGGCTTGAGACAGACTTTTAGTACCTTCTTAGTGCTCAGAGGAACTGAGGCAATTTGAGAGGTTTATTAATTTAATAGCAATTTCGCCATCCCTTTGGCTTTAGGCCAGTCCATTCATCCCTCTTAAGTACCTAACTGTGGTTTTTCTCTCCAGCATCTAATTGTTGCATGGTCATCTGAGAAGGTCAATAGCTGGTGAGTCCAAGGAAAATGTGGTCAAGATTAAAGTGCTCCAACTTTGCCATTGTTAATTGAGGGAAGAAAGCAGCAGAGAAAATGATCAATGAAAAGAGAACTGCATTTGGATAAAAGCAAGGCAAGAAGTATCATACGAAATGGCAAGTTCAAGACCCAGAGTGGGATTGACTGAGAAAATTGGATTGTATCAGTTACAGTTATTTGGTTGCAAGTAGCAGAAAGTGATTAGTTAGTTAAGCAAAAATAAATAAATAAAATAACTTTAATTTAAAAATATTAATTGGATACTGGAGTATCTCATTTGCATTCAAGAAGAATTGCTTGAGAGAGTTGCCCCTGGCTCCAATGATGCTCTATTTCTCAGTATTTTTTTTTATTTGTGATATGGGTTAAATTGGGGCAGATGACCACCCAATGGTCAGGTGATCCATCATCCATGGCAAGGGTCCAGTAAGATCTCACAATTTAGATTTGACTGTGGAGGGACCACCTCTGGACTCAGGGCAGATGCCAGAGAATCAAGGAAACTATCCTCCAAAGTGTTTAAGACAGGTCTTTCTTTGTGGACTTGAGCAATAAGTATTCACAGCATCTTTCTGGAAAAGTCTTCCAGTAGGGCAGCAGGGGCTAGAAGAAAAGGCCCGAGAGTCAGTTTCCATGGTAAAACATTGTCATTTGCCAGCTTTGTAACTCTGATTTTACTGTGCCTCAGTTTCCTTATCTGTAAAATATCTACCCTACTTGCCTTACAAAGGCACTGTGAGGATGAAAGGAGGTTATAGGTGTGAAGTGTAACTTGTAGCATGCTCAGACAGGCCTAAGCCTTGTTATGATGCAATTCTGTAAGGACTGCTGCTTAACTGGGCTGTCCAGTCTGGGCACGTGAATTCTGCCTTCACTTGGCAGTGGGGTCCACCTAATTGAGATACTTGTCTGGAAAAAGCCCGAAAGGATGCCTTAATTTGAGAATTTATGAAGAGAAAATATTTTTATCAGCTCAGAATGATTGAACCTAAGCTATGGAGTGAGAACCATATCAAGTTTACTAACCAGTATCTTCAGTGTGACAGTAATCTCTAACCACTACCATGTGCAGTGGATTTCTTCCCATTAAGGACGTGATGCAAATATCTTTGGTTTGGTCCAGTTTGTGTGTTTTTCTGCTTTCCTTCATCTGATTCACTGGTGCTCTCTTCTTGTATCCGATGTCATTTTTGAGTGACCTTTTTTCACAGTAGGGCTTCCAATTACAGCTACACAGAATTTTCAATTTCTTCATTTCACTCTTCAAAGTGTGGCCTTGTGGTAGACTCTTTACCAACTTTTTCTATTTTTCCAGCTGCTTCTGTTCTTAACTGCACTGGACTTTGGAGGTTCTTGCTTCTGTGATGTGCTGTATGGAATGTTTGTTGCTGATGACTAATTGTTCTGGGTGTAACTTCTCTGGGCGACGTCCAGTTCTCCAACCCCCTGCAAAATAAGCCAACTCTGATTTGTATGTCTGCGAATCTCTGCTGAGCCATGGAGGTGGTTGTGGAGGGGAGTTGGAGTAGAAATGCTGTTGGAAACAGTAGAGTTTGCTATGGCTTCCAGCTCAAGAGCGAGTCAAATGTTGGCCGCTGCTCAAGGTCAAAATTTGGGCAGAGGAGCAGAATTAGATCTTGTCTATACAAATGTGATTCTAATGAGAATCCATCCATTCTTATTACTGGCTAAGTGGAAGGCCATGAGGATAGTTTCAAAGTTGGGAAGATGCAACCCTGAACCTTCTCCAGGGTTTCAATGCTGTCTCTCGGAGTTGCTGTTGCAGGGATTCACACTCTGCCCTTTTGGGGGTGGACAAGTCACCTCCAGATGGAGGCACAGCATTTAGAAGATGCTTCCTCTGAAAATCCCTCCTGGCTTTTGCATTTAATCGTTTCTGACTCAGTGTCATTTAAATCACAGTGCCACCTTTGAGAGCTTTCCCTTACAGAAGGACTGTGGTGCAGCAGGCTGCCCAGCCATGCTCGCATGCAAGAGGAATAAACAGCATTGACAGGCGAAAGAAATGGGATTATGGCACATTTTTTTACTGGCTTCCTGCTTCACTACCTTTCAGCATTTCCCTAGGTAAATTCCATTCTTCACTTTCCCACACCACTTCCGGTGACCAAATATTGTCACTTGACGTGGAGCTCCGAGTCAGGCCCAAACCAAGGAAGTGACAGACAGAGAATGGCATAGTTGTAATGGTGATGCAGGCAACAGCCTGAGAAGCCATTCTATTACCAGGACTCTTGTCTTAGTGGAAAAAGGATCACACTAAAATCCTTAAATGGAATGTTTCCAAGACAGTTTTAATGCCACTTCCTCCTAAGTACTTTCTTCCTTTTCAATCCCTACAGGTTGCCACTCTGCATTCTGGAAGGCTGAATGTAGGAAGAAAATAGCAAACATGGAAATCCTTGCAAGGAATGATTTGAGTATATTTAGTTTTTGATTTGTTTTCCAAAGACTTTCAGATTAGGGGTTATGCATATTTTAGTCTTAGGTGGGTAAGGTGTAGCATTTAAGAATCATCTCTGTGTTTCTAGAACAAGAGTAGACATAAGAGAGAGGCGAGAAACACATCCTTATCAGGATAGACTAGGTTATGCTATGAGAACAAAGTCTCTCGAATCTCAGCAGTTTGCTAGAACAAAGGTCTATATTTTGACCAAGCTATATATTTGTCATGGGTCAGCTGAACTCACTTCCACGTTGCCTTCCTGCTGGGACCTAGGCTAATGGAGCAGCATCTATTGGAAACATTCATGGTATTGTTACAGAGGAAAAAGAAGCATGGAAAACCACTCACTGGCTCTTAACGCTTCTGGTCATAAGTGACATATGTCCTTCCTGCTTGAATTCCATTGGCTAACACAAGCTATATGGCACACCTGAGTTCAGCAGGACATGTTTTATCCTCTTGCAGGAGAACTACCACAGAGAAGGCCTCTGGAATATTTGGCAAGATCATAGTAATACAATCTGCTACACCCAAGTTTACAAAATATTTAGCATGTGATAAAGATACATTTCAAATTATTGAAAGAAAGAATAAAACAAGTGGTCCTGGGGAGATTGGTAGCTTGGAAAAATGAAATAAAATGAGGTTATTATTGCATGTCATGCTTAAAAATAGAATGGATTTAAGCTAAAAAATAAGAAGAAATATAGATCAGTAACTTACAATATTGGACGTCAAATGCTTCTTTATGTATAAAACCAAAGGTGGAAACTATAAAGGCCAAGACTAGTTAGAGCTTATTATAGAAAAATAAAATCCTTTAGTAAGTAAAATAAATAAACAGAACTAAAAGCCAACAACAAAAGGGATAAAAATATTTCCAATTTAAATAGCAAACAATCAATGCTTTTACTGATAGAGGAGTTCTTACTCATCAGGAAGACAAAGATGTTGAGTTGAATAGGTTTCTGCTTTTTGGATCAGATTTCCTTTTAACCATGCAGAGTCCAGGTGGGACCTTCTCTCATTTTGATTCATTTGGTGCATTTGGCTTCATTCTCTCATTTTAGTGAAGATCCTCTGCTTCACCCTGGGTTCAGGTTGCATTTTGCAGGCTTCCCACATGACATCCTATGTGGTCAGAATCAAGAGACCATTATCTCAGCCCCTATCCCACATAGGTGAGGTTGGATTTCTACAGGCTTCTGCACGAGCAGGCCAAGGACTTCCAAAATCTAATCTCCATCTACTCACATCTCACCACCTTCTCCATTGCCACCATCATCCCCCTTGAGCCATTGCAGTCCCTTCCAAACAGCTTTTCTATTCCTGTTCCTGCCTCCCAGAATGCAACGTCTTTATAGCAGTAAATCAACTCCTAGCTTAAAACTCTCCAGTGGCTTTCAGGTGCACCTAGAATAAAATCTGACCCTTACCTTGGTTTACAAGGTCCTTTGTGAGCAGGCCCCTCCTAACTCTGTGACTCGTGGCACCCTCTGTGCACTCTTCAGGCTGCAGCCCTGTGGACCTTCTCCCCCTTGCATCAAATGCAACATGCTTGTTCCTGCCTCTGGGGCACTGGCCTTTCTCTCCTGGGTCCCCTCTGCCCAGGAGGCTCCTCCCTGCATCCTCACATGGCTGGCTCCATTCTCACATTTCCACACTTAGAATCCTTCTCTGACCATATAATTTGAGCACCAGCCCCTATCCCCATCACTCTTGAGCTCCTTGTACTATTTTGTATTGTTTATAGCAGTTACTGCTTATTCAGTATTATTTGTTTGTGGTTTGTTGTCATTCTCCTCCTACTAGAAGGAAAACTTTGTGAGAACAGGACCTTGTCCATCCCCGTGTTCACCATTGCATTTCCAGTTCCTGGGACATAGAAGGTGCTCAATAAATATTCATGGAATTGATGCATTCCTTAGAGGATAGCATCTGGTTAACAAATTTTCTTTTGCTATTATTGACAGCACAACCTTGATGGATTATTGTGCTACACAACCTCCTTCCTGGCAGGGAGAGAGGGGGCAGGGGGAGAATGAGGCAGACAAGTACATCTTTGCTGGAGCCAGAAACCGATGCTTCTGTTTTTTGTCTTATGGTATCAGCCTCTAAAAAAGATGTTTTATAGGGCATGATACTGTATCTCCAACAAGAATGCAAGTTCTATTTTACAGGTGCCTGAGACACAAAGGGCCCTGGTCACTTTTCCAAGGTGTCATGTTTTCTTTTGGCTCAAGCTCATACCCAGAAACCTGGATAAAATTCTGTACTGGACAACTTGGGAGCTGTCAAAACTCCCTAACTTGTAAGCAAGCTGACCATAACACATTAGAAGGAAGCCTTTCAGAAAAACTAAACATCTAATAGATAAACTCCAATAACCTAAAATTCCACAACCTCACACCATCCTAAATAAGGCATCTGTTTAGCATAATGAGAAAAATATGGAATATGTGTCCAAATAACCTGGATTTGAATCATAGTTTTACCACCAAGAAAAGCTGGGTGAATAGAAAAAAAATCATTTCAGGCCAGGCATAGTGGCTCACGCCTGTAATCCCAGCACTTTGGGAGGCCGAGGCGGGTGGATCATGAGGTCAGGAGACCAAGACCATCCTGGCTAACACAGTGAAACCCCGTCTGTACTAAAAGTACAAAACATTAGCCAGGCGTGGTGGCACGTACCTGTAGTCCCAGCTACTCGGGAGACGGAGGCAGGAGAATCATTTGAACCCGGGAGGTGGAGGTTGCAGGGAGCTGAGATCATGCCACTGCACTCCAACCTGGGCAACGGAGTGAGACTCCATCTCAAAAAGAAAAATTTGTCTTCCTAATCATCATAAAACTGTATTGTTGTTAGGATTAGAAAAGGAGGTCTGCAAAATTGCTGAATGTGGCATTGGGCATATAGCTGGCAGTCAATAAGGGATAGCTGGATCTGAATAAATGTCCAGGCAAGTTGCTATATGAGGAGAGCCTTCTCTGCCTTGAGATACTGTGTCATTCTAAAGGCAGACCAAACGCGTGGATGTTTAGGTACTATCAAGTCGGAGGCACTGTATTTTTTTCTCTTCAAATTATTTGATATTATAGGGGAAAAAATCAGAACTTCTTGGACATTTTTAGACTTGTTTTAGAGTTAAGCATTAACTCCGTGTAGAGGAAAGAGCTCTGTATCATTTTTGATGCTTAGAGCTTCAACAGGTATTAATGGTCCCTGTCCTTCCTCTTCCTGTGATTGATCCCTTGGCTACCATGACCAGCTGTCTCCGATCTTCTGCTGGATCAGCTGCCTATCACCTTGTGCCTTCTCACTGTGGGTACTTTTGATAGTATTGGGCAGATGGGGTGGCAAGTCTCAAAGTCCCACGGTGGCTGGAGCCATGATCAGAATGTTTCTAAGGGAGCCCCAACTCTGCCACTGAGACGTGTGAGCAGAGCCCATGCTTCTTTTGCATTTATCCTCTGTGTTTTCATTCAGTGCCTCTGCAGACCCTAATGTCCTAGGGCGTGGGGTGGACGGTCCTCCTCAGAGAATGGCTCTGAGTAACCTCATCTCTGATGCCAGACAACAGCCACGGGGGATGTCTGAATCCTGATCTCCGCCTCCTCTCCAGACATTGACTGAGCACACCCTTCGTCAGGGGAGCAGTCCCTATTTTCCACAGTCTAGGAGGGTGTTGACAAAACCTCTGATTCATTCCTCAGGCAATAGATGAAATCTGTCACCTCAATCAACGCAATGCTTGGTGACAAGCACAGCATTGAGAGTTCTGTCCCAATATAAGTGAAATTCTATATACATTTTAGGTATCTTTGAGCCTTTTTTCATTGAACTTTAATGGAATTAGAAGCACTCCTGCCCTTTTCAAAAAATAGTTATTCTTAATAAGAACATGTGAACATATGCTTATTATTCTTAATAACTATTTTTTGAAAAGGGACAGGAGCATTGCAAATAGGAAAGAAAATAAAGGGATAGCAGAGAAACAGAAATTTTGCATGGCAGTTTTGGAAAAGTAAAGGAGATATAGCAGGAGAAAAAACTCCAGGACTTACAAAGACACTTCCCGCAGAAGGCAGGAGACCAGCGGGGAGGCTGCCATGATAATCCAGGAAAGAGACAGGAGACCAGGGTGGCAGCAGCAGTGGCAGTGATGAGCAGTGGTAAGATCTGAAATCCAACAGCATTGTTCACAGATCAGACATGAGTTGTGATGAAAACAGAGGCGCCAAGGATGACTCAAACAATTTTGGCCTATGCAACTGAAAGGATGGGATTGCCATTTCCTGAGACAGGAAGGTGGAGCAGGATAGTGGGGACAAGGGAGCATAAAGAGCTGGGTTTTGTAGGTGTTCAGTTTGAGTTTGAGATGCCCACTTATAGAAATCTGAGTGGAAGTGTTGAGAAGGCAGTCACATATATGAAAATATATGTCATTCATATGCAGTTTGAGAGAAATAGCCAGCCTTAAGGTATATATTTTAGAACAGCAGCAGAGCATATAGATGGTGTTTAAACCTATCTATCTATCTATCTATCTGTCTGTCTGTCTGTCTGTCTGTCTGTCTGTCTGTCTGTCTGTCTGTCTATCTATCTATCTATCTATCTATCTATCTGTCTATCTATCTATCTATCTAATCTATCTAGAGGGAGAGAGATTACTTTAAGAAATCCTGGGTGTCTAGACTGGGCAACTGGAGGGATAGTGGCCGCACACCTCTGTTTACCTTTCATCTTGCTTTTCAGAGTGTGTTCTGTTCTGTTTGGTTTTAATGTCCAGAGAGTTTTGTTTTAGTATTCCAAGTGGCCCTACACCGATCATTTAGTGTACGTTATGTTATGAATGTGTTAGCTCTGAACACCATTCCCAGGACCATTCTCTGGTTAGGATAAATAGGGTAGAGGTTGAGCCAAGGGTCAGTTGTACTTTGACTAGCATTCCTCAGCATTTTAAAAACAGGGCTATTAACATATGGGTCACATACCATGTAATTCACTCAAAGTGTACAGTTTACGGTTTTTTGTATATTCAGAGTGTGCAAACATTCCCACAGTCAATTTTAGAACACTTCCATAATCTCCAAAAGAAACCCAATGGCCTTTAACTATCACTCCCTATCCCCTACCCTGCCCTCAGCCATAGGCAACCATTAGTCTACTCTCTGCCTCATGGAGTTTCCTGTTCTGGACATTCCATAGAAAGGGAATCATGCAACACGTGGTACTTTGTGACTGTTTCTTTCACCCACGTGTTTTCACATTCTTTCATGTCGGAGCAGGTATTATTACTTCAACCATTTCTTATAGCTGAATATTCCAATGTATGGATGTACCACATCTTATTGATCCACTCATCATGTGGTGGACATTTTGGCTTTTGTATGGTAATGCTGCTATCAACGTGGTGTACGAGTTTTTGTGTGGACATATCCCTCAGTGTGTTTAGAATCTGCCTGAAAACCCTGACCACGTCAGGGGCAGAATAAGCAGAAGGGTATTGGATGTTGTCCAATAACCTCACATTTACCTTGTGAAGGAAAGGAGTTTCAGTTCAGCATAGGAACCACAATCTCTTGTTTGTTTTACCAGAAAGACATTCTTCGTTTCACTCCTACTCTGTACCCACCATTTTCTCTCAGCTGCTAAGAAAAAGGAAGAAGACAGGGCAAAATTCAAGAACCTACATAATTTAACCATCGCAAATATTCAACCTAAACCTCCCTCTAAACACTGAACCCTTCACTCACTCCCATTTATACCTTCCATATCGTATTAATGCTCCCCTTTCTCCTGGATGCTTATGAGTATTTCAGATAAGTGTAACTGATCACCTAATCTTTCTGCTTCCTCCTCCCCTGCTAGAGACTTGGCCACCTGCCAATCACAGCAGAGCACCTTAATTCCTTCAGCACATGCTCAAGGGGTCACCTGTGTGTGCAGCTCCAGGCGTAACTCTGCTGCCAAAGCAAAAAGAGCACAGCTGCTTCTCAGCTTTCCAGGCCATCGGGAGGGGGCTAATGACAACTGGGCCTCTAAGATGCTCTTTGGGAGTCTACACTTGATAACCTTTGGGGAGTCATGCAAACAGCTTGACTTAGGCCATCCCATGTGTCCCAATAACACTGTCTCATGTGAATTAAATAGTTTGTTTTTTAAAATTCTCTCTCACTAAATTGTCATCTTCTTGTGGGCAAGGACTGTGTCTTGTTCATCCTTGCAGCCTCAACACTGTGTCTGGCATCATGGACAATGCATTTTGCTCAATTGAACTGAATGCTCAAGATCCTCAAGAAAGGGAGAAGAGAAATTACATTTACAAAGCACCTATTCTGTGCCAATCACTATAGTAGGCCACTTTATGTTTTATTAAACTCAATCCCTTGAGCTAGAGTCAGCTGCAAGGGAAGATGATGACCACTATTTTACCGATGAAGAAACTAGACTCCCTCTCTCAGAGGTTGAGGAGTGTGCTAGAAGTCACACAACCACCAAATGGCAACATTAAATTCAAACCTGGTGACTCCAAAGCCTATACTCCCCACATCATAACAGAGTCTCCAAGTCTGGTTGTAAGAAAGCATCAGATAGCAGGCATCCATTTCTTCATGCGTTCTTCAGTTCATGTAGGTAAGTACTGAGTGTTAATTATGCATTACATACTGTGCTAAGTTCTAGAAGCACAAAAATAAATAAGACATGGCTCAGTCTAGGAAGGAAGATAAGTGAAAATAATAATTAGTTAAATCAGAATGTCAGGTATGGCACTGTAAAATATCTGATAGGAGAACCACCAACCTCAGCTTCTGGGCCACAGGAACTGCCACCAAAAATTAGTGCCAGGAGAGTGTCTCTGAGACCTACAGGAGTCAGCCAGGTGAGTCAGAGGGGTAGAGTAAAGAGATGGGCTTAGAGCCTCATTGGTAACATGGGGACAATGATACTCTCTACCCCATAGGATTTTTGTGAGGATTAAATGAGTTAATTCAAGAGCATAAAATAGTGCCTGACACACAATATGTTCTCAGTGTATTGTAGCAGCTGTTATCATTATTTATCTTAGATGAGCCAATAATTTGATGAAAAGTATCATAGAACTATTCAGAATAAAGCAGAGATGAGAACATGACTCCAGAGTGCATTTGCCCAGAATCCTGAATCCTGAATCCTCCTGACTTGCTGGCTGTCTTGACGTGAGCTGTTGAACCGTTCTGGCCTCCAGTTTCTCCTCTGTACCTTCTTAGGGTCATTGTAAGGACTGAGATAAAACAGGTCATATGCTTAGATCAGCACTTGGCAAACAGTAAATACCATCAGCTTGTGGGCTGTTGCAAGGTGCTGTGGAAACACCGAGAAGGGTTACATGAACTAGACTGTCAGGGAAAGCTTCCCCCAGGAGCCAAAGCTTGCCTGGGTAAGGAAAGTGCCACAAGGTGAGCCAAACCTCACCTGGGTGTGGAAAGTTAATGGGTTAGGTTAACCAGTCTTGGGAAGCAAGGACAGTAGCCTGGTCAGAATGACACTGTTAAAACTCAGAAATGTGGGGTGGCTCAGTGAGTCCTGAGAACTGGAAGCAGCTGAAAGATGTTAGAACATAGACGGTGACGGCCATGGTGTCAGCAGGTCTGGAGAATGGGGGTGCATATTGCAGAGTAAGCAAAACAGTTGGAACTCTGTGCTGGAAACTGCCTGGCTCTGTATCACGCATCTGAAGGGGGTGCTCTCAACTTCTTCCTTCGTGGGAATTCCCCAGAACATTACTAGTATGCTGTTGTTTGCTAACACATGCCATCCATCTTGAGTTGCACCATTGTTATTTTCCCTCTATTTCTAAGTCTCTGAGATGGGGGCGCATCTTCCCGTTGATGTTGGTACAATTCCTGCCCACCTGGACTGAAGGTGAGGTCTTCCAGAGAGGGTTTGCCTCAGCTTTGGCCAGTCATCAAGGACACTATTTTAAGTTCTCTGGTTAGGGGTTTTGGAGTTACACTGGCAGTGTCAATTCCAACAACAAAGCTACATGAACAGCATGTAGTTCAAATCCTCCAGGGAGATTTGCTCCTTCCCCCATCAGCAAGGTTCAGACATACAAACAAGTTTTCTTGCTATCTTTTCTTTGTAAGTTGTGTTCATTTCTCATTTAAACTTGCACTGAAGAATAGCTGCTTCCTATCCCAGCTTTATATAGGGCTTCCTATTAGACTACCCATTTGGAGCATATTTTTTCTTTCTTATTAGTTACTTTTGTGTCATAATCAATAGCACTTCAGGTTCAGTGGAAAAGAGTACTTAATTCCATGAATGGATGGTCTCCTTAATACCTACTGATCTCCAAAATGAAAGTCGATGCTGAGGTGATGTTTATTTAGTGTGTGTGAATCTATCCTTTACCCATGCGATACAGGATGTAGTCCTAAACATAGAAGCCACTCTACGTATTCCAGACATAAAGCATTTAGCATAGAACTGACAGTTTTCATGGAAGAGCTGAGGATGCAGAGGTAAGGGCAGGTGCTTGCTGGAGACCAGGGTTGATGATCATGGTGATCTTAGCCAGGACACCAGAGCAGGATGCTCTCAAATGCTTGTGGAAATGGCTGCAATTCTCAAGAATCTTAGAGACGCTTCACCAACTGCCTCAATCTGCTGAGGCAAAGCAGGTGGTTCGTAGAGTTCTTTAGGAGCCACTGGGAATCTCCCTTCTGCTTCCACATCTGTCTGCAACCACCTCTGGAAAATAATAATGGTTTCTGCATTCCAAATCTCCAGTGAGTTTCTTTCATTGGCAAATTCTAACCTGGATCCACGCTGGGAAGAAAATTCACAAAACATGGTTGCCAGACTTAGAGTGGCAGCAGTGCCAAGTTGACAACAGATCAACCAACACACAGGGGAACCAATGCCTTTTTCCAAGAGCAGTTTATTACTATACTTTTTTTTTTTTTAAAGACCATTGGTGAAGAGGAACAGGGGGTGTGTGACATTTAAAGACTCCAACAACCACATTTCTCCCATTTCAATTTTTGGCTCTTCTGCCATCAATGATAGTTAATAGGGACCCACTGGGTCTGATTTAATGCTAATGAATTATAAAATTCATCTGTGTATTGTCCATAAAAGCAAAATTCTGAGATTCTCCAAGATGTATTAAAGTCTCTCACCTTTGGGCTTAGTCCCCAGCTGGCATGTGAGGGGTTGCGTGAGGAGGTGGGAAAGTGGACAGAGAAGGGTGCTGATACTGGGACCTCACATGACCCTTGAGTGACCAACAGGCAAACATCGGCAGTGTCTCAGCATCTCCCTTCAATCAGCATTCATAAAGCAATCTCTATGTAAACAGGTTCGTGTTAGTCTCTTAAAGGATAGAGGAAAGACATGACCACATGACCTTGACTTTCTGAGAATTCATAATTGACTTGGGCAGATATATGAAGCAGCCCTGTCTCCATCTCCTGTCTCTTTTTCAAGGAGGATGCTCCTGGAAATCTGGGCCAGCCACAGAACCCTGTTTGTGCTGCGGACGCTGTGTGGAGACGTTTTGCAATGCCCGAGGGAGGCTGGCACACCAGGGATGGAGAGACAGTCAGCCGGAGCCCAGTGAGAGCTGGCAAGTTTCTCCTGCCCCAGGCAGGAAACTCTGCACTATTTAGAAGTGTCAGAGCAACCCCTGAAAATGTTAATCAGATTGCACACACAACAAAGAAGGAGGGAGGGGGAATACGACTGATCAGAAACACCTCTTTTTTTTTTTTGGAAATGTATAATAGTTAACTGTTGTAATTCCTTTATACCATGTGTTGGACAACTTAGCTAATATGTTAATTGATTTATACAATTCCTTTCAATTTTCAAATGGAATCTTATGTAAGAAACACCTCATAATAAGACAGCCGTAATGTCCTATTGCAAAAGCAGCTGGTCCCTGCCATGTTCAGGCATCAGTATATTTCACATCATTTTAAGACCATAGAGGTAATCTGTACTAAGCCACACTTATTATTTTTCTTTGGCATTTATTTTAGTCAGTTGGGGTTTTTTGACAATTACATTTAATTTGGATATTTATGAATAGGAGTTCAAAGAAACAAACTCTGCTACTTTTCTGCCTGCCTACCTGTTTTCTTAAGCACTTGTAGAAATAAATGACCAAATTACTCCTATAGGTGGAGTTCGGCAAGCTACATCCTTTGGGTCAAATCTGGTTTGCTACCTGTTCTGTAAATAAAGTCTTATTTACAAATAAGACTTCACTTGTAAATAAAGTCTTATTTACAAGCCATGCTTATTCATAAGCCATGCTTATTCATTTGCATATTGTCGATAACTACTTGCATGCTAAGTTGTGCAGTTGGAAAAGAGACTTGTATGGCCTACAAAGCTTAAATATGTTCACTGTGTAACCGTTTCAAGAAAAAAAAAGCTTTCCAGACACTGCTGTTTAAGAATATAATTTCTTGGTGTAATAATTCCAGTTCAAAACAAATTTCCCTTTTAAATGTTACCTTCCTAATCCCTCACTCTTCCTTGGCAAAAAGCATCTTTTGACATTGATTTTGACCAGACTTGGGTTCTAATCCCAAACTTTCACAGACATCTAACAACAGCCAAACAGAATTAAAAATAAATTTTATGCATAGACTCCACAATGCTGCTTCCTCCAATGCATGCAAGGTATTAAGAGTTAAACATGTTGAATTTTAACAGAAATTCACAAGGAGGGGAATCAGAGCAGTTCTAAACCAAAATCATGGTAGCAACACCACATGTAAATCTCATGCACGTCACCTAGTCAGGGCAGTGAGAATGCATTTCACGATAGGGAACATGGCTCCAAGTTATAATTAAGCTGATTGATCATTTCAAGTGGTTAGTCTTCCCTGCTTGATAAAAGCAATAATGGGAGAGCTTATCAAGCAGATGTGTAAGTTAATCATAAACTTCTTCTGGCTTCCCATTTCCCAAGGACCAAGTGTATCTTTCTGTTTGAGTACAGCAGGCCTGTGTGATTCCAGTCTGCAGTCCTATTGTGCAGCTCTCTTCTGAGAACACGAGAGCATATAATGCCCTTCTGCTCAAAGGTCAGCTCAGTGCTGTCTCGTAGACAATGGCACCAAAAGGTATTTTGTTCAAGCATGGTAGATGGATGATTTCCCCACATGTACTGGGCTCTCCTGTTTCTCTGACCCCATTTTCCACCTTTCTGACTCTGGCCCCCTGCTTTCTACTTTCTTCCTAAATATCAACTTGGCTCCCTAACCTGCCTCAGGTATCTGCTTAAATGTCCCCTTAACACAGAAGCCTTCCTTGATGGCAGTTTCTAACAGAGAACCCTGGCCCTTTACAGGCAAAAAGCTTTTCCAACCCCTGCTGTTTAGGAACATAACCTCTCCCAACACTCTCTATTCTCCTTAAATGCCTTTTATATTTTTCATAGCTTGTATTGCCATCTGGCATGTTATATGCTTATTCATTTGTTTTCTGCTGCTTGTTTCCTCCATTGAGGGCAGACACTTTGACACTTAGATTTATTGACTGATGAATAACCTGCTTCCAGATCATCTACCTGTCATATAGTAAGTATTTAGTAAAAGTTTTTGAAAGGATAAATGTGCGTTTCTATATGTAATGAAGTTCGCTTTTCATTTAGAAGGGGGGAAACAAAAGAGGTATTTTGTCATATGCTTATTAAGCCTTCCGTTTTATTAGTGGCAGTGCAATGAGGTCATTGAGAAAACATATTTTATTCACAAACAGACCCGAGTTCAAGTCTTTACTCTGCTATTTAACAACTACGTCTGTAACTTAACCTCTCCAACCCTCAATTTCTTAACCTGTAAAATGAGTATAATAGTACTTATTTCATAGATTTGTTGGGATTACATGAGACGATAAATATATTTACTGTGACATATAATTTGTATTTTAAAACATTATCTGCTAGGCGAGGTGGCTCACACCTGTAATCCCAGCACTTTGGAAGGCAAAGGCGGGAGGATTGCTTGACTTCGGGAATTCGAGACCAGCCCAGGCAACATGGTGAGACCCTATCTTCTACAAAAAATTTAAAAAATTAGCCAGGCATGGGCTGGGCGCCGTAGCTCACGTCTGTAATCCCAGCACTTTGGGACGCCAAGGCGGGAGGATCACGAGGTCAGGAGATCGAGACCACCGTAGCTAACACGGTGAAACCCCGTCTCTACTGAAAATACAAAAAATTAGCTGGTGTGGTGGTGGGCGCCTGTAGTCCCAGCTACTCAGGAGGCTGAGGCAGGAGAATGGCATGAACCCAGGAGGCGGAGCTTGCAGTGAGCCGAGATTGCACCACTGCACTCTAGCCTGGGCGACAGAGCGAGACTCTGTCTCAAAAAACAAAAAACCCCAGCAAAACAAAGCAAAATGAAACAAAACAAAAAATCAAAAAAAAAATTAGCCAGGCATGGTGGTCTGTGCCTGTAGTGCCAGCTACTCAGGTGGCTGAGGTGGGAGGATCGCTTGAGCTTGGCAGATAGAGGATGTGGTGAGCTGTGTTTGCACCACTGCACTCCACCTGGGCAACAGAGCGAGACCCTGTCTCAAAGAAGAACAAAAAAAAAAAAAACAGAAACAAAAACACATTGTGACTAATGCCTGTAATCCCAGCACTTTGGGAGTCTGAGGAAGGCGGATTGCTTGAACTCTGGAGCTCTGCAGCTGGGCAACATGGCAAAACCCCGTCTCTACAAAAAATACAAAAATTATCCAGGTGTGGTGGTGCATGCCTGTGGTTCCAGGTACTTGGGGGACTGAGTTGGGAGAATTACCTGAGCCTGGGAGACGGAGGTTGCAGTGAGCTGAGATCACGCCACTGCATTCCAGCCTGGGTGACAGAAGGAGACCCCCTCTCAAAAACAAAAACAAAATAAAACACATTATTTTCGTTATTTCACAGAATTCAATAATGTACAAATTTCAGTTCAAGTTGACTGTCACCTGATTCCTGAATCTGGACTGATATTGGATAATGAACTGCTGAAACAGAACCTTTACTGTGATTTCAGGAAAAATGTTTAACATGATTATATGATAGATTGAAAGTGAGGTTATTAAAGGATAGAAGAAAGCTGAAAATGAGTTCAATTGAGGGGTCATGTGTTTGGTATTTGTGCTCTATGTAAACCTTTCAAAGTGTATTTAGTCAAATTAATCTCTCTTTTCCTTTATGACTTTTAGGTTTTGTACCATAGAAAAAAGGCTTTACCCACTCAAACATCATAAGTACATTAACACAGTATTTTCTTCTAAAACTGTTATGGCTAATTTTTTACATTTACATCTTAGATATGTCTAGAATTTATTTTGATATACGATTTTTTTTGAAATAGCTCTCCATGTGTCTATAATGAAATAATTCACTTTCCCAGTACTGCAGTGTTGACAATTTATACTATCATTAATACTCTTAAATAGCTAGTAGAGTTAATCTTTTTCTTTTAGAGTTTTTCAGAAATTTCATGATTTTTCTCAGATGTTAATTTCAGTTGTAAACAAGCCTTTTGATAGTTTGTTCACTATCATACAAAGTTTATTAAAAATTTTCTTATCATTACAATATTGAATCTTTCTATGAACAAGATAACTACTTCTTTTTATTTGGCTACTTTTATGCCCTTTGGTCAAATTTTAAAGTTCTAAAAACATATATGTTATTAAGTTTGTTCTTAGGCATTTTATAATGTTTTCAGATATTATTATAAATGAGGCATTGTCTTCCATTATATTTTTATAGCAGGTTATTATTTGACATAGAAAAACTTTTATAAATTTTTTTCTTTTTTATTATTATACTTTAAGTTCTGGGGTACATGTGCAGAACGTGCAGGTTTGTTACATAAGTATACACGTGCCATGGTGGTTTCCTGCACCCATCAACCCATCATCTACATTAGGTATTTCTCCTAATGCTATCTCTACCCTAGCCCCCCACCCCCGACAGGCCCCAGTGTGTGATGTTCCCCTCCCTCTGTCCATGTGTTCTCCTTGTTCACCTCCCACTTATGAGTGACAATATGCGGTGTTTGGTTTTCTGTTCTTGTTTCAGTTTGCTGAGAATGATGGTTTCCAGCTTCATCCATGTCCCTGCAAAGGACATGAACTCATCCTTTTTTTGTGGCTGCATAGTATTCTGTGGTATATATGTGCCACATTTTCTTTATCCAGTCTATCATTGATGGCATTTGGGTTGGTTCCAAGTCTTTGCTATTGTGAACAGTGCTGCAATAAACATATGTGTGCATGTGTCTTTATAGTAGAATGATTTACAATCCTTCTACTATACAATCCCAGTAATGGGATTGCTGGGTCAAATGGTATTTCTGGTTCTAGATACTTGAGGAATCGCCACGCTCTCTTCCACAGTGGTTGAACTAATTTACATTCCCACCAACAGTGTAAAAGCGTTCCTATTTCTCCACTTCCTCTCCAGCATCTGTTGTTTCCTGACTTTTTAATGATAGCCATTCTAACTGGCATGAGATGGCATCTCATTGTGGTTTTGACTGGCATTTTTCTGATGACCGGTGATGATGAGCATTTTTTCATATGTCTGTTGGCTGCATAAATGTCTTCTTTTGAGAAGTGTCTGTTCATATCCTTTGTCCACTTTTTGATGGGGTTGTTTTTTCTTGTAAATTTAAGTTCTTTGTAGATTCTGGATATTAGCCTTTTGTCAGATGGATAGATTGCAAAAATTTTCTCCCATTCTGTAGGTTGCCTGTTCACTCTGATGATAGTTTCTTTTGCTGCGCAGAAGCTCTTTAGTTTAATTAGATCCCATTTGCCAGTTTTGGCTTTTGTTGCTATTGCTTTTGGTGTTTTAGTCGTGAAGTCTTTGCCCATGCCTATGTCCTGAATGGTATTGCCTAGGTTTTCTTCTAGGGTTTTTATGGTTTTAGGTCTTACATTTAAGTCTTTAATCCGTCTTGAGTTAATTTTTGTATAAGGTGTAAGGAAGGGGTCCAGTTTCAGTTTTCTGCATATGGCTAGTCAGTTTTCCCAATGCCATTTATTTAATAGAGAATCCTTTCCCCATTGCTTCTTTTTGTCAGGTTTGTCAAAGATCAGATGGTTGTAGATGTGTGGTGTTATTTCTGAGGCCTCCGTTCTGTCCCATTGGTCTATGTATTTGTTTTGGTAACAGTACCATGCTGTTTTGGTTACTATAGCCTTGTAGTATAGTTTGAAGTCAGGTAACATGATGCCTCCAGCTTTGTTCTTTTTGTTTAGGATTGTCTTGGCTATGCAGGCTCTTTTTTGGTTCCATATGAACTTTAAAGTAGTTTCTTCCAATTTAGTAAAGAAAGTCAATGGTAGCTTGATGGGGGAGGGCAGTGAATCTGTAAATTACTTTGGGCAGTATGGCCATTTTCATGATATTGATTCTTCCTATCCATGAGCATGGAATGTTTTTCCATTCATTTGTGTCGTCTCTTATTTCCTTGAGCAGTGGTTTGTAGTTCTCCTTGCAGAGGTCCTTCACATCCCTTGTAAGTTGTATTGCTAGGCATTTTATTCTTTTTGTAACAACTGTGAAAAGGAGTTCACTCATGATTTGGCTCTCTGTTTGTCTGTTGTTAGTGTATAGGAATGCTTGTGATTTTTCACATTGATTTTGTATCCTGAGACTGCTGAAGTTGCTAATCAGCTTGAGGAGATTTGGGGCTGAGACAGTGGGGTTTTCTAAACATACAATCATGTCATCTGCAAACAGGAACAATTCAACTTCCTCTTTTCCCGATTGAATACCCTTTATTTCTTTCTCTTGCCTGATTGCCCTGGCCAGAACTTCCAATACTATGTTGAATAGGAGTGGTGAGAGAGGGTGTCCTTGTCTTGTGCTGGTTTTCAAAAGAAATGCTTCCAGTTTTTGCCCATTCAGTGTGATATTGGCTGTGGGTTTGTCATAAATAGCTCTTATTATTTTGAGATACATTCCATCAATACCTAGTTTATTGAGAGATTTTAGCATGAAGGGTGTTGAATTTTGCTGAAGGCCTTTTCTGCATCTATTGAGATAATCATGTGGTTTTTGTCATTGGTTCTGTTCATGTGATGGATTACATTTGTTGATTTGCGTATATTGAACCACCCTTGCATCCCAGGGATGAAGCTGACTTGATTGTGGTGGATAAGCTTTTTGATGTGCTGCTGGATTCAGTTTGCCAGTATTTTATTGAGGATTTTTGCATCAATGTCCATCAGGGATATTGGCCGAAATTTTCTTTTTTTTTTTTGTTGTCTCTGCCAGGTTTTGGTATCAGGATGGTGTTGGCCTCATAAAATGAATTAGGGAGGATTCCCTCTTTTTCTATTGTTTGAAATAGTTTCAGAAGGTATGGTACTAGTTCCTCTTTGTACCTCTGGTAGAATTTGGCTGTGAATGCATCTTGTCCTGGACTTTTTTGGTTGGTAGGCTATTAATTACTGCCTCAATTTCAGAACTTGTTATTGATCCATTCAGGGATTTGACTTCTTCCTGGTTTAGACTTGGGAGGGTGTACGTGTCCATTAATTTATCCATTTCTTCTAGATTTTCTAATTTATTTGCATAGAGGTGTTTATAGTATTCTCTGAGGGTAGGTTGTATTTCTTTGGGTCAGTGGTGATATCCCCTTTATCATTTTTTATTGTGTCTATTTGATTCTTCTCTCTTTTGTTCTTTATTAGTCTGGCTAGTTGTCTATTTTGTTGATCTTTTCAAAAAACAAGCTCCTGGATTCATTGATTTTTTGAAGGGTTTTTTTGTTTCTCTGTCTCCTTCAATTCTGCTCTGATCTTAATTATTTCTTGTCTTCTGCTAGCTTTTGAATTTGTTTGCTTTTGCTTCTCTAGTTCTTTTCATTGTGATGTTAGGGTGTTGATTTTAGATCTTTCCTGCTTTCTTTTGTGGGCATTTAGTGTTATAAATTTCTCTCTAAACACTGCTTTAAATGTGTCTCAGAGATTCTGGTACATTGTGTCTGTTTTCTCATTGGTTTCAAAGAACATCTTTATTTCTGTCTTCATTTTGTTATTTACCCAGTAGTCATTCAGGAGCAGGTTGTTCAGTTTCCATGTAGTTGTGTGGTTTTAAGTGAGTTTCTTAATCCTGAGGTCTAACTTAATTGCACTGTGATCTGAGAGACTGTTAGGATTTCCGTTCTTTTGCATTTGCTAAGGAGTGTTTTACTTCCAATTATGTGGTCAATTTTAGAATAAGTGTGATGTGGTGCTGAGAAGAATGTATATTCTGTTGATTTGGGGTGGAGAGTTCTGAAGCTGTCTATTAGTTCCGCTTGGTGCAGAGCTGAGTTCAAGTCCTGGATATCCTTGTTAATGTTCTGTCTCATTGATCTGTCTAATATTGACCGTGAGGTGTTAAAGTCTCCCACTATTACTGTGTGGGAATCTAAGTCTCTTTGTAGGTCTCTAAGAACTTGCTTTATGAATCTGGGTGCTCCTGTATTGGATGCATATATATTCAGGATAGTTAGCTCTTCTTGTTGCATTGATCCCTTTACCATTATGTAATGCCCTTCTTTGTCTCTTTTGATCTTTGTTGGTTTAAAGTCTGTTTTATTACAGACTAGGATTGCAACCCCTGCCTTTTTTTGCTTTCCATTTGCTTGGTAAATATTCCTCCATCCCTTTCTTTTGAGCCTATGTGTGTCTTTGCACATAAGGTGGGTCTCCTGAATACAGTACACTGATGGGTCTTGATTCTTTATCCAATTAAAAGTCTGTATCTTTTAATTGGGGCATTTAGCCTGTTTACATTTAAGGTTAATATTGTTATGTGTCAATTTGATCCTGTCGTTATGATGCTAGCTGATTGTTTTGCCCATTAGTTGATGCAGTTTCTTCATAGTGTTGATGGTCTTTACAATTTGGTATGTTTTTGCAGTGGCTGGTACTGGTTGTTTCTTTCCATGTTTAGTGCTTCCTTCAGGAGCTCTTATAAGGCAGGGCGGGTGGTGACAAAATCTCTCAGCATTTGCTTGTCTGGAAAGGATTTTATTTTTCCTTTGCTTATGAAGCTTAGTTTGGCTGGATATGAAATTCTGGGTTGAAAATTCTTTTCTTTATGAATGTTGAATATTGGCCCCCACTCTCTTCCGGCTTGTAGAGTTCTTGCTGAGAGATCTGCTGTTGCTCTGATGGGCTTCCCTTTGTGGGTAACCCAACCTTTCTCTCTGGCTGCGCTTAACCTTTTATGCTTCATTTCAAACGTGGTGAATCTGACGATTGTGTGTCTTAGGGTTGTTCTTCTCAAGGAGTGTCTTTGTGGTGTTCTCTGTATTTCCTGAATTTGAATGTTGGCCTGCCTTGCTGGGTTGGGGAGGTTCTCCTGGATAATATCCCGAAGAGTGTTTTCCAACTCAGTTCCATTCTTCCCGTCACTTTTAGTTACACCAGTCATAGACCAAACATAGATTTGGTCTTTTCACATAGTCCCATATTTCTTGAAGGCTTTGTTTGTTTCTTTTCATTTTTTTCTCTAATCTTGTCTTTTTACTATCTTTCATTAAGTTGATCTTCAATCTCTGATATCCTTTCTTCTGCTTGATCGATTCGGCTATTGATACTTGTGGATGCTTCACAAAGTTCTTGTGCTGTGTTTTTCAGCTCCACCAGGCCATTTATGTTCTTCTCGAAACCGGTCATTCTAGTCAGCAATTCCTCTAACCTTTCTTCAAGGTTCTTGGCTTCCTTGCATCGGGTTATAACATGCTCCTTTAGCTCAGAGGAGTTTGTTATTACCCATCTTCTGAAGCCTACTTCTGTCAGTTCGTCAAACTCATTCTCCATCCAGGTTTGTTCCCTTGTTCGCGAGGAGTTGTGATTCTTTGGAGGAGAAGAGGCATTCTGGTTTTTGGAATTTTCAGCATTTTTGCGCTGGTTTCTCCCCATCTTCATGGATTTATCTACCTTTGGTCTTTGATGTTGGTGACCTTCGGATAGGGCCTCTGAGTGGATGTCCCTTTTGTTGATGTTGATGCTATTCCTTTCTGTTTGTTAGTTTTCCTTCTAACAGTCAGGCCCCTCTGCTGCAGGTCTGCTGGAGTTTGCTGGAGGTCCACTCCAGACCCTGTTTGCCTAGGTATCACCAGCAGAGGCTGCAGAATAGCAAAGATTGCTGCCAGTTCCTTCCGCTGGAAGCTTCATCCCAGAGGGGTGCCTGCCAGGTGCTAGTGAGAGCTCTCCTGTTTGAGGTGTCTGTCGGCCCATACTGGGAGGTGTCTCCCAGTCAGGATACATGGGGGCCAGGGACCCACTTGAGGAGTCTGTCTGACCCTTAGCAGAGCTTGAGCGCTGTGCTGGGAGATCTGCTCTCTTCTTAGCCATCAGGCAGGGACGTTTAAGTCTGCTGAAGCTGCACCCACAGCCACCCCTTCCCCCAGGTACTCTGTCCCAGGGAGATGGGGTTTTTATCTGTAAGTCCCTGACTGGTGCTGCTGCCTTTTTTTCAGAGATGCCCTGCCCATAGAGGAGGAATCTAGAGAGACAGTCTGGCCACAGTGGCCTTGCTGAGCTGCAATGGGCTCCACCCAGTTTTAACTTCCTGGAGGCTTTGTTTACACTGTGAGGGTAAAACTGCCTGCTCAAGCCTCCTCAGTGGCGGACGCCCCTCCTCCCAGCAAGCTCTAGCGTCCTAGGTTGACCTCAGACTGTTGTGCTGGCAGCCAGAATTTCAAGCCAGTGAATCTTTGCTTGCTGGTCTCCATGGGGGTGGGACCCACTGAGCCAGACCACTTGGCTCCCTGGCTTCAGCCCCCTCTCCAGGGGAATGAACGATTCTGTCTTGCTGGCATTCCAGGTGGCACTAGGGTATGAAAAAAAAAAAAAGAAAAAAAAACTCCTGCAGCTAGCTCAGTGTCTGCCCATATGGCGGCCAAGTTTTGTGCTTGAAACCCAGGGCCCTGGTGGCATAGGCCCCAGAGGTAATCTCCTGGTCTGTGGGTTGTGAAGACCATGGGAAAAGCGCAGTATCTAGGCCAGAGTGCACCATTCCTCATGGCAAAGTCCCTCAGGGCTTCCCTTGGCTAGGGGTGGGGGGAATCCCCCTACCCCTTGTGCTTCCCAGATGAGGCAATGCCCCACCCTGCTTTGGCTCGCTCTCCATGGGCTGCACCCACTGTCCAACCAGTCCCAGTGAGATGAACTGGCTACCTCTCTTGGAAATGCAGAAATCACCTGCCTTCTGCATCGATCTTGCTGGGAGCTGCAGACCCAAGCTGTTCCTATTCAGCCATGTTGCCAGCAAATATAGAAAAACTTTTGATAAACTTACTAAGTTCTCTTTTTGCCAATAATATACTTCTTTTCATTTATTCTTTATTTTAATTTGTTTGTTTTTAGAGATTGGGACCCCCTGTGTTACTCAGGCTGGTCTCAAATTCCTGGCCTTAAACGATCCTCCCACCTTGGCCTCCCAAAGTGCTGGAATTGCAGGTGTGAGCCCATCATTTATTCTTTTGAGTTCTCTAGGCATGGGAAAAATAATTTTTCTACTTATTTCCCATTTCTATACTGGATAGTATTTTCTGAAAAGCTGAATAATACTGGAGATACTGGGTATCCTTGTCATGTTCCCAATGGTAATGAGAATTTTTCTACCATCTCATCATTAGGCATGAGGTTCTTTATGCCTACTTTACTAAGATTTTGTATCTTAAAAAGTGAGGTATGGCTGGGTGCAGTGGCTCACGCCTGTAATCTCAGCACTTTGGGAGGCCGAGGCAGGTGGATCATGAGGTCAGGAGTTCAAGACCAGTGTGGCCATGATGGTGAAACCCCATCTCTACTAAAAATACAAAAATTAGCCAGGCGTGGTGGTGGGCGCCTGTAATACCAGTGAATAGTTTCTACTCAGGAGGCTGAGGCAAAGAATTGCTTGAACCCAGGAGGTAGAGGTTGCAGTAAGCTGAGATTGCGCCACTACACCCCAGCCTGGGCAACAGAGTAAGACTCCATCTCAAAAAACAAAAAAGTCAAGTATATATATACTTTATGGATATAATTAATTAATTTATTTTTAAGAGACAAGATCTTGCTCTGTCACCCAGGCTGGAGTGCAGTGGTGTAATCACAGCTCATTCCAATCTGGAACTCCCATGCTCAAGGGATTCTCCCACCTCAGCTTCCTGAGTAGCTAGAACTACAGGCATGGGTCACCAGGCCTGTCTAATTTTTTCAATTTTTTGTGAAGACAGGGTCTCACTATGTTGCTCAGGCTGGTTTCAAACTCCTGGCCTCAAGTGATCCTCCTGCCTTGGCCTCCCAGAGTGCTGGGATTATAGGTGTGAGCCACCACGCCCAGCCAGGAATAGATTTTTTATCTTGTCAAATGCTTTTATAGCATGTAGGGCCTTGAACTTTTTATTATTTTCTTACTTGACTTGTAAATATAAATTATATATATATATTTATTAACTTTGAACCATTTTTGCATTCTAGAATCTCTTGACTTGGTTATGGTGTAATACTCTTTAATATATTATCCAATTATAGTTGCTAAAAATCACACTTAAGATTTTAATGCCAACATTCATAAATGAGCTTGGTCTTTTCTTTTTAGACTCTACTTAGGTCAGATTTATGTATAAATATTATGCGGACTTTGCCTAACAAGCCTTTCTTTTCACAGCCCCTTTCTCCCCCATGCACTCTTGGAAAGTTTAAATAGTATTGAATTAATTTTTCCTCAAAAGTTTTAAGGATTTCCCTTATGAAACATGGTACTTTTAGGCAATTTAGGATTTTGGTAAGTTTCTCAATTTATCCCATAGTTATCAGTCTGTGTTTTCTGTCTGTTCACAGTTCAGCTTTGGTGATTTTTTTTTTTTCCAAAAAAAATTATTTGTTTTCAGATTTATTTGCTTTCAACGTTGCAAAGACTTTATTAGGAGCCTTCTTATTTCCCATTCCTCAGATTTCTATTGATGGAAGAGAATGTATGAGTATGATATTTCTGACTGCTCTGTCACCCTTGCTGCCTCTCCCCAAGGGAGGGGGAGTGACTTCTTTGGCTGTGAAACTGGGCGCTTAGCTGAACTTAGCCAAGCTTAGCTTGGCTTTATCTCTTTCAAAGGAGCTGCTCCTCAGAATTCACATGCTCCCTTTGGTTCAAGGAGACTGGCCTGGCCCTGCAGGGCCTGACAGTGGATTGGACGGTTTTTTATCCAAATTCTCTGGAGTGTTTGGAAGCTCATTGGGTTGCGATTCTAAGCCTTATATTGTAATCAGCTTAACAACAACAGGTCTGACTTTTGATCTTTATTGATTTAATGCCTCTCTCTTAGCTCTCCATATTTTCTCGCTTGGGAGGAGGAAAGAGTGGTTTTATTCGTTAGGACCTTCAAACCCTTAATATTGATTTTAATAGATGGCTAAGGACTAGAATTTAGGGGATAAAATAATACATAGAAATGGAACCTTCTTAAAGGCCAGCTTGGGTAGTTTGGGACTATGTCAGGACACTAGGTATTTGAGAAGTGGTTTATAATCACTATCGTCCTGTACCTGGTCTTCACCTGGCATGGGCCTCAGTGTGGGGAGAGAGAGAGGGCACCTCTGTAGCTCATTGACACCAAATGCTGCACCTTTGCTTTCACCAAGGCAAACAGCTAGGACAAGGATTAAATGATCAGAAAAGAATCTTTTAGTTTCAGTTAAAGCAGGTTGAGATTCAGTGTGCAGATTTTGTAAGTATTGTGGGTGCAATGAATTTCTCTCTGTAACTTTTTATTCTCAGCGAGGACTGCAGAGAGCTAAGTTACATAAGATCTCTCAAACTTAGATGTGCAAACAAATCTCTCAGGGGGTCTTGTTAAAATGCAGATTTGGATTCTGTAATTCTGGGGTAGAACCCAAGATTTTGCATTTCTAGCAAGTTTCAGGTGATGCTGCTACTGCTGATCTTAGAGATGCACATTAGTGAGGTGTTAGACTTGGCTTAGCAGACCCCACTTTGATTTCTTGTTATCTTGTTTTGAACAGCATTTAAGGTGAAAGAGGCCATTTTGGACTCATGCAGCTTGTCCTAGGCTTTGGGTTCAGATTAACCTCCGCCATGTGGCCCCCAGTTGGCGCTGCATGTGCTAATCACATAAATTCTGATCTGGCTTCAAATGTCAGTGACCTAGGCTATCTCTTTACTATGCAGAAGTGGTAGATTTCATTAATAAAAAAAAATTAAAAGTAAACTGAACTGTTGTTGTATAGCAAATATGTCATCTTCTTGGTTTGAAATGGAGAAACAATTCAGTGAACGTATTTCAAATTTGCAGGCTAAAGCAGGCGATTTTAGAAGGTTTGTGCCTGGAATACTCTGAGAATCATTTTTCCTGGGGAAATCAAGGAGGAACTAGATTAGTATTTAAAAATATGCTTTCCACTACCATTGGTATTTAAAAATATGCATGCCCACTACCATTAAAACAGGGATTATGGGCAAATGAAAGAAAAATTAAGGAAGACAGACTTAAGAAGAGAGTTTCCCTCTGAGAAAAAGTGAGACCTTACAGGATAGACTAGCTACATATATAGAACATATATATACTCATATCCAACTGCTTTTAAATATAGGCTTGCAAAAGGAAAGATATTTTGGTATTTATCTGAATAGAGAGGGGTTGCTAGAGAATAGAGAAATCTAGACAAGAATTAGAAGAAGCAATGCTCAGATACTAAGAGCAAAGAAGGTCCAAGAGTGCTAGCATTATACAAAATTGAGAAAGAAAGGAAGCCCCTTAAGAAGGAGGTTAAGCAGTTAAAAACCTTAGCTAGGCCCTCCTGAAAGGAGAGAACCCCAGCGGGGAAGAACACAGTCCACTGCAGGTAAAGCTGCGGCAGAATGATCATCACTGTAAGCCCAGGAGATTCAGAAGCAGAGGAAAGAAAGGGCCTTCAGGAGATCAGGATGGTTATTAGCCCTCATGAAAGCCCTTAGGGCACAGGCTTCAGACAGCCTCATAGGCACTCCTGCTCGGAAATTGGCTGAGAGATCCTCTAGCAGAAACACATGTGAAGACAAGGAGAAAAACTGTTCCTTGGAGCCAGGTGTCATGGGCTTCAGCAATCACATTCCAAGAGACAGCAGTAGCTGCCACAGTGTTGCTGACAGGTGCTGCTGAGTTTCTGGGATGTGATAGACCCCAGTGGCATGTATCAGGTTCTACTAAGAACTAGTTCTGAGAATGTTATTTTGTTACATTAACTGCTCTAGGTGCTGTGGATTTACTTGAATTGTTTTAAACTTTGGCAGGTGTGAGGCTGGTGTGTCATATTTGAGATCTTTTAGTCCTTTGAACTTTCCACTTTTAATCAAAGAGAAAACAAAATCCCATAAAAGAAAACCAGCACACAGGGAAAATATTTTGTAACAAATGCGACAAAGGCTAATTTTCTTAATGCAAAAAATCCTAAAATGCAGTAGAAAAAAATGGGCAACAAATATGAACAAGCAATTTACAGAAGAGATAATATGAAAGCCTTTTAAGCAAATGAAAACACTCAACCTCAGCTGTAATCTTAAAAATGCAAATTAAAACAAAGTCCTTTTTTACCTACTAGATTGGCAACAAAGTTTTAAATGTGAAAATGCACTGTGCTGAAGATGTGAGAACACAGGCATCTATGCATTTCTGGCAGAGTGTAAATTGAAAAACTTTCTTTGAGGCCGGGTGCAGTGGCTCATGCCTATAATCACAGCACTTTGGGAAGCTGAGGCGGGTGAATCACAAGGTCAGCAGTTCGAGACAAGCCTGGCCAACACAGTGAAACCCCGTCTGTACTAAAACTACAAAAATGGTGGGGCATGCCTGTAGTCCCAGCTACTCGGGAGGCTGAGGCAGAAGAATCACTTGAACCCAGGAGGCAGAGGTTGCAGTGAGCCGAGATTGCGCCACTACACTCCAGCCTGGGTGACACAGTGAGACTCCATCTCAAAAAACAGAAAAAAGAAAAAACCTTCTTTGGAGAGCAACTTATCGATATTAATAAAAATGTTTTAAGCCCATAGTCTTTGACCTAGCGATCCAACTTGTAGAAAATATTTCTACAGAAAAAAATTACATGTATGCACAAAGATACGATGACTGTGTGTCTATGAGAGTATATTTCCTAAAGCATTGTTTGTAGCCTGAGAGCAATTTCAATATTCATTAACTAGAAAGTGGTTCAATATATTATGATGCATTCGTATGATGCAATGCTATGTAGTCATTAAATGAGTAAGATTTATGCTGATGTGGCTATAGTCTGCAAGATAGATTGCTAATCAGTTAGAACAATGTACAGAACATTGTGAATAGGATGCCATGGTTTGTAGGGAAAATGTGGGGTAGTACATTTATATGCATAAATGCATTGGATATGTTTTATTCTCTATTTCAATGTAATTGGCACTTACCCCTAACTCCAGCCAGTGCTGTGATGACCAGTTCTTTGCAGGTTTCAACAAGCTTCACACTGGTGCACTGTGACAGTGTCTCTTCGCAGGCCTGCAGTGTGTACTATTTGCTCCTGCCTGTCTTAGTCAGCTCAGGCTACCGTAACAAGTACCATAGACTGGGGTGGCTTAGAAAATCCAAGATCATGGTGCTGTCCATTCAGATCCTGGTAAGGGCTTTCTTCCCAGTTTTCAAAAGGCTGTCTTCCCTCTGTGTCCTCACATGGCAGAAAGAGTGAACTTCAGTCTCTTCCTTTTCTTATAAGGACACTAACTCCATCATGGGGCCTCCACCCTCATGACCTCATTAAAACCTAATTACCAACAAAGGCTCCACTTCCAAATAATATCACATTGAGGGGTTAGGGCTTCAACATAGGAATTATGGAGGGACACAAACCTTCAGTCTATGACACTGTCCCAGGGCTTCTCTGAAGCTGCGGAGAGAGACTCTCACACAAACCCATTCAACATTCATGCACTTGCAGTGTAGAAATGCAAGGGAATTAACTGTTTGGATACCCTCTATCAATAAAGCACAGGAAACACTAGATAAGTGCCTTTCGTTTCACACTCAGGTGGACAGTTTAGAGTCACAGTTTATGAAGATTTCCAGAAGCCCCATCAGAATCCAGCTCTTGTTGCTCACAGTAGTGGCCAATTCAATGCTGCATTTCTTTATTGCCTTTTTCTCTTAACTTGTTTAACTCCCCCTGATTGCTGCTCCTCCTGCTTGGGATAATGTTGTCAGACTACCTACAAAAATGCTTTGTATCAGCTCTGATTTCAGGAGAACCCAAGCTAAGAAAATATATATGCTTGCATATTTATAAAATAGTTCTAAAAAATAAAATATGTAACCAATTACCATTATTTACCTCTTTGATGGAGACAGAGCTATGAGAAGAAAGTCCTTATTTTTAGTATATGTCTTCCTGTACTTTTGAATTTTTAAAAAGGTGTACATGAATTATGTATTAAAGAGTTTTTTTAAAGTGTGACATTTTGGGTCACATCTTCACTCAAAATTTTCAGACTTTGCTGCATTATTTTGACATTGATAATTGCTGCAGTAAGATTTGAGGCCAGTCTCAGATACTTTTTTTTCCTTATCAGTGACTTACTATTTCTGCCTTAACTGATGAAAAATTTGTTCTTGAGTTTATATTTGATATTCAGCAACTTTACCAGGATATACTTTGTGTCAATGTTCTGTATCAACATCTCCCTAAACATATGTACTTTTCGTTTGCACATTTTCTCTTCCATTTTAGAAAATGTTTATTCCATTTTATCTTCAGGTTAGTTTTTTCTCTGTTCCATGAATTGGTTTGTCACCTTCAAAGACTCCAATTATACTTGTGTTGAAATGTCATTGTCTTCCCACTCTGTCGTCTTTTTATTTACTTTATAGATTTCCTTTTCCTTTGCATTTAGTTTGCTTATTTTAAGCAAGTTTTTTCTTTGGTCTATGTTACCAATGTTCTTGGCCATATATATATATATATATGTGTATTTTCAGTGCCCTTATGTTTCTAGTGCTGTGTTAAGCATGGAGTAATTGGAACCAGAGAGCCAGATTTGAATCTTAGCTCCAAAGCTTTCCAGTTGTGTGACCTGAAGCAAATTATATAGCTTCTCTCTGAGAAGGTTTCTATTTTTAAGTATTCTTCTCTTACATAATTATCTACATCTCTGAGTAAGAGAACCTTTCAAGGTTTGTATTTCATAATAGGCAGTCGTACAAAGTCCACTTGGCTTCTTGAATTGCTGACAGAATGGTTTCTGGTGATTTCCAGTTCTTTGAAAGAGGCTACCCTTGCTCTAAGATTTGTTATTTTGGCTCTTCATTCAAGTCCTGCTGAGAGGCAGTATATTATAACAGCTGAAGAGTATGGGCTCTGAAATCAATCTGCCAGGTTCAAATCCTGGCTTTGCCCCTTTGGAGCTCTGTGTTCTTTGGAAAGCTACTTAACCATTTGTACTTCAAATTCCTCATCTGTAAAATGAGAAAACAATAACCCTTACCTTACAGTGTTCTTGTGAGGATTATATGCATAATGTACTCAAAATATTTTAACAGTGTCTGGCTCATAGTAGGCTCTTTATAATTATTCAGTCTTATAACTACTATTATGTGCTCATTTTATTTATTATTTTTATAATAGTGTTTTTGAGCCTTAATTGTTTATGTAGTCCTCCCGTTATATTTTTCATCTTATATTGTTCTATCATCTTTTTTTGCCTGTCATTTTCATTGTTTTCCTATTCCTCTTAAGATTAGAGCACTCATAATGGGAAATTTTCTTCTGATCTATTCAGTTATGTTTTCTCCCAGAAAGGATGGTTTATCTACCATATATATCCTTTTTTTGCCTTTTTAAAAATGATAACATCTTTTGCACAGTTGCCATGCTCTCCGTTTCTCCTTTCCATTTTTCTTGCAGTCGGCTTTATTAAGACCTTGTGTGTCTGTCTCATAAGTTTAGCTTGCTTGTAGAGTGTATTTTGTTTTCTGTATCCTATGGCCCAGAGAATAGATAATCAGCAGTAATTTTGTTTAGATTCACCTTCTAGGGCCCTTTCTACCACTGTGGGGCTTTATCATATGTTAGTGGGTAGCATCTTTAGGCTTCAGATCATTTCCCCAATTCAAGATGGGGCCTTGGAAGCTCTACTTCTGACAGAAATGATTGTCTTAGGTGTTCATTATCTGGCATTGCTGTCCTCCCTCCAGCTGCCATTGCCATACTTAGCTAGTAGAGAAAAAAAGAAATGCGGAACCACGAGTTGGCAAACACACATATTTTCAAGTCAAGTGGCTTCAGACAGGATGACTGTCATTTGGTAAGTGAAACTCTTTCTCCTGGGTCTCTTATTCCTTGGAAGTTTTCTCCTTACTTACCTGCGGTCTTCTATTCTGCTTCTATTCTATTCTATTCTTCTATTCTGTTTATAGCTACATGTACTTATCATGTTCCTACTTTGCTTTTGAGTTTCTTTCTTGCCAAAAAAAAAAAATATGTATATATAGTGTTAAGCTCCAGGAGGTTTTCCTGCTCCAAGGAGGTGTTGTGTGTACATGGTGGGGCACAGAGGTGTGCTACTATTTCCACGTGGTTTCCTTCAGGATAATTATACTAGGCCCTCTGTTTAGTTTTCTTCAAATTAGTGGCAGGGGTAGGAAGGGAAGTTTAGGACCTTTGCTGTTTCCTAAAATGTTGCTTCCCTTCTTTCTTTGATTATTTCTGGTGGTGTTTTTTGTTTGTTTGTTTTTGCTAAATGCCACGCTTTTTGTCTTATTTGAGAGAGGCAAAGAGTAATGATAGAAGCTATCTTGAGAATGTAAGTTTTAAATAACCATGGTGCCCAATTTTCCACTTCATATATCTGTAAGGTAGACATCAAATTTCTGCTTGAATATTCTCTATGATGATCATTTATAATTTCAGTTACAGACCATCTTACTGGGGAAGGGGAAGTAATTCTAATTAGTAATATTTTGTTTCTCTAAAATTTGACCTGAATACTGCCTTATTTTATCTTCTATGTATTGCACCTGAGTCTGTCACGTGGAATTATACAAAGTCAATTGAATAATTAAAGAGTTTACACATCTATATTTTCAGTTTTCTCTCCTGTGGGCCAGTGGTTCCTACCTCCTTCAATCCCCCTCATGTGATATGATTTCACAATAGCTCATTGCTCTCCTAGACCTATTGGTAAATATCCAGATATTAGATATTGGTAAACATCTAAATATCTAGATAATTGGTAAATATCTTTTAAAATGTTGTGACCATAATGGAATACACCAATCCAGATGGCTAGAAGAGGCAAATGACTCTCCTGGTGTTGAACCACGCATATTAGTAGTCAGTAGCAAGGAGGATAGGACTCTCTGATTGTAGGTGGTGTCGCCTGAAGAAACAGGATGAAGAACATGTTTCATTAGTGTTTCGCGGTTGTATGCCTGTGAATCTAACTCTGGCTAATTGAATCAGAAAGGGAATGTGTCAGAAGGGTATTGTGGATTTCGAATAGTTGAATGAAAAACCAGAGAATCAGACTGGGAAATAAGACAGAAACCAGGACAAAAATTACCTGTTTGTTAAGGTATTACTGCTGGAAAAAATGAACTTCAGCAGTTTCTTCTATCTTCACAGCACTGTTTTCAGCAGACAAGAGTCCTAAGTGGATGCCTGATTGGCTGATCCTGGGCCACTTGCCTGCTCACTGGATGTACTGAGGCCATGAGAAGAAGGATCTGGCAAAACAAACCTCAGGGACCTCATCAAGAAGGCAGAGGACCTGGACTAACCATGGCATCCAAACTGAACACAATTTTAGAGACCTGGCCAACAGGGTGAAACCCTGTCGCTACTAATAATACAAAAATTAGCCAGACATGGTGGTGCACGACTGTAATCCCAGCTACTTAGGAGGCTGAGGCAGGAGAATCGCTTGAACCTGGGAGGCAGAGGTTGCAGTGAGCCGGGATCGCACCATTGCACTCCAACCTGGGCAACATGAGCAAAACTCTGTCTCAAAAAAAAACAAAACAAAAAAAACCACACATAAACAAAAAAACAAAACAACAATGACAAAAAAATCTTGCTAAAGCATTGGAAGTATTGAGGCCATTTATTAAAGAAATGCTGTATAAAATAACAGCAGAAGAAATGAGAATGGAAAGAGATTTCTGAAAAAGAATTATAAGTGACTGTAGGGAAGTGTTAGTTTTGTTATAGGGTAGTCGGGAGTGCAGAATACATGAAAGACTTGATTTTACCTATAAAGCAGTAGTTTATTAAAGAATATAGCAAGAGGAATAGATTGTTGGAAGGATAGTTTGGTTCATCGTCAGAAACTCACTGCCTTATAGCCTATCCCTCTGTCCTTAAGAGGCATGCCCTACTGGACTTAAAATTTCTTTGGCTCAACGCACAGGAACAACTTAAGTTATACCTCTTTTCAGTTGGTTTCATACCTTTGCAGAACATCCAAGGGCAACATACATATCACTATTACATTTGGATGGGGGAAGTACTGACTCCACTTTGCTCATTTTAATCAATACTAGTCTCTTTTCCTATTTCATACTCGATGTAATTTTGATAATATAAAAAATACTTATAGTTCCTCTATTAGTATATTTATTGGAGGTACTTCGATACATAATTTCTATAAGTACCTTTATTGAATTATGCATGTGGAACCAGATCTTAATGACAACCTCCTCTCTCTAACCTCTAACACATTTGCTGTAATGGGCAGGATAATGCACCCTGCCACACACATACACACACACAAAGACGCTCACATCCTAGTCTCTGGAATCTGGAAATATTTTATGTTTCATGACAAAGGGGAATTAAGATTGTAGATAAAGTTAAGGTTGTTAATCAGCTGTTGTTAGAATAGGGAGATCATCCTGGATTATCTGGATGAGTCCAGTGTACTCACAAGTTTCCTTGCATGTGAAAGATGGAGGCAAATGAGTTTGTGTCAAAATGTGTGAGAAGGATGTGATCTGTCATGGCTGGCTTTGAAGATGAAGGGAGCCATGAGTCAAGGAAGGCAGGCAGCCTCTAGAAGCTTGAAAAGTCGAGGAAACAGATTTACACCTAGACCTCCAGAAAGGAACACACCCCTGCTGACACTTTGAAACCAGCTCAGTGACACCCATGTTGGACTTCTGATCCCTAGGGCTATAAGATAGTAAAGGTTGATTGTTTTAAGCCACTACATTTGTGGTAATTTGTGACAGCAGCCATAGGAAACATATACTTGCTATACAGTAATCCCTTGGTATCCATGGGGAATTGGTTCCAGGACAACCCCCTCTCCCATGGATACCAAAATCTGCAGATGCTCAAGTTTCTTATATAAAATGGTGTAGTATTTGCACATAACTTATGCACATCCTCTTGTATACTTTAAATCACCTCTAGATTACTTATAATACCTATAATACAATGTAAATGTTATGTAAATACTTGCTATACTGTATTTTTTAAACTTGTATTGTTTTTTATTGCTGTATTGTTATTTTTTATTTTTCAAATATTTTTGATCCTTGGTTGAATAAACGACCGCAGAACCCGCTGATACAGAGAGCTATTGTACGTATTTTGTCTTATACCTCAAAGTCAAAGTAGGTATTTGTTTAGAGAGGTCAGGCAATTCAAGAACATGGCTATCTACCTTCTAGAATTCTGATTAAAGACATTCAGGAATGCAATATAAAAAGGTGGATCTCTCCAAATACTGATATTTGCATCAGAAGAGATATTGGTTATTCATATAATGATTGAAATGAAAACCACAAAGTCTAGTGAAGAAAATACCTTTTTCTTCAAATGTAGAACAGCTTTATGGAAGGTTTAAAATTAATTTTAAATTTCAGTTTCTTCTGAATAAATGGATCCTTGGAACCCTTTTGTTGTTTATCAGATTGGAGGACATCTAAAATGAAGCAAGATGAAAATTCCATCCATGAAAATAGATCTTTGCAAAATGTCATGGTAATTATTCCCAGTCTCAAGTCCATATGCAAAAGTCCAATATAGGGTTTTTTTTTGGCAACTGTAACAATAGTATTTCCCATGTACCCAAATTGTGAGTCCTGCTTATTAGAAATAATTAAGATAATAATAATGCATTGCTCCTCACTCTGTCTGGTGTCTTTAGATGGACCTGGCTGTCCACACACTGGTGTACCTGGAATGTGCAAAATCTGCTGCAGGAGTTAATGTCTTATCTCTGACTATTCTGATCTGACCTGTTGCTGTTACTTCTTTATTTCCTCAGTTCCTTCTTAGGCTCTCAGACTCAGCTTTGATAATTTGCCCGTGTTCCCCACACCTTTGTTCCCCATGCCGTTGACTAGTCTATTTGGGACACACTTTCCTGTTTTCCCTTGGGACTTTAGGACCCCATTTTTGTATTTGCCTTTATCTTAGTCTGCTTGAGCTGCCATAACAAAATACCATAGACTTGGTGGTTTAAAAAACAGATTTATTTTCTCACACTTCTGGAAGCTAGAAGTCCATGATCAGGGTGCCAGCTAGGTATAGTTCTGGTAAGGGTTCTCTTCCTGCCTTACAGATGGCCGCCATCTCCCTGTGTGCTCACATGATTTCTTCTTTGCATGAGCATACATAGAAAGAGAGAGCAAACAAACAAGCTCTCTGGTGTATCTTCTTATAAAGGCACCAATCCCACCAGGAGGACCTCATTTTCATGACTTCATCTAAACCAAATTTTCTGCAAAAGGCCACATCTTCAAATACCATCTCATTGGAGGTTAGGTCTTCAACACATGAATGGGAGGTTGGGGACAATTCAGTTCATCACAGCCTTTTTTGTCTCATGAAGCTTGATTCGAGGTAAAAGACAACCAGAAGATGACTTTCAAATGGTAAAAACTTAATCTCATTGATTCTGTCTTTAAGGAATATGCTGCCTTTATTGTTTTCTTCAAATTAATAGCAATGTATATTTTTAAATTATTATTTAATTGCATAACACTTAATATGAGATCTATCCTCTTAACAAATTTTAAGTGTACAGTGCATTATTTTTGACTATACATACGATGTACAACAAACCTCAGAAGCTTATTCAACTTACTTAACTGAAACTCTACACCTGTTGATTAATAACTCCCACCTCCTCCTACTTCCAGCTCCTGGTAACCACCATTCCAGTCTTTGTTTTCTAAGTTTGACTATTTTAGATACATCATCTAAGTGGGATCATGCGGTACTTGCCTTTCTGTGTTTGGTTTTATTTCACCTAACATAATGTCCTCAAGGTCAATCCATGGTGTTGCCTATTGCAGAATTTCCTTCTTTTTTAAGGCCCAGCAGTTTTCCACTGTATGTGTATACCACATTTTCTTTATCCATTTATCTGTTGATGGACATTTGTTTTCACATCTTAGCAATTGTGAGTAGTGTTGCAGTGAACAAAGTAGTGCTAATATCCCTTCAAGATCCTGATTTCAATTCTTTTGGATACATACTCAGAAGTGAGGTTGCTGGATCATATAATAGAAATATATTTTTAAGGACCTTTTAAGGTTTACCATGAACATTAACTACTAATTTTCTTTTTCTGTAAGATCTTTTATTTCACGAATCTGAATTCTTCTACCAAGGGGATTTTTAGGAATCAAATTCTCATAGTTGGTGAGAAACTGGTATATTCAGAATATAAATTAATTACATTGTATGATATTTTAGATTTTTCATTAGATATCATCTAAAATATCACATTAATATTCATTCATTGACTTTTTGGTATAAATCTTACTTTTAAATCAAAGTATAGAAGAGATTTTGAGGGAAATGCTCTCAAATAGCATAGCATAGATGAGACATAATTGATTATTTTATTATGCTTCAGTGCCAATTGTCTTTAAGATCCAGTAGGGAAACAGAGGGTGGCATTAAAAAAGTTTGAGTTGTGATTCAAATACAAGGTGTCCAAATGGAAACCTCTATATTAGAAGTACATTTTTCCTGCACAGTTTTATCTAATATGGGCTGGAAGGGATCTGGAGACCTGCAGGAATGTGTTTAGGGATGGCAAAGATAAAAGTCTCTGAGTAATGTGGGAGGAAGACTGGGTGTTGATGGTGTTTCCTTGACTGCTGTGGTCCCAGTAGCTTCCTCCTCTTGAGTCTGGCTGTGTTCATTGTTAATGTCAGGAAATCAGGCAGCATTCTATGGAATGATGAAGAGGATCTCAGATAAGTGAGAATTAATTACATGGGATAGGCATTGCCTAAAAGCTGTCATTCTTCAGTTGAGTGCCTGCAGGGGACAATCGGATCCTCCTGCAGTATAATTACCACCTTACAGTGGAGTGACCTGATTTGCAAAAATACAGCAATAATAAAATAACATTTACATAGCAATTTATACTTTACAAAGAGATTTCATGATCATTTCTTTATTTTATCCCTGTAAAAACTCTGCAAAGGAGATAGGGCAGGGAGAGCTACCCTTTTTCTAAAAGAAGAAGAAACAGAGAGAGGTTGACCTGCCCCTAATCATACAACTACTATGTGGGAGAATCCTGGTTTCCCGGGTGCACTCTTGCCACCACACCTTGCTCCACTGGTGAGTAGGAAAAGCCACCCAACTCTTCAGACCCACAGCAAAAGAGAATGTGCAGCCTGCTGTGAGAGTGTGTGTGCATGGATATGTGGAAGTTTGCGGTAATGCTACAAACGGGGAGCATCACAGTAAAAGACACTATTTTATATAAGAGAGGTGGCACAGGGAGAAAGAGAAAGAAGGAGAGGGAGAGAGAATGAGAGTAAAAGTGAGAATAAGAGGGTGGATCTTGAGGAAAGAAAGAGGGTGATGGAATCTGAAAACTGTACACTAAAACTAAAAACCAAAATGTCAAAACTTTTTTTGCTTTTGTTTTTCAAGACGGGGTCTTGCTGTGTTGCCCAGGCTGAAGTACAGTGGAGTGATCATAGCTTACTGCAACTTCCAGCTCCTGGGCTCAAGTGATCCCCCCCCCCCCACCTCAGTCTCCCAAGTTGCTAGGACTACAAACACACACAACCATGCCTGGCTAAGTTCTTTAAAATTTATTAATTTAAAAAAAAATTGTTTTAAAGATGAGTTCTCGCTATGTTGCCCAGACTTGTCTCAAACTCCCGGCCTCAAGTGTTCCTCCCACCTCAGCCTCCAGAGTTGCTGGGTTTACAGGTGCAAGTCACTGCACCTGGAGTAAACATTTTCTAAGGGAACAAAATAAAAGGGAGAGAACTCACAGAAATGAGACCACTCAAGTCTCAAGCCCTATCTAGCATAAGCAAAACACTACCATTATAAAGAAATGCCTGAATAAACGTACAGTCTAAACTCACAGAGCTCCTTATCTGGAAGGAGCCTATCATCTAAAAGGATGAATGATATCTGTAAAGCTCACTGGAGACAGGCTTAAGGTGGTAGGTAGTTGGATTTTCCAGGATCAATAGATTGCTTGAGGCAAGTACCAGCAACAGAGCCAGTGGATGGCCACCTCTAAGAGGCTAGGGTCATGTTTCAGCTTTTCTTTGTAAGGGAAACTCCCTAGCCCCACGGTTTCCCAGCATTCAGGGCAGCACAAGAACCATTAATGGGAACAGAAGGTAGATGCTGGACTCAAAATCTGTACTGGATCTCTGCCACTCTGACTTGGCCACTCCATTTAGAGGCCTCTTGTTGCAGGGCTTTGGTCAGGAGCTCTTTTATAGGCCTGCCCATGCAAAGAGTATAGTTATCATGTGAAGAAGTTTTCTCTGACCCCTGAGGGTACAGAAAAGAAAAGGCTTGTGTGAGTACTGAGTGCCAATGAACCTGTTAAAAAGATGTTCTGTTTAGGGCACCTCCTGGAGCACTTGTTCAATCAGTGCATAGAGCCTGAGTATACTTTGGAACTGGGAGGGAGGGCAAGTGCCTGAGGAGTGCACCTGTCAGACATTGCTTGTTAACCACTGTCTCTTTCCACTAAGCCTGGACATAGCTAGCCAAGCCACTGTCATCAATAACCAGTCTGAATTGGCATAATAAATAACATCTCTTTGCCAACTTTCTCCTAGATATTCGGGTAACGTTACACACTTGTTACACTTTTGTGATAGGCAATGAACAGTTTGGGGGGGACATGCAACATTATGAGAAGGTGAGACAAGCTTAGGTTCCCCAGGTGAATATTTGGCCCTATTTTACCATGGGCCAGAGTCATTAAATGCTTTAGTCCTTTGAAAGATGTAGCGGCAAGAATAGAAAAGGTAAGGTGATAAGCCACCCAGTTATGGAGCCCTCCAAATGCTATGGGGATATAAGCACTCTTGGAAACATATCTGGCCACTGTGAATGAAAACAAATGGATCAGAACCAACTACTTTTAGGATAAAATATCATTACAATAAAAATACGGTAAAAGACAATAAATAAGAAAAGGAAAAAAATCCACAGATCACTGGCTGCTTGGATTTTTCAAAGAAAAGTATGTAGCTGGTGCTATTTTTACACATCTCGGGTGTATTTCCAAGGCCACAAAATGAGTTGACAATGATTTACTGACTTTTGAACATAATTTGCAGCTGCTTTGTATCTCAAACTGAGTCTCAATTTAATCGTGAATTGATCGCAGCTATGGTAAAATGCAAACTTCAATTTAGCATTGGGAGAGAGAGTAAAGTCAAAACAACCACTTGTTTCTTGATTCACCCAAGTAATTGGTTGATCTGGGGAAGAAGAAAACAATTGTTTGAGAGAATTGGTCAGAAAGATCTCAGCAGACTCTCAACACAGGCCCAGCCACTGAGCCTGCGGCCATGTCATTATTGCTGTTTCCCCAATAGACTGTTCCCTCAATGGCACCGACGTTCTGTGATTATCTGATGAGACCACTAGAAACCCTGAATGGCTCAGTTGTCTCTCCTGCCAGTCTCCTTTCCTCATACTAAGGCTTATTATGTGTGAAAGAAATAAATACATTAAGTGGGAAAGTGATAGAATTGAAAAGACAATGAACAGCTGCATTGAAATATATCTTTTCAATTTAGTGTTTTATTTAAGGGTTTCAACTCAGCATAGAGACATTACGTTTTCTTGAGCCATCCAGGAAATCATATCAGTTACAAGAAGGTTGGCTCACTTGAGCCTCTGATTTGCCTGCCCATTTAATGGAGAAGATAAAAGGCTGCATTAGGCTCTCTACTTTGTCCTTCATGGGACTCCATCTCAATTCTCTGCAGTCATCCACACTCTTTTTTTTCCAAAGACCTATTGACTTCAGGGAGGGTTATTATTGCAAATGCAATTTGGTTAGATGCTCAAAAGAAAAATGCTTGACTATCAGAAACCACTATCTAAGCTAATTGCCCTTTGAGAGCAAAGTAATAAAGCTGAGAATCCATGGCAAAATTAAAAATGTGTCCAACCTGACAATTTTCACCTTGCGTTAAGGTCAAATTACTTATACTTATTCATAAATGAACTTTCCTGACCTTGTTTTATGATTAAGAAGTGTATAGCACATTGAGTAATTACATAAATATCCCTAGTATATGTTGGATACATTAATAGTGTTATGGGGATAGGGAAGCTATGCAAGGCCCCAAACTCTACCTCTAAAAATTGTATCCTTTTATCATGTGCATACCCACAGCTCCTTTTATATTTGTTTAGTACTTCCCTCATTATCTTAAAGTTCTATTTTATTTATTTACCTGTTTATTTTACTGGTATGACTTTCCATTTGGATGACTGCTCTTTATACCTGTTGAGAATGCAGACCCCCTGGGGGCAGCTGACCAGCCTTAAAGTGAAAACTAGTGTTCACAAGTTTATCACACTGTCCATGCTGAAGTATTTTAAAGTAGATTCTAGTTAACATACAAATCTCTCATGAGATCAAAGTTAGGAAATATGGTTGAAGTCAAAGGGTGTAATGGTTAATACTGAGTGTCAACTTGATTGAAGGATACAAAATATTGATCCTGGGTGTGTCTGTGAGGGTGCTGCCAAAGGAGATTAACATTTGAGTCAGTGGGCTGGGAAAGGCAGACCCACCCTTAATCTGGGTGGGCACAATCTAATTAGCTGCAGCATGGCTAGAATATAAGCAGGCAGAAAAATGTGAAAACAGAGACTGGCCTAGCCTCCCAGCCTACATCTTTCTCCTGTCCTGGATGCTTCCTACCCTTGAACATCGGACTCCAAGTTCAGTTTGGGGACTAGGACTGGCCCTCCTTGCTCCTCAGCCTGCAGATGGCCTATTGTGGGACCTTGTGAGTATGTGAGTTAATTCTTTATATATATATATATATATGGGTTTATGAAGAAGGTGGGTATAGATAACTCTGCATTTTTGCTAAAGGGGAAATGGATCAGTGGGTTACCAGAAAGTATTTTGTTTAGATGCAAAGCAATGGAGCATGTTTTTAAAGCAATGATATAGCAGAAGGGTAAATAGGTGATTCAAGAGAAGGAATAATTGCAAAGTCAAGTCATATATACCAATAATAAACCCATATATGTATATATATATTCATTAGTTCTGTCCCTCTAGAGAACCCTGACTAATACAAAGGGACTTCAGAAAACTCTATTAGTCCCATCTTTATCTCTCTCTTTTTAATTTCTTCTTCCTTTTTAGCTTCTTCCAACCTTCCTTCAACATTTCCATTTATAATAAACAATCTTAAACACAACTCATTCCTCTGAAAAGACGTGGAATGTTTTTCCTATTTTCCTTACATTAAGTGAGTCATAACTTACTGAAACTTAGTGGAAAACCTACTGACAAAAGAAGAATATTGACAATATAAAACCACGGGGGAAATGGTGTGAAGCAAGGAGGAGGTCCCTAAGCCTCTTGAACAGGGCTGATAAGAGTGAAATAGGTGCTCTTCAGAGTCAACGGAAACAGTAGGGATGGTGGGGTTTATTCTAGGACCACATAATAAGAGGAATGAAAGTGCTATCTATAGTAATTAAATTTTTTACACCTACCATATTGGCAAAAAAATTGATAACATGAAGATGTGTGGAAATGCACTCATAAATTATTGGCAAACATACATTTTTACATTCTTTGTAGATGTCCATTTGCCAATATCTATTAGAATTACCATTGCATATAAATTTTGACCCCAAAATTTCACTTCTAGGAATTCATTGTTCAGTTCCATGTACACCTGCAAAGACATATGTAGGAAGATATTTCTTGCAGCATTGTTTATAGTAGCAACTAAAATAAACAGTAATAAGGAAATGGTAAATAAAATCTGGCACATACAGCTCGATGCTATATGTAGTCATTTATTAAAAAATGAGGCAGCTCCATATGTACCCATAGACATAGAACATTCCTTGCCTCAGTTATCTATTTCTATCATAATGTCATGTAACACATCATCAAAAATTTAGTGGCTTAACACCATAAACATGTATTTAGCTTAATCATCTGTAGGTTGATGACTTAGGCTATGCAGTTCTTCTGGTTTCAGCTGGGCTTGCTTGCATATCTGTGGATCAGCCAGATATTGGCCAAAGTGATCAGAGGAATCTTTTCCCCCTCCACCATCAAATGTGCCATCATACCTCCATTGGTGCCCATATATTGTGCCTTCCCTTGTGTCATAGCAGGTGTGCTGTCCTGGCTCCGGTCTGAGGCTCACCCCTTTATGAGGTTATCTACTTATTGACTTGACTCTGTAATTATTCCTTCTCTTGAATCACCTATTTACCCTTCTGCTATATCATTGCTCTAAAAACATGCTACATTGCTTTACATCGAAACAAAATACTTTCTGGTAACCCAATGATCCATTTCCCCTTTAGCAAAAATGCAGAGTTATCTATACCCACCTTCTTCACTTCCTCACTTTCCATTCTTTCTTGAACCCACTCCTGTTGAGCTGTTGTCCCCACCAATCCACTGATACTGCTTTTGCCAGTGTCTTCATCGATTTCCATGTTGCCATGTCAAATGATTCCTTCTTCATCCTCATCTTACTCAACCTCTTGGTAGCAGTTGGCATAGTTGATCACTTTATCCTTCTTGAAACTCTCTCTTCTTTTGGCTGCAAGGAAACCTCCCTCCTTGTTTTCCACCTATCTCACTGGTCACTACTTCTCATTTTCTTGGGCTGAATCTTTTTTATCTTCCTAACTCTTAAATGTTGGAATACTCCAGGCTCAGTCCTCAAATCTCTTCTCTCTTCTTTCACAACTCATTTCCTAGATGATTTCATCCAACCCCATAGTTTTATATACCAACTATATGTTGATAGATCTCAAATATACTTCTCTATTCGTCTTATAAGAAATATTATTCCCTGTCTGTGGAAAAATGCAATAAATAACCCTACACATATATCTTTCATTAGTATTGATTTTACTTCTTAGAAGTTGATAGTTGGGAGGAATGGTATATTTTTCAATTCTGTTGCTATTATTAAATTGCTCTTAAAAAGACAGCAACATGTCACATTTCTACCAGAAATAGTGGAGAGTATACTTTTTCTTGCAACTGTGCAAGTAATAGGTATTCTCATTTCATTTTTGCATCTGATGGGTTCAAGGAGATGTCAACTTTTAGTAAGTGGTGGTAACAGTCTATCTAGTGTAACTGACTGGCCAGAGTAGCAGAGTGAGAGGTGGTAGGAGGGTTATTGTTGAAATAACCAATATCCTGTGCTGTGTACTGTAAGAGAAGAAAAGAGAAGAGAAGAGGGTGGGGTTTTCTGTAAAGGTTCTAGTAGAACAGCTGACCAAGCTTCCTAATGTGATGAAGATTATGGTCCAGAGACTTTTGGAAATATAATAAATGTCCACTTTAGGCAATTGTATTGATTAATATCAGGTGCAGGGTGCAGCTAAAAGTAACAGAGACAATAACAGTACAAAAAATAATATCTTACGTGATAGTCTGGAGGTAGCAATTCAGGATTTCAGGGCTGGTAAGGCCCTGCCCAGTGTCAGCCTTTTCTGTCTGTTGAACTGAAATTCGTGGCTTCAGTTCCCAATGTCACCTCATAATCAAGTATGGCTGCTGGAGCTCCAGCAATTACATCTACATCAAGTGGAAAAAGGAAGAAATTGAAGAAGAAGAACACATTCCTTCCCTTTAAGGAAATTCCTAGAAACTGTGCACACCAATTCTGCTTATAGCTCATCGGCAAGACCAGGAAATGTCTATTCCGGATGGCCGGCTAAAAATTGAGAGTTCTTCTTCCAGGTTGACTGAGAGAAGTAGAATGTATAATGGAGGAAATTAGAAATTTCTGCCACAGCTATCACTGTCTCAAGTAGAAATTGTCTAAGAAAAGGCTTAACTACAATGATGATGGCAAGTTCCTGGGTTTGGGTTATTAAACAGAGCCTTAGATAGGAACTGATTATCTTGAACTAAATAGACATGATTGGGTTCATTTCTACAAACTTCCTCACTTGTGGTTCTCAACTAGCATTGATTTTACCCCCCAAGAGACATTTAGCAATTTGAGACATTTTAGTTGGTCCCAATTGGGAGATGGTGGATGCCACTGGCATTAATGGGTAAAGACTAAACATCCTACAATACACAGGACATTCACACAATAAAACTTATCTAGTCCAAAAATGTCATTAGTGCTGAGGTTGGTAAACCTTTCCATAAACAATTCATAAAGGCTTTAGTCAAATTTCAGGGTCTAAGCAGAGAGCTGTGTGCATTGCCAATTTTGAGCAATTAAAATAATTACATTTCATATTACTCTGGCTTCATTTGGGCCATGGAATTCCTCATTTGATCCACTGGGTGAGAAATTAAGTAATTATTTCCCCAAAACACATGATCTCTTTTTATGTAGACTTTTTATGTTGCTATGTGGCAGTGTGACCTATCGTTATAATATTAGTACGATCATTTCAGAATCATTTTCAACCCTCTAGACCAACCTACTTTTCTATCCTTCCTGAGATGGGTGATGTTTTCCTCTTTCATATTTCCTGTTTCTCACTGCACTTACCACATTGCACAGTAATCACATGTTGACACGTCTGAATCCCCTACTGGATCACAAGCTCCTTTAAATCAGGGACAATATTTTATTTATTTTTGTATTTCTAGTGCCCAGTGCAGAGTGTGCAACTTAGCAGGAGCTCATAAATACACATTGAACTGAACTGAGCTCCTGTTTATCCTTGGGCCTCTCTTCATTCCAGGCCTGCTTGGATATCTTCTGGTTTGGCACTCACAGCAAAGAACCTATCACTAAAATGCTTCCCATTCTGGCACTTCATCTAAAATCCAGAGGATGGGAAAATTCAGAGAACAGGAACTAAGGTGTTAATAATTTAGTTTCTCCTGTGCCCTCTCTGAGTCAGCTGCCTCTCTGTGGTTTACATTTTCTCCCAACCACATCCAGCTTTCAAATATAAGTATCAACTAAAAACTCATTGAGGTGGTTTTTGATGTAGGCAACAGAAATTGAGTGTGTTCCATTTTAAAATTTTCGTAAGGGAAAGATGATACCACCTGGCCTGAAGTTGGCAGGTTGGTTCCAAGGAGGTTGAGGAACAAAGGTGGAGGAGGTAGGAAGCCATAGCAGTGAAAATGTTGGCAGGCCCAGGAGCAGGATGAGAATTTACTGCAAACTGGTGGGTGGTGTCAATTCTCTATTTTGGTTGGTGGAAGAGGTTAGCTATCATGAGAGTCCACAGGCCTATCCACACATCCTTCAGCAGGCTTCTATTGAAGGATTCTTCTGCCTGGAGATAGTTAAGGTAGTTTCTCTTTCACTAAGAACATATCATATCCAACAGAATCCAGCACATTCTATTTAGAGATTTTCTTGAGACCAATTTATATAACCTAACAACTATTAGGTAGAAAAGGATCTTCTCACAGCACCATGGATAGAGACAGCTTTTTCTGACCACTCATCCATCCTCATGTTTTTTTTGGGGGGTGGGGCAGGGGGGTGATTTGGGGGTTGTGGTTTATTTAATGAGATGCATGGCCAATAATCTTTTAAAAATATCAAGAATACAATATCTTCTGTACTGCTGTGATGCCTCTGTTGAGACTTACTGAATGGCCATGCATGGAACTTGAATTGACCAAGACCATTTATTCATTCATACATTCAGTCATGCATACATGCATTTAATTTATATTTATTGAGCTTTTACTAGGAGCTAGATGTTCATGAAGATTGTAAGACACTTTTACTAGGAGTTAGATGTTCATGAAGATTGCAAGACACAGAGCATGGTTCTGTCCTGATACAGTCTAGGCAAGATAAAGATAAAAGGTGGGATGGTGATAAGAACAATGGTGACTAAGAGCTTAAGAAAATGGTACAGAGTCAGAGTGTCAGTGAGTTCAGAAGAGTAAGCAGTTCTTCAACATAGACTCCAGAGGTCGGGAAAAACTTGATGAGAAGTTGAAAATTGAGCTGAGTCTTGCAGGGTGGGTAGGATCTGGACGTGCCTTAGGGCTCTACACCTGTGGTTCTTTCTTCATAGAATGCTCTGATGTTTGGATAAATCCTCTTAATTTTTTATATCTCAGATTAAAAGTAATTCCCTCAGAGAAGGCTTCCATGACCCACTGGATTAGGTAACATGCCACCTTTACGTGTCATCATAAATGTACTTCTGTGTAGCATTTATCAAAACTAGAGCTTAAAGCTCCTGAAGGAGGGACTATGTTTATCTTGTTCACCTTTGAATCCCCAGAACCTATTAAAGTTTTTGAAACTGAGTAGGTACACCATAAATATTTGTCCAAATAATAAATGAATAAGTAGGCGTAGAGAAACGGTGGGTGTTCCTGAGTAGTATAAGTGGGTGTAGACATGAGTGTGTGCATGGCAGGCTGTGAGGTTCTGTGTAGATTGCATAGTATACCTGTGTGTGGAGCAGTGGAACATGATTGTGAGGGTGGGTTGACTGTCTAATATCAGGGAAGGAGGTTAGTCTTTTTCTGTTGGTCATGAGGCTGTGGAAACAACATACTGAAATTGATTATTTTGAAAATTAATCTGTTTATATTACAAGAGTGAATTTGATGAGGAAAGGATTTGTAGAGCTTTGCATCCTTAATAACTAACAGAAACAGGGCTGCCTTTCAAGAATCTGGAGTAAGAGCTAGTTTATTAAACAGTGACTTAATATTTTCAAACTAGAGACAATAAGAGTCAAATCTCTACCTCATAGAGACACGGAAAATGGAAGCTCCTCGTTCCTATGATAGGTTGTGCAACCCCCATGCAGGTTTATTCTGTGAGGATGCTAAATATACCAATCAGACTGCTCCTTCATTTAGGAAATTGCACAATGAAGCTTTAAAGATTAAAATTTAATTCCTTCCATGAGTTCATCTGAACTGAAATGTCTTTTGAAAACCCAGATTGCAATATCCTCTCCCACTACTCCCCCTGACCTTTCCCTTCCTTGATTCCATTCCTCTTTAATTTCCTGAGCTCTGGCTCATATGTGGAGAATTTATTTCATTCTACAACCTCCCAAGCATTTACTCATAAAGGGATGTCCTAGAGGCAGAATGGAGCCATGTAATCATGAACACTGGTTATGTGGCTTCCACCATCTTGTGGGCTCTTCAATATCCCCTTCATTAGACCTTCAATTAGACTATAAACTCCTTGAGGACAGGGTCTAATCATAATTCACCCTTGCATCCACTTATCATTACCTGCATTTTGTGCAGAAGAGCTCTTTGGTATATTTGTTGAATGACTCAAGAATGGGTCAGAAGTTTAGATGCAGTTTGCTGGCTCTCATCTGGGAATGAGAGAAAGTCTCATACAGTCCCTCTAGAACTAGGACTTTTCTGGAATCAGAGTAGAATCAGCCCCACTAATTCTGGTGGGTTCTGGTTTCACTTTAGCCAGACTTGGCTACCTGTCCTTTTAGTTATCTGACCAATTTAGTTATGCTACTAGGTCCAGGCTTCTTACTTGGGAGGTGGCCAGGCACATGCTAATGATTCCAAGTCAGAGTTGCAGTAGAGTTGAGAGGGATAAGAAATAAAAATGTCCCATTCTGTGACTGGAAAGTAATCTACTAGATCTATTAAGATTCCTGAAAATGACTGTCTAACATTATGGTATGTGTGGAATTGCTCACACATATGTGTATTACACACATGTAATAAACACGTGAATGAAGTTTGTTGTTCGTTTCACCCCATCTTGTAAATACAATTCAGGCAAATGGAAGAGTTGGCAGAGCAGTGGAAAAGGCATTAGAATCAGATTCTATCTTCCCAATAATTTAATAAGACTCAGCCTTCTCACCCATAAAATAAGGAGTTGGAATACAACAGCTCTTAAGAGCACTTCTAGCTCTCAAATTCCATTATTCATCAGCCTGCCAGAAAATACATCTTCCCCTGCCAAATATGGACTCAACACCCCACCTCTTCCAGAAGTTCCCCAGATACCCCTACACACCTCCCTGGTTTCAGCCTCCTACTTCTCCAGCCTTCTCCAAGGCATTCTTCTCTCCCACTGCCAGCCCACACCTAAAAAAATGACTTCTTTTTATCAGCTCTTTTCTCTTTGCTTCCTCTTTCTGCATTCAAACCAGATTCGTTTCCAATATTGTTTGTTCACTACCTAATGAAGATCAGGTCTGCAGTATGATTCTCACGGGTCCCAGGCACTTTTGCTTTCATGGGCCCCTTACTCCATTAAAAAAATATTAAAACTGTTATTTTACAACTGTGTTAGTATAAAGTTGATTATTTTAATACTTTATATTAAAACATTTTCTGCAGCCTCAAGATTGTTGTGTGTGTGTGCGTGTTGTGTGTGTGTTTACTACTACGCCTAATTGATGGGTTGGCTCTGGAGGAAATAAGTAATCAATTACAGTATATTATGGTAATTATACACATGTCCTATGAATAAGCAATAGACCTACACCCAAGAAAATTAACATTTTTTCTTCAGTGGAGAGAAGGAAAGGTCAAAAACAATTCAGGAAGTTAGAAATGGTAGATCAGGGTTCAGGAAAATCCCCCTTGACTGTGCTGGTCTACTATGACCCTGAAAATCCTCCATTTGGCAGGCAGCAGCCTACCTAGTCTCTGTGCCATCATTCACTCATTGAACATCGTATATGTTGTAGGCATTGTTCAGGTGCTTGGGATACATCTGCAACTAACACAAACAAGGTTTCTTCTTTTAACCTCCCTGTCATGTGAATCTGAATATGAAGACATAGCTTCTTGAAATGTATTATTTCCTGCTTTATGCAGTGGGAGCAAGGGGCTGATGCATTTCCCAGTGGCTTGGGGGTAAGGAGACGGCAGCACTCAGAGCTCCCTGGCTATGCTCATTAGGGAAGGCTTTGCCTGAGGAGTCCCTTAGTGGCAGTTCATATGATTACTAAAGATTATCTTTCTGAATCAAGATTGCTCTTCTGAAGCATGTTTGGGGGGAGTTCCTTGCAGGTGCTTTATTTCTCTAGGAGTTTCATGTTAAATATATTTGATATTGATGTAACTATTGAAACATAAATATTTTGCCTTAAAATAACAACCCTGGTTCCTTTTACATTTTTGTGGAAAAAAAAAAAAAAAGGATGACCCGATTTTATTTTCAAGGTAACAGGTGGAGGCTTCCAAATTTTCTACATGGGAGAAAGAAAAAGAACACCAAATGTTCTGTGTTTGCAGGAAAAACTCAAAGCATAGCTAATTCAAGCAATACCATTTGTTAATTTATCACAAGTGGGAGATGCAAAGAGGACTTTTGAAATGAAGTCTAATAATTCCATATTAGGTGTGGTCCATGGTGCTGGCCATTTTTTACAGGTGAATTTTGTTCTTGTTCTTTGAAACTTGGTGGCTATTGAAAAGACTTTAGTGTTATTTTCCTATTAGTTTAGACTCTAGGCTGCCTAATCTTATTGTTTCCAAAGCTGTAGAGGAAATTGTTGGCTCCCACTGGGAAAGAAAGGAAGACATTAGACGCTATCTTATAAAGGGAGCTGCATCTTCTTTTGAGATTCATGCATAGAAATCAATTGGGTAGAGAGCAATTGCATGGGATGCTAACAATGGTAGAGATGTTACCAGTCATCATTCTAAGTCTTCACTGTCTCCAAGCCTACTATGGTCCATACACACTATTTTTTCTCACTTTATTCTACATGCTGAGTGGACTGATCAAATTCAAGGAATAAACAGTCATTATTTATAGGGAACTTTTGAGATGGACTCTTACAGGACATAGGGTAATTCTTTGACCCCCTGCCCACCGCACAAAAATCTACCTAAATAAATCTAAGTATCTTTTGTTTATAGGAAGATTCTTATGAACAGCAAGCAGACTTTTAAAAACAGAAAAATTTCACTGTAGTGTGGATGGTTTGGGGCTTATACCATGAAATAATAAAGTCTGCATAATGTACTCTTAATTATGAGTTCATTTCTATGACTTTTTATTTCTCTCTCACTTCTTATTTTATATAAGGTGATTAATTATAGATTGACAATGAAAGAAACACAGACTTACATACCGACGGATTAAAGAAATCAGTCATTACATTTAATGGTGAGCCTAACAATGAGGGATGTGCTTCCCTTACGGTGTTTCTCGTTCGGGGTTAGTGTTAACTAGAATCCTGAGGGAAATTTGGCAAGGAGAATACTATTGAATTAAAACTTCCCTGAGTCTTAGTCCTTTGAGCTTAGGAGCAAGAAAGAAAGCCAAATTGGTCAGTGTGGAGAGGTCTTAATAAAAGCATCCTTTGCTGTTTATCATTTCGTGGCTGACAGGCCTCCAATTGTGGGCACCTAGAGCCTTAGCCATGGCCCCCAGGTCACAGGAGCACGCTGTGAGCCAAGAGACGAGGCTGAGCAGCCTTCATGTGGCAAATGCAGCAGGGCAGAGGCAACAGGGAACATTAAATGCATTTGCCATTGGGTAGGCAGCATGAAGAGAGCTTTCATGAAGGTTTTAAAGGAGCTGGCAAAAGAAAAAAAAAAAAATCACAGCTCCTCACAGACTCCCTCTCTGAGGAGATAGCATGAAAGAGATAAGGAGCCTCATTTGCAATAATTAGAGGCACAGTGTCATCTATACATAAATATTTTAGATTTCAGCCATGTAATGAGTTTGTTGTGAATATCAAGACTGAAGGAATGGGAGTGAATGGCTGCACTGAATCCTGACACCAAGAAGATCTCAAAAGACAGTATAAATGGTTCTGACAAGAAGATGGATTTCCAGGCCTTTTGAAAACCACATGAAATGAAGAAGAAAAAACCCATCCAAAGCATCACATTTTACAAACCACCATATGTGATTAGAGACATAAATGCAGCAAAATAACATAGGTACAAATGTGGACACAGAGTCCAATCTAGGTCCAGGTGATGCACGGTTTCATTAGAGAGAAACTATCTAAGATACCTTGTCTTCTCCCCATGGCTTTCCCTGTGGAAAGTCTAAGAATTGTGACAAAGAAGTCTTTGCTTCTTTGGCTTTTTATGGAAATACAACTGAATTTGATTCAAGAAGTCGAATCTTATCTTCAAAGTTCTGAATAGGTTAGATTTGAGCTATCTCTTTAGGAAAGAATAATAATGAAACCACCAAAGTTTTAGAAATTGTAAACTCATGGGGTATAGCTTTTCAGACCCTGGAGACCTGTTATTTTGATGATTTTGAGTCAGGACAAAGAATGCCTGTGCTTGCACATAATTAAGTGTGCTTAGAATAACCACACCTTCTAGGCCTACAAACAACAGCATCATCAGCATCATATTAATTACTATTATTTGCATGTCTCTCAGAGCCCTGGGTGGCAGTTTGCAAACCAGCGTCCTTGACTTTGCTTCCACATAGACATTAAAGCTTTCTGATCAAAAGCCCTATGGTTATCACCCTGGAGAAAAACCTGTAGTTTGGCAATATTGCTCAAGAAAAAATATTTTACCTCTTCATTATCAGGTCAACCAAATTCAGCATTTCAAGTGACCTTTACAGAAAACTATTTTAAATTGTGATAACTGCACTTTGGTTGTCTGGAAAAAATCCATAATGTGCAAGTAGAACATTTGAATGTTGCATATATCACCTTATATTGGAATTTAAATGCATTATCATTCCAATATTAGGGGCTAATAAATTCTATGAGTGTGTTAAGTGGCATTACATGTTCATTGATTCTCCAGAATCTTCAGCCAATATTGGAAAACATGGAACAGGTTTTACCCTTGACCTAGTATGATAATTAATTGAGGAGCTGTCCTAATACTTATAAATATTTAAAAATACAGCAACAATCCATTATCCACAATTCCAAGGTCTCAAAATTTCTGAAAACTGTAACAACTGACTTGGTGGCAAAACTTAAACTAACTTTCTGGCAGCACAACCTAACACAAACTAGCCTTATTGACATAAGAATATTTACAGTCTTTAATTTATTCAATGTAAACTTTAATAAATGTTTCTGTAGAAATATCAGTGTGCTTGATTACAGAGTACTGCATTGGAGTTGCCATGTAATAATATAAAGAACACTTACTGTTATATCTTTAAAATCCAAAAAGTTCTGAATCCCGAAATGTGTCTGGTCCCAAAGTTTTGTTGAGGAATTGTGGACTTCTTTAACCTGTGTGTTAGGCATGAATCTCAGGGCCCAAGCTATGCTATGCAAAAACATTCCTTTGGATGTTTCTTTTCAAACAACTTAAAGTTGAATCTGAGTCCCCCAAAGTCATGGCTGGAACACTCTGTCCCGTCTATGTAACCCCCAACTGAAGAAGACATACCAAGTGCCCACAGATCAGGACAAAGTCTTCTAATCTCCACTCCATCGTGGTTGCCCCTTAGTTCTCCCTACAGTAACAAAATCATCCTGATTTGCCTACAACTTTCCTAGTTTTAACACTGAAAGTCCTGTATTCCATGAATTACCCCAGATAACATGGGACAGTTGTTCGCTCCAGCCCTTCCCCAAGCCTGCCAGCGTTTTGCTGACTCTACCTTTTTGCTTGGGTCTTGCTCTTTTGAGGTACACCATGCAGTTTGGAGGTCTGTTGCTTCCTTGAGACACGGTAAGGAGAGGTTCCAATTTGGGGTGCTCACAGGATCCACAGATCTCTCCTTTCTTTCCTCTGTCTCCCCATCTCCTGATCTGCAAAAATATGCACTTTCTCTCAGCCCTCACCAAGACATCTCCCATTGTCTTTCAGTGGGCTCATTTTTACACAAACAACAGGAAGAACACTAAATTGAGATGGCATCTGCTTTCTTCCCAGCAAAAATACCTGAGGCACAGAAACCCAAAAAGCCTACTTAAAGTTGAGGAAGGGGAATACAAAGAGAACAAGCCCAAATTAATGCATTAATAAACTGCCCGGCCACACATCGTCTGTTTTACAGAGGCTCCCTTCTTCATTAATTCGACAGACGGTGAAGCCTTTAGAGGGAGCACCTTTGTTCTCATAAACCCTTCTTTTGGACAATTACATTTCTTTAATTGTTGTATGCTTTACAACACTCTTTCACATACATTATCTCATAGTAGGGCAAATATTATTATCCTCACGTGTAGACGGAGAAAGAAATAAAGACCTGAAGGAGTGTAAATGATGTCATCATCAGCACCCCTCAATCGGTATTTTTTGGCAACTCCACGCAGTTTTTAAAAGTCTCAAAAGCCAAATATTACCATCCTGATAGCTACTTTGGTTTTGTAAATTCAGAGGCTTTTTCTTTTTTAAAGTCTTTTGAATGAGTCTCTAATTATTGATATCCTCAAATAATATTTGCATTTGGCACTGTATAGTGGATACAAAAACAAAAACAATCAACAAAAAAGAATACTGCTCTTTTACTCTTGTGAGGACAACAAAACCTTAAATGCATCTAGACACAAAAACATTTTCAACACACACGTTCATGGGAATGTCACCCAGATACAGTAACTGAGAGACAAATGGGATTATTTGATTTGGAAGAAAGTGCATCGGTATTGTGATGGTAAGCCAGCCTCCTCCACTGCCACTTTGTTTCTTCCCAGCAGAATCGCAAATTCATTTAGGTATCTACTCCACCCCATGAACCTCAGGAGAAGTTGAGTTCCAGGAGTGGATGTTGTTGGTCTAAACCTAGCATTATCTCTTTTTTCCAAGAATTCGCCAGAAATTCCATGTCACCCATTCTGGTCAGTAGGATGGAAGAAACGATTTTCTGGAAGTTTCTGGAAAAGCTTTTACACACGTAAGACACAGAAATACAGTTTCTCTCTTCCAGCTGATGGGAGTGAAGATGCTAGTACTTCAAGCCCTCCTGGTAGCCATCCTAGATCCTGATGGACCTGCCTGAGATGGTATTGATGGGAGGATAGAGAGGAAGAAGTTCCCAGGTCATTGATAAAATCACTGGACAACTGGGTCAGCCAATTCTGAAGCCTGTCTTACCTCTGGACTTTCTTTTATGTAATCTGACACTTGTCCTAATTATTTGAGCCAGATGGAGTTTGGTTTTCTGCTCCTTGCTGCCAAAAGCATCCTAACTGACACAAAGAATTATTCCTCTTCCACATTTGTCTTCCTTTCACAGATGAAGAAATAGGGACCCAGAGAAGCCATATAATGTATGCCAAGGTCACACGACCATGATTAAATGCCTTTTTTGTGTGTGAGATGGGGTTTCACTCTGTCACCCAGATTGGAGTCCAGTGGTGCAATCTCAGCTCACTGCAACCTCTGCCTCCCTGGCTCAAGTGACTCTCATGCCCCAGCCTCCTGAGTAGCTGGGACTACAGGCATGTGCCACCACACCCAACTAATTTTTGTATTTTTGTGTAGAAATGGGTTTTGGTCATGTTGCCCTGGCTGGTCTCGAACTCCTGAGCTCAGGCAATCCACCCACCTCAGCCTCCCAAAGTGCTGGGATTACAGGCGTGAGCCACTGCACCCAGTCTGTTTAAATGCCAACTTTATAAACCTAAGATTAGTTGTAAAGGAAATTTTAGAGACGGCTTTCAACATAAGTTGGGTAGCAGATTTATAACAAAGTTCTGGCTGACATTTAGAATAGTGATAAGCTGAGTAATAATATTCAACAGGGAATCTCAGATAACTTCAAGGGGCCTTTTGGAGTCCTGGTGTTTCAATCTAGAAATTCCTTATCCTCTCAGCATTATGTCTGCCAAGCCTACACACCAAGAAACCTGGCCCTGGGATGTTCTAGACAACAAGAACTTCCATTTAACCACCTTCCTTTAAAGTCAAGGGCCAGACTTAGGAAGCCAGCTTCTTGCTTTCTCTCTTCAAGACCCTACCTGGGTACTTCTAGAGTATGAGAATCGAGGTGCCCAGAAAACAGAAAACAGCAGCCCAAATTGGAGAGAATTTAGACCTTAAAATCTTCATGGGCTCAAAAATTTTCTCATTAGTATCTGCCTTCTGATCATAAAGGTCCCAGAAAACTCAAAACATGTCTTGCGGATCTGAAGCCACCCTGCATCTCCAGTGTTAGCGTAGCTCAATCCCCTTTTGTTTTCTATGTTCTTCTCCTTCTCTTCTACCGTCTTTGCCCACACCTCCCACATGTCCACCATATCCAGCCTGGGAAAGGTGCAGCCATGTCTGGGGACGGGAAGGAAAAGGAGGAGTGATGTGCCGTCCCCTCCCCGAAGTCTCAGCCCCAGGGTGGGGTATTATTCTACCTCCTAATCCTTACATTTCTGCAGTGGTTCCTGTCTCTAAAGTCTTCATGTCTCCCTCCACCATGTTTCTTGATGACACCAGAGTTTTATTTGAGAAACATGGAAAAACTGGCCAGTGAGCCCCTCGACCCCAAACCACACCCCCTTTGTGTGGCAGCACAATTAATACGAAGTCCCAGTGTTTGTGTCTGTAGCCTATATTGTTTGCCGCCTGCCTTTGGGAGAGGCAGACCTCCTTCAGGGTCTATCAGCGGCACTTTATTGTTTGTATCTTCTATTTAAATTTTTAATACGGATACATTGATAATTTTAATTAAAAATAACTTTAGGAGTAGATTCCTTTTAAGGCAGTTAGAGGAACTCCTTGTTGTTCAGGCAAGCACCAAGGCAAGAAGCAGTGACAATTTTTCACTGACAGTGCCCCAAACTTGCCCTGCAAAGCTTAAAAGGAGACGCTGCTCTTTGAGGTCCACTGCTTGAATCCAAGGCATGTGCTATGCTTAGTGGAGTGTGTTTAGAGCTCCTTTTTCCAACATGCCAAAAAAAAAAAAAAAAGATGCTCATGCTTCTTCTTGCTTTCTGTCTATTTCTTTCTTGCCCTTAGGCTTAAAAGTAAGCGTGATGGAGAACAAGAGAGAAGGCGTGCCCTGGCAACCATTGCCAGGAAACAGATTTCACTGAAGTCATAAATTAGAAAGATAACCCACTTACCGGAGGTGGGTTCATATGCAATGCTGAAAAATCTGCCAGTATAGAGAATATTGCTACCTTTAGCTTCAGTTTTTTTAATCACTCATGTTTGATAATTATAAAGATGTTTAAAGAGGAAATCATGATGTATAATCCTATCACTGTGTAAGCTCTGCTGATACTTTTTCTCATATAAATGTTTTCTTATGTAAAAATAATAAATACACATGGTAAAACAAAAATCAGACAGAAATATACAAAACAGAAAGTAAAAGTCTACTTAACATATGCTTCCTGCTTTCTTTATTTTTTAAGCTTAAATTTGCCAAAGGAGCTTCCTACTTTCAAAAACTTCTTTACACACACATATATAAATGTGTGTTCTTTTTTATTTATGTAAAAGAGATAATGCTGCTCACTTTTTTGGTCTTATATCTTTATTTTTCACTTTTTGGAAATCTACATCAATATTTTAATTCTGCTCTATGACTACATCATATTTTATTGAACCAATCTGCTTTGCAAATGAATTGGTGGATATTGTTGTCAATGAATGATTAAAGGACTTCAACACATTAGAATTAAAATGAAGCTATGAAATCACCTCAATTACCATTTATGAATTTATTATCTCTACTTAACAAGTGTTTATTGAGCACCTAGTATATACCAGACATTTTCTTAGGTGCCAGGGATGTAAGCAGGATAATCATCTCTGAGTCAAATGGGTCATAGCCTAAGTGGAGGGAGATAGCTCAGCAAATCAATAATTACTGTCACTGCTGAGATATGAATAACAAAAAATGCTGTAGCCACTGAGATTGGAAGCCCAGTGTAAGCTAAAGTTAAAGGGTTAATGAGGAGAAAATCTTAGAGCACGCCACATGTGGGAAGGCTTGAAGACATGAAGTAGCACAATGTATTCATGGAGGTGCAAGAATTTGGGGGTGGTCAGAGCACAAGTTTCGTGAGGGAATCCAGCCTAGGCAACAGAGCAAGAGCCCATCTCTAAGGCCCTTAAGTTAGAGACAGAGGCTGGGGTCAAAGCCATACCACAAACTTTATCCCAAAAGCCATAGGGAGTCATTGAGGTTTTAAGTACTGTGGGGAGAAGGGAAATGGGAGTGATGTGATAATTTTTAAATAATTTAAGGAAAAAGCAAAAATTAAGGATTAAAATAGAAAAACTTCTGGCTACAAATTCACTCTCAGCATAGAGAAAGGAAATAAGAGCTAGATGAGAAAAATAAACGGGCTGCAGGTGCAGTGGCTTATGTCTGTAATCCCATCATTTTGAGAGGCTGAGGTGGGAGGATCACTGTAGTTCAAGACCAGCCTGGGCAACAAGGTGAGACTCTGTCTCTACAAAAATAAAAATTAAAGAAATTAACTGAGCATGGTCGCTCATGCCTCTAGTCCTAGCTACTTGAAAGGCTGAGATGGGAGAATCACTTGAGCCCAGGAGTTTGAGATTATAGTGAGCTATGATTGCACCACTGCACTCCAGCCTGGGTAACAGAATGATGAAAACCCATCTCTTAAAAAAAATGAAAGAAGGAAGGAAGAGAGAGAGAGGAAGAAAGGAAGAAAGGGAGAAAAGAAAGAAAGAAAGAGAGAGAAAGAAAGAAAGAAAAGAAAGAAAGAAAAAAAGAAAGAGCAAGCAAGCAAGCAGGGAGGGAGGAAGAAAGGAAGGAGAAAAGAGAAAAGGAAGGAGAGAGAGAAAGAAAGAAGAAAGGAAAGAAAGAAAGAAAGAAAAGAGAAAGAGAAAGAAAGAAAGAAAAGAAAAAGAAAGAGAAAAGAAAGAAAGAAAAGAAAGAAAGAGAAGAAAGAAAGGAAGGAAGGAAAGGGAAAAGAGAAAATCGGAAGGAAGGAAGGGGAAAAGAGAAAAGAAAGAAAAGGAAGGAAGGAAGGCAACAACAACAACAAAAACAGATTTCAAATGAAAAGTGAGTACGACAGGATACTGAGAGTATGAGCAAGATAACAAATTATTAAAGGATAGTTAAGAAAGGTAAATTAAATTTTTGATACAATATTCTAACTTAAATCATTCTAATGAATTTAATTCTTAATAAATATACTTCATAAAATCCATCAGGTAAGATGATCTTCGGCAAAGAAAAACTAGGATCCTTCTGAGTGGTGCACTGGAGCCAGCTAAATTGGTCATGGTAGGAGTATTTATACCATGGAAATTGGCCAACACACAAATCAGTTTTGGTTTTGCTTTTGTTTTCCCCCAGAGTGCCTGTTGTTAAACATTTGTCAGCACACTATTGATCCCTCCTTGAGTGAAGCAACTAGGAATCATTGAAAACATCCACAATTTGATTTCTTCCAGAGACACCAAACTGTTTCTATGCCTCCTCCCAATCCCCTCAAGTCCTAAAACCTATTTCATTGTCGAGATTATCAGCACATCAAAACATTATTATAAGTCACATCATTACATTTGCAAGGAGATAAAGAAATTAAAAAGCATAAGCATAAAGACAGGTCCTATGACTCTTGTTGTCCAGCCCTGGTGAAGACTAAGAAGCTGATAACTAGTGACAACTCTCCATTTTAACAGCCTGTTTCCCACAGGTGAAAGGGACCCATCATAGGCCTGCAGTGATTCTGATGACTCACAGGAAAGCAGTCCAGCTTGTTTGGCCAGTTCTTGGGTTATTGGACAGTCATTAATAGCTTTGGAGCTACTGAAGTCTCCTCTGGTGCCCTGAAGCTTCATTACTTCCATGAAATTCAGACAGAGGTATTTATTTTACTGTTCCCACTTTGGTATCATTTTATGTTTTCTCTTTCCAGAAACTTCTCTGCCAGAGCCAAAGTAATGGGACTGGATCTTTTTTTTTTTTTTTTTTAAGTGTTCATGATCATGCAACAGATACACCCACAACCAGTGAGTTTCAAAGCCAAAGGAAAACAACAGGCCTTTGATTAGGCTGTACCTACTCCAGTGCAGGAGGGCACCGCAGCAGCTGGGGGAGCCTGGCTTCACCACCTCTTTTCATTCTCCAGAGATGGGTGGAAAAGAGTGTGTGCGTTGGAATTAAGGAATTGGGTTGACTAGCCCAAGGCTGGTTGGGAGCCTGCAGTTCAGAGAGAGATTATTGCTTTATTGGCTCTGGTTAAAAAAAAAAAAAAAAAAAAAAAGTGGCCATCTTACATCATCTCAGCAGGACTGAAAATTTCACATGATTATCAAAGTGCATGAAATGCTAGACAGATCCTTGAATGTGAGTGGAAAGGGAAAGGAGGGGTTGGTGGAGCAGAGGTAGATGCCCACTTTCTCACCAAAAAGAGCATCAGGACCTACTAATGGGTGCAGGAAAGTGAGTCAGATCTGGCCTTAAGGAAGTATCCTGAGTACCCACCAGTGCTCAGTTTCCTTATTGATATATCACTAGATACCAGCTACCATGACTTCTCTGCTCCTTTCCTGTCAATGACCACCCCGCTGAACCCTGCTCAGAAAAACTCTCCTTGCTTCAAGAGGGATTGTGTGGGCTTAGCTCAGGTTCATGGAAACACCCTGCTTGTTTCTTTCCTGTGGAGTGGATGATGAAAGGAGTTGTTAGCACCAGTCAGCTTTTTCTTATCAAGTAACTTCATTATTTCTAGGGCAGCCACATACCCTTGTTTGTCCCAGACAGAGGGGTTTCTGGGACGCAAGACTTTTACTGCTAAAATCAGGAAAGTTCCTGGCAAACGGGGATGAGAAGTCACCCTAATTGTCACAGTATCTGATGAGGTGCCAAATGAGTAAGGGAGACAGTCAACACTGATGAAGGTTGGAATTGGTAGCTAGGAGTTTTGTACAGTGCTGTGTATTTTACAATGCACTTTCACACACACTATCTCATTTTAATCTTATAACAAATTAAAGAAGGCAGAGGAGGTATTACTATTGCTTCATGTTGATGAAAAAATTGAGCCACAAAGATTGAGTGACTAGCTCAATGACACAGAGCTGGTTAGTAGCACAAAACTCGGGTGTTGCTTCCAACTCTCTGTGGAGTGAGATAGGGAGCAATTGATAGCTGGAGTCTGTGTTCTTTCTGCTGTACCATGTTGTCTCTCCAGTTATAGGGAGAATGGAATTCCTTTTTCTCTCATTACTTGCCTTTGTTTTTTCTTGTTATGATGCTCTGCTGTAGAGTGACAATCTTGCAGTGAAGAATAATTCAATGGAAATTCATAGCTTTGTCCCCAACCACCAACAAACAGGAAGCACAAATGCTCAGACATTAGCTGTGACTTCTACCCAAAGGCAAGGTAAAATGTCATTGCCAAGGATTACATTCAAATGACCTCTAATGTGGTTTTCTGATGGAGGGAAGAACTGAAGACAACACTAGTTCATCAGAAAATGCTGAGTGGAGAATCGCAGAGGTAGGGAGAAGAGAGAGCTGTGCATCTTAAGGCAAGATGACAGGCTCAGAAGTCAACAGCCTCAAGCAGAAGCATGCAGGGTTCTGGGATGAGAAACATGACTCAGCATTTATCCTTTCCTATAAAACATAGCAGCGTGTTAAGGCTGCATTTGAAATTTTACACTAAGGCCAGTGATAATATCTAAATTACGGTCATGACATGCATAACTTGATATCAGGTAGACTAGAAATTCTTCCTAAAATTAGAGAAGTTACAACCAAACCCAAACCTATCATTTCTGTATCCAATGACAGTCACAAAAGTATGAATATCTATGGGGAATTATAATGAATCTAAAATTTCTCTGGCCAGTTCTATTTCTTTTAGAATGTCAAGCAGCATTTGATTTATGATAATGGCTCAGATTTTCAAGATTAAATTCATGTTGGTATACTGTCTTTTAAAGCATGAAAACCCATTTGCTACAGAATGATATAATCATAATCTGCACTATAAATGAAAAGGCTTTATGTTGGCAAAACAAACATCTCTGAGATGCAGTAGAGCAATATGGTTTACTGGTATGTATGGCGTGAAGAAAAGAGCTAGGGTTTTGCAATCAGCAGATCCAAGTTCAAATTCCAGTTGTGTTAGTGTGTGATGTTGGATGTTAAGTCTCAATTTTTTCATCTGTAAAATGTAAATCTTGTAGATTTGTTACACTCTTAGATTTGTGGCCTCATAGATTTGCCTCCTCAGCTTCCTCTGTCTTGTTGCTTCTGTGGACAGCACATGGAACAGGGAACACAAGAAGGTTTCAAAAGATTTAAAATCATGGTTTTTAACATGTCTAAGATGTTATATGGTAAACTCCTTCCACCCATCAGCACTATCTCTCCTATACCAGGAGTAAGCCATAATATTTGTTTTACAAACTGCAATACTTAAATGCTTTTGGAGCAATTGAAATGCTTAAAAAATAGAAAAAACATCTCCAGTTCACCTTACCAAAAGCTGCAAGGACCCCTTCTTCCTTTATATAAAAATATTGACACACCTAGGCACACTAAGGGGCGTGTGAGATAGATTGGCAATTCAGATCTCCTGGCCCTTCACACTGGTCAATACCCACCTAATGCCACACTTGAGGCTTTTCCTCACATGCAGGGAAGCTGTAAGAGTTTAAATGACCTAATGGCTATAAAAGTTCCTAGAAGGGTACCTAGCTCAAAACAATGCATTCTCCCTTCCAACTTTGTTTTCTGGGTTCCACAGTTATTGAGACATTTTCCATTTGATATCACACAATTTTTTTTTTTGCCAGTGTACCCAGAAGAATGCACTCTGATGATTCTATGTGTTTTTAGAAGGAGGGCCGAAGGACACAAATTTTATTCAGTTATCTAAAAGTCTGACTGCCTGAAGTGATATTATTATTTCAGTTGTTGGAAAACTACATAAGTATAGATAAGATAAAAATTGAATCATGTTGCTTCTAGTCATCTATCAGCTTTTTTGTAGTAGTGATTTAATATTAACTTAATATTTTATGTTGTAAAAAGTTAGGAATCTTGTTTACATGTTAGAAATAGTTATGTTGCTGTCCTCCCTAAAATCCATAAAGCAGAAATTATATATAAATAAATTTACAGGTGCCTTTAGTCATGATGAAGGATTTCTTAGAATTCTTCTTTTCTTTTTTTTTTTGAGACAGGGTCTCTCTCTGTGTTGCCCAGGCTGGAGTGCAGTGGCGTGATCTCGGCTCACTTAAGCCTTGGCCTCCTCGGCTCCAGTGATTCTTCCACCTCAGCTTTCCTGGTAGCTGGGACTACAGGCACACAACACCCTGCCTGGCTAATTTTTGTATTTTTTATAGAGACGAGGTTTTACCATGTTCCCCAGGCTGGTATCAAACTCCTGGACTCAAGCTATCCTTCCACCTTAGCCTCCCAAGGTGCTATGATTACAGGTGTAAGCCACCGCACTCAGCACCTCAGAATCCTTGAATATAAAATTGTTCTGATTTATTTGACTATAGAAACGACTGAAAAATCTCAGCATTTTAAACTTTTTTTGTATATCCTGTTTCTAACTGCACTAAGATAAACAGTACAGTTATGTATGTATATTTATATATTTTTCCCATGTTGGGGTATTTTCTGATCTTTCTCTAAAAAACCATATATGACAATTAGCAGTAAGATGGAAAAGATAAAAGATATATTTGAGTTAATTTGGATAAAAAATAGACTTTTCTATTTAAGATTTCAAAATATTAATGACCTAAAACAAAACAAATTTTGCTGTTGGTCAGTTTTACTCTGGTTGAAGTAATGCATCTTAGAAATAAAAGAAATCTTAAATAAGGACCATCTTCTAAATGTTAGCCAGGGGAGAAAAAAAATAACAATCTACTGTTATCTACTGTTAAAGACTGTTTGTATCCTCCCAAAATTAATCTGTTGAAGCCCTAACCCCCAGTGCGATGGTGCTTGCAGATGGAGCCTTTGGAACATAATTAGGTTTAGATGAGGTCCTGAGGGTACAGCCCTAATCCCATGATATTACTGCCCCTAGAAGAAGAAACACTAATGAGTTTGCTCTCTCTCTCCACCACGTAAGGACACAGCAAGAAGGCAGCCATCTGCAAGCCATGAAGAGAGCCCTCACCAGAAACAAAACATGCCGGCCCCTTGATCTTGGACTTCTGGACTCCAGAACTGTGAGAAAATACATTTCTGTTGTTTAAGCCACACAGTCTGTGGTGTTTTGTTACAGTGGCTTGAGCAGATTAATCTGTTTACCAAAGGGAAGATGGACGTACACGCTATGGCTAGGAAGGAATGATAACTTATCATTGAACCTAAATGTAGAGGATGTCCTGCCTAAAATTTTGACCATGCTTTTATTTGTGTGTATGTATTTTTGTTTTGTTTTGTTTTTGCTCCTGGGTCAGCCTTGGGAGGGTAAATCACTACTGAAAGAAACATGGCTTCGCCCCCCAAAAAAGGATGAACATGTAGACCCTCTGGGAGTAATCAAGGCCTAGTATTAAGGAAAGACAGGGAAAGGTCAGGAGGCCTTTACTTCTGTGAGTGTCTGGGACCCAAAAAGACAATAAAAGCCTGCTGCGGATTAGGGCCTCAAAGTCAGTAGCTTCCTAGCCTCATTCTTGGTATTTACATCCCCAGGAAGAAAAAAGGGTTGCTGGTTGGGAGTCCTCAAATGGTAGGCTATTAGGCCACTTGTGACATGGCACTCTTGAGACAACTGGTGCATTGGAGGATAGTTTCAAAGTAAACAGTGAACCTGGAGCTCCTTGCCTAAGCTTGGATTTGAGCAAAAAAAAAAAAAAAAAAATAGCCTTGTTCAAAAATCCAAAATGGCAGAACCAGCTTCCTGAAAGACATGGCTCCTCATTTCCATCCACCCCCAAGGACCTGGACCAGAAATATTCCTCAGTGCCCTTTAGATCTTATAGAACAAGTTTTCTTCAGTGATACCACATGTTGGTGAGAAGCTATGACAATGAATGTCTGATCTCTGCTTAGGTGTGGAAGTCAGACAAATTCCTCTATTCACAAAACCCCACAGATTGAGTGGCTTAATCCGTGTTTGCCTTTAGGGTTCTTTGATATTGAAAGACAAAGGGTAGTCTCAAGAGTAAGAGACTGAACTTGATAATCTGGCATGTGTGTGTTCGAGTTGATTTTTAAATTTAATTTAGAATAGAAAAGAAATGTGTATATCTCTGCAGTTGACAAATTTGATTAACTAGAGGCATAACTGTAGCAGTGTGTGCATAGTAGTTGTCAGTAAGTGCCCTTTGAAAGATTTAAAGTCAAGTGGGTGTTGGTTCAGAAAGGGATCATGGTCCGTGTGTTTCTTTTCAAATGAATGAATGAATTTCTTTCCTGGCCGAGGTTGAGAGACTGCAGTGAGCTATGAGCTGTCATTGCACCACTGCACTCCAGCCTGAGTGACAGAGCAAGACCCTGTCTCAAAAAAGAAAAAAAGGAGAATTTATTTCCCAAATGGTTAACATGCTGTTGAATATGAAAACTAAGTGAGACTGAAAATGACAAACTCATTTCTGTATTTGATCTTTTTAGCAATATTCTCTTAATTCCTCTCTCAAGCTACCTTCATGGAAAAATAGGAAAAACAAGTAAGATCTAACTCTGCAAAAGAATAGAGTTATAATTTTATTCACCATTTGTGAATCTCTATGAAAATGGAATATCTGGTGAGAACAATATAGTCAGAGTAATATCCTGATGAATAGATCAGGTATAAAATCTGGATACTAATGAACCATATTAATGTACCCAATTAAGTGTTTTAAGGTGAAAATCAATTATGCTTTCTGGTGTTGTCTTAGTTTATTCACGCTGCTATAACAAAATACCTTAGGCAGAGTATTAAAAACAACAGCAATTTATTTCTCACAGTTCTGGAACTTGGAAGTCCAAGATCAAGGCACCAACAGATTTGGTGTCTGGCGAGGGCTGCTCTGCTTCAAACATGGCACCTTCTTGCTGCATCCTCATATGGCAGAAGTGGGCAAATAGCTCCCTTCCACCTCTTTTATAAAGTCACTAACCCCATTCATGAGAGCTCTACCATCATGACTTAATTATCCTCTAAGGGCCCCAACTCTTAATACTATTACACTGATGATTCAGCTTCAATACATGAATTTTGAGGGGACACATTCAGACCACAGCTACTATTAAATGTTTTGAACTAGAATTAAGTTTTTTCTTACCTTTATGAACACAGCAACACTTTCAGATTCTACAATAATTTCAAATGAAAAAGAGACTGGTTCAGCCACAAGTTCTCTTAAGCTCTCATATTGTTTGGCCACGTGTTGAGGTAAGGAGGTGACTGGATCAACGGGGGTGGTTTCCCCCATGCTGTTCTAGTGATAGTGAGTGAGTTCTCAAGAGATCTAATGGATCTGTAAGGTGCTCTTCCCACTTGGCTTTCTCTTCTCTCTCCTGTTGCTTTGTGAAGAAGGTGTCTGCTTCCCCTTCTGCCATGATTGTAAGTTTCCCGAGGCCTCCCCCGAGTTATGCAGAGTTTTGAGTCAATTAAACCTCTTTTCTTTATAAATTACCCAGTCTTGGGAAGTTCCTTATAGCACTGTGAAAACGGACTAACAGAAGCTTTTTATCTTGGCATCTCTTCACTTTCCTTCCACTCCACACCTAAATCCCACCCCTACTCCCAAAAATTTATTAAAAAAAAAAAAAAAAAAAGCTTTTCATGCTTAAGGCCAGGTGTTCCAGACTAGCCTGGGCAACAAAGTGAGACCTTATCTCTACAAATAAATAAAATGTTAAAAAACAAGTAGCCGGGCATGGTGGCATGTGCCTGTGGTACCAGGTACTTGGTAGACTGAGGCAGGATTGCTTGAGCCCAGGAGGTTGAGGCTGCAGTGAGCTGTGAGCTATGATTGCACCACTGCACTCCAACCTGGGCAACAGAATAAGACCCTGTCTCTTGGGGGAAAAACAAGCTTTTCTGGTGAACTCATTAGCATTAGTATTCTGGTAATATTCTTAAAGATCTGATTAAAAGAGAGTATATAGATGTTAATAAGTATAAGATGAAGAATCTTGTTAAGACCAAAAAGTACACATTTCTTAAACCTCCAAAATCAATCTTCTTTCCCTAGGTTTTAAACCCATCATGTGTTATGTAAAACAAAACAAAAAAAAACCTTAATCATATTTGAATAATAGTTAGGAAAATAAAATGGTGAGTACTTGGTTGACTTTTTGATGTGTAGGAAATATACTTGCACCCTGAAGAGTTGAAGCAATCTATCCTGTTATGCAAATGTGAAGGTTATGGGTAACTTATCTTGCCATGACAGAGTATTTTTTTAAGTTGTCAAAACTATTGTGGCCTTGACTATCCACAGACATTTAATGCATCTGCAGATTAGCAGGTTAATAGTTCTCAATCTGCCATCCCTATTCAAACACAAACTCTAGGTCTTGTCTAAGAGTTATTAAATTGGCCATTTTGTCTTTTCTTGTGAGTTAGCTCATATTCACACATTGAAATCTCAGATCATATCTGTAGTTGGCAAGGAAAACAGCAACACTGAGCCATGCTGTTAAAAGGTAGATGACCTGTTAAAATAAGGAATAAACAAAGAGATAAAAAAAAAGAGAGAGAGAAAGTTTCTGCTCTTTTTGAAATCCATGTTTTCTTAATGTGATTCAGCCTTGTTTTGTGGCTGGTGAAGTGTTTCGCATTTGTAAATTTGGGCTCAATAACTGTTTAGCTCAGAAAAGCCAACTGTATGTCATTAATTGTTGGACTGTTTACAGTAGTCTCATTTCTAACTGGAAAAGGCCCCTGGAAAATGTTTTCAGAATCCAAAAAGACAAATTGTTAATGTAGAGCATTGAAAATAAAACATCATTTTTCAATATATCAATTGTTTTAAAGTATTTTCTATGCTGGCATTTGCAATGTATATCACTGTTGATGATAGGGTATCTTAATCCTCCTCTTATATATTGGAAATTTCTAGTGGCTTTCATTGTATCTATCTATATATATGTTTAATAAGGGCTGGCAGGTATTGCAATTTACATACATTTTACATAGAACTGATCAACTATGTTTTGTTTTGTTTCTTGAGATGGAGTCTCGCTCTGTCCCTCCTACTGGAGTGCAGCGGCGTGATCTCGGCTCACTGCAACCTCTGCCTCCTGGATTCAAGCAATTCTCCTGCCTCAGCCTCCCAAGAAGCAGGACCACAGGTGTTCACCACCATGCCTGGCTAATTTTTTGTACTTTTTTTTAGTAGAGACAGGGTTTTGCCATGTTGGCCAGGCTGGTCTCGAACTCCTGACCTCAGGTGATTTGCCCCGCTCAGCCTCCCAGTGCTGGGATTACAGGAGTGAGCCACCACGCCTGGCCAGAACTAATCAACTATGTTTTTGTTGCATCTTTGCCTGTCTCTCCCACTGGGCTATAAGCTCCTTGAGACCGGGAGTTGTGGCTTTGTCTTATATACTTCTGCCTAACACAATCCCCTTGTTGTTTGCATGCATTTGTTTTTCTGTAAACATTCATTGGATACTTGCTAGGTGTGAGGCAAGCTGCCAAGGTTTCTATTTGAGTTACCTCATACCCTCAGAACAACCTAATAGCTTAGGCATATTATTGCCCTCAGTTTTTTAGGTGAGGAAGTGAAGGCATAGGGAACATAGACTTTGACAGGTGAGTGGCAGCCTCAGGCTTCAAACCCAGGCAGCCTGATTTTAGAGACTTTGCTTTTACTTTCAGGACTAGTGCTTTACATGAATTAACTGGGGTGAGAGAACGGAGGCGAGGATGGTCCTAAAAGGACGCTGAGGTAGATAATAGTGTTCATTTTCTTAAATCCTGAAGCCAGATCTTTGAAAGTGGTTGATTGTTCAGCCCGTCTTCATACCCCCAACCATTCTTTTATATGGCCTGTAATTTACTTGAAATACCTCTATGTCCACATTTTGTATACAGTTATACTCCCTAGACGCCTAGAATAAGATCTGAAGTGCTCCAATCAGAAATCCATACTTTGAAGGTGGTTAGTTAAAATTGGAAGGATCTCAATAAGGAAGTATAGTATTTTCTACACTCTAGTAGCAAATATTTTAAATACTACTATACAAATATGCCCTCCAAGGGTTGATGATGCAACATAAGGATACTAGAAAGTGCTTTACTATTGATGAAATAAGCTGTGTTTATGATACATGGTTACATGGAAAGATTTGTATAGAAAACTCCCTTCCTTGTATGAATAAGAAATGGGGATCCAGGTAGCCCTGTAGCCGAACACCTTTTATAGAGTGCCTAGGTCTAGAACTCTAATCAGTCATGCCTCCCACTTTATGGAGGATTTTGTTGGCTAATCCACCTAGCTGATCCTGCCAATAGAATACATGTTGTATTTGCTCAGGAGAGCTACTTTCATGCAAAGTGCTTGTCAGAACACCCAGAAAGTCAGAGAGCCATGATTTCACCAAGTTTACAAGAACTGGTTTTAGGGCTATGTTTTGTATACATGTCAAAATCTGGTCTGAAATTTGCTAATAGGAAAGTTGTGGAAACGCGGGGACATAAAATTCCCACCGTCTTTTGATTATCTGAAGCTACCAACAGTGGTAAATTGTAAATGGCCAAGGTGGCTTAGGGAATTTCACAAAACCTAACTTTCTTCTTTTATTGAGATATAAACCTTGGCATTATTTCCAGCATTTATAACTCTTTAGTAAATAATAATTAACTATTCAAAAAATTATCCAGCCAGGCACGGTGGCTAACGCCTGTAACCCCAGCACTTTGGGAGGCTAAGGTGGGAGGATCACAAGGTCAGGAGTTTGAGACCAGTCAGCCCAATATGGTGAAACCCCATCTCTACTAAAAATACAAAAATTGGCCGGGTGTGGTGGCACATGCCTGTAGTCCTAGCTACTCAGGAGGCTGAGGTGGAAGAACTGCTTGAATTCAGGAGGTGGAGGTTGCAGTGAGCCAAGATGGCGCCACTGCACCCCAGCCTGGGTGACAGAGTGAGACTGTATCTCAAAAAAAAAAAAAAAGAAAAAGAAAAAAAATTATCCATTACATGATGCCATTTACCTATTTTTGAAATTCTCTTACTTTGCACAAGATCAAAGTTGTATAGACCATCTTTGTCTATTATAGGAAATCATACCTGGTCTATTATAGGGACATTTTTATGAATGTTTTCTGGAAGTATGAACAGATGATATAAGACTTATCCAGAGGGCTTACAAAAAAAGTGTTGACACTCTATGTCCCATCAAATTATTCTACAACAAACCAGGGATAGACAACTGCAAATTTGAGCATTGAATGACAGAATTTCCAGGGACATCAGAAAACTCCCATGGCTTCCTTCTCCTTTCTAAAAAATGCGAATTTAGTGGTGAATAACAAAAGGAGGATTTACAAAGCTAGAGTTTTGATCCTAGTTGGGGAAATCAACTTCCAAAGGATGTTAGCAGAAACATCCAATAGTTCTTCTAAATGCATCTCTGCAAATTATTACCATTAAATCTATGTTAACTGAGGAAAAAAAATCTACCACTCAAGGATTCACATAATAAAGAAGATGAAACTAGAATTTTCTGCTTTTCTGCCATGACTATTATATCTACCATTTGGCACAAATATTTCTTTTTTTAGGTTTCTTTTATTTTTAATTGACACACAATAAATGTACATATTATAAGAAACAGCATTTCAGTACATGTACATGTTGTGTAATTATCAAATCAGGGTAATTAGCACATCCATAATCTCATACATTTATTGTTTCTTTGTAGTGAGAACATTCAAAATTCTTTCTTCTAGCTATTTTGAAATATACAATACATTGCTGTTAACTATAGTCACCCTACTGGCACAAATATTTCTGTAAGGCTGTTTATAGTTTTTTATTTAGGTACATATTCCACAGATGTGGATTTTAATTGAAAAATCAGAACTGCTTATGGCTAGTGGAAAAAATACTACAAATTTTCAGAGCAACAAATCTCCAATCAGAAATTCCACAGTGATCTAATTATTGAAGAGTTTTTTGAGAAAGTCTTTCAAATGTGGTCTTTTTTGTGGGAAAGGATTTAGGGGATTTATCAGGTTAAAGCTATTTGGGTTCACACCTATGAACTCATGGCTAGAAAAGACTCTGAGACTCCTTTTTTATTCCTTTTTTCTAAATTAAAGTGTAACGCATTTGGGTCAGAATGTCACTGATACTGTCCTTCCTTAAACATGTATAGACTGGGAGATCCCATATCATCCTTTTATACCTGTGGAACATGCACCTTACATCTCTGTTTTTAAGCTTTACTTTACTTCATTTAGTGGAAATGTTTAAGCTGTGTTGCCATAAATTTGGACTTACTCTCTGGCTTAAATTAGGTTGCATTGGGAAAAGTTTGCAAAGTATTTGAAGAACTATAGTACTTAGTATTTACTAAGTAAACTTAAACATTGTTTGATCGTGATAAGCTATTTGATCCATCATACATGTATCAAATGCCTGCTAAGTACCAGGCACTCTGCCACACAAGGAGAACTTTAATGCATCCCTGTCCTTAAGGAGAACATCCTTGTTCGTCACCAGGAGAAAAGCTACAGCCTGAAGTAAACTCATCCTACCAAGAGAAGTGGAATGACTACGTTTGAGCCAAAGAAATGTCAAACACAAGGGTTACTACATGCCACTATACTGGTATTGCTTTATAATTTTGTTTCTCTCTTCCTGCCTGGCTAAGAGGAGAAAGAAGACGAACATTGTAGAAGTAAGTAATTGAAAGCAAAATCTTTAATGACTTTCTCCAACTCACTCCAGGTTAGAACACTTTTCCAGAAGCGATGAAGCTTACAGAAATGAAAATGTTAACATACCTTCAAAAACGCGCCACAACTGGTACTAGCCACAGTTGGTTTACAAGGAAATAAAAGCTAGAAAACAGGATTCCTAGCCCTGTGTTTCATGTAATTTTTGCATGAGAAAAAGTAACTCTTTATACCCGAGCTTTCCAATATGGTAGCCACTAGCCACATATGGCCATTTAAATTTAAATTTAAATTACTTAACATTAAATCAAATTAGATATTCAGTTCCTCCATCACACCATCCTCATTTCAGTGGATGGCACTCCAGAGCACACAGGGTTCCTGACTACTGTACTGGGGACACAGATCACAGCACATTTCCATGATCACAGAGAGCTTGGTTAGACAATGGCTGCTTCACATTGGTCACTTCCAGATGTCTTAATTTGAAGAACAAGGTTCAAGGTGGCTTAGACCTCCTCATTGCTCCTCTGTGTGTATGAGTGTTGTAACTGAGTGGCTAGAGCTAATGCTTGTTTTCATGGTAGAGTCCAGGTGTTATCTATGGAAAGGTAAGCAGGTAGAGCATCTCTGGAAGCACCAACACTATCATTATTTCCCTTTTGCCATAGCTATTGAGGAGAAGAAAGTCTTAGGTCACAATGATGTGAATAGTTACCTTTTCTCCAAATCCTCTGCTAGAAGAAACCCTAGATCCTAAGCCCACTCCTTCTGTGTCAACCTGGCTCACAGATCCAGCTCAGTGGTCACTACTAAAGGCACTACCCTCACTGTTGCTCCCAGCACTGCCCACCACCTATTTCTAAGGCTCTAGGTATTGACCAAACCATTGGTAATTCCTCTTTGGTTTCAGAGATATGGAAATTATTCAATTACAGAACCACTGAAAGAGTGAATATTAAACATATCTATCAATTTGGGTGACTAGGATGTATTCTGAAAAACATTTGTGGTATCCTTTGTTCTCACCAAAATTCACCCATCATTTTAATTATCTGATGACTCGGTCTGGCACATTAGCAATACTATGTCTTGATCTATTTTGGAAACAAACATATGAACATCTTCTTAGCAAGAGTGTAAGTATTCAAGTACTGATCCCTAGTACAATAGATAAAGTGTATAAGTACCTTTGTGTCCATTGAGATCAGGCTTTTCAACCATATGTGTCAAGATTAGGTCTGGTTTTATCACCAAATAACTTTCCCCAAAAAACTTGGTTTTCAGAGCTTATTGGATTTTGGAATTGCAGAGGAGGGAGTGCAGACCATTAGCTCCCTCTTATTTCTCTTTCAGTGTCTTCTCCTCTGAGAACTTCCTGTGACCACTTTCTCTGACCACCTACACTAGGACTACATTTAAAGAGCCTCCAAAGGCAACTTGCAATTTTCTATCATATGTTATCACAGTGCAAGTTCCTTAAAGGCAGGGATCTGTCCCTTTTTGTTTCCTGCTATACCCCTACGTTGCCATACCAACTCAGTGCTGGCAAACAGTAGGCACTCAATGAATACTTATAGAATGGATGAGGGAGTGAGTGGATGTTGGATGAATGACTCCTGTCATAGCCTCCTAGCAGTGGCCTCTTTCCTCCAGTATCTTCCTATTTTAAATTATCCGTGGCAAGGAATCCCCTGTGTTTACTGACATCTGTTTTCTCCTGTTCATGGACACACAGCTAGCCTACATTTCCCAGTCACTGCTGAAGTTAAGGAGGTCATGTGACTGACTTCTTGCCAATGAACTGCAGGCAGAAAACATGCATGTCCCTTCATGCCTGCCCAGTAAACCCTCTACATGCTCTCCTCTTTCATCCCCTAGCCAAACACAGAGGCTCCAGGAAAGAACTCTGAGGCTCTAGAAGATGGCAGAGCTACAGATGGAAAGATGCCCTGCAGGACTGTGTGTTTGTTTGCTACGGCTGCCATAACAGAGCGCCACAAACTGGGTGGCTTCAACAACAAAAATCCATTGCCTCAGTTCTAAAGACTAGAAATCTGAGGTCAAGATGTTTGTAAAGTGGGTTCCTTCTGAGGGCTGAGAGGGAAGGATCTGTTCTAGGCCTCTGTCCTGACTTGTAGATGGCCATCTTCATGTTCACATGATGTATTCCCTGTAGGTGTGCCTGTGTCCAATTTCACAGGAAAACCAATCCTATTGGACTAGGGCTCAATCTACTCCTGTATGGCCTCATCTTAACTAATTACATCTATAACAGCTCTATTTCCAAATAATGTCATGGCCTGAGGAACTGGAGCTTAGGACTTCAACATATGAATTTTTTCAACCAGTAACAGGCCACATAGAAGGCCACTTGCCAAAGAAAGGCACATGCATTACATTTTGCATAAGACAGTTTATGTTAAGCCACTGAGATTCTAGGGGTTTCTGTCATGGCAGCTAGTGTTTCTTACCAACACTAAGACACCATCTCGTCACACTAACCTTGGCTTTGAGAGTAATAAAAATAATAATACACTTATATATTACGCTTTTTGGAAATGCAAAAAAAAAAATTAGGCTTCAAATCGTTCCTCAGCCTTCAGACTTATAATTCTGTCTAGACTTGCAGCATCCGATTGCTCCAGTGGATGGGCTGTTGTCTGGAGAGAGTCGCTCTCAATGTGTGGCAGCCAGAGAACAGGCCTTGAAGTTGGGGCACCTGGGCTTCAGTTCTCTCTGTGCCCCTAGAAATGCAGCATGACCTTAAGGCAAATCATGTTTTCCACTGAGCCCTTGTTTAGTCATTGGAAAAAAGAAAACAATCCTTCCCTCTTGGTGGTGTTGGGAAGATTAATCAAATTAAATTAATCTTCCAATTAGCACAGAGTCTGGCACGGAGTAAGTGCTTAATATGTTTTCTTTTTAAAACAAGAAGAGGCAGATTTTTTATCTGGGAACTGTGATCTCACCCTTCTACATTGGTGTTCAGTGTCTGAGGGACATAGGACTTGGCAGCCTTAGTAAGACAAACCTAGGGGCTGATATTTGGAGTGATGGCCTGAAGAAAAGGAATTATGAGTGTTCTATATGAGTCTGAGGGCCATACAAGAGTTTAACTCAATAAAGCTGTCCATCACTCAGTACTATGCAATGATGGGCAACATTTTAAGGCAAGGAGTTTTCTGTCCAGCTGGCTAGACCATGGCTCAAAGAGTGGTCCTGCTAGGCCTGGTTTCTGGGTGCCAAGAATGGCATGGGTTGACACACAGAGAGGCAGTTTCCTAAAGTTTGGGCTGTGGGTTGGTTTTGGTGGGGTGATTTTGATATGATTCAGATGAGTAATTGGAGTAGATTTACAACACAACCATTCTATGATTAGGACAGCAAGGTGCATTCGCACAGAGTTAGACATAAAACAGGTGCATTCTTATCGAGTATGAGGAAACAAAATGTTTGCTTGAAAATGTGTGCGCTCTGGGGAGAAACTGGAGTGGTGAGCCATGGCAGCGTGAATGGTCATGATGGAGAGTAGGGAAGAAACCACCAAAGGAGAAGAGTGGGGGTAGTGTGGGCACTCAAGAGCACAATTCCCTGCCACACTTTTCATAGAACTGGTCCCACTCCCCACTCAGAAAGGGCAGAATATTTGTCAAAACATATTTTCACTGTCATGAGCCTTAGGTTCTCCAGTAATCACCCCATCAAAACCAACCCACAGCCCAAACTTTAGGGAATTGCCTCCCTGTGTGTCAACCCATGCCATTCTCAGCACCAGAAACCAGGGCCTGGTAGGGCCGCCCTTCCAGCCATGGTCCACACTGCAGGGCTTCAGACTCCCTCCGAGGCAGCATGGTTCTGAGAAACTAGAGGGCAAGCTGTTGATTCCAGACTTTAAGGACACAGAGTGGGAACTGCTGACTCCAACATTTACTAAGAGCTTGAGTGGGGATCCTTTGGAAAACCTCATAGTCAGTTAAACTCATCATGCCTCACTTTATTTTTACCCTAATGACTGGCTAGATATAAGCCTCTCTAACGTCTGTGCTCATCCCCAAGCTGCTCTGTGCTTCCTCTCTCCTATACAGCCTCCCGCTGCTGCTCCTTGTTCCCTCATCAATTTTTCCTCTGAACCATATGGAAACTCTCTCCACCATGGCAAATGCATTCCCTACCTCCAGCTCCATGGCCTGATCGAACTCTGGCTCTCCCTACAATACACCCAGCACTTCTCTTGCAGTTTTTCTTTCTCACACACATATAAACAGCATGTACCCCCGAGGAGGTGGGTTGGGAACCAAGTATCCCCCCTACCCCCCACCAGCACCATTTCAGGATTATCACTTCTCTCCCATAGTATAAGAAATCCTGCTTCTGGGAAGGCTTGTGCCATCTGGCTCTACTTTCAACCACATGCTTAATTGCTCCATAAATGGTAGAAAGGACTAATTTTAGCATTTCTGTCATTTAGCAAGTCACAAATTCTGCAGCATGAATTAATCCCATTTAATCTAGATTGGTATCCTTGCTCTGTCCCTGACTAGCTATTTGACCTTTGGAAAAGTTATTTAACCTTTCTGAGCTTTAATATCTTAGAAAATGGGAGTAAAAATGCTTACTGAAGGAGATGACTGTGTGAGTAGAATGGCACAATGTACATGAAATCATCTTAAAAAGCACAAAATGTGAATTGAATTTGAATAGAAACATCTTTTAGGGTGTGAATATAACTCACCCTGAGGTAATCAGGAGTTAGTTATTGCTATTTTAGTTAGTTAGCACTATTTGGTAAAACGATTCTGTAGGATATGGTAATGCTGGATACACGTCGTTATATATTTGTTAAAATCCACAGAATGTGCAAGACAAAGAGGGAACCCTAGTGTGAACTATGGATTTAGTTAGTTAATAATGTAGCAATATCGAATCATCATTCATGACAAATGTACCACACTAATGCAGAATGTTAATAATGGTGGAAGCTGGGGGAAGAGGAAGGGAGTATTTGAGGACTCTGGACTTTCCACTTACTTTTTCTGTGAACCTAAAACTGCTCAAAAAAACTATTAATTTTTCAAAAGCTATTTATACAAAGCAGGTTTGTTCATGAGTTGATAATTGTTGAAGCTGATGATAGGGACATGGGGATTCATTATACTTCTTCTCTCTAAGTCTTCCATGATAAAAAAATTTTAAAAAATATATTTGCTTCAACTGAGTCTCTGACTTAATCAACCAGAGAAAGATATCTGACATCTCCAAATAACAGGTCTTTAATTCGTCTAGTATTTACTGGCAGCCTGTTAATCATCAAACTCAGTGTTCAACCGAGTGTAGGGGGGAGGTTCTAGAACATTTTAAGACAAGCTTATGCAACCTGCAGCGGGCCACAAGTAGCCCAGGATGGCTTTGAATGCAGCCCAATACAAATTCATAAACTTTCTAAAAACATCCTGAGCTTTTGTGTGATTTTTTTTTAAAGCTCATCAGCTATCATTAGTGTAAGTGTATTTTATGTGAAGCCCAAGACAATTCTTCTTGTTCCACTGTGGTCCAGGGAAGCCACAAGATTGGATGCCCCTGCTTTAAGACATATTGAATTCCTCTCGCAAAAGTTTAAATCTTGTTGCAGAGGCAAGAGGGCTACTTGTGAAGTAAGTGAGCAACACCAGAAAACAATCTAGTAGAGAACTTAAGTCCATGGCACAGAAAATGGAAGTTCTAGCAGAAGCCTCAGTAAAACGGAATAAAAATTCGATCAATAAACCTGAAAGTTTCTCAATTATCAGAATGTTAGGAGTTCTGTCAGCAAAAGTATAGGGATTTTTGACTGACTTTGAGGCATAGATTGTCATATTCTGTTCAGCCTGGATATTTTTTTAACTCCAAAATAAGAGAATGATGCTAAAACCATGCAGCAAGAGCTCATTCTTGAACTGAAAGGAAAAGATGAAGCAATGTAAAAGCATGCTTTAAGAGCTGAGTTGTGCCTAGAGTTGGGCTGGATGCTGTCTTTTGGGCAGAGAACAGTGCCAAGCATTGAGTTGTCAATGAAATGATCATTTAGGTGGTTACTGGTCTTAAGAATATTAGTGCGGGCTCTGTAGAGAGTTCAAATAAGGAGAACAGTTTTGTTTCTGACTAGTTTAAAATAACAACATGTTTCTGTGCATATATGTTTGATAGATGCGTTTTGGAATTTGTGAAAAATTATCGAGACCTTAGAGAGTACTTATCGTAAACTTTGCCTTATTAGAGAATTAAATGATGGAACTGCATGAGATTTTAATGTTAATTCTCACAGAATTTGTATGCTGTGATTTATCAAAATGTAGGAATAAAAAATTGTATATTTAGATTTTCATAGAGAAGTGTTGAAATTACTACTCCCTGGGAACCAGGAACATTTGGGACTCTTTGTGCAGGGCTATTTGTTATTCTAAAATTAGATCTGAAAATCAAATTTCCTGAAACATAAAGTCAAGGGGGTTGTGAATTTCAAATTTTGGCAGCTTGTGAAGCACACAGGTATTTTGTGATGACTTTTAATTTAGATCTTGCAAAAGGAGAGTAGGGATTTAAATCTAATTAATTTTTTTATCTCTCTCTCTCTCTCTCTTTTAACTTGTGGAGTCTTTTAAATGGTAAATAAAGTTTTCAGAAGAGGAAGAAGAAGATCTCTGCTCCAAGATTGCTTTCCTCAACTTCTCAGGGGAACTTTTAAATCATTCCCTGTGTTTCTAACTGCTGCCAATTCCTAGAAATTCCCAGGTTTTCAGAAATAAATCCAAGAAACCAATCTGGAGAGGAGAAAGAAAGGTATCTGTGCTGAGTGCACTTGAAACATAATAGCATAATAGCAGTCATTTAGAGAATGCAAGTGTGGAGGTTGATGCTTTACCTGTCCTGATTCATATGACCCTGCAACCACTCTGCCAAGGGGCTGCCTCTATTTTCAGAGGAAAAAACTGGCATTCAGTTTGGAATATGCCTAAGGGCACACAGCTAGTATGTGGCTAAGGAGTTGAATCTGGATCTGTCTGATCCTAAAGCCCCAACTTCACAACATGATGCTTTCACAGTTTTTTAGTTTGACCTTCACACTCAGTGTCCACAATATAAGCAGAGGAGAATAGGTGAGGTTCTTGTTCCATTCCCTAAATAGAGACTCTCTGAAAAAAGCAAAGAAGTGAGCCCCTCTTGGCATAATTTAAGGCAAGGGTCCCCAACCCCCTGGCCGAGGACCAGTACTGGTCAGTGGCCTGTTAGGAAGTGGGCCGCACAGCAGAAGGTGAATGGCGGCAAGCAAGCATTACCACCTGAGCTCCGCCTCCTGTCAGATCAGTGGTGGCATTATATTCTCATGGGAGCAGCAACCCTATTGTGAACTGCACATGTGGGGGTCTGGTTGCATGCTACTTATGAGAATCTAATGCCTGATGATCTGAGGTGGAACAGTTTTATCTTGAAACCATCCCCATCCATCCATGGAAAAATTGTCTTCAATGAAACTGGTCCTTGGTGCCAAAAAGGTTGGGGAGCACTGATTTAAGCGATACCCTCTTCTGGTCTAAAATATTCGTGTTTCCCTCAATCTATGAAATGGCTATGCACATACACAGTACTGGACATTCTGCCATTACATATTCAATTGTTTGAGTTAAATATTGCTTTTTCTTGGTTTCTCTTTTTAAAAGGCAAATACACCCAAGAAAGGGGTGACCTACTAAATTAAGACCATAGTCTTTATAATCACATACTCTTTCCCTTCTCAGAAGAAGTTGGGGTATTCTAAGATACTAAAAAAGGAATTATATACTGGATGGATTCACAGCCTGGGGTTGTGAATTGCTAAGGGTACAGGGATAAGGCAGCTAGGAAATTCGTAACTGAGAAGAAAGTGATTAGTAAGCTAGTTTTGATATTAAAACAGAAATTATATGTTCACTGGCAAAAGGCTTCACACTTTTAACAAAAGCCCTTAGTTATTGTCTAGCTTTACATTGAAATAACAGTGTAATGAAATATTTTCCTGGAATCCCAGGGGGTGAACACTGGGGACCCAGCTCAAGCAGGAAAGCTCAGAAAGGAAGGGGCTGCACATGTGGTGGGCACATACTGCTCAGACACCATGCTGGGGGCTTCATAGATCTCATTGAATTCCATCATCACAGCGGCCCCAAAAGAGAGGTTATTAGACCCTCTACGCAGATATTATTAACAGTAGCCATCGACATCTCTGATTTTAAAAAGATGCAGAAGCCAATTCTATGTACATATCATTTTATAGACAAAAATAAAACCGATGCTAGTTTGGGCGTCACTGGCATATGGAAAAGTACTGAATTTAAAGCAGAAAACCTGTTTTCAAGCCCTGTGCTTGCCAGTAACGAGTTGTGCAACTCTAAGCCAGGCTTAATTTAAGCCTCAGTTTCCTCATCTATAAAAAAGGGATATTCATAATGTATCTTACCTAACTTCAGATAAATTAGCTCATGCAGTTCGTTTGGGGTAACGATTCATGACAGGTACCCAGGGGAAGAGGCTGGAGAAGAGGGGAACAGATTGTGAATTATGAAAACTGAGCCTCAGAAGAAACTCTTGGCCTATTTCAGTTTTGCTCAAGGACAGCCCCCTGCCGCCCGCCACCTCAAATATCTTCTCTATCTCATATACAGTATTACAGTTTCTTATCCAACTCTGTCAGATTTCTATGAAATTGCCATAAATCCTAAGATTAAAAAAGAAAAGAAATGCTTACATTCTTGCTATTAAGATCTCGAAAGTGTGTCTGCCACTTTATATCAACAATTAAACATACAGAATCTCTGGATTAGCTAGAGGGAACATCAGGTAAACACAGGCAAAACACCTGTGAATAGAAATCAAAACGATTTCGGTAGGCTGAGTAGCTTGATTACACTGAGAACCTTGATTCCTCACTAAAAGAAGAAAAAGGGACAAAAACAGGAAATCATCAAAAAGGACATGCAAGGAGATGAGCCGAACAGTAGACATTTTCCTGGCACAAAGCAGACACTCAATATTTGATGAAATTTATAAGTAATTTTGAGGCTAACTCCTTCAGTCCTGAACATTTAAGGCTTAAAGCTAAAATCCTGTCCTCTATGTCTTCCCTGTGGCTAAATGGGGAGATTAAGTTTTTCTTGAATATTTCTGTAATGGTTTCCCATAGCCAGCTGCTCTCTGGAAGAGGTCAAGGTGGCTGCAGTGATATGAAGTTGTCCCTTGAATCCAGACCTGGCAATTCTAAAAGTCAGTTTAGAATGTAAGCATGTAACTACTCAGCTGTAATCCTGGTGTCAGTGGGGGGCTGTGGTCATCTGAGGCTGGAAAGTCCACTTACGTGGCAGCTGGCTCATCTTCCAGGTTCATAATGGACCAATCACCTAAAAGAAACCTAGGAAGGTAAGTGATTTCCAGGCTAAGTAAGGAGTTTAATTTAACAGAAAAGTGGTGCTCCTACCTGCCCCTCCACCATCCAGTATTATACTTGTGATAGTATTGTGCCCTTTGACTTGGGAGTGCTCTGAAGGGAGAAGTGTCTTGCTGGAATAGGTGTGGAGTTCATACCATGGCCTTCATTGCTTGAATGAAGGAGGCTACTTGTCTGTGGGACAATTGGAAGGAAAATCTAATGTCTGGCCCCACAGAAGTGCAGACTGTGAAAGAAAATAGAAAATTTGTATCAAGTGTTCCAATTCCTGGGAGAAGAGGGCACTGGACAAATTACTTAAAAGTGCAGAAAGGTGTGGAGAATGAGAAACAATCCTTGGGGGAAAGAACTGCTCACCCGAGGGAACTAAGTGAGCACTTTTAGGAAACTACCTTTCTAGAGAACTAAGCACAGGTCCTGGAAGTGTTAGTGTGGCTTTATTTCTAGAGACTATTCAGAATTCCCACCATTGTAATCAGAAGACTTTGAAACACACTGTATCTAAACAGTGATTTGAATTCCCACATACTCAGCTTGCTTTTGAGGGAGGTTTGGACAATTTGGGGCTTTAATTTTGTATATGGGCCACCAAGGTGTAGAAAACTAAGCCAGCTGTGGAATGAGAACTCCCAAGAGAAGGAAGAACTACTGGGGATGCTTTGAATTCATTGAACACAACTGTCTCATAGTCAAATGGAGCTCTGAAAACACTGATTTTCCAAGGTTTCAAAAGCAAAGACTTAATTAGAAAAAAATGCACGTGTTCTTAAAATAACCAATACTCACTTTTTTTCTAGTAATAACATTAAACTGCTTATCTTTAAACGGTTAAAAAGCTTCCTTTATTTAAAAAAATAGAGATTATTGTTTGTTTGTTTATTTATTTGTATTAAGCCTGACACTGAGGCAGGATATCAATAAACAACATAACCAGAGGAATGGTATATACCAAACGGGGGGAAAAAATGGTGTGCTTCTTCCTCTAATGCCTGTGTGCAGGTTTGAGCAAATTGATCCGGAGTCATAAATTAGCATCTGTTCTCTTCCACACTTCCTTGTAAGGACACTTGGAGGTATATAGAATTTAGATGCTTACACATACATTTTTTTTCTTGTTGACTTTTACTTGAAATATTTGTCCTGTGAATCTATTCTTTAACAACAGTGCTTTTAAGATCTAGTCCATCTTAAGGGTCACTATAAAGCCAGTCTCATTAATAATTTGGTAAATGTTAAAATATTCTATAGTTAGCAGCAAATAGACTGTTACTAACTTATTTTATGCAGATTAACAGCAAACTGATGGCATTGGTTTGGCATCTAGAAAATTGGTCATTGTCTTTAATTAAGGTATTTGGTCTATAGTGTATCCGTATATTTATTTTATACCATTGGCTAGGTCGAAAGATTTCGCTATTTTTCAACTGCTTAGCTATACTCTGAATATATTTCTTTTTTATTTAAAAATAATGTTGAAAGTTTACATACAGAAAATATTACATAGATTTATATATTAAAATACATAATTTTTATTAAAATAGAAAAACATTAGAAATATTAGACATATTGATTATAAATGCTATGTATAAAAATGTAATAAAAGATAAACCCCTGTAGGACCTCACCATTCAAAGATAATCGCTGTTCCCAATTATATATTTCCACTTAGTTTTCATTTCTATCACATATTATTTGTACATGACCGAGACCATGTGTCTGAACCTTGTTTGCATCAAATGTCTCATTATGTTGTAAGTATTTTCCCCACATCATTAATTTTTTCATAGAATGTTTAATGTTATGTAACATTTCTCAATATGGATTTAAAATATTTTGTTTAACCTTCCTTCTTTTGCAAGGTATATAATTTTTCTGTATTTAAAATAATGCTGCAATTCAACTTTTTTTTGCACTATTTTCTAAAGAAACTTTTCCAGGAGTAAAAAGTACAGGAATATGCGATCCTTTTTTATGTTTATAGTCCGTACTGTCACATTGCTTTTCTGATCCACTGAAAATATCAGCAATGTGAGAATTTCCCTATTACCACTCCCAAGCAGTTCAAGACCGTGTCTCACTAAATGCCTATATTTTCACCCAAATATTCTAATATTCTTCTATTTTTCCTTTTCCTTGTTTTTTCTCCTCTTTTAAATTCACTTTAAGTATCTCATTACTACTTTAAATTTCTTTGGTTACTAGGGCAGCTAAAACGTTTTTATCAGATTTATTAGCCATGTGTGGTCTTCTTATATAAAATGTTTTCTGCAGTTTGCTTTTGAAATCGCCCCTATGTGACTTTTCCTTCTGGCTGGTGTCAAAGTATTTCTACGACCAATTCCAATAAATTTACTCACTGCCTTTTGATTCGGTAAAAATTGACAAGAATCCAGAAGTGATGATCTCTTGAATGTTGTTATTATTCCAAAGGTCCACATAGAACATTTGATTCAAAGAGGCAGTAACATTTTGTAGGACCATTATATAGCTATAATTATAAATTCTTATATCACATCCTGAATCTTGTGTCCCTTGTTGTAAGAACTCATTTAAAGTAATATTTAAAATCAGAATTTAAGTTACATTTTTTTCTTTATTCCATCTTAGGACAGTATCCTAAATATCAGCTTGGCTGTGAATTTTGAGAAATTCCTAGCCACAGGTCATAATGTTCCTGTGTGCCAAGATAAGTTGGCTGAGAAATCCTGGATAAGATTCAGACATACATACAGGATGAGACTTTTCATTTGGCACAGAATTGGCTGCACGAGAAAGTATTCAAGGGATATGAACGAGGAAACTACCAATTTAAAAAGATCATCTTCTTATTTACTAAAATAGAGCTTGTTCCCCAAATAGGCCTATCTATTCAAAATGTAAGCCAAATCATGCTACTTCTCTGCCCAGGATGCTGTACTGGCTCACTGTTTTACTTGGAATAGAAATTAGGCTCTACACAGCCTTTCCCCAGCGTGCTCATCTCTGCCATTTCCTCCCTGCCTTCACCTTCTCTATCCCCTTCATTCTCTCTGCTCCAGCCACCCTGGCCTCTGTGGCATTCTTGGAATAAGTAAACTATCTGGCCTTTATATTAGCTGTTCTCTCTGCCTGGGTGTTCTTCCCCAAGACACTCACAGGGCAAACCTGCTTACTCCTTCAAATACTTACTGAAATGTCACCCTCTCAGTGAGGCCTAGCTGACTCTTTTATTTAAAATTGCAACCTATACCCTCTTTTACAAGAACAGTGAGGAAGAAACAAATGACTATTTTCTCCTGCTATCCTCTCAACACAGATCACTTCTGATCACTAAGATGTGTGGGATTTTCCCCCACGCCAAGCGATTCACCAGCAGACACCAACTGGGTGTCCCATAATTTAATTCAATTCTGACACTAACTGGAGTTACTGCAGACCCCACAGGTTAAGAGCTTGTCCCATGAAACTGCCCTCCACTTCAGATACCAATCCCAAGTCTCAGGTTCTGTTCTATACTTCTGACCAACTAGCTACATATCGGAGGTTCCCACAATCCCCTGTGGGGTTCAATAATTTGCTAGAACAGCACATTTTTTTGTGTGTGAGGCCAGAAACACTTTGCTTATGTTTACCCATTTATTATAAAGGATATTACTAAGGGTACAGACGAATAACCAGAGGAAGAGGCACATGAGGTGAAGTATGTGGAAAGGGGCACAAAACTTTCAGATCCTCTCCAGTCATGCCATCTTCCTCACACCTCTACACATTCAACAACACAGAAGCTCCCTGAAGCTCAGAGTTCAGGGATTTTTATGAAGGTGTAATTGATTATTACCTCAATCTCCAGGCTCTCTCCCCTTCCCAAAGGATAAAGGAAGTACTGAAAGTTCCAAGCTTCTGATCAAGGCTTGGTCTTTCTGGTGAAGAGTCCCCATCCGAGAGCCCATCAAAAGTTACCTCGTTAGAACAAAAGACACTCCTATCACCCAGGAAATTCCAAGAGATTAAGATTCTGTCAGGAATGTGACCAACGACCAAATATTAGAACAAAAGATTCTTCTAGCATCCCGATTGCTCAGGAAATTATAAAAGTTTTAGAAGCTCTGTGCCAGAAACCAGGGGCAGAGACCAAATATATATTTCTTATTTTATCACAATATCAGACTGTCAATTCTGAGCCCCCTTACCTTGCTTTGCTTTTCTCCCCATAACAATGATCACCAATCATATGGAAAGACTTATTTGTTATGTTTATTATCAGTTACCTTTTTAGAACACAAGTTACAGTAGGGCAGGAATGTTTTGATTGTTGTTTACCAACATGTGTCTCAGCAGCTTAAAACAGTGCCTGGCAAATAGTAGATATCCAAGAAGTATTTGTGAAATTAGTTAAAAATGTCTTTAAGGGGCTGGGCGCCTTGGCTCATGCCTGTAATCCCAACACTTTGGGAGGCCGAGGCAGGCAGATCACCTGAGGCCAGGAGTTCGAGACCAGCCTGGCCAACATGGTGAAACCCCGTCTCTACTGAAAATACAAAAATTAGCCAGGCATGGTGGTGGGCACCTGTAATCCCAGCTACTTGGAAGGCTGAGACAGGAGAGAATTGCTTCAACCCGGGAGGCAGAGGTTGTGGTGAGCCAAGATCGCACCATTGCATTCCAGCCTGGGCAACAAGAACAAAAATCTATCTAAAAAAAAAAAAGTTCTGAAGAAAAAATACAGATGGCAAGTGTGCTGTAGATGGTATTTGAATGGCTATCTAGAAAAAGCATGTAAGCTAATTTAGTCTTATATCACCTTTGTGATAATATAGACAATATTGTTTATTTGTTCATTAAATAGACATTTATTAGTCATGGGCTATGTATCAGCAATGTGTTAGACAGCAGGGATATAAGAGGGAGAAAATATAATCTCTGTCTTCAATGACTATATAGACTAGCAGCATGTAAGAGAGTGTCTGTAGGCCTGGCATGGTGACTCATGCCTCTAATCCCAGCACTTTGGGAGGCTGAGGCGGGCAGATCACCTGAGGTCAGGAGTTCGAGACTGGCCTGGCCAACATGGTGAAACCCTGTCTCTACTAAAAATACAAAAATTAGCCAGGCATGGTGGTGGGTGCCTGTAGTCCCAGCTACTTGGGAGGCTGAGGCAGGAGAATCGCTTGAACCCAGGAGGTGGAGGTTGCAGTGAGCCGAGATCATGCCATTGCACTCTAGCCTGGGCAACAAGAATGAGAGTCTGTCTCAAAAAAAAAAAAAAAAAAAGGAGGGTGTCTGTAATAGTCAATTTGCATCAATTTGACTGGGTTAAGGGATGCCCAGAAAGCTGGTAGAGCTTATTTCTGCTTGTGTCTATAGGGGCGTTTCTGAAAGAGATTAGCACTTGAATCAATAGAAATAAAGAGGAAAGAAGTAAAGAATATCCATCCTCTGTAATGTGGGTCGGCATCATCAAATCTGTTCAGGGCCCAGATAGAATAAAAAAGGAGGAGGAAAGGCAAATTTGTTCTTTCTGCTTGAGCTAGGGCTTTCATTTTCTCCTACCCCTGGACATCAACAATCCTTGTTCTTGAGCCATCAGACTTCAACAAGAGCTTATATCATTGGCCCCCCTGGGTCTCAGATCTTTGGGTTTGAACTGAAACTACACCACCGGCTTGCCTGTCACATGAACCAATCTGTCATAATACGTCTCTCTCTCTCTCTTTCTCTCTCTCTCTCTATATATACACATATGTGTGTGTGTGTGTGTGTTGTGTGTATATGTGTGTGTGTGTTTTATATATATAACACATCCCTTTATAAATCTCTCCTTCTCTCTCTCTCTCTGTATATATACATATATATACACATATATATATACATATATATACACATATATATATACATATATATACACATATATATGTGTGTGTGTGTATATATATATATATGTATCTCCTATTGGTTCTGTTTCTCTGGAGAATAATACAAACTAATAAACCCTAAAGATGAAAAGTGGCTCTAGAGGAACAGAATTTTAAGGATGAGTTTTCTGATTTGGTTCTGAGGTTTCTGGAATTGGCTTTCTAATACCATTACATTAATGATGTTAATGACTATTTCCAATTCTAAAGAAAGCACTGATACTCCATTGCATAAACTAGTTATAGAGATAGAAAATATCTGCATTGAATACTCCTGATCCACCATTTATAAGAAATAAGAAGCTAGATGACTCTGTATACGAGATTTTCAAACATTTTTTTGAAAATTAATGAGTATAATAGCATTGTTTGGTTGCTTCTTATGTTACTGGACAAAGTGGTGAAAGAAAAGGATGAGCTAAGGGATTCAAATTCCCAACTCAAGTGTCATATATATGACATAATAACTTCTATGTGTGCCCTGAAGGATTCCTTATCTCCCGTAGCCACAGGGTTGAAATTGCTGAAAATCAAATGCAGAACTTCATGCTACAATTGGCTGAATTACAACACAAGTTGAACTCCCAGTGCAGGATTTCTACTGTTAAAAGTCAAGACATTGATTGGGAAAGAATGGAATACTATAAGTTGGGATGGAAACATGTGTGAAGGTCCTGATGAAACTGGGAACATTGAGACCATAAATTCTGATGAGTCATCTTACCAGTAGAAAGTCTTCCCAACCCCAGTGGTATCAGCCTCTCTACCCACAGTTGTATTAGTCTTTTAAATTAACCTCACGTTACCTGAGGAAATAGTAATGACCTCTCTTGAGGCTGTTGCCATGCAAAATAATGTCCTCAGGACCCAGTACCACCACTCCTCTTTGCTTCTAGACCTATAGCTAGACTCAAGTCCCAGCAGGCCCCTAAAGATAAGGTAGAAAGTGTGACCCATAAGGAGGTAATACACTGCAAAAGAACTACATGAGTTTTCTAATTTATACAAGCAGAAATCAAGGTAACATGTGTGGAAGTGCAAACTAAGGGTGTGCAATAATGGCGGAAGGAATATAAAGTAGGATAAGGCTGAATTTACTGATAAGGACCCATACTAAAAAGAAATTTTGCATTTATTGTTGCAGCTGAGGGAGTTATAAAGGGCTTTAACAGTTTGTTTGCTTGGTTAGCTGAAACACTGAGCGAAACATGGCCCATTGTGAGTGAGTTGGAAATGCTGGACAAGGCTTTGTTAAATAGGGAAGAAGGGATTCAAAGGCTTGGGGAGATTGGAATGTTAGAGTGGACTGTCATTTAAGACCTGCTCACCTACACTGGGAGGGTCCAGGAGGCAGGCCTTTCACATTTACTGAAAGAAATAAATGTGTGCGTGGACCCTCAATATTAAAGAGCTCTGTGATCACTCTTCTCTGTAGTCAAACCTCGCAGTAGGAACTATAGTCACTGAAATGGAAAACTTAAATGCAATGGGAGTAATTGGATCCTAGGGCACTCAACTGCCAAAGACAAAGTGAATGTGGTTACTATAATAGGGAGCAGAGTCAAAGCAGCAATCAGAATAGTCTGACTTGAACAGACCTATGGCATTGGCTAGTTAATCGTGGTGTAATAGATAGGAGCCTATTAAAATCTTATTTGATCTGCATAAGCAGAAAAGTTCTAGGTCAAGTGAATAAAAGATTAGCCTGAATCACAAAAACAGAGAGTCACATCCTCTCAATCAATTCCAAGAGACCCAAAACATCACTGTGGTCCTCTAGTCAGAGTAGAAATTTATGAAGGTCAGGTGATCAATGGAGTTTTAGTTCAGGTGCATCTCACAGGGGTCCTCAAACCCATCCTGTGGTTATTTCCCTGGCTTTGAAATGCATAATTGGAAATATACTTAACCACTGTCAGAATCCCTACATTGGTTCCTTGACCTGTGGAGTGAGGGCTATTATTATAGAGGTGTTGAGTGGAAGCCATTAGAACTGCCCCTTCCTAGGAAAATAGTAAATCAAAAGTAATTCTACTTTTCTGGAAGGGTTGCATAGATTAGTGCCACCATCAAGAACTTGAAAGATGCAGGGGTGGTGATTCCCACAAAGACCTTGTTCAACTCTCCTATTTGGCCTTGTGCAGAAGACAGATGGATCTTGAAGAATGACATTGGATTATCATAAACTTACCAGGTGGTAACTCCAACTGCAGCTGCTGTGCCAGATGTGGTTTTATTGCTTGAGCAAGTTAATACATCCCCTGATACCTGGTATGCAGCTATTGATCTGGAAAATGTCTTTTTATCCATACCTGTCCATAGGCCCACCAGAAACAGTTTGCTGTTGGCGGCCAAGGCCAGCAATATACCTTCAACGTCCTACCTCAGGGGTATCGCAACTCTCCAGCCCTATGTCATGATTTAGCTCACAGGCAACTTGGCTGCCTTTCCCTTCCACAGGATACCACACTGGTCCATTACATTGATGATATTATACTGATTGGACTGAATCAGTAAGGAGTAGTCACTACTCTTCACTTATTGGTAAGGCATTTGTGTCTCAGAGATTGGGAAATAAATCCAACTAAAATTCAAGTGCCTTCTGCTGTAATGAAATTTCTAGAGGTCTAGTGGATAAATTGTTGCATCTGGCCTCTCCTACAACCCAGAAAGAGACCCAGTGTATTGTAGGCGCCTTTGGATTTTAGAGGCAAAAAAATATTTCTCATTTGGGTGTGTGCTATTCTGGTCTTTTTACCGAGTGACCTAAAAAGCTGCTAGTTTTGAGTGGGGTTCAGAACGAGAGAAGGCTCAGCAACAGGTTCAGGCTGCTGTGCAAGCTGCTCTGCCACTTGGTCCATCTGGTCCAGCAGATCCAATGGTGTTTAAAGTGTCAACAGAGACAGGGATGCTGTTTGGAGCCTTTGGCAAACACCTATAGGTAAATTGCAGAACCAGCCTTTAGGATTTTGGAGCAAGGTTTTGACATCAGATAACTACTCTCCTTTTAAGAAACAGCTTTTGGGCTGCTACTGGGCCTTAGTAGAGACTGATGGACCACCACATTATCATGTGATCTGGACTGCCAATCACAAACTGGGTTTTATCTGACACCCAGCCATGAATTTGGGCATGTATAGCAACAATCCCTCGTCAAATGGAAATGGTTTACACGTGATCAGGGCCAAATGAGCCCTCAAGGCATAAGTAAATTGCATAAACAATTAGCCCAAATGCGAATGGCCCTCATTGCTGCTACACTGCCTTATCTCTCCCAGCCTGTACCTACAGGCTAATGAGGAGTTCTCCACAGTAAATTAACAGAGGAGGGGAAGACACAAGCCTAGCTGACAGATGATTCTGCATGATATGCAGGTACCACTCAAAAATGGATAGCTGGAACATCTCTAAAGGACAGTGGTAAAGGGAAATCCTCCCAGTGGGCGCCACTTGGGGAAGTGCACCAGGTTGTGCCCTTTGCTTGGAAGAAGTAGCCGTATGCAATTATGTACCAATTCATGGACTGTAGCCAATGATTTGGCTGGATGGTCAGGGACTTGAAAGGAACATGATAGGAAAATTGTGACAAAGAAATCTAGGGAAGAGGTATATGGATAGACCTCTCTGACGGCAGGGGGAGATATTTGTGTCCCATATAAATGTCCACCAAAGGGTGACCTCAGCAGAGGAGGACTTTAAGAACCAAGTCGATAGGGTTCTATTGGCACCTGATAGTCTATTTCTCCATCCACCCCTGTCATCACCCGATGACTTCACGAACAAAATAACCATGGTGGCAGGAATGGAGGTTATATGTGGGCTCAGCAACATAGATGTCCACTCACCAAGGCCAACCTGGCTATGGCACCACTCAGTGCCGAATCTGCCAACAGCAGAGACCAACACTGAGCCCCTGACATAGCGTCATTCTCCAGAGTCAGCCAGCCACCTGGTGGCAGGTTGATTACACTGGACCACTTCCATCATGGAAGGTGTAGCATTTTGTCCTTACTGGTGTAGACACTTTGGATATGGATTTGCCTTTGCTGAGTGTAATGCTTCTGACAAAGATACCATCTGTGGACTTACAGAATACCTTATCCACTACTATGTTATTTCAAACAGCATTGCTTCTGATCAAGAAATTACCCTCACAGCAAAAGAAGTGCAGCAATGGGCCCGTGCTCATGAAATTCCCTGGTCTTACCCACCATCCTGCAGCAGCTATCTTGATAGAATGGTAGAATGGTCTTTCGAAGACTCAGCTGGCATCAGCTAGGTGGCAATCCTACCAGGGCTGGGGCAAGGATCTTCAGAATATGCTCTAAATCAGCATCCAGTATATGCTGCTGTTTTTCTGGTAGTCAGGATTCACAGGTCTAGGAATCAAGGGGTGAAAATGGAAGTGGCACCACTTACTGTTACCCCTAGGGACTAATAAAATTTTTGCTTCCTGTTCCCACCACTTTATGCTCTGCTGACTTAGAGTTCATAGTTCTAGAGAGAGGAATGCTTCTACCAGAAGACACAACAATGATTTCGTTGAAGTGGAAGTTAAGACCCACCCAGTCTCTTTGGTCTCCTCATTCCTCTGAATCAACAGACCAAGAAGGGAGTTACAGTGCTGGCTGAGGTAACTGTTCTGAATACCAAGAGAGAAGTGGACTACTGCTCCACAATGGACATAAGGAAGAGTACGTCTGGAATACAGGCTATGCCCTAGAGAATCTTTTATTATTGCCATGACCTTTGATTAAAGTCAGCGGGAAACTATAGCAATCCAATGAAGGCAGGACTATGAATGGCCCAGACTCTTCAGGAATAAAGATCTGAGTCACCCCTACCCAATAAAGAAACATAATCAGCTGAGGTGCTTGTTGAAGGCAAAGGGAAAACAGAATGGGTAGTAGAAGAAGGCAGTTATCAATACCAGCTATGGCCATGTGACCAGTTACAAAAATGAAGACTGTAATTGTCATAAGTATTTTATCCTTATTTTGTTACAAGTATATTTGTTTTCTTTCCTCTTTTATTCCTCTTTTATCCACTTATCATGTAGCGTAAGATGTATTAACTTTACATCAGTATTTTAGTATTATTAATTTTACATCATGGTGTTTAAGTCACAGGATATTAGGGAAGAGTAAATATATCAGTTAAAGACTTTACCTCCTATTCTAGGAAAGGGATTTGTACATTTTTGTTGTATGCTGGATAGTTGTATCAGATTAAATGAAATTATGACCTTGTTGTCTTTATTTGGAGATCAAGTATGGTTTAAAGAGATGTTTATAAGAAACAAGTTGACAAGGGATGGACTTCTGATGGTTAATTTTATGTGTCAACTTGATGAGCTAAGGGATGCATGCCCAAACAGTGGGTAAAACATTATTTTGGGGTGTGTTTGTGAGGGTGTTTCTGGAAGGGATTAGGATTTGGATTGGTAGACTGAGTAAAGAAGATTGCCCTCCCAGTGTGGAATCATCTAATCAGTTGAGGGCTCAAAGAGAACAAAAGGGAGGAGGAAGGGCAAATTTGCTCTTTCTACTTGAGCTGGAACATTCATTTTCTCTTGCCCTCAGACATCAGCACCATCAGCACTTCTGGTTCTCAGGCCTTCAGACTTGGACCAGGAATTATATCATCAGCCCCAAGTTTTTGGGCCTTTGGGTTTGGACTGCAACTATACCACTGGCTTTCTGGGTCTCCAGCTTGCAGATGGCAGATCATGTGACTTCTCAGCTTCCATAATTGCATGAGCGAATTTCTCATAATAAATCTCTCTATATCTATATAAATATCCTATTGATTCTGTTTCTTTGGAAAACTCTGACTAATACAGCATCCAACCCGGTCTTACTAGGGGATGGTCAGGAAAGACTGAGAGGTGAGATGATGTGTTGGGGAGAAGGTGCAGAAGGCATTCCAGGTAAAGGAGGTAGCATGTGGTAGGATGTGGCTCCTGCTTACCCTAAAATCTGTTTTAAGGAATTTGGCCTTTATCTTTAGAGCAGTAGGGACCATGTAAGTATTTAAATAGAGGTGTGGCATACTAGATTTACATCCTAGAAAGAGCACCATGTCCCCTGATTCTCAAGGTTTGTGTTCAATTTAACAAGCATTAAATGAGCCCTTATTACAAGCAAAGCATCCCTCCTTTGTGCTTTTGGGAAAATTAGAACATAAAAATTTTTCATAGACATACCTATAAAAAATTAAAACTATATTGGTAAACTACATTTTAAGCATATGAATACAATATATTTAAAGAATCTTGGTTTTTTTCCCAAAGTTAATTGCAATATGTTTACATTGGACACCAAGGGAAAAAAATATTTTAAAAGCTTACTGAGAATGAAAAGGAATACATTTGCAACTTATAAGGTTGGGAGACTTGGTGGTTGCTTCATACGTGTGCAGCAGCAGCAAGTTCATATGTATTCTGAAAGCATGTTTGATGCATGTGACTAGAATTTATGAAGAGGCAAAGCTATGTTCTTTATGAGCTCTAGGCCTTTCCTGCCTGGAAAGGACAGCCACCCTCTTGTGGGTGTCATATTTTGTCATCACTGCAGTGCAGGTGTGAGGAGCAGCCCCATACTCCACTTTTCCATGTGCCCAGTGTTGTCATTAGAGTCTTTGTACTGGCTTCAGTAAAACAATCTTCAGGACAGACTATCCTGCTCTGCCCTTATACCCTTTTTCTGATGTTGCACAGTATTTAGTCACTTCTGGGATTTCCTATCAGAGTTGAGAATTGTGGGAAGAGGAAAGGCATTTTCATAAGAGTTTATTATATTACTTGGGTTCAGATTTGTACATTCTTGATTGGTTCTCTCTGTTCAAAGGTCAAATTCACAATAGTGCTTTTGACTCTGCAAGAGATAGATTTTCTTTGTCTCCTGTAGAACATTCTTACTACCTATGAATAAAACTTTATAAATACCGCAATTATTTGGGTTCTATTTTTGTATTATTCTCTCTTTTTTTATTGTAATTATTAAGAAGATGAACTCTAGCTGGGTCTAAACCAGGCACTGAAACTAAGTCTGCAGTCTGAGGCAAATTTGTAAACCTCCTTTTGCCTTAGTTTTTCTCCTCTGTCAATAGAGATAACAATTCTCCACTTTCATAGCATTGTAGTCAGCTGTGATACATAAAGCCCTTAGAATACTACCTGTATGATACTACACAACATTGCATTTTGTAAATTGAGTACTTTGTAAAGTGCTTTGAAGGAAAGTCAGAATGAAAAAAATTCTCTGAAACGGATAAATGCCAACTCCAGAATTAATATTAGACAGTTGATCGCATCGCATTTTAACACAACTTTGATGGCACATACAATGAACAGTGACTATACCCACATCTAAATTAGTGCTAAGAAATCAATAGCTAATTGAAACATTAATGTGGCCAGTATATTATCCATTTTGCTTTGTTTTATAATTGTTTCTACTAAAGTAGCAGATTTTTATATTGTGGGTTTTTTTTTTCTTTTGGTCTTTTTTTCAGGTTCAGAAGGAACATGCTGCATTTAAGTAACATAGGCCTAAGAGTTGTAACATCTTAACCCATGGTAAGATGTTAAAACAAATGTAGCCATCAGTGATGCCACTGAATTAATCAAGTAGTTGGTGCAAAAGTAATTGCAGTTTTCTCCATCACTTAAAGGGCAAAAACCATAATTACTTTTGCACCAACCTAACAGAACTCAGATGCAGAAACATGCCCAACAGCCACAATGGCCTAAATGTACCTCTCCAAAGGGCCTTATTTACAATCGCCATAATATTAAAGTGAATCCTCTACCCCTTAGTAGGGCATAACTTGAAATAGTGAATTTTCCTTTGTTCATATTTAGAGGTTTCACATGTTTGGAATTCAACAACAGGGCTTAACTTCGATAAATCAGGAATCATGGGTCATGTTCAGAGAATGTAGGAAATAAATCTCTCTATGTTGGCTCTATCCTTCTGAAGATCATATAAATATGCTCATGATTGGAAGCATGCATTCTTCTTTATAGATTTCAATTCTGAAAATAGAAAAGTTTACATCTATGGCATTTCTACTTAATTCATTCATCAAACATTTTTTCAAGGAACTCTTATGTCCCAGGCATTGTTCTGGGTACTGAAAAGCAGCAGTTAAAAAGAAAAAAAAAAGAATGACGAAAGTCCCCAACCTCAAAAAGCATACATTCTAATGGAGGGAGACAACAGAAAACAAGTGAGTACAAATAAAATGTCGTATGGTGGTAAGTATGAAGAAGAAAATAAAGCTAGGGTCTGAGAGGCAGCACTGCAATTTTAAAGAGAATGCAGCTTTAAATAGAGTGCACCTTTAAATAGACCTGAGCAAGATGGCAATGTTTAGGCTGGGATGGCTGTAATCCCAGCACTTTGAGAGGCTGAGGTGGGAGGATCACCTTGAGGTGGTTAGAGGCTTCGTGAGCTACAATCACGCCACCGCACTGCAGCCTGGGACACAGCTCAAGATCATATCTTAAATAAATAAATAAATAAAACAAAGAAGGCAACATTTAGCAAAGACTTGAAGGCAAGGAGGACATTCTTGAGGAAGAGTACTCCAGGCAAAGGAACCAACAGGAGCAACAGGTAAGGCATGTGTGGCGGGGCATGCATGGTGTGTGTGAGGAACAGCAACAAGGCCAATGTGGCTGAAGCGAAGTGAGCAAGGCAGGGCGAAACAAGGCAAACCACCAGAGGGGCAAAAAAGGAGCACATAAATTATACAGGAGCTTTTAGCTACTCCAGAGACTTTGGCCTTTGCTCTGGCTAATGGGAAACTGTCGGGGAGTTTTGAGAAGAGAAGTGCCATGATCTTACACTGTGAAGAGATCAGTATGCCTACTGTTAAGAGGCTACTTCTATAATCCAGAGGAGAGATAATGGTGCCTTTGAGCATGGTGATGTTTGTGGCAGTAGTGAGAAGTAGGTGGATCCTGGATATTTTTTAGTGTAAAATCAACAGGATTTGCAGATGGATGTGATGTGATGTGTAAGAGCGAGAGAAGAATCCAGAATGACACCCAAGTGTTTGGCTTGAGTGATGGAAAGTCTAGACTTGCCATTTGCTGAGATAAGAAACACATATTGGGAAAAACAGAGGTAGAGAGGAAGAAATCACACATTCAATACTGGCTACGTTAAGTTCGATATCCTTATTTATCAGGTATCTAAACAGCGATGTTGAATAATGTCTGAGTTCACTTTGTGTTGATATAAATAACTACCTGAGACTGAATAACTTATAAAGAAAACAGGTTTATTTGGCTGACAGTTCTGCAGACAGTACAAGAAGCATGGCACCAGCATCTGCTTCTGGTGAGGACCTCAGGAAGCCTCCAATCGTGGCAGAAGGGGAAGGGGAGCAGGCATCACATGGCAAGAAGAGGGAAGCAAGAGAGAGAGAGGGACAGGTACAAGGCTCTTTTTTAACAATCAGATCTCCCAGGAACCAACAGAGGGAGAACTAAGTTATTATGCAAGGACAAATGTTCATGAAAGATCCTGAATGTCCCAAATACCTGCCTCCAGGCCCCACCTCCAACACTGGGGAACAAATTATAACATAAAATTTAGAGGGTACAAATATTTAAAGTATATCAAAGAAAGAGTTTGCTTTAAGCATCATCTCTGTTCTGAATATATTACTTATAGCTGAGTGTTTCTGTAGTAATGAGACATTTGAATTGTTGCTTGGTGCAAACCATGTTTATGAACTTCTACAAGAAGTTCAGAACCTCAACGCTGCTTTCAGGAAAAGCAAACTAGTAACAGTAAGATATCAGTTGTGTGCTTCTGATGTAGAAAAAGAGTCCCAAAATAGAGCTAACTCTGTCTACAAAAGCTGCAAGAGGTTACCAAAGAGTAAAACCAAAGATTTTACTGCAGTGAGCTATTATACAGGCAGTGGTTTTAGGGTCTTCGCACTCTTCGGTGCTAAGTATAAATTGGTTTGATTTTCAAGCACAAGAGAAAACAATGTTTCTTGTGCCAGGTATGTATTTATGCACAAACTAGTTTGAAAGGCTTCAGCATGAATGCCCAAATTACAATTGACCTCTGTTAGTCTCAGCAGTAGCACCAAGAAATGGAGCATAAGAAATGAAAAGAAAGAAATGTCAGGATACATTTGTAGCAACAGAGAAATGGCGGTGAGAAAATCTCAGGAAATACAAAGCTTACAGTAAAATTAAAACTCTAAATGCCTGCTGGAGAAAGGTAGGTAATGTCAATGGGTAAAGCCAGCCTAGCACACACACAATAACAGGAAGTGGTGGGGACTGCGGTGACCTGCAGGGCAGGCACTGGTGGGAAGTGGGGAGGGCTGAAGCTACAAAAGGTGGGGGATGTTCTCCGTTGCCAAGTAGGACTAGGAGGAAGCACAGTGCAGACAGATTTTGCCTTATTTCCAGAAAAGCCAGAAATCTGGATATTTACATGAAATCTCCTGATTTTTAAATGTTGGCATTTAGTTCACATTTTCAAAAAACACTGTGGAAGCCAAACAAAACATATCTGCAGGCTGCTTTTGATCTGTAATTTCTAACTTTGCAACTTCTAACTTTGCCATTTACATACAAACAGTTTTAATTATTGACTAAACTGAGCCATTAAATCCCTACATAGTTATGACAATGATTTCCCCTACACAGAAGAAACAGAAGAAACCATTTTTTTTATGACCTGAAGCTTCTGTTGCAGTATGAAATCATGTTATTCAAATACTAGCAGAGGAAAAGCAAAATAATAGAATAAAAATAATTCCTTTCCTTTTCAGAATTTTTACAAATGAAAGTTGTCAACTTTTATTACTACTTTTGCATAAATCTTCTCAAAGTTAAGTCACCATTAAACTAAATATGATGTGGAATAAGGTAGAGTTACGCTCTGCTGCTTCTGAAATAGGTTGACATTTTGTAAGATTCTCCTAGAATATTCCTCTGAAGGATGTTGGGTTTCAGAAATCATATAAACTGATGGAAAACGACTGGTTCTGACTGAAATGAACAAGTGGAAGGAGAGATTTTCATTATGACTAAGGCTATTTCATAGTCTTTCCCAGTAACTCATTTTCTCCATCATTCTATCTGGAAATCTTCATTGAAAAGCAAGAATACCAGACAATTGGATAGATTTGAAGGAATGCTTAAACTCGATTCATTCTCATAGCCTAAGCAGGCCTCTGGACCATGCTTCAAGCACTGTGATTTGAGAGGAATCTGAGAAATGTTCTATCTTCCAGGGAAATTTCCTAAGAATCTTTTGCCCTGTGGTGGCTTTATTTCTACCTATACCTATAGATTTGGAGGAGAGAGGGTCTTCATTTTTCTCCTCTAAATTAATTGAGAGAATAGACATTCCTGGAGTGGGGGTAATATCTTAAAGCCCTTACCAGCTAATGGTTAAGGCAGGAAAATGACTTTTTGTTCCCCCAGCAGGAGCAGGGAGCCAACAGGGCAAGACTATAAAGTAATGGCAGAAGCTCCGGAAGTCTGGAAACAGTATGAACTGGAGGTGTCAGGGTGTCACTCAATTCTGCCTAGAGCAAGAGTTCAGACAGCCTTCAAATCACTTTGGATAAACACAGGAGGCAGCCAGGGAAACAAAGCACTGTGGAGTTCAGTGTTCATTGCCCGGATGGGCTGATGGGCTCGTTGAGGAGAGGGAGTTTATTTTAAACATCTTTTGTGCCTCTTTGCAATGCCTGGTGCAGGGTTAGGCATACATCTTAGATGTAATAAATACAAGTTTAAATGAGTACAACATCTTCAGATGGATTTGTGACTCTAGTGTCAGACTATTGTATATATTATCATTTGACATTTCAAAATCATTTATATTCTATCATACTAAAAGGCTCACACATGCGTGTATTGTTGAAGTTATTAATGGTTTCTTACCTAATTCAGGCAGATTAAGTCTGCAGGTTAAATGCCAAGAAGGAGACTTTCAATATAACTAAAACATGCTCCTTAGAAGCAACCAAATAGTTTTAAGTATTTTAATTAAGATACTTATAAAATTACTGCACTCTTTCTTGCTTCACAAATTAGAGTTAAGTATAAAGAGCAAAACTGAACTATTTCTTAATCACTGCAAAAGATCATCCATCACATCTGTTGCGTTAACACTTTAGGATTATTGTTGGTCTAGAGCATCTTACTTCAGTGCTCTACGGCTTAAAGCAGCTATGCTTTTTAGATCCTTTGCTTGCTTTTGACAATTTTTCTGTCTCTTTCCTTACTGAAAATAGTCAGTGGATCTTTTACTATCACCCTCCCACCTTTCTTAATTTGCTAACTCTAACATGCAATGGCCTGAGAAACCAGATTTCTAAGCTTAATAGGAAGGTGTATCAAAGAATAATAGCTCATACTTGTGCATTTTCTGTGTGCTAGGTTCTGTTCTGTGAATTTTAAATAGGTAATCTGATTTAATCCTCATATGAACCCTACAATGAAAATACTATTTTACAGGTGAGAGAACTGAGACACAAAGAGCTTGAGAAACTTGCCAAGTTCATATAATTAGTAAGTAGGGGAGACACAATCTGTATTCAGGCCATCTGACCACTGTACCATGCTATGGATTGTTTTTGAGTAAAAGAATGGATGATTCTTTTATTAATAAAATTCATGGATTGCAACGCATGGATTTTGTGACACCAATTGTGTTTATCTACAAGTCTTTAAAAAGTCCCTTCTGCTCTTCAGCTGTGTTCTGGATCGTTGATGTTAACATTTGGATGACCTCTGAAAAAGTCAGAGTTATGGTATTTTAAATGTAGGGAAGGCATTTATATTTTCTGGCTTAGTCTTTTCACAAGATTAGTTTTAAAAGGTGAGTAGGGTTCTTGTTTGGTCTCATCAGTGGTAAATCAAAATTTCCTCAGGTTCTTCAAGGAATTTAAAAAGTCCTCATTGCTTGAAATGAAAATAGAAAATGACTTAGAAGTTAGAGAGATTAAGGACAATTTTAGTAAACTTCACTCTCGCCCCCATTTTATATTAATCCCAAATCATTTCAGGAAAACTTTTAACAACTAGGGGAAAAGATGCATGGGGAGGGCTATGGAGGAAAAAGTGATGTTGGAAAAGCTTGGCTCAAGAGGAAGCTGCTGAATGTAGGTTGGTCATTTACCTGAACTTCAGCAGGACTTACTTTGTGAACTTTGAGGAGATTTGCTGACATAAAGGTTAGAAGTGGTAAGCCTGGGGACAGAAGCTGCTGTTGAAAATGTGGTCCTTCTCCAAAAAAGAAGGAAGTTCTTACACTGCCACGTGCTCCAGGGCAGCTGCCAGCTAGCCATGTGTTTGCTCAGTGATTTCTTTGGCACTTTGCAAGATCTTGCAGGATTTCAGGATATTAGTGTTTACCCCGACTTACTCTTCATAAATGGTCTCTTTAGACACCCTTTGCTGCCAGTTAGCTCTACGTGAAACACTTTAAAAAAAAAAAAAAAAAAAAAAAAAGGAGGGGATGTCTTTCTCTTTTCTATTGCTTTACCAGGTTAGAGAACATTATTTCTCTTTGGAGGGTCATCTTATTACTTTTCTGTTGATCTTATTTATATTATTTTGTTGATTTTTCATTTCTCAAGGAGGAAAAACTCGTCTGACCCCATGGTATAGACACTTTTTTGTTTGTTTCAAAGATCTGAAATATACGGTAATTTCTCAGTCTTGGATCATCTCTCTCTACCAAGTTAGATTATTAGTCAACATTCCCACATGCCAATATGACTGTGCTTGACTGAATTACATCAGAAATGTATAATTCCAGTCAAGTTCTCATATTTGGTAGAGCATTTCTTTGGATAAATTCTCTGGGTCTTAACTTCCTTTTTTTCCAAATGTTGTCTTAATAGCTCTGTAGTGAGAGGAAGCAATTCTGTTTAAGAAACAGCACATAAGGGAAGACAAAATAAGGACCAAGCCAGTAAACAGCAGCATGGAAACAAGCCTAGAGTAAAAAAAGAAGAGATCTCAGATCTGCTTGGGTTGGGTGTGCTGATGTCAGGATTTCTATTGAATGGGATTCCCCAGCCATTGGGGGTGGGAGAGGGAGAAGTACTAACAGGGAAGCTGAATGTGTCACTGTTAGGTCAGATGAAAATGTGTGGGCAGGTAGTGGAAGATAGCGGCCTTCCCATCCTCCATGCCCACCCCCCCCCCCGCCGCCGCCCGACAGCATATGTGCAAAGTTCTGAGTGGGTAAGTGAGCTCTGGCATCAGAGTCCCTGAATCCAGATCCATTCACTGCCAGTTACTAACAAGTTACTTAACCATTTGAGGCCTCCATTTCCTTGTCTCTGAAATCAGGATAATACACCTGCCTCATTGGGTTGCAGTGAGGAGTCAAGGAGATGGTTCAGGCAAAACACTTCGCACACAGCCTGACACATGGCTCAAGAATAAAGCAATCAAGGATTTTTTTCTTTCTGTAAAGCATATATTATATGAAACGTTTGTCAGGTTCTTCACTCATTGTAAATTAGGCAAGGAGGAAAAGATAATAGAGCATTGGTATGAGAGGAGACAGAAGGAAAACAGGTGCCCAAAATGGAACAACCCCAATGAGATGGAGAACTGAAATACAGTCATGTGTCACTTAATGACAAGGATACACTTGGAGAAATGCCTCTTTATTCAATTTCATCATTGTATAAGCATCACAGAGTGCACTTACACAAACCTAGGTGGTACAGCCTACTACACACCTAGGCTATACGGTATAGCCTAATGCACTTAGGCTACAAACCTGTACACCATGGTACTGTAATGAATACTGTAGGCAGGTGTAATACAATGGTAAATATTTGTGTGTTTAAACATGTCTAAACATACAAAAGCTACAGTAAAAATAAAGTATAAAAAATTTTTAAAACGGTACACCTGTTTAGGGCACTTACCATGAATGGAGCTTGCAGAACTGGAAGGTGCTCTGGGTGAGTCAGTGAGTGAGTGGTGAGTGAATGTGAAGGCCTAGGACATTACTGTACACTACTGCAGACTTTATAAATACTGTACATGGACTCTACACTCAATTTATTTAAAAAGTTTTCTTCCTTCAACAATAAATTAACCTCAGCCTACTGTAACATTTTTACTTTATAAACTTTCATGTTTAAAAAATGTTTTGACTCTTGTAATAACACATAGCTGTGGTACGTGCCTATAGGCCTTGCTAATCTGGAGGCTAAGACAGGAGGACCCCTTGAGCTCAGGAGTTTGAGACCAGCCTGGGCAATATAGTGAGACCCCCCCATCTTGAAAAACAACAACAACAAACCCAGAAACACGTTGTACAGCAGTACAAAATTATTTTCTTTTTGTATGTTCTTATTCTATAAGCTTTTTCCTATTTTTTTTTTTTTTGAGACAGAGCCTTGCTCTGTCACCCAGGCTGGAGTGCAGTGGTGCGATAGCTCACTGCAACCTCCGCCTCCTGAGTTCAAGCAATTCTCATGCCTCAGCCTCCCTAGTAGCTGGGATAGGCAAGCGCCACCATGCCCGGCTAATGTTTGTATTTTCAGTAGAGCTGGGGTTTCACCGTGTTGGCCAGTCTGGGTCTTTGAACTCCTGACCTCAGGTGATCTACCCACCTTGGCCTCCCAATGTGCTGAGATTACAGGCATGAGCCACCATGCCCGGCCTTAAATTTTCTTATTTAAATTTTTTAAATTAAAAATTAAGACACAAGGACAGATTAGCCTAGGCTTGCAAAGTCAGGATCATCCATATCACTGTCTTCCACCTCCACATCTTGTCCCGCTGGAAGGTCTTCAGGAGCAATAACATGTAGTGAAGCTGTCATCTCCTAGGATAACAATGTATTCTTCTGAAATACCTCCTGAAGGACCTGCCTGATGCTGTTTTAAAGTTGATTTTTAAAATAAGTAGTAAGAATACACTCTAAGAATAAAACTTTAGCATGGTAGCTACATAAACCAGCAACATAGTTGTTTATTATCATTATCAAATATTATATACTGTACATCTGCTATACTTTTATAGGACTGGCAGCACAGTAGGTTTGTTTACAGCAATGGCACCTTAAACACATGAATAATACATTGTGTGATGACTTTGCAATGGCTACAACATCACTTAAGCAACAGGAATTTTTCAGTTCTATTAGAATTTATGAGAGTATCATCATATATGTTGTCCATTTTTGACCAAATTGTTGATAGACAGAACAAGACTGTAGCTCCAAATGAAAAGAGTTAACAATGTGTACTATAAGAAAATAATTTGATTCTAATATTCTAGTGATATTTTTTTCTATGTTTTGCCTAAAGCTTTCAATCTCATGCTTGGCCTCATCTCATACATTTCATCCTGTCCCTCTTCTTCCTTGTAAAAATTTCTATGAAGTTTCTCCTATCTCCTCCTTTCTCATTCTTGCTGTCTCTCCACATTCATTTTCTTATTTTGATTTACGTTTAAGTTCAGGGGTACACGTGCAGTCTTGTTATATAGGTAAACTCGTGTCACAGGGGTTTGTTTACAGATTTTTTAGTCACCCAGGTATTAAGCCTAGTGCCCATTAGTTATTTTTCCTGCTCCTCTCCCTCCTCCTCACCCTCTGGTAGGCCCCAGTGTCTGTTGTTCCCCTTCACGTGTCCATGTGTTTTCATCATTTAGCTCCCACTTATAAGTGGGAACATGCAGCATTTGGTTTGCTGTTCTTGCATTAGTTTGCTAAGGATAATGGCCTCCAACTCCATCCATGTTCCTGCAAAGGACATGATCTCATTCTTTTTTATAGCTGTATAGTCTTCTGTGGTATGTATGTACCACGTTTTCTTTATCCAGCCTACCATTGATGGGCATTTGGGTTGATTCCATATCTTTGCTATTGTGAATAGTGCTGCAACGAACATACATATTTATGTGTATTTATGATAGCATGATTTATATTCCTTCAGGTATATACCTAGTAATGGGATTGCTGAGTCAAATCCCACACCTATTTTCTTGCTCGTCATCCTTTCTAGTACCTCCACTATGATTTCTTTATCTCTTGCTGCTCTTTGAAATCATTGATCTCTCTATTTCTTTGTCCCTTCCAGGTCACAAGAAAGCTATTTTTTTCTTTTTCCACTAAGCAAACCTCTTTTTCCTGCCCAATTAACAAAATCCCTTGTAATCTCTGTTTTCATAACTGTTATTATCTGCCTACCAATAGTTTATTATTTCCTGGCTAGTTTGTATTATTTGTGCCAGTTGGAAATGCTGATCAATGGCCAGTCACCTGCACACGTGCTAAATACAAATATTTGCTTACAGGCCTTTAGAGTTTCTGTATTTCAAAACCTTCATTAGAGAACAGTGCTGTGTGAACAATGGATATGTCCAATATCACTTATGAGAGATAAATAACAAGCACAATGTACTGTCTACAATGATACTTAGAGTAGCTCTTCTTCAATCAAAGACATTTTCGAATGTAAAAGTGTTAAAAATTTTCCAGGACTATTTAAGAACAATTGTCTAAATTATTCAATCACCAAAAATGATTTCTCTTGCCTTCGCCTAGCTAATTAAAGACAAACATGGGTTTGGGCCTTAGATTGCCCACTGACTGTTTATACTATTGAAATGAGCCAGCATATTGCCATCCCAGATTTTAACTTAAGTAAGAGTGCAGATGTGCATAAATGTATGATTTAATTAAAAGCAATTTTCCAAGGCCCTTGGGTGGCTACATTCCTCTGCGGAATGGCAATATCAGTAGACAGGACCTATTTCTACTGCCATGGACTCCTCTTTTTCATTCATTTGAATCAGAGGGGTAGATTTGTTGCAATAAGATAAAGAAGAAATAATTAACTTACGTTTGGACTTTTTGTGACTTTGGCAAAGTTTATTCTGAAACACCAGACTCAAATCATTCTCGGGGCGACGGTAAGAATTTTCCCCTGCAGTCCTAACGCCTCAAAGCTTGCCCATTATATGGCATGTGCTTTTGGGAGTACCTACCCTTCATCTCTAAAATGGGGGAAATTTTGTAATAATTGGGTTTGGGGGAAAAGAAAAGGAGAAATTTGTTAGCAGTCAACAAATTTGGATTCTAAACCTAATGCCTTGTCTACCCCTGCTAATGTCTCTGGACATGTCTCTTAGATATTTTTATTTCACTGTTTCCATCTATGAAGTAAGCTTGCCCTGGGTAACAGGCTACTGAGGAAAGCCAGAGAGTGGCCTGACCATATCAACATGAGGGGCTTCACTGAACAGCTCATTTTGTGATATGAAATGTTATTGGTGGTAATAACAAGATTGATGTGGTCATGGTGGTGATCTAGTCAAATCTTTACCTAATGCTGAAAGCAACATCTGCATAGACTGTAGCGCCAAACTACTTGCCTTGGCATTTGATTTGCTGTGTGACCTTGGGCAAGTTAGGTAACCTCTCTGTGCTTCAGTTTCCTAATCTCTAAAAAAGGACTAATAGACCTACCACACAAGATGATTGTGAGAACTATATTTGTCCACATGGATAAAGCTCTTAGAACACTAACTGACATGATAAATGCATTCTATAAGTATTAGCTATTATTTTGAGGGTACTCAGGCAGCCAAGATGTAAGGATACTATTACTCATTGGAAGGACCCCTTAGCCTGAGACTCTTCTGCATTCTTTCCATGCAACCCAGGTCTAGGAAGCCCCAGAGATAGTTTAGGGTCATTGGGTTTTCCTGGTGTGCAGGGCGATCCTGAACCAGACACTTCTAAACTTCCCCTATAATAGACCTACATCTGAAGGGAGAATGAAAGTCTACATCCCTGGACTTGGCCCATGGAGGCTTGGAGTTAGAGGGGCCAAATAAGCAGGGTGGGCTCAAATCCCCAAGGTGTATGGGACCGCCAGGGCTGCCAGTAAACCAGGGCAATGGGTCATTCTGGATCCTGTTGGTGTGTTTGAGTGTCTCTCCCCTTCATCTCTTTACAATAGCTCTTTAAAAGGAGGATAACAAAGGAAAGAGAGGTCTTCAGATTTTTGCATTTTCTTTTAATGACATGTACGCTTTAGCTTAAATTTAAACGTTGGCATCCAACATTGGCAAGCAGCCAGTGTGTCAATTCTCTCCACAGATGAGACATCAGTTATTAAAGTGGGCTCCAGAGCACACTATTTACTCCTTATTTATAATACTTCATTTTCTTCCTGAGCGATTGATAAATTCTGTCTACACACCACTGGGAAAGGATTGAGGAGGGAATCTTTCTGGATTCCAGATTTCCCTGACCCGTTATCTCTTAATTATATCTCACTTTAGCTGATCATTTTAATAAGCTTTATTACAAAATGCCTTGATAAGCAGGTTTAAGAATTGTGTATGCTTCTCAAACCCGAAGGTAGCAAGAAAACCATCTGGCCCTTCTGGCCTCTCTCTACTTCAAAATGAAGTCTCCTCTTTTGGGCTCTAGGGGAAGCATCTAAATAAATAGTATCTGCCTCTGCCTTGCTCTGGGACCACCCTCAGATGCTCCTGAGAATGACCTCTGAACTGTTCTCTTCACTCCGGTTTCTCTAACACTCTGCAGCCAAAATGATGCACCTTCCCTACTTAGCACTTTCCTCAGGTCAACTCACTGCTCAGAAATCTCCGGTGGCCTCTTGTGTCCATCCACCTCACATGTGAACCTCTTCCTGGCTTTTCGCTGTAGTCCGTGACCTGGGTTCACCTCGCTGTGCTCCTCGACATCTTATTTTCCAGTCCTCAGTTCTCTACGTAAGGACCACCTGACCTTCTGCAGTGCTTATTCCCGCTTCTCTGCCTTCATTTCTGTTGCTCCCTTAGTGTGGAGTGAGTTTCTTCTGCTTAAGAGAAGCCTGCTCATTTTCTGAGGCTCAGATCAATTCCACTTTCTCCAGGAATTCTTCTCTCACTCCTCCAACGAACCCAATTCTCCTAGCCCTCAGGAGATCCCATTATCTACATTACATGGTACTTAGATATATGTTATTCTCTGTACCAGTCAGGATCTGGCAGAACAAACAGGACACAATCAGAATTTAATTTAAAGACCGAGTGCTAAAATATGGATAGGATGAAGGGAAATTGACAAGAGAAAATGAAGCACCCTGGAGCTAGCAGCAGCAGGAAATCCTTACTACCTCTAGGCTTGAAGGGTCAAGGGGACTGGATGGTTTCCAAAACTCCAGGGGAATATCTACAGCTGGAGGAGAGGGCCTCCTGACAGGAGCTGAGGTCTTCTGGCAAGGGGCATGGCCAATCTTTGGCAAACCATAATGAAGGGAACCAGGGAGATAAATAGCCTGTCCTCACTGGCTTCCGTCTCTCACTAGTCAAATCCTACTAGAAGTCAGTGGGCAAGGGAGCTCAGTGACACTGTTTAAAAAGCCTCCTGTGGCACAGAGCAGGGTGGAAAAGAGTAGAGAGAGTGAATCTGATGAGCAAAAGGAAAATATGCAGCACATGCTGTTTACTGTGCTGTTGAAATGTTTCCAGAGGTGTGGCTTTCCTCCTGAGCTAGGCTGAAAGCTCCTCGGGAATAGAGACCATGGCTTGCATTTGGTTTTTATCTTCCACAGTGCTTAGTTCAATGTGACTTCGAAAGGGTGTAAAAATGCATATACATTGAGGATTTCTTTCTTTTTTTTTTTTTCTTTTGAGACGGAGTCTCGCTCTGTCGCCCAGGCTGGAGTGCAGTGGCACGATCTCGGCTCACTGCAAGATCCGCCTCCCGGGTTCATGCCATTCTCCTGCCTCAGCCTCCTGATTAGCTAGGACTACAGGTGCCCACCACAATGCCCAGCTAATTTTTTGTATTTTTTTTTTTTTTAGTAGAGACAGGGTTTCACCGTATTAGCCAGGATGGTCTTGATCTCCTGACCTCGTGATCCGCCTGCCTCAGCCTCCGAAAGTGCTAGGATTAGAGGTGTGAGCCACCACGCCTGGCTGAGGATTTCTTTTTAAGAGTCTGTTGTAATCTCTCACCTTGGGTTTGCTACCCACCCCCCCTCTTTTTTTTTTTTTTTTTTTTTTTTTTTTTGGAGATGGAGTCTCGCTCTTGTTGCCCAGGCTAGAGTGCAATGGCGTGATCTTGGGTCACTGCAACTTCCGCCTCCCGGGTTCAAGCAATTCTCCTGCCTTAGCCTCCTGAGTAGCTGGGATTACAGGCACCTGCCATCACACCCAGCTAATTTTTGTATTTTTAGTAGAGATGGGGTTTCACTATGTTGGCCAGGCAGGTCTTGAACTCCTAACCTCAGGTGATCTGCTTGCCTCAACCTCCCAAAGTGCTGGGATTACAGGCATGTGGGTTTGCTATCTCTCTTTCTTCTTCTTTTTTTTTTTTTTCTTTTTGAGATGGTGTCTCACTCTGTCTCCCAGGCTGGAGTTCAATGGAACAATAACGGCTTACTGCAGGCTTGAACCCCTGGGCTCAAGTGATCCTCCTACCTCAGCCTCCCAAGTAGCTAGGACTACAGGCACATGTCACCACACTTGCCTAATTTTTGTTTGTTGTTTGTTGTTTGCTTTGTAGAGACAGAGTCTCCCTATGTTGGCCAGGCTGATCTCGAACTCCTGGGCTCAAGCAGTCCTCCCACCCCAGCCTCCCAAAGTGCTGGGATTACAGGCGGAAGACACCACATGTGGTCTGATGTCTCTTCAAATATTTAAACCTCGATTTCCCAAATCACTCAAAATAAAATCCAAATTTGTTCATGTGGCCTGGTACCTGACTATGTCTCTGGCCTCATCTCTATGACTTTCCCTCTTGCTGACTTCACTGCTCCAGCCACTTGCCCTCTTTGCATGCCCCAAACATGTTACCACCTCAGGGCCTTTGCATCTGCTGGTTCTTTGCATATCCTAGGCCTTCTGCCCAGAGATTCCCATAAGCTTCTCACTTCTTTCAAATCTGCTGAGATGTCACTTTATCAGAAAGGCCTTCACAGTAAGTAAGTTTAAGTAAAATAGTGCCCTCTCCGGCGTCTCCCTATCTTCTTACATCCCTTCATCTTCACCTAGTATTTATCCCCACCTGATGTGTGATATAGACACTGTTTGTTAATTGTTATTCTCCTTGTGCTAGAATAGAAGATCCACGGAGCAAGGACTTGATCTGCTTTGTTCTAAATACCTAGATTAGTGCCTGACACATAACATAATAGGAGCTTGATAATCAATACATATAGAATTAATGGATTAAGCTGCCAGTCAAGTTGGGTCCATTTTTACTGTGTATGAACAGTCTTAACAGTTTGAATGTAGGTGATTGCCCTTAGCCCATCCTTAGCTAAATAATTTCAGTTCCATTCAGTAAGGTTTTGTTGAACCTGTGCTAAGGCAGACCAGCAGCAGTGTCCAGTGTGGCTCTCAAAGTGCTCACAGCACATACTTCTCCTCTCACTCACCACTTCTTAGCTAGGGGATGGCATGACTTTTGGTTAGAGCGGCACCAAAGACCCCATGACCTGGAACACCACAGAACTTTTTCCCTTTAATCTTCTCTGGTTTGCAAAATTGCACCATGGCTTCTCTCATAACAGATTCCCTAGTAGAGAATTTCAGAGTTTCTGTTACCCCTTTTACATGTTCATTCCTCACCAGGTGCAAGGTCCAGCATGATCCCCAGGACCCAGGAATCAGCCTGTTCTTTGCTGGCTGCTCCCCGTGCAGCACCATAGGCTTATCTCCTAGAGGCTGACTCCACTGGCACCTACTTTATAAGCTGTGTCAATTGCGTGGCCACTAGCCTGAGAAGACTGGTCTGGAAGCCAGCTGCTGGGACCTTACCTAGTCATGGCGCTCCTGTCCCTTTGAAGCTCCTGGATACACTGGACACCACTCCTCTGGCATTTGTCCTGCTGGATCAAAGGAAGAGGTTTCAGCAGAGGTCCCACTGGGCTTTGTCTATGAGCTTTTTATTAAAGTACTCCAATCTCCAGGATGTAGCTTTCTCTTTTCCCTGCTTACTGGTTTTAAACATTAACTCTGTCCTTAGGATGCAGTTGGAAGAAAAATCAGATGTATTGTTCCCAAGAAATTGCTGAATCAACTCTGCAGCCTTTCCAAATACCTAGATTGCTTTAGGAGGCAAATGTACCCCCCAACCTAGAATGGAGGAAACTGGCTCTGCAAGTGCCCTGACCGACATATAACCAACCTGCCCAAACACGTCATATCACCAACTTTCTAGTGGTATAGAAATCTCCTCTTGATTTCCACACCAGTAGTGGCCACAGAGCCACCCTCCAGCAGCAAATTCAGATACCTTGTAGCCACTTGGTTATGACGGCCATGCCTCCTACTTCTGAAAAGTTTACATTAGTAGACTTTAGGCCATAAGGTCTTCATGTTCTTTTCTAGGTAGTTCTGGACCTTGGTGATGGAGACATAGAAGGTACCGCCAGTTAGCGGTGTTCTCTTTTTTTTTTTTTTTTTTTCAGATGGAGTCTTACTGTGTCTCCCAGGCTGGAGTGCAGTGGCACAATCTTGGCTCACTGCAGCCTCCACCTCCTGGGTTCAAGCGATACTCCTGCCTCAGCCTCCCAGTAGCTGGGATTACAGGTGCCCGCCACCATGCCTGGCTAATTTTTTTGAATTTTTAGTAGCAACAGGGTTTCACTATGTTGGCCAGGCTGGTCTCAAACTCCTGACCTCAAGTGATCCACCCGCCTCGGCCTCCCAAAGTGCTGGGATTACAGGCATGAGCCACTGCACGTGGCCTGGTGTTCTCTTAAAGGGAGTTAGATCCACCTTCACCAAAATGAGTCAGTTCCTTAATAATTTATCTAGCTGCTCCAAAAGCCCCTGCACCTTGTTTTCACATATCCATAGCAGATAAAGTTTAGAATATTTCTTTATTTTTACTTTTTTTGTGGAGACTGGGTCTTGCTATGTTGTCTAGGCTAGTCTCAAACTCCTGGTCCTCCCTCCTCAGCTTCTCAAAGCACTGGGATTATAGGCATGAGCCATCGTGCCTGGCCAAGTTTAGGATAATTCTTAACCTGACTTGATCTATCCATAAACCTAACCCTAGGAGGATAGCAGTACCACCCCTCTGCCTGGCACCCCAAGTTTCCTGTATTCTGAATTTCTTCCCCTTCCCCTGGGACACATCATGCTTTCTTACAACTTGACGCCTCTGAACATCCTATTTCTTCCACTTGGAATGTCCTAACCTGTCTCGTCTGACTTGCAAATTCCCACGCATCTTTAAAACCTCCACTGAAGCACAGCCCCTGCCAGACACCACTTAAGTGGAGCTCGTCCCTCTCTCCTGTGTGCTATCTCTGTGACTCCTATATGCCTTCTTTACCACTCTTTTCACTTCATTAAATGTCTGGTCTCCCGTACGGAACTGTGAACTTCCTAGTAGCAGTGACCAGAGCCAGGGATTATTTAACTGTGTAGCCCCATGTCTTAGTTTGTTAGGGCTACTGTAACAAAATACTATAACCTGGCTAACTGTAACGAACAGGAATTTGTTTCTCACAGTTCTGGAGGCTGGAAAGTTCAAGAGCGTGGTGCTGGCAGATTTAGTGTCTGGTGAGGGCCTCTTTCCTGGTTCATAAATGGTGCCTGCTCTCTGTGTCCCCACATGGTGGAAAAGGCTACTAACTCTCTGCAGTCACTTGATCTAACCACCTCCTAATACCATCACATTGTGGGTTAGGATTTCAAAATATAAATTTGGGGCGTACACAGACATTCAGACCATAACATTCCACCAACGGTGCCAAAAATATGTTAGGTTCTTATTGCTTATTGCTTAATTGAATAAAAGAATGAGTTCCTGGACAGGTGTGGTGACTCACGCCTGTAATCCTAGCACTTTGGGAGGCCGAGGCAGGTGGATCACTTGAGGTCAGGAGTTGGAGACCGGCCTGGCCAACGTGGTGAAACCCCGTCTCTACAAAAAATACAAAAATTAGCTAGGCGTGTTGGTGGGCACCTGTAGTCCCAGCTACTCGAGAGGCTAAGGCAGGAGAACCACTTGAACCATGAGGCAGAGGTTGCAGTGAGCTGAGATTGCGCCACTACACTCCAGCCTGGGCGACACAGTGAAATTCTGTCTCAAAAAAACAAAAACAAAACAAAACAAGAATGAGTTCCTAATAGATTGCCAGACTGAAGTGTAGTCTACTGCATTTGATGATTCATCGTGTCTCCTAGGCCTAGCAGATACTAAATTCTTTGTAAATGTTTCTGGGATAAGGGGATTAAATGAGTAAATGTGTTTTGAAACCAGCAATTTTTACGTTCATTTCCAATTTTCCTTGTGATCAGTACTTTGCCCAGTGAAAAATCAACTTTCTTCCTCAAGGCTCTATTCTGAGTTCTCCTGTTTCTTTCTCTCTACTCCTGCTAGATCCTGCCTACCTCCTTGTTATCTGAATCTGGATTTTAAACATATAGAACACACAGAGTTTTTACAATGGGTGAAAACCAAAGAGCAGTCTCTTGCTAACTGAATGAAGCTTTTAAGGAGGTTCCTATTTAAAATGAAGTCTGCTCTGGTGGAGTTATGAAGATTAAACATGGTAATGTTTGTGAATGTGTTTTATAAAGAGATCAAAATATGTGTAATTATATGAGATAATTGATAATGATGCATTATAATAATAAAATTTGAGGGAAATAACTCCCCAAATTTACCCACTTCACTCTCCCCAAAGCCCCAGGAGTGTGTTTGTACAGCTTTTCTATTTAACATTCACTCAGGGAGATGTCAATATTTAATAGAATATTTAATAGAATGAGGAAAATCTAAGCAATGGTTAATAGTCACTTAGAGGTCAATAAAAATTAATATAATTTTCAAAGATGTTCCATTTATAATCAAAATAGCTATGGGGTAGGTCAACTGCAATATTTCCTTATGTTAAGCCACAAAAAATATACAAAATTGAAATTATATTTGTCATGATATAAAACAATATACTACAAAAAGTTCCCTAATGTCTTTTTCTTTCTTAAAGTTAATGATTGTGATCCTTTGTCAAAAAAAAAAAAAAAAAAAAAATCAGTGCTCCTTTTCCTCATGTTAAATGAGTAAATTAATATTACTAATTTGGAAATCGTAAACTATGGCTTCCAGTAACTAGCATTTATTTTATTCATGAGAAAACAGTGGCATATTTAGCTTCTACTGAAGTATTGTACGAATAACTTAAGCAAAAAGGGGTGTCAGATTATATTAAAATTGATTTTTTGCTTCGTTTTTTTATTTGAACATCAGTTGTATGGAGTACTCATTTTAAAAAGGAAAATGGTATGAAAATAATTGTTTTGAAAGGAGAAAAAAGAGGTGTGAGCTTTCTTGAAAGTGTAAGGAAAGTAGTGTGATGGAAGTCATAGTGAAATCAGACTGGGAGTCAGAAAACCGGTTCTAGTGTCATCTCTGCTACTTAGTAGCCCTTTTCTTTTAGTCGATTCTAAACACTAAATGTGCTTCCGCATGTGGATTTAAATGTGATGGTCGCCAGTGACAAGCATAGGGGGATATTTCTTGCTAGGGTCAGTTCAGGTCATGATTCCTCTAAAGGCATATTATTGGATTATTTTACTGTGGGTCTACTTTATTAGGAGAAGGCCCCGAAAGGGTTTTTTGTTTTGTTTTGTTTTGTTTTGTTTTTTTTGGAGGGACGTAATACTAGGGAAAATTCTTTTTGTCACAGGTTCCCTCTCCCAGTGTCCGTAACTTGGAGGCCTCTTTAGGAGTCCCAGAGACTCTGAGAGGGTCACACTGTACCTTGAAACACAGTTTTTGGCGTTTGTATAAAGCTGCGGGTGCGCTCTGTAGGAGGTTGCTATGACAATTTGCAAACAGTAGAGTGGATGAAACTCCGCAGGAGGTGGCTCCCTTCCGACTGGAGTCTGCACTAGTTCGGGCCTGCACAGTAGGTCCAGCCAGGAGCCAGAGATACTCGGGCGGGGCAGAGCATAATGGACCCCTGGCCCCAAGAGAACTTCAGAAACTAGGCACCTCTCGAGAAGGAAGTGCATGGCATAACTCTGCCCCGTCATCCGGGATTTGTCGGGCTTTCCCACCCCACCTCCTCTCACAGTTGAAGTGGCAAAACCTGTGACCTTTGAACAGAGGCGCACCGTGTGCCACGCACGACGAGGCGCGGATGTCAGACGGGAAAGCAATTTTTTTTTGGTCTTCAAGGAAAAGAGAGGTTGTATATGGCGAATAAAAAAGGCAGGGAAATTCTCCACGTGTCTTGGAAGGGAAGGGGGAAAGAGATATGTCGGGTGGGGTGAGAGGAATTCGAGGTGTCGCTCCCTCACCGCAGAGCTGAAAAGAAGGTGTGTCTCTCGCAGTGGCCGCGCAGGGGAAAGGCTCGGAGTTGTAAGGAAATAGGAGATGTCTCTGATGTTTATTTTTGCCTAGCAACCCACAGCCAACTGCTTCCCCAGCTGCCGTCCACACGCGCCTCTCTGCCTCCCCTTGTCCTAGCGACTGGCGAGCGGTCACTTGGTGTCAGTAAACCGGGGAGGGTGTGTGGTGGAGGTGGGAGGGCAGCCCCCTCTTTCGCCCCTGCTCAGGGTCAACGAGCTCAGCGGCCGCCCCTCCCGGGACTTGACTCTCCGAGGTGACCCTCGCACAACTAAGTTATCTACATGATGAATTGGGGAGAGGGGAGTGGCTAAGTCGCTGGGACCAAGAATGGGGGGACGGGGACGCAGTACGGTCTGTGAGCAGCCATTCAGTTCGAAGAGCTGAAAATGCATTTATGTTTAGGGGTGCGCATGGCAGGGGAGGGGTCTCTGCGGCGCTTTCGGCCGGAGGGCAGCAGCGGTAGGTTGAGCTGTAGGGCAGAGAAGGGGCGCCGCGGGGCCGGGGAGGGGAAAAGGTCGCCGGAGTGGAGCCGAGGGGAGCAGTGCAGATGGCCGGAGGGGGCGGAGGAGGGCGAGCGGAGGCCGCCGAGTTTTCCGGGGAGCGGAGGGGCGGCTGCGCGCAAACCGGGGGACGGAGAGGAGCCGGGCGGGAGGTTGGGTGGGGGTGGCGTGTGCGTGGCCGGGGCCGGGGGAGCCGGGGGCGGGGCCTGCGGCGGCGGCGGAGGGCGGCGGGGGCGGGGCCGCGCGCCGGCGCCTGTGTGTGAGTGCGCGGGGGCGCGCGCGCGGGCCCGGGAGAGGCTCACCAGCCAGGCGGTCTTCGGTCCTCGCAGCGCTTCCAGCTCCCCGCGCCCCTATGTGAGGGAGACGGGGAGGCCCGCGGCGCGCAGGGGAGGGCGAGGCATGTGCACGGGCCGGAGGGTGCTGCAGCCGCCCGAAGAAGAGGAGGACGGCGGCGAGGAGGAGAGCGGGGGGCTCGCGGCGGCGGGCCCGGGCCGAGGGGATGCAGTGGACTGTGTGTGTCTGGCTGTAGCAGACGCGAGGCGGCGACGAGGCGCCGGGGACCCGCGCGAGGGGCGGCCGGGAGGCGGCGGCGGCGGCCTCCAGAAGTAGCAGCAGGACCGGCGGCGGCGACGGCAGCCCTGAAATGCATTTTCCTCTCCAGCGGCCATGTTAACCAGGAAACCTTCGGCCGCTGCTCCCGCCGCCTACCCCACCGGTAAGGAGGCCGTGCCGCCGCGCCGCACCCCCGGACCCCCGCCGGCCCTGGGCAGCCCCTGTGGCGCGGGCAGCCGCTGCCTGCGGGACCTCGAACAAAGTCGGCGGCGCGGCGCGGGGGAGCCCCCGGGCGGACGACGCGTCCCGGGCTCCATGCAGGGTTGTGCGCGGCCCTGAAGGCCCCTCCGCGGGGAGCCCTCCGCCCGAAGAGGCTTCTGCCTGCCGGGGGCCCGGGCGGGGACCGTCCAGGCCTGCCGCCCCGCCCTGCGCTGCCCGGGGCTTGGCGTGGCCGTGGCTCCCTGCTCAGCTGTCCAAACCCACCTCCCGCCTGCTGGCCGTCTGCAACGTGGGCCGCCTAGCCCCGGCGCGGCCCGGCTCCCCCGCCGGGTCGCGAACTCGCGCGCCAGGGCCCCACTTAACTTTGCAGCTGCCCGCGCCCCGCCCGTGGATGTGCGCTGGGGAGCCGTGACCCGAACGCCCGTTTTTACTGCCCCGGTCTCTTCCTCCGTCTTTCTCTGGAAGAGGGTTGTCGCTGCCCAGCGGGGTTGGAGGGGGGGTCTGGGTGACTTTCTCCCCCCTGACCCTCTTTTGTCTCCTCCCGCACGTGGCTTCCAGGCCGAGGTGGGGACAGCGCCGTTCGTCAGCTTCAGGCTTCCCCGGGGCTCGGTGCAGGGGCCACCCGGAGCGGAGTGGGGACCGGCCCGCCCTCCCCCATCGCCCTGCCGCCTCTCCGGGCCAGCAACGCTGCCGCCGCAACCCACACGGTGAGACCCAGCCCGCGGGCGGCCCGGGCGGTGGGGGCGGGAGGGGCCCCAGGCCGAAGCACCCGGACTTGGAGGGGTCTGACGCCGGGAGAAGAGGGGTCGAGATACAAGCAGCCTCACGCCTCGGGCCGATGGCCTCTCGTCGACGCCGCCCTGGTTAAGTTGGGCGAGCCCAAAGCTGCAGCCACAAAGGAAGATTCGTGGCGTGGGCCCCTTACTTCCCCTCCGGAGCTCGCCCACCCATGACCTCCTCTTCCTGGGAACTTCCTCCTTGCTGCTTTCCTTCTTTCCTCATTTTTCGTCCTTGCATCCCAGAGTTCCCTTCCCTGACCCGGTAAACATCTCTGTCCTTCCCCCACCTCCCCGTGGGTAGTGGGTATTTATAGAAACAGATATGTGTTAGGGGACAGCCAGACCGGCCTGCCCGGAAAATCGATCCCCCAAAGAGCCTCCCAGGCCTGGCTCCAACCAGCAGGGAGCATCGCCAATTGTCCCCCGCGTGTGTAAGCATGTTTTATGAGTGCTACAGGTTTGAGCACAGCAGAAATTGTAATTAACATTAACAAAAATAAGGGCCGCCGCAGCAGTCAAAACAAGCCACCCCTGTAGGATTCTGCAGTTGGACATTATTCAAAAGGAAAGGGCAAGCGTTGCTTTGGAGGTGGGAAAGAAAAAGCACCTAACAGGTGCTGTGGTCTCTGGGAGGGGAGAGGCCAGCGTGGGACTGGTTGCTGGTGGCTGCGGAGACTGGCAAGCTGGATTCTACTAAAGCATGTACCTTTTCTCAGCTCCCAGGGATCACCCTTGGATGGTGATGGCCAGCCTGGAGGAGGTCTGCACTTGGAGGAGGTGATGGTTTGGAGGTCTTTTTTTCCCAATTGGATTTTCCACAGGAACAGCTTAAGATGGTTCTGTGTGAGGGATGCTTGCTAGGGATTGGTTTTATTTGCCAAGTGAAAGTTGAGTTCTTGAAGAAAAGGCCATCTCCGGTCTACAGGGGAGTAGCTCTGGGGACATATGGGGAAACTTGTTTGTCAGACAACTGTGAGGGGATGTCTAGACTGTAGTTGCACCTGTTAGACTTCGAGAGATGTGTGCAAGTTTTGTAGGAAAATGTTTTGTTGCTGTTACTATCTTCCCCCTCCCTCTGTCTGTCTCTCTATCCTGACACATCTGGTCCCAGGGGCTGGGAATTCATTGCACAGAAGTTAACTAAACTGTGTTGGACTGTGGATGGTATAGTAGGATGGATGATTCTGTATATTACTGTTAAGTGTTCTTGTCACAGTGATATTTAAGGGACTGCCATTGATTTTAGGGGTTTGGATTTTTTTGTTTGGGATCATCTGACAATTTGGAAAATATAATACCTAGTTTTTTTCTATGTGTTGATGTAATCACATGACATGGTGTGAGCTGGGAAAAGAGCTATTTGGTTTGCATGTGGATTCCAATTTTGTAAGGATGGGCTTTGCTTGATCAGAGCCTCTTTGCAATTGAAATGCATGTAATGAAAGTAGATGAAACGACAAGTCTCCACTGGAGGGAGAGCCTGTGGTGCACCAGAAAAGGAAGGATGCGAATATGCTTCTCAGTACTCCTCATAATGGAGGCCTGTATTTTGCTGTGGCATATGCCAGATTTACTTGTTTTTAACGTGTGTGTAAATTTCGGTATGCTGTTAATTATTAGACGCTTGACTTTGAAGGTGTGAATTTGGGTTTCGATGGTGGTGTAGTTTTGATTTTATTTCTATAACATCGCAGATTTCATAGTACAGGAAAGGTTACAAGGACCACAGAGTTTATCTGGTTCTATTCTTTCAATTTATAGATGAGGAAACAGACTCAGACAAGGTAACTGGTTTCATCAAGATTCCCCAGCCAGTTCATATCAAGGCCAGAGTGAAAGCCTACATCTTCCTGCATCTAGTTTTAATATACTGATGGAGACTGCTAATTCTAGGAAATTGTACTAGCCTCATTATAAATGCAAGAACCGTTGTAGATCCATATTCCCATATGTCTGTCAGATTTTTATAAATTTTTAGTTATTATTTCCAGAGTAATTACACCTAGGAAGAACTTCTAGAATGAATGGGGGGCGGGAGGGCATTAAGGAGATAAAAATGATCTTGTCATAGGAGCTTGCCCGCATTTTCTCTTGCAGGTGATATAGTAGGCAGGTTAAATATATGATTATAAAGATTATAAACTTTGGAATTTATCTAGACCATTGCCCTTTTGTTTTATATCTCCATGTAGAAGTTGTTTTACACTTTAGTTATTTCTGTTTGTGTGAGAGAGAGAAGTGTGCCCAATCACTGTCTTACTTCCTATTATTTTTCTATTAATGTTAATTGGTAGTTATTAATAGAAGTATTTTTAAATTCAAAAATATTAAAATATGTATAACTTTTGTAACTGTTTTACTATGTAAAACACTCTCCAGTTATTAGTTTTACCTTTATAAAATAATTCAAATTGAAATACACATTTAAAAAAATGGCAGTATTTTGAAGAAGAAAAAGTAGACATTTTTCTTTCTGACAGGGCCACACAGACTGTCAGAATGTTTGAGGAGGAGCTAAAATTCCAGTCTTTTTGGACTCAATTCTATTACCATAATACTATACAGCATTTCTAAGATGACTTCAGAAAAGTTTTTAAACGCCCAAGACTATTATCACAGTGAAATATCTGCTGTTTGCCATTTTCTTATTGGAAGAAATGAAAACTACCAAACTGGTTAGACTATTGTTTTTATATAATATTTAATACCAAAGTACTTGATGATGAAAGAAGCCTTTGCAGGTCTCTCGATTCGAACCCATAAATTGTAGCTATTTTAACAATTGTATTCATTATGTTTTTATTTTTTGTTTTGTTTTGTTTTGTTTTTTTGAGACAGAGTCTCACTCTGTTGCCCAGGCTGGAGTGCAGTGGCTCCATCTCGGCTCACTGCAACCTCCGCCTCTGGGGTTCAAGCGATTCTCTTGCCTTAGCCACCCAAGTAGCTGGGATTACAGGCGCCCGCCACCATGCCTGGCTAATTTTTGTATTTTTAGTAGAGATGGGGTTTCACCATGTTGGCCAGGTTGGTTATGAACTCCAGACCTCAAGTGATCCACCTGCCTCAGCCTCCCAAAATGCTGGGATTACAGGAGTGAGCCCCTGCGCCCGGCCTCAGTATGTATTTTTTAAATGTGACACACACTGTGCTATACATTGGCATATCGGAATAAGCCATGATCTCAGACTTCAAGAGGCTGAGCTGAAGGGAGAGGTTTTTAGTGTCTTTAAGTTTATGATGTAGTCTTGACATATGTATTCTGGAAACGTTCTGGCATTTCTAGTCCCTCAGCACCCCCACCCTGCTCTCTGCCCCATTTTTTATGTCAGTTAATTGTGCTTTTGAGCTTGATTGTGATTTTAGAGTCCTGCAATGTTTGAGATTCAAAGTCTTCTTTTGCTAGAGCTTCTCAGATTAATCTCTAACATCTGGAAAGCTTTTAAGATTGCATGCGTTGCTTTTAGGTGTTTGGTTGATGTGTTTGTTGCAAGTGTTTTATACATGGTTTGATTGATGTGTCTGCTACAGGTACTTTATGCTGGGAGGTCCTTGGCCTCCAAGTCTGTGCGGATCCACTGCAAGCCTAACGTCTTGTGACTTAGGTCACCAGGGACGTTTCTCAATTCCCTGGGCCTTGACTTCATGTTTCCTTATGAAGGTACACAATGTAGTTCTCAGGAACAACTCCAAGAGAGGCAAGAGTTAACAAGGAGGATCTATTGGCATGTGTTCCTCCATCCCAAAGATATTTATTGAGGGCTTACTATATGTCTGGGTTTATGTTAATGAGGACTTGGAAACATAAGAGGGGACCCAGCCCTGGAATTGCTCACAGCCAGATGAGTACATCTGATGTTAAAACAATTGCAGTAAAGAGAAATAAGTAAAAGGGTGAATCACCTAGGTATGAGAAAGAAGATTCCAAGAAATATCTGGAAAGGACAATAATAATGCTCTCATTGACTGACTACTAAGCACTTTACACATATTACCTTATTTAATCCCCCTAATAGCCCTAATGAGGTAACTTTGTTACCTTCTTTTTGCAGACAAGGGCACTGAGGTTAACAGAGATTAAATAAGTTGCCCTGGGTCACACATTTAGTAAATGGTGGAGCTGGATCATTTAATGTGTGTCTAACTGAAAATCTACCATTATGAAACCTGACCTCACTAAAAGCAGAGGAGTGTAAAAGTGTGTGGCGTTTTTTGGGTCCTGGGCTTTCTAGCTTTGTTCTCTTGGAGAGAAGAGTGACAGTAGTTGATGAGAATGGAAGGACTCCGATCATTTAGCCTCTACATTTTAGAGCCTTGTGTTCTTACTGGTAAGTTCTTGCATTAGCTATGGAAATAGGTTACAGCCACAGGCCTTGGGCAAAAGCAAGAGTGGTCTCAGGTTGAGACTTTTAAATGAGACTCTAGAAGCACTATGGAGAAGAGATTTGAGGAATTCTAGACTTAGAAGCAAGGGGGCATGTTACGATGCCGCCTCAGTTGTCCCAGTGAAAGACATCAGGAGAGTGAGATGAGGCAGTGTTGATGGAAAGGGCCTGGGATAGTAATGATGCATCTTCTTGGTGACTTGGGAAGGTGAGGGAGGTGTTGAGATTTTCCAGGCACACAGTGCTGAGGATTCATTCGCAGGTGGATAGCCTGAGTGACACATGGAGGGGAAGCCTTCTTTTTATCAAAAATGGAGGATTATGGAAGTGGGAAACTGGTTTGTTAGAAAAATCATGAGTTAAGTTTGAGTTGCTTATGGGAGAGGGAGCTGATCGATTATGGGAGAGGGAGCTGATCGATAGTTGGATATGTGTGTCTTCCACTCAGGAGATAGCACCTTGGCAGGTCTGAGCTCAGGGAACAAATGCGCAGACATCAGGCCATGGGCAGTTGCTGAAGCCCTGGCTGTGTTCAGGATCAGTTGCAGGGGGTTATGGGAGTAAGAAGCCAAGAGAATCAAGACTTGAACCCTGGGGAACTCTTGAATCCACCTAAGGTTAGGTAGTAGTTGATGCTGCAAAGGAGACCAAGAGAAGGCAGTTGGAGATATAGAAGATGGTCGTTTCTTGTCAGTCTTGTTAGTTTTAGTTACTAAAACATTTGTGATCATGTATTAAATTATGCGAAACACAAAAATTGCTTGAAGTAGATTTCTGAGGCTTGGTTTTACTTTGCTGTGTTTTTAGAAATCTCTAAAGCCCCAAGGTTAATTTTGTCCTAATGAAGAGCTTTATGCTTTTTATAGCATGTATACAGGTAATGTGGATTTTTCTGCTGAAATATCACCACTCCACTCTGAAGAAAATGGTTCTATAGGAGAGAGATATTTTGATTCAGGCCCCTTTATTCTCTAGTGTTTGAAAGACCACAGTGGACAGGAGAGGGTGCAGAGAGCGAGGCTGGGGAAGAAAAGCATTGGACAAGCCTGTACCTCTTTTATGTATGCCCAAGACTTGCCTGATTCATTTTTATGGACTGCCTTGCTTTTGGCATAGAACAAGGGTAAAATAACCTTTCTGGCTACTCTTATTGAATATAAGGTCACCTAGCATGGAGTATCATCTATGAGTGTGATAAAAAAGCTCAGTTATAAGTCTAAGAAATGATATCCCTGAGCCTATGAAGTCACAGTCAGACAGGCCCCAAGTATTGTCTTCTGTTTTGTTTTAGTTAGAAGTGGGCAGAGAGGAAGCTCACACTCCACATAGTCATTGTGCATATTATGTATCCAATAAAGAAAATGTGAACGTCTTGGTCTGCTAGTAAGAAGGAGTTGGAATTTCATTTTGTAATCCAGGTGTTCCCAAATCATGTTTTGAATTACTGTGTTACATATACAGAGCCCTTCTGCTCTTTCAGTAGTATGTAAAGCCCCAAAGGTAGGATTTAAAAGGGGATAGTATACTGATGGCAGTGGACTTCATCTAGTTAATTGTAAGTTCCTGGAGGGCAGGGACTCTGTCACTTTGGCAGCCAGCCTTCTGTTAATACCAGTTGACTGAATGAGGTGGATTGTGATGACAAGGTGGTGTAAGATTTCATACAAAAATCACCTACCAGGCTGCTTTAAGACTAGGGGTTGTCCAAGGCAGGAATTCCTAACTGGGAGAGGACCCTGGCTGCCAGTCCTCTCCTACCCCTTACCTCTCAGCAGCCATAATGCTTAAAGGAAATCCCAAGAAGATTCTCAGTAGAGGGCTGGGGTCCCTTGGTTCACACCATTGATAGGATTTAGACAGGAATGTTCAGGGATGGCATGCATACCTGAAACAGCGGTTGCTTCTTTGGATTCCTATTTGGAAATCTGAGTATCCCAGCAGCTCGTAGAAATGGATATCTTCAGAGAGCTGAGCCACTGACCCCTCCGGAGGAAGGCCAAACAGTGTGGTCGTTGCTTGGTTTGTTGGGCTGAATGCCTTAAATGGTTATTACAGTTTGTAAAGCCTGGAAACTTTTAAAAATAGGTCAGGGGTTCATAAGATACTATGGTACACATCTACATGGGAATCTTTCAAGTCTAAAAACACAGGGTTTTTGTTTTTGTCACTGGATCATGTGTGCACTTAGGTTTCATCAGATTTTCAAGGAAAGGGGAAATACTGGTGATGAAGTGTTTTCAGGATAGAGCTCTAGGTATTAGGGAAAGAGTAGTGAACAAGACAGACATGGTCCCTGTCTTCATGTTAATAAACTACTAGATGAAATATGAAAGGTGCTGTGATCTGGGGGTGGAGGAGCCAACATAGAGTCTTATGTGTGCATGTTTTTTTCTGTATCCTGTTTCATTTTTGTATCAAATGTGGATTGAGTGGAACACCTATGATGTGCCAGGCCCTATACTAAGTGTTAGATATAGAATGATAAAGTTAAGGTCTCTGTCTCCGTGGGGAACCCTGAATATGTACAGCAAACCATCTTGTCTGTTAGGCATGGCATTTATGAGGTCCATTTTTCAGGATCACATGTTTTGTGGCTTTTACTCAAACCAAATGGGATTTTGTAAATGTGAGGTTGGGGGGGTGTTGTTGTTGGGGGTTACTTATACACCATTTGAACAGACACCACTTCTTTTGTATTTATATTTCCTGTCTGAATTCCAGATTGGCGGCAGTAAGCACACAATGAATGATCACCTGCATGTCGGCAGCCACGCTCACGGACAGATCCAGGTTCAACAGTTGTTTGAGGATAACAGTAACAAGCGGACCGTGCTCACGACACAACCAAATGGGCTTACAACAGTGGGCAAAACGGGCTTGCCAGTGGTACCAGAGCGGCAGCTGGACAGCATTCATAGACGGCAGGGGAGCTCCACCTCTCTAAAGTCCATGGAAGGCATGGGGAAGGTGAAAGCCACCCCCATGACACCTGAACAAGCAATGAAGCAATACATGCAAAAACTCACAGCCTTCGAACACCATGAGATTTTCAGCTACCCTGAAATATATTTCTTGGGTCTAAATGCTAAGAAGCGCCAGGGCATGACAGGTGGGCCCAACAATGGTGGCTATGATGATGACCAGGGATCATATGTGCAGGTGCCCCATGATCACGTGGCTTACAGGTATGAGGTCCTCAAGGTCATTGGGAAGGGAAGCTTTGGGCAGGTGGTCAAGGCCTATGATCACAAAGTCCACCAGCACGTGGCCCTGAAGATGGTGCGGAATGAGAAGCGCTTCCACCGGCAAGCAGCGGAGGAGATCCGAATCCTGGAACACCTGCGGAAGCAGGACAAGGATAACACAATGAATGTCATCCATATGCTGGAGAATTTCACCTTCCGCAACCACATCTGCATGACGTTTGAGCTGCTGAGCATGAACCTCTATGAGCTCATCAAGAAGAATAAATTCCAGGGCTTCAGTCTGCCTTTGGTTCGCAAGTTTGCCCACTCGATTCTGCAGTGCTTGGATGCTTTGCACAAAAACAGAATAATTCACTGTGACCTTAAGCCCGAGAACATTTTGTTAAAGCAGCAGGGTAGAAGCGGTATTAAAGTAATTGATTTTGGCTCCAGTTGTTACGAGCATCAGCGTGTCTACACGTACATCCAGTCGCGTTTTTACCGGGCTCCAGAAGTGATCCTTGGGGCCAGGTATGGCATGCCCATTGATATGTGGAGCCTGGGCTGCATTTTAGCAGAGCTCCTGACAGGTTACCCCCTCTTGCCTGGGGAAGATGAAGGGGACCAGCTGGCCTGTATGATTGAACTGTTGGGCATGCCCTCACAGAAACTGCTGGATGCATCCAAACGAGCCAAAAATTTTGTGAGCTCCAAGGGTTATCCCCGTTACTGCACTGTCACGACTCTCTCAGATGGCTCTGTGGTCCTCAATGGAGGCCGTTCCCGGAGGGGGAAACTGAGGGGCCCACCGGAGAGTAGAGAGTGGGGGAACGCGCTGAAGGGGTGTGATGATCCCCTTTTCCTTGACTTCTTAAAACAGTGTTTAGAGTGGGATCCTGCAGTGCGCATGACCCCAGGCCAGGCTTTGCGGCACCCCTGGCTGAGGAGGCGGTTGCCAAAGCCTCCAACCGGGGAGAAAACGTCAGTGAAAAGGATAACTGAGAGCACCGGTGCTATCACATCTATATCCAAGTTACCTCCACCTTCCAGCTCAGCTTCCAAACTGAGGACTAATTTGGTGCAGATGACAGATGCCAATGGGAATATTCAGCAGAGGACAGTGTTGCCAAAACTTGTTAGCTGAGCTCACGTCCCCTGATGCTGGTAACCTGAAAGATACGACATTGCTGAGCCTTACTGGGTTGAAAAGGAGTAGCTCAGACCTGTTTTTATTTGCTCAATAACTCTACTCATTTGTATCTTTTCAGCACTTAATTTTAATGTAAGAAAGTTGTTCATTTTGTTTTTATAAAATACATGAGGACAATGCTTTAAGTTTTTATACTTTCAGAAACTTTTTGTGTTCTAAAAGTACAATGAGCCTTACTGTATTTAGTGTGGCAGAATAATAACATCAGTGGCAGGCCACTGATTACTTCATGACTGCCACGCATTTACAGATTGGTGTCAAAGACATTCACTATGTTTTTATGGTTCATGTTATATCCTCCCCAGGGTGACAGCCCCTTAAGGCCCTCCTTTTCCCTCCATGCTCCAGGTCCATGCACAGGTGTAGCATGTCCTGCTTCCGTTTTTCATAAATTAACCTGGGTGTTGGGGGTAGTGGGAGGAGAACGGTCAGAATGAAAGTGACATTCTAAGAAAAACTGTACCTTAGAGATTTTCCTCTAGTGCTCAAACAAATACAAAATAAGATCCCCAAGGTTTAAACTGCCCAGTTAGCATTCTGACATTCTAAAAGCCGGCAAAGCAGCTTTTAGTGGATAAATGGAAATGGAAACGTGTGTGTTCCTCCAAATTTTCTAGTATGATCGGTGAGCTGTTTTGTAAAGAAGCTTCATATTACAGAGTTGCTTTTGCACCTAAATTTAGAATTGTATTCCATGAACTGTTCCTCCCTTTTCTCTGCTTTTCTTCTCTGTTCCTCTTTTAATACCACACGTCTGTTGCTTGCATTTAGTTTGTCTTCTTCCTTCAACTGTGTATCCCAGACTGTTAATACAGAAAAGAGACATTTCAGCTGTGATTATGACCATTGTTTCATATTCCAATTAAAAAAAGAACAGCAGCCTAGCTACTTAAGGTGGGGATTTCCATAGTTCCAAAGAAGATTTAGCAGATTAGAGTGAGTTCACACTTTTCAGGTGCCACTGTAAGGTTCTCTCAGCCTGGGAAACTATCAACTCTTTCTTTAAAAAGAAAGAGGGTTGAAAATCCTCTGGACGAACAGAAGTCACTTTGGCTGTTCAGTAAGGCCAATGTTAACAACACGTTTAGAGGAGGAAAAGTTCAACCTCAAGTTAAATGGTTTGACTTATTCTTCGTATCATTAGAAGAACCCCAGAGATAGCATTCCTCTATTTTATTTTACTTTCTTTTGGATTGCACTGATTGTTTTTGTGGGAATGACACTTTATCTGGCAAAGTAACTGAGAGTTTGGTAAAAGAATATTTTCTTCTCTGAATAATAATTATTTTCACAGTGAAAATTTCAGTATTTTATCACTAATGTATGAGCAATGATCTATATCAATTTCAAGGCACGTGAAAAAAATTTTTTAGTATGTGCAATTTAATATAGAAAGATTTCTGCCTGTTTGGACAATAGGTTTTGGGTAGTACAGATTAGGATAAGTAAGCTTATATATGCACAGAGATTATTGTATTACCTGTAAATTTATTTACAAGTACTTAAAAGCATGGTCCCCAGTGAGGCCAAGAAAGTTTCCGGTTAAGTTCTTTAATAATAATCCTACAGTTTATCTTAAGAAAAAAAAAAGGTTTGAAAAAAACACTTTAATTTAGGCTTCGTTGGTTGATGGTGGAAAAAAATGCTCAGGAAATATTTCAGATATTTGCCAAAAAACCAGTAATAAGGTTAGCTTATTAAAATAGTGATATTTGCTTTACTATTTAAGGTGTCACTGATAAATTAATTTGTACTTCTGTCTGTGTTTAGAAATTATAGCTTCTTTTCCCTTAGTCAAATTTTTTAGCATATTATACACATTTCTGTGTAATCTGTGGAAGTGCAATAATATGTTAGTAAGTTACATTTTAAATAATGCTCATGTGACAATACTCCCAATCAATGGCTTATAGAATTTAAAGATCTGTATATTAGATTTTGGCTTAAAGACATGAGAAGTATAAGACTTGGTTTGGTGGCTTTGTAAGACCACCAGCCTCTTAATGATGGTTAGCTTCTTTAGGTCATTAAATCAATAAAAACATATAATGCTGTTTTCCTCTTCTAATGCTCCTCTTCCATTTCCAGTTATCTTCACATTTACATTTAAATATACAAACCTGAGCCTGCCGTTATTAATTTCCCTATAAAATGATGATACATGTGAAAATTTATAAATGGACTAATACTGCTTGTCTTTCCTCCACCGCACAAAACTGGTTCTTAAGATGCCAGCAATGAATTTGAGACTATCTTTATTTATAAATGGAAACCGGAAACTTTTATACCAAACTATAATAATGTGCAGCACTGTAGGGCTTTTTTTTTTTCCCTCCAAATACAGTGAAATTTTTTTATTCACAAGAGCTGCCACATTTCAGCATTTAGTGATAGAGCTGCTTTAATAAAATTCTAGTTTGATTGTCATGTCAAAAAAAGAAAAATGTTGCATCTTTGTGATTTTAAAACAAATTAATGAAGGCTCTGATAGGCTATTAGGAGTTGGCTTGGAAACAGTTTTTGGTCTCACAGGTTACCATTGTCTGGGGATGTCTGAGCTGTTTTCAGATTTAGGAATAGCACAGTGTTGTCTTGTCTTTGGCAGTCTCATTTGGCTCTGTTTCTTGCACCACCAGCGTGTTCATTACCACTTAAATATATTGCTACAGCAGTGGAACAACAGAGTGGTGCAAGACACTGTAGATTAACGGTAGAGGAGAAATTGTGCCCTTAGTGTTAACAATGTGCCTTTTGTTCTGAATGCCATGTTGTAGGGCATGCATTTTTTGGCCTCTTTAACTCTTCGAATTCTAGTCAGTAAGAATGGAACCCATCTCTGCAAAGATACATCTGTCTTAAATATCTAGTTACAGGCCTTAATAGAAACCATAAGGCATGACTCATCTTCAGGCACTGAAAAAAGATAACCATCAGGTAGTGTTACACAAGGACTTCCTATGTTTAAGGGGTTAAAGATGGTCTTTGTTGTATCTTAACATCAGACTGATTTTTACATTTTTTTTTTGTTATGCTAACACTAGACAGAAATCAACTGTATTTGTAAAAATTTACCTCAAACCATTTAATTTTATAGTGTGATTAATCCCAGGGCATTTGGTATGAACCAAAGTGCATTCCTTTTATATGTGCCTGGCTCTAGTAAGGATGGCCAGGGATTTTTACAATTTGGGTGCAAGGCACTTAAGCCACTTTTAAACTTAATGGGTGGTTTGGGGTCGTGTTAAATGACTCCATCAGAATGTTAGAAAACACTTTAGGCATCAGTAGCATTGGGCCATATTGGAATCCTAAAGTGTGAATTATTTTAAGGAGAGCATTCATTTTTGTAATTTTTTTCATCAAAAATATTTCTGGTAAGCAGAAGACTTTTTAAAAAAACTGATCTGGTCTCGGTAAAGGTTTTAATATTGCCCAACATAATGCTGTAATAGCATTAAAAAAAGTATTTGTGAACTCTTTGTTTCTTAGGGGCTTGTACATCTCTCTGCTATGGACATACATAAAATTAATTGTAATTATACTCAGCTCAACTGCTACAGTTATGTCTAGGCAGTGGCTTGGGTTTTTATCGAGCAACAGCTTAGACACGTGACTGTAATATGCTGCAACTGTGTGTACTGAAAATATGTGAAAATGGTTGAATGTGGACTGTGTATATATGTATGTAAAAATTTCTGTGAGATGCTGCTGTCGCCACTTAACATTAAATATGTTCTAGTGGATTTTAATCCTAGTGGCCAGTTCTATGATACTGTATGTATTATACAGCTGATGACAGGAGTAAGACTGTTTAGTGAATATTTGTTAAATTTTATTGTTGTGGCCAGAGATAATTTCAGAATAAAATTTTAATGTCCTACCTTACTTCTCTCCCCTTTCTAACTATAATTTAACTCCTGATCTATTTCTGGTATTATCCTTTGTCAATTAGCCTGGAGAGGGTTTAGAATGCAAAATGGATAGCTCTATATCAGGGTCTTGAGAAGTTAAAATAATTCATTCTACTAGTTTGTTCATAGCAATACTTTATTAGTTCAATATAAGTATGCAGATTCCAAGTGGAAAAACAAAGGTTTTAGTAAGTAGTTCTTGCTTTTCCCAGGATATTCTATTCCTTCACCTGTCAGATTTTTATGTTAACTTTTTTATATATAGCCTCTGCTGTGCTCTTTATTATGCTAGAGCTTCATATCTTCTTTTATTTTAACCTTCACGATGATAGTTAAGCTGGGGGAGCAGAACCTGTCAATTATTCCCCACCAGTCTTCATTCTTTTCTCTGCACAAGTTCTGGTAAATTATTCTAATGTGCTCTAACCAGTTCCACCCAATGTTTTTTAATGCTTATGAGTTTGCAGTTTTTGTACTTGGTGGTCTCTATGGTTCACATTTTTTTGTGTTGTAGTGTCTCCTGCCTCGGTTGGCTCAGAAAATAAGGCCTAGGAACTGCAATTAGCTCATGATTTGTCAAGTTCAGTTAATACCAAGCTAAGAGTTTACTTACAGATGACAGCAAGCAGATGCTCTAGTAATTTGTCAGACATTGCAGGGATATTGTGTAGTCAAATATTACCCTCTTGTGGAAAGAACTACCTCACATTATTATTTATTCCCCTTCTGTTACCAACAGCCAAGGAATTACTTAGTGTGGCTCCCTGCATCAATACTGGGATATGCTTAAACAAGGGAATGCCATAAGAGTTCCCAATTGCCTCGTCATAGCCTGGGCCATAGATTTTTGTTACTGCTAATCTTGCTTCTTAAAGTTCACACCCAGTGCAAAAAACCCAACCAGCAAACTAACCCCAAAATCCAATATATTTAGAAATTTAAGTGTTAAGAGATGTGCATTATGTACAAAATTGAAAATTGGTGCTAAAGTGGCAATGTCAATTTAAAATTTCTTGTCCAGATCTGGCTGACTGACTGACTCAGGAGATTATAGTTCCTACTCATTCTCTTTCCTTTTATCAGATCTTTCAAAAGCGCTTTTTAAAATTGATCAATGTGCAATTCTGTTTGAGTCTCTACAGTCCTATCCCTTTTGGAATGAACAGTTACACAAATAAATATTCTTGGAACTTCGAAGTTGTCTGCAAACTAGCTCTAGAAAATGTCGCTAGTTGACATTAGTGTTGGTCTGTTAGAAGGGGAAATTGATTTGACTGCTTCATGTTTTGAAAAGAGCATTAAGAGGGATTTGAGGAAGGTATATGTGGCTTTCTTTTTTTTCTTAAGTTTGAATTACACTTCATTTCCTTTGGGTTATTAGGCAGATAAACGCTTGTCATTAGTAATACTTAGCACTGTCCATAATGAAAAATGACTGCCAGTGTGTTGCACATACATAAGAAAATTACATCTTACTGCGAAGTCTTTGGTTTGTTTCCTTATTTGGTTTGACTTTGACTTACTATTTTGCTATGGTCATATCCTTAATATCTGCGGTACATTTCATATATATATGGGGTGGGAGCATAATTGCCATTCCCATGTGTCTCAAGGAAGCTTAATGAGGAAACTAATGAGTTAATATTAACTCTTCTGAAGAAAGCTGACATTTTAGGAGTATTAAGTCATCTGTCGTTAAGGAGCAGCAAGAATATATTATGATTGTATCACATGTTCCAGAAGAGCATTACCCCTTACATAGAAAGCTCCTTAGAGATTTCATGGTGTTGGATGAACATCAGTTTATCCTTATACATCCCTATGAGCTATAATTATCCTCATTTGATACTTGAGGAAACTGAAGTGACTTGCTCCAAAGTGACTACAAAAACATTGCAGTTTGAGGCTTAGGTTGTAATCAGGTAATTTTGGTCTTGGACAGTAAGGGAAAATCCATAATACATAAAACACAAAAGTTTAGAAAGGGGGGGAAGTTGAGCTAGCAATGGGCATTTCTATTATTTAAGTTACATATCAGTTTCCAGGAATATTTTTCAAATGGGACAAACTAAAAAGTTGAGGACTAGAGCATCGTAGTGTCTAAGTGCACCTAATAACTTAATGCATGTGCACACACCCTCAGTTAATTTGTAAGAGAGTGACTTCTCATTGTTATTTGTGGAGAGGCTAATTATAGTAGCTTCATTCTTTATTTTCTGTGTTCTTAAATTTTTTTTTACATTTGAAAGTATGAAAATACTATTTTTGACACTTTACTGATTCTCAGGGATTAAAAGTTAAATTTTACTGACTGTAGCAGCAGGTAAATCTCTTAAATTTACTCAGGTTTCCTATCCTTTGCCTCCATATTTAAGAAAATATAGAATGCCTGCCAGGGAAATACATAAAAATAAAAATTTCAAATACAATTTTAAAATACCAATTTGTAAATAAACCAATTTTACAAACTAAAATATTGTGTCTTTCCTTGCTTTTTATCCCAATTTATCTCCCCTCCTAAGTTTGAGGAGTTTTATATATTAAGGCTATTTCTTCATTTGTAAAAATGAAGTATGCTATTTGCAAAGCAGAAGCCCATGAAAAGCCCCAAATCATTTAAGTAAAGCTTACTGAATTGTTTTCAATTGTTCTGGGAGAAATGTAACTAATTATAAGCAATTTATGTGGACCAGCAGCAAATAAATGTATGAGTAAATTTGGGCGAATTTGTCATCTTTTTATCTGAAGAGGAATACCCTACTTAATTTCCCTTGTCTGTAAAACTGAGTTTATCAGAATTTTGGCTAGGGTAGCTTTAAATATATATATAAAAAATGCAGATGGCATTTATTTGTCAAATATTTATTAAATAAGCCTCCTACAGCCCAGAATCTTGTAGGCACTAGGGATATATAATGCTGAACAAAACACACAGTGCCTTTTTTAGGGAGTTTTTAGACTGGTTGGGAAGGCAGACATTATATGGGTAATTATATGAACAAATACATATTTTATACAACAAATACTTTGCATAGTTGCAAAGTAGTAAGTGCTGTGAAGAAAAAACATGTTGTGCTGAGTGTGTGTGCAATGTTATGTTGTATGGATCAAAGATGGCTTCCCCAGGAAACAAATAGCTTTTGAGCTGAGGAACAAAGAGCATGAATAGAGACCCTGTAGCTAGCTAGAGGAAATAAGGTGAACAACTGAAGGCAGGGCCACGTGGCCAGAGCCCAGAGAATGAGAGAATTTGGTGTGAAACGAAGGTGATGAGGTGGTTGGGAACCAGAACATGCCAAGCCCTGTAGGTGCTGTTAAGGATTTTGGTCCTTACCCTATAAGTAAGGAAGCCACCAAGAGATTTTTGAGGAGGAAATGCCATGAGCAGATTGGCTCTTCCTGGCTGTCTTTATAGGAAAGTACTGAGAAGGGTAAGAGTAGATGAAGGAAGCCCAGCTGGAAGTGTTTGCAAGATATGGCAGACTGGCCCACAGGATGGGGATGGACATTTAAAGAAAATGGATTTGAGGGCTCATAAGGATACAGAAAAACAGATGCTCTCTGATTTACAATAGGTCAACTTAAAATGTTTTGAGTTTGTGATGGGTTTATCTGGTATTGAATGCACTTTCAGTTTACAACATTTTCAACTTCGGATGGGTTTATCAGGAAGTAGCCCTTTCATAAGTCCAGGCCCATCTGCATTAAGGTAGAAATAATAGTGATGTCTCTGTGTCTGAAAAGTTGTTGTTGCTATTTGTGTCTGGTTTGCTACACTGCATCAAAAGGAATCACAGTATCTTATTTGTTTAAGAAAAGAAAGGGTTGCAAATTAATGCCTTTGGTTACAAAGTATGAAGCACTGGTATACTATCTTTTGCTGAAGATTTGAAGCCTTTGAGTAGAATCTTGTTTATTAATTCATTCAAATTCTTTTCAGGAAATTTTAAATTTTAAAAAGATTATAAAAATGGGGTGGGGGGATTTTACATATTAAGTTTTTATATTAAGACTAAAATGAATGAAGGGAAGAAGGGAGGGAGGGGGAGAGGGAGGCAACTAGATTCGTGAGAAAGAAAAACAGACTAGGAGGTCAGCAAAGGCCGCTGTGGCCTAGTGGCTGAATGTGGTGTTCTGAAGGAGGAAGGAGCTCAAGAGCAAGCAAGGCAAACTCCCTCTCCCTCTCCCTGCCTTTCTTCTTCCCTTCCTTTCATAGAAATTAAACTTTTACTCTGTAAGATGGTATATTTGGATTTGGCATATTTGAGTTTACCAAAACAAAAAAAAAATTATAAAAAGTGAAAGAGGAGGAGAAGGAGGAGATCAATCCCGGCCTTTGAGGACATTATGTTTAATTAGGAAGACAAGATTAGACAGATAATATTAAGTTTAGAACATTGAAAGATGAAATTCAGAATAAGTGCAGGTCATTTGTGTTGCTCTTGGATAATAATAGCTTTCAGAAGGTGGGTCTCCAGCCAGGTCTTGATGGAATTCAGATTGAGAGAGAGAAAAAGGATATTCTAGGAGAAGCAAATTGCTTTAACTGAGGGATGTCATGAATCATTCATTCGTATGTCATCCAGTATTTACTGAGCACCTACATGTATAATTTTTGGCATAATGCAAAGGATGGGCAAAGAGACTGGGTTTGTGGCAGGGTGAAGAAGGGAGAATAATTTCTTCGGAACGTAGGCCTTGTCCTGTGGTTTTTCTCAAATGTGCCATGTTGTTGTAGCCACAACACATGTGCTGTCTCTGTCTAGAGTGCATTTGCCAATCTCTGCCTCATCCTGTGAGACTCAGCCCAGACCAGATGTCACTGCCCCTACAAAGTCCTCTTTAAGCTGAGGTTGAGCAAGATCACCCTTACAAACAGCTAACACTGGCAATCTCTCTGCTAACTGCAAGGTGAGTAGAACTGAGTTGAGAAGGCAGCGGAATCCTCTCCCCTGTTTCCCTCCATCCTTCCCATTGGGCACACACTGGCAAAAAAAAAAGACAAACAAAAAGCAAGTGATGTCTGAAGATACCATGTTAGTAAGGGAGGTACTTGTTAACCAGACAATCATAAAATGTTTATAGTTTGTAAGCAGTGCCCAGCATGAGAAGAAGCAGCTAGATTCGTGAGAAAGAATAACAGACCGGGAGGTCAGCAAAGGCCGCTCTGGCATAGTGGCGTGGATGTGGTGTTCTGAAGGAGGAAGGAGCTGAAGAGCAGGCCAGAGCACAGGGTGGAGGCTTGCAAGTCTGGAGTTTGGTGAGCCAGGGGAAAGCTCGTGCAGGATAAGGAGGGACAGAAATGCAATGCCGGACCTTGGAGAAGGCCACACAGACCATTTGGAGGAGTTGGGAATTTATTCTGATTACACCAGGAAGCCATTGATGCATGTACAATAAATTAAAAAACAAACAAAAAAAAACAATCATTCTGGTTTCCTATGGAGAAAAACTGGAGGGGAGCCATATGGAGATGGTGCCACTCTATGAGACAGAGGACTTGTAACCATCTGGGAGGAGTTGAGAGAGATCATTTGATGGAAGAATGGTCCTCCACCGGAAGTTCTGTTTAAGAAGTGAAGTGAGGTGGGGATAAGGCTACGCAGGATTCTGAGGATACCATTTGTGTTGCTATTTTTGTAATTGAAATAATGTAGGCTGAAAAAAAGTGTTTTTACAGTGTGACTATATAAAAATTACAGATGCAATGTAATTAATCTATAAAGGACATTTAAAATCAGTAAGAAAAATGCTAATATTCCAGTGGAAAAAAGAGACAATAATACCTTCAAAAAATTTACATGAGCAACATAAATGGACCAAAAAATTATAAATTATAAATCAAAGTAATAAAAATTAAAGCCATGAGTTTATTTTTAACCCACAAAATATCAACAATTAATTAAACAACCATGTTTATTGCTAGCAAGGGTGTGGAGTGATATAAAGCACTCGTTTGATGCTGCTGGGGCATAATTAGCAGAGCCTTTCTGGAGGGCACTTGGTAATCTGTACCAAGAGCTTTAGAAATGCTCATTCATTTTTACCTGTTGATTCTACTTCCAGAAATTGGTATCAGAATCCATGATGTAAACAAAGAGTTATGTACAAGAATAATCATATCTACTAGCACAAACTTAGAAAAAAACCTTGTATCTATTAACAGAGGATTGCTTAATAAATTATATCAATTATGAACAACATGTTTACAGTGTAATATTAAAGAAAAAAAAGGGGGGCACACAAGTGAATGTCCTCCCTACCAAAGCAGGCAAAGGCAGAGGCAGAGATGGCATTGGGAAAAGAATTAGAAAGAAATACAGCAATGTATTAACAGGTAGCTGATACTAATTTTAATTTTCTTATATATTTTTCATCAGTTTTCACAATGACCATATTTTAAAAATATATTTAAAAACTCAATACATTATTATAAAGAAAAACATTTGTAAGGAATGAATAAAACCAAAAGAAAACTGCTATGGACCAAGTAAACAGAGCACTTTAATAATAGGGAGGAAATTTGCTTCGTGGCCTACTGAACCATGTGAACCAGTTCCTACATTTGCCAGGTACTTTCTCACTTCTGGTTTCCACCAACTGGAATATGGCCCTCTCCTTGGCCTGGCTCACTCCTGCTGTCCCCATGTCTCAAGTAGCTGTGCTTCCTCCCTCTGCCCTGCCTGTCCCCCTCACTCAGCCTTCATCAGATGAACTGAGAGGATCCTGCCATCTCCCATGTTCATCTCAGTGATTACTTTCATGGACCTTAGAATTGAGTGGTCAGGCTGGTTTAATTATCACACTTTGGGTTCCTTGAGGGCCAGGGACGGTCTTTCTTGCTGACATAAAGGGACGATCCCCAGGGACTGACATAAAGTTTGGGACAATACAGGGCCTCAGTAAAAGTTTGTGAGTGAGTAAATTGCTTGGGGAGGGGGTTCAAGAGAGATGTGCACAAAGGAAGCCATCTTTGAGATGGCTTTGAGAAGGAGTTTTGGAGAGAGTGCAGGAAATGGAACGTATTACCCAGTGCCTGGAGGCTGGTGGTGAGGAAATGGTGTGGTGGGTACAGGCCCGCTCATGAACGTCGGCCGTGAATGTGGGGAGATGGAGAGAAAGATGATGAGCAAAGGTGGAGCAAGTGAGTATTTTTTCCAGGTAGGCAAAAGTAATCAGTCTAGTACATTCTTCTACTTAAACTCTCCACTGACCTCTCATCACACTAAGGATAACATGGGTAATTTCCTTGACATGTCCTTGAAAGCCCTTTGCGATTGGGCTCCTGCTTCTTTCCAACGTCATTTGGTTCCATTCTTCCCTGGCTCAGTGCATTCCAGCCACATCTGTTTTCTGTGTGTTTCCTGAATGTCTGTCTCATTCCTGCCTCAGGACATTAGTACTTCCTGCTCCCTCTGCTGAAACCCCTCTGTGCTCTCTCCTTGTGTGGTTGGTGTCTTACTGTTTATCACTTAGATCTGACACTATCTGCTTAGATAGTACTTCCTTGGCCACTCTACCAGTGCCCATTTCCCCCACCCCTAGTCCTTCTCTGTCACATTACCCTGTTTATTTTTTTTTAAGTGTCTTAAAAAAGACACTGATCAGTGTCTGGAAAAAACTTATTTATCTGTTTAATGATTGTTTATTGTCTGTCTCCCTCAATAAGTGTAAGTTACATTATGCTAGTTCTTGTTACCTCTGTGTTTCCTATTGCCTTAAACAGCACTGGCATGCAGTAGGCATTCCACAACTGTTTGTTATTGAATATAAACGCTTATATGTGTTGGAGGAGGTAAAGAAGAAGCCAGTGGAGAGGGAGAAATTAGAAATGTTATATGCCAGGAAGGCAAATAGGTATTATTTCTAGTGCCAACCTTGAATGCTTGGTAGTGGCTGCCTAGAACCCTGCCTTAGGATTATGCAGTTTCCTCAGGGTTCAGCAGAAAACAATGCTATAATTGATTAACAATGTCTTATTGCTAATTAGCAAATTCCATAGGCATAGGAAGGGGCAGTTTAGTGGTAGAATAATAGACTTCTATTTCAGTGTGCATTGCTTCAATTCTTGTCTTGACACATGGACATTGTGTTCAGGATATGGCTGAGACTAGATCTCAGTTAATGTATAGGTGGTTGGGTTTTTCCTTTACAAACCTGTATAATATGAAGAGCACAGATGCTTTTATATCTTATTATTATTATTATTATTATTATTGAGATGGAGTCTCGCTCTGTCACCCATTCTGGAGTGCAGTGGCAAGACCTCGGCTCACTGCAACCTCCACCTCCCGAGTTTAAGCGATTCTCCTGGCTCAGCCTCCCAAGTAGCTTGGACTATAAGCATGTGGCACCATGTCCGGCTGATTTTTGTATTTTTAGTAGAGACGGAGTTTCACCATGTTGGCAAGACTGGTCTCAAACTCTTGACCTCAAGTGATCCACTTGCCTCAGCCTCCCAAAGTACTGGGATTATAGGCATGAGCTATCACACCCGGCCATAGTATAATTTACTAATTTGTTCTTTAATGTGATATTTGTCCGTATGTGTGTATGCCTTCAGTGGTATGGGAAAAGGACAGAAAGTATTTCTTAATCATCTTAGTCTCCTTTCTTTTATACTTTCAGTGCTTGATCTTTTGGTTGATATCAGAATGGTAGCTACTTCTGGGTAAACATCATTAACAAGCCTCTGGCCAGCAGTAAGAGGTGGCCTCCCTGGGATGACAAGGTAGAAGGGAGCTGCAGTTGAGTTGTTTTCCTATTTCAGATACTCCCTATCTCCTTTTAGGTTTGGAATCTGCAAGTCTCTTACCCTCTAGGCTAATTATTTCCTTTTGAGAGCAGTGAGGCCTTTTATCAAGATGGCTACATTCTTGTGTGTCCTGACGCACAAATGATGAGTAATGGGTTGATTAGCCCAGTGACCTTCATGAATGATAAAAAGGGAACATAAAGATGAGAGGTTTTTCCCACTCTGGGAATCAGCTTCTCTCTGGACTTTTTTCAAGACATGCTCCCTTACAACAAATAGTACATTGCGCTTATTTCTTTTCTGATCCATGCATCCTGATATTTGGAAATGAGAATTTTAAAACCAAGGATGGAGTACTTGACCCTCAGGCCCCTGACCAGGATCTGCTTAGCACACACTATTTAATAGTGTTCAGATTAACTTCTGGGCACCTGCGAGCCACCACAGTGCTGCTATTTTGATAATCCCATGGTTTAGAGGCCCTGACACGATGGCCACTTCCACCTTTTACTCTGAGTAAGCGCTCATGTTGCTATTCTGTGAACCAGTGCCAGAGAGGAAGGTTGGTTCTCTGTTTGGAAGTGGCCCAAGCTTCTATTATAACCACTTTGGGAAAAAAGGCAAAAGAGCAGCTGTCCTACACAGTGTCTTTCTCCTCCTCCTGCTCACCCAGTCTGAGCTCAGACTTACCATGATTCCCTCATTTGACCTCAAGCATATCACCATCAGGGGTTTGCAATTCAAAGTACAGCATCACAGCAGACAGAACAATGGCTTGGCCAAAGATGTCCTGTTCTTATCCTCAGAACATGTGAACAGGTTAGGTTGCATGATGTTTTGACTGCATTGTGTTTTCCCAGAATTCATATGTTGAAGCCTAACCCCCAATGTGTCTGTATTTGGAGATAGGGCCTTTAGGGAAGTAATTAAGGTTAAATGAGGTTGTAAGGATGCTGTTTGTATTAGTCCATTTTCACACTGCTGATAAAGACATACCCAAGACTGGGAAGAAAAGAGGTTTAATGGACTTACAGATGCACATGGCTGGGGAGGCCTCGCAATCATGGAGGAAGGCAAAGAGTAGCAAGTCACATCTTATGTGGATGGCAGCAGGCAGACAGAGGGAGCTTGTGCAGGGAACTCCTCTTTTTAAAACCATCAGATCTCATGAGGCTTATTCACTGTCACGAGAACAGCATGAGAAAGACTTGCCCCCATGATTCAACTACCTCCCACCACGTCCCTCCCACAACTCATGGGAATTCAAGATGAGATTTAGGTGGAGACACAGCCAAACCATATCATCCCACTCCTGACCCCTCCCAAATTTCATGTCCTCACACTTCAAAACAATCATGGCTTCCCAACAGTCCCCCAAAGCCTTAACTCATTTCAGCATTAACTCAAAAGTCAACAGTCCAAAGTCTCATCTGAGACAAGTCAAGTCCCTTCTGCTTATGAGCCTGTAAAATCAAAAGCAAGTTAGTTACTTCCTAGATACAATGGGAGTACAGGCATTGGGGTAAATATAGCCATTCCAAATGGGAGAAATTGGCCAAAACGAAGGGGCTACAGGCCCCATGCAAGTTCGAAATCCAGCAGGGCAGTCAAATCTTAAAGCTCCAAAATGATCTCCTTTGACTTCATGTCTCACATCCAGGTCATGCTGATGCAATGGGTGGGTTCCATGGTCTTGGGCAGCTCTGCCTCTGTGGCTTTGCAGGGTACAGCCTCCCTCCTGGCTGCCTTCACTGGCTGGCATTGAGTGTCTGTGGCTTTTTTCAGGTACACAGTGCAAGCTGTCAGTGGATCTACCATTCTGGGGTCTGGAGGACAGTGACCCTCTTCTCACAGCTCCACTAGGCGTTGCCACAGTAGGTACTCTGTGTGGGGGCTCCCACCCTACATCTCCCTTCCACATGCCCTAGCAGAGGTTCTCCATGAGGGCCCTGCCCCTGCAGCAAACTTCTGCCTGGACATCCAGGTGTTTCCATACATCTCCTGAATCTAGACACAGGTTCCCTAACCTCAATTCTTGACTTTTGTGCACTCGCAGGCTGAACACTACGTGGAAGCCACAAAGGCTTGAGGCTTGCACCCTCTGAAGCCATAGCCTGAGCTCTACATTGGCCCCTTTCAGCCATGGCTGGGACACAGGGCACCAAATCCCTAGGCTGCACACAGCATGGGGACCCTGGGACCAGCCCACAAAACCACTTTTTCGTCCTAGGCCTCCAGGCCTGTGATGGGAGGGGCTGCTGTGAAGACCTCTGACATGCCCTGGAGATATTTTCCCCATTGTCTTGATGATTAACATATGCCTCCTTATTGCTTATGCAAATGTCTGCAGCCAGCTTGAATTTCTCCTCTGTAAATGGGATTTTCTTTTCTATTGCATTGTCAGACTGCAAATTTTCCAAACTTTTATGCTCTGCCTCCCTTGTAAAACTGAAAGCCTTTAATAGCACCCAGGTCACATCTTGAATGCTTTGCTGCTTAGAAATTTCTTCCACCAGATACCCTAAATCATCTCTCTCAAGTTCAAAGTTCCACAAATCTCTAGGGCAGGGGCAAAATGCCACCAGTCTCTTTGCTAAAACATAACAAGCATTACCTTTGCTCCAGTTCCCAACAAGTTCCTCATATCCATCTGAGACCACCTCAGCCTGGACTTTATTGTCCATATTGCTATCAGCATAAAGCCATCCAACAAGTCTCTAGGAAGTTCAAAACTTTCCCACATTTTCCTGTCTTCTTCTGAGCCCTCCAGACTGTTCCAACCTCTGCCTATTTACTCAGTTCTGAAGTCACTTCCACATTTTCAGGCACCTTTTCAGCAGCGCCCCACTCTACCAATACCAATGTACTGTATTAGTCCATTTTCACACTGCTGATAAAGACATACCTGAGACTGGGAAGAAAAGAGGTTTAATGGATTTGCAGTTCCACATGGCTGGGGAGGCCTCACAATCATGGAGGAAGGCAAGGAGGAGCAAGTCACATCTTACATGGATGGCGGCAGGCAAAGAGAGCATGTCAGATCTCATTAGACTTATTCACTGTCACAAGAATAGCACAAGAAAGACTTGCCCACATAATTCAGTTACCTCCTACCAGGTCCCTCCCACAACAGCTGGGAATGAAAAATGAGATTTGGGTGTGGACACAGCCAAACCATATCAGTGTCCTAATCTAATAGGACTGGTGTCCTTATAAGAGGAGGAAGAGGCATCAGAGCTCATGTTCTCTCTACGTGTGCACAGAGTAAACACCATGTGAGGACACAGCAAGAATGCAGGTATCTACAAACCAAGGAGAGGCCTCATCAGAAACAGATCCTGCTGGCACTTTGATCTTGGACTTCCAGCCTCCGGAATTGTGAGAAAATCAGTGTCCGTTGTTTAAGCCACCAGCCTGCAGTATTTTGTTATGGTAGCCAGAGCACTGAGTACACATAACAGAGAGGAATTAAAGTTGCAGATGGAAATTAAGGTTGCTAATCAGCTGACATTGAGATGTGGAGAGGAGCTTGGATTATCTAGGCGGGTCCAATGTAATCCTTAAAAGTGGAAGAAGGCAAAGGTAATGAAGTCCTATTGACACCTTGGTTGTAACCCAGCGAGAACTGTATTGAATCTTTAACCTAAAACACTGTAAGATAATCAATTCACATTATTTTAAACAACTACATTTTTGGTAATTTATTACAATATCAAGAGAAAATCAGTGTAAACATGTTAGGGCATATTATCTGTTTAATAACACTTTAATGAATATTTTGGATATACACACATACTTGGGATTCATTTCCTCCAGAAAGAAACATTGATACAGGGAACAATAAAATGACAAATTTTATTCTATCTGTAGCCCCTATAAGTTGCCACTATGAGAACACTGAGTAAATGGAATAAAAAGAGCACAAATTTGCTCTTTCAGTTTATTTTTCTTTCTTTGCCAAAACCAAAACCCACCAGAAGCAAAAATACTAAAGAACTCTGTATTTAAATTTAATTTGCTATTTAAATAAAGCAAAATTGAGGGTAACGTAATACCTGCCTGCAAAGGAACTTTTGAGTAATAGCTAATTCTCACCTTTATAATCATTACTTTTGAGAGAGAAAGAGAAAGAGGTTTTGTGTGTGTGTGTGTGTGTGTGTGTGTGTGTGTGTGGTGTATTGTATTGTACTATATTGTGTGTGTGGCTTGTTCAGAGATTTTGAGAAACCATTTGTGGTTTCAGGACTCACAGCCATTGAAGGCAGCTTTCCATTACTGTATTTTGTAAAAAGACTTCACTGTTCTCTCTAGATTTTCTATTCTCTCTTGTCAAGAATCCATTTTTATTAGTTATTAAAGAAACCAACCCTTAATTTCCTTCACAGTAAATAGAGTATTACCTGTGCTGATCCCTGAAAAGGCCTTTCTTAATACCAATTAACTTTTGAAATACTCACAGTTCCTAATATTTTATCATCTCTGGAAAAATAAAAAGGAAGAGAGCGCATAGTCAAATGCACACATTCTCCTTTTCTCAATTGGAAGTAATTTTCTCCCTCCAGCCTCTCTCTGTTCCTTAGCCGTCTGTGCTATTTTCACTTTGTATCAATTACTTACATTTACTCTTTAAACACCTTCCGTAATTTGCTCCAACTCCCCTGCAGCTTTCGATAGTAATTCTTTTTAAATTCCCCTTTTCACAGTACACACACTTTGAAGAACTTTAAAAGAAAATACCAGTATTTAAAATTGAGACTTAAGATGATCATGTTCTTGTAGGCAGATGTAAATAATGTAGTTATACTCTCTTGAGTATTTTTTAGTAGTGTTAGAACTTTCAGCAGTGGTTAGAACTGGTTTGTGCTGCAAACGGTTTTAGTGATGGTATCCTGAATGCCTGTACTCTGTACTCATTATATATAAAAGGTAGCATAACACAATGATCCAATTCATAATATGCCTTCCCCTAATTTTTACATCACACGTTTCAATTCTGAGACAGAATTTGGCTGAAGTATTTAAGATTTTCTTATGGTTTTGAGTTGTTTAAATGTTGATACATATATTTCCAAATATGACCTCATTGGAGAGTCAGTGTATTTGGCTGACAATTAAATAAAGTTTATAAGCTTACAAAAAGGGATGCATACTACAGCCAAGTTGAAAAAGTAACACTTGGGCGCAAAGCTACTTGGCTTACTTTCATTGGGTTGTCTTTTGTGATATTAGGCAAATAATTTCATTTTTTAAAATTTCTGCTGTTGGGCAAATGAGCCTGTTGTTGAGGCTTACTCATATGAATGTTTAAATTTTTCTCCTCTGACATCAGTCATTCATCAAAACCACCTGGGTATCCAAAACCTATATTTATGGTTTCACTGTATTATGGTTTTGCATTATTCATCTGCTAAATATCTTTTGAGTACCATTGTTCATCATTGCATCTCAGTGCCTAGAATAGGAAGAAGAGCTAACAAGAATAGTTCCTAATAATTAGGATCACTAATTATGTGCCAGGCACTGCTCCCTATAGCCCTCTGATGCAGGTACTATTGTTATCCCCATTTTACAGATGGGGAAGCTAAACCATAGACAGAGTGTCTTAGCTAGGACTGCTATAACAAAATATACACTGGGTGGCTTAAACAACAAACATTTATTTCTCACAGGTCTGAAAGCAGGGAACTCCAAGATCAAGGTGCTGGCAAATTCGGTTCTGGCGAGTGCCCTCCTCCTGGCTTTCAGACAGCTGCCTTCTTGCTGTGTTTTCACATGATGGAGATAGAGGGAGTGTGGTCTCTTGCTCTTCTTATAAGGACATTAATCCCATCATTGGGTTCCCACCCTCATGACCTCATCTAAACAGAATTACCTCCCAAAAGTCCCACTTCCTAATACCATCACAGTGGGGACAGGGCTTTAACATATGAATTTTGGAGGGATACGTACATTCAGTCCATAACACAGAGGAAGTAACTCATCCAAGGTCTCATAGCTAAAAGGTGGTAGAGTTGGAACTGAACCAAGGATTCACACTTGAAAGTCTGTTTTTAACCAGAACGAGTGAGTGAGTGAGTAAGGCACTTATATTTCCCAAATTTCTTGAAACAGAGTAAAAATGTTGACGAAAAACATATAGCCCACGGGAAACAAATACTACTTGGAAAGGCATAACAGCTTCTCACCTGTTGAGGAGTATTCCATCTTCCTGACCTCCTATTTAAACAAACAAACAAAAAAACCACACCCAGCATCACTCTGTTACTCTGTTATACTGATGTTGAAGGACTTTTGCATACACTTCTGGAAACTGGGACAACTGAGCACTACTGACCTGCCTCAGGGATGTTGTGAGGGGTAATGAAAGTTTGTAGAATGTTTAAGACATGAGTGAAAGACTTTGAAGTAATGCAAATTCTTATAAAATACAAAAGTTATTGCTGGCCGGGCGTGGTGGCTCACACCTGTAATCATAGCACTTTGGGAGGCTGAGGCGGGTGGATCACGAGGTCAGGAGTTTGAGACCAGCCTGGCCAACATGGTGAAACCTTGTCTCTACTAAAAATACAAAAATTAGCCAAACATGGTGGCACATGCTTGTAATCCCAGCTACTCAGGAGGCTGAGGCAGGAGAATCACTTGAACCTGGGAGGTGGAGGTTGCAGTGAACCGAGATTGTGCCACTGCACTCCAGCCTGGGGGACAGAGCGAGACTCCGTCTCAAAAAAAAAAAAATAAAGTTATTGTTTTTATGTTGTTATTGTCCCTGGGAATCTTTGCTATCAGTGTACTGTGTACTTCCTGCCTACCTCTGAGTTTGTAAAGTAGGTAAAAGAGCAGATGTGATTGCTAAGAATATAGCATTGACCTCTATGTAAAATTTATAGGTTCTCACACAGAGTGCTGAGGCTTTTGATCAGCATCTTTGAAAGTATTGCTTGTATACATTTCAAGTAAAAGATCATTCTAATTATTTCATAGTCATACTTTACATGAAAGAGCTTTGTAAATAATTGGAAAATCTTTAACAAGCTTTGATTAATAATGCTGGCTTTAATTTTAACTTCATATTATTGTTTTCCAAATGATTTCCATAATAGAGACCATGGTGGATCTAAGCATGAGATTTTAAGTTCCTGCCTTTCAAAGGTGTGGTTAAAAACAAGGAGGATAGAAAACGCTGTGTGCTGTCATGCCAAGCTCTCTGTGTAGGGACTTTATCTTCACCATTGCATTTCATCCTCAAAACAGCCCTGCAAGGTAAGTATCTGTATTTTATAGATGGGAAAAACTAAGATTCAGGAAGTTTACATAACTACAAATCTGGTAAGAGCTAGAGCCGAGATCCATTTCCTGCTCTGTCTTTTCTCACAGTTGTTGCTACAAGGCCACTGAGCTGACTCACCACCCCGGGAGTCAGTGAAGGCTTCCCCGAGGAAGCAGTGTTTGAGCTGAGCCTTGAAACAGAAGTAAGAAGACTCCAGGTAAATGAGAATAGCAAGTGCATTTCAGGCAAAGGAAAGGAAGTGTCAATGAGCAGGTGTGCCCTGTGAACTAAAGATGGCTGTCCAGGGCAAAGAGCATGCATTTTACGAGGCTTGCAGGAGACCCAGTATTACAAGTAGGAGATTCAACAGGACCACTAATACTGGGCATGCAGGTGTCGCCATGCAACTGTAGAAACGGGAATGTCTGGTCTGCAAATTCTCATTGATCAGAGAAAATAAGAATGGGGTAATGAAATAATTTTTTCCTGAGGTGTATCCTTAACTTCCAACTAAATTTTCACTGCTGAATCTTCATAGCCAACACTGCACAAGTGTTATTGACACAGTCCATTGGACCCAGAGAATGGAAAAGATGCTAGGCTTTTTTTTTTTTTTTTTTTTTTTTGAGACAGAGTCTCACTCTGTCGCCCAGGCTGGAGTGCAGTGGCGCGGTCTCGGCTTACTGCAAGCTCCGCCTCCCGGGTTCACGCCATTCTCCTGCCTCAGCCTTCCGAGTAGCTGGGACGACAGGCCGCCACCACACCCGGCTAAGTTTTTGTATTTTTTTAGTAGAGACGGGGTTTCACCGTGTTAGCCAGGATGGTCTCGATCTCCCGACCTTGTGATCCGCCCGCCTCGGCCTCCCAAAGTGCTGGGATTACAGGTGTGAGCCCCCGCGCCCGGCCGCTGCTAGGCTTTTTGCCTTCTCCAGGCTGGCATATATTTGGTGCGCATTTAAATCTCCCTTAAACAAAGTGTAGGAAAAAAAGTGCTTTAACAAATTTGAATCAATATATCTTTCACCTGTGCAAGATCTATGAGCATAGAGACTGAAAGTTTTTTCATTATATTAATAAATCACTAGTGCTTAGCGTGTAATAGTTTCTTAATTCTTTTCAACAGATAAACAAATATGTAGATTTTGAAAACATCTTCTAAATTCCTATTAAATATCTTGTTTTAAAAATACATCTGAAATAAATCTTTCCCTACACATATAAAAAACCTTTTTCTTTTGGGGTTTACAAATAGGCTCTCCAAGGAACTGGGGCAAAGAAAATTCCAAGGAAGCTACACGTATTAGAAAAATCTTTGTGTTAGTTGAGAACTGTACCATGTAACTTCGTAAGACAATATTTTATTTAATTTTCTTAAACGTTGTTATAAAGGGATGTCACTATAGTGATACTGTTTTAGGTGGATATAATACTTACCTTTACCCTCTTTTTATTGATTTTTAAATATTACACACATTTTAATTAGTGGCAATTTTACAATAACGTGAGGCTCTTAGAAAAGTGTTCATTTTTGCTCATGAGAAATGGGAAATGTGTTGGAGTTTTGGAGTTCCAGTTCAAATAACTGAAGAAAAAAATATATGTATATATGTATATAGTGGCTTCAACTGCATACTTTAATCAGCTTAGGAACAGTTATCCCAAATTTCTTTCTTGACACATAGTATTATTCTTTCCAAAGTGACTAAAACTAAGAATTTTTGAATAACGTTTACTTCTGTGATAAAGTAATTATGTACAAGTTAGAAGTTATGCTAGGGGACCTGGAAATTCTCGGACAGAAATTCTATTTTCTCATAATTTCATGGCTTTTAAATATGTCGCCATTGCATAGAGTTTTCACAGCAGCTGGTAGAGATGTAATATTAATTTTATTTGCCTAGGGAAGGGAAGGAAGTAGCTGGCCATTGTGGGTATGTGATGTAGTAGGGAAGACTAGGTTACTCTGAAGTAGTTTCGAGCATTAGTACCCTAGGTATTGCATTGAATTATTTAAGAAGGTGGGGAAAGTTCAGAAGAAAATGATTGGAATGATAGTACCAAAATTTCAGTGAGGTATGGTTAGTGGAATTAGAAATACTTATCCTGGACACCATAGGAGAATATAAAACTAGTTTCAAATATTTGGAGAGCTGACAAGTAGAAGATAAATTAAGGAATTGTTTGTATTGTCCTATGGCCTTGAGAAGAAGCTATATGGAGTCTTTTTCCTCAAAATGAGAAAAGCACAAAGATGTCTAAAGAGGCAAAGAGAATTCTCATTCAAGATGGCAGACACAGCACATATCTCCTTTCTACTTTAAATCTCATAGAAATGTCAGCAAAGAAGAACTAAGGGTAATAAATTAAAAACTACTCGGTACAGAAGAAAGGGCATCAGGAACTAGGGATATAGACAAGTTTCTTGAAAGTGGGAATACTTGGAATTGTATTAACAGGTTAAATCACATTCACAGGAGAAGGCTGCAGTAGAGGCTAGAGCTATTTTTCCTGGCAACAGACCCAGAGAGAAGCTCAACACTTGGAGTATGAAAGGAGAGTTGGAAAGAAATCAACTGTGGAATAACTGCATGAGTCATAGTCCATGTTCTCCTTCCCTGCATCACATGCTCAGGCTAAAACCAGAGGACTAATATTTAAAATAATTGAATAGTCTTCGTGAGAAGGAGCCCTAGTTGGGGTGATGCCTCATCTGAGTAAACTTCTTCCCATTTTTGCTGGGAAGTGGGAGAAGTAGGGAGGGGGACCTCCAACCTCCTCTTCTTTCACTACAAGGTCTAAAGCAAAGGCTGCCAGTGACAGCCACTTGTGTAGACAAGAGAGAGCTGGACAAGGCAGAGCTATCTGCATTGAATGAGGTGACCTACCTCAGTTGTAGGTATGAATCTATAGCCAAGGATTATGAAAACCTGAAGAAAAATGAGGACAAAAGAGCAGGTTGAGAGAAAAAATACACTGACTCTGGAGGAAATAGATAATTCAGGACATAGAAAATTCTTTAAAGTTATTCTATGTAGTATCCTCATGGAAACAAGTCGAGAGAAAGCATTTTTAGTGCAAAATTAGATTGCTAAGAAAGAACAACTAAAACAAAAATAAATAGCTATTAAAATGAAAAAGTAATTGTTAAAGTTAGAAATTCAAGGGAAGACCTGGGAGAAAAAGTTGAAGAAATTGCTCTAAATGTAGTGCAAAAAGATAAAGGATGGAAAATGTGGGAGAAAAGTGAAGAGATTAGAGAAGCATCCAAAGGGATGTTCAGAAAGAGACAAAACAAAGAATAAGAGAGAATTTTCCATAAGTGAGGAAACAGGACTTGAGATTGTAAGAACCCTAGAGAATGCAAAATAGGATGAATGAACAAACTTAGCCCAAGGCACATTCTTGTGACATTTTAGATATTGAGAATAAAGGGAAGAGTCTAAAAGCCAAAAGAATAGATTACTCAATGAGAATCCAATTGGTATTAGATAGATCATCAGCAACTGTAAATGCTAAGAAAAACAAAACAAGAAGCATGCCTTCAAAATGTGTAAAATAAAGTTTTTTGAACCTAAAATTCTCTACTTAGCCAAACTATCAATCGATCAAGAGTGAGGCATTTTCAAGCATGCAAGAACTCAGACCATTTACCACCCGCAGACTATTTCTGAAAGAATTACTGAAGCAAAACAAAAAAGAATCCAAGTAGGAGGAAGCCATGGCCTCTAAGGAACAGTGGATCTTACCCAAGATTGTAATGAAATATAATTCCAGAATGACAACCTTGAGGCAGGCCTAGAAAGCCATCAGTCTAAATTAGAACTTGAAGTCAGATGCTCTGTGAAGAATCTCTTTCAGGAGGACATGGATTTCTTCTATAATTGAATGACTGAGAAGCTGAGTGGTCTTGTGACAAGGCAAAGGCATGGTAGGTCATTGTGATAAGGTATCATCCGAACACTCTCCAAACTGTGAAGTAATTTTCTTCTTCCAATAGCAAAGGTTTATTGGCAAGAGTTACATCTCCTCTATAGGCTCAAGGGCACAGCTGTGCTTGGTTCTGCAGTGAACAATGATCTCCCTACGAATATTATGAATGCTACTTTTCAGTTTTCAGTTTAAAAAATCAATTTATAGACAATGCATCAAAGATTAATTGTAGTTATAGGACAAGTGTGAAAACAATAGTACACTGGAATGGAGGTTAGGAGAGAGGGAAGGAGCAAAGGAACAAGATGTAATGATGTTGGATTCTTTTCATCAGAAATAAAAAGAATTAAGAGATATTGTGTCTACATTTGAGAAGTCAAAATAGGGTTTCAAGCGTCTTATATAAATTTGTTAATTCTAGTGATATCACACTGAGGCAGTATAACATAGTCGTTAAGAGCATGGATCCTGGAGCCAGAACACCTGCGTTTGAATTTTTGCCCCACACTTCAACTTGGGCAAATTGCTTATCTGTGCCATGGTTTTCTCAGCAAAAATTGAAAATAAATAGTTAATATTTCACAAAGTTATTTGAAAATAAAAAACAGTTGATATATATAAAGTGCTTAGAACAGTCTTTGGCACATAAAAAATTATTCTGTATCATCATATGTTACCGATGATAACGATGATGATGATGATGATGGAAAACAACTAAACATCTGGAGAAAAGGGAACCCTTGTACCCTGCTGGTGGGAAAGCAAATTAGTACATTGATTATGGAAAACAGTCTGGAGGTTCCTCAGAAAATTAAAAATAAATCTACATATTACCCAGAAATGGGATTTCTGGGTATATATGCAGAGAAGATGAGATAAGTATGCCAAAGAGACATCTGCACTTTCATGTTCACTGCAGCATTATTTACAGTATCCAGGAAATGAAATCAATGTAAGTGTCCATCAGTGGATGAATGGGTAAAGAAAATGCGGGGAGGGGGATTAGGAAGATGTTGGTCAAAGGATACAAGGTTTCAGTTAGACAGGAGGAATACATTCAGGAGATCTATTGTACAACATTGTGGCTATAGTTAATAACAATGTTTTATATTCTTGAAAGTTGCTCTAAGAGAATAGGTTTTAAGTGTTGTCACCATAAAAATGTTAAGTATGTGAGCTAATGCATATGTTAATTCACTCAATTTAGCTATTTCACAATATATACATATTTTAAAACAACATATTGACATGATAAATATATACAATTCTTTGTCAGGTACAAAGTTAAACAAAAATACAACACAAAACATTGAAAAAGTTAAAAAATAAAAATTTAATGGGCAGAGATCAGAAAAGGGAGGTAGTAGCTTGAGAAAATTTATTTTTTCAATTTTTTTAAAATGAGAAATCAACGAATGTTTAAACTTGACAAATTAGTAAAGAGAGGCATAACCATATTCAGTGTTATAGAAGCAATCTTCAGAGAAATTTCTATTTTGTCCTATTTTAAGGGTTTTTAAAAATTCATATGCAAGCACTACTTTTATTTAGTTTTTACCAATTTTACTGAGGTGTAATTGACATACAATAAACTGCACATATTTAAAGTGAACAGTTTGGTACATTTTGGACTTAGGTACACACCCCTGAAACTATCACAGTAATCAAGATGATGAACATAACCACCAATCATCATGCTCTAAAGTTTCTTCATGCCCCTTGATAATCTCTTCTTCCTACCTCTTCCCACTCCCCCAATCTCAGGCAACCACCGTTCTGCTTATGTGACAATAAATTGGCTTGCATTTCCTAGAATTTTATATCAATGAAATCATATAGTATGTACTCTTACATCTGACTTCTTTCATTCAGCATAATTATTTTGAGATTATTCACACTATACTGTGTAACAATACATTCATTCTGTGGATAAACCACAATTAACAAATTTATTTGTTGATGGAAATCTGGTTTTTGTTTTGCTTTTTCCAGTTTTTGACTATTACAAATAGAACTGCTGTGATCCTTCTTGTACAAGTCTTGGTATGGGCTGGGATTTCATTTCTTTGGGATAAATACTTAGAAGTGGAATGGCTGGATTATATAGATAGGTGTATGTTTAAATTTTTAAGAAACTGTCAAACTGTTTTCCAAAGTGTTTTACAGTATATAAGAATTCCAGTTTCTCCACATCCTTATCTTGGCAGTCAACTCTATCAGCCATTCTGACAGCTATGTTGTGGTATCTTATTGCAGTCTTATTTTACATTTCCTTGGTGACTATTTATATTGACTATCTTCTCATGTTTTTGTTTGTCATCTGTATATCTTTATGGAAAAGTATCTGTTCAGATATTTTGGTCGTTTAAAAAATTGTTTTTTTTTCTTTTTATTGAGATTTCAGTTTTCTTGATGTATTTTGGATACAAAGCTTTCATTAAAGATATGATTTACAAATGTTTTCTTCCAATCTGTAGCTTGACTTTTTATTCTTTTAACAGTGCCTTCTGAAGAATGGAAATTTTTTATTTTGGTGAGGCTCAATCTTTACCTTTTTTCCTTTCGTGGATTGTGCTTGGGTGTTATGTTTACCAAATATTTGCATAACCTATGATCACAAAGATTTTCTACTGGGTTTAGTGTTAGGTTTTGTATTGAAGTCTATGATCAGTTTAAAGCTAATCCTTGTGTGTGGTTGAAACAAAATTAATTTTTTTGCATACATGTATTCAATTGTTCCAACGCCATTTGTTGAGTCTCTCCTTTCTTCACCAAATTGCCTTTGTACTTTTGCCAAACATCAGTTGCTGAAATATGTGTTGGTCTATTTATGGACTCTGTTTTGTTCCATTGATATATTTGTTTATCTTTATTCTAATATCAGACTGTATTGATTAGTCTTATAATAAGCCTTGAAAGTACACAGTTAGTTCTCCAACTTTGCTTTTCTTTGTCAAAATTGTTTTGGCTCTTTTTTTTTTTTTTTTTTGAGATGGAGTCTTGCTCCGTTGCCCAGGCTGGAATGCTGTGGCACAATCTCAGCTCACTGCAGCCTCTGCCTCCTGGGTTCCAGTAATTCTCCTGTCTCAGCCTCCCTAGTAGCTGGGATTTCAGGCGTGAGCCTCCATGCCTGGCTAATTTTGTGTGTGTGTGTGTGTGTGTGTGTGTGTGTGTGTATTTTTAGTAGAGATGGGGTTTCACCATGTTGGCCAGGCTACTCACGAACTCCTGACCTCAGGTGATCTGCCTGGCTCAGCCTCCCAAAGTGCTGGGATTACAGGCTTAAGCCACTGTGCCCAGCCTGTTTTGGCTCTTATAGGTCCTTTGCATTTCCATATGAATTGTAGAATCAGCTTGTTGATTTCTACAAACAAACCTTTTGAGATTTTTATTGGGATTGCATTAGGTCTGTAGATCAATTCAGGAGGAACTGACATCTTAACAATATGAAGTCTTCTCCCCCATACCAATGTACATCTCTCTCATTTATTTAGGCCTTCTTTAATTTTTCTCAGCAGTTTTGTAATTTGTAATGAAAAGATCTTGCCTATATTTGTTAGATATTTTTCCTAAATATTTCATGATTTCATCCTATGGTGTGATTTTTAAAATTTCATTTTCCAATTATTTGTTGGCAAAATATAAGAAATAAAATTGATTTTTGCATATTGATGGCATATTCTGTGAAATTGCTAAGCTCACTTATTAGTCCTGCAAGTTGTTTTTATAGATTTCTTCAGTTTTTTTACATAGACGATCATGTTGTTGGCAAAGAAAGACAGTCTTACTTCTTATTCAATCTGGATGCTCTTTATTTCTTTTTCTTCTATGACTGCACTGGCCACAATCTCCGATACAGTACTGAATAGAAGTTTGAGAGCAAGCATCGTTGTCTTGTTCCTGATCTTAGAAGGAAAGCATTCAGTCTTTTGCCATTAGGTATGGTATTAGTTATACTTTTTTGTATATGCCCTTTATCAGGTTGAGGAAGTTCCCATTTATTTTAGTTTACTATAAATTTTCATCAGGAATGGCTGTTGGATTTTGTCATTTTTTTAAATCCACTGATATAATCATATGGTTTTTCTTCTTTAATATGTTAATAAATTACATTGATTTTTTATTATACTAATCTTGCATTCTTAGGATGAGCCCCTCTTAATCATTATGTATTACCCTTTTTATGTGTTGTTGGATTTGATTCCTTAAAATACTGTTTTGAACGTTCACATCTATGTTCATGAGATATATTGCTCTGTGGTTTTACTTCTTTTCATGTCTTTGTTTGGTATTTAGAGTATTTAGCTCACCACATAGAATGAGTGGCGAGTTATTACCTTGTCTTCAAATTTTTGGAAGAGTTTATACGGAATTGATATTATTTCCTTCTCAAAATGTTTGATATAATTCTCCACTGAACCTGAGTCTGGAGTTTTCTTTGTAGGAAGGTTTCTATCTACAAATCCAATTTCTTTCACAGATATTGGGTTGTTCACATTATATTTTTCTTTTTAAACGAGATTTGGTGGTTTGTGTCCTTTGAAAAATTAAAAGTGCTCAACATCATTGATCATCAGAGAAATGCAAATCAAAAGTACAATGAGATATCATCTCACTTCAATTAAATTTGCTTATATCCAAAAGACAGGCAATAACAAATGCTGTTGAAGATGTAGAGAAAAGGGAGCCCTTCCACACTGTTGGTGGGGATGTAAATTAGTACATCCACTATGAAGAACAGTTTGGAGGTTCCCCAAAAAGCTAAAAATAGAGCTACTATATGATCCAGCAATCCCACTGCTGGGTATATATCCCAAAGAAAGGAAATCAGTATATCAAAGAGATATCTACACTCCCATGTTTGTTGCAGCCCTGTTCACAATAGCCAAGATTTTGAAGCAACCCAAGTAACCATCATCAGATGAATGCATAAAGAAAATGTGGTACATATACACAATGGAATACTATTCAGTCATCAAAAAGAAAGAGATACTGTCATTTGCAACAATGGATGAAACTGGAGATCATTATGTTAAGTGAAATAAGCCAGGCTCAGAAAGATAAACATCACACTTATCTGTGAGATGTAAAAATTAAAACGATTGAACTCAAACAGAGAGAGTAGAAGGATGGTTATCAGAGGCTAGGAAGGGTAGCGGGGGGCTGTGGAGGAGGTGGGGGTGGTTAATGGGTATAGAAAAATAGAAAGAATGAATAAGACCTACTGTTTGAAAGCAGAACAGTGTGACTGTAGTCAATAACAACTTAATTGTACATTTTAAAATAACTAAAAGTATAATTCTATTGGTTGTAACTCAAAGGATAAATGCTTAAAGGGATGGATTCCCCATTCTCCATATATGATTACCACACATTGCATGCCTGTATGACATCTCATGTACCCCGTAAATATATACACCTACTATGTACCCCCCAAAGTTTTAAAAATTATTTCATTTCATCAAAGTTGTCAATAATTTTGGCATTTGAACTTCCAATAGTGTGAAAATTAAAAAATAATAGTTTTGGCATAAAGTTGTTCACAATATACTCATTATCCTATTAATATCTATAGCATCTGTAGTGATTTCACCTTTTTTATTCCTGATATCGGTAATTTCTGTTTTCCATTTTTGTCCTTATCAGTCTGACTAGACACCTATTATTTTTATTGACCTTCTCTAATATTCAGCTTTTGGCTTCATTAAGCTTTATTGTTTTTGTGACTTCTATTGCATTGAATTCCACTCTGATCTTTATTATTTCCTTTCTTCTGCTTACTTTGCATTTTATTTTTTCTTCTTTTTCTGGCTTCTTAAGGGGAAGCTGAGATCATGGATTTGAGAAATTTCTTCTCCGTTACTGGAGGTATTTAATACTATAAATATAATACTAGTACTATAAATTTTAGTACTATACATGTAATACTAGTACTATAAATTTTAGTACTATAAATTTTCCCCTAAAGTACTTCTTTAGTGCCATCCACAAATTTCAATATGTAATTTTTTAAATTTTCAATTAGTTCAACATACTTTCTAATATGCCTTTTGATTTCTTCTTTTATCAATGGGGGTGTTTAGAAGTGTATTATTTTGTTGGCAAGTATTTGGGAATTTGCCATAAAACTTTTTATTATTGATTCCCAATTTAATTCCATTATAGTTAGAAGAAATATTCAGTTGGGCTTGAATTCATTCATACATATTGAGACATGTTTTATGGTCCACAATATAGACTATCTTTTTAATGTTCCATGTGCATTTGAAAAAAAAATGTGTTATACAGCTGTTGTTTGGTGAGGTGTTCTATGCCAATTTGTCATGTTGGTGGGTAGTTTGGTTCAAGTCTTCTATATCTTTACTGATATTGTTCTATTATTATTGAGGGGTATTGATATATTTGTCTATAGTTGTAGAGTCATCTATTTCTCTTTGCAGTTAAATGATTTTTTGCTTCCTGTATTTTAAATTGATGTTAATAGGTACATAAGCATTTAGGATTGTTATGTACTCTCGATGAATTCACCCCTTATTCATTATGAAACGAACTTCCTTGTTCCCAGTGATATTAATATTGTTTGCTCTTGCTCTGACATTCATATAGCCACTTCAGCTTCCTTTTGATTAGTCTTAGCATGTTAACATGTCTGTTCAGGCTACCATAACAAAACAGCACAGGCTGGGTAACTTAAACAACAGACATTTATCTTTCCACAGTTCTGAAGACTGAAGTCCAAGATCAAGGTGCCAGCAGAATTGGTGTCTGGTGAGGTCTCTCTTCTTGTCTTGCAACTGGCTACCTTCTTGTAGTGTCCTCACACAGACTTCTCTCTGTGTGCAAGCAGAGAGCAGGGTGGGGAGAGAGAGAAAGAGGGCAAGTTCTGGTGTCTCTTCCTTTCCAGTTCTGTTGGATTAGAGTCCCACCCTTATATCCTCATTCGACTTTAATCACTTCCTTGATGCCCTTATCTCAAAATACAGTCAAATTGGGGGTTAAGATTTCATCATATGAATTTTGGAGAGACACAATTCAGTCCATAGCAGCATGGTATATCTTTTCCATCCTTTTACATATAACTCATTTTCTTTTAGTATGTGAAGTGTTTTTCTTATAGGAAGAGTAGAGTTGAATTTTGCATTTTTACCCAGTCCTAACAATCTCAGTTGGGGGGTCAAAATAATAACAGCATTTAATGTGATTATTGATATGCTAAGGTTTAAATTTATCACCTTGCTATCTGCTTTCTATTTATTCCAAGTGTTATTTGTTCTCCCTTTGTACTTTTTCTGCCTTCTTTTGGATTATTTTTATTAACTCATTTTATCTTCTCTGTTGGTTTATTAACTACAACTTTGATGGATACACACACACACACACACACACACACGTTATTTTGACTCCCCCAGTTGAGATTGTCAGGATTGCATAAAAAAGCAAAATTCAACTCTATTCTTCCTATAAAAGAAAAATACTTCCCATACTAAAAAAAAAAAAAAAAAAATTGGTTAAATGTAAAAGGTTGGAAAAGGTACACCATGCTGCTATGGACTGAATTGTGTCTCTCCAAAATTCATATGGCAAAACCTTAACCCCCAATTTGACTGTATTTTGAGATAAAGGGATACATTAAAATACATTTAATCTCAAACATATTTTTTCATTTCTAGAAGTTTGATGTATATATTTTAAATATCTTTTAGTGTCTCTACTTAAGTTTTTGAACATATATAGCTGTAATAGCTGTTTTAATATCCTTGTTTGTTAATTTTAACATCTGCCTCAGGTTTGGTTTGGTTTCAGTTGATTGTTTTCCCTTCATTATGGTCATGTTTTCCTGCTTCTTTGCCTTCCTGGTCATTTTTTTATTGTATGCCAGACATTGTATATTTTTTTCCTATTGAGTGTTGAATTTTTTTATTTCTATAAATATTCTTGAGCAGTTGAGTTGTTTGGAAACAGTTTGTGTTTGGGGATCAAACCTTTATGATTTGTTAATCAGGACCAGAGAAGTGTTTAGTTTAGGGCTAATTATGCTCCACTACTGAGGCAGGATTTCTTTGAGTACTCTACCAAGTGATTCATGAATTAGGAGATTTTCTAGTCTGGCTGATGAAAGTAAGCCCTTTTCCAGTCATGTGTAAGAACTTGATACTGTTCCCCTTAATCCTGTGGGATGGTTCTTTTCCTTATCTGTGGTTGTTTCCTCTTATGCATGTGATAATCAGTAGTCTGATGAATACTTGAGAGGATCCCTTTACAGAACTTGCCATCATATTTTTCATAGAGAATATCTTGCATTAGCTGATTGAAATATTTATTCTTGATTGGTACTTGGCAGTCCTGTTTACTACCTGTCTTGTACGTGGAATATCACTGCCAACTTTTAGCGGGGGGGATGGGACTGGGTGGGCAGTTCCTGCAAAAACTTCAAATGACTAATTAGAAACGTCAGTGGCATTTTCTCCCTCAGAAACATCGCTGTTTAGGATCGTGAATTTTCTTTTACTCATATTTGATTCGATTATCTTTCTTTCAAAGAATTTTTCTAGAATGAATATTTTACTTGTATATTAGGAATAGTTTTTAAATAATCAGAACACAACTACTCTTCTCAATTATCATCATTCTCATTACTCATTCCATTTCTCTGGCTGGCAGCCTATGGACCACTGGAAGGCCCGGCCAGGGGTGTGGTCATCAGGACTTCCCAAAAGCACATCTCCTTCCTCTGTGGCTTGACTGTGTGCCTCTCCTCTCGAGCTGCAACTGTACCATGGGTCTCCCTTCCAGATCAAAAGGAAGAGCCCGACCGCAGTCCTTTGGAATAAGATTTGCTAGTATTCAATGTTCTTTCTTGTGTCTCAACTCATATCCATATTTTCTTCTCAGAATTCCATAGGTTTAGCCCTTTGGGGGTTTTTACTTTTTTCTTCTTATTTTTTATACTGCCTGTTCCTACTTTATGCTGTGTTTTACCCATATTTATGTCATTTTAATCAGTTCCATAAGACTGTGTTTGAACTCCCCACCTGCACTTGCTTTTGTTTTGGGTGATGACTGTGCTGTCCACCTCTGCCACTTTTTTCAGGCCCTACTACTTTTTCCCTCCAATGTTCCTTCTTTTGTGTCTGCCATCTATTATTGCTGAATACGTTATTGTCGTTTTTGTCTTCTTATTTTGTTTTCTCCTCTTCTTCCTTCAGTGGATGTCTTGAGATGTTCTTGCTTCTTATGTTCCACGTTTGCTGACATAGGGCAAAACAGAATCTGCGACAAGACAAGCTGCTTTTTCCTCTATCAAAGCTGCCTTCTTCTGGCAGCTGTCCTTCATTCTCAATTACTTTATCTACTCTTTTTTGCCTTTTTCACATCCAACCTGTAATCTATATTTTCCTTTCTTCAGCTATATCTTAAACTGTTAAAATAGAACCTGACATGTAGTACACATTCAGTAAATGTCTGTTGAATAAAAGAAAACAATAAATGAATGAATGGTTGTTTGGTAATTATCACCTCAGTTGTTGATTCTTTGCTTTTATTTTAGTTCCTGGAAGCTGGTCTGCCTGGATCAGCATTGCGTGTGGTGCATATTTTTATGTAGTTTGCATTACCTCATGCCCCACAAAGACCACACATTTCTTACTATACAGGAAGTGCTGCTGCATCCTGGGCTTCTATATGCATAGTGATTTTCCTTACCATGTGTGTTGATGTGTTTTTAAAGTGGGAAGTGGAGGCTTTTGTGCATAGAAAGGAACCATGTATAGGTATTTGAATATTAAAATAACATTTAATTAATTTAAGTTGCAAACGAAACTATAATTTTCTTAGGACTTTAAGTTCACTTTGTGATTTTGATTTTACTTATAAACTAAGTAATTTTTACATAATTTGAAATCATTCTTCCACTTATTTAATTCAATTTTAGCGGATTAAAATCCTTTATAGTCATAGTAATAAGCCATCGATTAAGTTCCCCTAAATTTTTAAAAACATTTCTAATTTATTATATCAAGCAACTGAGTTGCCTCACAAGGCCAACTTAAGCCTCAAAAAGCAAAATCAAAGAAATTGTAAATCTCATAATTCACCCTTAAAACCATAATGAGTCACAATATTCAAATACTGTCTATAAACGTTATCAAATTATCAACTCTGTGACTTAAGATAATGAGAATAAAATTGATTATAAATTTCACATAGAAGTTATGAAGATCAATTTGTCAGATTTCCTAATGTTAGGTTTTATTAAACATTACTAATACTTTAAACACAAAAATTATAACTTCTGTTTCTAAACCTATTAAACAGTATTAATGCTTTGGGTGGGTCCAATTTACTTCATGATCTTTATGTTCAATTTTTAGCACTCCTATAATTGTAAAATCATTTCCCTATGAAGGGGAGCAGTTTTACCATCCCAGCTGGGCTGAGGTTACGCGGTTGAAAGACCTGGGGCTGTGATATAGTTACTTATTTATCAGATGTTTAAGATAAACATGGTTCATAGGCTACAAACTTCTAGAATGATTCTGCCCAAGCCACAGACAGACACACTAAGTCTTTTTCTATATGCTGTGTCCATGAGGGGCCAAGATCCTGTCTTTTTGTTGGGATTGATTTGGCAGACAATGTCTCCTGGCCATTTTAACCCCACATTATACTTTTTCCCACATCTTTTATAACACCTTAAAACATTAATTATCTTATCTTTTCTAGGTGGAGATTTGTGTACCCTATTTAGGTTGCCACAAATTGCTTTTATCACTTGGTTAAAGTCTTCATTTCTTTCACATTTTTTTTTTCAGCTTGACTTTAAATCTTGTGTACAAATCCAAAATTTGAACATTAACTGGGAGTTTTATGACATTAAGGAATTACTGTTCACCATTCTTTTAGGGGTGATCATGGTATCATGGGTATTTTTAGGAGTCTTTATCTTTTAGAGATATATTCAGAAATATTTACTGATGAAAATACAAGTAAAACACAAGTCAATAAATCATATTAGACCCAAAGTATTCCATTCATGCAAATCCTCAGGATCACAATGATTTAGAAAAGGTGAAATCCAGAGGCCAGAACAGGGTCCTTCCCTAATCAGCTTTATCTTTCATGCTTTTCTTAATCAAATGAAAAGAATCCCAGTTCGAGTTAAAGTAGCAAAATCTCCCCTCTGCCCTCTCCGCTCTCTGATTTCCCCTCTCCCCTCACTTTTGATTCTTTTTGCCTAGGTTTGGACCTAATGTTTAGTCTTGTTCCACATGGTAGCAAGAAGGCTTCAGGTAGCTCCAGGGTTGTATGGTACTGACAGCTAGCAATCTCAAAAGGAGAAACTCAACGGCCAGCATCCATGACAATTACTCCAGAGAGCACTGATTGGCCATGCTTGGGTCATGTGTATTCCTCTGGACCAATCACTGTGACTCAGGAAATGGGGTGTTCTGATTGAACACCCTGGATCACAGGGTAGTGGGAGAAGCAGGGCCCTTTGATCCATAGACTCAAGAGAATCATTTGGAGTTCGGGAGGGGCAGTTTTCTGCAGTAAGGAACACCAGACAAACAAAAAAGTGGCAGATGCCCATTACAGAACAAAATATATTCAGACAATTTTGTGAGATTCATGTATATCAAGTCTTTGGCTGTTCCTGCTGCCAGCTACAATCGTTGTCTATCCCAAATGGAAAGGCACTTGGCGGCTGATTAACTCAATCCCTTCTTCCTTGGCATAGCACTATTTCATTTTTTTATTGCTCAGTTCCAAATCTGTCTTTTACTTTTCCTGGAACTGCTAATACATTACAGTCTTTATCCAAGTCACACAAGGTCTTCTATATTTGTTTTTAATTTGGAATCATCACCAAGTTTTTCCAGAATTCTATGTTCTTTCCTATAGATATATATTCTCCAGGATAACTCCTGTTTGCCAGTTAAGCCAACTTCCTGGGGATTTGAATTACTGAAAAGATGTCCCTTTAGGCTCATCCCAATTCATGTAATAAATTGAGTCCCAGTGCATAATCTCACAGTCAGCTGCTTTTAAAATGAATTCTAAACTCAATTGAGTTTCCATTCAAGAGGCATTTCCTATTCCTACTTTTATCTTCCCCTGTCAGAAAATGCAGAGCTGCTTCTAGTTTCCTGTCCTCCTGGGATGCTGCTGCTGCTGCTGATGATGACAATTATAATAAGAAGGTAGTTAATATTTACTAAGTAAATTAGTGCTGGCATTGTCCTAGGTATTTAGTGCAATATCTCTTTTAATCCTGACAATGTGCCATAAGGCAGATGTCAAACCCCAATTTTACATAGAGGGAAATAATAGGCTCAAAGTGGGGACTTACTCCAGGTCACACAGCCAGTAGGTGGACTATCTGAGATTTGAAACCAGGTCAATCCAACCCCAAATGCCACGCTCTTTATCCCTGTGGTTAGACACATGAAACTATCACCTTTCTTTCCCTTTTCTTATTCCTCCTCCCCCATCTTACTGGTTTTGCTTTCCTTTCCAGCCCCTTCCAATTCTTTTATCTTTTTTCCTTCCTCTCTTACACAAAGGTTTAATTTGCCTTCCCCATAGTAGGCACTTAATAGAAAGTTGTTGAAATAGTTCTGTTGCCAATTTATTGAACAGTCTAAATTTATGCTTCCATATTGATGGTCATTGGATCCCTTCAACCACCTCTGTAAGGAAAGCTAGGTGTTATTCCTATTTCATGCATCAGAAAATTAAACATAGACAATGAAAGAATAACAGACATGTAGGGTCAACTCGTTTTATTGGAATGAGGGGTTAAAGCCATTGAACAGGTCATGCCCTAATAGACTCTTGAAAACCTGAAAAAGCAAGCGATTGATCTGCCTCATTTAGAATAAATGCCCGAGTCCTTTCCATGGTCTGAGCCTCTTCCTTTTTGTCCTTTTTATATTCTCAGCCTCCGGGCCCCAGGCTGTTTCTCCCATAGGCAAGCTTTTACCTCAGGGTTCTGCTCTACCCCTATTGTCTCCACCTGGAGCTCTCTCCCTCAGAAGTCAACAAGGCACTCTCTCTCTCTCACCTCTTTCAAGTCTTTGCTCAAATGTCTCCTTAGTGAGGGCTTCCTTGGCTACCATATTTAAGGCTTCCATGGCTACCATAACTAGGCTACTCAGTTCCTATAGGATTCCCTTTCCCCTTTCCTGTTTTGCTTTTCTCCGTAGAACTTTCCACTTGTTAAATTAATATCATTATTTAAAATTTTCTGAATTTAAAGAATGTTTGCTCCTTAGGACAGGAATTTTGCCTGTTTTCTTTACTAGTATACAGTAGGTACTCAATAAATATTCACAGAATGGATGAATGAATAAATGCAGATTTTCATTCATTCATTTATTCAAGAGACATCGACCACACAGGAGATGAGCTACCTGTCCTCCTGCCTGCTTTGTTTGAACACCTCAAGGAGGAAGGCTGATAAAAGTCCAATGCCAAATATGAAAATAAATATCGCAGTCAGATGTTGAGTAATAAAAAGTAGTGTAAAATTGCTGTCTTAATCGCTATGCCATTGGAAAAGCCCAGTTTAAGACAAGGAAAGATCTGTAAGCCAGGGTCAGCCAGGGAAAGATAGGAAAGGAATTCTAGAGACAGAATCCTTCCCCTCTGCTCCAGCCCAAGATGCTGCCTCCTGTTTTCTGAGAAATAAGAAGGCAGGTCTATTCCTGTTATCTTGGGACTCAGCAGGGCAGCCCTGTTCTTTAACAAGACAATCTTTCAATTTATGTGACTTGCATATTTTAGAGTAAATTCTGTTAATATGCAAGCACTAATACTGTAATACAATCATTTCTACTGCCTGCCAGTGTTTTATGTCTAAGGCGGCAGCTCAGTGCAGAAAGAAATTTAGGTAGGCAAGGGAATAACACTGCTTTCCCTTCATGCTCAACAATGTGCCACCTGACATGGGATTCTTTTCGGTTCATTTGTTTGTAATTTAAACCAATTCCTGGCTCAGCACTGGCTCACGCCTGTAATCCCAGCACTTTGGGAGGCCGAGGTGGGAGGATCACTTGAGCCCAGGAGTTCGACACTAGCCTGGACAACATAAGGAGACCTTGTCACTACAAAAATAAAAATAAATAAATAAAATAAAATTAGCCAGGTGTGATGGTGCACGCCTGTGATCTCAGCTACTTGGCAGGCTGAGATGGGAAGATCACTCAAGCCCGAGAGATAGAGGCTGCAGTGAGCCATAATTGTGTCATTGCACTCCAGCCTGGGCAACAGAGCAAGACCCTGTCTCAAGAAAGATACAGTAAAGTAAACAAACAAATTTTTGACTGGGAAATGTCTGTTAAAACATCAGGAAGACTCCCAAATAAAGGAAAGGACTATCACCATCAACCTCAAATTGAAAATTAAATCATTTTTCAATGTCTTGAAAAATCATACAGAATCTCTACAAGTCTTGGCTTTGCCTTAATAATAGTCAGTACACTGGCCAACGATGGCACCGAGATTAAAGGAGGAGTTGAGTCTGGAAACACATGAACTTGACCTTCTACAGTCGATTTCCTGTGAGGGAGACTCTGGACATGGGCAAAGCTTTAAGCCAAAGATCTGTGATGCTCAAGGCTCATCCAGGCATTGGCAATGTATTCAATGTATAAAAAAAATTCTTTTATTTCCAATGACCTGTTTTATGTTTATTTTATTGTGATGTAGAAAAATAACTAGTGTGTCCTTCAACTTACTTGCCAAAACCTACTCTTTTAAATATTTTCTCAGGAGAAAAGTCATTTTAACTTTAACTTAAAAAAAAAAACCACAACTTTTCAGGTAAATTGCCAAACAGATGTTTAGTGCTTAGAGTCTCAGGGCAGCCTTTGTGATGTGGTTGCAAACATACCTATCTTCTAGATCAGAGGTCAGGAAACTACATCTCTGTGTCACAAACACGACTGCCATGTGTTTTTGTAAATAAAGTTTAGGATAACCACAGTCATTCATTGCATATTGTCCACTGTCTACTGTCTACATATATTGTGTACAGTCTCTAGGTGCCTTCCCTGCTATGGCAGAGTTGAGTAGTTGAGATAGAGACAGCATAGCCCACAAAGCTTAAGATATTTGCTCTCTAGCCCTTGACAAAGAAGTTTGCCAACTCCTAATCTAGTAGAGGCAAATTTCTGTTATAAAGTCTGTACTTATGTTTACTCATGAATGCACCCATTCTTTTAGAATAACATGGATCATAGTGTACATAATAAACTGTTCCAAAATGGCAATATGGTTTAGTGACCATATATTATTGTCACCATTTCCCTTATTATGTTAACTTCTATTAGATGAAAATGCTATTCTGTAAAATAGAATTATGAAACAGTATACACAGCACAGTGTGAGAGTCAATGGCAAGACATTGCACACAATGAAACCCAGTGAAATGTGAAGAGGCTAACCGGGAAGTCTCCATAAGTGCATATATTTCACAGCTGTGGTGCTAAGAGACAGATTGCTTGGAATGCCATGGGTAGACAAAGCCAAACAAAAATGAGAGCATGAGGAAATTTTTCTGGTGAAAACTATTTTTCCTTACAAATTTGAAATATTTTCCCTTTTATGTTATATTCTTTTTTTCCCCTTTTGAAGTAACATGGCTTCATCCTCTGCCAAATGTATTCCTTCCCACCCCTACCCCACTTTTGGTTTCTTCAATAAATAAAAATTGATTCCTTCACCTCATTCGCATGGACAGTTTCACAAGCTTATAGTGCATGTTGAAAGAAGTGTTGGATTGATTTTTTTTCAGTAGATGAAAACAGTAAAACTGCTAAACTGCATTAAAAAATTTTCCATATAATTGAAGGTGAAGGCATCAATAAGCAAAGCACTTTTAAGGCAATACTAAGGTTCTCAGCCTTTGGACTGTATTGCTTTTCTTCTCCCCATCACGGGGAATGAGATCCATTCTTGGCTGTTTAGTATTCTGTAATGAAAGGAAAAGTCACTCCCACATTTTTTGGGGTAGAGAAGGGGTTGTTAGTCAGCAGGACTATCAAACAACAGTAGTCATTGCTGTTGCCTGGGCTTTTGAGGGGACCAAAGGAGACCAAACCGAAAGGTTCTGTAAAGTCTAAGTGAAAGATGTTGCTGTTATCATCTGATTTAGTCATCGAAACCTCCTAAGAACCTCTACAGAGGTTTGAGATGGGGAAGGAAGGAAGTGAAAGTAAAATCAAGCATTTCTGTGACTATTTAAAGCCACCCTAGGAATAAGCCTTGCATGGTAAAGAGTTGAAATTGAATGAGGCTTTCAGTTTTCTGTGGGTTTCACTGATTCACATTAGCCCAAGGGCTTTTTGTGTCTCCCCATGTAGCAGTAGTTACACCCCTGGTTGGCATGAGATAAAATCCTGCCGTGCACACAGAAACCAACTTCTTAGGCATTAGTCAGGGTCTCTCTGAAGTAAAAGTGCCTGAGCCACTTCCGTTTTTTTATTTTTAATACTCATGATGTGTTAGAAAGTGAAGAAATGCCAAGACAGACTTACAAATATTGTGGTATACTTTTTAATGTTTATGTTTAAGAAATTAGTAGTCTTAACACATGCATTTAAGTAAGTGCAATGTAATTATTTTGCTTTTCAAAAGATTTACAACATAAAGAAGCATTTCTACAGGGTATACTATAGGCAGTGGGACCCAAGTTTAAGGTTGCGTGAGGGACGACTCCCTCCAGTCAGATGAGTGAAAGTTACTGCACATATAATCTCACTTGGGGATGATGTCAAATGTCCATGTCTGCGACCCTGTCTAAACTAGGAGGCTGGGCTAAAAGGCTCCCTTGCCCTCCTTCTCCCAGCTCCCCCCACCCACTGCCACCACTGAGACCAGATCGTAAGTACACAATTATGCCTGTGTGGGGAAGTGGGGAGGAGAAACACAAGGGATGATGGAGAGGTCCATTATGTACTCCTTACACAAATATTTTTCGAGTGCATACTATGTGCAGAGGTAAGAAGATAGTACCATAGTTATACTTAGGGTTTAAATCCTGGCAGTGTTATTCCCTACTTGAGTTATAAAACTTCTCTATGCCTTTTCTCATCAGTTAGCTCATTTGTGAGGTGCTTCATTAGTTGTTATGAGGATTAAATTACCCATATAAAGTTATCTGAACAGCACCACCTTGCACTGTGAGCAAGCAGTATAAAAGTTCTTGACCTCAGGGAGCTTAATTTCCATCTCCCTCACTGCATTTTGCTCTCAGCTCTCCCGTCTGAAAGCTGGTCTACCTGAAACAACTGCCTTGCAATATCAAAAGATATCTGATAAAACGGGTAAATGTAGCTCCACTGATGAGGACAAAAAAAAAATCAGCTGTATTAAGGAAATTCTCTTAAAAAGTCATTAATCTTCCATTCAACAAGCAACAATGTGTGTTAGACACTGTTCGGGGAATGCTGATATTGTAGTGAACAAACCAGGTGTGGTTCTGCACTCATGGGTGGGAAAGATATTGGATACATACATTGTTCTGCACAATGTAAACATTTTGTTGCAGTATGAAGTGCATACAGAAAGTGCACAAATAAGTGCACAGCTCAACTCATTTTCACGAAACGAATGCACACATATAATTAGTACCCAGTCCAATAATCGGAATCTTACCAGAACCTCAGATGCCTTCTTGTGCCTCCTTCCAGTCACAGTCACTTCCAAGCGTAAATATTATACTCATTTCTGTTAGGTTGGTCCAAAAGTAATTGCGGCATTTACCATTAAAGTAATGTGCAGTTTTCCTGCACACATTACTTTAATGACAAAAACCACAATTACTTTTGCACCAACCTAATAAAAGTCAGTATAGTATTCACTGCCAGGATTCAAACTCTAAAGTAATGGCAAAAGCCGCAATTACTTTTGCACCAAAATAATACAACCACAGATTACTTTTTCCTGTTGTAAAACTTTATGAAAAAGGAATCCTGATGTACTCTTTTGTAATGGGCTTTTTTTTTTCACTCAACATTATGTTTGTGAGAGTCATCCTTTTTTTGTATGTAGCTATAGTTTATTTATTCTCATTCTTGCATATTGTTCTCCTATATTGTATGAATTTACCATGATTTTTGTATCCATTCTATTGTTGATGGACATTTGGGTTGTGTCCAGTTTGGGAATATTACAAATACTGCTTATGTTACTATTAATGCTGTTAACATTCTTGTTCATGCCATTTGTTAGATATACATATGTATTTCTGTTGGGCATATTTTTAGGAGTGGAATTGCTGAGTATAAGGTATGGGTATGTTCAGTTTTAGTAGATACTGTCAAACAGCTTTCCAAAGTAGTTGTAACAATTTACACTCTGGTCAGCAGAATAAGAGAGTTCTGGTTGCTTTATATTGTCTGTCTTTTTCATTTTAGTCATTTTGGAGGGTATGTTGTAGTTTTTGCATTATGATTAAAAACATTTTTTTTTTCAGAGACAGGGACTTGCTCTGTTTCCCAGGCTGGAGTGCAGTGGTGTGATCATAGCTCACAGCAGTCTCGAGCTCCTTGGTTCAGGCAATCCTGCCACCTCAGCCTCCTGAGTTACTGGGACTGCAGTCCTCCCAGCTCAACCTCTCCTGAGTCACTGGGATTTTTCCATTTTCATTTTCATCTGTGCTTTCCTAATGACTAATGGAGTGCCTTTTCATATGTTTATTTTCTGTTTGAACATCTTCTCTCATAGAGTGTCTATTCTGACATTTGCCCATTTTTCTATCGAGTTATTTTCCTGTATCTCACTGATTTGAAGGAGTGCTTTAAATATTCCAGATAATAGTCCTTTGTTAGATATATGTTTGAAAATCTCTCTCTCAGTGTATGGCTTTTTACTCTCTTAATGGTTTTGAAGAACTGAAGCTCTTAATTTTAATGTAGTCCAATTGATCAATATTTTTCCCCTTCACAGTTATTGCTTTTTGTGTTTTAAGAAATCTTTGCCTGAGACAGTTCTTGTGGAAACAGCTAGTGCAACACTGAGAAACTGTTGTACATTATGTTGCCTAGAGTACAAACAGCACGGTCAGGATAGCTAAAGGTGACCCCAAGAAACCGAAAGGCAAGATGTCTGCTCATGCCTTCTTTATGAAGACAATGCTGGGAGGAAAATACAAATCATAATCCAGAGTCCTCAGTAAACTGCAGTTTCCAAGAAGCGGAAATACACTGACAGGTGGAATACAATGTGTGGTGAAAGAGAAATACAAATTTGATGAAATGGTGTGGTATACTATGAGCAGGAAATAAAGGATTATAGACCAACTAAGGGAGGCAAGAAGAAAGATGATAACACCCTCCTCTCATGCCCCACCTTCCTCTTCTACCTAGATCTCTGCCCAATAGTAAATCCATAAATTTAGGCATTTCTACTGGAGATGTGGCCAAAAACCTGGATGACTGTTATGTATGTAGAATTCCTAAAATGCCCCCATAAAGATATTTCCCCCTAATCCCGGGAACCTGGGAATACGATGAGACATCACTCACTAGTGTGGTTGTCATATTTCATGGCAGGGTTAGGTAATCTCCTTAAGATAGGAGATTATCTTGGAGGATCTAATTTAATCACATGAGACCTTTTAAGCAGAGAGCTTTCTCCAGCTGGTGGCAGAAGAAGTCAGAGAGATTTGAAGAGTAAAGGGGTTATGGCTTGAAGTTGCAGCAGGCCCACCTGAGAAGGAATTCAGGAAACCTTAAAAGACCTGAGAGAGGCCCTGGCCAACAGGCATCAAGGAAAGAGGATCCTCAGTCCTACAACCACAAGGGACTGAATTCTTCCAGCAACCTATGTGGGCCTGGAGGTGATGTCTACTTAGAGCCTCCAGGTGAGGACCCAGCTTGGCTGATGGCTTGGTTCCCACCTTGTGATTCCCTGAGAGGAGAACCAGGTGACATCGTGCTGGACTTTGTTAAAAGCTGTTAAGTGTGTGGTAATTTGTTATACAGTGACAGAAAAATAAAACATGCAGGATAATTTTAGTGATGGTGAAAAGCTGCCTTATAACAAAGTTGAAGGAGATGTATGGGAAGTAGGTGGCCAACTATAATCTAAAGCAAAGGGATGGTGATAGAGTTTGGCTATTTGTCCTCGCCCAAATCTCATGTGGAATTGTAATCCCCAATGCTGGAGGAGAGGCCTGGTGGGAGGTGTTTGGATCATGGGGGCGGATGCCTCATGAATGACTTGGGCCATCCCCTTGGTGATAAGTGAGCTCTTGCTCTGAGTTCACACAAGATCTGGTTGCTCAAAAGTGTGCAGCAGCTCCCCTGTAACCCATGCTCTCTCTCTTGCTCCCATTCTTGCCATGTGAAGCATCTGCTTCTCTTTTGCCTTCCGCCATGACTGGAAGCTTCCTGAGGAACCCCTAGAAGCAGATGCCAGTATGCTTCCTGTATAGCCTGCAGAACTGTGAGCCAATTAAACCTCTTTTCTTATAAATTACTCAGTCTCAGGTATTTCCTTACAGCAGTGCAAGAACTGCCTGATACAGATGGAATAAAGAGATCATCTAGCACACACCAGAAAAAAAGATGGAAGAGTAAGGTGAGGAGTATGAGAAAGGGAAAAAGAGGATGCGAAAGAGAATAATGAGGAAAACTGCATGTCTGTCTCCATGTGCATGTATACAGGACAACTGCAGTAACTGACCACCTCCTATTTGAGAGTCTGTTGTTCTCACTGGGTTTCATTCCACAATTGAAATATAATTACACTGTAGTTTTTGAAGCGCTCCAGGAAATGCAAGTGGTTTCTATGGTGTGTTCATGGGTGTCACAAGCACCCAGAAATTCAATCGGAGTTGTCCATATTTCTAAACATTTTTATAATGAAAAGAAACTCTTTTGTTATCCTCACTCCATGAATTTAGAGATCTGTGAGAGAAGGCAATTAAAAATGTTCCTGAAATTAAAAAAAAAACTTATGTGTAAGGTAGTGTTATTGATTAGAAGTCTTGAGTTATCAACTTTACATCAGCTGTAATTTGTAAAAAGAACAAAACAAACTAGATGACTTTTTATGGTCTGTGCTTGGTGGTGTAATGCTGTAGAAGGTGGCACTTTTTGGAGGGGGCTGTAGCTCAAGGATGAGGCTAAACCTCTTTACACTGCTTCAGGCTGTCTTGTTTTTCTATACAGTGACATAACATTCTGCTGACATTCTTAGCTGTGGAAAAGGGGCACTGGCTGGCATGGGAAGTGTTCTGATTATTTTTAATTAAATCTAGTAGCTTGAAAACAAACTGTAGAGGTCTTCGTTGTCAGAAAACTGCATAGGTACTGCTTCAAGGAAGGTGCATAAGCCTTCTGACCTCAAGCACACACTTTGCAACATTCTGTTATTTTTTTTGTATCATTAGAACGCTAAGACTCCCTTTCCTATTAATGTTTTTATTGAGGCACAGCATAGCACAGAAGAATGCATAGAGGAGGCATAGAGCACTGTGAGTTTCCACAAAATGAACATACCTGGGTGACAACCACCCAGGATGACAAGCCCCCATGCACGCTCCTGGAAGCTCCAGCTGCCCCTTCTCCCCAGAGGCAACCTACATCCTACTCTTAATACATAGATTTGAGTTCTCTCAGAATGTTGAAATGCTTTTGAAGCAAAGTAGAGTATGCTGTTTTTAAAACTGGGAGGAAAAAAAAGAAATTTCACTCCAAGATTATGAAGATCTTTTCCTGTTTAGGAGTTTTATTGTTTTATCTTTTGCATTTAGGTCATGATCCATTTTGATTTAGTTTTTGGTGTGGCAGTGAGGCCAAGTTACTGGCTATCCTTGGCCCAACGGAGAACCTGGTGTCTTCACCGGGATCCCTTCCTTGGCAGGTCCTGAGTTCCTATTTTTATCTCCTGAGACTGCCAGAAACTCTGATGATTTTAAGAGGCTTTCTACTTCTGTTTTTCAACCTCTACTCCTTGTATACCCCCAATTCAGCACATGCTTTGAAGGGAAAGCCAACTGTGTGTTTGAAACCCTTCAGGTCTCTTTTAGAAGTTCTCTGGCTTCTCTGTCCTCAGATTCTCGGCTCTGCCATCAGCTCACCTCTCTGCTTTCTCAAGTCTTAGCCCCTCCGGTTCTCTTAGCCTTGACAGCCCACCACTGCCTTCAAACAGGTGATTTCTGCATTGAATTTGGGCTTTCTTGTTTTGCTGTAGTTCCAGGTGATGTGGAGTAACAGTGCACAGTGACTCCATATCACCTAGAACAATGGAAACATTTTAAATTGCAATTATGTAAAGTAATAAAGGAAAAAAACCCATAGTGCTGTTATAAGAGGGAATATTAGGAGTCTGTGGCTCAAGTTCACTGTGTTCTGTAGAAACACTGTAGTTTATCAATATCATACCTGAGCCTTCAGCACATAGACACAGAATTAGTGAAAGAAGCCAGCAGCTAAATGCCTAATTCCACTTCCCCCATCAGCCCTTCATTTGTAATGAGTAATTTAACCTCTCTAGGCACCAGTTTCTCTGGTTCTGGCATTTATTCTTCATCTTAGTGGCAAGATTTGTCTTACGTGCTTTAAACCCTTGGAACAAAAGGCAACCTTTGACTAACTTGGCCCATTTAAAAAGAGGTACCACAGAGGTTCCCTTCACTCATTTAAAGTGGTGCATAGGGGCTGGGGAAGGGGTAGAAGGGGGGAAAAAGAAGAAAAAAAATGGAGTGTGTATGCTTGAAAAATCAAGACAATCACTTTTTGTTTGTTTGTTTTGTTTTGTTTTAAAGATGAAGAGGCAGAAGAAATTCCCACAGGGCCACATACTACCAAAAGCTACTGAGAAATAATCCCTTGAGGAAGGATATCTAGGGCAAATGTCACTTTGCTTTCATGCCATTTCTTCCATGGTTCCTTCCACATCTGCTCCAGCAGCCTGGGGTGAACACAGATTTATAAGAAGTCGTTTGTACAAAATAAAATTAAAAGCCACAAGTTAATGCTACCATAAGATTAAGGCTGAGCTTAACTTGATAATATTTAGTGTCCTAGGAAGGCATAGAGTTCAGCTTACTTTTTTTCTCTCATGGTTGAATTTGCAACTGATGATGCTAAGTGATTGAGAAAGGAGTATTTTAAAAGAGAGCCAAGGGACGGGCAGGTGTGGAGGCAGGCTGGACAGTCATCTCTATCCTTAGATAAGGACAGGGATGGGCAGTGCTTCCTGCCAGCTGTCTTCAAGCTGATGGAATTCTGTCATAGAGTAGGGCAGCAGGGACCTTAGAAAATCTGAGTGATCACCCCTTTGGGAGAAAAAAACACATAAATAATTAATTAAAATTCCCTTTTAAAGTAGAGTCAGAAGAATATGAATGCTGTCTACATGGGAGTCAACACCCAGAGATAACATCAGTTAATAGAGGATGTGATGGCTCAGAAGATAAACAAAACAGAGTGTAGGAGAATGCTAAGAAAAACAAATGAAGGGAAATAGGGAGGGGATAAAGCAGATGATGAATTGGGAGGAAGCGGCTACTTGGGGACAAGCCAGGGAAAAATGTGGAAAAAAAAGGAGCTTAGAAAAAGCTAAACACATGTAATTGCTGGGGTGGGGGTGGGGCCATGAGCATTCACTAGAAAAGCATCTTCTGCAAAGGCTTGGACCTTGACTTCTTCATTTAATATTTGGGATATTTCTCTTGAGATTTGGCTCCAGGAAAATAGCAGAAACAGCCACGTGCTGAACAGAGAAAGGCCCCAAAACCTACCAGAGGCAGTCTCTCAAGAGAGTTCCGTCTTTCTCTCTCTGTCCTTTTGAGTTCTCATCCTCTCTCTCAATTTTTGCCATGCTTTTTCCATTATTTTATGAAGCTTTCCCATCTTGTCCCTTCTGATATTTCTTACTCCCATCCAGTTGCCATAGCAATAGCCATAGGAAGTAGAATAATAGTAATAAAAGCAAAGGTGATAATATATATTATTAGCTATTACATGTATTATGGTATATGATTTATTGTATAATATATACCATTCTATATTCTATATATTAATGCACAGTATATTACTATTAGTTTAACAGTTGCGAATAAGCATATACCATTCTTGAGAGTCTTCTGTTTTATTGTGAGACGTGAATGGTCCCTGAATTTGAGTTTTAACTTGGCACTTGAAGATTCGCAGTGTTTTTAAAGGCATTCTAACTCTTGCTGGATCTCAGAATACCCATTCCCAAAACAGTACAATTTCTGTTATTATTTCGAAATACATATTTCCTATATTATAGCACTATGAAACTGTCGAGCAAGTTGTAATCATAAAAATAATGATACTTTGTACTTTTAAAGTGCCCCATGCTCTTAGAGCCAGAATTTCTCAAGCATTCTTGCAAGCTAGGCAAGCAATACCCACCAGTGAAAAACTGAAATATAGAAGTTAAGACCTTGAGCCAGTGCCTTAAAGCAAGTCAGAAATAAAGCTGGAATTTAAGGGAAATATCTTACACTGGACATTGGACTTCTTGTCCTGGCAAAGATATAAAATGAGAAAAATTATAAAATGAGAAAAATTATAAATTAGAATTGAGGAAATATTTTAATCAAGCTTATATAGATACCAATTAAAAGCTAACATATCATAAATAATGCCATTTAAGAGTAGTACTAATAAAGAATTTTTTTTTTTTTTGACAGAGTCTCACTCTTGTTGCCCAGGCTGGAGTGCAATGGCGTGATCTTGGCTCCGCCTCCTAGGTTCCAGCGATTCTCCTGCCTCAGTCTCCTGAGTAGCTGGGATTACAGGTGCCCGCCACTATGCCCGACTAATTTTTGTATTTTCAGTAGAGACGGAGTTTCACCACGTTGGCCTGGCTGGTCTCGAACCCCTGACCTCAGGTGATCTGCTTGCTTCGGCTTCCCAAAGTGCTGCGATTACAGGCGTGAGCCACCATGCCCAGCCTAAGCTTCTATTAAAGATAAAGCCGCGTGCTTTATATCTTAAAAGACTTTGTGCAATGGTCAAAGAGAAAATTCAGAGTCCTGGATCTTGTAACATAATAGGGCCCATACGAGCTGGAGATTGCTAGGCTGACATTGTATTTGTCCAGTCCAGAAACTGCTGGAGAACTGAGGTCCGACGCTGCTGCTGGAGGGAGGGTAGTTGGTTAGGTGAGAAGGAATTAGGAATCAGAACCTGGAATTTGGTTGGTGTTTGCCGTGAAGTTGTGTCACACCCACAGATGTGAAAACAACCCATAAACGCAAACTGTCAATGCCCATCTGTGTACCTTCCATCTTTCATTAGTGAATAATTGCTAGACTGCAGACCTCATGTTCTGTGCCTCTTTGTAACCCACAACTCTTAGCACCAGGCTGTGTTGAGCATGTGGAATGAAAATTGGATTTGAGGTCAAATGACTTGCATTTAGGTCCCATGCTGGCTGGCTGAGTGGCCTTCAATGAGTCACTTGACCTCTTTGGACCCAACTTCACCTTGTATATAACAGGGGTGACATGAATATCTCATAGAATTGTTGCTTCAATACATGAGATACTGGATCTGGCAGAAGAGCTTTGTAAACTATAAAGTACAATAGAAATATTAGTTACTGTTAAATAAATAAAGGATTATCTGTGTCACTCAGTAACCATACACTGATGCTTTCTGGTCCTACCTGTCCTTTGCTTCTAGCACCTACCTCTGGAGAGACCTCTTCAAGACGCTACAAAATGTATCCTGCCCCCAGGGCCAGCTTCATGGGCATATGACCTGTGCAATCTCATAGGTTCCCATGCTCAGAGGCCCAGGGCTTAGTTTAATGCTCTAGCTGTCCTCTTAATATTCTTAATAATTTTTGAAGAAGGGGCTTGTGTTTTCATTTTGGACTGGGCCTTACAGATTAGGGAACCAGTGATGGCTGCCATTTCTTTCTAACTTAGAATAAAATCCCTGATTTTAAATTCCTTGAAATTTGCTTCATTCCTAATCTTTTGCTTTGAGGATCTCCATGGAGCAAATAGTTATAAATTAATATTTCTGGTTAAAATACTTTATATATATGAACTATTTTAAAGTATATAATATATAATAGTTTCTAGGTAAAGCAGAATGCAAAATAGTGACTTGGTGATTGGGATTACTACTATTTTCCCTCTAAATGATCTTGATTCTGAATTTCTGAAGGAAATATTTCTTTATATCGGTAACAGAAGTGCCAAGCACACTGTGAATAGTCAAGAGAAGACAGTGGAATGTGTGAACTACATCATGTACATGACATCAATCTATTGTGAGAGGCGTTCTCTTTGGATGATAAAAACAATCTTATAGGGTGATGGTTTTATTTCATGTATTGGTTTTATTTCATTTATTGTGGCTTAAACTAAGGGTATTTGAATTTCAAAACGCCAGTTGGTGCAGCTTTCTTCACATTCTTTTACAGCAACCCATTGAAACCTTAGACTGTCTAGGAAAACAAATATAATTTATGTTTGTTTCCAATCATAATATAGACAAACCTGATATTCTTGTTAAGGGAAGTTAGGTTGTTTGACTTTGTTGGGTGTATTGTTTGGCAATAAAATGGTGCTCAAATACTTTTAAAGTACATATAATTTGTTTTCAATTATAAGTAAAGTTGGCTCACCTTAGATGGGCTTCAGCTATACCTTTGTAAGTGGTGGACATTTCTGCAGGGGGAGGTAAGTAGTGGCAATTTGGAATAGAAAGTTTGTCTTAGTTATCTATAGCTGCACAAAAACTTGCCAAAAATGTGTCAGTCTGGTTTTGTCTTTCACACTGTTTCTGAGGGTCAGGAATCTGGGAGCAGCTTAACTAACTTGTTCTGGCTCAGGGTCTTCCATGAAGTGGCAGTCGAACTGTTAGGTGGTCCACTGGGCTGCCCAACTGTCCATGAGACTGGCCACTGGCTTCCACCAGAGCAAGTCATCCAAGGGAAAGCAAGACAGGGCCAAATGACATCCATAATCTCTCTTCCAGAGTGGTATCTACCACTCCTCCTGCACTCTACTGGTTACACACCAACCCTGATACAGTGTGGGAGGGGACCATATTAGAGTGTGAGTATTGGAAGCCAGAAATCGCTGGAGACTATTTTAGAGGCTGGCTACCACAGGGTAGGTGGGTACTGGCATATTCCTGAGTTCCACTGAATCCTCTGCAAAAGAGGGGCAATTTCTAAAGTTTGTCTTCTCAGAAGCCCCACACAGCAATTTGAAGGCATGGAAGATCATACTCTGGTCAATTTCCAAGCCCTGTCAATGTATCTGTAGTAGATACTGAACTGGGGGTGACAAGCTTGAAGGAACAAGCATCTACATAAATGAGACCATGTGAAGTGGCCCTACTTACTACACTCTTATTGCCATGTTAAGTGGCACCAGATTGAGGGTACAGGTTGTCTTAGAGAAAGATAAGCAGAAAACATTATGGTATGACGGATCACCAAGCAGTGGGGAGTGCATTCCAGACTCTATACTGTGAATTTAGGGTTTCGTGCCAGTTTGCAAAGCTTCCTGAAGGTAGCGGGGAAGGCTTGGTGGAGAACTGAATAAAGAGATGACATGGAGAGGTGAAAGGGCCTGAGGGGAGGGTGGAAGCCCTGAGAAACGCAGGAAAGGGCAAGAGGCTGGTTCAGCAGCCTCACAGGCTGGGGTGAGGCTGGCTTCTACTTTCAGGGAAAGGCATAAAGGCTCCCACTCACCTTTTACATCAGGAAGATGAGGAAAAAAGAGTTATCAGTAGAGGAGAAGCCAAAGGTGTGGGCATTTATCAGACACCCACCTTATGCAATGCACTTTCCGTGGGTTTCGATTAACTCCCCACATGACTGGGAGAGGAGAGTGTGGTATTCTCTTCTTTACAGAAGCAAGTCTTGAACCCAGGATCATTTGCATCCAAATCACACACTATTTTCACAAAACATCATTGCTGTTGGGTGCCTCAGCTGGAACCTGTGAAAAACAGACGGGACTCCCTGGTGACTCAGAATGAGAGGAGGGAAGGAGGACACTGTGTAGTCAGCATATGGCCATGGGTAAACTTCCTCCTTTCTGTTCACAGTCCTAGGAGGCAGACTTTGACCCTCATAAAGGCACAGCTGTCCACAATCTTTGCCCCGCCTCTAGTTCTCCAGACAAACCCAGCATAGACCAGATTCAGGGTGTGCTGTGGAAGCCAGGGAGAGGTGCTCCTGTTTCAAAATGGTAGTGCTTGCTCTATGTTACTTTAAGTTTAAAAAGTGATTCCTCTTTTGGAGATGAGAGTGGCAGTTTAAAGAAGAGAGAATAATTATGTAGGCAAGAATGTGAAAGGAAGGACCAAATCACAGTGTGGAAAATAAAACCAGAGTGACATTTGCTGCTTAGAGAGTGTAGTGTAGACAGCATGGACAGATAGGCTCAAATTCAGGCTCCACCTTGAAGTGGATTTGTGACTTAAAACAACAAATGTAAGCTCCAGGTCTTACCTGTGAAATGGGGTTGATGATGCCCACCTCTCTAGAACACTGTGTTAAAGGAGGTAACTTTAAATACTGCTATAGGTAGTATGTAGTAGGTGCTATATAAGTTGTAGTTATAAGTTGTAGTTCCTTTTTTTTTTTTGAGACGGAGTCTCACTCTTGTTGCCCAGGCTGGAGTGCAATGGCATGACCTCTGCTGACCGCAACCTCCACCTCCCGACCTCCCGTGTTCAAGTGATTCTCCTGCCTCAGCCTTCCGAGTAGCTGGGATTACAGGCGCCTGCCACCATGCCCGTCTATTTTTTTTTTATTTTTAGTAGAGACCGGGTTTCAACATGTTGGCCAGGCTGGTCTCGAACTCCTGACCTCAAGTGATCCGCCTGCCTCGGAAGATTAATTTAAAATATTATCTTCTGCTTAGAGTGATGGCAAGCTGGAGGAATTGGGGTAATGATGGTGTGTGGGATGGTGTGGGGGAGTGGATGTGGGACAAAATAAAGCTCGGGCAGAAGATGGGATGTCCTTACGGATCTGAAGATGCTTTGTAAAGAATGTGCCATGCACATTATCAGTGGGACCCACCTCATGCCATCAGTGTGTTTGTGGCAGAAGAAGGGAGGATGGAACACAAGGTTCCTAAAACCCAGCCAAATGCTTGTTCCTGCACCATATCATCTTGGGAATGTGGATGCCACATCTCTCTTTTGACATTTCATGGTTATTTAAAGTTTAGCTGTAGCACAGCGTGCATATGTCTAATGCCTGGTGGGAGAAAGTGAATTAATTAAAGTCCCCTCATGCTGTTATTAATCAGCTTCTCTACAATTTTTATAGGAAGGCCAAGTCATCAAAGAGAAACCAAGACTTTCCTCCGTGGAAAGCTTGCATGGGGAAAGGAGAGAGACTCAATCCTCAGGAGAAAAGTTGAGGAGGTAGAGCTTTGGGGGACAGGGCCATCTGAGCCTGAGAACTGTAAGAAGCTTGCCTCTGGAGGGACCAGGAACATCTTATGGGGTGAGGGAATGCTGGTGGGGAAGATTCAGTCAACCAAAAGGAATCTTGCCTAGCTAGGCTTTCACTATATATGTGGAATGAAAGAGCCTTAAAAAAATAGAAGATAGATAAATAGATAGAAAAGATGATGAAGAAAACAAAATTGTTGGGGAAGATTGGAAATTAGTCTCAAAACTACTTTGTAGTTATGTCTCTGTATTTTAGAACTTTTGGCTTAAACTAAAAGGTAGCAAAAATATATAGTTTATGCTCTAATGTAGATTTAATTTTTATCAACAAAAAATTTGTATATGACATTACAGAAGATGGGTGCAGATAAACATTAACCATTTATTTATTAAACTTATCAACTATAATGTAGCAGAATATTTGCGATTACGATTAAAGTAAGGTACCTAAATCAACTGCTTTCAGCTTTGCAGTCACCATTCTAGTATCTAATTATGTAAGTCTGGTAAAGATAATTTCCTGCAAAATTCCCCCAGTTTAGAGCTATTCCTTACACTACCCATTGTGCAGACATTTTAAAGGAAAACAGCAAAGAGAAAGCTCAGTGCCAGGAGCGGTGGCTCATGCCTGTAATCCCAGAACTTTGAGAAGCCGAGGCGGGCAGATCACTTGAGATTAGGAGTCCGAGACCAGCCTGGCCAACATAGTGAAACCCCATCTCTACTAAAAATAAACACACACACACACACACACACACACACACAAATTAGCCATGCTTGGTGGCACGTGCTTGTAATCCCAGCTACTTGGGAGGCTAAGGCAGGAGAATTGCTTGAACCTGGGAGGTAGAGGTTGCAGTGAGCTGAGATCGCACCATTGCACTCCAGCCTGGACGACAGAGTGAAACTCCATCTCAAAAAAAAAAAAAAAGAAAAGAAAGCTCAGTGCTAACCAAGTGTAAAAGTGTGCATTTAAGTCCTCTAGTTTATGTCATTTGTATAGTATATTCTCTGGGACTATAATCTGTTTAAACAAAAACAGCAAGGAGGTACCTCCTCTTTCACCTTTGGAGCCCCGTGCTCCTTCTGTCTCTGTACGAGGGAGCTTCTTCCGTCTTCTCCCTTCCTTCTTGCCTATTAAACTCTCCACTCCTTAAAACCACTCCACGTGTGTCCGTGTCATTTTTTCTAATTTGACATGAGGACCAAGAACCCTGGTGTTCCTCCACTTATCAGAGCCTTATCATTTTGGTGTGTTGGCCGGGAAAGGAAATTCAATCATCAGACTGGTGTGGAAGCTCGGAATTTATCTTGGGACCTCAAGCGGAGAGGATCACCCAACTCACGGGTATTTGAGGATACAAACCCAGGGATGGGCTCGGCTTTAAAGGTCTTATCTGAGATTGCTTGATGGAACAGAGTTTCATCAAAGCCAATCCAAAAGGCCTATGTGGAAATAACCATTCTTGCTGCACTTCATGCAAATAATCAAGCCAAGTATAAGACTAAAGTTCATTCATAATTAGTTTTTACCAAAAATGAGGACTGGAGAGAAAAATTTGGCTCCAAAGCTTATCATGCATTTGTCATTAAATCCTAGTCTCATTAATTGTTTTTAAGCTTTTTTGCCTACATTTTAGATTAACCCTGCTTATTCCTGTGAATCAAGTGGTAATCTCCTGCAGCTTGGAAGAAAGAAAAAGGGATGGGTAATGTAAAAATCTGGACCAATATACTAGTTTTGGGCAATTATCCTGCAAATTCTGCTAGGTAATAAAAGTAAGTAGGGTACCCATAACCCGGAGGTTTCTTTGTTTGGGAAAATAAAACCAAGGCTTCATAAACCACCAACGGGAAATTCTGTATCTGGCAAATAAAACTTTACATGGAAATTATCTACTACACCACTCTTGTGGGAACTGCTATACTCATTCTACTATTTGCAATAGGGTTACACACAGTAGCTCCTTCTAACTGAAATATTAGACAAAGTTTCCACTGCTGTTGTATTTTGCTTATTATCTTTATAGCAGGGATAATAGTTATGGACAAAAAGGAAGCATGAAAGTTTTACTATCACTGAGTCTGCTAGGACTTCTTTTTGGGTCTAGTGATGCACTTTTAAATGAAACCTGCTGCTTTTGGATTAACATCTCTAGTATAGTAAAGGAAAATCTAAGCAGACCCTTAGAAACTGGGTCCACACAACATGGTGATTCCCACAGCCTTCTTGCCCTTGGCCCATGTGTTCCTGGCAACATGACCACCCCCACATATCCCCACATGTGTAGAACATCATGGTGCCCTGCATTTGCATATTAAAAGGCTAGGGTGGGAGGGCCAGCTCTTTCCAGGGCCACGTGAATGACATGCCTGGTCAAACCAATCCCCTGAGCCCTATGCAAATGAGACACCACCTCCTCCAGCCTCTGCATATTATACCTGGCTGGTGTCCACCACACTTGCCACCTCCTTTCTTGGCTTTGAAGCCCCCCACCCTCTGTCTGTACTGGGGAGCTTCTTCCGTTTTCTCCCTTCCCTCTTGCCTATTAAACCCTCTGCTCCTTAAAACCAAAATGAAAACAAAACAAAAACAAACAAAAACCATAACAATGAAAAACTAGGGAATTAACCTCTTGGTTTACTCGTTGTAAACAAACCATCAGATAATCTAAACCACAAGAAGCTTTGTCTCTCTGGCAGGTTTATTTATTCACCCTCCCTTGCCAGAGCAATGTGATTTTAATGGTGTCCAGATGTCTTGGAGGTATTTGCTTGTTTCACTGTACCTTACACTCAGGTTAACCTTACACTCAGGTTAAAGAAAAGGCCTGATGGTTCCTTTTTTATTATTTAAAGCCAAAGCTGATGATTCCATAAGTGAAAAACACTTGCAAAATATATAGTAAGAAAATGAACGGATGTTACATTTAGATTCCAGAAGAATTTTAGAAACATTTTGGAGGTGGGGAAAGTGGAGAAAAGAATGTGTATTTATTCACAGGATTTATGTGACTTACCTACAAGAAGTTGTAAATATTTCCCTTCAAAACAAGAACGTATGCCTACTATATCCCTCTGTGATTTATAAGTGAGAGGTTTGAAGGGGAGAGACTCACATGGCATGGGAGTCTTCCTGGGGCTCATGATGGGGAGGGCATCAATCATCAAATCAGATGAAAATTCCTGAAGGCATTGACCTTTAGTGAATTCTAGGTCTGGTATCAATGGCTGCCTCTTCCTTGAGTTGCTGGAGTCCAGTGGCTGCAATCCTGGGATGCACAGTGTTCTCTCTGGTCCCACTGAAGTGCTTCTCTGAAGAAGACAAGATGAAGTGGTTCCCAAGAATGAACCCTAGCTGACGGGACTCTTGCATTTCAAGCATGGTAGACAGATATAGTTTGTCATTCCCTCGAAGACACTCCTTCGTCTGAGAGACTAGGTTTTTCCAGCTTCCCTGTGGCTAGGTATGATTTTGATCTTGTGACTACATTCTGGCCAATGAGATGTAAACAGAAATGTTTCGCAGCTTCTCACACCTTTTCTAAGAGAAAACCATGTCCTTTTTCTTTCCCCACTTTGTGGACTGGAACATGGACCACTCCAGTGATGGCAAAGAGGGAAGAGGGAGGCTGAGTCTAGACCCTTGAGGACTTTTTGAGACTGCCGTAACAGCAGTTGTGGACTTTTTGCACCTACTGATTTCATTTAGGTAAGATAGAAATGCATGTCTATCTTGTTTAGGCCACTGTTATTTTGAGTTTTCTGGTCCTTGCAGCTAAACTAGGTAAACAGCAGGATTTCATTTTTGTTTGTTTGTTTTGTTTAGGCCAAGATCTTTAATACACCAGTGACAATACAGAGATACTGACACATGATAGGCACATGGGAGAGTACGGAGTTTGGTCATAGCCCTGTTCCTGGGATTCTAAAGCAGTTTCCTGATCCATGTCAGTGGGTCTCCTGGGGTCATGCACAAGTTTCTTTTAGGGCCAGGCTGCTCCTGTTAGCAGTAAAAAAAAAAAAAAAAAAAAAAAAGTAATAAAAGGTAACATGTCAGCAATTCCTTAAATATATTTTATTTGAAGCCAGTTAAGAGAGCTGGTAGAATTCATAATAAGTTCTGCCCTTTAGGATAGTTATTTCTGAGAAGAGAAGAAGAAAGTTGAGAATTAAACATATTCCAAGTAGATATCCTTCAAAGAGGTTAGGGAATGCAGGAAAAAACTACAAGACTGTCTCATAAGCAAATAATTGTTATTCAAAATTTATAAAAAGAGAAGACAGCAAGAGTGTATACCCTACTATTCAGATAAAACAAACTCAACAAAGATTGTTGCAAATATGGCAAAACCCCAGCTCACTACAACTTTTGCTTTTTCTTGTGTCCTAGAACTTCTTTTATGCCAATGATAGTAAGAATGGTTCTGCATTAGTTCCTCCCCTGAGCTGTTTGCTTGTCATTGGGAACTCTCAGCCACAGTTCACATCTCATCCTTAACTAGGACCCTCCTTTATCCTTTGCTTCATTTAGCACAGGGGGTGGCAAACTATGGCCCATTGGCCTGACCACAGTCTGTGGGATAAGAATGGTATTTATATTTTTTAAATGGTTCAAATAGTTTAAAAAAGAATAACATTTTGTGACACAAAAATTACATGAAGCTAACATTTCAGAGTCTATAAAGTTTTATTTGAACACAGCCTTGCCTGTTCATTTACACATTATCTATGGCTGTCTTCACACTCCAGTGACAAAGTTAAATAGTTGCAACATAACCTGCAAGACCTGAAAAGCCTAAAATAGTTGTTATTGGAGCTTTACAGAGAAAGTTTGCCAACCTCGGATCTAGTATGATGTGACATCTTAGTTTTGGAATTCAGAAGTTGAATTCTGGAATTTGAGAGCTGAAAGACTATTTAGAATGCCTCTTGTCAACATCCCTGACACATACCTGGCTAAAGTCAGCAGTCTTATTTTTTGTACAGCTGTTCTATTCTTAGAAGTATTTACTTAAAAGGGAATCCTCTGATGTTCATTTATTTGTCCTAGTTTTACTCTCAGCATGGCCAGGGGTTGGCAAATAATAGGTGCTTTAAACTATTTCATTATTTGCCGAGCACAGTGGCTCACACCTGTAGTCCCAGCACTTTGAAAGGCCAAGGTGGGAGAATTGCTTAAGGCCAGGAGTTCAAGACTAGCTTGGGCAACACAGGGAGACCCCATCTCTACAAGAAAATAAAAAAATTAGCCAGGTGTGGTGGTGCTTGCCTGTAGTCCTAGCTACTTGAGAGGCAAAGGTAGGAGGATCGCTGAAACCCAGGAGGTCAAGGCTGCAGTGAGCTGTGATCGTACTACTGTACTCCAGCCTGGGTGACAAAGCAAGACCCTGTCTCAAAAAACTAAAAAAAGGGCCGGGCACAGTGGTTCACACCTGTAATCCCAGCACTTTGGGAGGCCAAGGTGGGCAGATCACGAGGTCAGGAGATTGAGACCATCCTGGCTAACAAGGTGAAACCCCGTCTCTACTAAAAATACAAAAAAAAAAAAAAAATTAGCCAGGTGTGGTGGCGGGCGCCTGTAGTCCCAGCTACTCAAGAGGCTGAGGCAGGAGAATGGCGTGAACCCGGGAGGCGGAGCTTGCAGTGAGCTGAGATCGCACCACTGCACTCCAGCCTGGGTGACAGAGTGAGACTCCATCTCAAAAAAAAAAAAAAATTAATACTAACTTAGCACTTACTACATGATACAATTAGTCTAAGAACTTTCCAAGTAACGCACAGAAGACTATGAGGTAGAAGAACATTTTACAGGGAAGGATGCTGAGTCACAGAGAGGTTAATTAAATTTTCCAAGCACACGCATCTTGTAAGAGGCAGAGCTGTGAGTAAAACTCAGTCTGGCTCTGGAGTCCAGGTTCTCTGCTGCTCTATTTACCAAAGAGTTAACGAATCAACATTTGATTGTTGCATTGTATGTGTCAGTTTTTCAAATATGTGGAGATGCCTACCAAATTCCTAAAAAAAGGATTTACAGTTCCTCCAAAAGCTCAAGCCATATAATGCTGCAATATGAGAAGCAAAGGAGAATAGTCTCGCTACACTTTCTGTTTTCTCTAATTGTTCTCATTTCTACGTACCCCCAGGATAGTGTGTCCGGAATTGGTGGGTTCTTGGTCTCACTGACTTCAAGAATGAAGCAGCAGACCCTCGCGGTGAGTGTTACAGCTCTTAAGGTGGCGCGTCTGGAGTTTGTTCCTTCTGATGTTGGGATGTGTTCGGAGTTTCTTCCTTCCGATAGGTTCGTGGTCTCGCTGGCTCAGGAGTGAAGCTGCAGACCTGCACAGTGAGTGTTACAGCTCGTAAAGGCAGTGTGGACTCAGAGTGAGCAGCAGAAAGATTTATTGCAAAGAGCGAAAGAACAAAGCTTCCACAACGTGGAAGGAGACCCGAGCAGGTTGCCACTGTTGGCTCTGGCAGCCTGCTTTTATTCTCTTATCTGGCCCCACCCACATCCTGCTGATTGGTAGAGCTGAGTGGTCTGTTTTGACGGGGCACTGATTGGTGCGTTTACAATCCCTGAGCTACACACAAAGGTTCTCCACATCTCCACTAGATTAGTTAGATACAGAGTGTCAACACAAAGGTTCTCCAAGTCCCCACCAGAATAGCTAGATACAGTGTCCATTGGTGCATTCACAAACCCTGAGCTAGACACAGGGTGCTGATTGGTGTGTTTACAAACCTTGAGCTAGATACAGAGTGCCGATTGGTGTATTTACAATCCCTGAACTAGACATAAAGGTTCTCCAAGGCCCCACCAGAGTAGCTAGATACAGAGTGTCCATTGGTGCATTCACAAACCCTGAGCTAGACACAGGGTACTGATTGGTGTATTTACAATCCCTGAGCTGGACATAAAGGTTCTCCACGTCCCCACCAGACTCAGGAGCCCAGCTAGCTTCACCCAGTGGATCCCGCACAGGGGCTGCAGGTGGAGCTGCCTGCCAGTCCCGCGCCGTGCACCCGCACTCCTCAGCCCTTGGGTGGTCGATGGTACTGGGCACCGTGGAGCAGGGGGCGGCGCTCATCGGGGAGGCTTGGGCCGCACAGGAGCCCACGGAGGGGGTGGGAGGCTCAGGCATGGCGGGCTGCAGGTCCCGAGCCCTGCCCCGCGGGAAGGCAGCTAAGGCCCAGTGAGAAATCGAGCACAGCGCCGGTGGGCTAGCACTGCTGGGGGACCCAGTACACCCTCCGCAGCCGCTGGCCCGGGTGCTAAGCCCCTCATTGCCCGGGGCCGGCAGGGCCGGCCGGCTGCTCCGAGTGCGGGGCCGCCAAGCCCCCGCCCACCCGGAACTCCAGCTGGCCCGCAAGCGCCGCGCGCAGCCCCAGTTCTCGCTCGCACCTCTCCCTCCACACCTCCCTGTAAGCTGAGGGAGCCGGCTCTGGCCTTGGCCAGCCCAGAAAGGAGCTCCCACAGTGCAGCGGTGGGCTGAAAGGCTCCTCAAGTGCCGCCGAAGTGGGAGCCCAGGCAGAGGAGGCGCCGAGAGCGAGCGAGGGCTGTGAGGACTGCCAGCATGCTGTCACCTCTCAATAGTAAGTGGTTTGAAAACCATTTAGTATAAAAAAAGGTAGAAGAATCTAGGAATATTTAACCTGGAGAAGACAACTCTTGTTAGGAAAATGGCTGGAGCAATTCTAGGCTTTCCATGATATTCATAAAATCCAGAGCAAAAAAGAGCATTTCCCCAGTGCCTACCTCTTAAGAACAAAGAAACTTATTTCCTCAAAATTTCCAGGAAAGTTTTGGTGTTAGTCAGGGTCTTTCAAGAAGCAGATGTTAAGATGGACTGATATGTGCTCGGATTTTACTAGGGAAAATGAATGTGTAAATGGAAATAGGCAGGGAGCTGGGAAGGCTGCAAGAGCGTCAGGCACTGATGGAAATTTGACTTCAATTAAAGGAAAGGGAGAGAAAGGCTGAATGGAAGTGCCTTATACTGTGCAGTCGAAGCAAATCTTAGGGGAATCCTTCACCCCAAATCAGCTGACAAAGGAGTTGTGTCTCCCAGAAATTAGTCTGTCTTAGTATTCCTTAGGATTCACAAACTTGGGGATGGATTCCAAAGTGCAGCAGCTGGGGCCCTTGGTCAATTATGCTGCCATAGAAGGAGGTGTTCTGGGTGCATTCTCGTGACTGCTACTTCCCTCCTCACATATCATTGGTCTATTATTAAATCAGTCCTTGTCTCAGGGGATTAATGACCTCATTGGCTGAGGCCTGAATTCTTGAGCCAATCACCCTGGCAAGGGGGCTGGAATTTCCCATAGGCCCATTAAGTCTACCGTCTGGGCCAGTTCCCCTGAAGCATGTGGGTTGTGGGGAGGAGGGACTGATGTCTAAATAAAAAATCTGGATATCTTTAGGAAGGGAAAAGGGAAGTCTCATCTATGATACTGAAATTTGAATCCCTATCTATCTGAGGGCAAAGTCTGTGTTTATTTATCTGCAACACGACACCTCTTAAAATCTATGGTGGCTACAGCTTTTAAAAGTTGTGGTTTTGGGAGCAGGAGGATGGGGTCAAATTCTAAGCCACTGAAAATCATCCTGTTATCTATGCCATATGTGTTGTCAAGCCTGGTTTTAAAGGCTTCATAAATTGTCGATGAGCTGGCATGTGCAGTAGAAATATAACCGTCATAATAGCTAATAATTTTAGAGCAATAATGATGTGTCTGATACTGTATTTTATATCCATTCTCACACTTACTGCCCATGGTACCTATTAGGTAAGCATCCTTACTAGTTGCAGATTATCTAGGAGGACACTGAAGTCTTAGGGGGTTAAGGAACTTCCCTGAGAACACAGTTAAGAAGGTAACTGGCTGATTGTCTGATTGCAAAGTTGTAACAGCTCCTGTCCCTCCTCACAATTCTTACTCTATTGCTTCTCCAGCTTGTTTCAACAATGCTTTTAAACAATAAGTTTGCTTTTCAGGAGCCATCCTCTTCCAGGTGAGAGTGGGAGAGCTTTATGTTCTCTCAGGCACTGTATTAGTGGCACTCTACCAACATGGACTTGCGATGGCCATTGAAGGCTCTTGAGACTGGCACAATGCCAACGGGAAGGGCAGGTTGCCCTCAATGTCCAGGAATTGTAGGTAGCCGAATGCAGTGCAGTGCTTTGGAATTACAGCACTTGGCTGACCTTGTAAAGGGAACTGTTTTCCTTATCCATTTTGGTTGCTTAGCTATGTGTTAGTACACACCAAGATCATGTGGAGCTGGCACTTCAGGAACCGAAAGAAAGACAGACAAGGACCAAAATAACAAGGGCCATGCAGAGAATTCCACTGGTCATCTCAGTGACAACTCATATGATTACAGTAATCTTTACTGTGGGTGTGCCCTGCTTTAGGGAACATATGTTAACAACAGATAAATGAAGGAGTGATTATTCACTTTAAAAAGGCATAATGAATTTACAGAAGGATTCACTGGAAGAGTCTTTTAAATATCAATGAAATGCAAGTAAAATGCAATTTATTATACACAATATCATGTAATATGTTTTCAAGAGTACAGTCATTCGCTTAAGGGCTGTTTACATAATTATATTTTGAAGAAATATAATTCAGATAGCTTCCACAAGATCAAATTTCAATATATTTTCATATGTCTATACATCAAGATATATTCATTAGGGCCCTACTATGTCCAAGGCACTATAATATATTGACTCAGTAAGTCTAGGGTGGGTCCCAGATTCTGCCTTCCTAACAAGTCCCCAGACCACACTTTGAGTAGCGAGGGCTTCTAGAGATTCAGGCCCTCAGCTTCCACGGCTACTGATGGTCACTGGGTGTTGTAGTCTGTGCAGCTGGAGTGAATCCCTATTACCGTAATTGTTCCAGTCTCTAAGACCTGAGTGAGAGCACCTGGTTGGCAGCCCAGGCAACACACCTGCATTTTATTCCTTGGAGAGTAGAAGCTTGCTATCTGCTCTCTTCCACTTCTGTAGTGGAAGGTAGGCCCTGCTTCCCACCATGACTCACAATAGAAAAAATCCCTAAACAAGTGCAGATGCTGAGCACCTAAAAAGATGATAAATGTCCACTGTATGAACTATGCGAATTTATAAGTAAAAACTTCATTTAGTTATGTAGCTCACCTTTGCATGATCCATTGTGCAGATGTGGAAGTCCCAGGAGCCTGGTCAGCCACATGATTCTAGCCTTGGACTCTTCCCCCTCCAATCTCAAATGGAAGAAATGGCTCTCCTTTGTCACATGCCCTTTCTTATCTGGCATGCAAAATGCTCCACATTCCAATTTTCATTTGCTTTATTTATTTTCCATTTAACTGCAATTTTTTCTTGTGTCAGGAAGTTTTTTCTCTGGATTTAGTTTGTGAGAGATGATGAACTCCCCAGGTATTTAGTTCGTCCACATGTTAGGATTTACATGGCAAGTTCTCCAATATTAAAAAATAAAGGTAAATCTTATGCTGCAGTTAAGAAGAATGAGAAATGTCAAAGTTTACAACTGTTTGTTCCCCTTTTAGGTTCACTATCCCCATCTAAACTGTAAGCTGACTTTTATTAAAATGTAACATTTACCTTCCCAAAGTGAATTTGTCTTCCTACAATAAGAATAGGAAAATATCACAATTTACTGCAAAAAAAATAGCAAATACAGAAAAAACCTAAGTAATTTTTAATAAAAGCCATAATTTTAAAATAATGGCTTTCTTAAATATACAATACTCTAACAGAGGCCAAAAAATTGGCGTGAGAATTCAAATAAAATCTAATATCCTATGAGAAGAAGATATTGGACAAAGATGCTTGTCAAAACACTGCAATATAGACTTTGATTTCCACATATGGTTATTCATTACCAGTCACTGAAGGGCAGGAATCATAAACAGACATTTCTTGCCTGGGAAGTGAAGACAGTAGGTTTAGATTTTGTTAAGTTAGACAGAAAAAAGGGTACTCAGGACAATCAGTCACTTGGTTGAATTTCTCCACTTTTTAATCAGGTGTAGATATAGCCCATCAATAAAAGGGTCCAACTGCTGGAGTGGACATGAATTGTGGGAGGCTGGATACACTGTCCTAGATGAGGCATGATGCCACAGGGTAGGCAGAGAAGCCTTTCTGTCTTTTCTTCCCTAGACAAACAGGAAATGTTTAGCTCACCTAATTTAAAACTAACTATGGGTAACTTCAACATTTACGTCATAAATACAGCAAATTTGAAACGCTTTGGACTCGAGGTCCCAGAACCTGATTTTAATTTTGGTTCTGGGCCAGGCGTGGTGGCTCACACCTGTAATCCTAGAACTTTGGGAGGCTGAGGCAGGTGGATCGCTTGAGCTCAGGAGTTCAAGACCAGCCTGGGCAACATGGTGAAACCCCATCTCTGCAAAAAATACAAAAATTAGCCAGGCATGGTGATGCCTGTAGTCCCAGCAACTTGGGAGGCTGAGGTGGGAGGATGGCTTGAGCCGGGGAGGCGGAGGTTGCAGTGAGCCATGATCATGCCACTGCACTTACAACCTGGTCAACAGAGCCAGATCCTATCTCAAAAAATAAAAATGAAACAAAATAAAATAAATTTTAGTTCTGACATCCTTTCTTCATCTGAAAAGGAGAGGGTCAGAGTAAATGATTATAATGATTTTTCCTCTAAGATTGTGTGAGTCTAATGACTAAAATGATTTATATCTACAATGTACTCTGTTACGAGAGACACAGGATTAGGACAGGACTTGAACTGGAGATGGAAAACTTTAAGATGTCAGAAATACTTGGAGAAACATGGGAAATATGGGAAGATAGGTAGGTAATAAGAGGAACCTTAGTCAAAAATATCTTCTTGTTGCTTCTCCCATTCCTTGGGGCTGTGGAATGAGGGACATATTTTGCCACAATCATTAGCTGATTCAATGTTGTTTGCAGCTCTAATATCTGTTTCTTGAGAAGCTTTCTTCTGAATGAGACAGTCACAGCAGCAACTCGCCACAAGGAGAAATGATTTTCTGGTTATTGGTGGAGGTAGCCAAAGCACCATCATACCACGGGCAAGATAAAATCAAGTCTAAGATTGCAGATTCTCCATCCTTGATTTTTAAGATTCTCCTCTTAAATAAAGGACATGCAATCACCATACATGGACCTATGAAATGTGATTCAGAACCAGGGAAGATGTAAGAATCAGGAAGTAAACATTAGCCACTGCCGTGAAGCATCTAAATGAAGGTGTCTGCTTTCTGGTTTTCTACGTCATATTTTTCAATGTGTTGAAAAAAGAAAAAGGGGAGTCTGGCTTTCAAGAAAATAATTGTCTTAAAATTCTCTGCTAGGTGAGAGTTACATGGATCTGGATGGATTTACCTATTGTTTTTCTTTTGTGGCTTGAACCATCCAGTATAGCAAGCAGAAAGGAATTTTATTATTCTGCTTTGACACTGAAAACAGTAGCTCAGCACAACACTTCCTACAGGCCCTCAGTGTGTCCAGGTCTTTCGTATACATTATTTAGCACTCACAAAAGCTCTGTGAGATTGGTGAAATGGCCCCCATTTTGATGTGAATATATTATAGCAACTCTGAGATGTATGTCAAGGTTCCCTAGGGATCCCACTCAGGTCTCCTCACTTTAAGTCAGATATATTTCGAGCCACTACTCAGCTTCTGGACTCATCTGGAAAGAGGCATGGCTGTGAAAAGAGAATGGACTTGGCTCAAGAGCAAGTCAAGAAACCAACCAGGTAAAGACTAAAAGCATTGAGGCTAGCCCAGCCCCAAGGCATCAGTGTATATTGGGACCATTAATTGTACAGTGTCTGCTGGGACAATGATGTGCACATCACAGCCTAGTGGGTTGAATAAATGAGTGAATGATACATGTATTTGCCTCTCTCTCTGGAAGGCAGACTAAATATATGGAAGTTTGTCCAAAAGAATGAATATTTCTAAACATAAATTGAAATGCTAATTTCAAATAGATCTCTTTGCCTTCCTTTCTGAAAATGAATTTTGATCTAACTAATTAGATTGTTCCTATAACTTAGGTAAATTTCTCAACCTTATTTCAAGTGTTAACTTTTGAGGACTGGAATATAATGATGAGTGACCACATGCCCTGATAAATCTTGAGCTTACCAACATAAAAAGGAAACTGCATAAGCTTGTGTAATTTATCAGAATTACCAAAAGAAAACTGGCACGCAAACCAACAATTTTCCATTAGCTTGAATTGTTTCCTAGATAGGAAAGTCAGTTAAGAACAAATCTTCATATTCTAATAAAGATTTTACTTCACATAGGTAGCTTTACATGTTATCAAGAAATGGCACTCCCTTTCTAATAGATTAAAGGCATCAAACAAAGGGTTTACAATTGAACAGATCCAGCGCTATCAGAATTTGCTATCTCAAGTGTAAAATATTTCAGACCATAGATAGGAGTCAGGGTAAAGATAAAAGTAGTATCTACAAATAGGTTAAAAAATTAAAAACTTGAAGGAAGTAAAGACCCAAAAAACTTTTAATTATAAATTATTGAAAACAAACACCAACCATGAAGGAATAAGGTTAAAAAAGTATGGCATATCAGTTCAGTGGATATATGATATTATGAATTATGATGCTGATGTCTCTCCATTTTTATACATGTTTCCATGTCATTCAATTTATGCATCATACTCTTATCTAGAAGAGGAAGAAGGACGTAATGAGAATCACAGATGCAGAGCTACATGTATTTGCATAGAAAAATGTCCAAAAGTATTGTTGACTAGAAAGGCCAAGTTGTAGGACATTATGTCCAATCGCATTTACATGTACATGTTCATAGAAAGAAGTCCCAAAGGCAAAATGTAAATCTTATCTTCAAGACAAGATTTTGTCTTCAGCAAAATATAAATAAATGGTGGCTATCTTCAGAGAATGGGAGTTCAAGTGATTTCTACTGTCTTCTTTGTGCTTTTCTGCACTATTTGAATTTTTATATGAAGCATATATCACATTTTGGAAGAAAGAAATAAAGCTAGACAGCATTAAAAAGAAGCAGAGTAATAATCATTAGCAGTAGTGGCAGCAGTTGGTTTGAAAAAGTAAAAACCTTTCTCAACAGAATATAACACATTTGTAAAGGCACTTCAATTTGGCGGCCTTGTGTTAAATTATTTTTTCTACCACTTGAATGGTGTGTATAAATATAGGCTCTGAATGGAATTCCACCAAGATATTAAGATAAAAAGCAGAATATCAAGATGAAATTTCAGCCAAACATCTGAAACCTTAGTCTAAATAATACCAAATGTTTATCTGTTTTCTATCATGTACGAAAAGTACATAAATAATGAAGTTTTCATTTGTCATGCAGACATTGTTAGAATTATCGAGCTACAGCCCAGAGGGAAGGGAATGAGGTAAGGGCATTTTATTTTGCTCCTGTTTTTTTGGAGACATTTGTAAGCAAAAGAAGTAACAGGGTCAGTAACATCTCAAACACAAAGGAAGTTTCAATGCACAGGACATCATCAGATGTATGTTTCAGACATAGTGACAAAATTCAAACAGCACTTCAGTGTTAGAAATAGAAGATTATGCAATGCTCAAATCCCAGTTTGATGCTCAAGAGATACAAGGATATAGGGAAAAAACCAAACTGTTGCTTCCTGCTCTCTACTCTGTACTCTCGCAGTCAGTCAACACTTCTGACACCAGGTGTGTGGGTGTTTTTCTAACATACCAACCGAAACAAGTCTGCAAGGAATTCTCCTGTGGGCACTGGCTGGGTATGTTCTAATTCAATCCAATTATGACACTATCTACCTAGAGATAGCATCAGATACCACAGGATGATGGCTCCGTCCCACAGGATTACCCCCCTCTTCAGATGCCAGTCACGAGCAAGTTGTGACCTGTGCTTCTGACCCATGGCACCTCCTTTGGTTTGATTAATTTGCTAGAGCAGCTCACAGAACTAAGAAAAATGCTTTACTTATGTTTACTGGTTTATTGATATAGAGTATAATATAGGACACAGGTGAACAGCCAGATGGAAGAGATGCGTGGGGTAAGGTTTGGGGGAAGAGGTGGGAGCTTCCATGCCTTCCCCATGCGCACCACTTTTGGGGAACCTCCATGTGTTCAGCTATTTGGAAGCTCTCTGAACCCTGTCCTTTGGGGTTTTTATGAAGACTTTATATGTAGACATGATTGATTACCATCATTGGCCATTGCAGATCCACTCAACCTTCAGCACCTTTCTCCTCCCCAAAGGTTGGGGAGTGGGCTGAAAGTCCTAACCCTCTCATTGTGTTTTGGTCTTTTCAGTGAGCAGGCCCATCCTGAAGCTACCCAGGGGCTGGCAGCTACTGGTCATCTCATTAGCATACAGTGACACTATTGTCACTCTGGAGACCCCAGAGGTTCTAGGAGTTGTGTGTCAGGAAGCCGGGAGGAAGATCAAAGATATATATCTTATTAGAAACCACAGTATCTCAAGAGGTTTAAGATTTAAATGGTTATCTTTCACTTTATCTATTCAGAAATTTGGTCTGCAAGAGTTTAATGTTATGAAGATTAGCAGACAACTAGAGAGAACTAGATTTTGGATTAAGCAGGAACAATTCTCCTCCCTGACGATTTATTATTCTCTGCCTTGAATAAGCACTGGCATTAGAAAGCTAAACCACAGAACACATACAGAATATTAGTATTCAGTAAATAATCATGATTGCAGTCACCAAGTGCAGACAGTCTGCAGTGGGAGTGTTCCCGGTCTCCCTTAAAATACTGCAGCTGTTACATTAATGGGTGAGGATCCAGGGTAATATCAAGGAACAAAGATTGTTGAGTTTGATTAGTTCTAGTGGATGTCATCTTCAAAATGCAACTAATTTGATAATACCAGAGCATTTCTGAGGGAAGAAGGAAAACAAGGATAATGTTATGTAAATAGACATTATTATTTTCATCTCTTTGGATGAAACCATTGACATAAACCATTCTAGAAGCAAAATGAAGCAAGGAAGTGAGAAATGAGTGAAGCAGCCCTTTCTGTCTGTAAATAATTGCATGGTGGGCTGACAGCTCTGGGCCAGAGGCTGTAGAGTGGGCCCAAAGCAGGCTGGCTTCCCCCTAGTAATTGTCATAGTAGCTAGTATTTATGGCATGTTTAATATATTCCAGGCCCTTTCCTAGCTGTTTCACATGGATTATGTAATTTAATCTTCACTGCCATCCTGCAGAGTAAGTACTATTATCACTGTCATTTTAGAGATATGAAAATTGAAGCTTGGGAAAGTTAGGCAACCTCTCAAGGTCACACAGCAAGGAGTGGAGCTGGCATTTGGACTCAGGCCTACGGCCTCCTGAACCACTACATTCTATTGTTTCTAAAAGCTTGCTAGGTAAGAAGGGCCTTATTATTTATAATCCACCAGGGGCTTCATCCTCTAGTTTCAAATCGAGCCGCTTTTTTTCTAATTTGATGCCTTAGAAATAGTCACTGTCAAGCCAAAACCATTTTTATGCTGTTGTGTTTGAAATACTCTCCTTCCACCTGTCTCCTTTCCCACCTCCCCTAGTTCTTAAAGCTGGTCTACAGAAGAATTAAATATCTACCTAATTTGAAAACAAGAGGGAAGGATGGCCCTGGAAATGCTTAGAACTAAAATTTGGGTTTTGAACCTACTGGCAGTATTCTTGCCTTACTCAGTCTAGTGACTTGAAGATGGCCAGTGGACATTAAATGCTCCTGGAGACTTGAATCACTATTAAAGCCCAACTCATTCTTGGTTCAAATTCTTTTATAAAATAAGAACAAAGTTTACGCAGGTAGTAAATAAGTGGTAATGCATATTCAGCACTTAAGTCAGGCTTGATTATCTCCACTAACCTAGAGAAAGGTTAATATGACAGTGTGCATCCAATTTTCCTGCTCCCATTGAGGGAAATAAGGTGGTTTCATCTAGACATTTGAGCCTCAACTCTTTCTACTTTTTAGTAAATAATTTGTTTGTTCTCATTCTTTGGAAGATGAATTCTTTTTGAAAACATTGACCTCTTTTATCGCTTTTGGTTGTCTATTGTCTTTGTCCATTGTCTGTTGCTGTACAGAATACATGAGACTAGGTAATTGTTTTAAAAAAGAAATTCATGTCTTACAGTTCTGGATGCTGGGAAGTCCAAGGTCGAGGGTCTGCCTCTGGTTGCTTCTGGTGAGGGCATTGTGTTGTGTCATAACTGGCAGAAAGCATCACAGAGAGCCAAACTGGCTTTTATAACAGACCCGCCCTCTGATAACTAACCCAAGCCTATGATAACCCATTAATCCATTAACCCATTAATCCAGTAATCCATGAACGGATTAGTCCGTTCATGAGAGCAGAACCCTCATGACCCAATCACTTCTTAAAGGCCCCATTTATTAATATGGTTACACCGGGGATTGTGTTTCAGCTTGAATTTTGGAGGGGAAAAACATTCAAACCATAGTAAATGTCTAAATCAGGACATTACATTTTTCATTAATGGTAACTATTACCATCAGAATTACTGAAATTTATTTGTAGAGAAAATTTCAGATGTCCTCAAGATATCCTCAAGGTGGTCACAATTCTGTTAATAAATTGTTAATCAAAGTGCTAGATCACTGAGATTTTAGTTAAGAAATCATTCTAAAAGTTCTGCTACTAAATCTGATATAATCATTTTTCAGAGAGAATACAAATTTAAAAGTATAGTGTTGAGCAATGGAACTCATAACATTCATGTCTGAGTGCTAGGTTAGACCTAGAAGATGCTGAAAAATCTATAGTTTGAGTGGATAGGCACAATGGTGCTTCTTCTTATTAAAATAGAAAAAGTGACTAAAACATCTTTTTCCAATTGGAGAGGTCTTGTTTCCTTTATCGTATTCAGCTTCCATAATGAAATTTGTATTCCTGCTTTAGTTTTTGTATCTTGTCCAGATTTTTACTCAAAATATTAGTCAAGTCATGTATTTTCACTGTTTCTCACTATTTAATTAGGTCCAAAATCTAACCATTTTATTAAGTACAGATGAATTACCAGTATGTCTTCATGAACGACTCATGGGAGATAATGAGCAAGGGGAGATTTCTATTAGGAAGAAGAAAGAATTGAACTAGTGAGCTGGATCTATATGTCTCCTGCTAAATTTAAAGGCTGCCTGGTTCTTTTTGCTTGTTAAAAGTCAATTAAGCAACAGGTTTTTATTGAGCATAAAATATTCTGGGCAAGGTAATGTGCTAGATATATTGCAACATAGTGGGAAGGGTAACACCCTAAGTTTAAGAATTTAAGTCAGGAGATGAGAAATATGTACATAAAAGTATTATTAAGAATATAAGGTAATTCAAAGCAGATGGAGAATAAGAAGAAAAGAATATAAGGTAAATGTGAAATATTAGTATGAGCAGTAAGTGCTGAAAGAATTCAGAGACTAAGAGTTTGCTTCTGGGTAATCTGGAGAGACTTCATGGAGGAGGCAGGATCCAATATGTACTGGGAAGGATGGTGTGGTGGCTGAATTAGTTGCCTAACCAGCATCTATTCACTATTCTTTTCATACTTTAGAAACCATCCCACATACAGCACACTTGTTTCAGGGAAAGCAAACTCCCTCTTAAGCTCCAAGGGAGAATCCTAATTAGTTTAATGCCAAGCCAGTGATAGTAACATCTCTTCCCTCCCCTCCCTCATGATTCATTCAGAGAACTAGGCTTATGCCAATCAGTAAATGGTAGTTCCTTAGCAATTGGCATTGATCTAGGAATGGGCACAGGAGTGCAGCACACTTGTCTCAGGAAAAGCAAACTCCATCCAAGTTTGGGTCCAAGCAGTCTAAGAGGAAAGACGTTTATTTCATAATTGGGCATCAGATTGGCACTCTCTCCCGCTGGACATGAAAAAGACATCATCAGTTGCCCCAGTTTCTTCTGGTGACCATGTTAAGAGATGGCATGAAGACAAAGCTGATACCTGCAGGAAGGCTGAGGCTGGAGAACAGGGGAGATGCAGATCTGGAGCCCGTTCCTGTGGTGCCTGAAGTTTGATCTGCCTCCAGATCGCCTATTGTGTGAAACAATATATTCTCTCAATGCTCTAGCCAGTGAGAGGAAGGCTTTCTGTAACTTTCAGCCAAAATCATCCTGTCTTCAATAGTAGAGTGGACATAAGCCAGTTGCCCTCTTGGCATTTCTTTCCCTTTTTTCTTGGCAACAGAACCCTGGTTTTATTTTGGAGATCCCTCCTCCACCATTTTGCCGTGTGGTTTGAACACGAGAGATGTTCTTTCAGCTCCAGGTGGCAGTTCTCTGGATGCAGTGATTGATTCAGACATGGGCACAGGAGAAACAAGGAAAATTTGCTGAGGCTTCTGAAAAGAAGTTTTTGCTCTTTTGCATGGGAGCTGCCAGATACATGGTTCTCTATTCTCTTGGATGGCCCATGAGCAACGGGGACCTGTGTTAGTTTCCTAACACTTCTGTAAGAAATCACCACAAACTGGCTGTCTGCAAACAACAGACATTTATTCTCTCATAGTTCTCGGGGCTGGAAGTCCAAAATCAAGGAGCTGACAGGTGATGTGCCTTCTGAGGTGCCTCTGAGGCTTTAGGGAAGAACTCTCTTCCTTCCATCTTTCTAGCTTCTGGTGGTTGATGGCAATCCTTGGTGTTCCCTGGCTTGTGGCTGCCTCAGTCAAATATCCGCCACTGTCCTCACCTGGCCTTCTCCCTCTGTGTCTCTAAATCCATATTCCTTTCTTCCTGTAAGAACACCAGTCACTGGACTAGGACCCATCCTAATTCAATATGACTTCATCTTAATGCAATTACACTGCCAAGATCCTATTTCCAAATAAGGTCACATACTCAGGTCCCAGATGGACAGGAATCTGGGGGGAACACGATTCAACTGAGCACAGGGTGTAGAACTCTTGCAGCCATTTCTGCTATTCTGAAGGAAACCAGCCTGAGAATGAAATCAACACACAGAGCCAAGATCATCTCAAAATAAATGACATCATGAACTTCTGAATCAAACTGTACCAGAATGTGTTTTACTTTGGACTTTTAGTTTACTTGAGCCAAGAAATTTTTTTGTTTAATCCACTTTGTGTTGGGTTTTCTTTTGCTAGTTACAAAAATATTTTAATGAATAAAAGTGGATATGAATTTGGTGACAGGAGGAAAAGCTCTTGCTGAACAATAGAAAATGGCATGAGAAAAAAGAGGATAAAATAAAAGGAGTGTTGGAGAAAAGGTTTGGCTAGAGGAGAGTATTCATTAGTGGAGCAGGGGACATAAAGGTGGATAGTTTAGCTAGTGTAAGTTTTTGGAGGTCTGTAAATGTCAAGTTAAATAATTTGAACTTTTTCTATAGAGCAGATGGTGTCTATAAGACAATTTTTGAACAAGGAAGTTGAATCAATTAATGTGCCACTGAAGTGCAGGCTATTTTGGAAGGGGACAGATTAGGAGAAGAAGTATTCATTGCAAGAGGCTGGAATCAGATTAAAATGTGTTGCTCTGATGTTTCCCAATTCAATCAAGCATCCAGCCATAGATCGCAATTTCTGGACTGGGATTTAGTCCATGCCTATTCCTCTGAACTCATTCCGTCCCACTTTCCCACCCTGATCTTCTTCCTGTCCCCAGAAGAGACCACAATGATTCTACATTTGGGCCTTTGCATTGGCTGTTTCCCCGGCCTGAAATGCTTTTTCTTCTTGATCTTTGTATGTCTGGCTCCTTCTTGTCATTCAATTCTCAGGTCAGCTGTTAAGCTCATCAGAGAGGACTTTCCTGATCGGTCAGTCTAGGGTAGCCACCTGTCCCACTCTGTCAAACTGCCCTACTTTGATTCTTTGCAGCATTAGCACCACCTGCTATTTTATTATTTATTTATTTATTTATTAATTTTTTAGTTCTTCCTCTTCCCTAACTACAAAGTAACCTTCAGAAGAGTAAGGAACTTGGCAGTCTTTTCATTGCTGTATCCTTAGAACCTAGTAGGAGCTCAGTAATTACATCTTGTATAAATGATTAAGTAATATATTTAGCTATGAAGTTTTAAAATTGCTGAAATATTGAATAAATACATAAATTTTAGAAGAGTGGCAAAATTAAATGATTTTACCAACTGAGAGATAAATAAAATATTTTAAATATAAATTTTACTCAAAAAGCAGGCAGGCGTGGAAGAACTAAAGTATGTAAGTATTTTTCTCAATGTTCCAAAGAAACAAGGATAATTTTTAAAATATCACTCTTGTCTCTTTAGGCTGTTTCCACCAGAAATGCCTTGGGCATAAAGAAAAGCCCTGGGGAGCTTTGAGGGAATGTATTTAAGCCTTTCTGTTTCCATTTTTCCCCAGTGGCAGTTTCATTTCAAGGCCAGTGTTCTATAACTAGCTCTAGGTTTCTAGAGCAATCTACGTCTCTGAAATGATTTGGAGTAAGACACATTCTCTGTTTCATTGTATCTACGATGGAACCCCTCCTCCCTCCCATTTCTTCTCTAGTAAGTAGAAACTTGTGTGTTATTTGCCTCCACGAAAGGGGTTTTGACCTTAGCATGAAGCTATCCTACCATTAATCATTATCTTCTTTTCCTTGAAATACGCCATGGGGCATTTACCAGCCCATTATGAAAAATTTTTGTCACATAGAATGAAGCCCAAACAAGCCTTAGCAAAGTAATAAAGGGGAGCATTCTATGATGCAGAGAACTTCCTAAGGCTGCCTTTCTTTATTAGTCTCCCAGGCTGCAATTACTTATAATATACCAGTGCGACTTTTTCTGAGATTATAATGAATGAGCTTGTGTATATTACTGATTTGCCCCTTTAAGCTGAATTGGCTGGTAAATTATTTGAAGTTGCTTATCCAGGCCATGCGGAAAAATCCTAGAGTGTTGACTTGAAGGAATGGGCCAGCCTGGGTGAATTGGGTACTAAATTCAAATGATAAATATAATAATAGCTCAAAAGAGATACACATGATACACATCTGAATTCACTGCCAATCAAGTTTGGGAATGAAATTCTAAAGGCTCCATGATTTTGGTTTGCTAAAACGTTTGTAGTGAATACTATTTGAAATTACTGGTATGTTGGCTGGGATTTAGAAATCTTTAAGTCACGCAGAAGTTTTTGTTTTTCTCCCTCCCTCCCTCCTTCCCTTCCTCCTTCCTCTTAATAGTTTCATAACTTATAATGGCATTTAATCAGGGATGTCTTTTGAATAAATACCCTTAAGGAAGGCCTCTTTAAAAGTAAGAACTTCAAGGGAATTAATGGAGTTATATAATAATGAAATACATTTTATAACTATTTGCATAGTTTAAAATGCTTGACCAGTACCATGCATTTTCAAATTAAATAATCTTTTCTTTTTCTTTTTCCTGGAGAATATGTAGTTCTGTCATAACTACTGTAATTTGTAAAAGTTGTAAAGAACCATTTTAAATAGGCTAAGATGTATATTGGAAAAGTTAATGTACCACAAACTAAATATGTGTTAGTTTATCGTGAGATGTGTGTGTATTTTAGAAATCTCAGCAAAATTTTTGCATTTAATTGAGCAGTCACATTGGAAAGCTATTAATTTATTTCAGCAATGTTGCGTTTTCCAAAATATTTTTGGGCTGTGTCTTTGTAATTAATTTAAGAACTTATAGCATGTTCTTTTGAATATTGTTAATGGCAGATTTTCTTCCATCAAAGACTGATTTGAATGTTGGAAATAGTCAAAATGTATTTGTTCTTAAATCAGTTTTATAAAATAAAAGATCAACTTGTGTTATAATCTTTGGAACTATAGACAAAGCAATACAAGAACATAGGATTTTAAAGCTATTTCATTAATTTTCTTGAGTGGTTCGGAGTGCATCTGAAGTCACTTTTCGAATTGCGATAAATATTTGTTTCCTATTTGATTGCTGTTTAATTTACTTCTATGCTATAGAGGAAAATGTTTTAGATTCCCAGTAATCATCTGACATAATTACTCTTTCGGAGCTCAGGAATCCCTTTACCACTGCAGTACAGAAAAGAGCATCTGCAGATATTCAGGTGTATTTTAAAGGCATCTCATCCCTCATCTCTGCATAACTCAGATTTATGCAACAGCAAGATGAAAACTACAAAATAAAATAGAAACACACTGTTGAACTCCATGTTCCTGAGATAAAAATCTATCTTTTAAATATGCATCTCTGAGTGCTCTACAATGAATAAAGACAAATGTATAGGGGATCAAGACTCATCATTGGTGAAACAAAAATATAATGGGAAGTTTATGGGTTGCAGGCACAGACACAGGGAAAACTGCACTTGAATGAGAATAGGTTCACCAACCACTTCATTACTCCTGATTGTATCCACACCCTTGATTCATTTATTCAACAAACATATATTGAGCATCTCCTAGGTGCCAGGCACTGTTCTTAAGGGCTAAGGTTCTGTCGTCGAACATACCTTTCCCTGTTCTCATGGAGCTGACATTATGGTGGCAAGGACAGACACAATTAATTAATTATATATTTTTAGATATAGTGTAGTTGTGTGTGTGTGTAGAGAGAGAGAGAGAGACAGAAAGACAGAAAGAGAGAGAATAATTTTAAGTAGTTGTAAAAGGTATGAGGAAAAGTTCAGTAGAGAAGGAGATAGAAAGTGATGTGGGCATTATTTTAAAGAGGGCTCTTGGAGACAGCCTCTCTGGGCGAGGTTGGGAGGTATTTGAGGTGAAGCCTGGATGACATTACAGAGCCAGCCTTGCCAATATTGGGAGATAAGCATTCCAGGCAGAAGCAACAAACAGGAAGAGGCTCTGAGGTGGGAGGGGCAGCTTGGGGTGATTGAGGACAAGCAAGGAGACCAGGGTGAATGGAGTGGACGGAGCAGGTGGGGGCTGGTGGGAGACAAGGTCTGAGATCACCAAGGGCTCAGACCCTAGCGGGTTTGAAGGCCCTGTGAGGACTTGGAATTTTTTTGGAGTACAAAAGGGGGCCATTGGAGAGATTTTAGCCAGAGCAGTGACATAATCCAATTTCATGTTTTTAAAGACTCTCCTGTTAAATTTTGTATTTTTAAATAAATTCTCTGCATAATAATGATACTAAAATTTATTGTTTTCCATGTGCCAGGCACTGTGCCAGGCATTTCACATGGGTGCTTAGAATAAAATCCAACTCCTTTCCATATCTTACTGTTATGAGTTGAATTGGGTCTCTCCAAAAAGATCTGTTGAAGTCCCAATCTTCTCTACCTCTGAATGTTGATCTTATTTGGAAATAGGGTCTTTAAAGAGATAATTAATTCAAACAAGGTTAAAATTAGGGTAGACCCAATCCCATATGACTGGTGTCCTTATAACAAGGGGAAATGTGAACATTGACAGACATGCGCAGAGGGAGGCCTATGTGATAAGCCACAGGGAGAAGGCCACGTGAGGTAGAGGATTGGAGTGATCAATCTACAATCCAAGGAACACCAAAGATGACAGGCAAGCCACCAGAATCTAGGGGAGAGACTGGGAACACATTCTCCCTCACCGCCCTCAGAAGGAACCACCTTGGTTCTGACACCTTGGTGTCAGACTTCTAGCCTCTGGCACTGTGAGAATAAATATTATTTTAAGCCACCCAGTTTGTGGTATTTTCTTATGGCAAAACCCTAAGGCACTACTACAGTCTCCTTCTCCCTAGCCCGTTAGGGTTAGTCACACTGCTCTCTTCTATACATGCCTTCAGGCCCTCTGCTTGGAGCAAAAGCCCCAGGGTTCACCCATGGCCAGCTCCTTCCTGTCCTTTAGGTCCCAGGTCAACAGCACCTGGTCTCCTGATCTAAATAGGCACCCCATTTCTACTCCTGGGCACCCTACCCCTCTACTGAAGGACTCCCAACAGTCCCTATTTTAGTTATTTTTTTCATAATACACCCACTACCTGAAACAATCCTGGTAGTTTTTTTTTTAATTTGTTTACTGTCTGTCCCTCATCTGCTCCTGTTCTGTTCACCACCTAGAAAGCCAGGTAAAAGAGCAGGAAGTTTGCCTTCTTCAACACAGAAATCCCAGTGCCTGTAAAATATCCTGGTACACAGTAGGCACTTAATAAATGTTGATTGAATGAATGTGTAATCCGGATTCTAGTTACTCTGGGGTTTAATAGAAATTGGTGGAAGCCCCTCTCCCACATCTTGAGGAAATACCCAGGGTCCTCCTTAGATTTCTATGACTTTCTAGGGATTCACATTCCATGGGACCGTTTGGCCTGAATGTCTGTCTCACCCACACCTTGTCTCCGTGGCTCGTGCCTTCTGTGTCCTCTGCACCCACCCAGATGGGGGCACGTGGCTCCTTTCCTTGACTTCCCTCTCAAGCTACTCTGCATGAATGTGTGTGTGTGTGCACTAGACTTTTCTGAAGCTTTGGAGTAACAGAGGGAGTTTACATCACAGAAAAACAGAAAATCTAACATCAGACAGTAGACATTGATTTTCTTTGTAAAATTGTTTGGCCTCCTCACCTTTGAGAAAGTCTTTTCTGGGTGCCTTTCTCCTAAGCCTCCCAAGCTGCGCAGCTTTCTTCCCTACTCCTTTTACCCTCTTTCCTTTCCTCCCTTCAATGTTTCCTTCCAAGTCCTGCTTATGTATGGTGCAGAGAAGTTGATCATTTTCATTATTTTTCTTGCATTATTCCAGCCCTTGGCCCCAGCCCCATCCCAAGCCCCTTGATATATATCATTTTCCTACACCAGATAGTTCTGTCTGGTAGTATGACTCTGGTGCCAGCTGGTAAAATTATTATTATTATTATTATTATTATTATTATTATTATTATATTATTTTGAGACGGAGTCTCGCTCTGTCGCCCAGGCTGGAGTGCAGTTGCACAATCTCGGCTCACCGCAAGCTTCACCTCCTGGGTTCACGCCATTCTCCTGCCTCAGCCTCCCGAGTAGCTGGGACTACAGGCGCCCGCCACCATGCTCGGCTAATTTTTGTATTTTTAGTAGAGACAGGGTTTCACTGTGTTGGGGTTTCACTGTGTTAGGTTTCACCGTGTTAGCCAAGATGGTCTCTATCTCCTGACCTCGTGATCCACCCGCCTCGGCCTCCCAAAGTGCTGGGATTACAGGCGTGAGGCAGGTAAAATTATTTTTAATTTTACTACATTTCAAACAATTATCTCATTTTATTGTCACAATAACAACCCAATGGACTATATCCTACTAATATCTCCATTACTTATGAAGAGAATGAGAATGGTTAGAAATTTTAAGTAATTTGATAAACATCAAATGACACTGTTAAGACTCGAACCAAAATCCTGGGCTTGTAACATGAATAATGAATATTATATACGTATATAAAAATACAAACTTTATGCAATTATAATTACATATATTATGTATATATCCACATGTACATATGAATATATATATTTTAATAAACTGTCAAAATATGTATACAATTCATCCAAAATATAATTCAGTTGACCTCAATTGTTACTTCTTTTGTCCTTATAGAGTCTTATGTTAAACTCTTCAGGTTTGTTTGTTTGTTTGTTTGTTTGTTTTTGAGATGGAGTCTCGCTCTGTTGCCCAGGCTGGAGTGCAGTGGTGTGATCTTGGCTCACTGCAACCTCTGCCTCCCAGTTCAAGCGACTCTCCTGTTTCAGCCTCTGAGTAGCTAGAATCACAGGCATGCACCAATATGCCTGGCTATTTTTTGTATTTTTAGTAGAGACGAGATTTCGCCATGTTGTCCAGGCTGGTCTCGAACTGCTGATGTCAAGTGATCTGCCCACCTCGGCCTCCCTATGTGCTGGGATTACAGGCATGAACCACCGCACCTGGCCGTCTTCAGGTATTTTTAAGGGACCTGGGAGAGTCTAATTACATTATCCTGGTGCCAAGATTGAGGGGACCAGAAAGGCTTGAAGAATATGGGGTCTGGAATTAGACATACCTGGGCTCGAATACATGTCTGGCCCTGGCACTACATAGCTATGTGAACTTGGACAAGCCTCTTAACCCTGAGCCTTAGTTTCTGCATCTATAAAATGGGAATAATAGCAGTATCTATATCATAGAGTTGTTTAGAGGATTAAATAATACTGCATGTAAGGTGCTGGAAGGTGTGTGGTAATATTTGTGAAATGGTACCCTATGCATATAACATACACAACTTTAGCTAGCAACTCTGAAATAAAAAGTGAAAAGCCAGGCCGAGTGCAGCAGCTCACACCTGTAATCCCAGCACTTTGGGAGGCCAAGGTGGGGGGATCACAAGGTCAGGAGTTCAAGACCATCCTGACCAATATGGTGAAACCCCGTCTCTACTAAAAAAATACAAAAATTAGCCTGGTGTGGTGGCGCACACCTGTAAGTCCCAGTTACTCGGGAGGCTGAAGCAGGAGAATCGCTTGAACCCGGGAGACAGAGGTTGCAGTGAGCCAAGATCGAGCCACTGCACTCCATCCAGCCTGGGCAACAGAGTGAGACTCCATCTCAAAAAAAAAAAAAAAAAAAAAAAAAAGTGAAAATCCTTGTTTAGTGTTGACAATAATATATCTTTAAGAGAAATAAATCAAGATCAAATTCAGAAAAGTTTGCTTTCCAGATTTGTATGTTAAAAAAAACCCAGCCTCTCCCTAAGTTATCAGTTTCTCTTATGAGCTACAACTTCACAATGTTACTTACCAATAGCCTCAAATTTAATGACTCTCAGTCACAGGCAGAGCCATCACAAGTGACACTTGGGAATAGAAATTTCATTTAAAAGGGAGTAGGCTTTCATATTTAGGAATCGAGGTCACCAAGATACTGAAAATTATCTTTAATTTATATTAATTGTACTTATATTTTTATAGGCAAACTGCAATAATGGTATACACAATTCATAGTTTTATGAAGACGTGGGTTAGAAATTCTTATACAGACTTAATCCTTCTTGCATTAAAAACTTTTAAAATATGTGAATCATGGAATTATTTTACTTTTTTTTTGTTTTGAGATGAAATCTCGCACTGTTGCCTGGGCTGGAATGCAGTGGCATGATCTCGGCTCACTGCAACCTCGGCCTCCCAGGTTCAAGTGAATCTCTTGCCTCAGCCTCCTGAGTAGCTGGGATTACAGGCACCGACCACCACGCCCGGCTAATTTTTTGTATTTTTAGTAGAGACTGGGTTTCACTATGTTGGCCAGGCTGGTCTTGAACTCCTGACCTCGTGATCCGCCCGCCTCGGCCTCCCAAAGTGCTGGGATTACAGGCGTAAGCCACCGTGCCCAGCCTATATTTTACTTTTTAATATCATATCCTATATTAGAAATACCAATGTAAACATGTTACTTCCTGTGAAATGTAAAAAATACTTGGGAAATGATTTGATAGGAAATAAATGAGATCTGGGAGCTGAAAAATTATTTAACAAATTCAGATTTTTTCAGGATATAATTGGGTTTAAGTGTGATTACCAACAGCTTGCAGTTTTTTTAAGTTAATGGGTAAGAAGTTAAGCAGTCCCTAGGTTATCAACAAATCTGAAATTAACCATTACTTGAAACCAGGATTTAGCAAAAATGACTGGTAAAGATCTCCTCTTATTTTTCCGGTTCCCACTGTGGAGAAAGTGCCAAGAAACAATAGAGGGGAGGAAAATGGATGAGTCTGGAGCAGCTCTGGCACCGCAGGGGTGATGCATTGTTCATTCAGTACATGGGAAAGCAAGCATATGGTAGAAAGTGCTTTATAAATCCGAAGGAATTTGTTGTTATTTGTTACTATTATTTGTATTATATTACCATGAATGAGTCTCTATTTCTCAGAGCAGATTTTTAAAAAGCAGGTTTAAACACCAGTGAGTGTTAAGTTAGGAAAAAACCAAGCAAGGATTTTTTTTTAAAAAAACATAGATGGTTATTTAAACAATATGCGAGTTAATGGTAACCTCAGAAACATAATCTTTGAAAGTCTTCAAAAGGTGAGTCTTTCTGGGATGTCTGAACTGCATGCCTTGCTGAAGGAGAGAGGCCAGCTTTGCATGGTGTCAGGACCTTGTTTTGCTTAAAATCATGCAACTCACTCAGAATCAAGCTATTTGCCTAGAATGCTAAAATGCTAGAAGAAAATGAAGCATCATTTTACATGTTTTATAGAAGAATCATCATTTTGAAAGACGTGTTCAAAACCTGAATCATCCACTAACAATGCTCAGGAGACCCTCTGTGGCAGTCAATTGTACTTTCTGCACCAAGCGAGATGATGAAAATGTGCAGATATTGGAAAGCCCTGGCTCCTCATCTGCAATGAAGAAGATATACTGTACACATACACCCATATACCACTGGAAACGGATAGGATGTGTTATCCCTCAGGACTGTATGTTTTCTTTAAAAATTCTTATTGTTTCATTAATTCAACAAATATGTATTCATCAGTGACCATATGTAGGACTGAGTTAGGAACTGTAGGAAACACAAGGGAATCGGTTATGGACCCCTTTGTTCAATAGCTTAGAGCAGAGGTCCCCAATCCCTGGGCTGTGGATGGGTGCAGGTCTGTGGCCTGTTAGGAACTGGGGCTCACAGCAGGCGGTGAGCTGTGGGCAAGCGAGCAAAGCTTCATCTGTATTTACAGCTGCTCCCCATGGTTCGCATTACTGCCTGAGCTCTGCCTCCTATCAGATCAGCGGTGGCACTAGATTTTCATAGAAGCACGAACCCTATTGTAAACTGTGCGTGCGGGGGTTCTAGATTGCACACTCCTTATGATAATCTAGCACCTGATGATCTGCCACTGTCTCCCATCACCCACCAGATGGGACCGTCTAGGTGCAGAAAAACAAGTTCAGGGGTCTCACTGACTCTACATTGCGGTGAGTTGTATAATTATTTCATTATATATTACACTATAATAATAATAGAAATAAAGTGCACAACAAATGTAATGCACTTGAATCATCCTGAAACCATCCCCCACTTCCTGGTCTGTGGAAAAATTGTCTTTGATGAAACTGGTCCCTGGTGCCAAAATGTTGGGGCCTGCTGACCTAGAGTCTGGTCCAGGGTTTCTCAGCCTCACACTGTTGTCATTTCTTTGTTGTGGGGGGGGTTCTGTGCATTGTAGGATCTTTAGCAGCTACCCTCGCCTCTACCTACCGGCTGCCAGTAGTACCTCCCCGTCTTGAGTTGTAGCAACCAAAACCATCATCAGACCTTACTAAATATTCCCTGGGGGACAAAATTGTCTCCATTTGACAACCACTGGTCTTTTACAAATGATAAAACATATGCACACTTAACACAAAGATACCAAATGATGACTGACAAGAAAGAAATGCAGATAAACAAACGCTGTAGACATTCACAGGAGGCAATAATCACTTTCAGCTGAAGGCTTGCTGGGCAAGGAAGTATTTACATTAGGCCTTGAGGAATTCCCAGGATTTAGAAATACAATTAAGAGGGCATTCCAGGTGGAAGAAACAGCAGATACCAAGGAATTGAGGTACAGATGGAGTAGTTAGGAGTTTTGTTGGAAATCACATCAGATTGGCTATTGGGGCAGATCCTGGAGGATCAGATCCTCTGATTAAGGAGGGCATATTCTGCAGTGATGGGGACACAGCACAGTGCCTTAGTTCTGACTGGGACAATCCCCTATGGGTAAACTGTAGGTAAGATGTATTGGAGGTGAAATTAGGATGTTGAGAGCTGGATGGCAGGGTTGCCACGGACAGCGGATTACCAAGAGAGTCTAAGGAGACATTGTGAGTGTCAAGACTAGGAGAATATGGACCTTAGAAACATTTCAAAGTAAACTCAAAAAGACTAGGAGTAAAAATGAAAGAGGAATCAAATACGACCTAGCTGTTTGAAGCTTGGAGGTTATTATTAATAGAAATGGAAACTGTTGGAGAAATGGAAAGTTAAGATTAGAGGGAGATAAATTCACTTGGGTCATGCTCAATTTGAGATGCCAGCAGGATACAGTGGTGAATATATCGAGGGCATTGGAAAACCCATTTCTGAGGTTTGGGAGGGAGATCAGCGCAAGGGGAAGATTTTGGAACAATAGGCTCTCATGGCTGTTTCCTCCTCTCTCTGTCACTATTTCTTACTTTATTTTTCTAGCTCTTCTTTCTTTTCCTTCCTCTGAATCTGTTGTTACTTGTTACTTCTCCTTCTCTATTATTCTTTGAATAATAGTAAGAAGAAGAAGAATAACAGCTGTCATTAGGTAAGCAACTGTTACATTGCAGGCAAGGAATGGTGTTTCCTGATGTCTTTGTCCTTCCTCCCACCAGTGTGTTCCTTCAGCTCACCTCCAGCCAGCACATCAGCCTCTTTTATTCCTAGAAAATACCTTACTTGTATTGCTAGTCTCATTTAACCTCTTTATAACTATCAGGTAAGGTCAAACGTATTATTTCCATTTTCAGATAAGAAAATAAAGGCCCAAATATATTAGATTAGTTCCCATGGACCTGACTGGTAGGTGACACAGATGATATTCACACACTGATCACACACTGAGATTATTCTCTTTCCACTAGAACAGGTATGGGTAAATTACTGCCTGTGGGCCAAATCAGACCCCCTCACCTGCTTTTCTATAGCCTATGAGCTAATAACGGTTTTTACAGAAGAGAATCAAAGAATACATGATAATGTTTTGTGACATGGGAAAATTATATGAAATTCAAATTTGTGTCCATTAAAGAAGTTTTACTGGGACACAGTCACACTCATTTGTTTGTATATTGGCTGTGGCTGCTCTTGCCTTACAATGGCAGGACTGACTAGATGCAACAGAAATTCTATGTCTCACAAACCCAAAAATATTTACTCTCTGGTCCTTTGCAGAAAGTTTGTCATTCCCTGCTGTGTGCTCCTTCTGGGCACGTCATTGAATCTATGGATTCAACTATTGCCTCTGTGCACGAACTCTCATGCTGGAATGAAACAGAAGAAAGAGGAGAAATGGCACCCTCCCCCACACCAAGTTATAATAGTCCCACCAATAACATCCCAAAAATGCAGACAGGGAACACATTACACCTGTCAAAAAAGTGGCAGAATCTGAAGCATGGTAGTCAGTGGAACCGGCCACAGTCATTGTGACACACAGTTTATCAGTGTGTCTTTTTCTTTTCCTGAGGTAGTAAAAACATCATATATATTTTTCAAGATGCAAAATAAAAACCTATAAAATCTATGATGACTGAGAAAAGAAAATAAATCTTATTTCAATAAAGCTGGGGGGATTAGCAGATGCCCTGAGTGCCCCCACACTCAAAGCACAGTGTGTGGTGTGAACTCATTTAAATAAATATTTGCTGAAAAATGAATGTATGAAAGCAGAAAGGAGGGGCTAACCCAATACAAAAATCAGCATAAGGGAAAATAATATTTAGGAGGTAAAACCCTGTATCAGGCCATTCTTGCATTGCTATAAAGAAATACCTGAGATTGAGTAACTTATAAAGAGAAGAGGTTTAATTGGCTCACAGTTGTGCAGGCTGGATAGAAAGCATGGTGCCAACATCTACCTGGCTTCTAGAGGAGCCTCAGGAAGCCTACAATCATGGCGGAAGGTGAAGCAGGAGCAGGCATTTCATATGGCAAAAGCAGGAGAGAGGGAGAGAGAGAGAGAGAGGAGTGTAGGGGGGTAAGTGCCACACCTTTTAAATGGCCAGATCTCATGAGAACTCACTCACTATCATGAAGACAGCACCATACTGTGAGGGATCCACCCCAGTCATCCAAACACCTTCTACCAGGCTCCACCTCCAACATTAGGATTACATTTTTTTTTTTTTTTTTTTTTGAGACAGAGTCTTGCTCTGTCGCCCAGGCTGGAGTGCAGTGGCTTGATCTCAGTTCACTGCAACCTCTGCCTCCCAGGTTCAAGTGGGAATTACATTTTAATATGAGATTTGGGGGCAGTGACAAATACCCAAACTGTATCAAACCCTATACCTGAGACCTTCCTTTTCTGAGAATAAAGAAGGGCAGTGAGCTGGAGATAAACCAAAGGTACATGTTGGTGGAGAGGAGGGAGAAGGACAGGCAGGCAGAAGGCAATGACAATCTCCAATATTCCAAGAACACTCATGTTTCAGAGTTTCTGAAGCTTGCCTCCCAGGTGCTGAGCTTGCCTCTGAGTGCAGCTTCTAATTTTCCATTTATTTTTCCTTCCTTCATCTTCCTTCACAGAAGACAATTTGTTCACATTTTTTTGCAAATGAGATGACAGAATGCAATGCATATTCCAATGGCATACTTGAAGAGTTTTAGATCCTCTTTAGTTTTAGAATCATGTGTAAGCTGTTTTAGGGCCTATACATATTTGCTTCAGAAATGTACCATGAACATTGATATTTTTCTATTTCATTATTGCTTTTGGAGAATTTGCTGCCCACTTTAATAACTGAAAATTTCTAATATAATTACTTAGTTATGGTTAATTTTCTTAAACAAAACTGTAATCTTTTGCAGAATTCACTTTAAAAAAAGATATAATCAATTCATTGCCATGTTCTTAAAGATTGGGTGCCCAGCCAGCTTTTGTGAGGCAGAACAGACTGGAATCTTTTCCACCTGTACATCTTGACAAAGTTTTCTTTGAGTATATCTTCTTTCCTTCTTTTAAATCTATTATCTTTCGTTACCTACGGCCCTTCTCTGTCTGTTTCTCTTTACTCTGTTTTCCTTATTTCCTTAATGCAGGGACAATGCTATTCATCTCTACATCCTTCACATAGTAGTTGCTCAATAAATGCTTGATATAGTGATGGATGCTTTTGTTCTTCCTTTTTGTCCTCTTTCATCCATCTCCTTCCTCACACTCCTCCTGTTTTGCTCAGAGGGAATAATATACATTTATTAAGTCATAACCTTAGTCCCTTATATGATTCTGCTTTGCCGAAGAACTTTGTGCCCATCTGGTACCCATCTGGTTAGTGTCATCTTTTGGTCACACCAATCTTTACCCTGATGATATCCAACTTCCCTAGCTTCTAGCCCTAACCCAACACTTCCCAATGTATGTTCTGTGGAACACATTAATGAGATATTGATTTGTCTAATGTAAAAAACAATTTGTGATCAAATTAGAGAAGTATGTTATAAAACATTTAAATTATTTGTAGTGAGATTTTTCAAGTCTTTCAATATGCGAATGAGCAATGAGAATCTTTAAGAGCAGGTATAGAATGCAGTACTTTTTAAATGTTTGACCAAAGAATTTCTCTCCCTCTTCCCCCAACCAAGAACTTCTCAACGGACGCAATTTGCAAAATGCAAAATGCAAAATGTTTGTACTCCTCACTTAGGATACAGACATCTGCTGGACTAAGTTTATCCCCTGCCAGGAAAAGGGACTGAAATTGACATTGAAATTCAATAAGGGAATTAATATTTATTGAGAATCTCTTCCATTGCAGACACTATGCCAGGAACTTCAAAAATATACATTGACATAATTTTCTCATTTAGTACATATCCTTCTGTTAATACTATGAGGCTGACATTATTCCCATTTTATAGATAGTGAAACAGTAGCTCAGTTGGTTAACCTAGCCATGGCCAACTAGCTAGTAGGTGGCAGACCCAGCATTCCAGCCTACATTTGTTTGAAACTAAAGCCAGAACATTTTCCTTTCCACTTGGCTGCTTGAGCAACTGTGGCAACTATCAGCCAACCTATCTCATATGTAACAGTAAAAATAGGCACAAACACAATTTTTTAAAATTAAAATTTATTTATTTTAGAGATAGAGTCTCACTTTGTTGCCCGGGCTGGAGTGCAGTGGCCCGATTATAGCTCACTCTAACCTTGAACTCCTGTGCCCAAGTGATCTTCTCACCTCAGTCTTCTGAGTAACTGGGATTACAAGTATGTGCCACCATGCCCAGCTAAATTTTTAAAAGATTTTGTAAAGATGGGGGTGGGGTGGGGGTGGGAAGGCAGAGGGTGGACCTGGCTATGTTACCCAGGCTGGTCTTGAACTCTGGCCTCAAGTGATCCTCCCATCTTTGTCTCCCAAAGCACTGAGATTACAGGCATGAGCCACCACATCTAGCAAAAACATGACATTTAAAAAGTTTTAGACCAATTTTGCATAAGGAATTAAGAGAACCAGGCAAGACTACTGGGTATGGTTGTGCAGATTGTACACTGCACCATTTGAGGGGAAGCCATGTGACTGGCACCCCCTAAAATAAAGTGCTGTCTTCAACGTCAGCAGCCATATGTGCAGCTCTGGAACAGGAACAGATTGGGAAAGGTAGCCAGGTGCCATGGTACTTTGAGTTTTCAGATGCAAATATAAATTTTGAGCAAGAAATTAGGACAGAATGGCAACAAGTTTTAGGAAAATAATATATGTAAAAACTCACCTCGAAGCAGGTAATCAAAACTTGCACATAGTACAGTATTGGCAAGAGAGGACTGGTACATCCTGATAAACCAAGAGTTTGGAGTCACTTTTTATTATATTCATAATCATTGTGTTCCTAATATCTACGGATTCACTCTCCTCCCTTTTTTTTTTCTTTCTCCTTTTTTCTTTTTACCATCTTCTGTCTTTTCTAGATGTTTCATTTGAGCTGCTCTGCTCCCCACTGGTGGCTGAGCCAGGCCTGACCAGGGCAGGAAGGGTGATCAGTAGCCTCACACACAGCAGCTGGTAGAGTCTGAAGGTCACACTTGGCCTTCCACCAAGTGTCCAATGTGCTGGGGATTAGCCTCTGAATCACAGCCTTTCCCTTCTCCTGCCATGTTGGCCCAGCCATACAAGAGGCTCTCTCTGCCCAGCACACAAGTCCCTTGCTGTGACTGGCATTCTGCTGTGAAAACCAGATTACTTATTAGACGTTATCTTCAGTGAACCTTTGACTAACTTCTGCATGGGACTGGAATATGATCTGCATACCTTTCATTACTGGCCAAGATTTTCATTGTGCATATTGGAAAGCATACAGACTTTGGTGTCAGATACTCAGAGGAACAAAGTCCAGCCTTAACAATTACTAGCTGTGTCACCTAAGACAAATTACTCAACTGTGCTGGACTTTGCCCTTCTCATCTATGAAAGGGCATATTAAGGAATGGCTCACATGAAGGATATCATCTATATGGGTTTGTATTACTCCTCCCTTGTTTTTCTGAGGAGGTCCCATGGAGTAGATATTGGTTAGAATGTTTTCAGTTGCAGGAAATGGTGACTCAATTCAAAGCAATTTAAACAGATAGGATATTTCTTGGCTCATACAAAACAAAATCCAGAGGTAGGACAGCCACAAATCTTGTTGATCCTCCTGCTTAATTATGTCATCAATAAACAAGGGTCCCTCTGTCTCTCCACACAGGAATCCACAAAGAAGACTTCATCCTAAGGTAAATGCTCTACTTAGTAGTATGGTTGCTTTGAGTAACAATTGGTGTCATGAGCTTCTCTGTTCACTTCCAGAGGGAAAATCAACATTTCTCACTGATCTTTGGAGCCCAAGTTCTTCCCGTTCATTTCCTTGAACCAATTTAAGTCATATGCTCTTCTTGAATCAATAATTTGAGTAGCGAAAGGCTAGATGCTGACTGGTCTAAGTTCCTGAACAACCACTGGTTAATGAATCACCATGATTGACTAAGACCAGTAAAAACCATTCCTAACTGTATTGCAGGTATCTAATGTGGAAGGGGTGGGGTGAATGTTGAAGAATCAGACTGTACAGGGTGAAACGCTTGAGCTTTGGTTTATATCCCTACCTGGCAAGTACCAATGGGGTTACAATTTCTGAACTGCAATTTATCCATCTAGAAATGGGGGATAAAAATAGTACCTCTCTCACTGGCTAGCTTCACAAGATTTGTGATGCCCTTAGCCCTGAGCCTAGCAAATTGTTTACAAATTCTAGGTGTTATTATTTCTTTATATGCCTAGAAATGTGGTGCCACTTGCTATATTTGTTTGTTACTTGATTCCTGGATTCCTACCACGGACTCCTCTGCACCAAGGTTGCTGAATTCCATCTGCACATTTCATGCCCTCTCTACATTGTACCTCTGACAATTCAGTTGCTCATGAAGGGTTGACTGGATTAGTCATTAGTCCCTTCTCTCTTTCAGTACTGCCCCATCAAATCTAGACTTAAAACTCTTAAGTCCTCCCCAGTGACACAGGGTATTGAGGTCCCAGCTTGCTTTGTGCCAGGGTGTGATGGTTGGTTTTGGGTATCAACTTGACCAGATTAAGGGACACCCAGATAGCTGGCAAAACATTATTTATTCTTACTACTTCAGTAGGCACTGAACTTGTTCCTCTTATGGAACAAAGCTTCTTTGCTTTGATAGCAAAGCCAGGTGACTTGGAGTTTGATTAAATGATTGGGCTGCCCGAGGTGTGAGGATGTTTGCAGAGGAGACTGGCATGTAAGTCAGTGGGCTGAGTGGAGAATATCCACCTTCAATGTGGGTAGGCACTCTCCAGTTGGCTGAGGGCCTAGATGGAACAAAATGGGAGAGGAAGGATGACTTCTTACTCTCTCTTCCACAGCCAGGATGCCCATCTTCTCCTGCCCATGGAGGTTAGACCCCAGATTCTCCCATCTTTGGACCCCAGCACTCACACCAGTGGACCCTTGGGCTCTTGGACCTTTTGCCTTGAACTGAGATTTACACCATTGTCTTCCTTGGTTCTAAGGTCTTCAGACTTGGACTGAGCACACTGCTGGCTTCCTTCATTCTCCAGCTTGCTGACAGCCTATCATGGGACTTCTCAGCCTCCATAATCAAGTGAACTAATTCCCCTAATAAGTTCGTTTTCCCCTCTTTCTATATATATACATATCCTATTGGTTCTGTCTCTCTGGCAAACCCTGACTAAATCACAGAGCAAACTCATATTTTGATAATTTTCTTGGTAAGCAAGAAATAATAAGTAATGATCATGAACAACTAGCTTGGCAACCAGGGACCTCTATCTATGCCAGAACTAAACATCTCCTATTGTTCTCATTGCTAAGATGCCTGCTACCCACAAGTGAATATTTGCGTGTGACACCTGCATTTAGGCTAGACCTACTTTATTCACATCCGAAACAATATCATTATTGCATTGCTTAGAGTCTTGTTTCTTCTTGGAGATAGTGTTATCAAATATTACATATCCTCACCTGTTTTTAAATTCCCATGGGTTGTACCACTTCTTAAATAGGGTCTTCCTCTTTTGCTGTGTCACTGTTATCTTGAAATATCAAACAAATTTGATATTATTTTTTCCATTTACTTTCTTTGATAGCATGCACAATTTTTTTTTTTTAGTCTAGCCAGTAATGTTCTGAAAGATGTAGTGAATTCCATAGGTTTGTTATGTTCTCATATTTTACTTTCTAATCCTTTGTTTCTCTTTCTTGGTCCTCCCCATGGTAGCTTGGAAGTGACACACAACTGCAGCCCTTTAAAAAAGTAGACTGTGCTTGTGGTGGTGAACAGCTCATGACAATGGCTCTTGGCTGTCCAAACCATTCTAAGAGGATATGGTGTCTAGTCTGTTGTGAAAGACCAGGGAGACCCAAAGGCTACAGTGGCAGTTTCAAGCTGGCATATGGATAGGCGTAAAGGTTACAAACAGATGGTAGATGGAGTTAGAAGCAAATATTTTCATTTTCACAACAGCAGACACAGCACCAGGCACCTAAAGGCAGTGTTTCACATTGCAGTGGGGGAAACCTGAGCTCAGTGGCAGGCTTTGGCATCACCCAAGAGGAGTGGCGAGCTGTCCACAAAGGCAGCATTTGGAAGGGCAACCCTCTCCTCCCTGGGCCACATTCACAGATGTGCACTGCTGGCGGAGACCCTGCTGGCTAGGATGTAGGTCTGGGAGGGAAGTGGTGTCCTGAGGGCCCAGCCTTAGGACAATTACCCAGCCACAGGACTGGGCTTTAGTCACAGATCATATACAGAAATGGCACCACACAAATGTTGAAAAGAGAATGTCTCTCCCCTCATCCCCAGAATTTTGTCTTAAAGAGTAACACATGCTACTTGTACATATGAAGGAGAAATACCAAAACCCAGGTGACAGTTACTGCTGAATTATCAGAAGACCAAAGAGAGGGGGGATTTTACTCACCTTAACCTACTGGTGTTACTTTCTCCGCTTTATACTGACTTGTGTGCAGCTGCCCCCAGGAAGCATGATGGTCACCTAGAGTCCAGTGTTGTTTAAAAGAATCACAGCTGCATACTTTGATGTAGACAAAAAAGAGAGAGTTGAGTACAGTTAGGGCAGCTGTGTGCATGCAGTGCGTGTGCACATATGGGAGACACACTTCTCAAAAGGAGACTGTAGACAACACAGCCCTCTTGTGATGAGAGCAGCATGGCCCTTTTGCTCGGCTTTCTTTGAGGCTGTGCTGTAAGGGTGCTTCTCTTTCCAACCCTGTTGGAATCTATAAACTTTCTGGGACCTTGGTCCTTGGCATGTCTGCCTGGGGGTTTTTGCTTAGAGGATACTGCTGCTTATCTTGCTCACTCCTGATGGCTCACAGTCTCTTTCTGCTTACTTTTGCATCAGGGCTGAGCTTCTGTGACTCCTTCGGCCCTCCAGCCACTGCGGAAGTTATAAGCCCTCAAGAGACAGCAGGAAGATTAAAGGGATGAGCCTCTGAAATTGTATGAATCTGGGGCTTTGGGGAGCCGAGCTTGATTTACATTGGAGCTTTGCTGGAATCATTTCCCATGGACATATTCAGGAGGCTGTTGGAGGCTTCCACTGCCCTCCTCCTTTTCAAGGTAGCTATTTCAGAAAGTTAATTAACCTGGGATAGTTCCCTCCTTTGGAGCTTGAGAGAGACCCAGAATTTGTCTTTTTAAAATGACCCATATCCTGGAAAATGGGGAAGACAAATCCTCATCTTCATCCTCTTTTATCTTAGTAGGCTCATTTTTTTCTTCAACTCACGATAATAATTTAACTCCCCTCTTTTAGATTTATTAACATACATATTTATTAGTTGCTTGTTTTGTACAAATTGCTATGTTAGGGACTCTGAAGAATATAAAGAAGTAGAAAACTCAGTCTTTGACCTCAAGGAATTTGCAATCTTAATGTGATTATAAAACTTGAAATGATAACTGACACATTTTAGACTATGTTAAGTCTCAGATGACTGGAATAGGTGACAAATGCCGTAAGAATTTCAGCACATATTTCCCTCTCTCTCATCTTTGTCTTTAGAGTTAAGCAGTGTGAGTCTGAATCTTGAGTCACACTCCTGTGTGACCTTGGACAAGTCACTTGTCCTTTCTAAGCCTCAGTTTTTCATCTGCAAAAGGGGAAGAAATAATACGAGCCTCTCAGGAGTTGACTGAATTAAATAATGTATAAAAAGCATTTAACACCTTGCCTTGCACATATGAGTGCTCAATAAAAACTGTTATTATTGTTAGTTACCTAGCAATTTTATGTACTCCTCAATGCTGTGAGTAGACATATGAGAGAAAGCTCACAGATACTGACTGCATGGCTAATATAACATTTTCAGACTTTTCAGTGATGTCTGCCTCTATGGAGCTGAAATAATATTTAAACTCTCAGTATCCCTTGCTTTCCACTCTCTCCATGGTTTAATGACTAAAATAAATATGGGGTAATCAAATAAGTTGACCCAAGGCTTTACCAAATGAAGTGACCCAGACCCTGGACAGCTATCGATAAGGACAGAGTCAGAGGGGAGGGGTGGCAATCCTAATAGAGGAAAGATATTTCATGAAGCCAGCACCAATCCCTGCATTCATGGAGGGTGGTAGGAGAGAAGGAACATACAGGAGTTCCTAAGTCTTATTTTAACCTGTTGCGTGCCATGTTATATTTCTGTTCCTTAATTTAGTAGAAAATCTGTTTTTTTTTGTTTTTTTTTTGTTTTTTTTTTTTTGTTTTTTTTGTGACAGAGTCTCGCTCTGTTGCCCAGGCTGGAGTGCAGTGGTATGATCTTGGCTCACTACAACCTCTACCTCCCAGGTTCAAGCGATTTTCCTGCCTCAGCCTCCTGAGTAGCTGGGATTACAGGTGTGCACCACCACACCTGGCTAATTTTTGTATTTTTAGTAGAGATGGGGTTTCATCATGTTGGCCAGGCTGGTCTCAAACTCCTGACCTCAGGTGATCCACCCGCCTCAGCCTCCCAAAGTGTCGGATTACAGGTGTGAGCCAATGTGCCTGACCAAAAATCTTTTTATCCTAACACTTGTAAGTACTGATGCCCCAGGAATAGGGCCTGTGAGGACACAGATTATGAATGCTAACAGACATAGAAGTAAAACTCTCCCTTCCTATGCTTTAAAACATCCCTAAAACTCACCACCACTGTCTTGCTCAGTGCGGGCTTGGTAACTAACAGCTTCATGGGAAGATTTCCTTTTGCCTTTGAAAAGTGCTCTCCCAGTGGCTTTGAGAAATAGCTGATTCCTCTCCCACAGGCCAGCGGTTCCCTTTTCCCACAGGAAGCCCACAGCAGCAGCAGGTGGGAAGCCAGGGAGCTTTTGAAAGCTGATTCTGTTTGTGCTTTACCTATCGCTCCCTTTGAAGGTACTGTGGAAAAGAGAGCCCATAATCGAGGTTCTAACAACTCTCCAGTTAGTTTTAAAAATGATTCAGCCTATGAAATTGTTTCCAGGCCACAGGGCTTTTCCCAGCTCTTCCTAAACTGTGAGCTCAAAGCAAGGACAGCAAAGGACAGAGCTCAGACAACGCTCCCAGTCTGTTTCTGGGAATGTGCTGTCTCCTCTTAGGCAGAACAGTTTACTCGGAACCTGTACTAATCTTCAGGGCTGGTTTATTAGCATGCACCCTAAGGCCTTTCACCTGGCAGCCAGAAGGGCATTTAGTATCAATACAGCATCCCCCATTTAGGTGTTTAATATGATATCCAAATGAACTTCTAGCCAGCCAGAACTATGGGGATCCAAGGACAAGACCAAAAGATGTTTATATATCATTAAACTGGTGACCCAGTAACAAACCACACCATCCAAAGAGGGTGAGTGTGTGTGTGTGCGCATACACAGAATTATACAAATTTCACGTGAATAGCACAATTATATTACACTGTATTTTGGGGGGCTTCAAGGTATTCAATTGTTTAATGCTGATGTATAAATCATCTCACAACTTTTGTAACCTTGATTTGGCATTCTTCATACACACACAATACACGCACACACATACACACATACACACATACATATATATGTGTAGTATGCTTGCAGCCCTGAAACTGAGAGTGACCTAGGACTGCTTTTTATGTTTAAGAGGCCTGGTTATGCAGCAAAAATCACAGCAAGTCTGAATTATGCTGACTATAAACTAAGAATACAAGGTACCCAATATGGCAAGTACAAGGGTATTTACGGCAACAAGAAGGCAAATTAATCAAAGTGGGAACTGTTTTGGAAATTTAGATGGAACACTGTCATAAATATAGATGTTTGGAAATTTCTTCTGGAAAGTGAAGCTCACTCTAACACCAGGGAGAGTTCTCATCATCCCCCTTTTCCTCAGCATTGGTAGTTCATTTTAATCTCTTAAAAATCATGTCATTTTGCATTCATCCATTTCTCATTTCACAGTGCCTACTATGCATCAGATACAGTGGATGTAAAAGCAACTTGTACGTTGTTTGGTTCTATTAAACATTAATGATTATTATTAAGAGTTTAGTACAGACTTCATCCAATGACAGCTATGGTATGGAGTTCTGCAAATCTCAGAGACTAGATCTAGTAGTAACTTGAAATCGGGAGTGTCAATATTCTTAGGTGAACCTAATCAAACATGAACAGGGAGGACTGCATCCCTGAGTTGAGGACTGCAGTGTTTGCTGCCTAAGTGCACGGGGCTGAGCGTTTGGCTCTGAGAGGTGTTTTGGAAATATTTGAATTGGCCTGAATTCTCACCTATGAGGCAAGACTGTGCACTCTTGATGTAGACTGTTTGCTGTGGTTGCAGTTGCCGACCCTGCTTCTCTCACTTTAAAAGATATGCTTGGAGAGGCTGTTCTCTCCTTGTGTGTGTGCCAAAGGGACACCTTCAGCAGCAAAGAATTTGAAAGCAAGTGTGTGTGTGTCTGGGGTGAGGGGAGAATGAGGTGGGGAAGAAACCCTACTTCTCTGATCGAGATTCCAGGGAGGAGATAAAACGCCCTTTAAGAAAACAAGAAATTAGCCATTAGTTCTACAAAGATGCATTTCACCAAAGGAGGAAGTTCTCTTTGTTCAGGGGAAATACTTTTTTTTTAAAAAAGGTCCTAATTCCAGTTGTTGCCCAAGTCAGTTCCTAATTACAACTGACTGTGGCATAGACCTCTGTGAATCCCCTGATGTGGTCAGTGAACTGAAACCCAACTTTTAAGAAGATTTGAGATCAAAAGTATAGTTTTATTAAGTCAACTTAAGATTACATGTTCTGGAAAAAGGCATATTGAGTCTATGGATAAGAAATAATAATTACATACCTGAAGAACCAAAAGGAGAAGAAAAGGGGACCGGTTGATTTATCCCATTACAGATGCAGTGTCTTCTAGCTAATCTTCATTTCATTTCTTTTCTTATTTGGTCTGCTCTGCCCTCCATGGGGTTATTCACCAAAGAGTGAATTGTGTCATGCACTGGGGTCTCATGAAAACTAGAGATAGAAAACCTAATCCTAAATTCTTCTCTTTGAAGAAAACACCTTTCTGAAAGGCTTCTCAGGAGATGCAGAGAGCTATGGTTTTGAGTCTCTGTATTGGAGCCATTCCCCTTCTCCCTCCCACTCTCTAGCCTCCAAGTTTCTATGGTGATATTTCCTCTTCACAGTGATCAATAGTAGTAGTAGTAATAATAATAATAATAATAATAATAATAATAATAATAATGCAATGTTAACAGAAGAAGCAAGCAGTAATAACTCAGGGCTAAAGAAGTCTTCATACTAAATAATTTTAAACCTACAGAACAACTTCAGCTTTACCTCCTGAGATGCTATCTTGTAGCAGGACATTTTTTTTTCTTTTCTAATTTTGCATGGTGTAAAGTTACTAATTATGTAAGTTGAGAATTAGACATGTATCCAGTTTCCATTATCATCCTACAGAGAAACAGAATGCTGAATTCTAGTGCCAAATGTATCATTTAGAGTGCAACATCAGTTCTTCAAAGAAAAGCATTATTCCTTGGGCTGGGGAAGAAGCAGTGAAAATCACAGTTTACATGAACCATTTGATCACTGTCTAGGTTAAAATGGGTCATTCTCTACCTTTGCTGAGTTCACTTAGGAAAAAGAAAAGAAAAAGCAAATGGGTTTTCTCCTGGTTTTGTTATTGCTGTGATGTTCCTTTCTTTGCCATGCTAATGGCTTCCTGCGTGTGTGTGTGTGTGTGTGTGTGTGTGTGTGTGTGTGTGTGTGTGTGGCTATTAATTCACTCACTTGCACTTTGTGTCTGTAGCATGCTTGTCTAATCTGTGTCTACCTCAGAGACCTTAGGGCCAAGGCTATCACCTATAGCAGGGCACCTATACAGTGCCCTGCACAACCCCACTGTAACAGGGCAGTGAATCCTTGAATGAAAGTCTGTACCACTGCCAAGTTTAATACGGCCTCTAACATAAAAGAAAAAAAAGCCATCCTCTTTCTCCTGTGCAAGGAAATAGGTTAGGTTAAGCAAGAACAAAGTTCTTAGATAAGATGGAAGGGGGTCTATTGAGGAAGTGGCGATGTTTTTATCTTTGGTGGTCAGTGGGATTTTAACAAAGAATCAAAGTAGTGCTGCCTGGCCTTAGGTAGATGAGGTAGTTTTATAGCCTGAGCACAGGTCTGGGAGTATCCAAAGACCTCAAGGCAGCTAGGGAGTACTGGGGCCTGAGCAGGAGGTAGCCCTCCCTGCCCTGGGTCACCCTAGCTCTACTTTTCTCTTTGGTTGGAAACCCTTTGGTTCTAGCAATGCCACGGCCATCTCTCAAAGTGAGTGTGGCCAGGAGAACCAAAGAAACTTATCCTCTTCATTTGCTTTGCATTTTCTGCATTTCCGATTTTCCCAGACTTTTAATATATTGAATCATGCAACCTTATGCATTCTGCTAGAACTTTTAGGTAGTAGCAGAGGTTCTAATTTGATTCTATTTTAATTGTTTTGGGGGTTGTGCCCAGACATGGACATTTTTATAAAGCTCTCAGTTGAGCTTACCATTTCTTGAGAGTGGAGAAAGGCTAGGATGAAGCCAGTGAGTGAGCTAGGGTTTAAATCCAGACTGCCAGGCTGGGGCTCTTGATTATCTACTTGCCCATTCTGCATTCTTGCCCATTCTGTATTACCAGTGCACTCCTTCCAGCCCTTCATTCATCCCAATTCTTTACAAAACTCCATTGGACATCTTTCAGTATGGCCACTCTTAAAGTTGGAGACCCCTCTTGGCAACTAGAACAATATGTATGGGAAGGGGCAGATTGTTTGGCTGGGCTAATTGCCTTCATGTGACCTAGTGCTCCTTCTTATGGGACAGGCAAGCCAGTCTGCCCCCTCCCCAGGACCTCCATTTTAGTGGGTGCTATCAGACCAATCCTTGCCTTTGAGAGTACTGTGAGGTCTGTACCTAGACTTAGGATGTTTGAAACATTGTCTGAATGCAATCCGAATGCCTTTATGGAATGCTAGATTCCAACTATGCATCCAAGCTGGCAGAGGAACAGATGGCAGCTTGTCGCTCAATCTGGACTTATAGGAAAAATTATCAGAGAATGCAGTTTTGCTAGTGAGATGAGCAACAGCAGAAATTGCACTAAGTGAAGCAATTTGAAGGTTGGGGATTAGTAGGTCTGTGTCTTTTGACTAGACTGCTATAGTTTAATAACTGAGAAGTATACGCTGGGTTATGTATTGAGATTCATGTATGTTTCTCAGACATGAATTCATGTATGAGAAATCCTGCTATGGTTTGAATGTCCCCTCCAAAACTCATGTTGAAACTTTATCTCCAGTGTGGCAGTATTGAGGGATGGAGACTTTAAGAGGTGTTTGGGTCATGAGGGCTTGCCCTCATGAATAGATTAATCTATTCATAGATCGTTGGATTAATGGGTTAAAGGATTAATGAATTATCACAGGTGTGGAACTGCTGGCTTTGTAAGAGGAAGTGAAACCTGAGCCGGCATGCTGAGCAGCCTTGCTATGTGGTTCCCTGTGCTGTCTGGGGATGCTGCAGAGAGGCCCCACCAGCAAGTCCCCATCTCACCAGATGTGTCCCTGTGACCTTGGACTTCTCAGCCTTCATTACTTAAGAAGTAAATTTTTTTTTTTAAATAAACTACCCAGTTTTAGGCATTCTGTTATAAGCAATGGAACATGGACTAAGATCCCACCAGATTAGAACACGTATGATCAGTGCGGGGAGGCTCCAGAGGCCTTTGCTTTAGCCCAGCACCATGAATGGCTGTCTGTGGCCTTCCACTGGCTCTGCTCCATCTGCATGCTCTGTCAGAGATAATGAAATCAGACAGGCCCACAGAGACTGCTTTCCCCTCCTCACAAATTTTTAATAAAACTCTTTGAACAGAGCTGGGCATCTCTGAAGCCTGAAATTGAAGTGATAAGATAGAAGATTACTCACTTGTCAGTCTGCACCTAACTCTGCATCACCAATACAAATTCCAGGGGAGTTTCAAATCTGCCGACAATTTGAGGCTTTCCATCTGGAGTCTTTTCTTTTTTTCTTTTCATAGGAAGAAAACACAGCGCTAAGGAAGAGAAAAGAAACACTTCGTTCTCTGCCACGAACAACATGTGAATCAAGCCCTGAAACAGGTTTTCACAAAAAAGTAATTTTTGGAGAGAATTGCCTTTGAATAAGTAAGTGTCCTGGATTCAGACTTCCTGAGAGAAAATGTAATCACAGCTGTTTGGTCAACACCACCCATCCACGTGCCTTTCAGGAGAAATCACCACTGCAGGGGTCCAGCCTTGCTGGGTTCCCCTGTTCACGTGAACCTTGATGCCCACGGTCCACCTGGTGCTGGTGAACCAGCACACAGCACACCTGGCCTCATGGAGCTGGTATTCTGGGTGCAAGACCAACAATCAACAAACACATAAGCACCGTCATGTAATGTTAGGTGGTGCCAAGTGCCTGGTGAAAACAATGAAACACATCATGGGGCAGTGGATTATGGTGGAGGACCAAGGATGGGAGAGGGTGAAATATTTTAGATAGAGTTGTTCAGGAAAGGCCTCTCAGTTCCAGGTTATAAATTAAGTATCTATGTAGGCTGGCCCTTTTTACAAAGCAAAAATCTTGCCATTAATTCTGCAAATAAAATTATTCAGTTTTCAAAAAAAGAAAATTTACTAGCCTTAGCTGAAATTTAAGAAAGAATTTATAGTTCTCTCTTTTCCCCACCCTCAACCCTTTCTTTCCTTCTTTCCTCTCTCCTCTTCTTCCCCTTTCTCCTCTTCTCTCTCTCTTTTGTCTAAGTACCAGTGTCTTGCCTTGACTACCTTCTTATAGCCGGGGAAAAGCAAATGCACAATGCCTCTATTCCTTTATAAATGGTTATTTGGGAAATATTTGTAGGGTCCTAAACTCTCTTAATGAGAGAGGAGAAAGTAAGAAACCAGTCAGGCAGCCAGTTAGAGTGAGTCCCTGGTAAAAATTCATTCAAACAAAGAACAGCCTGAAAATCAACCGGCAGGCCCCAGATAAGAAAGAGACTGCATCCTTGAATGGAAACACTTACTCGGTGAACCCAGATGAACAAATTCTACCCCTATTTGGACACGTTTCTCTCTCCTTGGCATGCCTTAGTCACTTATTTTCACCTACTGGTTTCTTACTTTTCACCTATTTTACATATGCCTACCTTTCTGTAATTGGCAGTGGGCTAAGTCTTCATTTACATAGGTTGAGTCATCACTTCAGCCTCTGATTGGTCCCAGGCCAAGGTCCCAAGCCAAACCTTCGCCTTTGCCTCCAATTGGTTCTTTACACTATGATACCTCTTTCTAAGTGGTGCTTTCTCCAAAACAGCCTGCAGACCAGTCAGCACATTCCTCCCCTTCCCAGTCCATTCATACCCTGGACTCAGCCTCATAGTTGGCAACCCTGTTTTGGGCCTTCTCTCCTTGGTTGGGAGCTTTCTTCTTTTGCTTATTAAACGTTCATTCCAACCTCACCCTTTGTGTCCACGCTCCTTAATTTTCTTGGTCATGAGGCAAAGAACCCTGGGATACCTGAAACAACAAGAGACTGCTACATGGTGGTGCATGCGCAAGACTGTAACATTAACACTACTCAGAAAACTTGCTACAACTAACTTCTGCTGTTTTGTTTTATCTTTCTGGGTTCCTAGTAATGTAGATTTTATAATGGATATCTGGAGCTCTGTCCCAGACTTCTGTTATGCCTATAGAAAGATCATGGACCCCTGCTGAAAACAATGAGAAAACGACAAACTCCGAATCTGACTTCTGTACTAATGTCATGTTATTTTCCACATGAAGGCATTGCATTTAAATAAGGTACCAATGGTATACTGTAGCCATTTGCCTTAGATTACAATTGTAGTCTTTTTGTGTGTGTGACAAGCTATCTAGGACTATATGAGTCAGTGTTCTGGCAGAAAAAAACAGTTCAACTCCAGAGGTTTGAGTGAAGCAAATGTAAGAGGGGCTATTGTGAAAGGTGTGAGTAGGATGAAGGGAGATGGTGAGGCAACCAGAGATTAGCAAGAGCAGAAAACCATTATCACCTGCAGAGCTGAAAGGCAGGGGAATGGTGTTCCCAGAGCCCACTGAGAACTAGAGGCCTGGAGAGAGTGGCCTGAGAAGATGCTGCCTTGTCAGAGCTTAGCAGTGAAAGTAGAGGGCAGAGCAGAGGAAAATACCCATATCTGTCTTTCCTCCCACTCTCTAGTCTCAATTCCAATAGAAAGCCAATGGTCCAGTAGCCTAGACAGTGTGTAGGATTTAGCGGCCTCTGCGGTACAGAACAGGACAGAAAAAGGCAGAGAAGGGCATCTGAGGAGAGCAAATGCAAATCCAGACCCCAGCAACCACAGGGAACGCTCACTTGCTCATTATACACTATCTCTGCGCATATCCGTGAGCGCTTCTTCAACCATTGATCCGTCTTTTCTTCTTTCTGTTGTAATAGCCAAATATCGAGCAACGTCACATTTGGTAAATGGTCTCCCTGATCAAAGTGCTAAGGTGACCTAATTAAATCAATGGCTTTTAATTTCATCTATTTCAGCAATTGGCCTGTGAAGGCCTGATCTGACCATGTGTCCTGGTTATGGTCTCTTCCCTCCCCAAGGGCCTCTTTTGTACTTTAAGATAAAAGATAATTTCAAAAGAGTTTAATTAATTTTCTTTCTAAGTAAACTCAAAAGAACTTCCTCTTCTATTCCATTTTTAGGGCCCATCTATAATTTTCTTATTCCTGCTAATAGTTTCTTTCATAAAGAAATATAGGTCTTGAAAGTCGTTGTAAGGTCATTTTCCTGTAGTAGAGACGGTAAAGATGAAAGCACAGCTGTCTGGGGCCCCTCACAGTCTTATTCTTACTGAGGCTTTCCCAATGACTGCATTTTCTGGCTCTGGCTACAATTATTTCATGAGTTACATTACAAACCATTGCAGTTCCTTTCTTAGCTGAAATAGTTTCCTTGGCCTTTGCTGAGAGTTTCTTTTTTTCCCCCATGAAGAAAGAACAGCTCTTGAGAACTTTGCCAAATGCACACATTCACACAAACCCACCCATTAAATCTGTGTTTAAAACACAAAATGGTTCTGCTGATGTTTGTTGTGAAAAATGGTCATTGTCTACATCTTCACCCACTTTTGAAGAAACTGATCTCTCTGCTGTTTCCTAGAAGAATTCTTTCCTTTGTTGTGCTCTATGTGTGAACAGAGAGAAACAACCTTTAAAGTGATATTGATCCCCTGGCTTTACCAACTCAAAGCCCTACAAAGGGCATGTCAGCTCGTCTTGGAGCTGAATAGCATTACTAATTAAACTCAAGATTTATGCTTCTGTTCATCAGAGAGTACTTCATAAGCACCTCCACCTAACCCGCTCTGTAGCCTGAGACTAAGGAGGGTATGCATGAAAGAAACCTCATGAATATTAAGTGATGCTTTATTGAGACCCTCGAGGCCTTGCCAATGGCATGGGAAGCATGTCATTCTTCATTTGTAGCTCTTGAGCATTTAGGTGGTCAATCCTGCAGAGAAAATCTCTACCCACAAAAATATATCTCAGCCCATTCCAAATTAAATATTGTCAGCTCCCTCTCTCTTCACTCCCAAGTCACCAGAAGTTAAGTTAGACTCAGGAAGGTAAGAATTCAGTATAGATGTTTTCACTAAGTGCTAATGAGCTGTGGTATCAGAAGCTGTAAAAAAGCCATCAAGATATTAGCCAAAATCGGAGGGAAGAAAGTTCACCCAAAGCACAGCTGCTGAAATCATTATATTCTTCAGGTACCATTTTACAAACAGTCTATTCCCAGGCCTGATGTCTGAAATAGGGATTTTGCTTGTCTTTACCAGTTTAGTTTCCTAGGCCTGGAATATGATACCAAGATCAGGGTAACAGGTCTTCCGTATTAGGGGTCTCCAACCCCCCGGGCTACAGACTAATACTGGCCCCTGGCCTGCTAGGAACCGGGTCACCCAACAGGAGGTGAGCAGCAGGCAAGTGAGCATTACCACCTGAGCTCCACCTCTTGTCAGATCAGCAGGGGCAACAGATTCTCAGGAGCACAAACCCTATTGTGAACTGGACATGTGAGGGATCTAGGTCGCGTGCTCCTTATGAGAATCTAATGGCCGGTATGATCTGAGGTGGAACAGTTCCATCCTGAAACCATCCCTCCCTCTACCCCCACTTCACCGTCACTTTCCCTCACCCCCCGCAACTATCACACCCTCCCACCGCCACCACCCCCCACCCCGTCTATGGAAAAATTGTCTTCCATGACACCAGTCCCTGGTGCCAAAAAGTTTGGTGACTGCTGTCCTGTATAACCTGGTGGGTCAGTTCATGTAGCTAGGTTGGCTGTAGGAGCTACTTACTTTCCTGGATATAATCAGAGAGAAAGACACTCACTAGCTGCTGACCCAGAGGGAGAAGAAAGGAGCATTTCTACCTGGGATTCTGTGATACATGTTAACTTCCGAAACGACTCAGTTCCTGATGATGCAGAATTTTCAAACTTTAAGAGGCTAAACTTGGAAGAGCCTCTTGAGTGGCTAAGATGATATGCAGGTGCGCCACAGTTTTCTGGGTGTCTACATGGTCATCGCATTGGTGATAAAGCTGTGGTTATTAATAATTAGAGCACAATTTAGAAATTGTTGACATTAAACCTGGAATTCAGATCACATTCCTTCTCTGCTAAAATCTCTTCCATGCCTTCCCACTGAAATTAGAATTAAAATGTCAACTTTTTTGTGGCCTTGTCTGGTCCCTCCCTACTGACCAACCTTATCTCTCTCCTCCTTCCCCTCATTTTGCCAAAGACTCAAGCCCTGCACTGATATTGCTTCCGGTCCTAATCCTAAACTGGCTCTTGTGTCAGGACCTTTGTACTTCCAGGCCTGTCTTAACTCAAAATGTACTATTCTCAGAGAGGTCTTTCTCTTCAGACTGTACTTTCTAAAATAATGCCCCTGTGGCAGGTATTCTCTTACTCATCATATCACCCTATTTATTCCCTTCATAGTAATGATGAAAATAAGTATTTATTTTTACTTTTTATTTATCTGTTTCCTCCACTAAGAGCTCCAATGAGTAGGAACTCTTTAGTCATTATATCATCTCTATCAGCTAACAATAAAGAACGACATGGAGCAGAACTCAAAATATAATTGTTGAATGAAGTAAAGAAACCTTATTTGTTAATATTAATTTTTAATATAAACCATTTACAAATATGAACATGCTAGGTTCATGGTCCACATTTTTTAAAGGATCTGGTACTCCTGACATGCAAAGCTCCAAAGCAGTACCAACCTTCGCTATAGATATGTTCCCCAACCCTGTGTGGGGTAGGGAAGGCTGGCTAAAGTTCGGTTGTAGCTTTGAGGTTATGATTTAGTGACATTAACTGTAACCACTGAAAGAACTTGAGGGAAGTATCTCTTAACCTCTTTTTAAATTTTTCATTTTAGCTACAAATACGGGTATTGAAAGAAGTTTTGACAAAGCACTTTTTTATCTATGCTTTATTGAAAATAAGTAGTCTTTTTAATAATTTTTTATTTTTTAAGAGACAGAGTCTCACACAGTCACCCAGGCTGGAGTGTGATGGTACAATCATAGATCACTGCAAACTTGAACTCTTGGACTCAAGGGATCCTCCTGCCTAGGTCTCCCAAAGTGCTAGGACTACAGGAGTAAGCCACCACATCCAGCCTGAAGTAATGCTGTTAACTGCCTCTTGGTATTTGTTTTCTGCCAATTGCATGCCATTTATTCCTTTTGTAATAGTGTCTATTAGATAGTACAAGATGAGATCTATTAATTTCTATGCTTTTCTTCCTTCCTCATATTTCCTGATACTCTTTGTAGTTGCTAGAGGCTTCCACATTGATACAAGAAGAATTGGGATTGCTGTATCTAAAACTATAAGGGAAATAAATGGTTAATTACAGGTTTGTTTCTTTATTTACTTGTAGGGTTCATTTGGATTAAAAGTAAAGGCTTTGAGAGGAACTAAGTGTCCCACTTGTGAATTTATGCAACAACAAAGGTGAAGAAGAAAACCGTGTGTGTTGTGGGGGAGGGGGAAGTAGGGTAGAAGATGTTGCCCACCCTACCTCTTGGAAAACAGAAAAACTTAGGTGGGAGGTACCCTTGAAGGGCCAGATCTGGGTTACTAGGAGGGGAGAAAAGAATGCAGAGGTGACAGAGCATGGCCAGTGGCCAAGAGCCACATGGAAGCCAAGCCAAAGCTGCAGGTGGCCGTCTTTCTTTCTTTTTTCATTACCCAAGCAAAGAGCCTTTGAGGCAGTTCTCACCTGTGCCAGGACGGAGGCTTTCTTCCACAGCTGCCTGGGGTTCAGCCCTCAGCAGAAGAACACCTGTCTGCAACCTGAGACTCCACAGAGCTCCCATCTACCTGTCCCGCTCAAAAACCACCCTGGTTTTTGAGTGGGACAAAAGGTAGGGTCCTTGGCCACCCAAGAGAGGCAGTAATAAGTGGAACAGACACAAACCTGGGCGGGGCTGGACAGCAGAGAAATTCACTGCATGTGCCCAACCATTTTTCATTAGGAATAGGATGATATCCAGCAGTTTAGGTCATGCTTTTTGTTACAAATAAGCCCTACCACTGCCACTTCTAATTTAGAATTACCTCTAATGTGCTTCTTGGGATTCTGGCCTTGATAAAAATGTAGAAAACCATTTTTCTAACACAGGACTTCAGAAGGCAAATAATCACAGCCTTGTTGGCCTGCAGTGAGGAGTGGGACCAGACCCACCTTCAAGAGCACCCACATTTGAACCCTTGAGGGAATAAATACTTGATGCTCTTTACAAAAATCCTTACCCTTTCCGTCTTCCATTCATATAACCCCTCTACCAAATTATGGACACCCGTGAAACGCTGAGAAGCAGCAGCAAAAATCTGTGCACTGAGCAACAGCATCTTGAAACTTAACTTCATTTTATTATACATCACTCTGTCTCAGAAAGGAACTCACCAGTTCTAACAGTCCTCTTATTGGGAAGCCGGCACAGAGATTTCTCTTTTCTCCAGAGGAAGGAAGAGGATTTTAGTATTTCACTCTAACACTTGAGTGAGTTATTAGGGAAATTCATTGCCTAACTGCTAGCTGCTGCTTCCTTATTATTTCTTCCAGAACCTTTAGCCTCTGATCAGCACTCTGAAATATAGACTGGTCCTGAAACTGCCTTTGCAAAAATTATAACTGAGACAATAATTACAGTGACAAAGATCTGAACTAACCGACTCCATCTTGCTTCTAACCTCCGAGCTGTCCTTGTTCATACCTGGGCGTAGGCTGAACTAACTTTGGGAGCAGCTTAGTTTATAGTTTAGCATGGAAACAAAGACAATCACAACCCTTTCTCAAAACAAACCCCCTTCCTGCCTGGGGACTAGACTGCCTTTTTAGGACTAACAAATTAGCTACAAGATTAGAAATTATGATTTAGGAGTCATGTAGCTGGAGGCTGCAAGATTCTCAACCTCCCAAATTGCTCCTAGGGATAGCATCACTATTGTAAAACCTAAGAACAGTGCTTGAGATATTTTGCAGAACCTGCACTCGATGGACCAGCTGGCACCACCTAGATCTATAAACTAGCTCATCTGGTCTTGTGGACTCCAACCAGGAACTGACTCAGAGCAAGAGGACAGCTTCGACTTCCTATGATTTCATCTCTGACCTGATGAATCAGCAATCCCCACTTTCTGACCCCCTACCTACTAAATTATCCTGATTTGAGGAATGATAAAACTCCTGTCTCCCATACAGCTGGCTCTGCATGAATTAAAGTCTTTCTCTGTTGCAATTCCCCTATCTTGATAAATCAGCTCCATCTAGGCAGCAGGCAAGGATACCCCGTTGGGAGTTTACAGTCCCTGTCCTTGGGGTGGTGGGGTTTTCATGCACGTCTGTGTGAAGAGACCACCAAACAGGCTTTGTGTGAGCAACACGGCTGTTTATTTCACCTGGGTGCAGGCGGGCTGAGTCTGAAAAGAGTCAGAGAAGGGAGATAAGGGTGGGGCCCTTTTATAGGATTTGGGTAGGTAAAGGAAAATTGCAGTCAAAGGGGGTTTGTTTTCTGGCGGACAGGAGTGGGGGGCCGCAAGGTGCTCAGTGGGGGTGCTTTTTGAGCCAGGATGAGCCAGGAAAAGGACTTTCACCAGGTAATGTCATCAGTTAAGGCAAGGACCGGCCATTTACACTTCTTTTGTGGTGGAATGTCATCAGTTAAGGTGGGGCAGGGCATATTCACTTCTTTTGTGATTCTTCAGTTACTTCAGGCCATCTGGGCGTATGTGTGCAAGTCACAGGGGATGTGATGGCTTGGCTTGGGCTCAGAGGCCTGACATTCCTGCCTTCTTATATTAATAAGAAAAATAAAACAAAATAGTGTTGAAGTGTTGGGGCGGCGAAAATTTTTGGGTGGTGGTATGGAGAGAGAATGGGCGATGTTTCTCAGGGCTGCTTCAAGTGGGATTAGGGGCGGTGTGGGAACCTAGAGTGGGAGAGATTAAGCTGGAGGGAGGTCTTGTGGTAAGGGGTGATATTGTGGGGTTGTTAGAAGAAACATTTGTCATATAGAATGATTGGTGATGGCCTGGATACGGTTTTGGATGAATTGAGAAACTAAATGGAATAACAGAAGGAGAAAAACAGGTATAAAAGGTCTAAGAATTGGGACGACTCAGGATGTCTGATTAGAGAGTGCTTAAGGAGATTCGGCAGAGTCCTGCCAGCAAAGATTATTTATTTACTTCAAGAGTTAAGAGTGGCAGTTTGGGGATAGCACCAGGAGATATCAGCTGTGATGGCTTGGAAAAACAGTGTAAACCGGCAGTGTAAACAAGAGCAGGGCATGTATGAGTAGTTGAGAACGGTGAATAGGAGTATGACTAGACAGAAAATAGTAGGGATGACAAGTTTTTTTTCGGGGAGGGGGGCACAGTCTAAGTTGGTCTGGTGTCTGGAATGAGACTGGGGCCTAATAAAAAGGAGCATCTATACAGGAGCTTAAATGGGCTGTATTCTGAGAAGGGAAACTGGTAAAACTATTGTCCAGTCCTTTTTAAGTTGGTGGCTGAGCTTGGTGAGGTGTGTTTTTAAAAAAGACCTTTAGTCCATTCTACTTTTCTTGAAGTTGGAGGACCATAAGGGATATAAAGGTTTCACTGAATACTAAGAGCCTGAAAAACTGCTTGGCTGATTTGACTAATAAAGGCTCGTCTGTTATCAGACTGTATTGAGGTGGGAAGGCTAAATTGAGGAATTATGTCTGACAGAAGGGAAGAAATTACTGCGGTGGCCTTCTCAGACCCTGTAGGAAAGGCCTTTACTTATTCAGTGAAAGTGTCTATTTAGATTAAGAGGTATTTTAGTTTCCTGACTCGGGCATGTTGAGAGGTTCTAAGAGGTGGGCTAGTGGCTTGTACTATAGCATAACCTGCCTTTGCTGGTGTGTGGCGATTAGGCCTGGTGGAACCGCCATCAATAAATCAAGTGTGATCAGGGTGAGGAACAGGAAAGAAGGAAATTTGGGGAAATGGGGTGAATGTCAGGTGGATCAGAGAGATACAGTCATGGGGGTCAGGTGTGGTATCAGGAATAATGTGGGAGGCTGGATTGATTGAAGTCCGGGCCAGGAACAATGGTAATTGTGGGAGACTCAACAAAGAGTGAGTATAGCTGAAGGAGCCGGGAAGCAGAAAGTATATGCGTCAGGTGTGAGGAAGAAAATAGATTTTGGAAGTTATGAGAACTGTAGAGAGTGAGTTGAGCATAGTTTGTGATTTTGAGGGCCTCTAAAAGTATTAAAGCAGCAGCAGCCGCTGCACGCAAACATGAGGGCTAGGCTAAAACAGTAAGGTCAAGTTGTTTGGACAGAAAGGCTACAGGGTGTGGTCCTGGCTCTTGTGTAAGAATTCTGACCGTGCTAACCATGCCTAGGAAGGAAAGGAGTTGTTTTGTAGAAGGTGCTGGGGTTTGAGAGATCAGTCGGACACGATTGGCAGGGAGAGCACGTGTGTTTTTATGAGAATTATGCCGAGATAGGTAACAGTTGAGGAAGAAATTTGGGCTTGATTGAAGTAATGGGGGCTGTCTGTGAAGCTCTGCGGCAGTACAGCCTAGGTAATTTGCTGAGCTTGATGGGTGTCAGGGTCAGTCCAAGTGAAAGCGAAGAGAGGCTGGGATTAAGGGTGCAAAGGAATAGTAAAGAAAGCATGTTTGAGATCTAGAACAGAATAATGGGTTGTAGAGGCAGGTATTGAGGATAGGAGAGTATATGGGTTTGGCACCACGGGGTGGATAGGCAAAACAATTTGGTTGATAAGGAGCAGATCCTGAACTAACTTGTAAGGCTTGTCTGGTTTTAGGACAGGTAAAATGGGGGAATTGTAAGGAGAGTTTATAGGCTTTAAAAGGCCATGCTGTAGCAGGCGAGTGATAACAGGCTTTAATCTTTTTAAAGCGTGCTGCGGGATGGGATATTGGCGTTGAGTGGGGTAAGGGTGATTAGGTTTTAATGAGATGGTAAGGGGTGCATGATCGGTCGCCAAGGAGGGAGTAGAGGTATCTTATACTTGTGGGTTAAGGTGGGGGGATACAAGAGGAGGACGCAAAGGAGGCTTTGGATTGGGAAGAAGGGTGGCAATGAGATATAGCTGTGGTCCAGGAATAGTCAGGGAAGCAGGTAATCTAGTTAAAGTGTCTCAGCCTAATAAGGGAACTGGGCAGGTGGGGATAACTAAAAAGGAGTGCTTAAAAGAGTATTGTCTAAGTTGGCACCAGAGTTGGGGAGCTTTAAGAGGTTTAGAAGCCTGGCTGTCAATACCCACAACAGTTATGGAGGCAAGGGAAACAGGCCCTTGAAAAGAAGGTAATGTGGAGTGGGTAGCCTCCGTATTGATTAAGAAGGTGATGGGCTTACTTTCCACTGTGAGAGTTAACGGCGTCCGTGATGGTCCAGGGGGCTTCCGAGGCGATCGGGCAGTGTCAGTCTTCAGCCGCTAAGCCGAGAAGATCTGGAAAGGAGTCAGAGATCCTTGGGCCAGAGTTCCAGGGGATCTGGGCGTGGCTGCCAGGTGAGTTGAACAGTCCGATTTTCAGTGGGGTCCCACACAGATGGGATGTGGCTTAGGAGGAATCCCGGGCTGCGGGCATTCCTTGGCCCAGTGGCCAGATTTCCGGCACGTGTAGCAAGCTCCTGGGGGAGGAGGTTCTGGAGGAATGCCTGGCTGCTGCGGTTCAGGCGTTTGGAAGTTCTTGTGTGCTGGAGATGTGGCTGGGGTTTGTCTCACAGTGGAAGCGAGGAATTGCAACTTTTTTCTGTTATTGTACACCTTGAAGGTGAGGTTAATTAAGTCCTGTTGTGGGGTTTGAGGGCCAGATTCCAATTTTTGGAGTTTTATTTAATGTCGGGAGCAGATTGGGTAATAAAATGTATATTGAGAATAAGACAGCCTTTTGACCTTTTAGGGTCTAGGGCTGTAAAGCGTCTCAGGGTTGCTGCCAAATGAGCCATGAACTGGGCTGGATTTTTATATTTGATGAAAAAGAGCCTAAACGCTTCTGATTTGGGATAAAGAAAAAGGAGCATTAACCTTGACTATGCCTTTGGCTCCAGCCACCTTTTTAAGAGTAAATTGCTGGGCAGGTGGGGGAGGGCTAGTCACGGAACGAAACTGTGAGCCGGACCAGGTGTGAGGAGGGGAGGTGATAAAAAGATTATAGGGTGGAGGAGCGGAGGCTGAGGAAGAATTGGGACCTAGTTTGGCCTGGCGAGGAGCAGCCTGGGGAGGAAGGGAGAGGTCAGATGGGTCTGTAGAAAAGGAAGATTAGAAAGACTCAGCGACGCTTGGGGTTGGTACTGAGGGGACAGGCGGGAGGGAAAGAAAGAAGATTTGAGACGAGTTGCACTGGGCACAGAGACTAGGAAGGGACTGATGTGTAAAAGAATGCCTGGACGTCAGGCACCTCAGACCGTTTGCCTATTTTACGACAATCATTATTTAGATTTTGCAGGATGGAAAAATTCAAAGTGCCATTTTCTGGCTATTTGGAACTACTGTCGAGTTTGTTTTGGGATCAAGTGGCATTGCAGAAGAAAATAAGGCATTTAGGTTTTAGGTCAGGTGTGAGTTGAAGAGGTTTTAAGTTTTTGAGAACACAGGCCAAGGGAGTAGAAGGAGGAATGGAGGGTGGAAGGTTGCCCATAGTGAAGGAAACAAGCCTAGAGAAAAGAGAGAGTAGAGAAATGGAGGGAAGGGGTTCGGGGGTTCTTACCTTCCAGAAAAGTGGCAAAAGGGGTTGGGGTGCAGAGACAAGAGGTTGGGGCATGGAAATAAGGGATTGGGGCACAGAGATATAAGAGGTTGGGGCACGGAAATAAGGGATTGGGGCACAGAGATAGGAGGTTGGGGAGTGGAAATAAGAGATTGAGGGTTCTTGCCCCATAGAAAAGCGGGCCTTGCCACTAAGGGTGAAGGAGAAGGGGTTGAGGGGTACTTGACCCTCTCCCAGAAAAGCGGGACTTGCCGCTAAGGGTGAAGGAGAAGGGGTTGAGGGGTACTTGCCCCTCCCAGAAAAGCGGGACTTGCCGCTAAGGGTGAAGGAGAAGGGGTTGAGGGGTACTTGCCCCTCTCCCAGAAAAGCAGAGAAGGGGTAGAGACAAGGAGAGAAGGGGTTGAGGTACTTGCCCCTTCCCCAGAAAAGCGGGACCTGCCGCTAAAGGTGAAGGACCAAGGCAGGTGTCCCTGCGTGGTCTGACACCCTTGAAACGTGGGTGTATAATCAGAGAGGTGTCCCTGCAATGATTAAACACCAAGGGAAGGCTGCCTTCCCAGTCCGTGACCGGCGCCGGAGTTTTGGGTCCATGGATAAAACGTGTCTCCTTTGTCTCTCCCAGAAAATGAAAGGAATTGAAATTAAGAGAAGGGAGAGATTGAAGAGTGGAAAGGAGAAAGTAGTTGAGGGACAGTGAGAGAGGTTGGAGAAGAGAGTAAGAAGAAGCCGCTTACCTGATTTAAAATTGGTGAGATGTTCCTTGGGCTGGTCGGTCTGAGGACCTGAGGGCGTAGGTGGATCTTTCTCACGGAGCAAAGAACAGAGGAGTACAGGGGAATGATATCCCAAGGGAGGTCCCCCGATCCGAGTCACAGCACCAAATTTCGTGCGCGTCTGTGTGAAGAGACCACCAAACAGGCTTTGTGTGAGCAACATGGCTGTTTATTTCACCTGGGTGCAGGCGGGCTGAGTCTGAAAAAAGAGTCAGAGAAGGGAGATAAGGGTGGGGCTGTTTTATAGGATTTGGGTAGGTAAAGGAAAATTACAGTCAAAGGGGGTTTGTTCTCTGGCGGGCAGGAGTGGGGGTCGCAAGGTGCTCAGTGGGGGTGCTTTTTGAGCCAGGATGAGCCAGGAAAAGGACTTTCACCAGGTAATGTCATCAGTTAAGGCAAGGACCGGCCATTTACACTTCTTTTGTGGTGGAATGTCATCAGTTAAGGTGGGGCAGGGCATATTCACTTCTTTTGTGATTCTTCAGTTACTTCAGGCCATCTGGGCGTATATGTCCAAGTCACAGGGGATGCGATGGCTTGGCTTGGGCTCAGAGGCCTGACAGGGGTCTCATAAATACTGGGAAGCATATCGAGCGGCCCATGGAACCCATTCTGTGCTCTCTGTTGGGGTCTGATGTAAAGTAGGCAGGGACACCTGTTTTCCTCTTTGTCCTGGGCAGCAGCTGCTCCCACAGAACAGTCTCTGGGGAAGGGGTGGCACACACTGGTCAGTCCCTTTGTTTCTACTGCCTTTACCACCCTCCTGAGAATGTTTTCTTTCCCGCCTTTATTTTTCTTTACCTGTTTCATGTCAATGACCCATGGAGTTTAGGCAGTTCCTTTTGCCCTGCTTCCTCCATCTAATGCTTACCATCCATAAGTATTTGTATTTGGAAAGCAGACTGGATCCTGGTTTCCAGATCATGTCGATTTTATGCATTATTATTTGTAACCAGAGAATCTTCAGCTCCCAGTGGTCAATCTGTCTTCCATCCTGTCTTCCACGAAAGGGTTAACCTTAGGAAGCCTGTAAAGGCAGCACTGCTTCCCTTCTGCGTTCAAGGGCTGATAGGCTGCAGGGCTAACCATATTAGGAGTGTGTGAAGATTTAGCTCCGGGTGTACACAGCGGGAGCTCTCCTGTCAGTCTGAAAGGCAGGAGCTATATTTAGTAACAGGCACTTGGGAATAGCAGCTTAAACGTGGGAGTGGGTTGCTGGAATGCAGATGTGTAGTGAATCTCTACTCCAATCCCCATGGAAGCTTTAAGCTGAAGCCTTAGGAGAGATCTGGGCTCTTCTTCCCCCACATTCTCCACATTGTCTGGATGGCATCCTTTGCAAGTCTAGAAAGCATAATGCAGTCCCTCTCGGCTCCGCTCCTTTTTTAACATGGAGGAAGAGAATTGTGATTGTTGAAAGAACCATCACTCAAAATGTTGTGAACAGTGATTTTTCTCCCCTAAGCACTCACCTCCTTTCCCATATCTGGTTAACTAACCACTAATAGGATGAATGGAATAATTTTATTGTCCTATGATTTCTCCCCTTAGGAAATAAAAATAATCACCTCCCTTTTGTTTTGCAGGAATTTTTGGTAGTAGAAGTATTTTATTTCAGGTGATAGAGGTCCTTACGTCTAGAAATGTCTTCTTTATGGAATGTAATTATATAATCAGGACATAATTATTATGTATGAAGTGATTTCTTATAAGTCTATGCAAATTTATACAAAATTCTATGAGAGTAAAAATTAAGGAAAAATAGTCTTATAGATAAAGTTGTTAACACATTTAATGGTATGGAAGCAAATGCCTATTTAATTGACTCATGGCAGCTCTATTTTAAGGGTAATTTGTTTATCTAGAAATGATCAGTTCAGGGCAGCTTTTGGACCCATTTCACTTTGCTTTGCTTCTTTCTCTCTTTTTTTTTCTTTCTCCCTCTTCTTCCTTTCTTTCTCTCTCTTTCTGTTTCTCTCTCCTCTCTGTCTGTCTTGGCTAAATTTGCCATTTCAATTGACTGAGACTTTAGTTTAAATGAATAGACTAAGGTCATTTCTAACTTTGAGGTTTGGGGAACATGTAAACATTTAGAATATGGAGTTCTCCTTGTTTCCACATATTTACATCTGCTGTAAATCTACTTAATTTCCCCAGATTATTCAGTAGTGGAGAGTTCTAGTCAAAATATCACATAGGCCTAAAGCTCTGGCTGGGAAGATCATCTGACTAAAAGGCAAAGCCCTTGTTTTTTTTCACTACCATCTACTACAGCCAGAATCCTTTCACTTCTGAGCTCCAGCTAGGAGGAGATGATTGGATTATTTAGATAACTCTGGTTAAAAGTAACAAAGTGTAGTGTAATCTAATATGTGTGATTATCTGGGGATCCTTGTTGGAAAAGAATCTCAAGGAATTTAGCTAGGTCAGCACACTCTCTTGGGGGCAGTGATAGGATTCAGCAAAAGTGTTCACAGCAAATAGAAGACGTACATAGTAACCACAGATGGGAAATAGGGTTAACCTTGACACTCAGTACAGACCCAGAGGGAGGTGGAAAAGCTGGGGGTGGGGGAGACATTGGAGATGGAGTAGATTCAACAGAGGAGGCAAGGAAAGGCAACCGGGAAGGCTAAGGAGTACAAATAGCCAGGGAGGGAAGCCCAGGAAAAGCTGGAGTCAGGAGGACACCCCACCAGAGATGATGGTGTCTGCAGAGGCAGGAAGATAGAGTATGACATTAGGGAACTTCAGAAGGTAGTGTTGAGAGATCCAGGCCGGCAGCGAAGATGGTGAGATTGGCTAACCAGGTGCTAGGCTCCTACCATCATCTTGGGGTGGTAGTTTGAATGGGGGGTTGGGGAGGGAAAGGGGCAATGCAAGGCAGAGATGCATTCATTGAGGAACTAAAATAGTGAAGATTTCAAGGCAAAGATTCAGAGATAAATCAGTAAGACTCTAACTTCCAGAGAATTATAATTCATAGTAAGTGATCATTATAACTAGTGTTGATTGCCCATTATATGCTAAGCATTGCAAACACTGAGAGGGCACGTTGCATGCGCTGTCTCCACTAATTTATACAGCAAGCTTATGAAATCCAGTCTCTTATGTTCATTGTTAAACATATGAGGAAACTGAGGCACCAAGTGGTACTTGACTCATAAGTGATAGAGCTGGGATTTAAGCTCAGGTCTCTGACCAGAACCCCAAAACTTAACTGCTTCACTAGAGTAACTGCCAAACTGCTATAGATCTTAAAATCAGTTGGGGGTTTTATTTTAAGAAAAAGGTAGAAGCTCTTTTTCTAGAGTTGCTGTTTTTCTCACAGCAAATTGGATCTGATGCTGTTAGTTGTCAAACATAAGTGCTCATTATATGCAAGGCATTGTGCTAAGTGCTGGGCCTGCAGAGATACATTTGACATAGTAGCTGAAGAAACATTATATAGACAAATACATGAATCACAACGTGATGTGATAAGTGCTTGGAGAGCCAGATATTAAGTGCTGATGGGAAAACTAAGGAGGAATGGAATTAGAGAAAGCTTGAAGACCGAAAATTTGAGGAGCCTGGAGGGAACAATAACAGCTCCCCAGGTGAATAAGGCCATGAAGAATGTCACAGGTGGAGAGGGGAGATTTTTGAAGGTAGAAGTCATCAAGGATCTACAACCAGCCTGGTGTGGTGGGAAATGAACCTGAGAATGTAGATTGAAGCCATGTTATATGAAAGGCTTGTATGCCAGAGTAAGGAAATTAGAACCCCCTGAGTTCTGAACAAGAGCTCCTAAAATCACCTTGTCTTAAGGTCTGGACTGACCTCAGAGCTAGTGGGATGATTCTGCAGGCCAGTCTAAGAAATGATACCTCGTGGGAAGAAAAGATCCCAAGACAAGCAACTGGCAGACCCTAATAAGAGCCAGGTAAACGGGTCCAGGGCAAAGAATTTCTCCTGCAGGGTCATAACTGTTTTCTGGAATAAATAGATAAGTCATCCTCCTTTGCCCTATAACACTCTTAGCTCATTAGTCTGAGCTTCTGATGAAAACTTGTCTCAGTACTCACTAAGATTTTCAATTTCCTTCTTAACCTGTAAGAAGCTGATTAAATTAAGCACTATTGACATCCAGGCTCTTAAAATAGAAAATCATTTAAAGGGATGGGCAGTCTGAATAACACATAGTGTCACTCTCTGGTTCTCCTTTCTGCCACCCTCCCTTGGTTCTAAAGATAGGATATTTAAATGGATGGAGCCCTGTAGGCTTGTAGGTTTCCCTGGTGAACTCAACTCTCCACCTGCTCAGTAGCTACTTGTTGAAGAAAATAACAGAACCAGGCTGATTAATTTTAAATTGATGCTTTAACCTTAAATTCTGGATAATAAACCTCAAATGAACACCTGACAATGGCAGGGAATTCTACTATGCTTCCATAGTGAGTGTACTTTCCTATTATTTCAGATAGTTATTTCACACAATCTGCTCTCTCTTCCAACTTCCCACATCTCCCCTCTTCTTTTCAATGAATGACTTTGTCTTATTATTAAGAAAATGGGATCCAGTAATCCCAGTCTGGGTATAAATCTAAAGAAAATGAAATCAGTATGTCAGAGATGTATCTGCACTCCCATGTCCATTGTAGCATTACTCACAATAGCTAAGATATGGAATCCACCTAAATGTCCATCAATAGATGAATGGCTAAGGAAAATGTGATATATATACATAATGGAATATGATTCAGCCTTTAAAAAGAAGGAAATTTGGTCATTTGGGACAACATGGCTAAACCTGGAGGACATTATGTTAAGTGAAATAAGCCAAGCACAGAAAGACAAATACAACCTGATCTCCCTTAGATGTGGAGTGTAAAAAAGTTGAACTCATAGAAACAGAGAGTAGAATGGTGATTACTGGGTGATGGGGGTATGGGGGATTGCCGGGGGAAATGCCGGTCAAAGGACAAAAAAATTTTAGTTTGGAGAAATAAGTTCAAGAGATCTGTTCTACAACACGGTGACTACAGTTAACAACAATGTGTTGAATTCTTAAAAATTGCTAAGAGAATAGATTTTAAGTGTTCTCACCATAAATATGTGAGGTAATGCATATAATAATTAGCTTCATTTAGACATTTCATGATGTAAACATATTTCAAAACAACATGTTGTACACAATAAATACATGTGATTTTTTGTCAGTGAAAAACAAATTATAAAAAAGAAAGAAAAGAAAAGCTCTTAGCTGGGTGCGGTGGCTCATTCTGTAATCCCAGCTCTTTGGGAGGCTGAGGCGGGCAGATCACTTGAGGTCAGGAGTTCGAGACCAGCCTGGCCAAAATGGCGAAACCCTGTCTCTACTAAAAACAAAAAAATTAGCTAGGCCTGGTGGTGCACACCTGTAATCCCAGCTACTTGGGAGGCTGAGGCAGGAGAATCACTTGAACCTGAGCAGCGGAGGCTGCAGTGAGCCGAGATGGCACCATTGAACTCCAGCCTGAGCAATAAGAATGAAACTCCATCTCAAAATAAAAAGAAAACCTCTCAGAGAAGATAACCTTATCTTCCTGCCGATCTTCCCTATAAATCTACACCTATGCACGTCAGAGGCCAGTTCCTGTACATCTGTGTTCTATATCCTGTTCCCTTTTGAGGGACTTTATCCCTTCCATGAGTCTCTGTCACTTCTGTGTTGTCAATTTCTTTTTTTCTGGATCAGTCTATCAGTGTACAAACAGTCTTCAGTATCTTCCACCTTTAACAAAAATACCTTACATTTCCCAATCCCACATTTCCTTCCAAATATTGTGTCATTTCTTAGCTCTGATTTTTTTTTTTTCTTTTAGATGGAGTCTCACTTTATCATCCAGGTGGGAGTGCAGTGGCGCGGTCTCAGCTCACTGCACCCTCTGCCTCCCAAGTGATTCTCCTGCCTCAACCTCCCGAGTAGCTGGGACTACAGGCGTGCACCACCACACCTGGCTAATTTTTGTATTTTTAGTAGAGACAGGGTTTCACCATGTTGACCAGGCTGGTCTCGATCTCCTGACCTCAAGTAGTCCGCCCGCCATGGCCTCCCAAAGTGCCGGGATTACAGGCGTAAGCCACCAATCCTGACCTTCTTAGCTGTGATTTATCGTGACTTATGGAACCAGTTGTTTAAATCTGGGCTGTTTACTTCCTCACCTCCTATTTCCCCTTAAAGTCATCCCATTTGACTTCTTTTGCTACTACTCTACTGAAAACTGTTCTTAGGCCTATTTGGCACCTGTATAGGTACAGTTCAAGGGGTTTGGAGAAAAACACACATGTTGATTGACTTCACTTTAAATTTGTGATCATTAACTACTAGCATGTCCTAAATGCTGCCCGGGACTTAGACTCCATTTCTCTCATTTATTCACCTCTGAGTATTTCTTTTTTTTTTTTTTCTTTTTTTTTTTGAGACGGAGTCTCGCTCTGTCACCCAGGCTGGAGTGCAGTGGCATGATCTCGGCTCACCGCAAGCTCCGCCTCCTGGGTTCACGCCATTCTCCTGCCTCAGCCTCTGAGTTAGCTGGGACTACAGGCGCCCTCCACCACGCCCAGCTAATTTTTGTATTTTTAGTAGAGACGAGGTTTCTCCTTGTTAGCCAGGATGGTCTCGATCTCCTGACCTCGTGATCGGCCCGCCTCAGCCTCCCAAAGTGCTGGGATTACAGGCGTGAGCCACTGTGCCCGGACACCTCTGAGTATTTCATACTTTCTCTTTTCTCCTTGGACCTTCAGCACCTTCCCATTCTTACTCTAGCTGATGACCTCGCTTCCTATTTTACTTTCCCATTTTATAGAAGACCGAAATAATCTAAGAGACATCCACAGGTGCACACAGCTGAATAGACTCATTACTTGAATCTGTGTCCAATGTTCTGTCCTGTTAACTCAGGTGTCCATGGGCCTGGCTAAGGTCAGCTGCTTTATTTTTGCATCTTTATTTTCTGCTTTATTTTGCTGCTTTATTTTCCCATCTTCTCTTGCCTAGTCGATCACATGGCCCTGGCAATTCTGCCCTTTCATCTCTTATCATCAATGTTTCTCCTTCTGTGTGATTATTCCCAGCAGCCTTCAAATATGCATCACTTCTTCCATTAAAGATAACAGTAACAAAACTCTTGAATTGCTTGAGCCAGGGAGGAGGAAGTTGCAGAGAGCCGAGATCATGCCACTGCACTCCAGTCTGGGTGACAGAGCGAGACCCTGTCTCAAAACAAAACAAACAAAAAAACAAAAACTACAAAAACTTCTCTTGGCCTAATTTCTCCTCCAGTTGCCATTCCATTTCTCTTCTTCCTTTATACCAAATTGCTTGGAAAGAGTAAGCTACACTCGATGCCTCCAGTTTTGCTCTTCTCATTCTCTCTTGAATCCTTTCCAATCAGGCTTCTTCCCCACCACTCCAAAACTGGTTTTTATAAGGTCAACGACTGGCCTCTAAGTTGTTCCATCCAAACAGCGTTCTTATTTGTCATTACCTGAGTATTTATTTTATCATGCTCTTCTCCCTGAAACACTTGCTTCACCTGCCAAACAAAACCTCATGATTGCCTAGCTTTCCACCTACCTCTCTGGGAGCTCCTGTGGGACTCCCTTTCTGATTCTTTTTTATTGCCCCAACCTCAGATACTGGAGAAGTCCTGGGGTCAGCATAGGAACCTTGTCCCTTTGCATTCCACTCTTGCTCTCTTGGTGGTCTCATCCAGCCTCATGTCTTTAAATTCCATATTATGTGCTCCGATTACTTCCAATTTCATATCATATCCTGGACCTCTTCCCTGAACTCCAGATTCATTTATGTGTCAAATGCCTATTTAACTTATCCATACGGATATTTAATAAGCATTTCAAACTTAGTATGTCCAAAATGGCTCTCTTTATTTTCTCCCCTAAAACCTGCTTCTCCTGCAATCTTCCTTGTCTCAAGAAATGACCACATTCGTTGAGCTTCACAGACAAAAACTCTTAAAGTCATTCTTTTTCTCTCTCATGCCCTCCATCTAATTCATTGGCAAGTCCTGTGGCTCTACATTCAAAATATTTTCCAGAGTTCAACCACTTTTTTTTTGAGACGGAGTCTCATTCTGTCACCCAGGCTGGAGCGCAATGGCATGATCTTGGCTCACTGCAACCTCCGCCTCCTGGGTTCAAGAGATTCTCCTGCCTCAGCCTCCCTTGCGAATAGCTGGGATTACAGGTGTCCACCACCGCACCCAGCTAATTTTTTGTATTTTATTTTATTTTTTATTTTTTGAGACAGAGTCTCGCTCTGTCGCCCAGGCTGGAGTGCAGCGGTGCGATTTTGGCTCACTGCAAGCTCCACCTCCCGGGTTCATGCCCTTCTCCTGCCTCAGCCTCCCTAGTAGCTGGGACTACAGGCACCCGCCACCTCGCCCGGCTTTTTTTTTTTTTTTTTTTTTTTTTTTTGTATTTTTAGTAGAGACGGGGTTTCACTGTGTTAGCCATGATGGTCTCGATCTCCTGACTTCGTGATCCGCCCACCTCGGCATCCCAAAGTGCTGGGATTACAGGCGTAAGCCACCACGCCCGGCCTAATTTTTGTATTTTTAGTAGAGATGGGGTTTCGCTATGTTGGCCAGACTGGTCTCAAACTCCTGACTTCAAGTGATCCGCCCACCTCAGCCTTGCAAAGTGCTAGGATTACAGGCATAAGCCACTGGGCCTGACCAAGTTTAACCACTCTTATCAACTCTCTTTTAATATCCTGGCCAAACCATCATCATGTATTGCCTAGATTATGAGGAACAGCTTCCTAACTGGTCTCTCTACTTCTGTTCTTGCTTCTTCTATAGTCTATTGTTAACACAGTAGCCAGAGCTACCCACTTAAAACCGGTCAGATCATGTAAATCTTCTGTTTGCAATTTTCCAATGTCTTTCCCATATCATTCAGAATAAGTCATAAAGTTCACATGGTGCCTATGAAACCCTAGCCATGCTGAACCTGTTCCCCATCTTTCCTCTACATAGTCACTCCTCACTTCCTCCACTTCTACCACTGTGGCCTCCATGCTATTGTTTCACGTGCCAAGCACATTCTTGCCTAAGGGCCTTTTCAATTATTTTTCCTTCTGTCTGGAATGCTTTTCCCCACATACCTTTGTGGCTCATCCCTCACTTAAAGGTTTTACTGAAATGTCAAGTTTCTGTTTAGGCATTTTCTAACCAGCCTGTCTAAAATGAGCCCCCTTCCCCCAGACACACTTCCTTTCCCCTCTCTGTTTTTCCTTTCACGATAGCACTTAACACTATTTTGCATACTATATCTTTTATTTATTTCTCTTATGATCTGCCTCTCCCATTGGAAGGCAAGCGCCATAGGACGGACCAGAATTTTTTTTTTTTTTTTGAGACCGAGTCTCACTCTGTCACCAGGCTGGAGTGCAGTGGCACAATCTCAGCTCAGTGCAAGCTCCGCCTCCCAGGTTCCAGTGATTCTCCTGCCTCAGCCTCCCAAGTAGCTGGGACTACAGGTGCCCACCACCACGCCCAGCTAATGTTTTGTATTTTTAGTAGAGACGGGGTTTCACTGTGTTAGCCGGGATGGTCTCAATCTCCTGACCTTGTGATCCACCCGCCTTGGCCTCCCAAAGTGCTGGGATTACAGGTGTGAGCCACCGTGACTGGCCAGGATGGGAATTTTTAAATATTTCATTCACCACAATATCTTCAGTCCCTAGAACAGTGCCTGGTGCCAAATAGATAATTGCTTGATGCATAAATGAACTCTGCTAAATGCTGTTAAGAACTGAGTAAAATAAGGACATAGAAAGTCTAAAAACTTTTAGCTGCATAGGTGCAGGTACTGAATAGGCAGATAGTCAGATTTAACCAAGGTTTGTTTCAGCCCCACAACCACTTCATTTCCCCAGTTCCTCACTTATTACGGGTAAGACTGTGGAAAGTTTAACACCTTTGTGTCTCAATTTCCAACTATGAACAGAAAATCATAAAGTGTCTATCCTCCATTAAATAGGAGGGTAGATGTTAATACATGTGAAGTACTTAGAACAATGGGACAATAAACAGTGCTCAATACATGCTATTGATCATCAGTCTTGTTGTTCTAGTGATTATTGGTAAAGCACTCTTCCCTCTGCTTCCATGATACCACATGTTTCTAGTTTCCTCCTACCTGATTGGCTATTCCTCCCCTCTTCTCTGCTGGTTCTTCCTCCCTTATCAGACCACTAAACATTAGAATGGGCCCCAGGGCTCAGGGCTAAGTGCACTTCTTTCCTTTAAAGCTCTCTCCCTAGATGATTGTGATGGTTAATACTGAGTGTCAACTTGATTGGATTGAAGAATGCAAAGTATTGATCCTGGGTTTGTCTGTGAGGGTGTTGCCAAAGGAGATTAACATTTGAGTCAGTGGGCTGGGGAAGGCGGACCCACCCTTCATCTGGGTGGGTACCATCTAATCAGCTGCCAGTGAATATAAAGAAGACAGAAAAATGTGAAAGGGCTAGGCTGGCCTAGCCTCCCAGCCCACATCTTCCTCCCATGCTGGATGCTTCCTGCCCTCGAACATCGGACTCCAAGTTCTTCAGTTTTGGAACTCAGACTGGCTCTCCTTGCTCCTCAGCTTGCAGATACCTTATTGTGGGACCTTGTAATCGTGTGAGTTAATATTTAAAAAGCTCATATGTGTATATATATAATAGAAAATATACATATATTTATATATATTTACATATATTTATATATTTTATATATATATAAATATATATATATGTGTAAATATGTATATATATATATAAGCCTCCACCTGGATGGCTTAGCCCTGTGGTCTTTGCTTTCTGACATGCTTTCTATAGTGTTTAAAGGAATTCTGCAGAAATCTTCTTAGTGTAGATATGTGTATGTTTCACAAGTGGATAATGACATTTCATCCAATGAGATTTCCACCCAATGACAGAACAAGCTTCAGCAAAGGCGATGCATAACCATAACTTCTACTCAAAGGCATACAGAGAGAGATGAGCCTCCAGTTAGAAGAAAATCAACTAATTTTGTATAACCAGCTTTTATTGAGCAATCTCTGAACTTCTTACTTAAGAAACCAGATTTCAAACATGATAGCTTATTTCCTAGTTCCCCGGATCCACATACATATAGGCTTCCTGGAAAGAAAGGTACAAGTAGAGAATGCCAGACACACTACAGATTGCCAAAATACACTCATTTGATTTTCCAATGGCATCAATGTGGCAGCTGGATCCAAGATCCCAGGACTTACTCAACAGAAAAAACAGAGACTGGCCTTTGGTAATTCATTGGCTTAGATATAAATCAGCCAGGGGAATGGAGCCTTTTTTTTCCCCCTAAAATATTGATCAGTTGTCTTTCACTAAGATATATTGACCTAATAAAAGAGACATAGAAATTGATCCTGAACCCAACTTTGCAGTGCATGATGAGTCTCTTGACAGACATGAAAAAAATCAATTTATGTGTAATTAAAAAGAATGATAAAAAATTAACATAAATGAAAATTGAAAAACAGAATCCTACCTATCCAGTTGCATTTTGGGATATTTCTTCCCATATATGTCTAGTTTAACAAAGTTTTAAAGCTTCTTTGCCTAGAGGTAAAATAAGTTTTCAGCTTCCTGTCTGTGTTATACAAAAGGATGTCTTAGAGCCTCTGATCTTCCTGAGGAGACGACCCCACCTAAATCTCCAGGGAAAGTCCCTTTGTTTTAGGTTCCAGGCCTTCCCTTTTGCAATTTCCCTCTAACTTTACCTTGAGACAACTTCTTCCTCTCTCTTAAACTTTTCTGTGCTCTTTCACTTCCTTCCTCTCCCTTCCCTGGCTTCCTCCCTAGTCAGACCCGCCCTTGAATAAACACATGTATCCTGAAGTGTTATTGATCGGTTACACTAATTGTGTTATTTTTAGGTATTTTACATTTTATCAGTAGATAAATCCCTTTTGTAGTTAAAGTCATCAAAATAGAATTTGACTTGTGAAATTTTATCCACCAGCCCTCTTGAGGAAATTATGGCATGTAGGAATTATATAAGCTGTAGAGCAAACAGGCTTGGATTGATCGTCTGTTCTGCCAATTAACAACTAGGTGACCTTATGTAGATTATGGAACCTCACTGAACCTCTTTAAAATGGAAATTGTAATGTCTATTCCACAGGGTTTCTGAGAGGATTAGGTCAAATAACATATGGAGACGTTCTAGCACAAATCCTGACACACAGTTGCCTTCAGATGAGTCTCCCTCCCCTACTTTTCCTTATATCATCTGACATGGATTCATGACACTTCTTAGGACCTATGTCAAGCCTTTCCCCAGTACTTAGACCTCACTAGGAAGAAGCTGGGTTGAAACTAGACTGACAACAGCAGTAGGCAAGAAACTGGGTAAAGTTCTGGAGCAATGCTTGCTGAAGGACTTAATTTGAGAGGCACAGGGGATCCTGGGGCAACTATCGGCAATTGGGACCTTCCTCCACTCTGTGAATGATAGAGTTGCGGAAGGTCCCACTGGGTCGCTAAGACACAGTGATGAGTAACCAAATAGAAAGTTCAGAGATTCCATCAACTGCATGTATTGAAAAATCTTCATGTCAAATCTTCATTGGACAAAGATGAATAAAACATTCTCGTCAAGAAGCTAAATAGGACAATATGGCATGGCCATTAAGAAAAAGGCCAACTGTCCAGTGTGGATGCCCTTCCACTGCTGGCTGGTAGAGTGTTTGAACAAGGGTCTAGGGAGTGTGGCTAGGCCAGATCTAGAGTGACTTCTCAGGCCTTACTTCTCAGGCCTTACTGAGGAGTTTGTACATTGCTTTGTAGATAATAGTCACTGGAGAATTTTGAATTTGAGAGTATTCTAGAAATACTATGACAGTAGCACAAAGAAAGTTTATTTAAGAAGGCTGGCCTGGATGAATAAAAACCATTTAAGATACCATTGAAATAATAAAAGAAAAAAGGGAGAAGGAACTAAGAGAAGAGAGAAGAAGTAAGGCATTGGCAGTGAGAATTGATAGGGACAGCTTCAATAATTATTAGGAGGTAAAACTAAGAGGGCAAAGTGACTTCTGAACTGTATTCCAGGAAGTGGAAGGAGCTAGAATGGTTTCTCTTTTAGCTGCTATTGTGGACATCAGAAATGGAACAGTTTTGTGGAAAAGGCAAGTTCAGTTTTCGATGCTTTCAGTTTGAGGCACTTAATGGGCCACCCAGTGGACGATGTCCAATAGACAGTTGGATTTGTGAATCAAGAGCTCAAGAAAGAACTGGCTTGGAAAAACAGGATCAAGAGTCATCAGCCTGTTATTGGTGGTTGATGTCATAAGATTCAATTAAATTGTCTAAGAAGAATATTTAGAGGAAAAGAGGGAATAAGTAGACTCTCCTAGATCACTAAAGTTTCGGCAGCAGACAAAAGTAGAAGTGGTATGAGAACACATTGAGAAGTACTTACAGAAGTAGGATGAGAATGGGAATAAATTAATGTCATAGAAGTAAAGACAAGAAAGAATATCTGAGCAGCAGTGTTAATGCTGCACAGAGGGCAAGTACAATAAGGACCAAGAAGCATCCTCTGCAGGTAACAAGGCCGCATCTACAGCTGAAGGAGTCAGTTCCGTGGATGGAAAAAATCAAGGAGGGACCCTAACCTATGAGGGACCTGTGATAGGTACCACTTACCAAAACAGACACTCAGGAACAAGAACCAAGAAAGATGCCCAACGACACAAGTTGGTGGCAAAGATGAGGCTGGTCTCAGACCAGGAGAGAGCACATTTATCAAACAGATGTTCAAGGTTGGGGGTCAGTGAAGAGCATAGGTGAATTGACACGAAGCCCCAGACTTACTTAAATATATTACTAGAATAGGGCCAAACTTACAGGTTTCTGTCAAATGACGGAAGCTTTTTGGGAGCCACCTTTTCTACTTAAATCATTTCTTTGCATCTTGGGTTAGTCAGTGCAATTTGGATTGAAAGTACCATAAACCCAATTCAAACTAGCTAAAGTAAAAAGGGAACAATATTGGAAGAATATGATATATCTCATATAATTAAAAGATTGAACAATGAAATCACAGAAACGATGATATGCAGGTAAGCATCAGGAAAATGGAAACTTGAGTCAAGTCCTGCCAGGATCCTCTTTCTCAATTTCTCCTCACCTCTTCTTTTCTTCATGTTAACTTCATTCTCTCTATATAAACCACTTCCTCACCAATAGTACCCAAGTTTGTATCTTACCATTAGGGAGAGCCAGTTCTAAAAATACCTCAGGGACAGGCTTGATTGGGCCTGGTACCACCTGTGGTGGCTGAAGAGCGACCAGGAATCACACTTCTGGAATGGACAAAGTAGGGAGGAGCACTCTACAGAAAAAAGGGGTCGAAAGAGCTGGGCTGACAAAGCAATTGATGCCCAGTCTGCACATTCAACTTCAAAGAAGATTGAGGGTATATTAATAGTGTGACCAGATGTCTTTATTTGTCTGGAAAGTCCCTTTTTACACCTGTTGTCCTGGTACAATTATTAATAGCACCCTTATCACTTTCAAAAAATGTCCTGATTTGGAAGATAAATTATGCAGTTGTCTTATTCACTGGGACTCTGAACTGGCCAAAATAGTGAAGAGAATGAGGTTTGAAAGGGAGGTGAAGATGACAGACAGTGACCTCCTTTAGGGTAGGTTATTCTTCACGGCAGTGCCTAAGTGTCCAGAACATAACATGTGCTCAGAAAATGTTGCATTAAAGATCCAATGTTAAAAAAAAAGAATCTAATGTAATAAAAAGATTTTCTCCCCCAAAGTGTTTTATGAAGTCATATACAACACATTTTCCCAACTCTGTATAATATTATAGAGGACTTTTAGACTAATAGTATCATAGAATCTCAAAGCTACCAGGAAATTTTAAAGATTCTTAGTTCAACTGCTTTCTAATTAGACAGTAAACCTGTGAGCACAGCACTCGTGCCTGTTCTGTTCAGTAAATCCTGGACACCCAGGAGCTGGCAAGTATAGGCATTGAATAAACATTTGATTCTGTTTTCAGGGCTTGCTTTTCTTCAATCATGTTTCTATCATAAGGACATCCAATAGAGGACCACTAATATTGGAGGTCTCATGCTTGATAAAACAGTCTTCCGGTCTCTGTCTGAGAAAGTCCTCTCTTGTTGTGAGCTGAAATGTGACTCCCTGTAATTTTCACATGTCCTTGTTTCTCTGCTTCTGAGGCTAACTCTTCTTCCATAGCACAATCTTTAGTCTTCCTTAACCACAGTTTCCTTTTCTTTTCTGACATGGTTTTCAGATCCTTTGCTATCCTGATCACTTTTGGACATATTCAGTTTGTCCAAAGACCTTGCTATGTCTTGAATGCCTCCTCCAAAACTCATGTTGAAACTTAATCCCCAACATGGCAGTATTGAGAGGTAGGGCCTTTAAGAAGTGATTGGGTCTTGAGGGCTCTGACCTCATGAATGGATTAACTCATTCATGGATTAATGGGTTGATAGATTGATGGGATATCATGGGAAGGGATCTGGTGGCTTTATAAGAAGAGGAGAGACCTGAGCTAGCATGTTAGCGCACTCAGCCCCCTCACCAGGCACTGTCTTAGGATGCTAGAGTCCCCTCCAGCAGGAAGGCTCTCACCACAAGCACCCCCTTAAACTTGGACTTCCCAGGCTCCATAACTGTAAGAAACACATTTATTTCCTTTATAAATGACCCAGTTTCAAGTATTCTGTTATAAGCAACAGAAAATGGACTAAGACAGACCTGTAGGCAGAGTTCAAAGATGTGTTTTGGCCATGACAAAAAAAAAAAAATGAAAGGCAATCTCACAACGTTCCTTCAAGAAAATAATGTTTCTATTAATATTAAGCTAAGATTATTCAGATGTTTTTAGCCATGTCTCGCTACTGACTCACATATAGTTTCTCATTAATTATTTTTAATTAGGTATAGCCTCAGTATTTGAAGTTTGAGTAGAAAGAGAAGCAGAGTTTTACATGTGTTTCTGCCAAAGTCAGATCTGCTCTATCACTTCTTATGCAATCGGTGTATTGAATTGTGTTAGAGCCTTGAATTTATCCCTGTTAAATGCCACAGTAACATGCTTTACAAGAGTTTCAAATGTTTTTGCATCGTAACTTTGATATCAGAATCTTTTTTGACTCTCCCATTTTGTTGTTGTCCTCATATCTAATGGGTAAAGTATACTTGAAAGGAAGTGGCAATCACTATGATTTTATGAGCCAGGGTCTCTTAAAAAACATTTTCACAGATTTAGTACCCTGGTAGGTAACCAACAAGTTACAAAGCAGCACCTCTCACTAAAAAGAAAATTTTGCAAAAATTGAAACTGTTCTGCCCTGAATGAGCTGCCTTCTAAGATATTTCCTGATCACTGGTAGGTGTAGACAGACAGGATAACCATCTGTCCAGGATGTTTTACTGGGAATTCCTGCCCTGGGTGGGACTTTAGACTAGATTACCTCCAAAAATATTTTCAGCTCGTAGATTCCATGTACAGTACACATTTACTATTAATAGCCTACATTGGATTTTTTTTATCATCCCATAGCGGAGAGGACATTACATTTTCCCGTGAACTAGTTGTAATATAATTCCCCACATGATGGTGTCTGGGGGATGTGTTTTTGGAAATTTTAAACCACTCTATGTTTCTGATATGTTCCATTTAAGTGGGGGTTAAGTTTTATCTTAACAAGGAAAAATGAAGGCTGAATGATTATTTGTTGTTAAATACACATTATTAACAATTACAATCATTGGTATGTACATAATGAGTTTACGGGTGTTCATCTGCTGGTTAAGAGCACAACCTGTCTTGCTTCTCATCAGATTTAATCATCCATCTCTACTCTCATCTATCAATTCATCTGTTCCTCCATCTTAGTTAATATAAATTATGGCTCTTTTGAAATAGCTAGTAATTGTGCAACTAGCTTAGAAAGTTGTAGCCCTCAAACCTAGATTGTCATCCTATAGTATAAGAAACTGCTTTGAGGCTAGAAGGAAAAAGGAAATTACAGTATTAAAACTTCACTAAGAAAAATGCCAAATTCTAGCCTATTATTTATTATGTGCTCTAATGCAGAACTCAGAACTTTTGCAGATGAGCATACATTTGATTAAATATAACTTCTGAATCCTCTAGTGGATTATTAGGGTGGTCTGGCTCTCTTTGAGAAGCAGTAATGGATTCCTATGTTATCACTTAGCGAAAGACATTTAAGAAATTTCAGCAGGTGATAAATGAAGCAAAAGTGATATTTAAATTGAGGGAAAGAATGAATGGCTCTTTCCAGATCTTATTTCTGGGGTCAATATGGTAAAAGCATTTAGAAATGTACGTATTTTTTTCTTATTTTTTTTAAATTTACATCTATAGAGAATGCTAACTAGCTAAACTTGAAAGATGATTCACTTTGTTTAATTTGGATTAAATAACCCTTCTAGCTGTATGTTTTTTCTAATTATAGGGTCCCATTTTACATAACCAATTTGAAGCATCTCTGATTCAGCTCTGAACTCTAGAGTTTGTGCTATTCTCCACTTTCTCCATTGTGGTTTTACTAGTTCACTCTAGTTTGACATTGAGAAATGGAATCAGTCCACTGGAACAATTTCCATTCTTACAGGAAACTCTGATGACACTCAGAGTGCTCTTCATTGGGTGCAATGGTGAAGAGTCTTAGCAGAACTCTCAGACTTATGTGTGGAAAAGTTTTAGCCATGTTACAGTGATGGCCAGAGATTTATTACCATTTCACTGATTTTAGGAAATATTGTCCTTTCATGGAAGACCCTGGAAATTCAAGGGCTCTTTCTAGAATAATCTGAAGTTTTCTCTTTCTGTTGGCATTTTGCTTACTGAGGTCACAGCTAATTAGTAGCCTACTTAGAAGAGGAATTTCTTTTCTTCTCTGGCAGCCAGTAGAATCTCATTGGATTGTAGCTGATAAAACAATCTTCTCTTTAGTGATAGTCTGTATTCTAATTGTACTTATGAGGCCTGTAGGTTATGGTTAAAATTAAAACACAATAAATAGAATAAATTTAATACATTAGCAACTATGCAAAACAGCAGCCACAAGTGACATGGATTTGTTTCTGTGTCCTAAAACTCAGTAGTATATTAGTGCAACATAATTACAGTAATCCTATGATGTTCTGCCATACAATGGCATCTCCAACTATATGAGCTCCTTCTGTCACTAGGGTTTATTTCTAGCGCTTCTCATATTTCAGAGTAACAAAATAAAGGTATTTAGCAGTGTTTCTTCTGGGCTTGGATGCAGTGTTTTGTAAATTGATTTTCATCCACATTCATATCAGGGCTAAATCAGAGAAACAAGGAACTTGACTTTCTACTGGAGATGAGCTAAATTGAGTGTAAAGATTGAGCATTAATGTGTGTGTAGTCTTTTCTCTGACAAGTTAAGGGGGCTTTGGTAGACAGCAGGAATGATTTAACCTTGGCAGTGTCTTCTGTTCAGAGTGTAGCTTATTTGGAAGTAACAGGCTAGAGGACTTCAGCCTTATGGGTTTCTTAATGGAAGTCTTCTTTCTTGAATAGAGAATATTACAGTTTGTGGATAGAAGCTTCAAAAGGATATGAATCATGAAGGTTTAACTTACAGTAACGGGTGGGACTCTTATACCTAGTTTAGAATCAAAGAACTTGTAAAAAAAAAATTGGCCTTCTTATGGGCTAATTATCTAGCTACAATTTCTACAGCATTTTTGAATGAGGTATGACTCCTCTACAGATGACAATTTATCTTTGCACTGTCAGAAAGGCAGCCTGGTTTAGTAGTCACATATCATCTATAAGACCTGTAGGCTTTTGTGAGATTAAGCTACTCATGACCTTCTAAATGTCGTCCCAGTCTCTGATCTATATCCATTGCTCTCCATCCCTTCTTCCTCGCCCTCTCCTCCAGCACCCTGTGGATGTTCCCCCACTTCAGGAGTCTGGCTCTCAGAGGATTTGTTTACACTACCAGTGTGGCATGTGTAACATGACCTGGACATCCAGTCCATGACAGTAGTTTTTGGTCTTGCTCTATTATCAGCAAATATTTCTGAGCACTCATCACTAAAATATGTATTCTTATTTTTAAATTATGTAAGCATACTATATATACTGCATTTTATACATAAAACATATACAAATTTAAAATGATAAAAATTAAAAAACAATGTAATTGGAAAACCTATTATTTTCTTCTGTGTACCAAAAGATCATCTTCCACATTTCCTGGAAAGTCTGCCCCTCACTTTGGAGAACCTGTACTGTAGTACTGGTAGTTATAATTGTGTCCTCTAACTAGATGTGCACTCTATAAGGGTACAGAGTATGTTTAATTCAATTTTGTATCCATGAAAGTTATCATGGCATCTTGGACATTATAATAACTTAATGATCCCTATTTTGAATGCATTAACAATTTCTACCTCTGCGTTTTTTTTTTTCATTAGTGCTCCTGTCAAAAATATTTCTCCTTCCCTTCCTTTTCACCTGGCCAAAGTCTACCTGTCACCCAAGTCAAGGCCAGGTTTTTTTTTTTATTTCCTATGAATTTTTTTCCTGTCACTCTAAATCTCATGTAATCTTTCTTCTCACCTATAGAAATTACTCACTCTGCTGTTCACTTAACATATCGCATTCATTGTCGGTGACATATCTCAGATGACATTTTCTCCTTCACTTATGAAGCTTAGTTTGGCTGGATATGAAATTCTTGGTTGAAAATTCTTTTTTTTAAGAATGTTGAATATTGGCCCCCACTCTCATCTGGCTTGTAGGGTTTCTGCCGAGAGATCTGCTGTTAGTCTGATGGGCTTCCCTTTGTGGGTAACCTGACCTTTCTCTCTGGCTCCCCTTAAGATTTTTTCCTTCATTTCAACATTGGTGAATCTGACAATTAAATTGTGTCTTGGGATTGTTGTTTTTGAGGAGTATCTTTGTGGTACTCTCTGTATTTCCTGAATTTGAATGTTGGCCTGCCTTGCTAGGTTGGGAAAGTTCTACTGGCTAATATCTTGAAGAGTGTTTTCTAACTTGGTTCCATTCTCCCCATCAATTTCAGGTACACCAATCAAACGCAGATTTGGTCTTTTCATTTGGTCTTTTCACATAGTCCCATATGTCTTGGAGGCTTTGTTCATTTCTTTTCACTCTTTTTTCTCTAATCTTGTCTCTGGCAGGTGTCTCCCAGTCAGGCTACAGGGGGTTCAGAGACCCACTTGAGGAGACTGTCTGTTATTGGAGCTCGAACACTGTGCTGGGAGAACCACTGCTCTCTTCAGAGCTGTTGGACAGGGATGTTTAAGTCTGCGGAAGTTGTCTGCTGCCTTTTGTTCAGCTATGCCCTGTCCACAGAGGTGGAGTCTAGTGAAGCAGTAGGCCTTGCTGAGCTGCCTTGGGCTCTGCCCCGTTTGAGCTTCCCGGCCACTTTGTTTACCTATTTAAGCCTCAGCAATGGCGGATGCCCCTCCCCCTGCCAGGCTGCAGCCTCCCAGGTTGATCTCAGACTGCTGCACTAGCAGTGAGCAAGGCTCCATAGGCGTGGGACCTGCCAAGCCAGGCACGGGAAGGAATCCCCTGGTCTACCAGTTGCTAAGACTGTGGGAAAAGCACAGTATTTGGGCAGCGGTGTTCCATTCCTCCAAGTACAGTTTGTCACAGCTTCCCTTGGCTAGGAAAGGGAAATCCCCTGACCCGTGTGCTTCCCCGGTGATGTGACGCCCCACCCTGCTTTGGCTCACCCTCCACAGGCTGCACCCACTGTCCAACCAGTCCCAGTGAGATGAACCAGGTACTTCAGTTGGAAATGCAGAAATCACCTGTCTTCTGGGTCAATCACACGGGGAGCTGCAGACCGGAGCTGTTCCTATTCGGCCATCTTGGAAGCCACTCAGATGACATTTTCATGCTGGTATATATCTTCCCAGATACATTGCAAGCTCTTCTTTATTTCCTTCTCTGTAACTCACTAGCTTCCTTTTGCTATATTTATTTAAAAGTCATTCTATAAATATTCATTGAACAGATGACAAAGCTGTCAATTTACTTAGCTACCCTTTTGACTCAAAATTGTCATAAGTGTGTTTGGCATTTTGTTTTCTCATAGATGTTTAAAAACAGCTGTTCTTCCTCCAGAGCTCCCCACTAGCTATTATTTTCAATACTCAATTTGCAAAAAAATTTGCCATAAATTGAGGAAAAAAACTGGAGAACACAATGTAAAAAATAAGCCTCTTAAGCATGTGCATAGAATTATGGCTCTGCCACAACAGAATTAGTGGGTTTTAGATTCCTTGAGACACACTAATATGTATTTTAGACCATCCAGACATATCAAGCCAATGCTTTGGAAACTGACTAAAGAATTAATGTACCTGGTTTGTCTTAAAACAACTGGTTATAGATGCAAATCAAAACCACAATGAGATACCATCTCACACCAGTCAGAATTGCTATTACAAAAAAGTCAAAAAATAACAGATGCTGGGGAGGTTGTGGAGAGAAAGGAATGCTTATACATTGTTGGTGGTAGTGTAAATTAGTTCAGCCATTATAGAAAACAGTCCAAGGATTCCTCAAAGACCTAAAAATAAAAATACCATTTCACCCAGCAATCCCTTTACTGGGTACATACCCAAAGGAATATAAATTGTTCTATTATAAAGACACATGAACATGTATGCTTGCTGCAGCACTGTTCACAATAGCAAAGATACGAAATCAGCCTAAACGCCCATCAATGGTAGAATGAATAAAGAAAATCTGGTACATATGCACCATGGAATACTATACAACCATGAAAATGAATGAAATCATGTCCTTTGTAGGAACATGGATGGAGCTGGAGGCCATTATCCTTAGCAAACTAACGTAAGAACAGAAAACCAAGTACTGCATGTTCTCATTTATAATGGGAGCTAAATGATGAGAACACATGGACACATAGAGGGAAACAGTACACACTGGGGCCCACCAGAGGGTGGAGGGTGGGAGGAGGAAGAGGATCAGGAAAAATAACTGTGGGTACTAGGCTTAATACCTGGGAAACAAAATAATCTGCTCAACGAACTCCCATGATGCAAGTTTACCTATGTAACAAACATGCACATGTACCCTTGAACTTAAAATAAAAGTTAAATAGAAAAAAAAGAAATAAACAAGAGTTCTAGAGAAGGATGGTAGAGATGATTGTACAACAATGTGAATGTATTTAATGTCACGGAACAACAAACCCCCATGTTTACCTATCAACAGACCTGCACATGTACCCCTGAACTTAAGAAACAAACAAACAAGCAAACAAACAACTGCTCATGCCTTTCTACGTTCAAACGCTCTGTATAAGATCTAAATTCCTAAGTTCTGAGAAGCCCCTTCATTCAGAAGACTCTGGTGTTTTCTTTGGGCAGCTCCTTGGATGTGAGCTCTCAGCATATGTGATGTATAGATTAGGAATTCAAGAGCCTTAGATATTGGCAGCCAAACCAAAGGAGGCAGAGTTCATATAAATAAGACTTCAGCAAAGTCTTCAACAAAAGTGATTTCTGTCTGATTACATAAGTATGGTAATGAGTTCTGGCTTTAATTCCGGTATACTTTCTGCAACCCTGGTTCATGCTCACATAGAGAAATAAGGAAAGCATTTTTAAGCTTAATAAAAACATTTCTAGTTGCCTGGAGCCCAGAAATAATTGCAATTTCACCTTCATGTTCTAAAACTGTATGATTTCTTTCCATCAAAAGTCTAGTAGCATTTTTTACTCTGTATGGATGGTGCTTAATAAATGCTTGTTGGATGACTCAGAGTAGAAAATAAATGTGTTTATTGATGAGGGAATGATATTCATGTTCTACAAAATATCCCATTTCTCCCTCAGTATGTATCTTGGCAGAGTTTATTAATATATTCCATTTGTTTCTGAAAGGATTTGAAGATTTATTCTTCTATTTTATCCTCACAATCGCCCTCAAAGGTAGGTGGGGCAGGTCTTATCCATCAGTAAATAGATGACAAAATTGGGCCCAGATAGACTTGAACACTTCTAGTCTTAGTCTTGGAGATTCTTTCTCTAAAAGCTATGTATGTGTGTGATGGGGCAGGAAAAGAGAAGAAAAAAACACTCGTGTGATGTGCTGATGGCATTTAGATGTACAGTGGGAGGGAAAGCAGGGTTTCTCAACCTCAGCACGACCAACGTTTTGGGCTAGATTCCTGCTGTGGGAGGGTGCCCTGTGCATTGTGGCATTTTCAGCATCATCCATGGTCTTTATACAGCAGCAGTTGGATGCCAGTAACAGTTTCCTCACTCCCCAGTCATGACTTTCAAAAAATGTCTCAAGACATTGCCAGGTATTCCCTGGGCAGTCAAGCTGGCCCCCCATTGAGGACTCCTGAAGTAAAAGGGAAACACAAATGGCTTAGAATTTCCCAGGAAACATAGAAGAAGCCAGAATCAGACCTCTTAATTTGGTCACTTGTTTTGTTAACCATTTATTGAGTTCTTATTATATATGTAAGCTATCATAAGTTACTAGAGGCGGTATAAAGACTGGGAGGACGTGACTCATCCAAGGAGAAATTTACAGTCTGGTAAAGAAGGAAAAGGTCATGTGGACAATTGTGATAGGTGTTTATTGAATGCCTACTGCATGCAAGGTACTGTACTAATTATGTTCCCTTTTATGGCAAGACTCAAATTGGGATAAAGTACACAGAAAAAAACAGTGCCGTAGGGATATTTTCTATGCACAAAGAGTTTTCAAACTAGAAGGGGGGAAAATGGAAAGAACTAGAAAAGAACAACATTGAGTAGAAAATAAAATGTGGCTGGTTTTAAAAAGTTATAATAAAATGTTTAATGTGATCCTGAAAATTACAGGAATTTTCAAAAGCAGAGCTAGAGAAGTAGGAGAAAGTTTTAGGCATAAGGGAATAGAGGTGGGCTGTGGGGAAGAAATTTTAGATCAGAGGAGCAAAGGCATGGGGTACCCAGATTAAATACTCTTGGATTTCCTCAAACCTACTACACATTTCCATCACATTTTACTCTATTTTATTTGCAATTTTGATGACCCTAAGTCTACCTGTTCTTCAGCATCATGATTTTCTCTCCTCTACTGATCTTGATGTTTATTTTTTAAACTCATTTTTAACTTAGATGACGGGTTGATGGGTGCAGCAAACCACCATGACACATGTCTACCTATGTAACAAACCTGCACATTCTGCACATGTATCGTGGAACTTAAAGTAAAATTTTAAAAAATTTCCTTATTACAAAAGTAACATAGATTTAGAAATGATAATAAAATGAAAATGATAAAATACACACAAACCTACTACCTAGACAAAAACCCTCTTTAGAGCTTACGCTCGTTAAACTGCTTCATAATGTCATTTTTTGCCTAGCACAATATTATGAACATGTTTTCCCATTTGAATAAATTCACATCTGCGGCACCTTTTAGTGATTAAATATGTCTGTTATTTAGGTATATCCTCATTTATCAACAACTCTTCTATTACTAGTTTTTCTTATTGCTTTAAACTTCTCTTTATCACAGGCAAGGCTAGAATAATTTTTATTACAGCTACATTTTCCTTAATTACTTTCTTAGAATAATTTCTCAGTAGTTTCCAATATTTTCACCCTCAAGGACTCCTTTTACTGGGTCACATGTTTTGAAAGATACTATCTACCAAACTACATTTGGTATGAAAAAATTTAGTTTACTATTTTTTAATTAACCAAAGACTTTGATAACTACTTATCAAAACTTTGGGTCAGTTGAGATTTAAAAAAGGATATTTACTGCATTAAGATTATATAATTCCAGCCTAAAGCAAAGAACCTTGATATGAAAGTTAGCGTCTGCAGCCTTATCTTAAGGAACCAGATTCTTTCTGTGAGGTTTTCTGTAATATTACAATTCACTTGTAGACACCCTTTTCCCACATTTGCGACTGCTCAAAGTTAGGGCTGAAATACTTGAAGTCGGTGAGTTGCTTTAAATTGCAAAAGAGAAACATAGGCATGATTGTCTAATTACATTAAATGTTTACTCTATTTTCTGTGGCCTGATGGTAGATTTCACATAATTGCTTTTTATTTGAAAACACCTTGTGCTTGGAATAAATTACTGGAGAACAAGGTTTTAGTCTGATGTGGGTTCCTTTTTTTTTTTTTTTTTTTTTTTTTTAAGTGGTCCAAGTAGATTATTTCTGACAGTCTGTGAACAAGAGTAGCCAAACACAGGGAGCCCTGAAGTTACCCTTCAAATGTGTGTTCATGTATACAACCTATTCTGTCCCTTGCCAGAGAGTGGGGCAGCTGCAGGGCTAATCTATAGAGAAGCTGAGAACCTCACTCATTTCCAAAACTGAATTCACTTTGGCCATTGCTGCTTGTCAGTTACATTGCTTCGTTTAATGGTATGATGTCCAGAATAGCTCTCTGGAACCAAACAAGAAGGAAAGAACTTCAGTGCTTACTTGGACATTCTAAATTTAGATCATTTTCTGTTTACTGCCAGTGGGTTAAATGGTTTGGCTCCTGGACTGAAGTTTGGGTTACAGAATTCTTAGGCGGGTCCCTTCTTGCAGCATTCTGAATTCTGATTAGGCTTTGCAGCGGCTGTGCATATGCATGATGGTGCTAGTGGAATGGTTCCCAGGACTGTTCCAGCATTCATTTCAGGACAGATTTTTCAGTGTGGGTCTTCTATATGATGGTGAGTCAGGCGGTGCAGTGGTAGAGAGCGTCAGTATTGAGCAGTCTCAACTGAAGCCGTGATTGGCGGCTTGCCATGATGTCTGATGACACAGTATCTGCCACGCCGGGGGCATTTTACACCTAGCATCTAGATATTAATTTGTTAACATTTTGGGAAACATTTGAAATTACACTGTAATCTTGCTGTTTCTTAGACAGTAAATTCCAGCATAGAGTGGGTTGCTGGTTTCCTGTTGAAGGGATCTTAAGCCTTGAAGCATCCAAAGAAATTCATTTAGGCAGCCCAGTCACCTAGAAAGCAGGCTTACTGCATGGGCTCTGTGTATGGCATCAGAGTGAGACTTCCTGTTATAGAATTGTTAAAGGACCATAACAAAGATAGAGTCAAGTTGGAGAGGGCTTGGACACATCCAGATTTCTGCCAATGCCCTCTGGGGTCCCTTGGGGCAGTGGCTGCCTAGAGCAGTGAGCCTCTGGGCTTTGTCTTCCTCTGAATTCCATAATGAATATCCAAAACCTTTTGTTTAGTAAAAAGAATTTTGTTGCAAAAAATTGCAATAAAAGAACAACAAAAATAAATAAAAGCAAAGCCTTCAAAACTCGGATATGAAATAGCCAGTAAGTATACACAGAAACTCAGGCGAAGAAGTGTCAAAAATTCACACTTAAGTTCAAAGACTGTAAGTTCAAGGACCACAATTGGACCTAGATCTCACCAGATTTTTGTCCACAACTCCTTTTGCCACCTTTTTCCCACCCTCCTCCCTCCCTCCTCTGCCCTCCTCTTGCTCCTCTCCTTCCTCCTTTTCATCACCTTCCTCCTCTTATTCTTTTTCTTATTTCTCTTCCTCTCTATTCTTACTCTTACCTTCTTCCTCCTCTGGTTCATCTTCTTCCCTCTCCCTCTTCCATTTTTCCCCTGCCTTCTTTTTCTTCTCTCTCTGTATATTTTTATTGTTGGTTAAGGCAGAAACAGCTAAATTGTTGTGTGATATTTATGTAAGCAAATATTTAGCCATTTGTCCTAACTTAATGCCAGTTCATCTTAGCTCTAGCTAGGGTTTGAATCTAAGGATATTTTGAACTTGGATTTTTCATATCAGCTTTCCTATTGACCCATTCTAAGTAAGGTGTTTGGTTTGAAGATTTTCTTATAATAAAACTTGACTGATTTTCAAGACACACGTAGACTCACACATACCTGCCTGGTTTTGTAAGAGTTGGCAGGCTGCTAGCTGAGAGTCACTCTCTCCTCCCTATTGTCATTTCATACCAAGGACATTACCTAGAGATTTTTACAAATGAAATTTGAAAAAAAAAAAAGTGCCCGTCCTAATGACAAATGGTCAAGAGAAAATGACAAGGTGGGGCTGTTTGAGGATATACTGAATACTTTACTGATCCTAAGCCAAGCAGAGCCATTAAAAAATAGTTCCCATGGCATTTCTGGCCTGACCAGAAACAGTTATATAAGTCATGGGAAAATGCCTCTTCTCATGAAATGCCCCAGCTGAGTTCACATTATCTGAAGCTGTGATTCTCAAATCTGGGATCACCAGGACGTTTTCAGCAAAGCCTGTGCAATTGTCAACCAGCAGCTCTGTCTCCCTTTGAATTGTTTGTTCTGATAGACAAGGGTCTCCCCCAGGTGACCTCATTTCCTCCCTTTCTCCTCCCCTTTCCACACTGGAAAAAATCTCACTTTCTGTTTGTTTGTGCTTTTTTTCCTCTCTCCTTTCTATCAATGACTATTGTTATGGATTGAATCACAGTCCCCCAAAATTCATATGTTGAAGCCCTAATCCCCAATGTGGCTATATTTGGAGATAGGTCCTCAAGGGAAGTAATTAAGATTAAATGAGGTCCTAAGGATGAAGCCCTAATCAATAGGACTGGAGTCCTCATAAGAAGAGGAGGAGGCACCAGAGGTCTCTCTCTGTGCTCACACAGAGGGGAGGCCATGTGAGAACACAGGGAGCAGGCAGCCATCTGCAAACCAAGAAGAGGCCTTAGCAGACACCAACCCTACTGGTACCTAGGTCTTGGACTTGTAGCTTCCAGAACTCTGAGAAAACAGATGTATGTTGTTTCTGTTGTTTAATACCATCTGTGGTATTCTGTTATGGAAGCCCAAGGTGACTAATACAGCTACTTAACAAAAATGTCACGTGAACCTTCCTAAGCCACTAGGATGTCACAAAAATACTATTTCTTTGGTAGATTCAGATCGATAATGAGGTGTTAGTTGGGCATGGTGGCACACACCTGTAGTCTCGGCTACTTGGAAGGCTGAGGTGGAAGGATCACTTGAGCCCCGGAGTTCAAGTTCACTCTGGGCAACATGGCGAGACCCCTCTCTCTAAAAATAAACACATAAATAAATAACATTTGCTGTCTCTTTGAAAAAAATTGTCTCTGATCCAGGAGTCTGAAAAACAACAAAAGAGTTGGTAATGCTTCTTCCGGCTGCATGCCTGCCTAGATGTGGGTTGTTCTGTGTGTTTGTGTGTGTGTGTGCATGTCTGTGTGTGTGTGTTTTCATGTAACAGTCACATATAAGCTCATGTATATTTGTTTTTACTATAGCTAACATTAGTTGAGCACTTACTACATGTGACAAACTGTAAGTACTTTGCATGCATTACCTCATAATCCTCACGCTAACCCTCTGAGGAAGATACTCTTATTTCCTTTATTTATTTTAGTTTTATTTTAAAATTTCAGTTCTTTTCATTTTGTTTTCTTCATTTGTTTGTATCATCTTTTGACTAACATCTCACAATTATTTCCTTTATTTAATTGGAGAGGAAACCCATGTTAAAAGAGTCAGGGAACATGCCCTCTTTCAAGTTCCCATTAGTGAGAGAAAGAGTCAGGACTTGAACTCAGGCAGTCTAATTGTAGAGCTCATGTTCTTACTACCTGATTGCAGTGCTTCCCATTTTTGTTCATAGCCCTAGTTTTTTATATCTTCTAATGTTCTATGTTAAAAAAAAGTCTGAGGCAACTTCCAAAGACATATAAAATATAACATGGCATATAGGCAAAGATGAAGAAAAAATAAGGATGAGAATGGAACTTGGATCTAGAAATGAAGGGAATGTATATACTTGTGTTTAACTTGAAGGTCTCTGGCAGGCAACAAGAAGATGGAAACCTGTTCATTCTTGCAAAGTAAAGTGTTCTCAAATTTAAAATAATTGCAATTGCTCGGCAGAAGCACAACTCCTCTTATAATTAAGCCCAGGCAAGAATTTCTCCTAAATGTGCATGTGTGATACAGTGAACAAAACCGTCAGCCTCCTTAGTGCCGATGAAGTGACAAGTTCGCTGTGCCTGCCACAAGTGCACAGATATACGTACATGCACACATAACTGCATCCTCATCAAGCTGCTTATGTCACCAGCTATTCTTCTTTATTCTCTCACCTTGTGGCTGTGGGTCAAAAATTAGCAAAAATCAATGACAATACCTACATCATTGTGAGAGTCCAGGGATGCATTAATAGTGAAACTGAAAACTATGAAATTGGTGGGGGGAACCAGGATTTAGAGAATGTTTTCTCAATCTGGGGGTTGTGACCTAGGAGTAAATTATGAAATCAAGATGGTGGGCCATAATCAGTACTTTTTAAGATGAAGGAGAATAGAATAGAAAAGTTCAGAGTGAAATGCAAATGGCAAAGGTGAACTGTGTATTATGAGATGTTTCAGTACATGTATGCAGGTATATGTACATGTATGTACATTTATAACTAAAATGATATTTCTTGTTGTTCCAAAAGGTAACCTATAAAATATATAAAAATATATAATAATATATATAAAAATATAACCTGTTTGCTTATATTTACAAAACTGAATATTTCTGTTTTATATATATTCAGATTTAGCCATTTTAATTATAGGATGCGTAGTAATGAGATCCTATAGCACTGGTCAGATTCAGTGTATATTCTTAGAGGATATAAGAATAAGAAGCTAGAAAAGTGTCTCTGGTAATTGCTGAAGAAAGGACTATCGATCCAGAAGAAATCGTTTTTGGCTTGAATATGGATGAAATGGATCAAAACCTAGGCCATACTGCCAGAACATGGAATAGCACAAATAATGACAGCAACCCTCTACAGTTAGTTACCATGACAGCTTCACTTAAATTTGTGCATTATAAAGTCCTTACACTTTGGGGTGAAAAAAAAACATGTTCTTTGAGAACATAAGTATATCATTTTGTTCACTTAGCATGAGCCTTCTTTAAGGCATTATGAAATTTCGTATCAGACTTGGGTAATAAAAACCGATACAATATGTACTTAATAAAAGATAGTTCTTTTTATTATTTTTTTAATGTTTGTATTAAGATGTTTGCATCTGATCTAGGCAATAGAAAACCACCTGGCAGGTTCAACTTCACATATTTGCTCATATTTCTTCATTTTTATAGTCCCTAAAGAGTCTCCATAAAATTTCTATCTAGGACATTGAAAACACTTCTCATTCCCAGGGGTGATAACTCACAGGGTCAATTAACACATATACACAGACAACTCTCAAGTGCCTGTCTCCATTGCAGACCTCGATTCTAAGTAATTAGACTTGTGTATTTATTTGCCTACTTAGATATCTTAAAGACAACTCAAAATCAATGTCTTAAGTCAAAATGATGAAATCTAGTCTTCCAATGCTGTATTTCTTATCCTAGGGCATGATCGAAAGCCACAAAACAAGGAGTTATTTTTGACACCTCAATCTCTTACTTACTTCATCTCTCCATATTGAATCCATCAACACGTCCTGTTCATTTTTCATTCAAACGTCTTTTGAATCCTCTGTCTTCAACTTTAGCAACACTTTAGTCAAACTACCAGGATTTCTTCTCTGGATCACTGTAATAATCTCCTAACCTACCTATATCTATTCTCTTCTTTTTTAAACCTATTCCCCAAATATAGCCAGAATTATATTTTTGAAATTCAAGCTTAAAACATTCCAATGGCTTCATGATATACTTGGGATAAAAATAAAACTCTTTAACATTCTGTTTCAGTCAGAAGATACACTCTAAAGAGTTAAACTGAAAACAATTTATTAAAGATGCTATCGTAGAGGTGGGAGAAGATGTAAGGGAATCAACAAGGAATGTTGGGACCCGCCAGTAACAATCAGCTGCGGGATTCCACTTCCACCCCTAGGCAGAGAGAGAAGGGGAGGGAACTGGAACTGTGGGAGAAGTTGTAGTCACAGCAGCCTGCAGTCACTGCCAGAACCATGGTACGGCAGGAAGAGCAGGAACAAATACCCTGACTGCCTTCCTCGCTCACCTTTTGTTCTCCTGCTGGTGCCTCTCATTCACTAACCCAGACTTAAGACTAGAAGGCTGCAGAGCCCAGGTGGTGCATCACAGGAGTGAGCTTCCCAGAGCACAGAATAGGGAAGAGAAGAGCAGAACATTGATTTGGAAACTTATAGGGCAAAACTGTTTCATGGGCAGCACCAAAAATAAAATTAGATTCAGTCTAAGTCATATGGAATACATTTAAAATTTTTAAAAATAATCTAATTGGTAAGAGATCACTATCCCCCACCCAAATCCCTGGTTGCTTAGACAAAGAGTCACTAAGTTGCTTTGGGCTACTGTCTTAGTCCATTTGTGCTGCTATAGCAAAATAAATATGAGTCTGAATAATTTATTAAGAACAGAAAGTTATTTTCTCACAGTCCTGGAGGCTGAAAAGTTTAAGACCAAGGTGTCAGCAGGTTCCGTTGTCTGGTGAGAAATGCTCTCTGCTTCCAAGGGGGTGCCTTGTCACAGCCTTCTCCAGAGGGAGGAACTCTGTGTCCTTGTATGGTGGAAGGCAGAAGGCAAGCAAGCTGACCGCTGTGTGAAGCCTCTTTTATAAAGGCCTTAATTCTATTTATGAGAGGAGGGACCCTTATGACCTAATCATCTCTTAAAGACCTCATCTCTTAGTTTCAACACCTGATTTTAGAGGGGACACATTAAAACCACAGTAGGTTCCTAAAAATGATTGCCCTTCTTATGCTTACCTTAGGCAGAACCCTAGAGAATGGGCCTTGCTTAACGAAGCAGGAAGCAAGGATAATAAATTTGCATGACAATATATTTTTAAATGCATGGAAAAAATTCAGGCTGGTAGCAGATTAATCAGCGGAATGTCAAGACACTTTGTTTAACAATCTCCACCCTCCTCCATGTGGCCTTTCCCCTTACTTGGTCCTGCTGATCCAACAGTAGACTAACAAAGTAGGAAGCAGTGACCTGCTCAGTCTTCCCTTTGTTGTCTGGAAGTCAGGACCAGTTCTTATTTTCAGATGCCTTTGCAAGATAGCTGGTTTATATCCTGACTTTACATACCTCTTGAAAATCTTTTAATCGGACACACTTTACAGAAATTCATTCATCACACATTTCTGAGCACTTGCTATGTTCTATGCAACTACAATAGATGTTGGATGACATAATAGATGCCAGACAGTGTGAAGATACAAACTCCTTGACTTTCCATTTTATATGAAGTTTGAGATAAATGTTGAAATTTTTCATTATTAAATTGGAAAGCATCGCATGTTTATTTTTGGCTTGCTTCCTTAGGCTGTTTTTTTCTGCAATAATAAAGTCACCCTGTCTGTGGGTCGATCTGTAGAGAGTAACTGCACAGGTGGCTGGCATGACTGTGACAAGTTTTCAGGGCAAACTTATGGTTTGGGAGGCATCTGTGTTTTATGTGGGCTGGAGATAGGCTATTTCCTTTCTTTAGAAACAGGCAGTGACAACAATTGAAACTACTGCCTCTAGGAGTTTTGACTACTCATTAAGTCACTTACAGACTACTGAATGCATCTAGTCCAGTTGGGTAGGTCCCTACCTCTGGTGGGACTGCATCTTTCATTTTCTTTTTACCTTGCCACAAAAGGAGGCAAAACACTTTCCACATAACTGAGTCAGAGAAAATATATATTTGCACATTCCTTATAACCTTTCCACCTTCACTTTTGATATCATGAAAATTGTGTCAATATTATGACACCGGAATAGACTATTCCTTCATCACCCACTTTTAAGCCCCTGCAGTGATCTCTGCACTATAATAGATGACGGGGAATAGAGACATGAGTGACCCCAGACCCTAATTTTAAGTGATCTACAGTCTGGTGAGAGATTCAGAAAATAAACAGTAATAATAGACAAGAGAAATACTGTGAAAGAGGAAAATACAAGATTCACGAGGGGCCAGAGGAGAGATTGATTAATTTTTCCAGAGGGGAGTTTTCAGAGAGGAAGTAGGCTTGCATTAATACTTGTAGGATGGGCTTATAGAAATTCTAGAAATTCTTCAGGCATCAAGAGAGGGGTGGGCCTTCTAGACACAGGAACTGTGAAAGTAAAGTGTGGAGAAATGAGAGAGCCTGGGTGTTCAGGGAAGTGTGAGTAGCCTTACAGAGTGGTGTTCTCAAAAACTGTGTTCCATGAGGTCCAGCTCAGGTTGTTCCCTGGATAAAGGGGCCCATGGACAAAAAAGTTTGAGAAACCCAGATGAAACAAATGGAAGCAGATTTCCTTTTTAAACGTGTTATTGGTTTTTCTTATTATGTGATTTTCTTAATGACAATGTGCTTTGTGATTCTTTAAAATGGGGGTAGAGTATGATGACATGATCAGATTTCTTTGTCCATAGTATCATTTGTTTGTGGCACATCTATTTGGGAAATGCTGGGTAGAGTATAGAATGCTCATGGGAGAGTGTTCAGAAATGAGGCTAGTAAGGACAATAAGGGTAGAATGTAAAACCTGTATCCATGCTAAGTATTTTTGGGTACAGGAGGGATTTAGAATGTGTTGAATATTATGACCCACATGACCAAATGTATTAGTCTGTTCTCATGCTGCTGATAAAGGCATACCTGAGACTGGGTAATTTATAAAGACAAAGAGGTTTGATGGACTCACAGTTTCACGTGGCTCGGGAGGCCTCACAATCACGGCGGAAGGCGAACGGCACGTCTTACATGGCAGCAGGCAAAGAGAGAATGAGAGCCAAGCAAAAAGGGAAACCCCTTATAAAACCATCAGATATCATAAGACTTATTCACTACCATGAGAACAGTATGGGAGAAACCGTCCCATGATTCAATTATCTCCCACTGGGTCCCTCCCACAACACCTGGGAATATGGGAGCTACAGTCAAAGATGAGATTTGTGTGGGGACACAGCCACACCACATCACCAAATGTTCATTTTAGGCAGTTGTGTTAGAAGCAGAGTGACTGAGGCCTGAAGAGACTGAGATGGGAGTAAGGAGATGGTTTGTTTATCCTCCCTCCCTCCTTCCCCACCTCCCTCCCTCCCTCCCTTCTTTTCCTTTCCTTTCCCTTCTCTTCTCTTCCCTCTCTTCCCTCCCTCCCTTTTAATCTGACACACTTTACAGAAACTCATTCATCACACACTTTTGAGCACTTGCTATGTTCTATGCAACTACAATAGATGCTCCCTTCCTCCCTTCCTTTCCTTCCTTCCTTTCTTCCCTTTTCTTCCTAGCTTCCTTTTCTCTCCCTTCTAACATTTATTAAGTGCCCAAGATGCTGAGCGTATAATGTCGAACAGAACAGACAAAAGAGTCTGCTCTGATAGAACTTATATTCTAGTGCAGGGGACAGATACAGACAAAGTGTGGGGGAGGGGCACTACTAATTTAAGGAGGATGGTTAGGGAAGGCTCTAGAAAAAGATCTTTGAGGTATCTAGTGGAAGGTCAGTCTGGGCAGAGAAACTGCTAATGCCATGCTCTGAGGTGCTGCATTTGCAGTGACTTTGGGGTGTCCAAATAGAGACTTCCTAAAGGCAGTTGAGTATATAGAAAAGGAATTCAAGGAAGAGGTGAAAACCCAAGACCCATGTTTGAGAAACGTTCCCATATTGTTTCCATCTGAAGGAATGGGCATGGCTGGAGTGGGGAAAATAGCCAGAACAGACCAAGTGTGGAATCCAGGACAGAAGATAAAATTGCAGAGTTCAAAGACTACCTCTCTGAACAAAACCAGAAGGGAGAGGCCACCTAAGCTAAAGAAAGTGTGCGTATTATCAGTGGCTGCACATGCTGACTTTGAACATTATCTGCCAAGGAAAAATTGTCAAGAAGGGGTTTAAAGACTTAAAACAAGTTCACTGGAATACAGGTGAGGCAGTTGCCTTCTTTTTTAACAGGGAAGAGTCATTTGAAGAGTCTTCTTCAAATGGAGAGGGCAGAGCTAAAAAACAAACAAAATGAAGCAAGAGCACGTCAATAAAAACACAACCTAGTAATTTCAGAATCCTGAGCAGAATAGTTCACATTTCATAAGAGCTGGGGACTTCAACCTTGGGGCAGACCATCCCTGTGGGTTTCTATAGATATCCAAAGGAAGAGTAGACTCTTTCTGGAATGGAGGAATTTGAGCACCAAGGAGCCAAAAGGCTTAAAAAGGTAATGCAGAATGTTATTTTAACAGTGGACAAACGTGTACCTTTGCAAGTTGTTTATTTAATTAGGAGGTAGAGAGTCGTGAAGAGGCCATGCTTTTAAAACCAGGCTGCCTGGACTCCATCCCAGCTCCACCTCTTAGTAACTATTGTGACTTTGACAATTTCCTTAGCCTCTCTCTGTTTCTGTTTGTTTCTGTAAGTTTGTGTTAGAAAGAATATATGACTTACAGAGTTATAGTAAGTACTAAACAAATTAAATCATGTAGAGCATGGTGCTCATAAGAAGAACCCTAAACATTAGCTCATTTGTTAACTGTGTATACATAAAGCTTAATCTCAATCTAGATTTACGCTTCCCTTTAAATGGGTTATAAATTATTGCTTGTCTTTGGAATATTGGAGAGAGACCCTGGATCCCACCAGGCAGGAAGAGATGAGCTGTTGAAGAAGCAGGCACCCAGAAAGAAAGAAGTCATCACTGTCAGAGTAAGTGTAAACCAGGCTCAATTTGGAAAACACAGAAACATTCTCTGGAGATTGCCAGAATTCACTGGAAGGAGAACCAGGTAGAAGTTTTGCCTTCCCATAATCAAGCAGGAGGGGAGCAGAGCCTTCATAATTTGGATGTTATCTGTCAATACGATGTAATTTTAGGTGTCATGGTAGAGTCCTGGGCTGACATACTAGCTACACATAGACCAGAGGGGTTCTCTCCCCAGCTCCTCTGTAGAGGAAAGTATGTCACTGGGCCCTTGACAAAAAGATGTGCTTTTGTTTCTGCTGAGAGTCTGCAGGAAGGAATGTTCTACAGTATGATTGTCCTCCTTCCTCTGCTTCTAGAAAAGATTAAGGCAGAAGTCAAGCCAGAAATAAAACTGCTCTTTACTTCTGTCATTGGAGATTAAGCAGATGATGACTAATCACCTGTCCTTCTCTCTGTTTCCAAGCCAAATGAAAAACTTTCAGTACAACTCAGGACAGCTTTGGGGCTCCGTCCTCGTGTTGTAATGATGTATAGATCTGGACTGCGCCTCTCAGACACAGGGACGACGAGCTTGTCTGGAGTTTGAAAACATATTTGTAAACTCCTGAGGGAACTTTGGAGGCTGAATAGATTCTCAGCCTCTAGCCTAGTTCTTTGGATTGAAAATCTAGACCACATCTTTTTATTTGACAAAGCTTCTGTGTCTCTGTGTATATTATGCTTATTACTTCTTTCACTTTTTCCTCATTACGTTTAGTCAAAGGGCTGGTATTCCACTTATAGAAAAAGGGATTTCTGAAGCATTTAAAAACAATCCTTAAAAGTTCTGCCATCTGTTTCTGAATCATTCAGAAAACGAAGTGAAGAAATGCAAACCTTTTTCAAAAAACTGATGGCATATCAGCAGCTCTACTCTTAGGGGGCATGTGACTTGTTTTTCATGTGGATCTCTCAGTTTCTTGACTCTGGGGTTCCAATCCCGATTCTGATTCCCACTGAACAACAAAAAAGTGCTATGCTGTAGCACTATTTTATCATTTGCACTTTGAGAAGTCCAGTCTTCATAAGTGTGTGTGTGCCTTGGGGCATTTAGAAATGCACTAACATAGTTGGCAAAGAGCAGTGGGCAGGGGCAAAGGGTTTTCTTTTTTTCTTTTTTGAGACGGAGTCTCACTCTGTCGCCCAGGCTGGAGTGCAGTGGCACAATCTCGGCTCACTGCAAGCTCCACCTCCCGGGTTCACACCATTCTCCTGCCTCAGCCTCCCGAGTAGCTGGGACTACAGGCGCCCACCATCACGCCTGGCTAATTTTTTGTATTTTTCAGTAGAGACGGGGTTTCACCGTGTTAGCCAGGATGGTCTCGATCTCCTGACCTCGTGATCCATCTGTCTTGGCCTCCCAAAGTGCTGGGATTACAGGCGTGAGCCACCGTGCCCGGCCAAGGGTTTTCAATGAAGATAAACTGTTAAGACATTTTCTTCTCCTTTTGCTTCATTTTGTGTCTCCTTGCAGTATTTGTGTTTTTTTCCCCCTCTAATATTGAAGACATTTTCTATTTGATTTGTGATTCAACATTCAGTGTGGAAAGTCTGCTCTCTAAGATCCAGATAGAAACTAATATACTGCTTTAGGTAATCTTACTCTATGACCTTCCTCACTAGATGCCTAATGTAGGACAAGATTCTCCTTTTATAGTTTCTGAGTGCCTTCTTTTTATGTAGGAGATTTAGCAAATGATGCTTGACAAATCCTTTCTCATAACTTCTAACTATTAAAATGTCCTTTTTGTGAGTCATGTTTTCTTTTTACCTTTACTTCGGGAGTTTTAGATTTATGTTCCATACCCTGCAAAAAATAAAGATTTTTCCCAATTTAAAAATAAAGCCTACTTCATGCAGAGGGCAAAACTCAATACCACAGAGATGCCACCAGAGGCCTGATATATAAATGGATTAAGAAAGGATCTGGATAAAGTTTTCAGGGTCACAAAAGACGTAGGTAAACTCTGGGCTATGCCTCACTATAGTAGATCACATTTGCCCAGTTGTAAGTAACAGAAATTGACTCTGGCTAGCTGACACACAAGGAGAAAAAGGGGGAATTCAGCAGAAGGCAACTGGAGAATCACAAATATATAAAGGAACAGTTAAAAACAAAACTATAGGAGGAGAAGTATGAAAGCAGCTTCAGGGACCTCAAAATTCAAAGCCCATGGACTTTTTCTTCAAGGAGCTCTTGAATATAACTGAGCTCCTTGGACCCCAGTACTTGTGTCTCTGTTGTTCACACCTCAGATTCCTGGGACTCAGTATCCAATGGTTCCATTTTGGTCAGTTGTCTATTTTTATGGCAGTTATGGCAGGATCCTAGAACACTGACTCAGTTCTTAGAACCACACCTGTAGAAGTAAGCAGGTATTAGTTTGGGCCCTCTAAGAAGCAGATGCCAATTCAGCATTAGGCATGCAAATGATTTACTGGATAAAACACCTATGAAAAATAAAAGAGTGGAACAGAAGATACCATGATGCAAGTCTCACCCCTATGAGGGAGAGAGAAAAGGAAGCAGATTTGAATTGCTTCCTGAGAACTTAAGACTGCAGCACTAAGGAAATTCTGGCCAAGCCAATTCAAATTCTTGAGCCAAAGTCACCTATCAGAAAATTCTTACAACCTCATTAGAATGAGCCTGCCTTAGTATCCCTACCATTCTCAGTCATTGGCCAAGAGCAGCCCAGGGAAAAGATGGCCTTGGATATGAGTATTATGGTAGATTCAGAGTGCAGCAGCTGGGGCCATCAATCAATGATATCCCTCATAGCAGGAGATGTGAGTAGTACATTTCCATGGCTGCCACAGAGCTGTTCCTCAATAAGAGAGAATCACAGACAACGGGAAGGTCACCCCAAGAGAAGTCCTCTGCATTTGCCTTTTCAGTTAAACTCTTGAGAATTGAGTGATGCCTCTGTTTGAGGCTCTATTGGTACCAAGCCATGGGTCTGATCGGACTCAGTAATTTCTAATATCCATTCGGCTTTGGCTTTGCATTATCCTGTTTTGTCACATTCTATTTTAAGATCCTACCAAATGAAATAGAGTTGAACAAAATGTCCTCTATAGTATTATATGAAAGTCATCCCTTGGGTAATGATACATAAGACCCTATCAAATGAAATAGAGTTGAATCAAATGTCCTCTACAGTATCATAGGAAAGTCATCCCTTGGGTAATGATACCTAAGACGGCTGGCCCTGGGTTGTTTTGCTAATATAAGTAGACTCACTCACTGGTTTGCTCTGTTTTCTTGTTTGCTAGGAGCCATATCTATAGAGCTACACTTTGGCTGCTACTTTAACAACAAACAGAGCATGATTTTAGCGGCCAAAACACGACTGCTTTCATGGAGGAAAACAGGAGTTGAACATAGAAAAAGATCAGAAATGGCATGTTGATGGGGAGAAGAGGTGCCCAGTATTCCAAGGAGAATCCCCCTGCCCTGCTACATATAATTGATTCTGGCTTTCCCATCTACAGAAGTCTCAGGATTCACTTAAATTACAGTCTTAGCTTTGTTTTCTCCTTAGCTGCTCACTAAAAGATCCAAGTGAGTTCAAAAATTCCACTGACTATGTAGACATGCACGCCCTAAGAGAAAAGTAGAGACTTGCTCAAAACCACTCCATAGGTATACCTCTGATACTGCACACATACTATATCCTAGGTCTCCTCTGAGACCTGGTACATGTCTTCTGTTCTTTTTTCAAATGTCTTCCTTTGCAACTTTCAGTTACTCTTTTGCGAACACGTTATAATGATATTTACTAAGCACTACTTAATGGCATAAATTCTACCTTAAGGCCTTAAAAGCTTTATTTTCAGATGTCTGTAAAATCTTGTTTAAGAATAATATGGGTCCAAATAAAATTCTTATTTGACCACCTTAGTCATGACATAAGCTCCTATAAAAAGTAACCTCCAAATCTTAGCTACTTAACACCCAGTGTAGATGTTTCTAACTGGATGACTCTGCAGTAGCTCTCTTCCAAGCAGTGACTCATGATCCAGGCTACTCCCATCTCGTGGCTCCATTATATTGAGATTTTAGTCACCCTAGCATTACCCAACACCAGACAGGAGAAAGACAATGAGAATGGAGGATTACATATGGAAATTTCTTTCTCAGCCATGCTGTAAAGTGGCTTATATTATTTCTCTATATATTCCATTTACTATAACCCATCAAATGGCCCAACGAACTGCAAGTAATGATTTACTGGGGAAAATACCTGTGAAAGATAAAGTAAGTAAGGCTGGGAAATGTCATTTCTTCATTGTGTGAACATCACAGAGTGCACTTACACAAAGCTAGATGGTATAGCCTACTACACACCCAGATTATATGTTATAGCCTATTGCTCCTAGGCTACAAACCCGTACAGCATGTTACTGTACTGAATACGGTAGGTGATTGTAATACAATGGTAAGTATTTGTGTATCTAAATATAGAAAGGGCACAGTGAAGAAATCACAGTATAAAAGATAAAAATGGCACACCTATACAGGGCAGTTACCATGAATGGAGCTTACAGACCTGGAAATTGCTCTGGGTGAGTCAATGAGTGGGTGGTGAGTGAATGTGAAGACCTACAGCATTACTGTACACTACTGCAGACTTTATAAACACTGCACATTTAGGCTACACTAAATTTATTTTAAAAACTTTTCTTTTTCAATAATAATTTTAGCTATTGTATGTAGCTTTTTTACTTTATAAACTTTAAAAAATCTTTTTGGTTAAAAACTAAGTCACAAACACACACATTAGCCTAGGTCTATACGAGGTCAGGATCATCAAGACATGTAGGCGATAACAATTTTTCAGCTTCATTATAATCTTATGGGACTACTGGCATATACGCAGTTCATCATTAGCCAAAACATCGTTATGCAGTGCATGACTGTATGTCCTATATTTATTTTTCATAAGTATTAAAAGCTCTAATTTCCCCTTAAACACAGTTGTAGCTGCCTCCCACAAATTTTACTATGTTGTCTTTTCATTATCATTCAGTTCAAAATATTTTCCTTGTGGTTTATTCTTTGACTTACAGATTATTTAGAAGTGTGTTGTTTAATTTTTACATATTTAAAATTTTCTTACACATTCAACTAATTTCTAATTTAGTTGCAGTTTCATCAGAGAACATACTCCCTATGATTTCAATTGAGACTTATTTTATGGCTCAGAATATAGTCTACCCTCAAGAACTCACCATGCACTCTTGAAAAAAGTTTATTTTGCAATTTTGCACTTGTTTGGTATAGTGTTCTATGTATAATAATTAGGTCAAGACTGCTGAAAGTATTGTTCAGAACTTCTTTGATTTTTGTTTGAGTGTTCTATTAATTGCCATGGGGGCAGTATAAAAATCTTCGACTATAATTGTGGTATTATCTATTTTTCTGTTTAATTCTGTCAATTTTTGCTTCTTGTATTTTGAAGTTTTTTATTAGGCACATATGCATTGGTGATTTCTAGGTTTTCCAGATGCTTTGTCTTTTATCAGTATGAAATGTCCATCTAACCTTTTATAAAGGAATTGTAAAATACAAAATCTATTTCATCTGCTGTTAATAAAACCACTCCATCCTTTTAAAAAAAGTTTAATTGTGGTAAAATACACATACAATTTATTATCTTAACTACTCTTAAGTGTACAGTTAAGTATATTCACATTGTTGTGTAACCAACATCTATAACTTTTTCATCTTTCAAAACTGAAACTATACCCATTAAACAACACCTCCTCATTTCCCCCTCCTGCCAGTCACTGGCAACCACCATTCTACTTCTGTTTCTATCAGTTTGACTGCACTAGATACCTCATGTAAATGAAATTGTACAGTATTTGGCTGTCTTTTGGGACTGGATTATTTCACTTAGCATAATGTCTTCAAGTTCCGTTCATTTTGTAGCATGTGTCAGCATTTCCTTTCTTTTAAAGGCTGGATAATATTTCGTTGTATGTATATACTGCATTTTGTTTATCCATTCATCTGTGAATGGGCATTTGGATGGCCTCCACCTTTTGGCCGTTATGAATAATGCTATGAATATGAATGTATAAATATCTCTTCAAGACTCTGTTTTCAATTGTTTTGGTGATACACCTAGAAGTATGAGTATTGCTGGATCATACGGTAACTCTATTTTTAATTTTTTTAGGAACTGCTGTACTGTTTTCCATAACAGTTGCACCATTTTACATTCCTACTGTATTAGTTCATTCTCATGCTGCTAAGAAGAAATACCCGAGACTGGGTAACTTATAAAGAAAAGAGGTTTAATTGACTCACATTTCCCCATGGCTGGAGAGGCCTCAGGAAACTTACAATCATGGTGGAAGGCTCCTCTTCACAGAGTAGCAGGAGAGAGAACGAGTGCTGAACAAAGGGGGCAACCCCTTATAAAACCATCAGATCTCATGAGAACTCACTATAATGAGAACACTGTGGGAGAAACCACCCCCATGATTCAATTTTCTCCACCTGGTCCCACCCTTGACACGTGGAAATTATTACAATTCAAGGTGAGATTTGGGTGGGGACACAACCCAAACCATATCACCTACTGATGGTGCACAAGGGCTCCAGTTTTTCCACATCCTCACCAACACTTATTTTCTGCCTTTTTAAAAGTTTATTTTATTTTATTTTATTTTATTTTAATTTTATTTTTTGAGACTGAGTCTTGCTCTGTAGCCCAGGCTGGAGTGCAGTGGCACAATCTTGGCTCACTGCAACCTCCGCCTCCTGGGTCCAAGCAAGTCTCCTACCTCAGCCTCCTGAGTAGCTGGGATTACAGGCGCCCACCACCATGCCTGGCTAAGTTTTGTATTTTAGTAGAGATGGGGTTTCACCATGTTGGCCAGGCTGGTCTTGAACTCCTGACCTCAAGTAATCCACCCGCCTTGCCTCTCAAAGTGCTGGGATTACAGGCATGAGCCACTGTGCCTGGCCTCTGCTTTTTTTTATACCAGCCATCCTAATGGATGTAAAGAGCTACCATGCCTGGCCTCTGCTTTTTTTAATACTAGCCATCCCATTGTGGGCTTTTCATCCTTCTTATCTATACTGTTTGCATGCTATACTTTTTCCATCTAGTTACATTCAAACTTTGTCTTTATATTTAAAGTGTATCTCTTAAAAACAGCCTACACTGGAGTCTTGTTTTTTTTCCTCACATTCTGATAACATCTGCATTTCACTGGGTATATTAGGTTTAGTAATGGTTGGGTGTGGTTTTTACCCACCCAACCAATAAAAACATTTATTCTTTATTTTATATTTATTTCCTCTTTTAAAATTCTTTTAGTACTCTTTATCTGTATTTTTAAATTATTTGAATATTTTTAGAAACTTTAAAAATGTTCCCATTGGCTTTTTAGGTATACTTTGCCTTTTCGGCTGTTCTATGGATAAAATATGTATCTTAATATTTTCACAGACAAAATAACAATTAATATTACAGCATTTCACATAAAAGATAGAATCCTGCCAGCCTATAGATACATACCCTGTCCTCATCCTTTATGCTACATCTACCTTCATTGTCAACATTGTCATTATTCACTCTCAACAATTCATTATCAACATTGTCACAAGACACTGTTATAATTTTGGCATTAAACACTGTGTGGTAAAGAATTAATCTTGCTCAAAGGGAGGTCTGCCCTGTGCCCTTGACTTCTGGAAGGTAATCTTGAAGCCCTTGGAATGTCCTGCCTGATAAGAGTGTCTGTTTACCTGAGGGCTTTAAGCCACATCAAATATAGCAATGTAATGTATAGTGGAAACTTTGGGTCCTATGGTGTCAGCTCAACTACTGGAGGGGCTGGAAACTAAGATCAGCCGTGTGGATGGTCCATCATGTCTATGTGACACAGCCATGATAAAATCCTGAACAAGATTCAGGTGAGTTTCCCCAGTTGGCACTACTCTATATATCTTGTTATACATCATTTCCATGAATACTGAGAAAGGACAACTGGAAGCTCCATCCATGGAATTCTCTTGGACTCTACCCATGTGTCTCTGTCTCTTTCCTCAGCTGATTGTAATCTGTAATAAACCATAACCATGAGTATAGCTGCTTTCAGTGAGTTCTGTGAGTCTTTCTAGAGAATTATTGAATCTGAGGGTGGTCTTGGAGACCTCAGACTTCTAGTCGGTATCAGAAGTGAGGGTGGTCTTGTGGACTACCCTTTAAACTCTTACATACTCATATGTATGGTAAAGAAATTAAGGGGATTAAAAAATTATAGTCTTTGAATTTACCCAAATATTTTCATTTCTGATACTCTTTTTTTGAGGATTTGTGTGTCCATTTGGAATTACTTCCCTTCCACTAAATAACTTCTTTTGGCATTTTCTTTAAGTGCAGGCCTATTGATGATACATTCTTTTAGTTTTCCTTTATGCGAGAGTCTTTATTTCACCTTCATTCTTGAAGAATTTTTTTCACTAGATACAGAATTCTGGGTTGACAATTTTTTGTTTTTTGTTTTTCTTTTGGCACTTAAAAAATGTTTTTACACTCTTTTCTGGTCTCCATAATTTGTGATGAGAAGCAATTTGCAAATTAAATGATTGTTCCCTTATATGTAATCTATCATTTTCTCATTTTCTCAAGTTTTGCTCTTTATATTCAGCTTTCAAAAGTTTATGATGTTCCCAAGCAAAGCCTTCTTTATGTTTGTCCTGCTTAGTGTTTCTTGATCATATTTAATATTTTTATGCTTCATAAAATTTGGAAAATTTTGGTTATTTTTTACATTTTTTTTCGTTGCCCAATTCTCTCTCCTCTTTCCTTGTGGGATTCCAATTATACATATGTTGGACTATTTTATATAATCTACAAGATCCTTGAGGTTCTGCTCATTTTCTTATTTTTTTCTCTGATATTCACTTTAAATAATTTTATTGGTCTATCCTCATGTTCGCTTGCCCTTTTCTCTGTCATTGCTACTTTGTTTTTGTAGGGGAAGAAAAATATATATATATTTTTCTCGACCCTCATAAATTTTCAGTTACAGACTTCTGTAAAAAAAAGACACTTTAACAACAGAAAAACAGAAGTTTATTAACATGGATATTTCATATATACATGAGAGATACCCAGAGAATGAGTAATTCTCAAAGAGGTGGCTTTGAATTTCAGCTTATATAGCATTGTCAACAAAGAAGAGTGAATTTTTAGAGGAATGACAAGAAAATGAAAAGAGTTTTGAATCTCTAGGGCCATTAAATTGTGAGAAGGCATATAAATTATATAAATATAGATTTCTTTGGTGTTATCTCCAGGTCTACAAGGGTCTAAAGTTAACTTTTGTTCTCCCTGGCAGAGAAGGGAGGTGGGATATCTTTTGGTTTTATTAATTTGTGTTCAGCTTTTAGGCAAATGAGGGGTAAACACAAGAGTTTTCCTGCATCTGCTTCTTTTTAATTGCCATCTGTGCAACAGTCACCATGCCAAAGAGGTATATTTTGGGGTGACATATTCTGGCCTCTCACACTCTTAAATCTATCTGACAGTTTTAAAATTTCACTTATATTTTTCAATTTTAGAATTTATATTTGTTTTATTTTTACTTGCTCAATTTCCCTGCTGAAGTTTCCTACCTTTCACTCATTATAAGCATTTTTTTTTTTTTTACTTTATTGCAGGGTCATAATAATGGCTTTAAAATCCTTGTCTGATCAGTCCAATATTTGGATTATTTGATAGTTAGATTTATTTAATTTTTTCTTACGAGTATGTCCCATTTTCCATGTTCTTTATTGTCAAGTAATGTTGATGTACCCAGAGTATTATGAATGTTAAGTTGTGGAACTTGGATTCTGATGCTTTTCTCTGATAACTGTTAGCTAGTTTTAGCAAGCAATTTTACTTGGTTTGAAATGAAAACTCAATTTCTTATGTAGCATCTCCAAATGCAGTTCATATCTTTTGTCTTTAGCAGAGCTATTTTGAGCCTACTTGACACGTGTGGTTCAAGAGTTATTGAAAATAAAAGCAGATAGAATTTGGAGATCTTCTCTCTGATCCTTTTCCTTACAGGCTATTCCTCTGTAGTGACTGTGGTCTCCTCAGATTAAGTCTTCTGGGTCCCTGGGACAAAAAGACTGCAGTTTTTCCCCTACCAGTGTCCCAGTGTTACTCAATCCCCACTGACTGCACCTTATCCCAGGCTAAAAGAACAAACATAGAAACTCACTCTATCAGCTCCTTTCCCAGGAGGATGAACTACTTATAAGAATTTGCTTGTATCACTTCACTCTCTAGTGACTTCAGCTAGCTACTTTTTACATTATGTCCAGAGTTTATAGCTATTATCTGCATACAGATCAATATCTTACACAGCAATTACCCCATATTTTCTTTATAACCATCTTTTAACTAGTAAATTGGAATTTTGTCTGTGTGGGAGGCATCCCATGACTATCTGCAGGGATCTCAGTTTCACAGATATTGATTACTGTAAGCTAAGTGACAATGATGATTCACATTTAAATTCTTATTAAATTTAATTCAAATTGATACAAATTACATACCCACATATAAGACAATGGTATACTAGCTATGACTTACAACTAGAATATAACTAAGTTATAGCTTTTGAAATGAAATTAATTGAGCCTAAGGAATAATTCTATTAGGCATTGATATTTATTTAATTTTAAGAGAATAATATTTATATTTAAGCAGTACCTGAAAAGTTACTTCATTTTCACAAGATTCTAAGAGTATAACATTGTCATTTGGTACATCAGTGCCTTGGGCCTCTCTTGCCCTATTATTTTTAACAAGAGTAGGGATGGAAACTGTGAGATGATTATCTGTTGCAATGACTAGCTTTGCTGTTTTGGAGAGGAAGTCCAATGATAGAGAAATCTAGTTAATGCAGACACTAACTCAAAAAGCTTGCTGCAAGTGTCATCGTTTATAAATAAATCTCATAAATCTGACCTTGGCCAAGTTATTCAAGACAGGGTTCTTTTCCTCAGTTTCTTCACCTATGACAAATGGATAGGCTTGTGGGGCTGTGGCTAAAACAGATGAAATAAGTAATGAAAAACAGTTGGCATAGTGTTCAGCCAGTTTAAATAATCTGTGGCAATAACTATTTGGTGGCTTTGCAATGTGTCAACAATCACCTAAACTGAAATACATTTCCCAGAATTCCCTTTCCTGCACACTTCCAGTTGGGTCAGGCCACAGAGAGATTTGAGTGGCATATCAGGCAGAGTGAGGCAGCAGCCATCTGTAGTTCGCATTCATTGCCATCCATTTGCTAGCTCACCCTGCTGGCACAAGGCAGCTGATGGGCCTATAACTGACCACCATTTCCTGGAGATTTCTGCAGCTTGCCTGACTCCTGGGCCATTTGTGTGTGTTTTGTTCCATGATGAAAGGCCACCACTTCTGCAGGACAGCCATATCATACAGGTCAGAGGAAACGAGATGATGTAGGTCTCAGGCTGCCCTTTTGGGTTCATGCTTCTACTGTGGGTTCCAGTCTATCCTTGCTCTCCTAACTTTCCATCCATCTCCCCTTCCTGCCATCCTGTTCTGTGGCTTCAAGATCCAGTGTCAGATGGAAAGGCAACAGCCTTGCGGAGACTGTTAAGCCAGATCCCACAATCGCATAAAGTCAAGTACTTGGGACCAATTGCTCCTTTTCAACACACACATACACACAGTTTCTGCTTCTCTGATGGAATGCTGATACAAACAATAATTGAGAGTAATTCAGTTGGTAATACTCTAATTAAGCATCAAAAACCCTCCTTTAATGGCTGGTAAACACAAATGACTCTTAATATGGCACCTTGGTGCTCTAGAATGCATCACGGTATGTTGCTAAAAACACCTGAAGAGCACCAGCACTTCTAATAATAACAATAAGAAGTTTAACAAAGGCAGCCGGGCGTTGTGGCTCACGCCTGTAATCCCAGCCCTTTGGGAGGCTGAGGTGGGTGGATCACCTGAGGTCAGGAGTTCAAAACCAGCCTGGCCAACATGGTGAAACCCAGTCTCTACTACGAATACAAAAATTAGCCAGGTGTGGTGGCGAGCGCCTGTAGTCCCAGCTACTTGGGAGGCTGAGGTGGGAGAATCTCTTGAACCCGGGAGGTGAAGATTGCAGTGAGCCGAGATTGCACCGCTGTACTCCAGCCTGGGCCACAGAGCGAGACTCCATCTCAGAAAAAAAAAAAAAAAGAAGTTTAACAAAAACTTCTTGAGTAGTATATATTATACTAAGTCAAATACTATTTCAAATATTTCTTCTTCATACGAACAATATGAAGTAGAATTTATTAGTAGATATCATCATCCACATTTTGCAGTTGAGGAAACAGACGGAGTAGATAAGTAACTTCCTGAAATCACACAATTAACACATAATGCAGTCAGGACTCACACACACGGCACTGATTCCAGAGCCTGTACCTGTAATCATTACACCACACTGCTTTCTGATGCCAGGGGTTACTGTGAAAGTCCACAATGAGTGAGAGCAAACGAACATCACTGAAAATGAACTGGGTAACTGCTTAATTAGAAAAGTTGCAGGCATGGCTGGGTGTGCATTCCTTGAAATTAAAATTGACTGGGATGTGTTAATAACTTTTCACCCTTCTCAATTTAAAAGATCATAGTTTCTTTCAACAATTTTTGTTTTTATTTTGTTTTGTTTTGCCTTCCTTTTCCATTATTCCTTTTCTTTTTCCACTGTCACTCTCAGCTTCCAGCCTTCTTCTTTTTTGATCTTTTTCTTGCCAGCACTCTGAGCTGGAAATATTTTAGGAGCAGCTTGTTACAAGATATTTCACTAAAAATAATACAAGTCAAGTTACTGGCAAAAGAGTTAGCCTTGGAGAAACAGTTGTTCAGAACCTGGAAAGCAGTGTAGTAGATCTGTCCCGGCTTTTCAAACAGGATAAATCTCTGAGACTTTGTGTCTGGTTGTGAGGGTGTCCAGACTAATAGAGATGAATGATCATGCGACTCCTCAGTGGGCTCAGCTGCCTTGACAGGGTGAGGCCTTGCCGGACAAACATTTTGGGACAAATGGGTCTTATGGATTTGTGGAAGTGATATGGCCGCTTTACCATTTACTCTCCTCTGCTGATTTAAAAGTTTGACCTCCTCAAGCCTCTGTTCTCTCCTCCTGTTATTCCACATCTCTCTTACTCGCCCACACCCATTCGATTCCTGCGTACTGTCTAGAAGCCTAGCGGTTCAGCATGTGGACTCTGGAGCCAGACTCTCCGGGTTTGAATCCTGGCTCTGTACTCCTACCCGGGGGATTTTAAGAATTCTGGGCCTCAGCTTTCTCGTAGGTAAGTAAGTCCAACAACTGTACTTGCCTCAGAGGGTTGTTAGGAAGATTAAATGATTTAGTATTGATAAAGTGCTTAGACAGTGACTGGTAAAAGTGAGTGTTTCCAAGTCAGTTTGTTAAATAAACTTGCAAATCTATCTAGTTTAGACTTTTCCTCTTTATTCCAGACCCACATGTCAACTCCTTATCTCTGCTTGGATATGAGACTAACAACATTTCCAGAATTCAGTCTTTAAAAGACGTCCTTTGCTTTTGATGTGCCCTATGTTGGGGATCCCCTCCCCTCTATCCATCCTGTCTAGAAACATGGGGGTCAGTTTCACCTCACTCTACCTCACTCTATCCATTGTATTCTTGACTCTGCCTCCTAAATATCTTCCAAATCCTTCTATTGCTGTCCATTAACTTTGCCATCCCTAGTGGGCCAAGCCACCACCATCTGGTTTCGGACCATAGCAATGAGCACCCAAATGGTCTCCATGTACCTGTGCTTATACCTCTCCAGTTGATTCCTCTAACTGTGGAAAAGGATAACTTTCAAAATGAAATGCAGTGGCATGCATTTTAAAAGCTCTCCCACTAATGTGCATTGTTCTTGGTTTATAAAGCTTCAGATTCTTATGCTTCAAGGAGTAGTGTTCTGCCTCTGCTTCCCTCTCCACTTCCATTCCTCACTCCCACTCCACCTAGGACCTTAAGCAACATAGTTCCCTCTGCTTAGAATATCACTGCTGTCCCTTTCTGCCATTAGTCCTGCCCCTCACTCGCCCCACCCATCAATTTCACTCTCCCTTCAAGATGCAATCCAGTGTCACTCCTTTCACCCATTTGGTATCCTAGTTGGACGTTTCAATCACACTCTTGCTTATCCTTTGTGTCACTTATTACAATCATAATTAAATATTTTAAATTTAATTTCTGTCTTCCTACTAGACTCCCCACTGGTCAAAGACTTTATATCACCCAATGTTGTATTTCCAGCACACAGAATGAGCCCAATGAATAGCTGTTTAATGAATGAGCAAGTATGTGTATGGCTTTACTCATGTTGTTATACGTTTGATCACTGTTAATGAGCACAGAAAAAAAAAAATCAAGCACCTTCTCCCACACTGACGCCACATCCATTAAGAAAAAGAAGGATCCTGGGTTCGTGGATCCCAAATTTCTACAAATGTAATGTCTACATTTTTTAAAAAGGATTTTATTTCAAATTACCTTCCACAGTTTGGAACCACACTTGATATCCCTGAAAACATTTATTTGCTTTAAATGCACATTCTCAATGCATTTTGCATAACTTAAAAAGAAAAGTTCCGTTTCTATACAATTTTTTTTCCCAAGGTATGCCTCTATTCCTATCTATGACAAGCTTGAAGAACAATTAAATCTCATTATGACCTTTTATTTCAACTTTGTCCCTCAGTGCCTATAATGAGCCACAAATGTTGAAATAGATCATTCTTTTCGTCATTCCTCAGTGGCCCAATTACCAGGAAAGCACAATACCCCAAGAAAAAATAAAGGAGAATGAAAGCCTGCTCAAAGGACGCATTTACATTCTTAAGGATTTCTAGCTTTTTTGATGAAATAAATTACAATGAATGAATCAGAAACTTTATCAGACCTTTATTTCAGGAGAGCCACATGAAAAGGAAGCTGAAGTTCCTTTACTTATCCAATAGTCAGTTATAAGGCTATGAATATTCTATAATATTTTATGTCTTCTAATGTAAATGGTAATATAACTGAAGAACAATTATATTAACTATAAGTTATAAATTGGAAAAATTTTAAAAATAGAAAATAAAAAATCTGAATATAATTGTTTAGCTCTAATACACAATTATTTGATTTGTTTTTGGATCCTTGAATTTTAAAACATGTTTGTGTTACCCTCTTGATTCTCTTATGCAGATTACAGCTGCATTTTCTTCTGTCTGTTGGCTGTAGAAATGATACAATAGAAAGCGCTTTTTCTTTATAGACTGGTTGCATGTCTCTGCTTTGCTTAATCCCTAAAACTCTTTCAGGGATTTAAAACTGCATGTAAAAATGTTTCCATCATGCTTGCTGAGTTGAACTAGGTTAATGAGGTTGGGGCACTATCCAGGAGAGTACATGGATTGCTCAAGACGGTCATTTAACTTTGTTTTCAGAGGGGGTCACGAGAGTCTTGGACGTTCTGAACTTAAACATGCATTTTAGGTGTTTTATTCCTTTTCTTCATTACTAATTTAGGCTTTATTTCTCCTGAATCTTTTGAATTAATTATATTTTTTAGAGGTATAGCCTCTTGATGGTAGAGAATTCTACACAAATATTGCTTTTTACATGAAATAGCAATTCTCACTGCTAAAATACCTTTCAGAATTTTAAAGGTGGTATTCTCATTTTAATATCTAAGGATTTGATTTTCATTCATATAAAATTGTGTACAGTTTTAAAGACTTCCATTAGGTGCTCTCTCAGCCTTCATCTTTCCTAACTAAAGATTTCCAGCCTTGTCATCCTGACAACTCAAGGCTCAGTGACCTTCCCTAGAATAGTGGATATTCATTAGTTTTTGGCTTATCAAAATCTAATTCATTCCCAATTCCCAGTTGTTCAATGGGGATTCACCACTTGCCACTCTCACTATATATACACACACTATACACCAGGAAATCTGTTTTACATATATATATATTAAAAATATATATAGCATATTATATATAATATAGAGTGTATATATAATATATAGTGTATATATAATATATATAATAGTGTATATATAATAGTATGTGTGTATATATATACATATATGTATACATATATACATATATTTGTATATACATATATACACATATACAAATGTATATACAAATGTATATACAAATATATGTGTATATATATATACACATATACAAATGTATATACAAATGTATATACAAATATATGTGTATATATATATACACACACACAGTGTAGCTGTCATCAACCCTGGCCTAGGGATGGTATCTAAGTCATGTGTGGCCACACAAGGTCTCATATTTCCCTGTCTGTAGTGATTTGTTTAGAGGCAGACTTGTGACCAAATAATCAGTGCCATTGAGATGCCATGAAATATTTCTTAGAACTCTTGGATAAGAGAATGGCATGCTTTGGGGGGATATATTTAAACAGAGACAATGCGTGTTCTGAGGCTGTTGTAGATATCTATCACAAGGGGACATTTTTTTGAGGATGAAACTCATTGTAATTAAACAGTAGCCTTTTACAACCCTAGGAGAAAGTGAAGCCTGAGACCTTAATATGTTATTAATGTTCTGTAATAATCAATTCTCAGTCTCTGAAGGATGATGTTAATGATTTGAAATATCTGAGGGCCCCAAAAATAAAATAAATACACAATGGGAAAACCCCAAGTTTTGAGGGCTGTGGAGCCAAGTCCCATCATTGGCTATACAAATGAATTATAGTTAGGGGAAGAAAAGCAGATGCATGGGTTAGCTGAGGTTTCATGGGGCCACAGGGTACAATGGTTCATTCAATAATTAAACTAATTTTCCCCACATTCAATTAACAAAACAATACATGGTTATAACATATTACATACCAAAGTTGAACAGTAGTCAAGTAAAACATGATAGGATTTTCATAAGATCAAAGGATCCACCAGTGAATTACAGCAAAATATTCTAATTTCTCTAGCTGATACAAACTCCAGCTTGGTCAATGAGTCCATTATCTTTATTTTTTGCAGAGTTGTAACAGATTAGTGTAGTAAAGAAGGAATTAAGCCTAGCCTGAGTCCCATAGCTACTGAGCCGTATGCCAAGGCAATCTTTATCTCAGTGCCCTCATCTTTAAAATGGAAGGGTAGATAAATAGCCTTCAAAATCCTTTTAATGTTTTGCTTTTGGTCTATTTCTTTTCAAACATTTTATACTTAGCCCAAATCCTTACTAATACATTTTAATTATTAATCTTACAAATAAATGAATGGTCCTCAGAATGGAAGGGAGAACATATCATAGACCAAAAGTGGGTATTTATCAAACTCTTATGCCTACTTACACTGCCTGTCTAGGATGTCTCAGTTTTAGGAAACAGAGGAATATTATCTTGAGAAAGCTCCAAGTGGTCCCCAATGTATACACACCTACCTCCATTTACAATTACTATACTAAATCAGCAATTTCTTTCCATTCAAGGCTTGAGATTCATTTGAATCTCAAATTGAATCACCAAATACATCATAATTGGATAAGAATTATCATTCATACTACCATTAATTAATTAATTTTGCCTTTACTGGAATATTCCAAGGCAGAATGTTTGGGACTGTTTTACTGACTGCTTTTTCTTGAGATCTAATTCATTCGACATTTTCCTATGGAGTAAACTACAGGCAAAACTAATTAATATTATTAATAATGATATGACAATAATAATAGACATTTATTGAGTACATACCAAGCAACATTCATTTTACTAAGTTTTTACAGTGGATTATCTCATTCAGTCCTCTCAAAAATGCTTTGAGGTAGGTGCTAATATGTCCAAGTTTTAAAATGGAAAAGCTGAGATTTAGATTTAAAAGCTTGCCCAAAGTTACACAGCTGTAAACTGGCTGAGCTGGGATTTGAATTCAGGTCTGCCTGACAACTAAATCTGTTCTCATTATTACTATTGCTTCTATAATCACTAATTACATTAATTTAGTGTCTACTATCTTCTATGTGCCAGGTAAGTGTTAAGTGACTTATATTCATTATCTCACACTGAACCACAACCCCACAAGGGAGTTTATTATTCTTACAGAGTTGCAAGGCAGAAGAATTTGAAGTTTTTGGATTATTGCATGCTATAAGTAGGTTTCTTTCATACATTTATGAAACTGGTGCCTTGCTACATGTATACATATGAATGTCAGCCATCAAAGAAAATGGTAGCTTAGGATGAATGCTGTAGAATGGCCCTGTCTACCGAAGGCCAAATGTATCAGAATGAATCTATTCCATGTAGACAAATGAAATTTTTTTATAAACCTTCTGATTATTTGTAATCAGAGCCAGGAAAGAGACAGTGGTTTATGACCCAGAACTAATGAGGCTTGAAATATTTTTTCAATAGTTAAAAAATATATAGTGATATTCTTTAAAAAGTTAATATTCTTGTTGTATCACTTTTAAAATAATTATAATATCAATATTATTAGGTTTTAACTTTTATATTTTCTGGTTTTCTACATAAAAGTACTCCTGTATAGTCTTATTATGTTTATAGAGGTAACAACTATTTCAATTCTGCTTAACAGAGATTTCTAGCCAATAAAGGGTGCCAGACATGAGTCTGGTCCCAGGGAATCGCTGGGGATTAAGACTCAGTCTCTGGTCTGGAGGAGTTTACCCCAGAACCCTCTGTCCATTTTTAAACACTTCCCGTCTGGGGCCAAGATTCCTCTATCTCCAGTCACCTTGCATGCTGACTGGCTGCATAACAACTATTTTAAACTTAGTCTTTGGAAGGAGTTTAACCTTCATTTAGTAGAAGGAGATAATACATACTTTGTTTTCCTCTGGCTTTGATATGTATCTTCCATAGTTAGAATTCCTATTAATGTTTTAGGTTCTGCTTCGCCAGAGTGAAAACAAGGGCCTGTCTTCAAGCAGGTTAAGACCTAATGATACACTAAGTGTTTAAAAGACTTCTTTTCTTTAAAACCTCTCAAAAATGAAGCAAAGCGAGGGCTGGGAAACAACAGGCACAGAAGGGACTTGATAATGATCTTGAAATTTGTGAAGGGTTATTGTACAAATGAGGATTCAGAAGCAGTGATATTTTTCAACTGATAGTCCAACAAATAGTAAGTAAAACATTAAAAACAAAAAGTAAAAGGCCTTTTTTTTCAGCAGAATTCCAGAATTTGTAAAATTATAAGGCTCAGGAAATTTGAAAGATGCTGATACCTAAAGGAAGCTGAGACACAACTTTAAAAAATATTTCACTATGTGCATACAGCTTTCTGGAGAAACGGAACCGACCCATTTCTGAGGTCCTTCTATGGCAGTCTGTGCAAGGCACACAAACACCCCAAGATATTTTCTTATGGCCTGTATTTTATAAAAGAGAAAACAGAGACTCAAAGATATTAACTTGTCCAAGGTCATGCAACTAGTGAGTGGCAGAATAGGAATTCAAACCCAGCTTTGACTCCAGAGCCTGTACTCTTCCCATTAGATCATTCTACATCCATTTTTGGGATGGTTTAGTTGCCAACTGGGGATAAAATAAATGGTCTTTTGAAATTCTTTCCATTGCCTTGATTCTATTCTCCCTTATTTGATCCCAATATTGGCCTTAACACTCACTGTTTAGCAATTTGTTATACTGAGAACATGGGTTAAGAAACAATACAATTTGATGAGTTTAATGTAAATTTTTTTCGAACTTAAGTTCTCACTCTTACTAGGTCATAAAATCTCAGTGAGAAGGCACCTCAGAGTTCATCCGGTACAAGTCAAGTCCAGTGTGTAATTCAATCTGTCTTTCTCCTGTCTTTCAGCAAATATTTAGTAGCACTATGTGTTAAGTAGTGTATATACAGCAGTGAGTAACACAGACCAGCCCCTGCTATCATGAAGCCTTTTCCTTGTTGCCACTGCTCTCTTCCGCATTTTATAGCTGCTCATTCGGTGGAGTAGGATAGACTCTGGGTTATAAAGGAAAGAGAAAAGGCCAAACCATTTCAAAGACTCTCTTTTACATAGCTTATTAAGAACCCCCTGTTGAATGGTTGACATCTAAGGCAGTAATTGGGTACATAAAATTCGATCTTAGTGCCTTGCCCTTAGTCTGTGGTCTTATTAGCGAGTTTAAATGCATTTTCCCCGTGTGGCTTAAAGATTGTTAAAGATCTAGAAATACTTTTGGACTCGTCTGAGCAGACAGGAAGACAGATGGACTTAGAGAGTAATGGTTGGCAAGAACATGCTGTTAGTAGCTTGATTTGAAGGTGGTTCTGAGAAGGATCTTAGAGATTTCAGTGGGTGTCTGAGACAGGATTTACTTAGAAAGGGAAAAAGAAAGTGACTGTAGAGACAGCCCAGGGAGTATGACATCACTGCAGGAGCAGAGTGGGAAGGCCGGGAAGAATAGTGTGAAATAACACCTACCAAAACATACGCCAGAAGACAGGCAAAGCCCCCATGCAAGAATGCCACTTGTTGCCTAAAGCACTCTGTGCATTTTGTTACTTTGCCTCCGTGTAGATCTGTCTTATTTTGTCTTGTGTGTGGTTAGTGATACACTGATCTCTCTCCCTCCGTAAGAATGAAAGTGAGTCAGAGCAGGGAACCGTGGCTTAGTCATCTTGGAATACCCCAGTACCTTGCTCACTGTCTCTTAGACAGAGTGGGTGGCCCAATAGGATAGAGGATCTAGAACTTTTTGATTGGGTAAAAGGCCTATACTTAGCAATAGTTTTTGAATAATAAATGAAGTTACGGAGAAAAAAGCAGAAATGTGTCCTGTTCCAAGCAAGCTCGGAGGGAAGAAAATAGAGCAGTTCAGAGTTGTTTTTATTCTTTCAGAAGTCACTAGCTAAAATTAAAGAGCATCAAAAGATGAAAGCAGGGGGCCATTTGCCTTGTTTTATCATAAGCAAAATCCTGATTTGTGGGGTTCGTTGCACAACCTGCTTCCCTAGGCCTAACCAGCCTGGAGTTAAAAACAGTAACAAAACAGAATTTGCTTTAGTTTGCCCCCAGTTTCCCCTACAAGAATTTCAGTTACCTTTGAATCTCTCCCTAATTGTTCTGGGAAGTCCAGGAGTTATTTCACTTGTATTCTCATCTTGGCCACCATCTGCCAGGAGCCACTTTCTTCTTCTCTGCTCAGCAGCTGAGAGGTTGCCAAGAAGCCAACAAGAGGCTTCTGATAAGTGTATGCAGGCGTTAGGCATCCATTTTCAGTGTGCATTAAAGCCCACTGTTCTCCCATCCTCCATTGCAGATGTAGGCCCATATGATGACTTCTCAGTCCATCATTTCTTTCTGTACTACAGCATGCTCCAGTTCTTCTTGGTGAAAGACAGTATTGTTAGGTGGTCAAGAGTGTGGATTTTAAATTCAGAGAGATGTACATAGAATCCTGGATCTGCCATGTTTGAGCTATGTGTCCACAGGCAAGTTACACATCCCTTTTAAGCCTTAATTGGAGAAAATAATGACCATATCATTGGATCACTGTGATGATTGGATTAGATAATGTATGCAAAATGTTTACTAATTAGAAAAGCTCAATAAATGTTAATTATTTGTATTACTGCCATGAGTTACCTAGGTTACACAAAAGCACTTCTTTGTGCTCTCAATATCTAAAGATTTTTTGTAAAAACAGCTCTTAAAATTAAAAAAAAAATTTTTTATGGAAATGAGGTCTTATATTACTCAGGCTGGTCACAAAGTCCTGGCCTCAAGTGTTCCTCCTGCCTTGACCTCCCAAAGTGCTAGGATTACAGGTGTGAGTCCTCCTCCAAGGAAACCAAATGGGGAATGATCTGAATGATAATGTTATTGCCCAAATGATCCTCTCCTCCAACTCTATCCCACTGTCTTCAAATGTATTCCCCTCAAATCTGTTCTTATAATGAGCTATTTCCTAGCGAGATCTTGAGTACTTCATGCCAACAGAGCTCTGAAGGGTCCCCTACAATGAATCTCCAGATGGGGCCAGGCATGTTTGAATGGTAGTATGAACACAGCTAAGATCTTTAACATCTAGGTAAAAATTTGGCAATAGCTAGATGGTAGGTGAAAATGTTAAGGAGGTAAAATGTTAAGGAGGTAAAATAAGGAAAAAGGAAGAGAACATTCAAGTCCCCCAGGAAAGCAAGCCAAAACTCCATCATAGAGCATACTTTCTGGAAGTCAAAGGTTATATTTTAATTTACATTTTCCCACAGAAAATTAGTACATACAAGCAAAAAACCAAACAAATGTGGCTTTACTGCATTCTGAGTAATATTCTTCAAAAAAATGCTGGCAGAAAAGCTGGGACGTGTTTTATGCCTTGGTTGGAAATGCGCATCATGATTCACCAGACACAATTCAATTCACTTTGAAATTATCCCCTCTTTTATGCCCTTCAATGGGAGAAAAAAATGAATCTACTCAGTAATGAATGCACAGTCCATTATAGTTATTGTGTTCTTCTTGAAAAAAAAAATAACATGACAGCTTTATTCACTCCATGTGGCAAACCAAATTGCATCAAGTAAAGTGCAAATAAGACAAACACTAAAATTGAATTTTTCCTTCCTCTTATACCCAGAGGCATATGCTATGGCGGGAATGCATAAGTTAAAATGGCAACAATAATAATAACAGTGGAAAACCAAATGCAAATATTAAACTCAGTTAGAAAACTGATTCCAAGGGGCAGCAATTTTCATGCTCCATCTGCTTGGAGAAAATTTCTTGTTAATCAGGTCTATAAATGAGTATGGGTGTTGGATTCTGTTCTCTGCTAAAGCCATAAAAATTTTCGTACAGTAATGCACCTTATCTGTTGAATCTGCTTTATTTATTTAAGTTCCAAAGACCCCCAGGAAGTTTGCTAACTAATACCCCAGGGAAACTGGTCAAATGAATGCATGCTACTAGGTACTACGGCAAACACTAATGGAGAAATAAATCAACTATTTCTTTTATTATTTTCTAATAAATTAGAAAATTTGACTTTTTAATTTAGATGTCAACTGAGGACTATTCTTTATCACTATGCTGGTGAGGCCCAGTGAATATATTCATGGGAGAAAACCAGCTCACCAAATTCCAGTAATTTGCTTTAAGTATCCTTTGTGAAATTTCCTGTGCATGCTTAGATAATAGAAAATTCTCATGGGACTTTCTTTTCCTTGGTCTTGAAAACACATCTATTAAGACTAGTTCTGTTTTATTTCTATTGCTTTTATGTTGCAAGGCTTAATGGAACATGTGACTTAGATTAATATGCAATTTTTTAGAAAGCAAAAGGAGTATAGAAGCTAAGTTTTTTCCTATGTTTTATTGTTGTTACTATTTTTTTTTTTTTTTTTGAGACGGAGTCTCACTCTGTCGCCCAGGCTGGAGTGCAGTGGCCCGATCTCAGCTCACTGCAAGCTCCGCCTCCTGGGTTCACGCCACTCTCCTGCCTCAGCCTCCCGAGTAGCTAGGACTACAGGCGCCCGCCACCGCGCCTGGCTAATTTTTTGTATTTTTAGTAGAGACGGGATTTCACCGTGGTCTCGATCTCCTGACATTGTGATTCGCCCACCTCAGCTTCCCAAAGTGCTGGGATTACAGGCGTGAGCCACTGCGCCCGGCTTACTATTTGCTTTTAAATCATGATGCAGAGCACAGGCTTTGGATTAAAATGGATGCCCTTCTGTTTAAAATCCAACTCTGCCAAGAGCTAGTTCTGTAACCTTGGACAAGTTATTTAACCTCTTTAAACCTCGACAACCTATTCTGTAAAATAGGTGCAAGAGTTTCTTTCTCACAAGACTGTAAAGATGAAATTCACCTTAGTAAAGTAGCTGGCTCATAGTGAGTATTATACAAATGATAGCTATTAACATTATTATTAAGCATATTAATTTATGATTATGTATTCAGTTTGTTGGGGGGGAATTGATTGACTTCACTCTAGGTGTAACCCAATAGATATAAATCTAAACAGACCAGTCATTGTTAAGGAAAAAAGCTCTTGCTAAGAGTGACTCTTTTAGTACAATGCTTGTGACATGCACATAAACAGGCAATGAACTGCCTCTAGGACAAAGGACCTCAAGCAGCTGGTTTCACACAGAGCAATCTAACTTTATGCCACCGAAGGTTAGAATGCCCCTACATGCTCATCACAAACTTAGATGAAATAACAAACCAAATAAATATCTACTTTGTGCCTTCCATGTGTCAGGCATTGTGTTAAGCACGTCACATATCTAATGACGCTATGATGTCTTCTCCCCATTTTATGGATAAAATCACTAAGCCTCAGAGATAATAAACAACTTGATTAAAGTTTCTCAGCTATAATGGTGGAGTGGGAATTGTGGTTTAAGCTGGGCTTGCATTTTCCATTAGACCATATTTTGCTTTTCATAATGGGCAAGGTAAATTACTCCACCTAAAGCAAAAGAGAGGTGCAGGAGGTGCATTTTCTTTAAGAACAAGGAGCGTGCATGGAGGCAGGAGGTGGGGGCTGATTCTGAGTATGGCTGCTGCTCCAAGTGTCCCCTGACCCACATCCATAGACTCAGGCCGCAGGCCACAATATGAGACTGAGGGAAACCCCAGGAGTTGTTTGGGTCACAGTCCAGGAGAGGCAGATGGAAGACGGGTGGAGACCTAGACCCTAGAACCACTCTGCATGGGTTTGTCTTCCCAGCTTTCCTATGGACATATTCGCTGACCTTGCACAAGTTACTTTAACTTGTCCTAGCCTCCAATTTTTTCATCTGGAAAGTGGGAGTAAAATACTACCTGCCTCCTAGGCTGTTATGATTATTAACTGACTTAATACATACAAAGTGCTTAAAGAAAAGCCTGGAATCTAGTAAGTTCTCAAAAAATGTTATCTGGTGCTGTTCTGTGATGTATCAAGATTATGGCAGATAACTATTTGACCTTGAGAAGTTTGTCTGGTATCCTTGCATTTCCTTGCCTGTCTCTGCATTGTCATTGGCATTTTCTGCCCTCAGGGATGTCACAGCTAAGGAGCCAATAGCAGTAGGGCCTCCAGGGCCTCTGGGCAAAGTGAGCACAATCCTCCTCCCTTCCCGTCCCTCTCCAAAGCAAGGTCATGTTCCTCCTGGAGTAGGGCAAGGAGAAGAACGGGAAGGAAGCAAGGGAGGCAGATGCCGGTGTGTGTCACTCAAAAAGGGAGCAGCCGCTTTCCCTTAACTCTTAGCCAGAGCCCCCAGGAGGAGAGAAGAGTGGACAAAACAATCCGGATCAGTCCAGGGAATCTGGCAATAGAGGGCTTCTGTGCTCATTCAGAGACGGAGAAACAAGCAGGAGTCGGGAGACTTGCATGAACGGCCAGATCATCCGTAGTAGGATTTCCCCCACACTCACCATGGGGCCAGTGATGAGGAAGAGCAGGAACCATCCTCAGATCTCTGAGGCTCTAGAGTGGCGTGCAGGTATCTGTCAGAGAGCTAGGTCTGAAAGGTCTTTAGGGTGGGAGTCAGGGGAGATGCATCCGCTGACTCTGTTGATGGTTGAGGACCCCAGAGAGGCCAAAGTACATCATTGTTTAGGAGACAAGGACTTAGTACTGCCTCCTCCCACCACCAGACAATGCAGAGGTAGTGTGTAATCCCTTGGAAACATATATGTAACTTGGGAAGGGGGCTCTAAATTCACCGAGTTTCTATCACCATTCAGAATGGGTGCTTAAAGTAGAACTTAAGTGAACTCGAAAGTCAAGAGAATTACATTGACTGCTCACTTGAGTGAAGTGTTACCCAGGGAAGCTGAAGCTATGGTGCTGATGGAAGATGCTGCCATGAGCAGGCAGCAGCATTTTGAGTGTGTATGCTGGCAGGTATCAGTGGCATGACACATGAGATTTTGTTTTGTCTCTGCTTGTAGGATATACTGAAACTTTATCAAATGGGAACTCTATGCTAGGCACTGTGCTAACTTTTTAAACGGGATTATCTCATTTCATTATCACAATCACACTGTGGGATAAATACTATTATCCTCAATTTACTGAAGCTAAAATCAAGGCCTAGATACATCAAGGTTAAGCTTCAAGTATGTGGTGGGACTGGGATTTGAGTCCAGCCATTCTGTTGCCAGAGCCTGTGCAGTTAAGTGCTGTGACGTCCTACCCGGCTCAGACAATGCTTAAAGGCAGACTCTGTGGCAGACATTGGCATTGGCGGTAACAGGAGAACTCACCAAGGGGCATGTGCAGCAGAGGTGGAATGCGAGGCTACCTCTTGGAGCCAGGAGGACAAAGTTGCAGGTTGCACCGATTAAGTATTTAGGAGGAATTCAAAAGATAGCTGGAGTTCTGCTGAAGAGGGCCAAACCAGAAAAATAGTTATTTTGTCACTGCCATTGTAGTCTTATTTTTGTGTCTGGGCTGGTGTGGCTTAGAAAAGAGGGTATACAATCAGCATCTCCACTTATTGCAAAGAAGGTAAATGGATGGCCCTTGGAAGAAGGCTTTGCTAAATGGTCTTTCAGCATCTAGTGTCGCTGATGAGATGTCTGATTCCAATCTGGTTCTCATTACTTTCTTGTTAACATAATTATTCTCACTGGGTTTTTATTTTAGGATCTTTTCTTACTTCCTTTTATTCTAAAATTCCCTAATGATGTGAGCAGTGTGAACTTCTTTCTCTCTGTTTGGTGTTCAGAGACCGTTTCAACCAGAATCATTAAATCTTTTTTCAGGCATGGGACATGTTTTCTCATCTAATCCTTGGTAACACATATGCCATCCATTCTGACTTCTTTCTTTTTAGAACCCATTAGTTGCACATGGAATCCTTATGAATTAGCCCTCTAAGGACTTTCTGTTTTTTCCTTTCTTAATTTTCCATCTTGTTGTCATTATGCTTTATATCCTGGGAAATCTTGATTTTAACTTTTAGTGTATTTTTATTAGTAGTACATAAGAAGTATTCATATTTGTTGATGTCCATGTGATATTTTGACATATGCATACAATGTGTAATGATAAAATCAATGTATTTAGGATATCCATCACCTCACACATTTATCATTTCTTTGTGTTGGGAATATTTCAAATGTTCTCTTCTAGCTATTTTGAAATACATAATAAATTATCATTAACAAGCCACCCTACTTTGCTATTGAACACTAGAATTTATTCCTTCTCTCTAACTGTATGTTTCTATTCATTAACCAACCTCTCATCTTCCTCACTGCCACCCTACTCAACCTCTGGTAACCAGTATTCTAATCTCTACCTTCATGAGATCAACTTTTTAACCTCCCACATCTGAGAGAGAACATGCAATATCTGCCTTTCTGTTGCTGGCTTATTTCACTTAACATTATAACCTCCAGTTCCATCCATGTAACAAGATTTCATTCTTTTTTATGGCTGAATACTATTCAACTGGGTATTTACATCACATTTTCTGTATCCATTCATCCATCAGTGAACACTTAGATTGATTCCATATCTTTGCTACTATGAATAGCACTGCAGTAAACATGGGGATACAGATATCCCTTTGCTATGCTGATGCCCTTTCCTTTGGATAAATACTGAGTAGTGGGATTGTTGGATTGTATGGCATTCTATGTTCAGGTTTCTGAGAAATCTCCATATTGTTTTTTATAATGGCTGTACTAATTTACATTCCCATCAACAGTGTAAAAGAGTTACCTTCTCTCCATATTCTCAGCAGCATCTGTTATTTTTTGTCTTTTTGCCAATAGCCATTCGAACTGGGGTGAAGTGATATCACATTGTGATTTTGAATTGCATTTTTCTGAAGATTAGTGATGTTGAGCATTTTTTCATAACCTGTTGACCATTTGTGTGTCATCTTTTGAAAAATGTCTATTCAGATCCTTTGCCCACTTGTAATGGAATTATTGGGCTCTTTGCTATTGAGTTCCTTGTATGTTCTAGATATTAATCCCTTGTTGGATGCATAGTTTGCAAATATTTTCTCCTATTTAACAGGTTGTCTCTTCAATCTATTGATTCTTTTCCTTTGCTGTGCAGAAGCTTTTTAAGATTGTCCAATTTGTCTATTTTTGCTTTTGTTGCCTATGCTTTTGAGGTCTCAGCCATAACATCTTTTCCCTGAACCATGTTCTAAAGCATTTCCCCTTTGTTTTCTTCTAATGGTTTTAGAGTCTTGGGTCTTATAGATCTTTAATCCATTTCTAGTTGATTTTTGTTTATAATGAGAGATATTGGTCTAGTTTCATTCTTCTGCATATGGATATTCAGTTTTTTCAGCACCATTTATTGAAGGGAGTGTCCTGTTCCCAATGTTTGTTCTTGGCACCTTTGACAAAAATCAGTTGGCTCTAAATATATACATTTATTTCTGGATTGTCTATTCTGTTTCATTGGTCTATGTCTCTGTTTTTATGCCAATACTATGCTCCTTTGGATACTATAGCTTTGTAGTATATTTTGAAATCAAGTAATATGATTACCAGCTTTGCTCTTTCTGCTCAGTATTGCTTTGGCTATTCAGCATCTTTTGTGGTTCAATACAAATTTTAGAATTGTTTTTTTCTCTCCATTTCTGTGAAAAATGTCATTGGTATTTTGATAGGGATTGCATTAAATCTGCATATTGTTTTGGGCAGTATGGTCATTTTAACAATATTAATTCTTCCAATACATGAACATCAGATATCTTTCAACTTGTTTGTGTCCCCTTCAATTTCTTTCATCAGTGTTTTATGGTATTCACTGTAGAGGTCTTTCATATTCCCGATTAAATTTATTCCTAGGTATTTTTATTTAGAGCTATTTTAAGTTGGATTGCCTTCTTGATTTCTTTTTCAGCTGGTTCATTATTGGTGTATACAAAAGAGAAATGCTACTGATTTCTGTGTTTTGATTTTGTATCCTGCAGCTTTACTGAATTTATTTATCAGTTATAAGAGTATTTTTGGTGGAGTCTTCAGGTTGTTTGATACATAAGATAATGCCATCTGCAAAGAGTGACCATTTGACTTCCCCTTTTCCAATTTGAATCCCCTTTATTTCATTCTCTTGCCTAATTGCTCTGGCTAGGACTTCTAGTACTATGTTGGGTAAAAGTTGTGAAAGTGGACATCTGTGTTTTGTTCCAGTTCTTATAGGAAAGGCTTTCAGCTTTTACCCATTCAATATAATGTTAGCTGTGGGTTTGTCATATATGGCCTTTATTATATTGAGGTATGTTTTCTCTACGCCTAATTTGTTGAAAGTTTTTATCATCAAAGGATGTTGAACCTTATCAATTGCTTTTCGCATCTGTTGACATAATCATCTGGATTTTGTCCTTCTTTCTGTTGATGTGATGTATTACATTTATTGATTTGTGATGTGGAACCATCCTTGCATCCCTGGGTTAAATCTCACTGGATTATGTTGTATTACCTTTTTGATGTGTTGTTGGATTTGATCTGCTAGGGTTTTGTTCTGGATTTTGCTTCTGTGTTTATAAGGAATCTTACTCTGTAGTTTTCCCTTTTGGTGTGTTCTTATCTGGTTTTGATATCAGGGTTATGCTGGCCTCATATAATGAGTTAGGAAGAATTTTATCCTCTTCAATTTTCAAAAGATTTTGAGAAGAACTGATGTTAATTCTTCTTTATAAATCTGATAGAATTTAGCAGTCAACCATCCAGTCCTGGGCTTTTTTGTTGTTGTTGTTGTTTTCATTTTTTATTACTGATTCAATATCTTTACTCATTATGAGTCTGTTTACTGTATCCTCCTGATTCAATCTGGGCAACTTGTATGTGTACAGGAATTTATCCATGTCTTCTAGGTTTTCCAATTTGTTAGCATATATTCATAATAGTCTCTAATGATCCTTTATATTTCTGTGGTGTCAGTAGTAACATCTCCTTTTAGTTTCTGAGTATATTTATATGGGTCTTCTCTCTTTTATTCTTGGTTAGTCTAGCGGTTTATCAGCTTTGTTTATCCTTTCAAAAAATCAACTTTTCATTTTGTTAATCCATTGCATTTTTTTAAGTCTCTATTTCATTTAGTTCTGCTCTGATCTTATTTCTTTCCTTCTATTAATTTTGAGTTTGGTTTCTTTTTGCTCTTTTTAGTTCCTTAAGGTTAGCCATTAGGTTATTTGAAATCTTTCCAATTTTTTATGTAGGTATTTATTGCTATAAACTTCCCTCTTAGCACTGCTTTTGCTGTATCCCACAAGTTTTGGTATGTTATGTTTACATTTTCATTTGTTTCAAGAAATTTTTTTTCTTCTTAATTGACACAGTGGTTGTTCAGGAGCATGTTGCTTGATTTTCATGTATTTATACAGTTTCTAAAGTTCCTCTTGCTGTTGATTTCTAGTTTTATTCCACTGTGGTCTGAAAAGATACTTGATATAATTTCAATTTTTAAAACATTTTGAGACTTGTTTTGTGGCCAAATATATGATTTAACCTGGGGAATGTTCCAAGTGCTGATGAGAAGAATGTGTATTCTGCAGCTGTTTGATAAAATGTTCTATAAACATCTGTTAGGTACATTTGGTCTATAATGCAGATTAAGCCTGATATTTCCACACTGATTTTCTGTCTAGATGATCTAATGCTGAAGGTGGAGGGTTAAATACCTCAACTATTGTTGTATTGAGATTGATCTCTGCCTTTAGCTTTTACAATATTTGATTTATATGTCTGTGTACTCTGGCATTGGGTGCATATTGTTATTAATATATTCTCTTGCTGAATTTATCCTTTCGTCATTGTATAATGGCATTCTTCGTCTCTTTTTATGTTTTATTGACTTGAAGCCTATTTTGTCTATTGTAAGTATCACTACTTCTACATGCTTTTGGTTCCCATTTGCATGGAAATTTTTTCCACCCCTTTACTTTTAATAAATGTGTGTCTTTACAGGTAAAATGAGTTTTCTGTAGGCAGTTGGGTCCCAGGTTTTTAAATTATTATTATTTCAGCCAGTCTATATCTTTTAATTGGGGAATTTAAACCATTTACATTCAAACTTGTTATTAATAGCTGAGGACCTACTCTTGTCATTTTGTTAATTGTTTTCTGATCATTTTATATATCTTTTGAATATATCATCCCATTCTCTCCTGGCCTATATGGTTTCTGCTGAGAAATCTGCTGAATAGCCTTATGGAGATTCCCTCATATGTGACTTGACACTTTTCTTCCACTGTTTTTAGAACATTCATTTTGTATCTGCCTTTCGACAGTTTGACTATAATGTTCTTGGAGATCTCTTTGAGTTTAATCTTCGTTAGGAATTTTGAGCTTCCTATACCTGGATGTCTATATCTTTTGCAAAACTTGAGAAGTTTTTAGCTATTATTTCATTAAATAGGTTTCCTCTGCCTTTCCTCATCTCTTCTCCTTCTAGAACTCCAAAAATTCAAATATTTGGACTCTTTGTGGTGTCACATATATCATGTAAGTTTCTTTTTTAGTCTTTTTTCGTCTGATTGAATTATTTCAAAAGCCCTATCTTCAGAAATTATTTCTTCTGCTTAATCTATTGTTAAAACTCTTGATTATATTTTTTATTTCACTAATTCCTCAGTTCCAGGACTTATGTTTGGTTCATTTTTATCATATCTATCTTTTTGTTGAATTTCTTTTTCAGATCATAAATTGTTTTTCTGATTTCTTTGTATTTCTTATCTGTGTTCTCCTGTATCTCACTGAATTTCTTAAATGTTGTCATTTTGAATTCTTTTGCAAGAATTTCATAGATTTTCTTTTCTTTTGGGATCTATTGCTGAAGAATTATTATGTTCCTTTGATTATGTCATTTACTTGCTTTTTTAATGTTTCTTTTGTCCTTACATTCATATCTGCACATCTAGCATAACCGTTGCTTCTTCCAATTGTATGGATTGGGTTTTGTAGAGAAAGACTTTTTTTACAATAGAGGTATCTATAGTATTGGTTGACTAGGGTGCTTTGGCTTTGATTCTGGGTGGCCACAGTAGTGGAGTCTCCATATGATATCTTCGACTGTAATCAGTGTTAATGGAGTCTCTGATTTCCTCAGTGGCTTAGGTTGTGGTTATTAGTGGAGGCTGTGGCAAGGCTATGGTGAGGATGGGGATGTCAGGTGTGTTTGTTTTGGGGAACCAATGGTGGTGACAGTGGGCTGGGCCTGCTAAATCCTTGGGCCCTCAGCCTGTGTATGCAGGTGCCAGTGATGTTGGTTCTGGGTCTCACGGCTCCAGGCGGCATGCTGTTACCAATGATGGTAGCAGCAGGCCAGGTGAGTGGGTCCTTAGGTCCCTGAGTGGTGTGTATTGCATCAGCAGTGGTAGTAGAGGTTGCACATCAACTCTGGGGTTTCTGAGCAGCATATGCAGGCACCAGTCATGGTGATGGCAGGCTGGGTCCCTGGATATTGTGTGAATTCACTGGTGGTGGTGGGCAGGGCAGGCCTATCCTCAGACCCCTAAACAGCACATGCGGACAGTGGCTGTGTGGAGGGTAGACCCATCTTCAGGCTCCCAAAAGGCATTTGCAGCTTCCAGTGGTCATGGGAAAGGTGGGTCAAACCCTACACCCCCAGACAACGCAAGCAGGTGCTGGTAGCGGTAGTGGTGCATGGGGCAGGCCTGTCCTGACATCCCTGCAGTGTGTGTGTGGGCCCTGGTTGTGGTGGGTGGAGTGGGTTAATCCCTAGGCCCCTGGACAATGTCCATAGGAACTATCAGTAGCGGGCAGAGTAGATCTGTCCTCAGACCCCCCAATGCTGCATGTGGGCACTGGTAGTGGTGGACAGGGAAGATCAATTCCCAGGCCCTTGGACTGAGCTCTTAGGTGTTGGTGGTGATGAGTGAGGTAGGCCTGTCCTCAGGCCCCACAGTGGTGTGCAGGAGTGTTGGCTGCAGTGGGTGGGATACACCCCAGGACTCTGGATTGCACTCGGGTGCCAGCAGCAGGCATGGCAGGCCTGTCTTCAGGCCTGAGGATGGTACACGTGGGCACCAGCAGCAGTGGGTGAAATGGACCTGTCCTTGGGTCCTGGGATGGCACACAGGCAGACTGGCCCCCAGGCTCCTTAAAGGCACATGCTGGTGTGTGGCAGGCCTCCTACTGGAGAAGTCGGGGTTGCTGTCAGTGGCAGCAATGCTGGTTAGGCAACCCTTAGGCTCTAGGGAGAGCATGCTTTGGCTCCATTTGTCCCAGGTTCAGCCTCCCTGTTGCATTGCACCACCCATTTCCCAGGGTGTAAGATACTGTGTGGGCTAGAGTGCTGGGAACCTGGCTGCACTGCTGGGTCCAGCTGGCATTGCAACACCGCAACCCTCTGGGTAGATGTAGGGAGATCTCAGCAGGGCTCAGGGATGTGAAGATGCAAGGGCTGTTGGGCTCCAGAGCAGGATGCAGTCTGGTGGGGGCTGGACTCTCAAAATAGCACTGTGCTGCAACTGGTTGGGTCTTGGGGTGTGTGTGGAACCCAGCATAAACCCCCTTTCTGGACCTGTGCTGTCTCATGCACTCAGGGCATCTTTCTTCAGCACTCTCAGGATCCATGAAGGCCGAGTGTCCTGTGGCCAGGATTGTAGGCATCCTCGATGTGAATATAGATTTTTAGGGAGCTCTCACTTAATTTTTCCTACAATGGGAAGTTCCCTCTCATTCTGAGCCATTCCTGGCCAGGCCAGCTGCTTTGCCTTTCCTTCTGTCTCTTCTCTGCTGGGTTCCAATGTTCTCTTTTAGACATGTGGTTATCTACCCCCTGTCTTCGTCCTTCTTTGTAGAAGAGGCAAGTGCTGGGTACCTCTACTCAGCCACCCTGGAGCCCACCTCTAACATTCTTTTGATGGTTTTGAATTTTCAGGTTTTTAACCTCAAAGAGCTCTTTTTTGTTATTGGTTTATTTTTGTAATAGCAGATGTATATAGGTATATTTTGTGGTGGATGCAATATCGGTTGATATCTCTGAAAATTCTAAGTGGATTTTTAAAATTCTTGATGTTGTTTTTTAGCTTCTCTTCTTCTCCCTGAATTATCTCCATTACCTCTGGGATCAGTTTTTGCTATTTGCTTGTCTTGAATATTTTCTTACACATGCTGGTAAATTCTGCTTAGTGATCCTAGGTTTTCTCTTTGCATTTACAACAAATGACTGAGTAGTTGGGATGGGTTTATTTTTATATTAGTAGGTCTATTTCCTGATATACCTTCTCATTCCTTTAGTGGGAAGTCTGACTGGAAACCCCATGTAGTTGAGGGGGAGAGGTTCACTGACAGGACTGTTTTAGGATAAGTGAGCAGGGAGCCAGCAATCAGGTACTAATCTCCCAAATTCCAGATTGAGGAAGCCTTTACTTTGAGACTCAAATTTCCATACCATAATCCATAGATGTTCTTCTATGGTTTATTCAAGAGGTTTGTTCAGGAAGTATTGATAACAATGATAAAAACTATTGATATTGCTACTATTTATATAGTATCATGTGCTAGACACTGTCTTAAGCACATCACATATGTAAATTCATTTACTACTTACAAAAATCTTATGAGTTAGGTACTATTATTATCCCGCTTTCATGCACAGGGAAATGGAGGCACAGAGAGGTTAAATAATCTGCCCAAAGTTACAGAGTTAGTAAATGGCAGAAGCAGACTTTGAACCAAGATAACTTGCTCCACAGTCCATTCTTTTAACCTCCAGGTTATGTTGCTGGGCTGATTGTCCTCTGTGAAAAGATGGGACAGAGGGTAACTAAGCCAAGTAACTAAGGTCATATGCAGACCTTAGTTTTCACACACAGAACTGCTGTCTGCTCCAGGTTTCTCTCTTTTCTACTAACTCCAAGCTTGTGGTTGCTCCAACTTTGCTACTGGTAAAGCTCCCACCTAATCATAGCCCCTCTTTTAGAAATTCTGTGCTATTTATCTGCCTAGAACCTTCCATCTGCTTCCTGTCATCCAGAAATTTGTTGACATTTCTCATTCACTAATGATCAATGCTCTTCACATCCTTTCCCAAATAACTTTTATTCTTTATTCTTTTTTGTGCTTCTATATTTCTATTTCAGTGGACTCTCAGGAAGCCCGGATCATAAATGTGTGCTCAATTTGCCATCTTGAAATAACTTCGAAAGGAAATATATTTCTATGGATATTTTTGCTCTGTTGAAGTGATGTTGTGCAAAGAAGTATAGATTCAATTGGTACCATTAATTTCCACTTATTTCTTTTACACTTATATATGATTAAGAAAGATATACATTATCACCCTGGGTATAGAATTTAATAAGTATGGGTTCCAAACATATTATTCTGCATAATTTTCACTAGAAGTCCAGCTAGATATTTAATGGGCTGGAGAAAAGGTGTATTTAAGCTGAAATAACTTTCGATGTTCTGAGTGCTTCGGTGAAGCAATTCTTTAGGAAAATGTGAGGGATGGTAGTCTGTACTTCAGAATTCAGTGAGTTCCTAAGAAATCATCTGAAGTGGTTTATGGGATGCTTATTCTATGTTTGCAAAATGCTCAATATCAAAAGAGTTTATTTTTTCTTACAAAATGTTCCGTACTTTTCTTCTATGGCTATTGTAAGAATTAAATCACCTAATAAGTATATATAAAAGCATAAGGACGAGCACATTGTAGGTACTTGGTAAACACTTGGTTGGCCCTTTGTATTATTTTAATTAGGCTAAAACTCCATTGTGGAGTTGTGGAATCAACTCAATCTGAAGCATGAAGGTTAGAATCTGAAAATTTAATTTGATATGCAGAAGAGAATGCAATGTAGAGATGTAGTTAAACTCACAGACTATGGAGTCATACGAACTGAGGTTTGAGTCATATCTCTACCTCTTAGTTGTGTGTCTTCTTATGACTCAGTTTCCTCATCTATAAAATGGAGATTACAATAGTATCTACTTTGTGCAATTATCAAAAGGATTAAATGGGAGAATGTGTAAAGACTTTAATGCATTATAAAATGGACACGAAGTACTTAGCACGTTATGCAATACATAGTAAATGCTCAATAGATATTATCTGCTATTATAATGATTGATTGCAACACTCATACATTATGAGTATCTTTTATACCTCTAAAATTTTTTCAAAACCATGGAACATTAAGCTACTGGGAGGTAATGTTATCTTCCCAGCACGTTATGCTTATAGACTCATTTTCTTTTTTTTTTTTTCTTTTATTATTATACTTTAAGTTTTAGGGTACATGTGCACATTGTGCAGGTTAGTTACATTTGTATACATGTGCCACGCTGGTGAGCTGCACCCACTAACTTGTCATCTAGCATTAGGTATATCTCCCATTGCTATCCCTCCCCGCTCCCCCCCACCCCACAACAGTGCCCAGAGTGTGATGTTCCCCTTCCTGTGTCCATGTGATCTCATTGTTCAATTCCCACCTACGAATGAGACTATGTGGTGTTTGGTTTTTTGTTCTTGTGATAGTTTACTGAGAATGATGATTTCCAGTTTCATCCATGTCCCTACAAAGGACATGAACTCATCATTTTTTATGGCTGCATAGTATTCCATGGTGTATATGTGCCACATTTTCTTAATCCAGTCTATCATTGTTAGACATTTGGGTTGGTTCCAAGTCTTTGCTATTGTGAATAGTGCCGAAATAAACATACGTGTGCGTGTGTCTTTATAGCAGCATGATTTATAGTCCTTTGGGTATATACCCAGTAATGGGTTGGCTGGGTCAAATGGTGTTTCTAGTTCTAGATCCCTGAGGAATCGCCACACTGACTTCCACAATGGTTGAACTAGTTTACAGTCCCACCAACAGTGTAAAAGTGTTCCTATTTCTCCACATCCTCTCCAGCACCTGTTGTTTCCTGACTTTTTAATGATTGCCATTCTAACTGGTTTGAAATGGTATCTCATTGTGGTTTTGATTTGCATTTCTCTGATGGCCAGTGATGATAAGCATTTTTTCATGTGTTTTTTTGGCTGCATAAATGTCTTCTTTTGAGAAGTGTCTGTTCATGTCCTTTGCCCACTTTTTGATGGGGTTGTTTGTTTTTTTCTTGTAAATTTGTTTGAGTTCATTGTAGATTCTGGATATTAGCCCTTTGTCAGATGACTAGGTTGCAAAAACTTTTTCCCATTTTGTAGGTTGCCTGTTCACTCTGATGGTAGTTTCTTTTGCTGTACAGAAGTTCTTTAGTTTAATTAGATCCCATTTATCAATTTTGTCTTTTGTTGCCATTGCTTTTGGTGTTTTAGACATGAAGTCCTTGCCCATGCCTATGTCCTGAATGGTACTGCCTAGGTTTTCTTCTAGGGTTTTTATGGTTTTAGGTCTAATGTTTAAGTCTTTAATCCATCTTGAATTAATTTTTGTATAAGGTTTAAGGAAGGGATCCAGTTTCAGCTTTCTACACATGGCTAGCCAGTTTTCCCAGCACCATTTATTAAATAGGGAATCCTTTCCCCATTGCTTGTTTTTCTCAGGTTTGTCAAAGATCAGATAGTTGTAGATATGCGGCATTATTTCTGAGGGCTCTGTTCTGTTCCATTGATCTATATCTCTGTTTTGGTACCAGTACCATGCTGTTTTGGTTACTGTAGCTTTGTAGTATAGTTTGAAGTCAGGTAGTGTGATGCCTCCAGCTTTGTTCTTTTGGCTTAGGATTGACTTGGCAATGTGGGCTCTTTTTTGGTTCCATATGAACTTTAAAGTAGTTTTTTCCAATTCTGTGAAGAAAGTCATTGGTAGCTTGATGGGGATGGCATTGAATCTATAAATTACCTTGGGCAGTATGGCCATTTTCACGATATTGATTCTTCCTACCCATGAGCATGGAATGTTCCATTTGTTTGTATCCTCTTTTATTTCCTTGAGCAGTGGTTTGTAGTTCTCCTTGAAGAGGTCCTTCACATCCCTTGTAAGTTGGATTCCTAGGTATTTTATTCTCTTTGAAGCAATTGTGAATGGGAGTTCACTCATGATTTGGCTCTCTGTTTGTCTGTTATTGGTGTATAAGAATGCTTGTGATTTTTGTACATTGATTTTGTATCCTGAGACTTTGCTGAAGTTGCTTATCAGCTTAAGGAGATTTTGGGCTGAGACAATGGGGTTTTCTAGATATACAATTCATGTCATCTGCAAACAGGGACAATTTGACTTCCTCTTTTCCTAATTGAATACCCTTTATTTCCTTCTCCTGCCTATTTGCCCTGGCCAGAACTTCCAACACTATGTTGAATAGGAGTGGTGAGAGAGGGCATCCCTGTCCTGTGCCAGTTTTCAAAGGGAATGCTTCCAGTTTTTGCCCATTCAGTATGATATTGGCTGTGGGTTTGTCATAGATAGCTCTTATTATTTTGAAATACGTCCCATCAATACCTAATTTATTGAGAGTTTTTAGCATGAAGGGTTGTTGAATTTTGTCAAAGGCCTTTTCTGCATCTATTGAGATAATCATGTGGTTTTTGTCTTTGGCTCTGTTTATATGCTGGATTATATTTATTGATTTGCGTATATTGAACCAGCCTTGCATCCCAGGGATGAAGCCCACTTGATCATGGTGGATAAGCTTTTTGATGTGCTGCTGGATTCGGTTTGCCAGTATTTTATTGAGGATTTTTGCATCAATGTTCATCAAGGATATTGGTCTAAAATTCTCTTTTTTGGTTGTGTCTCTGCCGGGCTTTGGTATCAGAATGATGCTGGCCTCATAAAATGAGTTAGGGAGGATTCCCTCTTTTTCTATTGATTGGAATAGTTTCAGAAGGAATGGTACCAGTTCCTCCTTGTACCTCTGGTAGAATTCGGCTGTGAATCCATCTGGTCCTGGACTCTTTTTGGTTGGTAAGCTATTGATTATTGCCACAATTTCAGCTCCTGTTATTGGTCTATTCAGAGATTCAACTTCTTCCTGGTTTAGTCTTGGGAGAGTGTATGTGTTGAGGAATTTATCCATTTCTTCTAGATTTTTTAGTTTATTTGTGTAGAGGTATTTGTAGTATTCTCTGATGGTAGTTTGTATTTCTGTGGGATCAGTGGTGATATCCCTTTTATCATTTTTTATTGCATCTATTTGATTCTTCTCTCTCTTTTTCTTTATTAGTCTTGCTAGCGGTCTATCTATTTTGTTGATCCTTTCAAAAAACCAGCTCCTGGATTCATTAATTTTTTGAAGGGTTTTTTGTGTCTCTATTTCCTTCAGTTCTGCTCTGATTTTAGTTATTTCTTGCCTTCTGCTAGCTTTTGAATGTGTTTGCTCTTGCTTTTCTAGTTCTTTTAATTGTGATGTTAGGGTGTCAATTTTGGATCTTTCCTGCTTTCTCTTGTGGGCATTTAGTGCTATAAATTTCCCTCTACACGCTGCTTTGAATGCATCCCAGAGATTCTGGTATGTTGTGTCTTTGTTCTCGTTGGTTTCAAAGAACATCTTTATTTCTGCCTTCATTTCCTTATGTATCCAGTAGTCATTCAGGAGCAGGTTGTTCAGTTTCCATGTAGTTGAGCGGTTCTGAGTGAGATTCTTAATCCTGAGTTCTAGTTTGATAGCACTGTGGTCTGAGAGATAGTTTGTTATAATTTCTGTTCTTTTACATTTGCTGAGGAGAGCTTTACTTCCAACCATGTGGTCAATTTTGGAATAGGTGTGGTGTGGTGCTGAAAAAAATGTATATTCTGTTGATTTGGGGTGGAGAGTTCTGTCGATGTCTATTAGGTCTGCTTGGTGCAGAGCTGAGTTCAATTCCTGGGTATCCTTGTTGACTTTCTGTCTCATTGATCTGTCTAATGTTGACAGTGGGGTGTTAAAGTCTCCCATTATTAATGTGTGGGAGTCTAAGTCTCTTTGTAGGTCACTCAGGACTTGCTTTATGAATCTGGGTGCTCCTGTATTGGGTGCATATATATTTAGGATAGTTAGCTCTTCTTGTTGAATTGATCCCTTTACCATTATGTAATGGCCTTCTTTGTCTCTTTTGATCTTTGTTGGTTTAAGGTCTGTTTTATCAGAGACTAGGATTGCAACCCCTGCCTTTTTCTGTTTTCCATTTGCTTGGTAGATCTTCCTCCATCCTTTCATTTTGAGCCTATGTGTGTCTCTGCACATGAGATGGGTTTCCTGAATACAGCACACTGATGGGTCTTGACTCTTTATCCAATTTGACAGTCTGTGTCTTTTAATTGGAGCATTTAGTCCATTTACATTTAAAGTTAATATTGTTATGTGTGAATTTGATCCTGTCATGATGATGTTAGCTGGTGATTTTGCTCGTTAGTTGATGCAGTTTCTTCCTAGTCTCGATGGTCTTTACATTTTGGCATGATTTTGCAGCAGCTGGTACTGGTTGTTCCTTTCCATGTTTAGTGCTTCCTTCAGGAGCTCTTTTAGGGCAGGCCTGGTGGTGACAAAATCTCTCAGCATTTGCTTGTCTGTAAAGTATTTTATTTCTCCTTCACTTATGAAGCTTAGTTTGGCTGGATATGAAATTCAGGGTTGAAAATTCTTTTCTTTAAGAATGTTGAATATTGGCCCCCACTCTCTTCTGGCTTGTAGGGTTTCTGCCGAGAGATCCGCTGTTAGTCTGATGGGCTTCCCTTTGAGGGTAACCCAACCTTTCTCTCTGGCTGCCCTTAACATTTTTTCCTTCATTTCAACTTTGGTGAATCTGACAATTATGTGTCTTGGGGTTGCTCTTCTCGAGGAGTATCTTTGTGGTGTTCTCTGTATTTCCTGAATCTGAATGTTGGCCTGCCTTGCTAGATTGGGGAAGTTCTCCTGGATAATATCCTGCAGAGTGTTTTCCAACTTGGTTCCATTCTCCCCATCACTTTCAGGTACACCAGTCAGACGTAGATTTGGTCTTTTCACATAGTCCCATATTTCTTGGAGGCTTTGCTCATTTCTTTTTATTCTTTTTTCTCTAAACTTCCCTTCTCACTTCATTTCATTCACTTCATCTTCCATTGCTGATACCCTTTCTTCCAGTTGATCACATCGGCTCCTGAGGCTTCTGCATTCTTCACGTAGTTCTCGAGCCTTGGTTTTCAGCTCCATCAGCTCCTTTAAGCACTTCTCTGTATTGGTTATTCTAGTTATACATTCTTCTAAATTTTTTTCAAAGTTTTCAACTTCTTTGCCTTTGGTTTGAATGTCCTCCCGTAGCTCAGAGAAATTTGATCATCTGAAGCCTTCTTCTCTCAGCTCGTCAAAGTCATTCTCCGTCCAGCTTTGTTCCGTTGCTGGTGAGGAACTGCGTTCCTTTGGAGGAGGAGAGGTGCTCTGCTTTTTAGAGTTTCCAGTTTTTCTGTTCTGTTTTTTCCCCATCTTTGTGGTTTTATCTACTTTTGGTCTTTGATGATGGTGATGTACAGATGGGTTTTTGGTGTGGTTGTCCTTTCTGTTTGTTAGTTTTCCTTCTAACAGACAGGACCCTCAGCTGCAGGTCTGTTGGAGTACCCTGCCATGTGAGGTGTCAATGTGCCCTTGCTGTGGGGGTGCCTCCCAGTTAGGCTGCTCGGGGGTCAGGGGTCAGGGACCCACTTGAGGAGGCAGTCTGCCTGTTCTCAGATCTCCAGCTGCATACTGGGAGAACCACTGCTCTCTTCAAAGCTGTCAGACAGGGACATTTAAGTCTGCAGAGGTTACTGCTGTCTTTTTGTCTGTGCCCTGCCCCCAGAGGTGGAGCCTACAGAGGCAGGCAGGCCTCCTTGAGCTGTGGTGGGCTCCACCCAGTTCGAGCTTCCCTGCTGCTTTGTTTACCTCAGCAAGCCTGGGCAATGGCGGGCGCCCCTCCCCCAGCCTCGCTGCCGCCTTGCAGTTTGATCTCAGACTGCTCTGCTAGCAATCAGTGAGACTCCGTGGGCATAGGACCCTCCGAGCCAGGTGCGGGATATAATCTCCTGGTGCACCGTTTTTTTAAGCCTGTCAGAAAAGTGCAGTATTCGGGTGGGAGTGACCGGATTTTCCCGGTGCCGTCCGTCACCCCTTTCTTTGACTAGGAAAGGGAACTCCCTGACCCCTTGCGCTTCCCAAGTGAGGCAATGCCTCGCCCTGCTTCAGCTCGCGCACGGTGCATGCACCCACTGACCTGCGCCCACTGTCTGGCACTTCCTAGTGAGATGAACCCGGTACCTCAGATGGAAATGCAGAAATCACCCGTCTTCTGCGTCGCTCACGCTGGGAGCTATAGACCGGAGCTGTTCCTATTCGGCCATCTTGGCTCCGCAAGTTGAGACTCATTTTCTCATCCAGTATTTGGTGGAACTGTAGTCTCTGGGGATGTTTTGAGACAAAAAATTTTATGTTCAAATAAGAAAACAAACCAGGCCAGTCATGGTGGTCCACACCTGTAATCTCAGAACTTTGGGAGGCCCAGGTGGGTAGATCGCTTGAGCCCAGGAGTTCGAGACAAGCCTGGGCAACATGGCAAAACTCTGCCTCTACTCAAAGAAAGAAAAAGGCAAAAATTAGCCAGGTATCATGGTGCGTGCCTGTAGTCCCAGCTAATCAGGAGGCTGAGGGAGCAGGAGGTTGCAGTGACCTGAGATGGCGCCACTGCACTCCAGCCTGGGCAAAAAAAAAAAAAAAACACAAAAAACATTGCATCCCACTTTGCATAATAAAGGTCTAACAAATTTTACCTTAAAAAAAAAATCTCCTTAACTTTATTTAATCCAGAGTTTCCTCCGAACTCCATGTTCACATACTAGCATTTACAACCTCCAGTACCAATGTTGTGAAACATATTTTGAGAAATGCTGCTTTCTGTCTTTAGGTCTAAGAACATTCAGTTTTATTTTATTGGGATAGTACTCTTAGTGAGTGTTAGATAGGCTTTAAGTTCATGCTTCTAACTATCTAAATCACCTAAAATTGTATCAGTATTTCTAAAGGAAAATACACACAGTTTTAATTATTTCAGGGAAAAAAGTCAATAACCACTCTAAAACAAGACTTGGATACTATGAGAAAATTTTCAACTAAAAAATAGATCAGATTAAATCAATTATCTAGACAGAAGAAAATACTTACTATTAAAGAACACATTAGTTTTGGTAATTGTGTGTCTTGGGGGTGGGATGTGGTAGCTCATCTCCAACGATGGCTTCCAACGAATCACATTTTCTAGCGTTTACTCCCTTCCACATTAAATCTGGGTTCGCCCTGTGTATTATTTTAACTAGGAGTATATGGAAGGTCTGTGACCAAGTCTTTGTGTTTTGGGGGTCCCTGAGCCACCATGCAAGTTCTAGTGGAGAAGCCACATGGAGAGTAGGAGAGACCCTGTGACTATGTAGGAAGAGAAAGGAAAAAAAAAAAAAAGCCCCAGCTATCTGAGTATCCCAGCTGAGACGGACAGGAGGAAGGTAGACAGAAGGCATCAGCTTTCTAAGCTTTCCTCTCAAAAGCCTAGACATGTCTGAGCCACCTTAGACACTGTGGATCAGTTGAATCATTAGATGATTGTAGCTGCAAACAGAATCACATGGGGCAGAAGAATTACCCAGCTGATCCCAGTTAACTCACAGAGTCATGAAAGGGAAAGAGTTATTTTTAAGCCACTAAATTTTGCAGTGGTTTGTTAAACAGCAAAGATGACCAAAACAAGCAGCTAATATGGAGGAGTGTGCAGAAAAGTATTCAAATGGCTTGCTCTTCATTTTGTTTTCCTAAACACTAGTTGAATGCATTTAAAATTTGTTCTCAGGTTCCCTCTGATAATTCTATGCTGATTGAATTTATAAGATCGTAAAAGGGTAAAAATATCACAAAAATAGCTTGTTGAGATCCTGCAGAAAAACATGTTTTATAGCCACACTCATGCTTTGTGTCAGAACTTTTCTTCTTCAGAGAAAATTGCTAACATTATCTAAAAAGAGATTTTTTTTTCAGTTCCGACTTCGCTTTTAAGTTTTAAAAATAATAAAACATTAAAAAGATGAACATAAAAAACAAGCTGTATGTTTAATGAGGAAAAATTATTACTGTATCATTATCATAGACATTTCCAGGTCAGCTTCTGGATTTTTTTCTCTGATGATGATTCTCATTTTAAAAGTGATGAAAATGAGAGATGAAACTATAGTTCACAAGCGGCTTTTTCAGTGTGAGAAATTGAGGGAACGCGGGGCAGAGAATAAGGTCTCACAAGATGGGAGTGTGGTACCCAAGGGCTAGGTGGCATAAAAAGAGAACAAGAGATTTTGTTTGCTTGGTTTTTGTAATTGCTATACATATGAGACTTTGATAAGAATGATACCAAGACAAGACATCTAGGAAGTTTCTGGATAGTGAATGCATGATACAAAATGCCAATATTTTACCAATAGTAAAAATATATAAGTTTTTTCTCAAGTTATGCAGGCAAACTGGTGTTTCCTTTGACTGTGACTCTGTAAAGACATTGGGTCATATCCCTTAAGATTTCTAGGATTACACGTGAAAAGTCACCATCAAATCAATTAAAAATGATTTATAAGACACTATTTTTAAGTATTGTGTGGGGATAGAGAGAGTATAAAATTGAAACATTCTTAAGTTAATGGTAATCTAGTAGGAAACTAAGAAATATATTTTGTTATGTTCATAGATATCAGTAGAATAGGATAGCAGAATGTCATTGCTAAATCAAGACTAGGATTGAGAGCTTAGCTATTGGTAAAACTAGAAGGTTTATAACCTCTCTGACAATCAGTTTGCATGAATAAATGTGCACTGATTTGCATTTTCTAGGCAAAGAATAAGGATTTTTTTTCCCTTTGTTGATCTGCCTGGAAGAGCTCCTGATAGAGGAGAAAGGGATGAGACCAGTAGAGGGGTGGAATGCTTTTCTCTTCTGCCCTGGATATTGGACTGGTTTGGAGTCTCTGCTCAGTGAGTTATGAGTCAAAATTTAAAAAGCTGATTCATAAAACCTTTCCAAAATAGTAATCCCAAGTAGTGCCAGGTAAGGGCCCAGTAGCAAAGTATAGAGCAGTGATGGGGAGGGTGCCACGGTGTCCACACAGTGGGCACTCACTAAATACCTAGTGAACAAACACAGCCCTGGGACATTTGGACTGTTGGCTTGGGAGCTGCAGGAATACATGCCCTTGGCCTGGATGTTGCTGGGTATAGTAGGCACTGTTAATATCAGCAGCAAAGCAAACTTCTTAAGTGGCTTAACAGGAAAAGGACAAGAGGGATGTGAAAAAGAAAAGAAAATCACATCACACAGCGACCAGAGAGATCAAGTTGTTCACAGCACATATGAGATACTTGGGAACTCAAAAGATACATACTGGCAGATGGGAGGAAGAACAGTGGAGGGAGGAGTGGATTTGCATGTACCGGCAGCTGTGGGCAGGAACAGGACATTTATTTCATGAGGATTAAAATGACTTCATTTGTATCTACTGGAGCCTAAGGATGTTTGGTTACATAAGTACAACGTAATAAGAGAAAAACTGAAAGGTTTGCTGTGCTATAGAAGCAAAGAACAAGGGTAGACAAATCCAGACAAAGTTTACATCTGGTTGCAGTATGGTCCTGTTTTATAATACCATACAGGTTGGGATGTTGGGAAGTTAGTGCCAAAGTGAAAGTGCCAGTCTTCGTGTTATTGACTTCGAGTTTCAATAAAGTGACCTCTTTTAACAGCAAACATCATGTGTTTGGAGAAAATGTTCTCCCTGGGGTGGGGTAGGAGGGATTGTCTTCATTGTGCTGAATAGCTACTGTAGTGATATAAGCTTCTGAGTTATCATCTAGCCTTAAACACTTGTCAGTGCATCCGCATGAAAATCTAGGCCAATTTAGTTTGAAGCAGAGCCCAGAAAAGTTCTTGCACAATATACATTTAAGAGGTTTTCTTTGGGCAAAAATAGTTACACCGTGAATTCTGTTCTCAAAGACATCCTTTTCTTCCAAGGTTATGTGGCAGTGACTTCACTTGGCAGTTCTATACTCTGGAACAAAATCTGAAGCAATATAAAAGCCCAGACCAAAAAAAAAAAAAAAGCCAAATCACCTTCTCAGGGAAATTAAATGTACAGATATCCTCAAGGCACCAATTAGAGAGAAACGACACTCCCTACAGTGAGAAATATCTAAACCAAACTTCTTGTGGCAACATAAACATTTTTCTTTCTGTATTGTCATATTAAAATTTATATAATGAATTTTCATAGCCATAAAATAAAGTGTGATATACTATTGGTAACTGTCTAGGAGTGTGATGCTTAAAATATTTTAGTATGTGGATATGTGAATGAGAACCTTGTTTGGCTGGTTGTTCCTTCTATGAAACTATCCATTTCTTTTGGCATTTCACCTTCTTCCTCTTCGCTTCATTTTCCTCTTCATATTTCCGCTGGATCTATCTGAGTTACCTGACATGTGGTCCTTTGTCTTACAGAGCCATGTAACTGAAAAGCAACTGTAAATGCCTTCCACATTTGGACACAGGTTGTACCTTCGGCTGTTGAACGCCTCCACATGTCCTGTTCCCTCAAAGACCTCCCTTCTCCCTGCTACCTTTGTTTCTGTGCCACCATACTTTTTTGACATAGGTTTCCAAGCTGCCTTTATTTTTCCATTTTGGTAGTGCAAGCTCCCAGCCTGACAAACACAACTTCACTATTAGAATCCTTAGGATTTGATGTGATTTATTCATAGTTTCAACCTAGATGGCAAACGGTCCTTTTTTTAACTCATGCCCCTCAAGTGTTTATATGACTGTCTTCAAAAAGGATTAGGTAGGAAAAGAACTGGAATATACCTTAACATATTGCATTTGTGCTTTTGCATATATGTGCTTTATCCAAAGCTACACTTTCTTTTCATAATACGTCCTCCTGGCTGAGAGGGAAGAAAATATATCATGGATTAAAATGCCATTTCTGGAAACTCATTTCAGACTGGCATTAAGCAAGCCAAGAAGACAGCATCTTAAAAGATTGTTAATGAGTAATAGACTCAGTATTTATGTTGCCAGGAATGTACAGCAACCAGTCTTCATTAATCACTGATAAGCACATTAGTGAATTATATTGATGAATTGTTCAGAAAAAGACTGGCTTCTAATGATCATTTTAAATACCATATAGAGCGAACATTTTATTTCAGTGTTGACCCTAATGTCTCACTAGTATGCAGGAAAGGACCCTACACCTAAACCTGACACAGGAGAGGGGGCAGGAGGGGAGGAGACAGTGTTGTAGAGTGGTTAGGCAAGGGCTCTGGTCAGAAATATCTGTTTTAAAAACTCAGCCGTAGAACATACTGCCTATGGGACCAAGGGAAACTTATTTCACCTCTCTATGCCTCTGTTTCCCCATCTATAAAAGGAGAGTAAGTTTGTTATAAAGATGATAAACACATTAGTGAATATGTTGATGAATTGTTTGGAAGAAGACTTTCTGACTTCCAAAATGATGCATCTGGCGTAGTAAGCAGAGTGCCTGGTGGAGAATCTACTTTCAAAATGGCTGGAGGCTGACATTTGTCATTCTTTTTGACTGTCCATTAACTTCACTGATTTACTATGTTCGGAAAATTCCTTATGTTATGGGCTTAATTGGGATGCAAAATTCCAGAAAATACCAGATTTTTCCTTTCCCAGCCTCCCATGTGGCTTGAGCCATGTGGCTTGAGTAGCCATGTGACCTAGGCTCAGTCAATCAGACACTCATACACAGATTGAGTCAGGAGTTAAGAATCACGAAAGGGCAGGATAGGGGAATGTGTCCTAGTGATAGAGGGTGGTAGCTCTAATAGCTCATGCAGTCCGTGGGGAAGCAGAGCTGCAGTGCTGTGGAAGCTTCCAGAGTTCTAACTCTGGCAGAGGTGCTGCAAGTGCTGATATCCAGGGTACAGCAGTGGGGGCAGCAAGTCCTCTCTGGACTGGATTTTTGACATGAAATGTGGTCCTACCTGCTGCCTTGCCTTTCTTGTTTCTGCCCATTCTGAGTCTGGTTCTCCAGCCTTTCCAGCGATTCTGTGAACTAATGAATTTCATTTCAATAAATTCTATTTTTCCTTAAGTCAGGAAGAATTTATTTCCATTGCTCAGCTTTAAGTATTCTGACTAGAGTGTCCATTATTGTCCATTTTTAAGCTATGTACTTTTACTGAATTCATCTGGAAACATATTCCGGATTCTTAGTTCACAAACATCATGAGGGCAGCAACTGCATTTGCCTTGTTTACCCTGTGTTCTCAGTACCCAGAAAAATATCTGGTTGTGTAGTATATGCTTAATGAATATCGACTGACTAAATGAGTGAATTATGGGTACAGAAAGAGCAATTGCTATGACATATTCTAGTCTCCTCCCCAGAGAGGTCACAAATCACATATAAAGCAATTATAGTCTGGTATTCTTGCTAAAAGAAAAGATACAAGGTGGGAGAATTACTACTTGATGGTTTTTGATTCACAATTCATGAGCATTTTCTAGAGTGGAAGGGAAGAATATTCTAGATAGGAATTTCTGCACTTATAACTTTGGCTGTATAGAAATAGGGAAATCAAAATATTCCCTTCTCATGACAACTGGCTGAAACAACTGGCTGAATGATCTCTATGAAAGACAAAATTTTTAAGCATCAAAAGGCAAATAAAACAGTGAGAAATTTCCAGGCTGATATCCAGAAGGTAAGGATGAGCACCTCACTTGGAGCTGTTTTTGCCCTGGTGACATTTGCTGAGCCAGTAGAAGCAGCTAAGATACCCAACGGTAGTGGTGGCCTCTCAGTGCTAAGGGGGACATATAAAGTCTAAGGCCTATCAAAGGCAGGATCCCAGAAATTCACTGCTTGACTTTGGGCTGGGACCTAGCGAGCACTGCCTTCTGGGTCAAAGTAAATTGGCAGGAAGTCCTCACAGTGATTACATCCCAACTTTGCGTCACTGAGCAGCCAAGGAAACCTCACACTTTGAAACTGGATTAAAGTTGTATTGGACAGCTAGCACTCCCTCATGCCTGGCTGAAGAAAATTAAAATCCTCTCCAGAAGGTGACTTGACTTTATGCCTCAAATTACTTCTACAAATAATTTTTCAAATATACAAGTGGAACATTGGTAAAAAAGACAACATGAGTGAGCACCAATAAAACATATCAAATAACAAAACTCCCCAGGGACCACAATACTGGAATTATCAGAAACAGAATATGAAACATGCTTAGAATATTCAGGGAGATAAAGAATGGGCATAAAATGTGTGGGAACAAAAACTATAACATTCAATAAAACAAAAATAGAAATTCCAACTAAAATTTACAATAAAAATTTGAAACTTAATAGATGGGTTTAGAAGCAAATTAAACACAGCTGAAGAGAAGATAGATTAGGAGAAATTATCCAGAAAGAAGCATGAAAACACAAAAAGATGGAAAATGTAGACAAGTAAGTAAAAGACAGAGGAGAGGTGAGAGGGTTTAACATATTTTTAACTAAAAGAGATAAACAGAAATGTGGCAGAAGCAATTTAGAGGTAATGACTTAGAATTGCCCAGGACTGATGAAATATATCAATTCACAATCAGAAGCCTAACAAATCCCGAGTATAATTTTATTTTTTTTAAAGAAAGAAACCCAAATTCACATAGTGATTGCAGAAAACCAAAGCTGAAAAGGAGAGAGACAGATTTTCTTCAGAGGAGCAACACTTACTTACACTAAAACCTCACTTTTCAACAGCAATCATGGAAGCTAGAAGATGGTAAAATAGCATGCTGAAAGAAAATAACTAACGACTCGGAACTTTTTTTTTTTGAGACGGAGTCTGCTCTGTTGCCCAGGTTCAAGTGCAGTGGCCCGATCTCGGCTCACTGCAACCTCCGCCTCCCAGGTTCTCACCATTCTCCTGCCTCAGCCTCCCAAGTAGCTGGGACTACAGGCGCCCGCCACCGCGCCCAGTTAATTTTTTTTGTATTTTTAGTACAGACGGGGTTTCACCGTGTTAGCCAGAATGGTCTCAATCTCCTGACCTCATGATCCGCCAGCCTCGGCCTCCCAAAGTGCTGGGATTACAGGCATGAGCCACCGCACCCAGCCATGACTTAGAACTTTTATCCCTTGAAAATATTCTACAAGAAAGAAGGTGAAATGAAACATATTTTCAGAAAAACAGAAACTGAGAGATTTTACAATAAACCAATATACACTAAAGGACATTTTAAAGGTATATTTTGGGCAGAAGGAAAATTATGCCAAATGAAAGTTTAGAGATGTAAGAAGGACTGAAGGACAAAAAAAGTTACAAATATGTGGGTAAATCAAAATGAAAGTTAACTATATACAACAAAAATAATGTCTTGCAGCATTTGTAAAATAATATGTAGAGAGAATATTATATATTTCATATAAGTGGGAAGCAAAAATGAAATCCTAAAAACTAATCAATCCATAAGAAGGCAAAAAAGATGAAGGAAAAGAATATGGAATAGTTAGCAAAACTAGGAATTGCATAATCTGAAACCAAATAATTAGTAATTATATTAAATGTAAATAGACTAAATATTCCAGTTAAAGGAAAAAATAGATTCTCAGAATATATTAAAAATAACCTAATACTCAACTGTAGGTAACTTGCAAGAGATCGATCTAAAACATGAGGATATCAAAAAACTGAAAGTAATAGAAGGAAAAAGATCTACCATGCAAGCATTAGTTAAAAGAAAGCTGGTGTAACAATATTGTGTAAGGCAGATTACTAGAGAAAAGTCGGTCACTTCTTAATGGTTGAATGTTCAATTCACCAGAAAGATGTGAGAATTTCCTATTGCTATACACTTAATAATAATAAAATGTACACAAGGGAACGGTGGCTCACGCCTATAATCCCAGTACTTTGGGAGGCTAAGGCAGGCAGATTGTTTGAGTCCAGGTGTTCAAGACCAGTCTGGGCAACATGGCAAAACCGCATCTCTACTAAAAATACACAGAATTAGCCAGGTGTGGTGGTACACACCTGTGGTCCCAGACACTTGGGAGGCTAAGGGCTAAGGTGGGAGCCCCAGGAGGTCAAGGCCGCAGTGAGCCAAGATGGTACCACTGCAGTCCAGCCTGGGCAACAGAGTGAGACCCTGACTCAAAAAAAAAAAAAAGTTCACAAAGTACACAAGTATCAGGAAAACTAGGCAAATTCCCAATCACAGTAAGAAATTTTTAAATACCTTTTTCTATAATATATATAACAAGCCAATGAAAATTAGTGAAATACAGAAAATTTGAAAGCACCATTAGCAAACAACCTATTGGATGTTTTGAAAACACTGCTCTTAACAACTGTGGGACACATTCTTTTTACAAACATACAGATGATTGACAAAATTTATTACATATTTGACATCAGAAGACTGAAATTATATAAAGTTAGTTCTCTGATTACAATGCAATTATGCTGAAAAATTAATAACAAAGTATAAAATCTGTATGTGCTTAGAAATTAAGAAGTTTATCAATAGCTTATTAGTTAAATAAGTTATAATAAAAATTAGAAAGTATTTTCAACCAAATAACAAAATTACATAGTAAATTTATTTGTTTGTTTATTTTGGAGATGGAGTCATGCTGTGTCACCCAAGCTGGAGTGCAGTAGCACGATCATAACTTACTGCAGCCTCAAATTCCTGGGCTCAAGCAATCCTCCCACTTCAGCCTCCTTACTCAGGAGGAGTAGCTGAGATTACAGGTGCACGCCATCATGCCTGGCTACATACTAAAATTCGTGGAATGCAGTCAAAGCAGTAATTCATGAAAACTACGTAGCCTAAAATGCACTTTTTTTTTAAGAAAACCCCACAAGAAGTGAGCTAACCATCCATCTTAAGTAATTACAAAAAAGAATAGCAATATAAATTTGAGGAAAGTAGGATAAGGGCAAATTAAATAAACTGAAAATAAATGCATATTAAAAATGACAGTAAGGCAAGAAGTTTCTTCTTTGGTAAGGAAAATGAGCAATAGTACAAGTATTGACACCAAGAAGGAAAAATCAAATATTGCTATAAAACTGGCAGTTGATTAAAAGGTAATAAGGATATTATAAAAAATATTATGCAAAAAAGTTGAAAATTTAGATGAAATGGACATATTTGTATAAACATACAACTTACCAAAACTGAAACAACACAAAAATAAATAGAAAATCTGCGAACTTCTATTACTATTTGTCTTAATTCTTTTGTTCTCCTTTAATGAAATGCTACAGACTGGATAATTTATAAATAATAGACATTTCCCACAGTTCTGGAGGCTGGGAAGTCCAAGATCAAAGCACCAGCAAGTTGAATGTCTGATTAGAGCTGCTCTCTGCTTCCAAGATAGCACCTTGTTGCTGCATCCTATGGAGGGAGGAATGCTGTGTTTTCATGTGGCGGAAGGGCAAGAGAGCAAACCCATTCCCTCAAGCCCTTTTCATAGGGCCCTAATCCTATTCATGAGACCTCTACCCTCGTGACTTAATTACCTCTTAAAGGCCTCACCTCTTAATACTGTCACACTGGTGATTACATTTCACGTATTAATTTCAGGGACACATTCAAACCACAGCACTATTAAGATAAATGTTTAATTCTAAAACTTTCCACGAAGATAACTACAGGTGTAGTTAGATTAAAACCAATTAAAAATAAATAAACCAATGAACAGAAATGTTTTTTTCAAGGTCATCTCCAAAAGTCTTCAAGGAATGCAATTTGTGTTCTCCTAAAAGATTGCTGTCACAGGGAAAAGATACAGTAAAATAACAGACTTTGGCTACTAGGCATCTACTCTAAATATCATTCCCTTAAAAGACATCAGATATATTTTTTTACCTGATGATAATTGCATATCTCTGAATATGTGTGGGAGAGGAAGGAAGACCAAAAAGGAACTGCTGCTCTGGACTTAATTATATCAGAGAAACACTATTCTGTGAAATGGAAATGAAGTCACCCTTGTCCTTGAGAACAGAACCTGGATCCTGATGGAGGAGACAGGCAGAGAAGCCATTTACTGGGACCTCACAGTCATGAATGACCTCAGGTTTAGACTTTGGTGTTACCTTCAAATGAGGTTATACACAGCCACTGCAATGTTTGTGCACACATGTGTGCACTATGAAAGTTTTAGTTTTTTTTTTTTTTTTTTGAGATGGAGTTTCATTCTTGTTGTCCAGGCTGGAGTGCAATGGCACGATCTCAGCTCACCACAACCTCTGCCTCCTGGGTTCAAGCAATTCTCCTGCCTCAGCCTCCCAAGTAGCTGGGATTACAGGCATGAGCCACCACGCCCAGCTACTTTTGTATTTTTAGTAGAGATGGGGTTTCTCCATGTTGGTCAGGCTGGTCTTGAACTCACAACCTCAGGTGATCTGCCCACCTCAGCCTCCCAAAGTGCTGGGATTAGAGATGTGAGCCACCACACCTGGCCAGTTTTAATTTGTTAAATGGTAACATCTAAAAAGTACCAACAACATTTTCATAGCCCCATTTTGGCATTAACTCATTTTTAAATATACTTTTAAAAATGAAAGTTATCAGGACTTTGCAAATCTCTGAGGCTGTGATTGAAGAAATAAACTGTATAGGAATAGGTAGGAGAGATGGGTCTCCAGCTATTTTACTTCACCTAGGTGGGCCATCATCAATAGGGCTTGGAAACCCCTGATTTTCCTATGCAATGCAGGAATTTTTCCTGTTTTACTCTCTTGGTGATGACTTTGTCGTCCACCAGCTGCGCAAGAGAGAAATATGGGAATCATCCGGACTCCTCCCTCTGGCTGAATCTCATACTTTCTCACATTTCTTACACTCTGCACCTTGGAACACCTGATTCTGTGTCCTGAATGAAACTACTTTTTCACCTTTGTCTGTAAGCACTTCCCATCCTAGACCCCACGTGGCCATGTTAACTTCTACTCAGCTCAGAAATTATTTCCCGCTAGGAAGCCCTGGCTGACCCGCCCTGCACCCTCATCTCCCCCGCTAGGCTGATCCCACAGCCTATACTCTTAGCTTTTAATTTTACTGATTAAAAAAAAAACTCAAAATGCATTCATTTTAGGGTTTGGACATATCTTGTCATAGAGCCCTCCACAAAAGTAAAACCAACATGCACTTCCTCCAAGAGTCTGTGAGAAAGCCCAGTTTCCCTGGAAAACATTGACTCTTATTGCCAAAAACAACAACAGCAATTTAAAGACAATAATAAGTTGTGTTTTAATCTTCAGATCTTAGATAACTAGTGATATTTAACCCATATTTTTTTCTCTTAGAGTTTTATTGCAAACAGATTTTCTGGGATGTTCAATTTTTTTCTTACTGATGTATATATAGCTCCTCATAGAGTGACATCATTTAAATGATGTTTATAATATAATTTGTAATTGTTTCAAGTTTGACACATTATTTATCTCTTTCTGTGTAATGGTATCTTGTTCATTTACTGGGTTACTTGTTTATTGTCTGTCTTCCCCTCCTCGAATGTAAGTTCCATAATATTGAGAACTTACATCTATCTTGGTCACAACTACATCTCTAGGATCTAGTATAAGGCATGGCGCATGAGCAATAAATGTTGAATGAATGAAATACATAAACACTCACTATAGGCCAGGCCCTGTGGTGGTGCTGAGAATGTAGGGGCAAAAAACAAACAACAAACACACAAAAATCCCCTGACTTCATGACACTCCCAGCACAGTCCAGGGCTGACTTGAAGTATGTTCTTAGAACCATAAAATTATGGGCTTCAAAGCCAGTAGAATTCTTATATAAAGGGGATTGAAACCAAAGGGACCGGCTTCTAACATGCGCCACCACCCCCATCATCCTTGCCTCCTGGTATTCATACTTTTGTAAAATTTCTTCCCCTTGAGTGTAAGCTAGATCTAGTGACTGCCTTAAAACAAATGAAACATGACAAATATGATGGATACTACGTCCAAGATTAAATTACAGATAGATTTTGATTATTTTGGTCACTCTGCCTCACTGTTTCTTGCAGAGCCTTTGTTCTGGGGGAAGCAAGTTCCCATATTGTGAGTGGCTCCATGGAGAGGGCCACCAGGCAGGGAACTGAGTGAGGGGAGCCCACAAAGAACTGAGACCCTCAGACCAACATATCACAAGGAACTGAATTTTGCATCAACAAGATTAGGGAGTTCGGAAGCAGATCTTCCCTCAGTCAAGCCTTCAGATGAGACCACATCCCTGGCTAATAACCTGACTGTAACCTACAGAAAGACCTTGAGCCGGAGACACCCAGCTAAGTTTCACTCTGATTCTTGACCCACAGAAACTGTGAGATAATAAATGTTTGTTGTTTTAAGCCACTAAGTTTTGGGGTATTTGTGTTAGACAATGATAATTAGTGCACAGGCCTAGGAATTTTCTGTGTGATTTTCCCAAGTTCATGCCCACAGTAATGCAGTGGTGAGTTATATCTAGAATTCACATTACTTCCATGATTCCCCATGCTGTTATCTCCCTTTGATGTAAAAGGAATGGGAAAAAGCAGCAAGCCAGTAAAAGCAGAAAAAACACTTTTGACAAAAAGAGTCAAATTGTGTAAAATATTTGAAGAGATTTATTCTGAGCCAAATATGAGTGACCATGGCCCCATGACACAAACCTCTCAGGAGGTCCTGAGAACATGTGCCCAAGGCAGTTGTAGTGCAACTTGGTTTTATACATTTTACGGAGGCATGAGACATCAAACATATTTAAGAAATGAATTGATTTGATCCAGAAAGGTGGGACAACTCAAAGTATGGTGGTGGCGCAGTGGTGGTGGGGCTTCCAGGCAATAGGTAAATTTAAACAATTTCAGGTTTACAATTGGATGAGTCTGTCTAAAGACCTGGGATTGATAGAAAGGAAATGTTCAAGTTAAGATAAAAGATTGTGGAGACTAAGGTTCTTTTGAAGTCTAATAGTCTTATAGATGACAAGTGTTTCCTATTCAGACCTTTAAAATGTACTAGACTCTTAATCTCTTTAGGATTGGGAGAGCCTGGAAGAAAAAGATCTAGCTATGTTAACAGAGATTCTTTTTCTTCATGTATATTTTATTATTTACACATTAGGTACTACACATCTGTCTTAGTCCATTCAGGCTGCTATAACAATATCCTTTGGACTGAATACTTTATAAATAGTAGAAATTTATTCCTCACAATTCTGAAGGCTGGGAAGTCCAAGATCCAGATGCCAGCAGATTTAGTGTCTGGTGAAGGTTGGCTGTCTGATTCCAAGATGGTGCCTTCTTGCTGCATCTTCATATGGTGGAGGGAAAAAGGGACAGACTTGCTCCCTCCATCCCTTTCAATTTTTTATTATACTTTAAGTTCTGGGGTACATGTGCAGAATGTGCAGGTTTGTTACATAGGTATACACATGCCATGGTGGTTTGCTGCACCCATCAACCCATCATGTACATTAGGTATTTCTCCTAATGATATCCCTCCCCCAGCCCCCAACCCCCTGACAGGCCTCATTGTATGATGCCCCCAACCCCTGTGTCCATGTGTTCTCATTGTTCAACTCCCACTTATGAGTGAGAACAAGTGGTGTTTGGTTTTCTGTTCTTGTGTTAGTTTGCTGAGAATGATGGTTTCCAGTTTCATCCATGTCCCTGCAAAGGACATGAACTCATCCCTTTTTATGGCTGCATAATATTCCTTGGTATATATGTCCCACATTTCCTTTATGCACTCTATCATTGATGAGCATTTGAGTTGATTCTAAGTCTTTGCTATTGTGAACAGTGCTTCCAAAATAAACATATGTGTGCATGTGCCTTTATAGTAGAATGATTTATAATCATTTGTGTATATACCCAGTAATGGGATTGCTGGGTCAAATGGTAGGTATTTCTCTGGTTCTAGATCCTTGAGGAATCGCCACACTGTCTTCCACAATGGTTGAACTAATTTACACTCCCACCAACAGTGTAAAAGTGTTCCTATTTCTCCACATCCTCTCCGGCATCTGTTGTTTCCTAACTTTTTAATAATCACTATTCTAACTGGCATGAAATGGCATCTCATTGTGGTTTTGAGTTGCATTTCTCTAATGACCAGAGATGATGAGCTTTTTTCCCTATGTTTCTTGGCCACATAAATGTTTTCTTTTGAGATGTGTCTGTTCATATCCTTCACCCACTTTTTGATGGGGTTTTTTCTTGTAAATTTGTTTAAGTTCTTTGTAGATTCTGGATATTAGCCGTTTGTCAGATGGATAGATTGCAAAAATTTTCTCCCATTCTGTAGGTTGCCTGTTCACTCTGATGATAGTTTCTTTTGCTGTGCAGAAGCTCTTTAATCAGATCCCATTTGTCTATTTTGGCTTTTGTTGCCATTGCTTTTGGTGTTTTAGTCATGAAGTCTTTGCCCATGCCTATGTCTTGAATAGTATTGCCCAGGTTTTCTTCTAGGGTTTTTATGGTTGTAGGTCTTATGTTTAAGTCTTTAATCCATCTTGAGTTAATTTTTGTATACGGTGTAAGGAAGAGGTCCAGTTTCAGCTTTCAGCATATGGCTAGCCAGTTTTCCCAACACCATTTATTAGATAGGGAATCCTTTCCCCATTGCTTGTTTTTGTCAGGTTTGTCAAAGATCAGATGGTTGTAGATGTGTGATGTGATTTCTGAGGCCTCTGTTCTGTTCCATTGGTCTATATATCTGTTTTGGTGCCAGTACCATGCTGTTTTTGTTACTGTAGCCTTGTAGTATAGTATGAAATCAGGTAGCATGATGCCTCCAGCTATGTTCTTTTTGCTTAGGATTGTCTTGGCTACGTGGGCTCTTTTTTGGTTCCATATGAAACTTAAAGTAGTTTTTTCCAATTCTGTGAAGAAAGTCAATGGTAGCTTGATGGGGATAGCATTGAATCTATAAATTACTTTGGGCAGCATGGCCATTTTCACAATATTGATTCTTCCTATCCATGAGCATGGAATGTTTTTCCATTTGTTTGTGTCCTATCTTATTTCCTTGAGCAGTGGTTTGTAGTTCTCCTTGAAGAGGTCCTTCACATCCCTTGTAAGTTGGATTCCTAGGTATTTTATTCTGTTTGTTTTGGCTGTTTGTTTGTTATTGGTATATAGGAATGCTTGTGATTTTTGCACATTGATTTTATATCCTGAGACTTTTCTGAAATTGCTTATCATCTTAAGGAGATTTGGGGCTGAGACTATAGGGTTTTCTAAATACACAATCATGTCATCTGCAAAGAGACAATTTGACTTCCTCTTTTCTTAATTGAGTACCCTTTCTTTCTTTCTCTTGCTTGATTGCCCTGGCCAGAACTTCCATACTATGTTGAATAGGAGTGGTGAGAGAGGGCATCCTTGTCTTGTGCCAGTTTTCAAAGGGAATGCTTCCAGTTTTTGCCCCTTCAGTATGATATTGGCTGTGGGTTTGTCATAAATATCTCTTATTATTTTGAGATACGTTCCATCAATATCTAGTTTATTGAAAGTTTTTAGCATGAAGTGCTGTTGAATTTTGTCAAAGGTCTTTTCTGCATCTATTGAGATAATCATGTGGTTTTTGTCATTGGTTCTGTTTATGTGATGGATTATGTTTGTTGATTTGCTTATGTTGAACCAGCCTTGCATCCCAGGGATGAAGCCAACTTGATTGCAGTGGATAAGCTTTTTGATGTGCTGCTGGATTTGGTTTGCCAGTATTTTATTGAGGATTTTTGCATCGATGTTCAACAGGGATATTGGCCTGAAATTTTCTTTTTTTTGTTGTTTCTCTGCCAGGTTTTGGTATCAGGATAATATTGGCCTCATAAAATGAGTTAGGGAGGATTCCCTCTTAGTTTCAGAAGGAATGGTCCCAGCTCCTCTTTGTACCTCTGGTAGAATTCGGCTGTGAATCCGTCTAGTCCTGGACTTTTTTTGGTTGGTAGGCTATTAATTGCTGCCTCAATTTCAGAACTTGTTATTGATCTATTCAGGGATTTGACTTCTTCCTGGTTTAGTCTTGGGAGGGTGTATGTATCCAGGAATTTATCCAATTCTTGTGGATTTTCTCACTTATGTGCATAGAGGTGGTTATAGTATTCTCTGATGGTAGTTTGCATTTCTGTAGGATCAGTGGTGATATCCCCTTTGTCATTTTTTATTGCATCTATTTGATTCTTCTCTCTTTTCTTCTTTATTAGTATGGCTAGCAGTCTATCTATTTTGTTGATATTTTCAAAAAACCAGCTCCTGGATTCATTGATTTTTGAAGGGTTTTTCATTTCTCTATCTCCTTCAGCTATGCTCTGATCTTAGTTATTTCTTGTCTTCTGCTAGCTTTTGAATTTGTTTGCTCTTGTTTCTCTAGTTCTTTTAATTGTGATGTTAGGGTGTTGATTTTAGATCTGTCCTGCTTTCTCTTGTGGGCATTTAGTGCTACAATTTCCCTCTACACGCTGCTTTAAATGTGTCCCAGAAATTCTGGTGTATTGTGTCTTTGTTCTCATTGGTTTCAAAGAACATCTTTATTTCTGCCTTAATTTCATTATTTACCCAGTAGTCTTTCAGGAGCAGGTTGTTCAGTTTCCATGCAGTTGTGTGGTTTTGAGTGAGTTTCTTAATTCTGAGTTCTAATTTGATTGCAGTGTGGTCTGAGAGACTGTTATGATTTCCGTTCTCTTGCTTTTGCTGAGGAGTGTTTTACTTCCAATTATGTGGTCAATTTTAGAATAAGTGTGATGTGGTGCTGAGAAGAATATATGTTCTGTTGATTTGGGGTGGAGAGTTCTGTAGCTGTCTCCACCTTAAGTTCACTTGGTCCAGAGCTGAAGTCAAGTCCTGGATATCCTTGTTAATTTCCTGACTCATTGATCTGTTTAATATTGACAGTGGGGTGTTAAAGTCTCCCACTATTATTGTGTGGTGGTCTTACTCTCTTTTTAGGCCTCTAAGAACTTGCTTTATGAATCTGAGTGCTCCTGTATTGGGTACATATATATTTAGGATAGTTAGCTCTTCTTGTTGCATTGATCCCTTTACCATTATGTAATGCCCTTCTTTGCCTCTTTTGATCTTTGTTCATTTAAAGTCTGTTTTATCAGAGACTAGGATTGCAACCTCTGCTTTTTTATTGTTTTCCATTTGCTTGGTAAATATTCCTCCATCCCTTTATTTTGAGCCTATGTGTGTCTTTGCACATGAGATGGGTCTCCTGAATATGGCGCACTGATGGGTCTTGACTCTTTGTCCACTTTTCCAGTCTGTGTCTTTTAATTGGGGCCATTTAGCCCATTCACATTTAAGGTTAATATTGTTATGTGTGAATTTGATCCTGTCATTATGATGCTAGCTGGTTATTTTGCCCGTTAGTTGATGCAGTTTCTTCATAGTGTCAATGGTCTTTTCAATTTGGTTTGTTTTTGTAGTGGCTGGTACCGGTTGTTCCTTTCCATGTTTAGTGCTTCCTTCAGGAGCTCTTGTAAGTCAGGCCTAGCGGTGACATAATCTCTCAGTATTTGCTTATCTATAAATGATTTTATTTCTCCTTTGCTTATGAAGCTTAGTTTGGCTGGATATGAAATTCTGGGTTGAAAATACTTTTCTTTAAGAATGTTGAATATTGGCCCCCACTCTCTTCTGGCTTGTAGGGTTTCTGCTGAGAGGTCCATTGTTAGTCTGATGGGCTTCTCTTTGTGGGTGACCCGACCTTTCTCTCTGGCTCCCCTTAACATTTTTTCCTTCATTTCAACCTTGGTGAATCTGATGATTGCGTGTCTTGGGGTTGCTATTCTCAAGGAGTATCTTTGTGGTGTTTTCTGTATTTCCTGAATTTGAATGTTGGCCTGTCTTACTAGGTTGGGGACGTTCTCCTGGATGTTATCCTGAAGAGTGTTTTCCAAGTTGGTTCCATTCTTCCCATCACTTTCAGGTACACTAATCAAACGTAGATTTGGTCTTTTCACATAGTCCCATATATCTTGGAGGCTTTGATCATTTTTTTCACTCTTTTTTCTCTAATCTTTTCTTCTTGCTTTATTTCACTGAGTCGATCTTCAATCTCTGATATCCTTTTTTTCACTTGATTGATTTGGCTATTGATACTTGTGTTATGCTTCACAAAGTTCTCATGCTGTGCTTTTCAGCTCCATCAGGTCATTTATGTTGTTCTCTAAACTGGTTATTCTAGTTAGCAATTCATCTAACCCTTTTTCAAGGTTCTTTGCTTCCTTGCATTGGGTTAGAACATGCTCCTTTAGCTTAGAGGAGTTTGTTATTACCCACCTTCTGAAGCCTACTTCTGTTAATTTCTCAAACTCATTCTCCGTCCAGTTTTGTTCTCTTGCTGGCTAGGAGTTGTGATCCTTCAGAAGAGAAGAGGTGTTTTGGTTTTTGGAATTTTCAGCCTTTTTGCTGTGGTTTCTCCCCATCTTCGTGGATTTATCTACCTTTGATCTTTGATGTTGGTGACCCCTTTGGCTGGGGTCTCTGAGCAGACGTCCTTTTTGTTGATGTTGATACTATTCCTTTCTGTTTATTAGTTTTCCTTATAACAGTCAAGCCCCTCTGCTGCAGGTCTGCTGGAGTTTGCTGGAGGTCCAGTCCAGACCCTGTTTTCCTGGATATCACAAGCAGAGGCTGCAGAACAGCAAAGACTGCTGCCTGTTCCTTCCTTGGGAAGCTTTGTCCCAGAGGGGCGCCCGCCAGATGCCAGCCAGAGCTCTCCTGTATGAGGTGTCTGTCAGCCTCTACTGGGAGGTTTCTCCCAGTGAAGATACATGGGGGTCAGGGACCTACTTGAGGAGGCAGTCTCTCCCTTATCAGAGCTCAAATGCTGTGCTGGGAGATCTGTTGCTCTCTTTGGAGCTGTCAGGCAGGGTCATTTAAGTCTGCTGAAGCTATGCCCACAGCTGCCCTTTCCCCCAGGTGCTCTGTCCCAGGGAGATGGGGGTTTTTATCTGTAAGTCCCTGAATGGGGCTGCTACCTTTTTTTCAGAGATGCCCTGCCCAGAGAGGAGGAATCTAGAGAGACAGTCTGGCTGCAGTGGCCTTGCTGAGCTGTGGTAGACTCCTCCCAGTTCAAACTTCCTGGTGGTTTTGTTTACACTGTGAGGATAAAACCACCTACTCACGCCTCAGCAATGGTGGGCAACCCTCCCTCCACCAAGCTTGAGCATCCCAGGTTGACCTCAGACTGCTATGCTAGCAGCGAGAATTTCAAGCCAGTAGATCTTAGCTTGCTGGGCTCTGTGGGAATGGGATCCGCTGAGCCAAACCACTTGGCTCCCTGGCTTTAGTCCCCTTTCCAGGGAGTGAAGGATTCTGTCTCACTGGCGTTCCAGGTGCCACTGGGGTATGAAAAAAAAAAAATACAAACTCCTGCAGCTAGTTCTGTCTGCCCAAATGGCTACCCAGTTTTGTGCTTGAAACCCAGGGCCCTGGTGGCCTAGGCACCAGAGGGAATCTCCTGGTCTGCTGGCTGCAAAGACTGGGAAAAGTGCAGTATCCGGGCCAGAGTGCGCCGTTCCTCCCGGTACAGTCTCTCATGGCGTCCCTTGGCTGGGGGAGGGGAATCCCTCGACCCCCTGTGCTTCCCAGGTGAGGCAACCCCCGACCTGCTTCAGCTCACCCTCTGTGGGCTGTACCCACTGTCTAACCAGTTCCAGTGAGACAAATCGGGTATCTCAGTTGGAAATGCAGAAATCACCCACCTTCTGCATCAGTCTCGCTGGTAGCTGCAGACCAAAGCTGTTCCTATTTGGCCATCTTGCCATCAGAACCCCCAAGATTAGTTACAGATGTAATTTTTTCCCCACCAAGAACAGCTTTGCAGGGTCCTTTCAAAATATGGCAAAGAAACATGTTTTTGAGGTAAAATATTTTTACTTTCTTGTCACATAATGTTATATCAGGATCAGATTGGAAAGTAAGTCACAATATATAAGGTTAAGTAAAACCCATCTGATGAGAATTTATGGTTTGTAGGACATGACACCTCAGACCCTTTAGATAGGAATTTGGTCAAGATAAAATAATCAGAGCTTAGTGCTTACATCCATGAGTGGTGAGGTGACAATAGAAGAATGGGGGCCCGGGGGTGGGGGGGGGGTGGGTCAGAAATTCTATCTTTTATTCCTTTTCTTTTTAAAATCTCAGTATGGTCCCTAGCATAGCACCAACTAGTGGGGCACCTTGTAAATGATTACAAGATGATTATTTGAACTCATGGAAGCACTAGAAAGATGTCCTAAAAATCTACTTCAGAATTATCAGGTAAACACAATGAAAACCGCATCTTTGTAAGTACAGAAACACACATTATTGGAAGGGTTCTGATCGATGACACAACAAAAAACATAGACTCAAGTGAGAATATCTAATTCGGATCAGGTGAGAGGATGTGGATGGAGGTGTTTTGCAAACTGTCAAGTGTCTCATGGATATAATGAACACATGAGAGTTGCTGTGAATATTGAAGAAAGGTCTGAACAGTCACAATCTTCCATCAGACTACAATGAAACTCTACTGCATACCAATATTTTTGGTGGCAGCAATGTACCCAGGTTTTTAAAAAAAATGATTTTCTAAGGTACTTTATAGACAGCAGTGGTTATATGATAAAATACTCACCAATGAGATGAAAGATGAAATCTGTGATAGGGCTTTTAAGAAAAATACTGATTTCCTGATTTAAAGACAAGTAAACTTCAACAGCATATGCCTTTGCTCTTCACTCCTTGCTCTTTTTCCTTTTACCTGCTTGGAATGCAATTACAATCTGAGGGCACAGTAGCTATCATGTGACTATACGGAAAATCTACTTCTCAAGGGTATTGGAGACAGACATGAGAAGAAATCAGATTCCCCGGCAGAATCCTTAAGCCACTACACTGGCACTGAGCTGTTATCTCCAAACTTCTTGTTATGTGAACAAAAATAATCATTTACTTAACTAATCCACGGTTATAAAGGTTTTCTGCTACTTACTGCTGAATGCAATCATAATAGCTGATTTATCTATCCTTGTAAAATGCCTAACATCCATATGTAAAATTAATAATACTAAAAAGTCTGTTGAGTTACAGGTACCTGATGCTGGACTAGGCTCACCCTCTAGTTAAGTGATCTGTCCATGCCCATAGCCTCACAGCCTTTGAAGTTCAAATTTGTGTTACAGCAAAGTGGTAAGTTTCTACATGCAGAAGTTTGTGGTCACTTTTGAATGTTAAATCTTTTATTGCTAAAAGTTTGGCCGTTTTGGATGTCGACAAAGAGTTGAACTCTAAAATATTGGAGATTTATTCTGAGCCAAATATAAATGACCATGGTCTGTGACACAGCCCTTAGGAGGTCCTGTGCCCAAGGTGGTCAGGGCTCAGCTTTGTTTTATACATTTTAGACAGGCATGAGACATCAGTCAAATACACTTAAGAAATACATTGGTTTGGTCCAGAAAAGTGGAACAACTCAAAGCCAGGGGGCTTCCAGGCTATAGGTGAATTTAAACATTTTCTGGTTGACAATTGGTTGAGTTTGTCTAAAGACCTGGGATGATAGAAGGGAAATATTCAGGTTAAGATAAAGATTGTGGAGACCAAAGTTCTTTTGAAGTCTTATAGTGGCTGCCCTTAGAGACAATAGGATGACAAATGTTTCCTGTTCAGATTTTAGGTAATCTTTTTAGGATTGGGAGGGTCTGAAAGAAAAAGATCTAGCTATGTTAATAGAGATTCTTTACAGATGAACATTTTCCCCCACAAAGAACAGCTTTGCAGGGCCATTTCAAAATATGACAAAGAAACATATTTTGGGGTAAAATATGTTGATTTTCTTCTTTGTCTCATAATGTTATGCCGGAGTCAGGTTGGAAAGCAAATCACGATATGTAGGCTTAAATAAAACCCATCTGATGAGAATGTATTATTTTTAGGGCATGACTCCCCAGATCCCTTAGATAGGAATTTGGGTGAGATTAAAAAAAAATCAGAGTTTAGTCCTCATGGATTTTGAGTACAGTTAATATACCCTACAACTCAGAAAACGCAGGAGGAATTTTAACTCCATGGCCAGAATTTCTCTAAATGGCTTCTAAACAATTATCCAGTGACTACAACACTAAACTCTAGAATACATATATTTTTTAAAAAAAACTTTCATCTAATTCAAGATACACTGTCTCCTTTAACATATTGAATAGACTATCCCATTTGTTATATATAAAAGGAAAAAGAGTAAAATATCATTTGAAAGGGATGTGGATTAAGGGCTGCTTCAGCAACCTTTTTGGGCCCTGTGAGTTCCTCACATAGCTCTTGGACTGTATTATGGCTGTGGCACTCCCCTAAAACTGAGATCTTGATATGTGATAGCTTTCTGGGGGTGAGATTTCAGTATTTCTCAGAACAATTTCTGTAATATATCAGACCTGAGAAATGCTTTTGAACAAAAGGGTGTAACTGAGAAATACTTCATTGACTATCCTTCTTTAAATAGTCACAGTAAATGTTAGCTTATTAAAGGCACCGAGCAGTTTCACAGTAAAAACACTTGTTAATATTTTTTTAACTCAGCATAGTTCATAGAACCCTTTTCTTTTATAATGCTTACTTCTATAGAGCCCTTTTGAGATGGGGGCTTAGAATACCATCATGATCTAGCTGAAAGAAATCTAGTTGAAGAAAATTTGACACCGTTTTCAATTTTCTTTCTTGGTTTTTTGTTTTGTTTTGTTTTGTTTTGTTTTGTTTTTTTGAGATAGGATCTCACTCTGTTGCCCAGGCTGGAGTGCAGTGGCATGATCATAGCTTACTACAGCATTGACCTCCTGGTCTCAAGTGGTCCTCCCACCTTGACCTCCCAAAGCACTGGGATTACATGCATGAACCACCATACTTAGCCTTTCCTTGATATTTTTCAAGTTTTTTTTTTTTTTTTGCCTTAAGTTGTTTTACACATTAGAAGAACTTGCAGACAACATTAAGCAGAATAGCACTAACCTGCTATGCAAATTCAGTCACATAAATAACTTCATTTCCTCTTCCTTAACTGAGATTGTTTGCTGAGAATCTCCAAGACTCTTCTGTTGGAAAAAAAAACAAAACAAAACAGTGATTCTATTCTGTTTTTCTTAACGATATATCTTTGAGTGTTTTCTTCCAACTGGTTGAATAAACACCACTGCTGTCTATCTCTATCCCAAAATGGAACTGCCCTGGGGTGACAAGTCACTTTTCTATCTCTGTAGAAGTCTTTGATTCTCCTTATTTCCAGAGCTGATGAAAGCTGCAATAAACACATGTGAGCTGTCTATTAGCATGGTCTGTGAGACCTTAGAACATGTTTGGAGATGTGGGGCAGCCTTAAGGATAGAGATAAGCTTATTCTCAACATCTACAACAAATAGAGCAAGCAAAAAAGGACACAGACTCCTACACAAATAATGCAAATGACACTATTGAGAGCCAGCCTAGAGAGACAGTTGTTAATAGGGCAGATCACAATTAGTGACATATTTCTCTTAATGTTTTTAAAATTGCATGAGTGCCTGTTTTATAGAGTAGGGGATAGACCAGAGACTAAAGCAAAGTCTTTTAAAACTACTATTACATTTTAACTACTTTTAAAATTTGTTGGGTTGGTCTTCTACTTATACAACATTTTTAGGCAAATTGCTTTTATTATATTCATTTGACAAATATTTACTGAGCACCTGCCTTTTGCAAAGCATCATGTCAAAAAGTCTGATGGTGTGGCGGGTGATATTTTCGAAATTGACTCCCATCCCACATGCCCTTAAAATGTACCTTTAACACTACCATCGGGAGGTGTGATCTATATTTCCTCCTTTTTGAAATTGGGTGGGCTTTTGTGACCAACAGAGTATGGTGAAAGTAATACAGTAACATTTTTGAGGCTGTCATCACAGGTCATACAGCTTCTACCTTGCTCACTGGAATTGTCTCTTGAAACTCTGAGCTGCCATATATGCAGTTTTAATGCCCTAAGGCTATGATGCTGAACCGAAGTCCAAACTAACCCATGTGGAAAGACTATTTAAGAGCAGCCCTGAGACCACATGAAGATTGTTGATAGATACCAAGCCAGACCCCAGCTACTCCAGTCCTCATTCCCATTGTCACAGCTCCAGCCACCATCTGACTACAGCCACATCCTAGACTGTAAGCCAGAGCTGCTCCACCAAGCCCTTCCCAAATTCCTGACTTACAGAGACAAATGATTTTTGTCTGAAGCCACTAAATTTGGGGATAAAATTGTTACACAGTGATAGATAACTGAAACAGAGGAATACAGTGATGACAGTTCATGATCTTTGGGCCCAGAGAATCATGAATTCCAGGTGGGAAGCCCAGATATGCACAAAGGAGAACAAAAGAATGAATGAAGGGAAGAAACAGACCGAAATAGCTTGCAATGGGCTAGCTGTAGCACAAGGTGACTCACGTTTTTTTTTTTTTTGAGTCTTGCTCTGTTGCCCAGGCTGGAATGCAGTGGCTCGATCTCGGCTCACTGCAAGCTCCGGCCTCCCAGGTTCACGCCATTCTCCTGCCTCAGCCTCCTGAGTAGCTGGGACTACAGGTGGCTGCCACCACGCCCAGCTAATTTTTTTGTATTTTTAGTAGAGATCGGGTTTCAACATGTTTGCCAGGATGGTCTTGATCTCCTGACCTCGTGATCTGCCCATCTCAGCCTCCCAAAGTGCTGGGATTACAGGCCTGAACCACCGCCCCCGGCCTGTGACTCAGGTTTTCAAACTGGTATGGAGAAGCCCTATCAAATCTCAGACCCATGGCATATTGTTGAGAGTCTCAACAGGTCCTGAAGGCCAAAGGGTTGTCAAGGAATGGAGGTTCAGATTTATGGCTGGTGTTTGAAATTTCCACAATCTTAAGTTTGAAGTAACTTGAATTTACACATTTGGGATGAATAATAAGCAGCAGCATATATATGCATTATATTGTTTGACCATCATAAAAGCCTAATAGTGTCCGTCTGGCCGAGCTTTATAATTCTACTGGATTATTTATTTAAAAAAATTAAGAAAGGCCTCACTCAAATTATTCAATTAAACATATTTATTGCATGCTTACTCTGGGCAAAAAGGCAATGCAATAAACATAATAGCAGAGAAATAACAGTTCTTGTCATCATGTAGTTTAAACACTAGTTGGACACTTGTAGCATAGAATGACACACACACAAATAATTCACAGCAGTGAGGAAGAAATGTTAAGTGTACAATGTTAAGTACAAATTAAATATAGAGTTTAATATATTTGTCTATCATAGTCTTTTGCTTCAGATTACCCTTGCTCTACATGCTTTTCATGGTTCTGACCCAATTCTGAGAATAAAAATCTAAACTCAGCCAGGTGTGGTGGCTCACACCTGTAATCCCAGCACTTTGGGAGGTCGAGGTGGGCAAATCACAAGGTGAGGAGATCGAGACCATCCTGGCCAACATGGTGAAACCCTGTCTCTACTAAAAATACAAAAATTAGTTGGACATAGTGGTGCGTGCCTGTAATCCCAGCTACTTGGGAGGCTGAGGCAGGAGAATCACTTGAACCCAGGAGGCAGAGGTTGCAGTGAGCCGAGATTACACCACTGCACTCCAGCCTGGGCAACAGAGTTAGACTCCGTCTCAAAAAGGGAAAGGGAAAGGTAGAGGGAGAGGGAGAATGTAATTGCTTGGGGCAACGTTGAGGCAGGTCCTGAGTTCACATGAGATCTCGTCATTTACCATTGTGTGGCACCACTCCCCACCCTTTCTGTCTTGCTCCTGCTTTCATCATGTGAAGTGCCTGCTCACCCTTTGCCTTGTGTCATGATTGGAAGCTTCCTGAGGCCTCCCCAGAAGCAGATGCCACTATGCTTCCTGTGCAGCCTGCTGAAGTGTAAGCCAAGTAAACCTCTTTTCTTATGAGCTACCCAGTCTCAGGTATTCCTTTGTAGAAGTGGAAGAATGATCTAATACAATGCCATAGAAGCAGTTCCTGGACCACATAAAGCCATGTGGCTTTATGGTGATCAGGATATTCACCTGCTGTTTGTGCCCGTTACCCAGGTCATGGTAAATGTTGTGGTCAAGGGTGCCCCTTTTGCCTGGACACCACATGTAATGATACTGCTGCAAAATTGAGCTGTGGTCAGAGAAGCCTTGTCAAATTTGCTGTCTTCCTTCCCCGCATGAGTCTTACAGATGCTAATAAAAACAGTAGGTTAATTAACAAGAGAATGGAGAAAGGCAGAGGGAAAGTCAAAGAGTTCATCTCAGGCAGGTGGAAATTTTAAAATGGTTATTAAGAAATGAGATGAACAAAGAAAAAAAGGAAAGGGGAGAGTCATGAGATTTGTTCCAGGGTGGAAATCTTTAGATGGTTATTAAGAAATAGGATGAATAAAATGGAAATTGATAGGGTTAAATCAAAGGTCTTAATACAACACTATAGAAGGTTGGGTGGACCAAAGGGAGCCTCTGCTGGTCCCCCAACAGTAAGGGGTTCCAAACAGGTTTGCTGTATTTACCCCAGTTTGGGGAAATTTTAAAAGTCAGAAGGCAAAGATTACAATGAGAAAGCTGACCAACAATAGCTTGGGGCAATGTTGAGGCAGGTTAATTCAGATAGATTGACAAAAAGGCCAGGGACATTTGGCTCAACCTGCTGCTAAGGACCCAAAGCCTTTTGCCCAAGAGAAGGTAAAATAGTCTGGGGGTGGAGAAGAGAAGGTCATGCGACTTGAACATAAAAATGTAAGGGTTGGCCGGGTGTGGTGACTCACGCCTGTAATCCCAGCACTTTGGGAGGCCGAGGCGGGTGGATCACGAGGTCAGGAGATCGAGACCATCCTGGCTAACACGGTGAAACCCCGTCTCTACTAAAAATACTAAAAATTAGCCGGGCGTGGTGGCGGGCGCCTGTAGTCCCAGCTACTCGAGAGGCTGAGGCAGGAGAATGGCGTGAACCCAGGAGGCGGAGCTTGCAGTGAGCCGAGATCGCGCCACTGCACTCCAGCCTGGGCGACAGAGCAAGACTCCATCTCAAAAAAAAAAAAAGTACAAAAAATTAGCCGGGTGTGGTGCTGGGTGCCTGTAGTCCCAGCTACTTGGGAGGCTGAGACAGGAGAATGGCATGAACCCGGGAGGTGGAGCTTGCAGTGAGCTGAGATCATGCCACTGCACTCCAGCCTGGGTGACAGAGCAAGACTCCGTCTCAAAAAAAAAAAAAAAATGTAAGGGTTGGTAGCATAGTGAAATATGGAATGTTTAAACAGGCTGTAAGTAAAGTAATTTGCATCTCCTTTTTAATAGCAATGGGATATTTTATCTGACTGGGGGATGTCCCCTCTACCTAATATTGTAAAAGAGAAGGCATAAAAATCTGCCCTCTGAGCAATATTAAACATGCTAAATGGGAACCAGTAAGACTCCCTAAGCCCGCACAGTATATAATAGAAGCTGAAGTGCTCGTAGGGACAAATTCTCCATTTGCTAGTTCTTTGTGGAACGGTTACTAGGACTTACGGCAAAAGCCTTTGAGGGCCTCTCAATGATAACTACAGGGGCTTTGGACTTTGATAATTTCCACTTGAGGGGCATTTACAGCCTTGCAATAGAACTTTAACTGAAGCTATCCCTGTGACTGAAGGACATAACATGATCTTGAAATCTGGAATATGCATGCTGTCTTGGTGATGTCAGGGAAACACTCTATTAGGGATAGTGGTCCCCAGAAGTGTTCCATAGTAAAATGGAGATGATTTATACAGGGCCATGCTACCTAGGGAATTCAAAGAACAGAACTCAAGAGCAGGGAACCTCTTTTCCCCTAGGACTGACTCTGGAACTGTGTGAGGAGCTGCTGGATTCTATGGACACTTGGATAGTGCCCTATAGCTCTTGACTGCAGCTCTTGACTGACCAACAAAGAGCTGCTTGGTGTGTGGATGGCAGTTCCAAGGGGAATGGACAACATCCTAATTAAAAGGATGGCACTCTGGTTGAACAAGGTAAAAACGAATCAGCTCAGTGAGCTAAATTTCATGCTGCCTTCCTAACACTGATGAAGTAATTGGACAGTGGTAAAAGCCCCTGTGTTTGGGTTTTTACTGGCTTGTGGGCAGTGGCCAATAGCCTGGCCACACATGGTCACACAGAAGGGCAGTAGAAACCTGGCCTTTTAAAGGGATGCTCATATGGAGCTTGGCCTTCTGGAAATATGAAAGGTGCATTAAGGTGGGCTGTGTAGATGTACATTGGAAGAGCCTCCTTCCAGGGTGGGAAGGTGACTGGAATCAACAAGCAGATATCCTTGTGTGCTCCCTTGAGGTGGCCACCTGAGTCCATGAAATGAGTGGATATGGGGGACCTGCAGAAGTGTAAGGAGGGGCCGGAGCTAGGCATGTTCCTTTCGCACCCTCTCTGGAACACGATGCCAGTAAGAACTGTTCTGTTACTCAGCAAGTGAGACAGAGACTGCAGATGGCTATGGGACAGATTTCATGACGGAAAGGCCCTGGACACAGCTGGTGAGTGAGACCGACGCTGTTAGCCCTGGGAGGCTACAAATGGTTCTTGACAGGAGGAGACACTGATTCTGGAGTGGGTTTTCCTTAGCTGGTGGAAGATGCAAATACTCAGAGTGCCACTAACAACAACAATAACAAAAATAGAACAGAAGATATTGCTCGGATTTGGTCAGCCAACTGTTATTTCTTCAGACTAAGGAATACACTATGCAGCCAACAATGTTCAACAATGGGCAAAAAGATCTCCTCCTCAGAATAATGATTTTTTGATAGGAGAAGTGGAACAGGCAATTAAAACATCGGTTGTCTAAAATGGGGAAGGATAAAAGCACAAGAGGCTGGTTTACACGCCTTCATGAGGTTGTGCTCACACCCAACATGAGGGAGACTAAAGGAGTGTCCCCACTAACATTTCCTATCTTTTTCTGGTTGATCTGCGGAAGAGGGGTTGTGGAAGCATGCCGGAAAAACTATGTAATTTCTGCGAAGGGAGGAGTACACTGGCATAATGATTATGATGTTTTCTTTCCTCTCCACGACACCTCTTTCCACCTCTTTCCCTCTTTTCTCCTGTATTTGATGCAGTGGTTCTGGGACCAGGGCTGCAACAAGTGCTGGAAGCAAGGATGATTCCTAAGCAAGAAACTGTCACTATGTTTTTAAACCTTATGTCAGAATTTCTAAAGGCCTGACAGGCTTAAGGGGGATGGATTGTGCCTTCACCCCATTTGGCAAAACTGAGCTTAACAGTGGATACGGTTATGTTGCCTGGGGATCCACTATTGCTGCACCTATGTAACCCACTATGTATGTATGTATGTATGTATGTATGTATGTATGTATCCTTACCCTATCTGAATGGGAGTGGACTGAGGGGAGGCATACACTAGACTGCTATTGCTGCCTGCAATCTAAACAGCACAGCAACAATGCTAATGCTCCTTGCAAAGGTTTTTAATGAAGGATGGAAAAATAGTAGCTGAGGATAAAGGAATAAATGGGTTATGAAGTCAGGGAAATCCAATATTACATTAACACCTCAAAAGAGGCTCAGAGCAAGAGATATCATTGTCTCTTAGCTCAGTGGTAACAGATGCCTGAAAGGGTGAAGCTTCGTTTGCAGAGATCACTCCTGTTTTTGGAACATGGCAAGATTGAACGGAAGCCTGCAAACCTGAGTGGCCTTGCCCTGGGAGACACATTCTTAGGACATAATGATGGGCTGGACTAATGACTAATGTGACTGAATGGGAGTCTGATAATGTGCCAGTATCTTTTGGGTTGTGTGTTCTTTTGATGGAAGGAATCCAGGGTTACACAAAGAATGATAAAGTGAAGTGCCTTTTACCCCGTTTTGTGTCTTCTTAACTATGTGGCCTTAGGTAACTTAGTTTACTCTTCTGAGTTGTTCATCTGTAAAAGAGGAATAGCTATAATAATTTCTACTTCATAGGGCTTTGGAGAAGTGATCCCTTCTTTCCTCAGGGAATTAATCTGACCCCTTCAAAGGTGGGTGTAGAACAGAACTCTCAGACTTCCTACAGCACAGATATTGGACCAATCACAAACTGTGCCCCTACTTAGGGAAAATGGGCCCAAAAGGAAGTACAATTTGGCCAAGATGTTCTCCTTGCTGGAGTCCTCTGTCTTAGGGGCTGGCACACTCAAGGACTAGGCTGGAAAGGCAGAAGCACCTTGTGGTTAAGCCCTTCACATCTGAAGTCAGACTGCCTGAGTTCAAATCCCATTTCTGTGACCTGTTAGCTGCATGGCCTGGGGCAGTTACTTAACTCTATGTCTTCATTTTCTATCTGGAGAATGGGGACAATAGTATCTACATCCTAGAATTGGTATACAATTGAACAGTGTTTAGAACATAAGTATTAGCGATTATTACAAGTTTATAAATATTAACGGAGATACAAAATTGAAGTAATATCCAGTCCCACTTTGGATCTAAAATGGCCAAGTAGTTGAGGCAAAATTATTTTGGTGTTATACTCTTTTTATTCAGAATGATGTCAATTTTCTACTTTGCTAGTTTGAACCTGACCTCAGAAATGACACCACCACCATGATCTTCTTGAATCACTGTAACTTCCTTGTCATGCCCTTGCAGTTCTCCAAGTCTTGAGAGGTCCAATAAATCAGATAAACTTTTCCATATCACTTCACCAGACTCTGTTAACCCTAAGAGAGCAAGGCACTGTCTAATGCATAATTATTTGGTTTAATAAAAGGAAATTTGGCTGAAAGCAGTTATCACCATGGATATACAGTCATAAAAAGTTGGTAGGGTACAGAATGGGCACCATGAAAATTTCACAAGGTTGAAATCAGGGCAAAGCTCAGCATGTGGGGTGAGCTGGAAGAATGCTCTCAGCAAAGTGGTTATTAATATCTGCTAAAGAACCTGACCTTTGTTGCTGTAAACAAGACCAGATAATTACATGTTCCTTCGAAGAGCAACCTTGAGATGAAAATTGAGGCATTTGTCAAAGGGAACAGGAAAGTAATTTGTACTAAAATGAAACAGTTTAGGTATTAATATCTAACAGCTTTGGCCCTTGTCATGAAAGATTTGTTATGTTAGGTAATAATTATAATTAGCATTCTTGTCTATGAGGCTTCTTCTTCTCATTTTCCAGAGAAAGGGGCCTAAAGGAATGTGATAGTCTGTGGGAAGGACTATTTTTCCCTCCTTTTTTTCCAGTGGGCTCATTCTTTTCCCTGTCTCAATTATTTATCCAAGATGAAGATGCTTTCGGGTCATAGAGTCATGATTAAAAACAGGCCCAGGCAAGTAAGGTGAGCATCCTCCAGCTCTGGAAACACTTTTTCCACCACTGACTCACAAGCAGGTGAGAAACAAACCTTAAAGCCCAGTTTGTTTATAGTTACTATCTTGCTGTGGTGCCCTGCCACTCCTTTCTGTTCCTGAAGGTAAGATACGTTTTCAGGGAAAGAATTAATCAGAATTACCAAAGTGTAAAACAGTCATTTTAATTTAACATTCTTTTTCCTGACTCTTTTAGTTACACACTCTAAAATACGTAGATTTATGTGAAAATGACAGGATATAAACAAATGAAATACATGAAAGGATCACTCATTTCCAAGTCAAATTTCATTTTCATTCTTCAGGGTTACATATTGTCTCTTTTCATTTTTTCCATTCTCATTCTTTCAGGTTAAATGAAAGCACTTTCATTAGTAGATGAAATAACTGGCTTTTATCCAGGTCAGATGGTCAACAGGGGGTTATCCTTGCTAATACTGTCACATTATTCCAGAAACATACCTTGATGCCTTGTGCCACATTACGGTGTTGTTAAAGAAACCAGGACAAGGATCTTCAGTGCCTGCTCTATGCCATGCAATATATTTTGTACTGCACAGTTGATACAAAGGGTATAGGAGTAGATTCCTCTCAGACCACTCAAATTTTAAAAGTTAAAGAGCATTCTAAGATTTAAATAGTGTATCAAGATGCTGAAGTAGACATGTCTTTAAGTCATATACATCAGTTGGCAAATGGACCAACAATTACTGTTGAATTAATAACAAATACTGTTAAAGTAGAGGGTAAATGCAAGTATTTTAATCTGGATTTTCCAGATCACTTAGAAAGTGAAATTTGAGCTGGGTTCAATAGGGAGGTAAGCAGCAGATTTTAAGACAGGTGGAATGAACTTGGTAAAAACAGGGCAGTGAGCAAGCACCCGGTATATTTCATAAAGAAAGTGAACCCATTCCATCGGAGTAGAGGTTTAGTAAAAAGGTGACGAGGAACAGGCTGCAAAGCAGGCTGAGGTCAGATTGTGGAGGCCTGTTACATTTCCAAAACAGTATTTGTGATCTATTTTCTGGGGAATGGGAAACTATTGAAAGTTTATTAATATTAAGCAAGGAGGACAAGACAGTTTGCAATCAAACCTAGTGTGAGAATGAAACAGGGATTAAATTATTCAACTCAATCACGGACGGGAATGTGATTGCTTGAAGGCATACACACTCAAGGCAGATTTGCCAGGCTTCCCTTCAACCTGGCCGGCATGGAGAAGGAGCAGCTGTGATGGAGTGGAAAATGCGTGGTCTGGGTACACACAGACATGATTTCCAATCACTTCCCAGCTACTTTCTTGTTGTTTAACTTTGGGCATTTCCTTAATTCCCCTGATACTCTATTTTCTCATCTGTAAAGTGGAGATAGAACATCTACTTCACCATGTTGTTAGGAGTAATTAGAAATGACATATGAGTTTCTGGATCATAGTTTATACTCAATGAATGGTAGCTATATTAATTTTAATTGGAATTATATTTATTGTAATTGTGTATCAGTCATCTCATATATTAAATAGAAGCTTGAAAATTGTAGCAGGACCAATTCTGATTTATTAACCATATTTCCCCACACCCCCCCGCCCCCCAAAAAAAATGCTTGTTAAAAATGTTTGGTTGGCAGTGAGTAACCAAGTCATCTTTATAGATGAATGTCAACACCTTCTAGGTAGAGTGATGGTACCGTTTGGGAGGACAAGTGCTTTGTCTCCCCTGAGGAAAGTAGCAGCTGAGAACCCAGTGATTTCACTGACACCTTGGCTGGGGACACAGGAAGTCTCAATCGCTGAGACTCCATGGTGAGGAAGGCAGGGAGTAGGGGCACCCGAGGACCTTGATCTGCCCTCCCTCTTGCCTCTGTGGGGGCTCCATACATAGAAGGATGGGAAGCAGATCAAGCATTGGGTGACACAGATCCGGTTTCAAATTCTGGCTCTGCAATTTACCAACTGGGAATCCAGTACAAGTTGCTTAGACTCTTTGAGCCTCACAAGTCCCATCATTAAAAGAAGGATGATAATCCTTTGCAGGGTTGTTGTGGGAATTAAATGAGCTAATATGAAGGAAGATCCTGATTTCAAATAGGCCCTCAGTACATGGTGGCAATGACGATTCTCCTCATTCTCTCACTTTTTCTTCCTTCCAGCCTCCCTTCACCACCTGAGACTCTTTTCAGGAAGGACATGAGCCAATGCAGTCCATGAGAGCTGGCTACGGAAGGGGACATCCTTGCTCCTTCTTACCCCTGCTTATCCTCAGCTGTAATCTGGTGACTAAATGGCTTCTCCTTCCATCAGCAAGGGGACAGTGAAACCAGGCATGGTGTTGGTCACTCTGGATAAAACCCTTAACTGATGACTCCATTGGTAAGGACAAAGCAGAGTGAAATACCTGATAATGAGGTAAATCTCTTTTGGAATCTGAAGAAAGGTGAGAAGTGAATGGGTGTTAGTAAGACGATAAGAGAAGAAAAATTCTCAAAGATGGAAGAAGGAGAAAGTAAAAAGAACCAATTGTAGGGCAGTATTTTAAACAAGTGTTTTTTTCATTTATCAATTAGAGAATCTGACTTTTTTTATTTCTTAAGCCAGTTCTTAGAAAATTGCCATCTTCCACATTTCTTATTCAGATACCTCCACAAAAGGAGAAATTTGGCAGCTTTATATTCTGGGGTTTTGTGAGAAAAATTCATTTTGTCACCCAGAGTCAGCTGCTGAGAAAAAAAAATAGCAGCAGGACCTTTTCCTCTCGTTGTTATTCAAATACAACCCAGTTCTCCAGGCTGACTGAGGAATAAGTTGGAAGCAAGCAGTGAGCAGAGACTAATGCCTTAATTGGCTATTAATATATGGTCACTGCTATTCTTAGAAATAACTGGTGTTTCAATAACTACCTCAAAAGTGGAGTTCAGATTTCATGGCTGTGTTCTATCACACATAAAACCAGGAAGAGTTGATGGGTAATAGGTTGGACCACGATGTCATTTCTGGAAAGCTCCAGTTACATTTGCTATTGCTTTAAAAAGTCATGCTTGGAAGGTTGCCTGGTAACCTGATTTATCTTGAATATTAATAATTCACCCATCAGGAAACTACCTTGCCTGTAACTCAGTGTCAAAATTGAACACCTCTTTGACTATGTGGTCTGCAAGGTAATGGTGGTGGGGTTGGAAGTAAATTAGTTAAATTTGGTTAGAGAATGAATCTGATAATGTGTTTATCCAACTTGCGAAGAATTTAGATGTTGTTAAAGGATATAAAGTATATCATCTTAAAGAATTGAAATGGGGATTTCTTTCTAAGTTCTACGTAATTGTTACTTGATAAACTCAGATGACATCTCACACTGAAAGTTCACTAACCACATAATTAATAGGGACATGTATTATTGATGTACTAAGACTACTTAATAACACTTCGGTTCCATTTACAGAAGGATAAAATAGTCACCAGGCGTGAGATCAATAAATCACAAGTTTTGAGTGTTATATTTACAGCCTGAGAGTCAAGTAACTCTTCATCATTGAACAGTCTCCCACTTGGAACTATGAGTGACCTGTTTCAGGTTTGTTGAGTGCCCTTGTGAAAAAATTCTAAGCTATGGAAACCATTATTTTCCCCCTGTGAAATGTCCCCATAGTACTTAGTTGGGCCTCCTTCCCTATGTGGACGCTTTGAGACGTCACAGAGGCAAGCAGTACCAAAGATCATGAAAGATTTGGTGGTTACAAACACACCTTGGTTCGCATCCAGCAACTGTCTCCCAAATTCAGCTGGGTCTGACATAGCAGCTGAGCTTCCTGCTCAATTTGGCCCCAACTCTGCCCAGACAGAGGACTTCTCTGTTTCCACTAGAACGAGCCAGGAACAAAAACTCCATCCATCTAAAAATGCTTGAAATAATTCTAGTGTTGGGGAAGACAAAGAGAAAATAACCGTGTGGTTTCACTGTAAGGATTTAGGTATAAGGAAGGGAAATGGTGTCAGTCAGGGATTACATCCTCATATGCCACTTGAGGAACCAAATACCTCCTAAGAAACAACCCACATCCGACCCTAAACCCTCAGATGCCAGGAATCATTAAGAGCATTCACCACAGGAGAAAATTTCTCTGTTAAACTAAAGATAAACCACTGTGCCCCAATTCCCAGATGATGGAAATGGGGCTTTAAATGATATAATGAGTCACATTTGCATTCTTTTTAGAAGATAAACAGCCAATTTATTTTTTACCTTGAATGGCATGTCTTTTAGTAATGTGATTGAGGAGATAAAATAACCAGTGGTAACTGATTAACTATTTTAAGTCATTGTGTTCAAAATGTATGATATATTAGTTCACTTATCCAGAAGTGATCTCAATGATTAGGATTTGAGCCAAGGAAATAAGCAAAGCAGCTAAGTGAAGTGTAAGCAACTGAAATACTCACAAATTGCACCCTCTCTCTTATGCTCTGAACTCACAGAAGAGGGCCTTAGAGCACTCCCCAGTATCTATTTATTTTATTTAAGATACAATTCTAATAGCAAAATGGAAATAGTTGTTGCAAAGAGATAAAAAGGATGCTGTCCAAGTCAGGCAACTGAAAGTGGCAAGAAATGACAGAACTGACAATGATAAAAGAAATGGATAAATCAAAATGGCAGGAAAAAAATTCATGAACATTTTCTCAGTGTGGGACCATTCTGCGTAGAGTAAAATAAAAATAATTAAGCAAAACACAGATTTGGTGTTCACATTTCATAACCCTCTAATATCAGAAAATATGCGATCTGTGTTAGGAAGACAATTGATGTGTCTTAGAAATAGTTCCAACATAAAAGGTTAAGTTATTTTTAATTCAGTCATCTTGAAAATAAGTGCAATGCTAACTCCTCATGTTGTTCTTCATGGATTACAAGGAAGCAGTGGAGTATCACAGTTAAAAGGATGCATATGGTTCCCAACTGCCCAGATTTCAAATCCCAGCTATGCCATGTGTGACCTTGGACAACTCACTTAACGTCTCTGAAGCTCAGTTCCTCCACTGCAAAATGGGTAGTGGTAAGGATTTAATGAGTTAATGTATACAAAGCATTGGAAGAGTACCTGGCACATAGAAAGTGTTAGATAAGCATTCTCTACAAAGATATTTGCATTTACCAAGTACCTAATGTGTGTCAGGTACTGGGAAGGGTGCTGTGATCTTTATCATTATATTTTATAAGCTTTTACTACATGAAGTGAAACACCAGAATCTTGCCTTCAATATTCCTCAAGCCCAGCGTAACTGGCAATAAAGAGTTATCAACCCTAGTACAACACAATGTAATCCATTATACCTAAAGTTCTTTTAACCTGATTTCTGCCATAGTAATTAACTTTTGTTTCTTGAAACTTTATGTCCATTTTGGTTGGCTACTATTCTATCTCTCTGTGAAATGTTCCCCTCTCTTCATTTTGCATGTATATTCATCACCTTTTCTGTTCAGTTACTATTTTAGACCTCAAGGATCCAATGATCTGGGAACACAGTTCATCTGAGGATAGGCATTACAAGGTAAAAACAGTGTTGATAAAAGTTCTGTGTCCCTGATGGTGTGAAGAAGAAATGTGCAATCATTTTCAGGTAAAAACAACAACAAACAAACAAACAAAACTAAAACAACCAGGAAATCTGCATCTGCTTCCTGAAATATGTCCACAAAAATCAAATAGGTGTAGATATACTCTTGCCTTAAACAGATAAATGAAATGTTTGAGTATCAAAAAATTATTTTCAACATCCACAAAATACTGAAACAGTACTCTTTAAAACAGTCAAGGTAATGACAAACAAGGAAAGACAGAGAAAATGTCACAGACCAGAGAAGACACGGCATGATGACTGAATATAAGGGAGTGTCCTGAATTGGATCCTAGAACAGATAAAGATTATTAGTAAAAAGCAGTTGAAATTTGCACAAGGACTGGAGTTTAGTTAATAGTAATGTATAAATGTTAACCTCATAATTTTGATGACTGTAATGTGGTTATGTACAATGTTAGCATTGAGGAAACTAGGTTAGGGGTATTCAAGAACTCTCTGTACTATCTTTGCAACTTTTTCAGAAATCTAAAGTGATTCCAAAATAAAAAGTGTATTTAGAAAAGTATTTTCAGATCTTTGAGAGGCAGGAGAGTGGGAACAACATGCACCTTAATGTCAGGAGGTTGAGTTTGTGTTTTCCTTTCACCACCATCCAACAAGATGACTTAATGCAAGTTGGTTGAGCCTCAGGATTCACATTCATAAAAGGGGGGGATACAATTTCTACCTTACACAATGTTACTGAAAAGAACAAATAAAAATCATGAACCCATACAAAAAGTAATCATAGGCACAACTATTTTTCCAAACCCTGATTTACAGCTTCAATCTAACCTTAAAACTATTTACTCAATTGACACATACATTTTTCTTATTTTACTTTTCGAAAAAGATCAATAAATGATGTGATGCCTTCAATAGAGAAAAATTAAGAGTTGGATATCAGTCTCAGAGGGTTTACATTTTCAAGATGTTTTTCTTTCAAAAGTAACATTGAGCTTATTGAACTTGACAAATTAGTGTTTTTTCGGAAAATCTCCTGCACTGATCTGGGGTAAGTGTCCCTGGGTGTGTATGAAGACTTGGGCAAGAAAGAGCTCAAGAAAAATTCGTGGATTTGGTGTATTACTTTAGGGTTGCATGATTCTGACTAACTTTAAGCCAAAACTAGGTAGAGGCAAAACGTTGCTGTGGAAGTTGTGAGAAAGTCCTTGGCAGAAAGAGCAGGCAGTGAGAGGGACAGGGGTGAAATTATCCTTTCATTCTCTGGGAGGTACTGCCAGTGAAGTGGTTAAGAGCATAGGCTTTTGATCCAGACCTTCTGGATGTGAAGCCAAACTCTGACTCTTCTTCCTTTTTAGAGCTTGGGCAGGTGACTTAAGCTCTGTGTCTTGTTTAAAGATAATTAATAAGGACATGATCCTATCTGTATTTTGGAAAACTCCTCTGGAAGCAGTGTGGATGATCGATTAGAGCAACATCAGACCCAACAAGGGCCGTGGTAGAGAAGCCAGCACAATAGTAGAGAGGTGATGAGGGCCTAAGCTGCACAGGGAGCCCTGAGCATGGGGAGAAGGAGTCTAGAAAACCATGAAGGAGATGGGTATCAGGAGAAAGTGGGGGAATCAGGGAAAGAAAGGACTCTAGATGGATTCTTAGGCTCCTGGAGACTGGGATTTTGTCCATTAACCAAGATAATCATGGAAGAGTAGGGAAAAGTCATGCTTGTGATTTGGGACATACTACATGTTTGTGTTTGGGGACATTAAGAAGGAAATGCCTATCTGGGACAGGAACTTGTGTTTTATCTCATATACCACTCTGAGTAAATGGGAGCTTAAAGAGAGTTAAGTACAAGATAGGGGTTAAGAATGCTGTTTCTTTGACTTACTAGCTGTGTGTTTAAAAAGGTCAATTGTTTAACCTCTCTGCTGCTTTTTCTTTTGTTTTGTTTTGTTTGTTTTTTTGTTTTAAGACAGAGTTTTGCTCTTGTTGCCCAGGCTGGAGTGTAATGGCACGATCTCAGCTCACCGCAACCTCCACCTCCCAGGTTCAAGCAATTCTCCTGCCTCAGCCTCCATAGGCATCCACCACCACGCCCGGCCAATTTTGTATTTCTAGTAGAGGCGGGGTTTCTCCATGTTGGTCAAGCTGGTCTCGAACTCCCGACCTCAGGTGATCCGTCTGCCTCAGTCTCCCAAAGTTTTGGGATTACAGGCATGAGCCACTGCACCTGGCCTAGTTTGTTTGTAACATGGGAACAACAACAGGCTGGTCGTGGTGGCTCATGCCTGTAACCCCAGCACTTTGGGAGGCCCAGAAGGGCGGATCACTTGAGGCCAGGAATTTGAGATCAGCCTGGCCAACATGGTGAAGCCCCATCTCTACTAAAAAATACAAAAAAATAGCCAAGTGTGGTGGTGTGCACCTGTAGTCTCAGCTGCCAGGGAGGCTGAGGCACTAGAATTGCTTGAACCCAGGAGGCAGAGGTTGCAGTGAGCCAAGATCGTGCCACTGTACTCCAGATTGGGCAACAGAGCAAGACTCTGCCTCAAAAAAAAAATAATAAAAAATAAGTGGGAACAACAATAGCCATCTTTTAGAGTTGCTGTCAGAATTAAAGGAGATAATCATACAAAGAACTAGCCCTTTCCAACTCACTGTAAATCCTCAATCCATGTTAGCTTTTTGTAACATTAATAACATAGCAATAATAATTTGTAGCTTGAATAATAGTAAGTTGCCTAAAGAGATGTAGCTAAGGAAGTCTGAGTTAGCCTTTGGACTCTGAACTGCCTCTGCATTTAGCACACTGATATGCAGAGCAAGCTGTATCCACACTGATCTCAGAGTGCTGCAGTTTCAAAAGCTGTTCAGCTGGGATCAAGGAAAGCAATGACCGCCTACTCCCCAAATCCTTTCCATTTTGAAATTCCCAGGTCAATGATGACCATTGCCAGAGGGTCTCAGGAAGGTGGAATCCACATGGAGAGTTGGAAAAGGGAGGCCGAGGTGGGCAGATCACCTGAAGTCAGGAGTTCAAGACCAGCCTGGCCACCATGGCGAAACCTCGTCTCTACTAAAAAATACAAAAATTAGCTGGGTGTTGCAGTGGGTACCTGTAATTCCAGCTACTTAGGAGGCTGAGGCAGGGAGAACTGCTTGAACCCAGAAAGCGGAGGTTGCAGTGAGCTGTGATTGTGCCACTACACTCCAGCCTGCAACTCTGTCACAAAAAAAAAAAAAAGAGAGAGAGAAAAAGAAAAATGAGTGGGAACTGAGGAAGTCTAAATAAAATTCTAAACAGTAAGTATAAACCTTTGTTTTTTCAATGAAGAGGAATCACTAGAGTGGACACAGGAGGATGGTGGAAATTGAAGACAGGCAAGAATAGAACACATTTATTGACAGAGAGGAGGGAGCTAGCAGAAAGTATGGTTAACAGAGAGAGAAAATAAGTGAAGGCCCCAGTCCTTAAGGAAGGACTATGAGGATGGGGCAAGAGGAGGGAAGGAAAAGCGTCACCTCTTCCACTGAGGGCTGGAAAGGAGGTGGAGACAAGTGCATAGGCATTTGCATGTCTGAGCAGGGCTTTGAAGAGGGTAAATGTCTAAAAGCCTCTAGCATCTCAGAAAAGTTGAAGATGAGGTTATATGCTACACTGGAGAGGAGTAGAGACAAGACTAGAAAATTTGAGTGCATGGCTTCAGGTCTGAAATAAACATTGGAAGGCGACAGAGAGGAAGTTGAACCAGTCTGTGTAGAAGAATGTGAGCACTGGGATTTCAAAGACGAGGTTTGTAGAGGCCCCAGTCTACATCTTTATATGATTTCCTCCAGCATTTTTGTAACATTACATTGCATTTTGTAACATTGCTGAGCCCCTCTTTGAGTAATTGGCAGAAAAGGCTGAGTCCTCATAGAATTGTGTGCTATTTCTAAAACATATCCATGGTTTAAAAAGCTTTAAGATCTATAAACTAAAATCCACCCATTTTGCAGGATGATTCACAGTGTCGACAGTTTGGAGCAATTTCCTGAAGAAAGGACAAAACTGGAAGCTATTCTTTATGTAAGTGAAATCTAGAAGATTATCATGTTTCTTTGGGCTGAAACAACCATCCCTCATCTTCTACATTAAAATGCAGCTGAATTTGTAATTAGATCCCTGTCCAAAACTTGTATTCCCTTATTAAGAGAATTAATTGAGTTATCTCAGAAGAGAATATTGATTACATTGAGATTTGACTAATAAAAACTTCTCTCCAGAACTTATCTAAAGTGAGGTCTGGAACTAGGTCACCGTCACTCATGAGAAAGCCCTCAGAAACCAAGATAAGACAGAGAAGAAAGGGAATTCAGCACAAGGGTCAAGAAGCCAGGGCTGGGGGCATCCTTCAGTGGAGGAGAATAGCATTTGACAGCTGCCTCTAGAGAAAGTGGAAGATGTGCAGGGCTCGCAATGTTGGGCATGTTAACAGGGGGAGAAATCCATGAAAAAGCTGTGAAAGGAAGTCTGTGCAACTGAATGAAGTGCTAAAACAGATGACCAATTTTAAAATTTAGGGGCTTGAGGGCAGAGTGTGCCTGTGGCTTTTTCTCTCTGTGCTAAGTGGTTTCCTGAGTGGACCCTGCCACAACTCACTATCACATCATGTTGAGGCTCTTCCTTTGTTTCTCCTTTCGTGTCAGTTTCCCTCATTTCTTCTGCACTGTAGCCCAAATAATAGACATCTCCATGCCTGCTCATTAATCCACAGGGCAAAGAAAAGAAGCATCTTTGAGGTGTTTGCATTTTAATGGGCTGTACACAGACAGGGTTCGCCTGCTTCTGATCCTGGAGGACTGAAGGAAGAAGAGGCTGGATCATATTTTCCCTTTCTTGTCTAATTTAACAAACCTGCTTGGCTACCAGCAAGAAGTTGACAGATTGCATACTGTCATCATTTAATCTTAAGACTAAAATTCAATTTTCCTTTCTCAGGATCAAAATTGGGAGCAGGGGGGAATAAAACACCCCAAAGACACAAGGTGACCTGTCTCAGTGGGGTGACCTAGTGCACCAGCCAGCTAATGATGCCCGTCTGTCAGCTGGGCCCCGGGTGCCAGAGCCCGAGGGAGAGGAGACCAACCCTGACAGATGGTGGCGGCTTTGCTGATTATAGAGCTCAGTTGGACCAAGGCTCTATTTTATTCCCTGCACCAAGGTCCCTTCTGAACATAGGCTGTTTACTTAAAACATATCCATTCCTGTTTCTGCTCATCATATTCTTAGGATAAAAATGAACATAGGCAGCTGTTGCATTTTTTGGTACTAAATATTCAATTCTGCTTTGTGTTAAGGAAATTTATAATCCATTTTACCCCATAATTATTCTTTATAAGTGAGAAATCAAATCCGAAGTGGCAACAGAGAGTGGACTCTAGGAAAAGAAATTCAAATAGGCATTGCCTTTGGTTATGCTATTTCTCTGCATGAGACATTCAGACTTTTATATTATCCCACTAAAAAAGGAAACAGCAACCAAATTTAGCAAGTTGGTGTTTTCAAGCACAAAAGAATGTCAGGCCAGGAGCTTGGTTCTTCCTTTGCCTTCTGCTTGAGAAATCTCAGCTCTCCTTCTCAGAGTAATTAAAAAGTGACTTTAGAATGTTATGCCCCCAAAGTCATTGAACTTCACATCCAGCCACATATAAACATTTAAGACTAGGGGGAACAAAAGTCCAGTAGTGCATGGACAGAAGGGTCATAAGGAAGAAAAGCAACACTGGAAAAATGATCCCAACCCTCTGCCACCCGAAACCTCAGGGAGGAAAAATGTCATTCCAGGCGGCAGCTGTGAATTACAACATGCCCAGGAACTTACTCGGGCCCCTTCAGGCTGAGTCTCATGCTGTTTGGAAAAGTGGCAGGGGGTTATATTTTCACACCCAGCTGTTGCTTTATGACTTAGTAGGCAAGAAGTTGTGGAGGCTTCCCCAGCTACACAACACTGACTTATTTAGAGCTCCTGCCTGCAGTGGCTAATGAAGGTAGGACAATGGGGCAGGTGTCTCAGCAGACACAGATTCTGAACCAAGTTAAGTGGGTGATGTAAGCTATAAGCCATAGCCCCATTATAAAGGCGAGGCTCTGTAACCTCATTGGCCAGCTATCTTGGTAGCTTCATATGGCTGCTGCTTTTTGGCATCTAGAAAACAGCCCTTCCATTTTTAAAGACTGCAGAAGGAAAGGCTTGAATAGAGGAAGAGGAGGCTATCCTCCAACTTCCTAATCATTATCCAGCACAGGCTTTGGTAGGTTACATATGCTCAACAAAATAGCATGGTTTAGAGAAGAGAACACTGAACAAAGAATCTAGAAATGAGTATTTTATTCTTAGCTCTGCCACTTTGGAAGAGTTACTTTTTATCTCTGCATTTCCATTTCTGCAACTGTAAAATAAGGGAATTATCTGCTATGCCCTGGGGTTGGCAAACCTTTTCTGATTCTTTGGTTTAAGAATAATGGGGGCCCCAATGAGCAGATCAGTAGTTTATCTTTAAGCAGTATTGATTCATTTGAGCATAATGGGTCAGGAATCTGTAATTCTGGTGATCTTTCCATATTGGGAAACACTGAACTACATGTCTGCTAAGATGAGATGGTTCTGTATCTCCTGGGAGATCCTTCCTAAAGGAACTGCAGATAAAAGCCAATAGAGTGGAAATTCTTCTTATCTCTCAGCATCAATAGTACAATAGCGATCTAGCTAGCACTGTTCAATAGAACTTTCTGTGATGGTGGAAATGTCTAATATCTGCACTGTCCAATACTGCAGCCACTTTCTACATGTGATTATTGGTCACTTAAATTGTAGCTAATGGGGCTGAGGGACTGAATTTTAATACTGTTTAATGTTAATTCATTTAAATGTAAAAGCACATACTTTCCCATTTTGGACAGCACAGATGCTACCATGTTTTGCTGCAAGAAGGTAACAAGTGTTATGCTGTGGTCAAATGAAAAACAGGTCTTTATTTCCATTTTTACCTTCCTGGGCAGTATGGGGGAAAGGGCAAGGCTTTGTGACTCAGTTTCCTTATCTCTCAAATTCAGATGGTAATATCTACTTCACAGTATTGTTCAGAAGATTTAAACTAGATATGTGAACACCTTTGAGAACCATAATAAGATCAATAGATGCAAGATATTATAAGGGGTTGAAAGTTGATTTTGTCTCAGTACAAACACAGTGACATCTGAGAACATATAACTAAATGTGGGTGGAGATTGGTAATGTCAGATGTGAGAGGTCGAAAATAAAGAGGGGAAACTACAAAGTAAATGTCAAAGGCAGAGTAGATGAAAAGGGAGAGTAATAAAAAAAAGTCAAGACATGTGGCATAAGGTAGTGAGGAAGAGGGTGCAGTGGAGGTATCTGGTGGGAGGACATTTCAGGGTTGAGAATTGCTCATGATGAGAGGTGCATGGACAGGTGTCAATTTTGAGTGACAGTAAATGGGAAAACCATTAAGTTGAATTAGGACACTTAGTTTTCCATTTACCTGACTGCCTTAGAGAAAGGTATCTGGAGGGATTTGGACAGGAGCCAGATAGGCCAGAAGAATTTATGCTGTTCAACAGTAATGTGGATGGTTCAGTTTAGAAAGGCGATGACAGCACTGGATTATTTGGGGTGAGTCCATAAGCCTTCTTACATATAAAGGGCTCTGGAAAGGAAGCATATACTGTAGCAGAGATGAAGAAAGCCTTGTTTGACAAAGATGTCCTGAGATCCTATCAATCACACAAAGTAGAACATCACTGTGAAGGCAGTCAGTTGGAAAAGGGTGATCTTGAACCTGGCTTGGCATAGTGTCCTACTCCTTAGAGTAGAGGGAATGAAAGATGCAATAGGAGACAAAATGAGTTAAAGAACATCCTGGGAGCTTTCTAGCACTTATGAAAATGGCAACTTGCCATCTACCTCACTGTCCTTTTCCTGTCCTACTACAAACTGAGAAGGATTAATGTTGGAGTCTGCCTGGGTTCAAATCCAAGCCCTACCATTTAATAGCTGTGGTAGCTTGTAATAGCTTGGGCTGGAAACAAACTCTCTAAGTCACATGTTTCTTCATTATGGGGATATAATAGCACCTGCTCCAGAGAAGTAAGTAAAATAATTGATGTACAAATTAGCACAGCCCCTAGTCCACAGAAAACACTAAAAACTATGTTTGTTAAATATAATATCTCAAACTTCCCAACATACCATTAAAATTGAATGTTTAACAGATACGAAACATTACAACTAGAAACACTACTTTCTATAGATCAATAGTTTTGAAAAATTTAGTCACATCAAACTAAGTATTGCTTTTATTCATTCACTAAATTCATTCATTTCCCTCGATTTTTAAAATTAGGGGACTGTTCCTTTGAAGGTTTATCGAGGTATAATTTTTAAGTAGATTTAGGGGGTACAAATGTAGTTTTGTTACTTGAATATATTGCATAGTGGTGTAGTCTGGGTTTTTAGGATGACCATCTCCCAAATAGTCTACATTGTGCTCATCAGGTGATTACTCATCCCTCACCCTGCTTCCACCCTCCCACATTTCTTAAGTCTTCACTGTCTATTATCCCACTCTCTGTCTATGTATACACATAATTTAGCTTCCACTTACAAGTGAGAGCAAATAGTATTTGACTTTGTTTCTGAGTTATTTCACTTAAGATAATGGCCTCCAGTTCCATTCATGTTGCTGCAAAAGACATGATTTCATTCTTTTTTATGGCTGAGTAGGATTCCATGGTATATGTGTACCACATTTTCTCCATCCAGTCATCCACTGATGGGCCTTTATGTTGATTCCATATCTTTGCCATTGTGAATCATGCTGTGATAAGCATACAAGTGCAGGTATCTTTTGATATAATAATTTCTGTTCCTTTGGGTAGATACTCAGCAGTGGAGTTTGTTGAAATATAATTTATATACCATAAACTTACCCTTTTAAACTGTATAATTCATTTAACTAATATTACTGAGTGCTGCCAAGTGTCAGGCCCTATCCTAGGCACTGGAAATATGGCAAATAAGACAGATGAGGTCCCTGCTTTCAAAGAGCTTCTGGTCTAGAGAGGAAGAGAGATCATAGACAGTATATAACCTAAGGGCTAAGAAGCAGTGATATAGTAGGTAAGACAATCATGTCAGGCTGTCCCACTTTAGATAGGATGGCCAGAAACATTCTCTTGGAGAAGGTGGCATTGAATAATATGTGGATGGGAGTCATATGAATGTCTAGGGGAAGAGTATTTCAGGCAGGGAATAGCAAATGCAAAGGCCCTGGGGCAGAAGCATGCCTGCTATACTCCTGTTTGAGGAAAATCTGGGAGGGCCATGCCACCAAAGCTTAATAGATAAGTAAAAACAAGAGAGGAAGAAATCAAGATAGAGAGGACACGGGAGCAAGATCGTTAAGTCTAGGTTTCCAAAATAAGGCTTATGGATTTTGTTCTAGGTATGATGGAAAACCATTGGAGGGATTTGAGGAAGGAAAGGAGGCAATCAGTATATATATAATATACATAAAATATAAATAAAATGTATATAAAATACACATATAAATTTATATATCTTATATATGTATATTTTTCTTGAGACAGTATTGCTCTGTCACTCAGGCTGGAGTGCAGTGGTGTGATCTCGGCTCACAGCAACCTCTGCCTCCCGGGGTCAAGTGATTCTCCTGCCTCAGCCTCCAGAGTTGCTGGGATTATAGGCACACACCACCACACCCAGCTAACCCTTTTTTGTATTTTCAGTAGAGACGAGGTCCCACCATTTGGGCCAGGCTGGTCTTAAACCCCTGATCTCAAGTGATCCACCCACCTTGGCCTCCCAAAGTGCTGGAGTTACAGGCATAAGCCACCACGCCTGACCAGGTTTATATTTTAAAGAAGCTCTCTAGCAGTTATTTGGAAAACAGATTCCAAGAGGCAAAAAGCAGGAAGAGGGAGACCAGTAACAGGCCAGGCAGTGGCCCAGGTGACAGACAGCAGAGACTCGGAATAGCGGTGGAGTTGATGAGAAGGGGTGAGATCATGGGTATGTTTTCATGACAAGATTACCTGGAAACTCAATATGGGGTTTAAGAGAGGGGGTTCAAGGATGACTCCTAGGATATTGGCCTTAATCCTTGACTGGTGGGGCCCTCTGCTAAGATGTGGGATGCTAGAGGAACAGGCTTGGGGTGGGGTGTGAATCAAATGCTGTTTTGACTTTTTTATTTTATATGCTTATTAAAAGTTCAAGTGGAGATTACACACTTGTATGTACTATGTTAGAAAACAAAGGCTTTGTGGTGGAGGATTTAAAAACAAGAACAAGAAAACTTCCTAGAAGCCTAGATTAGCAGAGCTATAAGCTGCACCCCAAGTGTGTCCTATAGGCTCCTATATAACAAAAAAGCTGCAAAACCTCACACCTATGTGCTGAGAAACAGACTAGCTAATGAGTAAAGCAGAAAATACACGTGGAAAAAATTAGATTGTCCTATCTCTTTCATATGAAAGTTGGGGAGGGTTGTGTTAGAGTTCTAATGACCTGATTAATTGCTGAGGAAATAAACCTAGGTATCAGGTAGCTTGAAGGTAAGAATGGAGAAAGATCTGTTTATAAACAAATATCTCCATTTGTATTACTGCAAGAAAACAATCTAGTAGATTCACAGAATGCAGGCTGCAGGATTATTTTTCATTTATCACTGAGAAGCACTTCTTGAATTTTTATAGCCATCTTGTTACAGGATCCTAAGCAGGTTGGTATAACTGGCTGTCTTTTGAGAAGGATTAGGTGTATTTCCGTATTTGTTCATTTCTCAATTTAGTAGTTAAGTCTTCAAGACGTTTATATTTCAGAGTATAATTTCAGTGGTTTTCAAGTTCTAGGAGTTTCTTTTTCTGGAGTGTTGGAGCTATAATTTTCTTGTCCCTTATCCATTTGAAGCTTCCATGAACCTAAACTGGAAGATCTGAGAAATACCTCCACTGAGCGACTGAGGTGAAATACACAATAGGATCTCAGAAATTCTTAACCATGTTCTTATCATCGTGTGATGCAAGCCGTATTAAACAAGTAAGGGAACTCTACAGGATGCAGAATTACTTAACTGCATCTCATGGAAGAGTAGAGCGGGGTTAAGCTCCTGCCTTTTCATAATCATATAACTGAGGAAGTAACCATTGAGACTTCTACTTTATAAGTTAACCTAAAGACATTGTTCCAATCAATCAAGTATGTCCTGACCATATGCATTGGGTAAAGCATTAGTTGACATTGTTAAGAACAAAAGATAATTTGTTGTATAACCACTCTGTACACTCCTATGATCATAGAAGCTGGTGTTCAAACCAGCTTTAGAATAACATATGTATGACATTTATATGTCCTACTAAAATAGGATAGTGGATTGTAAATGATTATGCAGAGCAATCTATGGTTTTTACAGGAATAAAATAATTAGCCTTTCCTTTTTCCTTCTTAGCCATTATATTTATCTGTCCAAAATATTTAACAAAGTAATAAAAACGTTCCATAACTCATTTCATTCATTAGGCCTCAATATCTTGATCTTTAATTTCCAGAGAGTCTTCTGAGATAGATAAGATCCACTCTTCTCATTACTCTGCCTAGGAAATGTAATAGCATTATAGCATATTTGTGTAATACTTGAAGCACAAAGTAATTTTCTGCCATGTAGCCTGAAATTCCTGATCAGTCTGCTCGGAGGAAAACACTGTAGTCAATATATATACATATATGTATAACATTTATATATATAACATTTGCCCTCACTTTATACATATATGAATAGATATGCAATATATATAAACACACATAATCAGTAGAGTTCTGTATAGATGTGTGTGTATATATATACATAAATATAATCAGAATTTTGTGTAGATATATATATACACACAGACATACATAATCAGTAGAGTTTTGTGTGGAATAATTTCTTTAAATTGATTTATATAAATAGGACAGTTTTATAACTTGCATTTCACTCAACAATAGGACTGAGTTTTTTAATGTGATTACATATGAATGCTCTTCATCCTTTTATTTATTGCATAGCATTCCATATTTAGATGTGCCATAATTTGTTTCACAATTCTAGCCATAATGAACATTGTTTGATATTTTATGATGAAAATGATCATTAAATGGACCTCTTTGTACAAGCTTCTCTATGCACATGCACAAACACTTCTCAGGATAAATGTGTATAACTCATGTAAACACATGTGCATGCACACACACAGGTCTTTAATCCATCAAGAATTTGTGTGTGTGTGTGTGTGTGTGAGTGGATAATCCATTATCCCACCACCATTCCAGAGCTGTTCATCTCTTCCTCACTGGTTGAAACTCTATTGTTCTTATGTATTAAAATCATGCATGTTGATATCCATATGTGCATCTACCTGGACTCTCTAGTCTGTTCTGTAGTCTTTTTACCTATTTTTAAGCTAAAATCACATTGTTTTTATTACAATATTTTGTAACATATTTTGAAAATTGTCTTGGCTATTTTTGTACATATACTCTTCTATGAGAAATTTTGATTGAAAATGCATTGTATCTGAAGATAACTTTGGGAAAAACTTTCACCTTTCTAATATTGAGTCACTACATTTGTAATTATTTCTCCATTTATTCAAACTTTTTTTTACTTTCTTCAGTATAGTCTTATAGTTTCCTCTATAAAGGTCTTGTATATTTATTGTTAAATGTATACTTGGTTACTTTTTAGTTGCTGTGGCCATTGTGAATTGGAATTTTTTTTAAAAAAATACATTTTCTTGTGAATAATGCCGCAATAAACATACGTGTGCATGTGTCTTTATAGCAGCATGATTTATAGTCCTTTGGGTATATACCCAGTAATGGGATGGCTGGGTCAAATGGTATTTCTAGTTCTAGATCCCTGAGGAATCACCACACTGACTTCCATAATGGTTGAACTAGTTTACAGTCCCACCAACAGTGTAAAAGTGTTCCTATTTCTCCATATCCTCTCCAGCACCTGTTGTTTCCTGACTTTTTAATGATTGCCATTCTAACTGGTGTGAGAGGGTATCTCACTGTGGTTTTGATTTGCATTTCTCTGATGGCCAGTGATGATGAGCATTTTTTCATGTGTTTTTTGGCTGCATAAATGTCTTCTTTTCAGAAGTGTCTGTTCATGTCCTTCGCCCACTTTTTGATGGGGTTGTTTGTTTTTTTCTTGTAACCAACCCAAATGTCCAACAATGATAGACTGGATTAAGAAAATGTGGCACATATACACCATGGAATACTATGCAGCCATAAAAAATGATGAGTTCATGTCCTTTGTAGGGACATGGATGAAATTGGAAATCATCATTCTCAGTAAACTATCGCAAGAACAAAAAACCAAACACTGCATATTCTCACTCATAGGTGGGAATTGAACAATGAGATCACATGGACACAGGAAGGGGAACATCAGACTCTGGGGACTGTTGGGGGGAGGGGGGAGGGATAGCATTGGGAGATATACCTAATGCTAAATGACAAGTTAGTGGGTGCAGCGCACCAGCATGGCATATGTATACATAAGTAACTAACCTGCACAATGTGCACATGTACCCTAAAACTTAAAGTATAATAATAAAAGAAAAAAAAACTTAAAAAAAAATGCATTTTCGAGGGAGGAGCCAAGATGGCCGAATAGGAACAGCTCCGGTCTATAGCTCCCAGCGTGAGCGATGCAGAAGATGGGTGATTTCTGCATTTCCATCTGAGGTACCGGGTTCATCTCACTAGGGAGTGCCAGACAGTGGGCGCAGGTCAGTGGGTGCGCGCACCATGCGAGAGCCGAAGCAGGGCGAGGCATTGCCTCACTTGGGAAGCGCAAGGGGTCAGGGAGTTCCCTTTCCGAGTCAAAGAAAGGGGTGACGGACCCACCTGGAAAATCGGGTCACTCCCACCCGAATATTGCGCTTTTCGGACCGGCTTAAAAAACGGCGCACCACGAGATTATATCCCGCACCTGGCTCGGAGGGTCCTACACCCACGGAGTCATGCTGATTGCTAGCACAGCAGTCTGAGCTCAAACTGCAAGGCAGCAGCGAGACTGGGGGAGGGGCGCCCGCCATTGCCCAGGCTTGCTGAGGTAAACAAAGCAGCCAGAAAGCTCGAACTGGGTGGAGCCCACCACAGCTCAAGGAGGCCTGCCTGCCTCTGTAGGCTCCACCTCTGGGGGCAGGGCACAGACAAACAAAAAGACAGCAGTAACCTCTGCAGACTTAAATGTCCCTGTCTGACAGCTTTGAAGAGAGCAGTGGTTCTCCCAGCACGCAGCTGGAGATCTGAGAACGGGCAGACTGCCTCCTCAAGTGGGTCCCTGACCCCTGACCCCCGAGCAGCTTAACTGGGAGGCACCACCCAGCAGGGGCACACTGACACCTCACATGGCAGGGTATTCCAACAGACCTGCAGCTGAGGGTCCTGTCTGTTAGAAGGAAAACTAACAAACAGAAAGGACATCCACACCAAAAACTCATCTGTACGTCACCATCATCAAAGACCAAAAGTAGATAAAACCACAAAGATGGGGAAAAAACAGAACAGAAAAACTGGAAACTCTAAAAAGCAGAGCGCCTCTCCTCCTCCAAAGGAACGCAGTTCCTCACCAGCAACGGAACAAAGCTGGATGGAGAATGACTTTGACGAGCTGAGAGAAGAAGACTTCAGACGATCAAATTACTCTGAGCTACGGGAGGACATTCAAACCAAAGGCAAAGAAGTTGAAAACTTTGAAAAAAATTTAGAAGAATGTATAACTAGAATAACCAATACAGAGAAGTGCTTAAAGGAGCTGATGGAGCTGAAAACCAAGGCTCGAGAACTACGTGAAGAATGCAGAAGCCTCAGGAGCTGATGTGATCAACTGGAAGAAAGGGTATCAGCAATGGAAGATGAAATGAATGAGATGAAGCGAGAAGGGAAGTTTAGAGAAAAAAGAATAAAAAGAAATGAGCAAAGCCTCCAAGAAATATGGGACTGTGTGAAAAGACCAAATCTACATCTGATTGGTGTACCTGAAAGTGACGGGGAGAATGGAATCAAGTTGGAAAACACTCTGCAGGATATTATCCAGGAGAACTTCCTCAATCTAGCAAGGCAGGCCAACATTCAGATTCAGGAAATACAGAGAACACCACAAAGATACTCCTCGAGAAGAGCAACCCCAAGACACATAATTGTCAGATTCACCAAAGTTGAAATGAAGGAAAAATGTTAAGGGCAGCCAGAGAGAAAGGTCGGGTTACCCTCAAAGTGAAGCCCATCAGACTAACAGCGGATCTCTCGGCAGAAACCCTGCAAGCCAGAAGAGAGTGGGGGCCAATATTCAACATTCTTAAAGAAAAGAATTTTCAACCCAGAATTTCATATTCAGCCAAACTAAGCTTCATAAGTGAAGGAGAAATAAAATACTTTACAGACAAGCAAATGCTGAGAGATTTTGTCACCACGAGGCCTGCCCTAAAAGAGTTCCTGAAGGAAGCACTAAACATGGAAAAGAACAGCCGGTACCAGCCGCTGCAAAATCATGCCAAAATGTAAAGACCATCGAGACCAGGAAGAAACTGCATCAACTAACGAGCAAAATCACCAGCTAACATCATCATGACAGGATCAAATTCACACATAACAATATTAACTTTAAATGTAAATGGACTAAATGCTCCAATTAAAAGACACAGACTGGCAAACTGGATAAAGAGTCAAGACCCATCAGTGTGCTGTATTCAGGAAACCCATCTCATGTGTACAGACACACATAGGCTCAAAATAAAAGGATGGAGGAAGATCTACCAAGCAAATGGAATACAAAAAAAGGCAGGGGTTGCAATCCTAGTCTCTGATAAAACAGACTTTAAACCAACAAAGATCAAAAGAGACAAAAAAGGCCATTACATAATGGTAAAGGAATCAATTCAACAAGAAGACCTAACTATCCTAAATATATATGCACCAAATACAGGAGCACCCAGATTCATAAAGCAAGTCCTGAGTGACCTACAAAGAGACTTAGACTCCCACACATTAATAATGGGAGACTTTAACACACCACTGTCAACATTAGACAGATCAATGAGACAGAAAGTCAACAAGGATACCCAGGAATTGAACTCAGCTCTGCACCAAGCGGACCTAATAGACATCTACAGAACTCTCCACCCCAAATCAACAGAATATACATTTTTTTTCAGCGCCACACCACACCTATTCCAAAATTGACCACATAGTTGGAAGTAAAGCTCTCCTCAGCAAATGTAAAAGAACAGAAATTATAACAAACTATCTCTCAGACTACAGTGCAATCAAACTAGAACTCAGGATTAAGAATCTCACTCAAAACCGCTCAACTACATGGAAACTGAACAACCTGCTCCTGAATGACTACTGGATACATAAGGAAATGAAGGCAGAAATAAAGATGTTCTTTGAAACCAACGAGAACAAAGACACAACATACCAGAATCTCTGGGATGCATTCAAAGCAGTGTGTAGAGGGAAATTTATAGCACTAAATGCCCACAAGAGAAAGCAGGAAAGATCCAAAATTGACAACCTAACATCACAATTAAAAGAACTAGAAAAGCAAGAGCAAACGCACTCAAAAGCTAGCAGAAGGCAAGAAATAACTAAAATCAGAGCAGAACTGAAGGAAATAGAGACACAAAAAACCCTTCAAAAAATTAATGAATCCAGGAGCTGGCTTTTTGAAAGGATCAACAAAATTGATAGACTGCTAGCAAGACTAATAAAGAAAAAAAGAGAGAAGAATCAAATAGACACAATAAAAAATGATAAAGGGGATATCACCACCGATCCCACAGAAATACAAACTACCATCAGAGAATACTACAAACACCTCTACGCAAATAAACTAGAAAATCTAGAAGAAATGGATAAATTCCTCGATACATACACTCTCCCAAGACTAAACCAGGAAGAAGTTGAATCTCTGAATAGACCAATAACGGGAGCTGAAATTGTGGCAATAATCAATAGTTTACCAACCAAAAAGAGTCCAGGACCAGATGGATTCACAGCTGAATTCTACCAGAGGTACAAGGAGGAACTGGTACCATTCCTTCTGAAACTATTCCAATCAATAGAAAAAGAGGGAATCCTCCCTAACTCATTTTATGAGGCCAGCATCATTCTGATACCAAAGCCTGGCAGAGACACAACCAAAAAAGAGAATTTTAGACCAATATCCTTGATGAACATTGATGCAAAAATCCTCAATAAAATACTGGCAAAACGAATCCAGCAGCACATCAAAAAGCTTATCCACCATGATCAAGTGGGCTTCATCCCTGGGATGCAAGGCTGGTTCAATATATGCAAATCAATAAATATAATCCAGCATATAAACAGAGCCAAAGACAAAAACCACATGATTATCTCAATAGATGCAGAAAAAGCGTTTGACAAAATTCAACAACCCTTCATGCTAAAAACTCTCAATAAATTAGGTATTGATGGGACGTATTTCAAAATAATAAGAGCTATCTATGACAAACCCACAGCCAATATCATACTGAATGGGCAAAAACTGGAAGCATTCCCTTTGAAAACTGGCACAAGACAGGGATGCCCTCTCTCACCACTCCTATTCAACATAGTGTTGGAAGTTCTGGCCAGGGCAATTAGGCAGGAGAAGGAAATAAAGGGTATTCAATTAGGAAAAGAGGAAGTCAAATTGTCCCTGTTTGCAGTTGATATGATTGTATATCTAGAAAACCCCATTGTCTCAGCCCAAAATCTCCTTAAGCTGATAAGCAACTTCAGCAAAGTCTCAGGATACAAAATCAATGTACAAAAATCACAAGCATTCTTATACACCAATAACAGACAAACAGAGAGCCAAATCATGAGTGAACTCCCATTCACAATTGCTTCAAAGAGAATAAAATACCTAGGAATCCCACTTACAAGGGATGTGAAGGACCTCTTCAAGGAGAACTACAAACCACTGCTCAAGGAAATAAAAGAGGATACAAAGAAATGGAAGAACATTCCATGCTCATGGGTAGGAAGAATCAGTATCATGAAAATGGCCATACTGCCCAAGGTAATTTACAGATTCAATGCCATCCCCATCAAGCTACCAATGACTTTCTTCACAGAATTGGAAAAAACTACTTTGAAGTTCACATGGAACCAAAAAAGAGCCCGCATCGCCAAGGCAATCCTAAGCCAAAAGAACAAAGCTGGAGGCATCACACTACCTGACTTCAAACTATGCTACAAGGCTACAGTAACCAAAACAGCATGGTACTGGTACCAAAACAGAGATATAGATCAATGGAACAGAACAGAGCCCTCAGAAATAACGCCGCATATCTACAACTATCTGATCTTTGACAAACCTGAGAAAAACAAGCAATGGGGAAAGGATTCCCTATTTAATAAATGGTGCTGGGAAAACTGGCTAGCCATATGTAGAAAGCTGAAACTGGATCCCTTCCTTACACCTTATACAAAAATCAATTCAAGATGGATTAAAGACTTAAACGTTAGACCTAAAACTATAAAAACCCTAGAAGAAAACCTAGGCATTACCATTCAAGACATAGGCATGGGCAAGGACTTCATGTCTAAAACACCAAAAGCAATGGCAACAAAACCCAAAATTGACAAATGGGATCTAATTAAACTAAAGAACTTCTGCACAGCAAAAGAAACTACCATCAGAGTGAACAGGCAACCTACAAAATGGGAGAAAATTTTCACAACCTACTCATCGGACAAAGGGCTAATATCCAGAATCTACAGTGAACTCAAACAAATTTACAAGAAAAAAACAAACAACCCCATCAAAAAGTGGGCGAAGGACATGAACAGACACTTCTCAAAAGAAGACATTTATGCAGCCAAAAAACACATGAAAAAATGCTCATCATCACTGGCCATCAGAGAAATGCAAATCAAAACCACAATGAGATATCATCTCACACCAGTTAGAATGGCAATCATTAAAAAGTCTGGAAACAACAGGTGCTGGAGAGGATGTGGAGAAATAGGAACACTTTTACACTGTTGGTGGGACTGTAAACTAGTTCAACCATTTTGGAAGTCAGTGTGGCGATTCCTCAGGGATCTAGAATTAGAAATACCATTTGACCCAGCCATCCCATTACTGGGTATATACCCAAAGGACTATAAATCATGCTGCTATAAAGACACATGCACACATATGTTTATTGTGGCATTATTCACAATAGCAAAGACTTGGAACCAACCCAAATGTCCAACAATGATAGACTGGATTAAGAAAATGTGGCACATATACACCATGGAATACTATGCAGCCATAAAAAATGATGAGTTCATGTCCTTTGTAGGGACATGGATGAAATTGGAAATCATCATTCTCAGTAAACTATTGCAAGAACAAAAAACCAAACACTGCATATTCTCACTCATAGGTGGGAATTGATCAATGAGATCACATGGACACAGGAAGGGGAATATCACACTCTGGGGACTGTGGTGGGGTGGGGGGAGGGGGGAGGGATAGCATTGGGAGATATACCTAATGCTAGATGACGAGTTAGTGGGTGCAGCACACCAGCATGGCACATGTATACATATGTAACTAACCTGCACAATGTGCACATGTACCCTAAAACTTAAAGTATAATAAAAAAATGCATTTTCTTTTTTAAAATTTATTTTATTCTTAAATTTTTAATTGACAAATAAAAATTGTATATATTTATAGTGTACAACTTGATGTTTGGTTATATGTATACATTGTAGAATGGCTAAATCAAACTAATATATGCATTACCTCACATACTTATTATTTGTGTGTATGTGTGGCGAGAACACTTAGAATCTACTTTCTTAGTAATTTTCAATTATACAATAATATTATTATTAATTGTCATCACCATGAACAATAGATTTTTTTTGAGAGATCTCTTAAACGTATTCCTCCTAACTGAAATGTTTTGTCCTTTGTCCAACATCTCCCCAAACCCCCAGCCCCCAGCCTTTGGTAACCACCATTTTAGTCTGTTTATGAGTTTTACTTTTTTACACTGCACATATGAGATCATGTGGTATTTGTCTTTCTGTGCCTGGCTTATTTAACATAATGTCCACCAGTTTCACCCATGTCGCTAATGACAGGATTTTCCCTTTTTTAAGTGTGAATAGTATTCTACTGTGTGTATATACCACATTTTCTCAAACAAGGGAGTGAAGAGACAACCTACAGCATGGGTAAATATACTGTATTTGTAAACCATAAATCCAATAAGGGGTTAATATCCAAAATATATGAAGAACTCAACTCAATAGAAAACAAATAACCCAATTTAAAAATGGGCAAAGGACCTGAATAGACATCTTTCAAAAGAAGACATGCAAATGGACAATAGGTATATTAAAAATATATATTCTAATGATTATCACTGGTGGGTGGAAAAGCTTTTTTTTGTATATTGATTGTGGATGCTGGCTATTTGATGAACTTCTTAAAGCTGTAATAGAATATAAGTTAGTTGTCTTAGATTTTCAAGGTAGATGATCGTATCATCTGCCAATTCTTTTTTTCTTTCCATTAATTAAACCTCATTTCTGTTGCCTTATTTTGTTGGTGAGGGCCATCGGGATGATGTTGAATAATATCATGAGAGTTAATATTGCTGTTTTAGATAAAACTGAGTCTAATATTTCCTCATAAGTATGATGGTTTCTAAAGATGTTTGCTATAGCCACTCTATATTAAACCAAGGAATTTTTCTTATATTTCTAGTTCTTAAAAGACTTTTATTTTCCTCTCTCCTATAAATGGGTTTTATATTTGTTTGAATTCTCTTTTTTTTTCAGCTTTCTTGGTATAATTACCTGGTTTTCTTCATTTAATTCACTGAATTGCCTTCATAGATTTGCTAATGTTGGAGCATCTTTGCAAGAATTAATGTTGATTTATTTTAAATGTCCTGCTGAATTCAACATACTGAGTTTTTTAAAATAGAATTTTTGCACTTATCTTTATGTTTTAAAACAAATGAAATTGTTTTCTGCCTCATGGCCTGTAGCCTGGTTAGTTCCTCAGCTAAATTTTTTTCCCTCTGTTCTTTGAATGCCTCACTCCTTCTATTTAGTTCTCAGATTGAAGGTCAACATTTTTGCTATCACTTCTTGATTTTACTGTTTAATATTTCCCTCACTGCAGTGTTCCCTTACATATTATTCTGTTTCATTTTCTTCAGGGCACACATCACTGTTTAAGCCATTTTATTTATTTGTTCACTCATTTATTGTCTGTCTTCTCCAAAAGAATGTAAGTTGCATGAGGGCAGCAAGTGTTCATTTAGCCTACCACGTTGACTTCAGTGTCTCCACATTGAAAACACCACATACACTAGATGGCAGAAGTTCAGAGGCATGGGCTTGGGCTTTGGTGGTGAACTGTGTGGCCTTATGCAAGTTATTTAAACTCGCTAAGCTCCAACTCTATCATATATAAAAGGGGAATAATAGTAGTCACATGACACATCTCTGGAGGGATTAAAGGAGACAACATATTTTAACAAATTTCAAGAGCTAGGATAAATTAGCTAATCACTAAGTGTTAGTTTTCTTAACTCCCCCTTTTCCCTTAAGATTGTAATAAGATACCAGGAAAAAGGAAACAGCGCCTAGGAAAATGCTGTGTGCAATCAGGTATATATGCTGGCAAAGAATCTTTGTATGCAATTAGGCAGAGCACTCTGCCGCTGTTATTACAGCTCAACACATTGGTTTGAAACAGCTTCGCTTTTTACTGAGATAACATTTTCACATGGAAATTTCAGTGAATGTTAGCCTTCAATATCTGAGTTTCTAATTCGTTCAGCAGAGTTTATAATTTTCCAGAATGCCCCTTCTTTTAAGGTGTTAGTTACAATGTAGGCTATTTCATGAGCATTTTCTAACTCCAGCCTTTAAGACAGAATTGTAAAGCAAGAGATAGAATTCTGCAATAATTTACTCGTTGATTCCCAAATTTTGAACTTTAACATAGGTGTCAGAACAATAAGATGATTTATGATTATGACTGACAACACAGGTTGCTCTTATGCATGTATCTATTCAGGAGCCAGTTATATTTTTCTAGCTGAAAAATCATCTTTAAAGTTGTCTTGAGGGGTCTGAGTATCCCCCGATTGCCATGACACAGTAGCTGTTTTGCTCTCAGTTTCCTTGTTTCATTTTTTCCATCCACTTATTGAGCTCCAGGTTGTATACCTGGTGCACACCTGCACCCAGGCAACTTACCCTGTAATTACTAGCAAATTACCTAAAAGTAAATAAAGAGCCTGAAGTATTGAGTTAAAAAAGGTAGCTCCACAAAGTGATATTACCATGACCCCTTTCTGGATTTGGCTCTTGATATCGCTGACAACTTTTTCTTGAAATTCTCCAAAGTATGTCACCCAGTTGACCAAATGGACAGCAGAATGCTTTAGGTGTTTTCATACTTTCCAGTGGCACAGCTATGCCTCATCCAATGGCAGTGAATATTCGCCAAAGTGTCACTCTTCACCAAAATGTGCAAAAACATAATAAAAATAAAATTATGTAATCTCATTGGAATTTGTGCAGGCTAAACAACCGTGACTGAGCTAAACCACCTATATAAATCATATTTCAAAGCATAAACTGCACATTCTCTCAATTTAAAAGAGCTGAATCTGCATTAAAACCTCAAATGGTCCTGAATTGAGGCCTCATTAAATAGAAAATTCACCAACTAATGCAGGTCAAGAAACCAGTTTGCTTAGGCAACAAAACATTTATGGCATTTCTCTCCTGTATGAATTCGTGCACGCTGGAAAAGGCAATGATTCTGGTTGAAGGCTTTCCCACATTCATTACTTTTATAAGGTTTCTCTCCGGTATGCATCTGAATTACATCATGGGAAAGCTAGTTTCATGACTCCTTTGGAATAGTTGTGGTCTTGAATATGGAAAATCAATTAATGTATAGCTTAAAGCACAATAGTCAACAAATAGATGTGAAAATTCTTTGTGAACTTTAAAGTCTTACTTAAACGTGAGATATTATATACAGTGTTTTATGTTAGACTGTGAGCTTGTTAAAGAAAGAACTATGCCTTCTTTTTCTTTCTACCAGTTCCAGTGCCTCGTACAACATAGAAACCATAAGTGTTTTTGAATGAGCAAATGAATATTGGAAGGAGTAAGGTGATAGCTAAAGCTAAAAGAATGTTTAGGGAGAACAACTGAAACAAAAGCAGCATTTGTGTCTTAAACTCATGGCCTCTGAAACAGCCTTGGCAGATAGTAGAGAGGGTCAGATAGAGAGAGCCTGACTCAGAGATTGGGAAGCCCTATATGGTTGGAAGAGAAAGTAAGAGGAGACCCAAAGTATTAGACCACAGAAAGAAGGTCTAATAGTCAGTGTCAAGAGATTCAGCAGGAGGTTGTGTATCAGGATTTGGGTTTGGGAGTGGTATGGAGCTTACCTATCTCTAAAACGAGCAGGAGGGCAAAAATGAATCCCAGTCCCAAAGAATTCACTAATGGCCAGCAAACCAACACAGGAACCCCAGCACAGACACACAAGATAGGAAACCAGTTGTTGAAACTACAATGTAACGGGCTGATTTAATAAAAACCTGTTACATGAGTTATAGGGTTTTTTTTGTTTTTTTTTTTTTTAATGTATGTGCCCCACCTTAGGAAAGCCAGAAATAATGGCAACCAAGAAATATTCATTCACAGTGAGAAAGCCATTAGAACGTTGGCTGGAACCTAGGGGCATATCGAGGGCCCACGTGGGAAGGGCAATGACAACTTGTTTAGTCCTCACTGGTTTCCCAGTCTGTGGATCTTATTTGAATTATCCAAGTCATCCAGACAATGGGAAATACAGAATGTGAATCTTCCATATTGTGGTATTATTAAAGAGCATTAAGTAACGAGCTGGTAGGTTCTTTACCTCTTATTCATGTATTACTCAGAAATGCCTCACTTTTCTGGAATTCCAAATCTCTCAGCAATCATATTCAAATGCCATCCCTTTTACTAACACACATATAAAGTGGTGATAGTTGGTTTTTTGTTTGTTTTTTTTTTTTCATTGAAACCTACACTTGGCCTCTGGAGACAACTGAACTTATTTATAGCAGTGCAGGGATTCATTTTTAAAATTACTTTCCCATGTCGTCTATGACACATAAAAAAGAAAGGCGTGCTCTGAGCCAATTGGGATAGGGATTATGTATCGCATATGTAGCAACTGCTCCTCTCTTCCTGTTTTGTACATGTGTCCAATAGAGGAAGAGCAGCTGCATCATTTGTCATTAAGTATTAGGCAAGTAAGGGCTTTGTCTGGGGAGAATGACACAGAATAAACATTTCCCACCTTGGAAATAAATGTCTCCTATTGGCTTTGATGTGTGTGTTGATAAACGATTTTCGATTGCCTAAGGATTTCTCTGCTAATGGGAGGCCATTACTTTCTACAACCTTCAACAACACTGATATTATCCCTCGATGCCAATGCATTTGTGCTCCGTGGCAGTCATGGAGACTGAAAGTGCCTGCCAAACCAGTGTGTGACAGGTCGCATTTGCAATGCCAGTGCACAGTTACCCTCTGCAGAGCTTTGCTCTCCTGGGATACTTCTATTCTTAACTATTCATCAGAATTTAATTACTAGCAGACTTTTCATCCTGAAAATTGCCACCACCAGCTAATTTCAACAATACAAGAAGCCCCAGTGTCATCCAAGAAGGCCACCTTATACAAAGTACCTAAAATAGCTGCAAGGTTCTCAAGTGAGTATTCATAGTAAGAGAAAAGAGTGCACGCTGGCCAAGTTAGAAGTGGGATCCTGGAGCCAGCCTCTCATTCTTGGCAAACAACGCAAATGCAGCAGGCCTCTCTGTGATAGCAGCGTGGCAGTGAATGAACAGCTCCTTCTCTCCCTTTAGAAAATGTTTAGGGCCATCGTTACAGAACTCTTCAGGCTTCAAGTTTTAATGTTCTGGTGGGAGAAATGAAAGTATCATTTCCCAACACATTAGAAAATGCCTAAGGTACACAGATAGGATGGGCTACCTGTTTGCCTTACTTCATATATCCAGCCAGATTGTCTATGTATTGCCTTCTGAACATACCTTCTACTCTCTCCTTTCCAAATATCTGCTTCCTTTGATTTCTGCCAAATGAAATGTTTGCCCCACCACCCTGTCCTACGACCATCCTCTCTGATAAGCAAGGTACTCAAATAAACTATATCTTAACAAATAGTTACCCCTGCAGCATGATGGACTTTCAATTGGAGAGCAGAGACCAAGGAAGGAAAACGAGATTTCAGGAATCATGCACAACATAATGGACCAAAAGAAGACAATGGCAGAGAAGTGAAGGGAGAGATGCCAGAGGGCATCACTCAACAGTACTCTTACTGTTCTAGGGACACTGATAGATGGACCGCATGATGTACAACATAAGACAACAACAAGGTTATGTGGATAAATTCTATAGTAAAATGCACTTAAGAAACAGTAGTCCAAATAATTAAAATACATTTATTTTCTGCAAGATTTCCCAGAGCCTGATGTGTGTTGTTATTCTCCAAGAAGTAGATACATTTGACCCAGGATTCCCCCCGCTCCCTTTTTTGTAATAGCCTCTCTTAGAACTAATATTCCATGGCACATGGGTTTTAAAAGAGTTTCTCAGAAAAAAAGGAGAATTAAGCATATGATAGAAATGAAATGATTTAAATCTCGGGATGACTGAAAAATATGTACATTCTACCCAGATATATATATATATATATATATATATATATATATATATATATATATGAATCAAAAGTTGGGTAAAATATAAATTAAGTAGGATAATATATGAATAAAGGGATAGATTCTGTGTGGTATCTCTGTCTTGACCTAAGGACAATGACATTGTTGCTGGTTTATAGGGTTTTGGGGGGTAGTAGGGCACCCAACTGAAGGTATTGTGCTCTTGCTTTTGAAAATGTCAGTGAACTTTGTGCACTACAACATGGCTTATAAGTCCTTTATGATCTGCATCCCGTCTCATGCTACTTTCCCTCCTTACTCCCTTTGTTCTAGTCACCTTGACTACATGCAGGTTTTGAATAACTCTCTCATTTTGGTGCTATTGTGTTGCTGCATCCCTGTCTAGAACACACCTCCCAGCCTTTCTTCCTGGATAACTCCCAGTCATCATTCAGGTTTCAATGTAGATGTTTCTTTCTCCAGGAAGCTTCCCTACTCCCTCTGCCAATGAATCAAGTCCTGCCAGACCCCCACCAGGTGCTCCCATTGCCCCTGAATGCCCATCACATTCGATTACAGTTGCTGCTGTGCCTGTCCATATTCCCCACTAGATAGTAAGTTCAGGGAGGGGACTGATCTCAGTCATACTCTCAGCCCCCAACCTCATGGCACAATGAAGCCACCCCAAAACTGTTAATTATCAATTAATTAATCATCTAATGCAATATCTCTGTCAAGTTACTCCAAGAAGATAGTGTGATGGAATGGGGCCCTAGCACCTCCCCCCAATACACACACAGTGACAAGAAGCTTAGCCCTGACAAGCTTATGCTAGCTTCTATCAAAGGACTTGAGGATTTTTCCTCTTTATTCTGCTTCTTGAGGATCAAAGTCCTCCAACTGATTACAATTCAAAAGTGGGACTTTTAGGGTAAGGAGAAAGTTGTGATATAGGCAATGTACATAGAGGTTGACAGATTGACCAATTCATTCATCTACTAGCATGTAAGGTCCATGAGACCAAGAATGAAAGTCAGTCCATCTGCAGCAGTGTGTGAGCAGAGGAGTGGCAGGATAATGCTGGAGAAGGCAGGAGGAAACTGATCACACAGGGCCTTGTAGAATAGTAAGGATTTTTGTATGAAGTACTAGGACACAACTTTATTATACAGGGCTTTTAATGTTAAAGTTTTATAATGATCACTTTTCTCATTCTGTAATTCTTCCTTATTTCTATCACCAGCCCAAAAAGAGAAGCAATTCTTTCTTCTTCTTTTAGTGCTTCTGTTCATTACAGAAGCAAAAATATTTAGGCTATTTTTTTCTTTCCCTTGAATTAAGGCTGGAATATATGCAGGCATCTCTTAATATGTTATATCTCTCTTCAGTCTCGTTTCTGATGCCTCCAACATACTCCATCAGAAAAATCAATCTGAACTTCAGCTGAGGACAGAGTTAAAGCTTTCCCTAGGATCATGTGTGGTTGGATTGGGGGTTGAAGGTAGGTGGTGGTTATTCCACATGCCAGGGCAAATAAACATGAGATCCAGCCCACTAAGAACTACCTCTATCATTATGTATCCAGGGTATTTCTAATAAAAAGAATGAGGAGAAGCTAGAGAAAGATAATTTTATCAAAAATCAGAAATTAGATAATTACCACAATTAAGCACTAAATTAATTCTGAGCTTATGATTACCCAAGGCAAAAGACAGTGTCATAGGATATTTCTGTCTAGCAGAAGGAAAGATATTAGTTTTTAAGGAGAGAATAACTTTTTTTTTATAGGTTATAAAATCAAGGACAAATTACTTATATGGAATTTAATCAAAGAGACTTAGAGAAATCCAATGGAAAATATGGTTTCTAAAATATTTCACATGTATTTCTCATGGCCATTTCTTATGCCAATTCTTGATTAAAAACAATTGAGATCGTGGCATATAATTGTGGTTACATTAGAACATTTTGATGAGGCACTGGACTTATATAATCCAAATATATTACAGTTATTACCCAGAATATTATCAGATAGATGGTTAGTATTTGCTTTGGCTATCCACAAATATGTCATTCATCTTAATCAATGTTTTGACAGAAAGCTAAGATTAGGATTTCTGAAAAGTATCTCCAGTACAGATAGTCCATTTTGCTTGAAAAGAGATCTGTAGGATTTTTAGATACCAAATGATTAATCATACCTGAAAATACAATACTTCGTTGCACCAACACACAATAATCTTCCTGAACAACAATCCCTCCCTAATGGCCATATATTCAGAAGTTCATGACAGTTCATATATTCTGTGGTCTCTGCTTCCATGGGCTCACTGCCTTCCAGTCAGTTTTTCTAAGTAGCTCTTACTTGTAGTCCCTGAACTTCAAACCTGTCCTATGTTCTGCAATGCATATATCTGGCTTTGCTTTCATACTGCTACCTGATCTTATTATCTTCTTCCTGTCAAATAATCATTACATTACTAGGAGAAGAAATGAGGACTTACAATGTAACTTACAGCAGAAGGATGAGGAAGGAAATTTTCAGCACTACAATAAGGTCAAGTTAAAACTATGTGTTAGAAATCTCCCATCAAAAATGTGTACGCTATAATAGCACTATCCAATTGGAAAATAGTACAAACCACGTATGCAACTTAAAGTTTTCTGGTAACCATAATTTTAAAAGTAAAACAAAAACAGTAAAATTCATTTTAATAAGTCTAAATGCAATATATCCAAAGTACTATTATTTCAACATGTAATACAAATTTTTAAAAATATATTGAGATGATTCAAAATTCAGTGTGTGTTGTACACCCACAGCACATCTTAATGCATTCTACCTACATTTGAAGTCCTCAGTAGTCACATGTTACCATACTAAACAGCATAACTCTATAATATAGTATTATGCCCCTCAGAAAGCTTTTAGGTAAACTTCAGTCTACAGTCCTGAAAAATATTATGAGTGGCAGAGCTAATGCTGAATCAATATTTACATTTTATGTAATACTTAGCATGCAATTAGAGAATATATTGATTATATTATTTATTCAACAAATATTTATCAAGTCATTAAAATATGCTATGCCAGGTAAGATGTTGGTAGATCCTTTGAAGGGTACTGTCAACACTTACTTCCTGATTGTTTTACAAAGGAGTAATCAGCTTTGCCCCTTTGAAGTATACAGACATGATACAATTTGGTATCCTTTGTTCTTCTGTGTAGAAAGAAGGACCAGGAGGCCGGGCGCGGTGACTCACACCTGTAATCCCAGCACTTTGGGTAGCCAAGGCAGGCAGATCATGAGGTTGGGAGTTCAAGACCAGCCTGGCCAACGTGGTGAAATCCCGTCTCTACTAAAAGTAAAAAAAATTAGCTAGGCATGGTGGCATGCATCTGTAATCCCAGCTACTTAGGAGGCTGAGGCAGGAGAATCGCTTGAGCCCGGGAGGTGGAGGTTGCAGTGAGCCAAGATCGTGCCACTGCACTCCAGCCTGGGTGATAAAGCAAAACTCTGTCTCCAAAAAAAAAAAAAGAAAAAGAAAGAAAGACCTGGAGCCAACAGGGTGTCACCTTAGAGGCAGGCACCTGAGAGCAGGCAAAGGAATAATTCCGTCTGCTGAAATACTAGGAGAGGTTGCAAGAACACTTTGAACAGTGCCTCAGGGCTGAGACTAAACACAAAACAATAACATTTATAACATGCTGACATTTTTAATTGTGAAAGAAACTGTATATGACTTGGAAATTACAGAAAACAAAGAAAGAAATCACTCATAATTCAACAATTTCTATGTATTTCCATTGCACATTTTGATGCATTTCCTTCCATCCAGTCTTTTTGCCCAGTCCTCACCATTTATGTCCCAGACCTGACAAGTCTGAGCCATGAGAAAATGTTATGCTTGCCTTTGATATCTAACTTGTGATGATGTGAGCCCCCACCCCAACTCCCACCAGCTTGATTCCCAGGAACTAGCTGGCCCCCAGGGGTCTCCTGGCTGCAGTCTCCCAGGTAGGACTCCTGCTGTCTCAGGAATGCCCCACAACCCCCGTTTCTCTAAGCTGGCTGGCTTCTTACCTTGCACCGCACTGTGCCCCTGTGCCTACCATCCTCACAACATCACCGCTCTTCAGGGACACCAGTCTGCAGCTAATCTAACCTCACCTAGCCCAGTGAGGGGCTTCTGAAGGTTCCACTCTGAAGCTCTTACTAAGGGTCTACAGACCCAAACTCACAGCATTCTGCCAGTGGTTAGGGCTAACTCAGCTCACACTCATCAGAACTCTCTAGGCCTTTCTGTACCTTAGAGTATAGGCCTGACTCAACCCCTAAATGGAGGCCGCTTCATTTTCAGAGCCAGAATTAGCCTCTTCTCAGGATGACTGGACAGCGGGAGCACATGTTCCTTTATGGAAACATCTCTCACAAACAAGGCTGTGGTCTGGTTCTGTGGCCTTAGCACGATCATTACAGCAGCCTAACTATGAACTTCTCACTGCCTGGGCTAGAGTCTTGTCTTGTTTTCTGTTTCTCTTCTTTTTCTGCTTTTTCTTTCTCTTTTTTTCTTTCTATTCACCTGCCTTTCTTCTGCCTTCCCTGCTTCCTTCCTTTTTCCTTTTTTAAATTTTACTTATATAAAATGGTATCTTAGAAACATTCTTCTGTTATAAAAGTACAATATATTCTCATCACGAAAAACGGGAAAATTCAAATAAACAAAAAAAGCAGAAGAAAAAAACCTCATGAATGTAGTATTTCCGAGCTAACTACCCTGTAAATCTAACACCTTGATTATCTTAAGAATCTGAAAGCTCAGGCGCCTCAAGTATCAGAATCCTGAGATAACTCAGAAATCTGAAAAGTTGGTTGCTAAACTAAAGCTTTGATTGATAATAAATTAGTGTTATCTTAGCAAGTTCCCAAGTATAGGTAGGTACTTATGTAAAAGTTTATCATAATAATTTCACTTGCTGCTTTATTAAAGGAACTGTTAAAAGTTATTTATCATTATATAAGACCAAAACTTTGGCCAGAAAATTGGAGAAAAAAAAATCCGAACTTGAACTCCTAAGTTATACAGATGGTCCCCAACTTATGATGGTTTGACTTATGAATTTCTTACTTGATTATACTGTGAAAAATGATACACATTCAGTAGAAACCACGCTTTGAATTTCGATCTTTTCCTGGGCTAGCAATGTGTCGTACAAAACTCTTACATGAGATATTTGACATTTTATTATAAAATAGGCTTTGTGTTCAATAATTTTGCCCTACTCTGGGCTAATTTAAGTCTTCTGAACACAAACTAAAATGTTCTACAGTGTAAGCTAGAATGTAGGTAGGTTGGATGTATTAAAAGCATTTTCATCAAACCATGGTAGGTTGAGGGGCATCTGTAAACTGCTACCAACAATATCATATCCACACACTTAGGAAATGTCGACTTCCGCTAGGACTTTCTCAGTCATTAGTGTTTCTTTTCTCTTTCTTTTGTGAACTACTAAAAATAATACAAAATGGGAATCAAAAAAATCTGGATTCTAGCTGTTTCTTTATTACACAGTATCTGTTTCCCAGATGTCAAATGAGGATAAGAAAATTTGTCTTAGAAGCTTTGTGAGGACAAAAATAAGACATTTGCTGTGAAATAACTTCAAAACAGTAAATCAATTGCATGATACATGGCATTGTTATTTTCAGAAAAAAATATTTCTCAACGACTTTTTACATGGTTGTTACCATCATTATAATTGTTTCGGTGAAAAATGATAGCAAACAGGATAGAATTTCTTTGCATTGCTCTACTCTTATATTTTAAAGTTTGGGGATCCAGGTGCTTGAGATTGAAGACTTGCCAGTGACAAGCTCAGTTTTTCCTGCAGGCACTTTGAATTCCAGCCTTCCAATTTGAACCTAACACCATTAACTTAGTTTTAGCTACCATGTTTTTAAAGGCACAAAACTCTGTTTCTGTAAATAACCTGAACAGAATGCCACACTCACACTCACACCTCCATCATTGCTTCTCATTGGCCTTAGAGACATTTCTCAGGACTTGAATTATAAAACTTCATGAACAAACCGGCAAACCAAAAAATTTGCTCCACACCATTTAAAATGAAATAAAGTTAGTATTTATCATTTATAAGCTTTACAGGGAACTTTGCTAAGGAGCCAGTGACTTCCATATAGAAGGCAGTGGTATATTCAAAATTTAGATGAACGTATATGATGAAATCTTATGCAACTCTGCTAAAGTTTGGAGAACAATTTTTTCACTTGATGTAGAGGACACGTGTGCTACTGGCTAGCAAGGAAATAAGTGTTTAGCAGATTTACAAATCCCATGTCTGCTACTGCCCCAGCTCCGAGGGCCACAGCACCAGCAGGAATATGGCTGGAGGCACCTGGTGTGGGAGCAGGCAATGAGGTCCTCACACTGCCAGTCAGCTACAAGCATCTCCCACTGTTTCTCATTTTTCCATGATTTTCACTTCTTGGGGCTCTGTACTAATCAGGTAAAAATTACATATACCTAGTTCCTTCCCATGATAGATTCTAAAGTTAAGTGGCATGATGGCGAACATGGTGCAATTTAAAGTATGCAAAAGCCCCTGTTTTCACTCTTTCTTCCTGAATCTGTGTGTGTGTGTGTGTCTTTGTCTCTCTCTCACACACACACATGCACACACCCAGGTACACACACACACAATTTGTTCAGATAGAATATATCATACTACTCCACATTCTTCTTAGAGTTAAACCAAGTGATGACCCCTATTTTAAATACATATTTAAGGTGAAAGAGAAGTCCTTGGACTATTATTGGTCATTAGAACAAGATTTTGAATGAGGTGACCAAACTCCCTATTCAATCAACTTAAAGGGGATGGAACTATATTCAAGAACATTGTGATTGTGAGAAAATAGGTATAAGGTATGGGGCACTCCCAGGATAAATTCTTGGGTGATGCTACCAGGGGGTCATGCCATGCCATGGGGCCTGAGGCAGTCTTAGGACACTGAGCGTCTTGAGGTGGGAGAATGGCAGAGAGAGAGCATTCAAATCCAGGTACGTAACAACCACCAGCAGACAAACCAGAAGTTTAAGCAGCCGCATTGCAATGGGAAAATCAGAAGGCCTGGGGGGCCCCAGACCTAGATTTTACTCAGCTTGCATTTTCTCTATGAAAGAAATTCTGAACACTGTAATAAGCTTGTGAGTAAACAATGACTCGTTAATTCAGTACTTTCAAAGAGATTCTCAGACAGGCAAAAACAATACATGGAGCCTGAACCAAAGAGAACATCTTGAACTTCTTCCAGGCAGAACAGGCCTAAATATTGGGAGGTATGTAGAAAGAGAATAAGGAGAGGAGAGAAAAGAATACATAAATCATGTTGCATATCTTCCTTCTTCTTTCTCCAAGACCATTAATTCAAGTGACAGAAGGTAATAAGGAATAGAAAAGGCTAAAATAAACATTAAAAGGGAAGTAAGTCACTAAGTTGAATATGCAGTCTGGGGATGTTGTGGCTGAAGGTTATGCTTCATTTGCTTTGACTTTAGGATTAATGTTTGTGGGCTTATTGAAGCTACCTAGACCCCAGAGCTTTCCTTTGGTATCAGTAGACAGTGCTTTATCCTTTCTCACTCGTATCTGTTAAATTAGCAACCAGTATCTTGCTCACCCTTGACTAGTACTTCTTCCATTCACTCCACGTCTCTACATTCATACATGCACACCTGCGCACACACATGTTCAAACACACACATACACAGATACATAACACCACAGTCAGCTTGCTTCAGTTTGCTGCTCTTCATAGCTAGCTCTAGCCCTAGAAACCTGGTTGTTCACAGCAGGGAATACAAACTGAATTGAGCCCTCCTGCCTTCCATGGGAAAAACCACAGGGTCCCAAGTAAGGATAGATTTCTGGGGCCTAGAAAACCAAGAGCTATGAGCCACTTTTATATGCACTTCGGCAGAGCTTCCAGGAAACAAGACAGCTGACAAGCACCTTAGTTTATCAAAACCAAGACAAAAATGCAAATAATGAACTTGAAGCAACAGCAGGACAAGTCAGATGGAAAAACATAACTCACCTCCTTTTCTCCACCCCACGCAGTCTTTCTTTCAGAGCAAGGCACTATTACCATGAGGACTATGCTAAGAATATATGAGAGAAAGCAAGAGAGAGCTGTCTCAGGTGGGTACATTTACCTGGCAGATCTGCAGGAAGTGTTGCTTATAAAAGCATGGTTGAAGATTGTACCTGGGCCGATGATGCACAGTGAAGATTTTTGAGGTTTTCCCTTCATCCATTAGCCTGGCATTCGGTCACTCTCAAAACATGTATTCAGTGCTTGCTGTGTGCATAAGACACTTTGCCAGATACTCTGGGGGTATGAATCAGATACATCTCTATACTCAAGGAGTTTGCAATCCAGGAGGGAGCTGAGCAGATACACACATAAATAAGATATAAAGTAGAAAGTGATAGGAGCCCTAGGAAAGGAATTTAATGAATAGAGGTGTCAGCAAAGGTTTCTCAGAAGGGTGAAGCTGAGCCCTGAGTGAGATGGGGTCCTGCCTTCCTCACTGAGGGCAGAGAATGATCAAAGCACACACTGTGGTACCAGTGCCTGTGAGGAAGCAGCTGCACCAGGCTACAGCTAATGGCATATGGAAGGATCTCAAGGAACAAGAGCTTGGGGGTATAGCTTAGGCATATATTTGAGGTCTTTGAATGACATGTGAGGATGTTTAAACTTTATTCTGGAGGTAGAACAATGAAAATCCAAAAGCCCAAGGTCAAGGCGGGTTGTGAAAGTTTAAGTCAACAAAGATACTGACATGAGGAAGGGGAGCCCATTCAGAAGCTATTGCAGGAATCCAGGTAAGTGGGGGAAGGGCCTGACCTAAGGACGAGTGGGGCTAGGAAGAGCAAGAGATGGAAGAAACAAACAAACATCCATTGATGCATGTCCCATTATTCAGAAAAAGCTGACAGCTGAAGAAGCCAGCATAGAGGGTTTTCCACATGCTTCTTGGTTTTCTCCAGCATGTTAAAGCTAGCAGCAGGGATGTGAGTAACTGGGGATGATTGGCAGTGCCTGGGAATTTGCCCTTTGTTCCAAACAGACTGCTTACATAGCTCCAACTACAGCTTGGAGTAGTTGAGGTTAAGCAAAGCAAAAGGGTGATTCTAATCTCACAGGAAAGAAAGAATTAGGATTGACAGAAAATATAGTAAAGCTGCTTTGAAAGCAAAAATAAAAAATTGACATTGGATACTATATCTCGCAAATGTTTAGACAATGGACATGTTTCAGGATATTAGTGTCTTTCAGAAATATTACTGAAATGGATTTTATCTGAGGGAAGAGGGCATCTTGAAAAAAATTTGTTTTGATACAGGGTCTCGCTCTGTCGCCCAGGCTGGAGTGCAGTGGTGTAATTATGGCTCCCTGCAGCCTTGAGCTCCTGGGCTCAGGTGATGCTCACACCTTAGCCTTCTGAGTAGCTGGGACTACAGGTGTATGCAAAACACAGTTTGTTTGTTTGTTTTTTAAATTTTTTTATAGACAAAAGGTCTGGCTATGTTGTCCAGGCTGGTCTCAAACTCCTGAGCTCAAGTGATACTTCCACCTTAGTGTCCCAAAATGTTGGGATTACAGGCATGATTCACTGTGTCCACCCCCCGGGTTTCTTCACCACACCAGCACAATGTCAGCAGTGAAAGGGCCTGGAAGCTGGTAAAGCTTAAAAGATACAGACTGGACCCGAGGCACTGAGTTGGTTTAATACTGTGAGCTGCAATGTGGGTGCTCATTTTAAGCCTCACTTGAGTGTGCCATGAATATGAAAATGCATTTCCAAGGCATCTAAACTATCCTTACCTGCCTCTGTGAAAAAATCAGTCACTATGCAGAAGGAAGGAGCTTGACATTTCTTTTATGGTAGGAATGGTTGAAGGGGTAGGAACTTGCCTCTTGGATATCCTACCAGCTAGATGTGCAGGGAAAGGCAAGCTTTTATTTTGCTCTCCTGGGCAGATCAGTTGCCACATTAAACCCAAATAAAACAGAAATCTTTTTCTGCAGAAAAAGATTCATGAGGTGTCAGACGTTTAATTTCCAAAATGTACAAGAGGGGAATGTTTTGAAATCCTGTTTCACAGCCATAATTCACATGCTTTGTACTTGTATATTTCTGTAGGTTATTGGTCGCATGAAGCAAATATGGAATTTCACAAGTTCTACACATGGTGGGAGGCAGGAGCAGGCTCCCAAGGTGTCAGCTTTTAATGATGTTGTGTATTTAAGGAGCAATTGATGCCAGTCTAGAACCCTTTTGGCATGTGCATATGGGAGATGTTACTGGTGTGTGACAATCCAGTTTTTATGCTACTGTGTTTTGCGTGCCTACTACGTGCTAAGGTCTATATACATAATCACATTTAATCTTCACAGCCACCCCATAGGAAGTCTTATTACCCCTATCTTGCAAACAAGGGAAAAATGAGGCACAGAGAAAGAAGTGCAAGAGGCAGAGGTGGAATTTGTTTATCCAATTATTAGGCCTTAAGATGCAATCAGCATTGTTGACCAGCACCTGGTCCCACTCTTCTCAGACACTGCATTCTCTTCCTATTTTTCTGGTTGAACCTTCTTTTGTTCTTTTTCTTTAGCTTTCCTTTAAATGCTGATCATTACGGATTGAGTTGCATCTTAACAAAATGTCTCTGTTGGAGTCCTAACATGTGGTACCTCGGAATGTGACCTTATCTGGAGATAGGGTCTTTATAGGGGTCATCAAGTTAAAGTAAGATCATTAGTCGGGGCTGTAATCCAATATGGCTGATGTCCTCATGAAAAGGGGAAAATCCGGACACAGACATGCGCACAGGGAGAATAGAAGATGAAGATTAAGGTAGAGACTGGGACGATGCTTCCACAAATCAAGGAATGCCAAAGGTTGCCAGCAAACCACCAAAGCTAAGGCAAGGCACTGGACAGAGTCTCCTCTCACAGCCTCAGAAGGAACCAACCCTGCTAACACCTTGACCTTGGACTTTTAGCCTCTAGAGCTGTGGGACTACAAATGCCGTTGTTTAAGCCACCCAGCTTGTGGTACGCCTTGTTGCAACAGTCCTAGCAAACTAATACACAGCTATGCTTCAGTAAAAGGCACCTCATGGAGAAAGACCTCTGCCTACCTCCCCAGGCTTGCCTGACTTCATCCTCATATACTAGCCACCTGCACCCCACCAAATAATTAACTTCTGCTAGTTTCCTGGACACCCCAAGCCATTGTGTGCCTTGTTCCCTTGCTATGATATTCCCCCTTTCTGGAACACCTCCATCAATGTTCCAGCTCAATTATCACCTCCTACAGGAAGCCTTCCCTCATTTCCTCCTATGCCTATCACTCAAGAAGTATTAACCACACTTTTCTCTGTGCTGTAGCTTTTTTTTTGTACCTGGTTCTATGGTTACTTTTATACCGCATTGTAACCTGGTATTCATGTGCTTATCTGTGTCCCCTGTGGAGCTGTCAGTCTCTGAAAGGCAAGTGCCTACTTTATTTCCTCTCTAGATTCCAGCACTGAGATGGTGCCAGGTGTCAGCCCTCCTTGGAAGCCTTAGGAAGGTCTCTCCAATTGCCCTACCCCAACCACAATATAGAGGACTATAAAATGAGCACATAGTGGGAGGACAGAGAGTGGTTCCCTGATTACATGCATGAACGCAGCTAGAGAGAGAATATGTCCTTCCAATGTGGGTGAGGTAGAAAAGCAGCACCTGTGACAGCATGAAAAGGAGGAAATAGGAGTTGCTGGACCTATTGAGGAATTGTCTGATAGGGAACCTAAGTTATCAGGCATCCAATCTTTTCAGTCACATTGGAAAGTAATCTCAAGAGACAGATGATTCAGGGTCCCCTGGCTCTTGGTCCTTAGTCTCTGGTTTTATATAACTCCCCTTATCCTGCTTCCATGTTTCTCAGACAACCTCTCATTCCCATCTGGATCTCCCACTGAACAAGAATACGATAAGTGCATGGATTCCACGTATTTCCAGTCCTTGAGCAGTGATTGCTCATGGCCAGTGGACAAAGTGGCTTTGGATTGTTTGGCTCCCGAGCAGTCTGACAACAACCAGAGAAGGCTTGGAGCATGTCAGTATGAGAATTTCTGGTCTGAATGACAGATACATTTGTCAAATTCAATCAATAAGCTGTCATTCTGGTAGCCACCCCAGTCTCCTTTGGGTTTTGCTTAGTGTAAACTAGTGAGTTAAATCAATCTTGGTTTGTATTTATTAGGTAAATAGTAATACTAGCACCTGAGCTGGGCACCGTGGCTCATGCCTGTAATCCCAACACTTTGGGAGGCCAGGGTGGGCAGACCACTTGAGGTCAGGGGTTCAAAAGCAGCCTGGCCAACATGGTGAAACCCTGTGTCTACTAAAAATACAAAAATGAGCTGGGCGTGGTGGCAGGCACCTGTAATCCCAGCTACTTGGAAGGCTGAGGCAGGAGAATCACTTGAACCCAGGAGGCGGAGGTTGCAGTGAGCCAAGATCACACCACTGCAGTCCAGCCTGAGCAACAGAGAACGACCCTGTCTCAAAAACAAAAACAAAAACAAAAACAAAACAAAACAAAAAAAAACACACTAGCATCTAAAACAAACAGCCTACATCCTAGTATCCTAGTGATTTAATAATAAAGGCTTATTTCTCACTCATGTCCTTACATTCCAGTCCTTACAGGGTGGGTGAGGACTTTGTAGTAATTCAGTCCTACCTCCTCATTGTGTCTTCTTTACTAAGCTGGAAATCATGTGGAAATAAAAGCAATTTTGCTTTCATGTAGAAGATAAAAGGGAATGGATATGGCAAGTGGCCCATATCTCAAACACCCTTGTGCTCCTGGACAGCATTTCATCACATGGTCACTCCAAGCTGAGGAAAACTGGAAAATGTGGCTGAGCCAGATGCTTGGGAAAAAGAGAACTTGGCAATTGGCCACCCCAAGTGGTCTCTGCCACATAAGGACACAATAAACTGACACTCTAGATCCTTCTTTGGGCAATACCATGGCCACTTCCAGACTCTTCCTTCCTGACACTGATTGCTATACCTGGACCAAGAAGAGGTTGGTGCATGTTCATCGAATAAATGAATAGAACTTTTACTCTTCTCAACTCTCTTTGGCAAGCTTTAGTCGTTGCCTCTAAGTGGATGTCCTCTCAAATAACTTCATCTCTCTTCTCTCCTTCTGAGCTCCAACCTTACATTCCCAATTCTTTCCTGGGTACCTTCACATGAGGTTCAACCATTTCAAATTCAATATGACAAACCTAAGCTCAGCAAGCTCTTCCTGTGCTGAGCTTTGTTTTTCTTATACAATGCTTAAGGCAAGATCCTTACCTATCTCCAGTTACTATCCCTCCAAGCATCTAGTACAACTTTGCATGCTATTAATAGTCATCTTTTGAATAAATGTTTCTGTTGTAACTACGCTAACCTTAGATTAGCAGAAAAAAATGTAATTTTTCTGTTTTTCTATAGCTTACCTGATATTCCTCACACCACCTACCCCTCTGTGTCTGATAATCCAGTCTGTTGTAAACTCCGTTGCATAAAATAATTGAAAGACTTTCTATGTAACTCAGTCTATCATTTTTTTTTTTTTTTGGACATTCCGTCCTCAAATGTCCCTTTCCTCTGCTCTGTTCAAGAGGCATCTGTGGCTATGGCTGTACCTACTGAATCCAGGCTCAGGTAATCTGGCCTGTAGCCCTCAGCCACAGGGTCTGCCTGTTTAATCTCACCGCAGTAACATCCCTAGTAAACTTCCCCTAGCACTGTTATCTAACCTCTGCATGTCCTCCACAGGGGCCCAGAATGTCAGGATACCCAAGAGAGTGGAGGAAGAATTGGGAGAACTAAATATAGGCCTAAGCTTTGCATGCTTTGGCCTAAGCATACAACTGCTGCAAAGGTTACTCTGATGGAGCCCATCAATGTTGATGTGAGGGAAAGAGGGGCATCTGTGAGACTCTCTTCCCACAGTCCCCAACTGGAAATAAGGAACCTACTCTGCTCTCTGCTTTGCTCGTAACCAGCCACCCCTACCACCCTTCCAGGAATTCTCCTATTGAAAGGAGGGTCCATCTGTAACACCCATCCATGCCAGCTTCCTCCTAGTTCTCCTGAAGTCCACCATGGGCCTGCTTCTTCTTCCACTGTGGCCAACACTTTCCTGGCCCCATAGCTACTGCTTTTCCCGGGTGGCAGTGACTTGCCAGCTTTCCCTAGAGTGTCCAGTGGAATAACTTCTGAGTGTTATGAAATACAAGAGAGAAAATGAAAACCATATTTATTTTTTCAGACGGAGTCTCACTCTGTCGCCCATCCTGGAGTGCAGTGGTGCGGTCTTGGCTCATTGCAACCTCCACCTCCCGGGTTCAAGAGATTTTCCTGCCTCAGCCTCTTGACTAGCTGGGACTACAGGTGTGCACCACAACACCCAGCTAATTTTTGTATTTTTGGTTGAGATGGGGTTTTGCCATGTTGGCCAGGCTGGTCTTGAACTCCTGACCTCAGGTGATCCACCCACCTTGGCCTCCCAAAGTGCTGGGATAACAGGCATGAGCCACCGTGCCTGGCTGAAAACCATATTTAAAAATATTTTAAAATGTAATAAACATTTATTAAGTATCAGGCACTATTCTAAGAGCTTTCCAGATATGAACTCATGTAACCCTATGACAGTCTGCGGGGGGTTCTGTAATCAGACCCATTTTACTGACAAGGAAGCTGAGGCATAGCACATTTAAATGATTTGCCCAAGGGCACAGAATTTGGGTTCAAACTCAGGCAAAATGGTTCTAGAATCTCTATTCTTAACCGCTATGCTAAGCTGCCTCTATATTTGCTTTATACATTTTAAAAATATTACTCCTACTTCAGCTTATAACTAAAAGGACATTATAATTGCCTGTCATATTTTCCCACAGGCAGTAAACCAAGATGCCAAGTGAAGACTTCTCTATAGCATAGGGCAAAAATCCATGAGGCTAAATCCTGGTGTTCATAGTCTATGTTAATTTGAAAACCAAAAACCCATAAAACGGCATGTGGGGAGCTTCAAAAGAACTGCTGTCTTGGGAATTCTTACCAGCTTTGAAGACTTCGGGGAGGTGTGGTCTGTTTTTCCTTCTCTGGATTCTCCTCCCGGCCTCTAATCCAGAGCCTGTACATGTGGGTGAATTTGCACATGCACGCCTGCACACACACACCCACCAATGGTAAAAGCCTCTCTGGGATCCTTGCAGGATCCTTGGAGTCAGGGCTCTATACAGGGCTATTTTGAAGTGTGATGGTTCACTGAAAAATGTTGTCAAACAGCAAAGTACCAACCTTTTTGAATCACTAGGTCATATTTTAGAGACTGTGAGTTCTACCCTTGCAGGAACGTGACTTTTTCACACTGTATTTTCTCAAACAGGAGAGAAGAGAATTCCAACCAGTGAGATGAGAATTGCACAAATCCTGCAGCCCATCTCTGCCACAGCTCAAAGTAAGCAACTTTTACTGCTGTATTCTTAAATAGTCCCAAGGATCAAATTATATCTCTGCTAAAACATTGTTAGGCCTAACTTCCTCACCAAGAATGTGGACTTTGGTCCGACTGCCAGGTTAAGAGGGCGTTTCTTGAAAACTTTGGTTTCTTTGTAGGCACGGTAGGTGCTCATTAGATATAAAAGCTGATGGATTAACTAACTCCTTTAGCCTTTCCAAAATAGAGGTTTCATGGAACTATCTAGGCCTATAACAAATGTTTCTGTGATGAAACAAACTCAGGAAACTGTGTATTTTCTTTTTCCCTTAAAGCTTCACAGAATGCATCATCTCATTAAAAGCTCCAGAAACCCTACAAAGAAGAAACCTTACCTGGTATCCCCCAAACTAAGATTGATAGATTTCTACTGCTTTGTAAAAGAGACTCTTATTCTGAGAAGTTCTCATGGCTCTTAAAAAGAAGTCACCTTCTCATTGTATAGACTTAGACACACAATTTGTACTTTTTTTTCAGATTGTTGGGTAAGTAATGACCCAGACCATTGAAGAAAATGAGGAAACTGTGCACACAGACTGATGTCTTATGTGACCAACATGCATAGAAGAAATGGAAGCTTCCCCCTATCTTTCCAGAGTTCGAAAATCCTACTGCTGAATTCACCTCCAATTCCATGAAACAATATAGAAGATCCTCCATAAAGACCCCAGGTTATAATGTTTACAATTTATTCTGTACTCCTTTTCTCTGGTAATTGATGACTGCTATTATTAATGAAGACATTACAAGGAATAAAAGGGCTTGCCTGCCACTTCTCACCACAAAACCGTGTGGCATCAAACAGAATGAAATCCTTCTGACACTGACAGCTGGAGAAAACCTTGTCACCACAGTGACAGTGTCAAGTGTGGTGTGACATCTCTGTGTGTGTTTCCTTTGCACCTAATAACTTCATTGCCAATACAGACCAAAATAATGAAAGAAAACCTGCTTTTGCCAGCCCAAAGGATTAACTGTACTGTTGAGAAAACTGCAGGAATATTTGACATGAGATCACAATTTTTAATTCTTTTCCCCCCAGGATTCTGCATGAAGTATTTTTCTATGAAGGATTTAAATAGAATGACTTTTCCTCACATTGGTCATGGAGAGAATTAAGACATTAACTGTTGATCCAATTTATACTGCCATTTGATCCCATAAGTGCTATACAGGACTCGGTTACTCATGGAAAATAGTTCCTGCCAGATCAAACACTCTCAAGGCCAAAGTCACAAGATTCTGACTTTACATGCTCTGTTCTGCCTCCTTTCATTTTGCCTCTTGGATTGTCATGAACTTCCTGAGCAAGAAGGCCATCCACCATGCAGTGTAATGTCTTGCTAAGAGAAATTAGTATTCAGTCTGCTCAGGTTCCAGCAAGGACTTTCTTCATGAAGATCTTCAAGTGGAATCAAGGTAGGAACTGTTATCCTTTTCAGTCCTTGTCCTATTCATTCACACCTTGGAACAAAAACAAAGCTGAACTCTTTAGAGGGGAAAATTGATACCACATGGTTTCTGGTGTATCTGCAACTTTTGGCTCTGGTTTGGAAAAGGGTGTGTATGTGTCATGCACACATGTCTATTTCATCCTATCTGACAAATACCTTTGTGAATTGCTTTGTGGACTATTTGGGTGTTACTGCAGGTTACAAATTTCTAGAGGGCAGGGAGATGTCTTTAAACCCCATAGGCATTGGATCATGTGTCCTCTAGTGGCCATGAACACTAGTTTTAGAGAAAAAGTCTCATTTTCAGATAAGTATGAGGAATACTTTATTTTCAGCCCTCTCTTTTAAGAGGCATAAAATCTTTTAGTGCTGAAAACACTTGTACTACCTATAATAAAGAATTATGTTTAAGTCAGTGTGTTCCTAATTTGACTATGGAATTCAAACTTCTTGTAAGGGTCCACAGACCAGGTAAGACTTAAAGATTTGCCAACATTCAAAACCTCTGAAAAATAACCCATTACTTGGCAGCTAGGTGATCTCCCTCCTAATTTATCTAGCTCTATTTTCTTTTCTCTACCATCACCAATAGCATCTTTCTAATCCCTCACTCGGATCTTCTCATTCCTCCATTCATTAGAATACCAGTTCATTTCTTCAATAAACATGCCAAATAGGAGTGGCTCTAACAAGACGGGAAGTTTTTTCTGATGTGACAGTCTGTATATTTGCAGTCCAGGACCTGAATGGTGACAGCAAGAGGACAGAGGCTCCAGGTTCCTTTTGTTTTAGTGCTCTGCCATGTGTAGGGTGTTTCCCATCCAAATGTTCCAAGATGTCTTACCACTGTGTCTGTATTCCAGGCAATGGGAAGGAGGGAAGGGGAAGGGGAGAGAATTTTCCTTCCTTGCAAGAGCATCATCTGCAAGTTGTGTTTCTGCTCACACCCCATTGACAGAGCTTTATTGCTTGATCACAGCTAGCTGCAAATGAGGCTAGGAGATGTTTTAGTCAGTCTGGTAGCCTTTGTCACACTACAATTTCTATGTTAGAGGAGAGAGAGAGAACATATATTAGGGAATAGCTAACCATCTCTGCTACACCTATGACCTTCCATTTGGCTCTTACAATGAGTTTGTGAAGTTAGAATTTTTATCTCAAGTTTTCCACTGAGAAAAATAAAGCTCATAAACCTGAAATAATTTTAATATTGTCACCATGTTAAGAATGATTAAGGGTGTGAAGTTTTATCTGTTTCCAAGCTAACAAGGGAGCTGCCACAATTGCATGGATTCTTGCAGAAGACACAGATTCCTGAGTCAGACACAGAGGACTTTATCACTCATGGCACAGCAAGCAGCATCAGCTCCAATATTCATGTAGGTTCTTCTTGTCCTCCAAATCCTATGGGGCATTAGGGGGTGGCCAAGGTAGATGCTGCAAACGCAGTCGGTTTGCACCAAAGGTGAAAAACCCCGAGCTTAGGAAACTACAAGCGTTTAAAGAGGCTATAAGGAAACCTGCCCAACTTTTTCCTTAGAAGGAAACCTTTTTTTAAGTATCCTAGTTAAAAAACAAATCTCTCTGCTTGAGAGAGGCATGCTACCTCTAACCTCCAAGAAGTTCACCATACAAATATTCTTGGAAGGCAGTCCCAAATAAAAGTCTCTTTGTTGACAAGGCTTGCAGAAACATGAGAGACCCCTGGACATTTTCTTTCCCAACACGCAGATAGTCTTGCTGTCTTCATTACAATAAAGGTACTTCTTCAAGAAATCTCCCACTGACCATGCCTCCATCATCAGGGCAGTTCTCACTTTTTATTGTAATTGTTCACACCTCTGGATCTCCATATTGGAATATCAATTCCTTGAAGGCAGGGGCTATGGCTTTTGCTTTTATATCCCTAGCACCTAACACATTACTTGGAATATGGAACATGTTCAACAACTATTTTGAATGAAGTATATTAGAATAAGATTTACTTAAGGGATAGAACAAATCAGCAAGCATTACATGTTATTGAATCCACTTGAGGTTCTCTTTGTATGGATCCTAGGATAGGTGGCTAATTTTTATGATTCAGGCCTCAAATACCACTCCCCTGACCACTGTATTTAAAACATCATTCTAGATAAGTCTAATGATAAGCACTTGTCACTACCTGACATTATTCTGCTTGTTTATTTAGGTATCTGACTCCCCTTCCAGAATAGAAACCCATGACTTCAAGGACTTGCCTATCTAGTTCATGACTATATTTCTATACTCTAAAATAGTGTCGGGCCTAAAATAGAAGTTTCATAGGTATTTTTGAATGAATGAGTGAATGAGTAAATTCAGCAAACATTCACTAAGTTTATACCATCCGCTAGGAACAAAATGTTTTACCGTGTCACAGTGGCCCATAAAGAATACTGTTACTTTGGACAACTGAAACAATTCAATATCTGGGTTGAGTTGAGTGGCAGCATCACTTTTGTTGGGGCAATGAGCTTCCATTCCTCACTACAGATATTCCACTGCTGGCTTGAGCTGGGTCCTGAACACTGTCCTTTCCTGGTCTTGCTGGCGGAGGCATCCTGTGCCAGCAGGCAGCTTCATTGCCTTCCTCTCCTCTCCGAGCCCCTACGTAGCCATCCTGCTTATCAGGTACACACAGTTCTGGTCAGGTAGCCTCAGGGAGCCCATCTGATTGGCTCTGTGGGTCCCCACACCTCCAAGGACTCCATGCCCTTCATATGATGCTTAACTATTTGTTTATCCTCATTCTTACCTGGGCAGCAGGTAGCTATCAGACCCTCTCTCACCTTTCCTTTACTCTTCTTCCACCTCTATTTGATCTCCTGTAGCAGCCTTGCCCATAAAGTCATTCCTGTGGCTCCACTGAGAAATTCGATTAAGTATTCCAATACTGCTGTGAAACGAAGTGATCTGATTCCAGTGAGTCAATTTATCTTGCAAGGTATATCAATACTCATTTTATTCATTATTTACCCATTTCCAAAAATGATGTGAAGTGGGAAAATGTCAATGTTGAACAACAAAAATAGTAAAATCCCTTTGGGGGGAAGATCATTATAATTTGTTTAAATGATGACAAATATTGATATCAATGGTGAACGTAGAAGTGGGGCATGAGGGAAATTACCAGAGGGAAATGGCTAGGATATTTTTCAAGCCATCATTGATTCAAAATGAATTATGAGAGTAGAGCTTTGCATGGAAAATTAAAGGCCTAATACTAAAAATAATTATTAAGCATTTTCTTACTTTTGTAGATGAAGAAATTACCTCAGAGAAGTCAAATAATTTACCCACAGTCACAAAATAAGCAAATGATGGAATATTCAAATCCAGGTCTTCTGACTCTACCTCTATTGCATTGTCTGCCTTAGAGGTTTCCAAAGTATTGATAAGATGGAGGCTGGAAGAGCTTGAAACAGACCATATGAAGCCAGGTCTGAGCTGGAAAAGCAAAGAGGCCCAAGGAACAGCACAGACCCTGACTGGTGGGGTATCTGTGTATTTTAAATAACAAATACAACAAAGATTCAAGGTTCAGCATGTACCCAGATGTTTCCATTACTGATATATATGCCAATTTAAAATATTTAAATGGAAAACAGTTTGTGTCCACTTCATTTTAGAACTATGCCAGTTACAGGAATCACCCCAGTATCAGTTACGTCTCACTCATGTCAAAGAACCAGGGTCAGAAGAAAAAAATCTCCAGTAAAGATCCTTGCAACTCAGAAACACTCTTTCCTCTGAATATTGCTATGAACTAGAGTTAAAAGAAAGCATTTTTTAAAAGAAATGATTTATTTGTTCCTCATGATAAACATATCAAAACATCACATTGTACCCCATAAATATATGCAATTATTTGGTTAACTGAAAATAAAATAAAATTTAAAAAGAAATAGAATGAACCTGAGTTAAATCCTGAGTTAAATGACTTTTTAACAAAATTCAATGGATTTAATTTGAATTCATGTTTGCCCATATAATGAATAGAGTGTTATTTATGACAACATCCAGAAGAACAGATCTCAGGGGTTGGCTTTATTACAGTGTTAGTTTAAATTAATTTGCCACTATTCCCTACAGTTATTCTTTAGTCTTCCCCTGAAAATTTTCACACACACACACACACACACACACACACACACCTCCTTCCAGAAATGTAAGAAATATCTTTACCCTCATCCTATCCTATCTTTAAGATGCCAACTTCTAGCTTTGCAAGTAGGAAGGATTAAAACATGAGAAAGAAAAGTAGGCCTAACTTGTCATGAAAGTAAAATATATGGTCAAAGCCCATACCAAATGATAATGCCTGTATTTTTCCAGATATGAAGTTCCTCTTTTTTGCTCTTAAATGGATTGAGAGATTGTGATAGGTAGTGGGGGGAAAAAGCATTTGGGGCCCTGAATTTTTCATTATGGTGTTTTTGCTGCTAGAAAACACATGTCTCAATGGTGAATATTTTTAAAAAGTTACCATTTCAATTTAACTAGACCCTTAAAAATAATAGGTGTTCATCAACAAGTGGCATAAAGAGAGGAACAACAAACATTGGGGCCTACTTGAGAATGAAGGATGGGAGAGGGAGAGGATCAGAAAGGATAACTATTGGGCACCAGGCTTAGTACCTGAGTGAAAAAATAATCTGTATAACAAGCCCCCACGACACAAGTTTACCCATATAACAAACCTGCACATTTACCCTTGAACCTAAAATAAAAGTTAAAAACAAACAAACAAACAAAAAACAAACCTAGAGGCTCACCTGCTTCCATTCCAAGTGAAATGTCAAAATTTGTATTCTTTTCTCCTGCTTAATGAAAGTCTGGCATTAAAAAATCCAGAGTCCACTCTAGCATTGTTGCCATGTGTTCTAATAATGCATTTTTCACACCAGCAAACTCATAGAAAGTGTGGTGAAATACTGTTTTATTTCACCACACTTTCATGAGAGCCATCCTTCACCTGGTATGAAATGACCATGCTAGATTCTGTTTCACAGCCAAAAAACATGATTATTACACTGTGTGTATGGGGTTAACCTTGATTATTCTTATTCACCACACCAAGAAATTACTCCAAACCTAAACTGATCCAATTAATAAGACTGCAATTAAAACCAAGAAAAAAATTATAAACTTATTTTCTTGTTCTCAGAAAATATCTGAGAAGGAAAATTGACTCCAGAGACACAAATGGCCTAATGGAATAATTAAAATTATAATTAAATAAAACCAAGTCATCCCAGGCCTACTTAGCTGTACAACTCCCTCCAGGATTATTGTGTCATTAGAAGAGGGAGTATGAAGAAATCACTTTTCAGGATTTCTCAGTGTAAGAGAGTTCTCCAGACTTTCACAGCCTGAGAAGAGACCAAGGAGAAATAAATATCAGGACAGATGAAGCTGACATTACAGCCCTGCCCAGTCATTTCTACTTTACCATTGACAGCTGTGTGGCCAAGGAAATTGACCTTGCACCATTTATCTTTAATTTCCTCATCTCTAAAATTTCTGGGACAGCAACATGAATCACGGAGTTGCTATGAAGATTAAGTGTAACCAGGTATAATAAGTGCTATGGGCATATTCGGCATTGGATATCACTATTCATATGAGGAAGACATCAAATGGTATAAAGAGTATTCCAGAACAGCTGAAGATGGTGACAACAGTGAATGCACTGAGCCAGGTGTCAATGGTAGGAGAGTTTCTGGAGAGAGTTGGAATTGCAAATTGGAAAAGCCTCCCTGTAAACTGAATGTGGGACTCTGGGAATGGAGGGAGGAGGTGAAGCCTCAAGCAGCTTTCTCTGTCTCCCATTAAGTGCAGACCCCAGGAAGCTGGTCACTGATAAGGAGTGGGGCAATGAAAATGGGGAGAAGCCTGGTAAGGAAAAGGATTCCCTTTCCATAGGCCACATAGTCTATTCTCCCAGCTTAGCAAGTGTCCCAAGGTTGGCCAGGCACAGTGGCTCATGCCTGTAATCCCAGTACTTAGGGAGGGTGAGGTGGGCAGATCACCTGAGGTCAGGAGTTCAAGACCAGCCTGGCCAACATGGTGAAACCCTGTCTCTTCTGAAAATACAAAAATTAGCCAGGTGTGGTGGTGCGCACCTGTAATCCCAGCTACTTGGGAGGCTGAGGCAGGAGAATTGCTTGAACCTGGGAGGTGAAGGTTGCAGTAAGCCAAGACCACAGCATTGCACTCCAGCCAGGGCAACAAGAGTGAGACTACACCTCACAAAAACAACAACAACAACAACAACAACAACAAAAAACAGTGACCTAAGGTCTCTAGCTTTCTATTTCTTTAAATTATTGTTTAAAAATCATTAGTGAAAAACTACCTATTGGGTACAACATACACTACTTGGGTAAAAGGTGCAATAAAATCCTATACTTCACCACTGTATAATTCATTCACGTAACCAAAACCTCTTGTACCCCTAAAGCCATTGAAATATAATTTTTAAATAAAAAAATCAAACAAATAAAAATCATTAGCTACCACACTGATTAGGATAGCTAACCACAATGATAGAAAATAACAAATGCCGACAGGGATGTGGAGAAACTGGACCCCTCCTACACTGCTGGTGGGAATGTAAAATTGGGCAGTCTCTTTGTAGCACAGGTTGGCAGTTCTTCAAAGGTTAAACATGGAGTTACCGTATAACTCAATTCTACTCCTAGGCATAAACCCAAGGTCATTGAAAACAGATTTCCACACAAAACCTTGTACAAGCATGTCCGTAGAAGCATTACACATAACAGCCCCAAAGTAAAAACAACTCAAATGTCTATCATTGATGAGTAGATAAACAAAACTTAGTATATCCATACAATGGAATAGTATTTATCCATAAAAGGGAATGAAGTACTCACCTTAAAAAACATTATGCTAGATGAAAAAAGCTAGTCATAAAAGGCCACATATTGTATGATTCAATTTTACATGAAACGTCCAGAAAAGGCAAATCCAGAGAGATAGAAAGTAGATTAATGGTTACCAGGGGCTGGGGAAGGAAGGGGATAGGGACTGGTTGCTAATGTGTATGTGATTTCTTTTTGAGGTGATTAAAATGTTCTGAAATTAGTGATTATGGTCTTACAACTGTGAATATACATATATATATATATATATATATATTTTTTTTTTTTTTTTTTTTTGAGATGGAGTCTCACTCTGTCACCCAGGCTGGAGTGCAGTGGTGCAGTCTCAGCTCACTGCAAGCTCTGCCTCCTGGGTTCATGCCATTCTTCTGCCTCAGCCTCCCGAGTAGCTGGGACTACAGGCGCCCGCCACCACACCCAGCTAATTTTTTTCTGTATTTTTAGCAGATACGGGGTTTCACCGTGTTAGCCACAATGGTCTTGATCTCCTGACTTCGTGATCCACCTGTCTCGGCCTCCCAAAGTGCTGGGATTACAGGCATGAGCCACCGTGCCTGGCCAACTGTGAATATATTAAAAATCATGGTGTGTGCTTTAAAAAGGTGAATTGTGAATTAGATCTCAAAAAAGTATGAGAAAAAAATCAGTACCCCATTTAACAAATTATATTAAACTAAATTGAAGGCAAATAAAAGCCAAGGTTTTACAAATGCTTTAGTGAGCCTACACAAGTCATTCATTCCTGTTTCTTAATTTTCCTCAACTGGAGGAAGAAAAGAACCACACTTGCCACCTACATTTGTGATAAGACCTGAGTATATTTTTTAAACATCTGTGTTTTTCAGCCAAAGGTTATATACAAATACTAGGTGTTGTTATTATGAAACTGGCAACACTGAACACTGGGTAACTTTAAATAGAGTCACCATGTGGCAGTTGAGTCTTAGACATATGCACTGCTGTTCATTTCTCACAGCAAGTGAGTGGCCCATTTGATGTACCGTGGCTCTGAGTGGGTCATCTATGGGGGCAAAGCTTGGGAGACACACAGTTTTGAGATTCAAGCCCTAGGTGATTCCTCTAGTTATCATGGTGTCCTGAATATTAAGTTCTGTTTTCAAAACAGACAGTCCACAAAATTGTCAACTCTGATGATCCTTTTAGAAAATAACCCAGGGCATTCTTCATCGCACCTGGAAGAAGGATGGTCCTTAAGAGGGGCTGTTCACATCCCTTTTTGTGTAATCAAAAGATCTTGATTCTCTTCCTTCAGATTTCTTTCAAGGAAGTAGAAAGAATAAGATTCTGGAATGTGGAAAGGGTAACTACCCCCCTTTTCTTGATGGCGAATGTTGTTAGTTTAACCTTCTATGGAAAGAAAGGGCAATGTAGGAAGTGCAGTGAATCCTCAGTTCCAAAGAGCCATTGCAAATGGTGACTGCCTACCGTTAACCCACTGTAAACAAGTGCATTTCTAACACAATAATCTCCCTGCACCTCACTTGTAATTTACACAAACAAATTTAAGATCCACACAGTGTAGAAGCCAAAGCAGGGAGACAAAGCCACTGTCTACTCTCCCCACATTCTTTGTCCCAACCCCATCCCTTGCTGCTGGGCAGGTGCACAGGAGAGAGGGTGCGTGCACCTTTATACAGTGGAGAAGCACACACCTGCTTCCTGCACCCCCTGGTGTCTCTCAGAGCCACCAGCCAGAGGAGAGGTAAAGCTGAATTGCATGTTGCACTGAAAGGGCCGGGATCTAGTGACCCATCTCTCCACTCCAGTCTTTCACTCCCTTCAACACAGCTATAGAAGTGGAAATGAAAGAGAGGCAAAGACTGATATGGAAATCTAAACATAAGCAATGAATGATTTGTATCTTTAGGGAAACTTTTTCTCTTCCCACATTTTCCTCTTATCTCATAGAAGAAGGAATCTCCATCGTGACTCTCAGAAACACCAAAAAGGAAAGATCCACCATCTCAATTCCTCTTTACTTGCTCTTCTTTACGGAAATGGGAATAATAATCTGATTGGTTAATTTGCCTCAAATCAGCAGACTGGATTCTGCTGCTATCTAGGGTACCTGGAAGCAAATGGGGGCTAGGTTTGACAAACGCTGGATGCCTGTGTTCCGTGATGGTGGACATCAATGGTGGAAGGCTTCCAACCTTCATGCGACAAGCAGACCAAGCACTGGGTTTAACAGTTGAAGATGAGAAGCTACAAGGCAAGCAAAAACCAGCAGCCAAGGGTGAGAGTAGAGAGAAGGGGGAAAGAGGCAGCATGGAGCTATTCTAGAATACATGACTTGTATATAGTTTATAACAGACTAGCTTCAGCTGGATTGAACAAAAAAATAACTGTCTTAAAAACAGTCTTTCCTTCTCCCAAAATAAATTTGGAGATAGATGAGCCAGGAAGTATAATGTTCTCCACAATCATCAGGGAATGAGAATCTTTCTGTTTTCCACTCTACCTACTTGGCCTGTAGCTTTTGTTTTCAAGGTCACTTCAAGGTTGAAAGATGGCCACTAGAGCTCTAGACATGGCACCGTGTCCCAGGGCAATAGGAAAATAGAAGGAGCCAGAGGAAGGACACACATCCCAGCTGAACTGAAGTTACACTGGGAACCCCACCTACCAACTTCTGCTAGCATCTCATTGGCCACTTCCAGCTGCAAGGTAGATTGGGATGTGGAGTCTTATCTAGACACAGTAGTGGCCTGAATAACATCATATGGGGTCACAGTGCATTAGTAAGGAAGAAGTGGATGCCTGATGAGTTCCAGGGAGCAAACAGGTTAACCACATCTGCTCCTATGGGGAGGAAAAAGCAGAAGATAGAGAGGTTAAGACTCACTCCATAGTACATTCATGAGAGATCAAAAGAATTGGCAAAATTTTCTTTCTCTGTAATCTAAAGGTGAGTAGAAAATTAGGGGAGTTCTCTGAATAAATTAAGACCATTACCTCGTTACAAATATGCACACACACTTGCAAAAGTAGACCCACTTTTCATGGACAAATGCCAAGGAAAGAACAAGGTTAGAGAGGAAAAGGCTTCCTTCTACAGCTATATCTTCCCGTAAAACATTGTGGGGGGGGTGTGTGTGTATGTGAAAGAGAGAGGGAGAGAGAGTAATGGAGTGGTGGTACTATTTTATTCAGAGAACGTTCTTAACTTTCTATGTACTTTTACATGTATCAATACAATCTAACCCTACCGAGCTCCTATTATAAAAATTAATCACCAAGGTTAGGGCACAGTTTGTTCCTGTGCAAGGACATTCCCAAAGAACAGATGTGGGGAGGACAGCCTTTCCTCTGGGTCCTATCACTAAGTTAATGGTCAGAATTCATGCTGTGAACAGCCCATCACAGTCTGAGGCGTTACCATGGAGGATGAGCTTTAGGGAACAATGGGATACAGACAGACCAGACAGGACAGGCCGTCCAGAACACTGCCCAGAAAAATTCCCACCATCTCCGCCAGCTCCTAAACTGCCCGTGTAGGGAGATTTCTGCTGTTACACAATCAGCTGGTTTATCTTGTCTGCATGGCATGTTGAGAGAAGGCTGTTTAGGGGCCAGCTAAGTCAGTTTCTCTGGCTGCTGAAATAGCTTTCATAAAAATAGAGTTACAAAACTAATGTTAAAGCTTGGGCTGTATACTGTCTTTTTAAGAAAAATAATGGTTATTATAAACAAGGAACAGTAAAGGTTTCTGGGAGAAAATATAATAGAAAAGTTGTCCTGGCACCCTTTGGAGAAGGTAATGGGACTCTCTCATGACCTTTGTTTCAGAATTGCTTTGTAATTCTGGTAAGATAGACGCTAAATTGTCATTTCTGGACTGTATAGACACACTAAATTGTCATTACTGGAAGTATATACACAAACATGCAAAAATGGACCCATTTTAAAATAAGCAAATACAAGGGCCAAAATGTTCGATTACAGGTTCGTGATGGATTTTTATTTTTTTAATTATACAAATGCTTATATTTTTCTAACAATAATTTCATTCGAAGAAAAGTCAGTTGATAAATTTTAAGGTTGTATTTATTACTCCCATTGGTTTTTGAAAAGTGTTCATTCAATCTAGGTGTTTTTAGAGTATCAGCTTTTGAACTCAGGGTTCTCAATCTTGAAAGCATAATGGTAAAAGTCCTGCTTTCATTTATTTAAGTGTTCTCAGAGACTACAATTGCCAATATAAATTTGAAAAGACAAAATTTACAGTACCATCGCTTTTTGTTAACAAATACTATATGCAAATCCACTTGTAAAACTATCTTACAAATATTTTCTTAACAATGTTCTACAACTGGTAGTTATGTTTTGAGGTGCCCAGCAAAGGAAAACGAATCCATCCACTTTGTGCCAGTCAGTAACAACCACAACAGACCAGCTGATGTTGTTAACAATGCCCCTATTAGCTAAGGATCAGAAATGTTGTGACATTAGTTTCTGGGATCATGTCAGGATTGAATTAGACTGACTCATCTCAGGTCCTGGTGCTGTCTTAATTCTTTGGTCAGCAGGAATTAGTCCTACCAAGCTTTATCTTGGTCATACCCAACATTGTCCTCAAGTATAAGTTAAGTAGCCCTGCTATAGGATCACATTTGTCAGAAGTTTTCTCCTCTGTGCTTGGCTAAATTCCCACTGTCCATTTGCAAAAGGAGTGGTTTATGCAATTTGATTACTTTTAAGAGCTGTCTCACCTCCAAATGCCTGCTCAAGGGAACTCAGTGACACCAACTAAGAGGCATGTGAGTGTTAAGGTTTAGAGTTGCCCGTGTTTGCTTTCTGATACGGGAATGCCGGAAGAAGCTGAGTGCTGGATGAAGGTGAAAGAGATTATCAGTACCAGAGAGCCAGCTCTTCCCTTCTTCCCCGGAAATTGAGTTGTCAGCAGCCAGTTCAAAGCAGACATGTGAGAAAATCACCATGTCTTTTTATTTTAATGGAAATAACTTAAATAGTTGTCTTGCAGGAAACATGTTTTAAAAATTGATCTTTCTGGGGTTGAGGGAAGCTGACTATACTAAATGGGCCATGAGCAGGGGGTCAGCCGACTTATTACCTATTAGAGTAGAGTGCTTAATAACTTTTCCTTATCTCCCCTCAAGGGGAATATTCATTAGTAGATCAGAAGATAGTGTTACTAACTTATAGCATATTCATAATCTATAGCATATATAGAGGCCAAATTTTACCTCTGATTTATCCAATTGCTTAATGGTTTTAAACCAGATTCACATGGAACCCTTTTTAAAAACACATTGCCTCTCCATCCCAGGAGGTTGAGATTCTTTAAGTTTGGCGAGGAATCTGTATTTTAACAACTGTATTGATAATTTCAAAGTATGCCAAAGTTTGAAACCCGCTTAGGTTAGGGACAGGTCAATATGAGAGAAAATAGTCATCTTGATTTACTCTAATAGCTTTATCATTCAGATTAAAACATACACCCAATCCGTTAATAAAAATGTTAAAATCTAGGTTTTTTAAACTCTAGGTAAACATTGCCTGAATCCTTTAGTGCTTCAATTTAGCTAAACCATAAAGTAAGTAGAAACTGTGAAGTTTCCTGTCTGCAAAGATGGTAAAATGCTAGTTCAAACGTCATGCCTCTGGGAAAACTCCTTGTAAATCTCATCGTCCTTTGTGGAACTCAAGTCTTCTTTTTGGTTCCTGGCTAGTAGCAAATTGTATTTAGATGTTTTATCCGTGGCCACACCAATTGTGAACTTCTTGGGGGATAGACATGTTTCTATCTCCTCCCTCCTTCAACAAAGCATCACGCACACAGTAAACCCGAATAATGTGTGCTGATTTTCACTCTGTTATAGGTTTCCTAAAGTGATTTACCACTTATTTTAGAAAATTATGGACACACACAGAAGATTTAGATGAAATTACTGTAACATTTTAAATATTTGTTTGAATGTGGAAGTACATTAAACTCTTTAAGAAAAGATGTTTCCTCATCTCGAGTTATTTCTCTCAGGAAAGAAAAACACAGTAATTTGCCTAAAAGCTTACCCTTAATTTAGGTGTTGATTTAGCGTCTCCTCTAAATACAATCCCCCTTCTCTGCTGTGTAACTGTTTTTAAAAGGATTGGCAATGGATGAATAAACAACAACTTTAACAAACATTTGAAGACCCCATCCAAACACATACACACACACAACATAAAATCTCTTTCCACATCAATTTAGTGAGCCCTTAATTTTGCTTTCTAAGCACACAATATTATAAACCACAAAACACACACAACCAGTTTAACTCCTGCTGAAATGACATGAGAAGATTCTACTGAAATGCTTAGGGAAACTGGTAATTGTGTGCTGAATTTACTATAGGCTACACCACTAGAAGAGCTATAAGTAGCAACAGCAGCAAATGTTGAGCAGTCACTTTCCTCAACTTGTCCCTGTCCTTAGGCAGCTCACAGTATGTGGTGAAGACAGATACATGAACCATTAATTACCATGTAAGGCAAAAAAATGGCACATGGAAGAAGATGCAGCTGTGTTCTGGGAACAAGGCAAAAAGAACTGCCTGGGGTCACGTTTGACAGACTAGAAAACATTTGATCTGCCTTGAAGGATGCATAGGAGTAGGAGTTCACTCAAAGATATTCCACTAAGAATAGGCATTATGTTCATCCAGCTTGCTTTTCAGGTAGTTCAGGTTAAAACAGGCTCTAAAAAAAGTTTAACAATAAAATATATGAACTGAGGAAGGATTAGATGCAAACAGCCCAGCCAGTACATTTAGACCACATAAAATCCAGTTATGCTCATGAAAATGCAGGCAGCAGGATGTCCAATTTAATAGGAGAGGAAGAAAAGGAAGGGCACATAAAATAGAAAGGATTTATTCATTTTCCCCAATAAAGGCTAAGCACTTTCTTAGGTTCTTTTTAATTCATGAACTTTCCAATTCATATTCCAGGTACTAATCCTGCTGTTCTAAAATAGCTGTTGTGGATAACGGGATTTTATGTAGGCCACGTGACCTTAATTTTTATTTCTGCCTCACTCAGCTCAATGTCTACTCAAATTTGTTGGTCATAAACCAGGTATTTAATTAGATTACTTAGCGACACCTAGTGACCGAGATCGGAACCAAGTGCTATTTTAATACACTGGAGTGTGTGCCTCTGTTATTGTCATGCTTTAGCCCAAGACAGCCCTCATTATTCCAAGTTCTCTTTTCAACCCATTTCATCCCAATGATACTAAAGCAAACCCATGCCCAGTTTGGCCTGAGAAACAACTAATTAGAGAGAGGAAGTGAGAAAGAGAAGAACAAGGGAGAGAGGGAAGGAGGTGATTGAGGGAGTGGGTTGAAATCACAGAAGAGACAAGATCAGCAATGAGGGCTTCTATTTTTATGTATTTATTTGGCTGTGTTCATATCAAGAAATGGAAAGAAAGGTAAGACCACCTTGAAGCAGAGAAGGAATGAGAACCAGGGGCAGTCTAAAGAAAGGCTCAATTCATATTTTGTTTCTCTCTTTTCCACTTGTATTTGAAAGGGCAGAATAAACATGTTTTGATGATTTTGAAATCCAAGATAGATCCAAATTTAAATGTTTTTAAACAAAAGATAGTTCTCATTGTCATAAATTATAAAATGCCTTTCTCACTTTGCAATTCCTGTTCTTTCATCCCTGTCTATGCATCTTTTCATATCAATTTGTTTTTCCCACTAAATGGATCTATTCGGATGGAGTCATTACTGAGTTGGCATTGCTCTAAAAATAAGCTGATGATTTGCTATCTGCAGTACGTGCTGTCAAAAAAAAAATCAACCAAAGTAACAAAGCAAAATAAACATAGTAATTAACACGTTAAAATAAAAATCAAAATATAACAAAAATACTAGAAGACAATGTGAGTCACGTGACAATTTTAAATGAGTTGAAGGTGCTGATTCTAGGCAAATTCCAACCAAGGGGTCAGAGGGAATCACAAAAGAAAGTGCTGTTATACATTTTTGAGAAAATACAGAGAACATGAACAATGCTAAAGGACTGAATTCTAAAACAGATTTTTAAGAATGCAGACAAGTGAGCCCTCAACTGTAAACATGACGCTGGCACAGCCAATTAAGCAGCGGTCTTTCCCTGCTGTGGTCCAGCCCCTTTGCCAACAGTGGGGTTCACGCCCTACAAGTTGAGACCCTTGCAGGCTCTGGGTCCACTGAAACTAACTGAAACATAAGGAGTGACTTGCTCCTTGGAGTTGGAATCCACAGATGATGTTATACAGAATAGTCCTGATTCTGAGGCCAGAGGTCCCAGTGGGCTCCACTGTTCCAGGGTGCAGACATGGCACTGGACCATCAGTCTCCCTATTTTTCTCCCCTACCCAGTTAGCCATTATGTTTTATTGTATTTGTACAGACATTTATATAGATTTCTACCATCCCATTGCATTGTAATATATTGTCATGTCTGGTTTTCTTCTGTTAAACTATGACTTTCATGGGTGGAGTCACACTGTGTAGTCTTTGACTACTAGCCCAGCCTATTTAATTGTTAATTAAATGTTAACTGAGCATCTAGTATGCACTGTGCACTGAAGTGGGCTTTGGGGATACAATGAAGAAGATGTATGTCCTGGCCTCAAACTACTTAAAATCTGGTGGAAAATACAAGGAAGACTTTACTTCATTTTGGTATGTTTTAGTAAGTGCTAAGACGGGGGTAAGCACAGAATTCTGGGAGCACAGAGTAATGCCACTGGATTTACAGTTTGTGAACTAGTGTGGGGAGGCTTCCTGGAGGAGGAGGGGCTGAGGAAGGAGCATGGGAAGGGCATTCTGGGTAGCACAAAGCCTCAAAGACATAAACTAGCACAACATACGCTCTCACATGAGATCTAGTTGTCTGCCTGTCACTGGTCACTTCCCCTACAAGCCCATTATCCATATTGTCCCCAGAGTGGTCTTATCAACATGCAGATATGCAATATAAAGATCTTTCCATAATCAAGTTTCTTTGATGCCTCCACATTACCTGCAGAAAAAAAATCTAGCTTTTTTTTTTTTTGTGAGACGGAGTCTCGCTCTGTCACTAGGCTGGAGTGCAGTGGCGCGATCTGGGCTTACTGCAACCTCCACCTCCTGGGTTCAAGCAATTCTCCTGCCTCAGCCTCCTGAGTAGCTGGGACTACGGGCATGTGCCACCACACCCAGCTCATTTTTTGTATTTTTAGTAAAGACGGGGTTTCACCATGTTGGCCAGGATGGTCTCAAACTCCAGACCTCGTGATCCACCTGCCTCGGCCTCCCAAAGTGCTGGGATTACAGGCATGAGCCACCGCACCCAGCCAAAAATCCAGCTTCTTAACATAACCTGTAAATCCCATCTCACCTCACTGAGCCCAGGTGCCTACTGTGGTACAGTGCAGTACGTTGTACAAAATATTTTTGGATGAACAAATAAAAGTTGAATAAATGGCTCATGAATTGTAGACAGGATGAAAATAGCAAGAATACAAGAAGATTATTCCATTTCTATAGGCCATAATCCTCCCACATACCATCCTCACAGGGCTTTATCAGGTGGCCAAAAAACATTAGGGTAACAAAGGGTCAAAACATTATTAATGATAAAAGAACACTTTAGGTTATTTCTTTCTTTGCAGCTCACTTTAGTCTGGAAATGGCTTTGAGTATCTGAAATGTTATTTGTACTTTATACTTTTGTTTAAGCTTCCATTTCTTCAGTACTTACTGTACACGATAATATCCTAGGCATTTTTCATGCATTTATCTTAGTAAAAATCCATGAACTAGAAATGAAGGAGGTGCTATGGAAACCTCATTTTTCCAGAGAAAGAGATGAGCATTTAGAGGTTCAGGGACTGCAGAATGTCACAGTCGATAATTGGTAGAGCAGAAATTTGAATCCAGGACTGGCTAACTGTACCATCCATGTTCTTAAATATTCAATGTGCTGAACGGATCAGCTTGATCTAAGCCCCACATGGATCAGGAGAAAGGGGACACTAAGGCTGTATAGTTATGACATGAGGACTTGCCCCCAAAGGAGCAGCAACCAGAATTCTAATCTCTACTGTTGCAAGCCCAGGCTCCATGCAAACCAGCATCAGTATCTATATGCAGGAGAATCCAATCCAGCAGCTGGGATGCAGAATTGGAGGCAATTCAAATATAAGCGGTCTTCAAGGTCATACTATTACTTGGGTCATGGTTTCAAGGGACACAGCTATGTGAAGTTGTGTCTCCACAGTGAACTGGGACTATGAAACCCAAGGTTTGAGACACAGAGGAAGGGGCAAGGAATAGACAGGGAACCAGCACCACCTTCCCCATACATCATCAAGCCAACTTGGAATTCAAGGAACTGCAATAGACAGTCAGTAGGAGAGTCCAGTTCACATAGACACCAAGTACACAGGGGCTGGTAGAAAGCTGATTTAGTGGGTACCTTGGTGCCGTCATTTGAATTTATCCCCCAAAATTCATATGGTAAAACTTAATCATCAATGTGCTTATATGAAAAGGTCGGGGGGTGGATTAGTCATGACAATGGAGCCCTCATGAATGAGATTGAGGGCTTTATTAAGAAAGATTTGAGGGAGCTATCTCTTCTGTTTTGCCTTCCACTTTCCAACATGTAAAGACTCTCTGTTCAAGGTGCCATCTTAGAAGCAGAGACTAGGCCTTCAACAGACAACAAGCTTGCCAGTGCCTCTATTTTAGACTTTCCAGCCTCCAAAACTGTGAGAAATAAATGCCTACTATTTATAAATTATCCAGTTTCTGGTATTCTCTTATAGTGGCACAAGAAGACTAAGACATGAGGTGAGCCAAAGTGGTTCCAAGACACCAAAATACCAAAAGCTTATGGCAGCAAAACTAATACTAACTTCCACCTGTTGAAGTGTGGCATCTACTGGTTTCCCTATCCTACTAACGTAGTCCAGAAGGATGGGATAGGGCTGAGTCAGGTTAAAGTGAAGGATTCAGCCTCTATGGCTGAGAAGGCTAAGAAAGGCAGAGAATGACAGTGAACATTCTTGGTGTTTAGCCAGGATCTCCCCCCAAAAAAACCCATGAAACATGACGGTGAGGTTTCAGGTGGGTGTGGGAGATATTTTGGGGAGAAGAGAACTATTCTATGGTGTCCTTAAATAATATCTGTGTAAAAGGTCCTTATTTTTGGAAGACCCTCTGTTACTTGTATTTTCAACAAATGGGTCCGAAACCCTGCCATATTAACATCATATTGTACCATAGCCAGATGCTACAAACTATGGACTTTTTTTTCACTTTTATGAGCAAACGTCACAATTACTTTTTTTTTAAAAAAAAATCAAGAATAATTTTCATTCCTTGGAAAAATGTGTAAAAATGTTATCAAGATGAAAAGATTCAGAACACATTTATTTGTATGCAGCACATACACTGAGGACCAAAGCATTTGCTAAAATGAAATACACCTGTAAACAAATGTCTTAGGGAGAGTTTATAGGTGGTCAACTCCACTGTGCAAGGTATGCAGCTCATACCCTCTTTCTGAATAGACTTTGTGATAACTAAAAAGGTCCAATTTTATCTCAAAAGATGTTAATACATTTTTAAAAGGCTTGAAATGGGCCAAATTATAATTACATATATTAAAATAGCACAAGAATTAATTGGCTTCACAAAAATACTAATTGAAAAAAAAATCTTAGGCCCATCTATTAAGAGAAGAAATGTTTGACTCATGACTTGAAATGGGGGACATAGATATTTTGGTATAAGCTTTAAAAGATGACATATTAATTTCTGGTTCTACGAAAAGACTGACGTTAACACCCATCCTATTCTGTTCTACAGAATGCTTTGGTACAACTTCAATAAATCCTTATATACTTTCATTTGAGCCATAAATCTATGTTGCTGCATTTTGCTTTTTAAAAGAGTGAAGTCTAGGGTAAAAGCCAACCCTTCAACTCTTACACCATATATTCACAGTTATGTCTTCTGAAACCATGCAAGTTACCAGCACCAATGATTGACATTAAAATTATTCTTATATTTGAGCAGCAAATTATAAAAAAAAGATGCTATGCAATTTATGATTAGCACAATTGCTAAAATTTAAAGTAGCTCAATTGCTTTAAGATATAAAATTCAATATCTCCCCGTATTTATATATCTAATAAATACTTTCTTTAGCTTCTGAGAGAGAGAATCCTCTGTCAGAGAAGAACATACTGCAGTCTTCCTTGTGAAAAATTAGTTTGAATGTAAGTTCTCAGCTTAAAAAACATTAAATTGTAATAAACCATGGAATTTTAAAGTCAGAAAGGACCCTGGAGATCACTTAGTCCAACTTTTTTTTTCTTTTTTTTTTGGAGGTGGAGTCTCACGGTGTCCCAGGCTGGAGTGCGATGGCCAATCTCTGCTCACTGCAATCTCCGCCTCCTGGGTTCACATCATTCTCCTGCCTCAGCCTCCCGAGTAGCTGGGACTACAGGCACCCATCACCACGCCTGGCTAAGTTTTTGTATTTTTAGTGGAGACGGGGTTTCAACGTGTTAGCCAGGATGGTCTCGATCTCCTGACCTCGTGATCTGCCCGCCTCCGCCTCCCAAAGTGCTGGGATTACAGGTGTGAGCCACCACACCCCGCCAGTCCAACCTATTCTTTTCGGACAGGACGAATGAGGCCAATAAAGGGGAAATGACTTGTCCAAGGTCACACAGTAACAGAGGCTAGACCCCAGCAATCTCATCAGCAAAATATCTTGCAAGCTATGTTTCCAAACTTTTCTGGTTTTATTTGCTCTCATTCATTAAATTCAAAAACATCAGGCACACAGCTATATGATAAACATAGACTTTTACTTCAATTTTCAAGTCAGAACATTAAAATGATGCCTGAGAGTTTAACTACCTGCATTTTATTGAGAATGCAGTCAAGAGTAAATTATGACTAGCTATTGTGATTATCCTCAAATACACACATAAATTACCTTAACGTATTATACTGGGTGGCATAAATTTTGCATTTCAGGTATGTATACTGTGGCAGCTTTTATTTATATTATGCTTGCCTGTAAACTATTATAAGCATATCACAAATTTGACCTTTAATTCCATATCTCATGTATTAATTAAAAATAATCAGGTAATTAGATACCAGGTAAATAAAATTTTAACTCAAAATCAATTTGTATCCTTTACTTTTCTGAATACTCCAGAACAGAGATATCATTCATTCTTCTTGTTTCTTCCAGATATGCATACTACCTGCATCTAGGACATATTATAAACTTGTAAACCATATTTGAGGGTACAAGGACAAAAATCAGATGCATGTTCATACTTAACAGTCCTACCTTCAACTGCTGCCTTTTCTTAATACTGAACAAATAGTAACATTTTATTAATTTTTTTTTGGTCAAAAGGTTAATATTTTCAAATTGTGTAATACAATTAAATATTAAAATAAAAACATACATTACATTATATAGAGATTTAATAGCAACCTTTAAATCCTCTTACCAGCAAAAGATAATATGTTTTATTTCCTGAGAATGGAATCTGACCTGTGCTGTCTTTTACCATGGAGTTATTTTGAATGAAAACTTGCTTGGTTGAATGACAATATACAGTTGAAGTATTGTGTCACCATCAACGTTAGAAATAGCCATAAAATTTATCAAATCAGTATATAAATATACTTTTTGAGACAGTCCTGCTCTGTCACCCAGGCTGAAGTGCAGTTGTGCAATCTCAGCTCACTGCAACCTCTGCCTCCTGGGTTCAAGTGATTCTCCCGCCTCAGCCTCCAGAGTAGCTGGAATTACAAGCACATGCCACCATGCCCGGCTAATTTTTGTATTTTTAATACAGATGGGGTTTCACCATGTTGGCCAGGCTGGTCTCGAACTCCTGACCTCAAGTGATCTGCCCACCTCGACCTCCCAAAGTGCTGGGATTACAGGGGTGAGCCACCATGCCCAGCCATAAATATACTATGAAATTCGTCAAATAGGATGGATTATAGATTGATGGGGGAATGACGGGTGCACAGGTATGTGGTAGTGCAAGCAAAGTAAAATGTTCATAGCAGGATTGAGATGGTGGGTGCATTAATGTTTACTCTAAAATTCTTTCAACTATGCTGTATGTTTTAAAATTTTCATAATGTGTTGGAAAAAAAGAATCTGGGAAATAAGATAAAGGCTTAAAAATTCACGGGATTTCTTCAAAATTATTTATTAGATATTTATTGTCTACAGTTTAAATAAAAATCAAGGACGGCTTTAAGAAGTCTCATAATCCTGAAAATAAGTCAACACAGAATGACCTTTTTATGAAAAAGAAAAGGGGAGATTTTAAAATATCAAAATAATTCAGGTAAAATATATCTGGAGGTAATTCAAATAATGTGTATATTACCTGGTATTTTGAGATTATATATATTTACCTAAACTGAGATTATATATATATTTACCTGAATTCTTCTGAAACTTGATGCAGATAGATATGTGTGTATGTTTGTATGTATGTACAGATGTACTAGAAGCTGCAGGGAAAGAAGAGGAGTTAGAGAAGAAGTAAAAGAAACCATGAAAGAGACTATAAATATATAAATAGGTCTGAGAGATAAGATTTCATCATTTTAGATTAGAAAAACAACCAAAAAAGTTCCTGATATATGTTGAAGAAAACCCAGGATGGATTGTTTGTTAACTATGGCACATGCAAGATATTGGCATCAATATCATGTCCACGCATGGTATCAAGATCAATATACACATTCCTTGTTGCTGCAAGAACAGCCTGTTAGGGTCAGGAGGATTTAATATGGATTCATTCTCCCTGCAATGAATCAGAACCACTGGTGTGGCTCTAAAAAGATAGAAACCCTGAAGGGTTTACCCTTCTAAGATTCTGATGCCATAAGTCTGAAATGAGAGTTGGGCATCTGAATTGTTCTTAATGCTAGAGGAGATTGCCATGCACAGCTGGTTTCGAGTACAATTTCCTTACCCCTCACGATGCAAACAGCAAATTATTCTTAGTCATTAGATCAGTAGACCTATAAATTTATCTTTAAATTATTAGTCCTTGCTGTGTTCTCCCATTTTGTTCAGCTCTGCTCTTAGATGAAAGGATGTTATTTTCTCCAAGGTTCCAATAAACCATCATTTCACACTCAAGGAAAACACATTTATAAGATCTAATTGTAGTCTCTTTTTTTTCCCAAAAGACTTGAAATAGAAAAGAGGAAGTTAGTCTATTGGGGTTTGCAAAGAGGCCTGGCAGAGGACACAAATAGAAGGGAGAAGGATAATGCCAATTCAGAAAATCCTGGTGGAACACTTATATCTTTTGTCATGTGAATCTTTCTACAGATTTGAGGTAGAATGTCGTCAGCTAGTCAGGTCCAGTACAGTGGAGGGTGGTCATGAATTCCAGCATGCCTGGGAGAGTGCTGGTTTGTGACTACTCTCCCAGTATCATTAATAATGTCTTTCACTCTTTAAAGTATCCTGGTCTTTAGACAATAGATTATATGGTCACCGTAAAGAGTGTTTTGGACTGGGTGCAGTGGCTCACGCCTGTAATTCCACAACTTTGGGAGGCTGAGGCAGGCGGATCACCTGAGGTCAGGAGTTCAGCATCAGCCTGGACAACGTAGTGAAACCCCGTCTCTACTAAAGATATGAAAATTAGCTGGTCTTGGTGGTATGTGCCTGTAGTCTCAGCTACTCAGGAGGCTGAGGCAGGAGAATCGCTTGAACCCAGGGGGCGGAGGTTGGAGTGAGATGAGATCCCACCACTTCACTCTAGTCTGGTCAACAGAACGAGACTCCACCTCAAAAACAACAACAACAACAACAACAAAGGCTGTTTTGGAGATCAGATTATAAATATAAATTTGGCAAGTTTCTTAATCTTACTGAGCCTTTGTACCTTCAATTGTGAATTGTTAATGTTATCTCGAAGGTTGTTGTAAGGGTTAAATTAAATGATCAAGGTGAAGTGCCTGGTCGTGAGTCTAGCTCCCTGTGAAGGCTCAGCCATCAGTAGTAGTTAATACCTGGATGGATAGTTCAGGCTTGCAAGCCAGTCTGCCTGGATACAAATGAAGATACTATCTATCACTTCTTAGCAGTGTGACTTGGAACAATTTTCTTATTTTCTCTAGGCTATTCCTCAGCTTCTTCTCTGTGAAATGGATATGAGGGGAGTCCTTGCATACAGTGTGCGTTATAAGGATTAAATAAAGCAGAATATACATAGGGCTTCCAATAATACCTGGCACATAATAAATACTCAATAAGAGTAATATATTATGATTAATCCAATAAACTTAGATTTTTAAAATAGTTTTATTAGTGGACAAAAGACTAGTGGACAATCTACTGTGTACAAAATGACATCTGACTTCATATGAAGGTGTTTCTGTGGTATAAAAATATTGACAGTAAAACAGACTCACAATATATTGGCTTCTATTTTGACCTTTGCCATTTTGCCATTCTATTATTTCACTTTCATGAATTATAATTATTTTTGCTCTCTTTTTTGTTTTGGTATGAGTGGTCAGAACCTGTTCTAGTTTGTTCTCTTGCTGTCATTGTCTTAACTTCCATTCTGAGCAGGTAGGACCACAAAATTAGACTGGGGCATGACCTTCGGACTGCCTTCCTGATGAGATGAGGGGTTGGGGAAGAACCGAAAGAGCATGGACCATGTGTTAAAACAAGACAACTTGCTCAGAAGCTAACAAATAGGAAAACATTTGTTTCAACTGCAGATTCCAGTCTAAAGGAGCTAGAAGGTAGCAATGTAAGTACCAGGCTTGGGGTGGTAGGGAGGAGGGAGAAGGAGGCTGGTAAGTTTTTATGAAAACCTCCAATCTCAGAATAATAAGAGCTATCTATGACAAACCCACAGCCAATATCATACCGAATGGGCAAAAACTGGAAGCATTCCCTTTGAAAACTGGCACAAGACAGGGATGCCCTCTCTCACCACTCCTATTCAACATAGTGTTGGAAGTTCTGGCCAGGGCAAATAGGCAGGAGAAGGAAATAAAGTGTATTCAATTAGGAAAAGAGGAAGACAAATTGTCCCTGTTTGCAGATGACATGAATTGTATATCTAGAAAACCCCATTGTCTCAGCCCAAAATCTCCTTAAGCTGATAAGCAACTTCAGCAAATTCTCAGGATACAAAATCAATGTACAAAAATCACAAGCATTCTTATACACCAATAACAGACAAACAGAGAGCCAAATCATGAGTGAACTCCCATTCACAATTGCTTCAAAGAGAATAAAATACCTAGGAATCCAACTTACAAGGGATGTGAAGGACCTCTTCAAGGAGAACTACAAACCACTGCTCAAGGAAATAAAAGAGGATACAAACAAATGGAAGAACATTCCATGCTCATGGGTAGGAAGAATCAATATCGTGAAAATGGCCATACTGCCCAAGGTAATTTACAGATTCAATGCCATCCCCATCAAGCTACCAATGACTTTCTTCACAGAATTGGAAAAAACTACTTTAAAGTTCATATGGAACCAAAAAAGAGCCCGCATCACCAAGTCAACCCTAAGCCAAAAGAACAAAGCTGGAGGTATCATGCTGCCTGACTTCAAACTATACTACAAAGCTACAGTAACCAAAACAGCATGGTACTGGTACCAAAACAGAGATATAGATCAATGGAAAAGAACAGAGCCCTCAGAAATAACGCCGCATATCTACAACTATCTGATCTTTGACAAACCTGACAAAAACAAGCAATGGGGAAAGGATTCCCTATTTAATAAATGGTGCTGGGAAAACTGGCTAGCCATATGTAGAAAGCTGAAACTGGATCCCTTCCTTACACCTTATACAAAAATCAATTCAAGATGAATTAAAGACTTAAACGTTAGACCTAAAACCATAAAAACCCTAGAAGAAAACCCAGGCATTACCATTCAGGACATAGGCATGGGCAAGGACTTCATGTCTAAAACACCAAAAGCAATGGCAACAAAAGACAAAATTGACAAATAGGATCTAATTAAACTAAAGAGCTTCTGCACAGCAAAAGAAACTACCATCAGAGTGAACAGGCAACCTACAAAATGAGAGAAAATTTTCACAGCCTACTCATCTGACAAAGGGCTAATATCCAGAATCTACAATGAACTCAAACAAATTTACAAGAAAAAAACAAACAACCCCATCAAAAAGTGGGCAAAGGACATGAACAGACACTTCTCAAAAGAAGACATTTATGCAACCAAAAAACACATGAAAAAATGCTCACCATCACTGGCCATCAGAGAAATGCAAATCAAAACCACAATGAGATACCATCTCACACCAGTTAGAATGGCAATCATTAAAAAGTCAGGAAACAACAGGTGCTGGAGAGGATGTGGAGAAATAGGAACACTTTTACACTGTTGGTGGGACTGTAAACTAGTTCAACCATTGTGGAAGTCAGTGTGGCAATTCCTTAGGGATCTAGAACTAGAAATACCATTTGACCCAGCCAACCCATTACTGGGTATATACCCAAAGGACTATAAATCATGCTGCTATAAAGACACATGCACACATATGTTTATTGCGGCATTATTCACAATAGCAAAGACTTGGAACCAACCCAAATGTCCAACAATGATAGACTGGATTAAGAAAATGTGGCACACATACACCATGGAATACTATGCAGCCATAAAAAATGATGAGTTCATGTCCTTTGTAGGGACATGGATGAAATTGGAAATCATCATTCCCAGTAAACTATCGCAAGAACAAAAAACCAAACACCACACATTCTCACTCATAGGTGGGAATTGAACAATGAGAACACATGCACACAGGAAGGGGAACATCACACTCTGGACTGTTGTGGGGTGGGGGGAGGGGGGAGGGATAGCACTGGGAGATATACCTAATGCTAGATGACGAGTTAGTGGGTGCAGCGTACCAGCATGGCACATGTATACATATGTAACTAACCTGCACATTGTGCACATGTACCCTAAAACTTAAAGTATAATAATAAATAAAAATTAAAAAAAAAGAGAATTGCTTGAACCCAGTAGGTGGAGGTTGCAGTGAGCCAAGATTGTGCCATTGCACTCCAGCCTGGGCAACTAGAGCGAAACTCTGTCTCAAAAAAAAAAAAAAAACGGAGAAAGAGATATTGGAAATAACTTTCAGATAGCTAATGCAGTTATTTGGCAATATCTAAAATAAGTACAAGAAGGGTTTATTACATCTCCTTCCTCTTCCTTTATATCCATTTATTGGCTGTGTGACCTTAGGAAAGTTACTTAATTTCTGTCCTTCATATTGCTGGATTTTTTTAAATGATTTTTAAAGAACAAGATATGTCATCATAACCCTATGTTAAGAATTAATATGTTTATGTTTATATTTTGTTTTCAAATGTGAAATATAAAACATAACATAAATATCCCAAGATTATGAATAAATCTCAGTCTTTTTCCAAAAAAAAAGAAAACCTCCAAACTAAGTTTATATCTAATGTTTCCATCCCTTGATATAGTAAAATAAGATGGTAGGCTAATGGCACAGAATGAAGTAGTGCTAATTTATTCACATGGGTGTATCTCTGCAGGGTCAAGTGGAAAGCTAATAAATTAAACACGGTACTCTAATCTGAATGTTTGTGTCCTCCCCAAATTTATATGTGGAAAACTAATCGCCAGTGTGATTGTGTTCAAAGGTGGGAAGCCATTGGGAAATGATTAGATCATAAGGCTGGAGACTTTGTGAATGGGATTAGTGCCCTTATAACAGAAGCCCCAGAGAACTGCCCTGTCTCTTCAACCATGTGAGGACAAAGGGAGAAGGCACCATCAATGAACCAGGAAATGAGCCCTCCCCAGACACCAAATCTGCTGGTGCCTTGACCTTGGACTTCCCAGTCTTCAGAACTATGAGAAATACGTGTTTGTTGTTCATAAGTCACCCAGTTTATGGTATTTTGTAATTCAGCCCCAGTAGACTAAGACACATGGCATTAAGTTGTCTAGCAAAAAAAATTTTGTTAGTGCACACTGAACTATCAATATAGTTACTTCTACTGAATCAAAGAAACATGTAAACTCTAACTAGTTTATTAAATTGCTGAAGTTGGTAAGATGCAAACAGAAAGCAACTTTATATTTCTTAAGTAATCTCTCAACTTGGTCTTCCCCAACCCTTGATGAAATCTTGGTTGCTCTAAGAAATCTCATTTTTCAACACACACATACACATCCAATCAGCGTAATATGAAAATTTCAAACTCTCACCCAATTTAAACCTTTTATCTTTCCCTGAGCTGGGTCTGCTTCATGCTTGGAAACCCGCCAAGGGGAAGGGGTGCATATAAAGCTTGTTAGTTAAGGTTCTGGAACAGATAAATCCTGAAATACAGTGGCTTGGCACAATGAAAATTTAGTTTTTCTCATAAAAAGTGGAACCAGCTATAGTGGGATAAGGGCAACTCCACCAACTGCATGCTGCTGGAATTCTTGTGACAGGAGAAAAATAACTCCCTATTATTTTAGGTCATTAAAATAACCAGAAAGAAGAGATCACACTGTATTAACAAATAATGTGGTGGAGACCAAAGGACTGGACGGTGGTTTTGTTTTGATGTATTTTATTATTTTGTTATTTTCTGTTCTGTTCAGAAGGATGATTATTCAACTGAAAAATTATGGTAAAAGCATTTTTTGGAGCAAATCAAAAATCAGAATAAGTGGCAAGATTGTAAAGAACACTCATTTGCCTTAGATGTATCAAAGTTTTTAAGTCTAGGGGAATTACCCAAAATATACAAGAGCGTTCTGATAGAGCCACTCAACCACCCTTTGTTGAGAGCTCAGCCGGAAGCCGAACCGTTACAGGGCCTTTGTGTCTGGTTTGCCCCCCGTGCTGGAAGCACCTATGCCCCACAACATCCTCATCCTGCTGGCTAATTAGTAACTTAGACCTAGGGCTCTGCTGAGGGTACGACTTCTCCAGGAAGCCTTTCCTGGCTCCCAAGGCTGGTGGAGAGACTACTGCTGCACGTTTCCTGAGCACTGACTGCACTGTCCTCAAGGGACTCATCACTAAGCCTTGACTGTAAATTAGCTGTAAGAGGACTGGACCTCAGTCCCTGTTGCATCCCCTGGGCTTGGCATAGTGCCAGGCACTATTGTAACTTAAGTGTTCAGTAAACATTTCTTAAATCAATGAATTAAACACATTATTGTATCCTTCTCGATCCTTGCTCATAGAAGAGTTTTCCTGCTCTAAGGCCAAAGCTAAATAAATCATTTTGTCTGAGCACGGAGGCATAGTCTGAATAGTAGTATACAGAGATACCTGGAAGAAGGAGTACAAAAATCTACTGTCCTGGAAAAACCACTTCGTTAGGTCCAAAGCTGCAGCAGTGATATCTGGAAAAATATTCAATTCTTATGCCACTCAATACTCAAACAACCAATACACTGCAATAGTTTCCCTTAACCAAGCACTCACAGTTTGTCAAGACTTGTGCTAAAAATTGTAAAGTTTTAAATCCTAACAGTCCTGAAAGATGAAAATAATTCTCTCCCATTTTACAGTTGAAGAAACAGGCTCTGAGAGATCAAACGACCCACCCAGGACCTCACAGATGGCAGCTTCCAGAGGTGATCCTCAACTCTTGCACCTTGTGTTGGCTTCTTAGGGCTGCAGTGATAAAGTACCGCAAATGGGTGGCTTGTAAAAACAGAAATTTATTCTCTCACAGTCTGGAGGCTAGAAGTTTACAATCAAACTGTTTCTCCCTGAGACTCTAAGTAGAAGCCTTCTTTGCCTCTTCCTAGCTTTTGGTGGTGGTCATCGATGATGGGCATTCTTTGGCTTGCAGCTATGTCTTTCAAAGCACTGCCTGTCATCACATGGCCTTTTTCCTGTGTATCTGTCTTCACATTATCTTCCCCATAAGGACACCAGTCATATTGGATCAGAGCCTACTTTAATGACCTCATCTTAACTGATTACAACGGAAACGATTCTATTTCCAAATAAGGTGACATTCTGAGGTACTAGGGGTAGGACTTCAACAGTGTGGACAGAGTTCAACCTGTAACACACCTATCTACTATTATACTTCTTCTCTGAGAAATGTGGGAGTGGCATGATTTTCTTAATATTGAGAGCACAGAAAACAAATTGTTATGAAGGGGCACAACAGAATAATAAAGTAGAGGGAATCCTAAAAAGCACATCTAAACACCAATTGCATTATTCCTAGTTCCCATCATGAAATTTCAGTCAATAAAATATATTCCTTAACCTATTTCCATCTTAATAAGGATGCTACTGCCACGACAAAGTTTAACAGAAGCAAAGTCTTACACTTAAAAAAATGTTAATTTTTACATTAGGGATTTGACTTCATTATACAGAAAAAAATGTTAATTTGATCAATGTAAGGAACAAAAGCAGATGTGAGTTGGGTTTCATGCAGCTAATTGTCTAAGTTTAATCAAAAGATTATGTAGTATTTGTTGGCAGCAGTGGTAGATGAAGCCAGCTATTCACATACAATTTGTGCTTCCTCTTCCAGAGTGTGGAGTTGCCACTCAGAGGTTACATTACTCCTCACCAATGGGATGTGAGTTGAAGTAATGTGTCACTTAAAAGTTTCATACCCTCATTTCCCATCCATTGGTTAGAGGTGAGAATGTCAAAGATGTAGAGGCTTAAGACAAAGGAGTGCCCTAAATTAGTGTGTAAAGGAAAACTGCCTAGCAACCGGGACACATATTGGACCATTAGGTTAGGTAGAAATAACAGGTTAGGGTTTATGTGTTATAGCAGTTAGTGCTATCCTAATTAACACAAAAAGATATACCTTATAGAGTATCACTACAATTAAAAATATTATCTTGGATTAAAGGTCAAGTGTATGCAATGAGAAAATGGATAATATAAGCTGGAAAAAAAATGGAAACTAGTATTATACAGAGACAAAATATTTGGTAAAGTTGCCACGTGTCATAATTCAGGCAGACCATGTGTCTACTGCACATGTGGCTTTAAGAAAAGTTGTTGAAAAGAGTATTAATATAGGGTATTTTTCTTTCTACTTTTAGCAAGATATTATAAACAAAAAAAAGACCTTCAGCAAATCAGCAAAAATTGGCTCATTTGAAATCACAGTTGGACATATGTAACTTCACAAGGAGGAAAAAGCTAACTCCTAAAATCTGAGAAAAGAAGGACTGAAAAATAAAATCTTAAGAGGCCTATTAAGATTTCTCAGTTGAATCAAGTGATTCAGTCCCAGGGCAAAAACCAGCATAAGGCTATTTCAGTCCCACCCAAGCCTGTTCTTTCAAATGCCTCCAAAGAAGCTACTGTAAAGTTGAAATACAGGGACACAGGGAAAGGAAACAGAAAAAGCAGACATGTGAATCTACCTTTAGGAGATAATTTGGGATGTGATTATTGGTACATGGGACTGACTGAAAACTGATTAAAAGCCTACTATATTTCTGAGGGATTTTACTGCCAAAGACATCAGTAAAATATGTATTAGTCTGTTCTCACACTTCTAATAAAGACATACCTGAGACTGGGTAATTTATAAAGAAAAAGATTTAATGGACCCGCAGTTCCATGTAGCTGGGGAGGTCTCACAATCATGGCAGAAGGTGAAGGAGTAGCAAAAGCACATCTTCCATGGCGGCAGGCAAGAGTGTGTTCAGGGGAACTGCTCTTTATAAAACTGTCAGATCTCATGATATTTATTCACCGCATGAGAACAGCACAAGAAAACCTGCTCCCATGATTCGATTACTTCCCACAGGGTCCCTTCCAATGACATGAGAATTATGGGAACTACAGTTTAAGACATCTGAATGGGGACACAGCCAAACCATATCATAATATGTTGATTATTTGAGTCTTAAAACCCATTGGACCTCAAACTTCCATAGGGAAAATACACAGTGAAAGCACTGCAAATCCTGTAGACAGTATCCTTCCCAATACCGACTTCATAAGGCCAGGGAAAATACCAGAAAAGAAAGATTTTTCATAAAATGGAGCCAGGCTCCACAGAGAATAAATGAGAGGAATTTTTCTCCCTGAGATTCAGGATCTGACCTAGGAACTTCTCTCCCCTTTAGGCTACCTCCTACATTCTTTCAATATGTCTCTTATTTTGGGAAAACTCATGTTCAGCTTTTTCTGGTTCATCTTATACTTTCTGTTCCATATTAAAATCAGCCCTGAAATCACATATTGTTCCAAGGAGCCCAACTTTCTTTTAATGGGGAATAGCTTTCAGTAATCAAGATTTGGTGTGGTGTGCTCATTGTAATTGGAATGATTTTACTTCTAGACTCTTTTGTAGACACCCAGGGTTGAGGGGGATGAGACTGAGACACACACACACACACACACCCCTATTTTTCTACATCTATTATTTCCCTGGATGATGCCATCTCAAGAGTTTGTATTTGTAGTGGTGGTTTTTGCTGCAGCTCTGGGAACTGGCTCTAGATATCAAGAGGCTCTCGATATCTAGAGCCAGTTCCAAATGTTATTCAGTAAGGTTATATTTGACCTGTGATCTGAGGGACTCTGATCTCAGGGACTGTGGAAAGCTTGGGGCCTAGGCTCCCTCACCTAGGCTATGATAGAGACCTCTGGTTCCTCTCTTTTATATCATCCTTCAGGATGAGGAAGATGTAGGTCTCAGAATTCTTCAGATGGGGTATATGGGTGATATGCTTCCTGAATCCAACCCTTACATAGCCACAGATATCAGTCACCAGGTCAGAGGAGCCATATCATATGGGTGAGTATAGGATCCCCGAGTTTAGTTCTTTTTGATGTAGATGATTTTCTTCTGTCTTCTGACTTGCAGCTTTGAGATATACATATATAGCCACCACATATATTGATACTATGTACCAGGCACTGTTCTAAGCCATGTATCAATTAACTACTAGTTAATTTAATCCTCGCAAAACATTATGGATATCACGATCACTATTTTATATATAAGTAAACTGAAATAGGGTTAAGTAACTTATTCAAGACACATAGGCATTAAATAGAGAAATGTGAAATCAAAACTAGACTAGGTGACCCAAGCCATTATTCTAAACTTGTATGATATGCTATCTCACAGGTAACTTTGATTCTTTTCTTTTAGGGGGTATCTTGTTTTTTCTGTCTGCAAGCATACAAATTTTTCTTTTCCTTCTTGTGGCTCAAGAATTTTGCTATAATATGCCCAGGTATGCTGTTTAGTTTTGTTCTTCTTACCAAACTTACTTGGAATGTAGTATCTCCTTTCAAACTATGAATTCAGGTTTATGTTCAGTCTAGAAAATTTTCATCTATTACCTGTAAAATCATTGTCTCTTGCTTATCTTTTACATTTGTCTCTTTGTGGAAAACCTATTATTCTTACTCTAAGTCTTTGCACCCATCTATGTGTTTCCTTCATCGCATCTGTCTCTACATTTTTGTTCATTCATTGAGGGATTTCTTTTACTTGGCGTTTATGGTCACTAATGCAGATATCAACAGACTCCATTCTTTTCTTCAATACACCTATTGGTTTTTTGTTTCTTTGTTTGAAAATCATGCTTTTTTTAGTTTAGAAAACCTTTGGGATGGACTATCTGCTCCGATTCCTCAGAGATCTGCAGTAGTGCTCTTTCTCTGGGCACCTACCTCTGTGGTTTGGTCTTTCTCTGAATGATGGGACCACATCACTATATTCTTGCCATTTCTTTTCTTGGCTCATTTAGGCATATGACTGATATTTCTGGTACCGTAAGTGATTGTGGTTCACCTTGTGGAAGGCAAAGCATTTTCTAATTTTAGGGACGGAGAAGGGAACCAGGAGGAAGCCTCTCTGCCCTCTGTCCTCACACAGTAAAGGCCAAGCCCACCTGCTTAGTTTTCCTTGCACCTCTTGGGGATCAGCAAGAACAAACATACTCATAGTATCAGTGCCAGTTTTACCCCTGGGGGTACACAAATTCCTTAGGGTCCTCTGGTTCTAATTCTTGCCCTAAGGCTCCCCAGTAAAGGTTTAGAGACTCCTCTGATGCTCAGGGAGAAAGATCCACACTTGCTTCACGAAGGGTATCACCTAGAGCCCAAGACCTGCCACTCTGATCTTGTGGAAAGATGGAACTAGGGATAGAGGGAAAATACGAAATGCTTAGGTTGTCTGCCATGTTTCCATTATCCATCCTTATATTCAAAACAACTGAAAGAAGAAAAAACGTAATTACTATATTCAATATAGTTTCCCCAATATCAAGTTTTCATGTGTCTATTATTCAAACATCTCATGAAATTTCATTTTTACATTTTTAAAAATATTAACCAATTGGAATATTCTAATTATGAATTTGACATACATACCCAAACATGTATAATTTAGCTGAAGATAATTGTGAGGGCCAAGGTCAAAGAAAAATGTGCAGGAGGAAGAGACTGATTTCAGGGGGTTTTTGCTTCATTCAGTTCCTCAATAACCATATACCATTGATGTAGGCATCCCTTAATATGTAAAAATGGTAACTTTTACAGGCACTAGTAGATCAAGGCAGGGCTTAATAGCAAAAATTGAGCCGGGGTAGAGTTGAGATTCTCTTGAAAATAAAGAAGTACATCAGGACAACCACTTGGACAGAGGGTCTCTTAACTGTGTTTGGAGATTAATTAAGTTAGGGTATATATGTTAGGCCAAAGTTCTCCTTAGAAATCATTTACTTAGGAAGCTAGAGGTAAATGAGAAATCAAAGCCATAAAGTTCTATATCATGCTCATAATTTTAACCTAGAAAAATGTTAAGAGAAATATAAGTAGACAACCACTCTGGCTACATAAAATCTCAGTGAAGCACCCATAGAATTCTTAACTTTAAAAAATGATACTTCCGGATATAGTCTCTAAGATGAACTGTTTACAAAACGTGCATCACAGAAACCAAATGAAATTGTTTTCTCTTTGTCACCTTATCAGAAATGTCTTTTCTGACCACCCTACTCCTTTCTCAGCTGTTCTTTGTTCCTCGTACTTATCACCATCTGATACATATGTTTACTTGTTTATGTGTCAATGAGCAATCTCCTCCCCAGTTGATTGTAAGCTGAGAGCAGGGACTTTGTTTCACTCATTGCTGCCTACCTAGTGCCTAAAAGAGTACCCAAGATATGATAGATAATAAATATCTACTGAGTCAACGACTGATGGACTGACTGACTGACTGAATTATTTCTACACTAGGCAAAATCTACATGGTATCTTCACAAATAGTGATTTCAGTTTTGGAATATTTGATTTGTAACATTATCTTCTTGAACTTACTAAATGGCAGGATCATTCACCTATTAAATCCACTGCTGGATTTAGATATTAGACCCTGTCTTCTGTTTATAAGGAAATTTGTATTTTTACTCACATTGAGGTGGGTCGGACCCAAAGACTGGGAAAGTACACATCAAGTTATCAAAAAAGAACTTCACTTTTTTGTTTCTTTAATTAAGAAATAATTTTTATAAGGGGAGGCCAGAATTCATTCATATTTTCCCTTGCTTGAAAATATTAAATTATCCATCCAGAATTCTTCCTCTTTCTCTTCCTATTCTTCCTCCCTCTCCTTCCTTTTTGAGATCTCAGACTAACGGACATTACTCCATTGATACATCTTAACTTCATCTTTGTAAGAGGTGAAGATAAAGTCCTATTTTTAGTATAATTTACTTCTAGCGTAAACTTTTACTGTGCACCATAATTCTATATCAAAATTGCACATTATTCCAAAATTTTAAATACTCTTTTTAGTGTAATAAAGTATCTCTAACACAAAATAGCAGTTAATGTCAAAGTCTTATGAAACTGGATGGTTAGACCGTGTTCCTCAGAACACAGTTGTAAGATCTGAGAGCTATAGAATAGTAAACAAAAAAAATGAAAACAGAACATGAGCATCTGCAGGGCTTGGTTTATCAATGTCATTTTCATTAAAGTCTCAGAATTTCAGAGATATAAGCAGTAAGAAATACAGATTTAATTATTTCATAAAATATGCAGATTTATTGCATCTACAGTAACACTACAGTAATACTATTATGCTCAGTAAATGACAATGTTTCTTAAAAAAACAGTAATTTTATGCCAAGTTAATATTTTGAAGGATCTCTCTCCTTTCAATTCTTGATGTATTTGTGGGTTAATGACATACCAACTCAGTGAATACACTTAGGACACTTATCTGATAATTTCTAAGGCAGTGAAAGTAGCTGAAAATGTTGCCTTCAGAATTAGAAGGTGGGGGACTGAATCCTGTTTCTGCCACCCGTTTGCTATGCAATCTTGGGCATGTGGTTGAACCTTTATGTCCCCTCTTTTTCCCATCTGTTCAATGGGGGTGGTAAGAAAAGCACTCACAGTACTGGATTGTATTGTTCTGAAGATTAAGAATTAATCCATCTGAAGCACCTGAGACAATGCCTGGCACATAATGGAACACAGTATTTTCCTGGATTCCTTTGACTTTCCAAAAGGAATCAAGAGGATTTCTGAACTACAAGGATTATCAGAACTAACTGTATCTGCTTCATAAAGTTTCATGGAACATAATAGATTCTAGTTTAGGTTGACTGGCTTTGGTTGCGTTTCTATTTCCACTTAATTTCTTAAGTTGTTCTACATGGCTCTCTGAAAAGCAGGAGTGACACTTCCATTCTACCATATGATTGGCAAAAGTCTTCTGTTCTAGCCCTTGACTGAGTAGATTCCGCTTAGAACAAGGATGTTTTGTCCTTGTTTAAAAAATATATCTTGTACAGCTTAAGACTAGAGCTCTAACAGAATCATTGATTTATTAATTTCTCCTTTGGCCAATGGAAAGAAAAGCAAAGTTTGAAGCTCTTGTCTCACCTCAAAGAAGTGCATTTTATATTTCTTCAGAGCTTTCAGATGCCAATTTCAATACATTCTTCTCTGACAAGCAATTAACGTGCAGTGTTTTAAGATTAAAGCTTAACATTCCACAGGAGACAGTGTTTAACTCTAGAAGGCCAGCTTTCTCCCAGGGGACCTCTTACCAATATCTTTGCAAGGACATATTCATGGTAACTAACTAGAGACCTAGATTTTGTTCTTGTGAACGCTACTGACCTTCAATTTCACTAAGAAAGTATCCTCTGAATAGCTTTATGTTTAGAATTCTGTTCTCTTTTTATACCTGCAAAAACAGTGCTCTTCTCTGAGCAGAGCCCCCTTTACAAAGGGTTAACTAGTATGCCTTGTAGTTTTTAGGCTACAGAAATAATTTTATTTGCTAGATTTATTCAGAAATACAGTTTCTAAAGATATCTAAGACCAGTAAGATAAAATAAAGACTTTTAAGGAAGTCACATTAAAGCTACTCCTCTCTGCTTCTATATTTTCCTTGTCTTAGAGTATGCGTCTGCTGGTGTGCCATTGGTCTGAAATAGGTCATGTGGAGAGAGGAAACTAAAATATTTACCATGGAGCTGACCAATGATATACTTTTTAGAGGTGATGCATGAGATGTTTTCTATTGCTGACCCAAGCCACTTCTGCCTCTTCTTTCCAGCTAACAGAATCCCAATTTGTTCAGATAGGGACCTTCACCAGGGATGAACCATGACTGAGCTAAATAAACCAGGCTTTCTAATCTCATCCCTTTTGGAAGTAATTGGTCTGATGATGAGCAGGTGACCTAGTTCAACTGCAGATGGAGACACCTGGAGAGGACTTCTTTTCCTGACTAAAAAGACAAAGCTGTGCAAAAAGGAAAGATTTAACTTTCTCCCCTTCTTTCTTCCTGGAATATGGCTCTGGTTCCTGAGATGCAGCAGATGTTTTGTGACATGAGCAAAAAGTCCAAGGATGAAAGGTAAAGATGAAGATGGAAAGGCCCTGATTCCTTGGTGGGATCATGGAGCAGTTGAACCTACTCTAGCAACTGTCTGCCACTGGAATTCTCGTAATAGAAGAAAAATAATCCCCTATTCTATTAGGTTACTGAAGTTTGGTTTGCTGTTTCTTGTGATTGAATGCCTGACATAGATGGGCTCTCCTGAGGTTTGTTGTGAGACTCTATTGCTAACATAATAAGCAATCTGGGTGTCTTCATTTGGGTTCCCTCAATAACAGACCTTATGACAAGGATTAGGGTGCAAGTGGTTCATTTGAGAGGCAAAGGAAATATCAATAAGCAGTTAGGGAAGTGAAACAGAAAAAAGCAGCCAATAAAGGGTGCATTATCAAGCCAGCTACCACTGTGAAGAAACTCTACAAACCAACGGAAAACACATGCCTCAGGGGTAAAGGAGCTAGGGTATTTACATACCAACTCATTTATTGGTTGAGGAAGGCTTCCAGGGAACATTAATACCCTGGCATATCAGTTTACCATATAGGAGGCAAACTGGGCTTTAACAGTCAGAGAAAGCCCTCAGGAGAAGAAATGCAGAGACTGATCATTGAAAGTCCAGCTAGCATGCATTGAAAAACTAGGAGATATGGAAGGACAATCAAGAGCATCTGCTGCAACTAATGAGCTGCTGTTACAGGCAAATACAGGTATTGAGTTAACAGCTATAATTGCTGCATTCATCTCTAATAAGAGACATTTTAAAAGTACCTTACAGACACGTGTCTCCCTGCTAACTCCAAGTCTAAGTATAATCAGACTCCTCCTTCCCCAATAAATCCCCATAAACGTGCCTCAAAAGTCATTGGCTATTTCTTCCTGAAGTCAAAATTGATGGTAAAATAAAAAAGGTATGCATTCAACATGCCCTTTGGCTCTGACTTATGTTGGCCAAGGAAGGGAAGAGGATTGGGATTTAAGTGAAAGGTGAACAAACAGTATTCATCTTCCATCTGTATTTAGTCTCATATTTCCTCCCTATCCTTCCCATCCTGGTTTTGAGAAGTAACACCTGCCGGGCACAGTGGCTCATGCCTGTAGTGCCAGCACTTTGGGAGGCCGAAGCGGGTGGATCACCTGAGTTTAGGAGTTTGAGACCAGCCTGACCAATACGGTGAAACCCCGTCTCTACTAAAAATACAAAAATTAGCCAGGCATGGTGGTGTACACCTGTAGTCCCAGCTACTAAGGAGGCTGAGGCAGGAGAACTGCTTGAACCCAGGAGGCAGAGGTTGCAGTGAGCTGAGATAGCACCACTGCACTCCAGCCAAGGGACAGAGAGAGATTCGTCTCAAAAACAGTTACACCCTACTCTGTTTTAAAAGTTTTCTCATTTCTCTTCTCTTTCTCCACCTTCCTGCAATACATTCATAAGACCTGACTCACCTGTCTCATAATTCCTACTCCACGGTAAAAATAAAACATTATGATATGCTCCATGTGTTAGTTCATTTTCATACTGTTATAAAGAACTGCCTGATACTGGGTAATTTATAAAGGAAATAGGTTTAATTGACTCACAGTTCAGCATGGCTGGGGAAGGTCACAGAAAACGTACAATCATGGTGGCAGGTGAAGGGGAAGCAAGACACCTTCCTCAAAAAGCAGCTGGAAGGAGACGTGCCGAATGAAGTGGGGGGAAGAGCCCCTTATAAAACCATCAGATCTCGTGAGAACTCACTCACTATCATGAGAACAGCGTGGGGGGAACTGACCCCATGATTCAATTACCTCCACCTGGTCTCTCCCTTGACAGGTGGGGATTATGGGGATTACAATTCAAGATGAGATTTGGGCGGGGAGACAAAGCCTAACCATATCATTCCACTTATGTTTTATTGGATTTACATATTTTTTGGAGGTGGGTTAATATGGTTGATAAAAGTAGCACTGGACTAGAAATTTTGCAAGACCCAAATTCTTGTAGCAAACGTATAAATATACTAGCTGAAAGAACATGTGCAATGCACTTACCTTTTCTATGGCTCGGTTTCCAGATGAAGAAAATTCAGGGTTTGACAAAACCACCTCTAATGACACTTCCTACTCTGAAGGTCTAATTCTTCAATTGACTTGGAGCCTGGCTGCTTCTGTCTATGTTGTGTTTATTTTATTACTCAGGTTATTTCCTCCTAGAAGGCTTTCTATGGAGCTAGTCTAACTAGGCAGTGAAATAGGAAGCTAGCCCCATGATCCTCTTGAGATGAAACTAAGGGAAGGAATCCTTTCCTCAAATTCAAACCCTACTGCCTGTTATTCTACCAGTATAGTTTTATTTTATCATGTAAAGGCTTTGCCAGTTTTACTAAGTATCATTTTGGAGAATGGGGATTACTCTTTAATGAACAAATATCGTATCAATTAACACTATAGCAGAAAATAATGGGGGTGGGAAGGGTAATGACAGGTAGGGGAATAAAGACCAGAAGAAAAAAATAAAGAATGAGGCTAAGGGGGAAGATAGAGGGTGTGGAAAGACAAACTTTGCTTAATTTGTCATTTTATTCTGCCTGACACCTCCTTTATACAATGTCCAGCATAGCCCCAAGTCATGTGCGGGTGAGTGATTTTGATGGGATAATGACATGACACTTTTAGTCAATGGTATTTATGGAGGACAGAATTACTTGGGAAGAATGAAATTAAATCAAAACGAAAATACATTAAACTCCTTTTTTTTCAGAAATAGAATCTTATTTTCATGCTGAATGGGTCAGCATCCATACTTTGAACTTTTAATAAATACACGAAAATGTAAAAAACATAACTTGCAACAAAATTCTACATTTGTTAGCTTTAAAGTTATTACCAAGCTCTCACCTTTGCTTATATAACACCTGTCACTTTTCAATCTAAATCAGCCATATGTGCTTCAAAGGAGAATAGCCTGCTATTTCGAGCTTTCCAGCCATTATCACAAAATCAGACCACCACTCAGCACGCTGTCACTCAGACAGAAAAGAAATGCCATCTTATCTGTGCAATTTGTCACCCGAATGCTCTGAAGCTCCTTTGCTTCACAGCTAGGGTGCAAGTTAATTCATCCAACAAGCCAGACATCATTTTCCTAAAAAGGTCAGCTTGATACACTCAGAGACCACAAGCATGTATGCAGCAAGCTTCCAACAGCCACCTTGATATCTTTCCAGCACCGTCACATTTGCACGTGATATAAGGAACTAGCTCAAGAATTGGTGGTGAGTCTATGGGCTGCCAGATTCTCCTATCTGTGCTGAAAGAAACAATGGAATGTCTCCTGGATCCAAGTTCTACTCAAGCAGTTGGTGTGAATTTTCAGTTGGCCTCTGTTCCCCAACTATAGCCTGAAATCTTAGAAACATTTGTTTCAGCAGGACAGCTGGTTCTTCAAGTAAGAACACTCTTCAGCTCTATGATCATGAACATGACATTTCTTTTTCTTTTTAGCATAGCCCATCTGGATTCTTTACACTAAGGCAAGAGGCAAGCAGAAGACAGAAAGAGAGAAAGCAGAGGACCTCCGGGAAAGGAAGCCCCCTTTTCAGTCGGCCTAGGCAGAAGTAGATTTACTCTGAAGATTCACTCCAAGGGTGAAGTTTAAAGGGTGCTTCACTTGCTCTGGTTTCATAAATAAATTTTGATCTTCTTACATACATTTGGATTAAATTTTCATGTTTTTTTCTAAAAGAAATTGTACAAACCTGAGGACCCATGAACTTTCACCCCTCCTACTGGGGAAGCCTAGCAACTCCAAATGGCCTTTGTCACCATCTGATTCTTAAATTCTAATTTCCACATTGTTGTGTAAAAACAAGAAGCTATAGATAACAGTTGAGTTGTAAAGTTATCTGGTGTACTTTATTATTAGCAGTGATTGATGTGGATAATGGACAATCTGGAAAATCCTGAATACTTAACAAACAATATTATTTATATCTATCCATTTTACTTTACATACATAGATGGAGGCTTTTAAAGAGTGTTACTTGTGAAACATGTTTTTAAAATTATTTTATCCTATCTTATGTTATTAGACCCCTGAGAACTCAAGTTTATAGAGATTAGCAATATGATTTTTATAAATTTTTTAAGTACTTACCTCCCAGATCATTGTAAATGGGATGGGCCATAATTATAAATTTATCATTAAAATAAAAAGAATGTTAAGAAGCATATAAAAATTACACAATCCCAATCTATCTTTTCACAGATTGACTGTCAAATGCATTCTGATGGGAAAATGAATAGTAAAAAAAGACATAATATACTGACATTGAGCATATTTTATATTGAACAAGACTGTTTAAAATTCTTCACATAGCATGTTCAGGCTGCATTTTAATTAAATGCCATGCAGAAGTGCTCAGCTTTTGAACCATGTAATATTCCCAGGACAATAGTAAATTTCCAGGGAAAATTTGAACTGCTAAAAAGTCATTTCTGAAATTGTCCTCTGTTATTTATTATTTCAATGTAATGAACTTGCCACTCAAAAAAATCCATTAAAATATTTTTCTCTCATAAGTGATAACTTTATTTGATAGCAAATATCTTGACAACATAATAAAAACTAATATTCACATCACGTCATGTTATTTAAAATTATTTTCACACATACTTTGACTCATTTAAACAACATATCAACCCTATCGGTTTTATTTTTTTATTTTTGTATTGTACTTTAAGTTCCAGGATACATGTGCAGAACGTGCAGATTTGTTATATAGGTATACACGTGCCATGGTGGTTTGCTGAACCTATCAACCCATCATCTAGGTTTTAAGTCCTGCATGCACTAGGTATTTGTCCTAATGCTCTCCCTTCCCTTGCCCCCCAACACCCGACAGGCCCTGGTATTGTTGTTCCCCTCCCTGTGTCCATGTGTTCTCATTGTTCAACTCCCACTTATGAGTCAGAACATGCACTGTTTGGTTTTCTGTTCATGTGTTAGTTTGCTGAGGATGATGGCTTCCAATTTCATCCATGTCCCTGCAAAGGACATGATCTCATTTTTTTATGGCTGCATAGTACCACATTCTCTTTATCCAGTCTCATTGATGGGCATTTGGGTTGGTTCCATGCCTTTGCTATTGTAAATAGAGCTGCAATAAACATATGTGTGCATGTGTCTTTATAATAGAATGATCTATATTCCTTTGGGTATATAGTCGATAATGGGATTGCTGGGTCAATGGTATTTCTGGTTCTAGATCCTTGAGGAATCGCCACACTGTCCTCCACAATGGTTGAACTAATTTACATTCCCACCAACAATGTAAAAGTGTTCCTATTTCTTCACAGCGTCGCCAGCATCTATTGTTTCTTGACTTTTTAATAATCACCACTCTGACTGATGTGAGATGGAATCTCACTGTGGTTTTGATTTGTGTTTCTCTAATGATCGGTGATGTTGAGCATTTTTCCATATGTTGGTTGGCTGCATAAATGTCTTCCTTTGAGAAGTGTCTGTTCATGTCCTGTGCCCACTTTTTGATGGGGTCATTTGTTTTTCTTGTAAATTTGTTTAACTTCCTTGTAGATTCTGGATATTAGACCTTTGTCAGATGGGTAGATTACAAAAATTTTCTACCATTCTGTAAGCTGCCTGTTTACTCTGATGCTAGTTTATTTTGCTGTGCAGAAGCTCTTTAGTTTAATTAGATCCCATTTGTCAATTTTGGCTTTTGTGGCAATTGCTTTTGGTGTTTTTGTCATGAAAGTCTTTGCCTATGCCTATGTCCTGAATGGTATTGCCTAGGTTTTCTTCTAGGGTTTTTATGGTTTGGGGTTTTATATTTAAGTCTTTAATGCATCTTAAAGTTAATTTTTGTATAAGGTGTAACAAAGGGGTCCAGTTTCAGTTTTCTGTATATGGCTAGACAGTTTTCCCAGCACCATTTATTAAATAGATACTCCTTTCCCCATTGCTTGTTTTTGTCAGGTTTGTCAAAGATCAGATGATTGTAGATGTGTGGTGTTATTTCTGAGGCCTCTGTTCTGTTCCATTGGTCTATATGTCTGTTTTTGTACCATGCTGTTTTGATTACTGTACCTTGTAGTATAGTTTGAAGTCGGGTAGCGTGATGCTTCCAGCTTTGTTCTTTTTGCTTAGGATTGTTTTGGCTATACAGGCTCTTTTTTGGTTACATATGAAATTTAAAGTAGTTTTTTCTAATTCTGTGAAGAACGTCAATGGAAGTTTGATGGGAATAACATTGAATCTATAAATTACTTTGGGCATTATGGCCATTTTCACAATATTGATTCTTCCTATCCATGAGGATGGAATGTTTTTCCATTTGTTTGTGTCCTCTCTTATTTCCTTGAGCAGTGGTTGGTAGTTCTTCTTGAAGAGGTCTTTCACATCCCTTGTTAGCTGTATTCCTAGGTATTTTATTCTCTTTGTAGCAATTGTGAATGGGAGTGCATTCATAAATTGGCTCTCTGCTTGTCTATTGTTGGTGTATGGGAATGCTTGTGATTTTTGCGCATTGATTTTGTATCCTGAGATTTTGCTGAAGTTGCTTATCAATTTGAGGAGTTTTTGGGCTGAGATAATGGGATTTTCTGAATGTACAATCATGTCATCTCCAAACAGAGACAACGTGACTTCCTCTCTTCCTATTTAAATACACTTTATTTCTTTCTCTTGCCTGATTACCCTGGCCAGAACTTCCAATACTATGTTGAATAGGAGTGGTGACAGACAGCATCCTTTTCTTGTGCTGGTTTTCAAAAAGAACAATTTCAGCTTTTGCCCATTCAGTATGATATTGGCTACATATTTCTCATAAATAGTTCTTATTATTTTGAGATATGTTGAATCAATACCTAGTTTATTGAAAATTTTTAGCATGAAGGGATGTTGAATTTTATTGAAGGCCTTTTCTGCATCTATTGAGATAATCGTGTGGTTTTTGTCATTGGTTTTGTTTACGTGATGGATTATGTTCATTGATTTGCATATGTTGAACCAGCCTTGCATCCAGGGATGAAGCCCACTTGATCATAGTGGATAAGCTTTTTGATGTGCTGCTGGATTCAGTTTACCAGTATTTTATTGAGGATTTTCATATCAATGTTCATCAGAAATATTGGCCTACAGTTTTCTTCTTTTGTTGGGTCTCTGCCAGGTTGGTATCAGGATACTGCTGGTCTCATAAAATGAGTAAAGGAGGAGTCCCTCCTTTTCAATTGTTTGGAATAGTTTCAGAAGGAATAGTACCAGCTCCTCTTTGTACCTCTGGTAGAATTTGGCTGTGAAATCATCTGGTCCTGGGCTTTTTTGGTTGATAGGCTATTAATCACTGCCTCAATTTCAGAACTTGTTATTGATCTATTCAGGGATTTGACTTCTTCCTGGTTTAGTCCTGGGAGGGTGTATGTGTCCAGGAATTTATCCAATTCTTGTGGATTTTCTCATTTATTTGCATAGAGGTGTTTATAGTATTCTCTGACGGTAGTTTGTATTTCTGTGGGGTCAGTGGTGATATCCCCTTTATCATTTTTTATGGTGTCTATTTGATTCTTCTCTCTTTTCTTCTTTATTAGTCTAGCTAGCAGTCTATCTATTTGGTTAATTTTTTAAAAAACCACCTCCTGGATTCACTGATTTTTTGAAGGGTTTTTGTGTCTCTATCTCCTTCAGTTCTGCTCTGATCTTTGTTATTTCTCGTCTTCTGCTAGCTTTTGGATTTGTTTGCTCTTGCTTCTCTAGTTCTTTTAATTGTGATGTTAGGGTGTCGATTTGAAATCTTTCCAGCTTTCTGATGTGGGCATTTAGTGCTATAAATTTCCCTCTTAACACTGCTTGAGCCATGTCCCAGAGATTCTGGTACATTGTCTCCTTGTTCTCATTGGTATCAAAGAACTTCTTCATTTCTGCCTTAATTTTGTTATTTACCCAGGAGTCATTCAGGTACAGGTTGTTCAATTTCCATGTAGTTGTGTGGTTTTGAATGAGTTTTTAAATCCTGGGTTCTAATTTGATTGGACTGTGGTCTGAGAAACTGTTTGTTATGATTTCAGGGGTTTTTTTGTATTTGCTGAGGAGTGTTTTACTTCCAATTATGTGGCGATTTTAAAATAAGTGCCATGTGGCACTGAGAAGAATGTATATTCTGTTGATTTGAGGTGGAGAGTTCTGCAGATGTCTATTAGGTCCACTTAATTCAGAGCTGAGTTTAAGTCCTGAATATCCTTGTTAATATTCTGTCTTGTTGATCTAATATTGATGGTGGGGTGTTAAAGTCTCCCACTATCATTGTGTGGGAGCCTAAGTCTCTTTGTAGGTCTCTAAGAACTTGTTTTATGAATCTGGGTGCCCCTGTATTGGGTGTATTTATATTTAGGATTGTTAGATCTTCCTGTTGCACTGATCCCTTTACCATTATATAATGCCCTTCTTTGTCTTTTTTGATCTTTGTTGGTTTAAAATCTGTTTTATCAGAGACTGGAATTGCAACCCCTGCATTTTTTTTTTCTTTTCCTTTGCTTGGTAAATTTTCCTCCATCCCTTTATTTTGAGCCTATGCATGTCTTTGTACAGGAGATGGGTCTCCTGAATACAGCACACCAATGGGTCTTGACTCTTTCTCCAATATGCCAGTCTGTGTCTTTTAATTGGGGTGTTTAGCCCATTTACATTTAAGGTTAATATTGTTATGTGTGAATTTGATCCTGTCATAATGATGCTAGCTGGTTATTTTGCACACTAGTTGATGCAGGGTCTTCATAGTGTCATTGGTCTTAAAATTTTGGTGTGTTTTTGCAGTGGCTGGTACTGGCTTTTTCTTTCCATATTTAGTGCTTCCTTCAGGTGCTCTTTCAAGGCAGGCCTGGTGGTGACAAAATCCCTTAGCATTTTCTTGTCTGGAAAGGATTTTATTTCTCTTCACTTATGAAGCTTAGTTTGACTGGATATGAAATTCTGGGCTGAAAATTTTTTTCTTTAAGCATGTGAAAATTGGCCCCACTCTCTTCTGGTTTGTAGGGTTTCTGCTGAGAGATCCGCTGTTAGTCTGATGGGCTTCCCTTTGTAGATGACCTCACCTTTCTCTCTGGCTGCCCTTAACATTTTTTCCTTCATTTCGACCTTGGAGAATCTGATGATTATGTGTCTTGGGGTTGATCTTCTCATGGAATATCTTAGTGGTGTTCTCTGTATTTCCTGAATTTGAATGTTGGCTGTCTTGCTAGGTTGGGGAAGTATTTCTTGAATTTGAATGTTGGCCTATCTTGCTAGGTTGGGGAAGTTCTCCTGGATAATATCTTGAAGTGTATTTTCCAACTTGGTTGCATTCTCCCCATCTCTTTCAGGTACTCTAATCAATCATAGGTTTGGTCTTTTTACATAGTCCCATATTTCTTGGAGGTTTTATTCATTCCTTTTCATTCTTTTTTCTCTAATCTTGTCTGCATGCCTTTTTTCAGCAAGATGGTCTTCAAACTCTGATATCCTTTTTTCCACATGATTTATTCTGCTGCTGATACTTGTGTATGCTTCACGAAGTTCTCATGCTGTGTTTTTCAGCTCCATCAGGTCATTTATGTTCCTCTCTAAACTGGCTATTCTAGTTAGCAACTCCTGTAACCTTTTATCAAGGTTCTCAGCTTATTTGCATTGGGTTGGAACATGCTCCTTTAACTCAGTGGAGTTTGTTATTACCCACCTTCTGAAGCCTACTTCTGTTAATTCATCCATCTCATTCCCGTCCAGTTCTGCGCCCTTGCTGGAGAGCTGTTGTGATCATTTGGAAGAGAAGAGGTGTTCTGGCTTTTAGAATTTTCAGCATTTTTGCACTGGTTTTTCCTCATCTTCATGGATTTATCTACCTTTCATCTTTGAGGCTAATGACCTTCGGATGGTTTTTTTTGGGGGGGTGGAGGGTGCTTTTTTGTTGATGTTGTTGTTGTTGCTTTCTGTTTGTTAGTTTTTCTTCTAACAGTCAGGCCCCTCTACTGCGGGTCTGGTGCAGTTTTCTGGGGGTCTACTCCAGACCCTGTTCTCCTGGGTATTACCATTGGAGGCTTCGGAACAGCAAAGAATGCTGCCTGTTCCTTCTCCTGGAAGCTTCATCCCAGACGGGCACCAGCCTGATACCAGCTGGAGCTCTCCTGTATGAGGTATCTATCGACCCCTGTTGGGAGTTCTCTCCCAATCAGGAGGCACGGGGTCAGGGACCCGCTTGAGGAGGCAGTCTGTTCATTAGCAGAGCTGTTGCACTGTGCTGGGAGAATTCCCCTTGTCAGGATCAGCTGCTCTCTTCAGAGCCGGCAGGCAGGAAAGATTAAGTCTGCTGAAGCTGTTACTGCAACCTCCCTTCTCCCAGGTGCTCTGTCCTAGGGAGATGAGAGTTCTGTCTGTAAGCCCCTGACTAGAGCTACTGGATTTCCTGTAGAGATGCCCTGCCCAGTGAGGAGAAATCTAGAGAAGCAGTCTGACCACAGCCGCCGAGTCCAAACCTCCCAATCTCCTTAGCACTGTCAGGGAAAACTGCCTACTAAAGCCACATAATGGCAGTCACCCCTCCCCCACCAAACTTGATTGTCCCAGGCTGACTCCAGACTGCTATGCTGACAGTGGGAATTTCAAGCCGGTGGTGCTTAGCTTGCTGGGCTCCATGGGAGTGGGACCCACTGAGTGAGACCACTTGGTTCCCTGGCTTCAGCCCCCTTTCCAAGGAAGTAGATGGTTCTCCTGTCTCACTAAAGTTCCAGGCACCACTGGAGTATGAAAAAACTCTTACAGCTCAGTGCATGCCTGAACAGCTGCCCAGTTTTGTGCTTGAAATCCAGGGCCCTGGTGGTGTTGGCTCATGAGGGAATCTCCTAATCCATGGATTGCCAAAATCTGTGGGAAAAGTAGTACTCTGGGCAAGTAGCACAGTCCCTCACTGCTTCCCTTGGCTGTGGGAGGGAGGTCCCCTGGCTCCATGAACTTCCTGGGTGAAGCAATGTCCCACCTTGCTTCTGCTCATTCTCTGTGGGTTGCACCCACTGCCTAACCAGTTCCAGTGAGATGAACTGGGCATCTCAGCTGGAAATGCAGAAATCACCTGCCCTCTGTGTTGGTCTTGCTGGGAGCTGCAGACGGGAGCTCTTTCTATTTGGCCATCTTGGCCCCTCCCCACCCATCAGTTTTATTACCCTTGGTTTTCAGATAAGAACATTGAGACACAGAGTGGTTAACTAGTACTAAATTTTAAGTCACAGGGTCAGAATTACACCATTCCAAAACTTTCTTTTTCTTTTTATGAAATAATGTTAAAATTTATTAGTTAAAATACTTGATCTCCAATACGTTCTAAATAAGAGAAACAAATTGTTATGTTAACAGTTAAAATGTGAATCCTACCCAAAAACACGCTGTTCTAGTTTTTGAAATTGAACTCTCCACCCTGATAACTGTTCTTTCTCCAATTTCAAAAATGAGACCAATTTTTCATCCATCTTTGCTATGCAACCATTATTGCAGTTCCATGGAGAATGTGTCCATTTTCTCCTGCATTATTTCTACTACATATCAGTACCTAATAACCTGTTACTCCACCCCCATAAAAATCCCAGTGTCCTAAGGGTTTGGCCTGTTCTATATCATGGTCAGCCAGTAGAGCATTTCTTTCCTTTAACCCACAGTGCCCTCCTGTGAGGAGAAAGGCACCCTGAACACAATGAGCACGATGAGTGGCATCATCACTTTATTTTGTTCTCAGCCCCTGCCAAATGCTCTCTCATTCAGACAATATTTAATTTTGAAAGGCAGAGTCCTTCTTCTTCCAGGAACTTGGATAGAAACAATCGTCACCTAATGAAATGGGTCATCTCATACAATTGGTTCTTTCCCAGAGACCGTAAGGAAAGACCTGTGATCACACATTTGATCCATTGTCACCCATTTCAGTTTCTTGTTATTTGCACTTGGCTCTCTACAGTCCAAGGCTCTTTCCCTTGCTCCAACATGGAGATACTACCCAGGTCAAAAAGAGAGATTCCCAGGAAGATAAAGTTCCTTTAGTTCTCCAACATCACATCTCTGCATAAACCCCTCTGAGTAGAGTCTCCAGGCATGGCCACTTCTCCCAAGAGGATTCTATGGCCACATCCCTAAATGTCAATGGTCCCAGAGTAGGAGTCATCCCTGACTCCTTTTGTTTTCTCTTCCTCCTCTTCTAGGCTTCTTCCTGCTGTGGAGAGGGTGGTGTGGGGATTTTCAGATCCACAGCAATGCCTGGGTGCTGGGTATGGAAACAGGGGATGGTGAAGCACAGGTTGAATCTAGACAGAGGGACACTCAAGCTCCCTGGTGTCACCCTCACTCCATGCAATTCATTTCCAGGACTATCCTGAAACTTTCTATTAAACCCCAAACCACCTTTTAGTTACATTATATACGATCTCATAGTAAAAATATAAATTTTCAAAGCTTGCCACCATAACCACTCTTGACAGTTCTTCTACAAGACTTTTGTTACTGTCCCTTCATTACTCCAAATAGCAGGACTCAAAAAATAACTTTTATTTCTAATATCAATAGAAAAGTATCAAATGAAAAGAGCTGGGAAACATACAACCAAAATAAATACTATGTAACTGATATGGTTTGGCTCTCTGTCTCCACCCAAATCTCACCTTGAATTGTAATCCCCATAATCTCCATGTGTCAAGGGCAGGACCAGGTGAAGGTAATTGGATTATGAGGTGGTTTCCCTCATACTATTCTCATGATAGTGAGTGAGTTCTCATGAGATCTGATGGGTTTATAAGGGGCTCTTCCCTTTCACTCTGCACTTCCTCCTGCTGCCTTGTGAAGACGGTGCCTGCTTTTCCTTTGCCCTCCACTGTGATTGTAGGTTGCCTTAGGCCTCCCCAGTAATGCAGAACTCTGAGTCCATTAAGCTTACTTCCTTCCTTTATAAATTACCCAGTCTCGGGCAGTTATTTACAGCAGCGTGAGAATGGACTAATACAATAACGATTCAAAATTATGTTTTTAGTAGAAAGGGTAGAATGGGGAGTTATTGTTCGATGGGTACAAAGTTTGATTTTTTTCAAGATAAAAAGAGTTCTACATGGATGGAGCTGGAGGTCATTATCCTTAGCAAACTAACAGGAACAGGAAACCAAATACTGCATGTACTCACTTATAAGTGGGAGCTAAATGATGAGAACACATGGACACGTAGAAGGAAACAACACACACTGGGGCCTACCAGAGGGTGGAGGATGGGAGGAGGGAGAGGATCAGGAAAAATAACTAGGGGTGCTAGGCTTAGTACCTGAGTAACGAAATAATCTGTACAATAAATCCCCATGACACAAGTTTACCTATATAACAACCCTGCACATGTACCCTTGAATTTAAAATAAAAGTTAAATAGAAAAAAAAAAAGAAAGAAAGAAGAGTTCTAGAGAAGGATGGTGGAGATGATTGCACAACAATGTGAATGTACTTAATGTCACTGAACTGTACACTTAAAAATGCCTAATATTTTAGGCATTTTATTCAGGCATATTTTGTTATGTGTATTTTAACACAATTAAAAATAACTTTTGAAAGATAAACAGATTGAAATATTGAACTCATGGGGAAATAGGACTAACTACTAAGGGTACTGCCCCATAAATGTAGTTGTTTACATTTGGTTTGTACAATTAAAATGGACTTTCATTTTTTAAAAATTTAATGACTTGGGAAAATACTCATGATGTAATATTAAAGTGGAAAAAAACACAAGATACAGAACTGTATAGAACAACGTTGGTTGGAATGTCAACTAGTACAGCCACCATGGAAAACATTACAGAGATTTCTCAAAGAACTAAAAATAGAGCTACCATACAATCCAGCAATCCCACTGCTGACTATTCACACCCCCAATAAAAGGAAATCAGTATATCAAAGAGATACCTGCACCCCTATGTTTATTGCAGCACTATACAGAATAGCAAAGATATGGAATCAACTAAATTGTCCATCAAGAGATGAACGGATAAAGAAAAGAAAATGTGCTATTACATGTACGATGGAATACTATTCAGCCATAAAAAGAATGAAATCATGTCACTTGCAGCAACGTGGATGGTAGTGCAGGACAATATGTTCAGTGAAATAAGCCAGGCACAGAAAGACAAATATTATAGGCTCTCATTCACATGTGGTAGCTAAAAACAAGTTTATCTCAGGGAGGTAGAGAATAGAATGATAGATACCAGAGGTTGGGAGGTGTGTATGTGGAGGCGGAGGAATGAAGAGAGGCTGGCTAATGGCACAAACACACAGTTAGATAGAAGGAATGAGTTCTAATGTTCAATAACAGAGTAGGGTGACTGTAGTTAACAATCATGTACTGTATATTTCAAAATAGCTAGAAGAGAAGACTTGAAATATTTCCAACACATGGAAATGATAAAGAAGGTGGTAAATATTCTAAATAGCCTGACTTAATCATTACATATTCCATACATTTAACAAAATATCACATTTTTAATAAACATGCACAAATACTATATATCAATAAAAACTATAAACAGCAGTATCACAGACTTTGTTTTCTTAAAAATTTGCACAAGTGCTCAATAGAGATTGGGAAGAAGAGGCACCAGAATAATGGTGGTTATTTCTGGATTAAGGATCAGCCAAATTTTTCTGTAAAAGTTCAGATAGTAAATATTTTAGGATTTGTGAGCTGCATAAGGTCTGCAGAGAGGGGCGTCCCTCTAATTTTGGCTATATCTTGTAGATCAAAGTTCGTGTTCCCTGTACCCTCCTAGAAGGTATAGACAACTCAGTTTATTTGTTAGTTTACATTAGTTTATTTTTGTCTTCTTGAACCTCCCAATAAAACTCTGATTCTCCTCAACAACTTTCTTGCTTTTTTACATTTTTTGTTGTCAGTCCTCATTTTCTACTTCTTCTATTGATCCCAATACAAGTGATCAGAAATTCTTGTACCCTAGAACCGAAATGTCTGTGCTTGCCAATCAAGTTTTACAAAGGTATTTTCCTGAATATCTGAATTCCTGGAACAATAATGTGACAGGAATGGAGGAAATACCTTCTTTGAGACCTTTTGGGAACATGAGAGTGATCATCGTGGGTTTGTGGTGATGCTAACCAAGCAGTGGCAGAGCTTTCCCATGTCGCCTCTGCAGCAGCAGGGGGTTTAATTACAGCTCTGAGTAAGTCAGGAGTCATCTGACTTGGACGATGACTAGGCCTTTTGCTCACAGTTTCCACAGACATTTTAAAATATTAATCAAAATAATAGAGAAGATACTGATCTAGACTACCATTTTTGACAAGTCATGGCTTCTTAATTACTCAATTCTTATTCTTCAGAGGAGACAGGGAGAGTTGCCTGAATTAGCTCCTAAGTGTATCACCTTCTCCTATGCTTTGGTTGTGTAGAATCTGCCCTAATTAAAAATGATTCTTGGAAATGCTTCTGGGATCAGAGACTTTGAAGCGGATTGCATTAATATGAAATAAATTAAAGCAGCTGCCAACTAAAGATATGTTCCCATTTGTCTTTCTCCTTGACCATTCCATTCCCATTAAAATCAACTCTCAATGCTTTTAAAAGAGTTTGTTCCCGGCCTTGCTTTTAGAGAACATGCCCTTTGTTGTTGCACTCTGAAAAGATAGGGAGGAGGTATTCAAGGATAAATCGAACAAATGAATCAGCCTTGTATTCCAGCAGGCATGGGGGCAGGAAAGCTCCAAAGTACATGGAGAACACTCTAAGCATAGTCAGATGGGCTGTGCTCAGGGTTTTACAGACTCATTCACAATTTGGAAGTCATTATCTCAAGCACATCTCTGTTGTCATCTCATTAAATAGCAGTCTCATGCTCTCTATTTTTCTTTTTTTAACTTTGCATTGCAGCTTTGAAAGGAAAGTCAGCTTTATCACCAACAGATATACCTATAGAATGCAATGCTTTACTGCCTTTCTTTTCAATTAATCTTGGTTGTGCTGGCCTAGTGGGGCTGTGTTCTCTGGCGATGCTCCAGGGGTCTCCAGGACTGACCCCATCTACCTGTCGTTGCTTCCTTGGTGGTTTGATGATTTCCCTCTGGTTTTTCCTGGCAGCGGCTGCTCTCTTAATTGAAGCCACCTGTTTGGTTGCATGTCCTCCATTCCCCAAGAGGAGCTGAAACTCCGCATGGTGCTCCATTGTCGGCTCACCGCTGTCTATATTTGAATTAGATTGCAGAAGAGGAGCACAATGTCAGCCTGAATCCAAATTGATCCTGCTGTGAACAAGTGTATATACGTATTGCCCTGTATTACAAGTGTGCCTTGATTTAAACAAATTGAAGTATGCAAAAGTATAGTTTTAAAAACTGAAATATCCAAGGTGACAGTCTTAAGAACATACTCTTTGAGGCTGAAGGAAACTTAGAAGCCACTTAATTCAACCTTTTATCTAATATATAAATTCCTCTTATAACATCCCCTATAAGTGGCTCTCAAGATATTACTTGGCACACGCAGTAATAAGGTACATATTCTCTCAAGAATTAGTCCTTGCCATTTTCAGAGAGAGAATGGAATTTCCCCTGTGTGTCAAACTAAAATCAATCCTACTCTATTTAGCTCATTTTCTTAAATGCTGACACCTGCAACCACATAGAAAAAAATTTCTACCCCAAACTTCAACCATTTAAAGACAACTATATGGCTCCACGAATATTTTTTTCTCCAGGATATTTGTGGAGTGTTATAGTTTTCAATATTGTCTTATAATATCACGATTTGCAGATCTTTCCTTCCTTCATCATACTGTTTTTTTTCTTCTTCAACAAAATTGTCTCTCTTAAGGCGTGGATCTTAGAAGCAAATCAGTAATCTAAATGCTTAGTGTAGAAGGGAGTTATCACTTCCCTTAACCAGAAACTGTCTTCCATGATCATGGTCTAAGATCTTGTATTGGTCAGAGAAAGCCATGTGTGTTGCCTGCTATAGTTTGGATATTTGGCTCTTCAAACCTCATGTTGAAATTTGATCTCTAATGTTGGAGGTGGAGCCTAAAGAGAGGTGTTTGGGCCATGGGGGCAGATCTCTTCTGAATGGCTTTGTGCCTTCCTTCTGTTAATGAGTGAGTTCTTGTTCTGTTAGTTCCCAAGAGGGTTCTCTGAGAGCTGGTTTTTAAAAAGAGCTTGACACCTTCCATCTCTCTCTTGTTCTTTCACCATGTGACCTCTGCACACCCTGGCTCCCCTTCACCTTCTGCCGTAAGTGGAAGCAGCCTGAAGCCCTCACCAGAAAGCAGATGCTGGTGCCATGCTTCTTGTACAACCTGCAGAACTGTGATCCAAACAAACCTCTTTTCTTTATAAGTTACCCAGCCTCAGGTATTCCTTTATAGCAGTACAAAGGGACTAAAACATTGCCCCAACAAACAAACCCCCAAAACTCAACCATGGTAACAGTTTATTTGCTCACCCCACCATTGGATGAGAGTCTGAAGACCATTCTCCATCTCATAGCCAAGCTATTAGGTCCCCATGGCTCCAAGGGTCACTTGGAGTTGTGGAAGTGAGGACTGGAGTGTCGCTCTGATTTTAAAGGCCAACTCTGGGTTACATATTTCATTAGCTAAAACAGTAGATTTCCATGAATTTCCAGAAAGAGGAAATGCTATGAGAGACACATAGCTTTGTCTCCACCACCGACCTTATTAGCTTTCTTGCCATTACAGCCTGAAGACATCTTTGAAACCTGGACCCAGCTTATCTACTATCATTCTCACTTAACATGATAATAAATTTTATACCCACAGGAATCCTTATAAGTCAATATTATTATTTTCATGTTATAAATGGGAAACTGAGGTTTAGAGAAGTTAAATAGCACAATTGAGTTCACATTTGGGTATTTTACAAACATTTTTCAAATAACCAACTTTCTTTCCACACTGAAAATTTAAGATGCTAAAGCTCTTATTGCATTCAACATTTAAGAGCCCAAGATATACAGATATTGGCAGAAACTCTAAGAGATCATTCAGTACATTAGTTCTTATCTCTATCTGACCCAATGCCGCCTTTTAATAATTAATAGTTTGTAATGCCTTCTTGGTAAACATGAAATAAAGTTAATAATAAAATATAATATTCAATAGGCAAAACTAGACTAGAAGAAACTAAGAAAATGAAAGCAGCTGAATTAGTCAATGATTGCTGCATTACAAACCTCAAAATCTCAATGGTTTTAAAAAGTAAATATTTATTTTTCACAAAATTGAAAGTTAATGGAGACACCTTTGCTGAGTTGACTCTGCTCCAGGAGATCCTCATGCTCTTCCTGAGACCAATAGGCAAAATGGAGCACTGTCTTCTGTTGACTATGGCAATAGGAAAAGTAGGAAAAAACAAGCCCTCTCAAGGTGGCATGTACCACCATACTTAGCTAATAGTTAAATTTTTTTGTAGAGACAATGTCTCATTATATTGCCTTTGCTGGTCTTGAACTCATGGGCTCAAGCGATCTTCCTGCCTTGGCCTCCCAAAGTGCTGGGATTACAGGAATGAGCTACCATGGCCTGGCCCAGCTTGGCATTCTTTGGCTTATAGATATATCACTCTAATCACTGCCTTTATCACTAGGCTCGGGACCAATGCCATGTCATGCCTGCTCACATTTCATGGTCCAAAGCAAGTCACTAAGTCAAGGGGCAAAGAAAGTTACTACTTTGAGTGGGAGGAGTGGCACAGTTACATGGCAAAAAGTATGGATACAGGGAGGGATGGAGAATTGGGTCCCCTAATTGATCTAACTCAATGCCTGAGTATTACTAGTCTTTCAAGACCCTGATCCCCATGCATCCAGCTTCTGTTGGAGCCCTGTATTAGTTGCTAGGGCTGCCATAACTAAGTACCATAAACTTGGAGGCACAAACAACAGAAATGTACCCTCTCTCAGTTCTGGAATCCAGATATCTGAAATCAAGGTGTCAACAGATTTCATTCCTTCTAAGGGCTATAAGAATCTGTTCCATGCCTTGCTCCTAGCTTCTGATGATTTGCTGACCATCTTGTCATTCTTTTTTTTTTTTTCTTTTGAGACAGGATCTCTCTCTGTCACCCAAGTAGGAGTGCAGTGGCATGATCTCGGCTCACTGCAACCCCTGCCTTCTGGGTTCAAGCGATCCTCCCACCTCAGCCTCCTGAGTAGCTGGAACTACAGGTGTGCACCACCATGCTTGGTTAATTTTTAAATTTTTTTGTACAAATGATATCTCACTATATTCCCTTCACTGGTCTTAAACTCATGGGTGGAAGCAATCCTCCTGCCTCAGCCTCCCAAAGTTCTGGGATTACAGGCATGAGCTACCTTGGCCTGGCCCAGCTTGACATTCTTTGGCTTATAGACACATCGCTCCAGTCACTGCCTTTATCTTTCCATGGCATTCTTCCTGCATGTGTGTCTGCATCCTCATTACCCTTTATGTAAGGACACCAGTCATATTGGATTAGGAGTCCTCCATACTCCAGTATGACCTTAATATAATTACATATCCGATGATCCTATTTCCAAATAAGGTCACATTCAGAGGCACAGGTGTTAAAAACTTGTGATGGCTAATTTTATGTGTCAACTTGGCTGAGCTAAGGGATGCCCAGGTAGCTGGAAAATTTATTTCTGGTTGTGTTCATGATGGTATTTTTGGAAGAGATTAACATTTGAATTCATAAACTGAGCAAAGAAGAACCACTTTCCCCAGTGTGGTTGGGCATCCAATCCACTGGGACATCCATCTTCTCCTGCCCTTGGACATCAGTGCTCCCAGTTTTTGGGCCTTCAAACTCAAATTGGAACTTACACCATTGGCTGTCCTGATTCTCTGGCCTGTGGGCTTGAATTGGAACTATACCATTAGCTTTCTGGGCCTTCAGCTTGCAGATGGCAGATGGTGGGATTTCTTATCCTTCATAATCACGCAAGCCAAGCCCTCATAATAAAGCTGTTTTTATATATCTATATTTTAATCTATATCTTATTGCTTCTGTTTCTCTGGAGAACGCGGACCAACACAGACTTTAGCATATAAATTTGCAGGGCAGGAGGTGGGACACAATTCAGCCCCAAACAACCCCCAACTAATTTTGAAGTGTGAAGGGAATGAGATGGCGGAGGGGAAATAAAGGCAGGATCACTGGGCTAGTACCTACTAGTCATAAGCCTGGTTGAAAATAAAATAAAGGAAATGTTTGCATAGTAGAGTCCAGAGGAGATAAGAGGAGGTGAAATCACATGCATTGGTGAGAGATTTGTCTTTACAAGCAAAACAAATTTTAAAAAACTAATAAAACACAAATTTTAGAAAACCCTTTATATTCTCTGACAAGACAACTTTTATCTTACAGATGAAACATTCATTAACACATACTGGGTGCCTACTGTGTGTCAGGCATATTATCTTCTATCCCACAATAACCTGAAAGTATGGCACCACTGTCTTCACTTTATATGTGAGAAACCTGAAACCAAGAGAAATCAGAAAAATAGTTTGGCTCATAGTTTATAAAGCACGAGGTTGTCCAAACCCAAGCATGCCTGTTTCATCTCAACCACTTGTCTGTTGCTGAGTTACTGCTGCTTTTACAGAACTTGAGAAAATCCCAGATGTCATTGACTAGGAAATGATGTCCTGAAGTCCCTCCTGTTTGGTCAGTGTTTCCCATGGGATAATAGATAAGAGGACAGCTTGATTACCCTATTTTTTTTTTTTTTTTGGCCTCTGAGGTCCACCTTTAGGAACACCTTTAATCATAAATTCTTAACACTTTACCTCCTCCAGGTAGAATAGTAAAATTTCTCCTCTTGTTCTTGAGACCTTTTCCAGGCTTTCCTTATAACATTCATCATGTACTAATCAATTTGCTTATTTGTGCTTTCCTTTGTAACTCAACTGAAGTCCAGAATTTTCTTTTGTCTTTGTATCTCCAATGCCTAATATACTGACTGACACATGTTGGGGAGGGACTTAGTGGGAGATGACTGGATCATGGGGGCGGTTTCCCCATGCTGTTCTCCTGATAGTGAGTGAGTTCTCACAAGATCTAATGGTTTTATAAGGGACTCTTCCCCCTTCACTCTCTCTCTCTCTTTCCTGCTGCCTGGTGAAGAAGGTGCTTGCTTCCCCTTCTCCTTCCACCATGATTGTAGATTTACTGAGTCCTCCCCAGCCATGTGGAACTGTGAGTCAATTAAACCTCTTTCCTTTTAAATTACCCAGTCTTGGGTGTTTATAGCAGTGGGAAAACAGACTAATGTATCAACATTAGTTGATACATTAGAAAATCTCTCTCTCTCTCTCTCTCTTTCCCTCTTTCTCTTTCTCTCCTATTAATTCAATTAATTTTCTCAAGAACCAAGTGAGGAACGTGCTCCTATTGCCCACATTTTGCAAAAAACACTGAGATTTAGCAAAACGAAGTATCTTGCCCAAAGTCACGCATCTAAGAAGTGGAAGAGCCAGTCAAGGCCTTGGTCTGCCCGTGCCTGCCAGTGCTCTTGATAACACAATATGGAAAGTGCCCTTTAACAATGATTGGCAGTCAGTTAATTACTTTAGAATTTCATTCTAACCTTTGAAAATCTTCCCTCTCCTTTTCCAATAACGGATATAAAATAGAGGAACCTCATTTGTGTTGAGGACAGGAACCCGACACTTCTATCTGTGTCAATAGTCTCTGGCTCAGTGACTACCATATATGGGTGCTCAGTAAATCCGTAGGAGCCCAATACAGGACATGTTCAATCTTTATGCTAGAGGTGTCTTGGGCACAGAGGGCCAGGGTGACCTTTCCAAGATCAAACCCATGCCTCTTGGCTCAAACCCTAATCCATCTCTAGAACCTGGGGATGTATATTATATAATGTTCTATAAACTTTATATAACTTGTCCTCATGATACTTTCTTGGGTAAGTATGATAATTATTTCCATTCACATGAAAAAAAGGTGGTCTTGGAGAAATGCTAAATGACTTGCCCAAGTTCACATAGCTAGCAAGTGGCAGAGCTAAACTTTAGACCCAGGTTTCCTTCTCTCCAGCCCCTCCGCATTTTCTCCAGCGTAGTCTACCAACAAATCAGCACTGTTTACTTGGAGATTTTCAAACTGGCTGCAACGTGACTTGTTGAGGCCACACACATATAAAAGAGGGAGGGAGCTGTATTCTTTACTCTGTGCCAGATTTTGCTCAGATACGAAAATAAAGCTACTGAAAACTGTAGAACGGAAGCTGTTGACACTTTTTCCTCAAAGACTGGTAATAGGTCTTCAATAATCCAGACACATGTTGCAGTCCAGTTTATCTACAGCCAAGAGTGTATTTACAGGATAGCAATTAGCTGTGGTCTCTCCAGTCAAGGAACAGGATTAACCTAATCAGCCACTAATGTCACCAAATGCATGACCTGAAAAGGCAGGCAGGGGCTGCCCAAGCTGGAATAGCCAGCCACCAACAGTAGTTTAGAGTACCTCATACAGAGGAGGAGACTTATTTCAGTAGCATTTCAATTAAACACATCACTAAATCATACAGACACATGCGAATATAAAAATGCAAATTTGAAATACAACACTTTCTTGTAGGTGATTTTGGGACTGAAACAGGGGACTGAAACTTCACACAACCACTGTTTTGCCCCCGGTGGATTCCTAGGGAGTATCTCAGTGCCTTGCACTCAATACTGTTTACTGAGTAAAGGAATCAATGAGTACAAACATGATCTTATGAAAGCAAAATCACTTACAAAGCTACATACATCTCTAATTCTCATTTGGTTTTAACTTCCCCATTGCAGTTAAAAGTCTACCTTCATTTCCACGCATATCAACCAATATCCCCCAAAAAGAAAGTTGCATGAAAAAAGTTGCATGAAAAAAACAGAAAATTTGCATGAAAAAAACAGAAAAGCTGTGAATTTCCACCGTGTCCCAGATTTTCCAAATAATCCTGCCATTCGGAAGCCTGTTCATAGCCCCAAAGTACTGAAAGGCCTTGCAAAATGCTCATAGGTGGAACAGCAGGAAGCATCTAGAGCCATCTCAGAGGGAGCCTTCTGCTTCCAGAAATAAATTCACACATTCACAGGTGCTTCCTGTTTTTTCAAACACCTTGCCCACCTTCTGCACACCAAGCGTGGATTCTGCAAAATGTGAGCGCAACAGGAAGCTGCCTGCAATTTCAGGTAGCTTTTCTGACTCTTAAAGAGATCTCAAGTATACTTTCAGAGAAATGCCAGCAAAAACTGTAGTCATTTGGGAAGGAATAAGCCTGGAAGAAAAAGATACAACGAACTAGCACAACGAGGGTGAGAACATTTTTCATGAAAATGCTGTCTGTAAATTACATTTTTAAACAAATAAATGTGTTTTCTTTAGGTTTTTAGCTCCTGTGGGTGGAATTAGGAGAACCAACTGTAAATGGGTGGTGTTTGTCATATCTCTGCCGTGAGGGAGGAAGAAGAAGGAGGAAGGCTGGGGTGGAGAGGAGGAAGGAGACCCGCACGGCTGGAATGTCTCCACTGAGCTGAGGGGGATGAATTCCTCTGAGACTTCTTCTATTTCAGGAAGCTCACAAACCCTTCCTGAGATCTCAGAATAACCTTGAAATGAACGTGTAGAACATTGATTAAGTTGTGAGAGTGTTCACAGTAAGCTTTGATGGAACTATTCTAGGGAATTTCTTCTTAACATGGTCACAGGTGGATGAGTTGGGAAGAAAATGCCATGGGCGCCGTACTCAGTTTTAAAATGAATTCAGAGAAGTTGTTCAAGGTGATGAGTGCCATGTCACATATCATAGGTCTTGGATAATTTAGGGTGCTTTTTTAATTGTAATTAAAACTACTAATTCCATAATTACTGCTAACACTACTGGTTCAGTTCCAAGTATGTATTCTTACATTTGCTTTTGTTTTGTTCTGTATTTTCCCAGCCATATTGCCAAATTAAGTTAAATCATGTAAATAATTTTGCTTATTAAATTGACTTCTTAATGTTCTTTTTTTCTGAAATGAAACTAAAAACAATATCTACAAAGTTAAGCTTATTCAACTTAACTGGTAAAAGGGCTGCGTGGGAGAATGTTTCTCAGCTGAAATTCAAAGAAATGTCTTTAACCTACAATGGTCAGAACTGGTCCATATAAATCCTCTCTGAGCTCACCTTTAGCAGTGAATTAAGGGAACAAAGTTAAGAGCGATTAACTTTGTTTTGCTTGTAGTAACAAAAATAGAAACATCTGAACATCTTATATGACCAATAGAAGCTTTCTAATCCTTTTTTAAAGGAAACTTTATACACCTAAGGGTTTGAAATACGTTAATACTTTTTTTTTTTTTGAGATGGAGTCTCGCACTGTCGACCGGGCTGGAGTGCAGTGGCGCGATCTCAGCTCACTGCAACCTCCACCTCCTGACTTCAAGTGATTCTCCTGCCTCAGCCTCCCAATGGCTGGGATTACAGGTGTCTGTCACCATGCCCAGCTAATTTTTTGTATTTTTTGTAGAGATGGGGTTTCCCTATGTTGGCCAAGCTGGTCTCAAACTCCTGACCTCCTGATCCGCCCACCTCGGCCTCTCAAAGTGCTGGAATTACAGGCATGAGCCACCGCTACATAAATAATTTTTTTTTTAACTTTAAACTCTGTTCTACACAAGAAATTATTTATCTTCCACCTGCCCTATGTGGTTTGGTGAAGCACCATGTCACAATGTGCATATGGCTATTAAAGATCCAATATGCACATGCTATAGTTTCAAACAAGTTGCTGTCCAGAAAGAACCTGACCTCTCGGGACACACACATATCACAGTAAAAATGATACCAGATAATGGCAAAGGAGGGATGGAGTCTAGACTTGGTTCTATTATTTACCAAGTATCTCTAGGTTTCCATTTTCTCATTAGCAAAAAGAGGAAATTGGATTGTGTGTTCTGTAAAACTGCTCCTAGCTTTAAAGTGTATTGATTATTAGGTTTTAAGAAGACCTGAAATAAAAGACGGCACATGCTAAGTGGCAGATGAGCTGCTATAATGGTTCTGAAAAGGAAGCGACTGCATAGGGTTGGAGCATCTGGGAAAGCTCCCGTGGAGTTGAGAGGTGTGGCTGGCTCTAGAAAATGGGCAGAACCTAAGAAGGTAGAGATGAGGGGGAGCAGTTCACAGGGCACACTCAGGAGACCAGGGGATGCTCGACTGTGGCTAGATCCAGACAGACCCCCGATGCACATGTGAGTGCTAGAGAAAATCTTGTTCCCTGCCACCTTAATGAATGAGGATAATAAGATGACTTGTGGGAAAGTTTTAGTAGCTAAGACTGCTGATCCAATGGGCAAAGCATCTTCAAAGGAAAGCCAGCAAGATGGGCCATGTTAAACCCAGAAATTTTGCCAAGGCTCTTTGGCTTCTCTGCACCAGGGAGGTCTCAGTCAGTACTTCGTACCACAACTATGCCCTCACATGACTCCTCTCTTTTAAATAGCTGGAAGTCTCTTAAATAGGTTCAAAAAACAAGACTTCCTAATACAAAACCAAACAAATTCTGCCATCTCTTAGCTCTGTGACCTTGAAAAGTTTGTTTTAAATGAAATAGCTCAAGGATAGAGAAAATTATCTAGAATGAAATAATAAGTGTCCATATGCTTGTCATCCAGCTTTGTTACATGTTATTGCTGTTAGTTATTTTCTCATAGTTATTTCAGATTTTTCACGAGGAATGAAAGGTTAAAGTTGACACTAATTATGTACTACCTTTCAAGCCAATTCTCTTCCTCTCTCTCTCTTTCTCTTTCTCTCTGTCTCTGTGTCCAGGAGTAAACACATTTTGAATTTGATGTTTATCTTCCCGTGATGTTTCTGTATTTATGCTCCATAGACACCTACAAATAATATTGAGTATTGTTTTGTGTCCCTAGATGTTATATGAATGGTATCACACTTTGCATTTCTTTAAATATCTTGCTTTGGTAATTCACCATTAAATTGTTGAGGTTTATCCATGTTGATACACATTATTTTCACTCCTACATAGTATTCCACTGAATCATTATTCCAAAATTTATCAGTCTATTTTCTTGTTAGTGGAATCTTGGGTTGTTTAAAAGATCTTTCTATCTCGAATAATGTTGCAACATTGCCCTCTCACACGTTTCCTCCACATAGGTCAAAGCTTACCTAGGAGCCATTGGAGGACACATATACTGTTAGTTTTGGAAGGTATTATATAACTGCTCTGTCCTTTTCTAACAGTGACAGCTTCCAATTCTCTACAACCTTGCCCACATGCAACATTTTAATCCTTTTCAATTTGATAGGTATACTATTTTAATGTATGTTTACATGCTATAAAAGCCTTTTATGCTCCATTGTACAGAATACTGAAGTAAAATCTTTATTTCTCTTGCTGCATAGCCCAGTCTAGTTCCTTTTAGGACTAATCTAATTCCTTTCAGTATATGGTATTTTGCTTACCAAATTAGACACTGTTTTTATTTGAGTAAATATATCTCAAAGCAAGTGTTGACTTTGCACAGTAACAAAGAAAGGTAAATTGTTTGCAAAAGTAGAGATAATATCACTGTGCCAACTTTAAGGTTCAGAAAACATCCCTTGATTTCATATCCCATTTTCTTTCCCTTTGGTCCTCCCACCAGTTGATAACCACCATGAACAGCCAAAATACTGCATGCAAAATTATATTTGTGATATTTGCAGCTTGACTTAAGAAAATGAAGTAGCCGAAAATCTGAGAAATATGTCCTCTTGTCACTTTCCTGTCCTTGTGCAGTGCTGAGGGATTTCAGACACAAACAGGTCCCCATTAGGCTCGAATCACTTTGATAAATCTCTGATAAGCATCAAGGTTCTGGGGCTTTTTACCGAAAAGAATTTCTTTTTCTTTATTTTTTAATTTCTGAATTTCATTGGGCAGATGAAAGTTCCTCTGTTTCTTTAGAAAATCACCCTCTGTTTTTTATGCAGTTCATGATGTACTTTCTTCTTTCACTCGGACAGGATTTAGAAGAGCAATCTGGCATTCATCTCAGTGAAAGCATCAAAATATCTAACTCTGTCAGATCATTACATAGAACACTATATAGTTATAAAATACACATCCTAAACCATTTATAAAAGGTCATTGAGGAATCTTAAGTGATCTGAAAAATGTTCATGAGATAAAGCTCAGGCAGTGGAAATAAACTATATGTATATGTGCATATCAAAAACAGTTCCATCTCTATCTTTCAATCTATTCATCATCAATCTATCTAGATAAAAGAAATATACCAAAATACTAACAGTGAATATCTTCCAGTGAAGAGATCATGAATTATTGAACACTTAAAAATATATTTCTGATTTTCCAATAGTTCTACCATGAACATATATTATTTTTATGACCTAAAATGATTACAACAAAAGGCACTTATTAATAAAAAAGATAATGTAACAAAGTTCTAAGAAGACATAGTCTTATAGTATGGAGGCTTGATAAAGAAATTTAATATATTCAGTTACTTTTCTTTTGACTTTCCTTTTATTTTTCTTTTTGCAAACTCTGAGTTGAACATAGGTTTGGGAAAATAACAGAATTGTAACTTTCCACATATATTTCTTAAACATACGTTTAGTAAATTTAGACATGTACAAGCATGTCTAAATGGTAGCCTGCTGTGGTTTATTTGCATAAAGGGCAGAGGGTCTTAGTAATAACAAGTTATTATTTTCTTAAGGTTGATGGTTAGTACCATCATGTTCCCCCAAAAACCCCACTCACTGTGGCACGGGGGAATAATTTAACCTTCCAAGCATCAGGAGGCATGTCAGCAGAGGAAGGCAGTCATCATCACAGGAGAGTTGTTGTACACAGGTTGAATTGCGGTTGTCCTTTGGCTAAAGAACTCAGTTGCACCTTCATACAGTGACAACAAGCTTCCTGCCCCTCCTTCAGAGAAGAGACATGGCCCTCAGTAGAGGGAGCTATAACAGAGAATGAGTTAAATGAATGCTTTATTAACCAGTGTTGGTTCAAATCAATAAGTCACAGAATGCCCAGTTTCATTCATATCCATCAACGCATCGTTATATCCACATGGAGGTACAGAAAGGAAGGACAGTAGGCGGATGATGTTGTGGGGATCTCCTACCCCTCCTGAGTTCCTATTACATCTATTATAATCACAATCCTACACTTATTTCTTGAGTAAACAAATTCGGAGATTTTTTAAATATGCTGCTTTATCCTAACTTGGTAAAACCCCTATATACAATTACCTAAAACTAGGGGGAGAATTTAAATACAGCTTTCAAAGCAATTTAGTAATTGTGTATGAAATGGACACACAATATATCTGGCACTATTCTAAACATTGTAAGGCTGAAGAAATAAGACACTCCTCCAAAAAGAACATCTAGGATCTTATCTGGATGATGAAATAGATGTACATGAAGCGCACAAACAACATTACATGTTCTAGGAGGTACAGTAAGATGAAGCATCATAAGTGATGAAAGTGATCCACTGCAGATTTAAAGTATGGACCCTGGAATTGGCTTCCCTGAATTCCAATCTCAGTTCATGTTATTATTGGCTGTGTTTAAAGAAACTTAGGCAAGTTACCTAACCTCTTTATGCCTCAGTTTCCTCATCCAGAAAGTGGTGAAACTAATATGTTTCATAAATTGTATATAATATGCTTACAAGAGTGTCTTAATACACAGATGAAGCTCAAGAAACAATTACTTTTATTACTATCAAATGTCAAGAAAACTAGTTTAGAGACTACATATGATACTTAGAAAATCTTTATTGCCAGGGTTGGACCAGGCTTTTGAGAGAAAGTGCCTTTTAGAAATGGCAGGGTGGGCTGAGAGTGGTGGCTCAAGTCTGTAATCCCAGTACTTTGGGAGGCCAAGGTGGGAGATCATGAGGTCAAGAGATCGAGACCATCCTGGCCAACATGGTGAAACCCTGTCTCTACAAAAAAATACAAAAACTAGCTGGGCATGGTGGTGCGTGCCTATAGTCCCAGCTACTCAGGAGGCTGAGGCAGGAGAATCGCTTGAACCCAGGAAGTGGAGGCTGCAGTGAGCTGAGATTGTGCCACTGCACTCCAGCCTGGTGACAGAGTGAGACTCCATTTCAAAAAAAAAAAAAGGGCCACGCACTGTGGCTCACGCCTGTAATCTTAGCACTTTGGGAGGCCGAGGCGGGCAGATTACGAGGTCAGGAGATCGAGACCATCCTGAATAACATGGTGAAACCCTGTCTCTCCTAAAAATACAAAAAATTAGCCAGGCATGGTGTCACGTGCCTGTATTCCCAGCTATTCGGAAGGCTGAGTCAGGAGAATCACTTGAACCTGGGAGGCAGAGGTTGCAGTGAGCCAAGATTGCGCCACTGCACTCCAGCCTGGGTGACAGAGTGAGACTCGGTCTCCAAAAAAAAAAAAAAAGAAAAGAAAAGAAATGGCAGGGTGAGATATTCAAATAAAACTTTCAGGTTGCCTTTTACAAAAGACTGAGGATTATTTATCCCAACAAATGCAAAATCATTTCCATAAAGAGTAGAAAATATAAGTAGTAGGAAGAAATATATCAGCTGATTATTTTCTTTAAAACAAGAATCTCAGATCACTCATTTGACATTTCTCTTCAGAGTTTGAAAAGTTCATGACAGCTCACAGCTGATGATGGTGGCAATCTTAAGGATACAGAAAGCTCATTCCTCATGCAGGGAAGAAGAAAATATTCTAAAGAAGAGATAAGCATATTCCATGAAATCAAAAAAGGTAGGAAAACAATATTTATTCATTAACTCCTTCACTCACTCAACGAACATATATTTAGTGCCTACTATGTGTTAGGCATGGTACCAGAATCTGGAATCCAAAATTTAAAAAGTCTCTGTCCTGAAGAGTTTACAAGACAGGGCAGTAAGTAAGTGATCAAAATACCGTATGATAGCAATTAGTACAAGGCATGGAGCTGAGCCTGGATAGTAAAGCAGAGGCCATGTGAATGAGTTTTGTCTTTATTCTAATACAAATGTGAATCCATTGAAAGATTTAAACAAAGAGAATGCCATCTAACTAGTTTCATTCTTAAAAGATCATACTTGTTGTATAGTGAGAACAAATTGAATGGTGAATCAGAGCTGAGATTTTGTTATTTTTATAACTACAAAATCTTGTATAGTTTTCTATGCCTATAAAGTACAATGAGTTCACACTCTCTTAAATCTATGTAGCTATGGGTCCCCTCCATGCTATTATTCATCTAGCAGTCTGCCTTCTGCTCCCACTCATTTCCCTACAATGAATAACAGAATTGCAAGTAGACAAAGAAGGATGGAGAATGAACTTGGTTTCTCTCTTTCAAATGGAAGCTAGCAGAAAAGCTCAGGAACTCACACCTTGAGGAGAGGGTAATATGCAGTGGTTAATAACATAGGATATTGATTTAAAAACCAGTGTTGTCCATTGCTCATTCTATGACCTTAGGCAAACTTGTCAATATTTCTGCTCTTAATATCTTTACTTTATGATGGTAATAAAGTTATTTCTATCTTTTATTTGTCAGACTCAGCTAACTACTATAAGAAATAAATCAAATCTCAGAGGCTTAACACAATAAAAATGTATTTCTGGTTCAAGTTAAGAAAAGGCATTAACTAAAACAATAAGATATTATAATATAAAATAGCAGGATAAAAACATTACATAGATAACTTACTATTTTATATACATAAACAATGCTTATTTAGGAGATGTAATAACAGAAAAACCCTCATTTATAATAACAACAAAGAACGTGAAACACTTAAATAAACTTAAAAGGAAATGTGCAAAAACTGTATGAGGAAAGCATTTCTGAAAGACATAAAACACTGAAGAAGAGCCAAGAAAACACTTAAAAAGAAAAACTAGGAGGAAGAACTAGCCCTATCACACATTAAAACATACTATAAAGTCTTCATAATTAAGAGTGTGGGATGCAGGTGCATGACTAGGCAAACGAACTGATGGAATAAATTAGAAAGCCCAGAAATCGACTCAAGTACATATGGAAATTTAGTACATGATAAGTGACATCACAAAATTGCTGGGGCAAGCAAATTTTAATAGATGGTTCTGGGACAACTGGATAGCTATTGGGAATGAAATAAGTTTAGATCCATATCTCACACCATATACAAGCATAAAGACCCAATGAAAAAGAGATATAATATAAATGTAAAACAAAAAAAAATTTTTTTAAATAGCAGAAGAAAACATGGGTGAATTTCTATTTAACGTTGGTATAGGGAAAGATTTTCTAACCATGACTCAAAATCCAGAGGCAATTAAAAAAAAAAGATTGACGAGTGGCCACATAAAAATAAAAATTTTAATGCATGGCAAAAACACCATAAACAAAGTCAAACAACAAACAAACTTTAAAAAAATGCTTGCAACATTTATCTTTCTATAATAAAGTATATATTCTGCTAATATATTAAAAACTCCTAAAATTGAAAGAGAAGGGATTTTAAAAAAATATTGAACTAGATAAAGAAACAAGAGTAGACAATTCACAAAAAGATATATAAAAAACCTTGTAAGATAGCAAAAAATGTTTAATATCATTCATAACTAGTGAAATACAAATTAAAACTTTATAGGAATATTATTTTTCACCTATCAGATTGGCAAAAAAATTAAAAATATGGCAGTCGTCTGTAGGGAAAGAGATACCCTCACACATTGCTGGTGACAATGTCAAGTGGTACAAGCTTTTTAGAGGGAAATTTGGTAATGCCTAAGAAACTACACATACACTTATTTTTTAATTCAGCAATTCCGCTTCTAGGAATTTACCCAGAAGATACACCTCCGATAAGGCAAAAATATATTTGCACAGGGTTATTAATTGTGACATTGTTGTTATTGCAAAATATTGGAAACAATGTAAATATCTGAACACAAGAGAGTAGTTAAACAAATTGTGTACCTCTACAGGCTCTAAGAGAAAATAAAATAGAAAAGGATTTCTGTGAACCTATTTGGATTGTTTTTCAGAACACAATCCAAATAGGTTTTTCTTAAGTGAAAAAGAAAAAAGACAAAGTGCAAAAGAATATCTATTATGTGTCAACTTCTATGAAAGAGAGACCAAAAAAAAAAAAAAGAAAAAGAAAAAGAAAGAAAACCACAAAAAGGTTAACCCAGGAACTAAGATTGCTTATATACAGGGATAACAGGAAGGAGTCGGGGTGCAGGGGATGATGGGGGTGGGAAAAGAACACTTCTCTGAGTATAACTCTTTCTACAGTTCTGACTTTTAGAAACCATGGTAATGTTTCATATACCAAAAATATAAATAAATGACTAAAATCAAGCAGGGTGAAGGGAGAACCCAAAATTCAATACAAACAATAACAAATCAGCCTAACTCAATTACAAACCACACTGAAGGGGATGAGGAAGAAAAGCATGAACTGAAGACAACTTTGAAACCCAATGTATTATTATATACATGTATTATTAATACAATGTACCTATTATATACTCTAAGACCAAAGACCAACAGGAATGTACACAAACATTGTACACTAGTTTGCAAGCTCCCCAGCCCCAAAGAGGCATCGGTTAATAATTATAAACCCAGTTAATGTTTATTTTAGGATTGTGCAAATAAGTAAATAATATTTGGATAACAAGAGGGAGATTTCTTACTTTTAGAGAAATGAGTTACTAGTAAGGAAAGGAGGAAGGCTAGAATTAACACTGTAATACTGGACTGAAATCAAATGTATTGGTATGAACTGATGGTGATAGATAGATGATAGATAATAGATTAGATAGATAGATAGATATAAATAGGAATCAAATGTATGAACTCGTGGTGATAGATAAATGATAGATAATAGACAGATGATACAGAGATAGAGACTTAGATTATGTGTATGTACACATGTTTATTATAAACAGATTTTCATCTAGCTTTGTCTGATGAGAGGGCCTAAAAGTAATGACACCAGTAGCAATGAACACAAAGAGCACCTAGATCTTGCTTTCTGGATGACATTATTTAATAAAAGAAACCAAGGATCCTTGAGAAATGACTGAGCTCATGGCTGGGGCAGGGAAAGTACTGTGTAAGATTATCCTGGAATATCTTGTGCCAGAAAGAAAAGAAGCAGTAAGAACAAAATGGTGGACACACGTTGAAAGGACACAGAAGCCAACTTGAAGGGGCCCCCAGTGGTCAATTGTGAGCCAATTTGAAGAACAAAGTAAATTATGGTAATAATGGAGTATAGCATATAGAATAAAATAAGTATTCATCACTGCATACTGATATACTTCAATAATGAAATAACTAGCAAATGGGAGAGAAGGGAAAGCTCTTCTTTACAGCAGAATTATAATTAACGAGTGTCAAATAAATTATTAAAGTAAAAAAATCACTAGTTGGCGATGAGTGGGGCAATATATAAGAAGCAGGATATTTACATAGTCTTAAAGTCTCTCTCTACAAAGTCCTTATTAAATATAAAAGTAAAAACAGTTCCTTTACAGTGGAGCAGTCTGGCAGACACTACCTTAACCAAGTGTTGAAGGCTAACATCACCAATAATAAGAAGTATTCAACAAAAAGGACCCATGATATATGTACTGAGAAGCCCACAATATCGCTTCTGTGGTAGTCTTACTAAATATGTATAAGCTGAATTTAATCATTATTACCTTAATCATAATCTGGATCTTGGCTATAAAATAGGCACTAATGTGATAATTGGCAAATGTTGAATAACGTCTGGGGTTAGTTAATAGCATAATATCAATGTTAGTTTCTTGATTTTGAAAATTATACTGTGGTTAAGTAAAATATTAACACTTGGAGAAGTTTGGTAAAAGATATATGGGAGTTCTGTGTACTGGCAACTTTTTTTAGTCTGACATTATTTCAAAATAAAAAGGTAATAAAAATATTAAAAAGAAAGAAAAGGTATTTAAAAACATTTCTACCTATGATTACAAAACTTCATTTTAAAAGAGATGACTTAACACCCTCTCAAAATATATTTTCTTCTCAAAATAAAAATGTTGGCCACATGCAGTGACTCATGCCTGTAATCTCAGCATTTTGGGAGGCTAAGGTCAGAGGATGGAGAATAGCTTGAGGCCAGGAGTTCAAGACCAGCCTGGACAACATAGTGAGACCCTATCTCTATAGAAATAAAAATAAAAAACTAACCAGGCATCGTGGTGCACACCTGTAAGTCCCAGATTTGAGAAGGCTGAGATGGGTGGATTGCTTGAGCCCAGGAGTTTCAGACTGCAGTGAGCTGTGATTGCACTAACGCACTCCAGACTAGGCCACGGAACAAGGCCTTGTCTCTTAAAAAAAAAAAAGTTAAATACTTTCTTAAAAAATACACATGGAAAAACATTTATTCCATAAATTCTCCCCCAGATCAATATGTTCCTTTGCTCTGACCCATTGTTTTATTTTTTTCTGCTATTGTTCATATTTTCAGAGGATATGACCTGGGTAATGAAGTAATTTTTTTATAAATTAATCCTAGTTATAATTTTACCTCAGTGAATTTGAGCATCTTAGAGTCGAATTTTATGTACAGATATATGTTTTTCTAGGCAACAGATTTAGGGAACTTCATTTCTATTCAAAAAGCCTAGGTATAAAGGCCTGGCATCCTTACTCTATAAAGGATAGGCCTATTTTATAGACCACAAGACTCATCACTACTCAATAGTTACCTCACACTCCTAGTGTCAAACCAGAGCACACACATACACACACATATATACTTGCACATACATACACACACACATATAATGTATATATATGTGTGTGTATATATACATTTTCAATAACTTGCTAATAATGATGAATGCTGTCTTAACTTTTTTTTCAAACAAAAGTCCTCACATACTTGTTACTGAACCAACCTAGTGCAGGGCACAGAAACAAAGATAAAACATTTTTTCATTAAAACATGTCCCACAGTACAGATAGTGGCAACGTTTCCAAGTTGATATGGTAAGATGCCAGTGACCCCAGTACAGCATGAATCTGAGTGCCATCTCATGTGCAAGTCCTTACAGACCCAGCTGAGTCTTCTCCAATGTCTCCTCTTGGAGTCGTAGGTGCTCATATTACCAGTTTTCATCTGATTCCACTAGGGAATGGGATGATTTTGCTTTTGTTTCTTGGCCAGAAATCGCTTGATACTGAAAAACTTGCAAGCAGACATAGTGAGGAATGGAGTCAACCGCATACACCACAATGGCAGAAAAAGGGAGAGACCCGTCTTGTTTTATTTTAATGAAATATTTTGCTTTGGAGAATTCAAAGAAAAATATAGGAGGTCACCTGATTTTACCACCAGAGGGCATAAGACATTAAGAAGTAGGGCAAACAATGTCCACTTGCTCGTGAGATTCTCTGATTTCATGGTTTGAAATCTCTAGGTGGCTATTTCAAAAAATGAACTCAAACCCTAACCTGAACCAGAACACAGACCTAAAAACAAAGGTTTAATATTCTGCTACTGAAACATACCAGGAGGGAAAGCAGTTCACAGCATGCACTGAGGGCCACAGACAAATAAGCTACCTGCAAATGAGGATAGGAAAAGGTTAGGAGGGAAAAGCTATCTTTTTAAAATCCTCAACCATGTTCTCAAAAATGTAATTTATTTACATGTGTTAATTATATTATTGATTTAGGTTAAACATTGAAATAAGTTGGCAGTGTTAAATTTGATGTTTCCTCTCCTGGTAATGTTTGAGAAAAATATTACCTGGTTAATGCAATCTTTATCTAGCAAAACAGGGGTGAGCTGGTCTAGAATCAATGAGACCAAGGTCTTGAGTTCAAATTGTGTGTGAGTCAGTGAACCTCTCTCTAAAACAGGGCCAAGCCCTCCTCCTAAACCAGCAAATGCACATGGTGGGTCATGGGGGGAGTGGTGAGAGAGCACACATGTGCATAGCACACACCCAGCACTGCCCTGGAGAACTCAAAATCAAACCGCACATTCTGTTGATGTTGCGTCAATGGACTCTCCCCATAAATAGTATTTGGCTCTCAGAGTCAGATAATTTAAATTTCTCCTATTCCTCTCACCACCCTCCCCTCAACTCCCACCTTTTACATTTCTATGTTCTTCCCCACATAAGCCCCTTACCCTTTTAAAAATCTTTGATAGGGTGCATACATGGAAAAGGGGGTGGATTACTTATTTTAATGATTTAAAAATTATTTTAATTCTGCCAATAGTTTTCCAAAGTAGAAGCAACTTGGATGGCAGGAGATTTTAATCTTAGACATAGACCCAACTGGTCTATCTCTATTCTCTGCATGAGATGGCACCTTACCCATTACAAGGATATCATTTCCCGCCTGCTCCCTTGCTTAAAAATCTCTGGAGCTCATTTCATAGATGAGGACTTTTGAGGGAAACTGCATCTTATTTGGAATTAACATGATGTTACTATATCCAAAGGAGCCTTCCTGGGTTTGAGGATAATCATGACTGATGCTGCATTTGTGCAGCAGAAAGTATCAGTGAGCCACATGCTGTCATGTGCCGCGTTCAAGTCTCTCTAAGTAGGTAAAAGTAAACTGGAGAACTGAGATTATCATCTTGACAATTTAGTCAAAATACTCTATATTTATTCTAGATATAAGGACTAAGGGTGTGTGTTATTTAGTATGTTGCTTTACACTTCTAAAATACTTGAGATAATTGCAATGTTTCTTTTACTTTTTAATAATAGTACTAGATAAAATTGCGTTATATAAATGTTCTGTTATCTTAAAATTGCTAGAGTCCATTTCTGACTAAAATATCTCATTATTTCATTTCTACTTCCTCACCTCTAGCTTTTTAATCAGTCTTTTATTGTCAGATTTCATTTTCCTCTTTAGAAATGGGTGAGGTGGAGTCCCAGTTGTGTTTAACGGGTATATGAAAACCATCTTTTGAATCTTCCTATCCAGGCTGTTCTTATTGTTGTGATATCTTTGGGAACACAAATGGAGTTGAGTGAGTCCCAGAGGAAAAGCCTACCTAGAACCTACTCAACCTGAGTTCATAGTTCATAGAAGCTAATCATATTCCCTTTTTTTTTTGTTTGCATTGAGCACCTGATTAACCTCCATGAGTCCACACTAGAAGTGACACTGAGAAAGAGCACATCTTCTCATCTCCCATTCATCACCTTCCCTTCCTGAACTCAGGTCAGATGGATTTCCTCCTTTCCCAAGCTTGAATACCTCCCTTGCACTAAAGCTTACAGAATCCGTATTAGGCCAGGCGTGGTGGCTCACGCCTGTAATCCCAGCACTTTGGGAGGCCGAGGCGGGCGGATCACGAGGTCAGGAGATGGAGACCATCCTGGCTAACACAGCAAAACCCCGTCTCTACTAAAAAAATTAGCCGGGCATGGTAGCGGGTGTCTGTAGTCCTAGCTACTCCGGAGGCTGAGGCAGGAGAATGACGTGAACCTGGGAGGCGGAGCTTGCAGTGAACCGAGATCGCCCCACTGCACTCCAGCCTGGACGAGAGTGAGACTCCGTCTCCAAAAAAAAAAAAAAAAAAGAATCCGTATTAATTTGGCCACTATCCAAGGCTATGTTGGTTTGTATGTGGCAACAGTTTGTAAGCTTTGCTGACATTCAAAAACAGGACGCTTGGGTATACTGGAAAAAGCCCTGCCCTAGGGATCTGGATTGCAGTTGAAACCATGCCCCCTCACACCTGAGTGGGCTTGGGTATGCACCTGGGGTAATAGGGATAAAAACTTCAAATACTGCTTCAAATATTTGAAGAAAATGCAGCTTCTCTGTTTTCTGTCATAGATCTACTCTTCCTCATAAACATCTACCTCACTGGGTACCAATGCATGGACAGCACTCTTTTATACTTGTCAATATTCAGTACTAAAGTCTCTTGTCTTTTAAATGGGCTCCCCCATGATGCATTTACTTTTGCATCTTCCCAGCTTCCTCTCTCTCCCCAGAGGATCTTCCAAGCTTCCTCTGGATCTTCCCAGATTCCTCTCTTCCCAATGCTGGATCTTCCCAGCTTGCTCTCTCTCCCCAGAGGCTGGGGCTGATATAATCGTGTGGTAGCAAGGGAAAGGCATGTCAGAGCCCTCTGGATCCTCCGTGCGTGGCCTGGTCCCCTCCCAGCTGATGTGTCACTCAGTCCACATGGGTCTTTGGAACATTTTTCTGGCACACCCTCTGCTTCTGACCATTTGCCCCTGGTTGTACCTTCCTTCTCTACAGCCTCTGTGCATCTTCAGGCCTCTGCCAATTCCCTGGACTTCTTAACACCAATACGTCTGCTTGTCAAGGCTCAAATAACTTTTCAGAACCCACAGGATCAAGACTGTCACTACTATCTCACCTCACACATTAACAAAGAGTCTTCCAATACGGTCTTTTTTCCCCAAGTGCTCCAAACAGTGATGGGGAAAAATTGGACTCTTCTCTGGACTTTTCTTAGCAGGAAGCATATACTAAAAACCTGCCTCTCCAATTCTCTTTTCTGTCTCCTTTTTTGCAATCCACTGGCACGGAAGGATAAACATCCCACTTCTTTCTAACACCTGTAAGGGACTTCTTTTTTATATCCTCTACATATCCTCTTTTCATATCCTTTCTGAGGTGACATTTATAGTCTCCTAAAGCAATCATGGTGGACAAGGTGCAAAGGCAGAAATCTAGTTCACCCACAAAGCAAGATGTATCTGGAGAAATTCCAAAAATATTATCCCTCTTGCACCTAATTTTTCTAATTCTCAGTTTCCTCAGAAAAATTAAAGGGGGAGCGGGTAATAATGCCTGCACCTACTCTCCAGAGGGAAGATCTCTGTGTCCCTCTTGAAACCAATTTGAGTTAAAACTGCAGGAAGTAGAATTTCTCCAGATGCATTTATTCCTTAGAGGGTTTACACCCTCAGAAGGCCTATACTGACAGACAATCCTGTCTACTGACTTAGCCACGATACAGCATGTAGAAACGCACACACACATGCATGCACACATGCATACACACACACACACAGAGCCATTCTCCCCTTACACCCTCCTCTTTGGAAAAGTCCTCCAATCTGTGTTAGGCTCAAACAGCAAAAAAACCCAAAAACGAAACCAAACCAAAACAATGATCCTTAAAGTCTCAATATAATTACAAATCCAGTATGTTAACTTTTCTTAAATGATTCAAAAATCCTAAGAACAGACCACAATTATTTATGTATTTATTCAATAACTTGTCCTGGATGCTTGAATACCTCAGTAATCAAAATAGATCACGACCCTTGCCCTTATACTTGACAGGATGGGAAAGAGTGGGAAGAAGGGAGGCAGATACTAAGCAATATGCTAAATAAATAAGTAAATAATAATGTACATTAGAAGCAGAGGATGGAATAACAGAAATAGTAGAATACACAGGTTGAAAGCATTTATTACTATACCTTTGTTTCTCATATTTAAAGTAATTAATTTATTCATGTTTCTCTAGTTAGTTTATACCTTCCCAGGGTTAAAATAACCTTTAACCTCCAAGAAATGGAATATTATCTCAGACCAGCTAACACTGCAGATTACGGGTTACTGATGAATGAATTCTTAGGGCCTGGGGCCTGCTTGAAACTTCCGGAGGGATTCAAACTTAATCCAGTAACCATCTCTCTGCCTTTTTCCCTTCCTTCCCTTCTTCCTTTCCACTTTTTAGCGTAAAACGCTGGAGGAGAAGTCAGTAGCAAGCAGCTAAGACAACATGGTACATTTGGTGAGTACATAAGAGATTTGGTCTGTCACACACTAAGGAATTTGATTTTTACCCAACAGGTGATCAAAGGACAAAAGTGACAAGGTGGTTTTAAGAAATGTCTCAGGAAACTAATCAGCAGAGTAAATTTACAAGATAATTTTCAAAAAAATTCCGAATTTATTTATGCTATCAACCTTGTATAAAGAATTCTAGAAAAAAAGTTAAAGAAGGGAATTTTTATTTATAAAACATTGAAAAACAAATTCCAGATATTTTTTAGAAGCTGAGATTAATGAGTCAAATTCTAATGAAACCATCAGTATTTAGCCATCTCCCTCACTCATGGAGGAAGGGATCAGACATACCCATTGCGCTATTGTCTGGGAAGAATTCTAAGACAGCCCCATGATCTCTGCCCGGGTGTTTCATCCATAATTAGGTTACATTATAGGCGAAAGTGAAGGGATTTGGAAAATATAATTAAGGCCTCAAATCAGTTGAAAAATTCATCAAAAAGGAAGATTATACTTGCTGGATCTGACTTAATTAGCTGGAAGCCTTTTTAAAAAGGGTTTGGACTTCACTGAGTCAGAAAGAGATTCTCCTGCTGGCACTGAAAGAACAGGCTGCCATTGGTTCTGCAGCTGCAAGGAAATGAATTTTGCCATTAAGCTGTGTGCTTGGAAGAAGACTTTGAAACTCACATGAGACCCTAGTCCCAGCTGATCCCTTGACGGCAGCTTTGTGAGACCATGACCTGAGGACCCAGTTAGGCCGAGCCTAGACTCCTGACCCATGGAAACTGTGAAATAATAAAAGCATGTTGTTTCAAGATTCTAAAATAGTGATAACTTGTTACAAAGCAATAGAAAAGGAATATACCCTTAGAATGATTTTTTTAAATCACATGGAAGCGTGCTTATCTATAAAAACAGTCAGTGTGTGTAGTAAAGGCACAGAGCCTAAAGCCAGACTACATGGGTTCATGTCCCAACACCACCCCTCCTTGTTGTGTGACCTTGGGCATGTTCCCCTGTGCTTCCGTGCCTCCATTTCCACATTATGAAACAAAGATAAACACAGGACTCCATTCATAGGATTATTTTGAGAATTAAAGGACTTAAGTTATGCAAAGTCCCTAGAAGGGCAACTGGCACACAGTAAGCACTCTATGAATCATTAACTATCCTTATATGATGCAGCTCTACTAATTGTCAGTGGAGCTAGATATATCAAAGACTTTCTTCATATACCCCCTTGACAATTAAGAATGTCATCCTAATATAAACACTCAAGGCATTTGAAGAGATCAAATTTATCACTGTGTTGAGTTTCAATAATCTATTTTAGTCAGAAAAAATAAATAATGGATGAAATGATGCAAGAAATACAATCTCAATTTTAAACTGAAAAAATAGCTGGTGGAGACCTAATCATTCCTGAGAGTTTCTTAATGCCCTCTCTCCCCTAAGATTCAAATATCAGTCACAGTTTCAAAGTAATCACTATAATACATGAACAGCGGATGAAATCTCATGTTGTAATCGCCACATGTTATTTTCAAGGAATTGTACAATGCAAAACCTCTATATTTATACAATAAAATAGAAGGAAAATACTTTGGGGAAGGCTACTTAGCCATGACAGATAGGTAGAAAGACAGAAGAATAGGAGGCAGAGACAGAGAAAGACAGAGGAAGGGAGAGATGGGAGAAAGAAGGAAATAGATGACTTGGTGCCCTCATGATGAGATGATACATCTTGAATCCCCTGGGTCAAATGGATTGAATCTTAAATAAATAAGTGAAGCTTCTTCTGAAGCAATATAAATTGTTGAGCTATAGCTTCTTTAAAAAATCAGGCAAACTAAAAATGGAAAACCATTGTCTTAAGATATCCAACTAGAATTTAGCTAGGAAAAGGAAAAAGTCAATTGTGATATGAAGTGCAATACTGCTAAAGACTAGCTACCTCAGAATTGCACAGGGGATCTTTTAAAAATTAGAGATACAGCCAGGCGCAGTGGCTCATGCCTGTAATCCCAGCACTTTGAGAGGCCGAGGCAGGCGGATCATGAGGTCAGGAGATCGAGACCATCCTGGCTAACACGGTGAAACCCCATCTCTACTAAAAATACAAAAAATTAACCAGGCATAGTGGTGGGCGCCTGTAGTCCCAGCTACTCGGGAGGCTGAGGCAGGAGAATGGTGTGAACCCAGGAGGTAGAGGTTGCAGTGAGCCAAGACCACGCCACTGCACTCCAGCCTGGGCGACAGCACGAGACACCATCTCAAAAAAAAAAAAAAAATATGTAGAGATACATAGTCTTTATCCCAGAGATTCTAATCTAGGAGTTCTGGAGTTCACACCAGGAAACTGAATTTTTAAAAAGCTCTTTATTAGTTAAGGTAAGTTTTAGAAAGAATCAATTCCAAGGTGTCAGTAGATTAGCACAATAGAAATTAATTTCTTGTTCATAGGATGGCTCATGGTGAGGTTGGTAGGAGGCTTCTCCACATGCAGTCATTCAGTGACCCAGACTCCTTCCATCAGTGGCTCTCCCATATGCTAGGGTTTCATAGTCATCTGCATCCACCAAGTAGAAGGGGAAACAGCATGGAGGAGCACTATGGGAACTTGTAATGGATCAGACTGAAGGTAGCATGAATTTTCTTTTTTCCTCTCATTCTGTTAAGGAGATCTCAGTCACAGGGTGACAGCTACCTACAAGGGAGGAAGGGAAATACCATCCAGCTGGTGTTCCAATAAGAAGAGGCAGTAGATTTCAGTGAACAGGATGAGTCTCTGCTACAAGCACTCCATGTGATTTTATGTACAACTGGTGCATGATTGAAAGTTCACAGTTGAAAATACAACTTTTGAGTCCAAATAATCTAAATTCCAAACTTGGCCATTTGACAGCTATGTGATCTTAGGCAAAATATCTCCCCTCCTTGTGCCTTGGTTTCTTCAGTTATTCATCTTTTAAGTAAAGATTAAAAACATCCTACATTGTAAGTTTCTTATGAGACTGAAATAAGACAATATGTTTAAAATAATTAGAACCATAACTGGCACTTAATAGTAACACATATTTTACTTAAACTGTAGTGTCTAGGAATCAAGGTGTTCTGCTATTTGAGATAAAAACTCAGATGCATCAGTATCAGAATATATATTTCATCCCAGCTGAATTATTACATTGGAACAGTTTTTTGTTTTTGTTTTGTTTTGTTTTTTGAGACAGAGTCTCGCTCTGTTGCCCAGGCTGGAGTGTAGTGACACAATCTTGGCTCACTGCAACTTCTGTATCCCGGTTCAAGCAATTCTCCTGCCTCAGCCTCCTGAGTAGCTGGGACTACAAGCGCCCGCCACCACGCCCAGCTAATTTTTTGTATTTTTAGTAGAGACGGGATTTCACTGTGTTAGCCAGGGTGGTCTCGATCTCTTGGTCTCGTGATCCACCCACCTCAGTCTCCCAAAGTGCTGGCATTACAGGCGTGAGTCATTGTGCCTGGCCTGGAACAGTTTTTAAAGGTAGAATTTTAACACACCAGAAGTTGGTTTCTTGCTCTCATAAAAGTTCCTGGGCAAGTGGGCAGCTCTCCTCCATGCAGTCATTCCGAGATCTTGTCTTTTTCCATCTGGTGGCTCCCCAATCCCTAGGCTTTATCATCATCTCATCCAGTGTGTAGAGATACACCAGGGAAGCAGTACTCACTGTGGTCAGAGCTAAGAATTTGGTGCTGCAGTATTAAAATATTTGAAGCCCACTGAAAGAATAATTGATGAGTTTTAAAAATAAAATAAAAGCAACTTTCAAAATTAAGAAATTGAAAGTGTTGATAGTTGATATCTCAAGCTGATATTTACAATAATCTGATGATTTTAATTCAGAGTGTTTCAGATATTTTTAGATTTAACTTTTGCCACATATGAATGTTTACCACTACACCCAAGGGACTCCATGAACACTTCTGGAATAGGACCTAAGCTTTATGGTGCTAATCATTTGAAGCAAGTGAAACCATCATTGATAAGCTTGATGCTGTATCATTGAAAGGATTAATTTACAGAGTGGTTCTGAAGTCTGGACCACTATTAAGGCACTGTCCAATCAGTGAAGTTATCTATTTGAAGTAGATATGACCTTTGTTCAGCATTTTTCAAAGCTGAGTAATGTATAGGCCTCTTTAAAGAAAAATAATTCTCACTAAGCCACATGAATATATCCATGGTTTTCTGGTCTTCAGATGCCAGTTTGCGGAGTACATCCCTAGTCAAAATAATTCAGAGCAAAATACGTCTCTGCATGCCTCATCTTCTTGCTTTCTCCATCATTTTCCCAGTTTCAAACCTTACTTTCCCTACCCCTTGCCACAATCACACACTTTTTGTGCTGTCCTCCCCAGTAAGCATCTCATAACATGCTGCCTTCCATCTGACTTTCCTGATTCCATCCAAGTTTACCTTTTAGGTCTTGTTCTTGTTTAATGAACTCTTGCTGACCATAAAGCTGATCAGAGCCTGGCTCCCCATGTGCTCAATTTACAATGTGGTAGTCAATGTTCTGAACACAAGAATACAACCTCCTTCTGTGTTCTTGCCTTGGGCCGAACCACATATTAGGGAAGTGAGAGAAAAAAAATGTTTGGGATACCCTTCATGTGCCAGGCCTCATACAATCATTTCATTTTTTTACCCTCGTGCCCTTGGGAAATCACTCCAGCATTTCAGCTTCCTTTTACTCCTATGCAAAAGGAGGATGGTGACAATTTCCTAGGTTCAAATAATAGTTACTCTTTCTTTAGTTCCTTACTGTGTTCCTAGTTCTCTGTCAGGGGTTAGATGTATTATCTCGTTGAATCTTCAGACACTACTATGAGGTAGGTTTTTAGATGAGAAAACAGGCCAGAAAAGGTTTTGTAAATGGATCAGTCCATTTGGGCACAGTCCTCAGAGCTTTGGAGTTTTTCAGGTGATATTGGCTCAGCTGATAATATTTGCTTCCTAAGGCACAGTAACAACAGGAAACTGTATAACCAGAGGCATATATAAAATAAATAACCATCTCATCGTGCTCTCTGTTTAGCAGCACTTGTTTGGTGGTTCTTTGCCACATCAGCCCACTTTACAAGTAGTCGAGTAAGGTAAACTTAAATTTGACCTAGTTTAATCAAACTGTGGGTTGTGGTTCAATCATTCAACAATTTATTACTAAGAATTTAAACAGCTTTAACAACCACTATAAGTGCAGTCTTTCTTTTGTGGTCTCTCTCAGAAGCTAATGTTGCTATTTCTGACCACCCTGTATGTACTGTAACTCCTCCAAAATAACCTGAAAATGCAAAAAGAGTTACATTTTCACAGACACCATACTTCAAAGAGCATGAATAGAAAGAAGGACCATGGAACTGATCTTGAGATGATGTTCCAGCAAATTCGAGCTCCAAATATCATCCTTGATTTTGCTCAATAATAACCTATATTGTTTACTTCCCACTTAATGAGAAAACTCAAATGCAGACTGAACTTGGGAGTGCTGGTGTCAAGAGAATCATCAGACTGCAGCATGCTGAGACCAATTGGTCTCCACTACTAGTACCAGACAGCCAAAGTGAGAGGATCAGCAAGGGCCAAAATCAATGGTATTGGGGCCTCACCGAGGCAGCCCAACCTTACGAGAGCCAAAAGTCACCCCTGCTCAGCCTACAAGGCAAGAGGCCCTTCTAACAGGGAAAGATTAGAGAGAATAGAGAAGCTTCTCCAGCAGATTCCAATGCTGTTGCCTTTCAGTTTCCTGTTTGGGTTTTGCAAGCCTCCTTCAGTTACCCTGGAATGTCAGAACAAGCAATCTGCTTTGAGTTGGGGAAGGTTTGATGTTTTTTTCATGTGGGGGTGTTAATTTCATCAGAAAGAAAAATGAAAAAAGCCCGCCTCCTGAGCTCAGTAGTGTGGCATGGAAATGTAGCACATCCTACTCTGATGTTTCTTTCCTGCCTCCCTTAGCCCTAGTTACTAGATTGCGGTTTACAGGTTGTTTTGTTTTTTCTTTCCTTTTAATTGGTTTTACTCTTCATGCCAAGTTGCTTTAAGGATCTAAATTTTTTTAAGTACTAGGGAAAGCTTTTATCTGCCACCGGCCAGGACTGGAGAGATGAGTTTGCAAATGTTCCACCTTCATGCTTTGCCCCATATGAGGCTCTCTTCTATCCCATTTGCATTCAGGGGAGTTACTCTGAGTTTGGTCCATGACAGCCACTGGCCAGGAAAGGAAACAAGGACATGCAGCTATGTTAGCCTCAACAAAGAAGGCAGGAATAGACTATGCTCAACCAGGGGAATGCTGCCTTCACTTCTCCCTAAAATGAGGAGAGGAAAGGAGAGTAAAGGAATGAGAGGAGCACGTGCAACCAGCTTCCTTCTCCCAAACACTTTTCACAAGAAGTCATGTCAAAGCCACAGACACAATCTGGGCCAGTGGTTTGGGGGGGGTGAAGAATCTGGATTCCCTCAGTTGGTTTGACTTATATGAACTCAATTCAATTCAACAAGCTTAAGTTTATATATCACTAATTATATCTATTACCATCACTTTATATCTATTATCATCACCTCACAGGCATACCATAGTTCCAGCCTGTGGGCATTTTAATTAAGGAAAGACGACTAGCGATGCACAGAGTTCAGGATGAGGAGGCCTTTGCTATCAAGTGCAGAAAGGGAGCAGCATGCATTCTATAAAAACAACAACAGCTTTGCTCTTTCTGTGGTATACCTCCTTTTGGTTTTGTTTAGAGCTCCCTTGGGGATAGAGAGGAAGCATGAAGTGGCAAAAGAGGGAGGTTAAATAGCATGAAGCTGATAAATGAAGACAAAAGGGGAAAGAACTATCAAGAGAGCGAAGTGATAGAGCTGGAAAGACCAAGCCTTGTCCAGGGCATCTTAGCTCACTGCAATACAGAAGCTTTAACCATTTTGCCTGGGATTTATTCAAAAACCTGTGAACCACTGAATATATCGTTATCCAATTGTATTGAATTAGTTTGCAGCACATATTTTTAGCACTTAGGCAAACATTTCTGTGCAATTTAGATCTGAAAGTCAGGGTTTAGGATTTGGGATTTATAGGGAAACAACCCTAGCCCCACTTCCTCTCAATGCATTGGTGGAGGTTGGGGCTGCAAGGTGAAGGACCACGTAATACAAGCTGCCCTGCCTTCCTCTGGCAGCAGTTACACAAAGCCAAGAAGTTGTCTTGACCTCAGAAATTCTCAAAGTCTTTAACAGATGAATGTGCAATATGGCACTCCAAGAGGGAGGTACAGTAGGTTACATGTCACAAATATATTTAATCTTTGAATTCCTCCCCTTTAATTTCACCTACTGATCTATTAATACCTTCTACAGGGTCCAATTTGAAAAACACTAAGTGGGATGGTTAATTGTATGTGTTCCCTTGGCTGGACCATGATGACAGATATTTGGTCAAACATTATTCTGGATGTTTCTGTAAAGGAGTTTTTGGGTAAGATTTGCAATTAAATTGGTGGACTTTGAGTAAAGTAGATAGCCCTCCATTTCATAGGTAGGCCTCATTCAATCGGTTGATGCCTTGATCAGAACCAAAGGTTGACTGTCCCCAAGTAAGAAGGAATTCTGCCAGCACATGGCTTTCTTTTTCCCATAGGATATTGGGGTACAGGTGGTGTTTGGTTACATGAGTAAGTTATTTAGTGGTGATTTGTGGGATTTTGGTGCACCCATCACATGAGCAGTGTACACTGCACCCTATTTGTAGTCTTTTACCCCTTGCTCCCCTCCCACTCTTCCTCTCAAGTCCCCAAAGTCCATTGTATCATTCTTATGCCTTTGCACCCTCATAGCTTAGCTCCCACATATCAGGGAGAACATATGATGTTTAGTATTCCATTCCTCAGTTACCTCACTTAGAATAATAGTCTCCAATCTCACCCAGGTCTCTGAGAATGTCATTAATTCATTTCTTTTTATGGCTAAGTAGTTTTCCAACATAATGTATACCACAGTTTCTTTATCCATTTGTTAATGGATGGGCATTTGGGTTGGTTCCATGATTTTTGCAATTGCAAGTTGTGCTGCTATAAACGTGTGTGCAAGTATGTTTTCGTATAATGACATCTTGTCCTCCGGGTAGATACCCACTAGTGGGATTGATGGATCAAATGGTAGTTCTACTTTTAGTTCTTCAAGGAACCTCCACACTGTTTTCCACAGTGGCTGTACAAGTTTACATTCCCACCAGCAGTGTAGAAGTGTTCCCTGATCACTGCATCCACGCCAACATCTACTGGTTTTGTTTTGTTTTTTATTATTATGGCTATTCTTGCAGGGGTAAGATGGTATCATATTGTGGTTTTGATATTGCATTTCCCTGATCATTAGTGATGTTGAGCATTTTTTCATATGTTTGTTGGCCATTTGTATATCTTCTTTTGAGAACTGAGCAGACAGCTTTTGAACTTCATTTACAACATTAGCTCTTCCTGGTTTGCCAGCAGACTGCTTTTGGACTTGAACTGCAACTCTTTCCTGAGTCTTCAGTCTGCCAACCTTCTCCATCAGATTTTGAACTGGCCAAGCCTCCACAATCACATACACCAGTTCCTTAAAATAAGTGTCTTACACACACACACACACACACACCCTATTGGTTCTGTTTCTTTGGATAACCCTAATACATTAAGTTAATGTAAATTTGGAAAACAGAATGGCATCTATTTTCAGATGGTCAGATTAATTGTAATTCTTGGTGAAAAGAGCAATGCACATTTCTAATGTACTATACAAACAGATTTTGAGATAAAGGGCAACTAAAAACCCAGGCACCAAGATCAAATATAAAACATGTCAGAACAAACACAATTTTTGAGAAAAGCATTTTCCTAGCCCAGGGCATGGCCCAGGGCAGAGAAAAAGCACCTGGAGAAGAAGGAAGAGCTCAAAACACCAATCAAAAACACCGTAAGACCTCGTACTGAGGTCTTATCTAAAGCAAGCCAGATGGACACAAAGCTTTTAGCTGACAATGCAGGCAGGGGCTTCAACTCGGGGCTGGATTATGTGTTCACATTCTAAAAGTAAGGCCACAGAAGGAGGGATGTGGGGTCACATGCTTCTCCATAATAAAGACATAGCCAGAGGAAAGCTGCAAACAAGCCACCCCCAAAGGGTAGAGTCCACGTAAGGTTTGGAAGGGAAGGGCCGAGACAAGATCCCAGGACACTTGCTGATCTTTTCACCTGAGGTGAGGTAAGGTGTCAGGAGCAAGCAATCCCACCCCTCTGGCAGAGGCTTCACCTTCTCATCTCCTCATACGTGCTACTTTGAAGCCTCTAAAGTTCTTGAAGCTTCTACTAGAGATTTCCCATTTCCAAGCATCCCAAACAGTGCAATTTTTCCTTAACCGTGCTTATGATCTACCCACTACCTCACATATTGACTACATTTATTTTATTTTAATACTATATAGTCTTCTAAAAGACTTGATGTTTATAGTAAAAATAAAAGGACATATAGTAAAGAGGAGTCAAAGACCAAAGTCAACAAATAAAGGGGAAAGGAAAGGTCATAAGAACAAAGCAACAGAAAGATCAGCCAAGTTTGAAATTCAATTCAACAAGTGTTGACTACAGATATCTTTCCAAATGTAACTTACCCACCAGTATAGCATGGAGGTTAAGAGGGTTGCCACTTACTAGCTGTGACCTGAGGCCAAGTTACTTCACGGTTTAGTGCCTCCATATTCCTATCTGAAAACTAGAGACAGGGGGAAAAAAAAAAAAAAACCTTTCCCAGAAATTGACACAACTTCAAATTATTGTCTATCTCTCTCATTCCTAATCTAGTAAAAGTTCTTGAAAGAGAAGTCTAGGAGAGGGGAAAGAAACCAACATTTATTATGTACCTACTGTAGATTAACTCTATAAATTACTCATTTAGTCATCATAAACTTGTGAGAAAACATTTTTATCAATTATATAGACAAAACGGAGTCATGGAGGCTCCAAGGCTTAGATCAGAAGTTACAGGTGACCTCAGATCTCCTCTCTTGTGATGTATACCGTGGAGTCATGCTCCACATAGTGGAACTCCTAGGCTCCCTGCCTCAGAATCACTCAAAACCAATCACTTGTTAAAACCAATGATTCCCAGGCCCTCACCCAGACCTATTTAATTACAATTGCTTGATCGTAGTGGTTTTAATAAGTCACCCACCACCATGATTCCCCTGTACACTCAAGAGCCATTGACTCAGTGGTTAGGAGAATGGACTCTGAAGTTGGGCCTGGTCCTGGTGTTGCTATGTTCGAGGTGTGTGACATTGGGCACATTACTCAACTTCTCTGAGACTCTTTACTTCATTCCAAACATGGAGATTACAGAACATCCTTCATATGGTTGCTGCAGTGATGAAATAATGAATGTCAGGTGCCAGGTTCAGAGTCTGGCACTTAGTAAGTATGATCATTTCCTTCACATGAGAATAACTTAATTTCCTCTTTGCTTTCTCATTCAACTTCACAATTCACTGTATTTGCTTTTAAGTGGAATCAGCTGAGCAAATATGACCTCCTTGCTAAATCCAGTTGCTTCTTTTCTGTTCTCATGCAGTTTTGTATCCACTCTGTCTATCACTTATTCATCAGAAATGTATTGTGGCTCTGCCCTGGGCCATGCCCTGGGCTAGGCATAAGGAATGCCATGGTGAATGCAGCAGGCATAATCCCTATCCTCATGGAACTTTCAAGCTTGTGTTGGGGACATGGATCTCTATAAGTAACCACATATAAGTGTAACAAGTTTTGATATGAAAGAAAAGAACTGAGTGCCCTACAAGCGAATGACAGAAGGGACCTTTTGTCATAGAGGATCAGGGAAGGTCTGAGACCTGAGAAAGAGCCAAGTATGAAAACAGTCTTTCACACAGAAGGAACAGCAGCAGGTAGGAAGACCCCTGAGGTGGAAAAGAGCTTGTCACATTGGAGGAAGCAAAAGAACATCCATATGGCAGGACAAGAGGAATGGTGGTATGAAATAAACCTGTAAATAAGCATGGGCTTAACTGTGCAGAGCCTCGTAAACCATGGTGAAGGTTTGGGTTGAATTCCAAGGGCAGCTGGAGGCCATGGGAAGACTTTGAGCTGGAGTATGATCCCATCACTGTAGCAGTGATTTGGAGAAAAGATCAGAAGGGGGTTAGAAGGGAAGCTGAAAGATCATTTGGTTTGCAGTGGCTTGGATTTGAGTACTGGAAGCTGAGATGGGAACAAGTGAAAGGATTGGGGATGAATTTTTGGTGGAGAATTGAGAAAATTTGGAGATAAACTTGATGTGGAAGATAAAGAAGGAAGAGGTGCCAGGAATTACTCTCAGGGCTGTTTTGAACAATGAGCCATTTACCATTTTTGGTGGAGCCATTTACCAAGGAGAGGCACTAAATCCCTCTCTGGGGAATATAATATAATCTTTACATTTCTAAAATCTTCCAAATGACTCTGATGGCTGACCCTATTTAAGAAGGCTCAATCTAGAGAGGTGGCATAGAGAATAATGGTTACATTTAATGGCTAGTCATTATATCTTTCTTTGGAGGTAGCTTGTCTTGTTCAAACCTAGTCATGAACTGGCCATATCACTGGGAAAGTTAATTTAATCATCTATAAAATGGAAATAACTGGTTCATATGGGTATTGTAAGATATTAATCTTATAAAACATTTGGAGTACTTCCCAGCTACTATTTTTAGATTATTCACTTCAATAAGCCAGGTGTTTTCACATCTGTAAGCTTTAGCTCATTCCCTGCCTTTTGCTTGATGTGTTCATCTCCCCTTGTGAAAATTTTCTATTTGTTATTCAGAGATAGCTTTCCCCTGACTGGTACCTCAAACCACCACCCATCCAAGCCAGTCATCTGGGCCATTTCTCCTGCTTGCATGGGCTCACTGTTCTCTATGGATTCTTCCACCATAGAATTTACCACATGGGTTAGAGTTATTTATTTATTTATTTTTGGTCTTCTGAACAAGACTTAGAACTTTTGGAGGTTGCTGATCTTGTCTTATTCAAATTTATATCCACAGAACCTAGTCTGTTGTTCTAGCTTGAGGCACAGAATGAATTTGATGGATTTAATTGAATTTAACTAAATTAAAAGCATAATACTCTCAGGGAACTCATCTCACAATCTAAGCCTCTTGCTTAATTAAAGTAGCCTATGAATGCAGTCATAGCAAGCTACAGCCAATGTATAGAAAACATTCACCCTACATGGCTATTTAGGCCCAAACTTAAGCCTAAACCAGTCATGCCAGGCATAACACCTTTCTTATCTGTGTCTCACCTCTGCTTTGCTCTTCCTGAGCAATGTGGGGCCCATGCCTTTCTGAGGAACAGAGGAAGGAGGAAGGTGGGGTGGGGAGGAAGAAATACTCCTACAACTTTACAAAACCTTCCTTCACCCCTCAATGCAGGAAGGAAGGTAGAGAGAGTGGCTGTATGTGCTGTATTAACAGGCATGCTCAGGCTGGTTTGAGTCCTTACTTTTTTTTTATTTTGTTTTGTTTTGTTTTTATATATATATATTTTTTATTATACTTTAAGTTCTAAGTCCTTTCTAACCACCTGACTTTGTGCAGAAGGTCCAAACACCATTAGGCAAACCCCAGTAATGTTACAAGCACAGTGACCTATCCCAGAGCAACTTTTTTAAGAGGATCCGTGGTTTTTACCATGCCTTTGAGTGGAAGCAGAATTTGAACTCTCTCATACTAATTCTTGTGGAGCCTTCAACCTCCATAAAGTGTGCAGGAGGTACTTATCATACATTTTAAACTAAAATAATTTGATTAAGCATCTGGGTCTCTGAGGGAAAAGTTGAAGAGGACTCTTCACTCTATTCTTTAATTTTGAGGCAAATGGACACAACAGGAGGTAGTCTGACATGTAAAAATAGAAACCTTTACAGCCAAGCAGATCTGGGTCTAAATCCTGACTCATTTACTCTTTAGTTCCGTGCTCATTAAAGTTAATAATGATGACAATGATGATAATCACTAACACTTACATGTGCTTACTACATGCCAGGCTCTGTTCTAAGTGCCTTGCATGTATCAACTTATTGAAGATACCACCACCATATTTTATAGTGAAGGAATCTGAGGCACAGAAAGGTTTTGTAATGGATACAAGTTACTAAAGAGCCAAGCCAGAATTCAAACCCAGGCAGCTGGGCTGCAGATATCCATGCTAATATCCACTGTGCTTCCCTGACTCCCACGTACCTCTGGAGCACAGCGTCTGGCTTTCAGAATCTGAGTTTCCTTCCCTGTAAAGTGCATATGATGAGGCCAACCTTCGTGAGGCCTGAAGGAGATAGTGTACATTGAACCCTAGACACCAGAGGGGCACCCACACTAGAGTAGGTGCCTCTAATGTCAACTTGTACACTCACAATGTCCTATCAGATTTCTAAGTAAACTCTAATAAAATTCTGAGATGTCTAGAGTGCCCAAGAACAGCAAATGTGTGGGTGGACTGAACAAATTGGGGTTTTAAAATTTACTGTTTAGAACCTTCCACTGATCCAGAAGGCAGTCATAGTCTGTGATGCCCACTATCTCAATATTTCTAGATTAACTATGTCTTTTGTTACAGGCTGGAAGCCCACCAACTGCTAACAACCAGCTGGAGGGTAAGTCAAAAGCTATGAAAGCCCAGAAGGAGAACAATTATTTAGACCTGGAGGGGCCAGTTGGGAAAGTCTTTGAAGGGTCTTCAGAAAATGGACCAAAAGAAAAGAGGAAAAGTCATTCTACTGAGAGGTGTTTGTGTAATCAAAGCAACCCAGGCCTAAGAACTCACAAAAGATTAGAAAAGGGTAAAGGATGCCTGGAAAGCCGGACTAGGAAAAGGCTGTGAAGGGCCCTGAAGGTCACATGTCACATGTTGCCTACAGCATGCAGAATCAAAACATGGTAAATCATGTCTTGAATCATGACATATGAAGCATGACGCACAAATCATGACATATGACATGTTGAATGTCACATGTCACATGCCGTAGGCAGCCATCAAGAGTATTTGAAAGGAAAGTGTATAATCAGGCCTGTGCTTTAGTAAGACAATTTGTATAGTGTTCAGTGTGGATTAAAATGGAGAACACAGGTATCAGTTTGACATCGACAATACAGGAAACCATTTGGGTTTCTTGTACACCAAAATATTAAAACATACATGCAAACACACCAACACATTAAAATCTTGAGAGAGAGGGCCAAAAGTTCTTTGTCGCTGGACTAAAAGTGGAAATAAATGTTTACAACCTCTAAGGTGGATTAAGCTAAGAATTTGGAGTTGTTGGCAAAACTGCCACATAAAATTTCAGACATGCAAAGAAATGCAATTGTAGACTTATGCACATACTTCCACCAGAGAAGGGAATCTGGGCAGAGTGTTCAAAGCTTAAGAAATTCCTTGCTTTTCACCAAGAAGAACCAACAACGTTTTCTTTGAATCAACTCTCATATTCCCTTAAAAACAAGTTGATAGTGTTGTGGAAAACTCACCCATTGAAGTGACAACAAAAACAGCAACCCAGTATGAGTTAACTGGTATTATGTTAAAGGGACAAGTAACCGCACTTTTGACACACATCCTCTAAAAGGTAGGGTGGGAGTGTTTCAGAGAATCAAGTCTGAGTAATAGAAAAGCATATACCACTTCCCCATATACACGTTCGAGCATGGGGGAGCAGGAGGCTGGGTAATTGAATGCAGTTGTGCACACTGGCCATTTTCCCACCACATACCATTTCTTCAGTGTCTCTCCCAAAATTCTCCTCCTAAGTGGCACATCCCTTTATTGATCATCTTTCCCCATACTGATCATCCTCAGCAATCATGTGAGTTGTTAGTCTAAGTATTTGTTTTTCTCAAATATGGTCTTTTAACTACTCCCTAAATATTTTATGTATACATGGTTTGTTTTCCCAATTTAACTACAAGCATTTAAAAAATGGGAATATTTGTCTATATTTCTGTAATTTTTCATCATGCCTTATATGGTATATAAAGATCAACAGCAATAAAACAACAACAGTAATAATAGCTAAGACCTTTTGAATACTAACTGTATGTTCAGCATTATTTCAACAGCTTTACGGGTATTAAATGATTTAATTATTACAACAATGGCATGAAATAGATACTACTGTTGTCATCAGTTTATACTTGAGGAAACTGAGTTATAGGATGGTTAATTATCTTTTCCATGGTCACAGAGCCATTAAGTGTATGATCTCAGACAGTCTGACACCTGAGCTATGCTTCAATGTACCTGTTAAGATATTCTTTTTCTTGAATTCAAATTCTGAAAGGAAAACAGAGTTGAAAAATCAGAGGCCCTAGCTAATCAAGTAAAGTTTTGCTTTAAAAACATCAAGAAATAATCTTCCTAAGGCCTCTGCAACATTTTGTGGCCCATCACAGAACAGGGTCATCTTTGACTTCTACACCAAGGAAAATGTGGCTTTTGGATTCTTGGATAGAATCTACTGCATGGCCTCTATCTTCATATGCCCTTGCTGGGATCTGAAGATAATATGAATAAAGTAGATATAGTGGAAGTGAGTAGAAGAAACATCCTGAACAAAAAACACTTGTTCCACTTGGCCAGCTACCTATATTCTCATCAAGGGAGAGTTGGCCACAGGTAATACCACATCAAAGTGCAAACTCTGGATCAACTTGCACTTTTACTTATTCCTACCTTTGACACACACATAGCATAGCATGTATAATTCTTATTCTGGGCATAGTTGGTGGTGGAAGATTTTTATACATTTGAGATTCTATTTGGTGAGCATATGGTAACAACACAAGAAATGTGCCATCAGACTACTGTTCATCAGTTTACAAAGATGGCTACAACAATTCTTATGATTCTTGTGCACATGTTTCTTTGCCATGCAGCTTTGTCACCCCTTCCCATCAAGATACAGAGTCCATTTCTTTTTCTCTTTAATTTGGCCCTGTGACTTGCCTGAAACCAACAGAAGGCTGCAGAAGGGACATCATATGACTTCAGGGTCTCAGCACCAAAAGGCCTTTCAGCATCTGCTTTCAGGCTGTCATTGCTGTGAGATAGGAAGCCTGGGCCAGCCTCCATGAGAATGAGAGACCACACCTGGTCAACAAGGAGAGCCAAACTTCAGCCATGTGAGTGAGACCATCCAGCCTCAGTTAAGCTGCCAGATGACTGAAGCCAGATAAGTGGCCCCAGGCAAGACCAGCAAAACAGCCAACTGGCTGAGCCCAGCCCAAATTGCTAAGGCATAGCAATTTAGGACAAGATAAATTGTTGTGTTTTAAATCAGGATTTGTTATGGAGAAATGGATAACTGATAAAGCTCCAAATCCTAACTGAGACAAGAAATTCAACACCTTTTATATTACCATGATACAAACATTATTTTCTTAATAGTCATCATTAAAGCTTTGTATGTTTAACTGCCCTTCCACTACTACAACAGCTACTGTGCTGGTGCATTCACATTCATGCATACACATAAAGACACATTCTCCAGTTTCCCAACTAGTTACTCATATACTCTTTTGGGCTTTCATTTCTCAATATTGCTATATTTCCAGCTCAGTCCATTTAACTAGTTCATTCCCATATATCCAGCTCTTCCTGTCTATGAAGAGTAGCTTACCATTACTTACTATGTGCCAGGAACTGTTTCTCACTATCACTTTATCAGGCAGATAGTTCTCTATCAATAACTACTGAACAGATGACTTCATCTAGTCAACCATGACATTAGAATCAATCGCAAGATAGAGATAGGAATCAAAGAGAAGAGATAAATATGTTACCCTTATTACTTATTTTTAAAATATTTATATTGGAAAATATGATCACAACACCTACTAACCCACACAAACACAAGAACATTTGGGCAACCACAGGCCTCCTCCAATGCAGATTGGTGTGTGAAAAACTTACAGCATGGAGGATTAAAAAATGTATATTCTCTGAAGGCAGATATGCCCTTCCAGATACAAGAAAATGAATGAACCATTAATGCTGAGTTCTTTCTCCCAAGCTGACCAATCAGTTGTGACAATTCCTCTCCCCTAGGAAGAGTCACTCTTGAGAAGTCACAATTGTAACATTGATGGAGGTTTCCTATAGAAACATATAGACTGGGGATTATGTGTTTCCCCTATAACAAATTTTGTCCTTATCTTGTGACTTTCCATTATGTTTCCAGCCTCAACATCTTCCCTAAGCCTCAGAATTATATGTACACCTGTCTATTCAGTCTCTGCTTGGAAACCTAATGGGTATTTCAAACTCAACATGTCGAAGAGGATGCTCCTCATTTTTTTTTTAACTATCTCTTCACTCCTCTTTAGTTTGCTAGGGTTACTGTAACAAAATAAGGCTGGCCAACTTAAACAGCAGAATTTTATCCTCTCACAGTTCTAGAGGCTGGAAGTCCAAGATCAAGGAGCCAGCAGTGGTTTATCCTGGTATCTCTCTCCTTGGATACCTTCTCACTATGTCCTCACATGGCCTTTTCTTTGCACACACATATCTCTAGTGTCTCTTCCTTCTTATAAGGAATCAACCATATTGAATTAGAGACCCACTCTTATGATCTCATTTAACCTTAATTACCTCCTTAAAGGCCCTATCTCCAAATATAGTCACATTAGAGGTTAGGGCTTCAGTACAGGAATTTTAGGGGTAGGGCACAATTCAGTTCCTAACAACCCCTCTCACAATCTTTCCTATTTTAGGAAATGGCACCACCACTGATTAATTGCTTAGGCTAAATTTTAGGAATCATCTAAGATTCCTCTTCCCCTCATACCCCACATCCAATCCATTAGGAAGTTATGTGTGTTTTACCAATTTCATATCCCACCACCTCCACTATGGACTCCAGGTTTTGCCATCTTGTTCTGCCTGCTCTACCGTAATAGTCTCCTAAATGGTTATACTGGTTCGTTTCCTGCCCTGCTACAGTCCATTTCTCACACATCCACCAGAGTCAATCAGATACCATTGAAAGTAAATCAGATACCATTGCTTCCCTAATTTGCAATCTCTAGTGACTTCTCATTATGCTTAGAATAAAACTCAACTCCATTTTACAACCCACATTCATCTACCCTTGCCCACCTCACCATCCTTACTACATATCACTCTTCCCCATCATTCACTCAACTCCAGTCACTTTGGCTGCCTTGACTTTCTTCAAGCATCCAAAGCTCACTTTGGTGTCACAACCATTGCATGTGTTCGTCCTTGTCCATCCACCTGGAACTCTCTGGATGTGTCTTCCCCCTTTTCATTTCACTGATATCTCTGCTCAAATGTAACTTTCTTAACAGAGCTTTCCTAACTCTGTTTTAAACACACCTCATGACTTTCAACTCCTTTACCTTCCTTTATTTACTTTCAAAACGTTTACAACTGCTTGAAATTACATTGTATTTTTATTTGTTTATTGTCTAGTCTTCTCCACTAGGTTGTAAACTTCCTGAGGCTTTTTGTTTCTTGCTGTACCTGTAGCACTGAGAAGGGTCCTTGAAACAAAATAGACCCTCAACACATATGCATTGAATGAAAATAATTTATGCAATCTAAATCATTCTGATTTGGAAATTTGATCATGCCACTTCCTGTCTTAAGCTCTCTGGTGGCTTCTCATTCCTCTGTGGATAGACTTGAAGCATCTAATATGGTGTACAAGACCTTCCTAATTTTCAGTTTTACCTCTAGCAACTCCCACCATGCAGCTTGAGCTCCAGTCCTCCCTAACCTTTATGAAGACTAGAAGTGTGCTGCTTCATCTTGTAATCCTTGGATTCTAGCACAATACCTGACACAAAATGGTTACAAAGCAGCTGGCATTAAGTGGTAGGAATTATGCTATAAAACAGAGAGTGTACAGAGTCTTGATTTTACATTTCACTAGCTGGTTACTTTATTGACAAAATGGTGATAATAAAATCAGCCCTAGCTATTTCTCACAGGTGATTTAAAAATCAAATTTATATAAAAATATTTAGAGAGCACCTACTATGTGCTGGGCACTGTCCTATGTGTTGAGGGTACATTAATGAGTGAAATAGACAATGATTTCTGCCTTCATGGAATTTATGTTCTAGTAGGTAAAAGACTACACACACACACACACACACACACACACACACATAATAAGTGCAATAGAACTAATTCAGGGAAGGAGAATGAGGAGGGCCTGGTGCAGTGCATATGCACATTTTGTACTTGGTGGTCAGGAAAGGCCTCATAAAGATGACGACATTTGAATAGAGACCCAAAGGGGTTGAGGGAATAAACCATGTAGACATTTGGGGAAAGAATATTCCAGTCAGAGGGAACAATAAATGCAAAAACCCTGAGGCAAGACCATGTCTATAGTGTTCAAGACCATATATTCTGGGCCATAAAGTAAATCTCAATAAATTTAAAAGAATTCACACAATATAAAGTGTGCCCTCAGATCACAACAGAATTAAATGAAGCTCAATTTAATAAATAAAAATAAATAACAGAAAACATCTCTGGATAATCCTCAAATATTTGGAAACTAAATAACACACCTCTGAATACCTCATGAATCACAGAATAAATCAAAAGAGAATTAATGGAATGAAATTGAAAACAGAAATTATTGAAATTTGTAAGATACATCTAAATTTATGAAACTCAAACACCCATATCAGAAAAGAAGAAAGGTTTGAAATTAACAACCTCAGCTTCTGCTTTAAGAAATTAGAAAAAGAAGAGAAAATAAAACCCGACCTAAGGCATAGAAAGAAAATGATAAAGATCAGAGTGGGAAACAATGAAATAGAAAATAGAAAATGATAGAGAAAATCAATAAAATTACAAACTTGTCCTTGAGAAAATCAAAACTGATAAACCTTTCATAAAACAGATCAGAAAAAGAGAAAACACAAGCTACCCATATTAGGAATGTGAGAAGTGACAGTCCAGATTTGACCAATAATAAAAGGAAAATAAAGAAATATTATGAACAACTTTATGCCAATAAACTTGACAACTTTGATGAAAATGTACACATATCTTGAGTAGTATAAGCTATCGATACGGTTTTGACCCACGTTCCCATCCAAATCTCAAGTTCAACTGTAATCTCCAATGTTGGAGGGAGGGCCTGGTGGGAGGTGACTGGATCATGGAGGTGGGTCCTTCATGAGTGGTTTAGCACCATCCTTTTAGTGCTGTTCTTGTGACAGTGAGTGAGTTCTCATGAGATCTCGTTTAAAAGTGTGTAGCACCTCCCATTTCATCCTTTCTTGCTGCTCTGGCCATGTGATCTGCCTGCTCCCTCTTCGCCTTCCACCGTGATTCTGTTTCCTCAGGCCTCCCCAGAAGCTGAGCAGATGCCAGCACCATAAATCCAGTACAGCCTATCAAACTGTGAGCCAATTAAAACTTTTATTTATTTTATTTATTTTTAAAAATTTTTAATTTATTTATAAATTACCCAGTCTCAGGTATTTCTTTATAGCAATGGGAGAACTGACTAATACAGCTATCATAATGCATTCAAGAAGAAACAGAAGACACTAAATAGCCCTGCATCTATTAAGGAAATTAAGTTTATTTTTAAAAATTCAATTTATAAAGAAGTATATGAATGAAAATACTTTCCACGAAGTAAATCCTAGGCCTGAATTATTTCATCTGTGAATGCTAACAAACACTTAAGCATGATATAATACTCATTCTATGTGAACTCTTCTAAGAAGTTGAAGAGGAGTGAATACTTCCCAACTCATTCCACAAGGCTAGCATTACTCTGATACCAAAATCAAAGACATAAGTAATGAAAACCATGGACCAATTTCCCTTGTGAGCACAGATGAAAAATTCTTAGCAAAATTTTAGCAAGCTGAATGTGACAATACCTAAAAGAAGACCAAGTAGAGTTTATCCCAAGAGTGCAGTGTTGGAGGAAAAATGGGGACACTGTGGCTAGGCTGAAATGACCCAGGGAAGTGAAATGAGATTTGAGAACTAAAGAGAACTAGATCATGTGGGCCAGAGGATTTGTTCCTGATCATCATGACCGTGAACTCAAACAATTAATACTAGTAGTGTGAATTTTAGGCCTCTCTACTGGAGAACAGAGAAAATTGAGGGGTGGTGGGGACTGGTAAATACCACAGAGAGAATTGTCAGCCTCATTGCAAGGCCTTGATTTTTAATCTGAGTGAGATATAGGAAAACCATTGAAGAGTTTTGAGCAGAGGAGTGATATCATCATTTTACTGCATTTTAGTGATCTATTTTATTGAGAACATATTTTAGTGGAGTGAGACTGGAATCAGGAAGAGCAAATAATAATATGTAAGTCAAAGTATTCAGTAAATTATAAACAATTCACGTACCAATAATTACTCAAATATTGCAATAACTTCATCATTCTCTGTCATAGTTTAGTGCACAATTTCTGACAAGCTGCTTTATATATACTTACTTTTTTATAGATAACAGTCTTTTGATAAAATACATTTTGCTAGAGAGGACTCTCAGAAGAATGTGGAGAACTTTGCTTGGTTATAGGTTGATCATTGAAGCCCAGTGGAATTTTGCCCAACTCTTTTATTACACATCCCTCAGTTTTATTGTCAGAAATAAAATGTTATGCTGAATGGTAAGAGCCTAAAATAATACAACATTCCTTTATGCGATGTGCTTGGTCCCAACTTGATTGTGATGCCAGAAATAAACAATATTTAATCTTTTTCCAAGGAGCTGATCTCCCTTGAACCAGCCCCTTGCAGTCATTGTTCTCCTGACTGATGTTATCAGAGATCCTATGCAGGATCTAATTCCTACTCACGCCAGAGCAAGCCGGGAGAAGCTCTACCAACTCCTGGGAGCTACAAAGCAATAGGTTCCCAGAGCCTAAAACTATTGGAAATGATGTTTGTCTAAAATGGCCAGAGACAACTTTTATAAGCTTCCAGGAAGTGGAGAACCAGAAAAACTGAGAAAAAAAAAAAAGCCAAAACACACAAGGTCAAGGGAGCTGAGAATCAAAGACTGTGATGACAGGCAAGGCTGTGGATATGGAGTGCACCCGAGAGTTCTCTTTCATAAGGGATTGATGATGTGCTTGGGGCGGGGTGGCCATTTGCACTAAGTGGTTCAAAAAACGTACAAAGTCCAACCCATGCCTAAGTGAGTGTTGTAGCTCATAGCGATTTAATTTGTTTTGCCACACTTGAAAGTGCAATACGATAGTGAGAGTATTAAGTCCCTTTGAAGGCGGGCAGGGAAGATTTTTTTGAAGGAAGTAAACACCATGTAAAGAATTGTCAGCCTCATCCACATTTCAAGTCAATTCTGCTGACATGAAAATGTTTTTCACAGCTCGAGTGTGCGGTTTCCATTTAGCACACAGGCCTTCCACCCGGGAAAGTCCAGCTTGGCAGTGGCATTTCCATCCATCTCACCAAGTTACCTATCCACTGCTGTGTGCTTTCAGCGTGATGTTTCTACAGCTGAGCATTATTTAGAAAATTATGTATGTTCATCTGTACTGAAGCAATAGTGATAGATTAACTACCTGACACACGTCATCTTGAAATCTCGGGAGGAAATTACTGCCTACAACACACACACACATGACCAGCTTTTAGAGTTTTGAGGTTTCAAAAAGTTCTATTAAATGGCTTCGGAATGTTTGAAATGTACAAAACATTTCCTAGGAATTTTTATATCAATGTTTTTCCTACAGAAATGTCTGTGAACTAGAATTGTTTTCTTCTATTCTCTATATATTCATTTGATAAACATGTATTCAAGTCTATACTTGATACTCAGCATTCAGATATTTATAACAATGAAAAACTGAAGTCCCTGTGCTCAAGGACTTCGATTTAGTGAGGGATAGAAGTATATGCAAGTAGTTACAATTCAAAAAGGCAAGCCGATCAGAGAAATACAAATAAAGCACTAGGAGTTAAAGAGAAGGAGGTCACTAACTGCCAGGGTCATTAGAGACCAACAGAGAAAATTATATATGATCTGGATCTTGATGGACTAAAAGGAATTTATGATGGGGAGAAGCAGAAAGAGTAACATTTTAGGCAGAAAGAATAAAGCCTGGAAGTATATAACCATGCTAAGACTTATATGCTGTATTAGTCCGTTTTCATGCTGCTGATAAAGACATACCAGAGACTGGGAAGAAAAGGAGGTTTAATTGGACTTACAGTTCCACATGGCTGGGAAGACTTCAGAATCATGGCAGGAAGTGAAAGGCACTTCTTACATGGTGGCAGCAAGAGAAAATGAGGAGGCAGCAAAAGCGGAAACCCCTGATAAACTCATCAGATCTCATGAGACTTATTCACTATCACGAGAATAGCACAAGAAAGACCAGTTCCCATGATTCAGTTACCTCCCCCTAGGTCCACAACACATGAGAATTCTTGGAGATACGATTCAAGTTGAGATTTGGGTGGGGACACAGCCAAATCATATCACAGGCCATATTGAGGAAGTCTGCTTTTGATAGTCTCAATATCAAGCACCCAGCTAGTGATTAATTTTGGCCTGTTCTTTGTGGGTAAAAATGATGGGATCAGTTTATGTTCATGAAATTGATGGTGATAATAATGATTAAAAATAGGATCTTTCTATGGAACTTGGCCAACATGTCCATGTGGCTGTGCTAACCAATTATTTACTATTTTATCAACCTACTTCTATTTTCCTATTTCTAAATCCCTTCAGTATACTTTGAGAAAGTACTATCATACATCATGACTGTTAGTAGAGCCTAGAAGATCAAAGATTTTCTCCTTTGACTATTCTAAATATAACAGTTCTTCTGAAATCAATTCATATATTCAACTTAATTCCTGCCAAAATTTCAGTGATACACACACACACACACACACACACACACACACGGCAAAATTGTTCTAAAGTAAATTCAGAAAATAATAGAGATGAGAAAATTACAAAAACTAATGCAAATACTAAAATTTGCAGATATACTAACAGATCTAACATATTACAACATGTTATATAGCCTCTGAAATAAAAACAATTTGTTACTAGGCTAAAAATAAAATCTGCAGCCCAGAAGTAGAACATATTACATATAGCACTATAGTTTCATAAAGGAGATGGCATTGGTCAATCAGAAACCTGAAGGTTTAGTCAGTAAGTGCTCTATGAGGGATCAGTTAGCAATTTACAAAGAAAAATTAATTTAGAGCCTCATCTCATTTCATAGGCCAAAATATATTTTAGATAAAGAAGTAAACATTAAAAATTAAACAACAGAAACTAGTAAAAAAAAGTGAAATAAATATTTATCAAATGTCTAGATTCAAAAGCACTTAGCTTAGAAATGATAAAAGGCTTAAGAGATAAAAATAAGATTGAGCCATATACAAATTTAAAACTTTAATATCTAAACTCTAAAAATCATAAGACAAGTATCAAATTGTGAAAATGGCTACAGAAAATACTAAAAGCATTAATAACTTTATTATATTATGAGCTTGTATTAATGGACAAAAAAATAAGAAAAAAGGGGGAAATACAAATAAATACAAAATTAACTACAAAGGGAAATTAAAAATAATTATGGTTTTTGATTATATAACTAATCAACAAACATACAAAACCTATATTCATTCTCAGTTGTAATGGAAATCCAAAATAAAACAACATTAAGACACAATTTTTTTACTGGTATAAATAATATTTTTCTAATTGATAATATTCAGTGTAAATGCAAAGATGGTACAGTGTGGAGTTTGTTTGGATAATTGGGTGGTCATTACTTTTATCTTCTTGATTTTATTTTTTTAAATGTCTTTAATGGTGATTTTTTTTACTTTTATAATTAAAAAAATTAAAAGTAACAACATATATGTACAGTAATTAAGAAAAATATCTTCTCGAATTGGGGCGAATTTGTAATCCTATACACTGGACCAACTGGCATCAGAACTTCCACGGACTGTTGTTAAAGAATCTGCTCAAAAACAGTGAGATTTTTCAGTGAAGAAGGGTTATTTCCATCTATCAGGATCTGCTGAGGCAGCAGAACAGAGAACTGTCTGTTGTCAATCAGCTCAAAATACTTAATAACAAAATAGGTGTTACACAGCTATCATGAGTCAAAGGCAGAATTTTTTATAGAAAAGAACACACTATAATGATTGAAACATGCATATTCAGCAGAGATTTACTCCACAGAATTCTAGGCAGCAGGATTTTAAAAAAAAAAAACAGCATTGCTACATTACTAAAAGCCTAGAGGTGAGTCGTGTGTGTGATAAGTGCTTCAGAAAATGTTATCATCTATTTTTCTTGTCTTTACAAAGAAACTCTCTGACTTATGATGGTTTGACTTATGATTTTTCCACTTTGCCATGAGTTTAATGGGACATAACCCCGTTGTAGATTGAGGAGCATCTGTACTTATAAAACACCTCCACCTCTACACAATTTGTTGTTGGTGGTAGTAGGGGCGGGGGCATGTTATGGGGGTGATTCTTGACAGCTCACTAATATCTATATGAAGGGGTGGATAGAATGATAAATGGTAGGTATGATGTGCTGATGGGACAAAGGGTCAAAAAGTTCAGTAGAGGAGCTGGGAAGAGAAGTGTCATGAAAGGTGACAGAAAGATCCACATGCTTATTCCTTGGGCTAAAAACCATTAATGACCTTCCCTCTGTCCTCTCAGCTTACGTAAAACACATAAGATAAAATCAAGGTCCCTCTTTTAAAATTATTTCGCTGAACTGTTGAGTCAGCAACACTGCGTGAATTTGCATCTCTACTTTTGCAAGAGCTGTTTATTTACAGAACACTGTCTTGTGAAGATGTTTTGTGGGATGTATGACCATGAAATCACTGTAATCCTGATGATAACTAGAGTCAGGAGTATGAAAGTGGGAAGGTTGGCCCCTGGGTGTATTCTGACTGCTCAAATCAGTCCTGTAAAATTGAAATAAACCTACCTGAGCCAGCTCCTATCCACCTGATAGGATACAAAGAAGACTCACTGGCCTGTGGGTTCTTACGTACAAGCTGCTGTTTTTCCCCTCTACTGATCATGGGAATTTCCAGTTCAGGAGTTTTGTTGGCATGCTGTCCTGGACAGAGTGAGAGCAGGAGGACCTGGCCACACACGTGCTTATATATCGCTTTCCTTTCTCCAGTTAGAGGTTGGAAAGGTGCTTACGGAATCACAAAAATAAAGAATAAGAATGAAACTAATTTGAACTTGGTTGTAAGAGGGTTTGTCATTCACTATATCCTTCCTGTGTCTAACTCAGAGTTAAAAGAAACCACAACATTTCCCCCCAAAACTGATGAAGACTAAATAAAACACTAAACAAGAAAAATAATCAGAACAAATAAGAGTTCATTAATGGCTTGATACAAAATAAATAAAAATTGATAGTTTTCCTCTATACTAGCAATAACCAGTCAGAAAACAAATACAGAAATATTTGTTTCTATTCACCCATTCCTATTCACCCCAAAATAGGAGTGGGAGTATTGAAAACCTGTAAGAAGATTATACTGAAAGTAAGTAGAAAGACATTTTTATAAAATGATCACTCCTCCCCCAAATTAATCAATATTTAATTCAACTTAAGTCTGATACGAATGTTTTTGGTTTTTTCAAACAGACTGAAGTTGTAACATTAATGTAAAAATTGATATGGGAGATTGCCTGGAAACTTTTACAAAAAATAAAATTGAGAAAGGTAGAATTGGGTACTTGCTATGCACCTCTTAAAAGCTCTTAAAGGTACTGTGTTCAGTTAATTATGATGTCACTAAAAGAAGAGTCAAATCAATAGCATTCAGAAAAAGATTCATTTAACTATGGAAACTGGATATATAGCAAAATTAACATGTTCAATTTAGTGGAGTAAATTCAGACTATTTCATAAATGATGTTAAGATTGTTGATCCATCTAGAAGAAAGCAAAATTTAATTTCTACCTCACAACTAAATAAAAAGTTTCAACTGGGCGTGTGTGTGTGTGTGTGTGCGTGTGTTAAAATTTGTTTTTTTCTTGTATCTTGGCTTTTTAAGTAAGTCTATATATATCTAACTCCTTGTTTAATGGAATTTGTATGTAACAATAAATTTGAATGCAACAATTTAACTATTTTTTTGATGGACATCTGGCATGGTTCCAGTTTTTTAAGGACGCTTTCATAAAAGTACAATTACTGAAATAAAAAAAACTGAGCATTTAAAATATTACTAGTTGTTGCTATATTCCTGGCACAAAATTCTGGAAGAAATTTCTCATTTATTTATTAAGGGGTTATTCTCAGTTGATTCATGGATGTCTTAACTTGCTCACTACTGCACTTGATCAGGATAACAAGCATTAACTGGGCACTTTCTTTGCTCCTGACAGTAAGCAAAGATCAGGAGCAGGAGGCATAGGAATGGTGGAGGGGTACAGTAGAAACTCCTTACCCTTATGCTATTTCAAAAAAAAGTAGGGAAAAGTGCAGATTTATAAGTACCAAGTTGGGTCATAGTACCTATTACATGTGCTTTAAAAGAATCAGAGATAAAAAAAGATAAAAGATTTTTACAAGATAAAATTTGGCTATTTTCTACAACTGTATTCCCCCAAAATGATTATGACTCCAAATCCACTTTGAATATAATATTTAGGGTGATTATTATGAATATTAATGTCCCTAATAATTAACTGGATAAAATAAATTCTTCTGCACCATAAGAAAATTCAAAATACATGAATGGTCCCAGGACAAAGCTAATGAAAGGGAAGGAAGAAATGTAACCAACACTTATTTATTATGTACTTGTACCATGTCCTAGGTGCTTTGATTACATTCTCTTCTATTTTGTCCACCTCTGGCAGGACATGGAAGGACAATGTATTGCCAGGAATTCTCCAAAATGAAGGACAGTTTTAGGGGCAGGAGATTTTTCTTAAAAGAGCCAGCATCTATAGAGTTCCTGCTATATGCCAAATACTGTGCCAGAACCTTGAATCACACTGCTTCTGTTTCATACATGCTCAATCCTCTAAAGTGAGCTCAAAGATGCCTTCTAACCACATGCCAAAGTAGGGAGTTCTAAGAAGAGGACGAAGTCCTCAGGCACACAGTCTTAAGGGTTGAAAGTTTTTAAGTGAGGAGTAGAAGTTAAAAGAATGTGAAAATGAACCTTGGCTGACAGAAGCCACCTCACCCAGATATGCCAAGGAGATTACCCTCCCACCGGCACAACCACCACCTGCCCCGCCACTTCCCAACAGCCAATGGCTGACTCATGAACACGGAAGTCCAGTCTGCTTCAAATCATGATAAGTCTGCTGTACTACTTATGCTCCAGAGTCCCCTATTGATCAGGCCAAGGCTAGACTTCATTAGAGGATATCCTCGTTTGGTAATTTGCACTTTCCTATGTCATTTCCCTTTTTCTGATATAGGTTTGGCCTGAAGAACACTTCCTCAATAAGTCCCTTGTCCTCAGTTTCTGACTTAGGCTCTGCTTCTGGATAACCCAACATAAAATGAAGAAAATTTGAGTTCCTGGCCATACTTCTGGTTATCACACCTAATGATTTCTGATCTTCACAATGACTCTTCGAGGTAGGGATTACTAATCCCATTTTATGAATTATTTCCTTAATAATAATTCAGGTACACTGAGCCAGATTCAGCGAAAAAGGTAGGGTGCAGAAAGATAGTTCAGATAGATACTGAACTTCTTCAGTAGTTCCTAAGGAGGAACTGATCAAGGCTGCCTTTAGCAGGAAGGTACTTGGCGACCCAACTCCAGGGCCCTAGGCTCTAACTTCCCACAAACCAGTTCCTTCAGAGGGAAGGCAGAGGTGAGAGGACAGAAGCTGTATCTTTTCTCAATCCATGTTACATGGTCACTCTTCTAAACATTTGAAAATTAATCTTAGTCATTTCCGATGTCTGGCAGGTGGAATATGTTAAATATGTTTTCAAATTAACATATACCTAAGGAGTCCAGGGTCTAGATTGCAGTGCAATTTCTCTCGGTTTGGAGTCTTCATTATTTGTCTGTTTCCCTGGAGCTAGGATTCATCCCTGTAGTGAGCCTTCTGACTGAAGCTGATAGCTTTCCTCTACCACACCTTCTGATGCGGTGGTTCAGGACCAAGAGTAGATTCATAAATACACAAGCCTGGACATCTGAATGAGTTGGGACTTTCTGGATCAATCATCCAGCCTTGAGGTAAGCTTTCAAGTGACTAACAGACATGGCAAGCATGTGCTACATGGGAACCTACTGACCAGATGGAAGAAAACTTGATTGAATACAGAGTCTATTTTCAAAGTTTAGAATATGGTGTGTTGAGATACGTTTGTTAGTTTTCTCCTTTCTGCTAGGGGACGCTGTTGAGGAAGCATTGTTAAAGTCTCTCTTCCCACTGCTGTCGTGTCTAAGTCGGAGTCTCCTAAAGAGCCTAAATGGCTGTGGAAGCTCCTCATTGGAGGGTTGAGCTTTGAAACAACCGCTGAGAGCCTGAGGAGCCATTTTGAGTAATGGGGAAATGCTCACAAACTGTGTAGCAATGAGATCCAAACACCAAGTGCTCCAGAGCTTTTGGGATTGTCACAAATGCCACTGTGGGGGAGGCAGATGCCTCCACGCATGCATGGCCACACAAGGGGATGGAAGAGTTGTACAACCAAAGAGCTATCTCAGGAGAAGATTCTCAGAGACCAAGTGCCCACTTAGCTGCGAAAAAGATATTTGCTGGTGTCATTAAAGAAGACACTGAAGAACATCACCGAAGAGATTATTTTGAGCAGCATGGGAAAATTGAAGTGATTGAAACCATGACTGACCAAGGCAGTGGCAAGAAAAAGCGCTTTGCTTTTGTCACCTTTGATGGACATTACTCCGTGGATAAGACTGTCATTCAGAAATACCACATTGGGAATGGCCACAACTGTGAAGTTAGGAAAGCCCTGTCGAAGCAAGAGGTGGCTAGTGCTTCATCCAGGCAAAGAGGCCAGAATTGTTCTGGAAATTTTGGTGGCGGTCATGGAGGCAGTTTTGGTGGGATAGACAACTTTGGTCATGGAAAACTTCAGTGGTCATGGTGGCTTTGGCGGCAGCTGTGATAGTAGCGGATATGGTGGCAGTGAGGATGACTATAATGGATTTGGTAATGACAGTGGTTATGGAGGAGGTGGCCCTGGTTACTCTGAAGAAAGCCGAGGCTATGGAAGTGGTGGAGACGGTTGTAGAAACAAGGGCAGTGGCTTCTGTGACAGCTGTAACGACGGAAGCAGAGGGGGCTTTGGCAGTGGTAGTGGAAGCAATTGCAGAAGTGGTAGAAGATACTATGATTTTGGCAAGTACAACAATCAGTCTTCAGATTTTGAACCCATGAAGGCAGGAAACTTTGAAGGCAGAAGCTCTGACCCCTATGGTGATGGAGGCCAATACTTTGCCAAACCACGAAACCAAGGTGGCTATGGTGGTTCCAGTAGCAACAGTAGCTACAGCATACAGCAGTAGCTACTGTTTTTTTTTTTTTTTTTTTTTTTTTTGTCATTGTTGTTGTTTTGAGACGGAGTCTCGCACTGTTGCCCCCGGGCTGGAGTGCAATGGCGTGATCTCGGCTCACTGCAACCTCTGCCTCCTGGCTTCACACAATTCTCCTGCCTCAGCCTCCCTAGTAGCTGGTGCCCACCACCACACCCAGCTAATTTTTTGTATTTTTAGTAGGGATGGGGTTTCACTGTGTTGGCCAGACTGATCTCAAACTCCTGACCTCGTGATCCACCCGCCTTGGCCTCCCAAAGTGCTAGGATTATAGGCATGAGCCACTGTGCCCAGCCAGATTTTAATTACTGTCACGAGACAAAGCTTAGCAGGAGAGGACAGCTGGAAACATGACAAGGAAACTACAGGTCACAACACATTTTTGAACTCAGCCAAGCATAGTGGTGGTAGGACCTAGCTGCTACAAAGAAGACATGTTTTTGACAATATTCATGTGTATGGGCAAAAATCTCAAGGACTGTAGTTGTGACCAATTGTACAACAGTTTATTTTAGTTTCTGTTCTGTAGAAAGTGTAAACCATGCCTATAAAGGGTTTTAATGTCAATTTTTCTTTGCACCCATGCTGTTGACTGCTCAGTGTAATAGTCTGATCATGATGCTAATTAGATGTGTCCTTTAAAAAACAATATGATGTGTTGTAGTACATTGATTGGCTGACATTAATGAAAAGACCTACCTATTAACATTGATAACTAAATCTGGACTTCTCTCTATAAAGCTACCCAATTGGGTCCCACTGGCTGAACTTTATATGCTTCAGTGGTCTCTTAACAAAAGACTGCCTCTAAATTAGACTAAGTGTCTTAGAACCCTGTGGTCTAGAGAAATGAAGTGAAATGTAATAGCTGGGAGAAACAGGGCATTATACATCTTGAAAGAACTATCTTTCAAGATAAACTAGCACCCCACCCTAGCCCAGCTTCATGGCTGACTCTCAGAGCATCATATTTTCCACTGATGGGCTGAAGATTCATAAATGTAGTAAACCACTGAAAACAATTGCTTCATAAGACTTCTTTAGAAAATTCCTCATGGTACTACATCTACAATGTAGAGGGCTTGTCTTCAGCTCCCTCAACATCTCAAATTTTTTGACACATTCAGTACATGGCTGTTATGTCTTTAATCCCAGAACACATGTATTTTCCCCTTCCAGATGATTTCTTTGCAGATTTCACAATGGAGAACAGCTGTCAGAGGTGGAAGTAATCATGCTGTCACAAAGATATTACTTTTTTCTTCCAGCGCTAGAAGGCAGTCAGGAACAAGCCATGCATTAGTTTAAGAGCCATGAGATGTATAACTCCAGTTTTTTAAAGCTCATAGTAGAAAATGAAGAGGGGGCAATGGCATAGCAGGTGAATGCATTTGGGGTGTGTTACAGACCAAGCAAGAATCAGTCACTTATGTCTGTCAGACCAGATGGATCTGGAAACAGTTCAATCCTCAGGGCCAATGTGATATGTTCTGATATGTGATATGTCACAATAATATGTTTTCCCCGCAGGTTTCAAGCCTGTTAAAAAAATGTTTTTAAACTTGAAAGGAAGACAAGTGACCAATATTATAAGGTTAATGCAGAAAATAATGGTCATAGTATTTAATAAACTTCAATTTATCAAATAAACCTGTATGTCAGTCTTTCTGGCTTTAGGCCTGTTTGCATCAGAATTATCCTGGAGGATTCTTAAAACAACAAAAATAAGCACACAAACATCTATTTAATCATAACGGAATTTTCACCTAAAATAATCTCCCCCTGTGATGTAGATTCACACTGGAGTTGAGTATAATAATTTTGCTCTCACCAAAAATAATTGGAAAGAGAGGAGCTTTGGGATATGTCATTTTGATCTAAGAAAACTTACTGGCTTTCTTGCTGCTTCTTTCGATTTTTTTTCGCATATCATCTGGCAAGTGAGCAGGTGCACAGCTCTGATAAGCAGGAAGGAACCCCCGACCCCACCACCACTGCCTCAGAGCAAATACTCAATAAATGGTCACCTCATTTCCACCCCCCTCCCTACTCCCACCCACCAGGCAAGAAAGCTTAAACCTAGTAAAATCTCTGAGTGCTCAACATGGAATGGAAAACCCAGAAGAGCAAGGTTGGAAATTGTAGCTGGGAAGTCTCAAGTTCTCTGGTTCCTCCTGGAAGAGGGCATGAAGGTGGCTTTGTGTAAATATGGGCATATTAATTTTTATTTGATGAGCCATAGAAAACTAGATAGTCCCGAAATAAATAAAGGAACAGGGAATGTTGGAATCCACAAATATTGACCATCAGTTTGGGATTGGCAGCTTCTCTCCTTCCCATCTTTATTACAAGTTATAGCGCTGTTACCTTAGATGCACACATGCTTTACAATAATGTTTTTGAAGCCAAGCCCTAGAGATTTCTCAAATATGCTTCCTGTGTCTTTCTAGAGGCCCAAGCACACACCTCCCTCATTTATTGCCTCCTATTCAACTTGCGCAGCTTTTATGTGGTTTACATATAAAGCTTCTGTTTAAGATTGTGTTGTCCGGGCGCGGTGGCTCCTGCCTGTAATCCCAGCACTTTGGAAGGCCGAGCGGGCAGATCACGAGGTCAGGAGATCGAGACCATCCTGGCTAACACGGTGAAACCCCGTCTCTACTAAAAACACAAAAAATTAGCCCGGCGCGGTGGCGGGCGCCTGTAGTCCCAGCTACTCGGGAGGCTGAGGCAGGAGAATGGCGTGAACCCGGGAGGCGGAGCTTGCAGTGAGCCGAGATAGCGCCACTGCACTCCGGCCTGGGCGAAAGAGCGAGACTCCGTCTCAAAAAAAAAAAAAAAAAAAAAGATGGCGTTTACAGGGTTCCACTGCACATCTCATCCAGGTTTTGAAAAATATTTAGATTTTAGGAGTTGCATTCTACTCTAAGTAACAACTCCAAACCTGCACCATATTTATTGGGTGACTTTAGGCCACAGTACCATTTGTACAGTAAGGTATCTTCTTATGAAACAGAGAAGATATGCTTACTTCCTTACAGGATAAATAATGTGATGCTGAATAAGATAAAGCTAAAGTTACTAAGAGACAAACACTGTATATTAAGTGTTATAACCACACATCAGAAGACCATTTTAGATTGTGGTTTCAGGGTGCTAGAATATTTGAACCCTGTTTGCTTAGCTGACTAATCTAACTTTTTGGTAAGACTGGTTATATTTTTTTCTGTATAGAGAAGAGGTGATGAGAGAAAGTATTCTTTAGTTTATTCATTCACAATTTTTTAAAAAGGTCACTCTGGTTACTGCATGGAGAGCAGAACTGGTGGGGAATCTGTTCATGCCTGGGGAGGCCATTTAGGCACCTGCTGCCATCATCAAGGCAAAAGATAAATACCTAAGTTTAAAAGCAAATTTATTTTTACAAGGTATAGATGTAAACAAGTCTCATATGCATGCCCAATAGATCTACTTTGTCCTACCAAAGGAGAAGGAGGATAATGCAGATATAAACTCTAGAACAAGACTGCCTTGGTTCAAATTCCAGCTTTGTCATTATAGGACCTTGCTTAGACAAATTACTTAATTTTTTAATCTCTGTTGTCTCATCTTTAAAAGGAGGCTAATAGTAGTATCTGCCTAATAGGATTGTCAAGAATAAAGGAGTAAGTATATATGAAGTGTTTAGAATAGTTCCTTCCAGTCAATCAATGGTAACTTTTTTTTTCCCCCCAATATAAAGGATCTAAATGGGGCAATGTGGCTAATGGCCCCTAGAGGGCAGCAGAGGAATAAGAACAGAGTGGACGACAGGTTCAGAGAAAGATGTCCTGTCTGATGGAAAAACGGGGAGAAGGGCACTGTGAATCATACAAAATGGAGACTGAGCTCAGGGTCATTTATAGCCTGCTTTGGGGACGTTTTCTAATAGTTCAAATCACTTTGTAGACAAAAATAAAGGACTGGAATAAGTGTAGTAATGAGAAGGATCCAGTCATGCACCTGAGAGCATACGTCCAATAAACCTCACTCAAAAGCTAGCAAGAAAATCTTGACTGTTGGCAGGAAGCATAGCTGATACTGAGGGCTGGGGCCTGGGTTCCTTTCCACTTGGCCCTTTCCATGCGACCTGGGCTTCCTCACAGCATGGTAGCTGGGTTACAGCATGAGTGTCCCAGTGAAATCAGGCAGAAGTGGGATCACGTTTTAATGACTCAGAAAAGACATGTATCACTTCTGCCATATTTTAATAGTTAAAAGTCTAACAAAAGCCCTCTTAGTTCCAAGGGGATAGGACACAGACTCCAACTCTTGATGAGGGAGTAGCAAGTTTCTGGAAAACTATATTAACAGGAAATACTGTAGTCATTTCCATAAAATACAATCGGTCACAAAGTGCTTTCCTAGAAGTTCATACTGGATTCTTTCTGCCTCATTTTCACATACAAAGCATCAGCAAATCCTAACAGACTGGGCTGCAAAATACATCCCAAACCTGATCTGATCTCACCATCTCCACTGCTCCCACCCTCGTCCAACCCAACATGTTTCTCTACCTGGATCACAGCAAAGTCTACTGAGAGGTTCCTCATCTCCAATTTAAAACCCCATAATCTACTATTTATAGGGCAGCCAGTGAGAACTTTGAAAAAATGTAAGTCTAATCCTATCACCACTGCTCATCTTAGAACTATCCAATGGCTTTCAATTATGCTTAGAATAAAAGCCAAACTCCTAATGGTGGCCCACAAGAACCTCCATATTTTGGCCCTATTTATCTGTCTCATTTCATCTTCAGGCTTCTTTCCACCACACTCTGACCTTCTTCCTCTCACTTTAGCTCCTGGGTATGTTTTCAACTCAGGCACCTCTGACCCCAAATCTCTTCATATTACACTGTTCTATGATTCAAATCTGCTCGAACTTTCCCAGACCACTCAATATAAATGAGCATCGGTCCCATCACCGTCTATTCCTTAACCCTCCTTTATTTTCCTTAATGTACTTATCACTGTCTGAGCTTACACTGTGTATGCATTTGAGTCCTTGTTCATAGTCTGCGTCTCCCTCTAGAATATTAACACTTTATGGGCAGGGCTTTGTTTACTGCTTTATTAACAGTGCTTAGATCTACTCAATAGTTAAGTTGAATATTGAATAAAGAATAAAAGAAGAAACAAAACAAATAGTATAGCCTTTCAAATCAGTGGTGGTGTAAACGAAGATCTATTATCACTGTCATGAAAACATGTTTGTGTTCTTTACTAGATCTGGGCTATCCTTTCTTAGTGTCCTGTGGTTTCATGGACTAGTTTAGGAATGGTTGGTTGTTTCTAATGTGTAGCACTTAAGAAACTTTCAGCTTGAGCCTAAGTGTTTCCAGTGCTGAGGTTCAGTCATGTCTGGGCATGTTTTGTGAGTTGGTGGCGACAGGCCTCAAATAATTCAATTCTAGTGAAATATTTGGCTTTAAGTGGATGAGGAGGAAAGGTACCGTGGCTTTGGCGTGGGTGTAGTTGGGGGTAGGTATAGAGGAGAGGAAGAGAACCCGAGGACAGCGATGTTCAAGTGAACATGTTATCACTCGTCTGGGCTTCTCAACACAATTGAACACACTTTCTATATTTGGAGAATTCCCCACCTCCTCTGCAGCCAGTACACTGGTCTGTGACACAGACCCAGACAATCACGTGCACCTCAGCAAGTTTTCTAATCACAAGCATGTGTTGCAAAGAAACAAGTGCCACATAGAGCCCACTCTGGTGAGAATGGCAGCTGGTGAATTCAGTTACTAGAGGGAGGGATGGCTAAGGTCACACCACGAGCTAGTACCAGCAGGAGTCTGTCCCTGGTGGAGTCAGCAGTTATTCCCACCTGGTCTGTTCTTTACTGTGACTCTGAGAATTGGTGCTGGCTGGGAAGCCTCCCAGCCTGCTTTCCGGCCTCCTGGGAAATCTTATATTCTTTAATAAATTCCTTTTCTGCTACTACTAGATTTTAACTGGTGACAACTGAGAACTCTGACAGAAAAAGATGGGGTGTTTAATTCCAGTCTACTTCACTGATTAGGCCTGACACCTAGGGAGAAAAGATGTAGAAGCCAAAATGTCAGGAATTATTTTAATAAGCAATTTTGTAAGACTTGGAGTTTGAATAATGGTACTTTGCTCCCCAGGCAACAAAGTTCTGCATCAAGCTGGAAAATGAACACTTGCCCACTTTTCCCTGAAATACAGCAGGGTCCTGGCTCCATGGAAGCTCTGGTGAAATCGTCTTCAAACATCTTTTAGAAGACTGAATACTTTTCCATTGAGATACACAGGACCCTTTATAAAACAGATGAAAGTGGACTGCTTTGGTCAACGTGACACTTGGAGCCCCTAAAGCCAGGATGGCCTCATAAACCCCTCAGTGGTGAGGCTCAGTGGCAGTGCCTGGCTGCAGGCTCCCCAAGTCTGTGACACCCAGCAGGAGAGGAACAATCTCCTGAGATGACACCTGAGAGAGATGCATGCCAGGAAGGTAGTAGGTGCCATATGAGCAGATTTATCTCTGAGCATATGCCCTGATGGCTCCAAAAAGGCTGGTGGGGAGGCAACTTTGCAAGGACTTTGGGCTTTGTTTCAGGAATGAAGACAATTAACCACAGGATTTGAATATTCTGTAATTAATGTCTTTTCTAACATAATCTAGTGAAGCCTGGGGAATTTTTAGCTGCATACCTCTTTACTCAACTATGTCTTAGCAGTGGTACATTATGCATATTCAAGTCATTGAAGTTGCCTAAACTTTAGTAAACTTGCTCATTCATTCTGTTGCTCATTAATTTCTCCCAGCCCTGTGGGAGAGCAACTTAAGTTAATCATCACTACCTCTCCACCTGGCTCTCCAAGGGTTGTCAGTGCCTATCCCCCACCCTTCATTCATCTCTCAACACCTCCCAGAGAGCTCCGGACATCTCTGGCATAATGTTCTGATCCAATATTTGCCTATTGGACTTCATGTCCTCACATCATTTTAGCTGCCTTTGTTAACCAAATTCCCATAGGTATTTTATATATAAAAGGCATGAGCTTCAGGAGATGAGTGAGAATCTAATGCTTGATGATCTGTCATTGTCTCCCATCACTCCCAGATGGGACCATCTAGTTGCAGGAAAACAAGCTCAGGAGGCTGGGCGCAGTGGCTCACGCCTGTAATCCCAGCACTTTGGGAGGCCGAGGCTGGCGGATCACTTGAGGTCAGGAGCTCGAGACCAGCCTGGCCAACATGGTGAAACCCCGTCTCTACCAAAAATACAAAAATTAGCCAAGTGTGGTGGCAGGCATCTGTAATCCCAGCTACTTGGGAGGCTGAGGCAGGAGAATTGCTTGAATCTGGGAGGCAGAGGTTGCAGTGAGCCGAGATCGTGCCACTGCACTCTGGCCTGAGTGACGGAGCGAGACTCCATCAAAAACAGAAAACAAACAAACAAAAAAACAAGCTCAGGGATCCCACTGATTCTACATTATAAGTTGCATAATTATTTCATTATAAATTACAATGTAGTACCAGAATAAAGTACACAATAAATGTAATGCACTTGAATCATCCTAAAACCATCCCCACTGCACAGTCCATGGAAAAATTGTCTTCCAGGAAACCAGTCCCTGGTGCCAAAAAGGTTGGGGACCACTGAGTTAAAGAGGGCTGTAACCTAGACAAAGGCTGGAAACTAGACAAAGATGTGAGATCAGGCCAGGGTATACTATACTCTAAATGCAGACATTAAAAATGAAGCAGTTTGTACCTCGGCCAGGAAGACTTTTATATGATTCCTTCAGTAGTTGAAAGTGGTAAGCTGATGAGCCACATTTCAAAAGCAAATGGTCCGGGAGACACTTAAAGAAGTGAGTGTGAGGACAGCACTAGAACTCTTACGGCTCCCCACTGCCTTATCACCAAGTCCAAACTCTATATCAAGGCATGATCCAGCTCCTGCCTACTGCTTCAACATTCCTTTAAAAATAAGATATCCCAATTATCCTGATTTGATCATTATGCATGATATGAATGTATCAAAATAGCAAATGTACCCTTCCAAATATGTACATCTATTATGTATCAATAATAAAATGTTTCTTACACATAACCAGGCACTAGCCACACACAAAAATAATAATAATAATAATGTGGTTTCTCGACTGCAGCAGGCTCATTACTCATCCTTGTGTTTCCATAATTTGTATTCTTAATTCGTAAAGACCTTTTCTACTATTTCTTCTCCTGGATAACTCCTGCTTTTCAAAATTGGGATGCTCAGACATCCCAATGTCTCTCCTCCCTAAGGTCTCCGTCAGACTGGATTAGGTGCTGCTGGTCTGCACCTCTAAGCACCCTTCCTGTGATTTCCCCATCATCATGTTGGTGGGACAGCACTGTAGCTATCAGTAGCTTGATTGTTTCTCCTTTAATTGTAAGATTCTTTTATTATTATTATTATTATTATTATTATTATTATTATTATTATAATAATACTTTAAGTTCCAGGGTACATGTGCACAAAGTGCAGGTTTGTTACATAGGTATACATGTGCCATGTTGGTTTTCTGCACCCATCAACTCATCATTTACTTAGGTGTTTCTCCTAATGCTATCCCTTCCCCAGCCCCCCACCCACCAACAGGCCCCGGTGTGTAATGTTCCCTGCCCTGTGTCCAAGTGATCTCTTGTTCAATTTCCACCTATGAGTGAGAACATGTGGTGTTTGGTTTTCTGTCCTTGTGATAGTTTGCTTAGAATGATGGTTTCCAGCTTCATCCATGTCCCTGCAAAGGACACGAACTCATCCTTCTTTATGGTTGCATAGTATTCCATGGTATATTTGTGCCACATTTTCTTAATCCAGTCTTTCATTGATGGGCATTTGGGTTGGTTCCAAGTCTTTGCTATTGTGAATAGTGCCACAACAAACACGTGGGCATGTGTCTTTATAGCAGCATGATTTATAATCCTTAGGGTGTATACCCAATAATGGGATGGCTGGGTCAAATGGTATTTCTAGTTCTAGATCCCTGAGGAATCACCACACTGTCTTCCACAATGGTTGAGCTAGTTTACAGTCCCACCAACAGTGTAAAAGTGTTCCTATTTCTCCACTTCCTCTCCAGCATCTGTTGTTTCCTGACTTTTTAATGATCGCCATTCTAACTGGTGTGAGATGGCATCTCACTGGGGTTTTGATGTGCATTTCTCTGATGACCAGTGATGATGAGCATTTTTTCATGTGTCTGTTGGCTGCATAAATGCCTTCTTTTGAGAAGTGTCTGTTCATATCCTTTGCCCACTTTTTGTTGGGGTTGTTTGTTTTTTTCTTGTAAATTTGTTTAATTCTTTGTAGATTCTGGATATTAGCCCTTTGTCAGATGGGTAGATTGCAAAGATTTTCTCCCATTCTGTTGCTTGTTCACTCTGATGATAGTTTTTTTTTTTTTTTTCCTGTGCAGAAGCTCTTTAGTTTAATTACATCCCATTTGTCTATTTTGGCTTTTGTTGCCATTGCTTTTGGTGTTTCAGTCATGAAGGCTTTGCCCATGCCTATGTCCTGAATGGCATTGCCTAAGTTTTCTTCTAGAATTTTTATGGTGTTAGGTCTAACATTTAAGTCTTTAATCCATCTTGAATTAATTTTTTTATAAGGTGTAAGGAAGGGATCCAGTTTCAGCTTTCTGCACATGGCTAGCCAGTTTTCCCAGCACCATTTATTAAATAGGGAATTGTTTCCTCATTGCTTGTTTTTGTCAGATTTGTCAAAGATCAGATGGTTGTAGATGTGTGGTATTATTTCTGAGGGCTCTGTTCTGTTCCATTGGTCTATATCTCTGTTTTGGTACCAGTACCATGCTATTTTGGTTACTGTAGCCTTGTAGTAGAGTTTGAAGTCAGGTAGCGTGATGCCTCCAGCTTTGTTCTTTTTCCTTAGGATTGTCTTGGCTATGCAGGCTCTTTTTTGTTTCCACATGTACTTTAAAGTAGTTTTTTTCCAATTCCGTGAAGAAAGTCAATGACAGCTTGATGGGGATAGCATTGAATCTATAAATTACCTTGGGCAGTATGGCCATTTTCATGATATTGATTATTCCTATTCATGAGAATGGATTGTTCTTCCATTTGTTTGTGTCCTCTTTTATTTTGTTGAGCAGTGGTTTGTAGTTCTCCTTGAAGAGGTCCTTCACATCCCTTGTAAATTGGACTCCTAGGCATTTTATTCTCTTTGTAGTAACTGTGAATGGGAGTTCACTCATGATTTGGCTCTCTGTTTGTCTATTATTGGTGTATGGGAATGCTTGTGATTTTTGTACATAGGTTTTGTATCCTGAGACTTTGCTGAAATTGCTTATCCGCTTAAGGAGATTTTGGGCTGAGACGATGGGGTTTTCTAAATATACAATCATGTCATCTGCAAACAGAGACAATTTGACTTCCTCTTTTCCTAGTTGGATACCCTTTATTTCTTTCTCTTGCCTGATTGCCCTGGCCAGAACTTCCAACACTATGTCGAATAGGAGTGGTGAGAGAAGGCATCCTTGTCTTGTGCTGGTTTTCAAAGGGAATGCTTCCAGTTGTTGCTCATTCAGCATGATATTGGCTGTGGGTTTGTCATAAATAGCTCTTATTATTTTGAGATACATTTCATCAGTACCTAGTTTATTGAGAGTTTTTAGCATGAAGAGCTGTTGAATTTTGTCAAAGGCCTTTTCTGCATCTATTGAGATAATCAGGTGGTTTTTGTCATTGGTTCTGTTTGTGTGTTGGATTACTTCCGTTGATTTGCATATATTGAACCAGCCTTGCATCCCATGGATAAAGCTGACTTGATCGTGGTGGATACGGTTTTTTGATGTGTTGCTGGATTTGGTTTGCCAGTATTTTATTGAGGATTTTTGCATAAATGTTCATCAGGGATATTGGCCTAAAATTCTCTTTTTTTGTTGTGTCTCTGCCAGGCTTTGGTATCAGGATGATGCTAAATTCATAAAATGAGTTAGGGAGGATTCCCTCTTTTTCTATTGATTGAAATAGTTTCAGATGGAATGGTAGTACCAGCTCCTCTTTGTACCTCTGGTAGAATTCAACTGTGAATCCGTCTGGTCCTGGACATTTTTGGTTGGTAGGCTATTAATTATTGCCTCTATTTCAGAACCTGTTATTGGTCTGTTTAGAGATTCAACTTCTTCCTGGTTTAGTCTTGGGAGGGTGTATGTCTCTTGAAGAAACTTCAGGTCACTCTGTGTTTCATCTTTATACTCTCATTGCTTAACATATGCTATGCTTGACATGTAGTCAGTTCTCAATATATTTTTATTATTTGAATACATGATTTTGGCTCAGGCTAAAGATTCTGGAGTGATTTCTAACTTTCCAGCCCACTTAATAACCAAATACAATGACCAAAATAATTAACCAAGCTCACTCCTTATTCTCCAAATTAGGATTTTAATTCAAATCTGAACTACTCTAACAGCCTCCTTAATGGCTTTCACAATGTAACTCTCTACTCCTTCAAATCTATCATGCATATAAATATCATATTTCTATTCCCCAAATGCCATTTTTTTCTCAGCCATTCCTCTGTTCACAACCCCTAAAGAAGACTCAAAGTCTTAAAAACTGTAGTGGGATAATAAAATTGTAACATTCACTTTGGAAAACTATCTTGCATTATTTCATAAAGGTGAATAGCCACATACCCTATGACCTAGCAATCCCACTCCTAGATGTATAACTTAGAGAAACCCTTACATAGGGCATGAAGAGGGAAATACAAGAAGGCATATAGGAACATTTTTGCAATGTGAAGAATCTCAACAAATTTGAATGTGCTTCAATAGAGCAGAAAATAAAAAGTGGTATAGTCACAAAAGGATATATCATACAATCGTGAAAATATACTTCAGTGACACAGACATAAATATATCTTAGAAAAGTAATACAAAACAAGCAAGTTCCAAAAGCCTACAAACAATATGACATCATTTTAGTAAAGCTCAAGACAAACAAAATTTTATGGTTATATATGCATGTGTGCTAAAATTATCAATTAAAAGATGGAGGGGAATAATAACCCCAACTTCCAGAATAATAGTTGCCTCTTAGAGAGAGGCAGAATTAGAAAAACACATGATACAAGCAATGCATAGCTAATATGTCATTTCCCATCATTCATCATTCATTGATCATGGTGCTTTTTTCCAAGGATTGTCTCATGATCCTTCTCAAAGCACTCCAGACAGCCATTGTCCATTGGGTTGGCACAGAAACTAAAAGCTATTGTTCGTAATTCTGGACTAACAGGATTACAGTCCTGTCATAAAGGCCTTCTAAAATCTGACCAAAAATTACCCTAACTCTCTCAGCTCCATTTGGAGTAGTCTCCTCACTGCTCCTGAAATTTTCCATGCTATTCCCACATGCTCATCTCTCTGAGCTCATTAAAGCAGCCTCTACCCATGCACACACACTCACCTACACACACCAACCTGAAATGTCCTTTATTTGTTTCTCTCTCCTGCTTGGATCCAACCATTTTCATAAAGCTTCCCTGACTCTCCCTGCCAGAACTGCTACCTCCCTCTTCTGAAGGCCTGATATTGACATGTCCTTTGGCATTCGCAGTCTTGCATGAGTAGATCTATTTTTAAGTATTTCTGTGTTATAATCTATGTGTTTTTTAAGCTTCTTGAGGACAGGGCTACACTTCATTGGAGTCTCTACAAAATTAGCATGGTTTCTCACACTGTAGATGTCCACTGATTTTTCCCATACTTAACACTCAGCCTAAAACATAAAAAAACTCTTTAATTATAAGAAAGTCCCATGTAGTTGTCTGCTATAAAAAGAACAGACAGGAGTAAGTGAATAAAGTAGAACAGTTCAGAGTATATATGTTCTAATCACATTTTTAATTGAATTATTCATTAGTAAATTAGTGTTGGTTTTGGGAGAGAGCATGGTGGGTACCAAGTTTATTAAAGCAAGCAAGAGGATTAATGGGTGAAGTCCCAGAAAATTTTTGCATAATTTCCCCATTTTCTCTCCTACCTATATTTTGAGTGAAAACATCAGGATAAATCATATAAGAGGAATTAATGCTTATTCTTTTGTATTTACAAAGATTTATTATCTTTATAGTGCTCATTATAGAAAATTAAAAAAAAACAGGGAAAATAAAGAGGAGTCCTTGAAAATCTTATTACACAAACATAACCACCGTTTGGCATATATCCTTCCATTCTTTTCTAAATGCATGTATGTATCCACAATACATGCTATTGATATTTTATATAACAGGGTCATGTTTATTTACAGCTTGCTTTTCTACCCAGGAAATCTATCATAGGGATTTTTCTATGTCGATGAATATTACTACGCAACATCCTCTCTGATACCTAGATTGTACTCTGTTGTATGTGCATTTGGTTTCAAGTGATAGAACCCCAATATGAATGGACTTTAACAAAAAAGGAGGCAAATCAGATTGTGAAATCCAAAAAAAAGTTTGAATAATTGAGGAAAAGATAAGAATGCAGTGGAATTTCAGGAAAAACTAGAACCAGGGACTCAGACAACATTAAGACTCTGTTCTCCTCATCTATGTTTTTCCTTGGATCCATCTCAAGTTCTGTCACTATGGTGTGGCTCTCTCCACACAGCAGGAAAAGTTTCTCTGACTGCAATGTCTGTAATTTTGGGGATACAATGTTCATAATTTCAGGACACAGGCTCATTAGTTAATTCCCACACTGTGCCAATTAGCTGTTAAAGTATGGCAACTATTATAGTACATGTGACTGGGCAAAGGCAGTTCCTATGAGAACATAGCTACTGGGCAGATAAAACTGTAGATGTTCACCATGATTTGCTTAATTAATATCCTATTAATAGACATAAAGGAGGTTTAAAATTTTTATTACTGAGGAGGTTTTGTTTCTACTATTAATGCTTAATAAATATTTTAAGGATGCTATGAACTTTTTATACATCTAATTGTTAGCACGTATCTAACAATATTCTTATTATATATTCCTAAAAGTTGGATTCATTTAATTAATGTATTCATTTAATCAATTTTTTAAGTATCTACTATATACCAGGCTCTAATCTAGGCCCTAGGAATACAGCCACAAATAAAATAGAGAAACCTCTACCTTTTCAGAGTTTACATGCTAGTATGTGAAAACAGACAATAAATTAAAATACATTGGGGAGGGGCAAGGATTGCTGCTTTAAATAGATTCTAAGGGAGGGCAGCATTAAAAAGAGGCATCTAACCTGTGTACTGAGGGATGTAAGGGTGAGCCATGTGACTTTCTGAGGATAATGCATCCCAAGCAGAGGAAACTGCAAGTTCAAAGCTGTGGGGTGAGGAGATACTTGGCCTGTTCAGGGAAGGGGAGAAGCCAGAGAAGAGCTCAACAAGGTGAGGGGAGACCAGGCCATGGAGAGCATTTGCGGCCCCTGCAAGGCCTTTGACTGCTACCGTGCAGGGTGGAAAAGCCACTGGGAAGTTTGAGAATGGAACTGACAAGATCAGATCCAACCTAGCACTACCCAAAATATGATATGTAAGTCTATGCCAGTCCATGAGCAGTTTGTTACAGGTTCCAGACAAAACAAGTAGAGAAACTATGAACAAGCATTTAGAACATAAGAAACTTAGGTTTCTTTTCATCATTTAAATGTAATTTTCTACCTGTTGAACCTGATAATAAAATGTCTTGTATTTTGCATGTCTTTCAAACTTTAATTTTTCTAGTAATTTGTTTTGTACCATATCTTTAAAAAGCTTCAATCCATGAAGGAATGGAAATTATTAAAATTGTTCTTGATCACAGATAAGTTTGAGAAGTACTGCCTTAACTTGCATTTTAAAATCATTCTGGCTTGCCCTATTGAGAACAAGCAGGGATGGAAGAAAGAAGAATAAGAAGAAGTTGTTGTAAGTTTGGGTGGATGGTGAGGGAAGATGTTGTGTAAAAAAAAAAAGAAGAAGAAGAAGTTGGCAGATGCTGTGTATATTTTGAAGGTAGAGCTTTCAGGATTTGTTAAGAAGTTGGACATTGTGTATGAGAACGAGAAGAGAGTCAGAGTAACTCAAGGGTATTTGGCTTGAGTAACGGGGAAGACCAGGAGAGGAGCAAGTTAGAGAACTTCTGTTTTGGAGATGTTAAATTTGAGATACAAGTTAGACTGTCAAGTGGATCTTGAATTCAGGGGAGGATTCAAATACATGGAGGCTTGGAGATCAGAGCAACACAGACGATCCAGCCACAGAGCCTGAGATGGCCACAGAGGTAAGGAGAAAACCAGGTGAGTGAAGCCTTCCAGGAAAGTTAAAAAAAAATCAAGAAGCAAAGATAGATCAATTATGTTCAACGCTGATGATAGACTGAGTATGGAGAGATGACTGTTGGATTTAGAGAAACTGGCAGTTCTTGGTGAACTTGGGAAGAGCAACTTCTGTGGCATTGGGTGGGAGGAAAACCCCATTAGAATAGGTTCAAGAAGGAATGGAAAGAAAAGAATTGGGACAATGAGCATAAACAATTCCACTAGGTTTTGCTTTCAAGGTGAACAAAGAATTGGGGCCAGTGGTAAAGGGAGAAAGGTGGTTAAGAATTGTTTTAAGATGGTAAAAATGAAATGCTTGCATGCTAGTGAGAATAATCCATTATTAAGGAAAAATTGATAATGAAGGAGGATGAAACAATTGCTGGAGCATATCCTCGAGCAGGCAAGAGGGGAAGGGTTCAGAGCACAAGGTGGGTATATAGGCACAGAGGTAGATGAGTGGGGGGATAGGTGTGGGAGCAAGCAGAAGTTCACTTCTGATTCTTCAGCTTCCGCAGTGAAGTAGCAAGCAAGTTTGTGGTTGAGCGTGGTGTTTGAGGACAAGGTGTTGGAGACAGGTGAATGTGTACACTGGTCATCTAAGACAGTAGGAGAATTAATGGATTAGACAAGCGTAGTATGACTGCCAGACAGTACTAAGATCCTTTTGAGATTCGTGATCATGGACTTCAAGTGAGCCCAGCCAGCCGAGTTGTTTTTCTCCAGCAATGTTCAGCTGTGCTGGTGAAGAAGTGAAGTACAAGAGAGTAGGATTTTACCAGGGCTTTGGTTTTCTCAGGCGACAATGGTGACAGGAGAGAGAGACAAGAGAGCTGAGTGTGGATACTAGAAAGAGATTCTAGTAATGGCTCATGAACTGCTATCTCAAAGACCACGCATTTTTTTTTATCTGTTTTGCAACTTATAAATATTTTGAAGTTATTGATGTATAATTTACACCAAACAAAATGCACCAATCTAGGGTTTCAGTTCGATGAATTTTGACACTGGTATACACCTATGTAAGCACCACCTCAAACAAGATGCAGAACATCTCCATCATTACTAGACATCCCCTCAGGCCTCTTTCTAGTCAAGCCCTGACTTCTGTCCCAGGGGCACCACTGTCTGACGCTATAGCCAGAGAATAGCTTTGCATGTTCTTAGATTTCAAATAAAAAGAATCATACAGAATGTACTTTCTTTGTGTCTAGCATCTGTAGCTCAACCCTATTTTTGAGATTCATCCATGTTATTGAGTGCACTAATAGTTCATTCCCCTTATTGCTGAGCAGTATTCCATTGTACGGCCATACAGCAATATTTGCCCATTTTTCCTGTTGATTTATATCAACATTCAGGTTGTTTCCAGGCTTTGGCAAATCTGAATAAGGTTATTGTGAACATTCTTGTATAAATCTTTTTGCGGACATGCACTTTCACTTTTCTTGGATAAATACCTAGAAGTAGAATTGATTGGTTGCTGATGGGGTAAATGTAAGTTTAACTTCCCAGAAATCTTTTCAACAGTTCTCCAAAGTAGTGTTACTATTTTATAGTTCCACCAGCATAACATGAGAGTTCTGGTTATTCAATGTCCCCCTAATACTTGGTTTTGTCAGTGTTATATTTTAACCATTCTCATGAGTGTGAAATAGTGTCTATTAAAGGAATTGAAATTGTGAAAACTTCAAAACTATGAGTTCAGATGATTTCACTGATTCTATCAGAGATGTAAAGAACTCTTAAATGTTAGAAAAATGGAGGGTGAGTGAACACATCTGAGTGCATGCTGAGATCTAAGAATCAGTTACTCAACAGATTTCAAGAATTCTGCCCTCACACTGAGTCAAGAGATTCCTAGTGCCACTAATTCCCAAGACTTTGGCCAATTATGAGTTATTCATTAGTTGCAATTAGGTTCTCCACTGCTGGCTTAGTATTCAGCGTTCTTGGGTCAGCTACTTACTCCCTACTCATCCATCAGTTTTCCAACTTCCTAAATTTTGTTACTGCAATCTCATCTCTCATTTTCTCCTCTTTCTGAATTTGTATTTTTTTTATTTTTTTATTATTATTATACTTCAAGTTTTAGGGTACATGTGCACAATGTGCAGGTTAGTTACATATATATACATGTGCCATGCTGGTGTGCTGCACCCATTAACTCATCATTTAGCATTAGGTATATCTCCTAATGCTATGCCTTCCCCCTCCCCCAACCCCATAACAGTCCCCAGAGTGTGATGTTTCCCTTCCTGTGTCCGTGTGTTCTCATTGTTCAATTCCCACCTATGAGTGAGAACATGTGGTGTTTGGTTTTTTGTCCTTGCGATAGTTTACTGAGAATGATGACTTCCAATTTCATCCATGTCCCTACAAAGGACATGAACTCATCATTTTTTATGGCTGCATAGTATTCCATGGTGTATATGTGCCACATTTTCTAAATCCAGTCTATCATTGTTGGACATTTGGGTTGGTTCCAAGTCTTTGCTATTGTGAATAGTGCCGCAATAAACATACGTGTGCATGTGTCTTGGCCATCAGAGAAATGCAAATCAAAACCACAATGAGATACCATCTCACACCAGTTAGAATGGCAATCATTAAAAAGTCAGGAAACAACAGGTGCTGGAGAGGATGTGGAGAAATAGGAACACTTTTACACTGTTGGTGGGACTGTAAACTAGTTCAACCATTGTGGAAGACAGTGTGGCGATTCCTCAGGGATCTAGAACTAGAAATACCATTTGACCCAGCCATCCCATTACTGGGTGTATACCCAAAGGACTGCGCATTTTTAAAGACTTTTAAAAGCTGAAATTTATCAGTTTCCCATCACTGCTGTAACAAATTATGACAAACTGAGTGGCTTAAAATGCATTAATTTATTACCTTAGAGTTTTGTAGGTTAGAAGCTGGAAACAGGTCTCACTGGGATAAAAATAATGTGTCAGCAATGTTGTGTCCTTCTCAAGAAGCTCTAGGGGAGAATCACTTTCCATATCCTTTCCAGTTTTTGGAAACCACCCGCACTCCTTGACCCATGATCTCCTTCCCCCCATCTTCAAAGCCAGCAACAACAGATCAAGTCTTTCTCATATGTAATCACTCTGGCCTCTCCTTCTGCCTCGCTCTTCGACTTTTGAAAACTGCTGTGATTACATGGGCCCACCTAAGTATTCCAAAATAATTCCCCTATCTTTTAATTTTTTTAATTAATTAATTGAAAAAAAATTGGATTCAGGAAGTTTGTTACATGGATATATTGCATGATGCTGAGGTTTGGGTTTCTTTTTTTTTTTTTGTTAATTGAGACAGAGTCTTGTTCTGTCACCCAGGCAGGAGTGCAGTAGCACAATCTCGGCTCACTGCAACCTCCGCCACCTGGGTTCAAGCAATTCTCATGCCTCAGCCTCCGGAGTAGCTGGGACTACAGGCGTGCGCCACTACCCCGGCTAATTTTTTTGTATTTTTGGTAGAGACAGGGTTTTGCCATGTTGGCCAGGCTGGTCTTGAACTCCTGACCTTAGGTGATCCACCTGCCTCTGCCTCCCAAAGTGCTGGGATTACAGACATGAGCCACCATGCCCGGCCCAGGTTTGGGTTTCTAATGATCCCATCACCCCAGTAGTGAACATAGTATGCAACAGGTAGTTTTTCAACCCTTGCCTATTCCCTTCCTCTCTTTTGTATTCCTTAGTGTTTATTGCCTCCATCTTCATGCCCATGTGTACTCAATGACTAATAATTAGCTCCCACTTATAAGTGAGAATATGCAGTATTTGGTTTTCTGTTTCTGTGTTAATTTGCTTAGAATAATGGTCTCCAGCTGCATACATGTTGCTGCAAAGGACATGATTTCGTTCTTCTTTATGGCTGGTATATACACTACAGATAGTATTTCATGGTGTATATATACCACATTTTCTTTATCTGTCCACCACTGATGGGCACCTGTGTTGATTCCATGTCTTTACAATTGTGAATAGTGCTGCAATAAACATACGAGTGCAGGTGTCTGTTTTGTAGAAAGATTTGTTTTCCTTTGGGTAGATACTCAGTAATAAGATTGCTGGATCAAATGATAAATCTATTTTTAGTTCTTTGAGAAATCTCCTAACTGCTTATCACAGGGGCTAAACTAATTTGCATTTCCACCAACAGTGTATAGGCATTCCCTTTTCTCTGCAACCTTACCAACATCTGTTCTTTTTTGACTTTTTAATAATAGCCATTCTGACTGGTGTGAAATGGTATCACATTGTGGTTTTGATTTGCATCTCTCTGATGATGCATGATGTTGAGCATTTTTTCATATGTTTGTTGGCTGTCTGTATGTCTTCTTTTGAGAAGTGTCTGTTCACGCCCTTTGCCCACTTTTTAATGAGATTGTCTTTTTTCTGGTTGATTTGTTTAAGTTCCTTATAGATTCTATATATTAGTCCTTTGCCAGATGCATAGTTTGCAAATATTGTCTCCCATTCTGAAGGCTGTCTGTTTACTCTACTGATAGTTTCTTTCATTGTGCAGAAGCTCTTTAGTTTAATTAGGTCCCAATTGTCCATTTTTGTTTTTGTTGCATTTGCTTTTAAGGACTTAGTCATAAATTCTTTGCCTAGATCAATGTATAGAAGAGTATTTCCTAGGTTTTCTTTTTGGGGTTTTATACTTTGAGATCTTACATTTAAGTCTTTAATTCATCTTGAGTTAATTTTTGCATATGGTGAGAAGTAGGGGTCCAGTTTCATTCTCCTGTGTAGGGTCAGCCAATTTTCTCAGAATCATCTACTGAATAGGGCATCCTTCCCCATTATTTATTTTTGTTGACGTTGTTAAAGGCCAGTTGGTTGTAGGTGTGTAGCTTTATTTATGGGTTCTCTATGCTGTTCCATTGGTCTATGTGTTTCTTTTTCTCTGAGTACCATGCTGTTCTGGTTACCGCAGCATTATAGTATAGTTTGAAGTTGGGTAATGTGATGCATCTGAGTTTACTCTTTTTGCTTAGGATTGCTTTGGCTATGTAGGCTCTTCTTTTGGTTCCACAAGCATTTTAGAATAATTTTTTCTTATTCTATGAAAAATGACATAGGTAATTTGATAGGAATAGCCTTGATCTATAGATTGCTTTGGGCAGCATAGACATTTTAACAATATTAATTCCTCCAATCCATAAGCATAGAATGCTTTTCCATTTGTTTGTGTCATCTGTGATTTCTTTCAGCATTGTTTTGTAGTTATCCTTGTAGAAATCTTTCACCTCCTTGGTTATATGTATTCTTAGATATCATATTTTTTGTGTGGCTATTGCAAATGGAGTTGTGTTCTTGATGGGGTTCTCTGCATGCATGTTATTGGTGTATAGAACTGTTACTGATTATTTTTATACATGAATTTTGTATCCTGAAACTTTACTGAAGTCATTGATTAGGTCTAGAAGTCTTTTGGAGCAATTTTAGGGGTTTCTAGGTACAGGATTATATCATCAGTAAACAGAGATAATTTGATATCCTCTTTTCCTATTTGGATGCCTTTTATTTCTTTCTCTTGCCTAATTGCTCTGGCTAGGATTTCCATTACTATATTGTATTAGTCCATTTTCACCCTGCTGATAATGACATACCTGAGACTGGGCAATTTACAAAAGAAAGAGATTTATTGGACTTACAATTCCACGTGGCTGGGGAGGCCTCACAATCATCGAGGAAGGCAAGAAGGAGCAAGTCATATCTTACATGGGTGGCTGCAGGCAAAGAGAGAGCTTGTGCAGAGAAACTTCCATTCTTAAAACCATCAGATCTCCTGACACCATTCACTATCATGAGAACAGCCCAGGAAAGACCTGCCCCTATGATTCAGTCATCTCCCACTGGGTCCTCCCACAACATGTGGGAATTATGGGTGCTACTAGATGAGTTTTGGGTTGGGACACAGAGCCAAACCATACCATATGTTGAATAGGAGTGGTGAGAGTGGACATCCTTGTCTTTTTCTAGTTCCCAGGGGGAATGCTTCCAACTATTGCCTATTCAGTGTGATGTTGGCTGTGGGTTTGTCATAGAATGGCAGTATATTCCTTTGATTCCTAATTTGCTGAAGGTTTTTAGCATGAACGGATGTTGGATTTTATCAACTGCATTTTCTGCATCTATTCAGATAATCATGTGATTTTTGTTTTGAAATTCTGGTTATGTGGTGAATCATATTTATTGGTTTGAATATGTTGAACCATCCTTGCATCCCAGTAATAAAATTCACTTGATTGTGGTGAATTAACTTTTTTATTTTAATTTTTTATTTTATTTTAAGTTCCTGGATGCATGTTCAGGACATGCAGATTTGTTACATAGGTAAACACATGCCATGGTGGTTTGCTGCACCCATCAACCCATCAACTAGGTATTAAGGCCTGCATGGATTAGCTATTTATCCTGATGCTCTTTCTCTCCCCAGCCCTCCAGCAGGCCCTGCTATGTGTTTTTCCCCTCCCTGGATCCATGTGTTCTCATTTTTCAGCTCCCACTTATGAGTGAGAGCATGTGATGTTTGGTTTTCTGTTCCTGTTAGTTTGCTGAGGATGATGGCTTCCAGCTTTATCCATGTCCCTGCAAAGGACATGATCTTGTTCCTTTTTATGGCTGCATAGTATTCCATGGTGTATATGTATTACATTTTCTTTTTCCAGTCTATCATTGATGGGCATTTGAGTTGATTCCATGTCTTTGGTATTGTGAATAGTGCTGCAATAAACATACACGTGCATGTATCTTTATAATAGAATGACTTACATTCCCTTGGTTATATATCCAATAATGGGATTGTGGGGTAAAATGGTATTTCTGGTTCTAGATCCTTAAGGAATCACCACTCTGGTTTCCACAATGATTGAACAAATTTACATTCCCACCAACAGTGTAAAAGTGTTCCTATTTCTCCATGGCCTTGCCAGCATCTGTTGTTTCTTCACCTTTTAATAATCACCATTCTGACTGGTATGAGATGGTATCTCATTGTGGTTTTGATTTGCATTTCTCTAATTATCAGTGGTGTTGAGCTTTTTTTCATATGTTTGCTGGCTGCATAAATGTCTTCTTTTGAGAAGTGTCTGTTCATGTCCTTTGCCCACTTTTTGATGATGTTATCTCTTTTTTTCTTGTAAATTATTTTAAGTTCCTTGAAGATTCTGGATATTAGACCTTTATCAGATGAGTAGATTACAGAATTTTCTCCCATTCTGTAGGTTGCCTATTTATTCTGATGATAGTTTCTTTTGCTGTGCAGAAGCTGTTTAGTTTAATTAGATTCCATTTGTCAAGGTTTGCTTTTGTTGCAATTGCTTTTGGTGATTCCATCATAAAATCTTTGCCTATGATGTCCTGAATGATATTGCCTAGATTTTTTTCTAGGGTTTTTATGGTTTGGGGTTTTACCTTTAAGTATTTAATGCATCTTGAGTTAATTTTTGTAGAAGGTGTAAGGAAGGGATCCAGTTTCAGCTTTATGCATATGGCTAGCCAGTTTTCCCAGCACCGTTTATTAAATAGGGAATCCTTTTCCCAGTGCTCGTTTTTGTCAGGTTTTTCAAAGATCAGATGGTTATATATCTGAGATCTTTATTCTGTTCCATGGGTCTGTGTGTCTGTTTTGGTACCAGTACCATGCTGTTTTGGTTACTTTAGCCTTGTAGCATAGTTTGAAGTTGGGTAGTATGATGGCTCCAGCTTTGTTCTTTTTGCTTAGGATTGTCTTGCATATGTGACCTTTTTTGGTTCCACGTGAATTTTAAAGTAGTTTTTTCTAATTCTGTGAAGAATGTCAATGATAGTTTAATGGGAATAGCATTGAATCTATAAATTACTTGGGGCAGTATGGCCGTTTTCACGATATTGATTACTCCTATTCATGAGCATGGAATGTTTTTCCATTTGTTTGTGTCCTCTCTTATTTCTTTGAGCAGTGATTTGTAGTTCTCCATGAAGAGGTCCTTCACATCCCTTGTTAACTGTATTCCTAGGTATTTTATTCTCTTTGTAGCAATTGAGAATGGGAGTTCATTCATGATTTGACTGTCTGTTTTTGGTGTATATGAATGCTTGCGATTTTTGCACATTGATTTTGTATCCTGAGACTTTGCTGAAGTTGCTTATCAGCTTAAGGAGCTTTTGGGCCAAGACAATGGGGTTTTCCAGATATAGGATCATGTCATCTGCAGAGATGATTTGACTTCCTCTCTTCCTATTTGAATACCCTTTATTTCTTTCTCTTGCCTAATTGCCCTGGCCAGAACTTCCAATACGATGTCAAATAGGAGTGGTGAGAGAGGGCATCCTTGTCTTGTTCCAGTTTTCAAAGGAAATGCTTCCGGCTTTTGCCCATTCAGTATGATATTGGCTGTGGGTTTGTCATAAATGGCCCTCATTATTTTGAGATATGTTCCATCAATACCTAGTTTATTGAGAGTTTTTAACATGAAGGGATGTTGAATTTTATCGAAGGCCTTTTCTGCATCTATTGAGATAATCATGTAGTTTTTGTCACTAGTTCTGTTTATGTGATGAATTCCGTTTATTGATTTGCATATGTTGAACCAGCCTTGCATCCCAGGGATGAAGCCAACTTGATCATAGTGGATAAGATTTTTGATGTACTGCTGGATTTAGTTTGCCAGTATTTTATTGAGGACTTTCACATCGAAGTCCATCAGGGATATTGGACTGAAGTTTTCTTTTCTGGTAGTGTCTCTGCCAGATTTTGGTATCAGGATGATGTGAACCTCATAAAATGAATTAGGGAGAAGGCCTTCTTTTTCAATTGTTTGAAATAATTTTAGAGGAAAGGTAACAGGTCCTCTTTGTACCTCTGGAAGAATCCAACTGTAAATCTGTCTGGGCTTTTTTTTGGTTGGTTAGCTATTAATTACTGCCTCAATTTCAGAACTTGTTTCTGGTCTATTCAAGGATTCCACTTATTCCTGGTTTAGTCTTGGGAGGGTATATGTGTCCAGGAATTTATCCATTTCTTCTAGATTTTCCACTTTATTTGCATACAGGTGTTTATAGTATTGTCTGATGGTTGTTTGTATTTCTTTGGGGTCAGTGGTGATATCCCCTTTATCGTTTTTTATTGTGTCTGTTGGATACTTCTGTCTTTTCTTATTAGTCTAGCTAGCAGTCTATCTGATTTATTAATTTTTTCAGAAAACCAGCTCCTGGATTCATTGATTTTTTGAAGGGTTTTTGGTGTCTCTATCTCTTTCAGTTTTGCTCTAATCTTAATTATTTCTTATCTTCTGCTATCTTTTGGATTTGTTTGCTCTTGCTTCTCTAGTTCTTTTTGTTGTGATGTTAGGGTGTCAATTTGAGATCCTTCCAGCTTTCTGATATGGGCATTTAGTGCTATAAATTTCCCTCTTAACACTGCTTTAGCTGTGTCCCAGAGATTCTTGTACATTGTCTCTTTGCTTTCATTGGTTTCAAAGAACTTCTTGATTTCCGCCTTAATTTAATTATTTACCCAGGAGCCATTCAGGAGCAGGTTGTTCAGTTTCCATGCAGTTGTGTGGTGTTAAGTGAGTTTCTTATCTTGAGTTTTAACTTGATTTCTCTGTGGTCTGGGAGACTGTTTGTTATGATTTCAGTTATTTTGCATTTGCTGAGGAGTCTTTTACTTCCAATTATGTGATTCATTTTAGAGTAAGTGCTGAGAAGAATGTATATTCTGTTGTTTTGGGGTGGAGAGTGCTGTAGAGATCTATCAGGTCCACTTGATCCAGAGCCGAGTTAAAGTCCTGAATATCCTTGTTAATTTTCTGTCTCAATGCTCTGTCTAATACTGACAGTGGGGTGTTAAAGTCTCCCACTATTATTGTGTGGGAGTCTAAGTCTCTTTGTAGGTCTCAAAGAACTTGTTTTATGAATCTGGGTACTCCTGTATTGGGTGCATATATATTTAGGATTGTTAGCTCTTCTTGTTGATCCCTTTACCATTATGTAATGCCCTTCTTTGTCTTTTTTGATCTTGGTTGGTTTAGAGTCTGTTTTGTCAGAGACTTGGATTGCAACCCCTGCTTTTTTTCTACTTCCCATTTGCTTGTTAAATTTTCCTCCATCCCTTTATTTTGAGCCTATGTGTGTCTTTTCACATGACATGGGTCTCTTGAATACAGCACACCAATGGGTCTTGACTCTATCCAATTTGCCAGTATGTGTCTCTTAATTGGGGCGTTTAGCCCATTTAGATTTAAGGTTAATATTGTTATATGTGAATTTGATCTTTTCATCATGATGCTAGCTGGTTATTTTGCACACTAGTTGATGCAGTTTCTTCATAGTGTCATTGGACTTTTGGTTTGTCTTTGCAGTGGCTCATACCAGTTTTTCCTTTCCATAGTTAGTGCTTCCTTTGGGTGCTCTTGCAAGGCAGGCATGGTAGAGATAAATTCCCTCAGCATTTGCTTGTCTGAAAAGGATTTTATTTCTCCTTCGCTTATGAACCTTAGTTTGGTCAGATATGAAATTCTAAGTTGGAAATTTTTTCTGTTAAAAATGTTGAATACTGGCTCCCACTCTCTTCTGGCTTGTAGGGTTTCTGCTGAGAGGTCCATTGTTAGTCTGATGGGCTTCCCTTTGTAGGTAACCTGGCCTTTCTCTCTGGCTGCCCTTAACATTTTTTCCTTCGTTTCAACCTTGGAGAATCTGATGATTATGTGTCTTGGAGTCAATTTTCTCATGGAGTATCTTACTGGGTTTCTTTGTATTTCCTGGATTTGAATGTTGGCCCAACTTGCTAGGTTGAGGAAGTTCTCCTGGATGATATCCTGAAATGTGTTTTCCAACTTAGTTCCATTCTCCCCATCTTCTTCAGGTATTCCTATCAGCCATAGGTTTGTTCTTTTTATATAGTGCCATATTTCTTGGAGGTTTTGTTAGTTCTTTTTCGTTCTTTTTTCTCTAATCTTGTCTGCCTGCCTTATTTCAGCAAGAGAGTCTTCAAGCTCTGATATTATTTCTCCTGCTTGATCGATTCAGCTATAGATACTTGTGTTTACATCACAAAGTTCTCACATTGTGTTTTTCAGCTCCATCAGGTCATTTATGTTCCTCTCTAAATGGGTTATTTTAGTTAGCAGCTCCTGTAACTTTTTATCAAGGTTCTTAGCTTCTTTGCATTGGGTTAATACATGCTCCTTTAACTCAGTGAAGTTTGTTATTACCCACCTTCTGAAGCTTACTTCTGTCAATTTGTCCATCTCAGCCTCTGACCAGTTCTCTGTTCTTGCTGGAGAGGTGTTGCCATCATTTGGAGGAGAAGAGGCACTCTGACCTTTCGACTTTTCAGTGTTTTCTCATTGATTCTTTCTCATCTTCATGAGTTTGTCTGGTTTCAATCTTTAAGGCTGCTGACCTGTGGATGGGGTTTTAGTGGGAACTTTTTTGTTGATTCTGTTGTTGTTCCTTTCTGTTTGTTTGTTTTTCTTTCAACAGTCAGGTCCCTCTTCTGTAGGGCTGCCGCAGTTTGCTGGGGGATTCACTTCAGGCCCTATTCACCTGGGTTCCTCCTGTACCTCTAGGTGTCACCTTAGGAGGCTGAAGAACAGTAAAGATGGGTGCCTACTCCTTCCTCTGGGATCTCTGTCCTCCAAGGGCCCCAACTTTTTGCCAGTAAGAACACTCCTGTATAAGGTGTCTGGCAACCCCTGCTTGGGGAGCCTCACCTAGTCAGGGTACACGGGATCCAGGACCCATTTAATGAAGCACTCTGGCTGCCCCTTGGTGGAATGGGTGTGCTATGCTGGGGGAAACCCACTCATCTGGGATGCCCAGATTCCTCAGAACTAGCAGGGGAAATACTAAATCTGCTGATTCAGAGATCACGTCCAACGTCCACCCCTCCCCTTAGGGTCTCGGGCCCAGGGAGATCAGAATTCTGTCCCTAAGCCCCTGGCTGAAGTTGCTAGAGTTCCTTCAGAGAGTCCCCACCCAGTGAGGAGGGATGGGTCAGGGTTCAGCCTAAAAAGGCAGTCTGGCCACAATCTGCCACAGCTGGTGTCCTGTGCTGTGGGGAATACCTCTTAGGACCAAGCTGTCCAGCATCTTAGGTAGCTAGCAGCCGCAGTGATGGCTGCTGTTCTTCCCCCAGGGAGCTCAGACAGCTTAGGCAGCAGACAGCTGCAGTGATTATGGCCGCCCCTGCCCTCAGGAACTCGGTAGTTTGGGGCAGACTCCAGCCTAGTGACTGTTGAGAATCTGTGCAGCTCTGTGGTTGAGACCCAAGGCCCTGGTGGTGTGGGCTGACAAGTGGAATCTCCTGATCTTCAGGTTGAACAAATCTGTGACCAAAAGCACAATTTCTCAGGCTGGGTAGCATGCTCACTCACTGCCTCCCTTGGCTGGAGCTGGGGGTCCCCTTGCCCCATGTGGCTCTCAGGTGGACCGATGCACCACCCTACTTTTCCTTGCTCTCCATGGGTCACACCAACTGCCTAGTCAGTCCTGACAATAGAACCTTGATACCTCGGTTGCTGGTGCAGGATTCACATGTTGTTTTGATTCTTTTCAGTGGGAGCCTCCGACCGCAGCTGCTTCTAGTGCTGAATTAACTTTTTAATGTGCTGCTGAATTCAATGTGCTAGTGTTTTGTCAAGGATTTTTTGTGTCTATGTTCATCAGGGAAATTAGTCTGTAGTTTTCTTTTTCTGTTGTGACTTTGCCAGACTATTGTATCAGGATGATACTGGTTTTTTAGAATGAGTTATTCTCATTGTATCAGATAAAATAGACTTTAAATGAGTTAAGGAGAAGTCCCTCCTCCTTGATTTTTTGAAATAGTTTCAGTGGGATAGGGACCAAATCTTTGTAGATCTGGTAGAATTTGGCTATGAACCCATATAGTCCACGGCTTTTTTTTTTTTTTTTGGTTGGTAAGTTTTTTATTACGGATTTAATTTTATTACTCATTGTTTCTCAGTTGAGGATTTCTGTTTCTTCCTGATTCAATCTTGGGAGGCTTTGTGTTTCTAGGAATTTAACCATCTCTTCTAGATTTTCTAGTTTGTGTGCATAGAGTTGTTCATAGTAGTGTCTGAGAATCTTTTGTATTTCTGTGGGATTAATTATGATGTCACCTTTGTCATTTCTGATTGTGCTTATTTGGGTGTTTTCTTTTTTCCTTTGTTAATTTACTAGCTGCCTATCAATTTATTTATTTTTTCAAAAAAATCAACTTTTTGTTTCATTGATCCTTTTGTATGTCTTTTTGAGGTCACAATTTCATTTAGTTCTGCTCTAATTTTAGTTATTTCTTTTCTTCTGCTAGCTATAGGATTAGTTTTTTCTTGTTTTTCTGTTGCTTTAGGTGTGAGATTAGGGATCTTTCTATCTTTGACATCTTTCTTCCTTTTTTTTTTTTTTTCCTAGCCACTGGACAACCATTGGAACTATCTTCTTGATGTACACATTTAGCATTATAAACTTCCCTCTTAACACTGCTTTTGCCACATCTCAGAGGTTGTGGTATGTTGTGTCTGTATTTTCATTTGCTTCAAATAATTTTTGATTTCTGCCTTTTGTTGTTTACCCAAAAGGTATTCAGAAGCAGCTGTTTAGTTTCCATGTGTTTGTGGTTTTTAGAGTTCCTCTTCATATTGATTTCTATTTTTATTCCACTGTGGTCTAAGAAGATGGTTGGTATGATCGAAATTGTTAACAAATTTTTGTGACTTACTTTAGAACTGAGCATTTGGTCAATCTGATAGTATGCTCTGTGTGCAGATGAGAAGAATGTTTATTCTGTGGTTGTTGGATGGAGTATTCTGTAGATGTCTATTAGGTCCAATTGGTCAAGGGCCAAATTTAAGTCCAGAATTTCTTTGTTAGTTTTCTGCCTTGATGATCTGTCTAATCCTGTCAGTGGGGTGCTGAAGTCCCCCATTATTATTGTGTTGCTGCCAAAGTCTTTTCTTAGGTGTAGAAGTAATTGTTGGTTTTTTTACCCTCCAAATTTCATGTTAAATAGAAGTAATTGTTTTATAAATCTGGGTACTTCAATATTTAGTGCATATATATTTAGAATAGTTAAGCCTTCCTGTTGAAATGAACCCTTTATCATTATGTAATGCCCTTCTTTGTCCATTTTTACTGTTGTTGGTTTAAAGTCTATTTTATCTGCTAAAAGAAGACTGACTTTTGCTTTTTGTTTGTTTGTTTGTTTTCCATTTGCATTATAGATCTTTCTCCATCTCTTATTTTGAGCCTATGAGTGTCATTAAATGTAAGATGGATCTCTTCAAGACAGCAGAGGATGGGTTTTGGTTTTTATCCAATTTGCCACTCTATGTCTTTTAAGTGGAGTGCTAAGGCCATTTATGTTCAAGATTAATATTGATATGTGAGGTTTTGTTCCTGTTATAGTGTTGTTAGCCAGCTCCTTTGTAGTCTCAATTATGTACTTGTTTTATAGAGCCCATGGGCTCTGTACTTGTGTGCCCTTTTGTGGTAGCAAGTATTATTACTTTGTTCCCATGCTCTAATGTCTGTTAAGCATCTCTTGTACGGCTGGTCTGATGGTGACCAATTATCTTAGCAATTGCTTGTCTGCAAAAGATTGTATTTCTCTTTTGTTTGTGAAGCTTAGTTTGGCAGGGTATGGAATTCTTGGCTGGCATTTCTTTATTTTAAGAATGCTGAAAACAAACCCTCAATGTTTTCTGGTTTGTAAGGTTTCTGCTGAGAAGTCTGCTGTTAATCTTATGGGTTTTCCTTTATAGATAATAATAACCCTTTTATCTGGCTGCCTTTAATATTTTTTCTTTCACACTGATCTTGGATAGTGTGATGACTATGTGCCTTGGGGATGACTGCTTTGTGTAGTATCTCACAGGAGTTCTCTGGATTTTTTCTCTCTGTGTGCTGACATCTCTAGCAAGATTGGGAAAAATTTTCTGAATTATATCCTAAAACATGTTTTTCAAGGTGCTTACTTTCTGTTCTTCTCTCTCAGGAAGGCCAATAAGTCATAGATTTGGTTGCTTTACATAATCCCATATTTCTTGAAGACTTTGTTCATTTTTTAAATTCTTTTTTCTTTATTTTTGTTGTTGGACTGGGTTAATTCAAAGGTCTGGTCTTCAAGCTCTGAAATTATTTATTTTGCTTGGCCAGTCTGTTGTCAAAGATTTCAATTGTGTTTTCAAACACCGTTAGTGAATTTTTCAATTCCAGGGGTTTTATTTGGTTCTTTCTCAATATAGATATGATATTTTTCAAATCTTGGGTCATTTTTCTGGCTTCTTTGTGTTGGATTTGAACTTTCTCTTGAACCTTGTTGAGTTTCTTTTCCATCCATATACTGAATTCTATATCTGTCATTTTAGACACTTCATTTTCTGGTTAGGATTCATTGCTTGGGAGCTAGTGGCATACTTTGGAGATGATGAAACACTCTTGGCTTTTTGTATTGCAGGAGTTCTTATTATGATTCCTTCTCATCAGAGAGCTGACACTTCTTTTTTTCTTGAATTTGCTATTGTTTGGATGGGGATTTTTTATTTTCTTATTCTTTTTCCGCTAGGGGTATGACTGTGGTGTATATTGTGTATGATTGGTTGGCTTCATTTCTGGGTGCTTTCAGGGGCTAAGGCTCTGTATAGGTTTCTTGGCTGCAGACAGGTTTGTGCAGTGGCTTTCTCAGGCATTGCTTGTAGAGATATAATTTTGTTTTGTGGTGTAATTCAGGCTGCATTCCAGTAGATGGCACTTAAGAGCAAGAGCCTACAGGTAGGGGCAGGAGTGGGGGCAATGGACAAGTGAGAAAGGGCCCTTCTTTAGTATGCATTCATCTTCAGTGGGGGTGGAGCCTCTGGAGAAGCCCAAGAAGTGGTCTCTTTTGGGCCACACTCCCCAGGCCAGAGTGGGAAGAACTTGCTGAATTCGTAACAGTGCACTGAGGAAGAGTGTGGGGAGATGAGAGATGATACCTTTCCACGTTCATTGCTGGACTTTTGTGGTATTGCCTTCAACAGCTGGTTCTGCCCTTATTTTCTTTGACCCTAGAGGGCTTTGGCAGGCTGCACTCCGCACTCCCTTGGAGTGAACCACACTGAGCGTTGTTTCTAGGGGAGTGAGGCCCACCTCCCTCTCACTCCTCAGAGTTGATGGGGCACTGTCCCCTAACTGACCAGGGGAGCAGGCCAAGGCATCCAGAAATGACACATGCAGACTGGTATCAGGTCACAAAGCTGTCCCTGGCTGAAAGTCTCACTGCCCAGGAGAAACCTAGGCTTCAACAACTCTTCTCCTGCTCCAATACTGCAATGGGAGAGAACCTGATTCCACTTCCTACTGCTGGGGCAATCTCCACACTCACTGCTCAATTCTGGCTGTGGGGGGGTCCTTGCCCCATTCCAGAGAAAGTACTATGGTCTCTGGCCTAAAACTAAAATAGTTACTGTGGCCACCATTGCCAGGTCACCAAACAATGTCTCTAAACTCTCAAAATGGTGCCAGCTGTGGGCTTGTGACCAAAGAGGGTGAGACCTCTCTCAGGTGAGCAGCATGAGTAAGAAGCTGTGAGGAGTGAGGTCTGCTCAAATCTCGGTCTCACAGTAGCTCATAGCAGGGCAATGGGTATTGACCACGGTATATGTAGGAGAGCCTGGCTTCCCTGCGCCTCCTTGGCTGGGCAGCAGCTGCAGCTGCATCAGCCCAAATTCAGGCAGAGGGTGTGGCACAGCTCAGCATTAAACTCTCAAAATGGCAAATATCTTGGGCCTGAGATTGGAGAGAGCAGGGCATCTCTTGGGTGAGTAGCGTGAGCAAGATACCATGGGGAATGTGGTCCACTCATGTATCAGTCTCACAGCAGCTTACAGCAGGGCAGCAGGGACCCTGTCAGGGGTGCATGGGCATGCACATTTTCCCCTCTCCCTCCTTGGGGAAATGCAGCAGTGGCTGCAGCCATGTCCGTAGATCCCCAGTATCTGGGGTCTCAAAATGGCCCAGCTGATGCTGCTCCAGGCTCGGATGCCTGTGGAATTCTGTGTGGATTCCCTTTCTGGAGCAATGTCTCCATGCAATCTTTAGGCAGCTCTATATGTCAGGCACAATGTCCTAGTGGGTCCAAGGTTTCTCCCATAGCCAAGATCACAAAACCCTATTTCAGAGCTTGGGGGATTTCTCTTACTGTTTCCCTGCATCCAGGGGTCTTTCCCAGCTCTTAGTCACTTCCTGCTATGTAAGCTGCCTCAAACCCTCACTTACTTAATTCTGGTGTTTCCCATCTCTTCTCTGGTGAATCCAAGCATTCTCTCCTGTTAGAAATATGAGTATCTACTTAACAATTCTGGCTCTTCTCCATGGAGGAGTCACACACTACCTGTGTGTAGACAGCCATCTTGATCTGTTCTTGTCTTCAAGCCAGCTGATTAGCAACCTTAATTCCATCTGCAACCTTAGTTCTCCCTTGCCCTGGAGCATAACATATTCAGAGGTTTCCAGGATTAGAATGTGGGCACCTTTGGGTTTAGGATTCTGCCTACTGCAATATGTGATGCCAAAGTGGCCCAAATAAGCACCACATTCCATCACAGAATGAAAGGGCCTATCACCACTGCTTTGCCAGCTCTAGGCATTGTTTTCCTTCATTTTGCCAATTTGTCAAGACAATAATATCACAGATGATCTTTACTTGTACTTATTTGATTACTAATGAGCCTGAGTAACTTTCTTATAGGTGGGAACTTTTTGTTTTGTCTTCTTTGGTGAAGAAAATCCATGACCTTTGCACAATTTTTAAAGGTCTTTTTTGCTTGTTTTTTTTTTTTTAAGATTTAAGAGATACTAACTCTGCATATGTGCTATAAATGTGATTTTTTTTTCAGCTCATTTGTCCCTCAATTCTTTTTATAGTTTTTTTACTACACCAATTTTTAATTATGATTACACAGTCAAATCTGCCAATGATTTTCTTTAGGTTCCTAGTCTTTTTACTCTGTTTGGAAAAATATTCTGTACTCCAAAGAAAGAAAATTTCACTGGACTTTTCAGTGCTCTTGTAAAGAGTTCTAACCTCCTGAAACATAGAAATGTTTATGGTATAAAGATAGGAAATGTTTGCTTTCACTTCCCCTAGAAGGATTTCATACCATGACAATTAAATCTGTAGCTGTTTATCTAGTTAATTGCTCTGCTCCAAGAAGGCCAAATGGTTACAGTCTGCACTAGGTCCTTAAGTTATGACTCAAGGTATCTGGAAGATGGGTGCACTGTCTCCCTAAGTATTTACACTTAAAAGGGATGAAATCCAGACTTTGGACACATATCTAGGTGAAAACAGCTGGATCTTTGGTGCTTGGAAGAATACATTTACAATCAGAAGTTAAAGCAAGAACCCAGGATGCCCATCGTATGTGCATTTAAGACGAAATTAATAAAGATGAATATTGAAAACCCAACAGCCACTCCAAAGTTATATGAATATCCTATCTTTTCCTGGTAATTTATAGTTTCATTTGCTACATTTAAATATTGATCCATCTGTGTTTTATTTGGTGTATGGATGGAGTGAAATATAGATTTCGTTTTTTCCTACAAATGGCTCTCCAATGCCATAATGCCATTTCTGAAAATAAACTTTTCCCCTATGATTTGAAGTCTCAGTGGGGTAGGAGGTATGGCAGAGACATCTTAGTTTCATTTTATAATTAGGAAATCCAAGGTCCAGAATGGTTAAATAACTTGAGTTTATTGACAAATATTGGTGAGCCAGGACTAAAGTTTTTGTCAAAATCCTCCTTCTCGACACCCCACCTCCCCCAGAAAGAGTGTTTTTGTAGTTTCTTTCTGGAAATCAATGAAAATAATCTATAGGGGAAAATGATCATTAAGGCTATATATATAAAGTGATGATTAAGGCTATACATCACACTGTATCATCTTGAACAAAACACAGTATCAGTGGCAATTTCTCCTTACTACAGATTCTCAGAATTAGTTCCAAACTGACTTTGTGTGTTTTTCCTATCAATAGGCTGTCTCTTCCAATAATCTATGGTAAAAGTTTAAGAAATTTGTAAAGATATGAATAAACCACTATGCTTGCTTAAATACCAAATTAAAGAAGAAAACTGGCACTTTTGGAGGCCAAGGCAGGAGGATTGCTTAAGCCCAGGAGCTTGAGACCAGCCCGGGTAAAATAGGGAGACCCCCATCTTTACAAAAAATGAAAAAATTAGCCAGGCCTACTAGCATGCACCTGTGGTCCCAGCTATTTAGAAGGCTGACACGGAGAATCACTTGGGCCTAGGAGGTCGAGGCTGCAGTGAGCTGTGATTGAGCCGCTGCAGTGAGCTGTGATTGATCCACTGCACTCCAGCCTGGGCCACTGAGTGAAACCCTGTCTCTAAAAAAAAAAAAAAAAAAAGAAAGAAAGAAAAAAAAGAAAACTGTTGTAACTCTTGTCAAAAACAAAAACTTTGACTTCTTCCATATAAAAAAGTAAGCAATTTAAAAAATAACCTATGAATGACTTTTCTCCAAGGACCATTATTCAAACTCCCTAAGAAGATGGAATTTTCTCTGTGACCAACTTCACACAATCACTAGCACCTTATTTTTTTTATTTTTAATCTTTAAAAATGTATTTAATACATCAGAGTGACTTGTTTGCATCTTTTCCTGAAGGACCACCTATGCTTTCAACTGAAATGGAAAAAAATATCTTGGAAATGTTTCTGCCTCAAGCTGAACACAAAATTTGTAGGGGGCCACTTAAGGAGCGAAAACTGAGATATGTGTGGACTCAAAACTACCGAAGGCTGGGTCACTGGTAATACGAGTTACAGATGTGTGAAGACCACCACCCATTGATACCTCTATTCTGTCTACTTAACTTTAAGTCACAAGTACAGGCATGCTTGACGAAGTTTTTTTTCCTTTTCTATTTGTTCAGGAAACATTATAATACACTAAGAAATATTAAAGTAAATGGAAAAAGATACCTGCATACCATCTTTATGATGTCATAAGACTTTTTTTGTTTTGTTTTTAACTCATTCAACCAGTATTATTAAATATGTTTTGAGTTTCATATTTGTTATATATTTTATATAGTCGAAATCACAGAATACAAATAAATAAAAATGTTTTACTCATTTTCACTTAACATTACTTTGAACATTACATTTTCCATGTAGTCAGATTTTTTATTTTATCATAAATTCAATGGTGATAAAATAGTCCATTTAGTTATAACATATAATTGGCATAACTGTTTTCCATTTATGTTCATTTAAATTTCGGTCAGGTTTTTGCTAGTAAAAAAATGCTACAGTATGCATTAAGCATATTGGCCCATATAAATTCTTTTTAAAATAATTAACTTAGAATAAATCTCCAGAACTGATATCAAAGTGTCAAAAGTTCTGCACATTTTTAGGACTCTTACTACCAAATTATTTCCCAAGGATTGCTACCTACTTACGCAGCTTTCAACAAGGTATAAATATACCCATTTCCCTGGATAATAACTGACCTTGGTTTTTAATATTAACTCTCTTGAAATTTTAAAATAATTCTTCATTGTCCGAATTAATTTTTTTTAGTGGCAAATGTGAATGCTTTCTCAAATGCTTATTATCTGAACTTCTTTTTAAGTGAATAGTTCATGTGCCTTTTTTCATGTACCTATTGGGATACTGTTGGAGTTCTTGTAAAGCTGTAAAAACTTTTTACATACCATCGAGTAGAGTTTCTCATCCTTGGCTCTACTGACATTTGGGGCCAGATAATTCTTTATTGTGGTGGGCCGTCCTGTGATTGTGGGATGTTGAGTAGGTCTCTACCTACTTAACTGGCAGCAACCCAAGTAGTGACAACCAAAAATGTCTCCAGACATTGCCAAGTGTCCTCTGGATGCAAAATTGCCCCGGGTAAAGAAGCACTATTATAGATCCCAATAACAATAATAAATAGAAACATGGCCATTGATAATAAAATAATAACTATCAATTAATTGAGCGGTTACTATATGTCAGACAATGTTCTAAGTGCTTTATTATGCATCTCATACCTACAACAATACTACAAGCTAGGTACTATTAGCCTCCCTTTACAAAAGGAGAAACTGAGGTACAGATAAGTACGCATGTTCACATATGTGGTGGAGGCAGGATTTGGACTTAGTGGCCTGACTTCAAAGTCCATGCTTCAACCACCATTCCTAGAGCCCTTTTGTTCCCAGTACAGGCTGCCATTTTTGCATTCTATAGAATCCTATTTTTTTGTTAGTGTTTACTTTATAAACAATTTTACCTAATAAAAACTGTCCATTTTTTTCATAATTCCTTATATTGCTTTAAGTCTCTCACAAGCATCCATCTCTGTTATATCTTGGAATTACTTTCTTCCTGCTTTAAAAATATTTAAGTTAGACCTCTATTTCAAAACAAGACATAAGAGTAAACATAACATTTTTTCTTTATTATATAATTATAAATATAATATTTTAATGTTACATATTTATTATAATAGTTTTTAAAGTTTCCTATAATCTGATTGTATTATATATGTACGATCATAAATTGATAAGAATCTCTATTATATTGCACTAAACACTTAAATACTTTCAGTGTTTATATTACATTGTTTAAATAATAATAGCATTTGTTATTATCTGTTAGGGCCAGTTTTCTCTTATTCTTCATTTTCTTCAGAATATTCCCTGATGTTTTTCTTCTTTAATTCTCAAAACAATTTAAAAACCATTTGGTCTAGTTCTGAAAAGAATGATATTAAAATTTTTTTGACATTAAAGCCATAAACTAACTTGGTTGAAAATTGTCATCTTTATAAGATTGATTTTTATTATCCAGAAAGTACTAGGTAATTTTACCAAATAAGAAGAATAAAATAATGGTGTTCACCTAACACACAAACTGAAAATAAGTACTAATATTATTCCACCTAAAAATTTAATGTGCACAGTGATTCAGTACATCTAAACACCCTGACTTAGGCATCTGAATTCTAAACACTCATTTGAGAGTTGATTTTTTAGACATCAAAATTTTTGCTCTAAAGGAAGAGCATTATATAAATGTTAATTTGGTTCCTGGGTAGCCCACACAAAAACTCTCTCTTAACATAAGGAAATACCCAAACAGGTCCATTATTCTGTGAAAAGGGCACTCAGTAAAATGGGTATAGTTTGGAGGTTTCCAGAAGTGAAAGTTTCTTCTTGTGACCAAGGGACACTGTGCTTTTATTGCGCCTGAGAATTCCTAAACACTACTGTAACCAGAGGCAGTTTAGATACCTCCACCCTCCAGCATCAAATCAAAGAGCAAAGTACTATAGCTCTTTTAGACTCTTGGGACCTATTAGAGCAGGACATATGACTGAGGGAAGCTTTTCAAGCCTTCATAAGCCTTTTTAATTACCTCACATTATTTTTCTTAGCCTTTGACTTTTCCCTATTGTTATTAGAATAATCTTTAAAATGAGAGATTTTCATTGGAGCAACTCTGTCCTGCTTTACCAGCATGGTGGGAAGGAGCCAAGGGGCAGGTGAAGAGGCTCTGTAGACTCAGTCAGTGATGTCTCTACCGAGCATGAAAAATTCGATGTGACCTTTGGGGTTGTGGCAAAGATAATGACACTATCCACCTCATAGGCAGGAGGCAATAGCTAAATTAGTTCATTTATGTGAACACCACTTAGGACAGAGCTTGGCATATAATTGGGGCTCTAAAAAGTTAGTTGCAGTTACGTAGGAGTAATCGTGATGCTTTGAGAGCAGAAATATCTTCTTGATTTTCCCCCATAAGGTAACCGAAATTAATTTATATCACTTTTTCAGCTGCCTCCCTTACCATTTCTTACATATGGTAACTTTCACTTATTGCTCTCCAAGGTCTCCAGTGCCTCTCTCTCAATATTTTATCTAGATATTACATATCTGAGGGACACCTAGTTAGAAAATCCTTAAGAGACAATTTAATATAGATTCACACTTCCTTTTTTATTAATGAAGCATTTTCTTCTATAAAATTATTTGCTGCAATTCTCGAGTCAAGTAATAGCAAATGTTGCAAAACTTTCCAGAGTGAAGTGAAGGCTAGCTTGAAAACTTAACAACCATTTTGTGTTTTCTTGGTAAAATGTATCTTGTTACAAGTGGTAAAAATGAAATGAGGGAGTTTATGAGAAATTTCTCCCTGACATTGCTACAGCAGTTATTGGCTTCATGGTGTAATACCTGAAATCCTCCTGTCACGGAGCTACTCTCTGTCCTAACTCTATTTCCCTTCCCAGACTGTCCTACCCACCTCCACTCAGTAATCTTATCTACTAAAGTAAAACCAGAAAAGTAAACTGCAGTGCACCTGGACAGGAATGTGCAAACTTGGGGAAGATTCTTCACTGGGGAGACATGCGGGAGATGCCTTCCTTCCCTCCAGGTGGTCCAGGCCAAGTATTCATAACATCAGGGTTACCTGTTCATGGCCGTGTGTGTGTGTGTGTGTGTGTGTGTGTGTGTGTGTGTGTGTGTTTAGTCATGAACATTAAGGGGAGCAATTGGAAGCAAGTCCAGAGATTCTTACTCTTGAACTCTCAGTTGCTACACTCCCCGTAGCTCTACTAGAGTCTCCTGGTATTTGGACATGTAGGCTATTTCCTAATTGTTGCTGTGCAAATAATGGACATTTTGACTGTAAACTTTTTTCAGCATTTAGGAAAGCTCCCAATCATATTTTCTCAGAATGTGTATCAAAAGATATACATTATAAAAATAAGTTTTTTCATGTATATTTAAGGTATGCAACATGAAGGTATAGGATACATATAAGTAGAAAAATGGTTACTATAGTAAAGAAAGTTAACATATACATCATATCACATAGTTACCCTTATTTTTGCAGTAACACCAGCTAAAATCTACTCAGTAAACAAAAATCCTGAATACAAAACAATATTATTAACTACAGTCCTTATGTTGTACATTAGATCTCTAGACTTGCTTATCCTCTGCATCTGCTACTTTGAATACTTTGACCTACATCTCCCATGGCCCCAAGCCCCCAGTCCTTGGTAATCACTGTTTTATTCTCTATCTCTGTGTGTTTGACTTTTTAAAAAATTTAGATTTCACATATAAGTGAGATTATATAATTTTTTTTTATTTCTGTGCCTGGCTTGTTTCACCTAGCATAATGTCTTCCAAGTTCATTCATGTTGTAGTAAATGGCAGGATTTCCTCTTTTAAAACTGAATAATATTGTACACACACACACCCATACATCACAGTTTATTCATTTGTCCCTCAGTGGACAGATATTTATTGTGTATAATGTTGCAGTGACCATGAAAATGCAGATTTTTTACAAGGTGGCGATTTTATTTCTTTTGAATGCATACCCAGAAGAAAATTGCTGGGTCATATGGTAGTTCTAATTTTAATTTATGTGGCAACCTATGTATTATTTTTCATGACTGCACCAATCTACACGCCCATCAACAGTTCCCTTTTCTCCATATCCTCACCAACACTTGTTATCTCTCATCTTTTGATAGTAGCCAAAGGGATACACATCTTTAAGGTACTTTTTTATATTATCAACTGGCTTTCTAAGAGAATTGTACCAATACATGTTAAGACAGGATACTTTGGTTTAAGAAGGAAGCAGTGCCAGGCAGGCAAGAGATAAAGCTTATGAACCAAAGGTATAACAGTGGCTACCCTCGAAGCTAAAGTGATTTTGGATGACATTGAGAATATTCACATTCAAAACAAGGAAGATGGACTGAGCGTGGTGGCTCACACCTGCTATCCCAGCACTTTGGGAGGCTGAGGCGGGTGGATCACTTGAGGTCAGGAGTTCGAAAGCAGCCTGGCCAACATGGTAAAACCCTGTCTCTACTAAAAATACAAAAAAGTTAACCAGGCATGGTGGCGGGCGCCTGTAATCCCAGATATTTGGGAGGCTGAGGCGGGTGGATCACTTGAGGTCAGGAGTTTGAAACCAGCCTGGCCAACATGGTAAAACCCTGTCTCTACTAAAAATACAAAAAAGTTAACCAGGCATGGTGGCGGGCACCTGTAATCCCAGATACTTGGGAGGCTGAGGCAGGAGACTCACTTGAACACCGGAGGCGGAGGTTGCAGTGAGCCGAGATCAGGGCACTGCACTCCAGCTTGGGCAACAGAGGGCGACTCCACCAAAAAAAAAACAAAAAAACAAAAAACCACACATGAAAAACAAGGGAGATGATGGATTCATATTGAGACTGGTCAGATTAGACCCAGGGTGTTAAGTTCAGTATAGGTACTTCATGGATGTAAACAAATAACACAAGTAGAGAAAAAAATCTGGATTGAGAGGAAATTTCAAACAATACTTACTGAGAATTGTTAGCAGAATTGTGGCTTCTGAAGCTGAAGAAGATGGAAGGTAAAATGAATCCAAATGTATCGATATGTCAAGCTCTGTGGTAGTGTTGATGTGTGAAGCTCTGTCACGTCTATTAGCTTATTCATTTTCTATCACCTTATATCCTTAAAATACCTGGTCTTTTCTGAACACTGGAGCTAAGCAGGATCAGGACTAGCTGGACCTTGATAGGAACTCTCTTTGATAAAAAGCCTGTCTAGGAGAGTGGTTAAGTGCAACTGTGTGGCCATCAGCAAGTTTCTAAGCCTCTTTGCCTCTGTTTCTTCAACTGAAAAGTGGGGATAACATTGGTATACACTTTATGGGGTTCTTGTTAGAAGTATGTGAAACAATGTATAGACCTGACAAACAGTAATATAGCCAGTAAGAGTTAGCTATTATTTTCATTATCATCATTCTTAACAACTTCAGGAGTTGGCAATCATGATTTCCCTTTACAGTACAGGCTCAGAAAAGTTAAATAAATTCACAAAGTCACATAGTTATTGGAAAGATAAAGCTAGTCATTTGTCCCAAATCTGATTCTGAAATCCAAGGTTTGTGTTGTATTTTTCTTTTCTTTACTTGAAGCTTCGTTCTCAGTAGAAGACTTTATAAGTTTCTCTTTATAATAAGGAGAAAAGAAAGATGTTCAAAAGTAGATTGGTCTCTTTGGGGAGTTAGTACGTTCTGCATCACTGTTGGTGTACAGGCAGAGATTAGACGGTGACTTGTTGAGGATATTGCAGAAGATTTATGTAATTGCCTCTAGGGTGTCCTGATTTCCTATTCTCGGCAATGTGTTAGGACAAGGGTTCTATCACACAAATGCACCCTCTTTCCCCTGTTTCAAGGGGAGGCGAAATTTTTGGCCAGCATTGAGGAACAAAGATGAGCATGGCTTCCTTGTGATCTCCAGGAAAATATAAGTCTTTCTCTTTTTATCACTTCCAGGAGTATCCAAGGGAGAGAACACAGTCATGGGTTCTTAGTTTCTGTTTCTGGTTGGGCCAGTAAATCCCCTTCCTCCTCCCTCTTTTTCGCTTATCACTAGAGACAGAAACTAAAAACTATGGCTTCAGGCTGCTGAAAGCCTAAAACAAAACAAAACAGAAGAACAATGAAATAGGGCAGGTTGGATAAGCTTGCATCGTTTTTGCATATCATTTATCAAATGAATGAATTAGTTGTACCCAAATGTCCAAGAAACCCTCTGTGTCATGTATAAAAGTCTTAATGGCTCTGAGTCCCATCAGTGCTGCTTCAAGTCCTTCCCCGGTCACTGACTAGTGCTCCAACTCTTACTCCAGGAAGCCGTAGAGGAAGGAGTCTCCCAGTTCTCAGGACCGGTCTTCTGATAAACTTGTTCTCTCTCCAGCTCCTGTCAAGTTTCTCCTGGCTGATTCTCCTGGCTGACTCTGGCTGAATCCTGCCAGGCCAGACAGAGCCATGCTCAGGGAGTGACCATGCTGTGCTCTCAGGAAGCTGCACTATGGCCTGAGGCAGAATGAGGGGAGGGAGGGAATGACCCATTGCACATCATTTTGAAAATGTGCCTGTCATTTTCATTAGCACCTCCAAGTGACACTACTTGAGCCCAGAATCTCACAAAACCATTACATTAATATAGCATTTTATTGTTCACAACATGTTTCCCAATGAGTCCTCTTTTATTTCTTTTCATCCACACAAATATCATTACAGATGATGTATCCATTGATTATGATTAGGGTGGATACATATACTTAACCAACAGTAGCTTAATCAAAATAGGGTTGTATTTTATCTCATGTGAGAAGGTAGCAGAGGAGTGCAAGCTGTTATGGTAGCTTCATCAACATCAGAGACCCACACTCTTTTTCTCTCCACTTCATCATTTTTCTTGGGTGGTTTCCATCCTCAAGGTGACTTCAAGGTCACCTTACAATTGCAGGAGTTCTAGCTACTACAATCTTGTTCTGGGTAAGAGGAGGGCTAAAAGAGAAAGACTGTATTTCCCAGCTGAGTCATTTTTATTTAGAGATTTCCCATTGGCCACTTCTATCTGCAAGGAAGCCTGGGGAGTGCACTTCGTTTGTTTTGTTTTGTTTGTTTGTTTGTTGTTTTAATCTGGACACAAATCTATTCCTGTCAATATAGGGGCTCAAAGCTAAGGAAGTAGGCAAGAATGATTATTGGGTGGATAAAAAGTAATCTCTGACCAAGGAAATTGGGGCTAATACCGATTAAATGACTTGGGCAGTGTAATACAGTGAGTTAGTTTCTACATACGTCCTAAGAAATCTTTATGACTCTCTACTGTTGCTACACAACCCTCAGGGACATATTGATACTGTTCCTTAACAACAGAACCCTTCTACACCTTATAGTGGTACAGAATACAACTTGTGCCATCATATATGGCAACCTGTCTCTTCCATTTGCACTTGGCGGAATTTTGTGTGTAATACCTCTCTCCTCTACCACCAAGGAATCCTGCCTTTCACACTGTAACCAGTTGGAGCCTAATATTCATTTCTGCATAATTTAGTGGAGGGTTTAGGTCACTGTCCATTTGTTGGGGGTTCTCTTTCTGCTCTGAGGCAATAAGTCCTCTTTAGGTTTCTACATAGTTGGTCAGGGCCTTTCCTGATTAGAAGCCATGGGAAGAGGCCACCATCCTTTTTATCTGGTAACTAGTTGAATAAATGAAATAGTTTGAACTTCAGGCCTATTTTCTTCAATTTGGGTTAAAGAAAGTATATATTAAATACAACTTTTTAAGGGCCTTAGTTGATTACTAGAATCTATCCATCTTAGGGGTTACAGGGATTTTGCTAATATTAATAAAGCAATATTTTGATTTTCATCTAAGTATAAACAAAAGGAGTTATGTTTAGAGTCATACTTTTAAAAATTATTTTTTTTTGTTTTATAACATAACACTTTAAAAGTAACTAAATATATTCCTGAAACAGTTGGTACTCTCCTCTTCCCCTAAAAGTTGATGTTAGGGGGAAAAATACTAGTTATTTAAAAATGTGGGTCAGGTGGTCTCTATTATTTGGGGTGTTATTATATTAAGTCATGAATCCAATAAACTAAGATGCTGCTTTCTTCATAAAATAGGATATGGGTATATTTTCACATGCAGAAATCTATTTTTTGAAGATGTGTTCACTGCAGTGTGGTGTCAGGAAATGAAAAAAAAAAAAACAGAGCTTTCCTCAGGTCATCTTAGGGTCTTTCAGTAAACTGAAAGTAACTAAGTTAGAAAGGAATCTCCAGGAGAGGCCAGGGGAGTACCACCAGCCCACCACTACAGAGAATTTCAAAGCTAAGCTACTCACAGAAAACAATGCTCAACCACAGGGCGGATGTGCTGTTTTTCACACCCCAAGTCATTTATCTGAAAAGCAATAGCAGTAAATTCTTGAAGTGTTTGCTGTGATAGGATTGCTCCAGAAGAAAGAAGATAAAGAATGCTAAGTTTCCCCTTCCCATGTTTGCCTCACACACCTGTTTCTCCTAGGCAGATTCTTTAAACCTTTTTTCCTCACTTTTCAACAAGAAACTATAAAATTAAAACAATTATTTTTAATCTTTGGGGGTATTCGCTTAATTAATATGTTCACTGTTATATCTATTGTGATAATAGGAGAATCTCCCTGGGAAGTGAACACAATTTCCACATGGGCAAATGACAGAAGTATTAATTAGCTCAACACACCACTAAGGCTTTAACTCTAATAGTCTATTAAGTAAATGCGTAATAAAAGATTCCAAAAAGAGTTAGTTTTCAACAAGAATTAAGCTTCAAAAAGCCAAAGTAATGTAATCAATTAAGATTAAAAAATAACCCAATTAAGTGAAAAAACAAAAATATTCAAATATCCTTCAGAATATTGGCATCACCAAGTTCTCTCTCACTGGTCTCTTACTGTGCCTATAAATTAATGTAAAAAAAAAAAAAACCCTTAAGGTCATCCTACACATGCTTGTTTAGGAAGGACAGAAGTTTGCCCAATTATTTACCAAGTTTGTATAAAACTTAAAACCCACTCAAAATATTTCTGTTGAAAACATACTTGAATGCAAATGTATTGGAAAAAAGTTGTTTGGATTGGCTGTTGAAGCGTAAACTATCACCAGACAGTTTTAGCACCATTCAACTCCTCCTGCAACCACATTGTTGGGTATGGAAATTCTATACATTTGGTTAAATGATTTGCATAATGGAGCAGTATGCAAATACTGGAACCCAGGCCCAGAGCTTAGGTCTCTTGCATTTCCCACACACTTCTCTGAACTCCCGTCAATACCACATAGGATACTGCTTAGTCATACAATGCTCTGTTGTTTGGGCCACCAGGCAGATTGGAAGCTCCATATGTGACAGAGAACATTTTCATATCTACCATGTATCTCCAAAATGCCTTTTACAGAACTGGCCATGCTTGCATGCATTTATTCACCCATTTCTTTAACTAATGTGTATCAAGAGCCTATTATGTGCCAGAATCCATTATATATATACTATTCTCATATATTCTCATACACACACACACACATAAATTATACAAGGTCCCTGCTCTGTGAAAGGTCTCTGCTTAAATTTGAATGAGATAAGAGGGTAACAAGAAAAATATCAGAGGTGACAAATATGATTAAAAAAACTAAAATAGGATAATATAATACAAAGGAACAAAATGGCTATATTGAATTGGGTGGTCAGAGAATACCTCTCTACGGTGATACCTAGACAGAGATCTGAATGACAAAGGACTTCTTAGTAAACTGAGTTGGCACTTACAAAGGAACCAGTAGAAGCCCTGTGTGGCCAGAGCTTAGTGAGAGAGTAGTATATGCGGGGTTCCCTCTCTCGGCTTTGGATTCCTCCTCTCTCTGTCACTGTAGGGGGGAGTTTCTTCCTTCTGCCTTCTCCCTTCTTGCCTATTAAACTCTCCACTCCTTAAACCCCCCCCCCCAAAAAAAGAGAGAGAGGAGTATATGAAATGAGATGGGGGGATAGCAGAAAAAAGAAAAAAGTTCTTAGGGTGTTTGGAACCCACTGTTAGGCATGTAAATTTTATTCTAAATATTCAGAGTTTTAGCCAGGAAAATTAAATATTCTGATTTGTATTATTTTAAATTTGCTAGCTATTGTGTGTGCAATACAGAGTAAAAAAAACAAAGCAGGGAGAGTAATTACTTTATCGCAATAGTGCATGAGAAAGATTTTGTTATTTGGATGAGGGCAGTGTTAATGGAGACAGAGAAAAATAGATTAAGAAGGTGTTTTGCAGGTATAGTCAAGATTTGCTAATGAATCTGTTGTGAAGCACATTAGTCCATTTTCATATTGCTATGAAGAAATACCTGAGACTTGGTGATTTATAAAGAAAAAGAGATTTAATGGACTCACAGTTTCACATGGCTGGGGAGGCCTCACAATCATGGTGGAAGGTGAAGGAAGAGCAAAGCCATGTCTTACATGGCAGCATGCAAGAGAGCATGTGCAGGGAACTGCCCTTTATGAAACCATCAGATCTCATGAGACTTATTCACTATTATGAGAATCGCATGGGAAAAACCTGCCCCCATGATTCAATTACCTCCTACCAGGTCCCTCCCATGACAAATGCGGATTATGGGAGCTATAATTCCAGATGAGATTTGGGTGGGGAAACAGCCAAACCATATCATTCCGTTTCTGGCTCCTCCCAAATCTCATGTCTTCACATTTCAAAACACAATTATGCCCTTCCAACAGTCCCCCAAAGTCTTAATTCATTCCAGAATTCTCAAAAGTCCAAGTCCAAAGTCTCATCTGAGACAAGGCAAGTCCCTTCTGCCTATGAGCCTGCAAAAATCAAAAGCAAGTTAGCTACTTCCTAGATACAATGGGGGTGCAGTCATTGGGAAAATAGGCCCACTTTAAATGGGAGAAATTGGCCAAAACAAAGGAGCTACAGGCCCCATGCAAGTCCAAAATCCAACAGGGCAGTCATTAAACTTTAAAGTTCCAAAATGATCTCTTTTGACTCCATGTCTCACATCCAGGTCATGCTTATGCAAGAGGTAGGCACTCATGACCTTGGGGAGCTCTGCTCCTGTGGCTTTGCAGGGTATAGCCCCCTCTCCTAACTGCTTTCATGGGCTGGCATTGAGTGCCTGCAGGTTTCCCAGGCACATGGTGCAAGCTGTCAGTGGATCTACCATTCTGGGGTCTGGAGGATGGTGGCCCTCTTCTCACAGCTCCACTAGGCAGTGCCCCTGTGGAGACTCTGTGTGGGAGCTCCAACCCCACATTTTCCTTCCACACTGCACTAGCAGAAGTTCTCCATGAGGGCTCTGCCCCTGCAGAAAACTTCTGCCTGGACATCCAGACATTTCCGTACATCCTCTGAAATCTAGGCAGATATTCCATACCTCAATTCTTGTCTTCTGTGCATCTGAAGGCCCAACACCATACGAAAGCTGCCAAGGTTTTGGGATTGCACCCTCTGAAGCAACAGCCTAAGCTGTAGGTTGGCCCCTTTTAGCCACGGCTGGGACACAGGGCACCAAGTCCCAAGACTACACAAAGCAGCAAGGCCCTGGGCCTAGCCCATGAAACAATTTTTTCCACCTAGACCTCCTGGCTTATGATGGGTGGGGCTGCCATGAAGGTCTCTGACATGCCCTGGAGACATTTTTCCCATTGTCTTGGTGATTAACATTTGGATACTTGTTACTTATGAAAATTTCTGCAGCCAGCTTGAATTTCTCCTCAGAAAATGGGTTTTCTTTTCTATCACATTGTCAGGCTCCAAATTTTCTGAACTTTTATGCCCTGCTTCCCTTTTAAACATAAGTTCCAATTCCAAACTATATATTTGTTTATGCATAAAACCTAATGATTTTAAGAGCACACATCTTGGATGCTTTGCTGTTTAGAAATTTCTTCTTCCAGATACCCTAAATAGCCTCTCACAAGTTCAAAGTTCCACAGATCTCTAGGGCAAGGCAAAATGCCACCAGTCTCTTTACTAAAGCATAGCAAGAATCACCTTTGCTCCAGTTCCCAATAAATTCCTCATCTCCATCTGAGACCACCTCAGCCTGGACTTCATTGTCCATATCACTACCAGCATTTTGGCCAAAACCATTCAACAAGTCTCTAAAAAGCCCCAAACTTCCCCACATCTTCCTGTCTTCTTTGGAGCCCTCCAAACTGTTCCCACCTCTGCCTGTTATCCAGTTCCAAAGTCACTTCCACATTTTTGGGTATCTTAATAGCAGTACCCTACTCTACTACTACCAATTTACTTATTAATCCATTTTCATACTGCTGTAAAGAAATACCTGAGACTGGGTAATTTATAAAGAAAAAGAGATTTAACGGACTCACAGTTTCACATGGCTGGGGAGCCTTACAACCATGGCAGAAGGTGAAAGAGGAGCAAAGGCATGTCTTATGTGGCGACAGGCAAAAGAATATTTGCAGGGGAACTGCCCTTTATGAAACCGTCAGATCTCTTGAGACTTACTTACCATCACGAGAACAGCATGGAAAAAACCTGCCCCTGTGATTCAGTTACCTCCCACTGGCTCCTCCCCACAACATGTGGGGATTGTGGGAGCTACAATTCAAGATGAGATTTGGGTGAGGACACAGCCAAACCATGTCACGCGGTAATAATGAAAAGAAGGAAAGCAAGAATTGCCTAGATTGTTGGCTTAAGCAATCAATAAATAATGATGACTTTTACTGAGCTGGGGATGAGGAAGGGGTGTGCAGAAGGTGAGGGTGGACAGAGAATCCAGAATTCTCTTTAGTTTGAGATGCTAAATGAAGACATCCAGGTTGAAAGGTCAACTAGGCAGTTGAATATAGAGTCCCTAAAATAGGACTCACTGGTCCCTACATGGTATCTGATACCATGGCATTGCATGAGATCACATCTAAGAGTTAGATGGATAAGCTAAGAGGGGCCCTGCCTGTTTACATTAGTTATTAGCAGATGAGAAGGCTAAACAAATAAGAGAGCAGAGCAATACATTTTCATGGCACACATATCAGAAAGTAGAGAGTAAGTATCAGATTCCCTTCCGTGTTTTAGCAGAAAAGGATACTAATTGGCAAGTGTCAATTTGATATTGTCACCAAGTCATTCAAAAGAATAGAAACCTCTAACTGAAGTTACTGAGTACTGGAAGGATGAACATTGTATATTCATTGGATTTCTGTTTTAGAAAATATTGTATGTGTTTCACATATTTTACAAACTGACCTGTGAATGGTTACATTATTCTTATATAGAAAATTGAAATTACATCTGCCTAAGACTGCTCTGTAATTCTCCTGACCTATGAAATACAAGAATAAAAAAAGCTCACTGGCATTTCATCATGGTTCCCTTTAATAACTTTTATTTGTAATAAATATACAAATAAAACTGGAAGACAATGGGGTGGCATAATGGAGTTTCCTAGGAGGTAAGTAGTGAAGTAAAATGCTTTTTCTTAAAAAGCATATTTTCTAATTACATAAGAACATAACATTGTGATTCTCAAACAATCAAATATAAAGCTAAAAGCCTACCTTGACAGCAACCCCTCCACTCAATCTCAGGCTTGTCCTTGTAAATAACCATTTTACTACTTTTGTGTGAATCCCTTGAGTCTTTAGCCCCCTCAAGTGTGTGCTTGTGTGCATGTTCAGGTGCACATATGTATGTAAGTGTGTGTGTGCATATGTGTGTGCATGTGCGCAGGGTAGGAGAGGTGTCTGTGTGTGTGTGTGTGTGTGTGTGTGTGTGTGTGTGCAACAGATGCTGTTGCTGCCCTTTCCAGATTCCTTTTTCTGCTGCTCCTAGACTCTTGGCACTTCCCCTTTCCCTGGAGAATTGCCCCTGGCAAGAGGGAGCTGTGACTACTCCCTTGCTTTCCTGGGAGAAGGAGGCAGGACACACTTGGTCAATAATGGGCTGACACAAGGATACAAGATGGCCTCAAGGCAGGACCCACTCTGGTGCAATTTGTGCTCCAGATCACCCCTACAAGATCAGACTCAGCAGGTCTCCAGCTCAGACCACGTTCTTGCTTAGCAATCTTCCCTTGTCCTGCCCTCTTCTCTTGTGCCCCTTGTCATGAAAGCACTTTCCCAATAAATCACTTGAGCCAGAATCACCAACCCAGACTCGAATTCCTTGGAACTCAGTTAAGTGTTTCTACATATTTATATAATGTGTATAAAAATAAATTTTATACAGATGTTAACATAATGTGTATGTTATTAGGAAGTTTTCTTAACAGTTTTCTTGGAAAGATTTTGTATCCATATGCGTAGATTTATTACACTGTTTTTGACTGCAGTACAGTATTACTTTGTAGTGAAATAGAGAGGGTTTATCAAACATAAAAAATGTTCCAAGGAGGTAAATAAATGTAATTGCTGTTGATTACATTTCCTTGATTACCAGAAGAAGTAAAGTCATCTTGTAGGTTTATAGTCTATTTATAACTCCTCTTCTGTGAATTATTTTCATACCTTTTGCCTATTTTTCAATTGGACTGTTTATCTTTTCCTTATTTATTATCATTGGTTCTTTATAAATTCTGAATATTGTTCATTTGCCCTTAGAAAAAAAAGTATGCTGCACATACTTTTTCCTAGTTATCGCTGTCCTTTATATGTGTTTTGATGGTCTTTTGTTATTCAGAAATTTGATAATATGTTGAATTGTTGTGGGTTTTTTGTGTACTTCAAAAGTTCCATAGTTTGTTGACTATAAAATAGCTTTTATATTTTATACTTTATGCATTTTTAATTTACTTTGAGAAAACCATATTCACCACAAAGTCATAAATAAATCCTCCTATATTTTTTCTAATATATTATAGTTTTGTTTTTCATAGTTATTACTTTAATCCATCTAGATTACTTTTGGGTTAATAGCATTAGCTATCGGTATAACTTTATTGTTTTTGCCACGATGTATAGTTAGAGTCTCTTATACATGGGCTCATTCCTGGATTCTCAATCCTGTCCTATTCATCTTATTGGACTTTTCCTACTCTGATATTATATATTACTGTAGATTTATTAATAATTTGATCCCTTGTGGGGCATGATCACCATATTGGTTGATTTTGTTTGCTTATTTTTTAATTTGCTTGGTTGGCTATTGTTGCACATTTACTCTTTCATATGAACTTTATAATCAGCAGGTAAAATTCCATGAAATTTCCTTTCAAGATTTTGATTGGGATTGTATTGAATTCATAATGTAACCAGAGAGAAGTGACATCTTAAAAATCCTGAGTCTTTCCATGCTCAAATATTGTATATGTTTACTTATTTTTTGATATGTCAGGTTTTCTTTTACACTCTTCAGGAAATTTTAATTCATTTTCCATAAATACCTTGAATATTCCTTATTGGGTTTATTCCTAGGCATTTCACAATTTTTGTAATAATAAACACAATGTTTTGAATACATTTTTAGTTGATCTTTGCTGGTATTTTAATAAGCTGTTGATTTTTATATTTTGGACCCCACCCCTTCCTAATCTCCCTAGGAAGTTCTAATAATTTTTATTGGTTTTCTTGAAAATTCTACATAGGCTGTTATGCATGTTATGTAAATAACAATGTTTTGTGTCTTTCTTGATAATAATTGTATCTAATGTCTATTTTTATTTTGGTATTACACTTTATTAGCCCTCTAGTATAGCGGCAAGCAGTAACTCTGTGATACAAGACATCTTGACATTGTTTCTAACAATGAAATGCTTTGAATGTGGCACCACTAAGCATAATTCTTATTATAGATTTTTAGTGTACCTTAATTTTTTTCTATTTCTAGTTTGCTAAGAGCATTTCTTTCAAAAATTGAAGGAATGCTGAAGTTTATTAAATGCTTGTTGGGTATAACTTAAAATAGTTTTTCTTCCTTCATCTGGTTAATATAAGGTATTTCACTAGTAAACTTTTCTTCACTGGTCAAAATAATTAAATTAATGTATTAATCCGTCAGCAATTTTTTCAGGAACTTAATGTGGCTCTTATGGCCTATTTAAGTGGTTAACCAAAACATTGTATTTCCAAAATGGTAAATAATTATCTAGTCCATCTAAATGTTTATGTATGGATGACTACTGGCCTTTTCTTCTTTATTGTCCCATAAATGTTTTCCAAATCTTTACTTTGGAATAGGTACACAGCTTATTATAGAAAATAATTTTCCTATAGACAAGCAATAGAAAAGATAGCTCATTAGTTAACATTTTACCTTAAAATTTTTATTTTTAGACTACCCATAAATTCATCACAAATAACTATAAATTGTATTAATTTACTTAAATAAAGCTAATGAGTAATAACACTTAAAAGAAGCATAAACATTTTGCTTATCATATTGAAGACAGCAGGTAACTGTAAGAGAGGATTAATTTCAAGATCAATTATAAGTCTACATTTTCAGCAGCTTAGCTTCTAGAAATTCACAAGTCCTATACCTGATAAAAGATTACCAATCTCACCCAAATAAGTTGTTGTCTGAAGTATTACTGTTGGAATGCCTGCCAGCCAAACTGGGATATTCCTTTATTCCCCAATCGGCCTATTGTTCCTTCATTTCAGATTTTCTTTGTGAGAAACAATTCTTTACTTTTTGAAATGCATTCTTTAGACATTTACTTAAGAATGATCTATTGATGGTAAATTCTCTCAGCTTTTCCTGAAAATGCCTTTATTTCACCTTAATTCTAAAAATGTAGTTTTGCTTTCTTTTTTGCAGCCCTTTAAAGACATCCCTCCATTTCTTCTGGCTTTCACTGTTGCTCATGTGAAGTCAGCTGTACATCTTATTGTTTGTTATTTATAGGTAATTTGTCTTTTTTTTTCTGTGTGCCTTGAAGATATTTATTGTAAACATTGGACATTCTGGGCTCAGACTTTAGACCCCTTCTCTTTTCACTCCCTATTTTAGATATCTCAGCCATAGCTATAAATAGTACTTACATAACGATGACTCCCAAAATTATATCTTCAATCCAGACCTCTGTCCCTAGTTCCAGACTAGCATACCCAACTGTCTACTGAGCAGCTCTTCTTAAAATGTTTCAAAAGTAACACATTCAAATCTGATCTCATGATTTTCACCACTTTACCTAAACATGTTCCTCTGGCAGTTTTCCCCAACTCAGTAAATAATATCACTATTTTTCCATTATCTTAGAACAAAAAGTAATCACTTTGCTTAGACATCACATTTAGTTCTTCAGAAAATTCCATCAGTTCTATATTCAAAATTTATATAAAATTCAATCACCTCTTACCACTCCCACTGCTCTAAGCTATCATTATCTTTTGATTGGCTTACTACAATGTATTTCTTGCTCTCCCTGTTTTTATACTTGGCTTCTCTCCAATTAGTCTATTCTCAACATAGTAACCAGAAAGATGCTATTATCTGTCAATCAGATTACAACACTTACCTGCTTAAAAGCCTCCAAAGATTTTTGCCCTTTGCTCTGAGTAAAAGCCAAATTAAATTCAATGGCTTGGAAGGTATTTACATGATCTGGCATCCTCTACCTGCCTGATTTAATCCCTTATTACTTTTTACCTTAATCACTTGATCTAGCCACACTGATGTCCTTGCTATTCATCCAGCACATGAAGCATATTTATGCCTTGGGTTTTTGCATTACATTTGTCCCTCAGATAATCACATGGCTCACTCCTTCATTGGGTCTTCTTGATTTTCAGATTCTCAGGAAGACCTTCCCAGACAGCCATATTTAGAATTACAACTACTTCCAGCATTCCCTACCTCTTTTATCTGCTAAAGATTTTGTATAGCATTTGTCACCATCAGATAACGTATATATTTTAATTATTTATTTATTCACTGCCTAATTGCTCCTCCCTCCTTCTGCCCCTTAGAATGTAAATTCTGTGCAGGCACAGTTTTGTTTTGTTTCTTCCTTCTGTCTTTTCATTATTGTATCCTTAATGCTATAAAGTTGCCTGGCACATAGCAAGTGTCCAGCTCCATAAATATTTGTTGAATGAATGAATATAGGGTGTTTTGCAGTTTCTCTATAATGTGTCCTATTATGGACTTTAAAAACTTAATCCTTCTTCAGATTACTGAATGTAAATCTGCATTTTATCAAGATTACTAAATGATTCATATGCACATTTAAATTTGAAAAGCGCTTCTGTAAGATATATGTCTATGAGTATAATTGCTGGGTCATAGAATATACCTACCTTTACAATACAATATGGAATTATTTTTTCAAAGAGATTGTGCCACTTCCTCCAATAATGTGTTAATACTCATTCCCCCTTAGTACCATCATACTTCTTAATTTTTTGTCAAATTTGTAGGTATAAAATAATATCTCACTATAGTTGTAATTTGCTTTTTCAGATTATTGATGAGGTTAAACACTCATTTTTTCATCAGTTTATTCATAGGTTTTTGATAGGTATCTTCTTTTGTAAAACATCTACTTTACTCTTGTGCCCCTTTACTATCTGGATAGTTATTTTCTTACCAATTTTAGTAACTTGTATTTGAGATGTTAATACTTTGTTGTTAATACAGTAGCTAGCAGCTGTTGCCCAGTTATAGTCTCTTCTTTTACTTTCTTTGTGGACTCTCTGAGGAACAGAAGTTCATAATTTTAATATCATCAAACATGTAATTCTATTCTTTAATATGTAATGCTTTGTTTTACAAATATGATATTTGATTTAATAAATTATTCCATACCACAAGGTGATAAAAATTTCTCCTACATTTTCTTCTGACAGCTTAAAACACTGTTTTTCACATTTAAGTCTTTAATTCCTCTAAAATAGAATTTTATATGTATAGTGTGAGCTAGAAGTCCAATTTCTCATTTAAACAATTTTTCCAGCACCGTTTATTGAATAGTTCCACCTCTTTCAAGTGATCTGAAATGCCAACTCCATACTATATCAAGTTTCTATAAGTGCTTAGGTTTATTGCTGAACTCTCTATTCTCTGCCATGAGCCTTTTTGTTTTGCCATACACAGATACCACACTATCTTAATTACTATATATTTATAAGTCATGATCTGTTATAGGACAAGATCCTCCAGCTAGCTGATGTTCTTCAGCAGTGTTTGATTTTTCTTGGCCCTAGACTGTCATATTTATTTTAGGATTTGTCCATCAAGATCCACTTTAAAAGAAACAACAACGACAAAAAAAAAAAAAAAAAAAAAAAAAAGCCTGTTGGGCTATTGTCATTGATTCTATAGACTAATTAGGGAAGGATTGACAACTTTAAAACACTGAGTCTTTTTGTTTATAAGCATTTAAGAACACTGTATATTTCTCTATTTGTTTGGCTTCTTTTAACGTCTTTCAATATGTGGCTTTATGATTCTCTGTGTCTTTTTGTAACAGACTTTCAGATGGTCTCCATCCTCTGGATTTCGTGTGCTTGTCTTTCCTACTCATGAATATCCAGTCAATTTTTCTAAAGTGAATTTTACCACATTAACTCCAGGTTCAAAAATCTGTGGTAACTTCCTGTTGCCTATGGGATCAAATACGAGCTTCGCAGGCTGGGATTTAAATGGTTCTGTTTTACCAGCCAACTTCATGTCTTGCTAGGGCTCTACTCCATTTGTTTATTTAGGGCAGTATTACAGCATAGAGGTAAAGAGCTCATTTAGGTAACAGAATCTAAATAAAATTAGAGTCAAGCCCTGACTCTATCACTTACTGGCTTATGGCTTAGACTGAGGGACTTAGTCTACTGGCTCTTCCACTATAAAACAAAGAAAACATGCATACTCACAGCATAAGACTCTTGTAAAGAATAAATGAGACAGTGCATGTAAGTCATGTAGCACTTGTGATTTGCTAGCATGAATTGCTATTGTTGTGTTAGTATTATTATTAACATATTAAAAACATAATAGAATGTCTTCTCTGAGTGAATAACCATCATCATACCTACGTTTAACTCTTTTTTGCCTATTAAAATGCCCTCCTAAAAGTGGATTTTTGAATGCTAAGCAGGATCTGGATGAGGAAATAGAGATATTCTAGGTAGGCTTTTCCCCCATGCTGGACTGGAGGTGAAGAGAAGAAACTGAGAAGAGGAGGGCCTAGGGTGTACAGAGTAAGCTAGCTTATGATTGATCCCTGACATGTAAGCAGCCAGCAGTCCAAAATCATAATTACAAAGGGGCATGTATGACAAACACAGATGCAGTTTAAGCTGACCTTGACATACAAGAGAAGCCAAGAGCAATCCATTTGTCAGAAGAGAAGAGGGTTCACCTGGTAGTCATAGTGCTCAGAGCCAGGTGAGTGTCAAGATTGCTGTTCCAGGGTCTGCCTGGTTTAAAAGTATTCTGACCAGTGTTGAGGGGCTGAGGATGGCCAGACAGGTTGTCAAGCTTCATTCTAAGCATGATTGGGTTCAGAATAGAGCTCCCAAATAGGAAACTGAAGTACCAATTCTATTTTAAAATGGGAATAGCACCACCATTCAGATCTGACAACCCCAGCAGGGGTAGATAAGAGACGGTAGCTTCTGTCTGTGCCAAAGCTGGTCATTCACTTGCTTAGCATTTGGCTTATAATAAAAAGGTCAGTGAAGTCCTAACACTGTTTTATTTTTAGTTTCACCTCAGGAACATAGTATTTACTCTTTATCTTGATGATACAATGCATGTGACACATCACATGGAATGACACTATGTATGATGTGTAAGAGTTGGTCAGACAATGGTCTGCCCGGGAAATCTGACCATACGTAACAAGAATTCCCACCAGAGGTAAACCTGAATCCAGAACTAGGGAAAGAGGGCTCACAAGAACAATGATGGCCCTAGAGCTCTGGTCTTTTTAGAGATTTATGGTTGGTGGACTGCCAGTCATAGAAAAGGGCCCTAAGCCACCAGACAGGGAGACAAGCAGACCAGGATCGAGGAAGAAGCTTAAGTCTGCATTCTGGACCCACTTAAGAGCAAGCTAGGTAAACCCCTGACTCAAAGACGGACAGCATCTATGGCTCACATCAGACACAGTGAATATTGGGTCTGGTTAGTGAAGTAGAAACATTTTCACTCCTTAGATAATGATGTCACTGGGCTTGACATTTAGGATGCTATCATTAACCAAATATTTATAGCTATAAAGGAAAGAAGGTAAAAATTTTAAGTAAGTGGTGCTGAGTGGAGGACCATTTATTTGTTTGCTTTTTCTCTGTTTGTGTTAAGATAAAGGAGCCTGGAGCATGTGTGGAGGGTCAGGAGAATGATCCATGGAGGATCCTAAGGAAGCCAGAAACGGGGCTGAGCACAGATAGGATGATGAGCCCTCAACAGAAGGGAAGAAACCTCAGTGCCACAAGGGTGAATTTAGCATCACTTCATAAATCAGAATGGTCACTAGGACTAGGGATATACAGCAGCTGAGGGAGAATTGCAGCCAGCGTTCTGTTAATACAATGGTGGTGTTCTATCCTGAGCCTGGACAATGACAATTTCTCCTATTTGTCTGGGAATCAGGATACTAAAACTCACCTGACATGGAATTTTGGTTCTTAGGTGGTACTTGAAAAACAGAGGAGTTTCATATTATTTCTGCAAAGATGTCAGAAAATGAGTCCAGATCATTGGCCTAACCCTCAACAACTGGGATCGGGGATTTCCCTTCTCCACCTTACTTTGACCATTTATCAGTGATATGATAAGCCTCAACCCTCACCAAAAATGTTTTTAATGAGGTTTTAAAAGTCTCACCAGGACTTTGATTTTCCTCTTATTTTACCTGGCCTCATATTATTTCAATGACAGCAACTCAGTGGTGATAGCTGGGGTAGTGGTTGGTAATTTTTCCCTCTTGCAACTTAAGGCCAAAGTGCTGTGGTGGGCCCCAGCTGAGAAGTTTGCTTCCTGTCAGTGCACAGTTTGCTACAAGCAACTCTTTCTCTGGGCTGCCAGGGGCTGTGGTCTGAATTATGTGACACTAGCATTCAATTACGGTAAAATGTCTTTTTAATAACTGACATTTCCAGTAAACTTGTTGTGGGTTCGATGTGCTTTGAGGCTAATTAGAAAAGTTTCAGAGGATGCTAACAAATATTTTACTGACAAATAGTTTATACTCCTCCTCTGATTTATTCTGAGCTAAAATATCAAGGGTTCTCCTTAGAGCTGCTGAAGACATCACCAGAGTATGTAAAAATTTAGTGTTCATAACCTGGGAGTTGAAGTTAGCAATATTTCCGTCAGCGAGAAATGATGTTAGCTGCTGAGTTCAGGTCCAAAGAGACATCTGTAAAGTCTTTTTAGGTTTCCCCTGGTCTGGTAACAAATATGCATCTCTCATGTTTATCCTCATTTTAACCAAACCACAGTGGTTCCAAGCAACATTCTGCGGTCCAGTCATCAGTGGAGCTCAGAGGCAAACAGAATTCTGAGCATTCTCCATTTGGTGTAATCAATGTGATCTTTTTTTTTGAGAACTAATGTTAAGTTTTTCCACAAACTTATTAGGTTCTAGGTATAGGTACTCATCTATTTACCAAAATAATTAGAAATATGCATCTTATAAACTGACTTTTCTTGGCTAGAAGTCTGAACCATTTCTATTAAATATTTTGGAGATGGGAAAAGTAATTTCTTCTCCTTCTTCTAGTTTTGGTGGAATCAGTCAAGGAACAAAGATTAAGTCAGAACCACCCACAGGAACCCACGAGCCTGTGTTTCAAAAAGTCAAGTGTCAAGCTGTAAAGATTTGTTGGGGAAATTCAACAAAAGCTCGTACATTTTTTTCTATTCTTCAGAGAAGTAGAGCTGATAACATGAAATTAAAAGTCCAATTGATGCATAAACTTTGTGGTTAAATCTGTGGAGTTTTAATATTGTGGTCTGATCTGTTGGGAATAGCATATTATATCATAAATCACTGTACAGCTCATCGTCAAACTCACTGTTTCATTTAATGCTCAAACATCCCTTTTAGGTAAGGTAGGCATGTATTGCTAACCCCTTGCCCAGATAGGAAAAAAATTTTGGAGAGTTTAGTGACTAGACCAAGGCCAAACAACTAGTAACTGTTAGAAGTAGCTTGTCCAATCTCATCTGAGTATACCAAAGATGAGAAATGCAGCCTTAGAGCATTTAATACATAAAATTTGCAAAAACTTGAAATGTGTTTTTGGTGAAGTATCTTTTGTATGCAAAAACAATCACCTACATCTAATCTCTTAAAAGTGCAGGCTATACTGGCCTATGCTCCACATAGCTATACAGCTAGACTTAGTCTACTCTAACAGAGCTTCAGCCCTTACACTACATTGAAATGGTCCTCAAAAAAGTTTGTGACAATCTTCTTGTAGTCCAATCCAATGAAAACTTTTCTGATCTTACCTTACTTGAACTCTTAGTGCCATCTGTCATTCTTCATTTATGAAATTCTCTTCTTCCTTGGCACCATTGTCTTTGAGTTTTCTCAGGACAGGCAACCTGGGGCAATTGAAATGTTACTGAATTTAGGATACTACATGCATTTGGGTTACAATTCCAGCTCTGCTACTTACTAGTCTGGGATCTTGAGACATTAATCTTGACAACTTTCAATAAAAATAATTAATATTACCAACATTATAGGGCAGTTTGGGGATTAGAGATAATGCAAGAAAAGCATCTCATGCTCAGCCCATTCAAAGGCATTCAATGGATGGACACTCCTTCTCTGCCTGTTTCATTGGACTCTTCTTTTTCAATAAACACCCAGTTATCAATAACAACAGGGTCCTGATATATGTTGAACCTTTCCCTTTTCACTCTGTACCAGAGCTGTCCGATAGGACTTTCTTTGATGATGTTCTATAATCTGTGCTGTCCCATATGGTAGCTGCAAGCCATATGCAGTCTTTGAGCTCTTGAAATGTGGCTTGTGCAGCTGAGGAGCTGAATTTTTAATTTTATTTCAGTTTAATTAACTCAAGGTTAAATTGGAATAGCCACATGCAACTAGTGGCTGCTGTGTTGGAGAGCACAGCTAAGCTACTACTTGAGCACAGCTACTTTCTCTTGTAGCTTTATCCCAAACCATGGCTTCAGCTGCCACTCATACCCAAAGGGTTCCCAGCTTTATATTCCAGCCTTGATTTCCACTGCCAATTAGCTAGTACTGGGTATCCCATAGGTGATTGTAATTCATCCCGTTCAGACCTGAACTCAGCATGTTTTCTTTAAACTTGCCCATCCTTCTAGGTCCTTATCCCAATGAATAGAACTATAGTCCACTTACATGTCCATGAACCTGGAGTTACCTTAGATAGTCCCTTTCTCTACCCAACTTCCGTGTATAATCAACCTACAATCTTTTGTACCTGTTACATACTCTTTTCTCTCAACCTGTGCTATCATAGGCTTCACACAAGCTCTCATTACCTCTCACCTGAGATAACATGATGGAGATCTAATTTGTTGACCTGCTTCTAGTCACTCCTCTCACCCTAGCCTCAACCATCTTCCATTTGGCTGCCAGAGAGTTTGCTCACTGGTTTGTTTTTGTTTCACACCTGCTCAGAATCTTTCAGTGGTTCTCAAACATCTAAGGAGATTCACAATGGCCTGCCTTCTGCCTAGCCCTCCAGGCTAATGTACCATGACACAGCCTGTGCTCTAGTTATCGAGATCTTTTTGCCATTCCTGGAGCACATCAAATTCTCTTACACCTTTATTCTTTCACACAGGCTCTTTCACCTTACTACCTACACACACCAAGGCATGTACACAAATCACAGAGAATGCCTATGCACAAATAACTAAAAGTAGGCTATAAAACTTCCTCACTATGAGAAAACACACAAAAGAGAATAGAGAAAACACCAACAGAGCAAAATATTTCAAAAGAAAACATATACAGCAGTCCCCCCTTATCCATGGCTTTATTTTCCAAGGTTTCAGCTACTGGGTCAACCTAGGTCCAAAAATATTAAATGGAAAATTCCAGAAATAAGTAATTCCTAAGTTTTCAATTGAGCACCATTCTGAGTAGTGTGATGAAATCTTATACCATCCTGCTTCATCCTGCTCTATCCTGCCTGGAACATGAATCATCCCTTTGTCCAGCATAGTCATGTTTGATACGCTACCCACCCTCTACAATGTGATTGTATAGGAGAAACGATAGTACAGTATATACAGAGTTCAGTATTATCAGCAGTTTCAGACATCCATTGGGGATCCTGGAATGTATCCCCTGTGGAAAAGGGGTGACTACTGTAATAAAACAATTTAAGATGATATAAGAGAAACCAAACATGTATGTCAGATAAATAAAAGTCAGACACATTCACATTTTTAAAAGACTCTAATTGGATTTTAAGAAGTCTAAACTCAAAAAAGTGATATAATATGTAAGAAAAGTTACTCAAAAAATTGGAAGTATCATTTCCATCCTTTTAGGATGGGAAAATACAGTAAGCAAATGAAAATAAAAGTAAAGCAGGGGTCAGGATATTAAGGATATTAATGTTAGGCATGGTTGAATTCGAGGAATAGAACTTTATGGTAATAATAAGTAAATGCAACCCACAATGAAATTCTGAGCCCAATGCATCTACATCAAATAGCATAACATCTACATTCTTAAAGCAAAAATTATTAAAATATAAGGAAAAATAGAGAGACAGTAGTCATAAATAAGTTTAATTTATCTCTCTCAGTCTTTGATAACTCAAATAAACCAAAAATAAGAAAAGACATAGAGGACTTAACATAATTAAGAAGGTAGATCCTCACATGGAAAAATATATACCTCCCTTTCTAGCTCCTTTCATCTATAAAGTTTGGCCATGTCTTATTAGGCTACATATTAGTTGCCTAGGGCTGTCATAACAAAGAATCACAAGCTATGTGGCTTCAACCAATAGAAATTTATTCTCTCACAGTGTCAGCAGGGTCGTGCTCTCTCTGAAGGCTCTAGAGGAGGACCCTTCCTTGCCTCTTCCTGGCTTCTGGTGATTGCCAGGAATCCTGGGCCTTCCTCGGTTTGTGGATACATCACTAGAATCTCTGTCTCTATTGTCACATAGTGTTTGCTGTGTGTTTCTCTGTGTCCAAGTTTCCCTTTTCTTAAAAGAACACCAGTTATTGGATTAGACTAGTTATTAAATCCAATCCAGTATGGCAGTATGATATTGTGTTCCAAAAATAAAATTCTAACCCCACGCACAGACTGAATGGACCCTCGTCTCAACCAAGGGGATCCAAAGAAACCTGAAAATCTAGTTTGGATCATGATGGGATGGTGGAGTGGGGCAGGGGATGTTGAACATGACTCATTATACTCTCCTCTTTTTGGAATTCAGGCACAAAATTGACCAGCATTAACATTATAACAGAGATCCTAAGACTGACAGAACAGACTCTTTATAGCCATAAGATACCAAATTCTAACCTGTCTCTAGTACAGCATTACATGACAGCAAAGTCCTGAAAGAAAAAACATATTTTGAAATAGCACTGCAAACCTGTCTCTTGTGGAGGAAGTTTTACACTCTATAGAGATTCTCCTTCCTTTGCTAGGTCTCTCCAGAGAACCTGACACCTTTGATAAGAGATGTTCACATCTATTCTCTCTGAAGCCTGCTACCCAGAGGCTTCATCTATATAACAAGAACCTAGGCTTCTCTAGCCCTCCCAACTTGCCTTAACTCAGGCTAGTTTCAACTCTTCAGGCACAGCTTCACCCTTTCAACCAATTGCTAATCAGAAAATCTTTGAATCCACCTACGACCAGTAAGCCCTGCCACTTCAAGTTGTCCTGCCTTTCCTTATTAAACCAATGTATATTTCATACATATTGATTGATGTCTTATGTTCCCTAAAACACATAAAACCAAGATGTAACCCAACCACCTTTGGCCAATGTTCCTAGGACCTCCTAATAGGTCATAATCCTTAACCTTGGCTAAATAAACTTCAAAATTGATTGAGACCTGTCTCAGTTACTTTTTGACTTACGACATCATCTTTACTTGATTATATATGCAAAGACCTTATTTCCAAATAAGGTCATATTCACAGGTACCAAGGGATTAGAACTGTAACATATTTTACAATTCAATCCACAGCAGGCCACATAGGAAACCTCAGTTTCAAAACATAGGAATAGTATAGATCATATTCTTTGATCATAATGCATTAAAATTAGAAATTAATAACAAAAATAGGAAAACAAATCTTTGCCACATGAAAATTTTAGAATATCTCTTAACTCATGAGAAATCCAACATGGAAATTAAATCCAACACTGCAAAATCCCTAAAAACTAATGATAAATAAAATTTTAATATAACCACAAGTCAGAGGAAAATTCATAGTTTAAAACAAAAATTACTAAACAGGAAAAAAAAGAAAAATAAGAATTTAGAAAGGAACTTCAAATTACTCTTAAAGAAAGTAGAAGAAAGCAAATTCTATAAATAAAATCCAATTAATGAATCAGAAACAGAAAAGTAATGGAGCTAATACACACATTAAAAGCTGGCTCTTTGAAAAATGAACACACATTAAAATGTATAATCCGTGCGTTAGTTACCTAGGCAAGTATAGTGAAAGAAAAAAAATGAGAAATAACCACAGTCACAAAACAGATCTATAAGATAATAATTTAGTCCACTTTGTGCATATAAATTCAATGACAAAGAAGTTTCCCCAAAAAACTAAAAAGTTCCCAGATTGATTCTAGAATTAATTTCTAGGTTTAGGTAATTATAAAAGTTCATCTCCACAGGGACAGAGGATGAGTAAATGTTATGTGGGACCCAGGACATTTTTGCACTTTTTCATGCACTGTTCTATGCATTGCTCCATGCATGTTAGGCTTTCTAGAATTCCTGGCCAGTACTCACCAAATGCTCATCACCACCCCATTACTGTGGTGACCACACAACTTTCTAAAACAGCCTAGAGACAGACAAACCAGTTAGAAGGCTGTTCTCATAAATCAGAGGCAGGAGAGGGTAGGGCAGGAGTGAGATGAAGAGGAAACACAGGATTTTTGACACACTATAGTGATTAGAGATTGGTTTAGGAACCAATTGGAGGGTAACACAGAGAAGGGTGGTGAGAAAATCAGGCTGAGTCTGATTTAGGACACATGAAAATTTTAGAATATCTCTTACACAAAATATCTCATATACAAAAACATGAGCATTATTCAGTTGAATATGATTTTACTTTCTTACATCCAAACACATTTATTATGTTAGGTACAAGCATTTGACTACTTCATTATGTCTAATATAGTTGTTTTTAGCATTTGTAAGCTAAAATGAATAGTATATTACAGGTAGATCATTATGTTAGATTTTGCAAAGTATGTGCATAGCAGGACTATACTTACCTATGAATTTCATTTCAGGAAAATAAGCGAGTTGCAAATTATAGTCCTTTTGATTGTCCCCAAACCCCTCCCCAGCCATCCTCCTGAAGGGCCTGTTGCCGACCCCAAGACACTGCTTCCAGCAGACTCAAGTCTTTGCAGAACCCATGATTATGACAATTGTCTCTACTCTCAGTTACCAAATGCCCTGATATTTATAGGCTCTCTCTACAGACACAACTGCATCTGTCCTTCTAAGAGTGGCTACAATAAATCCTAAAGTCCTGCAGCCTCAGGGAGGGCAGGAAAATGGTGGGGACTGGCTCAAATTCCTAAATACACACACACACACACACACACACACACACACACACACACACACACACACGCCCTCTAAGGCAATACTTAGAACACATTTAGGTAGCTTACAGCACACGAAGCAGGGAAGTAGTAAGATTTTGTCTCTAATAAGCATTATGCAGCACTAAATGGAAGAAAAAACCAAATAGCGAAATCACTCTCCCTCTCCAAAAGAAAACTACTAGCAAATAAAAATACTATTGTCTGCCAGAGTCCACACGGCGCCACATGGAAAGTTCCCCAAATTACATTTCATGGATGAAGTTTGATTTAGAAAAGCACCCCCGGCATAGTGTTCTCAAGAGCTTTCAACACAGAGCCATGCTTCAGACACGCAAAACTTCTGCTCTCTCCTATGCTATTAACATTACATCATCGCCTTCAATTCCCTAAAAGATAGAATCTTTTTTCCCCCACTGGCTTAAGAAAGGTTAGTCGACTAAAGAGGTTTTGTCCACCTGCTGCAGGAAAAATTGGTGAGTCACTAATAAGAAAATTTACTCACCGTTAGAGGAATTAGGAAAAGGAGGACTATTGGGTGTGAACTCAAAGAATGGGAGTCTCTACAGCCTTAAAAAGTCCAATATCAGATAGAATACATTGCATTATCACATTCATTCCTTCATCCATCCACTCTGTCATCTATCCATTCACCCATTAATCAAGTATGAACTGTGTGCCAGTCAAACAAAAACAGAAGAAAACAATATCTTCCCCCCCCAACACACACACAAAACACACACAAGTGTCATAATACAGGGCAACCAGCGCCATGATAAGAGATGAATGGATGTACCAGGTGGTATGAGACCACTCATGACAATGCACAACCAGACTTGGAGGGAGAATTTTGGGACTTCCTGAAAAGAGCAGTATTTAGGCTGAGACGTAAGGTTCAGTGGGAGCTGGCCAGGTGTAGGCAAGATAGTGATGGAGCAGAGGATAAAGGGTCTCAGAGGTATATTTGAAAAGTCCTGGGTTCAAGCCAAGAAAAGAGAAAGTTGCAGCCTTGAGTAAGAATGGGGGCAACAAGACAGAAGGCTGAAGAAACAGAGTGCCAGGATACAGGCAAGGGATTTAGACTCCCTCCTAAAGTCACAGAAATAAATGACGAATTTAAACAAAGGAGTGGTATGATCCACCTGTCCTGCTTTATTTTACAACATACAATATAAAGTATTTACAGTATTTTTTTTTCTTTCTGCTTCCCATAACTTTGGACATGTGCTTCATAAGGACAAGGTCCTCAACAGCTTTGTTCACTGCTTAATCCCTAAAGCAAGAAGCAAACAATGTCTGACATGAAGCAGACAATAAATATTTGTTGCATTAATGAAAGGAGGGATGCATGAGTGTATTCTTCTGTGTATTCTTAGCACCCAACTGAATCCCCTAGCACGTTTACTCAGAAAGTTGGTCACAGGGATATTTCTGTGCTAAATTTTTCCCGTTACCCAGTTTCAAGAGACAGCTAGTTTGCATTCAAAGTACAAAATATCCTATATTTGGAAGCTCTGGCAGATCAAATGCTACTGGAAAAATTTAAGGGCTAATAAATTATGAATGAAATTAATAAAATACACTTTTTTAAAGCAATTTTAAAGTACCTGGTGAAAGCTAGATTTCTAAGGTGGTAACTTTGAGCTGTTTCAGTAGCACCATGACAGAATAAACATCCCTTCCCTAAGAAAGCAGCTTACAGCTAGTATTTCCACAGAGTCAGTGCCTAAAGCCCAAGAGGCTCTCATGAATTTCATATGTGGTTTAACCTACAAAGATTTGCATGTTTCCTTTAACGTAAAACCAAGTCAATTAATGAGAAGCTGCTGTGTCCATCACATATCTTCTACCAATTTCCTAAGGCATGGCTTTTCTCCTTTCTAAAGAATTTTATTTTTGGTAACTCTGGGCAACTTTTCCTCATCCAGTTGTTCACAATGAATTGATGATTAAATTGTAAGAGTGCCACGTTAGTTTGGGACTTTATTTTCTGGATTGAAAAAAGAGAGCATACAGGCATTTTTAGCAGAATGAGGGAAAACAATTCATTAACTCTTCCTCTTCTCACTCCCTTTACTTTTGCTTTCCTTATTCCTTCTTGCTTCTCTCTCACACGTATGCACTCTCTCCTGGGTGAGACATATAGATATGGATATAGATATAGATATAGAGATAGATGTATATATATACACACATACATATATAAAGACATTTTGATAAATTATATAGATAAATTTTTCATTTTATAAATAATAAAAGTAATATATATATAATATATATAATTTTTCAAAGTTACTTGATGTAATCAAGTTATTTCTAGAGGCTGGGCATGGTGGTTCATGCCTGTAATCCCAGCACTTTGGGAGGCTGAGGCGGGCAGATTGCTTGAGCTCAGGAGTTCGAGACCAGCTTGGCCAACATGGTGAAACCCCGTCTCTACAAAAAATACAAAAATTGGCCAGGCATGGCGGTGTATGCCTGTAGTCCCAGTTACTCAGGAGGCTGAGGCAGGAGAATCTCTTGAACCTTGGAGGCGGAGGTTGCAGTGAGCCAAGATCATACAACTGCACTCCAACCCGAGCAACAGAGTGAGACTCCATCTCAAAAAAAAAAAAAAAAATCTAGAGATAAATTAAGCCATATTTAATGTCTGGACACCAGAGGATCTAGATTGGTGAAAATTCACATTGCATCTGAGGATAGCTAGCCTGCTGCAGTGAGTGATAGAGATGTTTTAGTTAAGACCCTGAACTCCTTACCGTGAGATCACAGATAGCCCTCAGGCTTGAGGATGCCCAAATTTAGAAATCACAGGATGAAGATCTCATACAATGAAATTTATAAAACATCCCATTAGACCTGCAGGTATAAATATGATATCAAACTTTCTCCCAGATGTGAATTTAAAACAAGACCTATTATCCGTGGCATCAAGCTAAAATAATATGTATGGATTACATTCTTTAAATAAATTATGCTATAGTTGAAGATCAGATATATCCAAAGGGCATACTGATACATATTAAAACTTTAAACAACTTTTTATTGGAAGAAGTCTTAAAAAGCTAAAGAAATGAGTCCAATAAGCACTTCGATTTTTGTTTTTTTGAGACAGGATCTCACTCTGTGGCCCAGGCTGGAGAGCAGTGGTTTAGTCACAGCTCACTGCAGCCTTGACTTCCCGGGCACAAGCAATCCTCTCACCTCAGTCTCCCTAGTAGTTGAGCCTACAGATGCACATCACCATACCTGGCTAATTTTTCTAATTTTTGTAGAGATGGGGTTTTGCCATGTTGCCCAGGCTGGTCTTGAACTCCTGGAGAGGAGTTAAGCAACCCACCTGAGGTTGCCCAGCTAGGAAGTGGTGGAGCTGGGATCCAAATCTGTGCACATATACCCCAGACCGAGCTTGTGAGCTCAGATTGCAGCTCCTGAGTGAAGAGATGCTCTTACCACCTACATCATAGAAAACATGGATGCTGTCAAGCTCAACTTCCTTCATCTTTGCCATATCCCCTTTTAATGTACCTACCTATATTCTCACTCATTACATATGTGCCTCCTTCTCCACTTCTGTCTATAGAGCTCACTTTTAAACATGCGATCTTCACTCATCTCCTCTACCACCTGATACTACTCGTCTCCTCTCTCCATCAATCTCTTGTTCCCTTGTCTTAATTGTCTACCTCCCCAATGGCTTTCCTTTAAATTATAAAATGTGAAATCCACTGCCATCACTAGGGGAAACCTGCTTCTCTCTGTATTGACTATCCAATTTTTTCCCTCTGTTTACAATCACATTTCTTGAATAATAACTTGCATTCATTTTCTCTCCTTTCTTACTTCACTCTCACCCTCAATACTTCCATCAGCTCCAGGCTTCACGGGCTCTCTAAAATTGTTCTTAATAAGATCCAACATTACCTTCTATCTGTTCGCTTAGTCCAATAGATCGTCAGGCCTGATCTTACTTGGCTCCGTAAGATATCTGACATCACAGCCAACACCTTCCTTCTTGAAAGGCTCTCGTCTCTTCACTTCAATGACATCTCTATTTCTTGCCTTCTCTGTCCTGTTACCCAGCCATTCTTCTCAAATGTTGGAGTCTCCAAGATTCTATTCTTGAACTTCTTTTCCTACTCAATGTGTTCTCCCCAGATGATCTCTTTCTTATGGCAGTTTCAGGCCTGAATTTCCAATGACAATTGTTATCAACAACATGATATTTTATCAGCCACTCAAACTGTGTGGCCCAAACTGAACTAATTGTCCCCCGACCACAAATTCTCATGCATTCCTTGCAGGTTAATTATATCACAACAAACTAACTGAAATCAAAAATTGGGAGTCAACCTCGATTCTTTCCTCTCCTTTATTTCCTACCTGTCGTGAAATCTTTGCTAATTTAAACTCCTGGATATCTTTGGAATTCATATCCTCCTTTCCCTCCTCATTGTTATATCTTTCTTCAAAGTTGTGCCTGTATTATTGCAATATTTTAAAATTTATTTTCCTGAACTTCTGCCATACTTCTTAAATCAACTCTATATGTGATCCTCAGAGTGATACTTCTAAGACACAAATTTGATCAACCATGGTAGGCTAAATAATGGCTCCCCCAAAGATATTTACATCCTACCCTGTGAATATGCTACCTTACATGGAAAAAGGGGCTTTAAAGATATGATTGAGTTGAGAATCTTGACATGGAAAGGTTATCCAGTATTATCTGAGTGGGCCCAATGTCCTCACGTCCTTATAAAGTGAGAAATAGGAGGATCAAAGTAAGTAGTAGGTGATGTGACAGCAGAAGCAAGAGGTTGGAGTGATTTAAGGAAGTGGGAGATCAGGAAGAGAGTTAAGCACAAAGTTAACTTACACCTTAAAAAAAAAGGAAAATTAAAGACAACAAGCAGATATATACATTATATAAATAAACACAAGAACTTGTTAAACTTGTGAAACACAGGACTACCCAAGACAAATGTTTCCCTTTCCATTTCTACTCTAGGCTATATGAGGAATCTATTTTTCTCTGTTTCTTAGAACTCTTACTCTGCAGGATCAAAATGTCAAGCAGTGACCACATAAGTGGGAAGTAGATCAAGACGTGCTTATAATTACATTCTTGTGGTTGGTATAAAATTCTGTACCACAGCCATTCCTTAGAAGCCAGCTCATGGGATCAAACAGACAAGCAAGCTCACTTCTCAATTCTGCACCCAGAACCCCACGATGTTACGTATTAGTCCATGTCGGTGAGTTCCTTTGTGCCCAAACTTAGCTGCCGCACACTACAGTGATAGGAAACTGCCAACAGTTTTTTATCAAACCCACTACAGTGGATCCCACAATGGGCAGAGACCTCGTCTAGAGTCATCAGGTTTTCCAGGATGTGCAGATGGCCTGGAAACTTGACCAAGAGGTAGGGATCAGCACTCTTTAGTAAGCTGTATATCCACCAAATGCTGTGACACAAGGAATGGGCCTCAAAATGTTTCAGGCCAGCACAGCTTTGTCTTTGCAAGTCATTTTTCAATGGCAGTTAAATATTGTGGCAAAGCCAATGTACAAACTCACATGCATTAAAATATGCTTATGAGTAATAATACCGTAAGTATTTCCATGTGCATTAGGTGTCAAGAACTTCACACACATCATTTCATTCCCTTATCATGGCACTCAGTGTGGTGGGTATTACTGTATCTGTTTCACAATAGGAAACCCAGTCTCTGAGATGTTCAGTGCCTTTCCCAGTTACCCAGTTGGTAAGTGGGAAAGTCAGGACATGAATTTTCAGTGATTTTATTAAAAAGGCAGGATGATACAGTGATTTAAAGGCCTAATTCTAGACCCAGGTTGCTTAGATTCAAGTCCCAGCTCTGCCATACTCTGTTAGTATAACTTTGGCCAAGTCACTATGCCTAAGTTTCCTCATCTGTAAAATGGGGATCATAATAGTATCTACCTTATGGTACTATTACTTTATTTATTGTTATTGTGAGGATGAAATTTGTTACTATAAATAAAATGCACTGCCTGACATATGCACTACATAAGCATTGCAATTATTATAATTGATTCCAAACTCATTGATGTCTTTATTTCAGTCTTCCTCTCTACCGAGTGTGTGTGTGTGTGTGTGTGTGTGTTGAAACTTAACATCTGGAATGGAGGTGGAAGGCAAGACTGAGAGATTGGAGATGGAGTCAGAGAGCTCCTAGCAGGTATGTCAACGCTCTGATCCAATCTCTGGGCTAGCAGAAGCCTCCAGCAGCTCTCTGGGGCAGGAGCATAAGGAAACTCTAAGCTCTGTACTTCTGCTTTAGCACTAAACCAGTACAGTGTAGTCTCCCAACCAGGAAATGGATGGAGACTCCAACTCAGATGCTGTAGATCTTTGCTAAGGCCATTCAATCCATTCACAATAGAGTCAAAATGAGATCTCTGGAAGTTCCGAAAACTCTTATTGTGATTCAGGTCACAGAATTAATTTTCTGATCCTATAAGCTCAATATCTATGTCCTATCTTGAACCCTTTATCCACTTTTATGTACATAAATCTTTGTCTTTATCAGTGACTATTTTAGAGTGTACCCCTAAAAATAGCATTAAGTACAAGGATTTAACATTTTAAGGCTCATCATCCATACTGCCAAACAGCTTTCCAGAAAAGCTGTGTCAATTCGCACTGGCTCTGCCACACCTACCCACCGCTAAGTATCATGATTGAAAAACCGAAATCTTTGCAGTTACAGGAACAGATAATGTCAGATTGAATTACCTTGTGTTTCTTTTATTACTACAGAGGTCAATTTTCTCATATCCGGAAGCCATTTGTATTACTTATTTTTAAGGTATTTATACTTTCAGTACATTTTTTCTGTTGGGGGATCCTGCTTTATTTAATGATTTCTACAAGATCTTTTTATAGTAATAAAATTATTCTTTGATTATTTTGATGGCAAATGCTTTCCCAGTAAGTTGTTTGCCAATTCATTTATTTACTTTAAAGTATTTTCTAATAGAATCTGTAGAAGTTTTCTCATAAAAATTCAGAAAGTATTATTTTATACTTTCCTGTATCAAACTGACGTATTTAAAAAACACGTCACTCTTATTTATTATCTTTTGGCTAAAATTATACATTTCTTTTTTTTTTTTTTTTTTTTTGAGACGGAGTCTCGCTCTGTCGCCCAGGCTGGAGTGCAGTGGCGCGATCTCGGCTCACTGCAAGCTCTGCCTCCCGGGTTCACGCCATTCTCCTGCCTCAGCCTCCCAAGTAGCTGGGACTACAGGCGCCCGCCACCACGCCCGGCTAATGTTTTGTATTTTTTAGTAGAGACGGGGTTTCACTGTGTTAGCCAGGATGGTCTCGATCTCCTGACCTCGTGATCCGCCCGCCTCGGCCTCCCAAAGTGCTGGGATTACAGGCGTGAGCCACCGCGCCCGGCCTAAAATTATACATTTCTTAAAAGGTACACAGAAATTTAAGTTTTGTCAGAATTCCAGCTCTTTGAGGAAGGAGGTCTGACTATTCACTCCCTACTGTGTCCCAAAACCAAACCTACAGCTGCTCCTAGCACACAGTAGGTATACTATTTATTATACTAATAAGTTCAGTATTATTTTGGAATTTGTATGAAAGTAGCAAATCAGACTCCCAAATACTTTCCAGGAATAAAAGACAATTACTGCTGACATGCAAGCTCTCCAGTGAGATTGCCTGGTTTCCTGGTCAAGGTATATTTCATTGTTCTAATTTAAGAGCTTGTAAACTGGGGCACTTGTTTTCTTTGTATTTCTAATTTTTTTACAGCATAGATAAATCAAAATTCCATGTGTTTCCCATGGTCTACCTGATAAACATACTTCAAAGATATGTCTGCCCTTGCTCTTGGTCTCCACTGTCACCACTCCAGTCTAAGCCAGCATCATGCTATCCTGACCTCCTACAGTGCCCTCCAACCTAGTCCTTTGATTCTTCTTTTGACCTCTTCCAATACCTTTCCATACACAGCTTGAAGCATGAGCATCTTAAATCATCAATCTGATGATGTCACTCCCCTACTTAAAACCTTTTGTTGTTTCCCAGTATTTTAAGGATAAAATCCAAAATCCAAAGTCCCACATGTTCTGGATGCATCTACATTGTGAAAAGACCTTCTCCACCTTTCCTATTTACTTTCACTATGCTCAACCACACTGGCTACATTTCAGATCCCCAAATAAGCCTCCTATTCTGCCCAGGACCACCCCACAGTCTGCTGCCTCTGTTCAGACAGCTCTGCACACCTCCTGCCTGGCCAGCTCCCTGTCATCTGGCCACTTCTATGTATCACCTTCCCCTATAATATGCTCCTTCCCCAGGCTACCTTAGGTGCCTATCTTAGTCTTTCCAGCACCCTATGGTCCACCATACTTTTAGAGCATTTTTCACAGTTTGTAATTGTATATTTAGTTGTATGATTCTTTGCTTTACCTTTCCCCCAAAGGACTGTAAGTTCATGGGGGCAGGAATGGGTCTGTTTTGCCCATCACATATCTCCAACACCTAGCAAAGGCCTGGTACGTATTTTGCACTCAAAAAATGCAAGCTGAGAAAATGAGTGCATGAGAACAGCTCAAGGCCATCCTCTCCCAGGAAGCCTTCCTCACTTATGCCCAGTCCACTGGGTTACTTCCCTTTTCAAATACTCAGTAACATTCTTGTTTGCAATAAGACAAAATAAGCACCACTTATTTCATTCCAGATGATGTATTGCACTGTAAGAAAAAATGCTTCTGGTTTTTATTTTTAAAGTCTTCCTTATTTTTCCCACTACAGTGCTCATTGAGGGCAGGATTTGGCCCCCAGCTCCTTCTGGAACCCAATTTCCTTCCATGTTCCCTATCACAACCCTACAGACACTGGCCTCCTTGCTGTTCTCAAATACTCTTGACACATCCTTGCTCAGAGACTTTGCTGTTCCCACATTTGGAATTCTCTGCCCTGAGATGTTTGAATGTCTGCCTTCCTGCTCATGCAGCTGCTGCCCAAAGGCCACCTCTTCAGATAGCCTTTGCCTCCACCTTCTCTCCCACTTATCTCAATCCTGCTCAATTGTTCTTCCCAGCTGTTGTCACTATTTACCATTACACCACACATTTACACATGTTGTTTATCATCTGGCTCCCTTGCCAGAACACAGGCCCTGTGAGGATATGGGAACTTTTCTGTTTGATTCCCACCATGTGCCTGGCATGAAGTATTTCTCTTTAAATACTTATCAAATGACGGAATTTCAACTCCAAGGAGAACCTAGAGGCCTAGTGTAGATAAAAATGAACATAGTAGATTTTAGCTGGTTTAAGAAACTAATCCAGCCTTCACTTGAGGATCATAACTCAGAGAAGGAAGGCAGGCATTCTTTAATTGATAGATTGCTTCAGATGCAAAGAGGCAAATAAAGGAAAGAAGTTGGTTAAAAAATAAAATAAAGTAGAGAATAGTGGAGAAGAGAAACTAAAGTAGATGAAAGACAAAAATATGAAAATTGCAAGGATCAGAAATCCTTTCAGTAGCTATGTGACAACCAGAAAGTCAAAGTCCTGACTTGCTCCTCCTCCTGACAAAGGTGGTTCTGAATGAAGGGCAACCTCTCCATGCCGGCAAATCCGCTCAGTGTTCATGCATTCGATGAAGTATGCCACACAAGATAGTAATCAGAGGAAACTCCCAAAAATCAAAATAAAAAGAATTAAAACAGTGAAGAAAGAATTATGGATAATAATAAAAAAGAAATTAGATGATAATGGGGAAACATATAACAGTCTCACAATGAAAAGAATATTTCCTTTATTAAACATAACTGGTATTACATCATTACATCAAATGGGTTGACCTGTTCAGAGTTCCCAAAAAGAAAAGGGTCTAAGATGTTGTCACATTGAAAACCACCCCAAATCTATAACTTGAGATTTGCATATATATATGAAAACATAAACAAGGTGGGTGTGTTAAGGCCTTGTTGTAACAGAGCAGTAAGAACTGTAATAAATTGGGGTTGGTGGGAGGTTTGCTGCTGTCTGATTGTCTGACTCAGAAAACAAGCCCTTAATCAGTTCTTGACCAGCCCTGTGTTTTGATTGCCCAAAATAAGATTAGAATTATGTTGGCAGTTTAATATTCAATTGTTGAGGAGAAAATAGCTGTGTCTATAATATCACATCCGGTCTCAGAATCTGCAACCCTCTGAAACAGTCTGGCTTCTACCATTAGCCATTACTTTGACCTTAGCTGATCAAATTTCTTGTATCTCAAAAATTAACTTCTATCAGAAATGAGTTCTTAAAATTCTTATTGACTTCCTTGATAAACTAATAATTCAGACTACACAAATCTGACAATAAAATTGAGAAAAGTCCAGGCAGAGTGGCTCATGCCTATAATGCCAGCACTTTGGAAGGCAGAGGAAGGAGGATTGCCGGAGGTCAGGAGTTTGAGACCAGCCTGGTCAACACAGCAAGACTCTGTCTCCACAAAAAAAAAAAAAAATAGAAATAAGGCTGGGCGCGGTGGCTCATGCCTGTAATCCCAGCACTTTGGGAGCCCGAGGCGGGTGGATCACAAGGTCAGGAGATCGAGACCATCCTGGCTAACACGGTGAAACCTTGTCTCTACTAAAAATACAAAAAATTAGCCAGGCGTGGTAGCGGGTGCCTGTAGTCCCAGCTACTTGGGAGGCTGAGGCAGGAGAATGGCGTGAACCAGGGAGGCAGAGCTTGCAGTGAGCCAAGATCAGGTCACTGCACTCCAGCCTGGGCGACAGAGCGAGACTCCTTCTCAAAAATAAAATAAAATAAAATAAAATAAAATAAAATAAAATAAAATAAAATAAAATAAATAAAAGTTTAAAAACACGTTTTAAATGGAGGAAAAAAATGTGTTAATTATGGAATTGATATTTACATTGCAAATCAAGATTTAGGGAAAAAAGAAGTATATATACAAAACTCATAACTGAAGAAAATCTAAAGTATGAGGGAGAAATGGAGTAAGCAGTGTATTAAATATGATTGTCACTTGTGTATTTAACTTTTCATCTTTTTCTTTGAATAAACTAACCATTCATTAGTAATAAGTGATAGCACACATTATTTATTTGTTCTTTTCCAAAAATATTCAGTGTAAACTATAAAACCCTTATATACAATGATAAATTCAAAACACATAATTTTACTTCTGGTCCAATTTGAAAAGCCATGCAATTAGAGGCAAAGTCTCTTTCATTGGTCCCTGGAGCTCCAGAAGTTTTATCAGTGAGTCAGCATCTCTCCTCCTGTTTCTCCCTTGATAAAATGAAACTTACTGGGTGAAAGAAACAGAAAAGAAGGCAGGAGATCAAAGGATCAATTTCTTCTTCACTGATATTTTTAGAAGAGCTATGAAATTTTGTTTACAGATGAGCTTCATAATTCTCACCATGATTTGAAGAGGTGGAAAGCAAAACAGTGAAAGAAATACACACGTGTTAGAGCCTTAAAAAAGACATTGACAATTATGTTATCATTTTATTAATTATATTCTCTGAAGCGGAATTCAGCATTTCCACCCACGTTTTCGTCACTGTGAATCCTTGAAAGAGAGTGTAGCATTAGAGTATTTGAAAGACATTTATCACTTTATCATGATATGCATAAGCTTAGGTGAGAAAAATTCAAACGATTCTATGATTGTCTGATGGTTCATTTTATAATCAATGGTCTTAGGATTCTATTCTGCGCTGTATTAATCTGCTTAGGCTGCCATAACAAAACATCATAGAGTGGGTGGCTTAAACAACAGAAATATATTTCTCACAGATCTGGAAGCTGGGAAGTCCAAGATCAAGATGCTAGCAGGTGAAGTTTCATTCTGAGGCCTCCTCTCTTGGCTCATAGACAGCTACCATCTTGCCATGTGCTCACATGATCCCTTCTTTGTGTGTACAAGGGAGTGAGAGAAAGAGAGAGAGAGACAGCAAGCTCTCTGGTGTTTCCTCTTTTAAGGTCACTAATCCCAACAGAACAAGGTCCAACTTTCATGACCTCATTTAACCCTAATTAACTCCCCAAAGTTTCATCTCCAAATACGATCACATTGGGCATTAAGGCCCATTTGAATTTCAAGGGACACAAATATTGAGTCCACAACATGCACCATAAGGCACATATGTCACTTAGTCCTTAAGTCACTAAATAATATATATTTTAAGAATAAAAAATCTAATGTCCTAATAATTCAGGTAATCAAAAATATGAGTATATTTTATATATAAATGTTTATTTTGTATATAAATAATATATATAATACATATACATATATACTATATATGTATACGTATATTTTATATATGTGAAATATTAAGTTCAGTTCCTTTATATAAATTAATAAGCATCAATTAAATGATGAGTCCTTTATGTTCATTTTTCAGATGTCATACTTGAGAACCACAGAAATGAAATCTTGCTCCAGAACACACAGCTGGTTGGTGGCAAGGCCCCGCCAGCTGATTACCAGTCCAGTGCCCTTTCCAGCAAACCACACCAACCTGAACTGGTATGAATGCATCTCTACGTATCAGTCAATAAAGCATATAATAACCTTGGGTCATATTAGAGTTTGAGGGATAAGTCCTAGGTTCTACATCACTGACCTCTAGGAGCCAATACAGATATCAGAGACCTGAGCCCTATCTCAAGACACTACAGACAGTGATGTGTTACACTGGCAGACATCCCCAATGCAATGGAAGAGGGCTTCAAGCAGGGTCTTTAAAACCTTTTCCAGACTCATAGATGCTGCTGGAAGGTTCAGGAACTAATTCACTTTGAGCAGAATAGGAAACATATAGTGATCCAAGTTCCTAAGAACCCAGTAGCCATTTTTAATGGAGACAGACACCAGAGTTTCAATGGGGGCTACCACCAGGAGGAGCTCCTGAGAGCCTCTGCCACACAAGCCGATGGTAGGAGCCCAAGTGACAAAAGAGACTGAGGGCACCTCCCAAGGACTACTGCAGAGGGTACTGTCAGACCCCATGCTGAGGGAGAGGGGCAGTGGCTGTGCCTGGTCAGGCTAGTGACCAGAGATTATGTGTGTTGGTTCTTTTCTTTCAGAGCATTTATCTCAATTGCAATCAGTTAATTACATAATTATATGGTTAAAGTCTGTCTTCTGAGCTGGATCATAACCCCCACAGTCCACAACAGTTTCTATTATCTTTACATTTCCCCCCCAACACCTTGAATAGTATCCAGCCCACAGTAACTGCTCAATAAGAAGCTGTTTAGTTGAGAAAAGGAATGTCAGCTACCTTTTCTAACACCTTCGGGATGAAGAATGCACAAGGAATGAAGGTTAGAAAGAGGAAATAGAGATTGCTAGTCTTCCATTTCATTCTTCCTTGAGCAATGTGTCTCAAAATATGATGAAGTTGAAAGCTCTAAAATGGGCGGAAATTTAAGTAATAACAACAACAACAATAATACAAAACTCTAATTTGCATCTTTAATGCATTTTATTCTTCCCAAGTAATAACATATACTCATTTTCATTTGGTTTTCATGATGTAACAGTTCCTGTTTATGATAAGGAAACTCAGAGAGATTATAACTCCTCCAGTATCACCAAGCTATGAAAATATGAAACCAGGATTCGAATTCAGGTCTCACAGTTCCACACCCACTATTTTTTCACTTCAACTACATTAAAACAATAAAAAAATTAGTAAATGCAAATGTCTGAAATAAATGAGGAAAATCACCATTTTAAAATTAGCAAGCTGCTTCTGTCTTCTAGACTAGAGATTTGGATTTATCTTTGTGGCAGACAGTCCCATTGTTCTGGGAAAAGGAAAAAGAAAACATATGCTTGAGAGGGGCTCTGCGGTTATGCAAGTAGAAAGCAAACATCTGCTCGCCTTTTTTGGAAAAGACTCGAATGCAGTGAAACATCCCTAATGTTCATGCGTCCTTCATTCACTCCGTATTTACTGAGTACCATGTGTGCAAGTCATTTCAGAATGAGACACTGGATGCCATATAATAAAGTCTTTATTCTTGTGAATTATGTTTCAGAAAGAGAAATGTTTTGTTCCCAGTGAACATTTTGTCTGCTCTATTTAACCTACAACCTATGTGGACCCCCTTGCAAAGTGGGTGTATCAATGTTTGAGCTCTTTGTAGAAGCTGAGGAGTTGGGAGGAAGAGACTTCCGCAAGGAAGTACAGACTTGCACATCCTGAAGGAAAGACCAACACTCTCTCAAGGTCTGGTGCCACGCAATCCAAGCTAGTGTAAAGAATCCCACTGAAAACGTTGTTTGAGAGGAAGAGCCAGATGCCAGGAAGTGTTAATGTCTGACTTGAGTGTTCTGATGATTTGAGGGAGCTGGAGGTTAAACCTACACCCCTGCAAATAAAGGTAGAGTTTTTCCTAAAGAATGCTTATACTTCCAGTCTGTCACTGCACACAGGCAATTCTAGTACAGAGAATGCAATTGTGGCAGTGGGCGTTGGAGTATGGAGAAGTCTATTTCCCATCTCTAGGGCCTGGGGAAATTTTACAAGGTTTCCTCATAAGGCTTGGTTCCTTCTTATAAGTAGGGTGATTGGGGAGGACCAGACTTTGCCTAGGTTGAGGACCACTGGGAGCCAAGTGATTTTCACAGCTCTAAGAAAAGCCACAGTTAGAACAGGGGTGATTTCAATTCTACAATGGGCATACCTCAGAAGTACTGTGGGTTCAGTTCCAAATCACCACAATAAAGCAAATATCACAATAAAGTGAGTCACACAAATTTTTTGGTTTCCCAGTGCATAGAGAAGTTATGTTTACACTATACTATAGTCTATTAAGTATGCAATAATATTATGTCTAAAAAACAATGTACATATCTTAATTTAAAAATACTTTATAGGCTGGCGTTGCTGGCTCATGCCTATAATCCTAGCACTTTGAGAGGCAGTCGTGGGAGAATCACTTGAAGCCAGAGTTCAAGACCAGACTGGGCAACATAGCAAGACCCAGTCTCTACCAAAAAAATTTAAACATTAGCTGGGCATGATGGCATGCGCCTCTAGTCCTAGATAGTCAGGAGAATGAGGCAAGGGGATCGCTTGAGCCCAGGAGTTCGAAATTACAGTGAACTCTGATCATTCCACTGTACTCTAGTCCAGGTGACAGAGTGAGACCCTGTCTCAAAAACATAAAAGATATTTTATTGCTAAATATCCAAAATGATTATCTGAGCCTTTGGCAAGTTGTAATAGTTTTTGCTGCTGTAGGGTCTTGCCTAGACGTTGATGGCTACTAGCTGATCAGGATGGTGGTTGTGGAAGGTTGGGGTGGCTATGGCAATTTGTTAAAATAAGACAACAATGTGCTTTGCTGTATTGATTGACTCTTCCTTTCATAAAAGATTTCTCTGTGGCATGCAACACTGCTTGATAGCATATTACCTACGGTAGAACTTCTTTCAAAATTGGAGCCAATCCTCTCAAATCCTGCCACTGCTCTATCAACTAAGTTTATGTAATATTCTAAATCCTTTGCCATCATTTCAACAGTGTTCACAGCATCTTCACCAACAGTAGATTTCATCTCAAGAAATCACCTTCTTTGTTCATCTCTAAGAAGCAACTCCTCACACACTCAAATTTTATCAGGAGGTTGCAGCAATTCCCTTGCAGCTTCAGGCTCCACTTCTGCTTCTTTTGCTATTTCCACCACATGTGCAGTTACTTTCTCCACTAAAGTCTTGAATCCCTCAAAGTCATCCACGAGGGTTGGAATTAACTTCTTCCAAACTCCTATTAATGTTTATATTTTAAACTCCTCTCATGAATCATGAAAGTTCTTAATGGCAGCCAGAATTGTGAATTTTTTCCGGGTGATTTTCAGTTTACTTTTCCCAGATCTATTCATGGAATCACTATCTATGGCAGCTATAGGCTTTTAAAATTTATTTATTAAATAATACAACCTGAAAGTTGAAATTACTCCTTGATCCATGGGCTGCAGAATAAAGCCTAACACAGAAGGCATGAGCTCTTGGGTGACTAGGTGCATTGTCAATGAGAAGTGACATTTTGAAAGAAATATTTTTTTCTGAGCTGTAGGTCTCCACAGTGGGCTTAAAATATTCAGTAAACCATGCTGTAAACAGATGTGCTGTTATCCAGGCTTTGTTGTTCCATTGACAGAGCACAGGCAGAGTAGATTTAACATAATTCTTAAGGACTTTAAGATTTTGGGAAGGATAAATAAGCATGGGTTTCAACTTAAAGTCACAGCCAGATTAGCCCCCCTAACAAGAGAGTCAATCTGTCCTTTAAAGCTTTGAAACCAGGCCTTGACTTCTCCTCTTTGGCTATGAAACTCCTAGATGGCATATTCTTCCAATATAAGGCTATTTCATCTGCATTTAAAATCCATTGTTTAGTGTAGCCACCTTCAACATTGAACTTAGCTACATCTTTTGGATAGCTTGCTGCAACCTCTCCATCAGTACATGCAGCTTCACCTTGCACATTTGTGTTATAGAGACAGCTTCTTTCCTTAAATTTCATGAACCGACTTCTGCTTCCTTCAAACATTTCTTCTGTAGCTTCTTCACCTCTCTTAGCCTTCACAGAATTGAAGAGATTTAGGACTTTGCTCTGGTTTAGGCTTTAGCTTAAGAGAATGTTGTGGCTGGTTTGGTCTTCTATCCAGGCTACTGAAACTTTCTTCATAGCAGCAATAAGATAGTTTTACTTTCTTGTCACTAATGTGTTCATTGATGTCACACTTTTAATTTCCTTCAAGAACTTTTCCTTTGCATTCCCCACTTGGCTAACTGTTTGGTGCAAGAGGACTGGCTTTCAGACCATCTCGGCTTTGGACATGCCTTTCTCACTAAGCTTAATCATTTCTAGCTTTTGATTTAAAGTGAGAAAACATGAGACTCTTCCTTTCACTTGAACACTTACGGGACATTGTAGGGTGATTAATTGTCCTGCTTTCAATATTGTTGTGTCCCAGAGAATAGGGAGGCTCAAGAAGAGGGAGAAAAACAGGGAACACCTGGTTGGTGGAGCAGTCAGAACACACACAACATTTATCGATTAAGATCTCTGTCTTACAGGGGCACAGATCTCAGCGCCCCAAAACAATTACAATAGTGACATCAAAGATCACTGATCACAGATCACCACAACAGATATAATAATAATGAAAAGGTTTGAAACATTATGAGAATTATCAAAATGTGGCACAGAGATACAAAGCGAGCATATGCTGTTGGAAAAACAGAGCCAATAGACCAGGTGGATATAAGGGGTTACCACAAACCTTCAATTAGTAAAAACCACAATATCTGCAAAACACAGGAAAGCGAAGCACAATAAAACAAAGTATGCCTATACTTACGTGGTTGGCCTCAGTTGTATTACGGGGAATTATGGAAGGGCCTGTGCTACATACAGTTCAGACAAGCTGGAAAACAGGAGGGCAGAGGTCTATTTCCTGAGATCAAGTAGAGGGTATGAGAGTGGTCTCTGGAAGGTGGCAGGGATGATCACAGCAGCCCAGCCCTGAAGGTCATGACAACACAGAGGAAGACAAAGAGACCTGGGGAGTGGAGGAGGGAGGAACAGTGAAACCTGACACTGAGAGCTCTCAGAATACTGAGAGAACAGTTGAGGTAGGGGGTTCCAGTTTTTAGCATTTGGGCAAGAAAACGAGGGGAGTACACAATTTCATAATTTAGGCAATTACAAAATAAATAAATAAATGTCTCTATTCTGTAGTCATGCTGATGAGGCCTGAGACATATGGGTCAAAGCCCTCTGTCTCTAACTGCCCCATCCCTCAGATTGCCAAGAGCAATAGGCTTCTGGAAAAAGATTCAAATGACCTTAAGATAGGGTCAACAAAAGTTGTTACAGATGATTAAATGTATGTCTGAAACACTGATTTATGCCACTGGAGTAATTAACTTACCCTCAGGTATCCCCCCTTCTTAACCATGAAGAGTTCTCAATGGCCCCAGGACCCTGACTTAGGCTATGACTTAAGGGATCCCTAGGTGTTTCCAGAAGCTAGGCCCAGCCCAGCCCAGAGTGTCCCACCCAGACCTGCCTCTTGCCTGCTGGAGAAAGAAGGGTTGTTTGACATATCCCTGAACAGAGATCAGCCACCTGAAAGAATTAAAAAGACTTAAGAATCCATCATATGTAAAAAGATCATCGCACCATCTTCCTACACCTAATCACAATTGAGTGCACATTTTCAGATTAAATGGACAAACTCTTGACTTCTATTTCATATATATCCATACACAAAAAAAATCAGAAAGTGGTATAGAAATTGTGTTTACTGAACATTAAACACAACCCATTTATTTCTATTTAAATAGCACCAAAACCTCAGTAACATTTAACAGGTTAACAATATAGACTTGAGTCATATTGAGTCTGACATTGAGTCAGACCTGGATTTATATCATGCTCTGCCACAGATACTCTGGTATCTTTAAGCTAATTACATATCCCCAAGCCTCAGCTGTCCCCAACTGCAAGATGGCCATGATGACAGATGAGAACAGATAACTCAGAGTGTGGCTGTGAGGACTAAATGATTTAACGCCTGTAAAACATTTAGAAAAATGCCTAGCATGTGGTAAGTGCTCATTAAACATAGCTATATTTAAATATTTCTAAAATATTGCCAAATCCAGATGCTAATGACTAGGGCATCCTAAAAGACAGATTTAGAAAGGAAATTGCTGTCTATATTCTGAACAGTACAATAACTGTGTTTTGACTTCATCATTTGCCACTTCCATCCAGTGCTTTTCTGGTAGCATGCTGGAAAATGAACCACAGCACACTAACACCCACACCCCAGCAGCTCTCTAAATCAGTTGTTCTTAAATGAGTCAGCACACACCCAAGCATCTTGGTCACTAGTCGGATGTACACAGGCTGCAGGTTCCCAAACAGACTTCAGCTGCTGCTCTGAGTAAACATTTTCTGGCAGCACACCAAGGGGGCGGGTGGGGACACAGGTATGCATCTTCTCGTGTCTAGGTTCAGATTTCATATTGAACTCAAAATGAGCTGATGAGTTCAAGGTCCCTGTTTCTGCTAAAAATAAGCCTACACAGCAAGGGTGTTGCACTAAACAGTTTGCCCAAGCTGCCTGGAGGAAGCATCTTCTGCCCACATTGCGCCTTGGTGTAACCAACATTCAGAGTCCCACAGTTTCATGACCACCAACTTCACACAATTAGCTGAGCTCTATGTAAAACTGTTTCTATCTGTTCCTACCTAGATTTTTCTCCTTGAGACATAACTCTTCTTTTTAAATTGTGAATGAAGATATCTGACGTGAGTGCTGGGAAAGTCATGGCAAAAGGCCTGGGTGGAAAATCAAAAGGTCACCATTATATTCTTTGGGTTCATAACATCCGAGGAAATAGGTACCTTATACCTTGATCTTCTTAGAAGTGAAATAAAAACAGCCCATCTACCTCACAGGGATCACAATTTCATGGTCCTTTGCAAAACTTAAAAAAAAGGTGTTAAGTATAAAATCTCAATTAATGGAATACTCAGGCAAGAAAATACCCTGGTTTATGCATTTAAGTCTTTTTCTAGCCTTTTGTCAAAAGCTTTTCTAAAAATACAGTCACCCATTAACTACGTACATTATGATGACAGTTTTTAGCTTTGAGGATTTGGAAGCTTGAAATCAATCAAGCACATTAAATAGTACATGTCTTTTGATTTGTGGTCAATTACTATTTCAAAATGCAATTCTTAAAAAACCTCTGGTCAGTTGCTTTCCATTTAGGGTTTATATTTCAGCTAAGAAAGTTGTTGTTTCCCAGGAATGAAATTGAGCTCAATCTAGTTTTCCATGCACAAATTATAGTAACAGGAACACTGCCATCCCTAGTTTCTAAGGAAGAGAACCAGGCGTCTTAAAAGGTAAGGTCCTAGGCAGGACTATAAAGCAAACAATGATGAAATTAGCTTTAGAATATGTTTGGAAAATTTGGCTTACACTAATAAGGTGCTATTTGAAAGGGATAAATGTTAAAGGCCTGCATTAAAGGTTTTAAAAATAATCGATTATGCACATTGCGGATAGAAAGACCCTGGCTTGCCAAGGTTTAAAAAAAAAGTCAGAAGATCTTAGTTGACCACAAGCTGAAACTGAGCCACCAGTGTATATAATATGCTTGCTAAAAGCAGCACTTTCCTAGCAGTTCCACTGTAGTGCAACAGACTACCACATCTTAAAGAACATAGACAGATGAGATCTCTCTTCTTTCATTTCTTTACTCAGCCCACTGCTTTCTAAGTTCTGCCCCCACCCATCACCACCAACAACTCTGAAACTGTGACTGCCAAAGGTCACCAAGGACCACAGATTGGCAAATCAGTGGACTCATTTCTGGTCTAAGAACTTGCCATCTTTCAGCATCTGACATTATTGACTATACACTCTTCCTTTGGCTTCTCTGATGCCACTCTCTTGGTTCCCCTAAACCCCTGGCTAGCTCTTTCCAGTCCCCTCTTATCTTCCTGACTCTCCATGTTACTGTGACTGAAGATCCAGTCCTTACCCCTCTTTGCTCACTCTCCGACACTACTTAGTGATCTTAACTGCTCCCATAACTTCAACTGCCACCTGCAGAAGAAGCCCCAGATCTTTCAGTCTAGTCTGGACCCATCCCCTGAGCACCAAACCTATTCTCCCCAACTGTGCTTGGATCTTCTTACTTCTCCTGATCTTGCTTCTCCTTTTCTGCCTGCTTTTATACAGTGCTTTTATCTTGCCAGATAACACCACTATCCATCCAGTGGCCTAAGCCAGGAACTTCAGGACTTCTTCAATTCTCCCTATCCCTTAGCTGCTATACTGAATCAGTGACAAAAATTTGGCCTCCTTTGCTTATTTTCTATTCACCTCTTCTTCCCAATAGTTCACCTCACACTATAGTTTATCTAAGAGCAGGAAGAACCCCTGATTCTTGTCCCTGGGGGTCTAGAAAGATTATCTGTTAGGCTGCCTGCCTCAAAGCACATCATCCAATGACTCTTCTGAAAAAGTTCAACTTTCTACATGCTACTATAAAAAAAAACTTTAATAAAAAACTATTTTTAAAGAATGTGAGGCTAATGCTGATAGGAAGTGAAAATAACTTCTTTTCCTTGATGTTAAGGCATCTTGTAGGAATGAACCAATATTAAGAACTTTTTCTCAATAACAAAAGAAGAATGACTATTATTTATTCTTCCAACAAATATTCATTGACTTTTCATTTTGTGCTAGGTGTTCTTATAAGTGCAGGCTGGCCAGGCTGAGGTGGGGTGGGTAATGGATGGTAAGCAACTAAAGAAATGAGAACAGAAGCAGAGTATAACAGAGAGTGACTTGGACGCAGCATTGGATTGAGTCGTCAGGCAAGGTCTTGCTGAAAGGATGCCATGTAAACTGAGACCTGAATGATTAAAAAAAGAGAGAGAGACAGCCATGGGAAGGTCAGGAGGAAGAACATTCCATACCAGGAGAGCTGTTTGTGGTAAGGCCCTAAGTCAGCTGTTTTAAAGGGATAAATGTTAAAGACCTGCATTAAGTTTCCAAAAAAAATCAATTACATATATTTAGGATAGAAAGACCTCAGTTTGCCTAGGTTAAAAAAAAAAAAAAAAAACTCAGAAGATCTTAATTGACCACAAGCTAAAAATAAGTTCTGCCTGTTGAAAAAATGAAAAATAGTCATGCACGGTTAGTGCAGAGTCAGCAAGGGCTGCCATTGGGTCACATACATCCCATCTATTATCAACAAATTTCAAAATAATCCTACAAGAAACATTTCATTATTCCCACTTAGAAGCTAAGAAAATGAAAGTTAAGAGAGATTAGCTTCATATGACGAGGAATAAAAACCACATTTTTCTTTAGGCTTAGTTTATTCATCTATTTCTAGTTCCTTGCAGTGTAACATTAGGCTGTTTATTTGGGATCTTTCTTCTTTTTTAATGTAGATGTTTATTTCTTTAAACTTCCCTCTTGGAACTGTTTTTGCTGCATCCCATAAGTTTTGGTATGTTGTGCTTCCATTTTTATTTATCTCAAGATTTTTTTAAAAATGTCTCTTTTAATTTATTTGTTGATCCATTGGTTATTTAGAAACATGTTGTTTAATTTCCATATATTTGTAAATTTTCTAAAATTCCTCCTATTATTGATTTTTAGTTTCATACCATTGTTGTTGGAAAAGAGACTTGATAAGATTTCAATCTTCTTAAATTCGTTAAGACTTGTTCTGTGGTCTACCATATGATCTATCCTGGGGAATGTTGAAGCAAACGTGTATTCTGCTGCTGTTGGTTAAAATGTCATGTATATGTCTGTTAGTTCCATTTGGTATATCCAATGTTTCCTTATAGATATTCTGTCAAGATAATCTGTTCATGGTTGAAATCCCCTACTACTATTGTCTTGCAGTCAATCTCTTTCTTCAGGTCTATTAATATTTGCTTTATATATCTAGGAGCTCTGACATTAGGCACATATATATTTACAATTATTATATCTTCTTGATGAATTATTCCCTTTATCATTAGATAATGAAGTTCTTTGTCACATTTCACAGTTTTTGACTTAAAGTCTATTTTTTTTTTGACATAACTATAGCTCTCCCTGCTCTTTTTTGGTTTCCATTTGCCTGGAATATTTTTGTTCATCCTTTCATTTTCAACATATGTTTGTCCTTTAAGGTGAAGTGAGTCTCTTGAAGGCAGCATATTATTATTTTTTCACCCATTCAGCCATTCTGTGTGTGTCTTTGGTTAGAGAATTTAATCCATTTATATTCAAGGTAATTATTGATAGGTAAGGACTTACTCCTCTCATTTTGTTAATTGTTTTCTGATTGCTTTGTAGATTCTTTGTTTCTTTCTTTCTCACTGGCTGTCTTCCTTTCTGATTAGATAATTCTTTCTAGTATGCTTTCATTCCTTAAAGTTTTATCTTTTGTTTATCTACTATACATTTTTGCTTTGTGGTTACCCTGAGGCTAACATAAAATATCTTATAGTTATAAAAGGTTATTTTAAGCTAACAACTTAACTTTGACCACATTAAAAAACTTAACACTATTACTCCACCATGCCCCACGTTTTGTTTTTTATGTCACAATTTACATCTTTTTTTATTGCGTATCCCTTAACAAAGTATTGTAGCTATTATTATTTTTAGTAGTTTCATCTCATCTTCATAGTATGAATATAAGTGATCTAATCTCAACCACCATTAGATTATTGAGTATTCTGAATTTCACTGCATCTTTATTTTACCAGTGAGTTTTATACTTTGATAAATTTTCATGTTAATAATTAATATTCCTCTATTTCAGCTTGAAGAACTCCCTGTAGCATTTCTTATAAGACAGGCTTGGTGGTGATCAACTTCCTCAGCTGACGTAAGTCTGGGAAAGTCTTTCTTTCTCCTTCATTTCTGAAGGACAGCTTTACCAGGCAATATATTCTTAATTGACAGGTTTTTTTTCCCCCCTGCAGCACATTGAATACATCATCCAATTTTCTCCTGGCCTGTAAGGTTCTGCTGAGAAATCTGCTTCTAGCCTTATTGAAACTTCCTTATATGTTATTTTCTTCATTTCTCTAGCTGCTTTCAGGATCCTCTCTTTGTCCTTGATTTTTTGTAGGTTTTTTTTTGGGGGGGGGAGGGGGTTGTTTGTTAGTTTCTCAGGTTTTTTGTTTATTTTTCCTTTTGTTTCTTTTTTGTTTATTTGTTTTGTTTTTTGAGACAGGGTTTAGCTCTGTCATCCAGGCTGGAGTGCAGGGGCACGATCTTGGCTCACCACAGCCTCAACCTCCCAGGCTCAAGTGATCCTGCCATCTCAACCCCCTGAGTAGCTGGGACTACAGGTGCATGCCACCACACCTGGCTAATTTTCGTATTTTTATATTTTCATTTTTTGTAGAGACAGGGTCTTGCCATGTTGCCCAGGTTGGTCTCAAACTCCTAGGCTCAAGTGATTTGCCTGCCTCGGCATCCCAAAGTGCTGGGATTACAGGCATGAGCCACCGCACCTGGCCTTCTTTGTCTTTTGATTTTTGACAGTTTGATTACATGTCTTGGGGTAGTCTAGTTTAGATTGAATCTGATCAGAAAACTTTGACTTTCCTGTAGTTGGATATTTATCTCTTTCCCTTGATTTGGACATTTTCTGCTATTATTCTTTAAATAAGCTTTCTGCTTTTTTGTCTTTCTATTCTCCTTCTTGAACTTCTGCAACTTGAATATTTGCCATTTTGATGCTTTCCCATAAATCTCATATGCTTTCTTCTTTCCTTGTTATTCTGTATTCTTTTTCTCCTCTGATGGTATATTTTCAAATAACCTGTCTTCAACTTCACACTTTTTCTTCTGCTTAAGACTTTTTTTAAATTTTTAAATTTTAATTTGTGAGGGTATATAGTAGGTGTATATATTTATGTGGTACATGAGCTGTTTTGGTATAGGCATGCAATGCATAATAATCATTTCATGGAAAATGAGGCGTCCATCCTTTCAGGCATTTATGCTCATATTACAATCTAATTATACTTTTTAGTTACTTTTAAATGTACAATTACATTATTTCTCACTATAGTCACGCTGCTGTGCTATCACATACTAGGTCTAGTTTATTCTTTCTATTTTTTGTACCCATTAACCATCCCCACTCCCCTACCCCAATTCCCCTGCTACCCTTCCCAGCCTCTGGCAACTATCCTCCTACTTTCTATCTCCATGGGTTCAATTGTTTTGATTTTTAGATTCCACAAATAAGTGAGCACATCCAATGTTTGTCTTTCTGTGCCTGACTTATTTCACTTAGCATAATGACCTCCATTTCCACGCATGTCATTTGCAAATGACAGGATCTCATACCTTTTATGGCTGAATAGTACTCCATTGTGTATAAGTACCACATTTTTTTTATCCATTCATCTGTTGATGGACACTTAGGTTGCTTCCAAGTCTTAGATTCTGAACAGTGCTGCAACAAACATAGAAGTGCAGATATGTCTCTGATATACTGATTTCCTTTATTTGGGGTATATACCTAACAGTGGGATGGCTGGATCATACGGTAGCTTGATTTTTAGTTTTCTGAGGAACCTCCAAACTGTTCTCCATGGTAGTTGTGCTAATTTACATTCCCACCAACAGTGTACAGGGTTCCGTTTTCTCCACATCCTCGCCAGCATTGTTATTGCCTGTCTTTTGGATATAAGCCATTTTAACTGGAGTGAGATGATACTTATTGTAGTTTTGATTTGCATTTCTCTGATGATCAGTGATGTTGAGCACCTTTTCATGTGCCTGTTTGCCATTTGTATAGCTATTTGAATCTTTTGCCCATTTTTTAATCAGATAATTAGATTTTTTCCTATAGATTTGTTTGAGTTCCTTATGTATTCTGGTTATTAATCCCTTGTCAGATGGGTAGTTTGCAAATAGTTACTCCCATTCTGTGGGTTGTCTCTTCACTTTGTTGATTGTTTCCTTTGCTGTGCAGAAGCTTTTTAACTTGTTGTGATTCTGTTTGTTCATTTTTGCTTTCATTGCCTGTGCTTATTAGATATTATTCAAGAAATTTTTGTCCAGAACAATGTCCTGGAGTTTCCCCTATGTTTTCTTGTAGTTGTTTCATAATTTCAGTTCTTATATTTAAGTCTTTAATCCATTTTGATTTGATTTTTGCATACAGTGACAGCTAGGAGTCTAGTTTTATTCTTCTGCATATGGTTATCCAGTTTTCCCAGCACCACTTATTGAAGACACTGTCTTTTCTCCAGTGTATGTTCCTGGCACCATTATCAAAAATTAGTTTATGGTAGGTGGTGGATTTCTTTCTGGGTTATCTATTCTGTTCCATTGGCCTATGTGTCTGCTTTTATGCCAGTACTGCTGTTCTGATCACTAAACCTCTATAGTATAATTTGAAATCAGGCAACATGATTCCTCTAGTTTGTTCTTTTGGATTAAGAAAGTTTTGGCTCTTGTGGTTCCACATCAATTTTAGGATTTTTTTTTTCTATTTTTGTGAAGAATGTCTTTGGTATTTTGATAGGGATTGCACTGAGTCTGTGGATTGCTTTGGATAGTATGGACATTTTAATAATATCAATTCTTCCAATCCATGAACATGGAATATCTTTCCATTTTTTGGTGGCCTCTTCCATTTCTTCCATCAGTGTTTTATAGTTTTCATTATAGAGATCCTTCACTTCTTTGGTCAAGTTAATTTCTAGATATTTAATTTTATTTATGGCTATTGTAAACGGTATTACTTTTTCATTTCTTTTTTAGATTGTTCACTCTTGATATATAGAAATGCTGCTGATTTTTATATTTTGGTTTTGTATCCTGTAACTTTACTGAGTTTGTTTATCAGTTCTAACAGCTTTTCTGTGATGTCCTTAGGTTTTTCAAATAGAAGATCATACTATCTTCAAACAAGGATAATTTGACTTCTTTGTTACCAATTTGGATGCCCTTTATTTATTTTTCTTGTCTAAGTTCTCTAGCTAGAATTTCTAGTACTATGTTGAATAACAGGGATGGTGGTGGGCATCCTTGTCATGTTCCAGATCTTAGAGGAAAGGCTTTCAGTATCTCCCATTCAGTATACTAGCTATGAGTCTGTCACATATGACTTTTATTATGTTGAGGTATGTTCCTTCTCTTGCCAGTTTTTTTAGGGTTTTTATCATAAAGCAATGTGAAATTTATCAAATGCTATTTCAGCATCAATTGAAATGATTACATAGGTTTTGTCCTTTATTCTGTTTATATGATACCTCACACTGATTGATTTGTGTATGTATATTGAACCATCCTTGCATCTTAGGGATAAATCTCACTTTGTCATGAATCATCTTTTTAACATATTGCTAAATTCAGTTTGCTATTTTTTTTTTTTTTTTTTTTGAGACAGAGTCTCACTCTGTTGCTCAGGCTGCAGTGCAGTGGTGCGATCTTGGCTCACTGCAACCTCTGCCTCCTGGGTTCAAGCAATTCTCCTGCCTCAGCCTCCAAAGTAACTGGAACTACAGGCATGCACCACAACACCTGGCTAATTTTTGTATTTTTAGTAGAGAGCATTTTGCCATGTTGGCCAGGCTGGTCTCGAACTCCTGACTCAAGTGATCCACCCACCTCGGCCTCCCAAATAGCTGGCATTGCCCAGCAAGTTTGCTGGTATTTTGTTGAGGATTTTTGGATCAATATTCATTGGAGATATTGGCCTATAGTTTTCTTTTTTTTGATGTTTCTTTGTCTGGTTTTGGTATCAGGATAATACTGGCCCAGTAGAATGACATTGAAAGTATTCCCTCCTCTACTTTTTGGAATATTTTGAGTAGGATTGTTATTAGTTCTTCTTTAAATGCTTGATACAAATCAGCAGTGAAGACATCAGGTCATGGCTTTTCTTTAGTGGGAGACTTTTTATTACAGCTTTGATCTCATCACTCATTCAGGTTTTGGATTTCTTCATGGTTCAATCATGGTAGGTTGCATGTGTCTAAGAATTTGTTCATTTTTTCGAGATTTTCCAATTTATTGGCATATAATTGCTCATAGTAGCCACTGGTGATCCTTTGAATTTCTGAGGCATCATTTATAATGTCTCTTTTTTTATCTCTGATTTTATTTCTTTGGATCTTTTCTCTTTTTTTCTAAGTTAGCCTGGCTACAGATTTGTCAATTTTGTTTAACTTTTCAAAAAACTTTTAAAACAGTTTCAATGAAATTCTTTGTTTCATTGATCTTTTGTATTGCTTTCTTCATTTCAATTTCATTTATTTCTGCTCTGATCTTATTGTTTCTTTTCTTTTACTAATTTTGGGTATAATTTGTTCTGGCTTTTCTCATTCTTTAAGATGCATAGTTAGGCTATTTATTTGACGCTTTTCTTCTTTGTTGATACAGACACTTATAGCTATAAACTTCCCTCTTAGTACTGCTTTTACTGTGTCCAATGGGTTTTGGTATGTTGTATTTTCATTATCATTTGTATCAAGAAATGTTTCAATTTCCTTCTTAATTTCTTCACTGATCATTCAGGAGCATATTGCTTAATTCCATGTATTTGTATAGTTTTCAAAATCCCTCTGTTATTGATTTCTAGTTTTATTCTATTATGGTCAGAGAAGATACTTAATATTATTGCAATTTTTTGAATGTTTTAAGACTTTCTTTGTGACCTAACATATGGTCTATTCTTGAGAATGATCCATGTGCTGAGGAAAAGAATGTTTATTCTGCAGTCGTTGGATGAGATGTTCTGTAAATGTCTTTTAGACCCATTTGGTCTATAGTGCAGGTTAAGTCCAACATTTCTTTGTTGATTTACTGTCTAGAAGATCTGTATAATGCTGAAAGTGGGGCATTGAAGTCTCCAGCTATTATTGTACTGGGGCCTATCACACTCTTTAGCTCTAATAATATTTGCTTTATATATCCAGGTGCTCAGTGTTGGATGTGTATATATTTAAAATTGTTATATCCTCTTGCTGAATTGATTCCTTTATCATTATATAGTGACCTTCTTTGTCTCTTCTCATGATTTTTGCCTTGAAATTTATTTTGTCTGATGTAACTATAGCTACTCCTGCTCTTTTTTGGTTTCCATCGGCACAGAGAATCTTTTCCCATCTTTTTATTGTCAGTCTGTATGTGTCTGTTTTTTTGTTTGTTTGTTTGTTTGTGTTTTTGTTTTTGTTGTTTTTGAGACAGAGTTTCGCTCTTGTTGCCCAGGCTGGAGTGCAATGGTGTGATCTCGGCTCACCACAACCTCCGCCTCCTGTGTTCAAGTGATTCTCCTGCCTTAGCCTCCTGAGTAGCTGGGATTACAGGCTTGTGCCACCACACCCAGCTAATTTTGTATTTTTAATACAGACGGGGTTTCTCCATGTTGGTCAGGCTGGTCTCGAACTCCCAACCTCAGGTGATCTGCCTGCCTCAGTCTCCCAAAGTGCTGAGATTACAGGCGTGTGCCACCATGCCCCGCCTATATGTGTTTTTAGAGGTGAAATGTGTTACTTGTAGGCAACAGATCACTGAGTCTTGTTTTGTTTTGTTTTGTTTTTAATCTATTCAGCCACTCTGTGTTCTTTGATTGGAGAGTTTAGCCCATTTACATTTAATGTTATTATTGATAAGTAAGGACTTATTCTGCCATCTTGCTATTTGTTTTCTGGGTGTTTTGTGGTCTTCTCTTCCTTCTTTCTTTTCTTCCTGTCTTCCTTTTAGTGAAGATGATTTTCTTTGATGAATTTATTTCATTTCCTGTTTTTTATTTTTTCTGTATCTTTTGTATATTTTTTGGTTTGAAGTTACCATGAAACTTGCAAATAGTATCTTACAACCCATCATTTTAACCTGGTAACAACTTAGCACTGTTTGCATAAACAAGCAAAAAGAAAACTAATGAAGACTTTATGCCCTAACTTTATTCCTCTGCTTTTTAACTTTTTCTTGTCTCCGGTTATATCTTATTGGACTCTCTATGTCTTGAAAAGTTGTTATAGTTATTATTTTTTATTGGTCCATTGCTCAGTCTTTCTACTTAAGATAAGAGTAGTTTACATATCACAGTTACGGTGTTATAATGTTCTGTGTTTTGAGGTACTTACTATTACCAGTGAGTTTTGTACCTTCAGATGATTTTATTTTGCTCATTAATGTCCTTTTCTTTGTGACTGAAGTGCTCCCTTTAGCATTTCTTGTAGGACAGGTCTGGTGTTGTTGAAATCTCTCAGCTTTTGTTAGTCTAAGAAAGTCTTTGTTTCTCCTTTACATTTGAAGGGTATTTTCACCAGATACGCTATTCCAGGGTAAAATGTTTTTTCTTCAGCACTTTAAATATGTCATGCCACCCTTTCCTGACCTATAAGGTTTCCACTGAAAAGTGTGTTGCCAGATGTAGTGGAGCTCCATTGTATGTTACTTGTTTCTTTTCTCTTGCTTTTCTTTTAGAATCCTTTCTCTATTCTTTACCTTTAGGAGTTTAATTACTAAATGCTTCAAGGTGGTCTTCTTTGGCTTAAATCTGCTTAGTGTTTGAGAACATCCTTGTACTTGGATATCAATACCTTTCTCTGGGTTTGAGAAGTTCTCTGTTATTATCCCTTTGAAGAAGCTTTCTACCCCTACCTCTTTCTCTACTTCCTCTTTAAAGCCAATAACTCTTGATTTGCCTTTTTGAGGCTATTTTCCCAGTTTTATAGGTGTGCTTCACTGTTTTTTTTTTCTTTCCTTTGACTGTGTATTTTCAAATAGCCTGTCTTCAAGCTCACTAATTCTTTCTTCTGCTTGATAAATTCTAATATTAAAGGACTCTAAAGCATTCTTCAGTAGGCCAGTTGTGTTTTTCAGCTCTAGAATTTCTGCTTGATTCTTTTTAATTATTTCAGTCTCTTTGTTAAATTTACCTGAAAGAATTGTGAATTCCTTCTCTGTGTTATCTTGAATTTCTTTGAGTTTTCTCAACACAGCTATTTTGAATTCTCTGTCTGAAAGGTCACATAGCTGTTTCTCCAGGATTGGTCTCTGGTGCCTTATTTAGTTCATTTGGTGAGGTTATGTTTTCCTGGATGGTGTTGATGCCTGTTGACATTCTTTGGTGTCTGGGCATTGAAGAGTTAGGTATTTATTGTGGTTGTCTCAGTCTGGGATTATTTGTACCTGACCTTATTGGGAAGGCTTTCCAGATATTCAGAAGGACTTGGGTGTTGTGATCTAAACTGTATCCGCTTTAGGGGGCACCCCAAGACCAGTAACATTGTGCATCTCGCAGACTCATATAGGCACCACCTTGGTAGTCTTGGACAAGATTCAGAATAATTATCTGGATCACCACGCAGAGATTCTTGTTCTCTTCCTTTACTTTCTCCCAAATGAATGAAGTCTCTCTGTTCTGAGCCACCTTGTACTGGGGATGGTGCGACACAAACACCCTTATGGCTGCCACAGCTGGAACTGCACTGGGTCAGACCTGAAGCCAGCACAGCACTGGGTCTCACCCAAGGCCTGCTGTAACCACTCCCTGGCTACAGCCTATACTTGCTCAAGTCCCTGGGGCTCTACAATTAGCAGGTAGCAAAGCCAGCTAGGCCTGTGTCCTTCCCTTCAGGGTGGCAAGCTCCCCAGTCCCTGAGCATGTCCAGACGTGCTGTCCAGGAACCAGGAGCTAGAGTAAAAACCTTAGACGTCTACCTGGTATTCTCTTGCACTGTGGCTGAGATGGCTCTTAAATCATAAGATGTAGTCCTTCCCACTCTTCCCTCCTCTTTCTAAAGCCAGAGAAGCCTCACCTCATGACCACCACCACAAACCTAAGGGAATACTGCCAGGCTATCACTGATGTTCCTTTCTGGCCCGAGGTTTCTCTGGTCAGCTTGTGGTAAATGCTGCTTGGCCTGGGACTTATCCTTCAGGGAAGTGGGCTCCCCACTGGCCCAGGGCAGGTCAAGAAATGCAGTCCAAGAGCCAAGTCTTGGAAAGGGGGACCTAAAGTGTCTGCTTGGTGCTCTAACCCCTGTGGCTGAGCTGATACCTAAGGTGTGAAACAAAATCCCCTTTGTTTTCCCTCCACTTTTCTCAAGTGGAAGGAGTCTTGCCCCATAGCCATTGTATCTGGGAATGTGCTGAGTCTTGCCTGAGGCCAACAAGTCTCAGAGGTTCACCTAAGGCCTTTGATATAGTACCTGGATATCTCTGCTGGTTATTCAGAGCCCAAGGGCTCTTCAGTTAGCAGATGGTAAATCCTGCCAGGGCTGGGTTCTTCTTTTCAAGGCTGCAGATTCTCTTCTGGCCTGGGGTGTATCCAGAAATGCCATCTTGGAGTTAGGGCCTAGAAAGGGAGCCTCATGACTCAGACTGGTGCCCTATTCTGCTGTGGCTGAGCTGGTATCCAAGATGAAAGCAAAAGTCCTCCCCACTCTTCCCTCTCCTCTCCTCAAGTGAAGGGAAAAGGTCACTTTTGATGCCATGAGCTGTGCAGCCTGGTGTTAGGGGAGAGGTGAAGCTAACATTCCCTTAGCTACCCCGGCTGGCGTCTCAGTAGGTTGTGTGCCCGACACCCAGCCACCGTCTCTGGACCCAATTTGGCACTAGAACTTGTCTAGGAGTTGCAGTCCTTGTGGCCTAGACTGCCTTTCAAGCTTATTTAGAGCCCCAGAGCACTTTAGCCCATTAGCGAGGATTGCAGAAGCTCCAGTTTAGACCACTGGGATCTGTGATTTCCCTCTGGCTAGAGCTCCTTTGAATGCTCCCTCTGTGGGTGGGTGTCAGCTGAATTTGGTCCAGTTTTGTTTTCTGTTATAATAGGGCAGCACTGTGTTCAATGCCTGACAAATGCTGTGATCTTCCTCTCTCCAGTGCACTGAAAGCCTCTCTGCACCATGCCACCCCCGCTTGGGGATTGGGCAGGAGTGGCATTGGTGATTCAAGACTGCTTTTCCTACCATCTCAATGCCTCTTTCAGTGATATAAAGTTAAAACCAGGTATTGTGAGTACTCACCTAAGTTTTGGTGTTTATGAAAGTGATTTTTTATATAGATAGTTGTTAAATTGGTGTCCTTGCAGAGGGGACAATCCATGGAGGTTTCTATTCCACCATCTTGCTCTCCTTGATTAATTCTGTTGTTGACACTCTTTGCTGCATTTTTAAATTTCATTCACTATAATTTTCAGCTCCAGAATTTGTTTGATTTTTTTTCTTGTAGTTTCAATCTCTCTCTTACATTTATAATTTTGGTCATTTATTCTTTTCCTAATTTCATTGAATTATTTTTCTCTTTTTCCTTGAAGTTCACTCAACTTCCTTTATTCAGTCATTCTGAATTCTTTGTAATGCAGTTTGCATATTTTAATTTCTTTGGGGTCAGCTACAGGAAGGTTATTGTGTTCTTTTGGTAGTGTTATATTTTCTTGGTTTTTTATGTTTTTTGTCTCATAGTGATGTCTACACATTTGGTCAAGTGGACACCTCTTTCAGACTTTACATGATAGTTTTGCTGCAGATAGACCGTCTCCAATGATAGGGGGATGGTCTGAGGGCACTTGCTGGGTGGAGCACAGTAATTCTGGCACAAGTGAAGGGGAAGCTGTGTAGTCTCTGTGCAGCTTTGTCAGCTGAGGTTGGTGTTGACAAAAACTGCAGGGATCCTCAGCAGCCAATGCTCTGGATGTCTGCAGTGGGGTCCTCAGTGGCAATGGCCACTAAGAACCTCCTGGTCTTTTTCTCCCACTGGGGATGTTGTGGCTGAGACATCCCTCTTGGCTCTGGGTCTGGCTTGTGTACCCTCTCACAGTGGTCATGCTACCAATGACTGATAAGTGGATCATCCATGGAGCTGAGGCCTGAAGCACAGGCACATATGGAAGAATAACAGGTCCAGGATCCACAGAAGTAAAGGCATTGGTGCTTGGAGCACAGGCATCTCACTGCTGTGGTGGTAATACTGTGTAAAGTACATAGCTTGTAAAGCAGCTGGGAGGCTGAGAATGGGAAGACAGGTGTGTGCAGAGTTAAAGTGGCTCCGGTACAGAGTCTAGCTCTCTACAGTGGCTGAGCCAGCACCAACAGCATGGGCATAGGTAGGAAGAACTTGGCTCCAGGGCCCAAAGTGAAAATTAATTCACTGTGGTGATGCCTCCAGTATCTGGTATGTGGGCAGGCACAAAGCAGTCACAGAGCTTGGGTCTGGAGTGAAGGCAATCTCAGGGGAGCCACAGCTTGGGGGTCAGGGCCCACACAAAGTTGAAAGATGTGGCTGCTCCCTTCCCAAAGCAGCTTCATGGCAACTGCTTCTTGATGGGTGAAGGAGAGGGTACAAAGCCATGTCTCCTTCTCCAGAGCTAACCAGGGGAAATGGCTGTTGGTTGCCTCAGTAGCAAGAGATATTGGTGTCCTGTGCAGAGCAGGCTGCTGTGACCATGGTGGCTTCTGCGACCATGGTGGCTTCTGCAGAGTGGCTGATACAGATAGCTTCTGCCTTTTTCTTTGTTATTGGCTGTCTTCCAGAGTCACATGTAGGCCAGTATCACCAGCAATGCTTCCTATGTGGATGGATATGCTCCATATTTTTTGCTCTACCACATTGCTACAGATTCTTTGATGAGCACTTGAGGTCTGTATTTTGGTTTGTAGATAGCTATCTATATTTGTTTTTTTGTGTGGGGGAATGAAGGCTTGTATCTCCTACTCTGCTATCTTGGTGATGTTACCCTAGTTTACTTTCTTACAAGCCTAAATCTGGTTGTGGAATGATAGTGGCAGTTATTGAATTTAATTAAACTGAATCTGCCGAAGTTCCCTAATGGTTACCTTTTTGTAGTAAGACTGCCTGGGCTATAGGCATTTTCTGATTTTTTCCCCTAAATGAATCCTGTCATTAAGGTTTTTTTTTAATCCTAAAATGAGTCATCCTAGAGTGTCCACTCCCCTGATCCCACTTGAATACACAAATGGATACTTGTTTGTTGAGTTTCTTTCCTACAGATTATGTGGTACACAAAATGCATGGTACATGAAATGCATGAGGAATTGTTCCTGTCCTAAAAACTGATCATCCATTTGACAGACAGAATATACACATGAAAGAGTTAGAGAATAACTTAAGACAGCATGAAATAAAATGCATTACACACCATGCATCTCATGTAAAATGCTGCCAGTAGAGAACGCCCAGCTTTTTCTCACATATGCAGACTGATCAGTAATCCCCTGCAACTTACAGGATGCCCAAAAGTCCCTCCAACACTGCCACAGAACCTGAAGCCTCCCCCTGGAAACTTGATTATTTCAGAATCAAGTCATTGACATTTCAGGAATATTTATTGAAAATATCAACATCCCTAGGATAAGTCACTCAAAGATCTGTATCCCGTCTGGGTCCTTAGGTAAAATTAGCCTATCAAATTTCTTCCAGCTGGGTCAGCCAGGAGGTTAGAGTCACAGAACAAGTGAAACGTGTGATGGGAGGAATAAGGAGGGTGCATTCTGGGCTCAAGGCTTTTGGACAGAGAAAGCCAGGCCTAAGTGAACCATCACACTGAGGGGTCCAGGGTAGACAAAGAGTTTTGAGGTCCAGAATAGGTAGGAATATGAGAAGGGAGAATCACAAGAGGAAGGGAGTGGGCACAGGATATGAACTTCCTACTTTGCAAATTTATGCAAGACTCTTTCTCACCTAGGTTTGACCTTCCTCTGAGGTTCTCTGTGGCCAGGCCTATGAAGCCCAGCTTGAGACTCATGATCATTTTTCCTCTTAGAATTACGCTGATCACTTTCCTACTGCTGTGGTTGCTGCAACATCTGGCCAGGATGCTTTCTCTCATCACTTCAGGGGCACTTCCAGGAAGCTGTAGGCTTCAGGAGTGAGGGAAAGGTGAGGAGGGTTGTGTGGAGGCCACAGTCCAGCAGAATCAATGAGCTGGCTTTGCCTCTGCCCCTGCCCCTGCAGACCCTCCCTGCTACAGCTCCTGTCTGGTCTAAGGACTTCTCTGCTACACCAGAGAAATCCATCTCCTCTTCCTCACATGTATTCCCAAGATTTGCTACACAGATGGAACCCCCCAGCAGGTGTCAGAATCCTCCAGTTCCTGGCTACCGTCTCATTCTCTCAGGGGAGGTGCCCCGGTGTCTGCCTGGGGTTGAGCCCTGGCTCTGCCATTTATTACCTCAGTGATCTGAGGCCTCAGTTTCCTCATCTGTAAAAAGAATAGTACTGATATCCCACTTACAGAGCTACATATAAAGAGTTCAGCATCTTTATTATAGTAAGTACATACATAGTCAATCCAAAATCAATGTTCACTACTATTATTACCACTGTGACTACTCCAATTAATTATCCAATTAACAAGTGCTAATTAAGAAGCTACTTTGTTCCCACCATTGGGCTGGGAATAAAACACTCCACCAAAATGAACAACGATAATGATAAAATAATGGTTTTCATTATGAGTGCTAATTTTGTGCCAGGCACCGTGCTAAAGACTTTTAGTAATTTGTATTGTCTTCTTTACTCTTCCAAACCAAAACTCTGGGGCTGACAGGTAGGGAGAGAGGAGTGGGTGGGAGATAAACTTAGAATCTCCCTTTCACAGACAGCCTTTGCAGAAAGTCCAGCTTACTCCCAGGAATGGCCAAGTCTTTCTCAGAGCTGGGATGCAATCTCCCTCACCCAGTCGCACACCCCTGGGCCCTGCCTACAACAGTCCAGGGAAGCACCTTTAGCCCTCCTTTACTTCTTTTTGAATCTTCTACCAGCCTGCTTTCCTGTCTCCCCTTCCACTCCCATCTAATCAATGTAGAAATGGCCTCTCATTTCACTTCTGAGAAGCCATTTCCTGTCATCTCTTTAAAGTCTACCGCTTTCCCACTGACTGTCTCTAATAAGCAGAAAGCAAATGTCTAGCCCTCCTTGTCAGCATAATTAGGAAACTGCTTCCTCTGGACGTGCCTGAAGTCCCTATGTTGCTAAGAGCAAGACTCTTCATGTTTTGCCATTTGGGACGTAACTGTTTTGGTGAGCAGTGTGCAAATCAGTTTTTAACACCAACATTCTGGTCTAGTCTTTGAGACAGGAAAAAGATGAAAATACATATGTTTCCACATTTTAGGGTAGAAAACCCAGTCTGTGGTTTCCCTGGCACTGCTTGTGGTACCATTGAGACCTTCAAGCCATGCAGCCCCATAGGTATACTGTTCCTTATTTGCTAACCTGGTGTTCAAAATAAAAAGACTGGTTTCCTTAGTAGCATTTGATTTTGATTTTACTGAAACTTGTGTGGTTAAAAACGTTCTTATACTATTAGTATGTGACCTTTAAGATATTTGTCAGGAAAAAAAATCTCATAAGAGTAGAACCTTGTTTCCCAACTGAGTCTCTTTTCACTTCAGAAATGGAGTCCCTTAAAATGATCCCTTCCCAACTATACCCTGAAATCTTCAAACCCCTATTTTCTCCTCTTCCCACTTCAAGAGAAATTTTGGGTCACATGTCCCATTACTCCAAATGGTAGATACTGGCCAGCAACAATTTTTCTAAGTTTCATACCTTGCCTGACTTTTTTTGTGTCAACCAGCCTGAGCTCATGGGCCATGGGCATGAAATAGCAGCAGCTGTAGTAGCAGTAGCCACAAAATGTATCAATAAAAGATGAAAAATGACATTTAAACAAAGAACAAACCAGAATAAAATGATCAGTTCATTCCTGTCTGACATGCACATCAGTTAAGAATCTAATAACTTGATGCCTTTGGAAAGATGCGAAGTCTCAGATGTTGGGACCACTGTTTGAAAGTCATATGGACATTTGTCTGGGGGTGCTTGTTCAGTAATTCATGGTGTGTCCTTGGTTGCTGTGTCCTTTGAGTATGTGTTTTCTGATTTACCTCTGGTAACCCTGAGTCAGGAATTAAAGTAGAGAAAGAACTCAGGGAAACAATAATCGATTTTTAACTACATTATGACAAACTGTCTTCACTGATGTTATTCCTTCAATTGGCTGGTGTTACAGTGTCCTGGTGTCTTCTAGACATGGTCACACTTGCAGACTAATACAGCTATGAGGTCTGGCCCCTTCAGTTACATCCAATTCAACCCAGTATATTACCCTAGGGAAACTGACAGTGGGGATTTCCTAACTCCTGAGCCAGAGTTTCCAACATGTCATTTTCCAGTTACTCAGCGTTTTCTACTCTAGTGATAGTCCCTAAACTTACTGATTAAAAACAAAAATAGCTAAGCCCCAATTACCCAGAATTCCTGGTGCCCCTAACCCACCCAAGATCAATTACTCATATTGATGATTCTTGTTACCCCAGAGTTTTCAGTGCCTTCTACATAGTACCCTCAATGGGAGAAAAATATTAATTTGAAAATATTTGAAATGCTCTTGTCAAACTCCTTGGAAGATTAATCATATGTCACTGATTAGAAACCAGAGAAAAGCAAGGCTGCAAAATTATGGCTTCATGCATGCACAGGTGTGGAAGTTTCCATAAAATTCAATTAGTCCAACGGTCATAGGGCTGAGTGGGTGATAGCCATCTCCCCACCCTCCAAGTAATTTTGGAAATGTACTGTGAGCAACTCTGATTGTCACAATAATTTCATAGGTTCTACTGGAATATTGTGGGTGGAGAAGTCAATGAGGTTAGAACTCCTGCAATGCATGAGACAGTTTTGTGCAATGAAGAATTGCCCCATGTCTCATGCAACTTACACACACAATTTATCTTAATTTATACAGTGGCCCTGTAGGTAGTGTATTTATCTCCATCTGGCAAATTATAATGGAGGTTAATGGGGAGCCTTCATCTTCCCTACCTGCTTGAAAATCTCTATCCCTAGAATTAATCATTTTGGTTCAACGTATGCAGACAATATTCCTCCCTCAATTTTTCTAGATTGTTCACATCTCCATGGGGCACATGCAGGGGCCTCTAGAGACCCCACTACAACATCTAAGATAATTCTCCACCTAAAGTAGTGAAAAATCATGTTGGACACCAGAAAGCTCTTACCAAGTCTCAATAATTAATTACTGATGTTATTTTCACATGGAAAGAAATATTCTTGGTAAATCAGAATAAATTCCTTGAAACTTCATGTAAAATTCATAATTGTGTTAAGGTAATTTTGAGCCACTGTCTGTGTATGCCGTTCTGTGGGATACACAGAGTATACCTTCGTGAGGCTCCAGGGACATTCTTTCCACTTCATACTTCTTTCTAAATCACAAGGTAAGATCTTATGAGATGCAAAGATTAATTTGTTTTCCTCCACCAACTTAAATTTTTCTCCCTTTCTTTACTACCTGTAGGATTTTAGCACTGAATAAATAATAGGCTTGAAGGTGAACTATTTTCATGAGCCCATATGCATTAGGACAAAAACTGAATTCTATGGTTTAACCAGGACATAATATACATCAATATGGTCTTTGAATGGCTTACAAAGGAAAAAAAAAATTTCCTGGGTTATTGGAAGCAGCATGGTGTCAAGGTAGTTAAACAGATTCTATCTCTGTGGTCAAGTACCAGTGCTGTAAAATCACATGAGGTTGAAAAAGAGGAATAAAAATGGAATTTGCTTACCCACACATACCCTAATGACCAAATATTGTAAGTAAACTGAATTGGGCAATTACTATGTTAGTGACTGGTGAAATACTCCCATTGAATTGATTGGTCCTGTTCTTGCTCCTCCCATGGGGTACACGTCTGGTTGTGTACCCCCAACTCAGGGACAAAAAAGTTTGCTTTCCCTTCAGTCAGCGTACTACACTTTCCCCTGTTTGAAACTTATTCTGCTGTGGCTTCTTTGTTTATTTCATGTCATCTGCTCTTCAAAAATAAAGACAACTCTCACTTCACCAGTCTAAGATAAAGTAGAACCACCCACACAACCATGAAACACTACAGTATATGTGTTTAGCATTTTTTCAAAAAGTGTTTTGTGACACACAATATTGGCTCTTTTTCCCTGCACCTGAAGGCCTAAATTATAGAACATTAGTTTGCTGGGTCTCTATTAGTTCACCAATGGATGCTGATGTCTCAGTTTTTCAAAAGCTTTCCAGTGACTTATGCAAAGCCCTCAGGAAACCTGAGTAGCAAATAGGATTAGCATATTTGTAAAGACCCAGAAGTAATGCATTAACATGCTGAGGTGTCATAAGCCCCAATGAATATGTTGATAATTAGTGCTTCTTAGAGAGCAGCTAGATCACCTTCCTCAATGCTAATGATGTGCAAATAATCCTTGGTGAATCTGAACATCTGCTAGTGGGTGTCCCCAAGCAGGATGCAATGACAGGAGACAGATTTATCAACATTGCTGTTGGATTCTACCAAAAACATACTCCAGCCCATAAAACCTTCTATCAGGCATAATCATATTCCTAGCCATAATTTTGCTATTGTTTGCAATCCTATTTTTTTTCTATCTATACTAATTAAAGTCTTGGTGCACCCAAAGTAGTTTGTATAAATTACATGAACTCATAAAAATTTCAGTGTTCATTTGACATGAATCGTTAATACCACTTTTTTGGATGGTTAAAGAGCAAGTGCATTGTTTTTTTAATTGCCACTATGGCAGTGAATGAGAGTATCAACTATATTTGTTAAAATGTAAACAGAAAAACTAAACAAAATCATATTCTAGTGTTTGGTGAGATAATAACAGATTTTTCCAGCCTGAAATAGAGTTTGTTTCCCAGAATCTTCTGGTGAAAATGGAAGCACATGTCCCTTAGAATAATGCTCTTTGTGTCAGTCTAGGTGACACATGGTTACTTTGCTCAAGTAGAAGCTGGCTAACCTCCAGATAGCGACTCCATTATGGGACATATGATTCTCTCTGTTCCAGCTTTGTGACCCCAGAGCTCCCCAACTTATCCTCCCCCATCATCTTATTTCCAGTTTCCCCTAGTATTTTCGGCCAGAAGAGTTCTTGATTAATCTGAGGGTTAGGGTAGAACTTGCTCCTCTAGCTCAGGATGCTTTCTCTTAAATTGTTTGTCTATATCATAAGTCTTTTTTATTTTTTAACATCCTAGGCTTTTGAAAGTGGAGACCTAGTTTTTCTCCATTTTCCATTGTTACATCAGTTCTCCTTGACAACTAGCACAGAATGGCCTATTTCAATGGGAGGGATGGTCCAAGATCAAACAAATACAGAGGAAAAACAGTGAGTTAAAAATTCAAAACAATTCCACTACAAATTCTTAACATGAACCACAAAATCCTTCTGAAGGCAATATTTGAGAATAAGCACTAACAAGATTTAAATTCATGAAATTAGATCTTAATTGATTATTTAGGCATCAGAGAAGTTTAAGAAACAGAAAAATCTACTGCATTTCATTATCTCCTACAATTCGTGAATCTGGCACCCAGAATATTACAAGGCTTCTTCCAGAAACTATGTTAGTGTCATAGTTCACATTTACACAGAACTTTGCCATTCGAAGTCACAAATATTATGTCATTCGATCCTGAGTTAGTCAAAGTCACATAGCTGGTGAGAGTGACAGTGTCAGATCTCCAAAAATACTTGGTATTTCTGAAAAGCAATTGCCCTCTAAAAATCATAACCTCAATTAAATAGAGTGTTTATCCAAACATGATCGCTGATTCATTTGGACTTCTTACAAATCTTTTCACAATTTGTGTACCTTTTCTTATCTAAAGCATATCATCAGGCCCCTATATGTCATTTTCCCAGCTCTCTATGGTTGTAGTCTCAGCCTGCTCAAACCCCTTTACCCCAGGTCTTGAGCAAATACTGATGATATGGGCAGGGCCCATAGCAGTCACATCAGTTTACATCCACAGCAGTTTAGCAAGGACCTGATGCAACAGAGAAGAGTCTGATGCTGTTTGGACCTCTCGAGCCCCAGGACTTCCTGCCCCTTCCTCTTCTCAAGCTGTTTCAGTGCATTTGATCAGGTATGCTGGTCAGTACCCAGATCCTCATCGCCCTTGTGTCAGTGCTTGCTCAAAAGGACTAGATGCCACCATGGGGACCCCGCTCACCAGTGGTGGCCTCTTCTTTTATAGATGGATTCCTCAAAATCACACTTGCCACCCTTGTCTCCAAGATTTGGATCACGGTCTAGATGCTCCCACCCTTTCTCCTCAAAACTGCCACACCACAGTCTCACCAACCGCCAGGGTGCTCTGCCCTTTCGTGACCAAATCCCTGAAGCTAGGTGAGTTTTGCAAGCCCTATGCACGGCAGTCCCACTCCCTGATGATCCTAAGATGTAAGACCTCACAGAATTTACATTGGAGCCTAAGTAACAGTGCACCATGCCAAAGAAAACACAGTTAAACTAAACACAATCCAGGGATTCTGACTTACTGACTTCTTTTGCAACTTGCTTCCTCTCTCAGTTCTTCTAGAAATGGAAAATTTTTCAGATCAAGAAAAACTGAACAGAACTTTCCAGAATGACGAAGCTAATGACAATGATTCATTGATTTATTCAACAAAAATCACAATAATAATAATAGGCATTTACAGAGCATTGTCTCTCTTCCAAGCATTTTATATGCATTTTATTTAATCTTCACAACAATCTTATCAATGAGGCTTGGAGACTATAAGTAACATCCCTAAATTTTCACAGCTAAAGAGATCTAAGTCTAACTGAATCCCAAACAAGTACAGCATGTGCTTGCTAGTTGCTCATGAGTATAATTTTACACTAGCCTATTACACATCCTTGGGGGTGGCCGTAACCAAGATGTCAATGGTTCTCTGATGTAACTTTACATCGCCACGGGGAAAGATGGCAGGCTTTTTCCCATGGTGCATTTTGCCAGTCACCAGTGGAAGGTGACCTCTGAAGGTCACCTTAATTGGAAATGAACTAGACCTTGCATGTGGAGAGAGAATTCTACTGAAGAAGGTCCTGCTGGTTGGGGCAGACAACTTCACACTGCTTGGCAAGCCACTCCTCAGAAAGGATCTTGTTTGAGTAGAAGCCATAGTCATTGAAAAGACAGAATCATGGACAAGAGTCATTATGAGATTTAGGAGAAGGAAAAGCTTCAAGAAGAAATAATTCATTGTGACCCCTCAGACCGTCCTCCGGATAAACAGCATTGAGATTGCTCTGTGTTTGTTGTAGTCACCGAGTTAGTATTTGCAGAAATATAAAAATAAACTCTTGCTTTCCAAGGAAAAAAAGAATCTTGGGTATGGCCACCCCCAATAATGTGTAATGGGCTAGTGTAAAATTATACTAATGAGCAACTAGTGAGCACATGCTGTACTTAACAGCTCTTGTTCAGGATGCAGTTAGACTTAGATCTCTTTAGCTGCAAAACTTTGGGAATGTTGTTTATAGTTTCCAAGCCTCATTGATAAGATTGTTGTGAAGATTAAATAGAATGTATATAAAATGCAGCTCAGTTGGTGATGGCACTTTCACCTTTGATCCTTCATCACCATCTGCCCAAAAGAAGCCCTGTCATGGAGCAGCCAGATTCTCATTTTAGGTAAACAGAAAAGGATAAGGCACTTCTGGCCTTGTATTTTCTCCCAGAGCACTCAGATGCTGATTATATTACAGACAAATCAAGATTTCTCAACCCTCTCCAATTCTTTCAATCAATTATCCATTTAGTGTAACTACGTGATAATGTCTAACATATAAAATTATCATGAAAAATGTGAAAGCTACTAAACTAAAAAAAAAAAAAATTCTTTTTAGTAGCAAGGATTTTGTATGGGGAAGCCTGGCTTTGTGGGAAATGATTTGATAAACTTACACTGGAAACTGAACCTTAGGGAATGGATTCCATTCCAGTCAAATCTTCGAAGGAAGAGAGGAAGCTACTCTGGATAATAAGAGTGAAGAATCGGAAGTTCCTGGGAGGAAATCCTGGAAAGGAAAAGAAATTGGTACTGTGTAGAGGAAAGAGAAAACTCTCCCCTCTCCATGATGGTGCAGCTGAGGTAGAACTTTGGAAAAAGAAAATCTCTGGAATACTGACAATCATGTTTCCCTGAAAAACCCGCCGACACCTTCAGAAACTATTCTGAATTGCTGAGTATTAATGCTTTTGTGTGAGTATGTTATTTTGAGGAGTTAAGCTCTATGTCTTGATAAGAATGTATCAAAAATAGACCTTGCACATCAACCCAGGAGTCAGAGGTCACAAAGGAGACTGACAAATGGGTCATGGTGAGAACTACGACCACCCGTGTCCGTATAGCTTAACTAGCAGAACTGAAGCTGAATGCCACCTTGGTCAAGGTGACTTAAATAAACCAGTAAATAATTTCACTGCTTGCTTCAGAAAAGTATTGAAAATCAATTTATCTGAACAAATCGTTTGCTTAACTGGACAAACGACCTCCTTCTCAGGACAGTAGATTGCTCCCCTGAGTAAACAATTATCAAATGACTACTTATATGTCAAGAATTGCTTCAAGAACCTTGCCTTACATTTCCACTGCACCTAAATCAACATACCAGATTCCCCAATCTCAGTTTCCCTTTACTAAAAGACTTTTCTCAAACCACTTGATCCCATAGCCCCAAGCCCTATAAATATCCTCCTGACCTCCTCTGAACCTCTAGGTTCTGAGACCTAGTAAGACTTTGTCAAGCTTACTATAGTAGGCTTAATACACAGCTTTGATTGATGAACAGGTGCTTTTTTTTTTAGGCAAGTCAACAGGGGCTAGTGCTGAGCCTGTCACAGACCACATACTATGATATTAACAATATAATAATAACAAATAAAGGCCTAGCAGAGGCTAGCATAATACCAAATACTCAATAAATGAGGCAGCATAAAGCTACTTGCATAACTGTGGCAAGAAAGATGGTAATATCAATAAAATATCAGGTGACAAATAACAGGCCACAAGATATCCTGAGCTCAACTTGAACTTTTCCATTCCAAATGTGATATCAAATTTCTTTACCAAAGAAATTTTGTTTCTTTGCTTCTTTATCAAAGAAATTCAAATCTAAGTACAAGAATACACAACGAATTGTTTTTACCTTAATAGTCAGGACAGAACAGAGTGATTTCAAATAAGTGACCCTTGTACTGAAAGCAGAATAAGTAACTACCTTTTTTTTAAGTCAATTCCATATTGATATTTCCAATATAACAAGGTTTCTTTTCTCCTTTCTCACAAATTAGTTTATAATCCATTTTTTTTCTAGTTTTGGTATCTCACAATTCCTTATTGTCATTTCAAGCAAAAATGAAAAATCACAGTATTATCCTTCCTGGAATCAGCTGCCATTCAGACAGTTCATCTTGTTGGCATCAGTCACAATCTTCCTCAAAGGAACATGAAAGAATGCACAAGTGTAAGTCTCCTAGCGTTCTAGCATCCCAAAAAGAGTCCCATACAATTAGTAAACAACAGCAATGCAAGGACTCAAAAATAATAAGTCTTTGGTATTTGATCTAAATTTTTTCACTAGTTTTTCATTTTTATAGCTTTAATGCCATGAGTTTTGTCTAGGATTTTTTTTTGCATATGTGCATCCAATTGTTCCAGCAACATTTGTTGAACAATCTATGCTCTCTCCATTGAATTACCTTTACTCTGTCAAAACTCAGTGGACTATATTTGTGTGAGTCTATTTCTGGGCTCTCTGTTCAGTTCTATTGATTTATATGGCTATTCTTTCACCAGTACCATTTTGTACTAATTACTGTGCCTTATAGTAGGTTTTCAAGTTAAATAGTATGAGTCCTCCAAATTTGTTCTTCTTCAGTATAGGGTTAGCTATTCTATGTTTTTTCCCTTTCCACATAAATTTCAAAATTTGTTGGTATCTACAAAATACTTGCTGGGATTTTGTTGAATCTATAGATGAAGCTAATAAGAAATAACATCTTAATGATATGGAGTCTTCCAATCCATGAACATGGAATGTTTCTCCATTTACCTAGATCTTCTTTGATGTTTTTCATCAGTGCATTGTAATTTACTACATAGAGGTCATGTACATATTTTGTTAGATTTATACCTATTCATGTTTTGGATGCTATTGTAAATGATGTTTTTAACTTCAAATTTTAATTGTTCAATGCTGGTATATTGGAAAGCAATTAACTTTTGTGTATTCGCCTTGTATCCTGTCACCTTGCAACACTCATTTATTAGTTCCAAGAACTTTTTGTCAGTTCCTTGAGATTTCCTGCATAGACAATTATGTCACTATGAACAGTTTAATTTCTTCTTTTCCAATCTGTATACCTTCTGTTTTCTTCTACAAATATGTTAGGTTAAATGGAAAAGAATTAAGGTTGAAGATGAAATTAAGGTTGGTAATCACCTGGCCTCCAGATAAGGAGATTATCCTGGATTGTCTGGGTAAGCCGATACGAAAGCAAAGGTTCTTATAAATGGGTAATATAGGCAGAGAGAGAGAACCAGAGAGATGGCAGCATGAAAAGGACTCAGCTGACAAGGAGGAAGCAGACTGTGAGCCAAGTAGTGCAGGCAGCCTCTAGAAATTAAAAAAGATAAGGAAACAGATTCTCTTCTCAGAGCCTCCAGAAGGAACACAGAGCTTTCCTACACCTTAATTTTAGTCACTGAGACTGATTTTGGACTTACGACATCCGGAACTGGAAAATAACAAATTCGTGTTGTTTTAAGCCACCAAGTTTGTGGTAATTTGTTACAACAGCAATGGGAAACTAACATACATATCTTCTGAAAATAAGTCTGTTGTAATTTTTTGTTCTTCCACAGGTAAAGTGGTGTTTTTTTTCCTTTGGCTCTTTCAAGATTTTCTCTTTGTTTTTCTGCCATTTGAATATGATATTCTGTCTTAGACCATTTTGTGCTGCTATTACAGAACACCTGAGACTGAGTAATCTATAATGAGCAGACATTAATTTGTCTCACAGTTCTGGAGGCTGGGAAACCTAAGGCCAAGGGGCTGCACCTGGTGAAGACCTTCTTGCTGCATCACAACCTGGCAAAAGGCATCACATGGATGAGAGAGAGCAATAGAGCTTGAGAGAGAAAGGTTCAGAGGAGGAGGAGGAGAAGGAGGCTGAATTTATTCTAAAAGTAAACCCACTCTTAGGATAACTAATCCATTCTCAATAATGACATTAATCCATTCATGAGGGCACAGCCCTCATGACCTAATCACCTCTTAAAGGTCCCTGTCTCAACACTATTGTGTTGGAGATTAAGTTTACAATACCTGAACTTCTTACAAACCATAGCATATTCTTAGGGGTAGTTTTATGGCAATTTGTTCTGCCCAGTATTCTATGAGGATCTATTGTTTTGCTACATATTTTGAAATTGCCAAAAAAAAAAAAAGGAAAAAAGAAAAAAGATATTGTCCCCTCCCCAGTTCTTGGAAGTTCTTTTTTGTGTGTTTTTTTCTGTTCTGTTTGTTTGCTTGTTCTTCATTTTCTGTCTCTGCATTTTAGTTTGGGAAGTTTCTATTTACCTATCTTCAAGCTCACTGATTCTCTTCAAGCTCACCGATACGTTGTGTTTACTGGAGCCTATCGAAGACAATCTTCATTTCTGTCACAGTATTTTTTATTTATAGTATTTCTATTTGATTCTTTTCTTAGAATTTCCATCTCTCTACTGACATTACCCATCTGTTCTTGCATGTTGTCTACTTTCTCCCTTAACATATTAATTTTAGTTATTTTAAATTTCTTACCTGGTAATCCCAAACTCTATGTCATATCCGAGTCTGGTTTTGATGTTTGCTGTATCACTTCAGGCTGTGTTTTCTCTCACCTTTCCGTGTGCCAGAGGCTTCAAGTTCTCTGGCATTCTTGCCTTTGTCTCCCATCTTTACCTTGTGCTTCCGTAACTACTCCTACTTAGACAGAGTCTGTGCCTTGCAGCTCTTTCACCTGTGATCCACTGTTATTACTGGAGCCCTGTGGTATGTAGTAAAGTATGGGGAAAGGGAAGTGTTTTATAATCTTTAAATCTCAGCATTTTAGTGGGCCTGTGTCTCAGGACTGTGATCTTCACAAGTGTTTCTTCTTGTATAGCTTTAGGTGTAACAGGACAACTAGAAGGGACTCAAGTTAGAGAAACATCCTTCCCCCACAGCCCTCTCACAGGAGTCTGGTAAAGCCTTTCCCCTGGAGAGCAGACCTTTGTTTCTGGACATACTTCAGAAGGTTACTCGTCCCCTCCCCCTGCCAGAGCCACAGGGGTATCTTTCTCAGAACTTCACCATGAGAACTTGGTGGGATTCCTGTAGGTATGCTCACGAAAACATGGAGGACCCATCACAGTTCGGCCCCCAGGTGTTTCTCACTCCCATGCTAGTCCACACTCAGCCTCCAGCAAGTCATCAAAATTACCATTTAAGTGTTTTAACAAGTTAATTACTCCAGTGGATTCAGGTCCAAGTAAGCGGATCTTGGCTGTGAATTTCTGGATTTGCCTACTCTCCAGATTTTATTGTGGCAGTTAGTCCTGCAAATTCCGTTCTATGATGGAACTAAAAAACTCGCTGATTTTATTTGTCCAGCTTTTCCTTGTTTTAAAGGCTGGAGTAACAACTTCCATGCTCTGTATATGTTGGAGCTAAAATTGGAAGTCTGTCATGATGGTTTTTTTTCTTTTTTTTCTTTTTTTTTTTTTTCTGAGATGGAGTCTCACTCTGTCACCCAGGCTAGCGTGCAGTGGCATGATCTCAGCTCACCACAACCTCCACCTCCCGGGTTCAAGCGATTCTCCTGCCTCAGCCTCCTGAGTAGCTAGAACTACAGGCATGTGCCACCATGTCAAGCTAATTTTTGTATTTTTAGTAGAGATGAGGTTTTACCATGTTGGTCAGAATGGTCTCAATCTCTTCACCTCAGGTGATCCGCCCACCTCGGCCTCCCAGAGTGCTGGGATTACAGGTGTAAGCCACCACACCCAGCTCATGGTGGTTTTTTTCATTGAGGCCTCAGTTGGAAAATTCAAATGCTTGGAGCTACAATCATCTAAGAGCTTGCTCACACACATCTGATGATTTGTGCTGATGCTGAGTGGAAGCCTTACTGGAACTCTTGGCCAGAATATGCACACATGGTTTCCCCATGCAGCCTGAACATCTCAACATGATGTTGGGTTCTGAGGGCAAAAGTCTTGAGATGGAGAGAAGCCAGGTAGAGACTGCACCCTAGACTTCAAAGGATGTGACTTCATTTCCATTTCACTTCACTGGTAAGCAAAGTCACAAGCCCCCGCCCAGTATTTAGGGGAGGAACATACCCTCATCTTTAAGTTGGGAGAGTGTCATTCACATTACAAGAAGAGCATGGGGATGGGGTGAATATATAGGTGTGATTACTTTTGGAAATTTCACCTTATTGCAAGTTAAACATGGGGAATTCTGAGTCATCAAGAATTTTAGACCTCACCAGTCTGTGACTCTGAAATAATCTCAGAGTGACTTTTTCGTATTTATATTTTGAAAAAATATTGCAGGCTGGGCGCCTGCAAATCCCAGCACTTTGGGAGGCCAAGGTGGGTGAATCACTGAAGTCCAGGAGTTCAAGACCAGCCTGGGCAACATGGTGAAACCACGTCTCTACAAAAAGTACAAAAATAAAAAATTAGCTGGGCATGGTGGTGCATGCCTGTGGTCCCAGCTACTCGGGAGGCTGAGGCGGGAGGATGGCTTGAGCCCAGGAGGCGGAGGTTGCAGCGAGCAGTGATTGCACGAACTGCACTCCAGCCTGGGTGACAGAGTCAGATCCTGTCTTAAAAGAAAGAACAAAATTGCAAACTTACAGAAGAGTTGGAAAAGCTTTATATTTCCTGAATCATCTCAGAGTAAGTGGCTATCCTGATGCCCCTTCACCTCTGAATACATTCATGTGCACTACCTACCCACAAAGACATGTCCTGCTTAACCATGATACAAACCTCAAAATCAGGAAGTTTAAATTGATATATTACTACTCTCTCATCTTCAGACCTCATTCAAGTTCACCAGTTGTTCTAAAAATGATTTCTACTGCACAAGGATTCAGTTTAGAAACTTGCATTGCATTTAGCCATCATGTCTCTATAATTCATTTCAGAACAAAACTGTTCTTCAGTCCTTAGTCTTTCCTTAACTTATACAACTTCGATACTTTGAAGACTACGGACAAGATATTTTGTAGAATGCTTCTTAGTTTGCATTTGTATGTTTTCTCATGACTAGAATAGGTTATGCATCTTTCACAGAGATATCACAAAAGGTGTGCTGTGTTCGTTTTCTTGCATCCTATCAGGTAGGATGCCCTTTTCATTTATCTCATTACTAAGGATGTTCACTTTTATTCCTTGATTAAGATGATATCTGCTAAGCTTCTCTACCATAAAATTACTCCTTTCCAATTTGTAATTAATAAATATTTTATAGGGAGATATTTTGCAATGATGTGGCTATACCATTCCTCATCAAACTTTTGGTGTATTCATTTATATCAATATATACTCATGGTTTCCTATTATATTCAATAGGTCATAATACATTACTGTCACTATTTATTTTGATGCTCAAATTTTCTCATATTTCACCAGTGGGAGTCCCTTCAAGCTGGTTTCTGTGCCTTTTAACATGTTTCCATCATCCTCTGAATACTTCTTTTTTTTCTAGCACTTCATGTACTTTCACTACCCCTGTTCTGGGATCAGCCAATTCTCCAAGGAGTTCTGGTTCATTCTAGCAAAGAATGATATTTAGAAGTCAAGATATGGGTGATCAGTGTTCTCATTGTTATTGAGATGTTACTACTCCCAGGCCCCCTCAATGGACAGAGTTAGGGTGAACTAATATTTCTATCTATTATTTATTTCTATATCTACCTCTATATATTGAAGAGCATAAGTTAATACTGATACATCTAATTCTAATTCAATATCATAGGGTTTATTCTAATTTTCTTCTTTTCTGTACTGTACCTTCCTTCAATAGTGAGGAAAACTGGCTCCCATTATCTTTAATATAATTACTTAATTAATTTCCCATGTGCACTAATATGTCTTCCCCTATGCGGATGCCATTCTTACTTCACTCTAACACTCATGCTGGGCCATCCCAGGACACAGATGTCCTCCTCACCTTGCCTGGACTCTGACACCCTACTCCAGGCCATTCTTCCACATGGGCACCTCCTTGCTAGGCTAAGGTTCAGAGGACCCACGTCAGGCTGCCGCACTGTGATAGACTGCATAATGGACCCCCAAAGATGTCCTCATCCTAGTCCCCTGAATCTGGGACTGTTGCTTTATATGGCAAAAAAAAAAAAACAAAAAAAAAAAACTTCTCAGTTAAAAATCTTAAGAAGGAGGAGACAATATCCTGAATTATTCAAGAGGTCTTAATGTAATCACGAGGGTCCTTATAAGAGGAAATCGGGAGTATCAGAGTCAGAGAGAATGAGAGAGCCTGGAAGATACTCTTCTGCTGGCTTTTAAAAAGGAAGAGGCCACTAGCTGAGGAATAAGAGTGGCCTCTAGCAGTTGGAAAAGTCAAGGAAACAGATTGTCTCCTAGAGTCTCCAGAAGGAACAAGCCCTGCCGATGCCTTGATTTTAGCCCACTGAGCCTAGTTTTGGATTTCTGCCCTCCATGGTGATAAGATAATAAACGTGGCTTTTTTTTTTCAGCAACTAAGTTTGTTGTCACTTATTACCAAAGCAATAGGAAACTAATATGCTCACCCACCTCTTCAAGGACCTTCTCCTCATTCTGCTCAGGTTCTGACACCTTCCACACCAGGTTTCCTCCCTACACACTGTGCCTGGAATTTGGCTGCCCATAGTGGGCAGTTACAGATGTCTACCTTACTCTGATGCACTTAATTGATTTAGAATAATATTGTTCAAATGGGAAGAGAGAGGAAGAGAAGAATGAAGAGAACAGGATAAGAAAGAACAGGAAAATCCATTGACATTTCATGCTCAAGTTTGAATCACCAAAAATTGCCCCACCAGCAAGCATATGCCAGCAATTTCTGAAAGTCACTAAGGGTGAAAGCTATACAATAAGGGCTCTCCCACTGCAAGCCCAGGCTGCTGTCCCAGCTGCTTACAAGATTAGGGAGATACCTGCCCCTGCTGGCATTGGGAGAGGAATCAGCCCCCAAGGTGTCTTAGTCTAAAGTATGGTCCATCCCTCCTACAAGCTCCATCACACTTCTGAAACTAGGTGTGTTCATAAGAGAAGAAACATACAACATAGAGAATAATTGACAACCACTGCATAGGCCAGTCTCAACTCAAGTTCTCTTAAAGGATCTTCTCCCTGTCTCATTCCCTGCTATAATCACAGCACCTAATACAGTTTATATCTCTTCATGTCTCACAGTCTGGGCCAAACTGAGACCAACCTCAGAGAGAGGGAATGTTTTATCCAGCCCTAGACTAAAATTTATCTCCTGGGGCTTCACTACACATGGTGTGATTAATCACTGCTCAAGATGATCGATGGTGGGAATTTCCAATCCCTTCCCCAGAAGTATGGTCTAGAACTGTGGTCCAGGCAAGACAGCTTCACAGTAGCCCTCCATCTGTTTATACATCAAAGTCTGCATCAATGAATCTTAATTCAAACAAGAGTGGAGACACCAGTAGCAGATCATATTAGCTGTAGTTGTGCCAAAATTAACCAAATTTACTTCCAATCTTGCTTCATCAAAGATTCAAAAGTTTTGGCATCAGATCTCACCCACTGTCACTTAGTTACCCAATAATCAAAATAATGACCCCTGATTATTGTCAATGACTTAAATGATCCTTTGTGTGATCTATTTCACGTAATCCTACTGTTGCTGTTGGAGGATTATGTGAAATTGTTGAGAAGGAAGCCCCAGATGTCTAACCCTCTCTATCCTTGACATTCATGATCTTGCCACCACCACATGTTCCACAGCTGGTAGAACTAATCTCACTATATCCATTATCTTGTTTATGTCGGCGATCATAAGAAGTCTCAGACTCACAACACATCCCTATGCACATTCCCTTTTATGACAACCTCTCTTACTTTGTCTCACTGGGTCTTCTGGAATTTACAGCCCAGAACTAACCAAATCCATCATATCCTCAACTTCCTCCTTCTCAAAAGATAAACTGGCCCTCCCCTAAGGACATTGCTTCCTGTGAATTCCTCTCAAGTGTGGCTGATTTTCTCTTCCGTCTTCTGGGCCCAGCACACTGGTCTGCTGGTTCTTCTACCACTTCAGGAAAATCTCTTCAGAGCCTTTGCAAGGATATACCTTTTGCCTGGAATTCAAATAGCTACCTCTCTCACTTCTTAGAGCGCTTCCTCAAATGGCATCTCCTCAATAAGGCCACATACAATTACCCTTTTAAACCTCTAGCCCTCCCGCTCCACCATACACAGGACTCCTAATTTCCCTGTCCTGCTCTCCTTTAACTATTTTTCCATAACACCAATCACCTTAGAGAATGCCATGCAATAGACTTACATATTATGTATTTTGTTCATTCTTTATCTGTCCCTTGCTTAATTTCAAATTCCCCAGGGGCAGGGATCCTTGGCTGTTTTGCTTGAGTAAGGTATCTCAAGGTCTACAACAGCACCAGGCACATAGTAGGTACTCCAATAAATATTTCTTGAGTGAAAGAATCAATTCGTACCACAATATTATGAGGAACACACAATTATTTTTCTTTTTCAGACCATAAAGCTGAAACTTAGACAATATACATAATGTATTAAAGGTCACACTACTTGTAATGGAATAACTTGGATTCCAATCCAAGCCTTCTCCCTAGAGCTTACACCCACTACTCCACACCCGCTGGTGTTTGCCAGCATTGGATGAGGGAGAGGAAGATTCTGAAATGAAGGAGGGAATAGGAAGGTGGAGAAGGGGCTAGAAATAAATCTCTGTGTGCCAAGCTAAGCAGTTTAAACTACATTCCATAGCAGAACCTCTGAATTGAATAGTGACATAATTAAATCTGTATCTTAGAAAGATAATTCAAAGAGCTGCTAACTGGAAAAGCGAAAGCCAACAAAATGCTAGTGGAAAGAAATACCACATTTAATGGAATCAAATGCAACTCTAAAATTTCCACAGCTAAGAAGACTCCCCTCCCTACGAATTCATTAATAGGTAGTTCTTTCACTCCAGTTCTCACTTAGAAAAAGTCCAACACAGCATAAGTAGTTGTGAACTTACACTTTATTCATATATATTAGATATTGATAATCTTAACAAATGAGTTACTTTCCATTTGGGTACAGTCACAGTTGTCAACAATATTTGGAAGCACCAGGCATGAAATCTCCTGAGATGCTATGTTTTCATCAGGGTCACCTGACACATTCAAGTTCTGTCTGACATGCCATTAAAGCACTGGCTCAGATTGCAGGCATATTTTCAAACCGGCAGTAACTGGATAGTATCACTTCACTTATAAGTGTTCATTGTATCATCAAGTGAAATAAACACACAACCCATGGGATCTTGCTTAGGTTGGCTGCCTAGTTGGCCCCTGAGATAAAGCCTTGTAATCACATAGCCTTGCCTAATTAGTCAGAAAACAAAGGATTAAGTGAGACAGTCACAGGATATAGGAATTATAAATAATACATATATTAATAGATATTCATTTTCATTACACAAAAGTTGCTATTATAAATACTTATTTGATTGATGAGTCTAAAAATATATTCCCCATATAAATAATGTTAAATATTAATAAATAGATTTAGATTTAAAATTCAAATATTGCAGGCAGGACAACCATTATTGGGATGCTCTTCGACCTCGAAACAGCATCTGACTCCTTTTTCGCTTCCCTGTTTTAGCTGCTGGTGACAGTTCAGCCATCACTTGGATGAGTTCATGTATTGCTTTGCGTTGGACATTCAAGTCAGTTACCTATTGGGAAAGAAAAGAGCAAAATTAATTTCAGGCATATAAGCCATCAGGATATTCTGTTAATGTCATGATGGTCAGTGAAAATAAAAGTATTCCTTTAAAAAATGGACCGTATTACCTTAATATACAATATTTACTTCTTCAGCAGTTGAAGCTAAAAATTACAATTACATTTCTAGTTGTGCTATAATGTGGTGGAGTCCATCACATATCTTTAAATCTACTTCTATAGAATTCTTGAAATTATATAGTGAAAAGACTCCTGGTGTGGAGTCAGCATAAAAAGGTGGGTTTGAATCTCATGCATGCAATAATTCTGACCTTGAGCCAGCTACTTAACCTCTCTGAACTTCTATTTTCTCATCTAAAGGAGGATGAGACTGTTTCTATGACCTCTCTATGATCAATCTACCAATTATATCACTTTATACTTTAGTCTCTCCTGTATGCATCAAATGAGTAACTATAGGTCAATGATTCTCACTGTTGTGCATAGCAGATTAACCCGGAAACCTGTTAAAGACCTCAGAGATCCAGGTGCATGAAGTGGAAGGACTGTGCCCTGTGCATTCACTAAGCTCCCCAGGTGATTCTGACATCCACCTAAGTTTGAGAACCACTGATCTACGTTAGGTACCCTAGAAAACACCAAATCCAAAACGAATGAAAACTGTAATTTTTAATTTCTCCCAGATTAGGTCAGTCTCTCAATTTCCATAATAGATTTTAAAATAAACACCCCCAATCATATTTATATATGGCTTACTGATATATAAAGTTTAAAATTAGGAATTGCAACAACTTTTCCAGTACCCTGCCTTCTAGGTAAGCAAATTGAACTACTTGCATTTCCTCACTCTAACCAATAAGGCCATTTAGATGATGCTTCATAAAATGTGGACCATTTACCTTCCTCTTGGCTCTGCCATTACATTTTTTCTAATCTTGGGAACACTATGGCTACCTCACCACATTTCTGAGGATGGCTGGGGGATTACAGCTAAAGACTAATTGTCAAAGGGCATAACATGCATAAAATAGCTTAGCAACTGAGCCAAAGAGAATAATAATTAATAGAGCTCACTCAAGATTGCCCATCAAGAAACAGGAGGTTTGTAGCTTCCAGAAGGAAGAAACCAACAGATTTTTTTTTCATTTTTTAAAGGCCCAGTTCCTGCAGAGTAGAAAAAATTTTCGACGAGCTGTGTGTTTGCAAGTGACAGATTTTACTTTCCAATGTTCAAATCATCACCGAGAAACTAAGAGACTTATCCAGGACTGAACAGTAAGCCAGGGGCACCACTGGATTAGAAACAAGTGCTGAGTGTCTAGTTTATAACCAAAGGAGACCTGTTGCCATGTCTCTCCTTTCTGTTTCTGGGGGCTTACATGAGAGGAGTGAGAGGCAGGCCCAGCAATAGTGAAAGCTGAGCACAAATCCTAAGAACACAAATGCTAGCTTGAAGACCCTGGTCCCTCTCATTTGAGACCATTTATATCAAAGTCAAACCCAAAGGAATCTAGAGGCCTTTGTCTTCTAGAAAACATTTTGAAAAACATGATTTGTCTTTATGCCTCAACGTTATCTTTCTGTTTATAGAAGCCATAACTTAAAGATACAAGTTCATAAGGTAAGACTTAGGAGTCTAAGGAGTCCTCCAGCTGAGATATTCTGAAAGTTGATAGAGAGATGATAGAACAATCTTTTCATAAGGTATAAATTCTATCTATTTTTCCCTAAAAACAACAAGCAGCAACCATTCTTGCTTCTAATTGGGCAGTACAATCTGATAGGTTGGCTAGAGACTTGCAGTGGGGTGTCCCTGGTACCTATACAAAGACTGTAGCTTTCTTCTATCTCATTCTCATTTTCTATTCTTTGCATTGTAGAGTTTTGGAGCAAACAAGGTCATCAAACTTATGCAGTGTACCTAACAGTTTCCTTTTAAGATGAGGAAACTGAGCCCCAGCCAGCCATGTGATTCATCACAGTTCCTTGGTGGCTGAGTTGGGAGGAGAACACACATCTTCTCAGCTCCTCCCACTGCTCTTTCCATTAAGACAGACAGCCTCTCATTCAAAGTAAGAGAATTTCCATCATATGAGCAAGGGACAATGAGAGAACTGCTTCTCAGTACTCCCTGCTGCTTCCTCACCTACTTCCTCTTCACTGGATTTGTCAACTCACCTGTCTTTACGCAATAGTTACAATGCCAGCATTTTTCTACATTACATACTTCAGCGATTCTCTTACTGGCTTTGCAAAGTCACCCAAACACGAATGGAAATAGTAAGGTAGAGTTTCAGCCATGAGTTGAGTTCATAGCTTTAGCAACTGTTAAATAGCTAATGTCTACTTTCTGGAGAATAAATACTTTGCAAGACCCTCGGCAATGAAACCAAAGAAAGAATTTAAATAGCCTCACCGAATAATTAGTCAGCTTTTCAAAGTCATCTCGTTTCTTTTTGTTGCTATTGAAAAACTTGACATTCATGTCTTCCTTGATGGTCTCCACACTCTTTTGGATGCTCTGGTCATCTTTAAAGTTTTTAAAAAGTTTGAAGTAAAAGGAGACAATTTGGCTCTGCATTATTTTTCTGTCACTCTCCTTGGAAGGAAAGAGCACAAACAGAGGATGACGTGAATTTATCCATCAGAAAGCAAGTAACAGGAAAATTAGCCAAATGGGAATATTCAGCTTACCTCTTTCCAATTCTTCAAAATGCCTAAGAAAAGAGTTCCATTATCCGCTACATCTGAATGACCTGCATTCTAAAAAGAAAAAGAAAAAATTGGTTTACAATTAGCCCATAAATTGCCTTAAAAATATATTTCAAGTTTCATTGAACTCAGATGTGACAATATTCACTGATTTCCTTTTCAACTCTTCTGCTTAGTTCTAACAATAAGTATTCCCAAAAGGCTTATGTGAGATATAGACAAAGACTATTATGCTCTTTTAGCTTTTTTATTTCCCAGTATAACCATTAAATTGCAATGTCACAAATGAGCTCAACAAAGCTGATGATACTCCAAAGGTCCCAAAAACTATAGTAAGCTAAAGAAAGTATTTTCAAGCTAGGCTAAAAAATACAAAAACAAAAAACAGCAAAGCCACCCCACTATAAAATACTGCCCCCCAATGGTACAGGTTTCTATTACATCTACTGTGCCTTCCTGTAGGGTATTATTATACGAGCTTTAAAAGATAGTTCCAAACATGTGCGAGTGTGTGTGTGTGTGTGTGTGTGTGTGTGTGTGTGTGTGTGTGTGATTTGATTTTGTGTTGTAAGAATAAAATCAATTGTGAATGTCTGAATATTATTATGACAGCTATAATTATAATAGCTAAGTTTTAAACAAATAATGAAATATTTAAAATGTAAAAATTTTCATTAACCATCAATAAAATTTTAAAAGAAACTCAAAAAATTCACTTAAAATTTTTAAACATTCCTTAGCCAGAATCATAATTCTTCCAAAATCCCAGTGAGCAACGAAGTTCAGGAATACTTCACAAGTAATATAGATAGAGAAGCAGAATGTTGAAATCACTTTTTGGAGAAAATCACCTATCAGTTATTTTTTTAAGCCTAAGCTTTAAGGACCTTTTTTACTTTAATTTGTAAACATTTCCTATTACCTTTGTAATGCTAATCTTGACCTTAGAGTCTGAGAAGTCAAAAACTAATAACCAATCATTTTTTTCAATCTGCATACTCCTTGACTATCACAACTGAATGAGTTCCCACCACAAAATTATTAACATCATTATGCTTCATACCCATATTATGCCCATCTTTTGGAAAATTCATAAATCCCTTTTAAGTCTCTATACAAACTGAGCAGAAGGTTAAAACAATATCTAGATTATTTAGTCAAGGAACTCATCTAGTCAATAATTAACAAAAGAACACCAAATCTCAAAATGACTGCCTACAAGAGATGACAGCCTATCAGAGATGCTACAGCAAGTCGATATTCAGTCATTTTCAACCACAAACAAGTACCATTAAAAAGTCATACTTACAAAATATTTCTTAAGGTTTTCTGCTTCTTTTACATATGGGTCCTGGCAGTAACAGCCAAGAGAACCCAAAACGATGCAGAGCTGAAAAGCCAAGATATAACTTGTATATTTCATCGTTTCCGAGAGAATTAAGCCAAAGAAGTTGAAATCAGTAGTTCTTGTATCAAGCTGATCAGGTCCAAAGGACTTAACTGATCTTTCTCTTCTAATAGCTGGCTGATCTTCAGATGATCAGAACAATGTGCTGCACCTCCTCTGGCTGCTGGTATTTATACCTAATTGAAGTCTCCTGAGGATTACGTATTTTCACAAGTTTTTTAAGATGAGATGGTGACAGATAGGCAGGGATGCTAGTTTGTATTAATAACTAAGGTTTTGTGGCATTTGGGTGTTGTAGTTAGAGTTTCCTTTAGACTCCTTGGGTCCTTTGACGATGAGACAGACCCATTATGCCCACCTGTGCCATTCTGGTGGGATTCTTTGAAGGCACTTTTACTTCACACCATTCAAGGACTGGAAATTTTTTTGAACCTCCCCACTTCGCCCTGGTAAAATGTTGACTCTTCATTCACAAAGCACATTGATCATTTGCTTGTGGTTGGGAACAAGTGAAAAACGAAATTCTAGGGCCTCTCAAACGTTTACAAAGGGGCAGCCTTTTAAAATTTTTCTTGCAAATGACCAGAAAGCAAGGAAAGAATGTGGTTAAAAGAACAATTTGGTGAGGAAGTCCTTCATCAGAGTTGGTTAGTAAAATATCTACCACAAGTTTCAAATTGCTCTAGATCAGCACTGCCCAGTAGAAATATAATACAAGCCACACAGGTAAATTTAAATGATCTAGTAGCCTCATTAATAAAAGTTTCTTAAAAAGGTAAATATAATTTTAAAATATATTGTATTTAAACCAATATATCCCAAATATTACTTCAGTATGCATCAATATACTACATTATTAATAAGGTATTTGACATATTTTTTGTCATATTAAATCCTTGAAATACAGTGTAGAGAATATTCCCAGGGGGAGTTCCAGACGCAGTGGCTCACACCTGTAATCCCAGCACTTTGGGAGGTCGAGGCGGGTGGATCACAAGGTCAGGAGTTCGAGACCAGCCTAGCCACTATGGTGAAACCCCATCTCTACTAAAAATACAAAAAAATTAGCCAGGCATGGTGGTGTATGCCTGTAATCTCAGCTACTAGGGAGGCTGAGGCAGGAGAATGGCTTGAACCCAGAAGGTGGAGGTTGCAGTGAGCCGAGATCGCGCCACTACACTCCAGCCTAGGTGACAGAGTAAGACTCCGTCTCAAAAAAAAAAAAAAGAAAAAAAGAAAAAAGGAAAGAAATACAGTGTGTATTTTAAGCCTACGGTGCGTCTCAATTTGGTCTAGTCATATTTCAAATGCTTAAAGGGCACATACTGCTAGGTGCTACTATATTGAACAGCATAGCTCTAAACAATTTATTGTTCCAAATAATCAGTACTAACAGAGAATCTTTTTAACTTTTTATTTCTTTGTCTTTCAGACACAAAAAAAAATAGGATTCTTTCTCCTCCTTTGTAATTTATTTATGAAGTACAACACTTTGGGATGGCACAAAAAGCCCTCCACTCTTTGGTTCAAACCCACTTTGCATTTCTACCTGCACTGTGTACATAACAGTATTGCGGTTATGGGGCAAACTTGATTCCTGACTCCCCTACTATCTAGCTATATGATTGTGAGTTAGCTTCTTAAATCTTCTATGACTCAGTCTCCTTACCTGTAAAATTGACTTGATAATAGTATCTTCTTCCATGCTTCAGTTGAAAATTAAATCAGGTAATCCTCATAAAGTGCTAGGAATTTTTCCTGGCATATAGTAATCACTAATAAAAGTTTATTATTATTTTGGCACATTGGATGACTAGTCATTTCTTTTTTTTTTTTTTTGAGACGGTGTCTTGCTCTGTCACCCAGGCTGGAGTGCAGTGGCGCGATCTCGGCTCACTGTAAGCTCTGCCTCCCGGGGTTCACGCCATTCTCCTGCCTCAGCCTCCCGAGTAGCTGGGACTACAGGCACTCGCCACGCCCGGCTAATTTTTTTTTATTTTTATTTTTATTTTTAGTAGAGACGGGGTTTCACTGTGTTAATCAGGATGGTCTCAATCTCCTGACCTCGTGATCCGCCCGCCTTGGCCTCCCAAAGTGCTGGGATTACAGGCGTGAGCCACCGCACCCGGCCTAGTCATTTCTTTAAAAAAAAAAAAAAAAAAAAAAAAGTACCGTGGACCTTTGCTCATGCTGTTTCTTTGGTCTTGAGCTCTTTTTCCTCTCATTTGTGCCCCTGAGAGTAGTAGCCATCCATCCAAGCCCGGCTTAAAAATTACCATCTCCCTGAGTTTTTCCAAAATTATCCTCCTTAAAATTAATCTTACATTCTCTATACAAGTCTTGGTTTATACTTTTCTAAGAGTTCTGATTCCTCAATCTTGATTGAAGATGGCTATTCGCGTGTCTTCTGCCATGTTAGATTGAGTTTCTGAAAATCAGAAATTGTTTCATTGCTTTTATGATGGCTTTCTCTTCCCTAAAATATTTTAGCATGGATATTTGCTCATAAAGAACACTGAATAAATGTAAATTCGAATGCTTGCCTAAGGCTCTCTTTTGAGTTATTTGCCCTCAAATTCTAATTCCGATGTTATCAGGCCTAACCTGCAAGAAACTAGTTTTTAATTAAATAATATTTATGATTAATGTTAGAAACATGATGCTATGTCTCTTTAGCCAACACTTGCTGACTGCGACAATTTCGTGTATTCTTTTATGTGGGAAAAAAAAAGCCAGAAAGCTCTTTGAGGGGCGATCTTCCCAAAGAATAAATAAGATCAAAACATTTATGTGGAACCAAACCTCATGTTAAGCAAGTGAAGAATGTAAAAATTACATTGTTGCATACAAAGCTCTACTGTTGCTCTGCTCAAGAAAAATTACGTCCAGAGAACGTGCTTGCAGGTGGCACAGGGATTTGGGTCAGAGCCTGAGACACTTTGCAGGTTCTCAATACCTTCCAATGCCCAACCTCTGAGTCACTGGAAGGAATGTTCCCAACTGTCTGGAAATAAGTAAAAATTAGTTCTGCCTGGTCCTTGATTGCTCCACTGGAATGTAGTACTAGGATTGAGGAGTTAAGAATAGTGGGATCCATAAGAGGGAATGATATACTGCCTAGCCACTTGTAAATTGAGAATGCCTATTCAAAATAACAGATTATATTAAGAATATGTTTACAGTGTGGCAACTGTTTACAAAGAGTAATTACACGGCTAAAATCCAAGCTCTAATAACTCTTGATGGCATGGCCAAGCACAGAATTATGGAATTATAGATTATCTATGGTCAACCCCTTACCTTTTAGATTTGTAAATCCAGACCCAGAAAGACAAGTGATGTGCTTAAATTCATTCAGCTGGCTAATGCAGAACTGAGTCTAAATCCAAGATCTTCCCAAAGAGGATGGAACCCTTAGTCAATCCATCCCCCAATCTATCAATATCCGTTGAGATGATTGCATGTACCTCTACGTTAGATATGTGAATTCAAATAACTACACCCTATCAGGCTTTAGTTTCTGGGATTTTTTCTTCTGTAGAATTTGTGAGATAGTAATCACACTTTAATTCCTTAAAACACAGTAAGACTGCAAATATAATTTGAAATTGTTTCTGAAATATATTTTTGAAATTTTTGCCTAGACATCCCAGCCAACCTGACTTCATGGACATGCAACCTGTGCAGTCTGACAGGACCCTGAACTTAGAACAGCCCACACTTGGTTTAATGCTCTGTTGTCACTTCCTTGAAATTTCTAATAACTCTTCAAACAAAGGACACACATTTTCGTTTTGCACTTGTTTCCACAAATTATGTAGCTGGTCCTGCATTCCAGGCTGGCAGTGAAACATCTGCTATTAGATTTTCATCTTTCAACATACGATTCTTTTGTTCAGAACATTATCACTACAATAAGTATATATGTTTGTGATCTTTTCCTGTCTTGTCAACTTTGCAAACAAATAAATTTCTCTCTCTTTTCTGCCTGTAAAACACCTTTTGTTGCACATGCAAACTAGAGGTTTCACACTTTGTTGGTTTGGCCAGTTCTGAGACTGCAGAGTAAGTCACCATCAAGATATACTTTAAAAGTTTTGCAAAGCCATCAGGAGCCAAGGTGTGACCATATTACTAAAACAGAGGGGCTGAAAACTTTCTTTTTTCTTTTCAACTAGACTTTTTTTTCTGAAAACTGGCTATGGTTATATATGACACGTCAGCAACATTTCAATCATATCTCATGCTATCCTCAGTCTTAACTGAGTAGGTAGTCAGTAAGCCAAAACTTACACCTTGGTTTCCCTTTTCCTCTGTCATCAGCAGTCACATCCTAGCACTCACAACCAAATTATCTCATCCAGACTTCGGCGTAGATTTCTTCCACTCAATATGAGTCAATATTGGATCCATGCCCCCACGCTATTTTGACTTCAGGAACTCCTGACATCATGCAAGCCAAACCTACGGAAGAAGCATGACATACAGAATAGAAGTCCACACGGAGTCAGAGTTTCCCCGCAATTTGACTCATAAAATCCCGTAAGTTAGAGGAAGATTTTCTGAATCCCCCCTTTTCTTTTGTGCCTTCTGGCCATTTTTGAGGAGTGGTTCAAAGAATATAGAAGGTATGCTACTTACACAGTACAATCATCAGATTACAATATTCTTAATTTTATATCAGATGGGATTGTGTATTGATTATCCAGAGATTCATGGTCCTGCTTTGAAGGTTGTATTTTTGTTCCACAAGGAATTTTAATGCACCAAGTGCCAAATACTCTGATTGATATGGGGTTACCAAAGAAGGATGAAAAGTTCTATTGTGAAAATGTTGGTTTATATCCCAATTTCAATTAATAAATATGTCCTTATTGAATTGAATGCCTACTAGATATCCATAGCTTTAGGGGTTACAAAGAAGTTAGCAGTGAGACAATCCGGTAGGAGCATATGTCACCACATTGGAAGCTAGGATTGATTCCTGTTCTTGTTGCTGAATAGGTAGAATAGGTATCCATATTCCCCACCTTTTCTCCATGTACATCCTCTCCAGGTGGTTCATATCGTTAAGAGGACTTATTATTGGTCAGAGGGAAATACACACGTTGACATATGTATTGTGTTTCCTCCTCCTATACCCAAGGCAGACGTCACTAATCAGTCATGGCATTCCTTTCTATTAAATCCAGATATCACCGCTGAATCCTTCTCAACACTGAAATCCAGATAGATACTGACTTATTTATATTTCATTGCTTATTTTCCCTATTAGGGCAAAGGTTTACTTGTTGTTATGCCTCTTAGTTAGATCCTCCATATGGGTTCATTCAACTTACAAAGAAGTAAAAGGCATAATCTCTTCCTCCAAGAAAATTAGTTTTGGGGGAAAATGTAACAATCCATGAAGTAATATAAGGGAAAGAACTTTGGCCTAAGAGAAAGGAGTCCCAAATTCTGGTCCTGTGTCTGCAAGTGATGTGAGATTTTGAACAAAGCCTTTACCCATGCCTTATATTTAACCACATCATCTTTAAAATGAAGACTTAACTCTAAATGAACTCTAAGTTTCCTTCTATTCTTAATATCCTACATTTCTATGATTGTGATTTATGAGGAATATAAGACATTACTAAGGACTAAGGTTGCAAGAAGTAAAGACTCCAACAGACTTAGAAATTCAGAGAAATCAGCCAAGTGCAGTGGCTCATGCCTGTAATCCCAGCACTTTGGGAGGCCAAGGCAGGCAGATCATCTGAGGTCAGGAGTTCGAGACCAGCCTGGCCAACATGGTGAAACCTCATCTCTACTAAAAATACAAACCCCATCTCTACTAAAAATACTAATCTCATCCCTACTAAAAATACAAAAATTAGCCGGGCATAGTGGCATGTACCTGTAATCCCAGCTATTCAGGAGGCTGAGGCAGGAGAATCACTTGAACCCAGGAGGCGGAGGTTGCAGTGAGCCGAGACTGCACCACTGCACTCCAGCCTGGGTGACAGAGCAAGACTCTGTCTAAAACAAACAAACAAACAAAAAAAAGAAAAGAAAGAAATTAAGAAAAAATCATTGTCTGAATGGTGGAAAAGTTGGGAAATGTTACCCATCACTTGAGTTTTTAATTTAATTTGAATTTGAGCTTTGAATTGGAATTGAATTTTTAAACATATATACAATTTGTAGGAATAATACTTCACAGCTTGTACTTAAACCTTCAGGTCATGTGCTTTTTTACCCCAGTGGTCTCAAGAAATGAGTTGTCCTCAGGGTAGCCCCTGAAATGGCAATGGCATGAGGCTTTGAAAACTTGTATATTTTTCCATTGGAAACTTACTCCTGTATCTCTCACGATAAAAGTTCTATACAGCAGACTGGCAGGTTCACGTTCTCTCCTATGCTACCTGGCAGAGGAATTCTGAGTCCACCATGAGCCAATAAATAAGTTTCTTTTCTCACCAGTGTTTAACCTGTCATTATTACCATGTCACCAATCCCTGAACCAATTTAAGAAGTATCAGAATTAAATTCCCATCCATTGATTTTTCAAATGGAAATATTTTTTAATGGTTGTAAAATTATGTGGGATCTTTTAAATAAAAAAAACAGACAATACAGAACAGCATAAGAAAAGAAAAAAATCACCTATGATTTCACTTTCCACAGGTAAATATAGTTAGCTTTTGGAGACAAAGTATTTCATTATTTTTTTCTACCTACATAACACAGTGCCCGGCACAAAATTTTTTCCCAATAAACTTCTGTGGATTAACGAAATATGAGCCAAAGTGATTTAATGATTAAGTTCAAAGGCTCCGGAGTCAGGCTGTGTGTGTTCAATCATGACTTTGCTCCTTACTGTCTTGTTGATTTGTAATGCATTACTTAACTTCTCTGGGTATCACTTTCCTCGTCTATAAAAAGGTGATACAAATAATAACTGTCTCAAAAGATTTCATGAGTATAAATTATGTCAGCATGTGTAATAGTGCAATGCCTTGCATGTGGTAAGAGCCCATTAAATGCACAGTCATTATTACTAGTGGCTTCCAATATTCAGATTCAGTCTCCTCCTAGCACATGGAATAAGATACTTCACGGCCTCTTTCAATTAAATGGTATCTTGTGACTTTTTTCTGGCCAATCTACTCTAAGTAATGACAGACATTACTTTGGATTAGAGTAGATTGGCCCAAAAAAGTCATGAGATACCATTCTGGGCCAAGGCCAAAGAAAGCCCCTGAGAATCCTTCCAGCTCTCTCTTCCCTTGCTGCAGTAATGATAAGGGTCACATGTTTTCAGGACACGAAACATGGCAGATAGAATACATGCTACCTCTACATTCTTTCAGAATCCATAAGACAAAAATAATGACATAAAAGGCTATAAAGCCTCAACAACAAAAAAAGCCAAAAGCAAATGAGAAACGTCAATGAAGTTATGGAAGATGGAAAGAAGATGAGCAAGTGGTGAGTAACTTCAACTTTAGATTTCTCCACTGCAGCAAGTACCAAGTAGAGGAAATTTAGTTCACACTGCAGATTAGTAGAAAACTCAGGAATTGTGTTATTAATCACTTCTGAAGAAGGAAGTTCAGGGTGGGATTGAAAATAAGACAATTGGTTGAAAAATGTATATAAGATGTAGTTAGATCCCTCGTATCCCAATTAGCCACACCACTGCCCCCGTATACCTGTTTGAAGACTGGAAGTTTACCTTCCAGCAAGATTCTGGATATCTTCTGGATATTTAGCATAGCTGAGAAGGAAGTAAGTACCTTCATAAGGTTTGGATTTAATTGAAAGCCATCATACTGAGCAGTGAGAACACGAGGCTTCCAGAATGCTTACTATCAGGCTTATATTCCTAGTCTCTAGGAAATTGCCAAGCCGAAAAGAAAAGATGTACCAATGTGGGGCTCCTGCCAGTGAAACCCACCAGTTTCAAGTATCACCCTACTAGGAGGCTTGTAAGTCAGGAAGTCCAATCAATATATTTAATGTACCCAATCCAACAATTTGGACTTTGTTATAAAACATAAACAACATTAATGAGCAGAAAAATACTTGAAAAAATACTTTAGGATAAAATACAAAGTCTGAAAAACAAACAGAAAAAATAAATAAAAGAAATGAAGTTTAATGCAGAGAAAAATAACAAAGAGAAAAAAATTTAAAAATAATAGAAGATTCATGGAACAATAACATTTAGAGAAGAAGAAGCTCTTAGAACTTAAAAGCTGGTGGTAGGGCCAGGTGCAGTGGCTCATGCCTGTAATCCCAGCACTTTGGGAGGCCAAGGTGGGCAGATCACTCGAGGTCAGGAGTTCGAGACAAGCCTGGCCAACATAGTGAAACCCCATCCCTACTAAAAATATAAAAATTAGCCAAGCATGGTGGCACACATCTGTAGTCTCAGCTATTAAGGAGGCTGAGGCAGGAGGATTACTGGAGCCCGAGAGGCAGAGGTTGCAGTGACCCAAGATCGCACCACTGCACTCCAGCCTGGGTGACAGAGTGAGACTCAGTCTCAAAAAAAATGGTGGCAGAAGTTTAAAAGCAATAGAAGGGTTGAAATATAAAGTTGAAGAAATCTCTAAGAAAGAACAAAATGACCAAGAACTGGAAAAATATAAAGAAATTCAGGAAAACTAAAGAATCTACTTAGAAATCCAACACTTAAGTAACAGGTGCTCCAGAAAGAGAAAATATGTAATTGAAGGAAGAAAATTTTCAGAAGATTATTTGTATAATTTTTCCATAGCTGAAGAATGTGAGTTTCCAAAATGAAAAACCCAACGAATGCCCAGTCCAATGAGTTTAAAAAATAAAAATAAAAAGACAGGCCTTAGAGTGCATTTTTAAATTTCGGAGAATCTTGTATGTGGAGAAGATCCTCAAAGTTCAAGAGAGAAAACATAGGTTGTAAACATTATAAATACAAAGGATGTGGAAACAGAATGTCACCAGACTTCTCAATAGCTATTCTGGAAGCTAGAGGTTGATGGAGCAATGTTTTTAAATACTTGAATAAAATAGTGTCCAAACTAGAATTTCATGCTATGCCAAACAATTAATAGTTAGGATGAGACAATTTTTTTTATTCATGGGAGATTTCATGACTTTATGTCCCATGTGCCGTTTCTCATGAAGCATCTTGAGAAAGTCAAGAAAGTGTTTAACCTAAATAAAACAATTAAATTAAGGAAGAAGATCTGGGATCCAGGAAACAAAGGATTTAACACAGGAAAAAGCTAGAATATTTTCTAGCAGGTGGTGAGGGAAGTCCCAAGAGGATCATTGTGCAGCAGGCCTACAGAGCAACCAGCACTGGTTGGAGCTAAAGGACTGGGAAGCCCAGGAGAAATGTCTCCAAGAAAAGAAATGGGATTAATATGAACATTACAAAGAAATTTCACCCCTGACAGAGACTGGGGTAGGGGAAGGTAAATTAATGATGAGTATGTGGAAAACTAAGAAAACCAACCAAACAATGCCAATTATTAACTTCAGGAAAAGCAAATATTGTGCACGAAAAAAATGTAATATTGTACCACAAATGTCATGAACAAGAATTACCTAATCATAGTCATGTCCATTTTACCACCTAAAGTGTAATATAGCTATAATGGGAAGATAGAGGACAAAGGGGCTAAGTGTGTATGTGTATAGGGTAGAGTAAGTCATAGTCATATTACCTGAAATGGGAAAAATTCAATGTAAGAAATAGGTAGTTTTATCGGGTAAGTAGAAGTTGAGCTAAGAAATGAAGCTAAAGGAATTGAAAGCGATAGCCTCAGAGAAGTATGTTTTAGAGATGGAACTGCGTGAATCAGAGTTACTGGCTTTTTGTTATAAGCCTTGTGGTATTTGGAACATCTGGGAGTCCCCAAAGCCACCTTCATTTCTGACACCAGCTGAAAGTTTGGAACCAGCCCCAGGTTCAATAATTCACTAGAAGGACTCATAGAACTAAGAAAAACCATTATACTCATGATTATGGTTTATTACAGCAAAAGAATACAGATTAAAATCAGCAGAGGAAAGAGGTCTATAGGGCAGGGCTCAGGAGCACTCCATGCTTAGAGCTTCCAGTCATTCTCTACCAGTAGAGAAGTGGACAGTGCTAACTTTTCCCAGCCATGATGTGTGACAATATACACAGAGTACTGCAGACTAGGGGAGCTTACTTGAGTCTTGCTGTCCGGAGACTTTATTGAGCTTGGTCACATAAACAAGATTGACCCCTGTATGACTGACTTTGGTCTCTAGCCATTCCAGAGGTCAATTTGATATTTTGTGGCCCAAGGCTCCCACCATAGATCACATTGTTAGCATAGATTATATCGCAGGGCTTAAGGCCTCTAGGAAACCAAAGACACTCTTATCAGGCAGGACATTCCAAGGGCATAGAAGTTACATCCCCAGTGTTGGAGACAAAGACCAAACCTCTCTTTGGATGAAGTTAATCCTGTACTGCATAATATTCCTTTATTTTTTCCCTTTTAAACTGTTTGTTCTGCTATAAGTTTTTTATGATTACCTCATGCTCAATTGGCAAATAAGAAAATGATGTGGATAAAATGTGGAATTATTTTTGGTTTATACTAGATTTTTCCCAGCATGTTAATGTTTTAAGACAACCGAGGCTCGGCATGGTGGCTTACGCCTGTAATCCCAGCAATTTGGGAGGCCGAAGCGGGTGGATCAACTGAAGTCAGGAGTTTGAGACCAACCTGACCAACATGATGAAACCCCATCTCCACAAAAAATACAAAATTAGCCAGGCCTGGTGGTGCATGCCTGTAATCCCAGCCACTTGGGAGGCTGAGGCAGGAGAATCACTTGAACCCAGGAGGCGGAGGTTGCAGTGAGCCGAGGTCACATCATTGTACTCCAGCCTGGGCAACAAGAGCAAAACTCCATCTCAAAAAAAAAAAAAAAAAGACAACCAAACATACGTCTTCTCACATTTAGGAAAAAGCCTTAGCAATATTTGAAGACCTTTTTAAAAAGTCAAAAGTTATAGAAGTGTTTTACTTTAATACCAGTAGTAATTGGTTTACTGGGTTCAAGAATTGCTAAATTTCCACTATCTGGGAAGCAGCAAGTGCAGATGAAGGAACTTTTCCTCCTGTATAAAATCAATGGATTAATGAAAATGGCTGTACCTCAGGTGGAATTTTTAATCGGAATCAAAATGTTCTCTACCAGAAACACATGTCCTCAGGCCCTACATCTCAAAAGAGGAAACAGCAGTCCAAATTACCAGGCTGCAAAGAATGGATTCACTATGATGATTGGCGGAAATTCCCAAGAGATTTTTAAATGCCTGGTTTTGGTTAGGACTTTTGTTGCTTTTGTTAATGCTCTGATTATAAAGTTTGAGAAGTATTGAATGGAATGTCCCAACTCTAGTTGTCTCCATAGGCCTTGTTATTTTTAGTCTTAGGTTTTGCATTATTAGGAAAGGCCATTATTAGTCAAGCAATATCTAAACTGAAGACCCTAACCTTAGTGTGAAGACTGCAAAAGTCAAAAAAAATTTTAATAAATCTGGATTTGGCTCCAGTAAAACAGAGCTTAGGAATAAGTGTTTGTGCAGCTCAAGATTTCTATCAGCAAAAATAATGGTGCCTCATAGTAATTAACAGCTGCCACAGTGCTTTATATGCACCATCTCATTTAATTATGACAACCATCCAAAGAAGACAAATTTATTTTTGTTTTATAGAGGAGAAAAATGAGGCTCGGAAAATAAGCAACTTATCCAAAGTCACTGGCCTAGTAAGTGATAAAGCTGGGTGTGGCTAAGTTCACTGTTGATGCTCTTAACCACTCAGCTGCAACCATCCTAGCTCCTGCTCTCTAATTTGCTCCTGAAAGCTTAACGTGCCTAACATTATATCATTAAAATTATTTGTGCACATATATGAAAAAACAACTCTAACTAATTTTAGCTGAAAGGTAACATTTAATGAAGGCATATGGAGGAGCTCATGGATAGAAGACATAGTTGAGGAACCATGTTCAATCTACCAGGCAATCCCAGAAGGTCTCTGCCCCAGAAACTACTCAGCCTTTCTGCAGAGCACCATGCAAGAACAAATTGGTAAATTCCAATGCTTTTGTTCTTATCTTTGTACCAGTCTGCTCCAGAATCAAACCCTAGAAAGTGAGTCTAATGAACATGGATGAGTTGACTGCCTGCTGGCATTAATCCTATAGTGCTGAGTAAAAAAAAACTGGTAGAAGGACCCTCTAGGTATCCTTTGGATTTCATGATGGGGTACAGGCAACCCCATGTCCCAGATTTACCAATCCAACCTGACCAAACATATTGAAGGTAATGAGATTCAAAAAAGAAAAAAAAAAAAGAACAAAACAAAACAAAAAAACTAGATTGTCATTAAAATGAGGGCAGATTTTTTTTGGCAAAACAGAGAAAAAAATGACCTCAACAGGGACTTTCAGAAGCACTCTTGAAATGACAAAACCCTCAGTGGAATTTATAGCATAACTTTCTTTTTAATATTCCATTTCTGGGTCAATCCTTGATCCTGTTAACACTTTAATAAGCAGCAACAAAGAGAGGCATCACTGCAGAGACTGTGCAGATACTAAATCAGCTTATGTACGTTCTGTCTAGGAAGACTTTGGGAACAGAGGCTGGCTTGCTGTTCATCAAATTTATTTGTGAGTTCTAGCCCATGGAATGTGAGTGGAAGTGATGTGTGCCATCCTCCATGGGCCATCTTCCATGTTTCTTCTCTGTTGACCAACTTGACACGAACATGCACAGTGACCTCACAGTCCAAATATTGAAGATGGTGAAGATGGTGGAGCCACAGGATGAAAGGATCCTGGTCCTGCTTAGAGAAGAGATAGCTCCTGTTCTGTTACATCTATTTTTGACTTTACATGAGCAAAAAGTAAACTTCTATTAGGTTTAAGCCATTTTACATTTTAATATAGCTACTGAAACCTCGCATCTTGACTACAGCTTTTATGTAAATAAGAAATATGGCCTGTAATCCCAGCTGTTTGGGAGGCTGAGGCAGGAGGATCACTTGAGGCCAGGAATTAAAGGCTGCAGTGTACTATGGTCAGACCACTGCACTCCAGCTTGGATGACAGAGACCTTGTCTTTAAAAGAAAAAGAAAAATGTATATTTCATATTTTAAAATAAATTTTTGGCTGGGCACAGTGGCTCATGCCTGTAATCCCAGTGCCTCAGAAGGCCGAGGCAGGAAGATCTTCTGAAGCCTGGAATTCAAGACCAACCTAGGCAACATATTGAGACCTTGTATCAAAAAAATATTTTTTTTAATCAGCTGGTCATGGTGTGTTGTGCCTGTAGTCCCAACTACTCAAGAGACCGAGGTGGAAGGATCGCTTGAGCCCAAAAATTCAAGGCTGCACTGAGCTGTGATCACGTCATTGTGCTCCAGCCTGGGCAACAGGCTGAGCAACTCTGTCTCTAAAATATATACATGTATTACATATAAAGTAAATTCTTGGCTGGGCGCAGTGGCTCACGCCTGTAATCCCAGCACTTTGGGAGGCCAAGGCAGGCGAATCACGAGGTCAGGAGTCCGAGACCAGCCTGGCCAACATAGTGAAACCCCGTCTCTACTAAAAGTACAAAAAATTAGCTGGACTTGGTGGCAGGCACCCGTAATCCCAACTACTCAGGAGAATGAGGCAAGAGATTCACTTGAACCCAGGAGGCAGAGGTTGCAGTGAGCCGAGATCACGGCACTGCACTCCAGCCCAGGCAACAATGTGAGACTCTGTCTCAAAAAAAAAAAAAAAAAGTAAATTCTTAAATTTACTTTAATGGCTTTAGAGCAAACACCGTCACTGCCTACTCAGACTTATATTGCCCAAAAACCTATTCCTTTCATGTTTATAATACTTCCTTGTTGGGATTGCCTTCTTAAGACTTTTTAAATTTGAAAAACCTATAAAGCCACTGTTTAATTGCTATTTATCGAACTTTAATTTGGGTTTTTTGTTTTGTTTTGTTTTGTTTTTTGCATTCTAATGTTTTTTCTTTTTTGTTTTAATTTATTTGCTTGCATCATTATTTTAGCTATAATTTTAGCTATCATTTCCCTAATTCCAAAAGAATTTGTGGTAACTGGCATTTAAAGGTTTTTTCCTAATCTTTTAACTTAGAAAGGCAATGGGTATCATAAAGCTAAGTAAGAAAGCTAAAGTTCTTATCTCTTTTCTTCTTCAAAGAGGGTAGCGTCTTTTAGATTGCAGCACAGATTTTTTTTTTTTTTTACTTCAGGCAACTCTAAACATGTGTCAGTTTCTTTAATTAAGATTTGGCATCCCCAACCATCTCATCTGACAAGAACAAGCAAGGGGGAACATATTCCCTATTTAACAAATGGTGTTGGGAGAATAGGCTAGCCATATGCAGAAAATTGAAACTGGACCCTTCCTTAAACCTTATACAAAAATTAACTCAAGATGGATAAAAGACTTAAATGTGAAACCCAAAACTATAAAAACCCTAGAAGAAAATCCAGGCAATGCCATTCAGAAGATAGGCATGGACAAAGATTTTATGACAAAAACACCAAAAACAATTGCAACATAAGCAAAAATTGACAAATGGGATCTAATTAAAATAAAGAGCTTCTGCACAGCAAAAGAAACTATCATCAGAGTGAACAGACATCCTATAGGATGAGAGAAAATTTTTGCAATCTAGCCATCTGATAAAGGTCTGATATCCAGAGTCTACAAAGAAGTTAAACAAATTTACATTAAAAAAAAAACTCAACCCCATTAAAAAGTAGGCAAAGGATATGAACAGACACTTCTCAAAAGAAGACATGCATGCAGCCAACAAACATGAAAAAAGCTCAACATTACTGGTCATTAGAGAAACGTAAATCAAAATAACAATCAGATACCATCTCATACTGGTCAGAATGGTGATTATTAAAAAGTCAAGAAAAAATGATGCTGGTGAGGTTGCAGAGAAAAAGGAATGCTTTTAGATGGTTGGTGGGAATGTAAATTAGTTCAACCATTGTGGAAGACAGTGTAGCAATTCCTCAAAGATCTAGAAACAGAAATACCATTTGAACCAGCAATCCCGTTATTGGGTGTATACCCAAAGGAATATAAATCGTTCTATTATAAAAACACATGCACACATATGTTCATTGTAGCACTATTCAAAATAACAAAGACATGGAATCAACCCACATGCCCATCAATGATAGACTGGATAAAGAAAATGTGGTATAAATATACACCATGGAATACTATGCAGCCATAAAAAGGAATGAGATCATGTCCTTTGCAAGAACATGGATGGAACTGTAAGCTGTTATCCTCAGCAAACTAACACAGGAACAGAAAACCAAACACCACATGTTCTCACTCACAAGTGGAAGCTGAATGATGAGATCACATGGACACATGGGGGGAACAATACGCACTGAGGCCTGTTGGGGAAGTGGGGTGAGGAAGAGCATCAGGAAGAATAGCTAATGGATGCTGGGCTTAATATCTAGGTGATGGGTTGATCTGTGCAGCAAATCACCATAGCACACATTTACCTATGTAACAAACCTGTACATCCTGTGTGTGTACCCCAGAACTTAAAATAAAAATTGATGGAATAAAAAAGATTAGGCATCCCAAAACTTAATGATATATAACTTGTCCTATTTGAAAATTAGAAACATCATTTGCTAATTAGAATCATAGATCATAACTTATATGCTGGTCATATTTATGGTTGCATTAGGAATCCTATCAACCACAAAAAAAGTATGCCCTGCACTCTGTCTTTTTTTCCTAAAAAGAAAAATAAAGCCGATCACAAGAGGGAAAATCTAAATGACATTTCACAAAGTGTTCAATCTATGCTTCCATTAGGAAAGTGAAAGAACCCAAGAATGGGAAATATTTCTTGTCACCCCAGGTGAATTTGAAGAAGTATTTTTCTGGTTGGCTTTTTCAGCAAGACTAACAACGTTCTGTTCTATTGGCCTGTGGTCAGGGGTTTCCCCCAAGGTGCCTTCCATCTCTCGGCAAAGAGCAGTAACTTGGTGGGTTGTTTTCTTCTTAGTCACCTGATAGGATTTCCCAGGACAGAGGTGTCAAGCCAATTCTGACCTAACTTCCCATGTCCTTCCTGTGGGTCACCCTGAGAAAAAAGGAAATCGCTCTTCTTCCCCACCTGGTGCTGATGTCATTCCTCTCTTCAGCCCAGCGTCTCAATGCACTCAGGGATGCTTCTGCCTCTGCAAAGAGCAAAGGCTTCAAGTGATGGCCTTGCATGGTAGCATTCTCTATCACAGAGTCAGGAAGCTCTTAGACTTCCTTTTATTTGAAGAACTGCAAGGAAACCACCTGCAGAGCTCCCAAGGCCTCAAGAGTTTGTTTTGCACCTTCGCTCTTCTGAGGTAATCACACCTGCTGCCACAGCTTCAATAGCTGAAGCCAAGGAGTAAAAATTGCACCAACATCTATAAATCCATATGAAGCTGAGTGCTCTGAATAACCTTACCAGATGTTTTTCTCATAGAAGAAAAAAAGTCCAAGTTATCCTCATGTGCTTTTCTTCCTCACTAGGTTTTAAGGTCCTGGAGAGTATACACTGCCTCTTAGTCTTCTTCATCTATCTCAAAGTGCCTGGCTGAGTGCTTTACATGAAGTATCCAATAATTCTTGACCATCAGACCTGGGGGGTGGAAACAGCAGGGCCACTTAGCCAGGGCTGCAAGCCCAAACAGATCTCTATTCTTTAGCTGCAAGTTAGTGCCCAAGCCACATAGGGAATAGGATGATACCTCATTACACATGCTGATGTTGGCTTTAAACTATGCCTGCCCTCTGTTTTCCTAAGAGCTGTGTTGCTGCCAATCTCAAAAGCTGCTGTTCATAGTCATTCACTGTTGGACATTAATGACAAATCACTTTCATGAACTGACATCCATTTAAAGGGATTTTTTAAAAATGTGTTTATCTCATAACTGCTCCTGTTTATATGAGGATCCTGTCTTCTTTGAGATTATAATGACATCAAATGTTATTCGTTTTCTGCACTATTCATATAAACAACGTAACTGGGCATAATATTTTCATGATATCATGTCATTACTAATAAATCACCTTTTTAAAACATCTCTATGATAGTATCATTGTTAACAAACAGCACAGACAAAGGAGCAAGACTGAGTTTGAGTCCAGGCTCCATCTTTTACCAGCTGTGTAAACTGTGTGAATCTAGGCAAGCTCCTTAAAGTCTCTGGACTCTACTTCACAGGTTTTTTGTGGGATTCAAATGAGTTATATGTGCAGCTCTTGGAATAATACTTGGCATATAGCAAGCACAGTGTGTGCTCATCATTTTTATTTCCATTTTATGGGTTTTTTTCCCTTGTAACCTGATTTAGAAGTTGTATTTGTACATTTCTTCATGTTTAACGTGTTTGTTCAGGTTAAATTGAAATATTTTACATATAGAAACTGAAGTTGGGTTACCTCAGAAACAGAACTTGAGACAAGGATTTTTTTTTTTTTTTTTTTTTTTTTTGGCGGTGATTCTAGGAAGCACCAGTAGAAAAGAGGCAAAAAGATTCAGGGAAGGGAAGGAAGTCAGTTCAGGGTGGTTCCCAAAGGGAGCTACTGTAGTCAACTGAGACTCAGCTCACTATAGACCTCTGGGTGATGGTGTAGCCCATACCCCAAAGTTATCCTGCCCAAGGGACGAAGAAGTTGGGGTATCTATCCTGCAACTATCTTTAGCACTGTCTGAGCACTGCTCCCAGGGCATTAAACCCCTAGCTCTTCCAGTCTTCCTCATGTTCAAATAGAAAGAAGCCCTTAGGCCAAGAATAGTGAACTGTTACAGTCACAGGCAGAGGGTAAGAAGAGAGAGGGAGGCTGCTGAGAGGATGTTGGCAAGGCAGGTAGTATCTGCTATGAGAAGTTATTAATTATTCCCTCGTATTTTTTTTTCAGTTTTTATTACATCCTTTATTTTTTGGCGTTAGTGTCAGTATACCAACAAGTTGCATTTGCCAGGACTTTTGTGGTGACAAGTGACGAAAATTCCAGTCACACTATTTTGATCAAAGAAAGGATCTCAGAGACAGGTACTCAAGTGTTGACAGGATTTGTCTCTCTAGCTGTCACTTCTGCTTCTCTTGGTGAGACAATGTCAATCCTGCCTCCCACAGAGCAGCATTCACCAGCTGGAAGGTAAGTTAGCCATTAAGGCATTTAATTTGAAACACTGCACTAATTCATCAAATACTTGCTGAGCTACATATTTGTATCATCAGGGAAATGCAAATTAAAACAACAAGATACCCACACACCAATTATGAAATGGCAAAAATCTGGAACACTGACAACACCAAATACTGGCTGAGACGTGGAGCATCAGGAACTCTGACTGAAGGTACAGCCACTTTGGAAGACAGTTTTGCAGTTTCTTATAAAACTAACCCTACTCTCACTATACCAGCCACCAATCACAACATTCTTTTGTATTTACCCAAAGGAGTTGAAGTCTTATGTCCACACAAAAATCTGCACACAGATGTTTATAGTAGTTTTATTCATAGTTACCAAAAGTTGGAAGTAACCATGATATCCTTCAGCAGATGAATGGATTCATAACTGTGGTGTATCCATACAGTGGAATGTTATTCAGCACTAAAAAGAAGTGAGCTGTCAAGCAATAAAAAGACATGGAGGAACCTTCAACACATATCACTAAGTGAGAGAAACCAGTCTGAAGAGACTACACACTGCATGATTCAACCATATGACAGTCTGAAAAAGAAAGATCAGTGGTTGCCAGAGGTTGGCAAGAGGAATGAAAAGGTGAACACAGAGCATTCTTAGGACATGCAAACACTTTGTGTGGGACTCAGAATGAGAGATACACATTCTGCCTTTGTTCAAACCCATAGAAGTTTCAACACTGAGAGTGTAAACCATGGACTTTGGATGATGATGATGATGCCATTGTAGGTTCATCAGTTGTAACAAGTGTACCTCTCTCATGGGAGATGTTGATTATGGGGAGAGGCTGTATATGTGTAGGGGACAGAGGGCATACAGAAAATCTCTATACCCTCCTTTTAATTTTGCTGTGAACCTAAAAGTGCTCAAAAAAAATAAAGCCTATTAAAAAAATACTTGTCGATGTGCAAGACATTCTTCTAGGCACTGGAGAAACAGCAAGAACTAACAAAAAGGGACAAAACTCCTGTCCCCATGGGCCTTACATTCTAGTGGAGAAGATTAACATAAACAAACACGTAATTGTGTAATACAATGTCAGGTTGTGATTATGATTTGAAAAAGGAAAGCAGGAGAATGGAATAGTGCTATTTTAGATAGGGGGGTTGGGGAAGGCTTTTCTGAGGAAAGAACATTTGAGCAGAGACCTGACTGAAGGTGGTGGGGGAGTCATGGACACGACTGGGAACCATGTCCCAGGCAAAGAAGAGCCAAATGGAAAAAGCCAAGACAGACGCCCCTTCAGCGAGGGCTGAGTCGTAGCAGGGGTCATGTGTCTGGACCTGAGGAGCAGGCAGTGGGGTTGGAAAGATAACCAGGGGCCAGATCATGCCCCCAGAAAGCACTTTGGGTTTTATTCTAGAGGAAATGGGGTACTCTCTACTGGGTTTTGAACAAGAGAGTGACATGATCTGAGATATATTTTAATGGGATCACTGTGGTCAGCAAATGGAAATTTGGCTCTAATGGGACAAGGGCAGAAACTGAGAGGCCAATTTAGGAGGCTTCTGTACTCATCCAGGAAAATCCAACTGTGGGGCTCCAACAGTTCAAATGAATTCCCACCCAAAGAGTCAGAAAAAATATGGCAACACGCCCCCTCACAAATCATGTGTACCATATAAGCCAGCTTCTATAGAGGAAGGAAAGGTACTGGATGGACAAATATCAGGGCCCATCACACAGTTGTAATTTACAAATTACCTCACAAAAAGTGGTTATTTAAAATTTAGACACACTCCATCAGGATCATATGTCATCATTCATGTATAAATGAAGCATGTCATTAGAGCTTTGAAATTTCTGTTTTTAAAGATAGGAATGTAACTTTGTCCTAAAATAAAAATAAAATGAAAAGATTGCTTTGATGAAAGCTTTATTATCATTTAAATGCACCTGCTAAAATTTAATATAACCCAGTAAATAAAAATGTATAGCAATTCTCAGAGTCAAACAAACAAAAACTGAGCTTATTATTAGTCATACTGAAAAAGAAGCTCAAAATTAGAGTTTTTTCATTGATACCCAACTAGCATGCCAAAACTCAAAGAGTTGAAAAGCACTCCTGAAGGTAAATATACCCTTCTATAACCTTTATCAAATAAGACACAATTGTCTATATATTTGTCCATCTTATTCATCCTTCCAACTTCATTTTACACTCCAATTTTGTTTGTCGAACACTGTCTTTTTTTTGTCATCAGCCCTAACATATTGTAAAGATCCATTTGTAACTACTTTAATATCCACATTATCATGCATCTTTCAGTAAAGTAAAAATTGTCCAAGTTTCTCCATTCTCAGAGTTTTGTTTTTTGTTTTTTGTTTTTTTTTGAGACGGAGTCTCACTCTGTCGCCCAGGCTGGAACGCAGTGGCGCAATCTCGGCTCACTGCAAGCTCCGCCTCCCGGGTTCACGCCATTTTCCTGCCTCAGCCTCCCGAGTAGCTGGGACTACAGGCGCCCGCCACCGCGCCCGGCTAATTTTTTGTATTTTTAGTAGAGACGGGGTTTCACCGTGTTAGCCAGGATGGTCTCGATCTCCTGACCTCGTGATCCACCCACCTTGGCCTCCCAAAGTGCTGGGATTACAGGCGTGAGCCACCGCACCCGGCCCATTCTCACAGTTTTACTACTTCTGTATGCTGACAGCCTGTCCATCTCTTCCTCTAGGACAGACCTCTCTCCAGAACCTCTGATCCACCCAGCCCACTGCCGTGTAGACAGCCTAGAGCAGGTGTTATCTTGCTTAAGACTCCTTTGTTTAGAAGAATTACAAATCAGCTTAAGCTATCTTAAGAAAAAAAATTATTTAAGAACCCAGGTTTTGCTCAGAGAATCCAGAGCAGGAAGTTCAGCCATGGTTCAAGACCTTTCCCTATCTCTCTCTGGTTGTGTGCTACATAGTTGATCATCTCCACTTTCTGTGCACATTTGCCTCATTCTTTCTCCTCCTGCATCTTCCTCTGCTTCTCCTCTCACAGTTCTGGAGTTTTTACTTGTCCTATGCTTTCAACTATCTGAATCATAAATTAGAATTTCCAGTAGGAGCTGATTGATTTATCTCAGCCTTAAAGAACCCACAAGCCATTTTAAGATCTTCCCTGTGATGTGTGAAACCAGAAACTACATTTCCCAGAATCTTCTTCCTTGTATATTTCCTGGTTAGAGTTAGGCAATTGCAAGAGATTTAGAAAGTGAGATCATTATTCTCTAGAGGCGGGAGCACGAACAGGTGTGAGGTTCAAAACAGCTTCCTGGCAAGCTTTTGATAATTTTCCACCTCCGTGCTACAGACTGACAGGGTGCATAGGAGCCCTGCACACAGCTCAGTGCTGTAGACTGACACTGTTGGTGGTGGCTTGCCTGACCACAGCTCCCTACAATGGTTGAATCAAGCTCTCGAGCTCTAAATCCCTACAGTAAAACCTCACGCAACCTTGCAAGTGGAATAAAATACCTAAAGCAGCTTCTGTTTTCCTGGTCAAACCTTGACTGTTACACCTGAAAAAGCCAACAAACAAGGCTGCCAGGTGTGAGGTGGCTCTCAAAGCAGCTGTCCTAGTCACCCTAAACATAATCTAGCCACCCTAAGCACCCTCCTCTTGTGTTTTCTCTCCATGGTGGTGACATCAACTCTATCCAGTACCCAGAGAGGAAACCTCTCCCACATCAGCTCAGTCTCCTCAGTTCTGCCAATTTTATCTCCTAATCTGTCTAATATTTTTAGCTTTCTGTCCGTCCTTGGAAACAGCCTTACTATCTTTCCTGAACCCTGATAGCTGCCTAACTAGCTCTTGATCTCTGCTTGTAGCCCCCTGAGCATCATTTTTTCAGGGATTCTTTCCAAAAGGAAAATCTGATTAGGGAAGGCCTTCCCTCAAATAAGAGTCACTCATACCTGAAAGTTATTTAACTTGTTGCGGGAGACCATCCCTGTGCTTCTGCCTACCCACCCATCCTCATGTCAGCATTCTCTGACTCCCATTTTAAACTCCAGCATTGCCAACTGGATTTCAGCACCAAGCTCTTGCTGAACCCACTGTCAGCTGATGGACCTGATAACTTCTACTTTTTAAGACTCAGGTTGGACATCACTTGTTCCAGGAGGCTTTTTTTTTTTTTAAGATGGAGTCTTGCTCTGTCGCCCAGGCTGAAGTGCAGTGGTGTGCAATGGCACAATCTTGGCTCACTGCAATCTCTGCCTCTCGGGTTCAAGCAATTCTCCTGCCTCAGCCTCCTGAGTAGCTGGGATTACAGGCATGCACCATCACATAGGGCTAATTTTTGTATTTTTAGTAGAGATGGGGTTTCACCATATTGGCCAGACTGTTCTTGAACTCCTGACCTCAAGTGATCCGCCTGCCTCGCCTCCCAACGTGCTGGGATTACAGGCGTGAGCCACCGCGCCCAGCCTCAGGAAGCTTTTGATGATTCACTCAGGTTGAATGCAGTTCTCATCCCCTGTGTTCCCTTAATATATTACATATAGCTCTGTCACTATACTGATCATATTATCTTATAATTTTGTTTATATGTTTTAAGCTAGGAAGTTTTCCAGGAAAAGAAATTTTGTTTTACTCATCTTTGTAATCCCAACATTTAGCACAGAGCCTAGCACGTAACAGATGCAATTTATTATAAATGATTAATGAAAAAAAATACGAGATTTTTTGGGAGGCCGAGGTGGGCGGCCGAGGTCAGGAGATAAAGACCATCCTGGCTGGCACAGTGAAACCCCATCTCTACCAGGTGTTGTGGCGGGCGCCTGTAGTCCCAGCTACTCGGGAGGCTGAGGCAGGAGAATGGCATGAACGTGGGAGGCGGAGTTTGCAGTGAGCGGAGATCGCGCCACTGCACTCCAGCCTGGGCGACAGAGAGAGACTCCGTCTCAAAAAATAAAAAAAGATAAAAAATAAAAATAAAAAGAGATTTTTAACAAAATGAAAAGACAAGCCACAAACTGAAAGAAAATATCTGCAAAACATATATTCGATGAACAACTGGTATCCAAGATATACCGTGAACACATAAAGTTCAACAATAAGAAAATAAACAACTTGATTTTAAAATGGGCAGAAGATCTGAACACACACATCACCAAAGAAGATACACAGATCACAAATAAGCACATAAAAAGATGCTCAAAATCATATATCATTAGGGAATCACAAATTAAAACAACAAGACAACCGCTAGATACTTATTAGAATGGCAAAAATCCAGAACATTGACAACATCAAATGCTGGCCAGGATGCTGAGCAACAGGAATTCTCATTCATTGCTGATGGGAATGCAAAATGGTACAGCCACTTTGGAAGACAATTTGTTAGTTTCTTACAAAACTAAACATAGTTTTGCCATACAATGCAGCTATCACACTCCTTGGTATCTAAACAAATATGTTGAAAACTTATGACCACACAAAAACCTGCACAGGAATGTTTTATTTATAGCAGTTTTATTCATAGTTGCCAAAACTTGGAAGGAACAAAGAAGTCCTTCAATAGGTAAGGGAATAAGTAAATTCTGATACATCCAGACAATGGAATGTTATGTTGTGATAAAAAAGAAATGAGCTATCAAGCCACAAAAAGACATGGAAGAAAATTAAATGCATATTACAAAGTGGAACAAGCCAATCTGGAAGGCTACTCAGGATCGCCTGAGCCCAGGAGGTGGAGACTGCAGTGAGCCATGATCGATTGCACGCCTGAACTCCAGTCTTGGCAACAGAATGAGATATTGTCTCTATATCTAATTAATTATATCAGTAGTTGTCATGGAGCTCATGGGAAAGGAGAGAGGGATGAATGGGTGGACCACAGGTGATTTTTAGGACAAATTCTATTTGTATGATGCTGTAATAGTGGATACATGTATCAAAACCCATAGAATGTATGACACAAAGAATGAACCCTGATGTAAACGATGAACTTTAGTTAATAACATATCAAAATTGTCTCATCAAGTGTAACAAATGTTACACTAATCCAAGATGCTAGTAACAGGGGAAAATAGGGAGGGGGATAGGAGAACACTACTCTGCTCAAATTTTCTATAAACCTTAAAGTGCTCAAAAAATAAAAAATAAAGCACATATAATATGATTTTACAAGTGCTATCAGCATGCCTTCCATAAACCTCTGGCCCCTCCAATTTCTAGTCCCTGCCCTCTCGGGATCCCGCCCACTGGTAAATCTCTAGCCCATTCACTCTTGGCCGTTGCTTCTCCTTACACTTTTCACCCACCTTTGAAGCATTCCATTTCCTCCTGTTTCTTTTGGCTGAGTTAGTTCACTTGTGGTGCATTCCATGCCCTGGATGTTTCCCCATCTGGTATCTTCCTTTCTCCCAAAGGAAACTCTTTTGGGGTCATCAGTAAAAGGATCAAAGCACACAGAACCCAAGTGGCTTATTCATTTTGGGGTGTGGACTTATCACAGATGATAAACCTACATGGTCCAGTCTAGATGAATGGGAATAATACATCTTTATTTTTGACCACCTCGCTTGCTTATTCCATAAGTAATTTCCTGAAGGTCTTAATTTTCTGGAAGCCATGCTGGAGGCAGGAGTGATTTAGAAAGATGATCTTTATTATACTTGGCTTAAAGAAAAAGGATTTAAAACATGACCTTTATGTTATTTTTCCAAACTAATAATGGAAGTGGTATTAGGGTAATATATTTATAGGTGAGATTCCAGGGCTGATTTAGTAAATATTAATTTCTAATACTTTGTCATTCCCACTGCATTATTCTCCTATAGCTGTCACAACAAATCACCATAAACCGGGCAGCTTAAAACAACAGAAATTTGTTCTCTCTCAGTTCTGGAAGCTAGAAGCCTGAAACCAAGGTGTCGGTAGCACCATGCTCCCATGCTTCCTTCTAGGGAAGAATGCTTCCTTACCAATTCTGGCTTCTGCCTATTCTTGGCACTCCTTGGCTTGTGGCAGCACAACTCCACTCTCTGCTTCCATCTTCACATGCCCAACTTCCTTCCATTTATGTGTATCTGTGCCAAATTTCCCTCTTCTTATAAGGACATCAGTCATTGGATTAGGGTTTACCCTAATGAATTTGGGGAGGACCCTATTCAATCCACTACAACCACCCTTCATGTACACATAGCTGGTTTCTCTGTCAATTATATATTACAGAGTGAGGACATTGCCTCTCCTCTAACAAGATATTATAATAACAATTATTGTCAAATTATTTAATGAATGCTTACTATATGACAGTCACATGCATTAACTCATTTAACCCTCTGACAATTCTATGAAATAGGTGCTATTTTTATTTCTAATTTGCAGATGGGCAGCCAAAGAGAGTTTACATAGGGCAAATATCACCATTACCTAGCAAGAACAAAATAAGAGGAATAAGCAGTCCCCTTGTATTTTGGTTACTTAAAAGGGATGGATCTCAAGACAAAGGAAAATGGTTGGGTGCACGAGGGGCCAGATGCTGGAACCAGCTCTGAAGAAGTGTTCCCGGGGCCAAGAGGATCTGAGAGGTGGCCAAGTGTGAAGACTGAACAAGCTGAGTGTTAAGAACAGCAAAGTTGGCCAGGCATGGTGGTGCATACCTGTAGTCCCACCTCCCTGGGAGGCTGAGGTGGGAGGAATATGAAGGCCCAGGAGTTCAAATCCAGCCTGGGCAACACAATGAGACCCTGTCTTAAAAAAAAAAAAATCAGCAAGCTGGGAAATAAACTTGGGGCACACTGGGCACTTCATCATGAGGAAACCAAAATCTCCTGCCTTGGCAAGCTTCAGGAGCCGTATAAGGACTGAGCCAGCCTCACCCATTACACTGTGTAGGGCCACTCTTCAGCAACGACATCATGTGGCAGAAGAAAACATGGCCATAGAGGATTCCTTCATTGTGCAATTACCTATAAGAAGAAGAAAAGGAAGAAAAGAGGAAGAAGAACGAGGAGGAGGAGGAGGTCTATAAAGGAAATGCTTAAATTCTTGCTGAAAGGTGAGTGGATTCTGGAGTTCAATGTAACAACCAATAAACAACATCTCTCTTCTCTTCTTGGTTCTGTGCCCATTGAAAAATACGACAAAGAGTGAAACAAATGGAAAAGCAAAGTATTATCCTCTTTTTGATAAAGCAAATAACAGAGAATGTAGCTCTAATTTGTGAGCAAATGGGGGTCTTAAAACTGAACCTCAGAATTTAATATTTAACCAACTTCTGGTGCTGGACAGGATGGACACCCTCTCCAAGACCCTGGGGGAGCAGGACAAAGCCAGTGCTCCCCACAGGTGGTCACTCCCAGGAGGAAAAGCAGAGAGATGTGGAAGGGGCTGGGAACATGTGCCCTGTTTGTCCTCCCAAACACAGCAGGCAGAAGAGTCACTCCACCCAGGGCAAAGTGAAGGAGAGGGTGGAGGGAGATCGGGAATGCTGTGCTCATAGATCTCTCCTGACAAGAATGGGGAGAAAAGTTCCACACCAAAGGAGGGCAAAGCCAGAGAAATAGGGAAGAGGTCTCGGGATCTGCACAGTGAGTTTGTGGAGCATAAACTCCACATCAGTTTATGTGACTACACATAAAGATAACTCCAAGAAACCAGCTTCAGGGAGCCTGCTCGAAGTACTTGGCATGCTGGCTCCTTACACGGTTTCACTTAACATAATATTGTTACATAAGTACATCTACCTATCTTTTCTTTTCTTTTCTTTTTGTTTGATTCATGCCTCTTTTTTTTTTTTTTTTTTTCTTGAGTGAATCCTAAGTCAGGAGACAGTAGGGGTTAGCAATTTAAAGCCCAGACAAAAAACTCTGGTTCAAATCCTAGCTCCATCTTCACTAATTGTGTGACAATGGGCGAGTTACTTAGCTTTTTAGGATCTTACTTTTCTCAATTAAAAGTAGGGAAGAAAATAGCACCTATCCCATAGAGTTGCTGTAAAGAATAAGTGTTGTTGGGTGGCTCATGCCTGTAATCCTAGCACTTTGGGAGGCCAAGGCAGGTGGATCACTTGAGCTCAGGAGTTTGAGACCAGCCTAAGCAACAAGGCAAAACTCTGTCTCAACAAAAAATACAAAAATTAGCCAGGTGTGGTGCCTTGCACCTGTAGTCCCAGCTACTTGGGGGGCTGAGGTGGGAGGATCACTTGAGCCCAGGAAGTCAGGGCTGCAGTGAGCTGAGATGGTGAGGCTGCACTCCAGCCTGGGTAACAGAGTGAGACCCTGTCTCAAAAAATCAATCAATAAATAAAGTGTTGTTGACGTTTATGAAACACTTAGAGCTCTACCAGGCATAGAGTGAACTACGATGTTGTTGATGATGATAATCAACTTTATTGGCACATGCCAAGACTTGATAACCTTAGTTTGTAATGTGAATCCTATTTAAAAGTATTTCCACTACAACTTAAGAAACTGTCATCCAGTGCAAAGCTCAGGGTAGACAGCAGAGAGTTGGATTTAGCCATGATTGATTGGAGTTTTTCCAGGAAAATACGATGAAGGAAGACAAGAACAAATGACAGACCATGGAATTGAGGCTCGATAATGAGAGAAGTAAAGACATAAAGTGGAGAGGAACAGTGAAAAGATGCTAGGAATAATGTTTTTTTTCAATTCCATTGGAATTTAATGATAGCTAGAGTGGGTTATAGAAAGGGCAAGCTGAAAAGTCATAGAGTAGGAGTTATGTCATTGAGATAATGTGGGGAATGGGGGCTGTTGCTATTACAATGCAAGTTCTAGGATCCTCCCAATGGGGAGAATTGGCTAAAGTAAGATAAAGGGCAAGATCTGAGTGGAAGGGAGATCAGGAACGGAGAGACCAGCGTGTTTGAAGTACCACACGTACACATATTGAAGTGTATGATATGAGGTGGTGTTGGAGAGTGTGACAGTGAGCAATAGGTAAAATCTTTCTAGAAAGAGGAGGAGCACCTGAGGGATCAGTACATGATGACCATGGGGATTAGTGGATAATGTAGTCTGATGATAGGATATTTAAAGCAGGGAGACACTAAAGAGTTTCAAGAAGAAGAGAGGGAGAATGGGGTGTGCCTTGATGAAACACAAGAATGGTACTTAAACGACCTCCACCTACATGCCCAAGGTGCAAAAGAAAAGGGAAAGAAAACAGATGCATCTAGAGAAATCTGCAAAGGAACCAGGTCTCCAAGGGACAGTCAGGTCAGTTACACTAAGAAAGCAAAGTTCGGAGAAAGTGTTAAAGATACAAGGGATCTTGCTGGTGACTGACAGTGAGTTCAGGGGACACACTGAAAGCGTTTCAGAAGCTGGAAATAGGTGGAAGATGAAGTAAGGGAAAAGGAAGTGCAGTGCCATCACGGAAATGAAAGCCTTGGGACGGAGGGGTCACCTGGATGTCCTGGGCTTCTTGGGCCCTCCGTCCTAAACAAGCATAAAGAGCATCACGGGATTATCCTTGGTAGTCTCAAAGCTGAGAGTCATGGGGAGGCTGTGAACATTGAAGATCCTACCAGGGACACAAAGTTACGGGTCCCTTCTTCAATCCTGCCTGTGGTTACCAGGAGGTTGAGGGAGTGATGGTCCTATTTCCCAGAGGAATAAGAGCTCTGGGCTCCTTCAGGAAACCCTGGGGAAGAGGATGTCCAAGTCTGCATGAATACCAACAGATGAGGCCATCGGAAGAAGGGCTCCTAAGAAAGAGAAACCACACACAGAAAGGAAGAAGTGAATATGACCCATGCTCACACACCAACATGCCTACAGCCAGGAGGAAATATGAGAGCTAGGAGGGAATTTAGGAGTCTCTGAATTGAAAATATTCATTTCAGTGAGGAGGAAACTGAAGTTCAGAGACGTAGAGTAAACTTATTGTAAGAGGAACCTATGTAATATGTCTTAGAAAGCTCTCCTTCAAAATCGTTATCCAAAAAGAAAAGAACGGGCCACTTAAAGGAGTATTGATTTATTAATCGGGAAATTTGCTTATGGAAAATAGGCAAAACTTGCTTCGAAATGCTTATCACAATCCACCTAAAATTTCTGTTGGCAGCATCATTATCTGTAGCTGCTTCAGTGGTGACACTAATAAATTCACATTAGTAGTAAAGGATTTATTTTTCTTTTACATTTTATATTATGGTCACCAATTGTGAGCTCTGAAGTAAAATGTCCTGTTACATGACAAATTTAAAACAATACATTTTAGAATTTACCTTGACAGCACTCTCAGAGAAGATTATTTTAAAAACTATTGATAAATTAAAAATCTAAGTGAATTATATGCCTAAAAACTTTCTTTTAAGTGACACTTGAGGGGAAAAAAAGGTCATCCCAACATTTTTAGACATTGAACTTTACAAGTGTAGAAATGGACACAGAAAGCCTATGTTATTCTGAAATATATTTTGTTTCAGCTATGTTTGTGAAAATTGACCAGCTATTTGACAAATCTAGATTTTCTTAAAGGCACACAACTAAATGCTATTGTCTCCTAGGACTTGTCTTGGCCATTTTGATTATCATAACTCTCCAATATAGGCTTTAGGATTTCCAAATTCATACTCTGAAGCCCAAAATTATTCCCACTATAATTTAGAGTTAGCCTTTGAAATAACTTATAGAAAGCATTAATTGATTCCATATCTAGGGGCCTTCTGAGTTGTTTATAACATATATATCTACATATATATTTATTGATAAAATTTTATTTTTAATATAATTTACAACCAGATTTCTCTTACAAAAAAGATTCAATCTATTTTAAAAGTATGATAATCAATTATATTATATAATTTGTGCCACAATTCATACTTATCTATTGATTTAGAAACCACATTCAAGATAATCCTCTCTACCAAGAATTGGCCCCCAGCGTAGCAGCAAAGCACCATTAACTATCATTTCCACCGACAGCTGAAGTTGTGGTTTTGCATTCAGCACTTTTTTCCTTGTGTGGAGTATAGAACAAAAGATGTTACTAATGTAATAATGTGAGTCATCATCCAAATCTGTGGTTACTACTACCATGAAAAGTTTTCTTTCTCAGTAGGAAAGTGTCATTGGTCATTCCCAAGATGTTACAGATGAACAGAAAAAAAGTGAATATCGTTGGCACTTCCATTTTATCTAGGAAATAAAACTGAGTTCCTCACTTGTGGGTAAAGGCAAGTCACTGTGGTGACACACCATGTTTTTTCAGTAGATGAGGTGAGCAGGAAGCAGCAATCTGAGATGTCTCTTCAGTGCATTTCACACTTACGACATTCACTTTGTTTCAATAAATACAAATAGCAAACATAAAAATTATTATCTATATACTTATTAAAATCTCTTCTAATCTCCTCCAAACATACATATCATATCAGCATTTTGCCTCCTTAAATGTTTTTCTTGTTCTTTGAAGAGAAATCCGGTAGTTGTTGTTTTTCTTCTTCTTCATTAATAATACACTTTTCTAGCTCTGCTTCATCTCAAGATAACCATTTGTGTGAACTGGTGTTTTCCAAACTGTTTTCTAGGTAACAAAGACATTTGGTCTGACTAAGTGCCTACAAGGCCAGTGTATTCTTGGAAGAAACAATCTTCTAGAAACTCATATTAAACAAAGTTAAAGAGTTGTTTTAATGTGGAACTTCTCCAACCTGTAACATTCTAATGGGCATTATAATTCCCCATACAGAAAATATAGTTTGCACCGTTTTCTTAAACTTGTTAAATAAGAAAACACTTTTGTAAGTTTAAAACAGGAAAACTAATATGTTGAGGAAATACTATATATTCCATGCAACAGAGTGAGAAAAGCTGATTTCAGTCACACATTTGTTTCTTTCTTACGGGCAAAGTACACCATTACTTTGTGGTTAGTGCTTGCTGTTATGTCCAAGGCATCTATATTATTATGATGACCATATATTCATGGTTTGGTGCCAACTTCAATTATGTGGTCCCATTGTCCCTCTGAGCATGTTAGAACTTTTCAGTTTGCTGCCCAATTTTTCATTCAGAAAATATATTCTCTGCATATATGGATAAATAATTTGGTAAATCAAAAGAACATAATCTTCCATAGTTAAGAAGTTGTTTCTGCCATTTGTTAAAAGTAACCAGATAACTAAGAAGCTTACCTGAGAGAAAATAAGGCACAACAGGTGAATCAGAGAATTGTAAAATCTTCTAGATCATGGCTTTAACTTCTTTCATGATAATTATGTGATCCTACTAAAAATATTTAACATCCCCAAGCCTGTTTCTACATCCACATAAATTACAAAACCAAAATCAATAATCTTTTTACTCTCTACTCCTTAGTCATTGTAAGGATCCTTCAGGTCTGTGCAAAAATGTCACCTCATTGGTGAGCTTTTTCCTGACCAGCCCTTTTTTTTTTTTTTTTTTTTCAGAGACAGAGTCTCCTCTATCACCCAGGCTGTAGTGCAGTGGCGTGATCTCAGCTCACTGCAAGCTCCGCCTCCCAGACTCATGCCATTCTCCTGCCTCAGCCTCCCAAGTAGCTGGGACTACAGGTGCCCGCCACCACACCTGGCTAATTTTTTTGTATTTTTAGTAGAGACGGGGTTTCACAGTGTTAGCCAAGATGGTCTCAATCTCCTGACCTCGTGATCCACCCACCTCAGCCTCCCAAAGTGCTGGGATTACAGGAATGAGCCACTGTGCCCAGCCCTGATCAGCCTTTTTTTTAAGAGCAAACCAGTCCCCGCCCTTCCCCAGTCCCTGAAACCCCCCCACTCCTGCTTGTTTGTTCTTGTTATTCTGACATCCTTTATGTTTACTTCTTTGTTTATTTCTGTGTCCCCCTATCAAGAATGGTATGTTCACCTGTTTAACGTTTAGGACAGAGCCTGACACTTAATAAGTAAAACAAATAAATCTTTGTTGGCTAAATGAGTAAAATACACAATGTAGTAAAATTTGAGGAAACACTTGGAAAGCTATATCAGAATAAAACAGCAGAACCGTAAACAGTTTCCACAAAGTCAGGTACATAGAGAAAGCTCAGCATGTGTTTATAGGCAATCTTCGATCACACTGGGAAATTAACCAAAAGGGAATATTCATTGTGGGCTACAGTGGCCATGCAAGACTTAGTAGAGCAGAGGAGATCATGAAGAAAATATATAATTTAACTTGAAATAAAAGAGTAGAGAAGACATAGCAGATGGACAATCTGGCACACAGAAGGACATGAAAGCAGAAATAAGCTTGTCTCGTGTTGGGGGCTTTTTAAAAAAATAGACTGATCTTGAAGGAGGCATACATGTCAAAGGGTAATGAGAGATGGATTTTTAAACTTACTCAGTCATTTATTTGACAAACTCTTGTTGAACACCTACTATATGCTGAATTTTAGGTTAGGATTGATGAGAGTAAAAGTCCAGATAAGGACTCCCTGAATGTCAGGCTAACGAGTGAGAAAATGCTCATGCTGCCTCATGGGATTATTTTAAGGATTAAGAAAACAGTGCACCCAAAGTGCCCCATAGGCCATTTTGCTCTATGATAATATAATCTGTATCATTACCCAGCTGGTGATTGGTCTGCTGAAAACGACACGTTAGGCCATGCATTTAACCAAACGGCCACAGCCAATATATTTCTGAGGATCATGCAATGTGTCAGAATTTAGAAAGCACAGTTGTGGGGAAAGCAGAATAGCGATAAAATAGATTAAGCACCATCAACAAACAGAGCTATTTCATGTTTTAAGAACAGAAATTTCTAAAAATAAGTTATAAACTCAACCTTTCCAAGAATGGAGCCAGACTCTTAAAACAAATCTATTCTGAAACTAATAAAACACACTTCTACTGCCTCTTTTAGAAGTTGTTGAGTGGAAAATTACAAGTGGTTAAAAGAAATAAATAGCTGTCTAGAAGAGCTGACATCTATTCAGAGATATGGAGAAAAAGCTAACGTATGCCATGTTCCTCAAAGCAGTCTTCTGCCACAGATTAATAGCGAGAATCATCCTCAAAACGTCTCTTAATATGAGAATTACTACTTTTATCCTCAAAGAACTGATAATGCCTCTTTTCATTCTGACAAACTTGACAAAACTTCTGCTGCATGTAATAAATCATGCTTAATTCGTCCACTAAACTCTTTTGAGCCCCTATTGTGTTCTAAGCTGTCCTTTAAATGTTGGCAATACAAAGATCAACAAGGTATAATCCCTGCTCTCAAGGAGCCTTTGATTTGGTGGGAGCATCAGACAAGGGAGTCAAAGGTTTCAGTACAGTGTGACAAGTGGCATTCTACAAGTATTAACAGGTATCATGACAGCAAGAAGAATTCAGAGAAGGAATCTCATTTGACTAGGGATGGGAGTGAGAATATGAGAGGTGGCAAAAATGAACAGATGGGTAGGGTCACAGGCAATATGCACAAGACCTCTCTTCTCATGAAGCTTACATTTTAGTAGAGTCAAAGAAAGGAAGATAATAAACAAGGCAATCAACAAAGAAACAAGATAATTTCAAAGCATGAGGATAATATGAAGGAAATAACAAAGGTGATTTGGAATTACTAGGAGTGGATGGAGATCCTTCCTCAGCTGGGTCGGGAACGTCATGTCAAAGGAAGAGACCCTTGAGCTGACACGTAAATGAAAGGAACGGACTGTGGGAAGGCCTGGGGAAGGGTACTCCAGGGAGAGGAGCTAGCATCTACAAATGCCCAAGACAGAGCTAAACTTGCACTTTTCAGAAGCAGAAAGGTCAGCTAAGAGACAACACAGGCCAGGAGACAAGGTCAGAGAGAAAGGCTAGGCAATTAATGTAGGTCTTTCTTGGCCAGATGATAAGGTTTATTCTCAGTGCAACGAAAGCCATTGAAAGGCATCAAACAGGAAGGGATATGTTTTGATTTACACTTCTTAAGTTCTCTCTAGAAGCTCAATGAAGCTGGATTCAGGGGCAAGGTATGAGTGGAAACAATGAGACCAGTTAGAAGGAGGACTCTTCCAGTGTCCGGGTGAGACATGGCAGTGACCTGGGCCAGGGTATACTAATGGGGATAGGAGAAGCGGAAGGATTTGAGATATATTGGGGCGGTAAAACTGCAAGAATGTGCTGATGAATTTGGTTTGGGATATGAGGGAAAAGAAGAAATAAAAAATCCCTGGAATTGCAAAAATGGCCCTAGCAATTGAGTAGGTGACAATTTATCATATAATAATAACAACTTATGCGTGTAAAGTTTTTATTACATAGCAGTCATGGCTCTAACCTCTTTACATATATTACCTCATTTGAACCCCGCAACAACCCTACAAGATAAGTACTATTCTCGTCCCTATTGTACAGACAAGGGAAGAGAGGGATGGACAGATTAACCTCACTGTTGTTAAATTACAGCCTCTATGTGAAGCTTTATCGGCTTCAGAGTCTGTGTGCTTAACCATGATATCTTTATGTTTTGTATTACCAGGTTGTGGAATACTAGAGAATGAACTTATTTTAGAAGGAGAAACAAATTTTCTGGTTTTGACATATTGTTTTTGAGATGTCTTACATGGAAATATCGAGTACATAATTGAATGTGTGAGCATGGAATTCAGGGACTAGGTCAACCCTGGAGACATTAGCACACTGATAGTATTTAAAGCCATGGGGTTGAATTAGCTGTATAGAGAGCAATAGAGTACATGGAGATTACAAGAAGCCACAACTAGCCCTGAGTCCTCCAATCTGTAGTGTTCTGATACAGAAGAAACTCACTTGCAAGATCAAGAAGCAGCATCTAAGTGAGGCATAAAGAATCCCAGAGGAGAGTGTGGATTTTCAGAACTGAGTGATTAACATGTTGGCTTGATTCTCAGCCAGTCTCTGTCCTCATGATGGCAAGATGGCTGCAGCAATTCCAACCAATACTCTTCCAAGCTTATAGTTCATAGAAAAGAGAAAGACTCTTTTTCCAGAACTCATTTATAAATCCTGGAATCCACTCTGATTGGGCCTTGTTGGGTCATAGGCCCATTCCTGAATCTTCACCAATCATTGTGACTAGAGGACCCTAGAGTAGGCTCCCAACCACAACATATGGATGAAAGGCTGGGACTCGACCATCCTCTATGCACTGTACCTTGCAAGAAATTATTACCAAATTTTGCAAATGACTAAAAAGTACCAAAGGGACATAATTTCTGTGAAGAGAATGCTTTCTCACCAGTTCCAAAAAAAGTCTCAAAAGGTCATCTTATTATGCAAAAGTTAATGACACTTGTGGCTGTCCATGTCTAACCCCCAAATGTACCTTCTCATCTAAGCCACTCTAAGCCTAATCTAAAAGGACTAAACCATAAATGATATGGGTAAATGGAAAATAGAAAACATTAGAGCTTCATTTGAACCAACCACTTTGAAAATAGTTCTGTTTAAAGGATATGTGACCACATGGTTGGGAGCCATTTTACCTACCACTTACAAGAGTTTCTATCCTGTCATAGAGGGTGAGATTGGGAACCAGCCACGGTTGGAATTTTTAGCATCCTTGGCAACGGGGTTCTGTTGGTTCTTTCCCCTTATCTTTGAACACAGAGTCCACTCATTTACTCATTCAAGAGAAGTTTATTGAGCACATACTTGTGTAAGGCACTGTTTAGATACTAGACATACAACAGTGAACAAAACACATGAAAGTCCCTCCCCTCATGAAATTCAAACTCTAGTAGAAGAAGGCAGACAATACTAAATGGAAATAATATGTAAGTAGTTTATATAGTATGTTAGAATGTGATACATGTTTTGGAGAGGGAAAAATGAGATGTGAAATGTCATGGTAAAAGGTTTGCAATTTTAAAGAGGATAGCCACATCTCTTAGATACTTTTATCCATCTTTATTTATGAAGAATTTATTTATACCAAGTACCTTTATTTATGAAGCATTTTTTCTTAAGAAGTTAAAAACATAAAACCAGTGATACACCAAGGTATTTAATGGAGGGGGAAGAGTGGGCTCCCGAAGACACCAGGGCAACATCTCTCATCCTTAAAGGCTGCTGGGAGTTAATGGATTGAAGTTAATTAATGGGAAAGTAGCGCAAGTATTTCTCATCCCAAATCAGTAGGATGATCTGCCCTCTTATTTTGCAGGAGTGGGAAGAAGAGGGAGCTTGGAGAAGCTTTGAGCAGGTCCTGAATAGGCAAGTGAGGGGCTTGCCTTAACCCTACAGGATTCTCAGTCTCCATGTCTACCTCCTACAACATGTGCAAATGCTTACATTCATGGTGGGTTTCTCCCTCTCCCTTGGATCCCCAAAGCAGCAAGAGCTGGTGTGGAGCACTCCCCAGTCTAGGCTGGGGGATGCAAGGAGAAGCCATCCTCACAGCAGTCTCTTCCTGAGAGATGCTAAGGCAGTGGAGAGACTGCACAATGTGCCTTTCCAGGGGGTGTTTCTCTCTATTGATTATTTGAACTGTTAAACTTGATTACATTTTTCTTTAATTGTACCATTTGAAATTAGATTCAGGTAAGATTTCAAACTTATTAAATAAATGGCCCATAGGACATTTGGGGGAATGTCTCAAAAAAGAAAAATGTAAATAGAATCTACATATAAAAGTGATCAATTTAACAAGCTTTAAGGGGAAGGCAAAGTAAAACAATATGATATAATTTGCAGCCACCAGACCGGCAAAAATATTCAAATATTGATAATATCCAGTTTTAGCAAGAAAGAATGTTGGGAAAAATTAGCAATGAAATAGTTATGAAAGTACTTTGGCAATATTTGGCATATGTTCTGATCCCACAATCCTGCTTCTAGAAAGCATTTCTGTAAAAATAAGAGCACAGATTAGGACACACATTTACAGCCTGTGCTATATGAACAAAGCTGAAATTAACTGGGACTACCGAATAAATAAAATACATTATATTTGCAAAATATATAATTCATAGCTAATATGACATTTTTATTTTTATATAAAAATATATTTTTATATCTGCCCATATGCATATACATGCATGCATACCCAGACATGTGTATACACACATTTACATACCTGGAAGGATGTTCCTGATGCGTTAAATGGAAAGAGCTAGTTGAAGGGTAGAATAAATGATATGATAACATTTTTGTTTCTAGAAAAGGGAAAGATACTCTATATGAACATATATTTATATTGTTGTTGGAAAATTTAAAAATTGTGGAAAAATCCCCACAAACTGCCATCATTGGCTCACTTGGGAAAGTAGAGGTGGAAAGGCAGTGAGCTATGATTAGTTTATATACCTTGGTGTTATTTCAGTTTTACAACAAACATATATTACTTTTTGTAATATAGGAAACTATAGGTTTGTAACTAGGAAAATATATATAAATTTCAAGAGGACAGATTTCAGATTAATATGAATAACTTTCTAATAGGCAGAATTATTTGGATTTAGCGAGGGCTCTTCAAGAGGTCACTAGTCTTTCTTAATTGTGAGCGGTCAAGCATAAGTTAAATGAGGACACTGTGAGGAAGGAGATTCTGGTATAAGATGCAAAGTTGGACAATGTAGCCTCATTGGTCTTTTTAAATTATGACATGCCAGGCTTCTATAAAGTCCACATTTCAAGGCGTTTCTGCGTTTGGCCAAATGAGATGCTAGACTCTCATTTCAATGCATTTTTGTGTCTTTATTTACTTCAAATTAGTAAGAAATGTTGAAACCTAGAGTCATCCTAAACTATTTCTTTAGCTCTGATCCCCCCTCAAGCAGCAAACAAAATTACAATACAATGTTGTAAGTGCTATTCTGAAGATGTGCTTTGCAAGGTGCATCTAAGCCAGCCTAGAAGTGGAGGGATCAAGGAAGGGTTGCTGGAAGAGGTGACACCTGAGCTGAGTCTTAAAGGATCTTTTCTCAAGGCTCACCTCCTCTGCAAAGTGCAGACCTCCGCCTCGCTGCACTTTGCACATGTCTCCATGATCGCTTGCATTGCACTAGTTGTCTTTGATACGTATCTTCCTCCCTAGTTTCTAAATTGCTAGGGAGAAACTATGAGTTTTATTTATCATTACACCTCAGCCATGACTGCATGACTAGCAGAACATTCAATAAATATTTATAGAATCGATTGGTTTTCATTTTAGTTCATAACTCACAGCCATAGTGAAGGACATCCATTCTTATGAATTCTCATGATGAACAGTAATTCACAGCACAGTTCTGCATCTGCTTTTGAGTTTATTGTTGTTGTTGTTGTTGTTGTTGTTGTTGTTTTGAGACAGAGTGTCACTGTCACCCAGGTTTGAGTGCCATGGCACGATCTTGGCTCACTGCAACCTCCACCTCCCGGGTTCAAGCGATTCTCCTGCCTCAGTCCCAAGTAGCTGAGATTGCAGACGTGCGCCACCAAGCTCGATTAAGTTTTGTATTTTTAGTAGAGACAGGGTCTCACTATGTTGGCCAGGCTGGTCTCAAACTCCTGACCTCAGGTGATCGGCCCGCCTCGGCCTCCCAAAGTGCTGGGATTACAGGCATGAGCCAATACGCCCGGCCTATTTTTGAGATTTTCTGCTGCTACTCCAGCTTAGCCTGACTGAGCTTTCACTTTTTGTTCCTACCCCTTTGTGTGCATCTGAACAATCCACAAGCCTCACGAACTCCTGTAGCTTCCCTCCCTTCGAGCTGTATCCACCATGACCTCTTGACTAGGGCTGAGGGAGAAGGACGAGGGTCGTGCCACTATCCCAGCACCCTCTGTCAAGAGCCACAGTCATCAGAACCATGGAGTGACTGACGGGGTGAGTGTGCTTTCGTCCCTCCATCTCCGGAAAAAATGACGGGAGCTCTGAAACCATTTTGAAACCTGAACATCGTGGCTTGACTTTTTCTAAACTGGTATCTGTGGGCAGGTTAAAATGATCTGGTTCTAATTTCATATATTTCTAAGTTTGAGGCAGAATGAGGCAGTGGAAATTCATTATAATGCAGTGTTTCCCAATGTGTGAGACACGTTCTGCCCAGAGTTTGCAAAATGATTCTATATGTACGCATATAAATGTGTTTTGGTTAGGAATGTATTTGTTTAAGTTATCTACTTTTAAAGTCACATATTTATTTACGCTTCAGTTGGGCCAAATAAAATAACGTGTTAATTTAAATTCATTGTTACACAAATAAGAGTATAAGTGCACTTGGAGAATTAAAGTCAGGAAGCACTGATATATTCCATTCCTCAGGGTTCAGGGCGTGCTCTAGGTGCTGGGGGCCCTAGAGAGAATAAAACAGACAAAAGCCCAGCCCTCCAGAGCCAATATTCTGATGTAGTAGAGACCGTCAATAAACAAACAAAGCATGCCAGCAGGAGAGGAGTGGTTTAGAGAAAAGCGAGCAGGGGTTGGTGGGGGGCTGGGGTGTCACTTTTTTGTGCAGGTGACCTACTGATGATGCCACAGAGACCTGAAGGAAATGGGGGCTGGCCTGGTCTCTCAACCCTGCTGAGGGTTCTTTGCAACACTCCATGCTACCCACTGGTACTCAAGCTCCTTCTGCTCTACCCTGAGCTAGGCCTGATATAATGGTTGACAGACAAAACTATCTTTTAAAAAATTTTTTTATGTTTCTGTCTTTTCCTGTGTCCTCACATGGCAGAGAGAAGCAGCAAGAGACGGCCAGACAAAACATCTTAATGGGATACTTAGTCTCTTTGTTTCATCCAAGAGGGATCTACCAAAAGGGATCACCTCCTACAAATGCTAAATGGGTTTAAGGTTTATACAGCAGCTCATGTGGGTTCAGGGATGCACAGGCATTTCCCGATGTGTCATCATCCCTGGTTCTGATAAAATCCAGAGTGGGGCCTGTAAATCAGAGGGCTTCACCCCTGAACCCACAGCAGCACCACCAAGACACAGTGTCCCCACTGTGCACAAGATTACAGCTTCTCTCTTGCTGCCCTTTCAATATACCAGTCCTTACTCAAGCACACAAAAACTGTGCTTTTGCCCCCGGCATTTGAGAAGTTTGTGAATAGACACCAGCACTTGGATATTGATTTTTCACACGATGGTGACTTTTAAATTCCTCTATTGCTCCTGACTGAGTTTAGCAACCTCTTGACTATTCTGGAAAACCAAAGAACTTCGGAAACAATCAAACAAATATTAAATTCAATCACCCAGCAACACTGGGGAGGCAAATGAAATTTTACTGCTAAGAATCTAAAGCCCCCATAGTAAATATTTCTTTGCTGACTGGCAAAAGAATGTTTCTCAGCCCTTCTCATGTCTGGAGACACCAAGTAATGGGACAGCTCTTAAGCTGTCCCCATGGTTTGTGACCAAGACTGGGGGCTACTTTGGCCTTCATGGAAGTCCAGCACACTTCAACTGAGCTGCCAGTGGTGCCGAATCCTGGAAAATGCTGAGAGCCCTAAAAGTGGATCAAGGAAAGGCTGTCAGTGCATCATCTCCCCCAGTCCTTGGCAAAGCCAGGGAGCAGGTTCCTGATCCCCCAGATTCCAGCTCTTCCTAATGTTTCTCAGGAAAGAAGACTGCCCTGCTGCTGATGGCCCAGGAGCCTGCCCAGAAAGCTCTGGGTAAAAAGCAACATGAAAAGAGTCCTCCAGTCTCCCCTCACCAATGCCCTGCAGCTCACTACACCTTTCCTGTCCCATATACTTGTCTAGGAATGACATCCCCAGAAGAGATCAGGCATGGTACCACAGTGTGTTGATGGGGAAAGGCAGAAAGGGATCACTTTGGAATGTGAAATCAATCAAGAGAGGGTAGTTCCTAGGGAACAGCCTGATGACCCCATGACTGAAACGAAGAACTAGGTGGTGGGAAAGCAATGAAGAGAAAAGTTTCCAGAGACACAATCCATGAAGACCTTGGTGAAGTCCCACCTATTAATACGAAAGGTGCCAAGTCCCAGAATTGTCAGCGTGCAGCAGGGGCACAATGAAAGCCTTGTGGGAATGAATTGGCTGGTGGCCTAGGATGTGCCATCAGAAGCTATTCCTGTTTTCCATGCTGTATGCCAATAGCACTGAGCAGAGTCCCTTTAATGCAAAACAATGGTTAGGCCATGTTACTCATTTAACTGAAGGGCTAAGTATGTAGATGGGGTTTTTAGACATTATGAAAAGTTGACTGTGGTGGAATTTGAACTGCATTTAGCCTTTCATTTGGCTTCTATGAACTTTCCTAGTTCTACGGCACCCTGAAGCTGTGTTATCAAGATTCAGCATCATTTGATCTTGGTTGCTTGTGGTCTTAGTGGCTTGGGTTTCCTGTCAAAGGCATTCCTGGTAAATTATTCCAAGGGTTAGTTACTTTGCGCATCTTATTTGCGGTTATCTTATAGTTACCCCTTGCACTCCATGAAATTCTAGCATGCTGTCATGAAAAGGACACCCAGGAGAAAGAAACACAATTTATTTAATTAAAATCAAAATGTGTTAAGTACTAAGTTCACACTGGGCATAATCAACAATTTTCAAACACTTAAACAGACAATCATATACATAACATCTATTTAAGTCTCAGTAACATTACATTGCATTCCAGAAATCTGTCATTCCCCCTCCAACCCCCACTGTCCCCCTCCACACACAAATATTACATGAGTTAATTCAGGTTACATACTTTAAATTAAGTTGACACAATGTACTTGTGAATGATAAAACATGTTCAGAATGGAAACATTATTTGAAAACACAGAAAATGTGCAAATTAGTGACAACTTATATCCAAAACGTTATTATATTAAATCCTTCTTGTCTATTCTGAATCATCTAACATGCTGTCAGTATTATGTTAAAAAGTTTTTAAAAGAAATAGACTGTTATAAACATATTTCTAGCAGTTCTTATTGTATTTCAAAATAACTGTAAAATCAATGTACTTGGCTTTGGTTTACTGACTGCTTTCCAATAATTTTTTAATCCAGGAAAGAAGAATATCCAGTTCACTGATGGCTTTGTAGATTCCTTTGTTTCCAATCTGCAGATAAAGTACAGATATAAGAGAATAAATTTTTCATATTTTAAAAAGCAAAGTTTTTTAATATAAGGATTTAGAATTCTTACCCTATAAAATATTCTTTTCATCCTGGTAATGGATTTCATCTCTCTAGCTGACGAAGCACAGGAAATCTAAGAAATCAACAGTAATTACAGATAATATTGTTGAAGAGACATTAATGATACTCTTTCATTCATTCAACAAATATTTATAGAGCAGGTATTATGTGCTGAGCACTAGATATGCACTGGCAAAATAAATAATGCATGATCTTTTTCCTCACAGAGCTTAAAGTTTCATGAGAAAGCAGATGACAAATAAAACAAAAAAAAATTTACAAATTACAATTAAAGCTATGTTAGCAACTCCCAAAACTCTATGACAGGGATTTATAGGAACCGCCTACCTTCAATTGGGTGGTCAAGGAGGGGTCTTTTGAAAAATGACATTTGTATTAGCCCATTTTCACACTGCTATAAATAACTACCCGAGACTGGGTAATTTATAAAGAAAAGAAGTTTAATTGACTCACAGTTCTGCATGGCTAAGGAGGCCTCAGGAAACTTACAATCACGGCAGAAGGTGAAGGGAAACCAAGGCACATCTTACATGGTGGCAGGAGAGTGAGCAGAGGGGGAAGTGCCATACTTTTAAACCATCAGATTTCACGAGAATTCATTTACTGTCATGAGAACGGCACAGGAGAAACCTCCCCCATGATCCAATCACCTCCCGTCAGGTCCCTCCCTCCACATTTGGGGATCACAATTCAAGATGAGATTTGGGTGGGGACACAGAGCCAAACCATATCAACATTTAAGTTGAGATAACAGAAATGGGAAGGCACAGGCTATATGAGAAACTGAGGAAAGGAGAGAGGAAGTTGGGGAGAAGACACAAGAGAGTAACTCAGGCAGAGGAAAATATGCTCCTCCGAGGCAAGAGAAAGCTCAGTGCTTTCCAGAAACTGAAAGAAAGCAAGCAAGCATGGCTGGAGCAATTAAGCAAGAGAAATGTGGGAAGCACGAAAGACATGAGAATGACAAGAAAAAAAAATTACCTTTTAAAAAATCACTCTGCCTGTCATGTACAAAGCACAGAACAATGTTCAGTGTAGACTACAAGGAGAAGACACCTAGGACATTAATATTACTTTCTAAATTAGGAGAAGCAGCAGGCTAGTATCTTGAGCAGCTGGCTTGTAGGCTGGCTGGCCAGGGGAAACTACCAGTCCGCTTTGTGCAAGTGAATTCTCAAACCCTATCTGAGCACAGGAATCACCTGGGCGTCAAACAGGAGAAAGTTAATATCCTACTCTATTCTCCCACAAATTTCTATAGGACTAATAAAAGAAAAGAAAGGAAAGAAAATGTGAAAATGCCTAATTTATCTACTTAGTTTTTACTCATAAAACTTTTAGCACTGGAATAGACCAAGGAGATTGAATAAGCCGATTGTTTGCACTTTGCAGAAAGGGAGACCAAGGCCCAGGTGGTTAAGTCACTCACCTAACATCCCATAGGGAGTCCTATGCTCGTGACAAAATAGTGTCACTATCTAACAGTTAAAGATAAGAGTTAAAACTCGTGAAACGGAAGTGGGTAGATGATAACATTTAGTCTCTAAATGTCCTCTCGACAAAAGAATGTCATATCAATAAAGATAACACTTAGTTCAAACACTTGAAATGAAAGTGGCTAAATGATAACATCTATCAAAATGCATGAAACATGGCTGAGGTCAACCGACAGGTCTCTTCAGGGGTGTTCATGGTGGTGACGGTTTTCTGGCTCTGCCCAAATGGGGATGCTACCTTCAGATCAGACCCTGCATAGGAGGGAAGAGACTCTTCCTGTGAAAGGGGCTTTCACGATTAGGCACAGCAGACTGCTGTGATCAAGGAGCTGCAGACACAGACTGCTCAGCTTAAGGTACAGTTTGCAGGATTCATGAACACAGGGTTAGACCTCACTGTGATAGGAGCCCTGACTTCAGAATGCTCTCTAGGTGTATTTCATGTTACATTTGCACCAAACTATACAACATGGGATTCTTTCTCTGGGATGAGTGGAATGTTCTAATCTGTCATTAGTGTGTCTGTGAATGCTCAGTAAAACTTCATCCTAATATTTAATGCATAGAATCCTTTTTAAAAGTAGTTCCTCATGTTTCTAAAATCATGTGTTAGGATTTAAAGATTTTTTTTTTTGAGGCAGAGTCTTGCTCTGTCTCCCAGGCTGGAGTGCAGTGGTGCAATCTTGGCTCACTGCAAGCTCCAACCTCGGGGTTCACGCCATTCCCCTGCCTCAGCCTCCCGAACAGCTGGGAATACAGGCGCTCTCCACCACGCCCGGCTGATTTTTTGTATTTTTAGTAGAGACGGGGTTTCACCGTGTTAGCCAGGATGGTCTCGATCCCCTGACCTCATGATCTGCCCACCTCGGCCTCCCAAAGTGCTGGGATTACAGGCGTGAGCCGCCGCGCCTGGCCAGGATTTAAAGATTTAACACTGAAGGTAAGAGACCAAAGAACCAACCACATTCTGGACACTACAGAAGTTAAATAAAACAGGCATTCCTGTCAACTGTGCCTTCTACCCAGGGAACTTGGATGTGCAATGCATCCCACAGCAGGTGGGAAGTTCCAGAGAGGTTTTGTCCCTCACTCACACCAAAGGCACATGCTACTCTAGGAAGAGTAATAAGAGTCAAAAAGGAGGAAAACACTGTTCAATTAAAAAAAAAAAAACTAACAGTGCGAGTGTTGCCACTATGACTGCACTCTGGTTGAAGGAATACTTCCTGGTGCCTTGAGCACTGCTTACTATGAGTGACCCCTAGTAAAGATCTGATCTACAGAGTTCTCATTTTCTTTATACTGTTGTAAATGTGTCCACAGGTCCAGTAGGATAGCAGATTTTACTGCCGTAATTCAGATTGCTTTGCTTGGAAAGAGGAATTTATTAAAAGAATGATTTCCTTTTCTTTATATTTTTGAGTCTAGTTGCAGAGGCTGAAATTACAATGTGTGATAAAAGGGTCAGCAGTTTTATCATAAGAATGGCTGAACGATTTGACAAACTCAACAGAAGCTGATATGATCTAGACCAGAGGCAATTTATTGGTAGGGCTAGAATAAGTAGAAATCAGCTCAGAGAAAAATGTGAGATAATCATGTCATAGGAAACATTCATTCTTTATTATTAAGTCAATCTATATTTGTCACATACTTACTATATGCTAAGCATACAGCAATGCCTCTGCCATATAGCACTGATTTACAGTTGACAATGAATGATTTACAGTTGAACAATGCTGGATAACGTTAGGTGCACTGACCCCCCCCCACCAATGAAGTTAAAAACCTGCGTAAAACATTAGACTCCCCCCAAATTAAACTAATAGCCTACAGTTGACCGGAAGCCTTATTGATAACATGGTTAATCAATTAACACATATTTTGTGAGATAGATAGATAGATTGTATTTTTATAATGAAACAAGCTGTAGAAAAGACAATGTAACTAAGAAAATCATAAGGAAGAGAAAATATATTTACTAATCATTAAGTGGAAGTGGATCATCATAAATGTCTTCATCCTTGCCATCTTCATGTTCAGCAAACTAAGGATAAGGAGGAAGCGGAGGAGTTGGTCTTGCTATCTCAGGGATGGCAGAAGCAAAAGAGGTGGAGGAAGTGGAAGGGGAGGCAGGAGAGGCAGGCACTTGGTGTAACTTTAAGGAAATACATAGTAATTTCTGTCTGACTTTTTTAATTTCTCTAAAAATATTTCTATACAGTACTAACCCTTCTTCCACCATTTGCTTTAGTTTCAGTCCTCGTATCATAGAAAAGTTCATGTCATAAAAGAAGTTAAAACCACTCTTGAATAATTGGAACCCTTATGCCAATCGTCTAATGTCAATTTGTTTTCTGGGATTGCTTCTTCTATGTCTTCTTCCTCATCGTCTGGCACTGGTTCAGAAACACTCATCTCCATCAAGTCATCTTCTGCTAATTCCTGTGGTGCAGTGTCTACTAGCTCTTGAATTTCTCCAAGATCCATATCTTGATATCTTCAACCTGCCCCTGCCCCCACCATCTTTTTGCCATAGACACAATCTATTTTGTGATTTCTTTGATTAGTTCTGTTGTAAATTCTATGAAGTTATGTACAACATCTGAACACACTTTTCTCCAGCAGGAATTTATTGTTTCAGGCTTGATGACTTTCATTCTATAACAATGATAGCATCTTCAATAGTGTAATCTAAACTTTGACGATGTTCCCTCCATTGGTGTTCTCTTCCATATTGTTGACAATCCTTTTTGTAGAATACCACATGTAATGAGCCTAAAAGGTCCTTATGACCCCTTGATCTAGAGGCTGAATTAGAGATGTTGTATATGGGGGCAAGTAGATTACTTCAGTGCCTTCTGTGTTGAATTCATGGGGTTCTGGGTGGCCAGGAGCATTGCCCAATATCAAAAAAACTTTAAAAGGCAGTTGCTTACTGGCAAGGTACTTCCTGACTTCAGGAACAAAGCACCAATGGAACCAATCCATAAAAAAATGTTCTCATTGTCTGGGCCTTCATGTTATACAATGGAAAGACTGGCAGCTGGTGTTTATCTCTTCCCTTCAAGGCTCAGAGGTTAGCAGCTTTACAAATAAGGGCAGTCCTGATCATAAACCTGACTGCATTTGCACAAAACATTAAAGTTAGCCTATTCCTTCCTGCCTTAAAATCCTGGTGCTCACTTCTTTACTGATAAATGACTGTAGCATTGTTTTCCAGAATAGGACACTTCCATCCACATCAAAAACCTGTTCAGGCAGATACCCTTCCTTCCCAGTGATTGTTTTAATGGCATCTGGGAACTTGTCTGCTGCCTCTTGGTTGGTAGAAACTGTTTCTCTTGTTATCTTGACAGTTTTTTTAAGCCAAATGTCTTTCTAAAATTTTCAAACCATCCTTTGAGGGCATTAAATTCTGCAGCTGTAGATCCTTCATCTTTCTTTTGTTTTAAATTGTCATATAATGACTTCACTTTTTCTTGAATCGTATCAGGGTCTATAGATGTGCCTTTCTTTTAGCAGTCCTACACCCACATGAAAGCTGCATTTTCAATAGGAGATTTTTAGACAGGTGTTTCTGGAAAAGTGCAAGGTTTTCACACCTGCTGGTGTAGCTGTAGCAGGGGATTCAGAAATTTCCTTTTCTTTTTTCACAATGGTCCTTATCCTGGACTTGTCAGGGAACCTCAGCTGCATACCTCACTCTGTGGTACCTATCAAGCAATTCAACTTTTTCTTGTAATGTCATGACTTTTCTCTACTTCTTGGGAGCACTTCCAGCATCACCAATGGCACTTAGTGTGGCACCCATGTTATTATTCAAGATTTATGATATTGCACAAAACACAGTGAAAAATACATAAGAGACCACTTTTTACCGCAATGGGCAATTTACTTTAGCGACAAACTGCTCACATGAAGATTATTAACATTATACAGCATTTTAAGTGGATATTCACAGCACTTGAGCACACTACAATAGCAACAGGAGGTGGCTACAGAATTATTATAGTAGTACAGCATTACCACAAGTAATTTTGTGCAGCTAATTATCTTCATGTGAGCAGTTTGTCTCTACTCACATTACTCATTGGTAATGTGCAATTTACATGCAATTTGAACACATTGATCGGTAGAAGCAGTTTCTACCAACCAAAAGGCAGCAGACAAGTTCCCAGTTGCCAGATGCTTTAATATTGTATCTTTACCTTTGTTTACAAACCAAATGGCTCCTTGTATGGTCTGTAAGTGTCTGTGTGCATAGGTTTTGATACATTTTAACTCTTTATAATAGATTTGTGGATACTTCATGGTAGCAAATGATAAAATAGACTAGTAAATACATATATTTTATGAATTAATGACATATTTTTCTTAATTTTTCCATATTTCTAGGCTACACATCTCATCTGCAAGTTTGTCAAATTGTTACAAATCTCCAAAAAATTGTCTAGTGTATTTATTGAAAAAAAAAACCACATGTAAGTTGACCTATGCAGTTCAAACCTATATTTAATGTACAAAAGTACCCTGCATGAAAATCACCCCAGGGTACACTTGAGGCCTCACAGTCTGCCAAGACACAGAGTGATGCACAATTACAATTCTATATGACAAATACTGTGATTAAAACAAAAACATGACTGCTCCAGGAGACAGAGGAGAGGTAACCTCTGAAGTCTTCCAGAAGAAAAAAAGTGACTTGTGTCTTGAAAGATGAGTGGAAAAAGCAGGAAGAAGAGATGAGTAGGCAGGGAAGCAAGGTGTTCAAAGGTTGGAGAGCGCAGAGATAATTTAAACACCCTTCAGGTCACAGCTGAAAACCTCGGACTAAATCCAAGTTATGGCCCCCAACCTCCACCTCTGCTGCAGCACATCTTCCTATGTGCTCCCTTTGCAGCACCAATCACAACTTGAGACTAGCCAAGATGGGAAGAAAGCATTTTCTTTCTTTCTTTCTTTCTTTTTTCTTGAGACGGAGTTTCACTCTTGTTGCCCAGGCTGGATTGCGGTGGCGCGCGCAATCTCAGCTCACTGCAACCTCCGTATCCTGAGTTCAAGCAATACTCCTGCCTCAGCCTCCCAAGTAGCTGGGATTACAGGCACCCACCACCACGCCTGGCTAATTTTATATTTTAGCAAAGATAGGGTTTCACCATGTTGGCCAGGCTGGTCTCGAACTCCTGACCTCAAGAGATCCACCCGCCTCTGCCTCCCAAAGTGCTGGGATTACGGTGTGAGCCACCACGCCCAGCCAGCATTTTCAATGAGCTCTATGAGGACAGAAATATTGTCTGTCAATTTTCATTGAGTCCCCTGCATCTGGAATAGTGTTCAGCAAATACTAAATAATAAACATTTGCTGAATAAATCAATCAACAAATAAAATGCAAGCATCGACCTACTGCCTCAGGGTCCACAAGCCTACTTGTTTCTTAAAAATTTGAAGCGTGGCCTAGACATTAGTGACCCTTATAACTTTGTCTAAAACAATCAGATAAACAAGCAATACCATCCTTAGTTTTTTCCAATTTCCTTATGTGTTCAAAAAAATCATACAAATTTGTATTGCATATGATGGCTAAAGCAAAAATGGAAAACCTCTACTGATTGTTGGGGTAATCAGACCCAACACCAGGTCGTGGGGGCAACGAAGTCCAGTGGAGTCAAAGGAATGAGAAAAGACAGTTTGAGAGAGAAAGTGAGTCCAGGGGGCCAACACGAGTACGGAGGCTGCAAAGGCCCCGAGCTCTGGAAGCCCAGACTATTTATTGGTGATCAAACAAAGAAACAGGTGGTGAGAATGTGGGGTTGAAAGGGAGCATTGCATTAAGCACATGATTTACAGCTGTGACGGTTTGGCATATGCTCTGCTACTTGAGATAATGGAGAGCAGGTTCTTTTAACTCAAGATACAATCGATCCTGGGAAAGCAAGGAGCTGACAAGTCTAGACACATTCCAGAGGCCACGAGGGGTTTTATGCCCTGAGCCCTGGATGCTATCCTAGCCCCTACGGGTTTTATGCCCTAGGCTTAGATTATGGTGCGTCAGGGTAGCCTTCCACCCTTTTGCACAGAGCTTGGTGTTCCAAAAGCCATGAGGGGTTTTAGACTCTGGACCCCGGACATGTTCCAAGACTCTTTTACATTATATCAGACATGCAAGCCCCCGCCTCAGCTTCTCCCAACACTCAGCTTTTCCCCCAACACCAATAATTTGAGGAAAGGAGGTAGTGGGTTATGAGTCGACAGCTACATGTGTCACGGTTCCTCAGAGAATTAACTGCCCAGACTGCATTCTCACGGAGAATGGCCTCAAATCCTCTCTCGACAAAAAGGATTTTATTAGATTATACTCTATCATATTATAAATATACAGCCAGAGGGTAAGTGAAAAACCATACATAAGACCTTCATTTTTATAGACCTCAATATACAACTTCAGACTGGATCATAACCACCCTTCTTGTTGTTTTTTGTTTTTTTAGTTGACCTTAATGGCTAAGATGGTTTCTACTCTGACCACAGCCTTGGTTTCTTGAAAGTTCTTCTTCTCCAAAATACAAATGATAGATAAGAGTGACAGATAAGAGATTCAACTAAAGACTAAACTTAATTTTATTGTTTTACTGCAGATACAGACTCTTAAGCAAATCTTATTCACTGACTTTTTGCACAGTTGTTCACATGGGGTCCTACAAATATTATCTGAAGTGCTTTTAAAGCCATACTGGAGAAAATTATGCCAGTGTAATGTTTAAAAAATAGACTAAATAAATAAATATCAGTTTGGCAAAAAAAAAAAAAAAGAAAGAAAGCACAAGCACTAGGACACCAACACAAAACTACTGACACCAGAAAGATTTATAGGAAACTTTGAAAGAAAATAACAAAATTAGCGTAATTTGAAGAAAGCGTGATTATATTTACAAGCAAGTTTTCATGAAAGGAGAAAAGAGGGACTAAATTATTAGCCAAGTGTCTCTCTGCGAAACCAAATTCATAATCAGACATTTAATTTTAATAAAAAGACAAATATCCAACAACTCAGTAGATATTGAACAGAAAAGTTTACAAAACATCATTATCCAATTTCTATATTCTCTATAACTACAAAGATCATCTGCTACAGGTAAGCTAGCTTACCTAGAATAATCTTAAACCCTTGTAAGACATTTCTTCATGTTCCAACCATAGAAAAAAAATAGAAAGAGTTTTTTAATACTTTAAATACAAATAGATACTATAGTAGGATAACATTAGTGCAGGTTTTTACATTTTTCAGTGTTATTATCATTCATCAGAATTAGTTCACACAATTTAGCATGTGAATTAAATTCCTAACTCAGCAATAGAGCTGCACCCCATAATTTTTTATTGAGACATAATAGATGTAAATATTTTCAGGGTACATGTGACATTTTGATGCAATCATATAATGTGTTATGATTAAATCAGGGTAACTTCCTCCCGCTGTATTTTTGAGCCCATTAATCAACCTCTCTTCATCTTGCCACACCCCTACCTCTCCCAGCCTCTGCTCACATTCAATCTATTCACTGTCTTCATGAGATCCACTTTATTAGCTCCCACAAATGGGTGAGAACAGGAAATAGTTGTATTTCCATGCCTGGCTTACTTCACTTAACATAAAAACCTCTGTTCCATCCATGTTGCTGCAAATGACAGAATTTCATTTTTTTCATTATACCACATTTTCTTTATCCATTCATCCATTGATGAGCACTTAGATTGATTCCATATGTTGGCTACTGTGGCTAGTGCTGAATAAACATTTGAGTGCAGTTTATCTCTTCAGGAAATTGATTTCCTTCCTTTAGGATATATATCCAGTAGTGAGATTGCTGAATCACACGGTAGTTACACTTTCAGTTTTTTGAGGAGCTTCCATACTGTTTTCCATAGCGGTTATACTAGTTTACATTCCCACCAACAGTGTACCAGGGTTCCCCTTTCTCTACCTCCTTCCCAGCATCACTACTGCCTTTTAAGTTATAGCCATTCTAACGGGGGTGAGATGGTATCTCACTGTGGTTTTGATTTGCATTTCTCTAATTAGTGATATTAAGTATTTTGATATGCCTGTTGGCCATTTGTATGTCTATTCAGATCTTGTTCCCATTTTTAAATCAGATTATTTGCTTTTTGCTATTGAGTTCTTTGAGTTCCTCATATATTCTGATTAGTCCCTTGTCAGATGGATAGTTGCAAACCATCCTGTAGGTTGCCTTCTTACTTTGTCGATTGTTTCCTTTGCTGGGCAGAAGATTTTTAGCTTTACATAATCCCATTTGTCTATTTTTTTCTTTGGTTGTCTGTACTTTCGAGGACTTACTCAAAAAAAAATCTCTGCCCAGACCAATGTCCTGAAGTGTTTCCTCAAGTTTTCTTCCAATAGTTTCATAGTGTTAGGTCTTATATTGGGCTCCAATCCATTTTGATTTTATTTTTCTATACTGTGAGAGATAGGAGTTTACTTTCATTTTTCTGCATATGGTTATCGAGTTTTCCCAGCATCATCTATTGAAGAGACTGTTCTTTCCCTCAATGTATATTCTTGGTACGTTTGTCAAAATATGAGTTGGCTGTAAATGTATGGATTTATTTCTGGGTTCTCTATTCTTTTCTATTGGTCTATGTTTTTTGTTTTTAATGCCAGTACCATGCTCTTCTGGTTACTATAGCTTTATAGTATGTTTTGAAGTCAGGTAGTGTGATGCTTCCAGCTTTGTTCTTTTTGCTCAGTATTGCTTTGGCTTTTGGGGGGTCTTTTGTGGTTCTGTGGTTCCATGTAAATTTTACCATGTTTTTCTATTTCTGTCAAGAATGCTAGAAGTATCTTGATAGAAATTGCATTTAATCTGTAGATAGCTTTGGGTAGTATTGATATTTTAACAGTATTATTTCTTTCAATGAAGGAGCATTGAATATCCATGTTTTGTGTGTGTGTCCTCTTCAATTTCATTGTTTTATACACAATTTCATCAGTGTTTTATAGTTTTTCTTATAGAGATCCTTCACTTCCTTGGTTAAATTTATTCCTAGGTATCTTATATTTTTGTAGCTATTGTAAATGGGATTGCTTTTTTATTTCTTTTTTATATTGTTCACTGTTTGCATGCATAAATGCTATTGATTTTTGTAACTTGATTTTGTATCCTGCAAATTTACGGAATTTTTTTTTATCAGTTCTAACAGTTTAGGTAGAGTCTTTAGGATATTTTGAATATAAGACCATGTCATCTGTGAAAAAGCATAATTTAACTTCTTCCTTTTCAAATTGAATGCCCTTTATTTCCTTCTCTTGATTATTTGCTGTGACTAGGACTTTCAGTATTATGTTGAACAAAAGTGGTGAAAGTGGTCAAACTTGTCCTGTTCCAGATGATAGAGGAAAGGCTTTCAATTTTTCCCCATTCAGTGTGATGTTAGCTCATCGTATATGGCCTTTATTGCTCTGAGGTATATCCCTTCTATATCTAGTCTGTTAAGGGTTTTTATTATAAAGGGATGTAAGTTTTATTGAATACTTTTTCAATATGTATTGAAATGATCATATGGTTTTTGTTCTTGGTTCTTTTCATGTATCACATTTATTGATTTGCACATTTTGAGCCATCCTTGCATCCCTGGGATGCATCCTGCCTGATCTGGTGAATGATCTTTTAAATGTGTTGTTGAATTTGGTTTGCTAATATTTTTGTGAGTATTGTTGTGTTTGTTTTCATTAGAAACATTGGCCTGCAGTTTTCTCTTTTTTGTTGTGTCCTTGTCTGATTTATATCAAGGTACAACTGGACTCACAAAATGAGTTTGGAAATATGCTCTTCTCTTTAATTTTTTAAGAGTTTGGGTAGAATTGGAATTAATTCTTTTTAAAATGTTTGGTAGAACTCAGCACTGAATCCATTAGGTCCTGGGTTTACTTTAATACAAGACTTTTGTTACAGCTTCAATCTTGTTACTCATTATTGGTTTGTTCAGGTTGTCTTTCTTCATGGCTTAATCTTGATAGGTTGCATGTGTCTAGTAATTTATCCATTTCTTCTAAGTTTTCCAATTTGTTAACATATAATTTTCCGTAATATTCTGTAATTCTGTAATAGTTATTTGCATTTCTGTGGCATCAGTTGTTATGTCTCTTTTTTCATCTCTGATTTTATTTTGTATTTTCTCTTTTTTTCTTAGCTAAATGTCCACTGTTTATCTTTTCAAAAAAACCAATTTTTTATTTTATTGCACTTCCCTATTGTTTTGTAGGCTCAATTTCATTTGTTTCTGCTCTGACATTTATTAGCTATTTCCTTCTACTAAATTTGATTTGTTCTTACTTTCCCAGTTCCTTCAGATACATTATTAGTTGTTTATTTGAAGTCTTTCTACTTTTTTGAGGTAGGCATTTACTGCTATAAACTTCCCTCTTAGGACTGCTTTTGCTGTATCCCATAGGTTTTGGTATATTGTGTTTCCACTTTTATTTATTATAAGACACTTTTAAATTTCCATCGTAATATATTTACTGACCCATCGATTGCTCAGGAGCATATTATTTAATTTCCATTAGTTTTCGTAGTTTCCAAGATTCCTCTTGTTTATTTCTGTTTTATTCCACTGCGGTCAGAAAAGATACTTGACATAATTATGACTTTTTGAATGTGCTGACACTTGTTTGGTAGCCTAAAATATAGTCTTTCTGGAGAATGTTCCATGTGCTGATGAAAAGAATGTGTATTCTGTAGCAGTTGGGTGAATTATTCTGTGAATGTCACATAGGCCCATTTGGTTTAACATGTAGTTTAACTTTTTCTGTCTAAATGATCTGTCCATTACTAAGATTGGAGTGTTGAAGTCCTCTGCTATTATTGTATTGCAGTCTAGCTCTCCCTTTAGATCTATTAATGCTTGCTTTATATACTTGGGTGCTCTTATGTTGCATGCATAGATATTTATAATTGTTATATCCTCTAGCTGAATTAACCTCTTTATCATTATATAGTGACTTTCTACCCTCTTTTTATGGACTTTGGCTTGTAGTCTATCTGATAAAAGGATAGCTAGTCCTGCTCTTTTTTTTGGTTTCCATTTGCATGGAATATCTTTTATCCATTCCTTAACTTTCAGTCTATGTGAGCCTTTATAGGTGAAGCAAGTTTCTTATAGGTGGCATATTGTTTGGTCTTGTTTCTTTATCCATTCAGCCACTCTGTCATTTAATTAGAAAATTTAGTCCACTTACATTCAATGTTATCAATGATAGGTAAAAACTTACTACTGATATTTTGTTACTTGTTTTATGGTTGTTTTTTTGTTTCATTTTGTTTTTTTTTTAACTCCTCTCTTCCTTTCTACTGTCTTCTGTGGTTATTTTCTTTGGCAGTATGTTTTATTTTGTTGCTCTTAATTTTTAGTGCATTTATTATAGTTTTTGCTTTGTGGTTACCACGAGGCTTACAAAAAACCTCTTATAAATATGAGTTATTTCAAACAGATGACAACTTATATTTGATCAAAATAAAAAGGGACTAGAAACAAACCAAGGAAAAACTTTTAAAAACTATACTTTAACTCCATCCCCCAACACACACACATTTTGACTTTTTGTTGAGGCAGGTATAGGTATCCTACCCAGGAGCTCAAGATGATGGGGAAGCTGATTGTCCACCTCAATCCCACATTTTCCAGTGTAGTAATTGTGAGTTGGGAGAAAATTTTCCCTATGCTTGGTGCCTGGCAGATTGGGGGAGGGGCATTGTGGATGTAAAATTCCAATTCTGTTACTATCTGCCCAAAATTTTTTCACTTCTCTGAGGCCTCAGGAACTGTCTTATCCCCATATATTAGCATTCTGGGATATTGCTGGTGATAATCATAGTGCTGTGTATTTGTTTTTGGTTTTCAGGATGCAGAAGAAGGGATAGTGAAGCCAGCTTGCTTTTTCTCTGTCATTTTTCATGCCTCACAATTTTGACAGAGAAATTATATATCATTAACCAAGAAATGAATTTTTCAGCAAAACAATTCAATAACATAATTAGAAAATACCTTTACCAAAATTAAAACCAATTACTCATAATTTATTTATCTTTTTTTCTTGAGACAGAATCTCCCTCTGTTGCTGAGGCTGGAGAGCAGTGGTGCAATCTTGACACACTGCAATCTCAGCCTCCTGGGTTCAAGTAATTCTCGTGCCTCAGCCTCCTGAGTAGCTGGGATTATAGGCATGCACCCCATGTCTAGATAACTTTTTATTTTTATTTTTATTTTTATTTTTATTTTTAGTAGAGACAGGGTTTCACTATGTTGGCCAGGCTGGTCTCAAACTTCTGACCTCAAGTGATCTGCCCACCTCGGCCTCCCAAAGTGCTGGGATTACAGGCATGGGCTACCATGCTCAGCCTATTTATCTTTAAATTAAACTACTGCTGGCCGGGCGTGGTGGCTCACGCCTGTAATTCCAGCACTTTGGGAGGCTGAGGTGGATGGATCACAAGGTCAGAAGATCGAGACCATCCTGGCCAACATGGTGAAACCCCATCTCTACTAAAATACAAAAAATTAGCCAGGCATGCTGGCACATGCCTGTAGTCCCAACTACACAGGAGGCTGAGGCAGGGGAATCACTTGAACCCAGGAGGTGGAGGTTGCAGTGAGTCAAGATTGCACCACTGCACTCCAGCATGACAACACAGCAAGATTCCGTCTCATAAAAAAATAAATAAGCTACTACTATAAATTATACACATTATACAATATAATACTAATATTAAGCACTAAAAAAGTATCTGATTACTTAAGAGAACCACTCCTTTGTAAATTGTTGAGAAAATGTAATTGGAATAAAAATTAATGTTCTGTGCATGAAAAGCAATAAGGGAAGCACTAACAATTTTGCAGAACTACTACATGCTAGGTACTTAATTCTCCCAACAACCTTAAGATGAGGCTACTGTTCTTGAAGACACAGGTTTTAGACTTTGCAGTTGATGAAAGAATAAGACAGGATTGGTCTCACTCTTGCTTTATCAGTTCAACCAATTGCAATTTTTACAATTTTAAATTACAGGGATGAATAATTGGTAATATTTTACAAGTTGATAAGCTAGTTGCAATTGATGATACAAGTTACTTATTAAACAGCCTACAAAAAATGGAAACACAATATTCTGTTTGCCAATTTTTGCCAGACTTTAAAATTAATTACATGCAACCGACATGAAGAAGTGTGTCTCTCTAAATACCAATTACTGTTCAGGCTCTCAAAATGTTAATTAAAGTAGACGATGAAATCTTAAAAACTAACAGAAATTATTTTCATTTCTATTTTGATCACTAGCAATTAGGTAAATTATTTTATGAATCCAATAAGGTGACTGCTAAATTCTCTTTCAAGTCTGAGAGTATTTGAGTTCTGTAAGAATCTCTAAAATGTCTTCTTACATAAACAATTTTCCAAATATTATGGCTAGAAAAGAGTATAAACATAAAGAAGTTTACATTACACATAACTTATTTTTTGAACAATTATACTGTCCGACTTACCCTAATCAAACTAATTGGAAAATATATTTTATTAGGTGCTGCAAAATGCTTAGAATGTCACCAGAAGCAATGAGAGGATGTCCAAATACAGTGGTACTGGGAATTCCAGTCCTTGGAGTCTATCATGATAATTTGTCATGCTGTTTTATCTTAAGAGTGGCTCAAGAAAACGGACTTGCAAGGAAGCCCAAAAGGCAGGTACCTTAGAAAAATCAGATAAGCTTCACAAAATAAGAAATAATTTCATGAGTTAATAATGAAACAGAGAAAATGACAACAAAATTAATAATTCATTAGTCATTATGGGAGAAAATCAGAAAACCAACCCCTTATGTTGAAAGCTAGCAAATAAAGGAAGATAATTAAGTATTTAACCTGGCTTTCTTATATGATAAGTTCCTCAGAACATCCAAATAGGAGTAGATTCTATTTATTGAATTATCCCAGCTTATGAGTAAAGAAGATAAAATAGAATTTAAAAAATATTATTTTGTAGTGCCTTATGAATTAACGGATCTAGACAATAATTGTCAGTGGTTACTATCATCGTAAAAATAAAGATCATACATCATGTGACCCAGTGAAAGCAAACAATGCTACCTATAAAGTGTTCTAGCTAAAACATCAAGCTAAATCTGATCAAGTCTCTCTGTATAATTGTTAACGTATGGTAAATAAAGAGGAGAATATACTAAATGACACTATGAAAATGCAGTCAGAAAATACAGACTATGAGAAACTCTGTAAGACAAATGGCCGAATGTCCTGAACAAATAAATCTCAAAAAGGAGGAAGAGAAGGAAAAGAAGAAAGGAAAGCGAAATCACAGGAAATATGGTAGAGTTTACAGAAATGTGTTGCTTCAATGAGTGGCAAAATCAGCACTAGACTAAACAATACTTTGGTCCTGCCTAACAAAGCTTAAAAAACAAGATCTGAAAAGATCAAACTGTCTGCAAGTAATTTAACTGTGTCCCAGAAGAAAACTCAAGAATATTTACAGAAATATAAAAATGTCTAGGATCCAACAAGGTAAAATTCATAATATTTGACATTTGATCAAAATTACCAGCCATGCAAAGATGCTGTAAAATATGACCCATAACGGGGGAAAAATCAATCAATTGAAACCAACCCAGAGTGGACACAAATGTTACAATTAATCAATAAGGATATTTTAAAAGTTGCTGTAACTCTATTCCATATGTTCTAGAAGTTAGAGAAAGACTGATCATGTTCAATAGAGCAATGGAAAATATTAAAAAGATTCAATTCAAACTTCTAGAGATAAAAACTACAATGTATGAGGTGAAAAATATTCTGAATGGGACTAACAGATAGGCACTACAAAAGAAATGATTAGTGATCTTGAAGATGTAGCAATAGAAACTATTCACAATGAAACACAGAAAAGACCGGGAAAAAACAACCCACAGAATCAGTGAGCTGTGGGACAACTACAAATGGGCTAATATATGTGTAATTAGCATTCCAAGAGGAGAAGAGACAGAAGGAGATACAGGAAAAAGTTTTTGAATAAATAATGCTGAACAATTTCAAATTTGATGAAAACTATATACTCACAAATACAAGATTCCTAATCAACTCCAAGCACAAGAAGCATGAAGAAAACTACATCAATTCACATCATAATCAAACTGCTTAAAACGAGTAATAATGAGAAAAATAAAAGGCACAAATATGTTATGAGTAAAAGGATGGAAAAAGACATAGCACACTAACAGCAATCAAAAGAAAGCTGGAGTGATTCTGTTAGCATCAAAAAAGAAGTGGATTTCAGGACAAAGAATATTATTAGGGACAATAAGGGTAATTTTATAATGATAAATGTGTCAGTTCATCAAGAGAATATAACAATCATAAACATTTCTGTACCTAATAACAGAACTTCAAAACACATGAAGCAAAATCTGATAGAACTTCAAGAAGCAACAGAAGTTCACAATTAATGTCAGAGATACCAATAATTGATAAAATAAGTAGAAAAAAGTTAATAAAGAGAGAGAAAAAGTAAAAAGCTGTCACAACTAAATCTAATTGAAATGTATAAAATACTCAGCCCAACAATGGCAGAATACATATTCTTTTCAAATATACATAGAACATTTACCAAAATAGACCAAATTCTGGGTTATGAAACATGGATCAGCAAATATAAAGGGATTCAAGTCATACAAAGTATGGTCTCTGGCCAAAATGATATCAAATTAGAAATCAAAATTAGAAAAGTATCTAGAAAAATTCCCACATATAAAAACTAAATAACACTCTTCTAAGTAACCCATATATAAAAGAAAAAATAAAAAGGGAAATTAGCAAGTAATTTAAAGCAAATAAACATGAAAGCACAACATAGCAAAGATTGTGAAATGTAACTAAAGAAGTACTTAGAGGGAAATTTATAGTTCTAAACTCCTACAATAAAAAGTTAGAAAATCAGAAATTAATAATCTCAGCTTCCAACTAAAGAAAAAAAAAATTTCAAGTTAATGACCCAAGTTTCTATCTTAAGAAACTAGAAGGAGCAGACTAAATATAAATTTAATAGAAGAAAATGAATAATAATGTTCAGAATAAAAATCACTGAAATAAAAACAGAAAAGTAATAATGAAAAATCAATGAAACTAAAAACTGGTTCTTTGAGAAATCAATAAAATTGATGAATTTTTAGCCAGACCCATGAGAAAGAAAAAATAAAGACAAAAATTACCAATATCAGAAATAAGAGAAGTGACATCATCCTGTACTATGCAGATATTAAAAGCATATTAAGGAAATATCATGAAAAATTATCTGGCTATAAATTTGGTGAATTTGATGAGATGAATAAAATCACTGAAAGACACAAACTACCAAGGTTCCTTCAAAAAGAAATAGATAATCTGAAAAAATAACTTTGCATCTACTAAAAAATAGAATACATAGTTTAAAATCTTCCCACAAAGAAAACTCTAAGCAAAAATGGCTTCACTGGTAAATCTTGCCAAACATTTAAGAAAAAATAAGTCTATACTAACACTTTCTGAAAATTGAAAAGGTAAACCCTTTTCAACTTTATGAGGCCAGGATTATGCTAGTATCAAAGTGACACAGATATTACAAGAAAACCGTAGACTAACATCTAACATATGTAGATGCAAAATTTTTAAGCAAAGTTTTAGCAAATTAAATCTAGTGATGTGTGAAAGAAATAATATATTATTGCCAAGTATAGTGCGTCCCAGAAATGCAAGATTGGTTTAACTTTGAAAATCAATGTAATTCATTGTTTCAATTGTCCAAAAATTAAAAATCATACACTCCTGTCAATAGATGTGTTAAAAAGGCATTGATCTAAATGTGATATTTAAAATGAGGAAACTTCTAAATGTAAAATTTTTTCATGACCTTTGTGTTAAATAAAGATTTCTTCAATATGACACCAAAACATTGTCCATTAAAGAAAAAACTATTATATTGTACTTCATAAAATGTAAAATCTCTTCAAAAGACACTAAGATAATAAGAAGGTGTCATAGATATCTGTCATCCAGGTTGGAGTGCAGTGGTGCGATCTTGGCTCACTGCAATCTCCACCTCCTGGGTTCAAGAGATTCTCCTGTCTCAGTCTCCTGAGTAGCTGGGACTACAGGCACGCGCCACCGCGCCCGGCTAATTTTTGTATTTTTTCTTGAGATGGGGTTTTGCCATGTTGGTCAGGTTGGTCTCGAACTCCTGACCTCAGGTGATCCACCCATCTCGGCCTCCCAAAGTGCTGGGATTGTAGGCGTAAGCTACCGTACCTGGCCAAATTCTTATATATTCTCCCTTGTATACAAATATATTAATGATAAATATAGTCATAAGAATTCTGCATGCTCAGAAACATTCTGATCTTATGATTTTTATGCCATCAAGTCTCCCCTCTCCCTGCTACTTGATCTTTATTTCCAAAAGTGGGAATTAGGAACAGAAACGAACACAACAGTCCTCAACACAAAAGCTTCTTTCTTATGAAGACAAAACAAAGCCAGTCAACTAAAACTAAATAAACAAAAGAAAAAACTAATTTAACAACTTGGTCATTGACAAATTCATCATTTGGCAATTGTTCTGGAGCAGGCACATGGACAGTTTTTTAAGTATATTAAAGGAAAGGAGGAATGGGGTGGGAGGAAAAAGAAAGGAATGAAGGAAGGAAAAGGAAGGGAAGCACGAGGTCTCAGCCATTTGACGAATATCCATCAAGTGCAAATCCATACCCTCAAAATGTGGCAATTATTTATTTCATCACCGTTATCAAATAGTAATGAGTGACACAATGTTGCCTATGAACAGGAATAAAAAAGAATAAGTGGAAAGGAAGTGGATAGGACCAGTTGCTCACCATGAGCATTTTATTTTTATATCTGAATTTTGAACTATCTAAAACCTAGAAATGTTCAATAGTGGGCTGGTGATATGAATGTCAAAAGAGTTGTACTGTTATCTGCAGCCAGTAATCATAAAGTTCCATGCAAATGAACTGCAAGTGAAATAGATATTGATCATCTCTAGCTGACAACATGTGATCCAGTATCTAATTCTGGGTTATACCAGAGTTCATCTTTAAGTTTTTCTTTCTGGTGATACAAAACAACACCCACCAAGGATAACTCAAATATAATCCAGGTAATGAGATTTGGTAATATAGTACATAAGTATTCCATCATTGGAATTGCAATATTTCCCCAACCCAAATACTCCTATTAAACCTACCAGGGAAGGCTACTGTAAATTTTAAAGGAATAATTTAGTACTTTGCTCTTGATATGTGAAAATTTTCACCTAATTCAGCATGTAATCAACAAATCCAACCAGAGTCATACCCTATTTGGTAAAATATAATTATCTGAAAAAAAGTTACCATCACAAATTAAAATGTCTTTGCAACTTTAGCAGAGTAAGCATCTTTTAATAACTCTGGTATCCATTAAAAATTGTCAACAGAAATAAAACAGGTACACTGATAAGAGCATTTAAAAATCCCATGCACAAGCTAACAATTTATAAAGAGCTGTAGTAATCCTTACTATTACCTTTAATGTATTAAGATACAAAATACATAATTACTGGATTCTTCAAATGATTTAAAGCAATTGATATCATATGTTTTGCTTTTTTAAAATTATTCCCAAGGTTTGGGGCAGAGGAAACTTTCAGAAGAACACAAACCAATGTTTTATTGTTGGCATAATTTCAAATATTAAGTGCACACATTAAGCAAGTAGGCTGTGTGCCAAAATTCTGTGTAAATCAGCTGGTCAGAACACAGACAGCATTTAACTCTGCAGCAGCACTACCAATGCAGCATTCATTGCTCAATCAACCCCTCAAAATCCTGTTTAGCCTATAGCATCATACTAACCTAAGCATTATCCCAGAGTACCACCTCCAGGAAACAGAATGGGCCATTTCCTTCTGTCTCCCGATCGTGGAAGAAGCCTTGGATCAGTTTTAAAATATGTCAAGGTTCTGCAGAAAGCTTTCTAAAGCTCAGAGCGTGCAGAACGGAAGGCCCCCTCTCACAGTCCCGCCTTTCAAGAAGGGACTTGACCACTTGTGACTTGATCACTACTGCTCTGAATCCCCAGAGCTTTGTTTTACTTATTTTTCCCACAACAACCTCAATAGTACGGACGGCAGGGGAAATACAGCAAGTATAATTAGTTTCAATAGGTTGACCATTTATACATTGATTACATTTAGTGTCCATTTTTATTAACAAAATATCATATTTAAATTAATGTTGTTTACTTCATGTTTTATAACTTCTGTCTGCTAAGCCCTCTCCCAACCACTGATTCAGAGCTTCATAGAGTAGATGCTCAGTTAATTTGTATTAAACAGACAGATACCAGTTTCTGCTGCCAGAAATATAAAATTATGTTTGGCTGAAACATTAGACACCAGGCCAGTTACCTTTTCCCTAAATCAATGTCTGCAGTCTTTCTAACGCTCAGGCCAATCCTGCCGCTTTATGTTTCACGGGGGAGCTTGCGTTACCCCAGGGCATAAACTTCACAGCTTGTAAGATAACTGACGCTCACACTGATAGGCTTGAGGTGGGAGGAGGGAAGAAGGAAAGCGCGGAGTTACGTGTTGCCTGGCGAGATTGATGAGATGATGTGTTCGTATTTGGCCACAGGAGGGAGCCAGACCCTTTGGGAAGCAGCAACAACCAACCAGAGCGGCGCCACACTGTCCCACCCACTTTAGGAAAACTTCCCCAGAAACAAACCAAGAAAAACCAGAGTTCCTAGACATATCTAGGTTTCCTAAGCTTTTCATCTAGAATATTGTTCGTTTTAGGTTATAACTGTCGCTATGTGTTCTCTAGCTATTAGGGTCAACAAAACCAAATTAGTAATGAAAACCTGACATGGATTTGGGGGTTCTGACCAGACACTCTGTACTGTATCAGGCAAGGATTTAACAATGCAACTTAAATTTAAGAGACTATTTATAGTTACATATGTACTTTCTTCATAAGGTAGTCTTATAGGTTTAAGCATAGAACAAAATTTCAGGCACCGGAACTGGCCCAGAGAATTCTCCCTGTGTTTTGCAAAGAGGTATCAGTTTGTAATTTCTTTTTATCAGTGTTGTAATTTTAATAAAATATGAGAGTTTATGAAAAAACATGCAATCCAAACCTAAGTAAGGGTATAACAAACACAAACTAAGCAAAGAAATAGAGAACTTAAATTTGTTGGTTTTTTGTTTTTTTTTTTTTTTTTTTTTGCTTGTTTTTTTCTTTTTAACCTAGCTGATCTACTCACACTCATAAAATGCCTCATGTACTCTGGGCTGAAATTTGGGTTACGGAGCACTTTAGTTGACCACAAGAAAAAGACATCTTAACTCTTAAAAAATAAACACCCCCCTCTAATGGCCCAGTGTTTAAGTCTCAGTGACCATGATGCCCAGGATGAAGAGCTCCTTTCCAACTGGCTTCCCAAGGATTGCAATAAGGCTCCCCACCCAACCTTAGTACCATCTGCAAGCTACAACTGCAGGACGCTGGAGAAAGCATACTGGGACCCCCACCAAGGGCACAGAAAAGCTTCAATATTCCCCACAGGGGCAACTCAACTAACATTGCACAGATTCTGGCTCAGTGTTTTTGTTTTGTTTTGTTTTGTTTTGTTTTCTGCACTGGTCTTTATTACTGTGGAAGTTTTCATAGAAATGTGATCACTTTTACCTTCTTAATTAATTCTCCACTGCTTGCTATGACAGTGACCATACTGAGGCATCAAATAATTTACGTACCAAAGAAGGCATGTCTATCCCTTTTTAAGTTTTTTACTGAGATTATGCCTTAAAAGGGGCACAACTATTTTTTTAAAAACATAAGTAAATAAGAAAAAGGGCATCAGTTAGTTATTATTATTATGGGAAAGAAGGAAGGAAGGAAGGAGAGAGAGAAAGAAAGAAAAGGAAATAAAGAAAGAAGGAAGGAAGGAAAAGAAATAAAGAGAGAGGGAGGGAGGGAGGGCGGAGGAAGAGAAAGGGGAGAGGGAGGGAGGGAGAGGGAAGGAAGGAAGGGAGGGAGGGAGGGAAGAAGGGAGAGAGGGAGGGAGGAAGGGAGAGAAAGAGAGACTTAGAATAGTGTTTGGCACAAAGTTGGTACTCAAGAAATATTAAATGGATGAATGGATTACTTGGGAATCACATAATGAGAGAATGATTTTAAAGTATTTATTTGAAAACCATGTCATGTTACTTTAGCTCTCTTCAGTGTGTTTTATGAGCCATTCTTTAAGAAATAATAAATAGCAGCATTCTGAGTAATGTACAGTTATTTAATGCTATTTCCCTGGTGATGACCTCTCCATTTGGACTACAAGCCAACAATTACAAAGCTCGTTTTACTCACCCTTTGGGATGAGACAGATTCTTACATGCTGACTTCTAAATAGGTTTCTAGGATCAAATGCACAGTATTTGTTGTGTATACTTACACAGTGGCTCAATTTCTGCCTAAGGCTATGAAAGTCCTCCACAAAGCGTATTTTCTTGCAACCTTGCAATTGCAGTTGACCAAAAACATCTTCCATGAAGAAGGACAGAAGCTGTTCTTGAAATTGACAGTTTTTCTAAAAATAAGATACAAGAAATTGCATATGGTAAATTATGAATCGTTTTTTAATGTCCCCCGATCATTACTTAATTACTCTCTGAAAAAAATTTAAATGCAGGGGGAAATAAACATCAAATAAGTGGAAATGTAAAAAAGAAGAAGACTTTCTGACTTACCATAAACTGCTTTTTTGTTTTCTTTTTTAATAATCGTATATTTTTTATGCGGTCTTCCTACAATAAAACAAACAGAAATAAGTTGTATCCAAGATTGTAAATGTCCTTGAGGTCATGATTTTAAGCAGAGCCTAATACTTACTGGAATCGTTGCTTTGAGCCATGCTGCTTTGATATAGAGAGCGTCAACAGCTTGGGACAGTGTTCCCCTTGGGTAACAACTTTTGGTGAAGGAAGATTGCTTGTGCTTGGCAATGGCAAGAGACAGAGTGACTAACAGCAACCCACACCTCAAAATGAAATTCACCAGCATTTCCCTTCACCCCACTCAGCGTGTGTCACTCACAGCAGCCCAAGAGATATTAATGCTGGTTAGATGAGAGGATAACCTACTTAATGTAGCCCTCAAAGCCACCAGTCCAATGAGGTGCTGTGAAAGATAATTTACAGTTTATATAGAGGAAGATCACTTTGGTTGTTCTATTTTTTTAAGAGCTTGCTTCATAGTCAAAAAACGCTGATCACACCATCAACTGACGTTATTTAAAAGCTCAGCCTTACTGGTAAGATTGGGTTCTCATTTCCAAAAAAATTCAGAATTTCAGTTGCCTATCACAGCAGCTTGCATTATTTTAAAAGGCATGCCAATAAAAACAGGATGATTTCCAGGGGGCTGTGTCATAATTTTTTAAAACCCATGTGAAAAATCTCCCTTTCTAAACAGAATCCCAGAAAAAATTTAACAAGGGGGTAGAAATGGGCAGCCCCAGGAAATCTGCTCACGGTTCAAATGGGTCTTGTGTTTATTGCTTGCCACATCCTTCACCCAGCTTCCCCCAGAGGCCATTATTCTGCAGATAGCAGCGAGAACATTTCCAGTGCAGAAACAGTAACTCCCCTTAACATATTCAAGATATGTTTGGAGCTGGACCTGGGACTAAGGTCCACAATGTAATAAGTTCTCTGTCATCTCTGTCCAAATTTTCCACTCAGACTTTCCTTATAACTCCCAACTTCCAGGAGAGTGCAAATTCCTTGAAGAAAGAGACCGTATATTTTCACCTTTGAATACAGCATCTACCATGGCATCTCATCTAAAGAAGTGCATCCATTATTAATTGAGTAAATACTTTTGTCACATCATGACATGCTACCATAACTGCTTTATTTTTTAAATTTCTTCCATTCACACATTTTTATTAAAGACTTGCCTACACAAAAACCAGTGCTAGGTATGAGGGAGCCACCAAGGTGGATTCTCCATAAACTCCCATCCTCAGTTCTGTCCCAGTTCTTCCTAGACAGTAAATATGGCTCATTCTGGGTAGCAGCCCCAATATAAGAAGAGGGCAGCCCAGAGTCATATTCTGAGAAGCAGAGATAGGTCACTAAAGCCTAGAATGAATAGAGTTAATGTATATCAGGGATAAGTCAACACTAGAAATCTGGTTGTGAGTTAAGAGAGTCATCGAAACTAGTCAGTCAATAACAAGCATCAGAACCCAAGACTAAATTCCAAATGAAAGCAAGCAGAGCTGTCAAAAAAAAAGAAAGAAAAAAAAGAAAAAAAAAGCAAGAAGAAAAAGGGAAAATAAGAAAAATGCTTGGACTGATGTCTGCTGTTTCAAAACATGAGTGGATCTCTTGGAAGAATCCAAGCCTTATTTCCCCAGGAGCAAGATCACTGGTAACGACACACCCTATCAATTGAGATGAGAACTATTCACAAAAAAACTATAGCAGAAGTCAGCTGACTGGGAGTGCTGAGTGAAGTTCACTGAAATTTTATGAAATTCAGAAAAAGAAAGAAGTCGTTTCAGTTGGGAGTGGCTGAAAGGGTGTTTGAACTAGGACGTGAAATACACAAAGGGATGTATTTATTTATTTGAGCAGAGGAATGCCTAGTATTATAAGTTCCTTTGGAAAGAAACAGTGTGAACATGGAGGGATCAAAAGCTCAAATGCCCTTAGAGTGCGAGGATTAATACAAACACACTGGGTGGGTAGATACTGGATAATTGCGGCTAATATGCTTATATGGTCACCAGTCTGAAAGTCTGTCTAATCACATAGCCTGTTAACACACTGTGCTATAAACACAGAGTGCAATAAGAGGATGACACAAAATACCTCCCAGAGCCATATACTGCCCTGAGCAGCCAATTTCAGATCCATGGTGTGTACCAACAAAACTTGTGGCTAATATTGATAACTCAAGTGGCTAATATTGATAAATTAAGTTGATGTGGGTTCTGGCTATTTTTTAACTTCTGGTAGTTACGTTTCCATAAATACCTTACATTCCTCAAATCATCATCACACAAGGAAAATCCACATATAGTCCTAGAATGCCTCTGCTTTGGTTTACAGCCAACTCAAGAAAACTGTGGCCATTTCTGTATGAATGACCATATCACCCACTGGATCACAGTCATCCTCCATCTTAGTCAGCAAACCTGCCTCATTAGGGTCCTTTGATAAGCAGGAAAATCTGATCTCAAAGAGTAAATAGTGGCCACTAAAAAGGACGTTCAAAACATGGGCCCTGAACACAGTTCCAAAGAGGAGCCCTCAAAGTGTCCTAAATAACAGAAGAGCCATTAGAATAAATGCATAATATTGTAGGAGCACCAATTGAAAAGATAATTCTCTGCTTCACTGAATGTATATTTATTATATCGCTTTCATGAGTATATATATATATTTTTTGACACGGAGTCTCGCTCTGTCACCAGGCTGGAGTGCAGTGGCACCATCTCAGCTCACTGCAATATCTGCCTCCCAGGTTCAAGTGATTCTCCTGCCTCAGCCTCCGGAGTAGCTGGGACTACAGGCACGCACCCCGATGCCCAGCTAATTTTTTGCATTTTAATAGAGACGGGGTTTCACCATGTTGGCCAGGATGGTCTCGATCTCCTGACCTCGTGATCCACCCGCCTTGGCCTCCCAAAGTGCTGGGATTACAAGCATGAGCCACCGCGCCCAACCACTTTCATAAGTAACTTATACAGAAAGTATAAAAGTTGGTATTAATTACAAAGAGACTGGGTTTCAAAACTCTGATTCACTCTGATTCTGTATGGCCTTGGGGAAGTTATTAGTCCTCTCTGGGCTTCCGTTTTTGTCATCATTAAAATGGAACAATAATCACACCTAACTACAGAGGGTTGTCGTGAGCAAAAATACCGTAATCTAAGTAGAATGTCTAGCACAATGACAGCTGTAGAGGCACTCTGGAAGTGGTAGCTACTGATTTATTATTTATGAAATAATAAATAAGAAATGCATGTGTAATACTCTGAATAATGTTAAAGTTTATCATGAGCCTTCAGGAGCTTTCAGAAATGGTTGAAGAAAGTGAGAAAAGTGAAGGAAATGCAACAATCTGACAATATGTCCAAAAAAATACATAGGCATGAGGAACTGAGTTAACCCCACACACATCCAGAGGGTGAACTCGGACCATTAAGAGGATATTTTAGGGAGGCCACTCTTGTGTAATGTACAGGAGAATATTCAAACAATTGATCTGCCAAAAATATAATTGACTGCCCCAATTTCCAAATGCCAGCATGGCGGTCATTTTCCTTAAAGTTTAAGTCCTCTCCCACCCAAAAGAATGCCAGCTGCCCTCTCTGATGGCCCAGCGTAGCCCATGAGCAAACTCAGCTCACCAACTCCTGTGCAGAATCTTAGCTCACTTCAAGTCTTCAGTGACACCGCTTTTTATCTGCTTTCCTCCTATGGGGAAAAAACAACAACTAATTGTTGTTACTAACCTATTTGGTTGACACTGAAACACACTTTTTTTTTTTTTTTACATTTTAATGTCTCTTAAATGACAGTGTGCATTGTAATCCACAGTTATCCCCACCTGTGCAGTCCTGAACTTGGTCACAACCACTAATGATGACATCACTTCACTTGAACTGTGTGCATGGTTGTTACTACAGGTGTTTAATTGCTACTTAAAAGGTCTTCGGAAAGATTATGATTCCACATTAAAACAAATGTTAATATGTTCATAGAAAGACACAGAACAGCAGTGGGGCACAAATTTGATATTAGAAAAGTAAATATTTGTTTTTGGAGAAATGAACAAAATTACACATTTATTTAAAAAGCAAAAATCAAGTGCTAAATCTTAAGAAAGAAATTCATCATAGTTTAATCAGTAGCACTTTTTCCTTTATTAGTGGTAAACAAAGTAGTGGTGCAATTTCCAGTGTACAACATCTCACATTGGTTGAAATATGTTATTCAATGATCTCAGTGATTGGCATAATTTCTTAGGATCCTAAATCCTAAAATCAATGCAGCTGTGCATAAGAAGTACATGGATCTATGTTTATATAATCATACTATAAAAACTGAAATTCAATATATTTTTTCCAGAATAGAGCCAGAGGATGTAGATAAGAAACAGTGATAGATAGATAAATATGTTTGATGCAAAGATACTGTGGTTTTGTCTCTCCAGAAAAGATAGGCCCCACTACATTGGACAATGGTAAGCCTGGTAACCAACAGAATGGTAAACCTGTTTACCATCGTGATGAGAAGAGGTTAGAGAAGGAATGAGGAGTGTTGTAAATGGACTGGAGAGGAAGGAAAGGAGACGTGGAAGCTGGATAAGCAGAAGGGTATGATGGGGAGGAGCACATGAACATTCCCTGAGAGCTTCCACCTGTGTGTTCTGGCCCTTGGCTAGCTGACTTGTACTCTGCAGGTTTGCACATGTCATCATTAACACAGCCATTCATCAAATACTTATTGAGTATTCATTACCTTTCAGGCTGCACTAGGGCCACAGATGCATTAATAAACAAAACACATAAAATTCTTAATTTCATAAAATGTTCTAGTGGGGTGGGGGAACAGGCAGACAATAAATAAACATAATAGATGTAAGTTATATCCCTTAAGTACGATATAGACTGTTGGAAAATAATGGATGTTTTGAAAAAAATAGACTAGAGTAAGAGAGGTGGAGGTGCTGAGATAGGAGATGATTGTAAATAGATGGTCATACAAGGCCTCAATGCAAAGGGAACATTTAAGTAACATCACAAATGGAGTAAGGGAGTGAGCAATGGAGTTACCTGTTTCAGCCAAAAGCAACTGTCACTGCAATAGGCTAAGGGAAACAGCATGCTTAGCAGGTTCACTGTAGCTAGAAAGGTTGTGTGGATTGTTCTAGAGCAATGGAGGAGGACGGGGAGGATGTCAGGCCAGGGAAGAAACGGATGAAGATCATGCAGAGCCTTTTAGGCTGTTGGAAGGACTTTAGCTTCTACTCACGTTATATGGGAATTTTGAGTAGGGGAGTTCTATCATTTGACTTATATTCTTTAAAAAAGAAAATAGGACTCAAACGTCCATTAATGAATGGATGAATAAACCAGTTGTGGTATATATATCGTATATATATGAAGATTATTCAAACATTTTTTAAATGAAGTACTGATACAGGCTATAACATGGATAAATCCTGAAAACACTATACCAAGTGAAGAACACTAGCCTCAACAGGTCACATATTGTGTGATTCCACTTATATGAAATATCCAGAATAAATGAGTACACAGAGACAGACAACAGAAAGATGGTTGCCCAGGGCTGGGAGGAGTGCAGAATGGGGAGTAACTGCTTAATGGTGTGCGGTTTTCTTTGAGGGTAATGAAAATATTTTGGAACTAGATAAAGGTGATGGTTGCACAACATTATGAACGTACTAAATACCAATGAATTGTTCACTTTTAAATGGTTAATTTTATGTTATGTGAATTTCATCTCAACTGTTAAAAAAGGAGGAGGAGAGGAGGAAGGGAAGGAGGGAGGGAAGAAGGAAGGAAAGAGACAGCAAGAAAGCAAGAAAGCAAGCAAGCAAGAAAACAAAAGAAAAGAAGAGCCTCACCACAGATGCAGCAGTAGAGAGAGAAGCTACACCTGAGTCATATCTCTACCAAGTCTTTTCTGGTACTTCCCTTCTTCTATAATCCAGAAGAATACTTTTTCAACTATACTGTCAATGTAAGCTTTTTAGTAGCTCTAGAAAAACATGCTTAAGAAGCAGAGACTCATACCTCATCCAGCTTTTAAAACATATTTAGATCCATTTAAATGCTTTTTTAAGAGGTGAAATCATGACCTAGTCACTTGTTTGTTGAACCAGAAATTAGTGGAATTAAGAGACACCTTGAATGTCATGAGTGATGACTTAATATTCCACAGGCAATTGGGGGGAGACAATTTTTGTTTCCTAAAACACAGGCATAACCAAAGATTTCCTATTACATTTGAGAATGTTGTTAGTTCTTAAAGCAGCTGGCATTGCTCCATTTTAGAGAAAGAATCTGAGCTGCAGGGAAGTCTCATCACACGCCCAGTGGCACACAGCTCAAAAGTGGCAGAGGATGCCAATCCATGTTCGTGGAACTCCAAAGCCCACGTGTTTCCCACTGTCTGTGCAGCCTCCCACCACATTAGAGCAGTTCCCAAGGAATGTCTGAAGCTGTGGTAGGCACTACAGAAAATAAGAGATGGGACAGTAACCTAAGAAAAAAGGAAGAAATGAAAATAGGAAATACCTAAGGAATAGTAAAACTTAAATGTTTATGATATTTTAAAGCTCTTGCATATATATTATAACAATATCTAATTTTATATAGTACTTCCCAAAGCCACCTCTTTACTTGATCTTCCCAATACTGCTATAAGAAGTAGAGGGGATCTTGTTTTCTCCAGTTTACAGGTGGGAAAGCCGATACTGACAGAGGTTATGTGACCTGCCTGAAGGCACAAAGCCAAGAAGTAGCAAACCTGGGCCTTGACCCATGTCTTTGAACAACAAACCCAATGGTATACCCACAGTACCATCTTGCCTCTGGATTAATAAGTAAACATTACATATGTATCATTCCAAAATATCCTTATAGGCAGTGTGAGAATAAACCTACCTTTGAGGAAAATTTTGTATGCTCAAATAGCTATTATTGCAATATATCAATACTCTTCATAGCTTTATAGGTTTGGGGTTATTTTAGCATTTTCAGATTTGACAAACTGGCATTATACATATTGGCTACTCATTCTCTGACAATGAATAGTACACCATCTACATAATCTGCAAAGAATATGGTACCCTAACTATATTTCAAAAATAAGTCAGAAGCAGATTGCCCATCATCACCCGCACCAAAGGTGATGGAAAATAGCTTCCCTGCTGTTTTCATCTTCACTCTTAGCCCAGCCAAAGAAAAAGGAGAAAAGAACGCACAGTGCACAAATCCTCTCAAGTTTTATCCAAGCACAGGTGACATCAAAATAACCTTTCCATTTCATTTTCTAAGTACATCAACAAGAAGGTTCACAGTAATAACATCAAGAATTGAGGTGATGTTTAGAAGTCACAATTGTGAGAGCTCTAGAAATAGATGTATCTTTTCTGTCAAAACACATTAATTGTTGCTTCAGCTCTTTGACCTGTGTCCCTGAGGCAGTCAACATGAGCATGTGATAGACTCTGCTTGGGCTGAGCGAAGAATTTGAGCCTGAACTTTCAGGGCACCAGGAATGCGATTTCTCCCTTAAGGATCCCCCTCCAACCCAGAGTAAAAGCCAATATCCTTTCTGCGGCCTAAGGACCTATCCTATCTTGCCTATGCTCCTTACCCCTAACCCTCCCTGCCCCCCAACCTCTATTCCTATTCCTCCTCCTGGCTCACCTAGTCCAGCACAATAGGCTCCTCACTCTTGTGAGGCCCATGGGGCAGGCCTTTGTCTCAGAGCGTTTGCACTTGCTGTTCCCTCTGTCTGAAATGCTTTTCTGTATAGTTAGCTAGCCCTTTCAACTCTTTCAAGTCCTTGCTGAAATATCACCTTCCCAGCAATGTTTTTCCTGGATGCCTATTATAGGCCAAAGGAGGCATGGGGGGCATGTGTTGTCCTCCATGCCCTCAAATTCTTATGTTAAGGTCCTAACCCTCGGCTTCTCAGAATGTGACTGTGACTAGATTTGAAGATAGGATCTTTAAAGAGGTGATAAAGTTAAAAATGAGGTCACTAGGTTGTGCCCTAATGCAGTATGATGGGAGTCCTTATTAGAAGAGGAGATGAGGGCACAGGTAGAGAGGGAAGACCAACTGAAGACACAAGGAGGGGCCATCTACAAGCCAAGGAGAGAGGACTCAGCAGGAACCAACCCTGCCAACACTGTGATGTCAGACTTGTAGCCTCCAGAACTGTGAGAGGATAGCTTTCTGTTATTTAAGCCACCCAGTGTGTGGGGCTTTGTGGTGGCAGCCCTAGCAAACGAATACAATGCCCTAATTAGGATTCACCCGACTCCCACTCCCTCTATCTCTTTTTTTTGTTTTATTTTCTCCAAAGCCGTTATCATTATCTAACATATGATATATTTCATTTGTGCATTTTGTTTGCTACTTATCTCCCTTTGCTAAAATCTAAGCTCTATCAGAGCAAGGATTTTTGTCTGCTTGTTCGTTGCTGTTACCTCAGTTCCAAACAGTGACTGGTCCATGGTATGTGCCCAATAAATACCATCGGGTTACGGGAGACACCTCCCTACCATCACCACAGAATGCCCTGTGGGACAAAATAGACTATAGGGCTGTTTGGGCCATGAGGAGGAGGAAGAAGAAATGTGGGGACATTTGGCATAAAATGATGAGCTCTGCTTTCGGAGGGCTTCTCTGGAAGCTTCTTCTTGATCCTCTTCTGAGATTGGGCAGCCACAAATAGTTCTTTATCTCCTAATTTTGCCTTAGACATCTACAGAACCCACAGTGGGCATCCCCTCCCCTGCCTTCATCATTGTTTCCTGTCTCTCCTCTGCATTTCAAACCAAAGCAGAGGGTAGGAGGGCAGATGAGCTGAGTGTCTGGGCTAGATAGGAGCCTCTAGTGCAGCCCTGCGTTGGCTGATGCCGATGACTTTTCTTCTCTCTCTCTCTCTGCATCTTTTCTCTCATAACTTCCTACACACCATCTGTTCCCTTTACTGCAGTTAAATATGTCTGTGTTTCTTTGTATTACAGGCCTAGGCGCTCTCTGATGGTGGGAATCCACTAATAAGAGGTGTACAGTTCTTCTAGCAAACTTGTCAGTGCTCATGTCTTCCATGGGTGGTGCCCTGAATCAATGCATTTATTAATTCTTTCAAAATGCAAAATAAAAAGTATGTGTTGAGACTCTACTAGGTGCCAAGAGATATCTTGTCTATATCCCTTACCCCCATCTCTCGCCCCCCCTACAAATTCTTACCCTTATGGAGCTTAGATTCACATAGGAAATTGGCTCAGCCCAGGTTCCCCAGAAGATAGAGCATGAGGATAAGTTTGTGTGCTGAAGCTCCATTAGGGAAGAGTGAGAGTGATGGAAAAAAGAAATTAGGTCAACCAGGATGGGGAGCAAGTTCATGGCAATGCATAAGTGATCTACCCAGTGCTTTATGAAGAGAGACAGCCAGCCTCTTGGCCATGTAGGATGTCTCCACAAAGGCTATGCAGAAGCATGCCTTGGGTCAGACCAGGGGAAGGAGAGAGGGGAATGAAAGTTAGATGCCAGCTTCCTCGCCTGCTCTAGGAGGAGTTAACTTCTTCAACTTCTGGATGGTACCTTGTCTCTTTAGCAGCCAAGGGGAAGGTAAATTCCACAACCTATTCCATGGCACTTTATCTGAGTCCAGAGTGGAAGAAAGAGCCAGAGATGATCACTGCAGTGGCAACAGTGGAGCAAGACAGACCAAGATAATCTGAGATGGTTCCCATGATGATACAGAGATTTATTGTCTATTGTAATAAAAAAAAACTTATTGTTATCAAAAATGGCTAACAGCAAGGTAGGTTCATCAATATAACAAACATATCACTCTGGTGGGAGATGCTGATCATTGGGGAGTCTATGCATCCGTGGGACAGAGGGTATTTATGGGAAATCTCTGTACCTTCTGTTCAGTTTTGCTGTAAACCTAACACTGCCCTATTTTTAAAATGGCTAACAAGATAAAATGCTATGATAGTCACGATTTTATTTTATTGTTCTGCAATAACAACTGTGATTGATATGGAAATTTAATGCAATTTTTGTTAACTCTGGGTCACACCCAGTGCTGAATTTATCTGCCATCTGCCACTCATAACAGATCTTAATAGTTGCCCTCATAACAGATCTTAATAGTTGCCCACAAAACCAATGTCTTTTAATCTTAATCACGGAATTTTGTTTGGGTGTCAGTGTGTGTAGTGCCAGGAGATGAACTGTGGATGATCTAAGCCCAAAGTCAGCAAATCATGACCCAAATCTGGCCCGAAGCTGGTTTTTGTAAGGCTTATGAGCTAAGAAGGGTATTTACAATTTTAAGGGGCTGAGAAGAAGGAGAAGGAGGAAGGAAGATAAGGCAGGAGGAGAAGGAGTAGGAAGAGAAGAAGGAGTAGGGGAAAAGAAGAGGAGGAGAAGGAGGAAGAAGAGAAAGACAAGGAGGGGAAGAAGAAGAAATATACAACAGAGACCATATGTGGCCCACAAAGCCTAAAATATTTACTATTTTTCCTTTAACAAAAAAAAATCTTCTCCATTCCTAATCTAAGCCAATGATCAGAATGAACATATGAGATATATTTGACCACACAGATTATGAGGGGATTTCTGCCTATAGGGCACGTCCATTTGGAGGGAGGGCAAATCAGCATCTCCCTGGGCTCCCCGCCCGGGGAGAGGGAGAGGAGCTTGGTCATGGTGCACCTTATTTTTCATTTCTGAGTATCATTAAAATTCAATTTAAACAATTATTCTTCCAGCCAAGATGGAAGTGATTTAATTTCTCCATGAGGATAGGTGTACTTCTCATTTTAAGGACAAGGAATTTTCCATGCAAAGGTTCCGGGGCAGTGAAGAGCAGATCACATGCACTCTGTAGACAAGCCCCATTGGAACAACCTTCTGAAGATGAAAGCCTGGAGAGTTTGGCAAAACCATGGGAAGAAAGCTCAAGGTGATTCAACTACGGCTTTAAACCGCAGGGTTCCTAGCAGCCTTCACACGTCAGCAATTATCAATAAAAGCAATCCAACTAGGCTGTAGTTGGGTCTCCTACAGTTTGAGTGTTCCCTTTGAGGGAACACCTCTTGTCTGGCTGTGTCAGAAACAACTTAATTGCTGTGTATTTAGTTTTTTGAATGGATTTTACTCCACACCATCAGTGGCACCAGCTTTCGTATCATTCTTGTGAGCACCTGGTGGTGGGAAGTTTTCATGAGTATCAGCTGCCTAAACTCACCAAAGAGAAAGTGAAAGTACACAGCGTTGATGGAATTGTCATATCAGCCTGTAGCAGGTTAGGGACTGAGGCCAGGTATGAGCCCAAATCCTGTTAGTCCACCAAGCTCCCTTTGCATAAGTCCTTGCGTTTCCAGGGACTAGAAATAGAAAACTGAAGAGAATTAATGTTACCAGCTACCGGCCATTTCCCACTGCATTGCCCACACAAGCTGTGCTCTAGCCACACGGACTTGTGGCCCTCACCTGGGCACTCTGTCCACTTTCACATCCCCAACTCTTTGCTCATCTGGGTCCTTGGGTCCAGAAAGCCATTCAATCCTTTGTGCATCCATCTCAAGCATTTACTGAGCACCTATAAAGTGCCAGGCATTTTCAGGCTATAGGGGCTTAAATGTAGGCAACAGTTTCTGTCCTTAAAAATTCTCAAGATAGACACATAACAAGGGATTAAACTACAGTGTGATAAATGCTAAGAGAGATGTAAATTATACCTTGAGAGCCCTGAAGATGGAGCAATTAACTACGGCTGGATTGCAAAGGGGAAGAAAAAAGGGAAATTTCACAGTGTTGTCGTTTGAACCCATTTAAATCCTTCTTGTCCTCCAAAAGATCAGCTTAAATGCAACCTTCGGTGCCTTCCCAATGATGATTGTCATCTTGTTGGTGCCTCACTGGTAGCACATGTCAGTCCACTTGTGCCCTAGGCTGTTGCATGCCTGTCTTCCTCGCAAGACAACTGCAGACTCCTTCAGGGCAGCATCCAAATAAAATCTGACCTTGTGTTTTCAAAGCCCATCCTGCAGGATCTTGTATACCCTATGATCTAAAAAATCGTTTAGGAACTAAATTGAATTGAAATTTCTAAGGCTTTCACTGAGACAAGCAGCAATGTAAGAGTTCTAAAATTCCTGGGCAGTTACTGTACTTAAAAATAGCATCTGTGGCGATGGCAAGATGAAAATGTCACAGATGAAAGAACAGCTCACAAAAGCGCCTCACAGCCTGTGAATTTCAAAAAGAAACAGCGCCTACTGGTAAGGACTCAGCTGGTCAATTTCTAGGTGCTATAGAGATTAAACTGCACACACATGGCTAACATAAGATTCAAGATGCAGAGAATGAACCCAGATGGTTAAGCCCCATAGAAACAATGAAGGGACTGTGACTAATAGAAACACGTTGGGTCACCCTGAATATTTTTAGTAGCTGTAACAAGAAAAGAGGAGGAAGATGGGCCACACACAACAGAATCAGCCAAAATGCAAGGTTAAGAGGAGTCAGAATTATTCCAGTGAAAGAATCTCTCATCCTGTAGCTTGCATAGTAGCCCAAATTAAACAAAGATTCCTATGAATGCCCTTGGATGCTGCAGAGAGGGAAGAGCAAACACAGAAAGGAGCAAGGGCACTCCTGGGACTGAGGGGGAGAAGGGAATTTTAGGCTCCTGTAGGCAATAGTGCACATTGGCCTCAGCACCTCTACTTCTTTGTGGAGAAAACTGTTGGAGAAACAGGAAAACAAAATATTAAACAGTATTTAAATTTTAGAAATCAAAATACTGTTGTTTCCAAGTTTGTTTTGTTACAGGATCAAAAATTTACACACAACTCAGACATACCCAAAATTGGTTTTATTTATTGTCCATAAATAATTTCACCTAAATTCCCAGACTCCATCCTGCTGCTGGGTGGGAGTTGGGGAGGGGCGGGAAATGGAAGGGGGAAGAAGAGTAAATAGGGCAGAGTCCCAGTAGAAAATGTATGCTACGTTCAAACTGGGGAATGGATAAGAGTTTAATAATAGATTGATTTTTTTAAGGCATTGTGTTAATGTGTTTGTGCTGCTATAACAAAATACCACAGACTAGATAATTTATAAAGAACAGACATTTATTTCTCACAGTTCTGGAGGCTGGGAAGTCCAAGATCAGGGTGCCAGCAGGTTTGGTGTTTGGTGAGGGCTGGCTCTCTCTGCTTCCAAGATGGCGCCTTGTTGTTCATTCTCCAGAGAAGACGAATGCTGTGTCCTCACAGGGTGAAGGTGGAATGGAAAAAAGAGGGCCTAACGCTGTGTGGAGTTTCTTTTAAAAGGGTCTGAATCCCATTCACGAGGGAGAACCCCTCATGACTTAATCACCTCCTAAAGGTCCCACATCTTAATACTATTGCATTGGAGATAAAGTTTCAACATGAATCTTGGAGGGAACACAAACATTCAAACCATAACAGGTGTGGAAAGAGCTCAAGGAAACCAACAAGAAGTAGTGCAATTCCCTGAGACTAACAACAGCTAGCTGGCTGTTGAGGTAAGTGTTGAGAGTGGTTTTCAGAACTAACAAAGATATCTATATGGAGAAGGGCTGTCTGCAAGAGCTTAGGCTTTTGGTAGAAGTACATAGCCAACCAGCATGGCACCCTGGCAGGAGAGCTCCAAGGGATTAGATACTCTGACCTTATCCTCCCCACCCCCCAGCCCACCCTTCGATCTCCCGGTACTTCTTCCATTAGCCAAATGCAATCAAAAGCCAGGGAGCTTGCACGTATATGAACCAATCCATATATGTCAGCCTCTTTGGGCACCAAGTAGAGTGGAAAAGTACAGAATATGGATCTGGAGGGCCAGATGGACACCTTGCATCCCTTGTGTCTTCAGCATCCACTCTTATCTTTATCCAGGAGAAAAATGTGTATTGGCAGCATAGGAAACACATAGAATCTCATCAGCTACCATATCATTATAGGATGATGTCATTGTGGTCATATTCCCACCTGAAAACAAAAATATTAGCCATCACAAGTACTCTTCAAATAAAAGGGAGGAAAGGAGGGGAGAAGACAAACAATGAACAGAAATCCTATCTGCTACAGCTCCTGCTTTTATAGCAATTCAAAAGACCCAAGTTAACAAGTGTGGATTCTTTCTTCCACCACCACTTTATTTTTCCCTTACCCTCTGCCTGTACCACAGTAGAATGGAGTCCTTTGCCTGGTAAAGTGACTTAAACCCTCATTCCCATAGAAACGGAATGCTTAATGATTCCGTCTCTTCTGAGTTGATGCAATTTTCCAATGAAAATACTCCTGAACAAGGGGCTATTACAAGAAAAATCCAGTGAATCTCCTTGGTTCAGGCAGAAGATAAATTCACTGAGGCTATATTTGCCTCCGAGACAAGAGGACTTCAGCCTTCAACCCTTCGTATTACTTCATTCTCCTCATCTAAGTGTCTTCACTCAAATCTTAAAAACTTCCTTTCAGAAAAAATCACCTGTCTTCCTTCAATTCCTATATGGAGCACTTTCTGCTAGTGAATAATACAGTATAAATGAAGAATCAGAAGAAACACTAAAGAATTTCTTTTCCTGTTTGTGAATGTGATCCATACATAACTCCTATTTCCCAGGCAACCCATGCTGAGTGTCACAGTAAGAGTCACAAGCCAGATTTCTCTGGCTCTGCTCCCTTCCACTCCAATGCAACCATTGCTTCTTTCCTAGACTCTTGTCCTGGCCTTGCTTCTATCCTTACTCCTCCTAGATTTACTCTGCATTATCAACCAGAGTGATCTTTACAAAACATGAGTCATACCAAGCCTTCCTCATGCTTGAAACCCTCTGGTGGCTCTTCCTCAGCCTTAGAACAAAATCCAAAGTCCTGCTCTAGCTTGCAAAGATGCACATACCTGGTCCTAGTCAAATGTTGGGCTCATCTTAAGCTTTGCCCTTCACCCAGGCTACTCCAGTCCCAACCTTCTTGCTACTTCTTGAATACGCCAAACTTGCCTCATCTCAAGGTGATATCCCCAGATATTCACATGGCCCATGTCCCCACCTCATTCAGATATCTGCCCTCCAAGAGGCCTTCCCTGATCTCCTTACCTAAATTAACCCCCATTAAGTTCTATCCCCACGCCCTACTTTGTTTTTCTTCATAGCAGATATCCATGCTTGTTATACTATATGTCCTCTGTTATATTTACATTAGGATGCAAGTTCTATGAGGACACGGGCTCTGTATGTATGATGTTTACCACCACACCCCATGGCATCAGGTTAACACCCAATAAGTACATACTGAAAATTAAATAAGTGGCCAAAGTAAATAAATAACTAGTTTCATATGTGCTAAGTACAACAAAGAAAAATGAAGTGGGGTGATGGGAGGGGAGGGGAGGGTGTGGAGGGTGGTGAAGAGGTTGTGTTTGATAGGGTGGCCAGCGTAGATCTTTCTGAGGCAGTAACATTTGAGCAGGACCTGAATGAAGGGAGGGAATTATCGTGAAATATTAGTGGGAAGATTGTTCTGGGCTTAGGAAAACAGCCAGTGCAAAGACTCCTTGTCAGGAGCTAGACTGGTGTGTATGAGGACCAGCCGGTAGGCCTTGTGACTGCAGCAGAGAGCTCAAGGGAAGGGTGATAGCAGATGAGACTGCAGAGGTGGGGTGATGATATGAACTTTCAGTTTCATTCTCACTGTGAAGGGAAGCCCTTAGGGGAAGCCAGGATGTGCCCAATCTACTGTTTTTAATTTGTAAGTTTACTTTGGCTCCTGAGTTAAAAACAGACAGTAGGAGGAACTTTAGAAACTTCAATACTATGGTAATTTAGAGGAGAGATGATAGTGGCATGGATGGGCTTTAGCCAGAATGAGAAGTGAACAGATTCAGCCGTTACTTTGGAGTTAGAGCAAACAGGACTTCTGACACATTCAATGTGCAGGGTTAGGGAAGGAAAAACCAAGGTTGACTCTAGCTACTTCTGAAATATATCAGAATATAAAGTCTCTCAGTTTCTTACCTTCCAATTTTAGGGGTAAATATTCTTCCACTTATAGCTCAGTTTCCCGAAGACTGGCCAAAAACAAATACGATATCAACTTTTCCTCTAGTCATTACATGGAGACTCATTTGGAAAAGGAAAGACTCCTTAACCTCAGCTAATCACAGAAAAAAAAATATTATAATTCTATCATCCCTGAAAGGGAACATCAGTGCCTCTCAGCATTTGGAACCTGCCGTGGGTAAGCAGCAACTATCTGAGGCCCGTGGTACAGGTGGTAAAAGAACTTACCAAGACAGTTGTAGGTAAAGAAAGGCAGATTTATTAGAGAAAGTATGATAATATGTTGCAAGAGTGCAATGGGCAAGTTAGTAAAAGAGGGGCTAACTGCCGGGAAACAAAGGCTTGCTGGGGATTTTGTAGACTGGAACGTGGGCCGAAGAGTGCTGCCTGCAGTACTGATAACGCCAAGGCTGCAGGGAGCTAACTCGCCGGTGTCTGGTGGTAAGCTGGGCGCAGGAGGGCTATATGTCCTGGACCATGAAGAAAAGCAGACTTTATAGCTTATCGACTTGCTTTTTTTGCTTTACCTCAGTCCCACCAGCCTAACTCCTTTTCCTTAATTAGGACTTCACATTTCCCCCCTAACAGAGCAAGAATGACAAATCTTTGGCATGTGGGTGAAGGTCTCATCTTCCAACTGCTTCCTGCTGACCAGAAGTGAAGAGTTGGCCCTACCTAGGATTGCTGCTCAGTTAGGAGGTTCCATGAGTCTAAATCCCTAAGTTAGGACTTAAATTGGGCAGGGTTGCTGTGAGACTATGGGGGAACCACATTTGCAGCCTAAAATTTTGTTCTGCTGCATCCAAAGGAGAGCCATGGAGTTCTTTTAGAAGCTGATATCCCTCGCTGCAGTAACATTGTGGTTTGAGATTATTGTATTCTAGAAGACGCAACATGAGATATTGCAGTAAAAATATGTGGTGCAAGTAAACAAACTAATATGAACATTATTATAGGGGGGAGAAGTTGGGCAACCCATGGCCAAACCCAGGTGGAGAAATTTTGAACAGTTGTGCCAAAAAAAAAATCTTGAGGAACTCTTTTTTGAAGGCCCTCTGATACTTTGATATTCTCTTTTACCTTTTTTAAACTTTCTTCTACTTGACCTGAAGTATTGATGTAAAAGCAACAGGTTTCATTTAACAGCGCACAAGTGCCTCCTGCCTTGGTGGTGAGCACATCTAAAGCATGTTGATTCTGCAGGACAACCCCTGACAATGAAATTAGGGCCTGTTTCTGGGCCTCAATAGCTGTGACTTTAGGTTTCCAAGATTGCTGGACTAAGATGGTGAGTGTATTAGTCTGTTTTCCTGCTTCTGATAAAGAGATACCTCAGACTGGGCAATTAACAAAAGAAAGAGGTTTATTGGACCCGCAGTTCCATGTGGCTGTGGAGGCCTTATAACCATGGCAGAAAGTGAAAGGCACACCTCACATGGCAGCAGACAAGAGAAGAGAGCTTTTGCAGGGAAACTCCCCTTTTTAAAACCATCAGATCTTGTGAGACTTATTCTACTATCAAGAGAACAGCCCCCATGATTCAATTACCTCCCACTGGGTCCCTCCCACAACATGTGGGAATTCAAGATGAGATTTTGGTGGGGACATAGCCAAACCATATCAGTGAGATTACAAATGCTGTGTTTGAGCATGGGTATACCTGCAAACCAAGAGTCCACTGGCTATAGAATATTCTAGACCATTTCTCTCCATAATGGGATTATCAGTGGCAAGGATGCCAAATGGTGGGAGGTTAAGTTCCATTTTTGTTTTCTTTCTTCTGATGACCTTTAGAGGGCTCCACTTAGGAAGAACACCAAATTTGGAACTTGGCCAGAGGTTATGAAGTTCGAGGAGTTATATATATGCGCTCCAGGTATGGCTGCAGCTGTAGTACAGGTGCCCATCCACTTAATAGGCAAGGCTAGAAACATGATGGATACCCATAAAAAGAAGAACCCAATTCCTTTTAATGAAACTCCCAGGGAGGGACTTTGTAACCAGGCATAGGTGTGATTAGTTTGGATTCCAGTATAATTTGCATAAATAGGGGGATTTCATGGTCCCTGGGGATTAAATGTGAACGGGCAATGACCGAAAAAGTAGTTATCCACACATAAGGGAGTCAAAGTTTCACTTGTTGTGTTGTGTAAATATGGGGCCTGACAGATAAGATTTCTAAATATTAATTGGTTAAAGGAAAATCGAGGAAAAGCCGTATTAGTGAGGTTAGGAAGTTGTCCAGTTTCAACCCCTATTCCTATATATTCCATCCCAGTTGCTAAACTATTTACAGGCATAAAGGAATCGTTTTAAATTTTGCGGGCATTAACTTTGTTGTTTTCCCACCATAGAGAAAACCTGTGGAGGTCCTCGGTGGACTCATCAGTCATCATACAGCTCCCATTCCTGGTGTGTCTCTTTATAGTTGAAGGTGTAATTACAATGGGCTTGTGTTAAAGCCCCTAGGAAAGGGCCAGGCCCTTCTGAGTTTCTGAAGGCTCACTTTACAGGCCATTTCTGGTGCCTTCCCTATTCACTGGGTTACAGTGGATGATTGCCATGAGAGATCAATTGGCCTAGGTGCCCCTCCTATACCTGTGTTTTTGGTGTACGTGTACATAGTGTAGTCAAATCCAGAGTATCAAGTATTGGGCTTGCGTGGTAGCCATTTCTTCTCTAGAGAGTGGGATGGCTAGGAATGTAATGTTATTCTCGACTGCCTGCCTATGTGGGCATATCCAGCAGTTAGTACGATGTGTTATGTTAGTAACTTGAGATATTACTGGGTAGAGCAGGTCCCTGGTTGCAGCCATTGAGGCAATAGTTAGCCATGATAGACACCAAAAAAACAGAGCCATATTTAAGGAAAATGACAATATATAGTAAACTTAGAAAAGAAGAAGGGCTGCAAAGAGTATGAGAAAAACAGTTACACAAATACCTAGTATCTTAGCACATCAATGTTGTGGTTTAGGGGTAAATAACATTACTAGGACAAGTATAAAGAAATTTCGGGCCTGACACCTGTAAACCCAGCACTTTCGGAGGCTGAGGCGGGCCGATCACTTGAGGCCAGGAGTTCAAGACCAGCCTGGCCAACATGGTGAAATTTTGTTTCTATTAAAAATATAAAAATTAGCCAGCCATGGTGGCAGGCGACTGTAGTCCCAGCTACTCAGGAGGCTGAGGTGGGAGAATCACTTGAACCCGGGAGGTGGAGATTGCAGTGAGCCAAGATTGCGCCACTGTACTCCAGGCTGGGTGACAGAGCAAGACTCCGTCTCAAAAAAGAAAAAGAAAAAAGAAAGAAAGAAATTTCATCTGGGTAGTAGTTCTGGAAGTCTCCCTGCAAATAGCAATTTTGTACTATTTCCCTTATAAAAGCATTAATATTAAGAGCATGAAGCTGCTCAAGGGAGGCAGATGGATAATTACTAAGAGCTTGCAGTAAAATTGAGTAAAAAGAGCCGCTTTAAGAGTAATATTTAAAAGAGGTGTTGGATTTATTTTCATTAACTTTTAAGGAGGTTAAAAATTCTAGGCTGCTTGATTTAACAAAACCTCTTTTACCTTTTTACTTTAAATGAGTTTTCAATGTTTATATTCTAGTTAGACCATAAATAATGAGTCTTATCTCAGCACTAGCAGCTTAGTAACAGCAGATTTAAAGCAGGCAGAAAAAAGAGGGGGAAGACAGAGAGCTTTAGGAGACTCTACTTAACTCTGTAGTGCAGATTGACCATTTGAGCTCTGAAGTTTTCTTGTTGTAATTTGCCCATTAGTTTAAAATGTGCACAGAAACAGGCCATAATATGTAACCAGCTGGAGATTTAAAGAGAATGACAAAATCAGGGGTTAGGACGTTAGAAACTGTCTTTCCCTTTTAAGGCTGGACCCCTGGAATGAACAGAAAAAGAGAAAAAGAAAAGCAAAGAATGGAGAGGAAAAGGTTAAGTTTTACAGGAGGGCTTGTGAGCCTTCCAGCCACTGCACAGCCTGTGGAGCAGGGCCAGCACCTCTACCACTTTCATTGATCTCCCATCAGGGAAAGCCTTAGCACCCCAGACCTTCACAGTGTGAGACAAATTTCTCCCACTTCCACCAGTCACCAGCTAAGGTGACCTGTTCCAGCCAGAGCCGAGAGCCCCTTCAGCTTAAGGCCATTAGGAGTTGGGATTTTGTTCCAGGGGCCCTTCGGCTCTCAGGGCAATCCCGTTTCCAGTGGCGAAGCTTGCGGCAGAGGGGGCAAGCCATATGGGGCTTTTTTCCTTTTATTTCATTGGGTCAGTTTGCGTTTCTTCTTGCCTGCTCTTCTGCTCCAGTGGTGGTTATCTGGAGGAGAGTGCTTAGGGCAACTTGGAGGGGGTTGGGGACTTGTAAAGCAGCCAACAGTTAAGCCTGCCTCTTATCTCTGTCTTTTTCTTTCTTCTTAGTTTTGTTTTCTTTATTCTGCTTTTGCTTATAAAGACTAAGGAGGCTAATTTGAGGATGGCCTGCATAGGAGCCATGCTGTGTCACACAAGAAAATTAGAAGCTTCTTTTTGAGAGTCTGAGGGTTAAGTTTGTTCCAATGCTTTAGAATGCAGCCTAGAAGTGAGTCTGAAAGAATAGATGGGGTTGTCCCACGGTGGGACTGGAAAACACACCACTCAGAGCCTCATGAACTGCATTTTTAGAGTTCTCAGTACTCACCACTACATCACGGAACCTCACACTGAACTGCATTTTCTCTTGGGGCATCCCACCGAGATGAAAAGCGGTCCACTTGCATCCACCAAGTGACTTGGGTGCACTTTCTAATGAGGCATCCCACCTATTAGTAAAGACCTCTCAGCCACTTGGGGACCTTAACTTGGATGATTAGTCCAGGTACTCACTTAACGCTAGATGATCAGCCTAGATACGAGGAAAAAGGTAAAGGAAGAACTCCACCTGGCGCCAGCCCAGGGAAGGGGCAGGGAAGGGAAGACTCACTGTTCTGAGGCTGTCTGAGTTCACCTTATTCAGCAACATCAGAACAGAATGGCTGGCTGAGTCCATGGGGGAATTCAGAATGAGAAAGAGAGGGTCTGAGGCACCCAAAACGTGTGTGAATTCGCGCTGAATGAGCCTCCGCTACCAGTCATGCCACACTTAGGGATTAGGGACTTCTGACCAGAGAAGAGAGGAAAAAGCCTTCCTCCCTAATGGGAGAGGTAGCTGACTCTGTTCACCCTCTGACCTTTAGGCAACACCAGAGAACAACCCTGGCCAGTTGCCATCAATTTCCAGAGAGATACTAGAAGCTGGCTGCTGAAAGACTGAAAAGAGAAAATAAACCGGTGCCTCACCTGAATGGGCATGGCAGTCAGATGCTTCCACGGGGACACCTTTCAGCCCACCAGAGTGTAGCTCTGGCCAGAGACCTACAATTGTCTCCGTGCTTAGATGCTATCCACTGAGGGTTCCAAGTTGGGAAAGAGAGAGGCAAGAGAGTTCCCTATGAGGAGAGACAGCCCCCATGCAGAGAGAGTTCCCCATAAGGAGAGAGAGCTCCCCATATGGGCCACCAAAATGTTGTGGGTGAGTGACAACTATCTGAGGCTGGTGGCACAGGTGGTAAAAGAATTTACCAAGACAGTTGTGGGTAAAGAAAGGCAGATTTACTAGAGAAAGTATGAAAATATGTTGCAAGAGTGCAACGGGCAAGGTAGCAAAAGAGGGGCTGACTGCCAGGAAAAGACAAAGGCTTGCTGGGAATTTTTTCTATGTGCTCCCCTCTCACCACCAGGCTGGACCTAATCCTGCAGGAACTTGGCCAACAACTGGCAAGCGACCTACAAAGTTAGTTCCTGATTTTTTGGAGAAGAAAATACCTTAGCAGTTCATGACTGACTTCTGATCATTGACTTTGACCTCGTATGAAAAGACCTACACAATCTTTCAAATCCCTTCCCCCAGGAACGGCTATTCATTGCTGGCATCCTTTGTCCATTCTTCTTGGTAGAACAAATCCAACTTTTATCTCTACCTCTTTCTCTCTCTTCTCTGTAGCATTGTACACATTTTGAAGATGAACCCCTTTTCCTTTCTATGTGTGTTTCATAATATCTTGCCCGTCTTCCACCTATGAGACTTCCCTATCAGTGCTAAACTTACTAGTAGGAATGACTCCCCAAAACACAGCTTTCCTTTTCCTTTAGTGTCTTACTTTCAGGGATACTGGAGAGTGCACCTTTCAGTAGGCCTGAACTAGAACTAAAACAGTTTATCTATAGCAATAGAGGCTACATGTATTTCTCTCCAGCAACATCATTCCTTTCTTTTATCCATAAATGACTAATGATAAGTTATTTTCAATTTCTCAACTTTTTTCTTTTCAAAGGTACATGCCGAGTCAACATAATAAATCAGTATAGGCACTATAGCAGAGAGCCTTGAAATCAGAAAGACCTGGCTCAATAAGGGTCAACTACTTATAGTTATACAATGTTTCTTAACGTGTCTCTAATGCAGCTTTCTCATTTGTAAAATTGGAATAATACTAATAGCTACCTCATTTTCTTAGAGTCAAGAATAAAGTTATGGGAATGGTAACATGACAATGATGATGATGATGATGACATTAAAGGAGAAAAATCACAAAACCACAAGACTTAGGATATCCAAGTGTTTATTGAGGTCAAATAAACATGTTGTAGCTCTATAATTATTGTCATAAATATCAATATTAGCCTTATACTCAAGTAGCAATATCAAATGATGTTTCTATAAATAAATCCATATTAATAAAATGATATAAATAAAATGCAGTCTTATAATAATAATAAATACATTTATAAATATAAAGTACTGATTATGGAAACATGAAGCTATTTAGGGGTTTTTTCCCCTAAAGGAATGGAAAGTAATCTTTTTTATGGAAAAAGACAATTATTTAAAAAATAAATTGTTTTCTGTGTATAGAACACCAGTTACAATGAAATGTTATCAATAAATATCTATGCTTAGAAAGTCTACCTTCTGGTCTTATAAACAAAAGTGGCATTGGTTTCCTTTGTAACTAAAGCAGGGGTTCATTTGGAATCCACCCATCATGATGGAGTTTGGCTTCCCATCTTCCTTTTGGTTAAAAAAAAATCGCTTTGGGGCATCTAGTTGTTATTTCTAGCAGGGAAAGGGGGTTAGTTGTTCATTTTTCAGCTTTGCTCTGGTCAAATGCAGGCATTTCTCAGAGACATAAACAGCAAATCCAGTTCTCCAATTGCTTTGATCTCTCCACTCTCTCCAAGCTGTGAAAATAAGAATGCAAAAGTATTTGAGCATTTATGCCATGTTTTCTAAAGTGAACAAATTAGAAATTGCAAGATTAGGTTGATGGAGACAGAAACCGAGTTTTAAGCATTTGTAAAACATTCATAGTAATATCCCTTTAGTATTGTATGATTTGCCAAAGAGCTTAAAATGACGGCTCTCTGGACTGAGAGGCCACCAGCAGGCATCAATTTCAGGTGCACCTCACACTAATGAAGCTGTTTGAAAGCTGGGCAGAGAGTTGACCACCCCTTCTTAACCAGAGCAAGCAGACTGAAGTGAGGCTGGGATCTGGGGGATCCCGAGTGCCACCCATTATACCTTGGCCTGTTTTGCAGCTCCAAAACTATCTATGACAGATTACTTATAAGGAGCTTGTCCAACCCGCAGCCCACAGGCCGCACATGGCCCAGGACAGCTTTGAATGCACCCTAACAGAAATTCATAAACTTTCTTAAAACAGTATGAGATTTATGCATGGACTTTTTTAGCTCATCAGCTATTTTAGTGTATTTTATGCGTGTACCAAGACAATTCTTTCAAGGTGGTCCAGGGAAGCCAAATGATTGGACACTCCTGATTTAAAACATCTCTACTCAAATGACTTTGAACCATGTATTCGCCAATACATTAAGGCTTTTTCTGTTTCCACCTTTTTGACAAACAGTAAAAGAAAAGTTTTCACTTTTGTGGGAAAAATACCAAATAAGTCTTTTCCACTTGCTTTAGTTAATAGAAAACCAGATATAGGTCCTAACATTCATTCTTTCTCTCTCCAAGTCAAATGCAGATGAGGATCCCAAACTTAATCGAAGAGGAAACCCAAATTCAAGTGAAAAGCATTCCCTACTGAAATTCCTCTAATCTATCATATTTGCATTATTTCAAGAAAAACCTTGTCACCATTGTCCTCTATATAATACATGGTTCTTTCTTTTCCTGCTTTCTTCTGCCCTTTCACCTTTCCATACTTCTTTTGACATAAGGCCAAAAAGATATTCTTTTCTATCTCAAAGACTCCAAGACTATAAAGAATTTTAAAGTTTATCGTCCCCTACTGTCTGTCATGCATTTTACTATCAACCTGCGTTCTGCTTTTACCCCCAACGAGAGGGAATTAATGCCTCCCAAAACCACCCTATTTCAGACAGCTCTGGCAGTTTCTCCTCCTGTTGATCTTTCTCTGAACAACATTCCTCTCCCTCCTGTGCTTTCTGAAGCTACCAGCAAAAAAGCATAATCACTCTTCCACATGGCAACCCATTGCAAGTATGAAATTGATTCTTTCAAAATGGATTAAAGGCCTTGAAAATCACACAGATCACCATGAGATTTTCCTCTCTCACACTTCACTTTTCTAAAGACAACAAGCAAGATGAAATCAGTAATTTTTTAAGCAAGATGTGTAAAGCATGCCTTGTCTGTAGCATGCTAACATTCAGCCCTCCATGTCTAGACAATAGTTCTATAATAAGAGAACTGGGCTTCACAATTTAAAACTACAAAGCCTTCAATTATCAAAGGAAGAAACAGTCACGCTCATTAAATGATGCTCAGGAAGAAATGCTTTTTTAAAAAGTCAAGAGGGAAAAAGGGGGAATTAAGGTTAAGCTTGTTACTGAAAATTCCATCAACTGGAGCCTTCATGTTTCTATTTAGTTGTACCTGCTTGCAAGAGCATCACTTTCACTGCTCCTAATCATTCCTCTGGTTTTGGGGTGAGTCACTATTGTTAGTCTAAGCCTTCCGTTGTTGTTCTTTTCACCAAATAGGCCACATGATGGTATCATTCACTATAGAAATGTACACCAGCCCACCATGGATAAATGCTCCCCAGGGATTTGTTGAGGGAGTGAAGGAAGAAACTAGAATGGAAGGTCTTGATGGGAGAGAGGAAGAAAAAAAGGCTTACCAATTCAGACTCCCATTTAACTATAATAAATATCTTACTAATATTTTTACTCTATTTGAACCTGTATAAAAGAGATCAAGGGTTGTCTGCTCTTGCTTTTAAACTATAATCAATATCTGATAGATATTATGATAATTAAAAATAAGTATTTATTACTCCAGAAATTAGCCCTATATGCAAGTCCAGCTCTTTTCTTGTTGTTCTGAGTTTATTCTTCCAAGTTTTAAAGCAATGCATTAATGCCTTCAAAAATGACTTCAGATAAATTTGCCCATAGGCATTTTTCTGTTTTTAAACAAGTACTTCTTCAGATTACATGAGTCAATAGGAATCTGAAATTTCCCTAAGAATTAATGGTACCAAAACTAATCTGTATCACCACCGGGAAAAGTGTTGGCTTGGGATTCAGGAGACCTGCATTCTAGCCCTATCTCTGCCGCTGATCATCCCCAGAACATGAGATTATGTGACTAGACAAGCTAAGATCCCAACCAGTTCTAGAATTCTACAATTTGCAAAATTTGGAAACTGACATCTAGATATATAGATATATCTACATACACAGACACCAAAGTAATCGCCATGGTGGTAAGAGAATCAAGTGAAAAATCACAAAGTGATGGGAAGAAAGAAAGGAAAGAAAAACAACATTTGTCTCTCCTATTGCATGACTTAGCATTGACAGTTATCAGTCCTACCTTTTTCACTGTGTCCTTCAGCTTTTGCACATTCCTCTGGATATGCAGGTCATCACCTTCAATATGCTATAAAACAGTAACAAGCATAACTATCTTAATGTTGTGCTGAAACTTTATGAACCTCCACACCCATGGAGGTACAGTACAATTCACCTGGAATTAAAGCTCTTAGTAATTTTGCCCACAATGACCTAGATTTCAACAGTGACCTAGATTTCCTGAGCTCTCGAATTCCCTTGGACGCCAGAATCCAGTCACTTCCCTTACAAGAGACCTCTCTTCATCTTTGGGAAATCCTACTGAGGTTTGCATTTGTGGAAAGAGCGGAGTAGTTTATGCAAATTCTGTAAGGAATAAAACCTCAATCGTACCTCCAGAAAATTGCATGCTTAGAACAAGAAATGTACATAAAACATCTCATGTGAAAATTAAGCCCTCTTCAGTAAGTCCTAGGGCCTTTTACTGGGCCCACTCCACTCAAACTTTTTTTCATAGTTTCAAATGTTCAGCGGCATCAAGTTCACACGCCTCCGATTTTGTGGCTTCCCATGACATCAACAGGGCAACAGTCTGCCGACCCACCACCGACATTAAGCCTTCCCATTTCCCACTTTCTCTTCTAATTTCTCTCCATGCCATCCCCTCCCCTCAACAACTTAGACTCAATGGATCCATTTCCACATCTAGATGTTTTTCCCAACACCTTTCTCATCCTACGCAACCTGAGTTGCCTTTTTTCCGAAGACAAACCAATGCGGCTTCTATACACTTAAGTTCCAGACCCCATTCACCACTATAAACTCAAGATGTGACTCAGTCAAAGCAAAAGCAAATACTCTATGATCCCAAATGACTCCTGATAACACTGCTGCCAAGACAATTCTTCCTGCTAGCTTAGGGGTAGGGGGAAGGAGAGAGAGTTGGGGTAAGGGGGTCTCTGTGGAAGGAGGGAAGGAGAGGTAGGTGGGCATAGGCTGAGAGCTGAACTTACACATGTGCTTAGCCTGTTGCTGAGCCTGGCCAGGAAGGGCACCACCTCCTGCATATAAGGCTGGAACCTATCAGATTGAGGGAACAGCACTTCTTCAAGGGTGAAGTTCAGCACCTGCTTCATCAGATAGCAGCGCTCACTCATCTGCAGGTGGAAGGGAAACAGCAAGGGTCATAAGGGATAAGACCTAAACCATCATCACCACCACTCCAAGTACCCATGGACGGCACACGGCCCTGTTCGTCACAACTGTAGCTTACACTGACTCCGTGGAACAGTTTCTCCCCAATGAGACGAACGTCTGTGTTGTTATCAGCCAAGCTAGCCTGGAAGAGAAGAAAAGACTAAGGGTCTGGACATTGAGCAAATAGAAAAAAAATTTATACATAGACATGTGCCCCATCCCCTCTCCCCAGAGCAACACCATAAAGACTAAAAGCAGAATTCAGATGTGTGCATGAGTTTAGAACAACGCACAGAGGCATAAAGGAAAAAAAAATCATCAGATGGATTACTGAATGGCCGCTCTTTGGGAAAAATTCATCATATGTATCATAAAGGCCAAAATGGAAGGAAGAAGTTCAAGTAAAAAAAAAAAAAAAAAAAAAGCCAGATTCCCAAAGAGTCTCTGAAAAAACAGAAAATTTATCTACCCTCAGGGATAAACAGTGGGTTCCTAAAGCTCTTAGAGATGCTCTGAAGAAAAGTTAAAGAACTATTTGGATTCCAAGTAGATCCAACGAGAAAGAGCAGGATTGAGATGTATACCTCCTTAGCCAGCATGAAGGTGCGGTTGGTGATATAGGGCTGCTGGAAGTTGGACTTGTCAAGCCTGCAGTGGGAGCTGATGGGCGCAGCTGCTCCTCCCTGTACCAAGAGGGCCAAGAGAAGGAGGCAGCTGGTGGCCAGCGTCCCCATAAGGAAAGAGCTCACAGATTTCTGCAGGGCGGCCATTGCAGACAACTCTAACTCGAGCAACTGGTGACTGTGGAAGGAGAACCTGGTCGAAGACAACGTGAAGGAACAAAATTAGTCAATAAGTATTTCATCAAACTAACCAATTGTACCAAGTTTGCCGAAACGCTTACCTGTTCTGAAGATTCTGCTTGTGACGGGGAAGGTAGAAGCTGCTGCTTTTATAGCCCCCAGGATACTGACATTTTTTTAATTGTGAAAAATATGACATCAGCAATTATCTAATTTCCAGTACTGTCTTCTGAGAACGACCTAACCACCACAGGAGCCCACAAAACACCACCTCTATCCTTTCCACCTTGAGATGCAAGTGTTTCCCTAAAACGTCACTATTAGAGCCCGGAGGGTATTTTACAGACAAATCCCAGAAATTTTCTAAACCCTACATATTTTTCAAAGAACACAATTGTTTTGTCTTAGTAGAGTTCAGATTTAGTATAAAATGTTTTGATCTCCTATAGTGGCTGAGTAAGCATTTTGGTCACGGACTCATTTTCCTACCAGCTTTATAGATTCTTATCTCATTGGAGGTGATCAGAAAAAAAGGACCCATGTCCTATATCCTCTGCTTTAAAGTAAATGGTAATGACAGCTAACAGATCATTCCATTATTAAAATAATTTTATCTCATTTTTAAACATGCTGAATTCTAAACCAGACTTATGTTTCAAAAATAACTGTCTTGGCTAATCTAATTATTGTTTTCTTCCCTTTCTGGAACTATTTTTAAGTGATCATAACAATTAAGGCAGAAACAAATATATCTTAAAATTGTATTAATTGAATTATAATCAATATCAACTTAAGTTTGTAAATACTAATGCTGAAAATCTGATCTCCATTTTTCTTAACATGTAAACTTTTTTTAAAATAAAAGAATACCATGGATATAGTTCATCTTAAAATTTTACCTAATTCTAAACTTCACACGTCTCAACATAATATTTCCAAATAATCTTATAACAACTATATATGTGTGTGTATATATATTATATATGCGTGTATACTATATATATACATATATATGCAACATTTTATATATATACATATATATACACACACACACATGGATGTCTGAAGAAGGGAATATAGGAATATAGAGGTTCCACGTTACCTTCAAATTATTTAAAAATACACCTAAAACTAGACTGGAAATTCTCCCTCAGAGCAAGGAAGCAAATGCAAGTATCAAAATGCAAATACCTATTGCTGAGGGAAGGAATGTGAATTAGTGCAAATTTGTATAGTCAGATTTTTCTCCTCACAACTAGTTAAGATCAGGAGTGTTGAAGAACTGGGAGAAGGGATGTAAATAATTGTAAAACCTAGACCACTTTTTGAGATGGCACAGACCTAAGCAAGGTGCCACTGCGAAGGGTTGGAACCACATGAGGACACTGAGCATTTGTGAAGGTGGCCAGAGGAGAAAGAAGCAAAAATGAAGATTAGTGAGAGTAAAAAACACCACATGATCACACTTGCATGTGGAATCTAAAACACTTGAACTCATAGAAAGAAAGAGTAGAATGGTGGTTGCCAGGGGCTGGGTGGGCAAGGGGCAGCGAGTTGGGGAGATGTTACCCAAAGGATACAACATTTCAGTTAAAGAAGAGGAATAAGTTGAAGAGCTCTATTGTCCATCATGGTGATGATAGTTAAGAACAATATATTGTATGCTTAAAAATCACAAAGAGCATAGATTGTAAATGTTCTCATTACAAAAAAAAATTCCAAGTATGTGAGGTAATGCATATATGTTAATTCACTCAATTTAGCCATTCCACAATGTATGCATATATCAAAACATATATGAAATCAACCTAAGAATCCACAGATGGATGGATGAATGGATAAAGAAAATGTGGTATATATACACAACGGAATACTATTCAGCCGTAAAAGAAATGTAATCCTCTCATTTGCAATAACGTGAATGAACCTGAAGGACACCATGTTAAGTGAAATAAATCAGATGCGGAAAAACAAATACTGCATGATCTCACTGACACGTGGAATCTAAAAAATAATAATGATAATAATAAAGTTGATATAGAAGCAGAGAATATAACAGTGGTTTACCAGAGACTGGGGGAGTAAGTGGGGAAAGGAGGATGGGGAGAGGTTGGTCAACGGGTACAACGATACAATTGGAAGGAATAATTTCGGTGTTCTGTTACACAGTAGAATGACTGTATTTAACAGGAAAATATTGTATTTTACAAAATAGCTAGAAGAGAGGCTTTTGAAGATTCTCACCACAAAGTAATGATAAATGCATGAGGTGATGGATACACCAACTAACCTAATTGTACCATACAACATACACTTATATCAAAACATCAAATTATACTCCATAAATATGTACAATTATAATGCATCAATTTAAAAAAATAAGTAATTTTTAAAACATCATATTGTGTAACATAAATACTGTATATATAATTTTTATTTGTCAAATAAAAATAAGATTTTTTTCTGAATTGAAAAAAAATAGGTGTGTTCCAAATGTTTCCTTGGGGTTGACCATGGGCCCAAGAAAAGATGATGAAACTCTTCCTTATTCAGTTTCCTATTATATATGGCCATTTTTGCCCAGAACTCCGTATAATTCTATTAGCACTAGATTTAAGCTATTCATCGATTAAATAGGCTTTTGTTGGTTTGCCTGGGAAACTGACCAGCATACATAATTTTCTTTCCATGGGAAAATAAGTTTTGACATCGTTGAATCACATGCTTTCGAGGGAAGAGTCTCTGTCTCTTTCGTCTTTGTGACTCCAACACTTAGAACAGTGCTACACACATAGGAAGGACTCAATAAAAGCATATTGACAGCCTTTACGGTATTTCTGAATTTGGTGTTTGACCCTGTCCTGCTTACCAGCTTATTGTTCCTGAATAGAAAATAAATCACTGTGAAACAGAAAGAGAATGTCAGAAAATTACAAAGCCCTCTTTAAGAGCAGCAGTGTGTCTCTTATTCATTGTATGCCCCTGATGGACCAAGCATCAATAAGATAGTGTTAATGGAGCCTAGATCTTAAGTTTCAACGAGTTTAACTAAAACTCACTAAAGGGAAAATCTGCTCTGGTGTTGTATGGGGGTTTCTGAACAGTCATACTAGGAGTCTCAGAAATATTTGCTATTAGAAGAGATTGTGAGGCTGGGCGCGGTGGCTCATGCCTATAATCCCAGCACTTTGGGAGGCTGAGGTGGGCAGATCACCTGAGGTCAGGAGTTTGAGACTAGTCTGGCCAACATGGTGAAACCCTGTCTCTACTAAAAATACAAAAATTAGCCGGGGGTGGTGGTGCACCTGTAGTCCCAGCTACTCGGGAGGCTAAGGTGGGAGAATCGCTTGAACCCAGGAGGCTGAGGTTGCAGTGAGACAAGATCGCCCCACTGTGCTATAGTCTGGGTGACAGAGCAAGATTCTGTCTCAAAAAAAAAAAATAGAAGAGATTGTGGGTATAACAAAAGGGTGCTCATGTGAAAACAGCAACCAGAGACATATGTATGCTAAATACTTTCAGATTATAATGGGCCTTTTCTGCAGTTGTTTCCTTGTGAATTTTCAAGTCTCTCCCAAAGCCACTGCAGATGAAGAGCAACCCCAATGCCCACCTCCCAGGTCCCAGACAGACCATACCCATGGTTGATTTGGAATATGTAACAATTTACCTGATCTAATGCCAAGAAGGACTAATCAGAATCCTCAACCAGAAGTAGGCTTTGGCTGTCTCATTCACTATACTGTGCCTAGCACATGGAACAGTGCCTGGCATATAGTGGCAAAATAAATATTCATTGATCACATACATAAAATAGTTTCCCAACTCATTGACTGATGCTAGAAAATCCATGACTGGAAATGCATTCTTTAAGACACAAATCTCCCTAGAAGAAAGAAGACTTTTGGTATCACAGGTAAAAAGATTTGTACTCATCATACTCCTCAGTCCAGTGCACATGATCATTGTTCCATACAAGTTTCTGTGTGTGTGTGTGCACACATACGTGGGTGTGATCCTACCCTCATCATTCTCCTTCCCTCCCCACTAAACACCTACCACCATCTCTACCATTGCCATAGGTCATGGCTCTAATGTTTCATGTGTATTTCTGAATATCGATGCATCCCTGTGCAAAAAGAAGTGTTGTTTAGTGTGTGTAGGTATTTTTATTTTACAGGAATGGCTCTCTTTCTTACCTTTTTACTAAGCGTGATGTCTTACCATCTGTCCATGTTTCTTTGTGTAGCCTCTGCTTGTAATGTGACATTCCAGAGTGTGTACCGACCACATTTTACTTATTCATTCTGCAACAGTGGGCATCTGAACTGCCTCCAGTTGCCCAGACCACAGACATTATAGCTCTAAACACCCTTAACCAAGTCATTTTTATGGTATTTTTTTAGAGTATTTTTGACATAATTTTTGAAGTATGTCCACTAAGTCATAAGGATAAGTTTATTAGCATTTACTAAATATTGCCAGATTGCTCTCCAGAAAGAGTGCTAATCTACTCTAACACCAGCAAATAAAGCTTCCTCTGTTTCCTTAAATCCCCCTCCACACTTCGTATTATCCAGCTTTAACTTGGCCAGGCTTTGGAGGTTTAAAATGGTATCTATCTTGTTACTGTTTTAATTTGCATTTTTCTTCATACACTTGTAGCCACTCGGGTTTCCACCTTTTATACACCGGTTACTTACATTAGTCACTCATTTTTCTAGCAGGCTTTGCTCTTTTTCTGTTGTTGATTTGTAAGAGTTCCCTGTATATTTTTCGTTGTAGCCATAACAAACTCTCCTCCTTTTGTTTTGTTTTTGTTTTTGTTTTTTTTGAGACGGAGTCTCGCTCTGTCACCCAGGCTGGAGGGCAGTGGTGCAATCTCGGCTCATTGCAACCTCCACCTCCTCGGTTCAAGCAACTCTCCCACCTCAACCTCCCAAGTAGCTGGGATTACAGGCACCCGCCACCATGCCTGGCTAATTTTTAGTAGAGATGCGGTTTCATTATATTGGCCAGGCTGGTCTCGAACTCCTGACCTCAAGAGATCCACCCACCTCGGCCTCCCAAAGTGCTGGATTACAGGCATGAGCCACCACACCTGACCTTCTCCCAATTTTTTATCTGTCAATTCGCTTTGTTTATTTGGCCTTTGTTGAACAGCAAAACTTAATTTGGATGTCATCTAAGACATTATTTATAATTATATGATTTGCACTTTTCAAGGTTTGTTTGAAAAGCCTCTCTCCATCCCAAGGTCACAAAGACATTCTTCTATCTCATCTTCTATTTATTCTATGGCTTAACCTTTCACAATCAGGTCTTTAATGCATTTTTGTATGTGATGAAAGGTAAGAAATCCAATTTTATTCTTCTCCACATAGTGAGCCAGTTTTCCCAACATAGTCCACTAAACAATGTCTTTTATCATATGTGAATTTCCCATACATAGAAATATATATCTGAGTCCTCTTTTTTGTTCCATTGGTTTATTTATTTTTCTTTTTGTTCTTAAGCCAGTCATTACTGAAGAGTGTCTTTAAAACTGAACAGGAAATTTTACGTTTTTTGCTCTACTTTTTCAGGGCTGACTTAGCTATTCGTGGACTTTTCATATATATTGTATGTAAAGCTTATGATAAATTTGTCAAGTTCCTGGAAAAATATGGCAGAAATTTTTACTAGGTTTTTATTTAATGTAAAGACCAGTTTAAGGAAAATTAACATCTTTATAATGTGAACTCATTACATCCAAGAGTATCGACCATGTCTCTGCCAAAGACCTTCTTTTATACCCTTTTGCTAGTCTTTCAAAATTTTTTCCACTGAGGTCTTGTGTATAAGATTTAATTCCTACTTACTTTATGGGAGAAGTAAGATGCGAAGCTGTTATTAGTCACATTTACCTTGGTGTGAATAAGTACCCAGCTGGCTTGGAGAAAGGGACTATTCAATTACTCATCTCCTGAGAACACGAAGAGCAAGTGATTCACAGCCAGCGAGGAGAAGAGGTTAGAGGTACAGCAAAGAACAAAAGCTAGAGACTGGGGTTTTCAAACATAAACTGCGTTTACTTCCCACTTCTGCTCTAAGGTAACCCTGGTGGTACCCAGAGTAACTTCCTACCAGTCCCACCTCACCTGCCACAATCTGCCCACAAAGACACTTGTCAACCATAGCCACCTTTCCCTTCTTCCTGGGGACTGAGTCTTATCAGTCAGTATTATATCTCATCTTAAAGAGAAGACTCTATCCACAGGAATGTGTCATAATGTAAATGAGCATGTTTTTCTCCCTACTAATGCTAAGTACTGAAATCAACTTAAAAGATAGAAGAAGGCAACATTTATGGAAATTCTTCACTACTCTAGTGCAAACAGGGTTTGATATTAGCTTCCTAACATCTGCCCTCTACTGTCATAGATTTTTTGAAGACCACAGGTACATCCCAGTCTCTCTTTTCATTTATTATTTTGGCGAGTAAATAGGTGTAAAGAGTCATAACCCACACTTGCTTCTGCCACCAGAGATTCAAAACACAATTAATTTACTAATATCAGTGAATATTTTATCCCAGTTCTCTGATCAGTTTTAGAGTTATTAACATTTTTCACATTTTGCAGAGGCTACATATTATTTTAAAACATAACTTTAAAAAATTCATATTCAAAACTCCGTGATTCTTGGTATTGTCTTACCAGATCCTCTCAGCCTTTGATGGGAACATTGTGGGCCAAGTAAACTAAACATTTGCTACACCCTCACGACCCTGTTAAACTTTTAAAAATATGAATCACAGGGTATATATTTGTTCAGTCTTAGTAGATAATGCAGAACTGTTTTCTAAAATGGTTTTTCCAATTTATACTCTTTAGAGTAGCATATGAGAGTTTCATTTTCTATAAATGCTTGCCAACAATTGGTATTGTCTGTCCAAACACAGTTCCAAAGCCTAGGTGATTTGGTTTTAAAATATCACAAATGTCAATCCCGAGAAAATGCCCCTTTTTCCTTTTCTTTGTCACTGTTCTAATTCAGCGGCTGCATGTGTACTATAAATAGGGTAAATTATCCCAAATTTGGGTTAGTTGGACAAGATGTCGCTCTGAATCAGGGAAGATCCGAAATGTAGCCTGTTGCAAAAGAGGTGCAATCTTGTTATTCCTTTCATATTGTTACAACCAAATAAATGAAGATAATAATATTTCAACCTGTTTAACAAATATCTGTTTTGTTGCTGTTGGAATATTTTGCCAAATAAGGAATCTTGGCTCCACATTTCTTACTTCTAAAAAAATACAAAAATAATCAGCATTAATTATATTGTAGTAACCTCAGGATTAATCTGAAATGGACTTGCTTTTGAAAGAAAAGATTAAATGTACATAAATGCTGATTAGAGAATTAGAATTTAAACTGTATTCATATTAGTTAGTTAACATGCCTTTAGAGAAAGTAAAAGTACTCGAATGAGTTGGCAGGGGCAAGCAATTAAATATAAGAACCAAATAGAAATAGTGTGTAGACTATTTGACAGGCTGGAAAAGGAAAGAGTTACAATAAATAATGTAGTCATAGACAAGTGGAATCACCCATTAAAAGGCACAGTTTGTGAATGCATGAGTATGAGAGGAAATATCTGAGCGAGGTCTGCCCAGGAAATGGAGCAGAGACAAAAAGCTACACACAAGGTGCTGCATGAGAGAAAGGGGGCAATGTGCTTTATTCCTTCATTTTCTCATTCATTCATTCACTGTAACATCAGCTTCATAAAAGCAAAGAGTTTGTATACCCGGAACAGTCCCTGGCACATCATAGACCCTCAGTAAGTTCTATGGATGACTGAATGAATTATAAGCACAGATGACCAAATGATTGTTACAGTAAATATCTTTGACTATTCCATTTACTAAGCTCCTACCATTCAGCAGGCATGGAATATAGTAAGTGTTCAGGAAACACCAGCTATTAACCTCAAGGAGCTTCTTCATGAACAACATATGTAGCAACTGAGAGAAAGACATGGAAATAGTAATGAGTGAACCACAAGTCAGGAAATAGAGATTCTGCAACTTAGCTAGATGTTTTACCTTGCACAAGTCAAATCTCTTCAATGAATTAATGAGTCTTGTTCTTGACTTAAAATCTTAGCATGAGTCTCCCTTTGCCTTCATCCTGTATGGTCAAACTGTCCTAAACCCTCTTGTGTCTTCCTTTGAAATATCTCTTTATGTAGAATCTTTTCCTCTTTCAATCAATAAATATCTACTGACACTTTCTATTTTTGGAACCACTACGAGTGAGTTGTTGTCAAAAATAATCCCAGAAAGATATTTGTAATACATCTAATAAAGGACTCAAATCCAGAATTTATAGAGTTCTTGCAAATCAATAAAAGACCACCCAGGAGAAAAAAAAAATGGACAAAAGCTTGAACAGGCACTTTGCAAAAGAGATCCAATAAACACATGAAAGGGGTTTGACTTTACTAGGCAAAGGGAAATGCAAAATTAAAACCACACACCCACCAGAATGACTAAAATGAAAAAGACAGACAATACCAACTGTTGGCAAGCATTTAGAGCAAATGAAACTCTCATATGCTACTCTAAAGAGTATAAATTGGAAAAACCATTTTAGAAAACTGTTCTGCATTATCTACTAAGGCTGAACAAATACATACCCTGTGATTCAACTATTCAGTTTCTAGCCACATACCCAACAGAAATGAGCTTGTTTACCAAGAGATATGTACGGAAATATGCATAACAACATTATTCATACTTGCCCCACACTGAAAACTTCAGAATGGATAAAGTGCAATATAGTTACATATTGGAATACTATACAGCAATAACAGTATACATTATATTGCTACATGTAACTGCAAAGGAATAAATCCCATGAAAAAATGCCGAGCAAAAGAAACCAAATACAGAAAAATACAATATCATTTCTTTCATATAAAATTCAAAAAACAGGCAAAACTTGTCTATCACATTGGAAGTCAGAAGAGTAGTTACTTTAAGGGGTGCTGAGACACTGGAATGGGACTTTTGGGATGCTGGTAATGTTTTTCTCTATCTGGCTGACTGTATGGGTGTGTTTATATTGTGAAAATTTATTGAATTATGCATTTATGATTTATTCACTTTTCTATATGTATTTTGTAATTTACTGAAAATGTTCTTAAAGTCATTATTCCTCACAATCAGTTAAATCTTGTCAATTCTCATCCTGTCCCCATGTTCTCGAATTCGGGTAATAACTTCCAGGGCTTCCTTCCTCTGCTCAGTTCTGTACCTCCCAGGAGGTGGCCATGTTGGCCTTTGCTATCTGTTCAGGCCTCTCCTCCTAATTTGTGGACAAAACCCAGGGCATAATTACTGATTCCTAGAACTGACCATTCACACTCTAGATTTAATCTCTGTCCTTCTTTAATGTTACCAAGCATGACAATTCCTACTTTTCTATTCTGAATGCTCAATGCAATAAAGATTGTTGAATATCTGCCATGGGCCTAGTACTGTCTTTGACTTTGGGGGATATAAAATGACTGAGACATAGCCCTGTCCTCAAGGAACTTCAGAATACAATTCATACTGTAACATTTTCAATTCAACTGCTATGTCTCAGGCACTGGGCTGGACACTAGGGATGCAAGATGAAAAAGACATGTTTCTTGCTCTTGGAGCACTCAGAGTATAGTGGAGATGACAATTATTCAAAGAAGAAAAATAACAATTCTATGTAGTATTTATTGCCCCACAAATATGAGTTAACTTTAAATGAATAAAACATCTTTACAATGAAATTACAGCCACTGCAATAGAGATCCGATGGTTGATACTGAAAACTCATTCAAGACTTTAAGAAGGATGCTGGATTTGAGTAACATTTTAAATATTATTAGTACTTGGGCCAGTTGAAAGAATGGAAGAAGGACTATCCAAGAAGAGGAACCAGCAGAAAAATAAAACTTGAACATGGGAACATAGTTCAAGATAAAGAAATGACTCTTTGGATTAGAATGGAATGTACATGTTGGGAAGTGATGGCAAAGAAGGGAAGGGAGGGAGGGTGGAAACAGCTTATGAGCATCTTTGAATACCAGCCAGATAGTCTGCACTTGATATGAAGGGCAGTAGAGACCTGTTGTGGTCAGTTAAGCATGGAAGGAACCTGCAAAAAGCAACAATGTAAGCAGAGCGCCAGAGAGTTATGAATTGGGGAGGCAGAAATTGGCATCAGGGAGACCTGCTAGGAGGCTTCTGACACCAGTGGCGGGGGTAATTTAATACCGTTAGTGAGATAAGAAGCAATGATGACAATGACCAGTATCTAAAGACACTTGAGCCACCAATGGGTAAGATTCAGACTTAAAACTAATTTAAGACTATGACAAAATATTTTCTTAAAACTTTCATTCAGGCAATTCAGTAGAAAAACAAAGTCAACTATTTTTAAATGTTTTAAGGACTAGTGATTCTTAAAGAGTGGTCCCATACTGTACTTGTGATCAGTCAGAAAGATCTGGGAAATAATTGGCATATCCAGAATGGAAAGCTGGCATATGGAGGTCCCTGAGAAAGGTGCAGCCACTTAGGAGAAAAAGACAAACGGAATAAGAACTGTCTACTTTGAGGGGAATTTAAGCCGTATTCGAAGACCTCAGGCAGAATCACCAAACTGCTGTTACCACTGATCACATCTGCAGGTGCCCAAATGCTTCTCAATGACTTTCTCCTCTTCATTGATTCATGGGCCCAAGAGAAATGAAGCAGTGGCCCAAAGGTCCCATCCTGTCCTCAGATGTGACTTCCCCTGCCCTATTCCAGTTGAAATAATAGGCACGGGAACCAACTGAAGCAGAGGTCAAATACTACTTCCCCTATGGAAAGGGGTGGAGTAGCGATGAGAATGGGAGTGTGGGGTGGGTGTAAATGTGGGGTAGAGTGTAAGGTGTCTGTGGAAAGAGACAAAGGGAGTCAGTGGCTCATAGATCTTTGCCCTCATAGAGACAGCTGAGGCACCTAATCCAGAAAACTGCTAGTGAAAATAAAACAATAAGTGGGTTGGCCAAGACTGTTTGCTTTCAGCTAGTTATTTTGATGACTTCTCGACACAGCCTTAGCAAAATCATGCATTGAGTAAGACCAAAAATTTTCTATTCCTCATCAGAAACTCAGACAACAAGGGAGGCCAGTGAGTAATGAGAACTGATTTCTTTGGCTTCAGTGCCTGCTCCTCGCACCTCCACACACCGCCCACAGAGAGAGGACATGGAAAGGTGATTTATGCTGAATTTTACAAGGTAAGACTTTATCCCAAAAGGTCAAGGAAATGACCAGAAATGTTCTTGCTTGGGGAAGATTTTCGGCACGATCTTTCTCTCTCTCTCTCTCTCTCTCTCTGTCTCTCTCATTCTAACAGCCCACCATTGGTCTCTTCTCCCAATTCCCAATCCTCCAGCCTCACTAGAATGTCTCTTTTCAGGTTCTCTATGAGTTGAGTAAAAATTCTTCATGCTTGGCATCATCCTGGTCTCTGAATCTTGTTTGTTCTTATCACCACTTAAAAATGTTCAGGCTCTTCTCAGCCAGTTATGAAAACATGCTCCTGCTGAGCTTTCTGGAACTTCATCAGTTTTTCAGGACTGAAAAAAGAAAGACAGAAGTTAGGTGATGTCATTCTAGTTTCTGTTGGAAGAAAATGAGATGGTTTACCTATGGGCACAGCTATGACTGGCTGCATTGCACGCTTTCTAGTCTTCCCTACATTTTCTCCACTATAACCAAGGTCTATTATCTGCATTTCTAAATAACTATTACCTGCACTTAGGACTGCCTTGAAGTCAGCTGCAGTGGCTCACATCTGTAATCCCAGCACTTTGGGAGGCCAATGCAGGCAGATTGTTTGAGCTCAGGAGATCAAGACCAGCCTGGGCAACATGGTGAGACCCTGTCTGTACAAAAAATACAAAAAAATTAACTGGGTGTGATGGCTCACTCCTGTAGTCCCAGCTACTCGGGAGGCTTGGGTGGGAGGATTGCTTGAGCCCGGGATGCAGAGGTGGCAGTGAGCCAAGATCACACCACTGCACTCCAGCCTGGGCGACAGAGAGAGACCCTGTCTCAAAAAAAAAAAAAAAAAAAAAAAAGACGCAACAACAACAACAACAAAACTACCTTGGAGCAAAACCATGGAATAAAACAAGCATGACTTGGGGACCTTCATCTCTTCCTTTCTACCTTCTTTCACTCACTCTTTTCTCTCTCCTTCTTCTCTCAGCCTCCACCTTCTACCCTAGTCTATTTTATAGATCACACTGTCACAAACCATAAAACTAATACATCCATAATTTTCAAGCTCTTCCCTAGATTTTATCTCATTTCATCTTCATAGTAACCCATCAAATTCTGTTATTCCAGTTCTACAGATAAGAAATATGAGACTCTGAAAGATGAAATAACTTTCTCCAAGTCACATGGCCATAAAATGACAAATCCAGGATGAATGCAGGGCTTTTTCCATTCACCATGCTATCTCAGAGTGAAGTGTCAAGCTAAATGCGTCTCTACTTGCTTGATTTCGGCTGTTAGGGATCCAAGCAAGGGATATACTTGGTCATTAAAAGAGACTTTTCTGGGTCCGACGCAGTGGCTCACTCCTGTAATCTGAGCACTTTGGGAGCCCGAGGCAGGAAGATCACTTGAGGTCAGGAGTTTGAGACCAGCCTGGGCAACATGGTGAAACTCCGTCTCTACTAAAAATACAAAAATTAGCTGGGCATGGTGGTGGGTGACTCTAATCCCAGCTACTTGGGAGGCTGAGGCAGGATAATCGCTTGAACCCAGGAGATGGAGGTTGCAATGAACCAAGATCATGCTACTGCACTCCAGCCTAGGCAATGGAGCGAGACTCCATCTCAAAAAAAAAAAAAAAAAAAAAAAAAGACTTTTCTGGAATCCATAAAACTATACCACTTCCTAACTAAAGCATACAGGACCTTGTGTTTGCTCCTATCATGGTCATGTAAATCTGAATTAAAATGCCCAGGTTACTTTTCTATCTCCCTGACTAGATGGCCAGTTCCATTAGGGCAGGAAACAAGAACGGGTCAGATTTTTCTGGCTTCTTTCTGTAATTCCAGTAAATACCACTGTTTCTCTCTCTCTTTCTCTCTCTCTCTCTCTCTCACACACACACACACACACACACACACACACACACAACACCAATTTATATTTGACCTGGGGATGGCCTGGGGTAAAATAAAAAGAACAGCAAGTAAGAATAGGGATACCCTACAAAACTTCCCATAAATTACATGATTATTCAAGCAGAACGTGGGGAGGAGGTGTATAGAAAATTTCCCCCTCACTTTAGAAACCGAGGTTGGGAGAATTACTGAAATGGTGTCAAGAAAGAAGAAAGAGAGTACATGTGGGACCAAGGGAAAAGGAGGGGCAAACTGCCCACTTCCTCATGTTGTGAAGGATAAAGCCTGCCCTCATGACATCAGCAGCCTCTTTGTGCTTTATTCTTTAGGCTAAAGTCGGGCCTGGGAGACCCACTCAAGGAAGGTTGGGTCATGAAGGCCGATGCCTGTGTGTCTCAAGAGAGTTGTCCAGTTCTCCCTAACACAGCTGGCATAGATGCCTCAGGGTGACCCAATGACAATTACTACCAAGTTCACCACTGAGCAGCTCCATCCACCTCAGTTGCAGGTCCATCTTGAGGGCACTCTAGATGCAAAACCACGCCCATCTTCTTTATTAGACCTGTTCTCCTCTTGTTGTTTCGCCAGCCCTGGTTGCCCTTATTTGACTCCCAGGCTATCCAGGGTCTCCAGTGTTTCTCCCATGGAGGCACAACCTCCATAGAAGCACCCCATGCTCTGAATGGTACATCCTGCCCAAACTTATAAAAATTTACCTGGCCTGTGTTGCCACTACCCAAGGGGGCACCAGATCACTGAGACTATAATGGCCAACTAATGCATACCTAGGCATTAATCGCTAGAAAATCTTAAATGCAGATAGGTATTTCTGCAAGATCCTTTAACATCTTAGCCCCCTCCCAAAAAAAAAACTAATAAAAAATGTAGACAAAATGGCTGTAAAGATTTTGGATAAGGCTGGGTGCAGTGGCTCACGTCTGTAATCCCAGCACTTTGGGAGAGCGAGGCAGGCAGATCACGAGGTCAAGAGATCGAGACCATCCTGGCCAACGTGGTGAAACCCCATCTCTACTAAAAATACATAAAATTAGCCGGGCGTGGTGCTGCGTGCCTGTAGTCCCAGCTACTCAGGAGGCTGAGGCAGGAGAATTGCTTGAACCTGGGAGGCGGAGGTTGCAGTGAGCCAAGATCATGCCATTGCATTCCATCTTGGCAACAGAGTGAGATTCTGCCTCAAAAAAAAAAAAAAAAAAAAAAAGATTTTGGATAAGTATCTCTTAGCAACTTCTTGTGCCTCTTACACATATGCATTAGGCTCAACCCTATCCTGACCCTCTGACTTTCTCATAACATTAAAATTTCTGTAACCTCTTTGGAAATATTTGTGGTTAATTGCATTCATTGCTATTGAGAAAGAGCAGAAAGTGCTTTTGATATTTTTGTATATGACCCAAGAACAGAAAATTGCAGTAAAATTGCATCAGGTTGATTTCTGGGACATTACTGCGTACTTACTGCCAGGTATCCATGAGCTCCCCCGACCGAGATGTCCAGAAAACCTCTTTCAGAGACCCTCTCCGAAAGCATGTTCTAAAGTCATGTTCACCTGTGGGATTCCCCTGTATCGCCCTGGTGGTTTAGTATTCTCGACAATGACTTATAAACTGAGGAGGATTGGGGGAAAGAAGTGGATGCTAGCATCACTTTACCTCAAGAGCCACAAAGGCTTCCTTCTTTCATTTCTTTGTACCCACAGATGGAACCTAAACTTTACCTTGATCTTTTGAGATAATCCACCTTCCTAGATATCTACACTTATTACACTGTATTGCTAGGCAACTTATTTCATAATTTATTAGTGAAACCACAGTTAATCTGGTGAAAACTTTATTCATCATAATAAATTAAAAGATCTGACTTTCTAAATGGAAGTTCTGTTCAGAAATCCTGATCTATCTGCAAAGAACCTTCCCATGAATTTGCCAAAAGCCACCTCTCCCTACAAGTTAGTCTCTCAAAAGAACTTTTGTTGGGTTTAACTGTGTACCCAGTCCTGTGCTCATCCTCTTTATGTAGGAGGAAAGAAACAGGGAAAAGTTCCTCATCTTGTAATCAAATTAGTGCTGTCAAACACAAAGGAGTGGCAATTAGGGAGCACTAAAGTGACAAACAGTGTTGACAACAAGTATAATAGAGCTTCAGAGCAGGGGAGAAACATGCACGTGTGCAAATTTCTTGTTAGAAACCCCTCTTTGTTTCAAAATCTTCCTTTTTCTATTTTTATTACAGAAGAGAAAGAATTTTGCTCTTCAGGGTCCCAAATGAAGCTAAAGGGTTATCATTGCCCATTCACAATTTCTGCTCTGAGAGATGGTAATAAAAGGAATCAGAATAAATGTAATAATATTTTGGTTAATAGTTGGTTACACTTTGGAATAACAATTCTTCTGGCTGCAGAGATTCAGACAAAAACAGGCACCCCCAGATGTCCAAGCACCAAACACTGAGTGAAAAAGCCAAGATCATTTAAAATTGGAGAGTTTGTTTTGGCAGAGAGTGGAAGCAGTACTAAGTAAGAACTGTACACTACTTTGAGCTGTCAACAGAGAATTAATAAAAAGTGAAAACCTATTGACTGGTGACAGTAGTAAAACTGCATGCATTTGTCCAAACTCATAGAACTGCATGCCTAAAAAGGGTGAATTTTACTATAGCAAATTATACCTCAATAAACCTGATGAATAGAAGGAAGGAAAGATTTGACTAGAATTGTTCTCTTGTGTCCTAAAATATCCATCTAATTGTGAATGAAAAATCAAAATGGGCCCTAATCAGAGAAGGTATTTATCCTCAATTTGTCCAGTTTCAAGACAACAGTTTTCTCCTGATTAGAACTGCTGAACAATGGAATGGAAGGGACTGTCTTATAAGGGAACAGACTTCCTGCACTAGAATTTGACTATTGCTTCTATAGAACTTACTCTGCTAGGTGACTTACATAGTGCATTTGTTATCCTCACCATAATCCTGGAAGGAGGGTATTTTAGCGATGAGGAAACTGAGACTGTGAGGGTTTGTGTGACTGCCATTCGATGGTGGAACAGAATGTCTTCATGCACTTAGGAGCTATTGACTGAGTTCCTGCCAAGTGTCAATTACTCTGCTGGCTGTGGCAGTTACAACTGCAAAAGATATGGCCCTGTCCTCACAGAGAATATAATCCCTCTAAAGGCCAAAAAAAAAAAAAAAAGGCCATCATCCTACACTGTGTCAAGTGCTATGACTGTGAACCACAAGGAACCACGCAGAAGGGGTACTTACCCAAGGCTAGGCAGATATGAATGGCTTTCTTGAAAAAGCAGCATCTAAGCTGAGACCTGATAGATAAATGAGGAGTTAATGAGGTGTCCAGCATTGGAAGTGAGGTGGGGTGGCAGGGAAGGGTGAGGAGGTGTGAGTTGTGAGTAGAAAAGATAACATGTGGGAAGGCCTGGAGTTAAGAAGGAAAACGGTGTGTTCCAATGACCGAGGCAAGTTCTGTATGACCACAGTGCAACAGGAAGAGTTGCAAGAAATCTTCTCCAGACGTACTCATGGCTCACTCCCTCACCTCCTTCAAGAGTTAGCTGCAAGTCTCCTTCTCGGTGAGGCCTCCTGTAATTACCCTGGCAACAGCCAGCACCACCCAACATACACCTTCCCTATTTTCTTTTTGTATTAGTTACCTATCACTGTCTAACAAATTGCCCCAAAACTCAGCAGATTAAAACAAAGAACATTTGTCATCTCATATCATTTCTAAGGAATCTGGCTCAGGGTCACGCATGACATTGTAGTCAAGAGTTGGCCAAGGATGCAGTCATCTGCAGGCTTGACAGGGGCTGGGGAATCCACTTCCAAGAAGGTTCACTCAGATGGCTGCTGTCTGCGGCCTCAATTTCTCGTCACACAGGGCTGTCTCTATAGGGCTGCTCACAACGTGGCAGCTAACATCTCCCAGAGAGTGTGATCTAAGAGAGAGAAGAGGAAGACATAGTGCCTTCTGTGGCCTAAGCTCCAGAGTCACACATCATTGCTTCTGATTTATTTCATTCATTTGAAGTGAGCCACTAAGTCCAGCCCAAACTAGAGGGAAAAGGATTTAGGCTCAACCTCTTGGAGGAAGAAGTATCAAAGAATGTGTGCCTGTATTTAAAATCACTACATTTTCCATGCTTTATTTTTCCCCATGGGATTCATTACTACCTGACACAACATGTTTTATTTATTTGTTTACTGTGTTTCTTTCTTTTTTTTTTTTTTTGAGATGGAATCTCCCTCTGTTGCTCAGGCTGGAGTGCAGTGGCACAATCTCGGCTCACTGCAACCTCTGCCTCCCGGGTTGAAGCAATTCTCCTGCCTCAGCTTCCCAAGTAGTTGGGACTACAAGTGTGTGCCACCACGCCCGGCTAAATTTGTTGTATTTTTAGTAAAGACAGGGTTTCACCATGTTAGCCAGGCTAGTCACAAACTCCTGACCTCAGGCAATCCACCTGCCTTAGCCTCCCAAAGTGCTGGGATTACAGGCATGAGCCACTGTGCCCAGCCTGTTTACTGTGTTTCTTAGACCGCTGGAATGAAAGCTCCAAGAGGATTTTGTCTGTTTCATTTATTGTTGTGTATTTTCAATTCCCAAAATAGTGCCTGGTACACTGTAAGCACTCAGTAAATATTTGATGCATGGGTTGATAAAGGAATTAGTAAGCAAATTGATGAATACTTAAAAACAAAATTGGAGATGTAAGTAGAGGCCAGACTGCGCAAGGCCTCCTGAAGCACGTCAAGGAGTTTGAACTTTGCCCTGTGAGCGTGGGAAGCTGTCAGAAAGTTTTAAACAGGAGTCTGGCATGTCGTGGATGTTGCAGAGGGATTCTTGCATCAGTTGGGCGTTTGAACTCCTTTCCTGAGGTCCTTTCTGACTCAGAGTGTGGCCCCTATGACAGTGGCACAAGCCTACATTAGCTTCACTGCTGGAGGCGCTCCCCATAGCAACCCCCAGAGTCTCACCCATTGTCGAAGTAGCCTCATAACCTGGAAATTACTAGCTGCAAGTAACTGACAAATTTTAGCTTTTGGGAAATCATTACTCACTGAATTATAAATGTCTAAGATTTTATAGTATAATCATATGCTTATAGAATAACTTATCCCCACACATTTAAACAAAAGATACATGCTAGACTTGGCTACTTCTGAGGATGTTGCACAGTCTCTTTTTTAAAAATTGGTAACATTTGCTTGGACAGGGGACCAAGCTAGAAAACATTCTTCCAGTGTCACAGGAAACCAAAATAATGGCAGTAACAATAGTTAACCAAATTGTTAACTGATTGGTTTAGACAGCATTTCCACTCTGAAGATGTAGAAAAGCAAAACAGCCCCCAGGATAAAGCTATAAATAAAATTTTTCCCGGAGTTTTCTGCCCTTTTTTTGCATAGCACAACCAGAAATTAGTAATGTTAAAAGTGAAGGTCCACTATAATCATAACTTCCAGAAAAACAAAAAAAAACCCACTAGTAAACAGCCAAGTGCATATTCTTTCTTTCCATTTTTTCTAAGCTATGCTAACTGGATTATTCTTGTTTTACAAAAATGGGGTCTTGCTATGCATATTATTTTGTAGTTGTCTTTTTGTGTTTTATTTTTCAAGTTTCTGCTTAAATCAACTATGCTTTTAAAAAAAAAGTCCTACTTAAACCTGCTTGCAACCATGTTTTAAACAATTGTACCACAAAGAAGAAATATTTTCTTTCCTTGGTGGCTTCAGATTGTCACCAAATGTCACTGGGCATTCAAGTCCTCCGACCCTATGGTTAGCTTTGCCAGGAGGAAAGAAGAATATCTAGAAATTAAAACATAAGTCAAAAAGATGTAGCACACCATTTTTTCCATGAAAAAAAAAATTAGTGACATAGGAACATTTTGCATCATGCATTATGCAAACATTATGCAAAAGGTAACTTGTTGCCTAACTTAAAGCTATTTGAAATTTTCTTAACTGCTATGGACGGTTGTTGCTGAAACGCAGAGGATGAGAGAAAGCATAGCTAAGCTTAGATATGTCTCTGAAGGCATAGGAAAGGGAGAATATCTCTAAGATCCCAGTAATTTGTTTTTTCCTGGGAATGCAGCCCTTGATGGCATCAGAAGATGCCATCACATGTGATCCTGTCCATTGGTCAATGGTATGACTTGTGATGCTGCCATTGGTCAATCAAATATATACCAGGTCAACAATGCCCATGGTCAACACCTTCAAAATTGTGAGTTCATACAGTCATTCAACAAACATCTATACCTCACCTCCTCCATACTGGCTCCTAGGCCATGCTCTGAGTATTATACACAGTTCCTGCCTTTAAGGTGTTTAAAGTGCACAGTATGCAAAGTCAGAGGCAGAGTTCTCTGAAAGTAGAGGACATAATCCAAACTAGAAATTCTCTGAGCCAAGTCATAAAGAAAATAGACAATTCGGCCGGGTGCAGTGGCTCACGCCTGTAATCCCAGCACTTTGGGAGGCCAAGGCAGGCAGATCACCTGAGGTCAGGAGTTCAAGACCAGCCTGGTCAACATGGCTGAACCCCATCTCTACCAAAAATATGAAAAATCAGCCGGGCATGGTGGCTTGTATCTGTAGTCTTAGCTACTTGGGAGGCTGAGACACGAGAATCACTTGAACCCAGGAGGCAGAGGTTGCAGTGAGCTGACATCACGCCACTGCACTCCAGCCTGGGTGACACAGTGGGACTCCATCTCAAAAAAAAAAAAAAAAGAAAAGAAAAGAAAAAAGAAAATATACAATTCACCCAGCCCAAAAAGAAAGAACATACACAATTCCACCTTTGAAGATCTGTGAATAGTTAGATGAGGCTGAAAGACTTATACGAAAGGGAGAAGGAGAGAGAGAGACAAAACCGGAGAGAAAAGCATGAAGGGTTCTGTAATGCTTGTGAGCTTACACTATCCTACTGGCCATGGCAAGACACTAAAGGATTATGATGGAATGAACTGGGGAGATCCCATTTGTTCCTTATGAGCAGCACTCTGATGAGAATAAGGAGAATCATTTTGGCAAGATTGGAGGTAGAGAAACAAGTTAGGAGCTGGGTGCATTGACAGGAAGATAGTGATCTGATGTGGCCAATTGGGGTGGAGAGAAAGGGGATGGATACAAAATGTATTAATAGGATAGCTCTAGGGTAAATAGAATTTAAAGATAGACACTATGTGTAGATAGAAGTAGGGGAGAAATTGACAATTCCAAATTTTCTTGCTTGAACAGCAGACAGATGGAGTTTCATTCATTGTGCATCTAGAAGTAGTGCAAATTAGAGAAAAAATAATTAATTTGGCTTGGACCATTCTGGTACAAAGGTCCAGTAAGCAGATATTAGGATAGGCAGCTGAGTAGAGGCAACTGAGCCATAATATTGGTTAGAAATCATGATCTTATTGACCGTCATAGAAGTAACAAGCAAAAATGAGTTCACCCAGAGAAAAGGTGTCACGTCTAAAGAGTCTACACAGAGAAAGGCATTTAAGCAGTAAATGTGGTAAGGTGACACTGCAATAGAAGTTTCTACAGAGTATAGTGGGAACAGAAAAGACTGTGTGGCCTGCTCTACTTGGGAAGCTCTAGAAGTTTTATTAAAGCCAGTTTTATTAAGCTGAGTGTAGTAAGTTGAGTAGGCCTTGTCATAGACAAGGCAAGAAAGATCATGACAAGCAGAGGGCATGGCTAAAGAATGGTATGGAAATGTGAAGCAGCACGAAATGTTTGGGAAAACCACATGTAGCTTTAAACTGCTAGAGGGTAGGATACACAGAGAGGTAAGAAAAACTTTGTCAACACATGAAATTAATGAAGTGGCCAGAGACTAAATCATAAAGGCTCCTGTGTTCTAGTACTTAGCAGTTAGGGTTTTATCACCTGTGAATCTCAGTTCCTTTGATGGAAAATGGGTACAACTGTGTATACCTGCAGCCTGAGGATTACAGATAATATGTGTCAGGTCTCTAGCATGATGCCTGGGATACAGACCCAAGAAGTCAACGTCAGCTATTACATTGCTATTAAACAGAACTCTCATTTGGGCCCCAATGTGGAAGATGGATTGAAGGTGTCGAAATGGGGGTACAAAACTGACTGTAGGTAGAGGACTTGAGAAGCCAGTTCATCACCCTAGGCCACAACCATGGGGCCAGATCTAAGGAGTAGCCATGGGAGCAGAAAGGAAGAGAGTGAGCTGAGAGACGTTAAGGAGATAGAGTCAACCACCTGGGAGCTAGAGGGAGTAGGGAAGGAATCAGAGAAGTGAAGAAGGATTCTCCATGATCTGGCTTACCTACTTGGGTGATACCATTTATTAAATTGGGACTCTTCAAGGAAGAACACATCAATGAGGTAGTAAGCGTAGTTTGGGATTTTTTTTCTTTTTTTTTGAGACAGAGTTTTGGTTTTGTTTCCCAGGCTGGAGTACAGTGGCGCGATCTCGGCTCACTGCAACCTCCACCTCCCGGGTTCAAGTGATTCTCCTGCCTTAGCCTCCTGAGTAGCTGGGATTACAGGCGCGTGCCACCACACCCAGATAATTTTTTGTATTTTTAGTAGAGATGGAGTTTCATCATGTTGGCCAGGATGGTCTCGAACTCCTAGTTTGGGATTTTTAGTTGGGGCCAGGAATATGGAATACACATATACAGCAGTTAGATATACATGTCTGGAGTCCTTTCTAGGAGAGAAGGGGGTAGTCTTGGAGAATTCACAGGATGAGAAGAGCAATGGGACCAAGAGAGTGTCCCAAGGAATGCCAACATTTAAGGAACGGTAAAGAAAGAGAAGTTGGATTTAAAAATACATTGATTTTCATTATTCATGGCAGTTACATTCTCTGAAGCCACTGTGAACCCTGAATTAGAAAATGCTGAACCATTTCTTTTAGGGGAAATACAGGGTTAGGTTCCTGCAAGCCTCTGGTCACGACATTTTCACCAACTTATAAGTGGTAACCTTGTTTTATGTGTGTTTCTGTTTAAAAATAACATATTTAATCTACATTGTCTATTTATTAATGTTGAACTCATGCCCGAACAAAGTTTATCTAACACTTATTTTCTTCATAAGGCGTAGTATAGCTTTCTTGTGCTTGGAAACACTAAACAGCACTTCAGTACTAGGCCTGGGGCTATTTTAAACAGTAAAGTCATCAACAAAAAGCACAAATATGTGAAAAATGCACACTGAATAGGCCGTGATAAGGAAACTTCTTAATAGGATAGGAACTGAAACGGGAAAGCAAAGCATCACCTTGATCAGCCTCAGCTGAGAGCATGCCCATCGGGAAGCTCAAATTTTGTGCTCCTCTGCACATCTTTGTGAGTGACCTCAAAAACCCTATCGGGATCACTTTTGGAGTTACAAATAAATTTTAGCATAGGCAAATTTGCAAAAACAGACTCCATAAATAATAAAGGTTGACTACATGTATATTCAGGGAAAGGAATGGTCATTCTTGAGAGAAATCAGTGCTGAAAGAGACAATCAGTCTAAGAAGAAAACAAATAACAGTGTTACATTCCACCTAGAGCTTAAGTAAAATGCAGACTAGAAGAATCCATTGGATGTTGTGAATAGAAGGTTAATTGCTGGCATTTGTTAGAGGACTTCCGTGGGAGGGTTTGAAGCAAGAGTTCAGTTGCTGAGTTGGAGAATAATTGCGGGGTAAAGAAATGGAGGGAGAAGAAGCACTTGTTTTCGGATGTTTTGTGGTGCTATTCAGAGGGGAATACATTCAACATTGAAATGAAAGCTCTGTGAGGATAGGGGTTTTCTTCTCCTACATTCATTGCTGCTTTCTTAGTACCTAGAACAGTTCCTAGAACATAGCAGGTACTCAACACATACTATTACCAATAGGCCTGATCTGACAGAGCTAGGAGGGGCTTTTAAAATCATATTCCCAACACTTTACAACGAAAACTGAAACCAACGAGGTTGAGCAATTTGTCTGTAGCCACACAGCTAGCTAGTGGCAAAACTATGCTAGAAACCCAAGGCTCCTCACTTTTACTCAGTGTACTTTTTTTATTTGCGATGGCACCAAAGATGAGATAAATGGAAATGGAGCAAAAATATGTTGCCTCATCATTACAACAGCAATTGCCACGTATGGACAGGCTGGATAGGCTTCCAAAGTGAAGAAAACGAAATGAAAAGCCATGTGTATACTGTGACCCCATTTTTGAAAAATAAGAATAATCTGACCTGGTGCTGTGGCTCATGCCTATAATCCCAGCACTTTGGGAGGCTAAGGCAGGTGGATCACCTAAGGTCAGGAGGTCGAGACCAGCCTGGCCAACATAGTGAAACTCCGTCATTACTAAAAATACAAAGATTAGCCAGTCATGGTGGCAGGTGCCTGTAATCCCAGCTGCTCAGGAGGCTGAGGCAGGAGAATTGCTTGAACCCAGGAGGTGGAGGCTGCAGTGACCCAAGATAGTGCCACTGCACTCCAGCCTGGACAAGAGAACCAGATTGTCAAAAAAAAAAAAAAAGAAAGAAAGAACGAAAAAGAAGAAGAAGAATCTAGCTGGCATACCTATTGAAAAAAATTGAGGATCACTAGACTATTAAGGTGGTTTTCTCTGCAGGTAGAATTACGAGGCACCTTCACTTTTTACAATACATATTTCTTCAGTGTTTAAATTTTATTTAATGTATATATTACTTCTATTGAGAAAAATAAATTTTAAAAACACTTTAAGAGTTTATAGAGAAAATTCTATTACTGTTAGAACTGGATTGTACAATGTTGCCTAAGTAGGAAATTAGCAGATCTTTGGCCAACATGTAGAACAAGTTTTGTGAGGTCGCCTGCCACACCCTGGAACAGCCATGGAAGATTCCTTCAAACATCAGAGCAATCTAGAAGGAGAATAAGAGAAGATACAATTGCTACTGTAAAGTAAGAGAAAGAGAAGGTGATGGGAAGAAAGAGAGAGACATTCCCACTGTGAGAGGCTGAGGTGTGCTAAAAACAAACCGCAGAGAATCGAGGGATTAATAACAAAGGCTCCTACTGAGAAAGAAAATGACTCAGAGATTTGTAGTATCAAGAATAGAGGGTTTCCTGCCCACTCCTACTCCCACCTCCTTGCCCAGCTCACAGTCACCCAAGCACGCACACACAGCTCTGCCATGCTCCTGTGTGCAGTTTGCAAGGTATTAAACCCTCAGAGCCAACTCCATCAGGGCTGCTTGAGCATTCATGGAAATAGTTAAGCCAGCAGCAGGCTCATAATAAGTTATTATCACGGTAGTTGAATGAAAAGGCAACCTCAGTTTGTATACACCTTAGGGAAAGTCACAGATGTAGTTCATGCTACATATACATTTTCTCTTAATTAAACATTGTTCTATAGCATTATTGGAAGTGCAAATCATTGAGTGTACAATTGTCCTGCTTGAAGACAATCCAGAGAGCTTCTCACACAGTGGCTATGTTTTTTGAGAACATAGTTTAGGAGGAAAAAAGATGGTTTGGGGGCTTGTTAGCCAAGTTCAGAGCTCTAAATTCATAGTATATTTTTTAAAGTCAGTGAGCAAAAAGTTTAGAACTCCAAGACAGGCATCAAGCATAACACTTTCAATCTAGATGCCACTTGGTAGCAATTAGACATTCCCAGCATTGGTTTCTCAGTGCTCCTCCAATGCGGCTCCTTCCCTGGAATCATTTCAAGCATCCAAGTAGGACAGGAGGCCTCCACCCCTCTCATTCCCAAACTCACATGCTCCTCATGCCTCCTGGCAAATTAGGGGGTGAAAAGGAGCATCGTGTATCATCCAGCTCCAAGCACGTAAGGGCCAACTGCTGCTTCCCTAGCAAGGTGATTTGTGATAGAAATACCTAGTCCTACTATATATTGATGTGCAAAAATGTGAAACTTTTATACTCAAGATAACTGACAGGGGCCACTCTCTTTCTCATTGAAAGCACTAAAGGATTTTCTCTCTTCCCTAAAAGAAATATCACAAGGCCCCAAATATTATTGAGGCTATAAAGACTTAATAATTAAAGCAGAGTGGTACTGCTAAATGAATTCACAAATAGACCAATGGAAAAGATGCAGAGTCAGAATTATAAGCAAATGCCTATGGGGATTTGGTATATGACAAAGGCAGCATCCCAAATCAGTCATGATGATTTTTACATAGAACAATGGTGGGGCGATTGGGTAGTCAGGAGCAAAAGGACAAAGTTAGATCCATAACTAACGTAATACTCATCAGAATAAACTCCAAATAATTCAAAGATTTAAAGATGAGGGGGAAAGGAATTGTCAAAATATGATAAAATGCAGGCAAATCCCTTTGTAACATCAGTGTAGGGAAGGCCTTTCTAACTATGGCTGAAAATCCAGAGATCATGAGAGAGTAATGATGCTTAACTACATAAACAAAAAAAGGCCCTCTGAAGGCAAAAGAGTAGTAATAATAATAACACACCAAGGCAAAGTCAAAAGATAAGTGGCAAGCCCGCAAAAATATTTGTAACTCATCTCAAGCATAGACTCCCCTACACATATTTTTCACAGAAAGGAAATATACCCTTAAACATATGAAAATACTCTCAACCTCAGTCATGAAAAAAAAACAACTATTAAGTCAGAACTGCTCTAGGAAACCATTTCTCGCCTATCAGATTGGCAAAAATCCAGTGTGACAACACACTCTATTGGCAGGGCAGTGGAGGAGACTCTTATCTAATGCTAGTGGGAGAGTCCTGTGAAGGACAATTTGGCGATAACCATGTAAAGCGCATTTACTCTTCGACCTAGCAATCCCACTTCTGGGAGTTTATCCTACAGATAACACTGCATAAGCAAATTCATTGCAATGTTTTTTGTAATTACAAGACTGCAAACAACCTAAACGCCCATTCATGGAGGCTGGTTAGATACGCTGTGGGACAGGTACACAAGGAATACTATGCAGATGTAAACAGTAAAAAGTGCATGTTCTCTATGTATTATTAAAATACTTAGAGTAAAAAAGGTGAGAACAGAGTGCAGCTTTTGTGTAAAAAAAAAAGAATAAACAGGTATTTATATTTGCATTTAAAAAGGATGAGATGAATACGCAAGAAACTAATAAAAATGCTTACTAATTTAGAGGGAGAATTAGGGTGAATGGGGACAAGGGTAGAAATAAAATATGTTTTTATATGTAATTGCTTTATATTGTTTTGATTTTGAACTATATATGTATATATTATTTATTGAATGAATGAATTTAAATTTTAAGGAACTATAATGTTGGCATAGAGTAAGATATAAAGACCAAAAAATACCCCATGCTTTTGCCTCCTCCTTTCGTTGTAACAAGTAAATCACATCCTCAGGTAAGGATTTGTCCAAGCCTTGCAGAACTATGCTTTCCTAGGGACATTTATTGAGTCGCTCTTTTTCCCACTGAAGGAAGGTTTATTACATGACAGATGGACAGGAGGCTCTACTTACAGAATGACACAGGAATAGGAGCTCTATCGGCTCAGACACAGGAATGAGATCACAGGCAGACTTCATATTTGAAGGGAAGGCAGGACATGAGAGCACTGGTGTGTGGTTGGAGATAAACTGCCATTATAATCCCTCACCCAAGACGGGGAATCTGGAATATACTGTGCAGGAAAGCTGAACAAAGCAGGACTCTACAGTCAAGGGACTGCAGCTTGCAGATTCAGTCTGCCTGTGTATGGGCTACATTTTCTATGAGAAGCAATATACCATGGTGCTCAAGACCAGCAACATACCTGGTCTCCAAGGCCAGTTAGGCATGGCTTGCAGCCCCAACTACACCATTTATGAAGGATATGGACTTGGCGAAGTTACTCAGTTTCTGTAAACCTCAGTTTCCTCGTCTGTAAAATACAGGTAATAATAGGCAAAAGTACATAAGATTATCCACATTCAGGCATTTGGTACAATGTCTGACACATAGTAAGTGCCCAGTAAATAGAAACCATTCATGTGATTTGGCTTGTACTAAAGGGAGCCTGTTCTTTATCTCATCAAGGCTGCACATCATTGCAAGGTTTTGTTGTTGTTTGTTTGTTTGTTCGAGATGGGGCCTCACCATGTTGCCCAGGCTGGTCTCAAACTCCTGGGCTCAAGCAATCCTCTTGCCTTGGCGTCCTATTGCATTTTGAAGGAGGGATATCGGATACTTGCACTGTCTCCCTTTTATTTTATTTTCCATTTCAACTCGTATTTTAAGTTCAATAGTAAAACCCCCATTTTCACAGCTCCTGATGGAGCCATGTGAGTGAAGGTGTGCATGTGAGTGAGGCTAGTCTCCCAAGAGAACCTACTCTTCATATGCAAACCTGGAGGGGGACCCCGCACAGCAGGAAACAGGCCACTTACAGCAATTTAATCCCGTGTGGAAGAAAATCTAAACTAAGTTTGGACATCTTTGATTGAACTCAGCACATCCTTTACAACCAGTTAAATCATTAGACTTCAGAAAATCTTTTCAATGTGGGTGCCAAACAGCCAGTTTGGCTTTAGCGGTTTTGTAATCACCTTGGTTCCTCAATTTTCTCATCTCGTTGTTCATGATAACCGTAATATCTGTACCTAAGGGAAGATTCCGTAAATACTTTACTTGGTAACTAAGAAATGAGCCACTACCAGAGAAATCATTTCACTGCCACATCAGTGCAGGGGAGTTTAGCTGTTATTTTCTCAGATCTCATAAGCTCTAAGAGGCTGATGCTTATCTGAGAATCCAATTTAAGGAAATTGCGCATGCTTAACTCTAGTGGTGTTTCTATGGCCATTTCACAATTTTATAAGGAGGAATCAATTTAATAAGAACTTTATTGGAATCAATACATTTGATTGGCCTAGTTTCACAAGCACCTTGGCAATGCCACATTCTCAAAAATCAGCCACATATGAAACCAGTGTGCATGCAAGGATATTTATCAAGTACTTAGTGAAACTCACTAAATTATCAAAGAAGATGGGGGAGGCTGCTATGACTTGGAAAGGCCAGATGGAAAAAAGCATAGACTGAAATACACACTGAGGCCCAGAAGTAGACCAATCTCATTTTAAATTTTTCCTCTGCCCCCTACTAATTTTGTGAAACTCAGAAAATTTCTGAACCTCTCACCTCAGGGTCCTCCTCTGAAGAATAAGGAAAATCATAGTAATGAGAAGTAATGAGGTCATTTGTGAATCTCAGAGGTAAAGAGATTATTTGTGAAGGCCATTTAGTACAACACTTAATATATTATAAGCACCCAAAACTACAGATATTATTTAATAAAGCTGCCACATGTAACCTGATAAATCTGTCAAATACAAATAATAATTGTCTTTATTTCTTATGGTTATTGTGGTCCTAAGTGAGTTAATGTATATAAACAGACTAGAAGTGGGATCCTCATGAGCTCAGTAAGTGTAAGGACTATGATAACAAAGAACCCTCCTCCTATTACTATAATTATTATCCAGTCCTTCTTTAGGGAAGAAGAAAAATCAGCCTGGAATTGAAGTTTTAATTTAATCAATAGCTTGAGCCACCTCAATTGCTGATATTTTACCACTTTTTACCTGCAAAAAAACTAGCAATTTCTTTCTTTCTTTTTTTTTGAGACAGAGTCTTGCTCTGTCACCCAGGCTGGAGTACAGTGGCTTGATCTCGGCTCACTGCAACCTCTGCCTCCTGGTTTCAAACGATTCTTGTGCCTCAGCCTCCTGAGTAGCTGGGATTACAGGCATGCGCCATCACATCCAGCTAATTTTTGTATTTTTAGTAGAGATGGGGTTTCACCATGTTGGCCAGGCTGTTCTCGAACTCCTGGCCTCAAGTGTCCGCCCACCTTGGCCTCCCAAAGTACTGGGATTACAGGCTTGAGCCACTGCACCCAGCCAAAAATAGCAATTTCTTATGGTTCAATTTAATAATTGAATCTAATGTTCATTTAATTTAAACCTGCTGTCTCAAAGAAGCAAGTGCAACTTTTCTCAGTACAACTTAATTTCATGTGTGATGTCTTAAGGTTGTACTTTTAAGGACTAGCCCCTTAGACTGGGTATTTTCATCTAGGTCACCACTTTTTTTTGTTTTCTAGTCAGGATCTCGCTCTGTTGCCCAGGCTAGAGTGCAGTGGAGCACCATCACAGCTCACTGTAGCCTTGACCTCCTGGGCTCAAGTGATCCTCCCACCTCAGCCTCCCTGGTAGAGTAGTTGGAACTACAAGTACATGCCACCATGCACAGCAATTTTTTTCATTATTTGTAGAGATGCGGGTCTCCAAATGTTGCCCAGGCTGGTCTTGAACTCCTGGGCTTCAAGCAGTCCTTCCGCCTTGGCCTCCCAAAGTGCTGGAATTACAGACATGAGCCACCGCATCCGGTCATAGGTTACCACTTTTGACATTTATGTAGCTGCCACCAGGTGCCTGGTGGTGCCCCAGCCTCAGGCTCCGTGGGACAGCCAACTGAGCTCTCCTAGGCATACCCAAAATACAGCTGCATTAACTATCTAGTGCAATTATTTTTACCAAGCTCTAATTGCTTAGTAAAAGCAAAGTAATATGCAATTTAGACTAAGGTTTTTTTATAAATAAAAATAAATATGTGGGTCCACTGTGACACCATTCTTATACTGACATAGTTGAATGGCTGTCTTTGCGTGTTTAGAATAAACTTGGTATTCTTTATTCTTGTCTAACGAAAACCTTTTCATTTTTCACTTATACCTCAAATGTCAAAAAAATTGTATGAGGCTTCTCATAGATCTAGAGTCAGAATCTCTTGCTGTCAGTTGAACTTTGGCATGTAACTCTCAGCTGGCTACTGATTTCAGAGGATGCTGGAGGTGCCCACTCATCCACCTCTCCAAAGCAGTAGAGATGAATGTAATGTGGCTTTGAAGGTAAAAGACCTGAGTTTGGATTTCAACTTAGCCTCAACTTTCTTACTGGCAGAAGAAAGACAGTACTCACAAGATCATTCGAAAGATTGAATTAAATAATGTGGACTCCTCATGGATCTAGAGTCAGAATCTCTTGTTTTCAGTTGAACTTTGGCATCTAACTAACTCTCAGTTGGTCACGGATTTGAGAGGAAGCTGGAGGTGCCCCTCATCTGCTTATTACTGATGACTGTTACTTCCCTTCTAGTAATAGCTAATATGTAGTGAGTGTTTGCTGTGTGCAGGTGGCTATGTAAGAATCCTATGTAGACCTGCTTGTTTAATTCTTATGTGAGGAGCTTAACACAGGCTTAGAAAAGCCCGGTAACTTGCCTAAGATGACATAGTACCTATCAAAGCTGAGATCTGAACCCTGTCAAAGCCCACAGCTCACGTGTTTAATCACTGCACCTCCCATAGAGATGCTTTTCTGAAAAAAAATCGCAAGCTGATGAACACTTTGTATTTTCACTTATCAAATGTATAGAACTTGTACAACTAAAGGGGCTTGGAGAAGTGGTTCTCAACTGGTTCTTGCAGAGACACCTCCGATGGTACTACAACTTTCCGAAGAGCTAAAGTAGTGCCCACAAAGTGCAGGCTACAAGCTCGGCTGTACCAGAAACACAGTTTTATTTATTTTTCACTGTAATAATACTTAACTTCTCTTCAAAGTCCCATTCAGGTGGGTGGTAGAATGGGGCCAACTTCAGGCACTTGTAATCAAGAATCTTTCTAACTTTTGTATTATCTCTATGGCTGCCACTACTTTTCTGCCACCAGAGTGGGGAGGAAGGAAGCTGGTCCTGTGTCATCACCTGTCCACTCTTTTATTTTTTTCTTTTGAGACAGGGTCTCACTGTGTCACCCAGGCTGGAGTGCAGTGGCACGACCTCGGCTCACTGCAGCCTCTGCCTCTGGGTTCAAGCAGTCCTCCCACCTCAGCCTCCTGAGTAGCTGGGACTACAGGCATGTGCTACCATGCACAGCTTTTTTTTTTTTTTTTTTTTTTTTTTTTTTTTTGTAGAGACGGGGTTTCACCGTGTTGCCCGGGCTGGTTGTGAACACCTGAGCTCAAGTGATCCATCCACATCAGCCTCTCAAAGTGCTGGGATGACAGGCATGAGCCACAGCGCCTAGCCCCACCTGTTCACTCTCTCATCCACTGAGATACGCACCTTCCTGAATGATCTTTGACTGTCCATGCCCACAGGCATGGCTCCATTTCAATCAGGTTTGAGCCTCTCTCCAACGTACAGAACAAATTGGAGTGGTCTCCCATAACTCGCTGTGGCCATGGGAAATTCTGGATGCTGTCATACAACCTTTCTGCCAAGATAGGTCACAGGCCACACAGCCATTTCTACTTTTTGCCAGACATAGGGCAAGGAGGAGGCAGATTTCCAGAAGTTTGCCATCTTTCTGGACTGCACCAGGGAAGTAAGACAGAGGTCCCAAACCAGTGGTATGAGGAACAAATGCTTAACAATCAGCTCCCCAAAGAGAAAAGTTCTGATTTGTAGCAGTTGCCAATTTCTGCAGTGTAAATATTCCCACCATGGCCAATTTCAAGCAAGCAACATGAGAGCACCAAATGAGGAGTTGGGAAGAAATGCTCCAGTGAGTCCTGAGGGTGAAGCTGTCTCCAGGACACCATTGCTCCAAACGAACCAAAACGTCCACAGTCCTCACTCAGCCAACCCAGGGCTCCATTTAGGAGAGTCTCAGGGAATAGGCCCTCCTTAGGAACACACCAACATTTACCCCTTCTCTTTCCCATTTTCATTCCCAGTCTGGCTGGGAGCTAGAAACATTGGCTTTGCCTGCCCACATTGTCATCCAATTTTTATCTTTCAAAAACAAAACCAAAAGCCAGGCTCTACTTCTCCAGTTATGCAGTGACAACCCTCTGGTTGTAATGGCTTATGTACTATAATAGACAATCATGGCTTCTTGCCTAGTGCTGAACTGAGGGAGAAAAATAGTTTAACAGAAAATATCAGATTTGGGAGAAAGAGGTGGGAAGAATCTATATTCACTGTATCAAAATAGTATCTCACTACATTACAGAGAATTCACTCCCTCTCCCAACTCCCAAAGCGCCTGCCAGCACTGTTTGCCAAGGATTCGACCACTTGTTTCCAGCACTCGCCCAATTCCTTAGGAGGTGAAGACCCAGCATGGCTTCAGTGAATGCCTCAAGAGTGGGCGCAGGGCTCAGATCAAAAGATGCGACCGTGCTGTAATGCCTGTTTGGGTTGACCCTCCTGGCCCTTAGGCCACTGCCCTAACTACCCGTGTTTCACTTGTTAGCTACATTTTTTTAAACACCAAGTTGAGATAATTTTTATCCCTTCCAGATCTCTCACCTCCCATAAAATAAAGCTATGTATAGGAAATAAGATAGAAAAGAGCAATCATAGTTAGCAATTATTGAGCTCTAACTACATGCCAGTGTTATGTACTTCAATGCATGAGATGATTTATTCTCACAAAAATCATTTCAGAAAATGTATAATTATTATTCCTATTTACTCAGCAACTGGAGCTCAGAGTTTGGTAACTTGCCCAGGATCACAGAGCTAACAAGTGGCAGAACGTGCTCCTGTCTGACCCAATAGTATAAGCTTCTTTTAAAATTAACATTTGTGGGCCAGGTGTGGGGGCTCAAGCCTGTAATCCCATCACTTTGGGAGGCTGAGGTGGGAGATCAGCTGAGCCAGTTCAGCCTGGCCAACATGACGAAACCCTGTCTCTACTAAAAAAAATACAAAAATTAGCTGGGCTTGATGGCACACCCCTGTAATCCCAGCTACTTGGGTGGCTGTGAGGCAAGAGAATCACTTGAACTCGGGAGGCAGAGGTTTCAGTGAGCCAAGATAGCACCACTGCACTCCAGCCTGAGTGACAGAGCAAGACTCCGCCCCCCCCAAAAAAATTAACATTTGTTAATTTTTTCTAGCTCCTTGGTGGTCTTGTTAAGATTATTAAAGAAAATCTATTGTACAGAGACTTGTGGAGATTGAATCATTCACTCAGGAAAATATGGTGAGTGAATATATTCCAAACACATGTGAGTTGGTGTCATGCCGTGTCTAGATTTGAGATGCCCTACAAAGGCCAAGGAAAAGGTGAATTCTGGAGTCCTAGAGTAACCAGTGCCTTAGACACAAAAGAGAATGTGCTCCATGCACATAGAAAACCAGAAGGCAAAGACAAGGCAAATATTCCTTAAAGCAGGTTGGTTTGGCAGAAGGAAAAATTTGTTACATTTTTATCTTTGAGTGCACACAAAGGAACAGTGGTAAATGACACAATGGTAGTGTGTTGGTGTTGTCATTAACACACATGGGAACATGTACTCATGCACACACACAAGCCACGCAACTCATATATTTTACTGTGGCTTAGATGGACTTTTTTTTTTATTAGCAACTAGGAAATAGAGTTTGCCGAAGGGAACCTAGCATGGGAAAAAGTAAGACTTGCTGGCTCTGCTGTTGTTCAGAGAGAAGAGGAAATGGAAATTACTTGTCACAGTAAATCTAAAGTTTCCTGAAGTATCAGTCAAAACTAATCCTTCTCCTTATATGGAATTAACAAATAATTTTTAAAAAGCTAGTTGTCTAGTAAATTATTTTGTAATTTGTGACTGTGACTTTTTAAGATTAAACAGATTTCTACTTATATACTAAGATTAATGTGTTGTACATAGCAGAAAATGTCTGGAATTGTTGCAGACAGTTTTAATTAGTGAATGAAAATAACCACTAAATCTGTATAATAAGGAGGGTCATCAGATATTTTTCTAGAAGCTTCTCTAATACAAAATATTCACTGTTTCTGAGTTTTATATTTATTATTATTTAAGTAGTGACTGAAGAGCTGTATATGTTGATGTATGTCTCTACTATTCTGTATTTTTATATGTTTTCAAATTATTAAAATAAATCTGAATAAAATTTTTTGGGTCCCCACATTTTGATTCTGACTGATAAAAGAAACTGACATGTTGTTAGTGTATTGATCCATAATATTTTTAAAGTCTTGGCAGCAAAAGAACAAAGCTGGAGGCATCACACTACCTGATTTCAAACTACACTGCAAGGCTACAGTAACCAAAACAGCATGTTACTGGTACCAAAACAGAGATATAGACCAATGGAACAGAACAGAGCCCTCCGAAATAATACCACACATCTACAACCATCTGATCTTTGACAAACATGACAAAAACAAGAAATAGGGAAAGGATTCCCTGTTTAATAAATGGTGCTGGGAAAACTGGCTAGCCATATGTAGAAAGCTGAAACAGGGTCCCTTCCTTATACCTTATATGAAAATTAATTCAAGATGGATTAAAGACTTAAATGTTGGACCCAACCTAGGCAATACCATTCAGGACATAGGCATAGGCAAGGACTTCATGTCTAAAACACCAAAAGCAATGGCAACAAAAGCCAGAATTGACAAATGGGATCTAATTAAACTAAAGAGCTTCTGCACAGCAAAAGAAACTACCATCAGAGTGAACAGGCAACCTACAAAATGGGAGAAAATTTTTGCAATCTACTCATCTGACAAAGGGCTAATATCCAGAATCTACAAAGAACTCAAACAAATTTACAAGAAAAAAAAAAAACCAACAAAAAGTGGGTGAAGGATATGAACAGACACTTCTCAAAAGAAGACATTTATGCAGCCAACAGACACATGAAAAAATGCTCATCATCACTGGCCATCAAAGAAATGCAAATCAAAACCACAGTGAGATACCATCTCACACCAGTTAGAATGACAATCATTAAAAAGTCAGGAAACGGCCGGGCGCGGTGGCTCACGCCTGTAATCCCAGCACTTTGGGAGGCCGAGGCGGGCGGATCACGAGGTCAGGAGATCGAGACCATCCTGGCTAACATGGTGAAACCCCGTCTCTACTAAAAATACAAAAAATTAGCCGGGCGTGGTGGCGGGCGCCTGTAGTCCCAGCTACTCGGGAGGCTGAGGCAGGAGAATGGCGTGAACCCGGGAGGCGGAGCTTGCAGTGAGCTGAGATTGCGCCACTGCACTCCAGCCTGGGCGACAGAGCCAGACTCCATCTCAAAAAAAAAAAAAAAAAAAAAAAGTCAGGAAACAACAGGTGCTGGAGAGGATGTGGAGAAATAGGAACACTTTTACACTGTTGGTGGGACTGTAAACTAGTTCAACCATTGTGGAAGACAGTGTGGTGATTCCTCAAGGATCTAGAACTAGAAATACCATTTGACCCAGCCATCCCATTACTGGGTATATACCCAAAGGATTATAAATCATGCTGCTATAAAGACACATGCACATGTATGTTTATAGCGGCACTATTCACAATAGCAAAGACTTGGAACCAACCCAAATGTCCATCAATGATAGACTGGATTAAGAAAATGTGGCACATATACACCATGGAATACTATGTAGCCATAAAAAAGGATGAGTTCATGTCCTTTGTAGGGACATGGATGAAGCTGGAAACCATCATTCTCAGCAAACTATCACAAGGACAAAAAACCAAACACCATACGTTCTTACTCATAGGTGGGAATTGAACAATGAGAACACTTGGACACAGGAAGGGGAACATCACACACCAGGGCCTGTTGTGGGGTGGGGGGAGGGGGGAGGGATAGCATTAGGAGATATACCTAATGTAAATGACGAGTTAATGGGTGCAGCACACCAACATGGCACAAATATACACATGTAACAAACCTGCACATTGTGCACATGTACCCTAGAACTTAAAGTATAATTAAAAAATTAAAAATAAAAATAAATAAATAAATAAACAAAAACTCTTGGCAGCAACGATTCATAGTAATTTATTTATTTTATTTATTTATTTACTTATTTATTTTTGAGACGGAGTCTTGCCCTGTCGCCCAGGCTGGAGTGCAATGGCGCTATCTCAGCTCACTGCAACCTCTGCCTCCCGGGTTCAAACAACTTTCCTGTCTCAGCCTCCCGAGTAGCTGGGATTACAGGCACCCGCCACCACACCCAGCTAATTTTTGTATTTGTAGTAGAGATGGGGTTTCACCATGTTGGCCAGGCTGATCTTGAACTCCTGATCTTGTGATCCACCCGCCTAGGCCTCCCAAAGTGCTGGGAATTACAGGCGTGAGCCACTGCACCTGGCCAGTAATTGATTTAAATGATCATGCTAGGGTATTTTAGTGCCAGGTATATGTTTTCAAATTAGTAAAGCACTTCGGATGTTTCATCTTTGCAAAATTACAAGTTAAACTTCATATTACTCGTTCCTTGTGGAACCAAAATTTAGTATTGCCATACAACCTATTTTCGATTTTCTTTTGGTTTCCCCAGAACCTTAACTGTTTTGACCTGAATAGTTTTTTGACAGGAACATTGAATGCTAAGGTACTCACTGTGGGCAAATTTTTCCTGAGATGCCCAAACTCTATCATTGAAGTTATGAGTGTAAAGCGCCTACATCTTCCCATAATGTGTGGCATTTGGGTTAGTTTATATTTTCTTCTTAAAATTACGAAACTGAGTTTAATTTAATTCACCTTATTCAAAAAAAACTTGCAGCAAACATAGGAAATCTTTGATATTGGGCACGCATTCATTCAGGGACCAACCTTGACTATCTTTCCTTTCATCAGTAATTATCGTGGGTACTTTATCTCTGCATTTCCTGACTCAAAGCTGATAACATCTCCAATTCATGGTTACGCTAATATAGTTTGCATTTATCAGGTAATTAGTTCCACCTTCTAGAGTAGCTGAGTCACAACACTGTAGTCAGTCTTTTTTCGCTTTACCACATAACGGAAATAGACAAATCATTTCAGCACCCCTACCTGAAACTGCCTCTGGGTAAGCTGAATGTAGGTCACAACTGATAGGTCTGTGATGAGAGGCCACGATTTCAGGGTACCCTGTCACCTGCTTATTAGATTTAACCTTAGCCTCTCTAAAACAAGGCTTTTTTTCTTGTTGTTTTAATGAAAATTTGCCGACATAATAAAACTAAACATTTTGAAGTGAATAACATTTAAATAGCATATATGAAAACTTTATAGACCTTATGCCATTTAATCTGAAAACTAAATTGGTGAGTTATCTTAATCTGCAAGATGAGGAATACAAGCTCAAAGTTCAATTGGCTTGCTCAAGGTGGAGTTAGGACTAGAACATAGGCTACTATAACCCCAAAGCCAGTTGTTCCCAAACTACCTATGAGAATCTGGAAGATTACACATATAGATTCCTAGGCCGTCTCTGCATAGTCTCCCTCTGTAAGTCTATTGTTATTTGTGGCTTGTTTTTATTTTCTAGGTGGACTTCAGCCAAGAAAATAAACTAAACCAAACCATTTGTATAAGCCAAGGAATATGTAAGTGGTATAATAAATATTAAAGCAGCTTATCTTGAGCTGGCTTTCTGAAGTAGATTGTTTTCTCTGTCAGGCAAGTTATATGGAAAGTTTAGGAGAGACTGAGGCAGTAGCTAGTGTTGGGCTTGTAAACCGCCTCCCAGTAAATGGGAGAAGCCCTAATTTATGGCATCTCTTGATTTCAGTGGTGTAAATACTCCCACCATGGCCAATTTCTAACTACTGATAACTTTAACAACTTGCTCACAACATTCTTATTTAATGATTGGCCCATGAGTTAGCTCCAGCATAATACTGGCATGTAGACTGTATAGGGGAGAAACTGAACAATTTCCCAGCATTATCTAAATTGTCCATTATGTGGTTTGAATTGGTGTAAACTCCCCAAACATTACCCTACCTGTTGGCCTCATGTTCTGATTTCCAAAGGTGGCTTAGTGTCCCCCAAGTCCTCATTTCTCAATTTCCAGATATGCTTTATATGGATATAGGGCAGAATGAAACTACGGATGGAGACTAGTGGGTAGAGCACTTCGTAGAAGAGAAATGGATGCCATCTTTAAGATGACTCATCCTTTGCTCTTACCTGCCACGTGGCAGGAGTCACAGGATGGGGAGCTGCCTCCTGTATGAGAGCTTCAGGGTGGGAATGAAACATGACATATGATTTAAAGAAGCTTGGCTCTAAGCCTGAGAGCAAAGGGCTGGGTCTTTCTGTGACTCCACTTGCCATGGGAGAAAGACACGTATGGTTAGATTGCAGAGTCAACATTAGCAAGAAAGTTCATCAGCACGGAGCTGAAGAGATCAGTAGCCTGCTTTTAGTCCATGAGTCAAGCTCATGGGGCAAGTTGGCTTCTCAGAGACCCCATGTGACCAGACCCATTGGTGCACAACCCTAGCTAGTCCAATGACACAGACTGTTGTTTGGCCTGGAGTAATCTCTATCAGCAGAATCACCTTGGGAAACTGAGTAATGGTGGTTTGACAGACTGGGCCCTGAGCACACTAACATGACTACCACTTTCAGATGTAAAAGTACCAAAAACATATTCCAAAACCAAATAGAAATAATTCTGGGATCATCTACCATTTTACATTATTTGTTCCTTTGGTAAACTTCCAGAAGTCAGGATATTTTCTGGATGTCTGATATGTGCATGCACAATTAAAACAAAAGTATATAATCCATCCTTGAGCTTCCTAAGTAGCCAACTTCAACACTGCTCTACTTAAGGACAAGCTTGTTTTGAATATTAATTTGCTTTCATTCTGGTTGAATCCATTTGTACAATAATTCAATGCTCACATATTCTTTTTCCCTACTAGAAAAGGTAGACATTTATCTTCCAAGAAGGCAAAGTAGAAAATTAACTCCCAAATGAATCAACCAGAGAGAGAACTGAATCACAGTGGGACTTGCAATTTTAGCATACACACTTCAAAGGAGTTAGCGTGGGTGGATTTCGAGTAAGGAGGCCTAGATTTAATTCACCAGCCTTCAGATCTTGGGCCAGTTATTTCATCTAAGTCGGTCTTCCCATCTGTAAAATGATATTTATGCTTAAATCTCATGGTAACATTTCCTCCTATGTACCAAGCATATTTATCATGTTATTTATCCTTAATCGTCACAACTATCCTTCAAGGTGAGTTCAGAATTCCATGGGGATCCAGAGATGAGACCAGAAATTAACATGCGAAACCTCCCATGTATGTGTTTTGGTGCATTTTTATAAGGGCTCTCAAACACGGATACACTAAGAATCTCAACACCTGGGGTGAAGATGGGGGAGGGGCAGGGAAAAAAGCAGGTAGGTGTGTGCATTTTAGAAAAACCACCCGTTGCAGTTCTGCGGTTGGCTCCCCAGTGTGGCTTGTGAAATATTAATTTAGACAAAAAGATCAAGCTACCAGTTTATAATATTTATTTGAGTATATACTGTATACTCAAAGCAGAAGTTATATTCAAGGTGAATAAAAATTGAATTACCTGGATATTCTGCAGAGAAATGAAAGCATATATCTACACAAAGACTTGCACACCAATACTGATAGCAGTTTTATTCATTATAAGCCCAAACTGAAAACAACCCCAAAGTCCACCAGCAAGTGAATAAAGAGGCAACATGCGCACCAAAATATGGAAGACTCTCAAAAATATTATGCTGAGTAAAAGCCAGGCATAAAGGATGGCTCCATTTATATAAAATTCCTGTAAACTAATTTATACCAACAGAATGCAGATTATTGGTTGCCTTGGGGACCAGGGGTGGAAGGACAGACTGACTGCAAAAGAATATGAAGAAACTTTTGGGGTGATGGAAACATAATGTATCATGATTGTGGTGTTAGTTTCACAGATGTGTACATCTATTCCAACTCACTGAGCTCTAATTTTTTTAACAACTGCAGTTTAAAGTATGCCTTAATAAAACTAATAGAAATTTGAATTAGCAATCCCAGCTCCTGAATACTAGCAAATCTCAAGGGGCAGTTGTCATGTAACTGAGACTACTCACCAACCCAAATGCATGTCTTCTGAGTTACCCTTAGTATGAGCAATTAAAACACTACTGGGCCCTCAACACTATTCTCTCCCCTGAGCCACTGAATAGGGTTTTTAACAGAAGCAGTCAATAACTGCAGAGCTAAATTGTTGCATAGAGACTGGGTTCATGACCTTGTCCCCATGAGAACTATATCCTAATCCTTCTAACACCTGATAGATCAAGTTCATGTGGTTTGATTCACTCCAGTGGGTGTACCCAGATTTTACATCTATAGCTTTGATAAAATAGACTGAGTTATGCAAAATTCCCTACAAGCTAGCTCTAATTCCCTTCTTTACCATACATCAGTGGTCAGCCATTGAAAACTCTGTCCTAACCAACTAGACTAACCAACCTTTGAGGAAGAAGAAAATATGTTATCTAGAGAGGTAAGTTCCAAACCTATTTTACAATTAACATGCCTCAGTTATGTATAGAAGCCAATTTGTGTTCTAAAGTCCACTTATACTGTAATTTCAAGCTTTTATTTTCATATTTAATGCCTTAGTAGCCTTTAATGAACAAACTAGTTTAAAGGTCAGTGGAAGATAGGCAAATATTTGTATGCCTACAGTTCTTTAAAACTTCATGATAATGTAAGATCTTTAACAAACTTATTGTGAACCAACGATTTGCAAATGCATTTTTGACCAATTATCACTTTAGAATGGATTGTTCACTTGTTTTCTAACCAATAAGCATGAATATTCTGTATATTTTAGCTTCAGTACTATGTATTACTGTTACATACTGTTACATTAAAGATTTTATGTAATATAGTTGTTAAAATCCATATTTTTTAGAAACTTAAATTTATCATGATTTGCAAGATAAACAGTATGACAACAGAACATGCCCCGTGAGTGAAGAAATATACTTAAAAAGTTTTGTGTTAAATTTCTGTAAATGAGTCTGCCTTGGAAATTCTTTTTCCCACATTTGTGCGAAAATGTCACAGACTTGGCTCCATTCCATTCTGACAGCTGCAAAACAAGTATAACTGTTCATTAACCTGTTAGGAGTAGAATTCTTCTACAAGATAATTATTTGTTCCATGTAATAACTTTCTGGAGAAGCCAAACGCACTTGATCCACTTTTATTTCAAAATGTCTACAAAGTTTTAATTCTCCATTATACAGGTAATTTTTCAAAATCTAGACATAATTCAAATGTAAGCCAAAGTCCTTACACAAATAGAATACACTCAAAGATCAAAAATATACATATCTTTCAGCAAACTTTGTTATATAAATAAGAAAAATATATACAGCTGGTGTTTTCAAAGTACAATTATCTTAACACTGCAAACATGTATAGAAGGAACTAAAATAAAAAGAAACACTACAGCAAAGGTTAAAGGAACAACAAATTCATTTTACAACATCATCAATTATAAAGATACATATATCAAATCTTAGGGGAATATACACTTCACACTGGGATCTTAACTTTTACTTCACTTTGTTTACTTTTTTAGAATATTCTCTGGATAGGTGAAAATCTATCCATGACACCTATTACAAAAGTTACATGTGAAGAATTCAATAATCTAGGTCTTTGTACTCCGGGATAGATGTAAAAAGAATTCTTTAAAAGTTAAATTTATATAAGCCTATGTTAACAATTTCCAAGTAAACTGTTCTATTGGAAATTAAATATTTCAAAGTAGAAAATGTTAGGAAAAACTTCAAACACTCAAAAAATTTTAACACAGTAAGCAATAAAGAAAAATTATGCCAATGTTTCCTTAGATAAAGGCAACTCAGCTAGGTTTACGTTTTACCCCAGAAATTCTCCTTCCTTTTCTTAGCTCGTGCCAGAGTTTGAAAAGCCCGGAGACTAGAAGCTGCAGAGCGAGCAGAAATCTCAGACAATCTGTCCTCATCTGCAATGAAAAAAAGCCCGAGATTATATTCATTGCCAAAAATATCTATTAAATAAATATTATGTTTTATATAACAGAAAATTAAAAGCATCAAACTGTGTTATCAATGTCAAGTTAGTCAGGAAAAAAAGTAATCTACTGAAATGTAAGATACTAACACTCTCATGATACCTCACAGTAGTTTTCCAGGTTTATCATATATAGAAATCAAACCTTTTAATCTTAAAATTTAACGTTAAATTTTTTTCCTTCTTGAAATCCCCTGTCATTAACAGAGCACACGGCCTATGATTTCAGTATTACTTGAAAATAATTCATCATAATACTGTTTTATCCTACTTTAAAAGCACAGCTATTCTGAGCAAAAAGCTTTTCTAAACTTTTTAAAAACAAAATGCCATACCTTAACATGGCATTTACATCACATTTCTAAAATAATCTCACTAAATGTAGAAATAATTTTTGATTTTAATATGCTACCCTTCATTAATACTGAAATTCCTCATTCTGAGTAAGCAAATCTTTTATAAGGTTATTTATAGACACTATTCTTCCATTAGAAAGAAAAAAGGACTGGATTCAAAGTTGCCAGACATTTGCATTTCAAAACATACAACTTGATTTCTAGCTCAATGAATTATAACAAAAAGTCCTAAACCTGCTAAACGGAAAGAAAGTCTTTAATGTATGATACAGAGTATGAAATTTAAATTTACTTCCAATTCAAACTTTATAAGTTCAGTAATTCCATATTTCTTAGGATGAATTAAAATAGTGATTCAATTATTCATACTGAATTCAAGTCTCCTGCCACTATTATAAGCAAATAAATGTCAGAATAAAAACTACAAAAGGCTGGGCGTGGTGGCTCACGCCTGTAATCCCAGCACTTTGGGAGGCCAAGGCGGGCAGATCACAAGGTCAGGAGTTTGAGACCATCCTGGCCAACACGGTGAAACCCCATCTCTACTAAAAATACAAAAATTAGCCGGGTGTGGTAGCGGATGCCTGTAATCCCAGCTATTTGGGAGGCTGAGGCAGGAAAATCGCTTGAACCCGGGAGGCAGAGGCTGCAGTGAGCCGAGATCATGCCACTGCACTCCAGCCTGGCGACAGAGCGAGACTCCGTCTCAAAAACAAAACAAAATGAAACAGCAAAAAAGAATAATGTCAATTTTCTCTAATCATGTATTTGTTTGACCATGGAAAATTGACAAAAATATATAGGCATTTTTTTAAAAGATGGATGTAACACTAGGCCAAATTCCTGAGCCCCCAGCTAGACAAGGTGGAAAAAGAGAAAGAACACTGACCTCAGCTGTGATGTCAGGCACAATCTCTTATTGTATGTTTGCCCTAGAACAGTTTTTTACCACTTTACTCCCAGCTTACTCATTTGTAAATGGGGGTAATTTCACTCCCCCTCACAGGGTTTCAAGGATCTAATGAAAAATCTGTGGAAGTACTTCATAAGCTATAAAGTGCTAATCAAATGTAAAGCCATTATACTATCATAGACTAGAATTCAAACTTTTGTGTTATGTGACTACTGAAATACCTTCATCATTAAAGGCTTCATGCTGAGGTAACTGCAAATTGTTCATCCTTGCTTTTCCCACTTAAAAAAAAAGGGCAGAAGAAATTATCCTTCAAAAGCCACTGAACAGCTTATCTCAATTATATACTAAACTGTTAGTAAAAGTAGGCTGTCGGAAATTTTATTAATTATCAAACCAACATGTGAGTAAAGGTTTAAGAAATGAAAAAGATTTTATTAATTAAGTTTATATCTTAATAGAAATTACCATAAAAGGGCCATTCATAATTTATAATGCACTTAGCAAGCATGTAAACAAACTATGGATAACTTCCTAATATTCTTTCCAATGATAATATTGACCTATTCTAACTTTAAAGAAATGTAGTAGGCTTCTGATTAGAGATGGTAAATTAAATACACACATTTACAAGAACAACAAACTCATAGGACAGAGAGAATGGGAGCAAATAAGACAGCAAGAAACTTTTTGGAACATGGAAAGCAAATGGAAGAGCAGTAAGTGTATAACTATACCCAAGTAAGTGGAAGTTTAAGCCAGCAGAAGAGTGAAACCAAGAAACAACCAACTTGTTCCCCTGATGGCTCTGGGTTTGGGCGTACTGAGTACCACTGAAAGTTGGAGTGAAGGGAAGACTGAACCAGGAAGCTGGCTAAATATGTTTTTACAAAAATAGTTAATATGCCAGGTCCTCCTTTAAATTTGCACAGCTGGGTAGTTCCCTCTTTCCCGAAGAGGCATGGAAGTTTCGTCTCTAAAAGTTTACCAGAGATACTTTGACTGAAGGATACCAGGTTCAACTGTGGGCAGGGGTACTGTATTCAAAACAGAGGCATTATATATATCATTTACCTCTTCAAAGAGATAAAACATTCCATTCATGAAATAAGAATGGGATGCTGTATAAAAGCAATATATGCAATGTTCAAAAATTCTTAGAAATTAAAAAGAGCAAAAATCTTTTTAAAAAACTAACAGACGGCATGTGGAGAGTCAAAGAGCAGACCCACCTAACCCAGCCCCTGCCTGGCTGTGCCCCTCCACAGCTTAACAAAAACGACATAAACTTTTGGGAGTTTTATAACCCTGCCCAGGTGTGAGAAGCCAGAATACCTCCCCTGGGCAACACAGGGCAAGCTCAAATACCACTGCTACTACTGCAGCTGGTGCTCTTTTGCAAGCAGCACCTCCTGATTAGAGGCCAACTGACACAGTCCATTATATCATCTCTAGGTAGAATAACGCTGTGCCCAGAAAACCAGTGCCTGACCTCAGCTATCACCACTGCCTGCAACACCCTAGCTGACCAGTGGTCCTGAATCTGTCTACGTGACAAGTTCACAACTATTATAACCAACATGCAAGAAAGCCAGCACCCTAAGCCTATCTACAACCAAGGAATCTCAGGAGTCCCAGATCTTTCCACTGGTGGGAAGTTTCTTTCAGCAGAGACACAGTTGCAGTGCTAGGCCAGCAGGGAGTCTACCCCATCACCCCAACAGTCAGGCAAGCTTAGTGCTCATGAAGGGTCTTGGAGAAGGGGTCTTATTTCCCCTTGTCCACCACTGCAGACACAGATGGGACTTCTCCCACAGGACTCGGTATGAGTGTGCCTATAGACAGCCTTCCTGGAACACTTTAGGGTGACTGCTTCCCCATAGGAGGAGCACTCCCCAGATGCAGGCTTGCAAGAGAGGCAGAGTCACAATTCCTATCTACTTGGATAGCATTCTCACCCTTCACCCTGATAAGACCTCACTGCATTTAACTGAGAGCTCCCCCAGCCACCTTCAAGGCTGGGACCTGTGCCCACCAGTGGGTATTGCATTCACCCACCTACCTTAGCCACAGTAAGTTCCTACCCAGGGATACCTCCCCTAATGGCCTGAAGCCTGAACTATCAACTCAGTAAACAAAATACTGGAGAAAAATTAAATAAATGAAAAAGTACACACCACAGGGGAATGAGATAAGCTTCAAGAGACCTCTGCCATTCCAACCCCACAGGAGACAGCGAACTTGCCCACACACTGAGTACACAGCTACTACAACCAGCAACTGAGGAAGCCATCATACAAAGACTCTCTATAACCAAAGAACTTATAAAGACTCTTCACCCCTAAAAGCACCAAGAACCAAATTAAACTATAACAAATTATAATCATTAAGGTCACATTCTTAAGAGGGGAAAAAAATTTAAAAAAAAAACACATAGTCAAATCAAAAATAAATTTGAGAACAGTTAGAATAGTCTACCCAAAAAAGAAGGAACCAGAAAGTAATTCTAGTAATATGACAAAACAAGGTTCTATAACACCCTCAAAAGATCACACTCACTCTCCAGTAACTGATCCAAACCAAGATGAAATCTTTGAAATGCCAGATAACAAATTCAGAAGATTGATGATTAAGCTACTCAAGGAGCTACCAGAGAAAGGTGAAAACCAACATAAAGAAATTTAAAAAAAATTCAGGATATGAATGAAAAATTTCCCAGAGAGATAGATATCATAAAGAAAATGCAATCAGAACATCTGGAAATAAAAAAACACACTTAGAGAAATACAAAACGTAGTGGAAAGTTTCAAAAATAGACTAGAACAAGTAGAAGATAGCTGCATGCCAGGTCCAAGCGGGAAGAAAAAGCAGAAAAAAGAATTTCAGAGCTCAAAGACAAGGCTTTCGAATTAACCCAATCAAACAAAAATAAAGAAAAAAGAATCAAATGAAATGAACAAAGTCTCCAAGAAATATAGGATTATGTAAACAACCAAATGTAAGAATAAATGGTGATACTGAGGGAGAAGAAAAGGCTAACAGTTTGGAAAATTCATTTGAGGGAATAATTGAGGAAAACTTCCCTGGCCTTGCTAGAGATTTAAATATCCAAATACAAGAAGCTCAATGAACTCTTACGAACTTCATTGCAAAAAGATCATCACCAAGGCACATAGTCATCAGGTTATCTAAAGTCAACATGAAGGAAAGAATTCTAACAGTTGTGAGGCAAAAAGCGTCAGGTAACTTACAAAAGAAAAACAACTAGACTAACAACAGACTTCCCAGCAGAAACCTTACAAGGCAGAAGGCACTGGGGTCCTATCTTTAGCCTCCTTAAACAGAATACCTATCACCCAAGAATTTTGTTAGTTTAGCAAAACTAAGTTTCATAAATGAAGGAGAAATAAAGTCTTTTTCAGACAAACAAATGCTGAGGAATTTGTCACTACCAGACCAGCACTACAAGAAATGCTAAGCAGGAGTTCTAAATTTTGAAACAAAAGCTTGATATGCAACAAAACAGAACCTCTGAAAGCTTAAAACTCACAGGGCCTATAAAACAACACAACGGAAAAAACAAAGTATCTAAGTAACAACTAACATAGTGAATAGAACAGTACCTCACGTCTCAATATTAACATTGAACGTAAATGGCCTAAATGCTCCATTTAAAAGATATGGAATGGCAGAATGGATTAAAAACCACAAACCAAATATCTAATGCACAAAGATTCATATAAACTCAAGGTAAAGGGGTAGGAAAAGATATTCCATGCAAATGGAAACCAAAAGCAAGCAGGAGTCTTATATCAGGCAAAACAGACTTTAAAGCAACAACTATTTAAAAAAAGACAAAGGTCATCATATAACGATAAAAAGGTCAGTCCAACAAGAAGATATTACAGTCAGTCCTACATTTATATGCACCTAACACTGGAGTTCCCACATTCATAAAACAGTTACTACTAGACCTGAGAAATGAAGTAGACAGCGACATAATAATAGCGAGCGACTTCAATACTCCACTGACAGCACTAGACAGATCGTTAAGACAGAAAGTCAACGAAGAAACAATGGACTTAAACGATACTCTAGAACAAATGGACTTAACAGATATTTACAAAACATTCTACCCAACAATTGTAGAATATACATTCTTCTCATCATTTCACATGGAACATTTTCCAAAATAGACCACATGACAAGCCACAAAACAAGTCTCAATAAATTTAAGAAAATCATACCAATTATCTTCTCAGACCACAGTGGAATAAAACTAGAAATCAACTCCAAAAGGAATCCTCAAAACTATACAAATACATAGAAATTAAATAATCTGCTCTTGAATGATCTTAGGGTTAACAATGAAATCAAGATGGAAATTCAAAAATTCTTTGAAATGAGTAACAGTGACACAAGTTATCAAAACCTCTGGGATACAGCAAAAGCAATGCTAAAAGTTTATAGCATTAAATGCCTACCTTAAAAAGTCTGAAAGAGCACAAACTGACAATCTAGTATCACACCTCAAGGAACTAGAGAAACAGGAACACCACGGAATACTAATCCACCATTAAAAGGAATGAAATAATGTCTTTTGCAGCAACTAAGATGGAGGTGGAGGTCATTATTCTAAATTAAGTAACTCAGGTATGAAAAATCAAATACTGCATGTTCTCACTTATCAGTGGGAGCTAAGCTATGAGGACACAAAGACATACAGAGTGATACGATAGACTGTGGGGACTTGGGGTGGGGGAAGGGATAAAAGTCTACATGTTGGGTACAGTGTTGTACACTGCTTGGGTAACAGGTGCATTAAAATCCAGAATTCACCACTATAGAATACATCCATGTAACCAAAACTATCTGTACCCCAAAAGCTATTGAAATAAAAATTTTAAAAAACAGAAAAGATAGAAGATAAAAATTAGTAACCCTTTCAAATTTAAAGACAGAGATGGAAAACAGGAGAGGTAAGATAAAAAATAAAATCATGTCCAATATCTGAATAGGAGCCCTAGAAAGAGGAAATAGAGAAAGGAGAGAATTTTTTTTTTTTTGGCCTCCCAGACTTAAGCAATTCTCATGCCTCAGCCTCCCAAGTAGCTGGAATTACAGGTGTGCACTAACACTCCCAGCTAATTTTTTTGTAATAGAGACAGGGTTTCATCATGTGACCCAGGCTGGTCTCAAATTCCTGGCCTCAAATGATCTGCCTGCCTTGGCCTCCCAAAGTGGCTGGGATTACAAACATGAGCCACTGTGCCTGGCCAGGAGAGGAAATTTTTGACTGAATAATTCAAGAAAATGTTCCAGAAGTGAGAATTTTCCAGATTGAAAGGTCTATGGAGTACCAGCAAAATGAATTAAAAAAAAAAATACTCTCTCAGAGGCACATGATAAAATTTCAGAACATTAGATATGAAGAGAAGATCCCAAAAGCTGCCAGAAAGAAAACACCACACATAGAAGATCCAGAATAAAAGAAGCATCTGACTTCTTAACATTAACGATGGAAGCCAGAAAAGAGCTGAGCAATGCCTACTAACACTAAAGGAAAGTCATTTCTGACTGTGAATTCTACACCCAGGCAACATTTGGCAATGTCTGGAGACATTTTTGGTTGTCACATCCAGAGAAGAGGTGCTACTGTCATCTATCTAGTGGATTCCCTGTATGTGTATGAATAAGAACTTGAGAGATATCTCACACATATATAACAGCAAAAAGTGAACTTAGGTGCAGCACAATTGGTCCCAAGGAGGGAGTTTTCCTATTTAAAGAAATTTTATTAATACATTAACCAAAAATACTAAATAACTGATTTATTAACATAAAATGCATTCTTAGCCTTTGTACCTATCATTATAACACTTTATTTTAAAAGACAAAAAATTAAAACCAAAATAATTACCATTGTGCTGAAACTCTGGATCTCTAAGAGAGCCCTGAATTCGACGAGAGGGATGCCAGTAGGATGGAACATGTGGTGGAGAAGGCAACTGTCCAGGGGGATTTGTTGGGTATTTTGGAATTTTTGAAACTGGAAGAGTTGCCTCAGCAAATTTGTGGATATTGTCTTCAGAATCTTCCCGCAAAGGCAGAGGATCAACTGTTTTTATACCAGCAGCTGGAGAAGTCAGTAGGGATACAGCACGACTTTCTTTCTAAATGACAAAAAAAAAAAAAAAAGATGCATATGTGTAGATTTGTAAATAAATAAGCCAAACATTTAAATGCAAAAAACATAACCAAAAAGCAGAAGGAGAAATATGAGAGAATTTATGCAACCTCTATGTGGGGAAGATACGATATAGACAAACAGACTTGGCTATATAAACAAAATACGTAGACATTTTAAAAATTAAAAGAAAAATGCAGAACTTGGAAAAAATACAACTTTTATGATTGACAATGAATTATCATTGCTACATAAGTATTTCTTTAAAAACAGTAAGAAAAATATAAACCTAATTAAAAAGTAGAAAAAGGATATGAATAAGCAATTCATATAATGTACACACAAATCACAAACAGCAAACGTATTCTACCTTACTAATGATCAAATAATTATAAAATGAAAGCACTGAGTGAGATATTAATTTTTCACGTACCAAATTTCAAAAATTAATTTTTAAAAGAACAATGATACCAGAGCTGGCAAGGATGTAGAGAAACTGGCAACCTCATAGACTGCTATTGAGAGTACAATCTTTCTGGGGGGCTGGCAAAACATAGCAGAAGACTTAAAATTTAGCATTCTTTGACTTCTTTGACTACATAATAATACTTGGGAAGTAGTTACAAACACAAAATAATATAAACAAAAATGTAGCTACAGATGGATTTCTTTACAGTATTTCTTCAAAACAGACTAAGAAATAACAATAGAAATTTGAATAAAAATTAGATTTTAACAATAAGCATCTGGTTTTAAAAAACTGTGGTGTAACTATAGATTGCACATGTCTCCATAAAAATAAGATTATGAATATTTCATGATGTGAAAATATGTTAACAGTGCTAAAAATAGATTATAAAACCTTTCTACAGTATGATAAATAAATAACCAAATATACTTACACATATATACCTAAATACCTCAAAAATTTAACAGTGGATGTCCCTGAACAGTACATGTGAGATATTTACCTTCTTTTTTAGTTTGGTCAGTATTTGCTGTTTTCCACAATGACTATGTATCACTGTCCTAAAAGTCACGAACAATTTTACTTTCTAAAAGAAGGCAGCTAGCTGGACACACTGGCTTATGCCTGTAATCCCAGCAATTTGGGAGGCCAAGATGGGAGGATCATTTCAGGCCAGGAGTTCAAGATCAGCCTGGCCAACAGGGTGAAACCCATCTCTAATAAAAATACAAAAATTAGCCGGGTGTGGTGGCACACACCTGTAATCCCGGATACTTGTGTGGCCAAGGCACAAGAATTGCTCAAGCTGGGGAGGCAGAGATTGCAGTGAGCCATGACTGCATCAGTGCACTCCAGCCAGGAAACGGAGAGAGACTGTCTCAAAAAATAAAAATAAAAATGGTCCAGGTGCAGTGGCTCATGCCTGTAATCCTAGCACTTTGGGAGGCCGAGACGGGAGGATCACTTTAGGCCAGGAGTTTGACCAGCCTGGTCAACACAGCAAGACCCCATCTCTATTTATTTAAAAAAAAATTTAAATTAAATTAAAAACAAAACAAAGCAAACCAGTAAAATCAAATACAGTTCCAAACTTTCCTGATTATTTCTTGTAATTGTTGCCTTCACTTATTATCTTTGATTCTATCAATGTAACATTCAAAACACTGCTTTCTAAACTTAGATATCATTTTCTGTGATTGCAGAGCTTATTGCTTCAAACTGGCCTAGGGCTGTTAGTCTCAACCAATAAACATACTTCAAATCAATATGAAGGATAAAACCACAAATCTTCCACTTGCTTTCCTTTTTAAACAAGTATCACTTAGTACAATACAAATAATTCCAAAGAGAAATTGTTCTTTTTTTTTCCTTTTTCTATATATATGAACAAAATTTGTGATCTCTGTAAAATTGGTTTTACAATTGCTAAAAACACCAGAAAGAAACCTGTAAAATAAAAGACATGGGGTTCCCAGGTTTAACGTAACTGATTCTGTGATCTGTTTTTGAGCCTAAATCCTCAAAAGGCCAATAGGCCTCACTGCTCTACTCAGCCCTGTGTACAGCAGTTCTCCACTGAGGAGCCACAGTGACTTGATTTACCCTGTGAATCATATCCTATTTGCTTTGTTGCTTCTGATATTCCAGAGGTTTCCCAGTGACATTAGAATAACATCCAAGAGAATAAACCCCACTTGATTATAATGAATTATCTTTTTGATGTGCTGCTGGATTCAGTCTGATAGTATTTTGTTGAAGATTTTTGTGTCTACCTTCATCAGGAATATTGGTCTACAGTTTTCTTTTTTTGTTGTTGTTGTGTCCTTGCCAGATTTTGGTATCAGGATGATACTGGTTTCATAGAATGTGTTAAGGAGAAATCCTTTCTCTTTGATTTTGGGGAATAGTTTTAGCACATAAACAGAATTAAAAACAAAAACCATATGATCATCTCAATACATGTAGAAAAAGCATTTGATAAAGTCCAATATCCCTTCATGATAAAAATCCTCAACAAACTAGGCAATGAAGGAACATACCTCTCAAAATAATAAGAGCCATCTATGACAAACCCACAGCCAATATCATACTGAATGGGCAAAGGTGGAAGCATCCCCCCTAAGAACAAGACAAGGATGCCCACTCTCACCACCTCTATTCAACATAGTACTGAAGTCCTACCCAGAGCAATCGGGCAAGAAAAAGAAACAAAAGGCATCTAAATAGAAAAAGAGGAAGTCAAATTATCTCTGTTCACTCACGATATGATTCTAAACCTAAAAAAACCCTAACAATCCCTCCAAAAGACCTGATAAATGACGTTAGTAAAGTTTCAGGATATAAAAATTAACGTGCAAAAATCAGTAGCATTTCTACACACCAATAATTCAAGCTAACAACCAAATCAAGGATACAGTCCTGTTACAATGGCCCCCCAAAAATAAAGTACCTAGGAACACAGCTAACCAAGGAGGTGAAAGATCTCCACATGAACTACAAAACACTGCTGAACGAAATTACAGATGACATAAACAAATGGAAAAGCATTCCACGCCTATGGATTGGAAGAATCGATATTGTTAAAATTGCCATACTGTCTAAAGTAACTTACAGATTCAATGCAATTCCTATCAAATTACCAATGTCATTTTTCACAGAATTAGAAAAAGCAGTTCTAAAATTCATGAGGAAGCAAAAAAAAAAAAAAAGGGCCCAAAGCAATCCTAAGCAAAAAAAAAAAAAGAAAAAAAAAAAGAACAAAGCTGGAGGCATTACATTACTTGACTTCAACTTATACTATAAAGTTACAGCAACCACAACATCATGGTACTGGTAAACAGACAGACAGACTAATGGAACAGAAAAGAGAACTCAGAAATAAAGCCATACACCTACAGCTATCTGATCTTTAACAAAGATGACAAAAAAAAATGAACAATGGAAAAAGGACACCCTATTCAATAAATGGTGCTGGGAAAACTGGCTGGCCATATGTAGAAGAATGAAATTGGACCCCTATCTCTCACCATATACAAAAATTGACTCAAGATGGATTAAAGACTTAAATGTAAGACCTCAAAGTACAAAAATCCTAGAAGAAACCCTAGAAAAAACTCTTCTGGACATTGGCTAAGGCAAGGAATTTATGACTAAGTACTCAAAAACAAATGTAACAAAAACAAATTGACAATTGGGACTTTTGCACAGCAAAAGAAACTATCAACAGAGTAAACGGACATCTTACAGAACGGGAGAAAATATTTGCAAACTACGTATCTGACAACGGACTAATATCCAGAATCTATAAGGAACTTAAGAAAAAAACAACTCCATTAAAAAGGGAGCAAAGGACATGAACAGACACTTCTTAAAAGAAGACAAAGCAGCCAACAAACATGAAAGAATGCTCAACATTGCTAATCACCAGAGATGTAAATCAAAACCATAATGAGATATCATCTCACACCAGTCAGAATGACTATTACCAAAAAGTCAAAAAATAACAGATGTTGGCAAGGATGCAGAGAAAAGGAAACGCAACCCCTCTGGAAAGCAATATGAAAATTTCTCAAACAACTAAAATTAGAACTACCATTCAACCCAGCAATCTCACTACTGAGTATCTACCCAAAGGAAATCATTCTATGAAAAAGACCTGCACTCATAGGTTTATTCCAGCACTATTCACATTAGCAAACTCATGGAATCAGCCTAGGTGCCCATCAATAGTGGATTAGATAAAGAAAATGTAGTACATATACACACCATAGAATACTGGGCAGCCATAAAAAAGAATGAAATCATGTCCACTGCAACAACATGGATGCAGCTGGAGGCCATTATTCTAAGTGAATTAACATAGAAACATAAAGTCAAATACTGCATATTCTCATTTATAAGTGGGAGCTAAACAAGAGGTACACACAACATAAAGATGGAAACAGACACTAGCAACTACAAAAGGGGGAGAAGAGGGAGGGGTGCAAGAGTTGAAAACCTACCTATTGGGTACAATGTTCACTATTTGGGTGATGGGTTCAATAGAAGCCCAAACCCCAGCATTACACAATATACCAATGTAACAAACTTGGACATGAACGCTCTGAATCTAAAATAAAATTCAGGCTGGGCACAGTGGCTCAAGCCTGTAATCATCCTACCACTTTGGGAGGCCAAGAAGGGAGGACTGCTTGAACCCAGGAGTTTGAGAACAGCCTGGCAACACAGCGAGACCCCCAACTCTACAAAAAATTTTTTTAAAAAATTAGCCAGGCATGGTGGTACATATCTGTGGTCCCAGCTACTCAGGAGGCTGAGGTGGGAGGATTGCCTAAGCCCAGAAGGTTGGGGCTACAATGAGCCATGATTGCACCACTGCACTCCGGCCTGGGCAACAGAGCAAGACCTTGTCTCAAAAAGCAAAAAATGGGCCAGATGTGGTGGTTGTAACCTGTAATCCCAGCACTTTGGGAGGCCGATGCAGGTGGATCACTTGAGGCCAGGAGTTCAAGACCAGCCTGGCCAACATGGCAAAACCACATCTCTACTAACAATACAAAAATTAGCCAGATGTGGCGGCAGGCGCCTGTAGTCCCAGCTATTTGGGAGGCTGAGGCATGAGAACTGTTTGAGCCTGGAAGGCAGAGGTTGCAGTGAGCCAAGATCGCACCACTATACTCCAGCCTGGGCAACAGAGCAAGACCCTGTCTCAAAAAAAAAAAAAAGTGAATATAAAATTAAATTAAAAAAAAGAAAGAATAACATCTAAGATCCTTACTCGGCCTCCCTTTCTAATCTCATTTCCTGCCCTCTCCCCTTCCCTCTCCAGGCTCCAGCCACACTTTTAATCTCTCTGGGTTCTTGCCCTAGGGAAAAACACTTGCACTTGCTGTTCTTTCTTTTTTTTTTTTTTGAGATGGAGTCTCACTCTGTCGCCCAGGCTGGGGTGCAGTGGCGCGATCTCGGCTCAGTGCAACCTCCGCCTCCCGGATTCAGGCAATTCTCATGCCTCAGCCTCCCAAGTAGCTGGGACTATAGGCATGTGCCACCATGTCCAGCTAACTTTTGTAATTTTAGTAGAGACAGGGTTTCACTGTGTTGGCCAGGCTGATGTTGAACTCCTGACCTCAAGTGATCCACCTGCCTTGGCCTCCCAAAGTGCTGGAATTACAGGCATGAGCCACTGCGCCCGGCCCCTGTTCTTTCTAATTGGAAAACAATCTCTGCCCCAGATCTCTGCATGGGCACCTTCCTCATCAGTCAGGTCTCAGCTAAAATGTCATCTCCTTAGAGGTGCCTGTCCTGATGGCCCAAACTAAAGCTGTCTTACCCATCCCTTAGAGATCTGTAGTTTTATTTAATTCACAGCGCTTACTACTATGTGAAATTATTTTCTTAAAAAATTGTCTATTCCTCCCAATGAAAATGTAAGCTTCATGAAGGCAGGGATTTTGACTTGATTATCAATAAATCCCCAGATCCTAGAACAGTGCCTGGCACTTGGTAAGAGCCTATTAAATATTGAATTGAATGAATGAAAATAAAACTACCCTCCAAAGAGGCTCCTTGTCCAGAGTTCTCTTGCTCAGTGCATGGTACCTCCATCAATCTTGTTGGGCAAGCCAGAAACTTAGCAGGCATCCCTGTCTCTCATCCATTATCCAACCCAGCATCAACCTTAACATTGTTCCCCTTACACAGTTGTGCAGTTTCATCCACTTCTGTCTATTCCTACCCTCCTTCATCCAAGCTACCAACACCTCCTACATGGACTACCGCAATGGCCTTTTAAGGGCATTCACAGCCTACTCTTGCCTCCTATGGCAGCCGGACAGATCTTGCAAAACATATATCCATCACAATTCCCATACTGAAAATATTTCAATGGCTTCCCATTGCTCTTGAGATAACGAAAGAAATCCCAATGTTGCCATGTTTTCCAGCCTCATGTTGTACCAGGCTCCCTGCCACACACTGTATTGGTCTTTGTTTCCTCAAACTCTACATTGTTTCTCTCCACAAGATCTTGGCATATGCTAGGCTCCTTCTCCCCATCCTTTTTTCCTGGTTAATGCTTCCTCTTCTCCTTTATCTTAGCTCAATTGTGAGTTTTTCAAAGAAGCATCATTGACTTCCAAGAAGGTTTCTGATCTCCACGATTAGAACAATTCCTTCCAGAATAGCGCTAAGTACTTTTATTTTGAAACTCTTATTAGTTTTAATTTCATTTCTTTTTTGGTGTGATTAACATGTATCTCCCTTACCAGACTGCAGGTTTCATAAGATTATGTACCATGTCTGTTTCTATCCATTATCATTGCCATAGCATGTGGGTAAATCTGCTAAATGAATGAAGTGAGCAAATCCACACCTGGGTTTTTAATATAATTTTAAGATTTGAAAATGTTTCCTGATGATCAAACCAATATGAGAATTCTACCCTAAAGTTTTGGGACATACTGATAATTTATTGGAAATTGAATGACCTATGGGTTTAATTTTATACATAATAATAACGTAATTTCTTATCAATGCTTTTATAAGAGAATATAAGGGGAAAAACTGATGGTGTATATCAAAGTTTAGTGACTCCTCTGCCTACCAGTAACCAAGGGGTAGACACTGGGAAATAACCAAATCTAGCTAGCTCCTGGTGTAGTCCCTGGTAGTGCTGGTCGCAGAAAATTCACATGGAAGGATATCCAATCAAGTTGTCAATAATAAACTTGTGTACGTATGTACATATGTATGTATTTATTGGTTTGGAGAGAGTCTTACTCTGTCTTCCAGGCTGGAGTGCAGTGGCGTGATCTCAGCTCACTCTAACCTCCACCTCCTGGGTTGAAGTGATTCTTGTGCCTCAGTCTCCCAAATGGCTGGGATTACAGGCGTCTGCCACCACGCCCAGCTAATTTTTGTATTTTTAGTAGGGACAAGATTTCCCCATGTTGGCCAGGCTGGTCTTGAACTCCTGGCTTTATGTGATCTGCCCACCTCGGCCTCCCAAAGTGCTGGGATTACAAACATGAGCTACTGCACCAGGCCAGAAACTTATTTTAGAGGAGTTGGTAATTAAAATGTTAAAAGTGTATAGTACTCACAGTGAGACAGAGATTGGCATTAACATTCTAAGGGATGATATTACTCTATTTAGATTATTCAATAAATTAATTCCACAGTAAGTGAAAATAATACATATAAATCCAGCCACAAATATGGATTAGTCACTCGTTTTGGCTGAATCAGCTGTGTGTATACAGTTGCCTAAAAGCTCACACCTTCCAGATGGCAGCCTGGATTTCTAAGGAGGAGTAGAACAGTCCATTAAGATCTGATTCTCATGAGTCCTCTGACCATATTCCTAATGTCACATTTCCTTTAATAAACCAATGTATACATAAGCAACAGGAAATAGTTTAGATATTCTGTCACTCCAATAACATTCATTCAATCTGTTACGTGCTATGAGCTGGGCTCTGTTCTAAGCACTGGGGATTAAGAGGTAGAGGGTGCTCTGATCCCATCTCCCACCTGTTCCCAATCCCTGAAAACTCCTAGTTTGTACTCAAATTCACAAACAGCCATCAGCAAAATTCCCTATAGATTTTCAACCTTTTCTCTGATTGTTCTCTATTCTACTCCAACCACTTACACCCATGATGTTAAGTTAAGCCTTGTCATTACTGGTAACTGCAACCTCTCCATAACCTAAATTTCTGACCACCATTTCCTAACTTTAAAACTAATCCCCACGGGTGCCCCAATTCCAACAAGTCTTTTATTTTACCTAGACCATCCATCCACCGATCCTATCACCTCTGCACTCTTCTCAAGTCCCAGTGTCCTTCCCTCACCAACTCATTATAATCCCTTCTTCATATATACCTCAACTCCATTCCCCTTTTTCTCACTTTGTCTTATTCTCATGACAAGTTCAAAACCCTAGGTAAATCCAACTCTATCTGATAAAAGTATCCTGCACTTCTGCAGCCTAACATTACTGGAGAAGGGCACACAACCCTTCCTGACTGGTCTTCTGCCAACTTTGTGACCACCAACTTAAAATGGCCCCTTAACATTGGCCTAAAATATCCCACATTCCCCTGGCCCACTCACTCTCCCACTCTCTGAGAAGACTACTCTATGCCTTCACTTTCCTCAAATCTCCAACATCTTCCCCAGCCTTATTCTCAGTAAGGATCTTTCTTTACATGTCACCAAGAAGCAATAAGAAGAGGTTTTCCAAAAGCTGCCATCACATCTTCCTACATTCATCAGCAGTGCCTGCCCATGAATTCTGCTTTCCCTCTTGTAACAATAAAGAAACAATCAGTGTCTAAAGCCAACCCTTCCATATCTCCACCAGATCCTAAGCCCTTTCTCCTACTCAAGAGTATCTTTCCAACAACTTTCCCCTCACTCCTGCATCATCAACTTTTCTCTCTCCAAAATTATTCTTGTCAACATACAAACATGCTGTTGTGTCTTCCATCTTGATCTCACTTCTCTCGACTACTCCTGCATTACTCTGCTTCCCTTCTTGGAAAATAAACTTCAGAGAATTATCTATGGCAGCTTTCTCCAATTCTTCTCCTCTTTTTTCTCTTGAATTCACTTGCACTTAGGCTTTTGTCCCTTCCTTCCACCAAAACTGCCCTTTATCAAGGTCACCAAAGACCTCCACGTTGCTAAATCCGATAAGCAATTGTCCTCTCTTACTCACCTATCTGTAGCATTGACTCTCCCTCCTCCTTGACACCTCCAGGATACCAGTCTCTTGTTTGTCACCATCTCACTGGCTGCTCTCCTTCAGTCTCCTTTGCTGACTAGTCCTCAACTTCCCAATATCAAAAAACTGGGGCTTAGACCTGTCTACAACTATTCTTCTCTGTCTACACCCACTCCCTTGATGATTTCCTCCAGTCTCAATACTTTAAAAACCTGACCCACCTAAGCTATAAAGAGCCTCAAATCTGTACCTATAGCACAACTTCTCCTCTACACTCCAAACCTATATAGTCAGTTCCCTATTCAACATGTCTACTTGTATGTCTAATAAGCTTCTCAAATTTAGTGTCCAGAACGGAATTCTTGATCTTCTCCAACTCAGTTAAACGGCGACTCCATCCTTATTGCTAAGGCCAAAAATCTTGAGTCACCCTTGATTTTTCTCTTTCTCCCACCCCAGATCTCATCCATCAGCAAATCTTGTTGGCTGTACCTTCCTTGTGTATCCAGAATTAAACTTTATATGACCTTCACTGCCACCACCAAGGTCCAAACAACCATCACCTCCTGCCTGGATAGAGTAAGTGACTCCCAACTGTTTTTATGCCCCAGCTCTTGCTCTACTACTACCTATTCTCAACACAGCAGCCAGAAAGACCTTGGAAAAAAACTAAATAAAATCATGTCACTCCTCTGCCTTTCCAATAGCTTGCCACTGCATACAGAAAAAAATTCAAAATCTTCGCTATGATTTACAAAGCCCTACACAATTTAGCACCCCATTATGTCTCTGAACCCATTATCAACACTACTCTCCCTCTCATTCTCTCTCTCTCTCTTCCAACTACAGTGACCTTCTAGCTGTTCCTCAAGGGGGCAGGTACCCCCTTCACCTGAGGGATCTGCAGTTACTGTTCTTGTCACCTAGACCTTCCCAGATCCGCATACAGGTCAATCCCTTACCTTTTTCAGATCCTGCTTAAATGCCACTCTCGCACCGAGGACTTCCCTGGCCACCTCCTGTTCACTTCAGCGGCTTTATTTTTCTCCTTAGTACTAATCAGTATCTAAAATACTATGTATTTTACCTGGTTATTTTGTTTATTGTCTCCCTCCTCCACTAGAATGTAAGTTCAATGATGGCTATGATTTTTGTCTGTTTGTTCTCTGCTATATCCCCAGCACTTAAAACAATGCCTGGAACATAGCTGGAATACAACTGTCACACAGCAGATGCTCAATAAAAAGTATTGCTTTCTTTATCTTCCTATTGAGTCACTACTGACAAAGTTGAAAGTGTATCAACAAAAACGTAATGCTTCTCACAGAAAAAAAGTCAAGCCTTTTGCCTTACTAAAAGCAGGTTAACAGTATCATCTCCTCATATGATAGCCATAATTCTCTAAAATCTTAACCCATCATTCATTTATTACATGTGTCTACAATAATTAGTCCTAGATGAGATGCTTTTTTCCCCAAAACATATTTACCTTAGTAAAATCATTCTTTGAAGTTTCTAAACAATCCTGAGAGGTCATTCTTTTCCTCTGTTCTGGGACTGGAGGCTTCATCTTAGATGGAGACACTAAAACAGCACCACCTGGAAAAATAAAGATGACAGTTTCAATTACACTAAATTAACATGTAGAAAAAGCAGGTTAAATAAGAACTGCATGGTGTTTGCCGATTACCAACAGCTGGAGTAGTGAGATCATGATGAGTCCTCTGGATTCCACCAAGTTCTCTCAGCTTGGGAGTAGGAAGCCGGCCTCCTTTTTCTGAGGATACAGAAGAATCTGACCTATAAATTGAAACAATCTATGAATCTATACAGCATTTCCTCCAGAAAATATGATAAAAAATACTTTGCCATCATTGTGCAATAATAAAGTATAAAACTTGTAAGAGGCCAGGCACAGTGGCTCACGCCCGTAATCCCAGCACTTTCGGAGGCCGAGGTGGGCGGATCAGGAGATCGAGACCATCCTGGCCAACATGGTGAAACCCCACCTCTATTAAAAATACAAAAACAAAATTAGCCGGGTGTGGTGGCGGGCACCTGTAGTCCCAGCTACTTGGTAGGCTGAGGCGGGAGAATGGCGTGAACCCAGAAGGCGGAGCTTGCAGTGAGCCGAGATCGTGCCACTGCACTCCAGCCTAGGTGACAGAGAGAAACTCCGTCTCAAAAAAAAAAAAAAAAAAAACTTGTAAGAGAAGGCCATTTTGTTTCTGAAAAAAATAACCACCAAATCCACATGCAGTTAAAAGCGACTGAAATTTTCAATAATGAATAGAACTAAGCACAAGATCAAAAATAAAACAGAACACTGAAAAAATAATATAAGCTATATCAACTATATCAATAGAAGAAAAACAACCCACAAAGAAAAAAGTGACTGAATACTGGATAATGGGGAAAATCACTGCCAAGTCGCACCGGCACAGCAGAGAATCCTTCCTCACATCAAGGCTCAAGTTCCATAACATCCATGAATGAATAAAGGATTTAGATTATAGACAAAAGGCACTATTATCATAGGTGGAGAAGAACTACTCCCCAAAGCAATTTACACATAAAACAACAGGAATTAGCTATTTTCAGAAATCACTTTTTAAAAAATATTATAAAACATTATCTTTTTGGTAGAATCATCTGATATTAAAGAACACCAGTTTTTTTCTTTAAAGTCATTCTTCCAGACACATTTGCAAATCTGGCACACCATAAATTATAGGATATAAATGAAAATAATCCTAACTACTTCCTCCCAAAGTAGCCCAGAATTCAACTATTCAATTACCAATCACTAGTGACTTAAATACCTGAGTGAATCAAATTATTCACCATACAGCAGTGCCTCCTTTGTGACATTGAAATAAAATCTGCAATTTATTAGTCATAAAATCAAAAGTGTAAACCACTATATTTAGTGACAAAATACATATCAACCATGTAAATAACGCTTCTCTATACTGAGTAATTTAAAACTCTCACCCTTCTTTCATCTTATCTGCCTTAGATTTCTCATGTACATCCAACTTCTCTTGCTCTCCCATAAAAGCCTGCTTGCCCATTTTCCTGTCCCCTTCCTCTTCATCGTCGTCCTCCTCCTCTTTCTCCCTGGGCTGTTTCTGTACGTCTTCACTTGTGTTCTCTGTATCCCAAGCCAGCCGCCTTCTAACAGGTATGGTGGGAGCTGACAAACCCAATTTCTCCGTGGTATTTTTCTGGGGCTGTTCTTCCACGATATTTCCTTTTTCTTCTGGTTCTGTAGAAGGACATTTCTGCAAAGTCTTAGGGCTTGTAGGATCTCTGCGTAACAAAATCAATTTTATTTTAAATGTGAATACTTTGCACTTTTCTTATCTACACCAATTTTAGTGAGTCCATCATTTCCTTCTACTGTTCACAACTACATGTTTTCCATAGATATTGCCTTGCTCAGATATTGAAGAAGGAAATCTAATTCGTTTTATAGCAAAATAAATGAAAGTCATAATCTGGAGTTTCTATTAAAATATTCCAAAATGTATTTATCTTCTTTTACTCCTACCTTCACATATGTTTGTGTACATCTGCTGATACAAGTCATACCTAGCCCTAAACTGGCATTTACACACATAAACTAGGACCCCATGGTCTAAGTTCTTCAATTACTTTCGCTTACAAATAATTAAATCATGTTCATTTTAACCCAGAACAGCAGAGCGCTCTTCCATAAAATCAGCAGCCAAGTTCTGAATTAGCCACAAAATCTATTAATGAATAATAGGTATGTATTAATAGCTTGCAGTCTCCACTTTTTTCTTGTTGTTGACTTTCTTTTTACCTTCTAAACGTCTTTTTACATCTACCATGTAATCATCCCTACTCCACTATTAACTGCCAACAAAAAATATTATAAAAATCTAGCCTTCCAGATTTACATTATGTGTTAGTTATACACAAATAAAGCAATCTACATTGCTTTATTTTTCACTGAGAATAAAAATGAAATAAATGACTGCCACAATTCCATTCGACTAGGAGACACATTTTGAGTAGTCAGGTCATTTTCCTATATCATTCTATGATCTACATAAGCTTCAACAAACTTTTTTTGCCATCCACAAAGAATATCTCACCCAGCAAGATCTAATGCTCTGATGTTGCTACTAACGGTTCCTTCTGAGCTTGTGGTTGAGGAGACATCCCAACAGCAGTTGCTATCAGATAAAATCTGATTCAGATGGTCCCGAGAAAAATGCGTCCCCTGAACTCGCTTCCTATAAAACTCAGCCTTTTCTCGGAGTTCTTTAACCTATGCAGGAGAGTTCAGACATCATATACTATTGTAAATGCTTCTTTACAAACAGCACCAAGTAGCATATCAAAGACATTGCACAAATACAGCCAGGGACCGAAGACAAAGGAAGGCAAAATTAGCCACATACAGTCATCAGACTGTGCATTTAAGCAAAAACTAAAACAATCAAGCTAAAGCATGATGCAGTTATTTTATTTCAGACCAGCAGGCAGGGAGAAATTCATAGCAGCTAAGAAAAATATTAACACCTACTTTTTATTCCAACTGAAATTACACAAGTAATCTATGCATTATTATAGTTTTTAAAAACTCAAAAGCAACCAACCTCAGCATACCACATGGCATTTAGAGAACCCTAGAGAAGGAATACAGAAACACACTTAATGATAGGTTAATGCCATAATTGAATATTAATGGGAATCAATGAAACACATTATTCTCCCTTCTAAATATCTACCAAACTTGTCAATCAATATTTCTTGGGATTTTTAGTAATTAGTTCAGTAGCCAAGATACCTTATTATTATCTTGAAAACCAGCCACATTCTTGCATGGCTAGGATGCTGCTGATGACAGACAAATTAGGCAATCTAACTATTATTCCTATTTCCCCACCTCTGGAAGAGTACTTACACGCCAGAAATCCCTAATCCAGCTTTATTTCATGGCTTTGTATACAGCTACTACTGCTACAGAAGCCCTCACTGGGAGAGTTATGAGGTTATGAGGCTTCCCTCTCCAAATTCCTCAATATTCCCTTGGAATCAGCAAAATCTCAACTTTTATTTTTTTAAAAAAGTACTAAATATATCATTTAAAATAATAGCCCATAAAATCATAATTGCAATGTGTTCAACAAAGGGACAGGATAAAAAAGTTCTGCTGAATAATAAAGTGATATGAATTATTTAATATGCAAGTAACATTTTCTGATGAAAAGCAGCCTTTATACCCATTTGAAACCTTTCACTTTATACATCATACTGCCACCTGCTGGCTTCTCCAAGTACAATTCCACAATGTAAAAAAAATTAAGTTCAAGTTTTACCCTTAAAATTCAGTTCAATATCTTTATTTAATCTCGAAAAACACTAATTTTTTTTATCATCAAGACAGAAAATCTTTATTCTAGAACTGCTTTTCTTTCAGGGCAAAAAAAAAAAGCAAATAATGAAACAGCAATGTAAAAACAATTGTAGAAACATAGCTCCTTAACAAGGTACGATTTTGAATGCAAAGATGAAAGTGTTACATCTCTAGGGAATTGGCCAAAGCAAAAGACAGCACCTATATGGCATAAGAAACCATATAATCCCAACAGAGTTCTACTCTAATGAACCATACCTGAAAAAAGTTCCTAAAGGATAATTTGAAATATTTTCTTCACTGCCAAAAAAAAAAGCTATGTTCATTTATCATTTCTATCAACTCCTATACCTTTAAAGAAAATTTCTAGCAGTGGTTTTTGCATTTAACAGGTAGAAGTGAGGTACATGAATTAACTCTACTGAACTTCTAACCAGGGTATTCTGAATGCACAGGAACCTTGTTATAAGTGCCTCGATATACTCCAGATTTTATTGCCAGTAAGTGCCCCCATGCTTCAAATGTTTCAGGGCCACTCCATCACCTACATGCCTCAGCATCACTTCCTCCTCTGTGTTCTCAGAGTTCTTTGGGCACATCCCCATTAATACATATTCAATTTTACTGGAGTTAATTGCACATGCCCTCCTCCTCCATCAACCTATGAACTTCTTGAGGTGAGGGAAAACGCAGCACTTAAGCACTGAGTCCACAACCTGTCCTAAGTGCAGACTAAGTGGTATGCCTGAGCTAAACATGGCAGCCAAAGATAAGCAAGAAACTCCCTGCACTCAGTGAGCCAACCTGTACATAAATTGTCATAATATTGATGGGGGTCTATGCCATAATAAACAAATGAAATGAAATGTAAGTTGAAGGAGTAGTTCAAAAGGGGGACCAATCAGTCCTGCACTGTGTTGGGTAGAGTGACGGGGCAGTGGGGGTGGAAGGGACAGCAGAGGCAGCTGCATCTATCCATGCATGATGAATGAAAGGATGGATGAATACCCTCCATGTACATAGTCATCCAGTTTTATTTGACGTCAACTTTATTTAGAAAGGAGGGGGAGAGTATACTTCATAAGAATTCTGAGGACTTTGATTTATTCAGTTCTATTTGTTACTGACATTTAAAACTAAGTGCTTTAAATTTACTATATCAACAATCTTTATTAATCTCAGTGCTAATATTATATTTTACAAATATGATTTTAAATATCTTTAGCCCTAAACTAAGATGAAAAATTAAAAGGCTGACATTTTCCAAAGTAGTATGTTCTACTAAAAAGAGGAGGAAAAAAATCAATAGCATGAACTCAATGTTAAATAGAACAATCCCTATAGCCAACTACCAGAGCCACTAAAAAGGATAGAAATAAACCATTCCCAACTCAAAACAACATACACACACCTTTCTGGGCCAAGTAATGTTATCATATTATATATTATGATACAATTATAAGTAGAATGTTTCCTTTTCTGAATTTCTTTGTCCAAATTAAGAGTTCAACTAAATTATTTAAAACATATGCAGAAAATTCAAACTCAAGAAACTGGGGATAAAAACTCTTTTTACCCAAAAAACCATCCCCCCAAAATGAGGGGTCACTTTATACCTAGTCTTTACAATGTCTGTCAAATTACAGAACATCTCTCAAATGCAGGACTTTATCTTGAAACACAGTCCTATTTGTGGAAGACACATTGGAATAAAATCACCTCAACCAACTGATGATGAAAAGATTACCTAACAATTAAGAAAAAAAGAAGTTTAACATAGATTAAGTAGTTATTCTGAGGATAGAACCTAAAAAATTCTAATTGCTGACTATTAAGAAACAATCCCTTAAGTGAGCATTTTAAAAAGCAATAGTCAAGTGGTTATTATAATAGAGATGACAAATATACAACCACTGGGCAAATAAAACCAACCACCCTAATGCTCTATGAGAGGTAACTGGGACTTAGCATAGAATTTCCAGTGACTAGACTATAAACAGATTCAAAAAGTATATCTCAAACATAGAAAGAAATGAAGATGATATATGGACTCGAAAACTAATGTGACTCAAAAAGTGAGTTAATATTCCAACAACAAAGTCACTTATGTCTGACTGCATGTGAGGAGTGTGAATACACTCCTTCCTGAAATGTTAGGAGTGGGAAAATGAAGGAGTACTGTACCTTATATTTAGGAACCTCATAATCAGATGCCTATAGTAAATGACTTCCAAGAGATATAAGTAAAACATGGCTCTTATTAAATGTCTATAACCTGGTCAACTAAAACTGTTATCATCAATGATCACTGACTTTTTGGCTAAAAATTCTTATTCTTTTCCAACTTCAATTTACTTTTTGAATTATTTTTCTCAAAGAAATTAAGGCAAACTATACCACTAATTTAAATATTTACAACCACCATTATAGTATTTAATAAGCAAAAAAAGCTGCATTACCAAGATATCATAATAGGAAACCTTGAAAAGTCTATCTTAAATTGACAACAACAATGTTCTCTTCCATCAAGGCAGGATAAGGAATCTCACCTTACTATGACTTCAGTTTTAACAATCTTCTCAATTAGATGTAGTTCTGATGCCTAAACTCATCTTAGTTTAAAGAAATCGCTGCTCGGCCTTTTGGCTGAGATCAAGTGTAGAAATCTCAGAGAAAACACAGTCTTCAAAACAAAGAGTTTCTCACAACCTCAACCTAGTGTCACGCCTAAACACAACAGGCCAGCGTCTGACATCAATTTACCAGCCACACATACTGTTCTGCCTCTGTCCTGCTTTTCCTCACTCCCACTATCAGACTCCTCAGTCAGGGAGATCTTTGCCAAGACTTGGGATGGTCATAAACTGCTCAAGAGTTTAGCTGACTCACTGCCTTTCTTCCATCATGGGTGGTTTAGATGTTCCTAGTTTTAACTTGATTTCACTAAGGTGAATATATGAACATTGCCCCAGATAATATCCGGGACAGCTTTGAGCTTTGTCTTCTACTTTGCCTGTGCTGTCTTCAGGCCGTGCTCAAATAGAGAAGTAGAAAGAAAGCAAAAGAGTGGCCATGGTGGAAGGAATCAAGTGACCTCCTGAAACAATATGCAGACAGCATGGCAGTCGCCAGGATATATGTCTGGGAGCTGCAGCTCAAAGAACCAGCAGCTCAGAGCACCGAGCACCAGCCCCTTCCCCCAGAGGCTGATTACATATAATTGTGGGCCATGGTTTTAAGTAATGAGCTAAATAAAAGACTCATTCCCCATCCAAATTATCCTTCTGTTTACAATGACAGGGGGAAGTGGGATGTTTACTTATGTCTAAACAGAAACATTTTAATTTAGCTTGTTCTCACAGAAAAGGCAAAAAAAAGTCAAGATATGATTTGAAAGATGCTCATTAATACAACAAAAAGGTTCCATTCTCTATCCTTTGAGTATAAGAAGCTAGTACTAAAGTAGCAATTCTCAACTCTAAAATTACCCTTCCCTTCAAACCTATCTTCAGATCCCCAGAGTTTCTCCCAAGTCAGAGTACCCCAAAACTGTAGCTCACACCTCTAACAACACAAACTTCACCTTTCTTTTGCCTACAAACTGTAATAGTACACACTGACAATGGGCATCACTATCAGATAAATTATTTAATCTTGAAAATTAATCTTCAGTTGAGACAGTGGAGGTCTGGAGGTTATGAAATAATCGAATCTATAATGATACAATTCTATAAATTGACTCTATTAACACAATCAAATGTTTGATGGTAAAAAGCATTAAACTTAAAAGACCTCAATAAATATTAATTTCTGAAGAGCCAGTGGCATTAAAAAAAAAAAAGATAATTTACATCCTAATACGTAAGTTCCTGATACTATTAGTGCTATTATTATATCATACTTCTTTACATTGTGGTCTCTATTACCAAAAGGAACTCATTGTGAAATTAAAGTGTTAACAGAGGCTGAAAGAACATGTAGGCTTATTGGGGTCATGTACACTCACCTGATTTGGCATGTTTCCCTTTACATGTGTCCAAGCCCCAGCTTTATATAAATACTGAGCTGGGCTCAGAAATTTTGCTCTATATTCGGAATTCACCTTCCTAATAGAAATGAAATGAAAGTAAATATTTCACCATGTTAATCATTGAAATACCATATTTTCCTATTAAAATACATACCCAAGCCTTTGATGTTTCCAAGGAGTAAGCTTCCTTTTAGGCTGGTGTAAGTCTTTTAATTCCATCTCTGCTTCCAATTTTAAAGGATCGTCTATTTTATTACTCTGAAATGGAAATAATTTAAGCTTTTTATGCTTAAGATGTTACACATTAAAGTGAAAACATGCATGTTATAAAGTTAGACTTGAATATTTAATGACATTTCTATTTTTAGAAGCTTTAGATACTAAAGAAAACAAAAATCATAAGAAATCAACAAAGAAGTTTTGAAATTTTTAGTATATTTGGTTAGTTATTTTTGAAGTTTAGCTGAGGATATAGTTTCATTTTCTAACAATAAAGATTTTAGATCTTTGGCTAAGGAAGAAAATTTTTAAGTTAACAAATACATATCTAAACCACATACTGAATTTGATATTCTAAATTTACAATTGTGTTACAGTAATTAAACATAAGATCCTGATGAATTAGTTACCAAATCGCTTTACTGAATAACAATTCTTTTTTTCTCCAATAATATCATAGGCCTAATATATGTGTGTGTGTATAAATCACTTTACTTTTAGTCATATTTACTTGTAGTTACATACTTTCTATTTTTAGGACCATAAAGTATCGGGTATCAACATTCCAGGAGATTCAAAAATAGTATTTATACCCCAATTACCTGTAATTTATAATCATGTTAGCCTGATTCTGCAAATTAAATGGCTGTAATATCACACAGAAGCAGTTGTTTGTATATTCTGAGGTAAATCATGTGAATTATACTGGCTATAATTTGGCATGCTAAAGCTTTGGTTTAAAATACATGTGATGGCCGGGTGTGGTGGCTCACGCCTGTAATCCCAGCACTTCAGGAGGCCAAGGTGGGCGGATCACCTGAGGCTAGTAGTTCGAGACCAGCCTGGCCAACACACACAGTGAAACCCCCATCTCTACTAAAAATACAAAAATTAGCCGGGCATGGTGGCATGCATCTGTAGTCCCAGCTACTCAGGAGGCTGAGGCAGGAGAATTGCTTGAATCCGGGAGACAGAGGTTGCAGTGAGCCGAGATCGTGCCACTGCACTCCAGCCTGGGCGACAGACCGAGACTCTGTCTCGAAAAAAATAAATAAAAATAAAATACATATAAGTATGTATGTGTTTAATTTCCATAACTTAAAATAAGTATTTCTATCACTACTGTTACCCCTGGAAGTTACTGTAAATCCAGTAATTTGATATTAAACTTACTTGACTTTGATACTAAACTTATTAGACTTACTTCCTGTATTGTTAAGTACTCATCATGCTGTATCATTTTTATTTATGTCTGTCTCCCCACTAGCCCAAGAGCTGCTTGGGGCTATTTGCCAGCCTTGTATTCTCAGTACCAACCCGTGTCTGCTCCTAGTAGCTGGCTCAATGAACATCTGATGAACAAATGAATTAATGAACTAGTGAAAACCAAAAACTCCCAGGTGGTAGTAAGTAAACGAAAACGTGGAGAATCTAAAATAACGGGGATTTTGTTTTGTAAGGTTAAAAGTTGATGAATACCTTCCTTTCAGGAGACACTGTTTCAAGATTTCTGTTTTCTCTCATATCATTTCTTAATTTTGGTTCTTTCACTGGAGATAAACCCTTGAAATTTCTTTTGTATTCAGTTTCATGGATGACTGAGTTACCTTTGAATGGTGGAACAAACTGGCTTTTATTGTGGAAAACCTTAAAACAAAAATTATTTTAGTTTAGTTTTGTTGATTAAATATGCGGAACTTTGGTCTTCAATTACTTAACAAAACATAAAGTTGAATTACAGGACAAAAAAATAGCAAAGTTATATATGATTTTAATTTCATTTCACATATATTATTAACATCCAAAGGTCAACTTTATACTCATTACTATGTTTTGAATAATAGTTTTGTAATCAAAATATAGCTTATAACCAAAATAAACATTGGCATATTTTCATATGACATAGACATTAGCTTTAAGGCAACTCTGTTGTCAGTTCTACAGGTTTTTTTCTTCCTCCTTGACATGATTTTTTTTCTTCCTGCCTTAATAGAAAATTCTTCACATTTCTGAATACCCAATATGTTCAATTTGTTTAGCTTTTCTTCCCTTGGCTTATTTTCAGCGTATTTTATTAAGGCAAAGAAAATGTTCTGAGCAATTACTACACTTCTATTGTTAAATATTTCCTTTTATACTTACTACTTCACAATATGGTTTCTATTTCACGGCATATTACCACTGATTACAAGGAAAGCAAATGGAAAAGATAGGGAACTCAGTCAAGTTATATTACTGCTTTGTAATGCTGAATAGTACATCTTCATACAGATCAGATCTAAACAGTTTATCTTTTTTAGTACAGTATAACCTCAAGGACTTTACTGCCAAAAACTGTTCCGACTCCTTTACATATTAATATAAGACATCCTTTCAGAAAGCAGGTGTCTGATAAAATGAAATGAACAACCTTTTCAGAGGTTTCCTATCAACAAGCATTGACAGCTGTCTCAAAGCTCTTCAATCCATAGACTCTGAATTCAATATGCTTTGAACTAACCATGAGCATTTCCTTCTAAAAAAAGTATGTGAAACACTTATTAAAGAAAGCAGTAAAACTACTGAATATATCGCTAGTGATTTCTCTTATAAAAGTAACGTTTCTACACAACGCTTTCACTGACATGTAAAAGCCCTATTTGATGATGATAGGGCTTTGATTTGAATCAGCTCTATTTTAAAGGTCAAATACTCTATAAAAAAACCGAATAATTACAATTTTCAGGTTGTAAGTAATGTTTTAGGTACACTTAATCTCCAAAAAAACCTGTAGACAAGCAAAAGAAGTACTGATCCTATTTACTAGGTTAATAAAGGGTATTTATCACTTTGTTACTTCACAGATTCTTAAAATGTTATATAAATTTCAAAGGTATTTTAAAAATTGAATAATAATTAAGCCCAAAGCTGCCACAATTTATAGGATCACTGGTGTTTTTCTATCTTAATGTAAGATGACTAGATGTTATTGTCTTGCTGAATCTAATTATCCTGTCAGTTCCTACGGCTATACACAATATACAAGTGAATGTTGACGTAGAGGAGAAAATGAATGTGAGGGTGTGTGAAAGTGTGTGTATTTATAAAGAAAAACACAAAGACCAGAAGAAAAAACAGACTAAGCCATTACAGGTCTCTGGGGATATTCCAAGTGGAGGTATTTCCTGTCTATGCCTAGAAGTACTGTTAAGAACATAAATGAGAGTTTAAAGCCTAAGAACTCCCTAAAGGATGAAGGTAGTAAAACAACAGACTATCTATTAGTAATGGTATCTCAATACTAAAATTGTGCAGGAGTATAATGAAATCTAATATCACATCATTACAGCTTTTGAATTTTACAAATATAGTTATACTGACAATGCCTATTACTATTTGTCTGATACAAGGACAAAATTACGTATCTTGTGTTACTGTCAACATATTGTGTATTTATTAAATATTCAAAGCAGTTACGCCTTTCTTAGAATACAGGAAACATGCAATATATTAGTCAACAAAACACAACATTTTAGAATAAAATCAATTTAATAATTTTTTAATAAGTAAAAAAATCTTGTAGCATGCAAAAACTTACCAGTTCCCCAAGTTTTCATTACCCTGTCTCATATTTAGTATATGTGCTGCATCTGGCAACAATGATCATCAGAAGCCTAGGACAGTATAATATTACTACCATAAATCGTAAGTAATAGGATGATTTTAGCAAAACTCTCATTTTGGTTTTCTAGAACCTACCTCCAGGCTACTTAAGTACTTAATTTCTTTCAACTCTTAATTCTATGTAAATCTACATTACTAGATAAGATAATGGTACTCAGAAATGTATTACATCCATTAAACTACCTGATTGGCTGCAAAAGCTGGAGCAGTTTCTTTAGAAGTCTTCCAAACAAACTGCCTTTGATATTCAGAATTTCTCAAGGAATTATATGAAGGAACAACAGTCAATCCAGCTTTCTTACGCAGAAGTCTATCCAACTGTTCAAAAAACAAAATCCACTTAAAGACATTAAAAATTTCTATTCAAACTTTTTAAAAATTGTGGTAAAAAATGCATAACATGAAATCTATCCTCTTAACAAAATGTTAAATCTACAGTGCAAAATTGTTAACTACATGCGCATTGTGGTACAGCAAACTTTCTTCAACTTATAAATAGTATCTTTTTTCAAGTGTCAAACTATTTAAAATTCCTTTCTATCAAAGGACTATTAGGCATCCCAGGAAAAATATAATACTCTCAGTCCTTTCCTACTAATCATTCATAATTAAATCCATTACCAAAAAGTCCCAGCACTTTGCCTCACCTGCACACTGCTTCTATGAACACCCCTTCTCCTGCCTGCCAGACTCACACATCGCCTTCCTTGTTCCCTTTCACCCCCAGCTTTTTCAACAAGCTACAGATTCTTCTCCAACACTCTGAAATGCCTCTTCAGGGTCCCAGTCAGTGGTGGACATGAACCAGAGAAGAGCAGTGGAACAGAATGGAGAAAGAAATGTGGAAAGCATTGAGATCCCCACACAAGTTCCTGCAGCCTCTGCTTATGTGCTCACAGGGACCTGCTGCAGGCCAGCTGTGACATAAGAGAGCAGAAATGCAAGATCTCTGAGAGACAGCCAGAGCTCTCCTTCCTTTTGCGTTTCATCAATTGAGTTTCTGTTTGTCTTCTTGTACACGATAAGAAACTGAAAAGGGGCTAGGTAGAAGTCAGCTCAGCACCCTGCCAGAAGTTAAGGGCCTACTTCCCTTCTCTGTCTCAACTTGATCTCTCCCTTAGGACTCAGGTGCTAATATATGATGAATAAAATCCAGACGCAGGAGGTCCACAATAAACAGATTATCATAGTACAACTACTACAAAATAGCGAGTAGTCAGAATAGAACTAATTCACAATAACTAAAGTCAACAGCCTGTTATCAACTATTCTTATAGACATTAGACAAGAAAACAACAATGGAAAATTCTGAAACACAAAATGTAATATTACAGAAATGACGATGAAACCAATAAAGAATTCTATGCTTTTGAAAAGAAATGCAGTGAATATGCCTACCCCATTATCTACATTTTCTGAAAGAACCTTGGTAGAATGTTCCAGTTCCACATTTTCATTAACTGGTGTATGGTTTGTTACACCCTCATTATTTTCCACATCTGAAGCCCCTTCAGCTCTGGAGTCTGCAGAGTGAGATCTGGTTCTTTTGGGAACCCTGGAAGCTTCTAGTGAGTGAACTCTTTCTTGAGTAACATCCTTTTGTTCTGCTTCTTGTGATTTTGGTGTTTCCGGGGCTTCTGGTTCTGGTGATGCAACCACATTGCTCTCTGAGATAGCTCCATTCCACTCCAGAGATTTTGAAATCTGTGGGTCATGGTAAGGGACTCTTCTTTTTGAAATAAAACTTGGCTCTTTCGTGATGCCTACAAAACACGGTATACAAAAACAGTAGCTACTAAAGCAAAAAGTTACAAAGACAACTTTTAAGAACACTTGTGGAGGAGAAATGAAATTTTAAATTTAGTTCAGATATATGTACCTATATATACACACAACATCCTTCAGATTATAGGATTTTAAAAGTACAGCTTTTCAACATAAAATATTTAATTTTGCTTTTAAAAGCATTAAAAATTTGACCATAACAAAAAATTAAAAATCGGGGGTCACAAAATGTTCCAGTTATCCTAACAAAAGTCACTAGAATTGCAACGTGATAGACCTGGCAGGCCAGGCAGTACATGCTGCCTTGTTTCTAATTACTTTCCTGTGCTACTTAACAGAACAATGGGCCCTGGTACTGTCAAAATTTGGAACTTTTCACAAAGCTTCTCTTATGTGGAGCAGACCAAGATGAGAAGGGATGAGATGTCACTGTGCTGGATCTTGGTTCTACATCTGCCTTGATTTCCTGAGAATTAAAAAAGAATAAGCCCTTTTAACAACAGCTAAGATACAATTTCTCTATATTTCTGTATGGAAAGCAAATGTCCAAAAACTTAACCTTCTATGAAGGTAAGAGCAGCTCTGCAGAATGACAGCCACTGAGAGACTGCCCTAGTTTAGGGCCATTCTTTAAGACGGTTGCAGGGTGCAGAAGGAATATTAAGACCAGAATGGAAACGGAAGGTGGAAAGAAAATTGGGCATGAGGTAAAACTCAGGGCTCCTTAGCCTCTGTTGTAGATGTCTTGGCCATGTCACCTCGGGTCCTTATCCTTTTAAAAGGCTTCCCTAGACCACAGGTCTTCACACTGGGTGGATATCTGTCTGGAGGCACACAAAGATGTTTCAGGAGGGTAAAAAGAAGTGGGCAGCTTAAGGGAATCATTTTCCACATCCTCAACTCCACATGTGCTCTCTTGCCTGATGCTGATATATCTGCCTGAGAGCTGCATCTGCCATCTGCAGTTCCATTTCCCACCGCCCCTTTCATAATCTCCTTTTTCCCACTTTGAAGAAGAAAGACACACCTCTTAACCAGCCTGAAACTTACTCCAGTGCATCCGCCCAAGGTAGAACAAAACCTCAGGGGTAGGGAGCCAAACAAAGGGACAATTCAAGAAAGCATATCCCTGAGGGAGAATATTTGACAGCAAAGCAAAGCAGGCAGAGATTAGAAATAACAAAGCAACAGCATCTTATTTCATATAGCTCCATGGATTTTCCATCTACCTTCTCAGTATTAAAATTCAGATATGAGAGGGATGTCATGTGAAATGTACATATGCATATTAACACATTTACCTTAATTAAAGATAAACAGACTTTTTCTCACAGAGAATAATTCTAATTTGGCCGGTTAGTTTGCCAATGAATACTGACTTTGCCAATTGTATGATAAACATTTTCCAAAAATTGAATGGGCTAAATTGGCAGCTCCAGAGTTTTTACAAAATATATGTAAAATATATAAGCACTATGCAATATACCAGAAATTCTATCATTCAAAACTATTCATAAAAATTTATTATAAAAAATAGCAATTTAGAAATGTGTGACGAAGCACAATGTTTTTCTAAATTTTTCTAGGAAGCATAAAAGCAAAAAAGCTTGAAGATCACCAATTAGACTCCTCTCTGCTTTAACAGAGGCAGGTTTTTGGTAGAAGCGCAAAATGAAAGAAGATTCTCAAGTGGTCTGCTGCTGTCTCCCAGCACCAGCAAATCCCCAGGGTAAAAATACACTACTCTAAAAGAAGGGACAGCCATCCTCAGTAACACTGCTGTTGTTTTTTGCTAACCTCCCACCTCCCATTCTGAGCATTCTGGAATTCTTGCTCAGTCCCTCCCCATGACCTAAAATTCCCCACTAACGTTCCTCCCCTAGTCCATTCCTTCCTTCATTATATACCATGCTCTAAGGTGGCTTTGCTCTCATGGTCTCATTTCATCACCTTCCCCTCAAATGCAGCTGATCTAAGCTGAAATGTTATTGGACAACTACCCAGTTTAATGAATTTTCCAGTGTCATAATAGCCCTGCAGGCGCTCAGCAGGGTGGGATATCTATGCTTAAACAGAGATTTATTTGGATTCTTAATCTAATGGAGGCTCAAATATGTGGAATTTCTGGTCATTTGTAAAAAGAGGATTATGAGCAGAGGGATTTTCCTAGCACCCTGCCGGAGAAGCAGGGACACCCAGTCTCTGAAGTTTGCCGCTGGGTCAGATCATGATGCTTCAGAGGAACCCTAAAAGAGACACTCACTCTTGCCCACTCTTCCCTTTGTTCTCTAGACCTAATTCTGAAAATACCTCCTCGTCTTACTAACTTTCCAGGCTTGGTACCCTACCCATAAGTCTTTTCCTGGCTTCAAACATCTAACATTTATGTGACTTACATGCCATGCTCGCACACATCACATGTGGGACACTAAGCACTGATCTGTGTACTCAAACCGGGCCCTTAATAGGCAACATCTCATTTAAACCCTCCCAGTAATCCTATGCAACAGGCTTCCTAAAATCTCACTTGGTGAAACTAGCTCAATTTGCCCAACATCGCACAGCTATTGTAGATTCAAATTTAGGCTAATTCATTCATTCAAAAAATAGTTTCAAGAAGCAATAGAATGTTCCAAGGCCTGTGTTAGTACTGGGTAGGAACAAGGTAGTGAATAAGACAGAGCCCTACTCTCAGAGATCTAATATACTAGTAAGGAAGAATTAAATAAGCAGGTATAATGAGGTCAGTCTGTCTCCCTTCTGTTCTATCACCCTCTGGGAAACTCTGACCCAGGACTCTGCCTTCCCTGGGACACAGGGAGGAGGCATGTGTGATAACAAGAACATGACCTCTGAAATTACATGCTTTGCACAAAACAGACTTGATTTCAAATCATGGTTCTGCCACTTACTAGCTGTAAAGCTGGGGCAGCGACCTCATCTCCCTAAGCTTCCATTTCTCAAGACCTTGGGCGCACTCTTCCCCAGCATTGTCCCCTCAGCTTTCAGGTCTCAGCTCAAATATCACCTCCTCAAAAAGAGCCTTTCCCAACCATCTAATCTAAAGCATTTTCCCTCCAATCCACTCCTCCCGCATGTTATCTATCACACTTCCCTACAATTTTATATAAAAACCTGAAATTCCCTTAATTATTGAGTGACTTGCTTACTGTTTCTCTCCACAGTTAAGGGACTTTGGTTCAGGGCTATATCCCTAGTGTTCCCAGACCAAACTGAGGGTCAGGCTGCTATTTCTCTTGGCCAATAACGAGATGCAGATAAACTAGGGAGAAAGAGAGTTTTTATTTCTATAACCAGTTACGGGGAGAAGGCCTGCAAATTATCACCAGACGAACCCCAAATTACAAAGTTTTTCAGAGCTTATATACCTTCTAAGCTATATGTCTACGTGTAAGTGTGCATTCATCTAAGGATATAAGTGATTAACTTCTTTTAATCTATAACTAAGGTCTGAGTCCTGAAGACCTTCTTCTGGAGCATCAGTAAATTTACTTAATCTAAATGGGTCTAGGTGCTGGGCTGATTACCCTTATCTTGTCTCCTGCTGAATCATGGAGGTTTGAGGAGTTCCTTCAGACCGCCAATAAATTTGTGGAGGCCTGGGGAGTTTCTGCAGACCCCCAGTAAAACTTGTTTAATCCTAAACGGATCCTGTTAAGAATTCCTTATTTTGTCATGCTTTACGGCCCAGGAAAGGCCTAGGCAATACTCTTGATGGGCTTTTGTGACATCCCAGCCTTTGTGTAAGGGCACTGGCTTTTTTTTAGCTTTCAATATTTAACTTAACCGCTCAGTCAGTACCGAAACAGTTGTGATGGAGGCCTCCGTTAGTGAAACCTGGCCTGCCACACTAGCTGCTGGGAATAGTCCTGGCTCATAGTAAACCTTCAATAAATACTTGATTAATAAATGAATAAATCAACCAGGCCAACTGAACTTTTAATATATCATTTGGTAAACTTAGCCCAAGGTTTACTTAGCCCAAGTTATAACGGCTTGGCCCAAGTTATAAACTTAGCCCAGGTTAGAATGGCTATTAGCCTGCTCAACTTACCTAATTGATCTGATCTAAGTCCAGCCCATGGGTACTTTCGCCCCACGGAGGAATTACAAGACTCTGACAAATAAGACTTTTTCCACAGGAAGTTCCTCTGGTATTCACTCAGCCCCTGTAATGCAAAGTACACTTTTGAGTACAGTCCAATTAATGAATGATGTTTTAAAGCAGACATCGGTGAAAAATAATTTCTGAACCTCCCAAAAGAGACTTAAGACTGAAAATTAAACACAGACGAGCTCCTTAATAAGAGCTAATATTCACCCAGCCCTGTGCTAAGCAGTTCACACGTGTTATATCCTTTAATCCACAACACCACTTGAGGCAGATGCTACCAGGAATTCCAGGCTCAGAGGTTACCCTTTCACTGATTATCTGATTCCAAAGCATGAGTTCTTGTCGGATAACTAATGACAATCTAAATTCTCATCATTCTAGATTTATCCCAGGTTTTCACCGAGTACACAATATTATGTACCATGCCTAGGACCTTTTGCTATTTGATAAAGTCAACAAAAGGCAAACTCCCCTTCCATTCTGAATACACGCCTTTAAGATAAATGAGTCAGGAGATGTGGGACGCTGTGGCCACCTGTTAAGTTGCAGGGTGCTAGTCTCTGACAGCTACTAGCTACCTGGAACTTTTAACATACTCTAAGAATGCACAACGATGAAAAATGTGTATTTCTTTATACGCTTTTACTAAGAACCCATTTCTCAAGCCTTTAAAAGCCACATACACTAAAGCTTTAAAGGTAATGGGGGTTAAATGCTAAGCTAAATGGGCCACAGGTGTCCCAATCTGAAGTCGCCTTTAGTTCTCTTCGCAAAGGGACCTCCTCCCATCTCCACTCCTCTTGAGTCCCCCTAAGTAAATGTGTCTCGCACCATCTGACTCTTCGACACACTGCACCTTGCAAACGTGAGTGAGCGGAGAGGGAACTAGGTTAAGAGACGGCGGGCAGATTCTGGGGCCCCTCGAGCAGGCCCTGGGGCTGGCAGCTTCCGCCGGGCAGAGGGCTGAAGCGCAGAAAAGCAGCGTGACCTCGGCGCTCCACACCTCCCCCGCCATGGCTCCCCCCAGCCACATTCCGGCCCGGGGACCCCAGCCTCACCTTGAAGCGCACCGGCATGTCGCCCGGCGCCGGAGCCCCAGCTACTCCGACAGTTAACTGGACAAAAAGCTCCGAGGGGGCGGGGCGATAACAGCGTTCCCTAGCAAAGCCTCGGCCCCGCGTCCCCGACTACGCGCCGGCGCACTCCGCGCTTCCCTCCTAGAGCCCTGTCGGTCTGTTTTTCCCCGCCCATTTTGGAGCCTAGGGACCAATAGAGACTCGCAGAGTGCCTTACCTCCATTAGGATTTGACCAATGAGTGGCCGAAAGGGAGCCGCCTACCTCCCTTGCCAAATCCCTGGGGCTGATAGAGATGGCGGGCGAAAGGCCGGCCAATAACGCTCCCGGAACCGGGCTGGGCGGGACCCCGGGGGTGCCTTCCTGGGTTGGGTGGACCGGTCCCTGGTTCGCCGGGTCCTGCGCAGCAATGCATCTGCTTGCTGGTGGAATTCGCCAGCCGCCAGCCTCGCTGGCCCAGGTGCTTGACAGCATCAAAGGTCAAAGTGTGTTCTTCATGCTAAAATCTATGACAAAACCGAACGCTTCTTTTTCTGAAAGTGCTGAGATCTATTCTGCTGAATATCGGTTCGTACAAACGACAGCCGCATTACAGTTTATTGTCACATCAAAAGGGAAAGGCCAAAAAAAATATAACTTAGGCAGGATTTTTGAAACTTTATTGAAACTCGAAAGACAAACTGCTGTCTCTTCCTCCAGTGATGTTCTTCCTCCCTCAATCTCTACCTTCCCCAAAATGATGTACATACAGCCCTTAGATGAGAAAACGTTTATTGAAGATGGTTGTCTCAACTTCCAAACCTTCAGCCTTGTCTCTCCGCTCAACCTTTTTTTAAAAATAAAACTTCATCTGATTTTAATCGACTATTGCCATCATCGTCGATAAATGTTTCTTGACAGAATACTGCTGATTCTGAGAATTGGGAAAGAAAGAAATTGTCCAGATAGTTCTCTGATATACTTGGGAAGGACATACATCTTTATTTATTTATTCATTTATTTATTTATTCATTATTTATTCAATAATGGTGTAATGTGACATGTGCTAAATTTCTAAATGAAAGGTGTCAATAATAAGGGCTACAGGATCTGGGAGCAGGGAGTCATTTCGGACGGCAGAAGATGCGTCAGGAGGAAATATTCAGACTGAAAGGACTGCAATAAGTAAAAAGTGGGACGATGAAAGGGCAGATGTCTGAATGGAATGCTGCCAGGCTTCTTCCAGGAACAACAAATGAGTGCCTTTTACATTTGTCATGTGTTGAGTGAATAAAAGTATACCACTCTTAAACTTTCAAATATCAACACCAATCCTTGATGCTTCCCTTTAAGCATTTTCCGCAAAAGCTGCCTTCCTGAATCCTGATTGATGTCTTTGTTCTTCATCATCATCGAGATACTTAAAAATTCATTTGAAGAAGCCACCTGATATCTGGAACAAAGAGCATATTAAATTAGTCCCAATGCAGCCATGCATCCAGGGGGCCCTTGATTAATGTTAATTGGTGATGACAGCATCTCTGTCGTGTAAATTAAGAATGGCACAAACAAGACACAGTGGAACATAGAACAAAAGTCATCTGCAGGAAGGCAGCCCATCTTACAGAGTAAGAAAGGCACAACTTTGGTTGTGCACACAGCTTTGTTACCACAAAATGCTAAGGTGAGATCAGCAAAAGCAAGTGTGTAGAATGTAGCCTGCCTGCTAAACAAGGGCAATGATCTCTGCAGAAGAGCTCTGCTGAGCAGGGAGTAAATGACAGGAAAGCCAAACAGCAGATTGTAAAAATAACTCAGTCACATCCCAGGCTTGCTAGAGAAGTATCATAAAGACTTAAGGAAGAAGATTTTACTTTGCTATTGTTAAACAAAAGCCTACCCAAGTTTAAGAGGCAAAGATATAGGAATGGGAAAAAAAAAAAGTGACTACCTTAGTAAATGAGTTTTGTAGCCTGTGTTTTACCAGCTCTTATCTTCTCTGCTACTGCAGGAAACAGTACCCAGTACCCTACAAAGTTCCACCCATGTTTTGGGGAGTCCCTAGGAGGTATTTCACATGTGCTCGCAGCAACCACATAGCGTATGCCGGGCAGCACTGCCCCTTGTTCCAATAGCCATCCATCTGTAGGTGTCACTCTTGCTGCTGGCTATCACAGCCACTTTAGCTTGGTACTGAGTCTCCACTGGGCACAGCAACTGGGTACAGCCACTCCTCAAACTGCCTGGCATTGGTGGTAATCTATGGAAAAGCACCTCTCCTTTTTGCGTTACCCTCTTTGAAGTGAGTAACACTATGTCTTAGAGAGCCTTCTTTTCATTTGTGTTTTAGCCTTTCTCATCACCAAAGGGCTCAAAATGAAGTCCATGGAGTCTAAGCCAAAAAGTAATTCCTCAAGTGACAGATCTCATGCTATGCTTCTCTCTTCCACTAGCTAAGGCCCTCTTACTGGGACAATGGTATCACACCTGGCTCACTCTTCCCTTTGTTGATTTCTCTATTTCTCATAGGAATAGATTTCTGTCTATTGCTCGTGAGAGACTGAATTTGCACAACCTATATGAAGGGCATTTTGGCAATTTGATCCAGGAGTTCCTCTTCTATAAATTTATCTTACAGATAGACTCACACATATGTGAAAAAAATATTCATTTAAAGTTGTTTAATATACTGTTTCTAGTTACAAAAGGTTGAAAACTACCTAAATGTCCATTTAGAGAGAACTAGTCAAATACATTACGGTTCATCCAAATCCAAAGAGTAGCGCAGGTTGTTCTGCTCCTTTGGGCCTTTTGATCCTGCATGGATATGTTAGGTCCAGCTAGGAAAACAGACCCTACACAAGGCATTTCAACAAAGAGAACTTAATATAAGCTATTGGTTCATTAGCTATTGAAGAACTTAAAGCCAAAAGGATAAAGAAGAGGAACTCCAGGAAGCAGCTCATACTGTAAGGCTGAGAGAACAAAAGGAAAATGTTGAGGTTACTAGAATGCGGAGGTTTGTAGGAGAGGCCTCCTGGAGTTGGTCAGACCGCTGAGAAAGGGCCACTGCCCCACTGGTGGGGTGCCTCTGAGGGGACAAAATGAGACTCTCTCGGAACGTCTGGAAAAGAGACAAGCTGGAGACTGCAATGAACTGCCACTGTGGGATAGAAGATCACTGTTCAGGTGCTGCGGGGAGGAACAGCAAACAAAACAGAGCATCCCAGTCTTTCCCTAGCTTCCTTTCTTGGCAAACATAACAGGGAGCTGGCCATGTGATTTGCAGAGTCTGAAGGGTGAGACTGGAACTGACATGCAACAGCTTATTAACTTGCACACTTCCATACAACCCCTAACAAGCAAGAAGCACCTCTTTATGAGCTAACATAGAAGACTCTCAAAGAAAAGAAGCAAGGCTTAGAAGACTGTTTATGGTATACCATCAGTTGAAATAAAAGAAAGACGAGTGAATAAAAGAAAGAAAAAACTGTCCTATGATGTCGCATAACGATGTCATTCACAGGCACTTTCTCCCTCACTCATGAGTCCAACTCCATTAGCGGCAGCTATAAAGAAAAGAGCATTTTATTCAGTTTACTGGTAAGATATGGAAACTTTAAGTTATTGATAGTTACCACTGAGGCTATTTTCCTTAAATAAAATAACTCCATTGGCCCTTTCTAGATTTATCTTGACATATACCTCACGATAAGGCTGTTGCTCCTTTTAGAGACAAAAACATATCAAAATCCTTTGAGGCAAATTTTATTTGCACTTGAAATATAAAATATCCTCATCTACTACTCATTCTATTAAAAAAGGAAGTTGACCACTTCACAAATTAATAATCTCCTATCATTTTCTCAGTAGCAGTTGAAACAGTGGAGAATTTGTATTTGCCTCTAACTATATTTATTTTTATTTAACAAAACAAAAGTGTATATGAGCAAACACATCAGACGAGGGTTGAAGAAGGGAGGTACAAAGATGAATAAGACATAGCCCCTGTCTTCAAATATAATTATAATCTTCTAATGGGGGATCAATAAGTACACAAAGAACACAGAAAATAAAAAGAAAGGAGAAAGTGAGAAAGGGGCTAAATGTGAGCACCTTGGTATTCTAAAGATGCTTTTAAACCTGGAGCCAGAAAGTTTGATCTAAGATAGACGATTAAAGAGCAGGCAGGATAAAGGAGCTGAATTTAAATTCCATCCTGGGAAACACCTGATCTAGAGGCCTTTCACTTTTTTTGTTCTGCCCTGGGTAGCTGAATCCAAGCCAGATGTTCCTTGAGAAGATTTAACTAACATTGCTGAAGATCGGTTCCCAAAAAGGTAAATTACTTGCTTTCTGTTGTCTTTTTTTTTCTTGTTGCTTCGGAAATCAGTAAAGCTGTTTTAGAAACTACTGTTTTATCAATATAGTGATACAAAGCCTTGTGTTTACATATATGTAATTTTCTCTGAAATACCTTACAAGGTAACTGAAATGCCAGTCTTTGGGCTTAGTAATGCTCTTTAGCTCTGTTAACATTCTCTCAGGTCACATTTAATTGGGCTTTCATTGGTAAATCTTGAGCTCAGCCTTTGCCAAAAAGCAATCAGTCTGACAACCGCTTTCTTTTGCATTTTTCCATAGGTATTAGCTGATTTTTCCTCCTATGAATAAATTTCTGATTGCACAACTAAAAAAAATGACAATTAAATCCATGGATTCTGTCTGAGAAGCAAAATTGCTGATACTTCACATTAATGTCAGTAAGAATCGAATAAATAGGTTCTATGATTAAGACTTAGCAATGAGCCAAGTGCAATTTGCCCTCCAGACTTTTAGCCGTGAGATGCCTTTGTTGACAAGGGAGTGTCTGGCTTTTGAATCAGTGGGGCACCTTTTGGAGGGACTCCAGGTTCTCTTGACAACAGGACTTTTTTTTCTCTCTCTTTTTGGTGAGCCGAAAGGACTCCTCACCATACAAGGCCACGGCTGAGTAAAGTAATTCTCAGTAAGGCATAAACCACTGGCAAGCCTCACATACCATAATAATAATGTTGTACTGCAGCTGAACAAGTTCCAGGGAATACATTTGGGGCACAAAATTTCTTTCATTTTAATACCTTCACTGTATGATTCTGTTCTAAGAATTCCCTTTCCTTTTCTTCATTGATTATTTATTGTCCTAAATCACCATCTCTTTGAAAAGTCCTCACAGGGAAGCAGATATTTTCCAGAATTGCTAATTGCTGATTTGAAAGCATGAATCCTCTCATCTCATCAAATCGGATTCTGTGTCTTAAGGTCAGATCAGCCTTTCTAAGAATCTTGTAAATCTCTACCTTTATGCCAAAATAAATTTTGAAATATTTCTTTTATCACGGGTAATGTACATGCACCTGTAATCCCAGCACTTTGGGAGGCTGAGGCGGGCGGATCATGAGGTCAGGAGTTTGAGACCAGCCTGGCCAATTTGGTGAAACCCCTTCTGTACTAAAAATACAAAAATTAGCCGGGCATGGTGGCACACGCCTGTAAGTTTCAGCTACTCGGGAGGCTGAGGCAGAAGAACCGCTTGAACCCGGGAGGCAGAGATTGCAGTGTGCCGAGATTGCACCACTGTACTCCAGCCTGGGCGACAGAGTGAGACTCCATCTCGAATAAATAAATAAATAAATAAAATAACTGCAGATTAAGTCCAGATTGCTACTATTATTCTTTCTGAAATCGCCAGTCTTTCTACTGATAATGGTATCTGAAGTATCAATAAGGGACCAAAAATTTTTCAGAACATAAAGTCAGTTTCCTCTCCTTTGTGGCTTATAATTGTTGACTCCCTTAAGAGATTTTTATCTCTTAAGGCCTGGCACGGTGGCTCATGCCTGTAATCCCAGCACTTTGGGAGGCCAAAGCAGGCGGATCACAAGGTCAGGAGTTCGAGACCAGCCTGGCCAACAAGATGAAACCCTGTCTCTACTAAAAATACAAAAATTATCCAGGTGTGGTGGCGCACACCCGTAATCCCAGCTACTCAGGAGGCTGAGGCAGGAGAATTGCTTAAACCCGGGAGGTGGAGATTGCAGTGAGCTGAGATCGCACCACTGCACTCCAGCCTGGGCAACAGAGCGAGACTCCATCTCAGAAAAAAAAAAAAAAGATTTTTACATGTATTTTGCTGGAGCAATTAGTATCAAATCTTAGTATCTTGTTATTCAATTCATCCTTCAACCTCTCAACTTCTATTAATTGAATGAATGATGGTTGACAGTGTAGCATGATATGTCCAAATGTAAAACCCTGCATATATAAATATTTGTTTTAGTATCATTGAGCACTATCTATGGAATAAGTTTCAGGAATCGTATGTATTTTAGTTAATCATGCTGTGGTGATGCTGAGACTGACTCATTCCAAATTCATGCCAACCTCCTTCTCCTACTGCAGAAGCTGGAAAACTAAAAACCCCTTTGACCTTAGACCCCTTTGCAACTGAAGTGTGGGTATAATTTACATTCTGCTGATCAGAAGCACTTGCATAAACTGAGTTAGATGGGAAGAAAGCAGAGCACAGGTTTGTATTGCTGTAAATCATGACAGTAGCAGCAACAGCAGCATGGTTCTGGAGTTGGCAGCTCTACCAGCAGCTTCCTGGTCATAGCAGAGGTGAAGTCGGAGCTTGTAGCAAAGATGTCTCAACTTAGCAGGCAGATTCTTGGTTCCACGACTTCCTGACTGTAGGCTCCTTTAGTGAGTCTGTTCTGTGATGTGGCCCTAGAGTCTACTTCTTCAGCTCTCATAATGATTCTTTAAGCCACTTGTATCAGTCGTCGGTTGCCACAATAATGCTGGATAACAAACACTCTCAAATGCAGCAACTTAAAATAATAACCATTTATTATTGCTTATGAATCTCTGGGTCAGTTGGCCAGTTCTGCTGATGTAGGTTGAGCTTAGCTAATCCCACTAAGCCTGCTTGTGGATTTGTGGCCAGCTGATGGGTTAGCTAGAAATTGGCTGGTCTCAGATGGCTTCAGCTAGGACAACTCCTCATCGTTCCACTTGGGCTCTCATCTTCTAGCAGGCTAGCCTGGATTGTTCTCATGGAAAAGGAAAGATTCCAAAAGGGATCCAAAGTACGGAGGATTCCAAAGGATTCCAAAGTATGTGAAGCCTCTTGAGGACTTGGCTTCGAAACAGCGTAGCATCACCTCTACCACATTTTGTTAGCCAAAGCAGATTAAAAGGCCATCCCAGATTCAAGGGCTAGGGAAATAGACTCAACCCCTTCATGGAAGGAGTGGCAGAGTCACGTTGTAAAGGAAGAATGAAGAATTGGTAGACTAGTATTGCAATAGGTCTTCCTCACTACTGAATACCCTGAAAATACCCTTTCTGTTTTGAAAAGCTAGAATAAATTATATTATCTGAAATTTAACTCTGACCGATACAGTGCCAGTTCAGACACATGCGTGCATCTTGATTCCCTCTTAAAACTCTGTAAAATGACAGTAACTGAATGCCAGGGCAAACACATGCATTCATCTCAATTTCCTCTTAAAACTTCATGAAATGGGCCAGGCGCGGTGGCTCACGCCTGTAATCCCAGCACTTTGGGAGGCCGAGGCAGGCGGATCACGAGGTCAGGAGATCGAGACCATCCTGGTTAACACGGCGAAACCCTGTCTCTGCTAAAAATACAAAAAAATTAGCCAGGCGAGGTGGCAGGTGCCTGTAGTCCCAGCTACTTGGGAGGCTGAGGCAGGAGAATGGCGTGAATCCGGGGGGCAGAGCCTGCAGTGAGCCGAGATCATGCCACTGCACTCCAGCCTGGGCGACAGAGCGAGACTCCGTCTCAAAAAAAAAGAAAAAACTTCATGAAATGACAGTAAATGAATAAAATAGGTATAACAGGTATAAACCAGTGAGGTCAAAGAGAATGGCAGAGGGGACAACTGTAAAATAGAAATATTAACAAATATTGAAGTTATGGAGAGTAGTCTGTTGCAGATGGGGTTCTCTGGAAAGCAGACTTGGAGATGAAGTTTAACGTGCTGAATGTCTATTAGTGAGTGTTCCTGAGATCAACACCTGTGGAAGGGAGGGCAACAGAGTAGAACTGGGTAGAAGAAGAAGTCAAGCTGCAAGACAGGCCTGACAGCCTCAGCCAACCCCATGAGAAATCATGAACTAAAATGATTTGTCAGAGGTGTCCTGCCTTGGGCCAAAATGAGCTTCCTTAGGAAGGCTGTAACCTTGGAAAAGGTGGCTGTCTGCTGTGGAGGTAACCTCTAAAGGGGCTGACAGCAGAAAGCACTCCGAGTAGGAGCAGCAACACATCCTTCTTTGAAGTGGAATATAGACAGTGCATCACTGAAAGCACGTTACTGTTTAAGCAGTCAGTGTACCTCACAAGCAGCACACACTTGAAGGCTTACACACACAAAAAAACTCTGGTCCTATTGGGAGCTAGTTTCAATGCAGCTGTTAGACTCTTAGTCTTCAAACCTTCAGGAGTGAAGAAGAGTACCTGTCAGCATGAGTTCCTTTTGCCACAGTGTAGAGTCCCAGATGGAACATTGCCACATCCTGTCCGGTTCCTGCCTTAGCAAAGAACTGACTCCTCCTACTGCCAGAATCCTAAAAAGAATCCTTTATCTTTTTCATAAGCTTTCCAGCCTACTTCTGGTTCAAAACTCTCAGAGACAAAACACTGGATCTGCATCTCCTCCTTTCCCTTCCCTAGACTGGTCTCCCCTTCCTTGCTTTGTGGCAAAGTGGTTATGTTTTGCTCCTGGGGCGGGTCATCCACAGTCCTGTGCTTCCAGACATTCTGGTAACGTTGGTGCCATTGAAACAATGAGGAAAGCCAGATCCAGGAACCAACAGGACATCTGCTTATGACGTCCATAACCAAAGGAAGGATGGGAATTGGGTATAGAGAAACCCCAGCCTTAGAAGAGAGCAAGAAAAAAGGAACTGGATTTGAGGAGCTGTGCAGACTTGTCTTTTTATCTATGAGACTATAAAACACCATATAAAGGGAAGTTGTCCGTATTTGTGACCCAAAAAAAAAAATTGGCTCCCTAAAATTAATTCCAATTGCAGTCATTTATAAACCAGCTACTACCACTTATGCCTAATTACCATGCAGCACAGTAACAACCGTACATGCCATAAAGCATGTGATCAGTTCATTGATTGGAAAGCTAAACTCTGCAACTATAGGGACAGCCGATGTGCAAACACTTTGTGAATTGAAAAGTGTTACAGAAATGGGAGCAGTTCTTGTCATTAGGCTATAAAGAATGTCTCCTTTTGTATCCTTCCTCATCTTTGCTGTTCCTAAACAATGGAACTCACATAGTTTCACTTCAGTCATCTCTTAGTCTCAAATTATTCTAAACAATACTTTTTCTGATTATTATTAGTATTGGCTTCAATTGATTAAGTCCTTGCTACATGTCTTTAGGTTGTCCATGCTGTACCATAATGTTTCAGTCGGGAAATCAGAGCCACTATAGGTTGTACAGGGATAAGGGGCTTCATATAGAAATGCAAGCTTGCCCAGATGTGAGAGAAGGTAAAGTAGTGAAAGTCGAGACAGTCACAGCCCAAAGACTGGAAAAAAAAAGTTGCTGATGACTTCAGCCTAAAGCCTGGCGTATGGATAAGGAGCTGATGGGTGAAGACTGAGAATCTTGCCATCACTACAGAGTGAGAGCTCATAGAAAGGACTATGGACTCCCACATCTGGTGACCCTGTCTGATAAACCTCAGCAAGATTTACCCTGAGAACAATGGTCTCCCATCACTTCTGCCTACCAAGTCTTGCACAAGTCGCAAACTCAAAGTCTCATTGACTACCTCCAACCCAGAATTATATAAGAATGGAGATTCTGGGAAAGGTAGTTCCCAGCCTTGGACAGGCATCGCACTGATGGTGTGGAGTGACCAACAGGCTGTCTGACATACGGACAGCTCTACTATGTAGGATGTAGGTGTTACTGTTAATATTTTTTGGCAGATAAAATTCTGAGATGTTTAATAACTTGCCTGAGGTCACATGCTAATCAGTGACAGAGCTAAAAGTCAAACCCAGGTCGGTCTGATGCTCATGATCCTACCTTAACAACTCTTCTCTAACGGTCCTTCAAAATCTATATAAGTACTATTAATTGTCACAATATTTCTTCTAATATTATGTCCCTGTCTCTGTGACTACCAGAGGCATATATTTTGACTATTCTAGAACATCTTGGATAAGAGATATAGATCTTGGGAGTAAAGCAACATGTCAGGGATGCATTCCTACTCTGGGGCCAGAGCTGGGACATTTCTGCTGCCCTCTGTAGCAGGTGAACTGTTAGGCAGCTTACAGGGCTGCATTATTAGAAAGTCCTTTTTCCTCCTCTGGTCGAAGAAAAATTAATATCTACAGTCCTCAGTTCTCCAGTCTCTTCCAAGTACTGTGCCCTACACAATGCTTCCTTGAATGTACTTTTGGAGGGAGGAAAGGGTATGCATTCTTAAACTTCAAATTGAATGTAAAAAGCTTTAAGGGGACTATTTGGAGAACTTCCTATGTGCTCCCTAGACTTTGTGAGATGGAGTGGCTATTATCTAATTGGGGGAAATGCAATGGGGAAAGTTTGCAGCTGGAGTTGGTTTAACAGCAGAATGAAGAGGGGAGGGTGCATTAGGAACAATATGCATAACAGGGCAAGAATGTATGAACTCCCATGGGCCAAACTAGACAGATGGAGAGGACCAACCTGGAGTCATGTTCAATCCTACCTAACAGTATTCCCTGAAGGGGAAATGTGACCCAACTGTGGATTGCCAGAAGTTCAGGTGTTGAGAGTGAGATCAATGTGGTCCCTGAAGTGCAGCCCTGCCCACAAAAAGGGAGCTGCAGTCAGAGGTCCTCACTGGATAGGCCTCCAAACACATCCCTCAAGGGAAAGAGCCAGCAATTGTGCACCTGCCACCTCAGAGGAAATCATCGGATTACAAACTGCACAAGCCACAAAAGGCCTTTTTTCATTAATCCTCTGTTCTTCTGAGCCTAGCTCTGAAAATGTCAGAAACAGCATCTAGAAAGCAGAGAGTAGTAGAAGGAGAAGCAGAGAAGTAGAAATGTCGATTACGCATCTCTCCAAACACGGATATCCAAGCCCTAACTAGGCACATGGCTGGGAAGGTAGGAAGACAGGAAGAAGGGAAAAGGGAACCAGATCAGAGTTTTTTGCTTCATGAGAAACTTTAAAAATCATGAAAAGGAGGCTGTTCTTGTGACTAAAAGTAACCAAAGGATTTTTTTATTTCCTAACTAGGAGTAACTGAAGAAGTTCGGAACCTAGATGAGATTGCATCCAGGAATGGGATTTAGCAGGGAGAAATGGGAAATAATAAAGTCTTTCCCCTATTCAGTCCAGCTTGTAAATAAAATGATCATACCAATGTAATAGAAACCATGAGAGAGCATAAAAGGACTCTTAGAAACTAAAAACATTATAGGAGAATTTTTAAATGGTGTATAAGAGTTAGAAAATAAAGCTGAGGAAATCTCTTGGAAACTAGAACAAAAAGAAAACAATCAATTAAAAGACAATAAAAGTCAACAGTCATCAGGAAGACCCAGAATATGACATCATAACACCTCTGTTTAAAAAAAGAGAAAACCAGAAAAAAAAATGTAGAGAAGGAAATTACTGAAGAAACAATGCAAGAAATCTTCCCAGAATTGTTGACATGAGTTTCCAAATTAAAAGTGCCCACCCTGCACATGCATTAATTCATTCTGTAAATATGTGAATGCACCTTTTATGTGCTAGATGCAGTTCTAGAACTATGGCAGACACTAAAACAGGAAAGTCCCTGCTATGGAGCTTGCATTCTACTGGAGGGAGACAGGTAAGAAAGAAAGAATTATATCATGTGTCAGATGGAGATAGAAATTATTAAGTAAAATAAACCTGCATAAAGGAATATGTGATGAGGGGGTGTGGGGGAGGGATCACTGTTTGAAAGCGTACAGTTAAAGACCTCTCTGATAAGTGACATCTGAGCAAAGAGGGTGAGAGATGCAAGTATGCTAGGAATGTAAGCCCAGCAAGGGCAAGGTTCTTTGTCCACCTTGTTTACTGACGTATCCCAACGACCTGCAGCATACTTGGTACTCAACAAACATTTGTTGAATAAATGAATCTGTTCCATATGCTGTTGCATAAGGAACAGCATATGCAAAAACCCTGAGACAAGAACAAGAAAGTTAATGTGGCTGGAGCAGAGGAAGCTTTGGGGGTAATTGTAGGTGATGACCTTGGAGGCTGTGGCTAGAACTTTGGATTTTATTCCAAGACACAGAAATCCATTGCAAAGTTCTGAACATCATAGTGTCACAATACAATTCACATTGTTAAAAAACTTACCCTTGCATCTGTGAAGAAAATAGATGGCAACAGGACAAGAATGGGAGCAGGTAGACCCTCCCAGTCCAGGCAAATATTACCAGTGGCTAAGACTAAGGTAGTATCAGTGAAGAAGTGATCCTATTATTGATAGATCTTAAAGCAGAGTAGACAAGACTTGCTGATTAATTAAATGTTATGCGTGAGAGAAATATAAAAGTTAAGGATGAAACCAAAGTTTTTAACCTAAACAACTCAGACGATGGAGGGGGAAACAGAGGAACCAGTTGCAAGGTGAGAAGTTAAGGGTTATTTTGGATTTATTGATTTTGAGATGCCTAAATGACAAGTGGAGATGCCACATGTATTTCTTTGCTAAATAAATAAATTGGTGGAGAAATTGCATATTCAGGTTTATCCTCCTCAATATAGTGTATCTATCTCAAGGGCCACACGAGTGACCTATTTTAAGGCTCATTTCCAACATTGACAATGCAGTAGTCCTCCCCTCACAGCTAGAGTAAAAGCTTTGATTCTCTCCTTTTATGGTGCCTGCAGGATTTTTTCTTTCACATGTACACCCTTCCTTTTCCACATTACATCCTCCCTCTTTCCTCTATATTCTTGGGGCATAGGTCCCTCTTATTTTGTGTGTGTTGCAGGGGAGGTAAAGGGAAGACAAGCAAACCCTTCATTTGGCCATTGTGCTCTTTCTCCTTCATTTCCCTGACTAAACTTTGTCGCTTCTCCCTCCAATCATGGATAGAGCTTTCACTTTTTTTTTTTTTTTTTTAATATTGAGACGGAGTCTCACTCTGTTGCCCAGGCTGGAGTGCAGTGGTGCTAACTCAGCTCACGGCAACCTCCACCTCCTAGGTTCAAGCAATTCTCCCACCTCAGCCTCCCGAGTAGCTGAGATTACAGGCACATGCCACCACGCCTGGCTAATTTTTTTTATTTTTAGTGAAAACAGGGTTTCTCTATGTGGCCAGGCTGGCCTTGAACTCCTGACTTCAAGTGATCTGCCCCCCTCGGCCTCCCAAAGTGCTGGGATTATAGGCATGAGCCACCACGCCCAGCCTGAGCTTTCACTTCTTAACCCTGACTTCCATCTTCAAACCCATCACCAAACCAGTCCTTTGAAGGCCAAGCCTTTGGGCTGTTCTCCAGTCTCCTTCACACTCGGTGGGCCTCTGCACCCCTCCCTGTGTTGACTTCTCATTGTAGGCCTCCCCTGGGATTCATCCTTGGTCACCTGCTGTCCTATCTGCGTGCTTCCTCCCTCAGAAAGCTCATCCATCCCCATAACTGCAGTGAACACCTCTGCACTGATGACTCTCAACCGTAATGTTCAGTCTTGACTTCCTGTCAGAGCTTGGACTTCCTGAGAGGTAGTTAAGCAAAGTGATGGTCTAGAATAAGCACTGAATTCAGATGGCTTGGGTTTAAATCCCAATTTAACTGTATAAACTTGGGGTCATCTTTAACTTCTCATTCTTCATAAAATGGGGATAATAAGAGTATCTGTCTCAAACAGTTTCCTTGAGGATAAAATAAAGGATAAAATACATTTACATGTGTAAAACACCCAGTGTCTGGCACATAGTAAATAATAAAGGTTAGTTATCACTATTGGACATCACACTTTCACCACCAACTCAATTTATACAACACCACACTCCTCATTTTTTCTCTCTCCCTTTAATCAATTGTCCTCCTGTTTTTTCATGGTGTCTCTATTTCTCAGATCCACATCATTGAACATTTGTAATAATCTCTGACTTGCCTTTTACTTCAATTTCTTTATTCAGTCAGTTAACAGACAGATCTTGCTAATTTTCCTTTTTTGTTGTTGTTGTTGTTGTTTTTTTGAGATGGAGTCTCACCCTGTCACCCAGGCTGGTGCAATGGCACGATTCTCCTGCCTCAGCCTCCCGAGTAGCTGGGATTACAGGTGTGCACCACCACGCCCAGCTAATTTTTTGTGTCTTTAGTAGAGACAGGGTTTCACCACATTGGCCAGGCTGGTCTCGAACTCCTGACCTCATGATCCAACCACCGCAGCCTCCCAAAGTGCTGGGATTACAGGCATGAGCCACCGTTCCTGGCCAGGTCTTGCTAATTTTCTTACTAATTTTTCCTTTGATGTGTCACTTAAATCTTTTGCTTTCCTCTTTTGCCCTCTGCTATGCCTCAGTACAGCCCCAGCTCCTCACACCAAGGCAGTCAGGGCTACAGCCTCTTTGTGAGTCTCTGTGGACTCAGCTCTTCAGTCCCAATAATGGAAATCTTCTTTAGATCCCAAACATGGTTCTTCTCTTCACTCAGAAATGTTCAGTATTCCCAGTTTCCATTCCCATCAAGTGCAGAATCCTTCAGCTAGAGAGCACTTTCTAGAACTTCCACAATATGGCTCCACTCTGTACAACCTTATTTCCTTCCACTTTGCCTGCCCTGTCTCCCTACCGCACCAAGACCACGTCACATTATTTCTGGTCTCTGCTTCTTGCATTTTGTTCTCGCCTAAATTTCCCTCCTCACTCTTCTCTACCAATCTCAATCTACTTGTTATTCAGCCCGGCTCAATCTCAGCTTCCTCCCTGAGATGCACATTCTTCCTATTACTTGACCTCATTCTTCCTATTACTGTAGAACCTGAAACCAACATTTGACCCCAATGACACACTGTGGCATATTATTCCATGTAGTTTCAAAATGTACGTCATTTTTTGTGTGTATTAGATTATAAAATCCGTTTTCTAAAGTTCAGTGTCCCTGCCCCACCCTTCCCTACTGCACACCTGAAAAAGCCATGAATCCATAGAAAAGACTCATAAATTGATAAAATATGAAAATACTACTAGTAATACACACTGTACTATATGCCAAGGAGCTTTACATATATTCATTTGTTTAATCCTTACAATAATTCTATATTAGAAATAGTAGAAATATTATTATCCTCATTTTACAACTGAGAAAACTGAGGCACAGAGAGGCTAAGTAACTTGCCCATGATTGATCACTGACTCAGAGTAATCTTCACATATGGAGATATGTGAAGGAATGCAAAAATACAATCTAAGAAGATTATACTGTAAAAAATACACTGAAGACCCAAGGAAGAGAAATCCAAAACCTCACCCTCACTTCAGTAATACAAAATTTCTGTACTTCTGAGTTGTGAAGGGAAGGAATAAGTAGGAGTCACTTTTTTTTTTTTGAAATCTTTTTGAGATAGTCTCACTGTGCTGCCCAGGCTGGAGTGCAGTGGCACGATCTCACCTCACTGCAGCCTCTGCCTCCTGGGTCCATGATTCTCATGCCTCAGATGCCCAGGTAGCTGGGATTACAGGTGCCCACCACCATGCCCAGCTAATTTTGTGTTTTTAGTAGAGATGGGGTTTCACTATATTGGCCAAACTGGTCTTGAACTCCTGGCCTCAAGCCATCTGCCCACCTCAACCTCCCCAAGTGCTGGGATTACAGGGGTGAGCCACCATGCCCAGCCAGGAGTCACGTTTTTTAAGATGCAGTTTGTCATTTTTTATTTATCTGATTCTAAATGAATCACAGAAGAAACCTAAAAAGAACTGGTCCCCCTGTCCCCATTTTTAGGTAAGGTCAATAGGACTGCTTTGAGAGCTCACTCAGGCCTAACCATCAGTCCGTTATGAAATAAGTATCCCTGTAAATTGGCAACTACCCAACTGCCCTATCCCGAAAAGGGACATGTGTTATGTGGTGTGCTCTGAAAGCCGCACTTTCTTTGCCTTGTTACAAAGGAACAGTTCTGGCTGTTCACAAATAATGTAGTGCTATATTAGCTTGCATCTGTTTGAAATCAGTCAAATATCCCCCACAACAGCAGCTAGTCTTCACCTACCTGAGCTCCAGGTCCTGTCCGTCCTCAGAAGGGAGTGCGAAGGGGCTGGGTGATCCCTTGATGTCTGGCTGAGCGGCCAACACCCTAATGCTCAAGGCGACAGCCCCAAACGCTGGGCTCTTGCCCCAACACTCATCACCTCCCTTGTGTGAAGGAAAGACTACAGCCCATCTCCAGACTGAGGTGGCAAGTCGTAGAATTGGACTAATCAGTCATTTTCCTCTGACCTAATTAGGAAGTTTTACCTCTTGGCTTTTAGTTTGAGAAGAGAAAACCAGTGGCCTGTTACCTCAGAAAACTCTGTCCGGTGAGAGGCCAGCTCTTCTGCTCTGATTGCCACATGGAGATTTTGCAAATCTGACTAAAAATTTATTAAAATGGTTATGCTTGCCTACAGTAGTAGGCATCTTTAAAATGAAAAGGAATTAAGAAACCTTGTTATATAATGAATGTTTTATACCACCTCATTGGTATTCAAATATTTTTTTCCTAAGCTCAGATGATTTCCATATGGGTGAAAGACTTCAGATTTTAATTGTATCAAAGATAATTAACAGGACTCTGAAAAGGTAGTTACCTACATGTCATTCTACATCCAGCAAAATATTTGCGTGAGAGGATGTTTCAGCTGTCGCACACAACCCTGACTGACATTTAAGTGGATTATTAGCTGTCTTGCCCCAGCATCTATTCTGCTTTATAGTGGCTTCTATCCTCCAACCCCGCTGAAAGTGACTCAAGGCACTACAGATTCCAAAGGCAGCCTGCCAGATTAAGCAGAGAAACTGCAGGAAGCATCCCTACATTGTGAGAGAAGAGTCAGTGCAGTTCCCCTGAGATAGGTGTGCGTTAATGTAACCATGGTTTTTAATCTCCTCGGATGCTCTCTCTGTACCTATGCATACCATGTACAGTATGCTCAAAAGAAACATGATAATGGCTAACAGCTGGATTCTTTCTAGCAGTTTCTTATCAAGTGCCTCATAGTTTGCAGCTTCCCAGAACAAAGAGTGTCTCTGAGGCTTAAGCCAAGAAGCTTAATTTATAAACTGAGTGTAATGAACCTTGTCAGAATTGTATTACCACTTGGCTTGTACCATAATATATGTGTGGAGTGGCTATTGTATACAAAGATGACTTATTTCAACACACTGGAACTTTCCATTTGTTAACTGTCTCTCAGCCCTGGAATAGTCATTTTGCTTTTGTTTTTATTTCAATAGCTGCCATTTAGCCAGCTGCCATGAAGATAGCCATCTCCATCTGATTCATTTGGGGCTACAATTCATGTATTAAGGTTAAATCCATATCTTTTATCCACCTTGGGTGAAGAACATGAAAGATCCTATACAACTGGTCTAACACCTGTGTGTTCTCTCTCCTAAAAGTTAATACCCAATTCAGCTTGGTGCAGGTTTTAAAATTTAAATTAAAAAAAAAGTTAATATTCAAGTTAAACCTTGGTCTATGTCTAATCATTACAATCCTTCTGGAATCCACAAATGACAAAGCATTTGCCCCAAAAAGCAGCCTGGAACCAAGGTGTAATGAAGCATTTCACCGGTCCCACTGGACAGGGCTGTGAATCATCTTCCTTTCTTACCCAGTTGGCACAGATACATAGCAACTGAACAGCATTTTGTCTCCGGAACAGTATAATTTCCTTAAATTACCATTAGGTACTAGTGTTGTTTTCACTAGCAGCTTGTACAGGGCCAGACATATCTCAGGGAGACCAAACAAATCTTCAGAAGCAACCCGCATGTGGAGAAACCATGTTGCAGAGTTTGAAACCTCTTAAGATGGAGTAAGCAAAACCATCCTCCCAGCTCAGCTGCCTGGGAAACTTGAGCCCCTGGCACCTGAACATCACCACGGCTCCAAGCAATGACACCATCTTTTGTTCTCTGGTTTATTTTTCTGCCTAACTCCTTCTGTCACCTGCCTCTTCCCTAGGGACTGAGCTAATAGAAGATTGGTACCTCTCTCAGCAAGTCCATCTGGTTCATTGAAATTTATCTCACAAAGAGTAGCAATTCGAAAGATGGGAAGAGTGGCACAAAGTGGTTTAGTTTCTATAAGTGCCCCCCACCCCCCGCCAACTTTGTGGGGGAAAAAAAAAGCAACAGCTTCCCTTTCACTGCAGCAGCAACCTGTAAGGTAATGGATCGTTTCAGGGCATTCAGATCTGGCCTACATTGGCACTGATATTTATCCGACTTACTCTGGTATTTTCTTCAGGTTAAACTTGTACTACTTCAGTGTCGCACTGACAGTGACTTTCTTTCTTAATGTTCACAACCTGGAGGGAGTGAACAAGGCATATACAAAAGGTAACAACACATTCACAATATAAACAAAGAGCAAAGAAATCTTTATATTTCCCTGTAGATTCCTGCTATTTTAAGAAGCAGTGGTGGTTGTGCCATTTATTCATTTTTTAACTATGAGTCGGATTTGCAGCATTCTCCTCCCTAGTCTGTGGCTAGAATAGCGTTTTCCAAACTATGGGCCCTACTGCTAAAGAACACACAATCTGCCTGGGTTTGAATCCTTGCTCTACTACACTAGCTGTGTGAGTTTAGGCAAGTTACTTAATGTCCATGTGCCTCAGTTTCCTCATCTGCAACATGGGGAAAATAATAGTGCCTATTTCTTTTTGTTTGTTTTTTGTTTTTGTTTTTGTCTTTTGAGATGGAGTTTCGCTCCATCTTGTTGCCCAGGCTGGAGTGCAATGGCACGATCTCGGCTCACCACAACCTCTGCCTCCCAGGTTCAAGCAATCCTCCTGCCTCAGCCTCCCGAGTAGCTGAGATTACAGGCATGCGCCACCATGCCTGGCTAATTTTTTTTTTTTGTATTTTTAGTAGAGATGGGGTTTCTCCATGTTGGTCAGGCTGGTCTCGAACTCCCGACCTCAGGTGATCCACCCACCTCAGTCTCCCAAAGTGCTGGGATTACAGGCGTGAGCCACTGCGCCCGGCCAATAGTGCCTATTTCATGAGATGGTAGTGAGAATTAATTTAGTTAATATAGGTGAAAAATGTAAATACTGACTGGCTAATTGTAAGTATTAAATATTATCATTATTCAATTCTACAGAACAGTAGTTCCAAGAGATGTTTCTAGGGAAACAAGAGCCTGTAGTCAAGTAAGATTGAAAATGCTTCACACTAACATATGTCATCAAATCTACAAAGTTATTGATTACATACCACTAGGAAAGAAAAAGCAATGCCAATTAAACTAGGACACAATGCTTTCCCCAGGGATTTGGCGATTTTCCTGGTTTCAGTTGTGTTGCTCCCTTGGTGAGTGGTAGCCACTCCTTGTGCGCCTACCTCGGTAACAAAATATAGCCCTAGCTACTGGGTATCTTCGTTCCTTAAGTTCTATCAAGCATTTGGTTATTGCTTTGCAAGAAGATAAGGAACTGTAGTGCTGTGGGCTAGATGTTTGTCCTCCTAAAATTCATACATTGAAATCCTAACCCCCAAGGTGATGGTAACAGGAGGTGGGGCCTTTGGGAGGTGATTAGGTCCTGAGGACAGAGCCCTTATGAGTGGGATTAGTGCCCATTAAAAAATGCCTGAGACAGGAATATTCAGCCCCTATTCAGCCTGAAGAAGTTACAGAGGGTGACTCTTCATCCCTCTGTAACCGTTAGGATTAAGGGTCCCCTTGTAAAAAGGGAGGGGAAAATATGTCAGAGGCATTTGAACCAGAGCAACTCCATCTTGAATAGGAGCTGGGTAAAATAAGGATGAGACCGACTTGGCTCCATTCCCAGGAGATTAGACATTCTTAGTCACAGGATGAGATAGGAGCTTGGCACAAGATACAGGTCACAAAGACCCTGCTGTTAAAAGAGGATGAGGAAAAGAAGCTGGCCAAAACCCACTGAAACCAAGATGGGGATGGAAGTGACCTCTAGTCATCCTCACTGCTCATTATATGCTAATTATAATGCATTAGCAAGCTGAAAGACACTCCGCCAGTGCCATGACAGTTTACAAATGCCATGGCAATGTCAGGAAGTTACCCTGTATGGCCTAAAAAGGGGAGGAACAGGAACCCTCAGTTCAGGGAATTGCCCACCCTTTTCCTAGGAAACTCATGATAACCCACCCTTTGTTTAGCATATAATCGAGAAATAACTATAAGCAGCCCATGTGGCTACTCTGCCTATAGAATAGCCATTCTTTTGTTTCTTTACTTTCCTAATAAACTTGTTTTCACTTTAACAACAACAGCAAAAAGGCCTGAGAGAATCTCATTGACGCTTCCACCATGAGAAGACATGGTGAGAAAGCACCATCCATGAACCAGAAAGTGTATCCCCTTACCAGACTCTGAATCTGCCAGCGCCTTCACCCTGGATGTTCTAGCCTCCAGAACTTCGAGAAATAAATTTCTGTTGCTTGTAAGCTACTCGGTCTGTGGCATTTTGCTATAGCAGCTCAAATAGACTAAGACATGTAGTTAACCTACAATGATGAGCTTCTGCTGCTCTAACATCTTGTATATACCCGACTGCTCTGTTTCCATACCTTTTGACATATACGGTAACTTTTCATTTCAATACCAATTCGTGGTGTGATCTTTATGAAGATACTTTAAAGAGCAATGAAACATCATTCTATGCTGTGCTAGGAATATACCTAACTCAGCTGAAGGGACAACAAAAATAGCTATGGCCAACATTGCATGTACCCAGGCAATGACAACCACGGCAAAACTGCTGCCTTACCAACAACTGCTATAAGATACCACTGACTGTAAGAAGCATCCTACCTCAGAGATAATAAAGTACAGAGGGAAGTGCTACTTAGAATTGATGAAATATTTATTCCCCCTTTAAGAGATCACCAATGCATATTAACATATTAAAGGTGCAAGGAAGCCCTTCAGTAAAGAAACCCTCTTCCCTGCTTTAAGCCAATATTGGACCAGACAGCCCTCTTTACAAGTTATACCTATCAACATGTTGGCAAATTCATATCAACATATTCTACTGAAATAGAATCTAACAAATCTGAGCATAATCAAGTAATCACAGGGAATTTTTTCAACCACTTTATAGTCAAGCAGCTATACAGTCAACCAGGAAGACTGACCCAATTGTGGAATCAAAGACAGAAAAGTAGCCCCCACAGAAACCCTAGAGACTAATGATGATAAGTCAGTATCTCCATATTCTTAAAGAAGACACTTGCCGGCCAGGTGCGCTGGTTCACACCTGTAATCCCAGCACTTTGGGAGGCTAAGGCAGGTGGATCACCTGAGGTCAAGAGTTTGAGACCAGCCTGGCCAGTATGGTGCAACTCCGTCTCTAATAAAAATACAAAAGTTAGCCAGGCATGGTGGCACATGCCTGCAGTCCTAGCTGCTCGGGAGGCTGAGGCAGAAGAATTGCTTGAACCCGGAAGGTGAAGGTTGCAGTGAGCCAAGACTGTGCCACTGCACTCCAGCCTGTGTGACAAAGCGAGACTCCATCTCAAAAAAAAAAAATACAAAAATTAGCCAGTTGTGGTGGCATGCACCTGTAGCCCCAGCTACTTGGGAGGCTGAGACAGGAGAATTGCTTGAACCTAGGAGGCAGAAGTTGAAGTGAGCCAAGATCATGCCACTGCACTCCAGTCTGGGCAACAGAGCAAGACTTCACCTCAAAAAAAAAAAAGCACTTGCCTCGTCCCCAAGTCCAGAGTTTTTATCACGATAAGACTAACTCCTTAGAACTGGTCAAATTCCAGCTTAATAAATACTATCGAGCCCTTGATATACATTAAGTCCTGAGCTCAGCACCAGAGCTACGAAATGCTTATAGGACCTCTGTTTCATCATCTGCAAAAACGCAATAATAATAATAACACAATAATAATAATATTACTGTATGTATGCAGTGAAGTACTGTATGTACAGCACTTAATATAGTGCCCTGGCTTGGAGGGTTGCAAGTGTCATTCCAGTGAGGAAGATGGAAGGGAAATGTAGGAAATGCCGAAGAAGCACGAGCCAGTGGGAGCCATGGGGGCCACTGTCATTCCCCTGTCCCTTATTCTATAAAAGCGATTGCTATAGAGGCTGCTGAGCAAATGGCTTACTGTCCTCTGGTTTAGTTTTAACTCCAGATTCAACTCATTCAAGTTCCTTTGTGCCCGCAAAATCACAAGAAGGAAGTGAGGCTTTAGCTGGGCTGGCATCAGTCATCTGCCGCCTGCATAGGCTGGGGTTCAGCAGTGCACAGCAATGACTTATTTCATCTTCAGGTTTGTATTTGGTGTGAGAACCTGCAGGGAGAGGGAGATCATTTGGCAAAGGCAGGGAGGGGCATATAAGCATCGGGAGGTGAGCCAGAGTCAGAAGTCAGCTCAGAGGCCTTCACATCCAGCCCAGATCTGGAGCTAAGTAAAGGTGGCACCTTAAGTACTGGACCCTCTGAACTGGGGGCCATCCAGGACTTCATGAGACATCCAGGCCCACTTTAACTGGGCCCTTAACTGGAGTTAGAGCCACACTAGGTACACAGATTCTAAAGACAGGGATACTTGTACCCAGAGTACCCACTTCACAGCCACACTCCCAGTTCTTTCTCCCTATCCAAGAGGCTTAACTAGTCACTCCTACAGTACTGCAGTGCTTCTCACACTCACAGCCACTCGGCGGGAATATGTCAGGAGCTTAAACACTCAGCCTCCTGCTAGGAAAGAGAAACTAATGTCAGAGAAAATGGTTAAAAGGAGAGCATTTGAAGGATGGGGAAACCATTAAATCAGAGCATGCTTTTTTTCCCATTTTTCATTTTAAGTGACTCAAAAGTAGGGGAGGAAAAGGGAGAGACAATTCAACACTGCAGAAATGACCACTGACAGCTATAAACAAATGTCTGAATGTTCTCTTCTAGGCAAGATAGTACTGCTTTCTGTTACACAGCGTCAGATCTCATTATGTTCTTTTGATAACTGAACACTACTTGGTAACATGGAAAACTTATTAAAAATATTCATTAGAGAATTAATATGCTTCATTTCTTCCGATTAAGTGCTGTAATAAAGATATCTTGTCTTTATGTGCCAAATATCTCTCAAAAGAATGAAGAATATCAGAGTTTTAAAAATCTGATTGAATTCATTTACAAACTGTTAACTACTAGAAACAACCTGGCATAATATCCACCTGATTCCTCATAGATGGGTAACTAGTGTTATTGATTTGATTTCACTCATCCTCAGGGATTAGAGCAGTCTACTTATGGTGACTTCTTGCTTGCTTGCTTTTCTTTTTCTTTCTTTCTTTTTTTTTTTTTTTTTTTGACAGTCTTCCTCTGTTATCCAGGCTGGAGTGCAGTGACAATCATAGCTCACTGTATCCTCAAAATCATGAGCTCAAGTGACCCTCCTGCTTGAGCCTCTCAAGTAGCTAGGACTACAGGCATGCACTACCTTGCCCAGCTGATTTTTAAAAAAAAAATTTGTGAGACAGGGTGTTGCTATGTTGCTCAGGCTGGTCTTGAGCTCCTGGCCTCAAGTGGTCCTCCTGCCTAGGCCTCCCAAAGTGTTGGGATTATAGGTGGGAGCCACTGTGTCCAGCCAACTTCTTAATAACTGAAGCAAAACACTACATAGATGTTGAAACTTCAGTAATAAAGTTGATAACATCAAGTTGCCTTGGCTTCTCCATGTAGACATTAATAGGGATAAAGAACAACTTGTTGAATCAACAAAGATTATTCCCACATACAGGAGGAAAGGAAGAGCAAGGTAAAAGAGAACAAATGAATGGAAAGCTATGTGTCCAGAATCACAGGAATGAATACAGGATAATAAAAGAGAAGAAAGATGTAGGTGAAGGGACAGGGACATATTCAAGGAAAAGCTTAGTAGTAATGGCATTTAGAAACCAGTGAGGCAACTTAAAGATGACCAGAAAAGGGAGCTAAGCATTTTTGTGGCAGCATCTGGAACTGCCTGGAGGATGGAGAAAGGCCCCAGAGAAAAAAGTGACATATATCATGGGTTTCCATGGTGATGATGACAGTGTCACTATCAGAGCATTACGACTTCAGAATAGAAATGAGGATATAATAATAGCATACACTAACATCTCCCTTTTAAATCTCTCCCAAAGCCCTTAGTATTTACTCATTAATTTTCACAACACCTATGAATTAGGGAGTATTACCTATTTTAGAGATCAAAAAATCAGAAACAATTGAAATGGCCACAATGCCTGAAAAAGTATATTGCTGCTAATCTCTCACCCTGCACTATAAACTTGTGGGATAATTGACATAAAGACTATTTCAATGGTGCTTATGCTAAGTAATATGATGAGTTTTTTGAGCTAACCATTTTTGGGAAATGTATGTTGGACCACTGGAGAAAAAACTTTCTAACAAGTGTTTTTAGATTTCTTCTTTACTTATAAAACATGAGAAAACAGAAATTTCAGCCTTTTCAACAGCTGAGCATTGTTTTCCAAATGTTTTGCATCAAAGATTACCTGTCTGTCTTCCCCATGGGTTGCTTTTATTGCAACTGGCATTCTTTCAGGCTTTTTAAATTTTTTTTCTGGGCTTTGTTTCACTTTACTCTTCTTCCCCCTCTCTTCCCCCTACTTCATTCATCTGTTCCATAACCCCCCTTCAAACACACCCTCAAAACCAGGGATGGGGCCTATGACTATATCACTATAAAATTCTTATTACTACTCATTCTTAGAATGATTAGGACACTCATTAACCTGGAGAGGAAATTCATATTACAGTTGAAGAAGTTTTGGAATTGGACAAGCTGGGTACTAATCCTGCCTCTGACACCTGCCAGCAAAGTGACCTTAGACCAACTACTTCTCTGATCTTAGTTTTCGCCATCTGTAAAGTAAAATTATATTTGTATGTATTTCCCAGGGTTGTTGTGAGGATAAAATTGAATAATGTATATAGAGCATTTAGCAAGAGTTATTCCGGAGGCTATGAAAACGCAGGCTTCCCTATCTAGGTAGCTCTCCTTCCACTTTCTCATACCCTATTTTGCAATCCCCAACTTGACTCTAAAGCCTTTTAACACTAATCTCCTTTCAAAGGTCTCTCTCTGTTCCCATCTTGAAGACAAAGAGCAAGAATGCTCAGAAAAGCTATGTTCACATTCAGTATCTATTGGGACCTCAGGAAGTGGCTGAGGGACTATAAATCCAGAGAACAAAATTTTACTGTGTTTCCTCCTTCCAAACCATGTGCTCTTGGGTAAGCTGCTTCTCAGATCCTCAAGTTTCTTCTGTAAAATGGCATCACAATGCCTACCTCATAGAAATTTTTTTTTTTTGAGACAAGTTTCACTCGTTGCCTAGGCTGCGGTGCAATGGCACAATTTCAGCTCACTGCAACCTCTGTCTCCCAGGTTCAAGTGATTCTCCTGCCTCAGCCTCCCAAGTAGCTGGGATTATAGGCATGCACCAACACACCTGGCTAATTTTGTATTTTTAGTAGAGACGGGGGTTTTTCCATGTTAGTCAGGCTGGTCTTGAACTCCCAACCTCAGGTGATCTGCCTGCCTTGGCCTCCCAAAGTGCTGGGATTACAGGCATGAGCCACTGCTCCCAGCCTTTACAGAGATCTTATGAAAGTTAAAAGTACTTATGAATGTAAAAATGGCTTATACAGGAGCATAACACACAATCAATGTTCAATAAAGTGTGAACTGAACGTGACTGTGAATTAAAAATATTTCCTATCATTCTCACTTTCCTAGAATTTAACAGTAATTAAGTAAATTCTGGTATATCCTGTGATGCAGTTACTAAAATCCTAGAGTAGAACATTATTAACATGGGGAAAATGCTCATGATCTATTACTAAGTGAATAGTATTTTATATTATTTTTGTTTTTTAAAAAACACTCAACACATACACACACATACACACACACACAGAGACACAAAAAGGGTTTTTACCAAACTTTTCTGTACTAAGCATTTATCCTTTTCTATTTAGGGACAGAAAATCAAAATAGAAATTTTAAAAGGAGCTATGGCAAAAAAAAAAAAAAAAAAGTATTGCATGGTGGGTCCATCAAGCATGACAATGGAAGGAAGGCCCTAAAAGCAGCGGGGAGTGTGGAGAGGGTAAGGAGAAGCCAAGAGTGGGGGAAGGGAGAGGGAGAAAACAGGTCAGAGCGAGGACGAGCTAAGTCAGGGCTCAGAGTCAGAGGAGCCTTGTCTTCCAAGCGTTTGTTGCTGGGATTGCCAAAATGCCTGCGGAGATACAGGGTCGCGTCTCAGCCATGCAGGCCACAAACATTCAAAGTTCACTGGGGGAACTGGGAGCCGGAGGAATTCTGAGCCCAGGGGGCTTTAGATGCCCTGATTTTTCTGTCTCAGATCCACAGAAAGGGTGATTTACTTGCCTGCTTACGCAAAAGCTAACGGATGACCTAGATGGCCTCCCATGTGGCTTTCAAGTCTAGGAGACTGATTTACTAGGGTTTTGATTTATTCTCCTCCAATGAGCAATAAACCAAAAGCTATCACCACTAGGTGGCATGCCCCAAATACTATTAAACTTTGAAACTGGCAGAAAAGTTGGTATCTCAGGGAATCACACACACTCTATAAGTCAAAAGCACTGTTTGAGGCAACAAGATGATCACAGAAGATTTTCAGTTTCTCACTGTTAAAAACAAAAATCATCAAGCAAAACCACTGTAACAATAACAAACACTCCTTTCCCAAATAATATATTAAATGCGTTTCTCATGGACACATGCTGGAATCCCCTTGGGAAACATGGCCCCCATACCCCTATCAGTGCCTATAACAATCTCCTCCTTTCCCAACCAAAATAAACAAGTGCCCCCTATCATATGCCAAAAGCAGAAGTAGGTCTCTGATGTCATCAAAGAATAATGTACAACCATAGATACAAGATTTGCATGAGCTGAAGTAGGACAAGAAATTCCCCACACAGGATCTATTATGGTCGAGAAAGGACAAGAATGGGACCCAGGCCAGAAAGAATATACTTCTTTTGACCTAATAATCTTCTCTTTCTAAATATCAGTGCCACTGTCAGGATCTCTATATTAAGCTAGAGCTGTTAGTCATTTACACCTTAATGTGGATTAGTTTTCTCTGCTGTCTTTTCTCCGGAACGTTACATGTTATTGGTTATTCTACAAGAATAAAATTTTAGTTGAATGGCTAAAAAGAGAAATGATTTTAGAGCACATGAAAGGAGTACCCAGAAAGGACAGGACAGGGTGGGGCCTTGAACTTGAGGACTCTGCATATGGCTGCAGAGGGTCACCAAGCTCTTGGCATTTTTGAATGAGGAGAGGAGAGTGTAGATGGAGAAATAATTAAAGGGAAGTGCTGAAAGAAAGGGATGTGGCAAGACACATTTTGCATAATTCATAGATTTGCCTAGGACTATCTGGATGCCTAGTGATGAAATGTGAAGAAATACAGACAATTTGGTATTTTCCAACTATGTAACTCTAACAGGAAATTCCCTGTATTGTCCTATATTTAAATAAATTAAATATATGAGATGTGACAATAAATACAAGGGCAGATTTTTTTAAGCAAACACACATGTATAGACACACAAATGAGTTATTATCCCTTTCAAAGTATTCACCCATTTTAATAATGCAAACCATTTTGGAAACTCCTCTTTTAAAATTGACACATATCTTTTGAAAACCCAGTGCTAACACAACAGCATTCTTTTTGAAAGTGGATTTCATTTGTTGAAAGAGTCAAAAGTTGGCTGGGTGTAGTGGCTCACCCCTTTAATCCCAACACTATGGGAAGTAAAGGCAGGAGATTGCTTGAAGCCAGGAGTTCAAGATCAGCCTTGGCAACATAGCGAGACCCTGTCTCCACAAAAAAAAAAAAAAAAAAAAAAAAAAAAAAGTCACTGGCCTGGCGCAGTGGCTTACACCTGTAATCCCAGCACTTTGGGAGGCTGAAGTGGAAGGATTGCTGGAAGCCACAAGTTCAACACCAGCCTGGGCAACATAGTGGGACCCCATCTCAATAAAAAATATAAAATTTTGAAAAAGTCATTTGGAGCTAAATTTGGCAAACAGAAAGGATGATCAATAAGAATGTTCCATTTTTGGTCAAAAATGAAGCACGACTCAGAAGTATGTGCTCTAGTATCACACTGGGCCACAATCCCTCTTCCACCATTTTATTAGCTCTGTGAACATAAGCAAGTTATGAAATCATTATTTGTCTCGGTTCTCTCATCTATAAAATGCAAATGATAATAATACCTACCTGATAATGTTGCTACGAGATTAAATGACATAATGCATATAAAATACTTACATGGTACTGTAAGTATACATGGTAAGTAAGTATACACGGTACTGTATAGGGGCAGATGCCAAATAAATAGTAATAATGTTAGTAGTGGCAACAGCAATAATAGTAGAAGTGGCAGCAGCCACAGTAATATGTGGCTTGTAAACTTAAGGAGGCAATTTTTAAAATATATAGCCTCCCAACTAGCAACTTTCAATAACTGCACCAATTTGCATATGTATTCTGATATATTTTTAATCTTCTTTTTTTGTTTCTTAACCCATTCTTATTTAAACTCAGATGGCACATATTTTCCAAAGAGTTCCCTCCAGTCAGTGAAGAATATTCAGAGAGCAGCTTCTGTACCAGTGGTTTAAAATTATTGTACCAATACATTAGAATTCATTAAGATGCTCTATTATCTAGACATGTCAAATTATATGTCTTGTTAATTCACAATAAAGATGTATCAAGCAAATGCCAATCATTTTCTAAAAACTGCTAAAACAGATTAAATCAGTCACTGACTAAAATAGATCTACTCAATCAATATATAATTATTGACCATAAATTTTGGGCTGTATGGGCTGGCCTCTGGGGTAACAACCAGAGATATATGGATGAACCAAACAGATATAGCAGACCAACAGGAAGTTCTTGGATTCTCGAAACTACTTCCAGCTAAGGGACACACACACACAAATACATAGGGCACCTCTGGAAGAACACTCAATACACTAGCAATAGTGATTGTCTCTGGGGAGCAATTATTTAATACTACTTTGAACTGTTCAAGTTACCTTATGCATGCATTACCTTTTCAAAAAGTAAATAGAAGTTAAAAATTTAAACTTTTATATACAACAAAAAATGGAGTAGTTTCTTCAAACCTGCTGTGCTGATTCACATCCATTTTAATGATGTGAAATCTTTGTGCTTACCTCTTCACTTAGAAAATTAAATCATTCACTTCAATATAATACTGTTATTGATCCCAGTCCATTAATTACTCCTAATTTCCCTTGTAAGCACATAATAACAGCTGTGCAACCCGTCAGTCCACATGCCACGGTGATGGCCTGTTGAAATGCTTTGCTAAAGAATTTGGTCATGAAGGGGTTATCAGGATATTGTCATTTTTCTGGGTAACCATTTCCAAAGCTGGTGAGCAGAGTCTAAAGCCAACTCAGCATAGCCATCCAGCATCCTCCTCATCCATCAGCTGCCTGTCTCCCCCAAGGTGCTAAGCAATGACCTTCCTCCATGAACACTGAGGCTCATTTTCTTCTTTGAGGCTCATTGCTATGTTCTCAACTCCAGAGAGTAGTATGTCCTTCAGGTTTAAACTTGTCAAAAAAAATCCATAAATCAATCAGCAAACATTTATAAATCATCTCCCACATTCAAGGTACTGTGATGGATGTTTCAGGGATGTCAAGAAATATAAAATGTGGTTTCTAAACTCTAAGAGTTTATTGTCTAGTTAGAGAACTAAAACACATAAAAATTCAAAACATGGAACCATACAAGTAGAATACTAAAAGTACCAAATTAAGAGGTTAAGGGGGAAGAGACAATAATATTTATCAAATGGCTGTGCACTGTGCTAGGTGCTTCACATGTCCATTTCACTTAATCATCCTTCCAGTTCCACTTTGAACTCAATTTTATAGACTTCGAGGTGAAGAAAGTTGCCTAAAATCACATAGATGATCATGGCAGGGCTTGCATTTAAATTAAAGTAAGTCTGATTCCAAGGCCCTGCTCTTCTGACTCAAGCTTTGTCTTCCCAATATATACCTCGCTCCCCATAGAAAATAAGTGCTCTAAGGATTAATTGAAACAAGTTATCACTTTGAATGGTAACATAAGGCATCATGAACAGGATGTGAAATTTGAGAAAAGCTTTTAAACAGGTTAAAAACTCAAGGATGAGTAGAATGTTATAAGGTAAAAGGAAGGAAGAAAAATCTATTTCTATTTGTAAGGAAGTGCCTGTACTACAGTGTAGAGATGGAAGAGCCCAAGCTGGTGAGACGACCATTCTGTGTTGTGCCTGATCTGGTTACCTGCTCATCTCAGCACAGGTATACAGCATGGTCCTGGAAGTGCAGAGGTGCTTCAGGGACCAGCCAACCCATGAATAAGTGGGATCTTCTTGGGAGGCAGTATTCCTGCACATACAATGGGAAAGGCATGGGCCAAACATCTCCAAGCCTTATATCTTCTCAGTGATTCTTGGTGTATGTCAGTGGCCCATCATACAAGACCAACAATTTTACTTAATTATAGGTAATGAATATATTAAAATGAACATATAGATATTTTGGAGTAGAATCCAGCATTAACATGGATTTTGTTAGTACAAGGTATTAATATAATGCCATGCTTGTAATGGGTCCCATGAGCTCTGGCCCAGACGGCTGGGATTCATAGTTTGTACTCCTCTCCCATTAGGGGTTTCTCAGGGTGAGGACTGAGAGGTGCTGATATGGAGGAGACACACATGTGGCATAGGACATGATATTGTGGAGGCAAAAAGAGAGGAAAAGAGGGTCTATAATGGCCCTCCAGATCTCCATGTTCTGATGTCTGTTGTCATCCATACTCTCGTGTTGTTTGTTTCTTGCATTGACTAATGAATAAAGTTCTCATTAGGAACACTCCATGCGTTACTAGGTCCTCATAGTCATCTTCGGCTTTGCACTTTGTCTCATATCCCACATCTGATCCATCAGCAAATCCTGTTGTCTTTACCTTGTAAGTGTACCCAGAATCCAACAGCGTCCCCACCTGTACTGCCAACACCCCATCCCAATGTTCACTGTCACTCCCCTGCTTCATCGCCACCGTGGCCTCCCAGTTGGCATCCCTACCTCTGCCCTTGCCTGAGAGAGTCTACTCTCCACAGCAGCCGGGGTGTTCATGTGATAACATGCATCACATCATGAGGCTGCTCTGCTCCACGCCCCCAGGAACAGGCTATCCCCCTCAGAGTAAAAGCTCAGGACCTCCAAATCGCCTGCAAGGCCCCACCGGTCCTTTCCAACCACCCCATCTGTCCTCCCTTCTCTCACCATTACCCAGCCACATTGCCTGTTTACTGTTTCTGAGGAAGTCATCTCCCTCCTCAGGGCTCTTGTACATTCTGTTTGTTTTCCCTGACACGCCCTTCCTCAGATATCCCTGTGGCATTACCCTTTCCATCTCTAGACCTTGGCTCAAGTGTCACTTTTTCAGGGAGACCTTCCCTAACCATGCCCAACATGCTCTGCTATCTGCTCTGCTATCAACATCTGACAATCCACTTATTAAACATGTTTATTGCCTGCTTCCCTCTACCAAAATGTCAGTTCCATGAGGGTGAGGATTGTTATTTCACTCATTCCAAGCTCCTTGAGCAATGCCTGATGCATCTTTGGCATGCAACAAATAATAGTCGAATAAATTCATCTACCTGGTAGTCCTTGGCTGGAAAAAGTTTTTGATTTTTTGTCTTTATAAAGCAAAGATGAAACTGAACTACCTGCCAAAAAGACAAAGAGAAATTGCATTTAAACAAAACTTAAAAACAAGTTGCAGAATTTGCATAGTATAATCTCATTTTCAGTTTTTAAATTGTATGTGTGGGTATATATTATTGAACACTAACTGTATGCTAGCAGCTTGATAAACGGACTATACATGGGCTATGTACTATACTCATATAAATGTTCATAATTGCATAATAAAAGCACTGGAAAACACGTACCAAACTGTTAGCAAGTGGGAGTGAGGTTTGAGGGACTTGAGAAAAGACTAGCTTTTACTTTACACCATTCTTCATTAATTGAATGCTTTACAATGGAAATATTTTATAAATACAAAAAGAAAAACATCTGAAGAAACTCAATATCAGCGCCATTTCCATTGAAAATTTTTCATCTTGCAGTTTTGACTTCTCACAGAATCTTTTCCTTTGGACTTGAGGCCTCTGAACCTGTGCTAATTGCACTCTCTCAGGAATTCGTCCTTGGCGACCATAGAAAATATTACAGGTGTCTGTGCTACCCAGAAAGCAAAGGGTTGTGGTGCTTTCTTTTTTCCTTTGAGTTACATTGCGACTGACACAGTTATGAAATGAGAAATGTTACACACAAGATTGCCACAATCCCCATTTTTGGCTTATCTTTATGTCCCATACATTCTTGTAAGATTTCTATCGCCTCAGTGTTGTCGATTTCCACATCCACAGCCTAACAACGTGGTGCAATCGCCCTTTGCGACGCCGCAGACCAACAGACGGATGCTGCCCTGCTGCAGTTTCACAGCACACCGGGTCTTTCTGCTTCAGCTGGACAGAGGCCCAGCCATGCCGTAGGGAGGATTCCGAAGGTCTCTCTGCAGAGGACCGGCCTCTCAGACCGAGAAGGCTCCACCCAGGCAGGAAAGGACACTGTATGTGGGGCAGTCGGCCTGGTCCACATGGCTCGTGTTTGTTGCTGAATTGGGCAATGTGGGCTGCGGTTCACAGGGCAACAGAGATTTCACCACCTAACACATCGGGGCTGGTGCAGCTGAGGAGGGCTGCTTCTGCCTCTTGGTGACCACGCCCTTTCCCAGGCAGGGCCCACAGGAAGTCGGGCCGGGAAGGGAGGAGGCACTGCGAGCTGTGGGAACCACACCGGCTCCTTCACTGCTGACAAAGATCTACTCCACCCCCACCGAGAAACTAGCTCAGAACCAGCTTTCCTCCTCCTCCGCAGCCCTCATGCCCTGAATGGCTGACTTGGGGGATGTTTACACTCATTTTTTTCATACTTAAGGGGGTGTGGGTGCCAGATCAACTTGCTCACCACTCAGACCGCACACAAGAAGCCTTATGTTGAAACTTGTTCAACCTCCAGTAACCAAGTCATGCAAGTGGAGAAAACTAGATAGCATTGCACACACACATATACATACACAGGCATATATAGACACATATATATCCATACATATGTGTTTGTGTGTGTGTGCAATTATCTTTATACATATATTTAAAAATTTTATATATATATATACACACACACATATATATAATTTTAATGCTAATAATGCTTGCCAAATGCTTGGTTTCAGTTGACTGCTGGTGGAGTGTACAACCTTGGTACAACCTCTCCGAAAGGCAATTTGACAACAGATATCAAAAGCCTTAAAGGTTTTCATATCCACAGTAATTCCATTTCAAGAATTTAATTTAAATAAACGTAAAATGTATATACAAGGTAGTTCCTTCTAAGGTTACAGCTACAAGTATAGACTACTTTAAAGCCATTCAAAATAATCTTTTGGAAGGTTTTTAAGGGGATAAAAAAGTCACCATAATAAATGAAAAGCCCTACATTTATATAAAAATGGGCATAGTCTCACATAAAAATATGTGTGTGCATATGTATCTATGCATGTGAGTGTTTCTGTGTACATAGAGAGAAGGAGCACTTCCTTTCTCTTGAACTACCCTCTGCCCTTGGTTTCCAATCACTGCATTCTTTCCTAGTTTTCTTCCTAGTCCACTGGCTGCTCCTTTGTTCTCCCATATTGCATCCTTCTCCTCTTCCCAACCAATCCATATTGGAGGGCTCAACCTCTGTCCTCAGACCTCCTGGCCATCTACATGTCACTCCTGAGACCATCTCCCCTACATCCTCTCTATGCTGATAATCCGCCAGATAAAATCTCCCTGCCTGTCCTCTTCCCCTAAGCTCCCGACTAGAAATCCTCACTCAGGTGTGAAATTCTTACTTGGCCTTCTTATATCCAAAATGGAACTTTTGATTTCCATTGCTGTCTCCTCCCCCTCACACACACACACACACCTGCTTCCGTCTCATTGTTTCCCATCTCAGTAAATGGATCATCATTTCACAAGAGATGGGACTAGAAACCAGGGCATCATATGCTTGATGCCTTCCTTCTTCTCTCATACCTTACATCCAACACATTAGTAGCAAGTCCTGTTGTCTCTATGTCCAAAATATGCACCAAATCCAGCCCCTCTCCTCATCAGCACTGCCCACTCCTCTGCCACCAGCATCTCTCCCCTAGACTTCTATGAGAGCCTCCCCGTTAGTCTCCCTGAATTCACACTGCCCGCCTACAATCTGTTCTCCATAAAGCAACTAATGATCCTTTTATAAAATAAATTACATCAGAAGGCATGAAACCTATAAACAAAATGTTAAAAGTTATCCAGGAATGATGAGATTATGGGCTGTTCTTATTTTATTCTGTCTGCTTCTCTACTATTTGTCACATTTCTAACAATAAACACATTTCACTTTTACCAGTAAGAAATCAAAATGTTGTTTTGAAAAAACAAAATTACAGGTTTCAGGTTGACAGGGTAGGAGTTTAGCTTCCATGAATCAGCCCTGACAAACCAATACCAAGCAAGCTACAGAGCAGTAATGAGTTCCCAACCTCCAAAGGCAGCAGCAAGAAGCAAGGAAGAATGTCCTAAACCAAGACAGCAAATACATGGCACTTGTGATGCCACTTCTGCCTCATATACACATAACAGACATCACTAAATGACTGGCACCATTGCCAGCTGAGCCTGGATGCAGCCTCACATCCTTCTCAACACAGAGGCAGCCACTATCATTCAATTAGGGTTGACACTTACATATTTACCATCTGTAATAAGCATTCTATCTCAGGATTGTGGAGTTAAATTATTATGCTCCTTTATAAAAGAATATAATGCACTCAATATTTTCAAGTTACTTTTACATCTAAAATCTCATATACCTTCACAAAACCTCAGAAGATAGGAAGAGCAGGTATTTTTTTAATTTTTATTTTTACTTTAAGATCTGGGGTACATGTGCAGGATGTGCAGGTTTGTTACATAGGTAAATGTGTACAATGGTGGTTTGCTGCACCTATCAACCCATCACCTAGGTATTAAGCCCAGCATGCATTAGCCATTTTTCCTAATAAGAGCAGATATTTTTACCCCCCTTTTAATAGAATTGAGGGCCACAACAGTTAAAGTCACACAGCAGAGCCCTGGTCTCCTCATGGCCACACTCCCCTGTGCTTTTCTGTGGTTCCCATAAACCTCTGCAGGCTCTGAAAGAGGTCAGAACCTCACATCCCAGCAGAGATAAATGTAGGGGCCAAGGATAGCACCAAACCTGGACAGAGATGGGCCACAAGTGATGCATAGTCCGTTACTATTGACAACTTTGAAAATAAATAGTGAAGAAACAGATGAAGGGACATTCACAAATTTCATAACAAAAGCCATCATCCTCTTCAGGGGCAGGGCCTCTAGAAGCCAAACATGTTTGTTGGTCACCACAGCAACCATGAACTGCCTGCCACCCCTCCATTTGACCTATTCTGAAGTAGCTTTTTTTAAGGACTCCCAAGCCTGCAAAGAACAGATTGCTCAATTGGCTTTAGCATCTTTTCACACTTTGCTGTTCCCTTCTCTGCGGTTGTACACAGGTTCAATGCCCAAGAAAAATGAAGTATCCACATGACCGCCACGAAGCAGAATTCAAATTTCCACTGCTGTCCCATCTGCCTGAAGTAAGCCGCTTACTCCATAAGCCACTAAGCAATTAATTGCTGTCAGAGATAGTTTGACCCCTGTCCTTGGCAAGCCAATTCATGAAACTCCTAGGGCAGGAAATAAGTGGAGAAAACTCATATTCCCAAAGGAATGGGTGTGGTGCTCTCAAACAGAAAAGACTGTCAGGAAGATTCCTTTCTGTAACATACAGGACCACGTGGCAACATCAGCAATTGGAGAAGTTTGTCTTCTCTTCAGTCCCTGCTTTGACTTCCTTCCCCTCACACATACACCTCACCCTCCCATTGATTGCTCCACCTGCTCCCCACCCACCTAAGGCATTCTCTGCCTCCCCTCTTCAGATACCCCCAAAGGTTGGATCCTTTATATTATTTTCTCACCTTTATGCCTTTTTTGTAATAAAATACTCTGTCTGTTTGGTGGATATGCAAGTGAGAGAGCCATCCTTTGACCAGTGAATTTTTCTGATATTACAGTAAGACTAATCCTGTTCCAAACTCTTTCTACATATTTTCTATTTTATTGTTTATTTATTTATTTATTTTTGAGATGGAGTTTCGCTGTTGTTGCCCAGACTGGAGTGCAATGGTGCAATCTCAGCTCACCGCAACCTCTGCCTCCCAGGTTCAAGTGATTCTCCTCCCTCAGTCTCCCGAGTAGCTGGGATTACAGGCATGAGTCACCACGTCCGGCTAATTTTGTATTTTTAGTAGAGACGGGGTTTCTCCATGTCGGTCAGCCTGGTCTCGAACTCCCAACCTCAGGTGATCAGCCCGCCTCGGCCTCCCAAAGTGCTGGGATTACAGGCGTGAGCCACCACGTCCTCCCCGCTCTTTCTACATATTTTTGATTCAGGGGTGGAGTAGGGGTACAGGAAATGTAGAGTCCCTGGATCATGCTGCCAGCCCCACCTCCTTTAACTTTATTCCGCCCCCATCTGCCTTAAGACCACAGACCCCAGGAACCAGAGAACTTTGCTGCAAGAATGTCTTTACCCTGCCCCCAGCCACTCTACCCACCCCTACTCTTGGCAAAGGACAGCCTAAGACCTTCAGATGTGCTGGGTGACAGTGATTACACGGTAGCGCATACCACTGCCGAATAAATGATGGGCTGAAGTCTGAATCCCAGGACTGGAACACTGTGCTGGTCCTCCCACTTGTTAATGATATGAGTGGACTCTAATTTCTTCTTCAGGATAATAATTGCTACCAAGTACTGTGTGCCCATATGATAATTAATCTAGCACCGTCAGAGAATACCATGAATGCCAATTATAGATGCTAGAGAGACAAAGGGAGATGAAAGAAACAAAGTGTGGTTTGGCTGAATGAAAGCTATACTGTATCAATAAATTGTTTATAGGGTGTTCTTTATTGCCATGCAACCCAATAATAATTAGATGCTCTATTCAAAATGTGCCACACTAAGTTTGTTGTAAATTTAATTCAGTTATAACAGCTGGATCTATGCTGGGCCATTTGCTCACAATCAAAACAAAAAAAAAAGGACACCCTTCATCCCCCTTCCAGGAAGAAGAGAAATGGTATCTCTAACATGCCTCATGTTACAGTCTCCTGAGTTGTCCAGCTCCCCATTTGCACTTTTCTATATTACTCTGTGCTACTCACAAACCTCCCAGCTCTGTAGATCCCATAAATTCCCAGGTTTGCTCAAGGGCCCGGACTGGGCAAAGGGAAATAGGTCCCTCTGGGCAAACAATGATGTGGCTTAACTGCGCTGACAAATGCTGATCAAATGGCTGGCATTCCCCAGTGGGAAGGGAAGGCAAAGAAAGGGAAGCAGGCAGCAAGCAGGTGGGTGAGAAGGAAGTTGTTTGCACTTGAAATGGTCAGTGACAAGATATTCCCATAAACAACCAGATGTCATTCAGATCTATTGTCATCCTAAAAACGGCAGCTCCGGAGCCTGCCTGTTTCAGCAGCGAGGTTTCACATCTGGGTCAGCCACTAGGCTGGATATCAAAACACAAGGAAACATGATAACTCGGGGAGTGTAGTCATATGTTTGCTGCCTGATAATCACAGGGTCCCAAAACAACAGGCTTGGAAGGAGTCTAGTCCCCCACACCCAGCAGGGAGTATTCGGTCATAGGGTTAAGACAAAACCATGCACAAGAACTCACCATGTGGATTCCCCACTCCCAACTCCACTCCCACTCACAAATATTTTAGACATACTCTGCCAGGGCACGGAGGCGTATCCCAGTGTCCCATCGAAGCAAAACTATCATGGGCCTCCTACTGCCCTAAGAGTGAAATCCAAACCCATGACCAGGGCCTGCAAAGCCTGGCAAACCTCTCCTGGTGCTGCTGCCCCCTTGTTCACCTGACTCAGCCCCTCTGGGCTCCTTTCCACCCCTTTTCCCTTTCTCAGAGCCTCTGCACATGACGTTCCCTCCGCCTGTACCTCCAACACCACCTATCCTCACAAACAGCCCCAGTTCTGCACACATATCCCAGGGCCTTCCACTCCTTCAGTCACCCAGCCAATGCTATGGAGGCCTGCAGTGCCCAGGCACAGCAGTGAACAGCAAAGCCCTGCCCTCGTGGAGCTTACATTCAAGTTGGAGGAGACTGGAAATAAACAAATAAACCAGGAAAGAGTATAATATTCTGTCAGCTGGTGTTAAGTACTGTGGAGATGAAAGCACAGCAAAGAGTGAAGGCGGTAAGCAAGGGTGAGGGAGGGGGGTACTACTTCCTTATCAAAAGATATTTCCTGAGGTTCTCTCTCTTAGCCTTCATCTATTTCCTTCCTAATGCCCATCACAATGTGTAACTTCCTATTGTATGGGTTTGTTTGTTGTTATTTTTAATCTGTTTTCCCCACTAGTATGTAAAGTCCATGTACGTAGGAACTACTGCTGCCTTCTTTTCCATGTTTCCCAGCACTTATGGCTGGACTAGTAGGTCCTTGATAAATTTGTTGGATGAATGGAGGAAGGAAGGCAGGAAGGAATTGAGGGAGGGAGGGAAAAAGGGAGACGGGGAGGGAGGGAGAGGCTGAGAACTACAGGGAGAAGCAAAGAAATCAGAGAGCCAAGAAAAGGACAAGGTGAGTGGGAAGATGGTCTTGGTGGACAGCCCTCAGAGGGCGGTATGTGCAGGCGCATGCACGTGTGTGTGTGTGTGTGTGTGTACGCATGTGTGCGTGTGTGCATGTGTGTGTATTGATGGAAGGGTAGGAAATGCAAGTGGAGGTTGCCCTAGGTCCATTTAAAGAGTTTGAAATAGAATAAATAGCAACCGAAGAGTTGTCTCACTCCCCTAAAAGGAGGAAACATGCTCAGAGTGATTAAATATGCTATCCAAGGTTGCACAGCCTGAGGGGGTGAGAACCAGGAAAGTTTGCCCTCCACAAACTGGAGCTGAAACACTGCCCTTGGAAGGGAGTGAGAACAGGGGCAAGTGTTGGCCTGAGTACTCAGTGCTGCTGCCTCTGGGATGTCCAGGTTCTTCAAGAGATTTTAGTGGTTGAGAAGGAAGTGACCTTGGTGAGGTTAAGTGAAATGGGCATTTCTTAAATTGCTGGTGCCAACAGAAATTGATAACACTTTGAGAAGGCAGTTAGGCACCGAGCATTAGGAATTTCAAATGCTGACTGACTTTGAAATTTTACTTTAGGTATTGTAAGGGAATACTTCAAAACAGGAAAAAACTTTATGCCCAAAGATATCCAGATATTTATAGCAAAATTATTCATAATTTGCAAGAAGCTAAAACACCTAAAATGTCTAAATATCCAACAATAGAAGATTAGTAAGCGAGAATATATCTACTTGATGGAATAGTATGCAGTTATTAAAAATGAAGTATATGAAGATTGGGTAAAAGTGAAAATACTTCACACAATGTTAAGTAAAAAGAATTAAGATTAATATTTTTACATGATATGATCTATAACATTACATTTGCATAATTATTATATCTATGTAAAATAGAAAACACAGTGTAGACTGGGAGCGGTGGCTCAGCCTATAATTCTAGCACTTTGGGAGGCCGAGGCGGGTGGATCACCTGAGGTCAGGAGTTCCGAGACAAGCCTGGCCAACATGGTGAAACCCAGTCTGTACTAAAAATACAAAAATTAGCCAGGCGTGGTGGTACTTGCCTGTAATCCCAGCTACTCCGGAGGCTGAGGCAGGAGAATTGCTTATCCCCGGAGGCAGAGGTTGCAGTGATCTGGGATCACGCCACTGCACTCCAGCCTGGGCGACAGAGTGAGACTCTGTCTCAAAAAAAAAAAAAAGTGATTAAAGCAAAATTAAGAGGAGATGTTTCTAGCACACCATAAAAAATACCATTTTTGTCAATTAAAAACAAATTTTAATAAAGAAAATATTTTAAAAATATAAATAATGGTCAATCTAAATTCTCTTTGACCACTCTTTATTGAGCTGTGTGCCATGAGCCAGGCACTGGGCTAAGCACTGAGGTTAGAAAGATGCCGTCACAAAGAAGCACTAAAATACTGCATGATGAGCTACATGACAAGAGAAATGTATGGGTTTTTGAAGCACACAAGAGGACCTCCAAACTCAGATTTGGTAGAGAAAAGGGGAAGGACAGCCAGGAAAAGTTTTTTAGGGGAAATACTATCTAAATGCTGAATCAAAGAGAAAATGTATGAAAAAACAGATGAACACGGACAAGGAAACAGAGTAAAAGAGAGAAAGAATAGACCCAAGAAAGGTCGCGAGGTTTCCAAGCAGAGTGAACCTGAGAAGTTGCAGCTTGTTTGAAGAATTGAGGGAAATTCCATTTGGCACAAGCGTAATATTATGGGGGTTCGCGGTGGGGCTAGGAAGCTGAAGACATAAGCAGAACCAATCCTGTGGAGCAGTTTGGACACTAAAGGCAAGAGGAAGCCTTTGAAGTGTTTTCAGATCTGTGTTTTAGAAAGATCTCTTCCTGGCACCGTGACTGGATTGGATGCAAGGCTGGAGAGAACGGTGCAGGTTTAAAGCTATTTGATAATCCAGGAGAAAGAGAAGGGTGGATTTGTGTTTGGGTAAAGGGACTGTGGGTAGTTTTTCTTTTTTTTTTTTCTTTTTTTTGAGACGGAGTCTCGCTCTGTCGCCCAGGCTGGAGTGCAGTGGTGAGATCTCCGCTCACTGCAAGCTCCGCCTCCCAGGTTCACGCCATTCTCCTGCCTCAGCCTCCCGAGTAGCTGGGACTACAGGCGCCCGCCACCACGCCCAGCTAATTTTTTTGTATTTTTTTTTTTTTTGTAGTAGAGACGGGGTTTCACCGTACTAGCCAGGGTGGTCTTGATCTCCTGACCTCGTGATCCGCCCGCCTCGGCCTCCCAAAGTGCTGGGATTACAGGCGTGAGCCACCGCGCCCGGCGGACTGTGGGTAGTTTTTCTACCTTCATATTTTCTAGCATTTCCAAACTTTGTTTAATGACCATGTGTTATTTTCATAATGGGAAAAAAAAAAACATGGTTTAAGGAAGATGAGCCTTATAGTGTTCTGCCTGAAAGTCCCTCAGAGCCTTTGGGACTTGCTAAGCCAGAGGCCTCTGTGTCTGTACAAGAACTCACACCCACATGCTGACCCATAATGTCCCAGGTTCTGCCCACAGTCTACACTGAGAGGGTGTAATTTTCCATAGGCCAGGGACTCAAGTAAAAGCAGAAGTTGGCAGATGTAACAGCAACTGAGTGGGAAGAGAGAAGAGAGATGGCCTCCAACTCATACATAAAATCCAAGCGTTCATTCATTCATTTATCTATTCACCAATATTAAGCACCCACTGTGTACGAGGCACTGTTCTAGGCGCTGCAGATACAGAAGTAAACAAAATGACAAAGTCCTAGTTACACATTCTAGGAAATAAGATAGACCATCTATGAATTAAGATTCAGCTAACTGTACTCCCTCCCTCATTTGAAGAAGTAGAGCCGCATGCCATACTGCTATTTACTGACAAGAGTGGTTTAGGAAACTTTGAGAAGTAATTACAGGTTTGATGACTCATAGCCATACTAAATGTGGCACCTGTAGACAGATACCCATGCGTGCCATGGTGTTTGTGACTGGGTTGGCTGGGTTGGGTAACACTGTTTATAGAACAGGGCTTTCAGTATCGATTTCATATGTACCTATGTACACTTACAAATGTAACTCAAACTTCGCCTGATCTGGCCAGCCAGTGAGTACAAATGAGCTTACACTAAAATAACAGCACACATTTTAGTAATGTGTTCTCCCAACCACATAAATGGAGACCTTTGCAATCTTTTCTCCCATGCTTATATTTGGGAGCATCCAAGGGCATCTCGTGTGTTCACAAACACGCTTCTTATTTCTGTTCTAGCAACCCGGCTACAGAAATAACCATTTGGAGCAGCTTCTCAGCCCAGCCCTTCGTAGGCATTCTGTTTTCTTGCCCAGGAAGCAGTTTAAGAAATCCCCCAAACTACAGCTCTGGGGACAGAAAAACTCTCTTCTGTGGAGAAAGTATCCCTTTCCCCTAACACTGTGGAAAGACCGAGCTGAGCCAGTTCAGGCCAAGTGTTAGGACTCTGTAAGCACTAGCTCTAGAAGCAACTAACAATGTCTGGGTTTACCCTGAGCAATGTTGCTTGTGAATCTTTGTCTCAGGGAGTTCCTTGTAAAAATCAGCACCTTCAGCTTCCGCCTGCAGACCCCTCTCTGCTGAGAGAGGTCTAGTCCACAGGCTGGTCTGGGGAGCAGCCTCATGGTGCCTTCTCCACATTCTCAGCTCCAAGCCCCAGGCACAAATCTCCCCTCGTGTCACCAGACAGGCCTGGGCATGGCTAAATCTCAATTAAAGGCAAACAGGTTGGAGAAAAGTCAGTTTTAAAAAGATCAGGCAAGGTTTAGGAGAATATGAAGGCAGAAAAATCCATCCCATACCACTGAGAAAGGAGGAATTTACAGAGAAGAGAGCAGGCTGGAAACAGCATTAAGCCACTCAGGACACAGTGAATCAGAATGCAAATGGACTGACCCAAATAGGTACCTCCTCCCCATGCTGCTGGGTCCACTCTGCCTCACACATAACCCTCTGTCTTAGAACTGCTATAGAGGACAGAAGGCCTCAGAGAACCAGGAATGGAAGACAGAAGAGAGATTGCCAGGAACCACTTCTAAATTTTAATTCTGTAAGTTATAATCCAAGTTTTCTTCGATAGCAAGTTTTCCCCTGGAGAGACAGGTTAAGGGACCTTTCAGATGACAACTTCTGTCCCTTTCTCAGCGCTAGAAGGTCAGTTCAGGAACCTACTGTTAGTTCCCATGCCCTTGATTGAAGTTAGCAATTTACAGAAATAGACTCAAATCCCCCTTCAAGCTGGAGATCCTGGAGAGAATGCCCAGAGACAGAATGGGCCATCTCCAAGGCCAACTCAAATGCTGCCTGCTCCATGAAGCCCATCTGGAGCTCTCACTTTCAGATCCATACTCCTTCATCTTTTTCTCCTTCTTATTAAGCTCTAGGAGATGTTGTTTTTGGCTCCCTTCACCCTGTGGTGTAGTGATTAACCTCTCCTGTGGCAGATGGCAGACCTCATTGCAGCATCCCTGCAGCCCCATGCAAAGCCTCCCTCCTGTAACAGACACTTGGTAGGCAATTATCGAGTCAAGTATGGTCCCAAAGAATTACTTATGAAGATGACTCCTGCAAAAGTGGTGAGGGATTTTCTGGCACTGTCTTTTCTGAAGTCCCTGCTAGCACATGTTATTGTAATTGTCAGGATGTTTTCCAAAAGGGATAATGGCCTATCCAGAACTGATACCCAGCCAGTTCAAATCTCTGCTGCGTAAAGTCCTACACCTGTTCTGATTAGCCAGGGCCTTCTCCTTGGCCACTCCCACACACTCCTATGGTCTAGGTTCTCTGGACTTCCCACTGCCTTTGCATACTCTCTTCCTTCTTCCCCCATTAGGCAGCCCATATGCATCCTTTGAAGCCCAGCTTAACAGTGGCCTCCTGTGTGGAATCCCTCTGGCCTGTCCTCCCAGCGGAGGGAACACTCTTTCCTCTATGTTCCCTAGCACCCTGCACACTCCCATACAGCCCTTCTTCTATGCTGAGATTGTTTTTGTTCCCAGACCCCCAACTTATGTGAGCTTACGTTTCACTTGTCTTGGCAGATCCAGCAAAACACATTGCCTGGCAGAAGCAGGAACTCAACAAATGTTTCTTGAATGAATGAATGAATGAATGGGCATGACTATTGCAAATGTTTTCTAAAAAAGATGGCAAGGAAATCCCCTGAGACACTCAAAATTAACATTCCTATTAGTTTGTTATATACAGATTCATGTCTTGCTTTTTAAATTTAAAAATAATAAGGGCTAGGATTGAGGCCTTGCTAGGTGCTAAGTGTTTTACAAGCGTTGTCTTGTTAGAATCCAAACAACCACCTGAGGCAGAGATAATTTTTACCTTATTTTACAGTTGAATTAACAAAAACTGAGAAAGGTTGAGAAATGTGTCCAGATGCATATAGTTGGTAAGTGGGAATGTGTTTGGCTTGAAAGCCTGTGCTCTCGACTGTCTCACTTTCCATCTAACACACATTACAGTCAGGACATTTTCCTATGTCATTAAGCTATTTTTAATGCCTTTATTATATAAAGGAGAAGCTTCTACTCATGACTGACTGTAGGGCCTTATTATTCAAAGTGCGGTGCGCTCACCAGGCGCGCTCACCACTTGGGAGCTTGTTAGAAATGCAGGATCTCAGGTTCCGTCCCGGATGTACTTACTTAATCTGAGTCTGCATTTTAGCAAGATCCTTAGTGACATGTAAGTACATTGAAGTCTGAGAAGCACTGGTTTCTATCAGGAATCAGCAGACCACAGCACACAGGCCACTCTAGCTGCCCCCGGGCCCCCACTCCGTTTCTGTATTGCCCTGAAGCTAAGAATGGTTTTTATCATTTCAATGGTTGATAATTTTTCAGAAAAGGAATACTATTTTGCAATATGTGGAAATTATATGAAATTCACATTTCAATGTCCATAAATGAAGTTTTATTGAAACAAGTTCATTTATTCACATACTGTCTATGGTTTCTTTTGTGCTGCAACAGCCGACTTGAGTAGTTATGATGGACTGTGTGGCCCACAAAGATATTTACTATCTGGTTATTTATGGAAAAAGTTGGCCGACCCCTTTATAACTCTATCCCTCATCTGTCACCCACAGCTCTATGGTTCAGAATGCAAGTGGAAAAAAGGGCAACCGTTATGTGGGAAGACTAAGAGGGAAAGAGCATCCCAGTGAGACCCAGATTTCAGCTGAGGCCTGAGGGCTGAGGGAATCTACCATGGGGTAAAAGTCCAGAGCGTAGAGGAAATGGGGGTGAACATGAGGTGTGGTAAGGCAGGGGTGAGGAGGCAAAACAATGAAAACATGAGAGTAGAGGAGAGTGCAGATGACTTTGGAGGCAGCTCCTCAAAGGTAAGTGTGGAAGTCTGGCCAAGGCCAAGGATGAAAGATCAGTGCAGGTTTTAGCCTCAATTTTTGCCTACAAAGCCTCAATTTTTTTAAGGCTGCTACAAGCTGAAGGGTTGGGTGGTATCCACGTAGTTGAAATTGACAGACTTTTCCTAATGTCTCCAAGCTGTGAGGGCGACAAGTATTCTCATCCCTAAGAGGAAATGCTAAACTTGATGTGTACAATGATGAAATTAACTAGCTCTCTATCCTGAAATGGAAGCTGTAGCTGCCTGCATAAGGAGCTTGTTACATATGCCAACTCCCAATCCCACCCTGAGACAGTCTGATTCAGTGGGAATTTGTATTTTAACAAGCATGCTACATAATTCCGATCCTTTGAGAAAGGCTGCCTCTGTGAATGAGAGAACTCAAGCCTCTGGAAGGAGTTAGCTGCAGCTTGAGAAGGTGATGCTTCTAAAAGCCATCGTTTATATGGGTGAAGGTTTTCTGTTTTCTGGAGCTGTGTAGGACTTCAGGAAGAGGCAGTGGCATTAGAGAGGAATTTATAGGCTCTATCTGCTAATGAGCTGGGGGCAAGCAGAATGCTGCAGGCATCTGAGAAACCTGCAGAAAGGCATTAGCTAAGAGAGGTGTCCGAGGAGCTTAGGACTGACACAAAGAGTCCTAATCCTAAGAATGCCATCAAGTAAGATGTGGAGCACACGATGGCCAAAGAACAGAAATACCTGCCTCTCCCTAATGGTGTGAAGATCTCAAGTGATACTTAACATATTAGGGTGCTCAGAGTTCAGGGTCACCCTAGGCAGGTGACAGATCTCATATGTACTTGCAGTTGTCTCAGTTTTGTTGCATTTCATCCCTACTCCCACCATTCCCACAGTCAATATGACTGCATATATATAATTTCCCTCAGGTGCTAGATGGGGGCTTGGTACCAAGTAAATTATGACATGGGCCCCCAAGGAATCTCTGACACAGGAGAGACACACAATGACAACTTATTTTTCACAGGTTACAAAAATAAAAATATCAGGTGTCATGAATACAAGGCATTGTCTCATGAATTAATAATTTAGTTTCCTAGGAAAGATGGATAGGCAAAAGAAGGACAGGATGGGAAATTAGTGCTTGTTTTAATCTGCTTTGGAGCTGCCAAGGAAAACCAGTTGTCTTCTCCGTTTTTCTGTGTTTCCTGGAAATCATGCTGGAAGCAACCAGATTTGAGGCGCAGCATGGAACATCTGTCCTGTTTTGGCTTCTCATTCAGATGTTCATTCACCTTTTGCATACAGCACCTTGCTGCCTTGAGACAAAATTTTAAAAACAAAAAAGCATTGCCAGGCTTTTTAAGCTATTGTGCAGGGTTGCTATTAGGAACTCACTGCACTTAGACTCTCCAGCCCACCCAGGAATATAGGTCTGACCCTTAAGGATAGTAAATAAGGGAGTGAAATCCAAGAAAGGCTGACACTCCCTGTGCAGTTATTTTTCAACCCAGAGGCTGCTTCTGCATATGATATCACTTATGTAACTTTTCTTTGCAAGGACCCCTCTGGTGCACCAATCTAGCCTCCACACCCATCCCTCCCCATATCATCAGCACAATGACATTTTTGCTGCTCCACCCAGCTGCGAATTTGCCAGCAGTTTAAGGATGTGGACATTGAGTAAACAAAGACACAAAATTGAAGTTGGCTTTTGTGCAACTAGCTTTCAGGAGTTGCAGTTCTGTTCTTTCAGGTTTAAAGTTTCAGTGCAGTAGAATAAGAAGACTGCCCAAACAATATTGCAAAGCTGCTTAGGAATTTCCGTCACTAAAAATAGTATTATGTTACTTTGGGATAAAAGATTTTTAATTTATAGTGTAGCTCCCATGTAAGGATATGTATATTAACCTAGAACAACCTGGCTAGTTTCCATACACCAGACTTAAAAATAAATTTATGATTAAAACCTTTTTAAGAATTCCAACAATACTGAGTGACCATCAATTCTTTAGAAAATGGGAACTAATTAATGGAAATTTTCTTCAAAGAATCTGACCTATTAAACATGATATTAAATATTCATCTATTTTAAAAGCTGCAAATGTCAATGAAAAAAATAAAGCTGTCAAATGCTAGGAGCATTTCATTAAGAAAGCAGCTTCAAACATTGATGAGAGTTGTATAAAGTTAGGAACTCTCAAGCTTTACCTCCTAGTGAAGAAGTTACTAATATTGTCTTTATTATAATCAAATGGCAAAAGAGCAGGAAAACAGCAGTATGGGGCCCTGAATTGAAGTCCCTCTTTTTCCATGTTTCTACTAGCCCAGCCCTTTTGTAAATAAAACCTTTATACAACTAAAGCAGCACTGACTTCAATGGGAAGTTATGGTATCAGTGCTACAGTGAAATGGATTGCTACAAACAGAGTAAGAGAGGAATAGATTGGATAATCAACACATATACAACTCGAAAGGATCGTTTCAGTGATTTCTTTTAATCTTCTCTACTACTAAGTATTTCACATAGGGATGCTTTTGGCTGCAAGTAACAGAATATCCAACTAACAGTGGCATTAAAAAAAGGGGTTCTGGTTTTCTATTGCTATAATATATAACAAACCAAAATTTAGTGGCTTAAAATAACATTTATTTTGCTCCTAGTCTGCAATTTGGGAAGGGCTTGGTGGGTGGCAGCTTGTCTGCTCCACTTGGCACCAGCTAGGGCACTTGAAGACTGGGGCCAGAGTCATCTGAAGGCTGCTTCACTCTCATGTTTGACAGTTCTTGCTGAGAAGACTCAGAGAGCTAGAGGCTGGTACAGCTGGGGCTCCTCAGGCATCTCGATTTCTGTGTGTTCTCCCGCGTGAGTTCTTCAGCATGGCAGCTTCAGTGTAGACTGACTTCTAACATGTCAGCTCAAAGCTCCCAAGGCACATGTCAGAGAGAAGAAAAAGGCAGAAACCGCATCACCTTGTGAACCTAGCATGGAGAGTCATGCAGTGTCACATCTACTGAATTCTATTAGTTAGAATCAAGTGGGTAAGGTTGGCCTATATTCAAGGGAGGGTGAATTAGACTTTGCTGGGAGGAGTGTCAAAGAATCTGTGGCCTTGTATTAAACCTACCACAAAGGGATTTATTTTTCATGTATGATGTCTAAAGGGAAGCAGTACTGTATAACATGGGGCTCCATGATCTAATAAAAACCAAGGGTTCATCTGTTCATCTATAATTCTGCTCTACCATTTTTAGATTGGCATATTGTCACAAAGTTGCAAGCTGACTGCTATAGATCCAGACATTGTAGCCAAGTTCAAGACCAAGAGGGGTGGAAGGAATAGTGCCTGCAGTTCTGGCCTCTTTTATTAGGAAATCAAAAGCCGTTCCCAAAACCCACCTCAGCAGAATTCTGCTTATGCCACATTGGCCAGAACTGTTACAAGACCACCCCTTGCTTCAAGGGAGGTTAGAGCAGTGAATATTCAGCTTCTCCTTTCTCTACTGTAGAGGTCAGCGAGGATGAAGAGAGCCAGAAATGGGCATTGGGTCAGTCAAGCCATGCTTCTGACCTGCAAAGCCTCCATATCAGACCCAAAAATTCACAAGTAAGTAAGTAAGAGCTTCAAAGAACTTCTCTCCCTCAGCCAAGGTTAACTATAAAATGACCCAAATATGCTTAACAGACCAAAAAAAAAAAAAAATTGGCTAATGAATGGAACTATTTACAACTGTATTTTTGCAAATAGAATCAAAAGCTAGATATTGAATTAAGTGAATTGTTTCTACAGTTTAAACAGGAAGCAGAATGGGTTTCCCACAGAGCCATTTGCTGACAAGATAGGAGGGACAAGGAAGAGGAGAGACCACTGACTTGTGATAAAATGTGAAAGCTGCCCTGCAGATTACCTTGGCTTCAGAGGCCTGGGGCCTAAAAATAATTTGGGGGCAGGGCAAAGAGGAACTCTTAACTTGTAAACCTAACCCAAATTCTATATCTTATTTTATAGAACATTCCTTCTTTTAACCTTCTGTTACTCACTAGTGAATGGAAACAGGAAAAACATTGTGAGTTGATGGATTTTATCTAACCCATCTGCAACGATTATTCAAATGTAAGCTTTAAAGTTTTATAACATTTAGCTAAAAAAGAATCAAAACTCTTTTCTTTGCCCCGTGTAAGCACGAACACTCTCCTCGCCCAGCCAATTTGCCAGTCTACTGTCTCATGCTATGGTCTCATACAAGGATAAAAAAAATCACACCGCAGCAGATATTTTTATAGACCCTTCATTCATACAAGCCTTGGCATATGACCACAACAATAGCTAAAACTGAAAAATGAGACAACTGGATTTACTAACTGATAGTGTCTAGAACTCTCTCCCAGGTAATTTAATAGATGTGCGTGAAAATGTGTGCTTTAAGGAGGACGCTGAATGTGAAGAAAGAATGCAACCACAGTGAGAGCTCCAGTACGATCCCAGGCTACAACTTCCAATGTCTGGTTCATCCTCAGAGAAAAAGGAATGAGGAAAGGAAATATTTTCCTTTAAATTGAAAGAACTCTGACATAAGGAAATTAAATAATTGATCCAAAGTGATGTTGCTCCTATTAAACAGAAAAAAAAAAGCACCAAGGCATTTGCAAGCACTCCCATTAACAGTTTAATTTAGAATAGAAAGTAATGCAGGTCTTCATTCTAAACAATGGCCAACTTTACCTAACACGAAATAGACTCTTCTTAAACAAAACTCATAAAACATATACTGTGGGAGTTACCAACCATTTTCTGAATTATTTATAAGCTAATGCTCTGCTTTCAACGTTTCTATCAGCTACAAAATTTAATTAAGAAGCAAAGAATGGGCTTATAGAGATCATGACCCTACATATTTCTTACTCATATTTCAAATTATAATCATGTCATGATGAAGTTTGATCCTCGTGGAGTGTAACAAAATAATATATTTGAACTTTTTATTATTACCAGTTTAGAGACCTACTATAAGATACTTCAGATACTCCCAAACCACATAGCAAAATTCGTAAGTGCAGTAGTTACCATAAATGTATTCTGTAACTCTCAAAAGCAACTGCCAACAGTTCTAGGCCCAGGATAAGTGTTCAATTCATACTCATTAAATTTCATTGAATATTCAACATCTTTCACAAACTCATATATAATCTTTGTGTATGAAAATATTTTTGAGATTGAATATTCCCCACTCATTTCCAACTAGAAATTCCCACTAATGAATTTCTAGTTGAATTTCATTAGATCTAGTAGATCTAATGAAAAGATTTATTAGATCTACTCAATTAGGTGACAAGATTAGTAGTCCCCATTAAACCCTAATTTGCTTTTTATTCTGCAAAGACTAACACAGATGTAAAACAGGGGTTGGCCACTCCCAGAACATATGCCTAAGACAACAAGCAAGCTGAGAGTAATTTGGTACATGAACTGGTTGTCCCTTCCATGCCACCTCTCCATTGACAGTTATGCTGGAAATGAGATTTAACAGCAAAGATTTCTCTTTCCTACACCATGCCCAACTTCCTCAGCGCTAGTAGCTTTGGATGTGAGAGGAAGACACACACACACACACACACACACAGACACACACACACACTGAGTTTAGATCAACAAGCATCTACTGAGTGCCCATTACCAGGTGTCATGCTGGAATTATAGGCACAGGTGGAGCCTCAGGAGTCAAGCTCTCTAAATTCACACCCCAGTTTATCTCTTAGTAGCTGGATAGCTTCAGGCAAGTTCCTCAGCCTTTCTAAGCCGTAGCTGCTTTATCTGCAAAATGAGGATACTAATAATACCTACTTCATGGGAGTTTGTGACTATCAAATAAGATAATTCGTATACAGTTGCCTGGCATCTAGTATGTGCAATAAACTTAGCTATAATCACCACCATCATCATCGCAGCATAGCCTCAGTCTTTATCCCCAGGTAAACTAGGGTGAAAAGACACATAAACAGATTATGCCCATTTTTTGTGAGATGGTAAGTGGACTTCAGAAAAGAGGCACTTAGCTCAACGTGGAATGCAAGGAAGGTCTCTGAGCTGAGAGTCAAAAGCTGAGTAGAGTTAGCCGGATAAAGAGAGTTATTTTGGTCGGGTGTGGTGGCTCATGCCTATAATCTCAGCAATTTGGGAGGCCAAGGTGGGCGGATCACTTGAGGTCAGGAGTTTGAGACCAGCCTGGCCAACATGGTAAAACCCCATCTCACTAAAAATACAAAAATTAGCCGGGAGTGATGGTGCACACCTGTAATCCCAGCTACTCAGGAGGCTGAGGCAGGAGAATTGCTTGAACCTGGGAGGCGGAGGTTGTGGTGAGCCGAGATCGCACCGTTGCACTCCAGCCTGGGTGACAGAGTCAGACTCCGTCTCAAAAAAAAAAAAAAAAAGGAGCATGTTGTGTACAGGAACTGGATGTGGTTTGCTATTACAAGCAAGAAATTCAAGACGGGGAGGGATGGAAGATGAGGCTCATGAGGAAGATAAGGACTAGGTCACAAGAGGTCTCATAGGTCATGTTGAGGTGACTGAATTTCCTCCTTATAGACCAAATTTCCTAAGACAGTTTATAGAAATTTCTAGTGTTCACAGAGGCATTTCATGAAAAATTCCTTGGTATTCCTCAACATAATAGCTTCACTGTGACTTCTTTTTGAAACATCCTAAATTTCACCCCTTTAATAATTCACAGTGCATGCGTTAGCATGTTGAAGGCTCTGAGAAGTTTTACAATAAAGGAACCTCTTTGCCTCAATTTAGCTCAATATTTTTTAAATAGATTGTACTTCACGACACCATTTTTACAGAATGCTGAAAGATATTTTGCCAGATTTTAACAAGAGTAATGAATTGGGCAGTTTAGCCTCATAAAATTGCTCTAGCTACAGAGATGGAGTTTAAAGGAGCATGCTTGGAGAGAAGATGTGAAATGATGGTGAGCCGGGACAGAGAAGACAGAGCAGATTCAAAAAATATTCAGGAGGTAAAATCTGTAAGTTTTGCTGGTAACAGTGGAGTGAGGGAGACAGAACTGTCTAGAATAATACTTGGAGTTCTGGCTTGAGTGAAAACAATAGTAATGCCACTTACTTCAAAAGTAATACAGAAAAACATGATGTTGGGAAAGGAATGAGGGATGGGTAAGGTAAAAAACTTAGTTTGAAACATGATTAGTTTGAGACACCCATGAGTCTTCCAAGTGAAATAATAGGTAGCAATGCGTCACTAAACCATTCTTCAGTCCTAATCTAAACCAGGTCATCTGACAAGTAATTCCTTTCTCTTCCTTAGGAGTCAAAATTTTTAGGTTAAGTTTCCATAATGCATTGTGTTCATTTTAGCAGCAAATTTACTAATAATAAGATTATTATTTAATCATTAAAACACTCAGGCTTTTCTTAATGCATTTGCAAATTAAAATATGCAAATGTACATATGTAGACAGGTGAATATTGCATTACTCAAGATAAATTACTTAAATTCTCACTTAAAAAGTGAATCTGCAGTAGAGCTACTACCACTATCCAAATGTCACAAATATACCTAAATAGGTTAATTTTTAGTATATATTGTAGTGAATCATTTAACAAAACTAATTTTTATCTTTTTTTTCTATCTCAGCTTCTTAAAAGCAAAAGATACATCTTCATCTTTGTGCCCTGAGGGTTCAAAGCAGTTTAAAACACATGGAAAGTATACATTAAAATCTTGTTGAATTAATAAAATTAATTACAGCAAGTCACAGTAATAAATACAAAATTGACAAGTTTTCAACTCTACTCTGTCACTAATTGATCTCATCCGCCCTCTTCGCTTTACATATGATCTACATGCTAATGATTTCCAAACTGTTATCAGCTCTGCTCTCCCTTTGAACTGTTATCATCTCTGCTCTTCCTTTCAACTTTGAAAGTTGAACTTTCAACTTGAGGCTTATAATTTCAACCTTACTTGACTTTTCCATGTGAATGCTTACCAGAGACCTTAAACTTAATGTGACCCTGGTAGCATTACTGGTTGCCTACCTTCACAGTATCCTTTCACCCCTTACTTCCTATAAAAATGCCTCCAATTTTGTTCAGTGAGCCACTGTGACCAGCTAAAAAGCTCAGCCTCCCTTGCAGCTAGAATTGGACACATGATATAATTTTGGTACATAAAGTGGAGGTCTGGGGGATAGATTTCTGAAAAAGCTTTTGCTTTCCTGACATAGGCACTACCCCTACTTCTTTCAGCTTTCCCCTTCTCCTGTCTTACATGCAGACCCTATGCCTAAAGCTCAGTCCCTCTCTTACATAGGTGAGAGTAAAGGACATGATAAGGATGCTCAAGGAGAAGAGAGAATGTGCCTGCAATCTCAGTGGCATTTGTGAGCTACCATACCAGCTGGGTCTGCCTATTTCTGACACACTTTTGTGTGGACAATAAATTAATTGATTAATCAAAGAGCTTATTTGTTTAAGATATGGTTTGTCAGGATTTTGGTTCCTCTGCAGCTGAACACAACCACATATGACATAACATACACAACAAACATTTTGATTTTCATCTTCAAAGAGCACCTGATGACCACCTCCCCAACCATCTCACAGACCTATTTCTTTCCCAGTCATAAACATGTCAGTTTCTACCATCACCATTCATTTGGTAGGTTAAGAAAATATAAATTTGGGTATGTCCTTGATGCCTCCTCTCTGTCTTTACCTCTAAACTATATCTTCAAACCCATCTTCTCTCTTCTTCCACCACCTAGCCATCCAACCTATCATCATAGCCTCTCAGCTGCCCACTCTGCTGCAGTCTTGACCGCCTGCAATCATCCTCCACATAGCATTCAGAGCAGTCATTCAAAAACACCTATTAGGTCATGTCACTCTCAATTTTAAAAACTTCCGATTGCTTCCTATTTTACTCATAATGAAATCCAAGTGCCTAGCTGCAATGGGCTGAATGTGTCCCCCAAAAATTATATGTCAAAACTCCATTGTGATGGCATGTGAAATTGGGGACTCTGGGAGGTAAATAGTTCATGAGGGTATCATGAGAGTGGAGCCTTCATGATGGGATTAATGCCTTTATAAGAAGAGACATAAGAGTGCTTGCTTCCTCTCTCTTTCTCTCTCCACCATGTGAAGGTATGCGAAAAAGAAGTCATCCGTCTGCAAACCACGAAGAAAGTCCTCATCAGGAACCAAATCATCTGCCACCTTGCTCTTGGACTTCCCAGGCTCTAGAACTATGAGAAATAAATTTTTTGCTGGATGAAGTGGCTCATGCCTGTAATCCCAAATTTTTCAGAGGCCAAGGCAGTAGGATCACTTGGGTCCAGGAGTTCAAGACAAGCCTGGGCAACAAAGTGAGACTCTGTCTCTCCAAAAGTCAAAAACTTAGCCAGGCATGGTAGCATGAGCCTGTGGTCCCAGCCTCACAAGAGGCTGAGGCAGGAGGATTGCTTGAGCCAAAAAGTAGAGGCTGCAATGAGCTGTGTTCACAGCGCTGCACTCTAGCCTGAGTGACAGAGTGAGACTGTCTCGAAAAATAATAATAGAAATTTTTTAAAATAAATGTTTGCTGTTTAAACCACCTGGTCTATGTTATTTTTGTTATAGCAGCCCAAAAAGACTAACACACTAACTATGGCTTACAAAGTTATATGTGGTCTGATCTCATCTTGCACCATTTTCTCTTTTGCTCACTGCACTCAAGCCATACTACTTTCATTTCATTCCTCAAAGCCACCAAATGTAGTCTCACCTCAGGGCCTCTGTACTTGCTGTTCACTCTGCTTCAGTTGCTTTTCCACCTGGCTCTTCCTCATCATTCAGGTTTCAGCTCCAATGTCACCTCCTTAGAGAGACCTTCTCTGAACACCCCATTTCACCTGTGTTTCATGATCTCAATACCCTATGTTATTTCCTTCATATGCTCGTCTGTCTAAAATTATCTTGCTTATTTACTTGTTACTTTTTTTCTCCTCCTTCTAGATTAAAAGCTTCATGAGTACAGGGACTGTGTATATCTTATTCACCACTCCATTCCCATATCTAGAAAAATATTAGTACAAATTAGGCCCTTGATAAATATTGTTCTTAATAAATAGATTAATTTTTCTAAAAAATAAATAAATAAAAAATAAAAAAACCACACAGCCTTGGATGCTTGGAAATCTGCCAACATGTATGATCCTAGAAACATATAATTTTCTTGTCTAAAATCTCCAAGAGCAGAACAGAATTTTGGATTTAAATAAAAGCTTTTTCTAGCATATTTAATTCAGAAATCACCAAATGTACTTAATCCTATTGCTTATCTTCTATCACAGGTAAGTATTTTTGCTTACCACATATACTCTTTAACCAAGTTATGGTAGCATAATAAGGGATTAGACCCTTGATACAAGTTGCCAAGTAATTTGTATCATGTTTTTATATAAAACAAACCCTCAGGAGTTTGGAAGGGAGCCCAACAGACTCACAGTTCAAAGTTTCCAGATCCATTTACATGTGGTAGTGCTAAGAAAGGCTGTCTTTCAGGCTATTCCTCTGTACAACATAGAAGCCCAGGAACTTTCCCCAAACTCTTCAGTTACGATCTAGTGAAATTAAAGTGTGTAGTAAAAATGTTGAAGGTAATCAACACAGCCCCTTGAAGGGACAAATGCTTTCAAACCACAGGGAGAAGGGTATACATTTCTGGTCAGTTCTATTTCTAGATGGTTTATTCAGCAGTTTGAAGATTTTATGGAGTTGTGCCAGTATTTTCATTACTAAATTCTTACAGTTGGAAGGAAAGGGGAAAAGACATCATCTCATGGCACCCTCCCTCCCAGGGCTACTACATTGGGCGAGCAGAGCAAGTAAAAAGGCTCAGTGCCTAGGGCTCCCAAAGACACGGTCATGTTGCGTCATGGCCATCCCACTACAGGCCTAGGACCTTGTGATCCCCAGGTGCTGGGACAGGCCTGGGCACATACAGAATACAAGCTCCTAGGCAGCAACAAGTTAGAAAGAAAGGAACACTTTCTTCCCTTGGAGGCTTTCATTACGCCTGCTTTTCACCTTCCCAGAGTGTGGTCTGGAAAGTCCTGGAGACCCTTTCAAGGCATCTGTGAGATCAAAACTATTTTCATAATAATACTACAAAAATGATTTGCCTTTTTCACTATGTGGACATTCACACTGATGGTACAAAAGTAATCCTGGGTCAAACTGCCAGCATCTTACTACAAGTCAAAGCAGTGGCACCAAACGGTACCTAATCATCACATTATTCACACCACACACTCACAATAAAATTTGTTGAGTGGGGAACAAATAAACAAAAAAGGAAGCCAGTTTTACTTAAGAATGTCCTTGATGAAGCATTAAAAACTGTTAACCTCATTGAATTTCAACATTTCAGTACATGTATTTGTAATATTCTGTGTGACAAACTATCAAGTACACAGAAAGCACTTCTGCTGAATACTGAAGTAGCATGGTTGTCTCTACCATAAAATATTCCTTGAGTTGCAAGTTGAACTAACCACTCTTCTAATGAAACACCATTTCACTTGAAAGACCAACATATTCAGATGTAGGTATTTGCTAAACATTTTCTTGAAAATGTACAAAGTGAGCCTGTCACTCCAAAGGAAATACATGGCAATATTTATTGCCCAATAACCTTTAAGAAACTACCTCTAGTTGAGGTTTAGGATAGTAGATACAATTATCCAGAAAGGTTATTAAAATAGTCCTCTGTTTTCCAACTACATCGCTCTGTGATGCCAGGTTTTCTTAATATTCTTCAATGAAAACAACATATCACACTATACCGAATGCAAAAGCCAATGTAAGAATCTAGCCATCTTCTACTGTCAGACATTAAAAGGCAAAAAACGTAAAAACATGAAATAATGCTATGCTACTCACTAAGTTTCTCTTGTTTGGAAAAATAAATACATTATTTATAAAAATATGTTATTTACGTTACATGCAATGGGTTTATTATTGTTATTTTAAAATGAATGAATAAATAATTATTTTTAAAATGTTTATAGCATGTTTGGCCGGGCACGATGGCTCACGCCTGTAATCCCAGCACTTTGGGAGGCCAAGGTGGGCAGATCATGAGGTCAGGAGTTCGAGACCAGCCTGACCAACATGGTGAAACCCTGTCTCTTCTAAAAATATAAAAATTAGCCAGGTGTGGTGACGGGCACCTGTAATCCTAGCTACTCAGGAGACTGAGGCAGGAGAACCACTTGAACCCGGAAGGCAGGGGTTGCAGTCAGCCGAGATTGTGCCACTGCACTCCAGCCTGGGTAACAGAGTAAGACTCTGTCTCAAAAAAAAAAAAGAAAGAAAAATGTTTATAGCATAGTTAATATCCACAGATATAACCCAAATAAACAAAAGATTTTTGAGATCCTCAATTATTAAGAGCATAAAGGAATCTTGAGACCAAAACCTAGTACAATAGATAGTTATAACAGAAATATGTAATAGAAATAAAAATGTATGATAGAAATATGTAACAGAAATGCAAATCCTACATTTCTAACAGCATAGATGAAATATTTAATATTTTCATTCCACCACAAAAGAGAGAGAGAGTTCCATTATGCAATTAAAGTAAAAATTTAAGCAACAGCGTCCAGGTTGTGGTGTTGCCATCACAGCAACTAGTGGCTTGCAGGAGTTAAAAAGCTGTCAGGGAACAGTGGCAGGTGGGCTGGTGGTACAGCAAAGAGCCACAGTGACTTGACTGGAAATACGAAAAGATGTAGTGGGATAAAACGCTCAAACACATTACGGGCCTATGTTGGTACAGAGATGTGAACAACCAGGAAAGAACTCTAACACAAGATAACTTTTTTAAGTTCACTTATGTTTTCCCCTTCTGTTTTTCTTCTTTGACATCTGTGCTGCTTTTGCCTGGGGGAAAGTTCAAGGTTGGAATGTTTGATTTTTGTTTTAAAAAACCCGAGGGCACGAAAGAGAATTTAAATAGTTCTGGGGGAAGAATACCCCCTGTCTAAAATGGAAGTCTCTCTGGCTTAGAGGAGGAGTCAGAGTTTAAGGTACCCTGTATTTTGCCTTACTCCCTGGCAGGGCCCCAAGGACACAGCAGGACCTCAGAGAGACTGGCCATTGGTGCACCAAGAGGCGGAACATTAGCCCAGGTTTCCCAACCACAACAGTTCTCATACTCCAGAGGCTAGCACAAAGGCAGGAGAGGGGAGCCTCTTAAAGACCACATAGGGAGAGACAGTGACATCCCAGCAGTAACCTGTGTGGTCATATGTCTGATGCCCTCCTGGGTCTCTGAGATCTCAGCTCTGCTTGAGAGCCTGGAATCTTGACACAGCCCCAGATGGGAAGTACAAGAATGACTGAAGTTGAATTTCTCACCAGACCTATGGAACAGGGGCAGAAAATAATAATTACTTACTGAGCCAAAAGTAGAGAAGAATAAATACTATTCAGCAATAAAAAGGAAGGAAGTACTTAAGTCATGCCACAACATGGATGAACCTTAAAAACATTATGTGGCCGGGCGTGGTGGCCCATGCCTGTAATCTCAGCACTTTGGGAGGCCAAGGCTGGCGGATCACGAGGTCAGGAGATGGAGACCATCCTGGCGAACACAGTGAAACCCCATCTCTACTAAAAATACAAAAAATTAGCTGGGCGTGGTGGTGGGTGCCTGTAGTCCCAGCTACTCGGGAGGCTGAGGCAGGAGAATGGCGTGAACCTGGGAGGCGGAAGTTGCAGTGAGCCGAGATCATGCCACTGCACTCCAGCCTGGGCGACAGAGCGAGACTCCATCTTAAAAAAAAAAAAAAAAAAAAAAAAAAAAATTATGCTAAATGAAAGAAGTCAGTCACGAAAAACCACATAGTGTATGTTTCCATTTATAGGAAACATCCAGAATAGGCAAATCTGTAGACAGAAAATAGATTAGTGGTTGCCTAGGGCTAGGGGAAAAGAGGGTGACAACTAAAAAATAGAGGATTTGCAGGGACAGGTGAAAACATTCCAAAATTGATAATCGTGTTGATCGCACAACTCTGTGAATATACCAAAAAAAATGAATTTTATAAATAGGTAAACTGTATCAATAAAGCTACTACCCCAAAAAAGTAGAGAAATGTGATGTCTCTTGTCCACCTGAGGTGTACTGAGATTCATAACCATTTTATGTGTAAAATGTTTCACAAAGTTATTTGATAAGGTTGTGTCAAGCTGAGGTGGTAACTTCTAAACACACACACTATATCAGCTCAGGACCTAGCAAACAGGTCCGAAACACAAGCAATGGGGAAGGATGCAGGAGGGAGCGGACACAAGCTCCAGGGAACGTGGGTAGCAAGTGGTCTGCACCAAGGAACCACATAAAATTCCAGAGCACTGTTTTGGAGAAGCAATATTCAGAGATGCGGGAAGGGAGCCAGCATCAAGGAGGTTCTCAGCAGACTGCAAGGCTCCACCTCAGGAGAGGGGTTCAGGGGCAGGAACCCTGCCCAAGTGCGCAATTGCAATGAGGTCTGCAGCCTCAGAGACCGGGCAAGTGATCCAAGAAGGACCCGAGGCAACCATGCAGGGACCTAAAAAGCATTAATGATATAAGCATGCATTTTGTCACTCATGTATACATATATACATAAGGTAAGTTCTATAAAAATAAAAATAACAAATATTTGCCATACGCTGTTATATGTATTTATATTTTTTAATGTATCCTCACAACAACCCTCTGAAATAGCTATTCTTACTCTTCTCCATTTTACAGATGAGAAATTCGAGTCACAGAAAGGCAAAGTAGCTTGCCCAAGTCATTAGTAACACAGAGCTAAGGTTAAAACACGGGCAGCATGGTCCCAGGGTCCATCTTAACTCTACCATGCTGCATTCAGAGTAAAGGCTCACTTACAACATCTGAGCCATCAGGACTGGGAGGAACCATGGTTGATGCTGAATCCCCCTCAGCATAAACAAGAGGTCTTTAAAGCTTCCCCTGTGTAGGAAGGACAGATCCTGGAGCCTGAGCTGGGGCTGAGCCTGCAGGTGGTACTTAAATGATGGCCACATAGAAGCAGAATATGGAACCAGGCAACTACTGCCACACATCTTACATATTTTCATTTTTACCACAGCGCTATAAGGTAGTATCTTAGTCTGTTCAGGCTATGATAACAAAATACCAAGACTAGGTGACTTTTAAATAACAGAAACTTATTACTGACAGTGCTGCAGGCTGGGAGTCTGAGATCAAGGTGCTGGCAGAGGCAGTGTCTGATAAAGGCCCACTTCCTCATAGACAGCTATCTTCTCACTCTAACTTCACATGGCAGAAAGATTAAAGGGTATCTTTCAGGCCTTTTTTTACAAAGACACTATTCCCATTCATGAGAGCTCCACATTCATGACCTAATCATCTCCTAAAGGCCTCACCCCCAATACGGTCACCTTGGAAGTAAAGATTTCAACATGTGAATCTGGGGAGGACACAAATATTCAAACCATAGCAGGTAGTTCTTTTCAGGCGAGAAAACTGAGGTTTGAAGAGGTTACACAATTTGGCCAAAGAGCCAGTAAGCAATAGAGCCAAGACCAGATCCCAGACCATCTGATTCCAAGATGGCAGCTATGAACAGGCATTTGTAAATTGGCAGGCAATGAAGAAAAGCAAGTAAATTGGGAAGTAGGGTAGCAGCATGGTTAAAAACATGTGCTTGGTGGCCAAAGTCCAGCTATGTCAATTACTCTATGATCTGAAAAGAGCTACTTAATCTTTCTGAGTCTTAGCACCTTCATCTGTAAAACAGATTAGTAACAATAATAATAAAGTCTAACTCCTGGGGTTGCCATGGGAATTCAATGAAACACCATGTGTATAAATATCTGACAGAGTAACCAGCATATAGTAGGTGCTCAATAAGTGGTAGCGTGTTAAGGAGGCATTCCTCTTATTGTACTGCTGAACACAGACAAGCTCTGTGGCAACACAGATCTTTCTCCTGAGCTGTTTTACCTCTTGACTAAGAGAACATCATGCTGAAAGGAACTTTAGAATTTCTTTAATCTAATTCTCTTTTTTAACAGATGAGAAAATTGAGGGTTAGAGCAGTTACATAAGTTGCCAAAAGCTTTATAGTAGTTACTGGCGAGAAAAACCAGATCTTTTATCTGTAACTTAAAAATTAAAAAGCTATTGGAATGGGATAGAAAAATGCTTAAGAAGTAAAATTGGGCAGGGTGCAGTGGCTCATGCCTGTAATCTCAACTCTTTGGGAGGCCGGTCACTTGAGCCTAGGAGCCCAAGACCAGCCTGGGCAACATGGTGAAACCCTGTCGCTACAAAAAATATAAAAAATTAGTCAGGCATGGTGGCATGCGCCTGTAGTCCCAGCTAGCTGAGAGGCTGAGGTGGGAGGATCAACTGGGCCTGGGAGGTCAAGGCTGCTATAAGCCAAGATCATGCCACTGCACTCCAGCCTGGGCGACAGAGTGAGACCCTGTCTAAAAAAAAAAAAAAAAAAAAAAAGAACTATAAAAGAAGTTAAATTAAGACAATCCTAGGTAGCTCTTCCATCAGGGATGTAACTTAGTGGGAAAGGCAGTCATGCCACACTGAAAAGAGCAGGGGGACTTCTGACACTCCGGCCTCTCTCACACCATTCCCTGTGCACAAGTGAAGCAACACTTCCCGGGAAGCAGGAAGCTGTGCTTTCAGATACTCATTTCATATCATCCCACCCCTACCCTGTGGTATTGTCTGCACTCAACAAAGGAAACTCGACCTTGGGTGATACACAAGAGAAGTTAACAAAAGGATGAAAACCAGTATCTTGGAAAGCATATGGTAGGCATTAGATTAGTGTTAGTAAAAGGATCCGAGAATTAAAAAACAAAAAGGAAAAGTCCTTTTATATCATTTGAGTGGGTTGCCTTCACTTGCTAAAAGACTAGCTGAAAATTGAATGAAATTAACAAGCAGGTGTTAGATGGGGAGGCAGAATATTAGAGAAGGTGTATCGAACTAAAGAGGTAATAAGGAGCTTTGAGAATGAGGTTTGAGGAAAATGAATATGTGCGTTTGCACATTTGTACACACATATATTTATCTGACAGTGCCTGTCTTTACTTTTGCAGTAAATTTAAGAGCTGCCCTCAAAGGCAAATTAAATGGTGTCCATTGTGCTATTTACAAGGGTCAGGAGAGGTTCTTGGGCATGATAGGAGATGTGGTAGGAATATGACAGGGTAAAGCAGTTAAGGACTAAGGAGTGGGGATTCCAAACTGAAATTGCTAGGTCCACCTGCTGTGTATTAATTATGCAAGAATTACTGTTTGTTCAGTGTCATTGCTGCATCTCTTAAGAGAAAAAATGTATTTGGGAAATGTCTGACAAATCTATTCACTAAAAGAAAGAAAATGTTACACTTTGTTAGTCTAACAATAATGTTAGACCACATATATTCTTAAAAGAAATTTGGCCCCATTTGCTATAAACATACTGAGTGATTATCAGGCAAAGAAATTACTCCAGACTTTAAAGCTTTTTCATTAGCTAGAACTAGAGTTCCAGTCTTGTCTGTCTGTTATTTTTAAGCACACCAAGGATGCGAACTTGTGCATTGTTTTGCACAGATTTGCACTGTGAGTTAAAGAAGCACTTGGTTCAAATATGTAAAGAAAAAATGCAGTTAACATTGCAAACTATCTACTAACACCATCAGCTGGGATGTCATAAACTAAAAAGATCAATCTCAAAGATCACAGATCTTCATAGAGATTTTCCCAAAGGGAATAATGAAGGATGCCCATGTGTTCATATGTGACTCCCACTCCAGATGTTACCATTCATTCCCTGCGTGCCAGGGCCACTAGGTCTCATATATAAGCTGATGAAGGTAGGGGTTCTGATCAGCAGATAACTTTCTTTTCTTATGGAGCCATTCTTTGGGAAATCTAGTTCCTTCCTTCCTTCCTTCCCTTCTTTCCTTTCTTTCTTGAGACACGGTGTCACTCTGTGCAGTGGAGCAATCATGGCTCACTGCAGCCTCAAACCCCACCTCAGCCGCCTGAGTAACTGGGACTATAGGCACACACCACCACACCTGGCTAATTTTCATATTTTTATAGAGACAGGGCTTTACCATGTTACCCAGGCTGGTCTCGAACTCCTGACCTCAAGTGATCCGCCTGTTCTCAGCCTCCCAAAGTTCTGGGATTACAGGCGTGAGCCACCACGCCGAGCCCCACAGTTAAATTTACATGCACCGTTGTCATGTTTTTCATTAGTGTCTGTTATATTTTACATTGCTTTGGCCACAATGGATAACATAAATACATATAAGAGTAACTGGAATACAATTTCTACATACCTTTGTTAGCCATGTTGGTCTACCTCTAAGAAAGACATTGTCATGGTCTCTTGTTTCTTAAGTAAACTAGGGAGGAAATCATTAGTGGCTCTCGCTAAAGGAAGGATTGAAAATAGAGCTTCCATTAATGGGATTAGATCCTCCCACTCCCTTCTGGGACCAAAATGCCTAAGCAGAAAACCTCCACTGGCATCCAGGTCCTAAAGTTTGCAAGGTATGAGAAAGGACTAAGGGGGTTAAAATACGAGTCTCTAGGCCTTGGAAGGGGGCCATAAAAAAGAAAAGAGGGTTGAGGAGAGAAGGAACAACCTTTCCTAAATCTTATGAGGCCTTTCTTCTGTGTAGTACACAATGGAAAACTTAAGTTTAAATTTTTACCACTTCCATTCCTCCCACACCGCATCGTTCTCTTTGAAACATATCTGTTCCTAGGGCAAAAATATCAGGCCAGAAAAAAAAACAATCCACAGATACTGCTGAATGGTGCAAACCTTGCTCTAAAGAAAAAGAAAGCCCAGGTGCCCCAAAGCCTTCCCAGTAGACCTGACTAGAATAATGCCTCTGTCTTTCCAGGTGGACAAGCTAAGTAAATTAAGCACTTCAGTGACCAAGAAAATATTGAATTCCTCCTGAATCTGCATGAATTTTGTCTATTTCCAGTATCCTCGGGAAGCTAATAGGCTGATTCTGAAATTTCCAAAATGTGAGAGGTTCCTAGGAGCCATTATGGAAGGGAGATTTGTTTGCCTATTGCTACTCTTTGGGGTTGTAGAATATCTTTGTCTGGTTTTCTTAAAAACTTCAGGGAATAAAAAGACTAAAGGTAGCCAGGCGTGGTGGTACACACCTGTAACTTAGTGGGAGACCAGGCAAGAGAATCACTTGAACCAGCTACTAGGGAGGCCAAGGCAGGAGAATCACTTGAACTCAGAGGCGGAGGTTGCAGTGAGCCAAGATTGTGCCACTGCACTCCAGCCTGAGTAACAGAGTGAGTGAGGCTGCATCTCAAACAACAACAACAAAAAGACAAAAGGAAAATATAGAAATGCCTCCAGGACAAATTATCATTCACCAAATGCTCATTTGGGTTAAGCAAATGGAACATCTTTACAATATCTTAAGTCAAACAGTGGCTTTAATAGATGTGAGATGAAGTGCCCGGGGCAGGATATTGGTTCTCCAATTTTGATGTGCCTGAAAATCACCTGTGAGACTTGCTAAAAATGAGGATTACAGGTTGCCACCTCCAGAGATCCTGAAGCGGAGCCCCCAAATAAATATTTCTAATAAACACCACAGGGGAGCTTGTTGCAATGCATGTGTTCAGTAAACCAATTTTTGAAAAGACATCAATTTCTCATAAAACCTCAGTTCTCAGGCCGGGCACGGTGGCTCACGCCTGTAGTCCCAGCATTTTGGGAGGCCGAGGCGGGCGGATCGCGAGGTCAGGAGATCGAGACCATCCTGGCTAACACGGTGAAACCCCGTCTCTACTAAAAATACAAAAAAATTAGCCGGGCGGGGTGGCAGGCGCCTGTAGTCCCAGCTACTCGGGAGGCTGAGGCAGGAAAATGGCGTGAACCTGGGAGGCGGAGCTTGCAGTGAGCCGAGATCGCGCCAGTGCACTCCAGCCTGGGCGACAGAGCGAGACTCTGTCTCAAAAAAAAAAAAAAAATCTCGGTTCTCACCTTCTCCACTTGCTCCCCTTTCATGCTCCCACTCCACTGAAACAGCACTCATCAAAGCCACCAATTACCTCCATGTTCCCAAATCTATAGTTAATTATCAATCCTCATCTTGTTTGACTTATTGGCAGTGTTTGACAAAGTTGATTACTCTCTCCCTCATGAAGCACTTTCTCCACGGGGCTTCCAAGGCACTAATCTCTCTTGGTTCTCCCTCTCTTTCTAGTGACTTGTCAGTTTTCTTTGTTGACTTTATTTTCCTAATTTCCACACCTTGAAGTGCCCCTGGATTTCAATCCACAGGCTTTTCCACTTCTCAGTCTACACTCACTTCTGCCGTAGCTTCATCTATTCCATTGATTTTAAATATCCTATTAGTATTGGGAATTCCCAAATTAATATTTATAGTCCGGTCCACTCTCTCAAGCTCCAGACTAAAATAGCCAATTGCCAACTCAACATCTTTAGTTGGATGTCTAATAAGCATACATTAACATGCACAAAATCCCTTATTTATATTTCCTCTCTCAAAATCTGCTCCTCCATCAGTATTTTCCAGCTTAATCAAGGGCAATTCTATTTTTCCAGTTGCTAAGTCCAAAAACCTTGGAGTCCTCATTAACTCCTCACTTTCTTTATACCCCACATCTAAACCATCAGCAAATCCTGTCAGCTCTACTAGAAAATATATGCAAAATCCAACAACCTCTCCCACACTTCCACTACTATCTATGGTCTAAGCCATAATCATCATTCAAGTGTATTACTACAATAGCCTCCTAACTTCTTTCATTGTTTCTGCTAACTCCCACTCCCCCAAACTATTCACACAGCAACCACAGTGATTTTCTTAAAACACAAGTCAAGTCGCGTCATTTCCTCTGCTGAAAAACTTCCAAAGCCTTCCCATCTCATTGAAAGTAAAATCCAAATTCCACACTATAACCCACATAAAACTTTATCTCATCTAATCTAGGGCTACCTCCTTGACCTCATTTTGTACTAGCCCTTCCTCAGCCTTTGCACTAACTGAAAGGCAGAGGAAATAACCAGTGCAAAGGCTGAGGAAAGACCAGTACGAGATGAGGTCAGAGAGGTAGCACCTGCTCTCTCACTTCTGTTCAAATGTCCTCTCCTTGGAGAACTCTTTTTTTTTTTTTTTTTTTTTTTGAGATGGAGTCTCACTCTGTTGCCCAGGCTGGAGTGCAGTGGCGTGATCCTGGCTCACTGCAACCTCCGCCTCCCAGGTTCAAGCAATTCTCTGCCTCAGCTTCCCAGGTAGCTGGGATTACAGGTGCCCGCCACCATACCCTGCTAATTTTTGTATTTTTAATAGAGACAGGGTTTCACCATCTTGGCCAGGCTGGTCTTGAACTCCTGACTTCATGATCCACCCACCTTGGCCTCCCAAAGTGCTGGGATTACAGGCGTGAGCCACCGTGCCCGGCCAGAGAAGTCTTACTGACTATGGTAGTACAGCTTCCAAGACGCCCCCCAGCGACTCCCACCTTCTTGTACTCACACCCTGTGTAATTCCCATCTCTTCAGTATGCACTAGCTTTAGTGACTTGCTTTTTTTTTTATTATTATTATACTTTAAGTTTTAGGGTACATGTGCACAACGTGCAGGTTTGTTACATATGTATACATGTGCCATGTTGGTGTGCTGCACCCATTAACTCGTCATTTAGCATTAGGTATATCTCCTAATGCTCTCCCTCCCCACTCCCCCCACCCCACAACAGGCCCCGGTGTGTGATGTTCCCCTTCCTGTGTCCATGTGTTCTCATTGTTCAATTCCCACCTATGAGTGAGAACATGCGGCGTTTGGTTTTTTGTCCTTGCGATAGTTTGCTGAGAATGATGGTTTCCAGTTTCATCCATGTCCCTACAAAGGACATGAACTCATCATTTTTTATGGCTGCATAGTATTCCATGGTGTATATGTGCCACATTTTCTTAATCCAGTCTATCGTTGTTGGACATTTAACAAACAGAATCAAGCAGCCATGATGGGGTGTGACTTCTGAGATTCAGTTACGAAAAAGACTGTGCCTTCCATCTTGGACACACACTTTCATTCTCTCACTTGCTTGCTCACTCTGAGGGAGGCCAACTGCCATATTGTGAACTGCCATAAAGAGAGGCCCACATGACAAGGGCTGAGGGAGGCCTCCAGCCAGTAGCCAACAAGGAACTGAGTTCTCTCAGTCCAACAAGCTGCAATGAACTGAATCTTGCCAACTGTTCCAGCTGGCACATTGAATGCATCCTCTTGAGAGACCTTGAAGTGAAGACACCAGCTAAGCCATACTTGGGTTTCTGACCCACAGAAACTGTGAGATAGTAAATGTTTATTGTTTTAAGCCACTAAGTTTTGGAGTAATTTGCTGCTCAGCAATGGATAACTAATACACTGACTATCCTATATAAATTCACAAAATCCTACCTCTGCCATTCTAGTATTTCTTCCCGCTTACTCCATTACTTGCTTTATAGCACTAATCTCCAAAGCCTTGAATATTATATTTGTCTGTTTGTTTGTTTGTTTAGTTCAATCTCCACCCACTAAAACAAAAGCTCATGGAGGCAGGGATATGCGTAGCTTGGTTCACTGCTCTATATCCCAGCATGTAAAGCATGCCTGGCACATAGTAGGCTCTTCAAAAATATTTGTTGAATGAATCAACAAATCTGAGTACAGGAAAGAACTTTGTAAAATGGTGAAAACACAACTTACCTCACGAGGTTGTGGTGAGTGTTAAATGAGCAAAATACTTCATGTGTCCAGTCCTTAGTAGGTGCTTAACAAAATATGCTTTTTATCCTCAAAAGAAATTGTCATCAAGTAGCATTGGTATGGACATATACAACTGTAGAATTTTTTCAGACTGGGATGTTTATTTGCACAATACTTGGCAAAGGAGAGGAGCATAGCACCTTTAAATTAAGATGCAAAACTTCATTTCAGCAGCTATTTTAATCGTGAGCCTCACCCAGCCCATCTCCATTTCACTCAGGATCCTTCAACAACACTCCACTTATGTATGAGCCACACCTTTAGTTTTCTATATTATTTTATAACTCAGTCTCCCTTCAACTTTAAGAACTTTGAATTTATCACAGAGGTTCTTTCAAACCTTTATGGGCTCTGAATTCGATGCTCACTTTGAGAGTCATTCAGAGAAAAATTAAAAAATAGTTCCTTCTGTCACTCTTACTGAATGGCCTCTTAAAACTCCACTGCCTTCATAACCATTGCCAGACAATAAGATAATCCAGAGAGCAATAGGCAATTATTACCATTTCAAAACCATTGTGCAGTTGCCTCTGAAAAGAAATCACTGGGTGTATGATCTTCAGTTATTATGGACTTATGCCATTCTTTGGCAGGAAGCAGTGTAAGCAGATAATTTCTACAGAACAATAATGTTTAAAACTTTAATACTGGCCAAGCAATAGGAGCAATTTTCCTAACAGGATTGAACTGAGGATAAATGGGATGTCTGACAAGCTACTCTGCTGCAGCGATGTTTCTTGAACCCTTGGGAACTCTATTTTCTTCATTGTTTTATTACAAATCTAGCACGGTTCCTGTTACATGAGAGGTGCTCAGTCAATGTTTGTGGATTACATGGATGAATAAGCAAGTGAAAGAGTTATTATAAGCCCCTGGATGAATGTCTCCTTGTCTTATAAGCTAGTCCACCTGGATGCAGCATCGTGGGTGGTCATGTTTTCCCTGCCTGAATCAGTTGATGGCCTCATTTGCCTTGGTGGCTAAACAGACTTAACTTTGAAATCCGGGCCTGCCACTTCCTAAATGTGTGATATTGGCACAGGCACTTAACCACTCTCAGGCTCAGTTTCCTCACCTATAAAACTAGTATGATAATACTTACTTTATAGAGTTAGTAAAAGATTACATTAGCAGCTAACATGTAAAACACCAGTAACAAACACACCTAGGTAATCAATACATAATTGTTCATTAAACCTAGCCCTATCTGCTGTCACTATGAACAAAAATATCCCACTTGGCCTGTTCTCTCTCAGCTAGTTTGTTCACAAGCCCCAGGAGATCCTTAGTATGGAGAAATTTAGGTCCTAGAAAAGTATTTCCATTATCATGTTAGCCAACTCTTGTTATTTAAAATTTATTTTCTATTTACAAAGTCCTCTCACATACAATATTTCTTTGAGCCTCACAACAACCCTAAACGGCTGGTAGAGCAAGAGTCAAGGCCCTATTTTACAGATGAGGAATCTAAAGCAAAAAGAATTAAATTACACAAAATCACACAGATAGTGATGGTAAAATGAAGTTTCAGACTCATGTCCAGAACCTTTTCATTACATTATACAGTCTCTAACCAAGTGCATGGAGGAGAAGCCATTAACCTGGCCCAGGCACGTCTCTCAATCACCATCCCACCTGAAGAAGCACTAACTAGTAACACAAGATGCTGGGTAGGCAGCCCCTTTTGGAATCTCAAACCTGTGTCTTTCAAAGTTGGCCGGGTGCGGTGGCACACGCCTGTAATCCCAGCACTTTGGGAGGCCAGGGCGGGCAGATCACTTGAGGTCAGGAGTTCGAGACCAGCCTGGGCAACATGTGAAATCCCATCTCTACTAAAAATACAAACATTAGCCAGGCCTGGTGGCGGGCGCCTGTAATCCCATCTACTGGGGAGGCTGAAGAGCAAGAATCGCTTGAACCCAGGAGGCGGGGGGTGCAGTGAGCCAAGATCACACCACTGCACTCCAGCCTGAGTGATAGAGTGAGACTCAGTCTCAAAAACAAACAAACAAACAAACAAAAAGTTGATGGCCCAGTAATCATCTAGGATTGTGGAAAGGAGCTTCTGGAAGGGTGGAGCCAAGTCTTATATTCATTCTCTTGGGAACTGAGTGTGAGGTGGTGGTGCTCTCCCTGGGCGATTCCTGACAATAATTGCTAAGGGGGACAGGAATCTTGAAACTGAGAAGAGATTTCTCTGTGCACATCACAATCCTGTTTCACTGGTCCTGCAAATACACAGCCTTGAGAAACCTAAACAGGGAATCTTCTTTAACCCCATACCACTTTGCTGCACAGCTAACTAGATGGAGGAAGGAAGAGTAAATTAACAATCAGTACCCACCTCCTCTGTGCCAAGCCCTGTGCTCGGCCCTTTATATGTTATCTCACTCCATTTAATCCTTAAACAATAAATACATTCCTGTAGTGGATACGTGATATTTCCCTACCATACATTCCAATTTTTACCCACACCTCCTCCACATGGCCCGCATGTTCTAGAAAAGCTGGCCTACCCCTGCTGCTAGGGATAGGACAAGTGGCTAGGGCTTAAGCTGATCGGTATAAGCCCATTCCCTGGTCACAGTTCAGGGAAGAGATATCACCAAATTCAAACCAATAAGAAGTTTTCTGGGGGTGTAGGAAAGTAGCTCACTTGTGCAAACTTTTCCTCTCTCTCTCTCCTAGAAGGAGCTGACATGAAGCCTGGAATTGCCATAGCCCTTCTGCCACCATCAAGAAATGAACAAATGTGAACCTGAAAGACCCAGCCTTTCAGATGAATCCTGAGTGGCTAACTGGTCCTAAATTTAAAATGGAGCCAAGATGCTATTTGCTGACTAAAGGTCACACAAGTCCTCTGAGTTCGCTGAAAACCCATACCTTTTTAACTTGGGGACTTTCAGCTCTGACCTGAACCAACACAGCTCACCTGCCCCGCCAATCAGGGCTCAGCTGTATCAACCAATCAGAACTCAGCAGTGTTGACTACTCAGAACCATGCAAGTTTGAATCCTTTATTTGCATAAACAGACCTGACTGGGATCCCAGACAAGAAATTTTGCTATAAAATCTGAACGCTCTCTTTGTTCACTGAAATGCACACAGACGGCTATGATCTCCTCAGTTTGCAAACTGTTTACAAGGATGAAGTCTTTTCTCCAAATTCCTTCTCAGAAAACTTTTGTTCATAAGGGCAACCAGCGCCAGAGTGAAGTTGACTTCATGAAAGAGCAAAGGGACAGGAGAAATCAATTTTTGATGATATCACTGAATACCAAATCAAAAACCCTAAAATTTTCCATCCTTTTAAAATTTGCTCTTATATGGGAGCCAAGTAAAACCACTTATTAATTTACCTAGTATGAGTTGAGTATTCCATTACTCGCAACATAAAAAGACTTAACTCTATTGATTAGGGTAAAGCTATTCTGCCATAAGAAGGAAACTCAACAATGATGGAATGGTTTAAAAATCTAAGTTCATTTCTCTCTCATCCAACAGTGGGCAGGTGTTCCAGGTGGACAGTCAGCTCTGCTTCATATATGCATTTAGAGAACCAGGTTCCTCCCAAATCATTACTCTGAAACCCCTATGATCTTGCTCTTGTCTCCACAGTCAAGGTTGGGTTGTTCTGAGTTCCACCTTGTAGGAAGGGGAAAGAACATGGAGGAGTCTTATGTCCCGGAGCTGAATATGACACACACTTTGCTCACATTCCACTGGCAGGGAATTAGTTCTTTGACCATGTCTAACAGCAAGGGAGACTTGGAAATATGTTAGCAGCCATGTGCCCACATACCTGTTACCACAAAAGAAAACAAGAATGGATTGGGGTTAACTGCCAGCCCCACAGTCTTAGCCACATTAACCATTATAGAACCCATTTTACATAGGAGAGAAGTTAAGCTAAGAAAACTTGCCTTACATAACCAGTAAGTGGCAGAGCAAGGATTTGAACCTCAACTTCAATACTCACTTCCACATGCTCCATAGGGTAGACTTCTATTGCTCCTCCATGTATGTATTTATCCTTCTTCCCAATTCCAGCTCTTGAAATGACCTCACCCACCATTAGCAACATATATGCCATAAGTTACTAACTACTCTGGCAGTTGCCTGGTACCCTGCAAGGATAGCCAGCTTCTGGCTTAACTCCCAACCACAACTTTATTTTCTGCTCTCTAGGGGAGGAGGTGTTGAAGAAAGGATTGAGATGATTACCCCAGTCTGGCACACAGAAAGAGGCCTATGTAGTAATATCCAGCTAAAAAGGCAGTTACTTGACAACTACAGGGGAAATCAGGTGGCAAACTGAGGACAGAAGCAGAGAGAAAATGTGTGGCACCTGGAGGAACAAAGAAAATGTAAAGATGAAGATGGAAAGCTACTAACAATCAATAATAAAAGAGGCTGAAATGGAAAATTAAGGACATAGAACAGACTGGGTGAATTTAGGTCATTTCAGATGTGATGTGTCCAGCATTTCTCTTAAACAATTTTTATTTACTAATTTGAATTAGCAGTACATTTCCAAAATGAACAAAAGTTTAAAAGGAAAAACTCTCTCCCCTACCCTATGCCCCAGGCACCCATTTCCTCTCACCAAGGTACAAAATATTATCAATTTCTTGGATATCCTCCTGGACATATTTTATGCATGAGAAGCAAATACAGGCATGTCTTGTGTTAAGTATTTTTTCTCCCCTCTTTTATTGACCAATTTTCTACACCTTAATTTTTTTCACTTAAAATATCTTGGAGATCTTTCAAGGTGTATATATAAAGATAGTATCCTCCTTTATTAAAGAGTACTCTTTTTTTATGGCTATATCATATTTCATTATATGAATATGCATAACTTATTTAAATAATCACTTATTGAGATATCTAGACTGTTTTCAGTCTTCCACTATTACAAACAAGGCTGCAATATGCAATCTTGTGAACATCTCATTCTCTATGTATGTGACTAAACCTATAGGATAAATTCCTAGCACTGGCTTTAATAAGTCAAAGCATATAGATGTTCATAAGAATATTTCCAAATAACCCTTCATAAGATGGTACCAATTTATTTTCCCACCAGTCATATATGAGAGCACCTGTCTCTTCACATTCTTGCCAACACAGTGTGTTGTTAATTTTTTTATCATTGCCAATCTAATACATGAAAAATGGATGTCTGTATATGTTTAAACAACATTCATGTTCCATTTTCTATGGACTTTTTTGCACATTTTTTATTGGGCTATTGGTCTTTTTCTTATGGACTTTTAGGAGTTCTTTACTTACAAAGAAAATTAGCTAGCTTTTGTCTATTAAATGAGTTCCAAATAGTTTCCATTTTTATAATTGTCTAGTGACTTTTTATGATGGGTTTTGCATTGCAGAAAAGCATTCCTTTTATTCACTCTCTGAAGCATCTCACTAAATTGGGAGATGCTCATAAAATAAGCCAAACTTTCCTAGATTGCAGGAGGCAGCATGAACTGGGGAAAACTTCACTTTTGAGGGTTTCCTCTCCTGTTTGATCCCACCCTTAATTACTCCCTGGTAATGATATTGTCACAGAACTCAGCCCACTGAATAAATTAATATCACTAACCATGACTTCCAGCAGTAACAGAGTGCAAAGGAAGCCAAGTTTCCTGCCCTTTGGCTTCCCAGCTAAGTCAGAGAGGAAAATAATGTTCTGAAAATCCCCAGAGAATGTTGTTGACACATCAGCTTTCATTTTTCCTGCACCTACTTCCTCCATAAAATTCAATTATAAAAGTCCTTCCTAGGTAGTCATTCAATGAATGGCACTGGCCTGAAGAAGAATAGACCGGTGGGTGGGTTACTAAATGGCTGGGAAGAGAAAATAAAGAAAAGGAGTAAATGCATAACAGGAGAAATCACACTGCAAGTGAGGGGCATTTCACAACAGGAATGAAATTGCTTCTGCCACAAGCAGGCAAACAAATTTCTTCACACAAGGAAGGAGGGAGCGTATTTCAGAAGGCCAAACATCAGTCTTGGCAGTGAATTTCAGGACCCCAGGGATTGTGACAATAGGAGGGAGAAGTGATGCCCCTTTTTGAAGGTCTAGGAAGATAGGTAGGCAGCAATTCTCTAAAATCACCAAGAAAATTCTCTAAGGCAGCTTTGGAGAAGATGCTGGTTTATTCTGCATTCTTCAGCCTGATCCATGGCATCCCCAACCTTCAGCCTCAGATGAAAGCATCCCCAACCTTCAGCCTCAGCTGCTCAGCATCTGAGCGAATTCTGACTCTGCCTTAGTGGACATTGAAAGCCCTTTCCCATCCTATGGCAAGTGAGTAGTCTAGACCTCTGGAATTATACTCCTGCCTCTCTCTGCATTTCCCCTTCTCTCATGCATCCCTTTCCCTCCATCCCACAGTACTGTGATCTGCAGCACCCGGCAGGGCAGCCCTTCCCAAACCTGGGCTTCTGCCTGACTTCCTGACTCTCACTCAGCCGTCTGCTCTTGCTGGAGCCTTGCCCTGAACTTCAGCCTCCTTGGCAAGGGCCCTGACAGCCCAGCTGGCCCCCAGCCACCATCCTGTTCCTCTCAGCAACCAGCCAGAGTCCTGTTTCAACCCGGATAGTCAGCCCCACCCCGCTTCCTCTGCTGTCCCCCTCTTCCTGACCAACTGAACATTTCCATTATCCAGCGTTCAGGTTTTCCCCTGCTGCATTCCCCTCCCTCCACTAGGTGGGAACCCATGGATATCTGCACTGGCTACATCAAGCCCAGATTCCCCACACATACACACCAGTTTGACCAGCCTTAAACCAATAAGTACCTTTATTAACTTATGTAATAAGAAGTCCAGAGATAGAAGATTCCAGGGTTGGTTAATTTCATGGCTCTCAAGTGTCATTAAGGACCTAGAGTCTTTCACCTTTCTGCTCCGCCATCCCCACCACAATGCCTACTCTTTTCACAAGTTGAGTTCTGCAGCTCTCAGTGACCATGGTGGGCTGAAGTTGGTTCCCAGAGGCTCCTGAAAGCCAATTGCTAAATATTTAGGAATTTTGCCAGTCAGTTGTAGAGCTTGAAATTGGCCATAATGGGAGAATTTACACCACAGAAATGGAAACAGACAAATGCCACAAATCAGGGCTTTCCATTTTTTGGCGAGGGTGTTAGCAGCGGATTAATGCTGCATCACATCTTCATACGATAACATTTAGAAACAAAAAGGGTCTATTTCTCAAATATATCTTTTTTTTTTTTTTAAGAGCAGAAAAAGTTTTTCTGAAAACCTCACAGAAAATCCACCACCCCCACTCTCACGCTCCCAACTTCCTTGGCCTGATTATGTCACATGCCCACGTTTTAACCAAAGATTGACAAATGAACAGGATGACAACAATTTCCCTAAAATATGGGCACCTGATACCTGAAAATCAGAGTTTTCTTAGCTGGAAATAGGGTAGGAGGTAGTGTTTGTGTGAGGAATCCACAGGATTTGTCTCATGCACATACACACATTCTGCCAGATGATTGAGAGCTTCTCTCTCTGCCCTGGCCCACCGTGGAGGTTTCAGCAGGTTTACAGGGCAAAAAGGATTAAATGTTAGCCAGGAAGAGAATTACGTTAATTCTGTTTTTTAGTTTGTCTGTTTGTTTGTTTTTAGAGATGGAGTCTCACAGTGTTTTGCAGGCTGGACTTGAACTACTGGATTCAAACAGTCCTCCTGTCTCAGCCTCCTGAGTAGCTGGGACTAAAGGCACGTGCCACCATGCCCAGCCACATTAATTTTTTTTTTTTTTTTTTCTGAGACGGAGTCTCGCCCTGTTGCCAGGCTGGAGTGCAGTGGCACGATCTCGGCTCACTGCAACCTCCACCTCTCAAATTCAAGCGATTCTTCTGCTTCAGCTTCATGAGTAGCTGGGACTACTGGCACACACCACCATGCTCGGCTAATTTTTGTATTTTTAGTAGAAACCAGGTTTCACCATGTTGGCCAGGATGGTCTCGATCTCCTGACCTCGTGATCCGCCTCCCAAAGTGAGCCACCGCGCCCGGCCTGCCACATTAACTTTTATGTGTTGACATACTATTTCAATTAAGTTAAATAAATACAAGACTAGATCTCGTTAAGCAGTTTACTCAAAATTAATTTTTCTCTATTCAGGCTTAATCTAATCCTGATTTTCTCTCTGGCTTGAGTAGACTGTAAAGTTGGAATGCACCTGAATCTTTTTTGGGAGCCAGTTTCTTCAACGGCTTGTCTGAAATTGCAAAACTTTCAAGGGTATTGTGAGGTATCAGACACTATGCCATCTGTCTTCAATGGCTCCAAGGAAGGGACCCCAAAACTGCTCTTTGATAATTCCAAGAAAGTGTCCAAATTGCACTTCTCTGCATCCCATTCAGCTTTTTGAGCCTTTTCCCTTCCTTTAATGAAAAAAGAAATAGAAACCTTCTGACCACACATGCCTATGTTTGTGCACAGTGAGACTGGCTCACATCGATTTTAAAATGGCTGGGCACAGTGGCTCACACTTGTAATCCCAACGCTTTGGGAGGCCAAGGCTGGAGGATGCTTGAGCCCAGGAGTCTGAGACCAGCCTGAATAACGTAGCGAGACCCCATCTCTACAAAAAATAAATTAGCACACCTGTAATCCCAGCACTTTGGGAGGACAAGGTGGGTGGATCACTTGAGGTTAGAAGTTTGAGACCAGCCTGGCCAACATGGTGAAACCCCATTTCTACTAAAAATACAAAAATTAGCCAGGCATGGTGGCAAGCACCTGTAATCCCGGCTACTCAGGAGGCTGAGGCAGGAGAATCGCTTGAACTCAGGAGGCAGAGCTTGCAGTCAGCCAAGATAGCCCCACTGCACTCCAGCCTGGGCAACAGAATGAGACTCCATCTAAAAAAAAAAAAAAAAAAAAATTTAGCCAGGCATAGTGTCACACACCTGTAGTCCCAGCTATTTGGGGGGCTAAGGCAAGAGGCTCGCTTGAGCCGAGGAGTTCCAGGCTGCAGTGAGCTATGACTGCACCACTGCACTCCAGCCTGGGTGACAGAGTGAGACCCTGTCTCTAATAATTATAATAATAATAAAACTTTTACGTGAGCCCCTGTAGTGTATAAAAAGAATTACAAAGCCCAGTCCTTCCCTTCCAAGAGCTGACAATCTGTTGGAACAGGAACATACAAAAAGCAAATGAACAGTATAAGTAAAAAAAAAAACTGTAGCCATTTGGGAAAAGGATAAATCGTTCCTGGGTAGGTTAGCAATTTCGTTTTTTTTTAATTAATGTTTTCCACTATTTTATTCTATTATAAAAATGTTCAAACAGAAAAGTTGAAAGGATGGTACAATGAACACCATGACCCCATCAGTTAGATTTAATACCTGTTCATATTCTGCCATATTACCTATCTAAATATTTTGCTACCCATTTTAAAGGAAGTTGCAGTCATTGTATAAGGAGAAGGTAGTCAGCCTTATTCCTTCAGTATGCACCTTTTTAAAAAGGACATTTGCCTAAAATCCATAATACCTTTATCATATATTTTTTAATATCATCAAAAATCTAGTCAATATTAAAATTTTCCTAGTTGTTCCAAAAATAAATATGGTATAGGATATAGTATAATATGATTTTGCAAACCAGATTTATACATTGCATTTGATAGTTATATCTCTTTAGCTTACTTTAATCTGGAAGAGTTCTACTTTTTTTTTTATAACATTGACCTTTGAAAGAACCAGACTAGTAAATGGTCCCAAATTCTGGATTTGTTTGTTATCTCAAGGTGTTAACTTGTTTTTCTAGACTTGATGTCCTGTTCAAATAAAGGACAAGTTTGATTCAGATAGAATCAATCATTGTCCTGACCAGAAGCAGATGGCATACTCAAAGGGTCTAACTGAAGGATGTGAAATGAAGGGACTATTTACAGATGTGTGGGCAGGCATAGGGAACAAGCGATGGTGAGGCACTATGGGACTGCTGGCCCTAGGTCTACAACAGCCTGAGCTGAGTGCAGTTACTGAAGCATTGCAGGAGCTGGAGCCTTGGGAGAGGGGTCCCCACCAGGAGCCATGGATGTAGCAGCAACACAGGCACCACAAAAACTGCACCTGGGCAGGGAGTGGGGTGGTGGGGAACAAATACCACAACATCTCTCTCCTCTACCTTCAAAACGGCTGTTGGAACCCCTGCGTTGGCCAAATCTAACTAGAAGCCAAAAAGCAAAGGAGCCTGGGCAATGGAGTCTGCAGAGGGGAGTCTCCGGGGGTGCAGGACAGGATGGTGAAAGGTGCTGAATGGATTTCTAAGGGCAAATGGAGAATGATGAGCACGCAGCTTTGACATTTTTGGCTAGAATGCTTTATAGGTCATGCTGTGAACTTCAGACTGCATCACATCAGGGGAAACGAAATGTTAGGTTGTCTCACCCATTAACCAAGCTCGATTTGACCCCTCCGTTAAAGCAATGCTAGCCACATCTCCCTACTGAGATGTAAAGGTGTGTTTTCACTTTGCAATCAGCAAGTGATCCAGCAGGAGACACTTGGCACCAGGGGGATTCATGGTTTTGCTCCAATAACTTTTCACGTAATTGTTTCAGCATCCATGGATGATTCTTCCCTGAATCGGTCATTTCACTGGGAGTTGCAAAATGTTGATTTTTCTGAGTTTTTCATCCCATATTTGGATATGGAATGAAAATCATGTGAAATTTTATACATTAAAAATAGTTGAGGCTGGGTGCGGGTGGCTCATGCCTGTAATCACAGCACTTTGGGAGGCCAACGCGGGCAGATCACGAGGTCAAGAGATAGAGACCATCCTGGCCAACATTGTGAAACCCCGTCTCTACTAAAAATGCAAAAATTAGCTGGGTGTGGTGGTGTGCACCTGTAATCCCAGCTACTCAGGAGGCTGAGGCAGGAGAATCTCTTGAACCCGGGAGGCAGAGGTTGCAGTGAGCCGAGATCGCGCCACTGCACTGCAGCCTGGGCGACAGTGCGAGACTCTGTCTCCAAAAAAAAAAAAAAAAGTTTAATATAAACCATTTCATAAGGTTCAAACGATTCAAATGAAAATATTTATTACCTAGCACTGTTTGGGAAGGAAATCTTTCCTCAAATGGAGAAAACCTACAGTTCTTCCTAAAAAGAGGGAGTGAATGTTCACTTCTTCTCCTTTATATATCAGTTGTCAAAGAGAGCCAAATGAACGTTAAACTGCTGCTTTTCTTCTCCTCCTTTTCCTCTTCCCCTTCTTCTTCCTCCTCCTCCTCCTTTTTCTTCTTTCTTTCTCTCTCTCTCTTCGCTTTTTCTTCTTAATGCCCAAATTGTCCCAAATTTAGTCAGTGAGAGCTCCTTCAAGCTAACCCCTTGACAGGCCCCTGTTAGTCTTGGAGGACTTTCCTTCTGGAACTCTGGTACGTCTAGGCTTACCTGGTTTAAGTTATATTTCCCTGCCCCAGACCTCCAAAGAACCTTGGCTAATTTTAGTAGAAAATGATATTTAGAGGCTGGGCATGGCGGGTCATACCTTTTATCCCAGCATTTTCGTGGGCCAAAGCGAGAGGGTCTCCTGAGCTCAGGAGTTTGAGACCAGCAACATGGTGAAACCTCGTGTCTCCAAAAACCACAAAAATATTAGCTGGGCATGTTGGCACATGCCTGTAGTCCCAGCTACTCCGGGGGCTGAGGCGGGAGGATCACCTGAGCCCAGGAAGTCAAGGCTGCAGTGACCAAGCCACTGCACTCCAGCCTGAGCGATGGAGTGAGACGCTGTCTCAAAAAAAAAAAAAAAAAAAAAAGAACAAGAAGAAAAGAAAATGCTATTTAGAGACCAGTAAGTATTCTCTTTGCTGGTGAGCCATTATTGCTTCTAGACTCTTACAGTGGACAGAGCCTACGCATGCACACACACACTCACAAACAAACCCTTTAAGTCAGGAGTTCACATTAACACTTCCAATTCAAATTTAATGTTATCAGATAGTCAGGAATTTATGTTAAGGAGCAAGGATTTAAGTTGGCGGTGAGAGGTAGGTACAATATCTTTTTAAAAAATAATTATTTTCTATAATACAATCCTACTTACAAAGAAAAACACAACTAAATAAGAAAAGAGAATAAATGTAGCAACAACCTCACCCTTTTAACACATCCACTCAATCTCTTTATATAAGTCCTTGGTGGTTAGGATTTTAATATATAGAGAGCTGAAGAGAGGAGCTTCCAAACAGGAAAGTACAGGTCCCAATGTAGATTAAGGACCTGAAATGGAAAGTTTATATATGAACATTACTCATCTTTAGGCCTCTCTTTAGGCCATACTTTCTTGGGTGCATAACCTTTCTACTGTCTCTGACTGTCAAAATCATATTCATCCTCAAGAGCTTTCCCCGACCCCCAGGACCCCCAGCGTAGTGTAGCCTTGCCCTACCTGCAGTGCGTTTCTGTGGATCTGATAACTGCCTTTCACTTGATATTGTTAAAGGTATGTGCGGATCTGCTGTATCTCCCTAACTAGTTCCCAGCTAGTTACAGTCAGGAACTGTATCTGGTTGTCTTTGTATTCTAAAAGCTCTTAGCTCAGTAACTCATATATAAGAAGCTTCCTTTTTTTTTTTTTTTTTTTTTTTTTGAGATGGAGTCTTGCTCTGTTGCCCAGGCTGGAGTGCAGTGGCGCGGTCTCTGCTCACTGCAAGCTCCGCTTCCTGGGTTCACGCCATTCTCCTGCCTCAGCCTCCCGAGTAGCTGGGACCACAGGCGCCCGCCACCACGCCCGGATAATTTTTTGTATCTTTAGTAGAGACGGGGTTTCACCGTGTTAGCCAGGATGGTCTCGATCTCCTGACCTCGTGATCCACCCGCCTCGGCCTCCCAAAGTGCTGGAATTACAGGTGTGAGCCACCGCGCCCAGCCTGTTTTTTTTGTTTTTTGTTTTGTTTTGTTTTTTGTAAGGCAGAGTCTCACTCTATCACCCAGGCTGGAGTGAAGTGGCTCAATTTTGGCTAATTGCAACCTCCGCCTCCCGGGTTCAAGTGATTCTCCTGCCTCAGCCTCCTGAGTAGCTGGGATTACAGGCATGCGCCACCATGCCTGGCTAATTTTTGTATTTTTTTAAGTAGAGATGGGGTTTCACCATGTTGGTCAGGCTGGTCTCGAACTACTGACCTCGTGATCCGCCCACCTCAGCCTCCCAAATTGCTGGGATTATAGGCGTGAGCTGCCGTGCCCAGCCAAGAAGCTTTCAATAAACATTTGCTACAAGAAATTCAACTGCGGAGGGTCCTAAAATGAGTCTAACAGCTTCACACTATATTGTGCAGACCCCCATAACTGTTCTTCTAGATTAAAAGAAACTTTCCCATTGCCTGTCCATCTTTCACCCTAGTTACTTACTTTTGAAACCTCAGGCTTATGTTATTTCTAATTATTATAGTTGCCTAGTAATACTTCTATTTTAAGGCTGCTTCTAATTTTCAAATAACAATTTTAAATACCTTTAAATAGATTATACTATTTTTTTAATGTCGTTAGGTTGAGAGGTATAAACAACATTCTAACGCTTTACAAGGGAGGTGACTGAATTGCCTTCTTTATAGGCTATAAAGAAAAAGACAACCTGGTGATATTTTTTAAACTCACCATGATAGAGGCAGATGGATACATTATTGTAAGAGACCTGGAGGTTTCTTTCAGCTCTCAGATTTTAATTGAGCTATATAAATGTACACAGTCCCACCTTTTTATGACTAAACTAAATTGGTTTGGATCAAAACTTCATTATTGGCAAATATAATAGTAATTTCAATAATACTTACAATACAGAAATCTGTAGGCCTCTATTTTCTTATCTATAAGATGAGAAAGTTGAATTAATTGATCTCTATAGTCATGAAGCACTGTAGTTATGAAACACCACATAAATCTTCTGGGAGTCTATTATTGCTAAGATGCATGCTTTCTATGATATTGATTAGAATAATTTTTGGCTCCTAAATCTTCCTAATAGCTGATAGATTTTCTAAGGAACAAATTTAGCTTTATTGGATACCTTTAGATTCTTAACACAAGTACTACAGTTGAGGAAAAGGAAAAAGGAAAAATAGACATATCGAAAGAATATTAGACATGGGTTTGAATCCCAACTCTGCTACTTACAAACTATATAACGTTTGGCAATTTACTTACCCTTGGTGTAATAGACTGAATGTTTGTGTTCCTAAAAATTCATATGCCAATATCTAATCTCCAATGTGACAGTATTTGACAATGGGGTAAGCTGGGCATGGTGGCTTACGCCTGTAATCCCAGCACTTTGAGAGGCCAAGGTGGCCATATCATGAGGTCAGGAGATCAAGACCATCCTGGCTAACACGGTGAAATCCCGTCTCTACTAAAAATACAAAAAATTAGCCAGGCGTGGTGGCATGTGCCTGTAGTCCCAGCTACTTGGGAGGCTGAGGCAGGAGAATCACTTGAACCCGGGAGGTGGAGGTTGCAGTGAGCCGAGATTGCGGCACTGCACTCCAGCCTGGGCAACACAGCCAGACTCTGTCTCAAAAAAAAAAAAAAGACAATGGGGTATTTGGGAGGTGATTAGATCATAAGGATGGAGTCCTTGTGATTAGTGCCCTTATAAAAGAGACCCCAGAGAGCACCCTTTCCCCTTCCACCATGTGAGACCACAGAGAGAAGATGACTGTCTATGAACCAAGAAGTGAGCCCTCACCAGACACCAACTCAGCTGGGGCCTTGATCTTGGACTTCCCAGCCTCCAGAACTGTGAAAAATAAATTTCCATTGATCTTAAGCCACCTTGTCTATGGTATTTGGTTATAGCAGCCTGAATGGACTAAGACACTTGGTATTTCCATCTAAAATTAAATGATAATTCCTATTTTGTGGTATTGTTACAAAGTTAAATTAGATAACCTAGAAGATAGCCCCTGGCATACCACCTGGCATATTGTAGGGAATGAATAAATGTTTATTGAGATGCCCCTTACTATATAGATTTGGTGGAAAGTGGTGTTTGGATATCCCAGGTCAGATTGTCCATTGTAATTAAGGGTTTTTTCGTCAGCATCAGAAATTACAATGGCTAGCTTAAACAGAAGGAAATTTACTAGGAGGATATGGGAGAGTTCACATGAAAGGGAAGGCTAGAGATCCAGGCCAGCAGATGACAAACAGTAAGGCCATGTCAGGGTCTGTGTAGCGAGAATATTCCCATAGTCTAGACAAAGTGTTACTTTGTCTAGTGTTACTAGAATATGTGAGCTTTAGCTATTTTCCGTCTCTGTCACACTGATTGAGATTCAGTTCCCTTTTAGATTAGCTTGGGTCTTACAGTTTCCGCCTGGCTAAGGGTAGTCAGGACAAAACAGTCCCACCAGAATTCAACCAATGAGAGAGAAGCAATTCCTCAAAAGAAGAATATTAATGTCATTGCCAAAAGATAGTGACTAGATACAGGACTGCCAACATTAAAAAATATAAATTTCCACTAATCCCCAACACTTTTGTATTGTGGGAATCTACAAAGTGTTTAGGAGCGAAAAGTACTATGTGAAAGAGCTTCTAGAACTCCCCAAAACACCCAGTTCCTGCATATGCAAAAGTTACCAGCTGTGGATTGAATTACCTTCCCCCCTAGTTTGGAAGGTTCTTCCAAAAACAAACAGTTGTACCCTAGTTATGCTGCTGTGTACCCCCTCTCTCTCCTTTATCAAATCCTGTGACGCAAGCCTCTATCTCCTCGTCATCCATTCATCATCAAACCCTGTGCCTCGCTGGAGCCTTAAATTCAAGTCTTTGCCTGTATGAAATTTCTGGGTACCGACGCAGTTAGTCTCCTGAATCTTGGTACCTAACATTTTCCCTTTGATATTGCACTTTATTTAATTGAGGTGGTATCTATGTCACCTACCTCATTATGCTTCAGTGTGTGTGTGTGTGTTTCAGAGTAAAATGAAACCTTCAAGCAGAACATTTTCATACCACTATTTACTACTAAGTATAATACAGTCTTATATCATGTATCCTAGAGCTTATTATAAGACAGAGTTTTAAAAAAAAAAACCTCATCATAACCAGTGAGGAACTGACAAGTACCCAGGGATCTGGTTTCTAGTTCAGATTTGCCATGAATAATCTAGGATGCCATGGACTCTTTACTTACCTCTCTGGACTTGCATTTCCTCTCTATAAAATTAGAGGCTTGAATCATAGCTGGTCTCTAAATCTCTCCCTGCTTTTACATTCTATGACTCCTACAGCCAGACCCTCCATAAGAGCTAAAAAGAAAAGCTAAAGCAAGGCGAGGGAACAGATGGGACCAGGGTTCTAGTTGAGGTGCCATAGTCAAGAAAGGCCTTTCTGGGGAGGGGACAGTAGAACTGAAGCTGAAGGAAATGAAGGAGCCAACATGTGAGTATCTGGGGTAAGAGTACTCTAGGTACAGCCTTTCTTAATGATGGTAGGCAATGCTCTTCTCAGCATGACAAGAGTTCCCATCCCTGTCAAGTAGGAACAACGCATAGAGAGAGATGATGTCAACCCAAGACAGGCCCCGCACAAGCTGGATGGGGCACAACAGGGACTGGGTGGTGCCCATGACTGACCTGAAGTCTAGAAGTCATGGTGTAGAGGGTGGGGACAGTCAAATCCAGGTGAGCAGATCCAAACAAGTCATTGGCTTAAAGGGATTATTGAAGAATGGCATGCGAGACTTGAATGGGTCAGGGAAAGAGAAAAGCTGAAGTCCTAAGTTGTAAACCAGAAATTGTCCCAGAAAGCTGTATTTCGAACCAAGAGTAATGACCTGTAGGAGAGTTATTACATCAATTTAATGGGTCATGACCCGTTTATTTTTTTAATTATATTAGAAGAGAATGAACTTACCAGTGTATATCACATAAAGGGCAAGTGATTGTTCTGTGAAACATTTTTTTCTGTTGTAAACATGTATATGTTGAGTCATTTTGTAGAACTTACTTCTCATTGTGAGTGATAGTTTTAAAAAAAATTAAAAGCCAGTGGCCTAGAAAAAATTCCAGGTATGGACTGCAGAGGCCAGTGGCAGTTTTTCATTTAAAGATTTAGTGGATGGGCTGGGTGCAGTGGCTCATCCCTTGGGAGGCCAAGGCAGGCAGATTGCTCCAGCCCAGAAGTTTGAGACCAGCCTGGGCAACATGGCAAAACCACATCTCCATAAAAAAATGCGAAAACTTGCCGGGCGGCTGAGGTGGTGCATGCCTGTAGTCCCAGCCACTCTCGGGCTGAGGTGGGAGGATCTCTTGACCCCAGGAGGAGGCTGCAGTGAGCCGAGATTTACACCACTGCATTCCAGCCTGTCTCAAAAAAAAAAAAAAAAGAAAGAAAGAGAGAGAGAGAAGAAAGAAAGAAAGAAAGAGAAAGAAAAGAAGGAAAAGAAATTAATCCTCTACACATAGAGCTTTTCTAAAATGTTAAATATACTAGAAAAGAAAGAGCAGAATCCAGAAATAAAAGACTTCTGCTCCCCCACCCTCTGTAACAAAGGACCAGAGGACCCCACCTACCCATCACCCTTTGTCACCACTATCACCATCACCACCACCCACAAAAAGAACAGCCTGATCCCTGACATGTTGGGTAAAGAATTGCTTGTAAACTGAAAGAGAGAAAACTCAAATGCCCACCAGAATATGAGAATAACAAGTAAATGAACCTGACCAACTATAAGAAAAATGGGAATGGTGGGGACTGGGGTGGAGAAAATACTTAAGCCCTGCCCTGCCCAGCCCAAGACGGGCAGCAGCTACTCAGCTCTCAGCAGCTGTTGTGCAAGAATGTGGACCCAGTGGTGTCAGATCTTGGTATTTTTCAAGAGATACTGGAAATCCAGGTTTTTATAATGAAAAACATTTTAAAACACTGGGTAAGCCAACGAAACATGTCTGAAGGCCTAAACACACTCACACTACACCAAGTGTGAATAGCTGCTGTATGTAGGTGGTGATACTTGGGGTCATTTATATTTTCATTTTTACATTTCACTGCATGTTTCAGAATTTTAACAGTGAACATCATTTTACTTTTATAATGAGAGAAGAATGAAGGTTGTCAAATATTTAAAACTCTATTAACTAAACAGGTAGACATTTGAGTTTTCTCTTTTTAGTTTACAAGCAATTCTTTACCCATCATTTCAGACACCAGGCTGTTCTTTCTATGGGTGGTGGTGGTGATGGTGGTGACAAAGGGTGATAGGCAGGTGGGGTGCCCTGGCCCCTTGTTGTTTTATCCTGCATTAAGATCAGGATAAAACAACAAATGTTACAGAAATTTTCTCTGGGTGAATGTTTACATGTGACTAAATTTTTATGTTATGTTTTACAACAAAAGTTTGCAGTACATCACAAATAATTTCAGCCTAACTACAGCAATATGCCAAGTCTCAGGTTTGCTGATTCGAGGTTTGTGGTCACTATCTTTGGCTATTGTTTGCCCATCAGGACTTATGAAAGCAATGGCTTGTTCCATAATATTATTTTCATTTCTACTTAAGTATTTAGCCCAGCTTCTATAATATGCAAGTCTTCTGGATTCTGGCTAGATATTGGAAAAAAAGAACAGGCAATTCTTCCCCTGGAGTAATTATAGTATAGTCTACTATCTAGAGTGGTTAGAGTGGTTATGTGTACTAAATGAGTTAAAATTTATAAAGCTCATGCCTCTAATCCCAGCACTTTGGGAGGCTGAGGAAGGTGGATCACCTGATGTCAGGAGTTCGAGACCAGCCTGACCATCATGGAGAAACCCTGTCTCTACTAAAAATATAAAATTAGCCGGGCGTGGTGGCACATGCCTGTAATCCCAGCTACTCAGGAGGCTGAGGCAGGAGAATTGCTTGAACTGGGGAGGCGAAGATGAGTGATCAGTGAGCTGAGATCACACCACTGCACTTTTGTATTTTTTGTATTTTTAGTAGAGAGGGAGTTTCACCACGTTGGTCAGGCTGGTCTTGAACTCTTGACCTTGTGATCCACCCGCCTCAGCCTCCCAAAGTGCTGGGATTACAGGTGTGAGCCACCACACCTGGCCAGCATTTTTTTTTAATGAAAGAGAATGGAACTGACCTGAACACAGTAGTGCCAGCAGTGAAGATAAATATTGTTTATTGAAAATTTGTGTGTTGTTTTATATAGAGGTACGTATAAGTGGCAGTTGTGGAGGTTAAAATTTTTTGAAAGCTACTTTACTCTACCAAAGTTGAAGCCTTGGCTTTATTTTCTGCGTTGAGCTCCCTCTGTAAAACAGAGAAAGAAAATGTCTGTGTGTGTGTATGTACATTCATGTGCATATAACTATGTGCATGTATACATGAAATTATCCTAAAAGAATTTCAGAAAAAGCGGCCAGGTGCAGTGGCTTGCATCTGTAATCCTAGCACTTTGGGAGGCCGAGGCTGATGGGTTGCTTGAGGCCAGGAGTTCAAGACCAGCCTGGCCAACACAGCAAGACCCCATTTCTAAAAAAAAAAAAATTTTTTTTAATTAGCCGGGCATGGTGGCATGCACCCATAGTCCCAGCTACTGGAGAGGCTGAGACAGGAGGGTTGCTTGTGCCCAGGAGTTTGAGGGTGTGGTGAGCTTTGATCACGCCATCACATTCCAGCCTAGGCAACAGAGTGAGACTCTGCCTCTAAAAATCATAATAATAATAGATAAAAATAAAACAAGAACTTGAGAAAAAGGAACTTTTTAAGAGGAGAGAAGAAATCCCCCATTCCCCAAATAGATGGCCTAGATCTGAAGATGTTTATTCCAAGGGTAAACTTTTCATTACTAATAAATAGTATTTACTGAGATCTTATTGCATGCCAGGCACTGAGCTAAACACTCCACATTTAATCCTCCCAACAACCCTATGAGGCGAAAATAAACACCAACAAAACAAAGAAACCCCAACAAACATTACAGATTTAAAATCTACAGATAACAGATAACCCTCCCTCCCTGACTCCTCTCTCTGTCTCCCCCAGCCCCACTCTACGCACCCCTTCCCATCCTTTCTCTCTCTCCCTGTTTCATATTTCTGGAAAAGAAAAGAAGAATGGTCAAAAAGAAGGGAGAAGGGAAAAGAAAAGCCACAGAAATAAAACAGATGGGACAAGAGGAGAGGAGGAAGGAGGGAGGTGATCAAAAGAGAAAGGAGGAGCATATTGAGCATAGTTGGTGCCGTACCATATACTGCCAATAAATTCTCATTTTGAGTACAAAACCTTGCATGGGACTGTTGAAGAAGGCTCAGTCTTTAGGGTGGAGTTGAGAAGGACAGAGCGGTGTGGTGTGCCAAAACAAACTCCTACTTCCTCATTCTGCTCAAGGTCAGCCTTGACACACACTTGTCCAATGTGGCAGGAACACCAGCTACAGAAAAACTGCTTCTGTGAAAACCAGTATTTAGGTACTGATATTAGCATCTTGTGCAGGGTAGCCTAGAGTTATGCATTTTCTCCTCTCAGGAGCCCTCTATATCCATTTGATTTCTGCGATGTATGCCAGTAGGCTTTAGCTCAGTGTTAATGACTTTGTTCTCTTTGAATTCCTGTGAGATTTTATTCCCTTTGGTGCCCAGGCGTTGTGTGCCACAGTGATTTCTGCCCAGTAAGACTTCTGCTGTGATAAAAAAGAAACTGCAGGGAAGGCCTGCTGCTTGTCCTCTGCTGGTTGCTGCTACCCGACACAATTACTCATACTCCCATTCAGAGAATGCGAGAGAGTGATTCTGTTTCCATGGCCTCAGTCCTGAGACTTTACTCTCTAATAAACTGAGAACACTAAGCCATGTGCTAAGCGCACATCGTCACTACCTGGAAAAGGCACCTTCTGGCTAGAGCCAAGTGGACTAATCATGTCTGGATAGACAAAAATGTTGTGCTCAGCAACCTAGCTCTCTCTTTTTCCCAGTTATGAGACAGACCACCAGAGCTGGTAAACCACGTTACTGCTAGACACCAGCATTGTTTTTAATGCTATCATTTCAATTATATTTTGAACTAGGGTTCTGTTGGCTTGCTTGCTTCCCCCGCCCCATCTCCCTCCCTCCATTGAATGAAGAAGCCAAGGTAGGGAAATTGCTTGAATTGTTCATGAAATGTTAAAATTTCTACTTTACCATGGAAAACCAGATTTTAGACACTATTACTCATGCTGGCTCAGAAACTCAATTTTTAACCTTTCTGACCCCACAGAAATCACAGAAGTATCCCCTTTGCTTCTATATCTTCTACCTGGGGCCCAGATTTGATCTGTGTCAATGCCACTCTGAATGCAGGACCTCTTATTGCCTTGGGCCAAGCAAAGGTACAGGAAAAAACTTCAGGCTGATCACTCTCAGCAAACTAACACAGGAACAGAAAACCAAACACGGCATGTTATTTCTCATAAGTGGGAGTTGAACAGTGAGAACACATGGACACAGCGAGGGGAACATCCCATACCAGGGCCTGTCAGGAGGTGGTGGGCAAGGGAAGTGAAGGCATTAGGACAAATACCTAATGTATGAGGGGCTTAAAACCTAGATGATGGGTTAATAGGTGCAGCAAACCACCATGGCACATATATATCTATGTAACAAACCTGCACATTCTGCACATGTATCCCAGAACTTAAAGTAAAAAATAAATAGATAAATAAATTGCCCAGAAACAAATAACATTCCTTAAAATAAAAAAAAATTTTTTTAAAACTTTTTTAAACTTCAGGCTGGGACACCAAAACCCGATTCCTGATCCAGCCTTTAAAAGCACCCCAGGCCAGAAGTGGTGGCTCACACCTGTAATCCCAGCACTTTGGGAGGCTGAGGTGGGTGGATTACTTGAGGCCAGGAGTTCTAGACCAGCGTGGTCAACATAGCAAAACCCTCTCTCTACTAAAAATACAAAAATTAGCCAGGGATGGTAGCGCACACCTGTAGTCCCAGCTACTTGGGAGGCTGAGGCAGGAGAATTGATTGAACCCAGGAAGTGGAGGTTGCAGTGAGTCGAGATCGTGCCACTGCACTCCAGCCGAGGTGACTGAGCAAGGACTGTGTCTCAAAAAAAAAAAGAAAGCAACCCAAAGAGTCTCAAGGTTTATATAGGAGCCGCAGAAAAACAGTTCTCAAGTCAAAATGAATTCAAAACCGCTTTAATTAAATGCCTTTTAGCACTGTGTTGAAACAGATGAAGATTTTGTTACAAAATCAAAAAACAAGTGATTCTCTAGTCTTGTTTTTGTTACCAGCTTCCCACTGACCTACTTTTAAACTGCGTGAAAAACGTGGCCTTCCCCGCTCCCCCTCCTTCCTGTCCCCTCTCCTCCTGACCTCTGTACCTCTTCTCCCTTCCGGTTCTGTCTTCCACAGGCTCTTTCTTCTCCTCCCACTTATCTCAGGTAGGGTCTCAAAGCTGGTCTTCATGTTCTCTTCCTCCTTCTCCCTGATGATGAGAACCCTAACCTTGTGGCTTCCCTGTGTATCTCCAGAAGGGAGATACCCAAATCTCTAGACATGACTTTCATGGATGTTCCAATCACTTGAATCCAAAGGGACCGCTTATCCCCCTTTGCTGGGACAACCTCCATGTATGCCTGTTGTTGTACCTTATTATTAATAGTGCAGCCGGGCACGGTGGCTCATGCCTGTAATCCCAATACTTTGGGAGGCCGAGGCAGGTGGATCACCTGAGGTCAGGAGTTCGAGACCAGCCTGACCAACATGGTGAAACCCCATCTCTACTAAAAATACAAAAAATAGCCAGGTGTGATGGCACACACCTGTGATCCCATCTACTTGGGAGGCTGAGGCAAGAAAATCGCTTGAACCTGGGAGGTGGAAGTTGCAGTGAGCCGAGATTGTGCCACTGCACTCCAGCCTGGGTGACAAAGCAAGACCTTGTCTCAAAAAAATAAAAATAAAATAAAATAAAAAAATAGTGCCCACTTTCACTCTCACAGGGGTCTTGGACAATATATTATTTAGTCATTCTCCTTAACAGCAGGATTTTCTTCCTGAATATTACTTGATCCAACATTTCCTCCCTCAGCTACTTCTTTTTCTGAAGCTCTGGCCTTCTTCCCAGCATTTGCATTTCTGTCAGTGCTTCTGACGCTCTTCCATCTTCCAGAACCTGGAAGCCCCGGCATCCTGTTGACGCCTCCCTCCCCATCTCATTTTAGCCATGCAGAATGGCGACACCAAGGTCAAAGGAACTGGACATAACTCCTGACTGCATCACTTACCAGCTCTGTGCCCCTGTTCACCTCTGGTCTCTGCCTCAGTGCTGTCATTTGTAAAACAATGAGAACAATACATTCCTTGAACAGCGTCACTGGAAGCATAAATAAGGCAGCTTCTGAAGGGCCACTGGGCATTGTGCCTAACACAACAAATCTGACTGCTTCTTATTTATGTATTCATTCAACACATTTATTGAGCACCTACTGTATGCCAGGCACTGTTCTAGTTCCTGGGGATACATCCATAAGCAAGACAGTCAAACATATCCGTCCTCATAGAACCACATCCCAGTGCAGAAATCTGACAATAAACAAATAAAGAGCTCCTAGGTCAAGTAGTGATAAGGGCTACAAAGAGAAAACCAGACAGGGTAAGCGGAACAGGGAGTGCCGAGGTAGAGAAGGGCTGCTACTTTAAAAGGGTGGCTAAGGGTCACTAATAAGACGACATTCAAGCAGACACTTAAAGGAGAAAAGAGGTAAAGGAATTATCTAGGCAGATATTTATTTATTTATTTATTTATTTATTTATTTATTTATTTGAGACAGAGTCTCGCTCTGACACCCAGGCTGGAGTGCAGTGGCACGGTCTCTGCTCATTGAAACCTCTGCCTCCTGGGTTCAAACAATTTTCATGCCTCAGCCTCCCGAGTAGCTGGAGCTACAGGCATGCACCACTACACCTGATTAATTTTTGTATTCTTAATAGAGACAGGGTTTCGCCATGTTTGCCAGGCTGGTCTCGAATTCCTGGCCTCAAGTGATCCACCCACCTGGGCCTCCCAAAGTGCTGTGATTACAGGCGTGAGCCGCCACACTTGGCCTAGGCAGATATTTAAGAAGAACAGGCTTGGGAGGCCGAGGTGGGCGGATCACGAGGTCAGGAGATCGAGACCATCCTGGCTAACACGGTGAAACCCCGTCTCTACTAAAAATACAAAAAATTAGCCGGGTGTGGTGGCAGGTGCCTGTAGTCCCAGCTACTGGGGAGGCTGAGGCAGGAGAATGGCGTGAACCCAGGAGGCGGAGCTTGCAGTGAGCCGAGATCACACCACTGCACTCCAGCCTGGAAACAGCGAGACTCCGTATAAAAAAAAAAGAAGAAGAAGAAGAACAGGCATAGGCAAGTTCCCTGAGGAAGGCCTGATGTGTTGGAGGAAGTCAGGGATGGCAGCCTCGTGGAGTGGGGTGGATGCCTAGTAGGGAATGAAGCCAGTGGAAGCTGGATTCCCACGCAGGCCTCCTAGATCCGAGCGAGGCGTTCAGCTTGTCCTCGGAGTGCAATAGGAAAGCTGCCAGACTGCAAAGCGGTACCTGTGAAGAGATTAGACCTCCGGGCAAGGCCAGAGGCAGAAGGGTTAGGGGAACATTGCAGTAATCCACACAAGAAGTGACAGTCGCCTGGACCAGGGTGGCAGCAGTAGATGAGGTGAGAAGTGGACACCTTCCCTTTGAAGTCTCTCCAGTTTCCCACCGCATTTCCCTCTCACAGCCACAGTCCTGTCCCTGGCCTTCATCACCTTACCCCTGAATTATTGCACTAGCCCCCGCCCCCCTACTCCCTCACTGGTGCTCACTGGACTGCCCTCTGCCCCCGCTGTCCTGTTCTCACCTTCATCACATCATTCCCCTGCTCAGGAAACATGACTGTGCCCTGCCCATCGTCCCCAAGTCCAAATTCCTCTCCCTGGCTCTCAAAGCGTTTCACTGAGTTTTACACACTCAATGTTCTTCTGACCATAAACCAGTTCCTACCAGTACTCCAGCACCAATTCAGATAGCAACTGGCTTACCTCATGACCAAGAGATCTGCTATTCTATACCCAATTCAAAATTAACTGGATAGTTCTTTTAATTGGGTCATAGAACCAGAGTTCCATTACAAAAACAATTAACAGTTAACATTGATTAAATGCTTACTAAGTTCCAGACACTAATCTAAGAACTTTACAAACAGCATCCCCTCCAATTGTACAACATCCCTATGAAGTGGGTACTATTATTATCCCCAACTTTACAGATGAGGAAACTAAGGCACAGAAAAGTTAAGTAAATTGCCCAACATCACAAAGGCAGTTGCGGGGGCGGGGGGAAGGAGAAGCTGAGATTTGAATCCAGCAACTCTACCTCCACCGTCAACACCCTTAGCCATGGCACTCCATTGCCTCCCGTACTTGGACACAGTGTCTCAGGTTTCTTCATGTGAATCATTAAATTCTAAGTTGTGTTTACAGCAAAACTCTCATTACTGCCCCCCAAGCTTTTGCTAAGCATTTTATCTTCTTCCTATCTCTACCATCTCTACCATGTCTTCTACCTATCTCTACCATGCCAAATCCCACCCAGCTCTCAAGGTGTAACTCAACTTCCTGATTTTCCACAAAACTTCTCTAAATACATGAGACCTCACTGAACCTCCATTCTTCCAGCTATTTGAAATCCACTGCAAATCACTATGTTTGATTTTTTTTTCCATGTATCTTCCCAACTATACTGGATACTGCTTATGTAGAGCAACCATAAATTATGTTTCTTTTTATATCTCTACAGTATGTAAAACAATCCTGAGCCATTCCGTTCAACAGACATTTTAAAATAAACCCTACAGTGAGCTAGATCCTGTGTGGCTCCCAAAAACACAGTGAAGACAGTACTCAAAAATACTTGTGTGCCAGATGTGGTGGCTCACGCTTGTAAATCCAGCACTTTGGGAGGCCGAGGCAGGAGAATCCCTTGAGGTCAAGAGTTCAAGATCAGCCTGGGCAACATAGAGAGACACCCCTGCCATCTCTACAAAAAAAATTTTGAAAAATTAGCTGGGCATAGTGGCACAAGCCTGTAGTCCCAGCTACCGGAGAGGCTGAAGTGGGAGGATCACCTGAGCCCAGAAGGTTGAGGCAGCAGTGAGCTATGATCACGTCACTGCATTCCAGCCTGAGCTATGATCATGCCACTGCATTCCAGCCTGTATGACAGAGCAAGACCCTATCTCTAAAAAAAAGAAAAGAAAAGAAAAGAAAAGAAAAAATACTTGTAGACCAAATGAGAAGATCCAGGGAAATGCCTGTTGAAACATAATTATCTATAATTAACTTTTTCATATAAATGCCATCAGTGACACTTCAGATACAAACATGATTTTCATGTCATTTCAATATAAATTCATTGAGCATCTACTTTGTGCTTGTTCCAAAAAGGAATGAGACAAAGCCCTGCCATCAGAGAATCCTCAGTCTGTGTTACCATATGTCTTAGGGCATGGTTGGAGATCAAGAATAGAAAAGCCACTAAAATCTACTTAGGTAAAAGAGAACAGAAGGTAAGAGAGAACTGACAGGCCTGCTGTGGGTGATTGGAACAGAAAATGACCAAAGATGTTACTTTCTTCATTGCCATGTTATCTCTTCCTCTGCTTCCCTCATTTTACATTTCTCTCTTTCCCCCACCTTTTCTCCCTCCCCATCCAACCCATTCCCAGATTGCCTTCCTTTGCTCTCCTATTACACCATCCACAATGGCTTACACTGGCTGGTGCCCTCAGCCTCCAACACGTGCTGGTGACCGTCCAGGTCCAGCATTACTGTCTGTTAACTTGACTGTCTCCATTCTAATCCCAAGTGTCCAGCAGGAGACTCCAAGGGGCCTACCGTGGACAGGTTTCCAACTCTAGCCCAAACAGCTATGGTGGGGAGTGGGGAAAGGATGCCCAAGGTTATGCTGGATGGTATGCAAGGGACTGCTCTTTCTGGGGCTGGACTCAAAGGTATGGGATGATGGCTTCTGTAAAATATAATGTGATAGGGCCGAGCGTGGTAGCTCACGCCTGTAATCCCAGCACTTTGGGAGGCCGAGGTGGGTGGATTGCTTGAGGTCAGGAGTTCAAGACCAGCCTGACCAACATGGTGAAACCCCACCTTTATTAAAAATACAAAAATTAGCCCAGCATGGTGGCAGGCGCCTGTAATCCCAGCTACTCGGGAGGCTAAGGCAGGAGAATGGCTTGAAGCCAGGAGGTGGAGGTTGCAGTGAGCCGAGATCACACCATTGCACTCCAGCCTGGGCGAAAGAGCGAGACTCCGTCTCAAAAAAATAATAATTATATATATATATATAATGTGATAAATGGTCTAATAGTTGCTCTACAATACATACACCTCAGATTCACATTTTGCAGACTTTACGAATTCATAGAATTTTACAAATTGTAAAGGATTCCAGGAATCATTTGACACAATCCCTACACTTGAGCTCATTGTAAACCAAAGCCTGAGAGCAAATAAGAGTGGATTCCGTACTCTCTGACTTCTAGTCTACTCCAACATTTACCAAACCAGAGCAGTTTAAGACCACCTTTGACATGTAGGTGACCAAAGATAGTCCACACTGCATCATAGCATGTGGATTTGTTTGTCTTTTTTAGTATAATTTCTGTACCTACTAAGAACTTTCACGTATATCATCCTATCTAATCCTCCCAGCAATCATGAAAAGAATTGTTAAGCCTATTTTGTAGATGATAAACTGAGACCCAAAGAAGTCAACAGACTTGCCTACACTTTACAGTTCATATCAGGCAAAGCCAAGATTTAAACCCATACGATTTCACTTCAGACCTCCCTCTTTCTGCTATGCCATGCTGCCTTCACTCTCTGGGAATCAATGAAATGTCAATTTATATTGTTTGTAATGTTTTTCTATATGTTATGATGTTTTATTCATTTATTTATTTGAGACAGAGTATTGCTCCGTCGCCCAGGCTGGGGTGCAGTGGCACAATCTAGGCTCACTGTAACCTCTGCCTCCCAGGTTCAAGCGATTCTCCTGCCTCAGCCTCCCAAGTAACTAGGATTACAGGCACTCGGCACCACGCCCAGCTAATTTTTGTATTTTTAGTAGAGATGGGGTTTTACCGTGCTGACCAGGCTGGTCTGGAACTCCTGACCTCATGGGATCCACCCGCCTTGGCCTCCCAAAAAGCTGGGATTACAGGTATGAGCCACCGTGCCTGGCCTGTTATGATGTTTTAACATCTTAAAAATCTAGCTCAGGAGAGACTGCCCCTTTTGGGTTAGCCAGTTCTTAGAGATAGCAGAGGGCTCATGGAGAATGCCTTTGTTATGCAAACTAACCAGTCCAGAGCCATACCTCCTCTACCAGGAGGCAATATTCCTCTGCCTTAATCATCCCAGGCTGCATACCAGGAAACTAAAGACTACTCCTATAGCCCAAAGCTTACAGGAATTATTCAAACTAGCCAATTCCAGTTTCCTCTGCCCTGTCTTCCCCATGAAAACCCCAGTAAAGATGCCTCCTGTTTCCAGACCCTCTGGGGATAATAAACTTTGTTTTCCTGAGCCTCCGATGTGTGGCCTCTTGTGGCCACACCCCACTGACCATCACATAAGAGAACACAGAACACAATAACAAAAAAAAAAAAGGATTGGAAAAGCAGACTGAGAAGTTCAGAGGGTCCTTTAGTAATGTTCAAGGAATTAGCATGTACAATAGAGGAGTGGTCAAACCATAATGCGCTCAGACCGTAAATACGATATTCTCAATCCCAGCAAGCATGGCTTCTGGCACTTCTTTTTGCAGCATTCTTGTCTCCAATGCAGTAAAAGGATCATGACAGGAACATATTTCAATGCACAGATCAATCCGATTGGTTTGGAGGGAAAAGCTGGTTCTCATTTAAGATGGTTTAGTAGCAGTGATTCATTCTATCAAAGGCATCACTGCATCTTTGATGCAGACACTATCATCCTAAGCCTCTTTGCAATCAATCCCAAGATGTATAATTTGTTTAGCCTAGTGAAATTCTTCACAATTCTCTAAACAACTTCAAATGTTTCTGATAACTTGACCCTGCATTCCTTGGATCAAAAAGCAGCAAGGCAGAAATGTCTGAATCCCAGGCTGGTTCCAAAGAGTAGTACTTCAAAGAACTCTGCACACGGCAATTCCATAGTGTACTTTTACTACTTATTGACTTTAGTTTCTTTGCCATGGTGGAGATTTATTATTCTTTAACTTAAAGCTAGACTCAAATCAATTGTATGCTCTGGTTTCAAGAAGTCCTGATAAGGTCTCCCAACAACACAAGGAGGGATAGGGTGACTAACCTCCATTTATCCAGGCCTGGAAGGATACCAGGAATGTGGGACTTTCAGCTTTAAAAGCAGGAAAGTACTTAGCAAACCAGGACAAGCTGGTCACCCTAATCTAGAGATTTAAGAAAAAGCAAGTCTTTTGTCTTATTAAACTTTAAGAGGTGTCTTAGAATTAAATGCTTTGACAATGCAGGATGCTAATGGCCCTTTAATATCTTTAAGCAGCATATTTTCTACAGGTTTGCAGAAAACCCAAAGTATAACTGTGTGACAATAAATACAATAGATCAAACAGTGATTCTTAATACCTCCAAATGCAGATGAAATACATCAAGCAAATGAAGAGCAAAACTGACACAAGCAACAATGATTCATTTCAATATGTAAAGGCCTGGCAGGGACTTCTATATAAAAGCGAGTCTTTAGCAGTCAGCACAAGAGTCTTTGATTCACTGCCACTAAACGATGGGAAGTGCCAGTTTTAACTCTCCAAATGGTGGGGAGCAGGGGCTTCCGTCCCATTCTCCTGGTTCAAACTCTTACTTCTACCTATGTCCAGCAGTGTTGGAATGGGCAGCCCAAAATAATGTGCACATTAATTAAATCTTCAATAGGGATGGGCGGGAGGGAGCCTGCTGGGAGCCCAGATTGCTTTCATCCTTTCTAGGGAATATGAAGAGTTAAGACATTTACCAACCCAGCCTCTAAAAAAAAAAAAAAATCCCTCAAGACTCAGCCTTGCAGTGCTAATTGATTGATGTCATTTATAAGGAATCTAATAATGTTGAATAATTTATTTTAAAATGGCAGATGTTGAAAATATAGAGTCATACTAATCTGGGTCTAGCAGAGAATACATTCATGATTATCATATATAATTTCATGTCAGGATTGAGTTTTTATGTTTCAAACAATCTTCAGGTATCTCATTTTAGTGCTTATATTAAAGTAAATTTAGGAAAAAGGTAATTTTGAACCAGTGGATAAAGCTGGATCACAAACTTGTCATTCCTCAAACGTATGCCAACCGCTGTGTTAGGTGGTGGGAGACCTGGTGGAGAACAGAGAAATGGCCCTTGCTCTCACTGGGTTTCCATTCTAGGGGGAAACTCTGACAATAAATAAGTACACAAATATATAAAATAATTATAGATGGTGATTAACAAAAATTAACAGTAAATCTACTTTCAGTTTTCCCATCACTCTATCCATAGCTCTGTTTTGTTTTGTTTTGTTTTGTTTTGTTTGAGATGAGGCCTCGCTCTGTCGCACACACTGGAGTGCACTGGGGTGATCTCAGCTCACTGCAACCTCCCCCTCCCTGGTTCAAGTGATTCTCCTACCTCAGCTTCTCGAGTAGCTGGGATTACAGATGTGTGTACCACCATGCTCGGCTAATTTTTGTATTTTTAGTAGAGACAGGATTTCGTCACATTGGCCAGGCTGGTCACAAACTCCTGACCTCAGGTGATCCCCCGCAACTCGGCCTCCCAAAGTGCTGGGATTACAGGCATGAGCCACCGTGCCCGGCCTATCCATAGCTCTTTGAACCATTCACAACAACCTATGAAACCTCAGTTTCATATATGAATACATATATCTTCATGAAGAAGGATGATTTAACATTATATAATTTTCCCACCAGAAGAACTACACTATACTCACCTCAGGCTATTAAAACATTTTCATTACTTTTTTTGTGTTTTACTGAATATTTTTAAATCCCTGGAAACAATGCACATCAAAATGCAAGGCCTCACAAATAAGTTCGGTTTCTCGCTATTGCTGAGGCCTCCTTTCCTTGCTAATAAGATTAACACCTGTTCTTTCTGGTTCCTAGAACAAAGAGAAGAATAAGGAAGAAAATCATGCTCCATCTTTGTAAGTATAACCGGTGCTAGCATAGAGGAGAAGAGGCATGGACGATAAAGCTACTTTAAGAATGCAAAATAGCCCAGGCTCAGTGGCTCACACCTGTAATCCCAGCACTTTGGGAGGCTGAAGTGGGTGGATCACTTAAGGCCAGGAGTTCAAGACCAGCCTGGGCAATATGGCAAGACCCCGTCTCTACTAAAAACACAAAAATTAGTCAGGCATGGTGGCACACACCTATAATCCCAGCTACTCAGGAGGCTGAGGCTCTAGAATCACTTGCACAGGGGAGATGTAAGTTGCAGTGAGCCAAGATTGTGCCACTACACTTCAACCTGGTCAACAGAGTGAAACTCCGTCTCAAAAAAAAAAAAAAAAGAATGCAAAATGGTCCAATCCTCCTCTCTAGCCAGGAGACTGTTAGTATAGCCACCCTCCCGTCCCCTTGCCTCCACACCTCACCTCCCTCTCTCCTTCTCTGCAGAGTAGCTGTGGGTTCCCTCCCAGCTTCCCTGTGAGCCTCCTCCTCCAGTAAACCTACTCTTCAAACCAGACCCAAACTCACTCATACCAGTATGTCAGTGATTGATGACAGTAAGGATATTACCATTTTAATAAGGATGAAGGTCTTTAAGAAGTGAAACTCTAAGACTAGGGTCTGCAGCTCCAGTGAGTGATAGTGGGTAGTATATATTTAGCCAGCCCTAAAGAGATCCTGACCACAGATTCACAGTCTCCTGGTCTAAAAGCCAGCTAGCACATAGGGTGCCGGCTGCTTCAGATGCAACTTCATTGCCATACACCATGGTCATGATTTACTATAAAGTAATGCTGTTTCCAATATATGATGGAGTGGCACCCAGAGCATCTGCTCAACTGAAAAACAAAAAAACAACAACAAGATCGCTGTAGGTATACTCAGTCCATCTTGGGTTATCCTCTTTAATAGTTTTTTAATATATTGAAATGTCCTCCATCTATTGCACTATTTAAATTTCTGTGTGTGACATTTGTCTCTCCAGCTACAGCAGGGACTTTCTTCTAAATCAGCACATAGAAAATATTGAGAGATAGTCTCTTGACTATTAAGTATAAATTAATCTTTCCAGGACTCATTTCAAATGTTTTGTTCTGAATGCTTTTCACATTATTATTAATAACAACAGCAATTATGTTTATGGGACATTTGCCATGTACCAGGTGCTCTTCCTTAAATTATTCCTCATGCTCACAACGGCCTCCACATTAGTTATTATTACCTCTCTTTCTGTAGTTGAAGAAGCTACCCAAGGTCACGCAACTGCAGAGAAGCTCTCCGGCGTTTGTCTATCTCTCTTACAAAAGATGCAAAGGGAGTTTATCATGGTTTTTGCTCCTGAATAGGTATTGGAAAGGCAGGAAAAATACTGTATGTCTTGGCAATTCTACAAAACATATTACAGCACAAGGTTAAAAGATAGGCAACTTTTAAAGCCTCTGTGTTTTCTGTGGGATATTTATGAGTCTGGAGGTGAGTCAAGAATGAAACAGCCAGTTACAGAGTATAAGAACTATAATCAACTCTATGGGACTCAGCAGAAACAGCTTGAACCAAGGAAAGAGCATTCCACTTTAGACTCACCCTCTCCAGAGCAAGTAATAATAGAGCAACCAATTGGCTGCCAACCACAGGTTTAAAGCATGTGATGTCAGGACCAGCCCTCCTTGGCAAATTTAATCTTGTTCAAGACTAATTTCTAAGTGTTCCTGCTTTATTGGGTAGTATTATTAACCTGCTTTCATGGGAGGGTTTCAGAGGAGGCCTGGGGGTGGCTTAAACATGGTTCTCCATTCCGTTCCTCCCTCCCACTCTCTCTCCAACACGCTGCCTGAACATCAGCCTGAGAATAGTCCTAACTACCATTTGTAGACATCACCTCAATCTACAAAGTCTTTTCACATACCTTATTCACATAACCTTGTGAAATTGGTGCTATTAGTAGCCCCTTCCTAAACAGGAAGATAGCACAGAGAAAAGTTATGACTTACTCCAAATCACACTGCCCAGAGGGATGAGAGCCAGAAGTGGATCCAAGTTTTCTGGGTCTTCTGATTCGAAAAAAGACCAAATGAAAGCCTACCAAAGAAAAGGTAGCACATGGTTATCCTTTGCTCCACCCCACCTCTCTGACATTAGGATTAAAATTAATAATAATTTATTGGATTATAATGGCGTCCTACCATTCACTCTACCCATCTCCAACAAAAACACACCTCAGTCCCACGGAGCTTTCCCTTTAACATCTTCCAGTTTAATTTCACTCATGGGCATTTATAGAGAGCGTTGCTATCCAGCAGTTTCTACTTTCCCCCCTGAGGTTTATAGACAATGCGCAAGTATTACTAAGTGTTAGATGCGTACATGAGAGAATAAATCTTCCTACGTGTCCTGTGGATGCCTGAGATTGATTTTCACTGCTTAGTTATGAACTTCCTAGAGGATAGCTTTTATAAAACATATACATACACTGAGAATTTAGTCTATACGTTATGGGCGATAGTAGCGATTCTTACTATCAAGACAGAAGCTCATTCTCGGTGAAAACAGGTTTCATTCACCTGAAGTGAAAAGGAAGAGAAGAATTTGAAATTACTGCAACCACTATCTAAATTGATGGTCAGTTACTCAGGAAACAATTATCCAGTTTGTGGATTTCCTCTGTTCCTTCTGCTTGGCATTTTTCACTATTCATTATCATCTCCTGCAGAGGGTATTAGAGAAAAAGAGGGGAGGTGAGATTCAAAATAAAATTCCAATAAATTATCATCAAGCACCTACTTTAAGCCAGATGCGGAGATAGGTACTGAGAATCCTAAATGGGTAACCACTGGCCCCTGTGCTTAGGTTGCTGTCAGAAATGCTGCATTAAAGATATGTATAAAAGACTACAAAACTCTGGTAAAAGAGTGATTCACCTGAAAAGGAGGGGAGGAGGTGAAGACAACAGGAAAAAAAGTGATACTTCCACTGGAACCTGAAGAAGTTGAAGTCCAGGAGGAAACAGATGAGTGGGGAAGAGAAGATAGGATGAGCGGGGGAACAGCAGGAGTGTGGGCAGCGGGGTTCAGAAGTGGGAAGGTTTCACTAAGGGCGGTGCAGGTGGTGACCACACATCCTGGTTTGCCTGAGTCAGTCCTAATTTATGGTCACTATGTCAGCATAATTAATATAGCACCTCCCTTTACTCTCAAAAGTATCCTAGTTTGGGTAATGAATTATATAGCCGTCTCTGTCAATCTGAGGCACATATGTCATCACTCTCCCCTCCTTTATCCATGGAAGACATTATTAAATTACCATGGTACATTCCTGGCTAGGCCTGGACTTGTCTTCAAAATCCTACTGAAAATATCACTTCAGGCAGTATCACAGATTGGAATTGGACCTACATATGTTTTCCAAGCTATGGGCCACAGAGGTTGCAAAATGGCAACTCACAGGCCATATCTGAACTGCGTTTGTATTTTATTTGACCTGCACAGGATTTTTTGCAATTCTGAGTCAGCATTTACTATCATGGGATATAACTCAGAAATTTGTATTTCTAACTTGATTTGAGAAATGGGAAAATCCAGTAACATAAGACCTGTATTCCACGTAGTGGAACAATTGGCTGAAACTAAATAGCAAATATTACCCTTTTGTCCAATATCTACCTGTTGTTGTCAGCCTCCAAGCTGGTCTCCACTGATCCTCATTTCCTGGTATCCACATTCTTGTACAGTCCCCTCTCATGCTGTATCAAGTTTGATATGTTTGGCCAATGGAATGTGACAGAAGTAATGTTATTCCATTTCTCAGGCTAGCTGTCATTCTGCCTTTCTTAGATTACTTGGCTCTGGAAGAAAACAGCTGACATGTTGTGAGGAGAGGCCCACATGGTGACAAACTGAAGCTTCCAGCAATCACCATGGGAGTGAGTCTTTTTGAAGCAGAACTTCCAGCTCCATTCTAGTATTCAGATGATTGAAGCCCCCATCAACATCTTGACTGCAAACTCATGAAAGACCTGAGCCAGAACCACTCAGTTAAGCTGCTCCCAGATTCCTGACCCTCAGAAACCATATAAGAAATGAGCATTTATTGTTTTAAGCTGCTAAGTTTTGGGGGCAATTTGTTACACAGCAGTAGATAACTTATACACCAACAAAATTGATTTTCTTATGATCTACTTGCCTCTATCAATTATTTTATCTACCTGGCTCTCAAGACAGTTGAGGTTACATCCCAGCTCTACAGAAAGAAATATTGTTGATGGTTTTAAGCAAGAAAGTGAGAAGGTCAGATCTGGCTTTAGATGTATCACACTGGCATCTGTGAGAAGAAGAAGTAAGAGGGAGGCTCAAGATCAAGTTTATTTCCTGAAAAACTCAGAAGTAGACCTTGCAGTATAGCACAAGGTGGATGTGATATAGAACCATGTCTAAGAGACTAAGCTTAGACTCTAGGTCAGATAATATAAGTTCGAATCACCATATCACCACTGAAGGATCATATATATTTTAGTAAGTTACTTAGGCTTTTATTTCCTTAACTGAAACATGGGATTAGGAAGGCTTACAGCTGCAAGTAACTAAACACCCATCTACTCATAGCTTAAATAAATAGTTTATTTTTCCCCTATAACTGAAGGTAGAGAGGTAGGCAGTTGCTGGGAATGATTCAACTGCTCAGCAATGCCACCAGGATTCCAGGTTCTCTCTAGCTTTCAACTCTGCCTTTCTTAGCAACTTGGCTCATTGCCTTGTGTTTCTAAGGTGGCTGCTAGAGCTCCAGCTCTTAGGTCATAGACTTAAAACAGAAAGAAGCAGGGGCATGTCAAGAGCTTTAATCTAGCTATGTGTGTCTCATTTTATCAGGAAAGAAAAAAGCTTCCCAGAAGCCCCCAGCAGACTTCTGCTTACATCCCATTTGCTAGAACTGGATCACAGAGCCTCTTAGCAGTGATGGAGACTGGGAACATGAGTATTTAGTTGAATACATTGATACTCCAAGCAAAATTGCACTCTGCGGGCAAGCAAGAAGAGAGGAGAATGAATATTAGATATTCAGTTGCCCCGAGTGATAAAACTGACTTCAGAATGTTGATATAAGGGTTAAAGTAAGCTGATACATGCTTTAGGCTAACAGTGTTTGGCATGGAATTAAGTGTTCAATAGATTTTAGCTGTTGAAATTGCAATAATTCAGGCACAGAATATTCATCCTGGACTAGGACATGGAAGAGTGAATAATTTTGAGACTAAAGGACTTGAAAAGAAAGACAGATAAAATTATCGGTGGGAAAATAACTTTGGTTTTAATTGTTTTTTATTACCTTTCTTTCTCCTTTGTCTTATAAGCACAGAAGTGGTCTGTTTATCACATCATCTTTTTTCTTTCTAATTATTTTATAATTGTGTATCTTTTGTTAGAATTTAAGTACTTTATTATTTTAAAAATCTAACTAAAGGAAATATAAACTTTGAGTTCTTTAATCTACTCAGTTGAAAAACCTCCTACAGTAACTTTAACTCTACATTCCAATTAGTAGCCTGCACAGTTATATAATCATGTAATGCAGAGCACTGTGACCTACTCTTCAGAAGATATTTGTTTTAGACATAGCTCGCCTATGTGAAGAAGTAGAAATATTGCCTCTGGTCATGATAAAATTAATTGCAATATTTAAGTCATGTGACATTTAACGTTTCTAGAACTAGCAGGTAGCATAGCTCCCAGAAACCCAATTGCACATTGCCGAACGTGTCTCAAGGCACTTTCAGGTGGATCGGATAATGGGTGGAACCACCACATACTTTTCAACCATGAACAATGATTCAGGTGCCAGGATTTAGAAACCATGGGCAGCTATGTAATTGCATAGTGTTAGAAACAAGAGAGGTGAGTGGTGTGGAATATAGGTTTAAAAGAAAAGGAAGGTTCTGAGTGTATACTCAAAATAATTGAAAGCAGGGTCTCAAGGAGGTATTTGTGTACCCGTGTTCATAGCAGCACTGTTCACAATAGCGAAAAGGTGGAAGCAGCCCAAGTGTCAATTGACAAATGAATGGAAAAGCAAATGTGATATATATGTACAATGAAATATTACTCAGCCTTAAAAAGGAAGGAGATTTTGACATGATACATGCTACAACATGGATGAAACTGGAGGACATTAAGCTAACTGAAATAAGCAAATCACAAAAAGATACTGTATGATTCCACTGATGTGAGGTACCTGGAATAGTCAAATTCATAGAGACAGAAAGTAGAATGGTGGTAGCCAAGAGCTGGACAGTTATTGTTAATGAGCACAGAGTTTCAGTTGGGAAAAATGAAAAATTTCTGGAGGGGGATGACAGCAATGGGTAACAGCAATGTAAATGTAATTAATGCCACAGAACTGCACACTTAAAAATGATTACAATGGTAAATGTTATGAGTATTTTACCACAATAAAAAAAATTTTTAAGGAAAAAAAAAAAAAGAAAGAGAAAGAACTTGAATGTAACATCCCCACTTCACAAACTTAGCACCCCCGTCTTCCACCACCACCACCACCGCCACCCACAAAGTCCTCTAAAAGTCTGCTTATTAAGGGGAAAAGAAGGAAACAAAATTGGGAAAGAGCCTTCCAAACTCTTCCAAGATCTGAGCAGCTTCTTTTAGTCATTCTGTTCTCTTTTTTATTTTTCACAATAAATATGGAGTGCTTTTTGTTTTTCGTTTTTTAGGCAGAGTCTTGCTGTGTTGCCCAGGCTGGACTGCAGTGGCACGATCTTGGCTCACTGCAGCCTCTACCTCCCGGGTGCAAGTGATTCTCCTGCCCTAGCCTCCCAAGTAGCTGGGATTACAGGTGCACCATCAGATCCAGCCAATTTTTGTATTTTTAGTAAATATGGGGTTTCACCATGTTTGTCAGGCTGGTCTCGAACTCCTGGCCTCAGGCAATCTGCCTGCCTTGGCCTCCCAAAATGCTGGGATTACAGACATGAGCCACTGCACCTGGCCAATAAATATGTATTATATTTGTAATCAGGGGGAGGACAAGGAAAGAATATTATGGCAAAGGAAGAAGTGGCATAAATTCGTCTTCATCTCTGGCCTGAGGTCAAGGCAATTCTTCCCTCAGCCTCACGAGGCTTGAGTTTTTGCTCAGAAGCATGAAATATCATTACCTTTACCTTTCATAGCCCCAGTTTAGGATAAACTCTGGGTCAGCAGTTACATGACTGACCTGAAATGATTTCACTCTGCGGCTGGCAGCGCCAGACTCAGGAGTGACAAACTGAAGTAAATGACTGTGTGAGCAGCTTCTGGTGAGACCAAACAGAAGAACTGCAGCAGATAACTTACTCTTTTTCATTGTTTCTGATTAGATCTTTTCACATTTTGCTTTTGTTTTTGTTTTTTTCTTGGAAAAGACAAGGGTGTCTCATGGAGGCTTTAGGGAAATGGCTGAATTTTAATGAAATCGAATTGGCTCCCATGGTTATCTCAAAGGAGCTGTGGTCGTAAAAGTTAATTAAATTAGATTCATTTGCATATTCAAGACCATTCCCTTCCTTCACTTTAAAGGCAGAGAAAGAAAATTAGTCCCAGCCTCCTCACTGGGATTATGACACACAACATGTCCAGATCACTCTGTTTGTATGCTGGAACTTAGTCGGACTAGCAGGCTATTTTTTAAATTCTTTTTCCTAGCTTGTATTCTCCACATTTTAAGGTAAGTGTCAATACAAACGTTAAATTGGTATGCACTGCAGTTCTTGCTTTGAAATATAGAATAAATCCTTTAGAGAAAGAGATTGCCGTGCTTAAAGACTGAGGTAATTTTCTAAACAAAAGGTGAATTCAGAACACTAAGTAGAAGATGAACTAGCAACATTTACAGCCACAAGACTGTGTAGAAGCATTTTGCATTTGTGTATGTATTGGCAACAACGGCATCTATAGCTTTATTTATTATGGGTCAGAGGAACAGAATGATTGGACCCTAAGAGGATGTCTAGTCTACCCTGCTGCCTGGAGTAGGCCTAAAATAACCGGCTAAAATGGAACTCTGGCCTGTTTTCTGAAGCCGCTAGGGAAGGTGTTTCCACAACCTTCCTCTGTTATCCGACCCATTTTTAACAATCTTTAATATCATACCAGAAAACATTGCCTTATGTCCAACCTATATCCCCTCTGCTGTTGATTTACTGTTTACTCTCACATGCATACAATGCAAATATGAGCAGTCGCACTCAGCCCCTCCACCCTGCTCATTTGCGTATTTCTTTGGAGTATCAACTAATGCCTACAGATTAAAGGGAGTGTCTACCCTACTTCCTTCAGCCACACATGCCTGTTAATACAAGTAACGCTATATCATTATCTTCATTCTTCCATAAGAAGACAGGGTTAATTTATTTTTTTTCTTTAATGAACACAAATGTGCCAGACAGACCCTATGCTAGGTTCTTGGGAAACAGTGGCGGACAGGGCAGACCAAGATCCTGCCCTCACGCATGGAACTCAGACATAATACAAATAATTACCAGTATGATGAAGACTACAAAGAAGTATAGGTTACTAAGAAATTACACAATAGGCTGAGCTAACATAGGCTGGGAGGAGAGGAAAGCTTTCTAAACAAAGCTATGTTTCACCTGAAACCTGAAGAATAGGAAATATCAAAGTAGAGAAGGGAATTCAAGGTAGAAGGAACAGCATATGAAAGGCCCCTATCATGAGAGTGTGGCCTGTTTGAGAATTGACAATGGAGTTCAGACAGCAGGACAAAAGTAGCTGTGATCAAGCTATGGAATCTTTAGACATTACTCACTGTCCACACTTGCTTGGCTGTGACTGAAACCTAATGCCTTGGTCCTGCTTTGTACAATTTTAGAACTCTGAGCAACTGGATGCTTAGCGACAAGGATTAGGCACCTGGAGTAAGAATGGACAAAAAGAGGCCTCATTTCAGTGCTCAGAAGGCCTGGAATGTTCCAGTGGCCTCAGTGAATCAGCATGGTGTTGTGCAGCATTGGTGAGCTCGTTCCCAGAGTATTCGGGTGCTACACAGTCTTCAGCAAGTCACACTTGCAGGGTCTCCGACCTCACTTCTGTAAAGTGAGGAGGTTAGATTTGGGCTTTTCTAACTCACCTTCTGGAATCAGTTAGCAACAATAGTCCCCATACAGTTCTTAAGTGGGTCACATTATTACTGAGCTAACCTACATTTGCTAGTGGGCGGAGGGGATTATTCAGACAGCCAGCAGGCCTGTCTCCAATTTGCTTTTTTGTTTTTGGGGTTTTTTTAAAATTTTTTTTGGTTTGGTTTTTTAGTATTTTTTTAATCATGGTAAAATATAGATGACATAAAACTTACCATTTTAACCATTTTTAAGTGTACAATTCAGTGGCATTAATTATACAATTACAATATTGTAAGCCATTACCACTATCTATTTCTGAAAATGTTTCATTCCAATGCACTTTTTTTTTTTTTTTTTTTTTTTTTTTTGAGACAAAGTCTCACTCTGTCTCCCAGGCTGGAGTGCAGTGGCGCGATCTCAGCTCACTGCAACCTCCGCCCCCCAGATTCAAGCAATTCTCCTGCCTCAACCTCCCAAGTAGCTGAGGTTACAGGTGTGTTCCACCATACCTGGTTAATTTTTGTATTTTTAGTAGAGACAGGGATTCACAATGTTGGCCATGCTGGTCTCAAACTCCTAACCTCAAGTGATCTGCCAGCCTCAGTCTCCCAAAGTGCTGGGATTACAAGCGTGAGCCACCATGCCCGGCCCAATGCACTTTTAAAATAATCTGGGCAAGTTCTACGAGGATCCTCACAACTCATGAACCTGGCTTTCTATCATGATTCCTGATTTGGAACTTGAGAAATCAGGTACTGCTCTTAAAGCAAACAAGGCTTCTTACTCCCATTGTATGAAAATGAGTAAAAAGGGGAAAGATAAATTATTGAGTAAACTGCTGAGAAAATGGCAGTTAAATCCCCCTTTGCCTCTGGAGAAGTCACCTTGTTCAAGATCATAATGCTTAATAACCCTGAGACCTAAAACAGATAAAGGACACAACAAAAAAAGGAAACCACAGACCAATATCCTTCATGAACACAGATGCAAAAATCCTCAACAACATCTAGCAAACTGAATCCAACAACACATCTAAAAGATTATATGCCACAATCAAGTGAGATTCATACCAGGGATGCAAGCCTGGTTCAACATATACAAATCAATACAAGTATTACCTCACATCAACAGATGAAGTACAAAAATCACATGATCATATGAATAGATGAAGATAAAGCATTTGATAAAATTCAGCTTCACTTCGTGATAAAAACTTTAAATAAATTAGGTATGAAAAGAAAATACCTCAACGTAATAAAAACCATATATGACAAACCCACAGCTAACATTAAACTGAGCTGGAAAAATCTGAAATCTTCTCCCCTAAGAACTGGAACAAGACAAGGATGCCCACTCTTACCACTCTTATTCAATATAGTACTAAAAGGCCCAGCCAGAGCAATTGGGCAAGAGAAAGAAACAAAAGGCATCCAAACTGGAAAGGAGAAAGTAAAATTTTCCTGTTTGTAGATATGATCGTATGTATAGAATAACCTAAAGACTCTACCAGAAACTTTTAGAGCTGATAAATGAATTCAGTAAAGTTGCAGAATGCAAAATTATGTTAGTCTGTTTTCACACTGCTGATAAAGACATACCTAAGACTGGGAAGAAAAAGAGGTATAATTGGACTTACAGTTCCGCGTGGCTGGGGAGGCCTTAGAATCATGGTGGGAGGCAAAAGGTCCTTCTTACATGGTGGCAGCAAGAGAAACTGAGGAAGAAGCAAAAGCAGAAACCCCTGATAAACCCACCAGATCTTGTGAGACTTATTCAATATCACGGAATAGCATGGGAAAGACTGGCCCCCATGATTCAATTACCTCCCCCTGGGTCCCTCCCACAACACGTGGGGATTCTTGGTGATAACAATTCAGTTGAAATTTGAATGGGGACACAGCCAAACCATATCGTTCCGCCCCTGGCCCTTCCAAATCTCATGCCCTCACATTTCAAAACCAATCATGCCTTCCCAACAGTTCCCCAAAGTCTTAACTCATTTCAGAATTAACCCAAAAGTCCACAGTTCAAAGTCTCATCTGAGACAAGGAAAGTCCCTTCTGTCTATAAGCTTGTAAAGTCAAAAACAAGCTAGTTACTTCCTAGATACAATGGGGGTTAAAGTATTAGGTAAACACAGTTGTTCCAAATGGGAGAAATTGGCAAAAAAAAAAAAAGAAAGGCGGCGGGGAGGTGTTACAGGGCCCATGCAAGTCCAAAATCCAGCAGGGCAGTCAAATTTTAAAGCTCCCAAATGATCTTCTTTGACTCCAGGTCTCATATCCAGGTCACGCTGATGCAAGAGGTGGGTTACCATGGTCTTGGGCAGCTCCTCCCCTATGATTTTGCAGGGTACAGCCTCCCTCTCAGCTGCTTTTATAGGCTGTTGTTGAGTGTCTGTGGCTTTTCCAGGAGCACGGTGCAAGCTGTCAGTGGATTTAACATTCTGGGGTCTGGAGAAAGGTGGCCTTCTTCTCACAGTTCCACTAGGCAGTGCCCCAGTAGGAACTCTGTGTGGGGGCTCTGACCCCACATTTCCCTTCTGCACTGCCCTAGCAGAGGTGCTGCATTAGGGCCCCACTCCTGCAGCAAACCTTTTCCTGGGCATCCAAGCATTTCCATACATCTTCTGAAATCTAGGCGAAGGTTCCCAACCCTCAATTCTTGACTTCTATGTATCCACAGGCTCAACACCATGTGGAAGCTACCAAGGCTTGGGGATTCCACCCTCTGAAGCCACAGCCCAAGCTATATGTTAGCCCCTTTCAGCCACGGCTGGAGTGGCTGGGACACAGGGCACAAAGTCCCTAGGCTGCACACAGCACAGGGACCCCAGGCCAGGTCCATGAAACCACTTTTTCCTTCTGGTCCTCTAGGCCTGTGATGGGAGGGACTGCCGTGAAGGTCTCTGACATGGCCTGGAGACATTTCTCCATGTTCTTGGGTATTAACATTAGGCTCCTTGCTAGTTATGCAAATTTCTGCAGCTGGCTTGAATTTTTCTCCAGAAAGTGGATTTTTCTTTTCTACTGCATTGTCAGGCGGCAAATTTTCTGAACTTTTATGCTCTGTTTCCCTTTTTAAATGGAATGCTTTTAACAGCAACCAAGTCACCTTTTGAATGCTTTGCTGCTTAGGAATTTCTTCCGCCAGATACCCTAAATCATCTCTCTCAAGTTCCAAGTTCCACAAATCTCCAGGGCAGGGATAAAATGCCGCCAGTCTCTTTGCTAAAACATAACAAGAGTCACCTTTGCTCTGGTCCCCAACAAGTTCCTCATCTCCATCTGAGACCACCTCAGCCTGGACCTTATTGTTCATATCACTGTCAGCATTTTTGTCAAAGCCATTCAACAAGTCTCTAGGAGGTTCCAAACTTCCCCACATTTTCTTGTCTTCTTCTGAGCTCTCCAAACTGTTCCAACCTCTGCCTGTTACCCAGTTCCAAAGTTGCTTCCACATTTTTGAGTATCTTTTCAGCAACACCCCACTCTCAGTACCAATTTACTGTATTAGTCCATTTTCATGCTGCTGATAAAGACATACCCAAGACTGGAAAGAAAAAGAGGTTTAATTGAACTTACAGTCCCACGTGGCTGAAGAGGCCTCAGGATCATGGTGGGAGGCAAAAGGTATTTCTTACATGGCAGTGGCAAGAGAAAACGAGGAAGAAGCAAAAGCAGAAACCCCTGATAAACCCATCAGATCTCATGAGACTTATTCACTATCATGAGAATAGCATGGGAAAGACCAGCCCACGTGATTCAATTACCTCCCCCTAGGTCACTCCCACAACATGTGGGAATTCTGGGAGATATAATTCAGTTGAGATTTGAATGGGGACACAGCCAAACCATATCAAAAATTAACATACAAAAATCAGTAGCATCTTTATATACAAACAACAAACTAGCTGAAAAATAAATCAAGAAAGCAACCTCATTTACAATAAGTACACACACATACACACACACACTCTACCTAGGAATACATTTAATCTAGGAGGTGAAAGACATCTACAAAGAAAACTGTAAAACAGTGATGAAAGAAATTGAAGGGGACACAAAAAAATGAAAAGACATTCCATGTTAAGAGACTGAGAAAATTAATATTGTTAAATGACTGTACTACCCAAAGAAATATACACTGCAATCCCTATTAAAACAGCAATGACATTCTTCAGTGAAATAGAAAAACACAACACTAAAAAATTTTTATGAGACATAAGTAATCCTAAGCCAAAGTAATCCTAAGCAAAGGAATAAAGCTGGTGGCATCATACTACCAGACTTCAAAATATGCTACAAAGCTATAGTAACCAAAATGGCAAGGTACTGGTATAAAAACACACACATAGAACAATGGAACAGAATTGTTCACTGAGAACAATTCTGAGGATCCAGAAATGAGTCCATGTATCTATAGCCAACTGCTTTTGACAAAGGCACCAAGAATATTCATAGGGGAAAAGACAGTCTCTACAATAAATGGTGCTGGGAAAACTGGATATCCATATGCAGAAGAATGAACCTAGACCCCCACGTCTCACCTATACACAAACCAACCCTAAATGAATTAAACACCTAAAAGTAAGACCCAAAACTAAAAAACTACTAGAAGAAAATAAAGAGGAAATGCTTCAGGACATTAGTCTGGGAAAAGACTTTATGAATGAGACCTCAAAAACACAAGATATAAAAGCAAAAATAAATAGGATGATATCAAACTAAAAAGCTTCTGGGTAGCGAAAAAGAAAAACAATCAACGGAGTGAAAAGATAATCTACAAAATGATAGGAAATATTTACCAACAATTCATCTGACAGATGATTAATATCCAGAATACACAAGAAACTCAAACATCTCAACAGCAAGAAAAAAAAATCCAATTAAAACATGGGCAAATGATCCAAACAGAAAAGATGTACAGTTGGCCAACAAATATATGAAAAAATGCTCAGCATCACTGATCATCAGAGAAATGCAAATGAAAACTACAATGAGATATTGTCTATCATCCCAGTTAGGATGGCTATTATCAAAAAGACAAAAAATAACAAATGCAGGTAAGGAGGTAGAGAAAAATGAACTTTTTTTTTTTTTTTTTTTTTTTTTTTTGAGACAGAGCCTTGCTCTATCACCCAGGCTGGCGTACGGTGGCGCAATCTCAGCTCACTACAAACTCCGCCTCCTGGGTTCAAGCAATTCTTTTGTCTCAGCCTCCCTAGTAGCTGGGACTAGAGGCACACACCACTATGCCCGGCTAATTTTCATAAAGGAACTCTTTACAAAAAAAAAAAACTCTTTTAGCCACTATGGAGAACAGTATGTAAGTTCCTCAGAAAACTACAAATGGAACTACTGTTTGATCTAGTAATCCCATTACAGGGCATTTATCCAAAGGAAAAGAAATGAATATATCACAGAGATATCAGTACTCCTATGTTTATTGCACCACTATTTACAATAGCCAAGATAAGGAATCAACCAAAATGTTTAACAACAGATGAATGGATAAAGAAAATATGGTATATATATGAGATGAAATACTATCCCCCCATTACAAATAATGAAATCCTGTCTTTCATGGCAACATGGATGAAACTGGCAGACATTCTGTTAAGTGAAATAAGCCAGGAACAGACAGAAACACCACGTGTTCTTACTTATGTGTGGAAGCTAAAAAATGATGATCTCAGAGAAGTAAAAAGCGGAACAGAGGTTACCAGAGGCTGGGAAGAACAGGCAGAACAGGGGGATAGAGAAAGATTTGTTAAAGAATACAAAATTACAGGTAGATAGGAAGAATAAATTCTAGTGTTCTGTGACACTGTAGGATGACTATAGTTAACAATATTATATTTTTTCAAACAGCAAGAAGAGAGGATATTGACTGTTCCCAACACAAAGAAATAATAAATGTTTGAGATGATGGATGTGCTAATTACCCTGATCTGATCCTGTCTTTCATGTTCATACTCAACATTGTATGAATGTTCATACTCAACATTGTATGTATCAAAGCATCACTATGTACCTTATAAATATGTGCAATTATGTGTCAATTTAAAAATAAAATTTTGTTAAGAGATGATTCTAAGATTTGGGGGTCTAAGACTCCAGGATTTTAGGACTGGTGAGTGCTCAGGTGCTGAGATCCTCACACATGAGTCCTTGCTGCTAGAAAAGGTTGTCAGAAGCCTCCTTTGGCTGGGAGTAGGTTATCCTCTTCCTGCCCACCTCCCCCAGTGCTGTGTGAATGTAGCTCTTTGCGGCTTAGAGAATGTAAATTTTCATTTTGCATTTCCAGTGTCACATGCTTACCTTATCAGCATGTTCCAGTTTCCAGAATAAATATTTGGAGATGAAAAATAAAGATCATAATGCTTAATACGCCAAATTGACTGAGACCCGTCTACGTGCCTAGCGCTAAGCTAGTTACTTTGCACATGTCACCTTTTTTACCTATTACATGTAGTAATATTACTCCCATGTTACAAGTATAGAAGTAGGCTGTAGTAGAACTTGACTCCCAACCCAAATCAGTTTGGCTTTACAACTTACAATTTGGCTTAACCTCTATACTTCACTGCTTTCCCAAAGACAGCTACAGGGAAACCTGAAAATAATGAAAGAGAAAAAAAAAAAAAAAAAGCAAAAACTGGCCAGGCCCAGTGGCCCTTGTCTGTAATTCCAGCTATGCGGGAGGAGTGCTTGAGCCCAGGACTTAAAGGCTACACGCAGTGAGCTAGGATTGCACCACTGCACTCCAGCCCAGTAAGACCCTGTCTCAAAAAAAAAAAAAAAAAAAGGAAAAAACTGACCCTAGGTTCACACTGTTCAACCTCATTCAGATTTGTGACTGGTTTTGTCACGCACCTTCTAGCACCATTTCAATGTTTCCTCTCTCTAGTCCATAGAATTGGTGGTATTTACTGCTCCAGTTTTCAAGGATGGCGTTTACTTCAGTAAGTAAATCAATTACTTCATTAAGAAAATCCTTAGAGCATCAAGGGGCTCAGCAGTAAGAAAGGGTTAACAGCCTCAGGAAGGGCTAAGCTCCCACACCGCAGGTGGTGTCAGAAGACCAGGAATAATGAGGCTGGGGAATGCCCACCCTCCGGAAGCTTTTCTGTACATCTAAATAGAGCAGAAAGTAAACGTTGACAAGAGGAAACTGTCAGGTAAATTAATTTGAAAAGTGCAGGTTTTGTTTTCTTTTCCTTTCAATGGGTGAGAATTCAAAGCATAAGGCAGGAGAACGAGTTAAAAATACTATGACTAGTATGACAGTAGCCAACTGTGCTTGCACAATAGAAAGGGCATCATGGGTTACACAAGAGGATTCTAAAAAATGTGCAAAAAAATAAGAGGACAGGGGCAGGAATGGCTGGATCAAACACACTAACACCATGGGATCTTCAAAGGTTCAAAATATAACCACATTGTGACATTATAAAATAACTATATAGGATTCCAGAACATGAAGGTTTTTAAATAAAAGTATTTGTCCCTTAGGGTAAAGTCAGACATCGTTATCTTGGTTTGCATAGCCCTCTATCGTTTATCTCCCAAGCCTCATCCCTTCTACTCATGAATGACAACTTTGCAGAACCTCCTGAATTACTTTCATTTGTTGTCAGACCCTCACTCTTTCTTCCAGGCCCTTACTTCCCTTCTCTGATACGTAAGTTTAGGCAGGGTCTCCTAGTTACACCTTCTGACAACTCTATGCTAATGTATTATCCTATAAATATTAAATAACATCTGTTTCCTGCTAGAATCTACTCTCCAAGGGCAGGGTCCATATCTGCTTTGTTTATTGCTATATTGTCAACTATGGTACAGTTATGAATAATTGAATGAATGCTGGTGGACATCTGGGTTCCAAACTGTCCAACTGCATGATATATAAGGCAACAATTGCTTCTTCAGTTTATGTATCAGTCAGGGTTTGACATGAAAAACAGAACCAGCAGAAGATTTTTTTTGTTTGTTTTTGTTTTTTAATTTATCCATTTATTTTTTACAAAGAATTATCTTACACAACTGTAGGAGCTGGCTAAGCAGGCCTGACATCCACAAGGCAGGTAATCAGAAAGGGAAAGCCATAAGCAGGCTAGACTACCACAATGATGAGCTCAGTGATGAGGATGTCATGCAGAAGTCAGGGCTCTTTGTCATGGAGCTGTACACATACACTTAACCCAAGAGTCAGTGAAATTGGAAGTAGATACATCTGGAAAGTAAAGGAATTATAGACTAGCTGCTGCTTCACACCAACAAGGCAAATCAGCAGATCAGCAACAACATGAGTGTTTTTGTCCCAAAACGTAGAAAAGTTCTACAACTTTCCTTCTGCTCTACTACTTGGAATCTCTGACCTCAGGGAGGGTATAGATCAAGCTTATTCAAACCACTTTATTTTGTAGTTGTTGTTCTGTTTGGTTTTGTTTTAGGCTTTTAGCAACCTGAAGCCAGTTTTTAGTTTCCGTCTCTAGTAATAAGCAGAAAAGAGGGATGAAGAAGGGGCTTTTCTGGCCCAATAAGAAACAGAAACTAAGAACCCATGACTGTACTCTCTCCCTTAGACACCCCTGGTCTAGACTCTGTTTTAAAAAGCTTTTAACTGATTAAGTCACATAGAATAATATCTCTTTTGACTAACTTAAAGTCAACTGATTAGGGACTTTACAGCTGCAAAATCCCTTCACAGCAGCACCTAGATTCGTGTTTCAATAATTAGGAGAAGGTACGTGCGTGCTACAAAATAGCTGCTGCCTCACTTCCATCTTCCAATTTTTGCAAGAGACTCTCCCTTGTAGACCACCCTAGTCAGAAACATACTAGAAAAGGAGCTCTGGGGGATGTGATTTATCCAAGCCAAAACAGACACACCATGAAACCATCACAGGTCACATCATACAACTACCTCTTTAACCTTGAATGAAAGAAATTAATAAAAGAAACCAGTGATATTCAGAAGTAAGGGGGACCACTTTGTTATAGAAATAGTGCTAATTCTGCAGATGCAAAGGAAAAGAGCAAATCTGGATAGGAGGGCAGAGCTAACAACCTTAGAGGAGCATGCTTCCAAGAAGTAGAGGAGGTATAGGGGAGCTCTCACAGCAAAAATGGAAGTGATAAGCATGTATTCCTATCAAAGATGGGGAAACTTTATTCCAAGACAAGCTGGAATGTTGGTGTTTACCAATAAATGCTTGTTAAATGAACTGATAAATCAATGAACCAATGAATAAATGCTGCCTTAAGCTTAAGCCCTGTGCTAAACTACAGAGGTATGGTGATATCTTAGTCTGTTCGGGCTACTATAACAAAATACCTTAAATGGGTAATTTATAAATAACAGAAATGTATTGCTTACAGTTCTGGAGACTGGAAAGTCTAAGATCAAGGTAACAGCAGATTTGGTGTCTGGACTTGCTCTATGCTTCAAAACTGGTGCCTTCTTGTTATATTACCAAATGGCAGTAAGGGCAAGGCACCTCTTTTAAGAGGGCACTGTGATGGTTAATACTGAGTGTCAATTTGATTGGATTGAAGGATGCAAAGGATTAATCCTGGGTGTGTCTGTGAGGGTGTTGCCAAAGGAGATTAACATTTGAGTCAGTGGGCTGGGAAAGGCAGACCCACCCTTAATCTGGGTGGGCACCATCTAATCAGCTGCCAGTGTGGCCAGAATATAAAGCAGGCAGAAAAATGTGAAAAGGCTAGACTGACCTAGCCTCCCAGCCTAAATCTTTCTCCACTGCTGGATGTTTCCTACCTTTGAACATTGAATTCCAAGTTCTTCAGCTTTGGCGCTTGGACTGGCTTCCTCATTCCTCAGCTTGCAGACAGCCTGGTATGGGACCTCATGATCATATGAGTTAATACTACTTAACAAACTCATATACATATATATGAGTTTGTTTTATATATATATATATATATGAGTGTGTTTTTTATATACATATCCTATTACATATCCTTAACAAACTCATATATATATATATATATGAGTTTGTTATATATATATATATCCTATTAGTTCCGTCCGTCTAGAGAACCCTGACTAACACAGGCACTGATCCATGACCTAATCACTTCCCAAAAGGACTCACCTCTTCATACTGTCACATTGGGTATTAGTTCCAACATATGAATTTGAGGGGGACACTAACATTTAGACAATAGCAGGTGGTAAAAAAGACACATTGTCCTCACCTTACGGAGGTTCCCTAAGGGTGGAAGGGATGGAAGATATACAAGGATTAAACAGTTCAAGCTACAGGACAAGGGTTCTCTTAAGAAAGATGGCTTGACTGAGAGAAAGCAAATTGGTGTTCATCAGTCTTTTCATGGGTGCTAGATACTTTCTTGTTGCCATTTCTGCATTGCCAGAGCCACACACACACACACACAGAACACAATAGACTTTGTACAGCTTCCAGTGCAAAATTAGAAACCAGAGCTCAATATCTAGTTGACAGTGACAATATGGTTATTAGAAAAGCCTAAGTATGACATGTCTTGAATAATCAATGATTGAATCATGTGCCTTTAAGCTTAGCTTATGCCAAATGCCTCCAGGAAAGGTTATTTAAAAAAAAAAAACAAACTCAGAATGTGCTCACTGGCTTACAGTGATTGAGTTATGCTGTGGGCCATGGTAACTTCTTTGCAGTGCTCAAAATAGATGAAGGGCAGATCAGTCACCCTGGGGAATTTTATCTGCCTCATTTATGCATCCAGAGATGCTGCTTACATAAAGCCGAAATAAGCACAACCAAAAGGGCACCAAGGAAGAAGAATAAAAGGTGATGATTCAAATAGAAACCAAGAAAACAAGAAAGCAGTCAACAGCAAAGATCAGGACCAGTCCCTGTTGTAAAGATCTGAGTAAGAATTCAGCCTGTGAAGATGGTACAGTACCTTTAACTTTCTGATATCTTCTAAGAGGCAGATTTAGAAACCTCTTCCTGGAGAAAGCCACAGCCTCCAGCTGTTCTTGCTCTACACATTCAGGCATGGACCCTTGCCACAGCCTCTCAAGGATTCACACTTCACACTGGCAGAGCACTCTCTCACTCCTCCTAGAGATACTGGCTCCTTCTTGACCTGCAGGCAGAGCACCAGAACCATGTAAAAATGTGACTCAGGCAACTCACAGATAAGCAAAGACCTCCAGGCAGAGCACCAGAAAGTCAATAAGAACCATGCAAAAATGTGACTCAAGCAACTCAGAGTTAGGCAAAGAAACTGAAAGTTTCAAGAGTTCCCCTTGGCCAAGTTTACACCAAAACATTTTTATTATGCGAGTGGTTTTTAAAGGAAATCATTCATCATAAGTTTGCAGAAAAGGTCTGCTCCTTGTCTCCAGTTGCCATGGAGATCGTCAAGGGGTGGCTGGAGGTGAATCTAAGAGACTGGAAACTCAGTTCATGGTCAAATCCATCAGTGTTTTAAAACATTCTAAAAAACCCAACAGCACCGTCTGTAAGGACTGCATCATTTGCGAAATTTCTTGCTAAATCAGCTGGCCAAATGCAAAGCCAATTGCTTTGGCTTCCGTACAACACCATGCTGCAGCCAGGAAGTATTTTAAGTGGATAATGAGTAGTCTCTTCTCTCAATGACTACGTTCAAATAACATCGACTGCCTGTAATATGCAAAGTTCCTAGTCAAGGCTGCCTTAGGAACTCCTGCCCCTTAACTTAACGCTTTAATCTTTATCACAGAAAATATCCCTCTTCTCTAGTGATGTTTAAGAAATCAGTTCCCTAGCAATGGCCCAATACACTTTCCAGCTCATACACAGACATGTAAAACTGCACACACAGAGAAACACCCAAATGCACACCATTCGTACTAGTTCTGAGATATGCAAGGCTTACACCCTGCATCCAAGAATGGCTGCCAAGTTTTTCCTTTATTTAGTTATAATACCTCCTCTAAAATTATTTGGGGACCCAAAATGGCCTTTTTGTGTGAGGAAACACACATAAGAAATACCTCTCTGCCTTTTTCCCTTGAAAAATATAGCTATCTACGGAAAATGTGTGTGCTCTCTCTCTTTCTCTCTGTCTCTCAGATAAAAGTGGCAAAACAGATGGAAGCTCCTTCTGTGAAGAAATCAAATTCTATACTCCTTGTATCCAACCTCCATTACTCTATTTTTGTCATTTAAGTTATATAGTAGATATGTAATAAATGCTTCATTATTTCACTTATTAAGTTGGCTTCTCCCTCAAGGTACTTTAGAACTTTGGTACCCAACAGCAGCTCTGGGATCATGAGCTTATCAGAAATGCAGACACTCTGGTCCCATCCTAGCCCCCCCTCGAATCAGAATCTGCATTTTAACAAGATTTCTAGGAGAAGTGTAAGCACATGAAGGTTTGAGAAGCACTGTTTTGGGACACACCTTGATTCTTTTTTTTTTTTTTTTTTTTTTTTTTAGTTTTGGTTTCTTTTTTTAGATTTAGGGAATACAAGTACAGTTTTGTTACATGGATATATTGTGTAGTGGTGAAGTCTGGGCTCTTTGTGTACCCATCACCCAAATACTGTACATTGCACCCAACAGGTAATTTCTCATCCCTCATCCCCACTCCCACCCCACCCTGTTATCTTTTGGAGTTTCCAATATCTATTATTCCACTCTGTATGTTCATTACACCTTGATTTTTACACTGTTACTATTAGTCTAGTAAGTTCTCTCACTCCGCAAAGATCATGTCTTGCCATGGGGGACACTTTTCTAGAGGATAGTAATTATGAGCTGACGCTATTGGGCACTAACCATGTGCCAGGAGTGGAGAGGGCACATAGTTAACATGAGAAAGATTTACTCAGTTAGTAAAAGGTGGAGGTAGGTTGGAACTCAGTCTGGCATCTGGGTCCATGTTTTCCAGGTGCTGCTTCCCTTATTGGGCCCCTGCAGGGTGCAGAACGATCCTACTTTCTGCAATGTGTTTGACGTCCCTGTCTACCACACACTAACTGCATGATACCTTCAGAATCCTGACAACCTAAGGACTGCCCCCACATTTCCAGACACCCATGGGAGTGGTGCTGATCACACTAAGAACCACAGTGTCTTGTGTTCATGCAGTAATTTTGAGAAATTAGTTTCCTGGGATTTGTTTCTTTCTTCCAGTGTTTAACCAAATAATAAAAATCCTTTAACGTTTTACATGTTATTTTTCACTTCAATAGAAGGCTATCACTATTGAGGACCTGCTCTATGCAGACTAAAAGATAAGCTCCTTGCCTCTAGCCACTGACAATCTGGTTAGAGAAATAAGGCCTTAGTAGATGCAATAGCTAAGAAACAATTCAAGGCACTATAAGATTAAGTCCAGAAATGACCAGAAAGACCTAGATTTATATTCTGGCTTTGTGCCACTTACTAGTGTGAGCCCAGTGACATTCTGTAAGCCTCTCTTTCCCTACCTGTAAAACGGAGGTATCATTAAACAATGCACATAAATTGCCACCACAGTATGTAAACCATGAGATATACTTAATAAATGTTAGCCATATCCACCAATCACCACCCTCTCTGAATCAGGAAGAAATAGGACAAAAAATGGGATACAGAGAGGATGTGCGTAAGAGAATAGACAGCATTCTGGGCAGGAGGCACAGCCAAGCAAAGACGTGGTGTCAGGAATGTGCATGCCTGCGGCAGAAACTTACAGGACTCTCAGACTGGATGAAGTGAAGGGTTCCAGTCAAGGAGTTATGAGAAGTGAACACATTAAAGTAAAGATAAGTTTGCATTTGTTATGTGAACATGGAATCTCCTGGGGATTTTTGAATTTCTTCAGTATCACGACTTTCAAATACAGAAGAAATGCAAACCTACACAAAAGAAAATGAAGGAGCCTTCTAGCCATTCCCCCAGGGCTTCCCACACCAATGAGCATGGATGCATCTATTACCAATCAATGTCTTTAAGAAGCCTGAAGAAATAAATGCATGGCACTGCTGTGGGACATATTTTTAATTCTTCTTTGAGTTCAAACCTGCCATCTAATTTATTTTCACTTTCAGTAAATGCCTTTTAAGCTTCTCAGACTTGAGCTAAGTCACATAGCTGATAAATAAATAGGATAAACCTACAGGAATACACTTGGTTCTTCAATCTTATGAAGTCTGAAAAATTGTATAAAGTCAACAACTTCAGCACTAACGGACCTAAAATGGCCAAGAAGCTATTGCTACTACTGTGTTAAAATCGCTTTTGCTGGAGCATTCTTGTTTCTGCTGCTCATTAGGAAAAGTACTATCACACCCAGCAGAAAAGAATAATTGGCGAATCAACTAATTAAGGCAATATCGACACTCCTCTTGTCACCCAGTCACTTCTTTGTTGTAAATAAGGTTACTTGCTTACATTAAAGTCATTAGCTCTTCATATGTAAATAATAATGCACTTGAATTTAAACTGATTAGATATCTGAAAACAAACTTCAGTCCACTCTAATCCGGCCAGGATAGGGAAAACAAAGAGCATTATTGTCTTACTTAACCTGGTAAATTCAACACAACTGTATGAAGCTTCCGAATTCATTAATATCCAAATTCACCTTCCCTCCTGGACGTTAGCCGGAATTCTATCTTTAGTTGTAAGACACACTATACTAAACAAATACTATAGTAATTAAAGAAACCACCCATTTCCTTCCCCCTAAGTTCCAGGAAGCCATGTTATTTCTGCAAACCAATTTCTATTTGCTGACTATTCTCCAGGGCTTTTAAAAGCAAATAAAATGTACCGGAAGCTGTTTTCCAAATGACAACAAAGAATACATCTCCTACTCTGTCTTCTCCCCCAACAGGAAAAAACAAACAAACAAACAAAGTGTGTGTTTGTGTGAATTTAAGGCATATACATTTAGGGTCTTGTTAAATCCTGAAAGATTGAAAGCCCCACAGTGTCCTGAAAGGAAATGTTTGAAGAAACTTCTCAAGTCTCTAAAGTTAGCTGGATCCTTTGCGACACTCACCTCTCATTTTGGCTCCTATAATTACCCCCTTTAACTTAATGCTGTTTATTTTTATATCTCTTCCCATCTTTCCTCATACCACTTTGTTTACAGCTGCTTAAAAAAAAAAAGTTTATATTCACATATGTTCAATTCTGTCTTCATTTTCACTTCTCAGTTTCCCCTGCCCCATTTACCCTAGTGGGTTTCTTTGTTTGTTTTTTGTTTTAACTTCTTTATCATTGTCATTCTTCAGTCTAAACAGGATGAATTATTGATATAATCCCCAGCAAACAACTTCTTAACCACTTCCCACTCCTGGACCTTTAGTTTTTATTAAAGCACAAAGATTTATGTCAACCAAGAGTCCCATATAGATCATTTCATCATGGGAGGAAGGGGGTTGGGAGAGGGGAGGAAATGAGACTTATTTTCATCCTGTTTGGATCCAAGACAAAGATCTTATGTCACCCAAAAGGGAGCCGAGACAAGACAGAGCCCCATGGTAATTGCCCACACTCTAACCTTTCTCGTCTCCCTTCTTGTCCCTCCCAGCAGGCCAGATTATTTTGTTAGAGAAGCTCCAAGCTGCCTACAACCCTGTAACAGGATAAAAGCTCTAGCAAGGTTTATGCAATGGACACTTATTTCCCTCACATCTCCCCTTCCTGCTCCTCAGATGATACCCTTCACTTCCTGTCCAGGTCAGGTTCCTGTACCGGAGGGCCACCCCAGGGTGCACTTCCTGCCTTCTAGCTGGTTTCATTGTCTGTGCCCTTAAAGCCCAGTCTTCCCCACGGGCTCCTGTGCTTTTCCACCCATCACATCATTCTGTTTACCTCTTGTTTGCTTTTTACTCCTTCCAAACTATCTCCTAGACCTGGAGTTCTCTCCCAGCTCTTTGCCCACACACCAATCTCACCCTTTCTTAAAACCACATTTCTCCCAGCAGTCACTCAGTAACTAAAGCCAATCAGGATTTTTGATATCCTGTCAACTTTGGTTTGTTCTACCAACTTCATGGTGAAAATAACCACCACCTGCCGTATGATTCAGTCTTTTAAAGGCCTAGAACCACACACTTAACTAGGAATATTTGATATCTGAATTATGCTGTTTATCAAACCAAAGCCATGCTTTTGCTTTTGTGGGAGTTTTGTTTGTTTTACACTAAGCAAGACTATACCTACTGGCTACCTCCTCTGACCCCCTAGGTTAGATTACTTCCTACAGTTATTCTTTTACTCATAATCCACTTTACCTTTTCTTGTTGTATTTACGTATTTTGTTAGTGTACTGTGTGTAATAAATAGTTTGTCTAATTTTCAGTTGAGATAAGTTTTTCCCCCACCAACCTATAAATGTGTGAACTTATGAAGGGTTGGGGGAGCCAGGTGTTTCCTTGTCAAGCTGTCTCCCTTTCTTTCTCTTCTGCCTTCATTACTGTTCTGTTGCCAGCACAAACACAGGCCTGGCACATATTAGTTGATCAATAAATATATATTAAATGATGTGTATTCTCACACTATTTAAAAACTGGATAAATAATAAACACACGTGTACATACATACTGAATGAATGATACCACCACCCTTCCCCCACCCCCAGTCTTCTCCTTTCAGCACCACCTCTGGTCCTCACCTCCAACCATGGCAGCAGGCTGACCCTGCTAGGACTAGAAAAGCATATGCTGTACCCCTTGTTGAGCACATGGATACCTTTGAGGTCCTTCCTGAAACAGTGTTCAGGGTACAGTTACGGTGGTAAGCCTGCCTTTAGCTGAAACAATGCATCTTTCTTTAATATTCTTCATTTTTTTAAAAAACCCATTTATAGAAAAAACAGTTTCTTCAATAAATGGTGTTGGGAAACTGGATATCCATATGCAGAAGAATGAAACCAGACCCCTATGTCACCATATACAAAAATCAAATCAAAATGGATTAAAGACTTAAATCTGAGACCTCAAGCTATGAAACTACTATAAGAAAACATCTGGGAAACTCTCCAGGACGTTAATCTGGGCAACAATTTCTTGAGTAATACCTCACAAGCATAGGCGACCAAAGTGAAAATGGACAAATGGGATCACATCGAGTTAAAAAATCAAAGGAAACAATCAACAAAGTGAAGAGACAACACAGAGAATGGGAGAAAATATCTGCAAACTACCCGTCTGACAAGGGATTAATAACCAGAATACGTAAGGAGTTAAACAACTCTATGGGAAAATATCTAACACTCTGATTTTAAAATGGGCAAAAGGTTTGAACAGACATTTCTCAAAAGAAGACATACAAATGACAAACAGGTATAAGAAAAGTACTCAAAATCATTGATCTTCAGAGAAATGCAAATCAAAACTACAATGAGGTCAGGCGTGGTGGCTCACACCCGTAATCCCAGCACTTTGGGAGGCTGAGGTGGGCAGATCACTTGAGGTCAGGAATTTGAAACCAGCCTGGCCAACATGGTGAAACCCTGTCTCCACTAAAAATACAAAAATTAGCCCAGCGTGGTGGTGCATGCCTGTAATCCTAGCTACTTGGGAGGCTGAGGCAGGAGAATCACTTGAACCTGGGAGGCAGAGGTTGCAGTGAGCCAAGATTGCATCACTGCACTCCAGCCTGGGTGACAGAGTGAGACTCTGTCTCAACAACAACAACAAAAAACTACAATGAGATATCATTTCACTCCAGTTAAAATGGTTTTTATCCAAACAACAGGCAGTAACAAATGCTGGCAAGAATGTGGAGAAAAGGGAACCCTCATACACTGTTTGTGGGAATGTAAATTAGTACAAACACCATGGAGATTTGGAGGTTCCTCAAAACTAAAACTAAAGCTATTATATAATCCAGCAATCCCACTACTGGGCATATTCCCAAAAAGAAAGGAAGTCAGTATTAACAAAGAGATACCTGCACTCCCATGTTTATTGCAGCACTATTCACAATAGCCAAGACTTGGAACCAACCTAAGTGTCCGTCAACATATGAACGGATAAAGAAAATGTGGTACTTATACACAATGGAATACTATTCAGCTGTAAAAAAAGAATGAAATCCTGTCATTTGCAACAACATGGATGGAACTGGAGATGATTATGATAAGTGAAATAAGCCAGGCACAGAAAGACAAACATCACACGTTCCCACATGTGGGATCTAAAATAAAAACAATTGAACTCCTAGAGATAGAAAGTAGAAGAATGGTCACCAGAGGCTGGGAAGGGTAGTTGGGGGGTGGGAGGGAAGGTGGGGGTGGTTAATGGGTACAAAAAAAGAATGAATAAGACCTACTATGTGACAGCACAATAGGGTGACTATAGTATATAATAATAATTTAATTGTACACTTTAAAATAACTAAAAGAGTATAATTGGATCGTTTGTAACGCAAAGGATAAATACTTGAGGAGACAGATACCCCATTTTCCATGAAGTGATCATTATAATACTGCCTGCCTGTATCAAAACGTCTCATATGCCCTACAAATATATACATCTACTATGTACTCACGAAAATTAAAAATTAAAGAAATACCCCTTTATATCTGCTCTTACACCAGCACATTATATAATCTGATATCTCTGGGCTCTGTGGTGACTGATTTTGACATATATACAGGAAGTTCTTCAAACATGATTAGAAGTTGGTGAAAGATTAGCTTTTTGCTTTTACTTTGTAGAAGCCATTAATGTGGGGTGTATTGCATAATAATAAATTATTCAGATTATAAATCTAGAGAAATTAGTTCATCATGATCAATACCTCTAAGTGAATTGGTATGTGGGATTCCATTTTCATAATATAATTAGTTTTAAGATATTCAAATTAAGGGAAGTTAAGATCACTGTGAAAAGTACTGAGTCTCCTGATTTCTAAGTAGAAGAATAGTGCATTTTGGTCTTAATACTAATACATCTAAATTACATTGTTTTCCCACTTAGTTACTTTCTTACTTAGTTAATTTCCCACTTATTCCCACTTAGTTACTTAGTTACTTAATTTCTTTTTTTTTTTTTTTTTTTTTTTTTTTTTTTTTTTTTTTGAGACAGAGTCTCCCTCTGTTTCTCGGGCTGGAGTGTAGTGGTGCGATCTCGGCTCACTGCAACCTCCACCTCCCAGGTTCAAGTGATTCTCTTGCCTCAGCCTCCTGAGTAGTTGGGATTACAGGCATGTGCCACCACACCTGGCTAATTTTTGTATTTTTAGTAGAGATGGGGTTTCACCATGTTGGCAAAGCTGGTCTCAAACTCCTGACCTCAAGTGATACACCCACCTAGGCCTCCCAAAGTGCTGGATTACAGGCATGAGCCACCGCATCCAGCCCTCACTTAAATGCAAATTTCTATAACTTATTTTCATCAACTCATATCTTACTGGTGTTACTAAAGCCCTGGCTATTGAAAAGTATTCAATGAATGATGGAAAGCTAGTGAAGGAGGCCATTTGCTGATGAATTTAAGTGATCCTATCACATGAAAATTTATTTTTTTTAAATAAATTGTCAGTTTTGAAAATTGTCACTTCTTAGCCACAAAGAACTTAATGGGTAACTTTTCTTTCTTATCAAAAACTCTAGATTATCATTCTATTCATATGTCCAACATAAACTATGTCATTTCCTTACACTAATTTTTGTGTCCTACACTCGCTAAGATAATATATTGTCTCCTATTGTGCTTAGGAGCTCCTTCTAAGCTCCTTCTGTGCTTAGAGAAGTGATGTTTACTTGGCTCATTAAAAGTATACTCAATAAGGGCTGGGTGTGGAGGCCCATGCTTATAATCCCAGCACTTTAGGAGGCCAAGGAGGGAGGACTGCTTAAGACCAGGAGTTCAAGACCAGCCTGAGCAACATAGCAAGGCCCCATCTCTATCAAAAAACAAAAACAAATACATTTTTTAAAGTATACTCAATGAATTCTTGTTGTTTTAGTGCAGGGCTTCTCAACCTCAGCACTGCTGACACTTGGACCAGACAATTCTTTGTTGTGGGGCCCGCCCTGTGCATTGTAGGATGTTTTCTGACAGCTTTGGCCTCTACCAGCTAGACACCAGTAGCACCTTTCCATTTATGACAACCAAAAATGTTTACAGACATTATCAAATGTCCTATGGGGGTGGGGGACAAAATTGCCTCCAGTTGAGAATCACTGTTCTTTTGCTTTTTAGGCTTTTATTGTTGTTGTTGCTATTGTTTGTTTGTTTTTGAGGCAAGATCTCATTCTTGTCACCCAGGCTGGAATGCAGTGGCTCCATCATGGCTCACTGCAGCCTCAACCTCCTGGGCTCAAGCAATCCTTCCTTCTTGGGCCTCCCCCACCTCCAGTAGCTGGGTAGCTGGGACTACAGGTACACACCACCACACCTGGTTAATTTTTATTTTTTTTGGTAGAGACGTGCTCTCAACTATGCTGCCCAGGCTGGTCTCAAACTCCTGGAATCAAGCGATCCTCCTGCCTTGGCCTCCCAAAATGTTGGGATTACAAGTATGAGCCACCATGCCTGGCCTCCACTGTTTTAATCTATTGTTTTCTTCCAAATAAGAAGACAATATTAAGTCATTATTTTTATTTTCCACTTTATTCTTTATCAGTAATATTTGCAATACTTAACTGAACATATATATACTATGTGCCAAGTAAGCACTTCACATTTAGTAATTATCTCATTTAATCCTCACTACCAGGCTATGAGGTAGGTCATACTATCCCCATTTTCAGAAGAGGAAAGTGGAGGATTGAGAGGCTAAGTAATTAGTAAGGATACAGCTGGGGAACAACCCCAGATCCAACTGACATTAGCGCTCATTCTCTTGATCACTACATCTATCCAGCTCAAAATCTCTAGTCAGAATTCCAAAGTTCTGGTCCCAACGACACGACTTGCATCTTGGGAAAATCATAAAACCTTCTTGAACCATAATTTTCTCATACCTAAAGTGATATCAATTATAATTTATATTTCAAAGCATTGGGAGTATTTGATGAAAGAGCACCTAAGTGTGATCAGCTCATACTTAGTTATAAGGTATTGTTATTGTATAAATAAAAGTACATTAATTTTCTGATATATTTTTACTTCAGGAATTTAGCTATAAAAGAGAATACTGAATAATTTAAACAATGCTCATAAAGCGCCAAAAATAATTGTCTTATCTCCCTGCTGTGCAGGAATGACAAATTTTAAAGAACTACATTATTAAATCTACGGAACATTTTATAATAATACTTAACTCCCACTCGTGTTTCTTTTAATTCCTCTTCTTATAAAACAGACCCAGTGCATTTTTGTAAATTTCTAGAACATAGATTTCTCACCACTCAAGATTATGTCCATTTCCTTATGTGACTTTACAAAAACATAATTTTAAGTGGTACTGTCTCCCTTGTCTACCCTAATTAAGCATATTGGCAGCAGAAAGTATTCACTTTGCCTTCTCGGACATGGAGTACAGGAATGTGTGCATTTTCCCCTCTGGAATGTGTTTTGCTCTCATAACAGATGAAATACTTGTAACATAAATTTTTAAATAAAAATAAATTATCATCAGATTTTCTAAAGTGTAGCACGGATGTCCCGATAGCCCAAAGACAAACTCAGGGAGCCAACTTTGGCATTCCAACAGTCCTACTGACCTCCACCCGATATAAAGCTCTGTCCATAATTACAATACAGAATTACGGCTGTAAATTCCCAAGGTTCCTTTGGCAATGAAGGATCCTCTAGTTCTCTGAATATGTCAGATGTCTCCATCCCATGTCCATTTCTGTAATAGAACATCAAAGTATTAGCTCCATGGGGACCATGAATTGTCTGTTTTATTCATTGCTACCAGGATCTGGAACAAGTATCTAAGATTCAAATCAATTTGAGAGCACACATTAGGCGCCAGACACTTGTTCTACTCAAACCGTTGTTCAGTTTTGCAGCAGTAGGATTACGTGGGGTGCCCATGTAAGAAGGGCCCCCTTACTCACAGTATTTACCATGTCCTGGGTAACAGGCATATTCCCAGATGAATATCTTGGTCATCATGAAGTCAATCCGACATAGCTTGCCTACAAAACATCAGCTGCTTCATCTTGGGTGTTCTGCCTGGCCTTTGTAGAGAGAGTTGAACAGTCCCCCATCTTTGGGTAATTACACCTTACAGTGGCTTTTGTCCAGACCACCAGGATGCTGGTTTTCTCAAGAATAACCTCCTGTGTGTCTGGATGATGTCTCGCCATCTGCAATTGTTCCACAGTCAGCTGCAGGTCCTGTATTAACCAAACTTGCTCTTGCACTCTGCAGCATTTAAAACCAAAAAAACTGCCCCTAAATTTGTCACTCTCACAATCCATTTTAGTAAAGGTTTTTTGGGAAGCTGATGACAACTGATCCACAAAATGAGACAACTCCTTCACGCCATACCATTGGCTTAAGTCGTTTTTTGGTTTTGTCTTTCCCCCATGTGGTCTACCTTCTTGGTGACCAGAGGATTTAGAGTTACTTTCTCAGCTTAAGTTTCCCCTTTAGGGGTGGTTTTGAGGCTAGTAACTGAAGCTCAGACCAACCAAAATCTGAGCCTACTCCACCATCAAAGTCCGACCCAACACTCACACTTTTACTTTCATTTTAGCTATTACAAATAACAATAACCAAGAGATTGTAGATTTAGGATGCTTGTTATTATTTTGCATTGTCTTACAAATCCAATTGCCAACTCCTTGGAATTAAGGTCTACCACTATTTCAAAATTCCACCAGTAACTTTTACCTTTAGTATTTTTTTTTTTTTTTTTGTGACGGAGTTTCACTCTTGTTGCCCAGGCTGGAGTGCAGTGGCTCAATCTTGGCTCACCACAACCTCCATCTCCTGGGTTCAAGAGATTCTCCTGCCTCAGCCTCCCGAGTAACTGGGATTACAGGCGCATACCACCATGTCCAGCTAATTTTTGTATTTTTAGTAGAGACAGGGTTTTACCATGTTGACCAGGCTGGTCTCGAACTTTTGACCTCAGGTAATGTGCCCGCCTCGGCCTCCCAAAGTGCTGGGATTACAGGCATGAGCCACCATGCCCGGCCTAACTTTTACCATTAGTAACTGATCACAATGAGACTGCAGTTTCATACTATGGGTGACTAGGTAGCCATCTAGGGATCAAAGTTTTCCTCATTCCCGCCCTTTCATCCTTTCTCTTCCCAAGCCAAATATTAGTAAGGGCTGTTCTTGCAAATCCCATGTTTTCTGACACCAAATGAGTGGGGTTTCTTTCCACCAGAAACCAAATATGTGATGTCTTTTCCAACAATTCAATTCAATTCTGACACTGACTCCCAGAGTTAGCGCCAGACCTCACAGGTTAAGGGCTCAGTCCCATAAGATTGTCCTCCCGTCAGATGCCAGCTCTCAGTGGAATGCCCAGGCTACCCACATTTCTGCTAGACTGACTATAAATTCAGGGGTTCCCCTGACCCCCACCACTTAGATTCAATAAATTGCTAAAATGACTCTCAGTACCCAGAAAAATGCTTTACTTATTGTTACCAGTTTTATTGTAAAAGGTACCACTCAGGAATAGCCAGATGGAAGAGATGCTTAGGGCAAGGTATGGGGGAAGGGAAGGACACAGAGATTCCATGCCCTTTCAGGGTACACTATCCTCCCAGCACCTCAACATGCTTACCAAACCCCATCATTAGAGGTTTCTATGGATATCTTATTACATAGATGTGATTGCAGCCATAGGTGATTAACTCAATCTCCAGCCTCTCTCCTCTCCCTGGACGTTGGGAGGTAAGACTAAAAAAGTTCCAGGCTTCTAAACAAGGCTTGGTCTTTCTGGGGACCAGCTCCCATCCTGAAACTATGGGCTTCCCCAAGTCACCTCATTAGAACAAAAGATGCTCTTATCACCCTCCTCACTCAGGAAATTCCAGAGGTTTAGGAGCTCACCAAATATCTTTCTTATTGTACTACAATGACTTCACAAATTATTAACGATCCCAGCTCACTGCAACTTCTGCCTCCCAGGTTCAAGCAATTCTACTGCCTCAGCCCCCCGAGTAGCTGGGACTATAGGCATGCACCACCATGCCTCGCTAATTTTTGTATTTTTAGTAGAGACAGAGTTTCACCATGTTGGCCAAGCTGGTCTTGAACTCCTGACCTCAAGTGATCCACCTGCCTCAGTCTCCCAAAGTGCTGGGATAACCGGTTTGAGCCACCACGCCCAGACTTGTAGTAACAATATTTAAAATCTAACTAAGAAAATTCATGTGGCTACCACTAAAACAAATAGAGGAACGCATTTCAGGCAGAAATTGATTTTCCCCCTTTTCCTGATTATTTGAGTAGTACTGTCTTTTGACTTAAACCCCAATCTCTTGGTTTGTCAGTGTAGACCTGAGACTTGCTATACAACAAAGGAGACGTAAAATGCACACGTCCATATTTTTATACATTTAAAGTTCTGGAAGTTGGCTAAAACCTAGAGCATATACACTTAAAATTCTGTAAATTGACTAAAACCTAGAGCAGTGTAGTGCAATGATCAAGAGCATGTCATGCTGGCATCAGACTGCCAGAGGGCCTATCCTGGCTTAACTTTGTGCTTCAGTTTTCTCATCCGGCAAATGGGGATGATGACAGTAACGGTACTTCATCCTCGGGTTTTTAGTAATACATAAACAGCACTGAAAACAGTAGTAGACCCATAGTGTGTAGTTATTTACTAATTATCTATAATTAAGTTATTTGCCATGTCACCTAAAGATTTGCTATGTTTCCCCTGGTTGCTGCAGCAAAAACTTCTGATTTATAAGCATTAAAGGATCAGTTCCCTTAATCCTGAACTGTGGGGAATTGGTGGGCTCTGCCTTCCAGCAGCACTCTGCAGATGAATTACTCTGCAACTCTCATAACTCTAGGGACATGCTCACCACATATTTTCAAGATGATGGGAATTGATTTTTATCTTTAATTTTTGCTTACAAATAATTCATCTGTTATGAGAAAAATAACAAGCTCCAAAGGGAAAAATGCAGACACAAGTCTGTTCCCATTCTGCCTTGAGTCAAAGGATAAGAATTATCTACCAGCAATAAATGTAATGAGAAACAATCTGCAAGTTGTAATTTTAAGTTAGACTATAAATTGAGTTCTAGCTCTGTCCACTGTGTTCTTCTAAAATCCAAGTTAAGGCCAGGCGCTGTGGCTCACGCCTGTAATCCCAGTACTTTGGGAGGCCGAGGCAGGCGGATCACTTGAGATCAGGAGTTTGACACCAGCCTGGCCAACATAGTGAAACCGTGTCTCTACTAAAAATACAAAAATTAGCTGAGCATGGTGGTACTCGCCTCCTAGCTACTTGGAGAGCTGAGCTGGGAGAATTGCTTAAACCCAGGAGGCGGAGGCTGCAGTGAGCCAAGATCGTGCCACTGCACTCCAACCTGAGCGACAGAGTGAGACTCCATCTCAATAAATAAATAAATAAGAAGAAAATTTCAAGTTAAATATAGTCTCATTACCCTGTCATATTAGTTGGGACTCTTTCTGATGCAAATGACTGAAATCCAACTAAAACTAGCTTAAGCAAAAAGAAAAGCGGGAGGGAAGAAGGGTAAGTTACTGGCTCTTGCACATTGGAAGCCAAAGGGCATTCTGGCTTTGGCTGGGGTCTTGTCATCTGTTCTCTGTCTTCAAGCTCTGCTTCCCTCTGTTGAGCTGGCTTTATTCTCCAAGAATGAGGATTTGTCTCTTATCAAAAGGAAGGATAACAAAGAAAAGGCATGTTGAGAAGCTCAAGGCAATGCTACTACAGTAGATAAAACCCTGAATTACACATGACTGCTAATGTATAAATGAGTTATAGACCCATTTCCTATCCTTAATAAAACCAAATTCTACCCATTATTCAGAGCCCAGGAAAATTACTACCTCTGCCATGAAGCCCTCTCTAATAACCTCAGCCTCTTTGTGATTGCTACCTCATCAAAAGACTGATGTGTTTATTTTCTACTTGGTTTATTTTCCAAAATAGCACACATTTCTTTTTATTATTAACTTTAAGTGTATAAAAATATGGACAAGTACATTTTATATCTCTAAATAAATTCTTTTTTACAACTACCTTTATTTTTTCATATTACTAAAGTTACACATACTTCAGGCTATCCATGGCAGATTGAACACTCATATTTATTGTAGCGTTTTCCCAATCTCCCTCACCCTCTGCCCGAATTATGGTAAAAGACCTTGTTAAAGGTATAGGTACACACAAGGACAAAGAAGAAGCAAAAACAAGAAAATATCAGAAGCTGAAGTGTCAGTGATAACTGATTTAGCAAAGCCAAGGAAGCTGAAACAGCTTTGGGAGGAGCTTAGAAGATGGCTGACCTGTGCTATAGAACTCCAGAAAGACTCGGGAATGAGAGGTCCCAGATATCTCTAGAAAGCAGAGGGTTATTTGAGTGTCCATGTAAGAGCAGTTTGTCCACCAGCCAGAACTCTTTGCTACCCAATGGAGCAAAGTAACTGCCCTTCCTCAGCCCAGCAGAAAACAAAGTTTCCTCCTTGAGGAGATGAAACAGGGAGATCCAGGCATCAAGATCACCAGGCCTAGTTGGGGTCAAGGGCATACTACCAAGATCAAGGACACCAGGGTCAGCTGGGTTTGGGGAGTGGTCATTACATACTAATCCATGCAACTCCAAATCTAACAACAGCAAAATGACATTACAACTTACATTTATTGAACATTCATTGTGTACTAGCCACTGTGCTAAGAATTTTCAATACAGTACCTCACAACTAATTCTCAGATAAATCTGATGAAGTAAGTACTATTTTCTTGCCACTTTAAAAGGTAAGTAAATCAAGTCTTTCACGGTTAAGAAATTGGCCAAAGAACCCACAACTAATCAGTGGCAAAGCCCAGCTTTGGACCCTGAATACTATATCAGTGATACTATATCGCTCCCATTTATCAATTAATGTGTTCATTTATTCATTCACCAAACATTTTCTATGTGGCAGATACTGCTTCATTAAGGTTTATAAAGATGAATATAATACATGAGTTTCTATCCCCAAGAAGCTCTCAGTATGAAGAGGCAACAAATTAATAAACAAACGTCACTGGTACATTGAATAAGTAGGTCTCCAAACTAGGGTTGGGGTTTGGCAGGTAGAAACTCTAGTCTTTCTCTCTGCTGGTTGTCTAATCCCATTCTGTGAACTTCCCTACATGGAAAGTGGAAGAAATCTTGGGCAGCTTCTTTTGAATACTCTTAGTGCAAAGTCCTTGTATCTGTTAGTCACAAGAACAGTAAGCTTTCAGTTCAGTTTAATAATTTAATTGTCACTCAGAGTTAAAGTTTCTCAGCTCCCTGACTTGGGCTGCCTCAGGCTGGAGAGAAGGCAATGGGAAAGAAGGGCCATGGTCAGTTTCTCCTCTATATCCTTCCCCTGTGCGTCTCCTCTCCTCTGTTCCCCACAACCCACCACACTCTGGCTCTTCCAGGGCTAGAGCTGGGAAAGACAGAGAGAAACAGCAAGAGGTTTCTTCCTGTCAAGCACTCTTGCGAGCATTGGTGCTCTCTGGCCTCAGAGGATGTTGGAGCTGACCCTTCCTATGATGGTTGCTTTTGTGGGATCCACAGAGGTACGCCCACTGGAGTCTTCTCAAAAGCCCCTTAATGTGGGCAATGCCTGTCTTCTGGCTTCTCATTCCTCTCTGTGGCCCTAGCCATCCACATTCATACCTACTCTACTGAAGTCACAGTTCCCTGTCTTCTGGCTGTCCTCTTGGGCAGGGTCCAAAAATAGCTCCAGGCTGTTTTGTGTTGGTGAGTCCATGTCTGGTCAATGAGAAACACTCATGCAGTCTTGCCAGCTTTTATGAATGAAAGTGCAGCTTATTCCCAGCGAAGGTCTGTCTCCCTGTGCTCTGCCATCAGACAGGTGGCTCCAGCCCCAGTCTTTTTACCTTAATATTCTCAGGCACAGAACTGAAGCCCTCACACCCCATAAGACTTCTGTTCTTCTCTTGAATGCTCCTGCTGAAGCCCTCTTGCTTGACTCAAGGAGAAAGGAAAGTCTCTTCCTCCAGTCCCTCATTGTGGGTAGAGGGAGAGAAACAAACTACCTATAGTCGATGCTCTTGGAAGAAATCATCCCTCTTCCTGTGACTCTTCAACTCTTTTATGTCCCAGAAATAGATAATGATCTCACAAAACAGGTCTTCAAATCCCAGCCCTTGTGGTCTAGCATTTCATGTTGGAATTATGGTAGTACTTGGCACCCATATTTTCAGTCTCAAACTTCGGGGTCTTAGTAGCAATGGAGACATAAAAAGAAGATTCCATTTTGACAAATAATGATAAAGCGTTTTGACAAGTGATGGTATAGAGATCGTTTACGCAGAGAGGGACCTCATTCCTTTCCTGAAAGAATTAGAAAGGATTTCTCAGAAGTGACATATGAACTGCTTTTTAGGCAGAAGGTATATTCTATGCAAAAGCGTAAAGATATTTACATGGCATGCTCCATGAAGGGTGCAGTATGATGAGAATATAGGGGATGTGTGTGCTGGATAATGGGGGGAGATAAGCCTCAAAGGCCAGATTACAGAGGTCTCACATGCCATGCTAAAGAGTTTGGCCTTTACTGAGCACAAAAGGGAGCCACTGAAGGGGTTGGTGCAGGAGAGGTCGGTCCTGTTCAAATTACCTGGGAGGCCATGTGCAAGCTGAACTGGAGGGAGCAGAGGCAGGACAGTAGAAGAGTTAGGAAGAGACTGCAATGTAGACATGGGGGCGGAGGTGGCTCTCAGGACTCTTTCTGGTTTATTTGCATATATTTTGACTTCTAAAGCATTATGCTTATGAAGACAACCACATGTTTTTGCTTAATTTTTTGCTGAGGTCATATCCTATTTTTAGAAATGTATTCTGTGCAAAAAATATATATGTAACAAGCTTAGTGTAATGGTTTCAAATGCAGGGCTATACAGCTCCAGAGAAATAGAAAATCTTTGGGGTCTTGTTTCTAATTGTATTCACACTTATCAAAAAGTCACTTGAGAATTATTTTATAAGGCAAAAGAAAAAAAGCAGATAAGTCTGCCACACAGCAACAACTTTCCAGACAAACAAAATTCCATGTAAGCATTAACATGTGAATTGCACTCACTCATTCTTTGCTTCCATGTCTTGTTTTTTGACACATTATTTGAAAATAATCTTATCCCTGATGCTAGTTGTTTTTCCCAGAAAACTACCATGCACACAGATGTATATTATTTTCATTGAAGTGTGCATCTTACTGTCTCCTGAAAAAAACCCTTAAAAACTCTGAGGGAGAATATTGGTTAAACTATGTAAATCCAGCCTAGGCTATCCAATCTGGTTCCTTCTTTTTTTATTATTTTTTTGTTTGAGACGGAGTTTTGCTCTTGTCACCCAGGCTGGAGTGCAGTGGAGCTATCATGGCTCACTGCAACCTCTGCCCCCTAGGTTCAAGCGATTCTCCTGCCTCAGCCTCCCAAGTAGCTGGGATTACAGGTGTTCACCACCACGTCTGGCTAATTTTTGTATTTTTAGTAGAGACGGGGGTTTCACCATGTTAGCCAGACTCGTTTCAAACTCCTGACCTCAGGTGATTCACCCGCCTTGGTCTCCCAAAGTGCTTGGATTACAGGCATGAGCCACTGTGCCCAGCCAATCTGGTTCTCTTTAAACAATTACTCAATACGTTCCACAATTTAAAACCAAAGGGCTCATTTCCTCATTACTGTTTCACCCTTTTATTTCTTTATCTGGCTATATTATCAGCCTTTACCCAACATTATGATAATCTTATTTATGTTTTCAATGGGGTTATGAGAGTTTTCTTAATTAAACATGAAGCAAATTCCAATCCTCAAATTTCACTAGAAAACACAGAGGCTGGCCAGGCGCAGTGACTCATGCCTGCAATCCCAGCACTTTGGGAGGCCAAGGCAGGCAGATCTCTTGAAGTCTAAAGTTCGAGACAAGCCTGGCCAACACGGTGTAATTCTATCTCTACTAAAAATACAAAAATTAGATGGACATGGTGGTGGGCACCTGTAATCCCAGCTACTCTGGAGGATGAGCCAGGAGAATCGCTCCAGGAGGTGGAGGTTGCAGTGAGCCAAGATCGTGCCACTGCACTCCAGCCTAGGTGACAGTGAGACTCAGTCTCAAAAAAAAAAGAAAGAAAGAAAACACAGAGGCTTATTGGATAACAGTTTCTAAATATCCTTCCTCTTACCAGACATGATTGTAGATCAGTTTCATTCACAAACCTGGTAGTCATATGACGAGAAGACCCCAGAGAACATGACCCAAGTCTGCTACCGTTCTGTAGGAAGTTCTCACAACTAGACTTAGGTGCAGTTTCCCTAACACCCACGCTTCACAGGCGCTCCTTGAAGGCCGAAGTTATGTTCCCTTTGCCTCAGCATCTCCTGAGCCCCACATCAGACCTGGAACACAGTAGGCCTTCAATAAATGTTGATTGAATTGTTTTACTGAATTTTATGCAGGGTCAGCCAGACCTCTTAGAAATCTTGTCCCAGATGTTTTGAAGTTCTTTTTGTGGAGTTTGCTCACAATCAGCAATTGTCTTATTGCTTCTACAATAAAAATTAAATCAAGGAAGAATCACTCACAGAAGGAAGCAGAGCCTGAGGGATTTAAGGCCATTTCATGTCATTGCCTAGCTCTGGTTTGGTCTTCTACTGAGCAACTATGACTTTAGCTTTAAATAAAGAAAAAGAGAAGGAAAGAAAAAGATTAGAAATATTGGGTGAGCTTTTCAGAAGAGGAAAGAAACACCATCATTGTCATAAACAACAAGAAACATTTCTTGAGCCTACTAATTTGGGTGCAACTATGGAATCACTTGAATCACTTCGAAGGCCTCCACTTTGAAGAGGACAACCTACAAAGGGCAAAAGGAACATAACTTCAAACTTGCTTAGACTTGACTTTTTTAAAAAGAGACTTGAACTATCTAAATCATCTTCCAATACCCCATTTTTAATTTAAAAGCAGAATAAATCGTTATTCATTAATGTGTTAAAAACATCATCTTAATGTGTATTAGTTTTAGGAAAAATTTATGATAGAGTAGGATGTAATTTTATGTTTTTACATACATTTACATAGTTCCACATATCTTTGTATAACCAATGTGTGCTTATGACTTTTATGTAGGACTTGGGGTGTGATTTTACTATTTTAAATTGTTTTAGAGGACTGTAGTTGCAGGTTTGTCTTTTTCACATGTTATTGATCATGACTATATTTTATCTGATACTGAGTCTTTGGTCAGCCTTTAGTTTTAATTACAACCTTGTCACTACAGGAGAAAATGTTCCATTTTACAAAGACATGATTTCAAAGAACACAATGTGGCCAAAAGAGGGAACTTACTATAAAATGTACTTAAGGCAAGGCTACAGTCACAGTGATGACAGGAAAAGTCTTAGGAAGAAGGGGACTAGCTAACAGATTGTAAGATGGATAATCTTGCAATTATCCATCTTTCTGGGGAAATAGGCCTCAATCTGTTATTTGAAGGAAAAGAAATAAAGATGAGAAGACACACTGTAGGTGGCTGCAGTTATTGTTACTTAACATCTGTTGAACAGAACACATTGTATTGCATAGGCCTGCACTCTCCTCTACTTATTCCAGTTACTCCAACCAGGTAACAGAGCACTCAACAGCATGGAGAGTGAATGCATTTGTTTTTCTTTATAACATAGCATATATTTATAGCTTGCCTACCATGACCTAGGCACCATCCTGGGGTGGTATATAAGGACAAATGTAACTTGGTCTTTGTTCTCAAAGGGCTCACAAGTCTAGTAGGGGACAGACAAGTGGAGGGTGCAGTAAGTCCTGTAATGGAGACAGTATTGGAGCACAAAGAAGCGGGTACTAAATCTATGTTTGTGGGCATGAAGAAGGCTCCCTCCAAAAAACTATGAAAAGATGAAGACATCCAAAAGAAGGCTCAGCTGATCCTTTCTTGGTCTGCCAAGGGCAGCAGCCTCTCCCAAGCAGGGGCAGCCTCAGCCCATCCTACTACCGCATGGAAGGGGAGCAAGAAGAGCCTTCCTCCTAAAGACAGTGATCCATAGACAGGGCTCCCAACCACTGTTTCTTCCACAAAGCCCCAACTCTCCCCCAGCACAATAGGCAACTGGACATCCTGGTTGTTCCGCTGGTGACAAACTTATCATAGAGCTTCTCTGAAACTAATCCAGAGAAGACAATGAGCTTTTTCTAGAACTTAGAGGATGCAGCTTGAGTATATGTGATGTTTGGAGAAATGACATTCACCCCATTCACATCTTCAGAAAATGAATTAGGCATGCGGGGGAGAGTACTTTTTCACACTCCATCAGTGTCTCGGCCTCTCCAATTCTCCCCCAATGACCCAGCCCACAGGACTTCTATCTCTCTGCTATTATTCTTTTGTTTTTTTTGTTTTTTGTTTTTCAGTCAGAGTCTTGCTCTGTCACCCAGGCTGGTGCAGTGGTGTGATCTCAGTTCACTGCAACCTCCGCCTCCCAGGTTCAAGTGATTCTCATGCCTCAGCCTCCCAAGCAGCTGGGACTACAGGCTTGTGCCACCACACCTGGCTAATTTTTTGTATTTTTAATAGAGACGTAGTTTCACCATGTTGGCCAGGCTGGTCTTCAACTCCTGACCTCAGGTGATCTGCCTGCCTGGACCTCCCAAAGTGCTGGGATTATACGTGTGAGCCACCATGCCTGACCTATTCTTTAAATCTGTCTTCTGCAAAGATCAAGACATTTCAAACTTAACCGGGAACAATATCTTTGTTCTCTGACTCTACTTCCCCTTGGGAACTGGAGACCTACCTCTAGCTGGCCAAATTTGGGATGCAGCACTAGGGGAAGGGAGGTGGTGCAAGGGTCCACAGGATAAAAGGAGACTATGCTTTTTCAGAATCTGTTAATATTTCGCTCTTCTTATACATACTGCTTTGATTGTCTATCCATCAGATGAGTTAGTTGCACAGACAAGAATTGCAATTGAAAAAAACTCTTAAGAACGTGATTGAAATTGAAAATTGGGGTGGGAGAGAGGTGAGGGATGATAAATTACTTAATGGGTACAATTTACACTATTCAGGTGATGGCTACGCTAAAAATCGAGACTTCACTATGACACAGTATATCCATGTAAAAAAGCTGCACTTATACGCACTAAATCTATCATTAAAAAAAGGAAGCAGCTTCTCATCATGGCGGACCCTAGACGTAAGGTGCTTCAGGACTACCGCAAGAAGCTGCTTGAGCACAAGATCGACGGCCGTCTTAACGAGTTAAGGGAACAATTAAAAGAACTTACCAAGCAGTATGAAAAGTCTGAAAATGATCTGAAGGCCCTACAAAGTGTTGGGCAGATTGTGGGTGAAGTGCTTCAACAGTTAACTGAAGCAAAATTCATTGTTAAAGCTACAAATGGACCAAGATATGTTGTGGGTTGTCGTCGACAGCTTGACAAAAGTAAGCTGAAGCCAGGAACAGGAGTCGCTTTGGATATGGCTACACTAACTACCATGAGATATTTGTCAAGAGAGGTGGATCCACTGGTTTATAACATGTCTCATGAGGACCCCTGGAATGTTTCTTATTCTGAGATTGGAGGGCTATCAGAACAGATCTGGGAATTAAGAGAGGTGATAGATTTAGCTCTTACAAACCCAGAGTTACTTCAGTGGGTAGGAATAATGCCTCCAAAATGCCGTTTGTTACACAGACCACCAGGTATGGGAAAAACACTCTTGGCACAAGCTGTTGCTAGCCAGCTGGACTACAATTTCTTAAAGGTTGTATCTAGGTCTATTGTAGACAAGTACATTGGTGAAAGTGCTTGTTTGATCAGAGAAATATTTAATTATCCCAGGAACCATCAACCATGCATCATTTTTATGGATGAAATAGATGCTATTGGTGGTTGTCCGTTTTCTGAGGGTACTTCAGCTGACAGAGAGATTCAGAGTACTTCAATGGAGTTACTGAATCAAATGGATGGATTTGATACTCTGCATAGAGTTAAAATGATCATGACTGCAAACAGACCGGATACACTGGATCCTGCTTTGCTGCATCCGGGGAGATTAGATAGAAAAATACATATTGATTTGCCATATGAACAAGCAAGATTAGACCTACCGAAAATCCATGCAGATCCCATTACAAAGCATGGTGAGAGAGATTAGGAAGCAATTGTGAAGCTTTCAGATGGCTTTAATGGAGTAGACCTGAAAAATGTTTGTACTGAAGCAGGCATGTTCGCAATTCGTGCTGATCATGATTTTGTAGTACAGGAAGACTTCATGAAAGCAGTCAGAAAAGTGGCTGATTCTGACAAGCTAGAGTCTAAATTGGACTACAAACCTATGTAATTTACTCTAAGATTTTTGATAGCTGCATGACAGATGTTGGCTTAATGTAAAAATAAAGTTAAAGAAAATAATGTATGTATTGGCAATGATGTCATTAAAAGTATATGAATAAAAATATCTATGGGTAACATCATAAAAATTAGTAATTCAACTTTTAAGATTGATACAGAAGAAAAGTGTTGTTTGTTAATGTTGCATTTATTGCAGCAAGTTGCAAAGGAAGAGTGTGTTGAAGCTTTTCGTATTTGCTGTGTGAGCATTTTGTAAAACACTGAAAGTGGTTTGAGATAGTGGCATAAGAAAGTATTTCTTATGACCTATTTTGTATCATTTGTCTTCCTCATCTAAAAAGTTGAATAAAATCTGTTTGATTCAGTTCTCCAAAAAAAAAAAAAAGGAAGCATACTTACATATGCCTTTTATAGCTCCATAGGTAAAGCCAGGTAATATGAACCAATGGAGATAGAAACATGTTCTAATAGCATGTTCTCAAGATTTGCTTACAAAGATGTTTCTCTGTCAAACACTTCCGTTCTTGAAAGAAAACAGCTTGTGATGCATCTTAAAGAAACCATGCTTACATTTGCCTTTTATTACTGGATATCTCATCTTCTACCAGTAAGTACCAATGAAGAAAGAAACATGCTCTAATACAAGCTTGTCCAGCCCACGGCTGGCACATGCGGCCCAGGACAGATTTGAATGAAGCCCAACGCAAGTTTGTAAATTTTCTTAAAACATTATGAGATTTTTTTGTGCAATTTTTTTCTTTTGTAGCTCATCAGCTATCATCAATGTTCGTGTATTTTATGTGTGGCCCAAGACGATTCTTCTTCCAATGTGGCCCTGGGAAGCCAAAAGATTGGACACTCATGCAATATATTCTCAAGGTTTGCTTACAAAAATGTTGCTCTGTCAAACACTCCCATACACTGAAATAAAACAGCTTGTGATGCATTTTTAAAAAATAAAAAATTGAAAAATTAGGCCCACACTTGAGTTACATCATGAGTTAAATAATCTTTCTTTTCTTTTTTTTTTTTTTTTTTTTGAGACAGAGTCTCTGTCTGTCACCCAGGGTATACTGCAGTGACACTATCTGCACTCACTGCAACCTGCAACCTCTGCCTCCCAGGTTCAAGTGATTCTCATGCTTCAGCCTCCCAAGTAGCTGGGACTATGGATGTACACCATCACACCCAGCTAATTTTTTGTTGTTGTTGTATATTTTTTAGTGGCGGAGTTTTGCCATGTTGGCCAGGCTGGTCTCGAACTCTGGCCTCAAGTGATCCACCCACCTTGACCTCCCAAAGTGCTGGGATTACAGGTGTGAGCCACCGCACCCTGCTGAGTTAAATAATCTCTCTTTGTGTGACTTAGGAAACTTAACACCAATTGCCACTGAAAAAAAAAAAGTATTCTGAAGGCCAAACTGTATTTATATGCATTGTGTAGATGATTCTGTTACTATGCATATCCTGATATAAGTCTGATTTGTGAATTTATAAATGCATGTACTTTTAACTTGCATATCTGTGGTATCAAGAGTTGTGGAACTGTGTCTCTATCCCTTGCTTATATTCCCAGGAATATATAATCCCTTTGCTTTCTAGTCAGTTAAGCAAATTTCCCTAACCTGAACTAATTCAACCTAATTTTCTCTTCTGGGAGTAACTGGCCTATCTTCTACAGATTTTTTTTTCTTTTTTTTTTTTAATAATAGAGACGAGGTCTCACTATGTTGCCCAGACTGGTCTTGAACTCCTGGGCTCAAGCGATCCTCTAGCTGCGGCCTCCCAAAGTGCTGGGATTATAGGCCTGAGCCACTGCACCTGGCCCAGATTTTTCAATGATAAGAAAAAAGTCTCTTTCTTTATTTGTGCTTTTTCACAATGATCCTGTTCCACTTTGGAAGCAGTTCTCCAATATATACATCAGTATTTATGGTAGCTGCTGCCACACAACCACCAAAACAGCTTTCTAAGAAACTACACTTCTTTACTGGTTCTATCTATTTCCTCAAGTTCTAAATGGTAGGTTGTAGTGCTCCAAGATTCAGTCATGTGATCTCCTTTTTATCTACTTCTCTATCTATCTAGGTGATCTCATTTCACCCCAAGACTTGAAAGATCTCAAATGTATAACTCCAACCCTGACCTCTACCCTGAACACTTCATACTCATATCTAGCTGCCTATTTGATATCCCTACTTGGACATAAACTTAAAATATATAAAATAGAACTCCTGATTCTCTACCCCCACATACAAACATATACACACACGCATATACACAAAACATGTGCCTCCCACAGTATACCTCAACTGAATAAAAGGTAACTCTGTTCACCCAGTGTGTCCAATTTCTCAGGCTGAAAACTGGGAGTTATCATTGGCTTTTCTCTTTGTCTCTTATCCAGTCTATATCCAGGATCCAACCACATTTTGCCCTTACCTCCATCATCGTCCTGATCCAGGCCACCATCATCTCTCACCTGGATTATTACAACAGCTGTCTAACTGGCCTCCCTGCCTCCACCATGCCTCTCACCACAAAGCAGTCTGAGTAAGTTCTTAAAATATTCAGTTGGATCAGGCCAGTTCTTTGCTCATAATACTATAATGGCTTCCTATTTCACACAGGATAAAACCCAAAGTCCTAGCCATAATTTACAAGACCATACATCATCTGTCTCTCTTTGATCCTGATGCTCTTGCCTTATCTCTTACCTCATCTCCCCCAATCCCTTCCACTCTCACTTTGATCCAAGTACACTGGCATAACCTTAAACATGGCAAGTAGCTTCCCCAAGACCTTTGCTCTTGCTGTTCTCTGCCTGGGCTGTTCTTCCGTGAGATGACCTCTGCTTCGTTCAAATTTCTGCCCAAATGTCACCTTATCAGGAATATATCTAACCATCTTATTTTAAAAAAGCAAGTCTGCTGCCCACTCCTCCTTTATTCCCTTTCCCCAGTTTCATTTTTCTGCATATCCCTTGCCACCTGTCATATACATTTTTGTATTCATCAACTGTCTTTCCATACTTCTCAATACACTCTAAGAAAACAGGGACTTGAGGTGTTTTATTTTACCCTATCCACAGCAACTAGAATAGAGATTGGCACAAGTATTTTAAAGCATTCATTGAATAAATAAATGAATGGATTTTAGAGACCTCAAAACATTATGTTCCCAATGGGCTGGCCACATGGTTGCTGGCTATGCCAGAGGACATTCCACTGGAATTGCCTTGCTTCAGCCAAAAGAACAAATGATGTCTGGGCATCATGTTGAGTATTGAAAATACATCTGGAAACATTATCTTACCCTGGTACCCAACGCTGGAGTGCCTCACCTGGACTACTACATGTAGCGTTAGCTCTTACATCTCAAGAAATATCCAAATAAAAGCAAGTATAAAGATCCAGAAAATGGAGAGGACTGCCAGAATAAAGAGCAGGACATTTCAGGCTGGAGTGACAGAAGATGAAGAATATGATCAAACTCTAGAAAATCAAAATGCTGTGATCAAGCCCAAGGTGAACTTCTATACCAAATCCAGGATCAAAAAAAAAAAAAAAATGGAGAGGAACCCTTTAAAACTTGAAAGGTTGTGTGGTGGATGGAAAATGCATGGCCTATAAGATAGGCACAATTGAGTCTAAACCCAAGATCTGGCTGCATGTATGACCTTGGACAAGCTACCAAACCACTACGAACTAGTACCTGTATATAAAATTCTGATAAGGTGCCTGCATCACAAGTTTGTTAAGAAGACAGTGCACATACAAAGTACACAGCAAACATTTTTTCTCTTTCTGTGGTGAGAAAAATATTGGGATAAATAAAACGAAGTTCTAAACCAGAAGGCAAGCTTAGGCAAGTTTTGTTATAGGATGGGGAAAGAATCAGGTGAATTAACAGAGGCAGAAAATATATATTATCTTATATTCTTTCTGCATTTTACAATCTTCAAACTGTTTTCACTGATGTAATCTCCTTTGACCTTCACGAACTATCTTGTGAAGTAAGAAAGGTAAGTAAAATGAAACCCATTTTACAGATGAGGAAAGTGAGGATAGGGATTTTTTTAAGTCCCCTAAAACAGGTTCCATGATTTTCCCACCAATCCAGAGGGCCTCTTCATAGAATTCAAGTCACTTCTCAGAAAAGCTTAGTCACTTAGGAGAGAGCCTCTGTGGGTGATTAGCAAAGATGTCTGAGGAGTTAGTATGTAAGCAGAGTCAAGAACCACCAAGCTCTTTCTCAGCACACCTCTTAGGCCTGTTATGAAAAGATTCAACTGGATGAGCCCTGGGTCTGACTCTCTGGAGCAAGTCTCTCAGTCCTCTGCTTGCTTTCCTTAACTGGGCATGAATGCAGTCTATCAGTGAGGCGTGCCCATGGCGATTTTCTTTCTCCTCTGGTTTTTGAAAAGCATCTAGTTATGCATTCCCGAGGGTGGAGGGCAGACTGGGGAAGCCTGGGTCTTCAGTCACAATAATGCCAGTTACCAGAAACAGCTAAACCAAATTTATAACATATGTTTCCATAGCCTCAAATATCCACCATTTGTCCCATGACCTTCTCTCTTTAAACAAATGCCAAACAAGGAGATTCAATTATTCAGTCAGTCTAAAAGGAATTGGTTTATGCTGAAATCCAGTGCTGAGTTTATATAATTTTACACTATGGGTCACACTGAAAGCTTTATGCAAGCTTGTAGCTGCAGCTAAGAAAGATTCCTAGCTTTCTTTATAGTTAAATTATTATCTAGGTAGAATCAATCCTCAAAGGAGAAAGCTAATTACATCACACCAGTTTTTGAAATGAAAAACGACAGAGAAATAGCATTCATTCATCCATTCAATAAATATTTATTGTGTTCTTTTGAAGTGGCAGGCACCATACAAGGTATTAGAAATACAAAATGGAAAAGAAATAGTTCTTGGTCTCAGGAGTTCAGGGCTTTGTGTACAGATAGACACTGAACAGTCTGAGTCATTTAAAATACAATGTGATAAATATTATAATGGAAAGAATTACAAGGTGCAGTGGGAATCCAGGCTGCATAATTCCTAAGTGTTACTAGGAGAAATCACTTCAGCAATAAGGATGACCAACTCAACCTAATTTGCCTGGGACTTTCCTCATTTTACCACTGATGCTGCCATGCCTGGGAAATCCCTCAGCAAACCAGGATGGTTGGTCATCCTACCTGCAATGCTAAACAAACAAATAAAAGTTATGTTTCTGTCTGCAAAAGACCACGTTCATTCCCAGAGGCACATGGAATCAGAATGACTTCATTAGAATGAGAATTCAGTAGCTGATGGAAAAAACGGATCTTTCATGGCTCCGCCAGACACAAAGGAAGAGTCAGCCTGATGTGTTAGAGAGAAGCTGTACATGGTTTCCCTGCCCTTGCCTAGAGTCTTGGGATAGCTATTTAACCTGTATGAGAATTTGTCTGTTTATTGGTAAAATTACACTAAATATTGTAGTAGTCAGGATAAGTCAGGTTATGCTGCTGAACCTTACTGGCTATAAAGTTAAGTTTATCTGCATTACAGTTCAGCTGGGGTGTGCTGCTTATCTCACTCTAGGAGCTCAGCAGACAGAGCAGCCACCATCTCAAAGATTGTCTGTCCCCAGGGCACAGGGAAAAAAAAAAAAAAAACATTCTTCCTGCCTCAGGTAATGGTTTTCTTTTCATCCACCAGCAATCCCTAAACCAACACCACATGGTGGTAGGCTTTTTTGTTGCAGCAGCATAACCTGGCCTATTCTGACTGATGGGGATAACTTAAAGTGCAGATGTGAGACTTAGAGTAAGTAAGAGAGTGAAGACTGCTTGGTACCCCCTTAAGGGCTGATATGAATGTTTGAAAACATGCTTGTGAACACTTACCTGTCATCTAAGATTATTCATATAAAAACTATCTTGTTTAGGCTGGTTGAGGTGGCTGATGCCTGTAATTCTAGCACTTTGGGAGACTGAGATGGGTGGATTGCTTGAGGCCAGGAGTTCAAGACCGGCCTGTCCAACATGGCAAAACCCTGTCTCTACTAAAAATACAAAAATTAGCTGGACGCAGTGGCAGGTGCCTGTAATCCCAGCTACTCCTGCCAAGGCAGGAGAATCACTTGAACCTGGGAGGCAGAGGTTGCAGTGAGCCAAGATCGTGTCACTGCACTCCAGCATGGGCAACAGAGGGGGACTCTGTCTCAAAAACAAAACAAAAAAAACCTACCTTGTTTAAAAACCAAGTTAGTGTTGAGGTTAGGGTTAGGCTGCTAAGGAGTCAGCATTCCTGGTTTGACCTTTCTACCAACTAGTTGTTTTTCACAAAGAATCACCTTTTCCACTGCTAAAGACTGCAGCCTTGGTCCCACCCAGTTATTCTTCAGACAAATAATGAGCAGCTGATCCCAGGGCCAGAAAGTGCAGTTGGCAAAGTGATGCCCTTCCCTGCTACCGAAAAAACAACCCCATGCTACACCATTCTCATGTTTTTAAAATGGACTTTTAAAAGCCCCTGGATCATTTGGAACATATTTCCCGTGAGTTTTAAAACATTTTAACTCTTTTCCCCTCCATTTCATCATGAGCTTCCCGTTGGTGCTAAAGATAGTCATAAACAAACTCTGTGGTCTGTCTCTCAAAAAAGAAACATATGCAAATTCCAATTATCATCACTTTTTTCTGAGAATGGAAGAGCTCTGCTTCCTAGAGTGTAATGTTCATTTGCAAATTGCCTTTTGACAGGCGAAAATGGCACATTTGAACTAATGGCCTCTCCTTTTTAGAAACCATTCAAAAGAATTGGGTCGATAGATGTAACATCTGATTACAGACTTAGTAGCAAAAAGGGGATTTTACCAGGGATCATTGAGCAAGAGTCTCAACATGGCCGAACTTTTTTTACAACTGAAGTCATCCATTAAACTCTAATGAACATGTGCATAACACATTTCCTGTGTAATCGAGACATCAAAAATTTCTGCCCTTTTAGTTAAGTGAAATGAAATGTTTCTCTTAAGTCTGATGAATAAATAGGTTCTTTTTAAAAAAATCCATAAAAGTTTAATTCTGTTTAGGCAATTCCCATTATGAACTTGCTTAAAAATGAGTTGTCTGTCCTACAGCATTTTATAGTGAATGATTTCCTCCTCTGATCAACACAGCAATTACTTAGCTGTGTTCTTATATATTAAAGCACATTCTCCAGAGTTCAATTTTGGTTAGTTTCACTCCTGATGACATTGGGAATGAAATTTCAGCATAATCTCATGAGGATCCATGGACAGGAAATTGTCCAACAACAAAACTCCAGGGAGGCAGTAAGAGACCAGCTTGCATCTGAAGTTGAAGATGTTGGATGATAGGAGCCTAGAAATCAGCATAGAGGAAGGGACTCCTGGGGATAGCAGAAGAGTCTCCCAGGCAGCCCTCATCTTGGGAAATAATTACCTTTTCCTACCAAAATCCTTAGTGGGTTATTAAGTCCCTCCTTTGTTCGTGGGCAGAGGGCCTTTACAGACTTCAGGCAGTGGGGATTCTAGAAGAGACGTTTTACAGATGGTATCCTCAGAACTCACTCCAAGTATAGGGGACTACAGAACCACATTGCCTGCACTGCACAAAACAGAAACAGAAAAATAATTCAAATTTCCCAATCCAGGAGCCTAAGATCCCTAAGGTTCCATGAAGAGGTTTAGGGGAATCAGAAACTATACTTAAGATTCTCCCCAAAAAACTCATTCACCTGGAGGTTTTGACTTGTCTGGGGGAGTGTGGGGGTTAAAAAAAAATCAAAGATGACAATTCACACCAAAAAACAAATAACAACACACAAGAAACTCACAGCTGTGTTCAAATGGGAACGCCAATACTGTTTTAGGAGGAAAGAGGACGAAGGCAACAAACCAACATCTGCTTGCTTGCTATCTGGTACATCACCAAGGTGACAGCAGCTGGGTACAAATCAACTGCTCTTTCTCTTTTGCTAGCCACAAAGCTGCTCACTGTGGCTAGGCTGAGCTGGTCAGGACACATTCATGTGTGATCTAATACACACTAAACACTTAATAAGCAAATCTGCACACATCTCTAGAAGCCCCATGCAAAGAAAAGACACTCCCAAAGAGAGATCAGTCCCAAGAGCTCAACAATTCAAGATTTTACCAAAAGATACCCTGTTACCTCCTAAATTGCCGATTGCTTCTCAAAATTTTACTGCAAAAGGGAAATCATGACAAGAATTCTTAGGGTGGTGGGGGAGAAAAAGCTACTTTTCCTAGTCATTAGTACAATGTGCCTTGTTAATTAGGTATCTTTATATACATTAGAAAAAGTACTTTACTTGCATGTTCTCGTAAAATGAATTCTGAGTATAGCAGAATCATGTTAGATCTGTTCAGATATAAATTTTTACAGCTATATAAAACAGCCTATGTGTACTTTTTTGCCATTTTTAAACATGATTTTTTCATAAGAAAAATAAAGATTACGCTACATGTGATGTATATGTAATGGATTATTATGCCAATAATTTTGGTCTTTAACATACTTCTTATTCATTAGGAGCAGATGGGGGTACCCAAGATTTCATATTAGGACTTTCTGTCCTGAATTTTGATTGAGCAAAATCTGGAAAATGTGAAAGCCTATTTAGATTTTTATATATTCTCTGAAATGTGATTTCCCAAGATTCTTACATTTGACCCTCTTGCAATAATTTTGAATGAGATCTCCCAACTCGCTTCAGAGAATAGTTTTCACAGATATCTTTAGGCCTTCATTAGAAAGTTATTTTCCCCCTGTTGGTACATTTGGTGACCTCATTTTGCTGTTTGTTTCAGATTATGAATGCTCACAAGGATGTCTGTAGAATCATTCGCTGAGTCATTTCCTCAAATCATATTCCATTATATCAGTTAACATATAGTTTTAAATGCACATATTACAAATATCTGTAACCAAATCATCTGAAGGCTTCATAAATTTTTAACAAAGTTTGTCCATTTTTAATGAAAGTTACTAGTAATGCTTTACTAAGCAGTGCAATGAATTTTTTATTTTCAATCCTTGTGCCCGATTTTGGAGTTGAGGGGGTTGTTGGTAATAAATGCACGACGTATACTTTAAAAAATCTTATTCCCTTACTTGTTGATTCCTTCAATAAGTGTTTCTCAAAGGCCTATGATGTATGAGGTACTCTGCTAGATCCTGGAATTAATCAGCAAATGAGACAGTCATACTGCCTGACCAAACATGAAGCTCACATCTGGAATTATACAACTACTTTCAAAATTAATTATTTAACTAAAAGTGTGGTAAATGGTGCAAGAGAGAAATATAAGATATTAGAAGAGCACATACCAGGAGATATGACCCTGTCTGAAATTCATGGAAGGCTGCTCTGAGGATGTGCTGTAGAAATGGAGAGCCAAGGAAGGACGAGTTAAAGCTAACTAGGCAAAATTGTGAAGAACATTACAGACCTAAAGAACAAGAAATGCAAAGGCCCTCAGGTGAAAAGAAGAATGGCACTCTCAAGGAACAAAGACAAATCAAAGAAAGCTAGGTGCTGGAGCACAGGTGATGAGCCAGTGAAGAAAGGAGAAGACCGAGAAGGTTGGAGAAGACCGAGAAGGTTGCCAAAGTTTGGGAGCTGGGGGAGGGGAAATGGTTGCCTATTAAATTTTACAGGTAATTTAAGTTGTATTAATTGTCATCAAATAACAAATCCAACTATACAAATAACTATAAAAGACTATGGAGGGCTCCCTTTTCCACCTACCCTTTGCTTCAGTCTCATTTTAGAGGTAAGCACTATGAACAGCTTCTGCAAGAAGCTGGGAGCTTAAAATGGCTATCAGTGATAAAGGAATCAGGGCCAGATGCGGTGGCTCATGCCTGTAATCCCAGCACTTTGGGAGGCCGAGGCGGGTGGATCTCCTGAGGTCAGGAGTTCGAGACCAGCCTGGCCAACATAGTGAAACTCTGTCTCTACTAAAAATACAAAAAATTAGCTGGGCCTGGTGGCAGGTGTCTGTAATCCCAGCTCCTCAGGAGGCTGAGGCAGGAGACTCGCTTGAACTGGGAGGCAGAGGTTGCAGTGAGCCAAGATTGTGCCATTGCACTCCAGCCTGGGCAACAAGAGTGAAACTCCATCTCAAAAACAACAGCAACAACAACAACAACAACAACAACAAAAAAAAAAAAAAAAAAAACAGGAAAAGAAAAAGGAATCAAACACAAACAGGCTACCAGCCCAGAATAGCTATGAATAAGTTTGCCATAACCTGGGACCACTCTTAGAAGAAAATATATCATCTTATCAAACTGAAACTTCAAACCTGCCCCACATGTAACTATGTAGGAAACCTAAGTTAAGAAATTATCATAAAAACCTTCACAGAGAAACATTAGTGAAAGGATATAAAGATCTAAATAAATAGAGGGATGTACCATGTTCAAGGACTGGAAGATTCAAAATTGTAAAGTTGTTAGGTCTTCCTAAATTGATCTATATATCCAGTGAAATTTCAATTCAAAATCCCAGCAGCTTTTTTAAATATGGAAATTAACAAGCCAATTCTAAAATTATGTAGAAGAGAAACAAAACAGAAATAACCAAAACACTCTTGAAGAACAAGATGAGAAAACTTATTCTATCAGATATCAAGACTTAGCATTAAGACAGGAGGGCATTGGCATAAGGATAGCAAATTGTCTAATGGAACAGAAGGGAGAGTCCAGAAATAGATTCATGGATATATGACCAAAATGATACTACATTAGCTGGGTGTGGTAGTGCATGCACCTGTAGTCCCAGCTACTGGGGAGGCTGAGATGGGAAGATCGCTGGATCCCAAGAGTTCAAGGCTGTAGTGAGCTATGATCACACCACCGTACTCTAGCCTGGGACAGAACTGGACCCTATCTCTAAAAAAAACAAAGTTGCAGGTATGGTGAAACTTGATAAATTTGACTTTATTAAAATTTGGGATTTCTGTACATCAAAAGATACCATTGAGAGGCTGGGCATGGTGGCTCACGCCTGTAATCCCAGCTCCTTGGGAGGCTGAGGCAGGCAGATTGCTTGAGTCCAGGAGTTCAAGACCAGCCTGGCCAACATGGTGAGACCCCATCTCTACTAAAAATACAAATTAGCCGGGTGAGGTGGCGCGTGCCTGTAGTTCCAGCTACTCACTGGCTGAGGGAGGAGAATTCCTTGAACCTGGCAGGTGGAGGCTGCAGTTAGCCAAGATCACCTCACTGCACTCCAGCCTGGGCAACAGAGTGAGACTCTGCCTCGAAAAAAAAAAAAAAAAAAGATACTATTAAGATGGTAAAAAGGCAAACCACAAACTGGGAGAATGTATTTTTAATACCTGTATCAGACAAAGAATTCATATCCAGAATACCTAAATGACTCCTATAAATTAAAGAAAAAACCAGATAATCCAATTTGTTAAAAATGGACAAAAGACTTGAACAGACCTTTCACAAGACAGGATACCCAAATGGCCAAAATGCATTTGAAAAAGGGCTGCTCAATGACAACAGGGAAATGCAAAGTAAAACCACAATGGAATAACACCATACACCCAACAGAATTGCTAAAATTAATAATATTGACAATATCAATTGTTGTGAAGGATATGGAACAACCAGAACTTTCATACATTGCTAGAAGGAGTGTAAATTTGTCCAGCTACTTTGGGAAATCTCTTTGGTGTTATCTATTATATTAAAGTTTAACATGTACCCTATGAGCAGTTCTATTCTCAGATACCCATCCAATAGAAATACATATACACACACATCAAAAGACATGTACAAAACTGTAGCAAGATTATTAGTAATACCCTAAAATTGAGAATAACCCAAATTTACAACAGTAATAGAAAGGATAGATACAGTAATAAAAATAACAAAAGTGCAGCTACATACATAACATGATTTAATCTCACAAACATATGTTGAGGAAAAGACGCCAGAAACAAACAAAAAAATACACACTGCATTTATATATGATTTATATAAAGTCCAAAAGAAGGTAAAGTTGTTAAAAACCAATTAAGGGGGCTTAGAGGAACCGAAACACGTTCTGCATGCTGGCTGGGGCTGAGATTCCAGACCTGGGGGGGTGGCGTCCCGCTGCCGAATCCCATGGGGTCCTGGGAACCCTGAGAAGCGCAGAGCCATCCTTGCCTCAGAACCTTCCGCAGACCCTTCGCGATCTGCAATCTGGGGGTGAAGCAACATGGATGCAGCCAGCCAAGGCCCTGTGGAAGTCGTGCTTCTCAAGCACACCCTGGATGTCTGGTCACTGTCCTCAGCATCTGGGCCATCATTGTCATCATGTCCTCCTTGTTGCTGTGCCCAGGCACTGCAGTCATCATCTACCGCACACAGACCCATCGGGTCCTCAGTGGGGCTGTCCGCGAGCCTCCCAAGAGGGCCAGGTGAGGGATGAGAACAGGAGTCCCCTCCGCCAGCCTCTTCCCTGTGCTCAGAAAAGCAGTGGGAAGGACGGCGGAGTGTGGACTTGAGTTCTGGTTTTGATTCTGCCGCTGGCCAGCTGTGTGAATTTGGTCGAGGGACCTAACTCTATGAGTTCCAGGTTCCGTGTCTTTCAAATGCAGATAATCCCTGCCCTTCCTACCTCATAGGGTTGTGAGAGCCACATGACTTAGTGGAAGTGAAAGCTGTTTGTGAGCAGTAAAGCCGCCACGGATATACAGGTGTTATGCTGGGTGCTGAGAAGCTTTGAAGAACCAGGGAACCTAATTGCTGCTGATGCCTTAAAGGTGGTGAGGGGGACACTGGGGGCACAACAGACTTTCCCAGTGCCTGTCAGGTCAAACCAAGCAAAGGGCACCCTGACATGATTCCAAGGGGCCAGCAGCAGCACATTGGCTCAAAGTTATTCTTTTTTTTTTTTTTTTGAGACGGAGTCCTGCTCTGTCGCCCAGGCTGGAGTGCAGTGGCGCAATCTCGGCTCACCGCAACCTCCGCCTCCCAGGTTCAAGCAATTCTCCTGCCTCAGCCTCCCAAGCAGCTGGGATTACAGGCACACACCACCATCCTCGACTAATTTTTGTATTTTTAGTAGAGTCAGGGTTTCACCGTGTTGGCCAGGATGGTCTGGATCTCCTGACCTCGTGATCCGCCCGCCTCGGCCTCCCAAAGTGCTGGGATTACAGGCATGAGGCACCGCGCCTGCCCAAAGTTATTTTCTGTAAAGTGCTACTCCCTCATGTTTTCTCAGTTGGGAGGGAACTGAGTATAGCTGGTGATAGCTGGTGGGAGAGGGGTAGGAGGGGGAAAGGGGTTGGGTGGGGGGGGGGGGTGGCAGAACTTTCCAGAACCTTCTCTGTGGACTCTCTGCACCTATATAATCTGGAAGTGGGCTCTACCGTCTTTGGGCAATGCCAAGGGAGTTGGGGTGATGGGCATCTTTTCACACTGGAGTCTCTGTCTCTATTAGCTTTGATACCCAAGCAGTGTTGGAAAATGCAGGGTGACTGAGTTCCCTGCCCAGCTTTCAGAATCTCCAGCCCCCATCCCCTTATGTTCCTCACCCTAAAGAAGCCTGTTCCCTCTGCCCAGCTCCTGCTATAATTAGCTCCATGTGTACCCCCTTCACTCCCTCCCACCAGCACTGCAGCCAATCTAAGGTACTTATATTTTAAGAGATATTCCCAGGACTTTTGGAACCAATGCAAAACAATGATGGCTATTTTAGATGCTATGATTATTATTTGTATAGAGCTATTTCTGGACACTCAAGCTCTTTGATACCAAAATCAGGAACATCTTGGGATTTATTAAATTATGTAAGATAGCATAACACAGATATCAGGATATTATTGTGTGAAAATGATGCTTTTACTTTGATCTGATTTCATTGATGTATGCAACCAATTTCCAATAAAGTGTTAGAATGTGCTAAAAAAAATTAACTTTGAGGAGAAGGGAGGGGTTAGTTATTAGGAAGGGTCACAAGGGGGAATTCCTAGGGTGCAGGTAATGTGCTATTTCTTGACTAGGATAGCCGTACACTTACTGTAGACTTTTCTACAGTATGCTATAGTATAACTAAAGAGTAGTAAATAAAGGAGGGATAAAAGGACAGGAGAGAAAGAGAGAGAGAGAGAGGGGACCAGCAAAACACCAGGCAAAACCAAACCAAAACACCTTTGTTGTGAGACATTTGCAACTCAGAGAACACATTACTCCAAAAAAAATGAAATGAAAAACCAATAACCTCTAAAGATAATCTCCCAATAAAATTATAATCACCCACAAAAACGAATCCTCAATTGGGATTGCATTAAGTGTACAGATCATCTTAAAGATAATCGGCATCTTTACTATAATAGATAACTGATTAAGTATTTACTATGTGCCTGGCACTGGGCTGAGTGTTCTGAAAAGATCATTTTCTTTAATTCTTATACTTGACACACTAGTTAACTAATAATATTACTCTCATTTTACAAACAAGGAAGCTAGACCTTAGAGGAGTGAAGCCACTTTCCTGAGATGATCAAGGAAGGAATGAGTAGAAATGGCATTCAAACTCAAGCTTTAGGCTCATAGCTACCACATTAAACTTTCTGTGCAGAAACATGGAGTATATTTGCATGGACTCGGGTGTTCTTTTTTCTATCTTTCAATAGCATTTTAGAATGTTTTTTAAATACATGGATTTACATATTTTTATTGTTTCTGATATTTTATCATTTTGATGCTATTATGAATAAGATCTTTTTTTCCATTACATTTTCTAATTGGCTACTGCTGGTGATTAGGAGACCTACTGATTTTTTAAAATCTTATATCTGACTACTTTCTTGTTTTTCAGTTAATTCTCTTGGATATTCCAGGTAGTCAAGGTAAAGTATGTAAATAACGACAGCTTCCTCTCTTTCTTTTCCCCTGATGACCTCATTTGCCAATATTTGTGCATTTTACGGCATGGGGGAAAGATTCATAATGTACTGTGGGTGAGGAGGGACCTTTAATACATTCCAGACAGAGGGAACTCTATGTTTGAGCATGAGGTTATGAAGCAGCTTGACAGATTCCAGAAACTGGGAGTAGTTTGACAGGACTGTAAAGTAGGGCACAAATGAGGGAAGCAAAAGATGGTAACTTGAAAGAGAAAACAGTGGATCTTGAAGGATGACAAGTCATTAAGAGACTTCAAGCAGAGATGTAGCATGATAAGATTTATGTTTAAGAAAGAATGCCAATGTCAGCAGTGCAGAGGACTGACTGAAGAAGGTGGTACTGAAGAAAGGGAGAAAGGTTAGGAGGCTGCAGTAATGAGACAAACAAGTGGCGAGCCATCCATGGAGCAACAGAGAAAGGGCATGGATCTGGGAGAAGGGAATTCTACTCATTCAACCTCCATCTTGTTGTGATTTTTTTTTTTTTTTTTTGAGACGGAGTCTTGCTCTGTCCCCCAGGCTGGAGTGCAGTGGTCTGATCTCAGCTCACTGCAACCTCCACCTCCCAGGTTCAAGTGATTCTCCTGCCTCAGCTTCCCGAGTAGCTGGGACTACAGGCATGCACAACCACGCCCAGCTAATTTTTTGTATTTTAGTAGAGACAGGGTTTCACCAAGTTGGCCAGGCTGGTCTTGAACTTCTGACCTCAGTGATCTGCCGGCCTCAACCTCCCAAAGTGCTAGGATTACAGACATGAGCCACTGCACCCTGCCCTAGTTGTGATTTTGGACCAGTTACATAATCTCCCCAAGCTTCAATTTTTGTAATCTGCAAAATTAAAATAATAGCACCAACCAGCATGACTATGAAGCTTAAGTAGGATAATTTGTGTGCAGTGCACTCAAAAATGGTAGATCTTTACTACTAAGCCAGACATTGATGGTGAGAATGAAGTTGAGATCACAGATTCTAGGAAGGCAAATCCATCAAAGTGCCATGCCAGAGTTAGCACTTCCTCTTCTGAGTTATGAGGGAAGGTGAATCTTGACGTTACCCCCTTTCACCCACACACGAAATTCCACCTCTCCTATGTTCCTTCTCCCTGCCCACACCTCCCAACAAGCCCATCGCTAAGACAGCTCTGGGTGTTGGATTTGAACATAACATAGTTAAACTACATGGCTCACAAATTATTATGACAACTCAGCAACAAAAAAACCACAAACAACATGATTTTTTAAATGGCCCAAGGACTTGAATAGATATGTTTCCAAAGAAGATGCACAAATGGCCAACAAGCATGGGAAGATGCTCATCATTAGTCACTTGGGAAATGTAAATCGAAACCACAATGAAGTGCCACTTCGCACCCACGAGGATGGCTATCAAAAAAGCAAAAGGCAAGTGTTGGGGAGGATATGGAGAAATTGAAACTCTCATGTACTGTTGGAAGGTAAAGTCATTTGGCCACTGGAGAAAGTAGTTTGGTGTTCCTCAAAACATTAAACGTAGAATTACCATATGACTTAGCAATTTCCCTCCTAGGTATAGTGCCAAAAGAATTAAAAACAGGTGTTCAAACAAGTACATGTATTGTATACCCATGTACACAGCAGCACTGTTCACAATAACTAAAAGGGAGATACAGTTCAAATGTCTGCCAATGGATGAATAAACAAGAGGTGGTGTATACATATAATGGAATATTATTCAGCCATAAAAGGGAATGAAGTACTGATACATGCTACAACATGGACGAACCTCAAAAGCATTATGCTAAGTGAAAAAGGCGAGACACAAAAGGTTACCTATTGTATGATGCCATTTATATTAAGTATGCAGCAAAAGTAAATCCACAGAGGCAGAACACAGATTTGTAGATATGAGGCACAGGCGGAAAGGGGGATGGGAAACAACTACTTAATACGTATAGGGTTCCCTTTTGGAGTGATGAATATGTCATGGAACTGGAGGTGACGGTTGCACAGCATTGTGAATGCACTCAATGCCACCAAAATATTCACTTTAAAATGATTAATTTTATGTGCTGTTACTGTTACCTAAATAAATAAATAAATAATTTTAAAAAATGTATTATGAAAGCCTTTTCACAGAAAGTGGATGTGATCAGCTGCTAGAGTTCAGATATACCTACCTCAAGTTACCAATGAAGGTAGTTTGCCTTAAACCACTATGGTACCCACTCCAGTCAGTTTTTAATGCCCAGGCAGTCTGTATTGCTTAATAACACCAGTAACCCCAGTTAGGTGCGGTGCAATCTCCTGCTGATGTCAATACCTTAAACTAGTTGGAGCCCTTATTTTTCCTTCAATTATCTTGTCTTCCCACAGTCCCTCTGAACACTCCCAGCCGTAGCCTGGCTCCAGGAGCCTTTTGGAGGCAAGTTTTCACCCTTGGAGTTGAATCTTTTTTGACTGCAATGTCTCTTTGAAAGTTCTTACATACTATTATATGAAAATATTGCCTTTCCATGCCTTGACTATATAAGCTCCATGAGGTTTGGAACTGTGCTTCTTTTGTTTACCACTTTACCTGGTACATAGTACAACAAAGAAACAGGTTGCTTAGATCTCAACAGACCCAGGGGTTTCCTTATCTGCTATTTTAACTGCTTCTGAGTGTGACATCACTGAAACAAAAAAGTCAGATAGGTAAATTGTCTTTTAATTTTAACTTTGTAATTATCCTGTGTGCATAGGAAAGAAGATTGACTAGAAACTAGCTCATGCTTCTCTTATATCGCCATTCTCCTCCCCAGACAAAATACCACCTTGACCCCTATATCAACTCATGAAACACAGAATCCTTCTCAACCTCTTCCACCTGCAGCTCTTCCATAGGGTGTCTTTATTACTGCCTGAAAGTAAAAACTCTAGGATACTAATTCAATAGTTTAAAAAAGTGAGGCCAGGTGCGGTGGCTCACACCTGTGATCCCAGCACTTTGGGAGGCCAAAGAGGGCAGATCACTTGAGGTCAGGAGTTTGAGGCCAGCCTGGGCAACATAGCAAAACCCCATCTCTACTAAAAATACAAAAATTCGCCGGACATGGGCATGGTGGCGCACACTTGCAGTCCCAGTTGTCAGAAGGCTGAGGTGGGAGGATGGCTTGACCTGGGAGACAGAGGTTGCAGTGAGCTGTGATTGCACCACTGCACTCCAGCCTGAGTGACACAGCCAGACTTTGTCTCAAAAACTATATGAGGGTGTTTAATCCTTTGTCTTTTGCTAATGCAACTAATTGAGCAATTTGAATTCTGAGTAGAAGGAAACACATGAAAATGTTATTTCACTTTTTATTATTTATTTATTTAAACACCCTTATTTCACTTTTTTTCTTTTATTCAAAGTGACTCACTTTTGTCCAGTTACCGACTTTCCAGAAAATATTGCCAGTAGTGGAAGCTAAGATTGGACTATTTTACTGCTGTACATAAGCAAAGCCTTAATCTGGCTTTAAGGCTCAAAGAAAGATTCTACAGGTAATAATTACAGATAAATGGTGCCCAAAAAAAAAAGATGTTTTGACACTGCTAAGAATAAGCGTGCGTGGGTGCCTCCTCTGTGTCAAGCACAATACAGGGGAAGAAAACTGATTCACTAGTCAAAGAGTTTGGGGTGTGAATCCCAGCTCAGCCACTAACTATGTGAGCTTGAGAAAATTATTAAACATCTCTGAACATCAGCTTATAAACTTTAAAAGTGGAAATAACAGGTACCTCATAGGGTTGTTGTATGCATTAACTATGTTAATGTATTTAAAGACTGCCTGGTACATATTAGTCTCTCAATTAATGGTCATTATCCTCCTAAGCAGGGCTCATCTTATTGAGATGAAATTGTATTGGCTTCTTGTTTACACACACACACACACACACACACACACACAGAGAGAGAGAGAGAGAGAGAGAGAGAGAGAGAGATAAGCATCTCCTCATCTCATTTTCTGGCTTACTTAATAATAAAACTGTCAAAAGAGAAAAGTAAGACAAACTGTATAATGTACAATAACCGTGGAAACAGTTTCCAAAAACTCTAAATCTGTACGAATTCTGTTAGGTCAGCAGGTCTGCATCGATTTTACTCATATTCACCAAAGGTTGCCGCCCAATTTTTGCTGCTACTTTTCTTGTCACGTCCATATTTTCCTATTACAGATATATTTCATGTTTCAATAATATATATGGGTCCCCACGAGAAACTAAACCAAATGTAATAATGAGCATTGAGGGATATATTTTTCAAACGCTGTCTGATTCCTAGGAGGCCCAGAAATTATTTTCATAACAAAATGAATTTCAATCAACTTGATAACTATTTAGAGAATGCCTACTACATTCAAGACACCAGAGGGATTCAAAGATAAATAAGATACAGTTTGTGTCCTCAAGCAGTTATAATCCAGCAAAAACCTGATATGACCAGCCATGTGCCAGATCTTACTGTTCTAACAAACCCACTTCATCCCAATGTGGCCTGTTCAATGCATCTCCCAGAAATACTTCAGACAAAATACATTGAAATAAGTATAGGTAATTTTTTTAATTCTTTTTTTTTTTTTTCTTTTATTATACTTTAAGTTTTAGGGTACATGTGCACATTGTGCAGGTTAGTTACATATGCATACATGTGCCATGCTGGTGCGCTGCACCCACTAACTCGTCATCTAGCATTAGGTATATCTCCCAATGCTATCCCTCCCCCCTCCCCCCACCCCACAACAGTCCCCAGAGTGTGATATTCCCCTTCCTGTGTCCATGTGATCTCATTGTTCAATTCCCACCTATGAGTGAGAATATGCGGTGTTTGGTTTTTTGTTCTTGCGATAGTTTACTGAGAATGATGATTTCCAGTTTCATCCATGTCCCTACAAAGGACATGAACTCATCATTTTTTATGGCTGCATAGTATTCCATGGTGTATATGTGCCACATTTTCTTAATCCAGTCTATCATTGTTGGATATTTGGGTTGGTTCCAAGTCTTTGCTATTGTGAATAATGCCGCAATAAACATACGTGTGCATGTGTCTTTATAGCAGCATGATTTATAGTCCTTTGGGTATATACCCAGTAATGGGATGGCTGGGTCAAATGGTATTTCTAGTTCTAGATCCCTGAGGAATCGCCACACTGACTTCCACAATGGTTGAACTAGTTTACAGTCCCACCAACAGTGTAAAAGTGTTCCTATTTCTCCACATCCTCTCCAGCACCTGTTGTTTCCTGACTTTTTAATGATTGCCATTCTAACTGGTGTGAGATGATATCTCATAGTGGTTTTGATTTGCATTTCTCTGATGGCCAGTGATGATGAGCATTTTTTCATGTGTTTTTTGGCTGCATAAATGTCTTCTTTTGAGAAGTGTCTGTTCATATCCTTCGCCCACTTTTTGATGGGGTTGTTTGTTTTTTTCTTGTAAATTTGTTTGAGTTCATTGTAGATTCTGGATATTAGCCCTTTGTCAGATGAGTAGGTTGCGAAAATTTTCTCCCATGTTGTAGGTTGCCTGTTCACTCTGATGGTAGTTTCTTTTGCTGTACAGAAGCTCTTTAGTTTAATTAGATCCCATTTGTCAATTTTGTCTTTTGTTGCCATTGCTTTTGGTGTTTTGGACATGAAGTCCTTGCCCACGCCTATGTCCTGAATGGTAATGCCTAGGTTTTCTTCTAGGGTTTTTATGGTTTTAGGTCTAACGTTTAAATCTTTAATCCATCTTGAATTGATTTTTGTATAAGGTGTAAGGAAGGGATCCAGTTTCAGCTTTCTACATATGGCTAGCCAGTTTTCCCAGCACCATTTATTAAATAGGGAATCCTTTCCCCATTGCTTGTTTCTCTCAGGTTTGTCAAAGATCAGATAGTTGTAGGTATGCGGCGTTATTTCTGAGGGCTCTATTCTGTTCCATTGATCTATATCTCTGTTTTGGTACCAGTACCATGCTGTTTTTGTTACTGTAGCCTTGTAGTATAGTTTGAAGTCAGGTAGTGTGATGCCTCCAGCTTTGTTCTTTTGGCTTAGGATTGACTTGGCAATGCGGGCTCTTTTTTGGTTCCGTATGAACTTTAAAGTCGTTTTTTCCAATTCTGTGAAGAAAGTCATTGGTAGCTTGATGGGGATGGCATTGAATCTGTAAATTACCTTGGGCAGTATGGCCATTTTCACGATATTGATTCTTCCTACCCATGAGCATGGAATGTTCTTCCATTTGTTTGTATCCTCTTTTATTTCCTTGAGCAGTGGTTTGTAGTTCTCCTTGAAGAGGTCCTTCACATCCCTTGTAAGTTGGATTCCTAGGTATTTTATTCTCTTTGAAGCAATTGTGAATGGGAGTTCACTCATGATTTGGCTCTCTGTTTGTCTGTTGTTGGTGTATAAGAATGCTTGTGATTTTTGTACATTGATTTTGTATCCTGAGACTTTGCTGAAGTTGCTTATCAGCTTAAGGAGATTTTGGGCTGAGACAATGGGGTTTTCTAGATAAACAATCATGTCGTCTGCAAACAGGGACAATTTGACTTCCTCTTTTCCTAATTGAATACCCTTTATTTCCTTCTCCTGCCTGATTGCCCTGGCCAGAACTTCCAACACTATGTTGAATAGGAGCGGTGAGAGAGGGCATCCCTGTTTTGTGCCAGTTTTCAAAGGGAATGCTTCCAGTTTTTGCCCATTCAGTATGATATTGGCTGTGGGTTTGTCATAGATAGCTCTTATTATTTTGAAATATGTCCCATCAATACCTAATTTATTGAGAGTTTTTAGCATGAAGGGTTGTTGAATTTTGTCAAAGGCTTTTTCTGCATCTATTGAGATAATCATGTGGTTTTTGTCTTTGGCTCTGTTTATATGCTGGATTACATTTATTGATTTGCGTATATTGAACCAGCCTTGCATCCCAGGGATGAAGCCCACTTGATCATGGTGGATAAGCTTTTTGATGTGCTGCTGGATTCGGTTTGCCAGTATTTTATTGAGGATTTTTGCATCAATGTTCATCAAGGATATTGGTCTAAAATTCTCTTTTTTGGTTGTGTCTCTGCCCGGCTTTGGTATCAGAATGATGCTGGCCTCATAAAATGAGTTAGGGAGGATTCCCTCTTTTTCTATTGATTGGAATAGTTTCAGAAGCAATGGTACCAGTTCCTCCTTGTACCTCTGGTAGAATTCGGCTGTGAATCCATCTGGTCCTGGACTCTTTTTGGTTGGTAAACTATTGATTATTGCCACAATTTCAGCTCCTGTTATTGGTCTATTCAGAGATTCAACTTCTTCCTGGTTTAGTCTTGGGAGAGTGTATGTGTCGAGGAATGTATCCATTTCTTCTAGATTTTCTAGTTTATTTGCGTAGAGGTGTTTGTAGTATTCTCTGATGGTAGTTTGTATTTCTGTGGGATCGGTGGTGATATCCCCTTTATCATTTTTTATTGTGTCTATTTGATTCTTCTCTCTTTTTTTCTTTATTAGTCTTGCTAGCGGTCTATCAATTTTGTTGATCCTTTCAAAAAACCAGCTCCTGGATTCATTGATTTTTTGAAGGGTTTTTTGTGTCTCTATTTCCTTCAGTTCTGCTCTGATTTTAGTTATTTCTTGCCTTCTGCTAGCTTTTGAATGTGTTTGCTCTATTTTTTTAATTCTTTAGACAGATAACCTTGCTCTAAAAAGGTAACAAAACAGGCCAAGCACAGTGGCTCACTGTAATTCCAACACTTTGGGAGGCCAAGGCAGAAGGATCACTTGAGGGCAGTAGTTTTCCACCAGCCTAGGCAACACAGCCAGACCTCTTCTCTACAAAAAAATTTTTTTTAATTAACCAGGGGGAAAAAAAAAAGAAAGAAAAAGAAAATTAACCAGGCATAGTGGCACATGCCTGTAGTCCCAGCTACCCAGGAGGCTAAGGTAGGAGCATCATTTGAGTCCAGGAATTCGAGGCTGCAAGTGACCTATGATTAGGCCACTGCATTCCAGCCTGGGCAACAGAGTAAGACTCTGTTTCTTAAAAAATAATAACAATAAAAAAAATTTAAAAATAAAAGATAACAAAACAAAATACTATCTGAATTATCACTTGTGACTGACGCTGTTGTTTGAATTCACCAGGTAATTCCTCAATTACCCTTTTCTATATAGATATCACTGTTATGTATGAGATCATAGCAGAGAAGCTCTGGCAAGGTAATTTGCAGAATGAAGTATTTCCTATTTTGTACCAAACATGATGACATTTAAGCTACTCAAGGGAAATATATTTTTACACTGTGAGAGATACTCTGTGTTAAGAATTTTTATGTGGTACACTAGGTAAATTCCATGTAAAATAATTTTCCCTAAGAAATAAAATGTTCACAAAGATTCCCTTGTCTGATTTTATTTTAAATCTCAAAAGGTTAATCCAAAATTTGACCTTATAAACAATACCAGCACATAGTAAGCCAAACACTTGCAAAAGAATGTTGTTCTCCAGTGTGCTAAGAACTCTGGTAGTGAGAAGGAATAGGGCATCATTTCCTTTACCTCACTAGGGAACTATTTATAGTCCAGCATTCTAATGAAAACCCTCGTGACCTGGAAAAGTTAATGTGCCTTTCAAAGTGTCTTATTTACATCCAGGGAATAACTCAGGATCACATCCAAGATGTAAACATGTGTTTTTCTCTCTCTCCCTCTCTCTCTCAGCCCATGCACTTATCTCATTCAATATGAAAGCAAGAAAGAGTTTCAGTCTATATTTATTTTAGTTCTCACTTTACACAGTTGATGATTGAAGATATTGCAGAAGACTAGCGTTTCACTAGAAACATCTTTAGGAAAATGATGGACCAAATTTTGGAGATACTTACAATCTACCAAAAAAAAAAAAATCATGGCATTTCTCTTCTTAAAACTTAATGAAATTCAAAGGTTTTATAGGAAGAAAAATCAGTAAAATGGGAAATACAGTCCAAAATAACTTTAAATGTCAGTTATATATACTTATGTTATTTAAATAATAATGTATTATTGACATACGTGTATATCATAGTTGACAAGTTCTTTTCTTTTCTAGGTGTCCACTTGGGCTTCATTCCCTTCCAGGAGATCCTCCTGACTCTTTTAGACTAGGTTAAATGCCCTTTCGTGTACTCCTTGTCTTAGCAATTCTTGCCTGGCAAGAATTCTGTAAGCTAGGTATAGTTTTGATCACTATTTTACAGATAAGAAAATTGAGTCCAGAGAAACTGAGCAACGTGTCTAGACAAGATTACGAAGCTGAACCAGGAACCAAACTCCGATTGAATGATTCCAAACCCAATACTCTGGCTGCAGGTCTATTGAGTGGACTTGTCTTCCACTTTAACACTGCATTTACTAAACATTAAGAAAGTAGGAAGATAAGCAATTATCTGTTGACTTTGGGTAGTAAATATGGAGCATTGGATAATTATGATAATAAGGTCTTGAGCATTAGTGTGTGCCAAGCACTCAGCTAAGTGTTTATGTTCATTCTTTCATTTCATTCTAACAACATCCAGTGAGATAGAAATGATGAGTATTCCCCTCCACCAATTTTTACAGTTAAAGAACCTGAGGCTCGAGGAAGTTAAATAATTTGCTCAAGGTCACACAACTAAAAGGAGACAGAACCAGGCTCTGTACCCAGGTTGTCTAACTCTGAGTCCACTTGCTTAGCCACCATACATATTGCCTAATCCAAGCCCCATCCCACCTCCCGCTTCTCCTTAGATACGTATTTAAGAGGGTAAGCGTAAACTACAAGATGAGGGCTGCCCCTCATTTATCATAATAACTGCTGAATTCTCCCTTTTTTCCTAATATGTATAGGTATATGCTAAGACTCTTTTTCAGACTTGCGTTAGAATTCTGGTCCAGCCACTTACTAGATGAATGACTTTGTTCACATTACTAAATCTCTCTGAAAATACAAGTTGAGTAATTTGCAGTTTCTGTTTCTCCATTTGACAAAAAAGATGATAGAACCCAACCAGCAGGATGGTTGCACCTAAAGTGAAATCCTGTAATGGAAACTTCCTAGTACAGAGCCTAGTAGGCAGAAGTAATTCAACAAATACCAGACCCATCCCCTTCCCTCCCCTGAATGATAGCTTTAAATGTAGGTATTAATCAAGTACACACCGGATAAAGAGAAACTTTCATTTACTAACTCAGTCATTCACCTCAAAATATTGTTGACTTCTCTTGAATCTCTCCAGTTAAAGGAATTTTAAGATGACAACGTCCCAAAATTCGTTTTTCTGTCCTACATCTGGATGGCAACAGCTCCTTGAACATTTTTCTCTTGGTTTTTACAAGTGTGCAAATCTATCCATATTTTAAATGTAGTATCTACTGATGATAGATACGTACTCTAATTCCACAAATGTCTACTAGGTGCCTCCTGTGCCAAGAACCCTTCCTGACCCCAAGAAGTTCATAGTTTATTGGGTAAACAAACACATGACTAGCTAAGACACTATGTAATAACGGTGCCATAACAAAGGCATGTACCAACCTCCAGGGGAGCAATTAATCTTGCTTGAGGTTTTGAGGACTAGTTCACAGAAGAGGTGACATTTGAGTTCAGCCACAAAGAATGAGTCAGCTTCTCCGAGAATTAATGAGCATTCCAGCATCAGAGGCAAATTTCAAGCAGTATATCTTGTTAAAACTATGACCACAAGAATGTCACATCACAGAAACTTTTCTCCTTTTGCTTGGTCCAGATTATTAAAGACAAAACAGTCATGATGACTTTCAGGGTTAATCCACTAAAGTCATTCAACGATGGTTTTACAAAGCAAATGTGTGGTATTTAAGTTTCCCAAAGACGCCATCGTGTAGCACTTAGGATTCTGAACAACGCAAGTTTCTCCTTTGAGAGCTCATATATAGTGAATGTGTGTTACATTAAAGATTACTGAAGATTGTAAACCTTCTTTTTTGCATGTGTAAGATTGGTAGCTTTTAAAATATTGATGCATTTGTGTAAATTACCCAACTTGAATTTTACAACAAATTCAGAAAAGAAAATGTCAAAGTTGGACAAATTTTAAATGAACTCTCTATGAAAAAAAAAAACTTCTTAAATAATATTTTGAGATGAATTGGTCTACAGAGCTCATCTTGGATTTCAACATGTATGTAGCTGAAGGGTACAGAAATGAATTGGATATGAAGACTTAGGAAAAGTTTCACGGTTTAACTATCTTTGCCTTGTTCTGTATGTAACCCATGTTTTCCTACTTTTTGTCCTTAATCACTCTGTGAATATTTTCCATAAATAAATCTGATTCTCATCCACATGGCACCTGCTATTCTCTCTTCTTCTGTGGCCTCCATCCTTTGGTTGCCACCATTTCCAGCAGGTGCTGACATCTCCTACCACAGCTGATGCCATGGAGCCCTCAGAGTGGCAAGGTGTCTTGGTATTGTGTTGCATAGTTGGAAAGAAGTTCTCGCTTCCCTTCTTTTTTCTTGGCAGAGTAGCTTAGGGCAGGAGGTCCAAGGCAGATGTCCTTGGACCCCAGGGATGGACAACGCTGTCAGTGCAAGTTTTACTCACAACCTTCCCATGCTCCCTCTACAGGATGCAGATGTCCCTCCCTGAGCCAGAGACAACCTGAGTGACAGCCCCAAACCCCTTCCCTCCAATGATCGAAGCTTTGTTTTGGGATCCAGCTGCTTCTGCCTAGCTGCCTTGCCCCTCTGGACAAGTCCTCACCCAAGAAGCCCTGGGACTATCACATAGAGACAGCCTGGCATGCCATTTCCCAGATATGGCCAAACTACTATGGACTTCAGAGACACACCTGGCTTGAGATTATAGGATTCTTGATCTTATTCCTACTTGCTTCAGTTATTGATGAAAATAGGCTGAGTCTCATAACAAATGTTGGAGAAAGCTTATGTTCACTTTTATTTGGTTAAGAATGAATGAATAAATGGATGAATGAAAGGATACGAGTCCTATTAAAGCTGTAAACTTTCCCCAAGTGAATGTTTGGTAGAAGTGTTCTATCTCTGCAACCACTATGTCCTGTTCACTTTTATGGTTTTAAATATTTTATTCATTCAAGAATAGTAACGGCTAACATTGATATCACATCTTACAAAGCCTTTTCCATGTATGTTCCTTTATTTCATTTTTAACCTGTGAAATAGGTATTACCATGATCTCCATTTTCTACAGGAGAACATTAAGCAGACTTCCCCACTTCTCCATTCTCATCCTTTGCTTTTGCTACTAAATTTTACTAATCTTTCAGCCACACCTAAGACATCATTTTCTCCGTGAAGACTTAGCTAACTATTGGCCTGGAGAAGCAGGTCCTGTTCCCTGCTCCAGTACAGCCAGAGTGTCAGTTAATCAGAGGGGACCTGGGACAGTCAGGGCCTCCCAGACCAATTACCTTAAGACTTGAGCTATCCTATTAATTGTCCCCAATGCTGTGTATGAGTAATAACATTATTATAACCACACATTTTTTCCATGTGTGCCAGAATGTGGAAAAGGCTAAGTAACACCACCGTGAAGGAATGGCTAAGAGCATGGGTTTTAGAGGCACATATTAGCTATATGAACTTCAACAGCTATGAACCTATCTGGGTGTTAGTTTCCTCATCTGGAAAATAAAAATAAAAATAGCAAACACTTACACAGCATTTACTACCATGTAGGTTATCTCTTTTACTGTTCACAATAGCATAAGGTAGGAACTATCATTCTTCCCATGATACAGAGAGGAAATAGGCACAACAGTGGTCATGTTTGAACTTGACATGAATGATATAAGACCTGTAATTAAAGCCCAAGCCCATGTTTGTAACTACTATATTACATGAACAAACCTTCCTCATACGGTTGTTATAAGAGCTAAATTTGATAATCCATTTGTAAGTGATGCTCTTGTCCCAGAATTGTAACCAAAAACCAAAACCACCAGGTACCCCTTCCATGGCCATGCAGGGTTTACTGAGAGGTATCAATTCAGAAAACTCTCCTTACCTCCCACTATCATCCTCCACCACCTCCACTGCCCCAGCCAATATAAAGGCACTCGCTTGCCTGCCTCTAAATAACCAGAGCAGAGGAAATAGCTTTGAGGAGACAGATGTTGTATTTGTACCGCTGAGGGAGGGGCTATCAGTTCCACTGTCTCCTCTCCTAGTAAGATGGAGTCTGCACTTGTCCATGGTCTCATGAATTGGCTGGCCACAGAAGGTGGCTGGAAATGGGAGCTATATCTCACCATAACTGGCATTGCACAGTGGCAAAGAGGCACTTGTATCAAAGTATTGCAGCATGATACCACTGTGTGGATGAGGGAGGTTGGCTGCAGAGGATGACTAAATTTTACAAGGGATCACAAGGGCTTAATGAAACTGCATCAGCATGGGCCTCTCTGTGATAGGATATGTCAAAGCCCCCTCCTGTCCTCACTTATGTCATATGGGAACGATGTTGCTTTCCTTAAGGGATTGTCATGAAAATTAAATGAGATAATGTGCATGAGATTCTGCAAAATGGTCCCATGATTAACGTTAGCTCCTTCACCACACTCTTGCTACCCAGTGTTTAAAGCTTGGGTAAATACTTTGAGTATGAGAAAAGATGGGTAGCTTTTCATAATGTCAGATTCAACCTAAAAAGAAAAATCTCTGTTTGCAGACTTCTATCTCCCTGGATTACTAAGTAGACCTGAAATTTATTAACCTTTTTACTCATTTGTGAGCACCAGCGTAAGAGGACTTTTTTGAATAATCAAGAAACCTCATTCTGGTGGGCAAATAAAAGGAGGCCAGGTGTTTGGGATTAAAAATGCATTATCCCCACCACTGACTTTCTGGGGATGGTGTCAAGTATTTGCTCTCTCATAATATGTACTATTTCTAGAGTAGAAAAGGAGGAGGGAAACATGTACAGAGATGATAAGAGGAATTTAGGGAAAATGGGGATAGTCGGAAACACGGAGGGTGAAAGTAGCAGAGAGAGGACGGAGAAGCATCCTATTTTTAACCACTTATAGTCGTCTTCCCTCTCCTTAAAAATAGGTCTTCTTCCTGCCCACAGTGAACTGAGTAAGACAATATCTGGGGCTCCATAAGGCCATCTGTGTATCTATTTGGAGCCACTGATATTTGTGTCTTTGTGGCAAAGCTGGGCTGGCTTTTTTAACATTAGATACACAACCACCAAATTCTCCAGAGCTGTTTTTAAGAAAATTGTCCCCATCCAAACTATCAGGTTTTTAAAATTAGCACAATAAAGCTATTTTATAATAACAATGTGAATAAGTAATTCCCAATTCGTGACTCATGCATAAAAAGCAAAGGAGGCTATTTTCTTGAAGTAAAACTAAGATATTTCTGTTAATAATATTAACAGCATAAATATATATTGATGTGTGCTTTCTGTGCCAGGCACCATGCTAAGCTCTTAACATGCATGGGACCCCTTTTGCAGAGGAAGAAATTAAGGCTTAGTAGGTTAAATAACCAGATCAGAGCCACAGAACTAATGGTAGAATTAGAAATCAAACCAAGGTCTACCTGCAAACCCTGAACTCTTAACCTCTGCCCTGTTGCCTGCTTTAGAAACTTTTAGTGGCTGTCACTTCATCACCCAGGCCAAGCTCTTACATGAGTGAAGGAAGAAATCTAGCTCATGGAAGGCCGGGCACGGTGGCTTACGCCTGTAATCCCAGCACTTTGGGAGGTCAAGGCGGGTGGATCACCTGAGGTCGAGAGTTCAAGACCAGCCTGATCAAGATGGAGAAATCGTGTCTCTACTAAAAATACAAAATTAGCCAGGCGTGGTGGCGCATGCCTGTAATCCCAGCTATTCGGGAGGCTGAGGCAGGGAGAATTGCTTGAACCTGGGAGGCAGGAGGTTGCAGTGAGCCAAGATCATGCCATTGCACTCCAGCCTGGGCAACAAGGGCAAAACTCCGTCTCAAAAAAAAGGAAAAGAAAAAGAAATCTAGCCCACGGGAAAGGCAAGAGCTAAGATATGGCATCAGTTGTTACAGAGAGGAGGATTTGAATGTTTTGCATTGAAGGGTTTGTTGTATTGCAAACAAGCCCATCAAACTTTGTATAAAACAAGCCTATGCTTGAGGTGCACCATGAGGCCATTCAGAGGTTCAAGTATTACTTTGGAAAAGGCTTCTGTAATTTTAGAGTTTAACAATGTGAAATTAGACCTAGAATCCTCAAACAAATTCATTTCAAAACTACAATACCCTTGGAAATGAGCACTTCCATTAGATTTGAGACCATTATGTGTCCATCTCTGTGTGAGGGAAATAGATGCTTTTACATCAGAACAAATACAAAATATCAGTACATTTTCATTCAGTACAATTTCCTAAGTTCCTTTTATCCAATTTCCCAATTTTGTCAGATATATGAAGCTGAAATAAAGCTCTCCTTTTAACCCAGTTTCTTGTTCACCTTAACTCTCCAACAAAATTATTCTTAGATTTTATCTCAAACTATTTCTTAGACAGGGATTGGGTTTTATTATGTCATCATGGGATCAAAAAATACCAAGAAATATTTCACAAACAGAATTTTGTTATTTTTCTCTACTATATAGGCATTACGACCTATGCCATTTTGCTCAAAATGTGAGTGTACACATTGTAACAGAGGTCCAGTCCACGGCCTGTTAGGAACCGGGCCACACAGCAGGAGGTGAGCTATGGGTGAGCCAGCATTACAGCCTGAGCTCTGCCTCCTATCACACCTGTCACTTCAGTGGTGGCATTGAATTCTCATAAGAACATGAACCCTATTGTGAACTGCGCACATGAGGGATCTAGGTTGTGCGCTCCTTACGAGAATGTAACCAATGCTTGATGATCTGAGGTGGAACAGTTTCATCCCGCAACCCTTTTCCCACTACTCCAATATTTCATAGAAAAATTGTCTTCCACAAAACTGGTTCCTGGTGCCAAAAAGGCTGGGGACTGCTGCACTATAAGAGTGATCATTAAGCAATTGCAAATCTACTACAAGGAATAGCTACTGATACTTAGGTAATGAAAAATGTCACTAGAGATCATAAGTATCAAAAGATACTTGTGACAGCTTAAGACATCAAGCAAACTAAATATAAGAGAAATACTCACCCAGTCTTATGTGAATGAAGATTGCATGCACCACAATTAGGAAAGGTTTCATATTTTTAAGCACAGTGAAACGTTTTCAATCCTTTGGACAGTATTTAAAAACTCTTCAGTTAAACATATTTATCATTACTACTTACAAGACATTCTCCAAGATGCCATTGGGTACCAGGATAAATAATAAATATATGGGTCACTACCTTCAAGAACCTCTCAGCTTATAGGGAAGGTAAGAAACGTGTTTGTAAGCTGTAACATAGAGTGATGAGTACCGTAAAGAAAGATGCAAAGCATTGTGGGAGTTCAGATCCCATCTGGTGAGGGGATGAGAAGATGGTGGGCACCTCATGTCAGGGTGACAAAATGCCCAAGAAAAGCTAACATCTATTCAGGAAACAGTCTCCTTTAACTGGAATTTAAGATGTCACTAGGAGATACAGCTGGAAGGTTAGGCTGAGACCAGGTCCAAGGATTTGAAGGTTCTCAGCTGGAGAAATGCAGATTCAGTAGGTACAACCAATATTTCACACTTTACCTATTTTTACACGTTTACAATATCTATTTTTTAACACCACTTTATTGAAACATAACTGACATAAAATTAACTGTTTAAGTGTAAAATCTGGGCCAGGGTGGTGTCTCATGCCTGTAATCTCAGCACTTTGGGAGGCCAAGCTGGGTGGATCGCTTGAGCTCAGGAGTTCAAGACCAGCCTGGCCAACATGGCGAAACTTCATCTCTACTAAAAATACCAAAATTAGCTGGGCGTGGTATCACGTGCCTGTAGTCCCAGCTGCTCGGGAGGCTGAGGTGCAAGAATCGCTTGAACCTGAGAGGCAGAGGCTGCAGTGAGCCGAGATTGTGCCACTGCACTCCAGCCGGGGCGACAGAGCAAGACTCTGTCTCAAAAAGAAAAAAAAGAGAAAGTGTAAAATCTGATAAGTTATGACATATGTATACACCCATGAAAACATCACCACAATCAAGATAATGAATATATCCATCAACCCCCAAAATGTCCTCATACTCCTTGGAATCTCTCCCTTCTGCCCCATCCCCAGGCAACTGCTGACCTGCTTTCTGTCACTATAGCTCAGTTTGCATAGAATTTTATATAAATGAAATCATACAGTATAGACTCTTTTTAGGCTGGCTTTTTACACTCCATAATTTTTGGAGATTCATCCATGTTGTTGGGTGTGTCAATAGTTTGTTCCTTTTTACTAATGTGTAATATTCCATTGTGTTGATGCCCCACAGTTTGTTTATTCATACACCTCTTTGATAGGTACTTGCAGTGTGTCCAGTTTTTGGCTCTTACAAATAAGGCTGCTATCTATATTCACGTACAAGTCTTTGTATGGACGTATGTCTTCATTTCTCTTTGATAAATACCTGGCCATAAAATGCCTGGGTCACATAGTAGGTTAATTAATATTATACTTTTCAAATAACTTCCAAACAATTTGCCAAAGTGGCTTACGACTTTACATTTTTACCAGCAGATTATGAGAATTCCAGTTGTTCCACATCCTTGCAAACGCTTGGGATAGTCATCTTTATTTTTATTTTAGACATTCGAATAGATATGTAATGATATCTTACTGTGGCTTTAATTTGTATTTCCTCAATGACTAACAATGTTGGATATCTTTTTATGTTTTTATTTGCCATTCTTATAGCTTCTTTCATGAAGTGTCAAATTCAAAGTGCGCTCATCTTTTGCCCATTTCAAACTATTATTATTATTACTCAGATTTTAAAGTTCTTTATACATTCTAGGTACAAGTGCTTTATCAGTTATGTGATTTGCAAATATTTTCTCCCAGTGTTGGCTTGTCTTTCCATTCTCTTAACAGTGTCTTCCAAAAAGCAAAAGTTATTAATTTTAATGAGGTCTAATTTATCCATTTTTTAATGGCTCATGTTTTTGGTGTTGCATCTAAGAAATTTTTGCCTAGGCTGGGCATAGTGGCTTATGCCTGTAATCACGGCACTTTGGGAGGCTGAATCGCCTTTATACCTTTGTCAAAAATCAGTTGACCATATGTGTCATGTGTAGGTCTATTTCTGAACTCTTTATTCAGTTCCATTGATCTATTTGTCTACCTTGATACCAATACTACATTGTCTTGATTATCATAGTGTTATAATATGCCTTGAAGTCACATAATTTAAGTCCACCAATTTTGTTCTTTCATTTCAGATTGCTTGGGCTATTCTAGGTCCTCTGCATTTCCATCTAAGTTTTAGAATCAGTTTGTCAATTTCTACAACAAAAAAACCTGCTTAGATTTTTATTTGGATTAAATCTACATATTAATTTAGAGAGAACTGCTACCTTAACAATATTAAGACTGAGTAATTAATATTATTATTTGGTCTTCCAATCTGAAAACACAGTATATCTCTCTATTTTGGTCTTTAATTTCTCTCAGCAATGTTTTGTAGTTTTCCATGTACAGGTCTTTCGAGTATTTTTATCAGATTACTCTCCATATATTTCATATTTTTGATACTATCTCAAATGGTTATTTCAATTTCTTATTTATTGTCAGCAGATAAAAATAAGATTGATTTTTATGTATGATCTTGTATTCTGCAACCTTGCTAAAGTCACTTTTAGTTCCAGGAATTTTTTTTTGTAGATTGCATCATGTTTTCTATTTAAATAATCATGTTATCTGTGAATAGAGTTTCACTTCTTCCTTTCCAAGCTGAATGCTGTTATATCTTTCTTATATTACTTCAGTGAAAATGTGACTACAAACTTCCAGAGGCCCTTCCAAAGAGAATAAAGTCACTGATTCATCATCACTGCCATCACTGTTGGCAAGAATTCTTCAAAAGCAAGTGAAAATTGTTCCCCCTCAGTATTAGACAGCTATGGAAATCCTAAGAAACTTCTTTTCTGGGCTCTTAAATTACCCCTCCCATGAGTTTGGTCCCTAGTCTATACACAGCTTGTATTAGTCCATTTTCATGCTGCCAATAGACATACCCAAGACTGGGTAGGTTATAAAGAAAGGGGTTTAATTGACTCACAGTTCCACATGGCTGGGGAGGCCTCACAATCATGGCAGAAGATGAAGGAAGAGCAAAGGGATGTCTTACATGGTGGTGGCAAAGAGAGAAAATGAGAGCCAAGAAAAGGGCTTTTCCCTTATAAAATCATAAGATCTCATGAGACTTATTCACTACCACAAGAACAGTATGGAGGAAATCGTTCCCACGATTCAATTATCCCCCACTAGGTCCCTCCCACAACACGTGGGAATTATGGGAGCTACAATTCAAGATGAGATTTAGGTGGAGACACAGCCAAACCATATCACACCTACACATATCTACATACACACACAGCATTTTTCCAAAGTTCCTTCTCTTAAGGGCAGATAGCATTAATTGCGGATGCTTACTTGCTGTACCAAACCCATTGTGAAGCCAGGCCTCCTCACTCCCATTCTAATGCTTTTAGCGTTATGACTTGGGTTACCACTCCAAATTCTCTTTACTCTTATGGTGAGTTTCTCCTCAAAAGCACCTGATATCTTTTGTTAAATGATCTCAGTTGGATCCATCTTAATCTATTGATATTATAGTAATAATTTTAAATTTCAAAAGGCAAGTGTCAGTGTTTTACCCACTACTTCCCAGAAGGCTCCTTAGACCTTATGCAAATATACCCATGGAGGGTTATTGTTCTTGTTGTCATTATTGCTGTGGTTGTTGTTTTACAGTCTCCCAGAAGGACAGTATTTGTCAATATAAGACAAAAGTTCTGTTACATACCTTCCCCTGAACAATGGTAACTTTGGACATCACTTCTCCCTGAAAGAGACCATTCGAGCAATTCTTCTCAGGTAAAAGGGTATCTACTCCAAGGAAATTTGTAAATTCCAGTGCTAGAGGCCTGGCACAGTGGCTCAAGTCTGTTATCCCAGCACTTTGGGAAGCCGAGGTGGGAAGATCACCTGAGGTCAGGAATTCAAGACCAGTCTGGCCAACATAGCAACCCTGTCTCTACTAAAAATGCAAAACAATTAGCCAGGCATGGTGGCAGTTGCCTGTAATCCCAGCTACTCCGGAGGCTGAGGCAGGAGAATCACTTGAACCTTGGAGGCAGAGGTTGCAGTGAGCCGAGATCGTGCCACTGCACTCCAGCTTGGGTGACAGAGTGAGACTTTGTTTCAAATAAATAAATAAATAAGTTCTAACACTAGAAATAAAAGGAACGGATGACTTTGAATTCATACTTTATCCTAATTTTTAAAAATTATTACAGCTTAGTTTCACTTGGCACCCCCCTACCAAAGTTTTCACAAAGGTGAGATGAATGTTTTAGGAAAATGAATATACCAGTGATTTGAAGGATAAATGAGAGTTAGAAAGTTGCATCAGGAAAATCAGTTATGTGACTATTATAATAATTTAATTCATATATAATAAAGATGTGGCCTAGAGATAACAGCAATAATGGAAAGAAAATGATGAATGTGTGAGATTTTTAATCAAGGGATTAAATAAGATTTGGAGAGTGAATCATTGTAGAGAACAAACAAGGTAGGCGTCAAAGACGAATACATTTTGAAGAAAATTGTAGCATACTGTATTAGTCCATTTTCATACTGCTATGAAGAAATACACAAGACTGGATAATTAATATTTTTTTAAAAAGGGGGTTTAATGCACTCGCAGTTCTACATGGCTGGGGAGGCCTCACAATCATGGTGGAAGGTGACGGAGACGCAAAAGCCCATCTTACACAGCAGTCAGCAAAAGAGCATGTGCAGGGGAACTGCTCTTTATAAAACCATCAGATATCATTAGACTTATTCACTCCCACAAGAACAGCATGGGAAAACCTGTCCCCATGATTCAATTACCTCCCACCAGGTTCCTCCCAGATATGTGGGGATTACAGGAGCTACAATTCAAGATGAGATTTGGGAGGAGACACAGTCAAACCATATCACACACCTTTAGAAGAAAATGGTCAGTACATAGGAGAATATGATATTGGACAAGTCTGGGTAGAAGGGTAATCAGTCAGATGCTAGTCATGGTGAGTCTGGTTCAAGTGTTCAGAGGTGATAAGGATTATTGAAAGAAGGTCGGGTAGTGGGTTCTAGTTGTGACACTGCCACAAACTCACTGTGAGACAGTGGCAGACACTGTCGAAGCCTACCCAACACCCATTTCTCACTGCACCTTCCTCTTTTCTAATCTAAGAATCCAGATTTAGCTTCTGCATCCCCCTAAGTTGGTGGTGCCATATGCTTCAGAGGAGATAAGACTCAGACTCCGAGGGTGAATTCTAATCAGTCTGAATCAATCACATGTCCCACTCTCAGAGCATGTCACAAGTCTGGCCAATGAGGCATGAAGGAAAGTCGGCTGTGTGCTGCAGAGTAGTGTACACTCACTCATAAAAGGAGCCACACAGGAAGAGATGGCCTCTCCTTTCATTGTCAGGTCTGGCTGAGACACCAGGAACTGCTGAGGCCATCTAACCTCCAGGAGCTGGCCTGTAAAAAAACCAATGTGCTGACGGTGGCAGCCCAGGAAAGCAACCTGAGCCCATGATGTTGTCATTAAACTGCTACATTAACCAACCCTAGTATACCATAGTCTTGTACTTCTTGTTGTGGAAGATCATACACTTAAGCCAATTGCATTGGGATTCCTATTGTTTGAAACTGAAGCCTTCCTTACTGACCAAGCAGCCTTGGCTCAAATCAATTTACTCTCCACACCACCATTTCCTTCACTGTAAATCGAGAGTGATCTCTCTAAGAATGCTTCCAGCCCTAACCATCCATGATTTTATTATTACAAGTAGAAATAGTTGTGCAGCAGTCTGTTAAAAAGGAAGAATGAACCTGTAGAGAAAGGCTAAAACAAAAATACAGATATAAAAGTCGTCTGCTAAGTGTAAGGCTTACAGTCTGGGTGGGGGGAAGTGATGTTAATTTTGCTGATTGCTAAATATGTGAATGATATCACTTTGTTTTATTCTCACAACATTCTGCAAAGCTGACATCATTACATTTTCTGTGAGCAAACCAAGGCACAAATGTTAAGAAAAGTACAATGTTTCTGAAGGTAAGAGACTGTCAAGATTTCAACAGGTCACGTGTTTCAGACAGATCAAGAAGAATGAAGTCTAAAAATCAAATGCCTTGATGATTAGGAGGTTCTTAATGCTTTCAGAATAACAGTTTCTGGAAATCCACAGGGGTGAAAGGAGCAGGTAAAAAGCGGGAGATGTTAAGGATGTGAAGACCACTTTTAGCAGAAGTTTAGCAGTCAAAGAAAAGGGAAAGATAAAACGGCACTTCAAGGGAACAGCAAGTTTGAGGGGAATATAGTTTGTCTTATTTCTTGTGCATAAAGTAGAAAAAGACTCAAGCACATTGATGGGCCAAGGGAAAGAAATCAATGGAGGAGGAGAGCTGCAGGTGCAGGAGAAGAAGGGCCTTACTGAGAGAGCAAGATCTGGAGGACCCGGGAGAAGATATGCTCTTTGCCTCCTCTCTGCTGTTGTCTGCTCTTTGAGCTCCAGTTGAGGCAAGGGCTTTGAGGCAGATCGATGGGCAGACTGAGCTGATGTAATCACTGCTATAAGGTATTAATAATGAATGAATGTGATTTCTTTTATGCCTTATTTTTAATAGCTTTTTATATAAGGACCATTGGAAAGAGACCAATTTGTCTTTCCAACGTTTATTTTTAAATGCATAATTAATACATAAAAGTATCACTGTACGGTAAAGACCAATATTTACCTCATTCTTCTAACAGAGTATGGCCTAGAAGAAGAAAAAGATGAAAATGGTTTTATGTTGAGCTCCAAATCTCACTGTGGAATTACCTAGACCTACATTAAAGAAAGTTCAAATAGAATAATAGTAGTTACATTTTAATAAGAACTTACCATATTCCAGCCCTGTGCTAAGTACACATTTCTTATACAGTATCTTATTTAATCCTTATAACCCTCTGTGAGATAGGTGTTATTAACTTACACTGAAGAAACTGAGGCTCATAAGTTATCTCCCCAAGATCCATCTACCACACTATTCTATACCAGTGTCCATAAATAAAATCATTATTCATATAGCCTGAGGTTAACTGTGTTCTAGGAAGGGCTAGGTCCTTCCTAATCTCATAGCAGCCATGTGAGGTGTCTGTTTTTATTATATTTGTTACAGATGCACATACAAGGGCCAGAAAACCAGCTGTGGGATTCTAGAGCCCATCCTTTCAACCAATATGCTATGGTGCCTACAAAGATTTTTTTACAATAAAGTCAAAGAAAGTCTCTTTAATTTAAAAATGGCTTTACAGAATCTTGTAACATATTCAGCAAGTAGGAGCCAAATCCCCAATTCCCTGAAAGGAATAAAATATACTGTAAATTTCCAAAGATAAGTATGTTGCCTCTAGCATATAAGCTTAGTACTAGTACTGTAGTTTAAATCTGAGTCAAAATTGAATGCCAGTCATGAGACAATAAAGTATAATATGTTAGTACTTTTCCCCTTTATAAAATAGTCCGTAGCTGATGTTCCAAAGGAAAGAATGTGTTTGTTCTATGGTGCAATTCATTATTAGCTTTCAAGGACACATTGACTTAAGTCTTTAAAAGGCCCTAGCTCATCAGTTTTCTCTGAATTCTAAAGTAATAGCTAGACTAATCAGAGACAGTGCAAAATATCTTTTTGCAAACCAATGTCATTGTTCCTTAGTAAAAGGGAGAAACGCTACATTTAAAAAAACTTCTGGAGCCATACTGCCTCGGTGTGAATCTAGGCCCTGTCATTTACTTACCTGTGTGACTTTTGGAGCTTTTCTTACCCTCTCTGTGCCTCATATCCTCAACTGTGAATGGGGGGATATAATGATGGTTAAACGAGTTAACACACGCAGAGCTGGGCACATGGTAAGCACAATATAAATGATAGCTACTGTTACAGTTGGATGTTTACAAAGCAGTACTTGTGGTAGCTGTGTTTTCCGTTTACTCTTGCCTGGCTACATAAATAAAAATTACAACTTTTCTTCAAGACATGTTTTCAGTATTGTCCTGGAGCATTCTTGCAGAGAATGCTCCTCTTTGGAAGTCTTTTTCCAACTCTCTTGCAATCAGGACCTGCTACATGAATTGCAGGGCCCAGTGAAAAACAAAAATGCAGGACTCCCTTGTTCAAAAATTATTAAGAATTTCGGCCGGGCAAGGTGGCTCACGCCTGTAATCCCAGCACTTTGGTAGGCCAAGGAGGGTGGATCACGAGGTCAGGAGTTCAAGACCAGCCTGGTCAACATGGTGAAACCCCGTCTCTACTAAAAGTACAAAAATTACAGTGTGCCTGTAATCCAAGCTATTCGGGAGGCTGAGGCAGGAGAATCGCTTGAACCTGAAGGGGTGGAGGTTGCATTGAGCCAAGATCACGCCACTGCACTCCAGCCTGGGTGACAGAGTGAGACTCCATCTCAAAAAAAAAAAAAAAAGAATTTCAAGATGACAATAGCCACATCTTAAATTCAGTGTGGAGTCCTCTAAGTGCAGAATTCTGTGTAATGACGCAGGTCACATGCCCATGAAGCCAGCCTTACATGGCACTGTTTCTCTGTTTTTGGAAACAGAGAGCTCTCTAACTTCAGTCAGTTATTTATTTATTGGAATATCTGTTTTGAACCCTACCTTGTCCAGGAAAAGATTTAAGGTAACTCCCTTTCTCTGGAAAGCATCTGAGAATTAGAATGTTCTTAGGAAAACCAACTTCTTGTTCTAAGGGAGATTTTTTTCTGTGTCATTGAACACAGCAGCTCTCCTGGAGTGTGGAAAAGTCTTTGAGTTCATAAGGATTCATTCTGCTCAATAATAAGCATAGAAATCTTTTCCTGGACTGGGAATTTCCCCAGCTACCTTTCAGCAGGAGCAGAACATCAGTGAAGCCTGAGGCATAGGGCAACTTCTACCTTCAGCCAAGAGCCTGAGTCCTAAACTAACAACTCAAGGTTTCTGCTCCCCTTGAGGGAACGAAATGAGTATTTTAAAATGCATTTTCCCTTACAGATTTTCTCAAGTTGGTTGTTAGATCATTCAAGGATGCTCAAGGCTGAAATGTATTAACGTCAGTTTTGTATCAATATTAGGTTACCAATGTGAAATTGTTTGGCTCTGTGTCCCCATCCAAATCTCATCTTGAATTTTAATCCTCATGTATGGAGGGAGGGAACTGTAATCCCCATGTGTTGAGGGAGGCAGGTAATTGGATCATGGGGGCAGTTTCCCCCATGCTGTTCTCGTGATAGTGAGTGAGTTCTCACAAGATCTGATGGTTTTATAAGTGGTGGTTTCCCCTGCTCTTCTCTATCCTGCTGTCTTGTGAAGAAGGTGACTGCTTCCCCTTCTGCCATGATTATAAGTTTCCTGAGGCCTCACCAGCCATGTGAACTGTGAGTCAAATAAAACTCTTTCTTTTATAAATTACCCAGTCTCAGTGATTTCTTTATAGCAGTGTGAAAATGGACTAATACTCAATGTTAATAACTATTATCCAAATGTCCATCAATGATAGACTGGATTAAGAAAATGTGGCACATACACACCATGGAATACTATGCAGTCATAAAAAAGGTTGAATTCATGTCCTTTGCAGGGACATGGAGGAAGCTGGAAACCATCATTCTAAGCAAACTATCACAAGGACAGAAAATCAAACACCACATGTTCTCACTCATAGGTAGGAGTTGAACAACGAGAACACATGGACACAGGGCAGGAAACATCACACACGGGTCCTGTCGGGGAGTTGGGGGCCGGGGGCCGAGGGAGGGAGAGCATTAGGACAAATACCTAACATAAATGACAAGTTGATGAGTGCGGCAAACCAACATGGCACATGTATACCAATGTAACAAACCTGTACGTTGTGCACATGTACCCTAGAACTTAAAGTATAATAATAATAATAAAACTATTGAACATTAAGAGAAATGCCAAGTCTTCCTTCTTGAGTTTGTTAGGTTCAAATAGCAAATAAACAGACTATGTATAAGAATAGTGTGTTTTATTTCAAAAACGTACATTGCTTAGCATAGATTTAGCCCATATGTCCTTGCTATGGGGCTATAGAAAGGAGAAACTCAATCCATTAAAGATCCACATATTCACTCAGTCTTCTATGAGCCTTCTTTGAACTGACAGGAGAAAACTACCATTTATTTAATTCATTTGCTCCATTATTTTAACCTAGACACTCTTCAAAACTCTCAGCAGTCTTGAATCTTCAGGAATTGTTTAGAAGTAAAACGACTATGGTCTTTGTAACTACTGGCAGATATTGATAACATTAAAATTGTAATATCTGCTTAAATCAGCTCATTTTCTCATGTTGCTGTTTATCAGCATTTGGATTTGAGTTGTGGTTGGCTAGGCCAAAGCCAGGAAGCCAGGCAGCCTTGCAATCAGATCACGGACGAAGGCCAGATGTCAGTCACTGAAGCAAAAATAATACAGAATCTTGATTCCAAAGGTAGATCCAAAACTAAGAGGATAAGCAGGATGGAAGAGACATCCATGTACTGGAGTCAAAGAAAGTCCAAATGCCAGGGTGAGTATTCAAGCAGTTGTGAGGTAGGTAAACAATAGAAAGCAATGTAACATGTGATAGTCCAAGCAAACAGTCCATATATGAATAATGACCCCTGTGCAGGTCAGAACTTACACAACTTGATCAACCCGGCCTCAAAAACAGGAGTCAGAGGGAAACTAGTATTAAGGATAAAAAGCAGTCTTTGCAAAGATGGTTATATCTGCAGGGAATGTTCTGCAAAACAAGGCAGAAACATGAGTACTGAGGAACTGGAACACAAAGATTAGAGCAGATAATAAGAGAGCTAATGCTACCTTGAGAACCCACTGACCCAGAGCTTTTTATAGTCACCTGCTTAGGAATAAGTTTGGTCCCAGGAGCTGAGCTGGAACAAATCTGCACGTAAAGGAAGTAGCGACAGTGGTGTGCTGGAGCCAATTCATTACCAGCTCATGAGAGCCAATTGTTAAAATTTAAGGAATTTTAAATAAGTATAGCCATTACGAAAAACAGTATGGAATTTCCTCAAAAAAAATTAAAAATAGAACTAACATATGATCCAGCAATCCCACTGCTAGTTATATATCCAAAGGAAAAAAAATCAAAATATCAGTGAGATATTTGCACCCCCATGTTTATCAAAGCACTGTTCACAATAGCCAAGATATGAAATCAATCTAAGTGTCCTTCAATGGATGAATTGATAAAGAAAATGTAAAATATTATTTAGTCATAAAAAGAAGGAAATCGTATCATTTACACCAACAAGGATGAGCCCGATGAACATTAAATGAAATAAGCCAGGCACAGAAAGACAAATATCTCAACTTCTCACTCATATGTGGGAACTAAAAAAGGTGATGTCATGAAGGTAGAGATAGAATGATGGTTACCAGAGGCTGGGAAGGGAGAAGAAAGAGGGATGAAGAAAGGCTGGCCAATAGGTACAAAAATACAGTTAGATAGAAGGAATAAGTTCTAGTGTTCAATAGCACAGTAGATGATTATTGTTACCTATAATTTACTGTACACTTCTAAATAACTAGAAGAAAATATTAGAAATGTTTTCCACCCAAATAAATGATAAATGTTTGAGGTGATGGATATCCCATCACTCTGATTTGATTATTACACACAGTATGCATGTATCAAATATCACATGTATCCCATAAATATGTACAATTATTATGTGTCAATAAAAATTTAAGGAATTTTGTAAGATAGCTGTTAAACCTGGACATTATTAAAAATTAAATTATATAAACAATTAAAGATTTATATTAAAAACAAAAATAATAAACACTCAGAAGTCATCATGTCCTAATTATTTCACTACATTTCACTATTACCTGTGCTCCTGAGGCCATTTATGTCTATTTTAACTGTGGGGTGAAAATATAATGGCATGCTACTGCGCATCCCTTCCTATTTCCACATTCAATAACATCACATTGGCAACTTGAAATTTGCCATGATAAAAACATGTACACCATGGAAATAAAAAACACTACAAATCAGGACTTCAGTAGGGGGTTGTTAAACAGGTACCAGCACACACATGGTTAATGACCCACATTACAGACTTACAGAATTGAAAAGTATAATATCCATGGATGTGGAAGTATTTTTAAAGGATCTTGTGACTGCTGCTTGCAAATTCCTAAACTAGTATATAACAATCTTCATTATCCGACCCCACTCTACCTCTGCAGGTTTAGCCCATACACTATTTTCTAGCCCCATCTAATTTCCCATAAATAATATGCCATGTTTTTTCATGCCTCCATTTATTCAACAAACATTGATCAAGATCCTATGGAAAACTGGGTACTGTGTTCTGAATTGAGGAAACAGATGTATGGAATTCTTCCTGTCCTCAAGGAGCTCATAGTCTGGGAAAGAAAGAGAAGCAGCTAATGAACAGAAAAGGAGCAACAAATGCTTCTAGTAGGGTATGGCGAGTGCCATGATGAATTTGCATGCATGTGATTTTTGGGAATAAGGAGATGCACCCATTAAAAAAGGGCAACAGAAAAGACTTCCTGGAAGATGAGACAGTTGAACTGAATCTTGACAAGGCACTTTGTTGTCATGATTAAACACATGGTTCTTGAGTCTCATTGCTTGGGTTCAAAATCCAGCTCTTCCAGTTTACTAGTTGGGATAACCTTGAGCAAGTTACGTACCTTTCTGAACCTCAGTTTTCTCATCTGCAAAGAGATCCCTCCTTCACGGGATTATTATGAGGATTAAATGAAATAATGAATGTAAAGAATTTAGCACAATAGCTGATACATAAATGCTTTCACATTTGCCTTTATATTAAGTATTAGCCAAGTGAAGAAGTGAATAGGGGATGTTTCTGGCAGAGAAAATAGTGCGTGCAAAAATGTAGAGGCTGAAAGATTCTGATATGTTTCCCCAAATGCATCTTTTTTAGTACAAGTGTAACCCAAAATGATAGGGGAGTGGGAATTTACCACCTTTTGGTAGGGGTAGGGAAGGTTGCTTCTGTAGCTTTCTGTAACTAACATACCTAGTTATCAGAAACCCGAGAGTCATCTTAGTTTCTAGGAAATTTCCTTGACTCCATCTCCCTGCCCAACCCTTACCTTAGAGACCTAACATTCATTCCTTTTTGTATTCACTGTACCCTGTACATATTTTGACGGCTGTAACATTTTTCACACTTATTTAAGTCTATTTCCCTCACCAGACCTTTAAGTTTCTCTTGCACAGACACCACATCTAGACTTCTTTGTATTATTTCCCTAGCACCTAGCCTGTACAGTTGCCAGCATATTGTAGGCATTTGTAAATAGAAGGGTAGATGAATGGAAGGAAAGAAGAAAGGAAAAATGGATGGATGGATGGATGGATGGAGTGGATGGCTCTCATGAGCTGGTAATGAGTTGGCTCCAGCACAACACTGTCGCTACTTCCTTTACGTGCAGATTTGTTCCAGCTCATCTCTCAATGAAAAGTTGAAAATTATAAGAAACAAATCAAGAAGTGCCTTGTACTGGAGTGCAGTGATGCAATCTCAGCTCACTGCAACCTCCACCTCCCAGAATCAAGCAATCTTCCCACTTCAGCCTCCCAAATAGATGGGACTACAGGCGTGCACCACTATGCCTGGCTATTTTTTTTTTTTTTTGGTATTTTTTGTAAAGGTAGAATTTTGTCATGTTGCCCAGGCTGGTCTTGAACTCCTGGGCCGAAGAGATCCACCCACTTCAGCCTCCCAAAGTGCTGGGATTACAGGTGTGAGCCTCCACACCCAGCCAAATTAAAATTTAAAAAGCACTGGAGTCCTTTTCCAAACAAAATCTGTTGCAGATCCTCAACATACAAAGTAGGTTAAAACTTGTGCTTTATTGCTAAACATTGTATAAGTTCAAAAAAATTTTTTTGACTTTTTATTTTATTTTATTTATTTATTTATTAGGCATGGGCTCTCACTAGGTTGCTTAAACTGGCCTTGAACTCAAAAGATCCTCACTTCGGCCTCTTAAGTTGCTGTGATTATAAGCAGGAGCCACCATGCCAAGCTATAAGTTCAAATTTTTAAAATTAACTTTATAGGTAAATAAAAAACAAAACAATGAAACAACAGAGAAGAAGTGTCTTGTATATCCTGCAGAGGAATTTGGATTTCATCCTAAAGGCAATTGGAGTATTTTTTTAAAGGGTCATAACAAAGTCCTTAATTGGATTTTTGGAAGATGGGCCTGCCAACAGTGTAATAGAAAGATTGAGAGTAGGAAGAAACAAATGAACCTAGACAGGCCATTAGGAAATTATTGCAGCAATACAGGCAAGAAGATGAAAAAGAGAGAAGGCTGATTCAAGAGACGATGCTGAGGGGGTTGAATTACTAGAACCTTATTGATCGATAGGAAGGAATGCAGAGAATGATTTCCAGATTCTATCTTGAATCATCGGTGCCATTGATTACAGGAATGAAAAGAAGGAATAGGTTTTGAAGGGAAAATGGCACAAGAGTGCCTTCTTTTCTGCTCAGTGGCTATTTCAAAGCTTCACACTTTTCTCAAGCATCTGCTCAGACTCCCAGCAAAGAATCTTACCTCTTTTCTTCAGAAAAAAATAGCAGTCATCAGGTGAGAATCTCCGCTTTCTCGTCCCCGCTGCCTAACTGGTCTGCACCTTCCTCCTTCAGGCCTCACTGGAAGAGGGGTCCCACCCAGGTCTCACTCAATTCTGTATCCCAGGACCTCAGCCCTCAATGAGAGCCTCTTCCTGTATCTTCAACCTCCCCCTCTCCACTCTTTCCCACTGCATGCAGCTTTCAAATGTCTCTCATCTTAAAAAGAAACTCCTTCTACCTGTTACCTATTCCTTGCTAATTTTAACAACCAGGTTTCCTCAAGTTATGTACATACTACACATTCTTTGAAATATGTACATAACTTCAAGTTGGATTTGTAGTACATTATCAGGAGCAATGCCTTTTTTTTTTTTTTTTGAGATCGAGTCTCACTCTGTCACCCAGGCTGGAGTGCAATGGCACGATCCTGGCTCACTGCAACCTCTGCCTCCCAGGTTCAAGTGATTCTCATGCCTCAGCCTCCCCTGTAGCTGGGATTACAGGTGCCTGCCACCATGCTGGGCTAATTTTTTTTGTATTTTTAGTAGACACGGGGTTTCACTATGTTAGCCAGGCTGGTCTCAAACTCCTGACTTCAGGTGATCCACCTGCCTCAGCCTCCCAAAGTGCTGGGATTACATGCGTGAGCCACCATGCCCAGATCTGTAGTACATTATCTTAGTAAAAAGCTCAAAAAACACATGTAAGTACGAAGAAATTACTTGCACTTCCACTGTCTAGAAATAGTTCTTGCTAAATATTGATACATTTATTTCTAGTAACTTTTCTATGCATATATACAACTATGTATAAATATCTATTTTAAAAGTACTTTTTAATTTCAAATTATACCATAAGTATTTTGCCATGTTATATATTTTTAATTCCATTAGCGTAACTTTAAAGGATATATAAAGAGCCTATTGTCTGGCTACACCAAAATTTATTTAATCATCCCTTACAATTGGATTTTAAAATTTTTCTAGTATTTGTTCAAATAAATAACATTGTGTAGACTGCCTTTACTCACATTTCATATTGTTTCCTTAGGATAAATTTCTAAAAGTGGGACTCTTGCCAAGGGTGGTGCCCTGTGCCTATAGTCCCAGTTACTTGGAGGGCTGAGGTGGGAGGATTGCTGGAGCCCAGGAGTTGGAGGCTTCAATGCGCTATGATTACGCCTGTGAATAGCCACTGCACTCCAGCCTGGGCAACATAATGAGTCTCCATCTTAATAAATAAATTAATTAAATAAAAGTGGAACTCTTTTGTCAAAGAATATTAATATATTTAAAGCTTTGGATAAATATTCCCAAATTGCTTTCCAGAAAGTTTGTATCAAAATACATTCTTATTCACTCTGCCTTTGTCAGGTTCACTACAATTTTTTTTAAAGAAAATTTTTTTCATCTAGTGATCAGAAATAGTATTTGTTTTGTTCTGCATTTCTTTGATTAAAAGTAAAAGTTGGCATTTTTATATTTATTAGTCACTTCTATTTCTCTTTGGTGAATTATGTACTTATGTCCTTTGCCCATTTAACTATTGGGCTCTTTATATTTTTCTTCTTGATATTTATGAATTCTTTATATAATAAAGGTATTCAATCTCTCGCTGTCAAGTTTACTGAATATATTTTCCCCTATTTGCTTTGTCATTTAAGTTGGTTTATGGGCTTAGACTTATATGGAGGAAGGGGGCAGTGCAGAGATATTTTTTATTTTTATAAATTCAAATATTTCAATAATTTCCTTTGGGAATTCTTCCATCGCTATTATACTCAAAAAGTCCTTTTTCCAGGCAGGCGTCAAGTATTCATCTGCATTATTACATTACAGGTATTTCTCTCAAGTCCTAGCTGTAAAACAAAGATGAAAACCCTCATTCTCTAGCTCAAAGAACTCTACTAGCCAGTGAGGGAGACAGGCATATGCACAGATAAACATATATGTATAAGAAATGGCTAAAGGAAGACTTTTCATCCTATTTATAAATGTTTATGACTAGGTCAGGGGGACCAAATTTACCTAACGTAGCTCATCTCTCGATTTTACCAGAAGTTATTAATTTTGGACCATTGAACACACGCACAAAACTGTGCCGTTTCTAGAAATACATGAAATAGGAATATGATAGCCCATCCCAGCTGATCAGCCCCTTCTTCCTGGCTCTGGAGGTTTTAAAAACAATGACTCATTAAATATTTCCCAGGCAACCGTCTCTCCAATCTTCCCACAAGTCTGAGTTTGTCAGCCTGTTTCAATTTTATCTAAGAAATTACATCTCGGCTTTAGTTTTTATTAGCACGTTTACTGGTTTGCTGTGCTTTAGAAAACATTTTTAAAGGAAACATGTAAATTATAATGAAGATAAGTCAGAAATGAAAAGCCTCAGATAAAATGGGAATGATTGTTAATGAATCACCATTAACAAAGTTTTCAGGAAATTAGCACAGATGACGTGGCAATCGCTTGTGAAGGAGGCCTTCATAGAACTGCCTTGCTTTGAGTGTGCTAAGAAATTCTGACTCTCATACACTGTTAACAGGAGTATAAAATATCACAGTGTATTGATTTGCCCCTACAGCTACTGAATGAATCATTTTTTAATAAACTGATATGATCTAAAAGATGTTATATATGAGAATTTCTACTAACTGAATGTGTGACCTTACTTAAATCATTTAATCATTTTGACCGATAGTGTCTTCATCTGCACAACAGGGATAAAATTACACTGTCCACTTTGCCTGGGTTGTTGTGAGGATTCTATGAGGAAAAAACATGTGAAAGCCATTATAAACTCTGATGAAATATACAAATATGCGCTTGTGTTTTAAACTGCACAGCTCTCCATATGCTTATGCAGTTATGATTTTAGTATCTCTAATTATTTTCAAGGCTGATAGATATGCTACCCGTTAGTGAGTAATGTCCCTCGTCTTCATAGGGACCATTTCGATATCCTCACCTCCTGTGGGCATTGTTGAATGATAATCACTGTACATCACAGCTCTGTAAGGAACAGACCTATTTCATTCACTGGCACCGCAGTCGGATCCTTTTATTCCTCTAGTACAGACTATACCCTCAGGTACAGTAAAAGACATATATTCAATTAAAACCATTGCACAGTCTTAAGTGTACAGATAAAGTCCATTCTAACTATGCAAAATAAACTGTTCCTTAAACAAGTTTTCATTAATTTTTACCATAGTCTATCATTTCTATCAAAACTTTGCTTTTAAAATTGGTTCTGGCAAAATTCCCAAATATGCACCCTTCCAAATGTTTACTTATTTGGCATTAGAACTCCTAAAAATGTCCCTAAGTAGTAAGAGAAAATGCAAAAGAAATTATCTAAAATGAGGTATTAAAATTATTCCAGGTAATATGGTGACTTGAACATGCATTTCCAGCTGCCCCTCCCATAAGCTCATTGAAATGACCAAGGGAATAAAAATACATATAGATGAACAAACCTACACTGGCAATGGAAACTAGGGCAAAGTGATAAGCACATAGTAGCAACATCAAAGACAGACACTCTGCGGGACATGAAGCAGACTAATCTGAGTTGAAGAAAGGACCCTATGTCCAAAGGCAACATAAGCACAGGAGACCTCAGAGAATCTCAATAATAATCCCTTACCTGTAGGGACAAAGACTTGGAGGTGAAACTTGCAGTCAGGGGCATTCTAGAAGGCAACCACAGAGACTCCAAGAAAAGCATGTGGCACCCAAGAGTATACACAGGGTTTTGCTCTTGACACAGATGTCTGTATTTCTTAACCTAAATTTTTTAACCCAAACACAGTAATCACTGCTTTGCTTTGGACATCTTTTACAGCAGAATATATAGATCTACCCCCATTATTTCTAATGTTTAATTTGAATTTTAAACGTTATATGTTTGTATAGCTGTACCACATCTGTGTGCATATTTCTAATGTTTAAGTTGCTTTTTTACTGTATAGCTGTATCACATCTATGTGTATATCACTAGGATATAGTTAACTGGATTCCAAAAAGTATATTCCTCATCTAAAGCACGTGAATTTGTAATTTTGATTAATACTGCCAAATTGCCCACCTAAACGGTCATAGCAATTTATTTCCTACCAACGAAGTAGAAAACACGTTCCCTGCTTCTTCTTATAATTTTTATTTAAATTGTATCTATTTATTAGAATTTCTTTAAAACTTTTCTACCAACCTGAGGGCAACAGTGACAGTTCATGTTGTTTTAATTTGCATTACTTTGGTAACTAGTGAGGTTTAGCATCTTCTCACACATTTCTAGGCCACTGTATTTCTTCTTCTATGAATTTTCTACTTTCCTCTTTTTGCCTATTTTTCGGTTGTGTTACTCTATTTTTTTTTTTTTCCCCGAGACGGAGTCTTGCTCTGTTGCCCAGGCTGGAGTGCAGTGGTGCAATCTTGGCTCACTGCAGCCTCTGCCTCCCTGGTTCAAGTGATTCTCCTGCCTCAGCCTCCCGAGTAGCTGGGATTACAGACGCACACCATGCCTGGCTAATTTTTGTATTTTTAGTACAGACGGGATTTCCCCATGTTGGCCATGCTGATATCAAACTTCTGACCTCATGATTCACCCACCTCACCTTCCCAAAGTGCTGGATTACAGGCGTGAGCCACTGCACCCAGCCTGGGTGCCTCTATTTTTTTAAATGCTTTATATAAACAGGAGAGTAGGTAGGAGAACAAAATGTTGGAGCAAGTCGATCTAGATTTAAATCCCATCTCTGTCACTTAAGTCAACAAGTGAGTTTGGAGGAATTACTTACCCTCTCTGTGCTTCCATTTCCTCACCTAGGAAAATAACAATAGTAGCTACCTCATAATGATGTTGTAGGATTTGGTTTATTGATACATAATATTAGTACATATTTCTAGGGTTCATGTGATATTTTGTCACATGCATAGAATGTGTAATAAACAAGTCAGGGTATTTAGTGTCTCCATTATCTTGAGTATTTACGATTTCTATGTGTTGGGAACATTTTAAGTTGTTGTGGGATTTCTAATGGCTTAAAATTAAAAAGCACTCTGTTAGTGCTAGGCACATAGAAAAGTGGCTAATGAGTGTTAGCAATTTGCAGGAGCTCACTGAACAGGACTAATAGGAATCATTCATCTGCAGTAATTTTCTTCCATCCTGTTCTTTGCTATTTATTTTGTTTTATTGTGTCTTTCACCATGCTGAAGTTTTTCATTTGTGTACAGTCAAATCTGTCAATCTTTTCTTGTAGGTTTTAATATCATGCTTAGAAAGGCCAGTCTCAGTCCAGGATTTTAAAAGTATTTTGTCACATGTTCTTCTAATTGTTTTATAATTTTATTTTCCACATTTGGCTCTTTTTTAGAAATTTATTTTTATAAATTGGTAAGATAGACCAGCTTTATTCTTTTCCCAGTGGAGAACCAATTGTCCTGCTTCCCCTTTCACTCATTAATTTGAAATACACAAAATATTGACATTCCAATTAGAATGGCATTAAGTTTCTGTTGGAGGTGGACTCTGATGGAGGTGACTGGATCATAGGGATGGTTTCTTGTGAATGGTTTAGTACTATCACCCAGGGTACTGTCCTTGAGCTAGTGAGTTCTCGTGAGATCTAGTCATTTAAATGTGTGTATCACCTCACTACTTGCTCCTTCACTCCTGCTTTCACCATGCAACATACAAGCTCCCACTTCCACCTTCTACTATGTTTGGAAGCTTCCAGAGGCCTCCCCAGAAGCAGATGCCCCTATGCTTCCTATACAACCTGTAGAACCCTGAGCCAAATAAACCTCTTTTCTTATAAATTACCCAGTCTCAGGTATTTCTTGATAGCAGTGCAAGAATGGCCCAATACAGTTCCCCTATTACCTTGAAGAGGATTGATAATTTCACAGTATGGGTTGTCCTACCTTGAAACATGGTAGTTTCTGCATTTATTCAGGTCTTATATTGTGTCCTTAATTAGTTTTGTGGTTTTTCTTGGTACAAATTATACCCTGTTGGGAACAATCCCCCCAAAATCTGGCCCCAAAACGGGCTATAAACAAAATCTCTGCAGCACTGTGACATGTTCTGATGGTCACAACGCCCATGCTGGAAGGTTGAGGGTTTACCGGAATGAGGGCAAGGAACACCTGGCCCACCCAAGGCGGAAAACTGCTTAAGGGCATTCTTAAACCACAAACAATGGTATGAGCGATCTGTGCCTTAAGGACATGCTCCTGCTGCAGTTAACTAGCCCAACCTATTTCTTTAATTCAGCCCATCCCTTCATTTCCCATAAAGGATACTTCTAGTTAATTTGATATCTATAGAAACAATGCTAATGACTGGCTTGCTGTTAATAAATACGTGGCTAAATCTCTGTTTGGGGCTGTCAGCTCTGAAGGCTGTGAGACCCCTGATTCCCCACTTCACACCTCTATATTTCTGTGTGTGTGTCTTTAATTCCTCTAGCACTGCTGGGTTAGGGTCTCCCTGACCAAGCTAGTCTCAGCAATACCCGTTTCTTGCTCATATATTCTTAAACATTTCTTCTCTAATTTATTAAGTTAGTTTACTAACATGATCAATTGCAATAAAATATTTCCTAATGTTAAACTATCCTCTTACAGGGTTCTATTCTATGATTTCTTATGAAATTGTGTCAAACATACAAAAAAGTACAATATGCAGTATATTTATATTATATTTATTCTATATATTTAATAGAGGCCGTTAATACAGTATTAATTAAATATGTGTGTATTCACCATTGATCTTCTTTAAATCTTAACATTCGGCTGTATTTACATCATTAGAGGGAGGATGAAAATCTATGGATAGAGCCAAAGTTCCTTATATATGTATATACTTCTCACAGACACCATTCCCTTTGCTCCCTACTGAAGGATAACCACTATCCTGAATTAAACATTTATCGTTACCATGGCTGTTTACAGTATTAATGCATATGAAGAGCTCATAAAATAGTATGTAGTACTATATAGTATTTTTCAACCTGTATATAAATCATTATCTCATATTATTATTATGCAGCTTGCTTTTTGAGGCTCAAATTATTTTAAATATTTATAATTTTTATAAATCTTTGTTTATGTATTTATTTATTTATTTAGAGGTAGAGTCTCACTCTGTCACCCAGGTGTCACCCAGGAGTACAGCAGTGCAATCATAGCTCACTGCAGCCTCTAACTTTCAGGATCAAGTTATCCTCCCATCTCAGTCTGCTGAGTATCTGGGACTACAAGCACGTACCACTATGCCTGGCTTTTTTTTTTTTTTTTTGGAAGAGAGTCTCACTCTGTTGCCCAGGCTGGAGTGCAGTGGTATGATCTGGGCTCACTGCAGCCTCCACCTCCTGGGTTCAAGCAATTCTTGTGCCTCAGCCTCCCGAGTAGCTAGAATTACAGGCGCATGCCACCATGCCTGGCTAAGTTTTGTATTTTCAGTAGAGACAAGGTTTCACCATGTTGGCCAGGCTGGTCTCAAACTCCTGACCTCAGGGGATCTGCCTCCGTTAGCCTCCCAAAGTGCTGCAATTACAGGTGTGAGCCAACTCCCTGGCCCCTGGCTTTTATATTTATAATTATTGATACATGTAGCCCTAGTTTGTTTATTTTGATGGGGACATAGTATTTCAATTTATGAATATATTATACTTTTTTGTTCATTTTTCTGTGGACAGACATTTAGGTGTTTCCAAACGTAGTTCTATGATGGAACTTCTTGTGCACATAGATTTCCTCTAGAGCTGCACTGCCCAATACAGTAGCTACTAGCCCTGTCTGTAAATAGCTTGTTCATGTCTTTACTCATTTTGCTGTTGGATTGTCTTTTTCTTTTATATTTAGAGGACTACTTTATATATTTAGAAAACAAATATCATATTAATTACATGTAATGTAAATGCTTTCTCCCATTCTGTAATTTTTCTTTCAACTTTGATTACAGTGTCTTTGATAAACAGAGCGTTTTTATTTTATTGATCTTTGTTTTCATAGTATATGCCTTTTAGTGCTTTACTTAACAAATTCACCCCATACCAAGATTAAAAATATATCTCCTATGTTTTCTCTTAAAATGTCCTACAATGTTAAAAGCTTTGTTTTTCATATTTAGGTTTTTAATATCCCTGGAATTAAAACTTTAGTGTATGATACAAGAATTTTCTTCTTGATGTGAATAACCAGCTGATTCATGACAATGTCTTAAATAGTTTGTCCTGTTCTCACTAATTTGTAATGTCCTATATTATACCTTCATATCTGCATGCAATTCTTTTCCAGGATTTCTATTCTGTTCCATATAGGTATATGTATATCCTCACACCAATATGGCATTATTTTAATCTTAGGTTTATAATAAGCATTGGTATCTGGTAGTACAAAGTAGCCCAGACTCTTCTTCAAAACTGGCATAGCTTTTGTTCTTTCTAATGAATTTTAGAATCAGTCTGACAAGATCCACAAAAGCCTCAAAATTATAAATCAATTTGGAGAAACTGACATCTTTATCATACTGAATCTTCCTTTTCATGAAAATGGTACATATTTCCATTTATTTAGAACTTCTTTAGCATCATTCAGTAGTGTTCTATTTTCTCCATAAAGTATTACAGATATTTTGTTAGATTTATTTGAAGATACGGTTTTGTTGCTATTATGAATTACATATTTTTCATTAATTTTCTAAAGACTAATTACCAGTACAGAAATGTATGGTATCCAGCAAACTTGCTGAATTCTCATTGGTTCTAATAGATGGTCTTTAGAATCTCTATAAGTAATCATATCTTTTACAAATTAAAAAAAGGTTTTATCTTTCTAATGTCTTATTTCTTTTCCATTTTTTTCTTTCTTTCTTCCCTCCTTTGTTTATTTTCTTTTCTTTTTTCTTTCTTTCTTTTTTTTTTTTTTGTCTTACTGCATTTGCTAGAGCTGCCAGTACAATGTTGAATAGAAATAGCGACAAAAGCCTGTTGGTCTTGCTCTTACTTTAGTAAGAATACTCTCACCCACTTGTGCAACAAAGAAGGACCCCATCTCTATAAAAAATTTTAAAATTAGCCAGGCATGGTGGCATGCACTTGTAATCTTCCAGATACTCAAGAGGCTGAGGTAGGAGGATCACTTGAGCCCAGGAGTTCAAGGCTGCAGTGAGCTATGATCATGCCACTGCCCTCCAGCCTGGGTGAGAGAGTGAGACCCTGTCTCTTTCAAATATAATAATAAAAAATAAATAAAATAAAAGATAACAAAATAAAGACTTTCTGACTTTTTTTTCTTTTTTGAGATGGAGTTTCACTCTTTTTGTCCAGGCTGGAGTGTGATGGTGTGAGCTGGGCTCACTGCAACCTCCGCCTCCTGGGTTCAAGCAATTCTCCTGCCTCAGTCTCCCGAGTAGCTGGGATTACAGGTATGTGCCACCATGAGCAGCTAATTTTGTATTTTTAGTAGAGACAGGGTTTCACTATGTTGGCCAGGCTGGTCTCGAACTCCTGACCTCAGGAGGCCCACCTCGGCCTCCCAAAGTGCTGGGATTAGAGGTGTGAGCCACCGTGCCCAGCCAAGATTTTCTGACTTATCTCTTGTAGCTGACTGTTGTTTGAATTCCTTTTCTATTCTTATTTCTAGTTTTCTAAGAAAGAGAGGTTGTGTGTATGGGTAAGTGTGTGAAAGATTTGAATTTTATCAAATGTGCTTTCAGCACCTACTGAGATGATCATATGGTGATCAGGAAGGTAGAAATAACAGGGAGACAGAAAATTCTTGGCAAAGAATTTGTGGCTAAATCCTCTAAAGCAACTGTAACAAAAACAAAAATTGACAAGTGGGACCTAATTAAACTAAAGAGCTTCTGCACAGCAAAAGAAACTATCAACAGAGTAACAGACACCCTACAGAATAGGAGAAAATATTCACACACAGTGCATCTGACAAAGGTTTACTATCCAGAATCTATAAAGAACGTAATTCAACAAGCAAAAAACAAATAACTCCATTAAAAAGTAGGCACGTGACATGAACGGGCACTTCTCAAAAGAAGACATAAAAGGGACCAACAAACATGAAAAAATGTTCAACATTAGTAGAATCAGAGAAATGTAAACCAAAACCACAGTGAAATACCACCTCACTCCAGTCAGAATGGTTATTATTAAAACGTCAAAAAATAACAGATGCTGGCAACACTGCAGAGGAAAGGGAATACTTTAATAACAATACCCCCATCAGCTTGGGCAGCAAAGCGAAGACCACGTTCGTGGGGACGTAAATCAGTTCAACCACTGTGGAAAGCAGTTTTGAGATTTCTCAAAGAACTTAAAACTGAACTACGATTTGACCCAGCAATCTCACTACTTGGTATGTAACCAAAAGAAAAGAAATTGTTGTACCAAAAAAACACATGCACTCATATGTTCATTGCAGAACTATTCACAACGGCAAAACATGGAATTAACCTAGATGCCCATTAACAGAGGATTGGATAAAGACAATGTGGTACATATGCACCATGTAATTACCTTGCAGCCATAAAAAAAGAATTGAATCATGTCCTTTAACATGAATTCAACTGGAGGCCATTATCTTAAGAGAATTAATGCAGGAACAGAAAACCAGATATTGCACATTCTTTCTCACTTACAAGAAGGAGCTAAGCATTAGGTATGGACGTAAAGATGAGAAAAATAAACACTGGAGACTGCCAGTGGGGGAGAGAGGAAGAGGGAGAAGGACTGAAAACTCCCTGTTGGGTACTATGCTTACCACCGGGGTGATGGGGCCATTCACACATTCATACTCCAAACCTCAGTGTCACAAAACATACCCATGTAACAAACCTACACATCTACCCCCTGAATCTAAAATAAAAGTTGAAATTAGTTTTAAAAATAGCATTTACAAAATACCTTAAAACATAAATAAAATAACCTGTGATTTTCCGGGTGGACCTCCGGTCTTTAGGTATGTCAATTTACCTTTCTGGGATTTCATCCAATGTTGAAAAATAAAGAAATTGGACTAAGTAAAAAACAAGAATATCCCCACATTTTCAACACCAAAGTATGACATTAAACCATTATTGGTTTTTTAAAGTTTCCTTTTCTATTCCTATTCCTAGTTTTCTAAGAGAGAGAGAGAGTGTGTGTGCATGTGTGTGTATGCGTGTGTGTGGTGAATGTGTGAATGAGTTTTCAATTTTATCAAATGTGGTTTTAGCACCTACTGAGATGATCATATGGTGATCAGAAAGGCAGGAATAACAGGGAAACATTTCACTGTATACCTTTTGTACCTGTTAAATTTTGTACCAGGATTTTTATTTCTAGTAATAGCGCAGGCTAGGTAATTGGAATAACCCTCCAGCTGAAAATACAAAATAAAATATTAGTAAAACCTTAAAAGCATCAAAGGGGTGTCAAGAAGGAATTATTAAGTCAAAATCTTAGTGAACATGGGAACCCAGAAGGGAGCCAGACACTGAGGGCATTTGCCAAACCTGTCCAATCTCAGCCTTGATTTCCATGGTCTCAGGACATGTGGGAGAACAGAAGACAAAGCCCATAACTGCTTGGGGAACCTAATAGGATACTCAGATCCCAGAGGACTGGTATAAGGATGAACCCTTGGTGGAAGGATGAATCAAAAATAAACTCCACAGCCCTTGCCCTAGGGGACTACAAGTAAAGACACTTAAAAGAGTAAAGGAGAAGTTCCCTAATAAGTGGCAATGCCATGCTAGCCCTCATGAGGATTTATAGTCCAAATTAATATAAACTGAATGATCCAGGAAAAAGTCAAGAACTGGTACTGTTTCCAGGCACACAGCCAAAGCAAATCCCCCACTGGAAGAACTTACATCATCCAGGGACTCAAAGAATGCTCACAAATAATTTTCCAAAGAAAATACTCACAGTCATTAAAGAGACAAAGCACTACAGCAATAAGCAACAAAAATAACAGAAAGTAGAAAGAGGACTGAAAAAAAATCTGATACTAGAATGATCAGACACAGATTACAAAGCAACTATGATCGTTCAATAGCCAAGCTTGAAAATAAATGCAGATAATAAGAAACTGCAAAACGATGAAGCAGTTTTTTGTAAAGAATCAAATAGGACCACAATAACTGACAATTATATTTATTACAATTACAAACTAAATGAATGGTTTTAATGGCATATTAGGCATAGCTGGAGAAAAAAGAAACATTGAAATGGAGGATAGGCCAGAAGAACTTGTCTGGAAGGAAGCACAGAGAGGCAAAGAGATGTAAAACATAAAAGAAACGTTAAAAGGCATGGAGGACAGATTGAGAAAGAAGCATGCCTCTAATTAGAGTTCCAGAAAGAAAAAAGCATGAGAATGCGACAATATCTGAAGAGATAATAGAAAAAAGTTTTCCCAAATGATGAAGGTTACCAATCACAAATTAAAGAAGTCCAGTGAATCTCAATCAAAATGAATTTGAGGCCCTGCAAGGAGGCTCATGACTGTAATCCTAGCACTTTGGGAGGCCCAGGCAGGAGGACCCCTTGAAGTCAGGCGTTCAAGACCAGCCTGGCCAACATGGTGAAATCCCATCTCTACTGAAAATACAAAAATTAGCCAGGCGTAATGGCGCACACCTGTAATTCCAGCTACTCAAGAGGTTGGGGCAGGAGAATCGCTTGAACTTGGGAGGTGGAGTTTGAGATCATGCCATTGCACTTTGAGACTCGATCTCAAAAAAAAAAAAAAAAAAGACGAATTTGAGCTTTGTGAATGTGTTACTTAGTTGAAATTTTTAAATTTTTAAATAGCTTTTTAAAAAATAACCCAGACTGGGGAGAGGGAGGCAAGAGATGGTCTAAAAAGAAGGTTGCATATTATGTTAGTTGCTTTGATTAAATTTGCCTTTGTTAACTTAGCAGAAAATACACTACAAATGTAAGAAAAAATAATCATATTGCTCATTTAATATTTCCACATACAAAAATTGCTTATCCAAACTTCTCTAAAGTCTGCAAATTAATCATTATTGAAGCACAGATTATGCAATGTTCTCACGTAAAAAAAAAGAAATGTTGGCTAATAAAAACTAGTAGCTAGGTACTTTTTTAGCCAGAATTTTATTTCAACCACAGAAACATGACTTGAAGCAGAAATCTGAACTAAAGTAAACCCTGAATCAAAAATCCAAAAAGAACTATACTCATCTGCCAGATATACAAAGGGAACCAAATCCAAATATGGTAATACTTTTTTACAGAACTAAAATTCTCTCAGAAAATCACTTGTTTGTGTCTGATTTTTTTTCTAAGAAATTACTTTTTTCAATACTTCTAGAAAAATATTACCTAACAAGGGAGTGTGTACTTAAGAAGAACAAGTTGGACAATAAATAAAATGGCTAACCTACTCTCTTCCCCAGAAACTTACCCAACCCAGTCTGAGCAACAAGCTGAAAAGCAGGGTTCTGAGAACCAGGCATTAAGGGCAGTTCCCAGAGGAGCTTGGGAAACACAGAAAATAAGAGGCCGCAAGCCTGTTCTGAGGTGGAAAAGGATCTAAAAACTGGTAAAGGAATGAAAACCTTAATTTTTTTTCTGTCTTTTTTTTTTCTTTTCCCCCCTCTCACGATCATTTCTCCTTTTCCTTCTCTCTTGTTCAGATCACCTCTGGGTTCACATTTCTTTTGCCTTTTATTTGCATGTTTTTATCTTCTGTGTCTCTGCTCTTCTACCTCTGATTTGTCTTGTCCCTTTTATCCCCCTTCCTTTATCTTCTCTTTTCCTACTTCTTTTTCCTTTCTCTGGTCTTTGTTATTTTCTTTTTCAATCTTTACCTTTTCTCCATCTTTTCTTCACAATTATCTGATCTCATGCCCCACCAAAAGCAAAAGATGTTTATAATCTTATGAAGCAGATTTGACAATACTTATGTATATGCTTTATCTAATGTGATGATATGCAATGTTCATAATATTTCGAAGCAAAGGATGTTATTCATACACTGATCAGGACTTTTTGTGAAATGCTATTTCTATTTTCCACCATGTTCACCCCATAATTTGCAAAGCACTTTTTAGTGAACATCAGTAACAAATTCAAAATTCATAAGAGTGGTAGAATTCAAGTTAACCTTCATATTTCTTACTATGGTAGTCAGCCTCTGAGATAATACCCAGTGACCCTTACCTCCTTGTATTTATGCCCTCATGTAGTTCCTTCTTATATTGGATCAAGACTGGTTTGTGTGACTAGCAGAACATCACGGAAGTGATGATGTAACTTCCAAGGTTAGATAATAAAAAACATTACAACTTCCACATTGCTTCCTTGGTCACTTGCTCTGGGGGAAGTCTTTCTTTCTTTTTTTTTTTTTGAGACGGAGTCTCGCTCTGTTGCCCAGGCTGGAGTGCAGTGGCACAATCTCAGCTCACTGTAAGCTCTGCCTCCCAGGTTCACGCCATTCTCTGGCCTCAGCCTCCCGAGTGGGTGGGACTACAGGCTTGAGCCACCGCGCCCAGTGCTCTGGGGAAGTCTTACAACCACCGTGTTGTAAAGACACTCCAGCAGTCCTACGGAGAGGTTCATATGATGAAGAACTGAGGTCTCTTGTCAACAACCAGCACTAATTTGCCACCTATGTGAGTGCATCATCTTGGAAGCAGATCCCTCAGCCCCAGTCAAGCCTTCAGATGACTGCAGCAGGGGTCAACATTTTGACTGGAGTCTTATGAAATATGCCTCAGGCCAAAACTATCCAGCTAAGCTGCTCCCTGATTCCTTATAGAAATAATAAATTATCTTTATTTATCTATAATAATATAATTGTTTATTATTGTTACTAATAGTAAATGTTCGTTATTTTCAGCCACAAAATTTTGCAATAATTTGTTATGTAGAAATAACTAACATACTTATTGTTTTGTTTTGTTGAGATGGACTCTGCACTTTGAGGCTGGAGTGCTGTGGCGCTATTTTGGCTCACTGCAACCTCTGCCTCCCAGGTTCAAGAGATTCTCCTGTCTCAGCCTACTGAGTAGCTGGGATTACAGGCAGATGCTGCCATGCCTGGCTAATTTTTTGTATTTTGGTAGAGATGAGGTTTCACCATATTGCCCAGGTTGGTCTTGAAATCCAGAGCTCAGGCAATCCACCTGCCTCGGCCTCCCAAAGTGCAAGGATTACAGACGTGAGCCACCACATCTTGCCTACTGTTATTTTTTGAAGAAAAAAAAATTTGTGTATAAGTAAACATCTGAAAATACTTTTTCCTTTATTCCACCCATAATAAATATGCACACACCAATTCCAGAAATGAAATTTTAAAATAATTTTGTAACTTTCTTTTATGCACTCAGTTTCATTCAGCAGCACAAGAGTACTAACAAAAGTACTTTTTAAATTAATTTTTCTCATATGAGAATGGAGAAAATAATATACCTAGAAGAAAATTAATAATTTTATATCTAACAAGTCTAGTTTCGTTATAAAACAAGGCCTCTTGACAACATATAACAGACAAGCGACCAGGCACGGTGGCTCACACCTGTAATCCCAGCATTTTAGGAGGCCAAGGCAGGCAGAGGCCAGGAGCTTGAGACCAGCCTGGCCAACATGGCGAAAACTCATCTCTACTAAAAATAAAAAACTTAGCTGGGCATGGTGGCTCACACCTGTAATCCCAGCACTTTGGGAGGCCAAGGTGGGCGGGTCACGAAGTCAGGAGATTGAGACCATCCTGGTCAACATGGTGAAATGCCATCTCCACCAAAAATATAAAAAAAAATTAGCTGGGCGTGGTGGCACGTGTCTGTAGTCCCAGCTACTTGGGAGGCTGAGGCAGGAGAATCACTTGAACCCAGAAGATGGAGGTTGCAGTGCATCAAGATCGCACCACTACACTCCAGCCTGGGTGACAGAGCAAGACTCCATCTCAAAAAATAAAAATAAAAATTAGCCAGGCATGGCAGTGCACGTCTGTAATCCCAGCTACTCAGGAGGCTGAGGCAAGAGAATTGCTTGAACCTGGGAGGTGGAGGATACAATGAGCTGAGGTCGCGCCACTGCCCTCCAGCCTGAGTGACAGACCAAGACTCTGTCTGAAAAAAAAAAAACAAAAACAAACAAAAACAGACAAGTAATATCAAACAAAAAAAAAATGGAAGCAATATGGTATGAAGTAGAAAAAAAGTTCCATTCTCCCAAAACAATGCATTTAAATTAGTTCTGAAATAACTTCTCCTAACTATCCATAATACGATGCTAAAGAAATTTGTGTTATTTGTTCTCATTTTGGACACCATTTTTGTGTGTGTGTTTGTTTTTTGAGAGGGAGTCTTGCTGTGTCGCCCAGGCTGGAGTGCAACAGCACGATCTCGGCTCACTGCAGCCTCTGCCTCCCAGGTTCCAGCGATTCTCCTGCCTCAGCTTCCCCGGGTAGCTGGGATTACAGGCGCACAACACCATGCCCGGCTAATTTTTGTATTTTTAGTAGACACGGGGTTTCACCCTGTTGGCCAGGCTGGTCTCGAACTCCTGACCTCAGGTAATCCTCCCACCTCAGCCTCCCAAAGTGCTGGGGTTACAGGCATGAGCCACTGTACCCGGCCTGAACACATTTATTAATATATTCCCCATTCATAATTATGCTTTCAAATAAATTTTAAGGCCAGGCACAGTGGCTCACGCCTGTAATCCTAGCACTTTGGGAGGCCAAGGAGGGCACATCACTTGAGGTCAGGGGTTCGAGACCAGCCTGGCCAACATGGTGAAACCCCGCCTCTACTAAAAATACAAAAATTAGCCCAGGCGTGGTGGCACATGCCTGTAATTCCAGCTACTCAGGAGGCTGAGGCAGGAGAATCCCTTGAACCCAGGAAGTGGAGGGTGCAGTGAGCTGAGATTGCACCACTGCACTCCAGCCTGGGTGACAGAGTGAGACTCCATCACAAAAAATAAATAAATAAATTTTAAAACAAAAGTAGTATTAAATCTTGTCAAATCTTGTAAGCAGGTATTACTATCTAGCTTCCGCCACAGAATTTTTTTCTTAAATTTAAAAAAAAAATGTGTTGAACTGGGTGTGGTGGCGTAAGCCTGTAGTCCCAGCTACTTAGAAGGCTGAGACAGGAAGATCACTTCAGCCTAGGAGTTCGAGGCTACAGTGCACTATAATTTTGCCTGTGAATAGCCACTGCACTTCAGCCTGGGCAACATAGCAAGACTTCATCTCTTAAAAACAAAAGTGAACTCATGCTTTTAATTACCCTAGCATGCAACCTAATAATGCTATTAACCCAAACTAAAATACAACATCAAAACATTTCTCCATATCAAAACTGAACTCTACTATTCTATCATTTAATTGAATCTCTAGATTCACTTTGGTGTAGAGAGACTATAATAGTGAATTTTTTTCTTGCAAAGTATTCCGACAGGTATAATGTGATCATCATTTACATGATCCAAGATTAGGCTGATAATAAAAAGGAATTAGTTCAAAACACCAGCCTTAGAATCCCTCAGTATGAGTTTCCTTTATAAAAGTAACTACATTATATTTGTAGTGGCCTATGAGGATTTTGATAATCTCTGCAGCTTAGATGCTGAATGAAATGCATTCAATGATTCAATAAATATTTATTGTGCTCTGATTATGTGCCAGGCATCCTACAGCTTGAGAAACAGAGATGAATAAGGCACACTGGGTTCCTGTTTTCTTGGTCTTCATATCACAATGGTTGGCAGGCAGACCACAAACAAGTAAAAAATAAAAATATTCAAGATCACTTCAGATGATAATAAGTGTTGTGAAAGAAATCCAAAGGGTGACATGCAGGGGAAAACTTTATAAGGCGTGATCAAGGACAGTATCTCTTGAGGGGGAGATGCAATCTGGAACTTTGGGTCAGAAAATTCCAGTTGGAGGAAATATCTAACATATATTGAATCATTTCCTTAGGTCAGCGGTCCCCAGCCTTTTTGGCACCAGAGCCCGGTTTCGTGGAAGACAATTTTTCCACAGACAGTGGGGGATGGAGATGGTTTTGGGATGAAACTGCTCCACCTCCGATCATCAGGCATTCGTTAGATTCTCAAAAGGAGTGTGAAATCTAGATCCCTCACATGCGCAGTTCACAATAGGGTTCAGGCTCCTATGAGAATCTAATGCCGCTGCTGATCTGACAGGAGGCGGAGCTCAGGCAGTAAAGCTTCCTCACTCTCCGCTCACCTCCTGCTGTGCGGCCCAGTTCCTAAGAGGCCACAGACCGTGCCCTGGGGTTTGTGGACCCCTGCCTTGGGTGATATCCCATTATTTTTGTACCCAAAAACCCCTAAGACACACTGTAAACCATGATCAAATATATTTCTACCCTTTGTCCATTGGCTTCAACTGTGGTCATCTAGGTTTGATCCTAGAACAGATATGACGATCGTGTGCAAAGTGTTCAATATGCTGACTCACCCTCATTTGCACTCTAGCAACCTTGGTTAATGAAGAATAATTTGGGGAATATTAGATACCATTTTGATCCTTAATTATCCTTCATTCTCAGGGACTTTGAATTAATTTTGAAAAACTAGTGTTGAAATGTAAGGTTAGGATCTCAAAATTCTTTGTTAGTCTACTAAAGAATCATTTTTTTCCGTCAATTAGCCTCTTAAATTCACATTAGCCAGACATGGTGGTGGACCCTGTGGTCCCAGCTACTTCAGAGGCTGAAGCAGGAGGATCACTTAAGCCCTTGAGGTTGAAATTACACTGAGCTATGATCGTACCACTCCACTTCAGCCTGGGCAACACAGCAAGACCCTGTCTCTAAAGAATAATAATAATAAATTAATAATTTAAAACATTATGTTGAAGTCTGGCCAGTTCAATGACTGGAAAAGCAACCATGATATCTTGTATTTATAGAGTCCTGTTTCCAAGTAACCATCCATGAGGCAGCTTAAGACTATCCACAGTAGCTTCCCACCCATGACAGCAGTGATTCTGCCCATAAACTAGCTGGTTTACCCAAGATTCCATCAGAGGCCCTCTAGCTCCCACAAAGATTTCATTAAAAGAGATCAATAAAATCTAAACTATTTTATTTTTGGCAAAAGTCTTTTGGTAAAAGGCATTTTTGGTAAAATATCTATTTTATACTTTATTCTTGCTCTTCAAACTTCCAACATCTTTGTTATTCTTCTAGCTGCTGAGAGTCTTATTGTTTTGCTGAGAAAATAAATAGAGGCAATCAGAAAAGAGCTTCCAAAGACTACATCAAAAAACATGTCCCCGTGAGCACCTAGAGGCCTCCCCATAATTTCTAAAAAAAAAAATCCTACAAGTTTATTTTTAGAGTCTGTTTGCCTCCAGTCTTAGGTCCATACATGTTAACCTTGATATACTCAATTGATCTAGACACAAGCCCAACCCTTACCCACGCTTCTACCAAAAAATAAAATAAAGTAAAATAAAAAATTACTTGCATCAAGTACTTAGTCAGCTCAGTCATTTTAGCAAAGGCTTGTGCGGGAGGATGGAGAGGAAGAGTCACGTTGAGAAGATGTTCTCTGATTGGCTCCAATGCTCCTCCCCTCCCAGGCCCTCTGGACGCCCTTGCAAGTTACAGCCAAATTGCTCCCTTTGTCTCAGAAACATTCCGCCCACACCCTGGCCCCTCCTGGGATCTCTTCTACTTTAGAAGCTCTTATCAGGGTATTTTTCAGAGTAATTACATTTCCCTTTCTGAAGGAATTCTGGTGTCAACTGTTAATAAAATAACATTCCTCCTCCTTATTACATGGGATGCACCAATTTTTATCCAGGAGCAGCTTCCAGTGTTAGAATAGACAGCAGGAGATTTCATGTATTTTAGAGCTTAGTAAACTTAACTTTTACCAAAAATAAAATAGTTTAAAAACAAAATGGAGCCACAGGGAGGAGTACTTAGAGGGGCGGAGCTAACAAGTGGTTTTCCACGTTTGCTCAAAGTGGGGGCTGTTGATGTGTGTGGTTTGTCACCGCAGGCTTCCAGAGCCAAGTTACATAAAAGAGCAGTCCCTTTCACTTTCTAAAGGATTGTATTTTGCTGCAAACTGTGACCATGCATAATGAGCTTTTGATACATTTCTTTTGAAGTGCATGGTATAACCATAGGGTTTTGCATTTTTGGGTCCTCCCCTCTTAATTGAAGGACTGGCACACACAAGATGACATCACAAATTCCTTCGTTTCATTAAAAACAGCCACTACTCTATCCACTTAAGTTATGAGAATTGCTTTTCTAAAGCAAATACATTTATCGGGAGCCACAGAAATTTTCTAAATATAGGGTAGCTTCCTGAAACAGTAGAAGCAAGTGCCTTCAGGACAGTTTATTTATATAATTTAATGGAATTTGATTCCTTTGAAATTGGCAAGTAAATATAAGTAAAGGGAAAGCTGTCTGTTATTTTTTATGGAAGTATTTCATGAAGATCTTAGGTTTCATATCATTACACATTCCTTGGCTCAGTTGATAATGGGCACGTAAACTACTTTATGCAATTGAAAGGGGTATACTTTTCACATAATTTGGGGGTGTGATTATTATTCAAATATATGTGCCTAATTATTACAAACACCCTTAGAATTAATTTATCTGGGCCAGTATTTTCATGATTAAATCCCTCCCCCAATCCTTTCTTGACCCCTGCTTGGTAATTAAATCTCATTTTATTATAACAGTGCTTCTTAATAAGACAGTCAATTCTTGTAGTGTCCCTGCAATAAAATGCTCTTCCAGAGCACAGTCTGCACCATCTAGATGATTTCTACAGCCAGTACCAAAGGGCCATTTGTCCCAGGCAGGCATTGAATGACTGTACCCTTTTTAAAGCAGTTCTCCTTAGCAAATGCCCAGTTTATGAGGCCTTTCTACTAAGGGAGGAGACCACCCCTCATATTTTCTTATGCCCAATTTCTGCCTCCAAAGAAAGAAGAAGTAAAAACTAAAAGGCAGAAATGAAATAAATCCACAGTCAGACAGCCCAGCGCCACACCCTGGGCCTGGTAGTTAAAGATTGACCCGTGACCTAATTGGTTATGTTATCTATAGATTACAGACATTGTATAGAAAAGCACTGTGAAAATCCCTGTCCTGTTATGTTCCATTCTAATTACTGGTGCATGCAGCCCCCAGTCACATACCCCCTGCTTGCTCAATCAATCATGACCCTCTCATGCAGACCCCCTTAGAGTTATGAGTCCTTAAAAGGGACAGGAATTGTTCACTCGGGGAGCTCTGTTTTTGAGATGTGAGTCTTGCCGATGCTCCTGGCCAAATAAAGCCCTTCCTTCTTTAACTCGGTGACTGAGGGGTTTTGTCTGTGGCTTGTCCTGCTACATTTCTTGGTTCCCTGACTGGGAAGCGAGGTGATTAACAGAAGGTCAAGGCAACCCCTTAGGCGGCTTGGGCCTGCCCTGTAGAGCATCCCTGCAGGGGACCCCAGCCAGCTTGAGTGCCTCCCAGGTAGGCAATTGCCCCAGTGGAACACCTAGTCAGAGTGGTGCATGGCAGGCCCCTGCAGAGGATCAACACAGTGGCTGAACACCAGGAAGGAACGGCACTTGGTGTCCGGACATCTGAAACTTGGTAAGACTAGTCTTTGGAACTTGCACACTCCTTTGGAGTGGAAGCGTGGCCTGATAACCCACAGCATGCCTGTACCAGCACTTTGGTTTTTGTTTTTGACTTGACTTGGATTGCTTGATACTTTGGTTTTGGTTTTGATTCTGGTTTGGTGTAAACTGTAAAAGTGTGTGTGTACCCTTTTTACCCATTCTTTGTTTTGTGGTGTGCGTGTGGTGTGAACGTGGTGTTTTGCCTCAAGGAAGCATGGGTCAGGCACAAAGTAAGCCCACCCCACTAGGAACTATGTTGAAAAATTTCAAGAAAAGATTTAAGGGAGACTGGAGTACTATGACACCAGGAAAACTTAAAACTTTGTGTAAGATAGACTAGCCAGCATTACAGGTGGGTTGGCCATCAGAAGGAAGCCTGGATAGGTCCCTTGTTTCAAAGGTATGGCACAAGGTAACCTGTAAGCCAGGGCACCCAGACCAGTTCCTGTACATAGACACTTGGTTACAGCTGGTTTTAGACCGCCCCGCACAGCGGCTGAGAGAACAGCAGCATAAGCGGCTAGCAGAGGCAAGGAAAGACCAGCAGAGAGACAGAGAGGAAGAGACAGAGAGACAAAGAGGGAGTCAAGAAAAGAGAGAAAGAGAGAGAGAGGCAGAGAGAGAGGAAGAGACAGAGGCAAAAGGAAAGTCAAAGAGAGAGAAAGAACAAAAGAAAGAGAGAGAGAGAAAGAAAGAAAGAAAGAAAGAAAGAAAGAAAGAAAGAAAGAAAGAAAGAAAAAGAAAGAAAGAAGAGAAAAGAAAGAAAGACAGAAAGACACAAGTAGTTAAGGAAAAAAAAGTGTACCCTATTCCTTTAAAAGCCAAGGTAAATTTAAAACCTATAATTGATAATTAAAGGTGTTTGCTGTAATCCTATAACACTCCAATACCACTTTGTTGTCAGTGTAAACCAGGGCATATCCTGAAAGCACTGAGGCCTTCCTATCATCAATCCTTAACCCAGTAACCCACAGATGGCCCAAATGCATTCAATCTGTAGCAGCAACTGCTTTGCTAACAGAAGTAAAAAAATAACTTTTAGAGGAACCTCATTGTAAGCACACCTCACCAGTTCAGAAGTATCCTTAAAAAAAAAAAAAAAAAAAAAGATGGTTTAACATTAACCACTGAAAATTGCCTTAACCCAGCAGGTTTCCTAACAGGGGATCTAAATCTTAATTACCATACAAAGGTCCAACCAGACCTAGGAGGAACTCCCTTCAGGATAGGACCATAGATGGTTCCTCCCAGGTAATTAAAGGAAAAAAAAAGCCATCTGTACGAATTCTAAGTTAATTTGGACAAAACAAGGTCTTATTAATAGCAAAGGATAATTGAAATCCCAAACTTACAAGGTTTTCAACAAAAGTAAAGTTTGCTAAAAGTTAACCATGTAACATGTATTATAGTAACTTCTAATCTTGTGGCCTTAGATAGTCTGGTCCACAGACATAAAGGAAGTTCACTTTGGAAAAGAATGATTATCTTTGAAAAAAAAAGGGGGGGGAAGGGGGGGCAGAATTTATGTAAAAAGAATGTTATATAGTAAATTCTTGTCCTGAAATAAATTAACTGGTTGTTTAAAGAAAGAAATGTTTGTAATAAGTCAGAAAGTTAAGGCATGTCAAAGAATTATCTGTAAAAGTCATGAAAGAGAAAAAATCATTTAAAAAAAAGTGTGCTAAAAAAAGAATTTATACAAGAAATGTTGTATAATTTAAAAGTAATTAGGCCTCCTGAATGTAAAACTATTTTTTACCTACATTAAAATGTTAAAATTTTGTTTTAAAAGTTTAAGCAAGTTTTAAAACGTTAATTGTGTGTAAATTCTGTGTGTAAACATATTAGCTAAAGTTAAACGGGTATCACACAGTTTTTCTGTGAACTTGACATTAAAGTAAAAACATGACAGGTTTTTCTTAAAGCACTAACCTGCTCTTTAACAAAGATTATAAAAGGTTAAAAAGAGTCTATAAAAATCTTACCTTATGGTCTGACATTAAAAATTGAATAAATATGTATATAAAGTTTTATTAAAACTAAGTTTAACATTAATAACACACTAATATAAAGGTGAAATTTAGCTTATCTGGTATAAAAATCATACCCGAAGCATTGTCAAATATAAAATGCTGTTTGGCTTCTTTGGTCCAAAAACTAATAAAAATAGGTGCTAAAGGAAATTACTCAGTAGAAAGGCACCAAGGACTATAAAATTCACTGCTGATTTCCCCACATTTAAAACAAAAGCTCAATTTCTTAGAAATTATATACTTGGTTTATCTTCCACTTTCCTTTCCCTCAAAACTAAAAGTCTTTTAGCACGTGTACCCCCCCTAGAATTTCCAGTAAACCACCACCAGCATGAAAATCACATTCTCATCAAAGGGTGAAAAGAAAGGAAATTCGAGCCAGCCTAGGAAGGACCCTACCTTGTGCTGCTAACCATCAAGATTGCTGTTCGTACAGAAGAAAAAGGATGGACTCATCACAACCAAGTCAAGAAAGCGCCATCCCCTCCAGAGTCGTGTGCTATAGTCCCAGGGGAAAACCCTACCAAACTAAAGCTAAGAAAAATTTAATTCTTTCATCCATTCTATTACTCTTTCTTCTTTCCTGCTCTTTTGCTGACCATCTAGTTATTAACATAACCAAGTCAATTTTGCCTCAAACTATTGCATTTAATGCTTGACTTGTTATACCCTGTGGGGACTTGCCAAGTCAAAGACAGCTCTCTACTTCAGAAAAGTACCTCTGTCCCTCCTGACTCTCCTCAGACTGGGCATTAGTAAATTAGGACCATTTAATCCAGGGAAATTTCGATAAAGGCTCCCGTGTCAACCAGGAGTCTTGCTCCCCAGTGTAGAGCTTTTATGCCGTAGTTGGTCCAACATTCTGTGGACCACTGAAGAGCAAGGATGGACTACCCCAACCAGTTTTTATAATTTCCTAAAATCATACATTCATTTTACTAGAGGGTCATAGAAGTTAAAGACTTAAAACGAACTTTGGCAATTAAGACAGGATACCAAGATGCAAATGCCTGCTTGGAATGGATCAAATATTCCATCCGCACATTAAACAAAAGGAATTGTTATGCTTGTGCACATGGTAGGCCAGAGGCCCACATTGTCCCCTTTCCACTAAGGTGGTCCTCCAGTTGACCAGGTGTGGGCTGCATGGTAGCTCTTTTCCAGGATTCTACAGCCTGGAGTAATAAGTCGTGCCGAGCTCTCTCTACTATATCCCAAAGTCCGGCACCCTGCAGATCAGCCCAGGAGGACCATCCAGACTCTGTCTCCCAACACTAAGTTCACTTCCTGTCTCTCATGACAGGGAGGAAATGTAGCGTTCCTTGGAGACCTGAAGGAATGCAGTAAGCTTAAGAATTTTCAAGAGCTTATCAATCAGTCAGCCCTTGTTCATCCCTGAGCAGATGTATGGTGGTATTGCGGTGGACCTTTACTGGGCACTCTGCTGAATAACTGGAGTGACAATTGTACTTTAGTCCAATTGGCTATCACTTTCACCCTGGCATTTCATCAACCAGAGGGAGGAAAAATAAGACATCGTAAAGCAAGAGAAGACCTTTATGGGTCTTTCAACTCTCACGTCTATTTAGACATGAGAGTCCCTCGGGGAATACCAGATCAATTTAAAGCTTGAAATCAAATAGCTGCAGGATTTGAGTCAATATTTTGGTGGGTGACAGTTAATGAAAATGTAGATTGGATAAACTACATCTGTTACAACCAACAGTGACAAGCTTTTCATGAGTTACAAGAAAAACTCATGTCAGCCCCAGCCCTGGGGCTACCTGACCTGACAAAACTCTTTACACTCCGTGTGTCAGAAAGAGAAAAAATGGCAGTTGGAGTTTTAACCCAGACTGTAGGGCCCTGGCCAAGGCCAGTGGCCTATCTCTCAAAACAACTAGACGGGGTTTCCAAAGGCTGGCCCCCACATCTAAGGGCCCTGGCAGCAATGGCCCTGTTAGCACAAGGAGCAGATAAACTAACCCTTGGGCAAAACCTGAATATAAAGGCCCCCCCATGCTGTGGTAACTTTGATGAATACCAAAGGGCATCATAGGCTAACAAATGCTAGATTAACCAAGTACCAAAGCTTGCTATGTAAAAATCCCCACATAACCATTGAAGTTTGCAACACCCTAAACCCCACCACCTTGCTCCCAGTATCAGAGAGCCCAGTTGAACGTAAGTGTGTAAAGGTATTGGACTCAGTTTATTCTAGTGGGCCCAAACTCTGAGACCATCCTTGAACATCAGTAGGCTGTGAGCTGTACGTGGATGGGAGCAGCTTCACCAACCCCTGCGAAGTGACTCTGAAGAAGATGAGAAGCCCTGCTCCAGTCACACCTGGAAGCTGACTGGTCCACGTGTGCCCGAAGCATGAGAAAACTCATCGTGGGACTCATTTTCCTTAAAATTTGGACTCGTACAGTAAGGACTTCAACTGACCTTCCTCAGACTGAGGACTATTCCCAGTGTATACATCAAGTCACTGAGGTAGGACAAAAAGTTGCTACAGTCCTATTATTTTATGGTTATCGTAAGTGTACTGGGACTCTAAAAAGAACTTGTTTGTATAATGCTATTCTATACAAGGTATGTAGCCCCCAAGCTGATGTGTATTATGACCCATCTGAGCCTCCCATGACCACAGTTTTTAAAATAAGATTAAGGACTGAGGACTAGTGAGGGCTCATAAATGATATGAGTAAAGTGTTAGCCAAAACAGAAGAAAAAGGAGTGCCCAAACAAGTCACCTTGAAATTTGATGCCTGTGCTGTCACTAATAGTAATAAGTTAGGAATAGGATGTGGTTCTCTTAATTAGGAAAGAGGCTATATGACAGAAAATAAGTACATTTGTCATGAATTAAGACTGTGTGGAAATGAATGTGGATACTGGTCTTGTGTCATTTAGGCTACTGGGATAAAAAAATGAAAAGAATCCTGTCCATCTTCAGAAAGGGAAAAGTGACCCTTCGTGTACCAGTGGTCTGTGTAACCCCTTAGAACTAGTAATAACCAACTCCCTTGATCCTCGCTGGAAATAAGGGGAGCATGTAACCCTAGGAATCGATGGGGCTGGACTGGATCCTCAAGTAAATATTGTGGTTTGAGGAGAAGTTTATAAACGCTCTCCTGAGCCAGTATTTCAAACCTTCTATGATGAACTAAATGTGCCAGTACCAGAAATTCCAGGAAAAACAAGAAATTTGTTTTTGCAATTAACCGAGCATGTGGCCCAGTCTCTCAATGTCACTTCATGTTATGTATGTGGAGGAACTGTAATGGGAGATCAATGGCCACGGGAAGCCCGAGAATTAGTACCTACAGACCCAGTTCCTGATGAATTCCCAGCTCAAAAGAATCATCCTGATAACTTCTGGGTCCTAAAAGCCTCAGTCATTAGACAATACTGTATAACAAGAGTGGGGAAGGACTTCACCCTTCCTGTGGGAAGACTCAGCTGCCTTGGGCAAAAACTGTATAATAGTACTACAAAAACAGCCACCTAGTGGAGTTCAAACCACACTAAGAAAAATCCATTTAGTAAATTCCCAAAGTTGCAAACCGTGTGGACCCACCCGGAGTCCCACTGGGACTGGACAGCCCCCACTTGATTATACTGGATATGTGGATATGTGGGCGTAGAGCTTACACCAAATTACCCAACCAGTGGGCAGGTAGTTGTGTTATTGGCACTATTAAACTATCTTTCTTCCTACTGCCCATAAAGACAGGTGAACTCCTGGGTTTCCCTGTCTATGCTTCCTGCAAAAAGAGAAGCATAGCTATAGAAAATTAAAAAGAAGATGAACGGCCCCCTGAGAGAATCATACAATATTATGTGCCTGGCACTTGGGCACAAGATGACTCATGGGGATACCAGACCCCCATTTACATGCTCAACCAAATCATATGGTTGCAAGCTGTCTTAAAAATAGTCACTAATAAGACTGGCAGAGCCTTGACTATTCTGGCCCAGCAAGAAACTCAGATGAGAAATGCTATCTATGAAAATAGATTGGCTCTCGACTACTTGCTAGCAGCTGAAGGAGGGATCTGTAGGAAATTTAACTTTACTAATTGCTGTCTACACGTAGATGATCAAGGGCAAGTAGTTGAAGACATAGTTAGAAATATGACAAAACTAGCACATGTGCCCGTGCAAGTGTGGCATGGATTTGATCCTGGGGCCATGTTTAGAAAATGGTTCCCAGCACTAAGAAGATTTAAAACTCTTCAAATAGGAGTTATAATAGTAATAGAAACCTGCTTACTGCTCCCTTGTTTGCTACCTCTACTTCTTCAAATGATAAAAAGCTTCATCGCTACCTTAGTTCATCAAAATGCTTCAGCACAAGTGTACTATATGAATCACTATTGATCTGTCTTGCAAGAAGACATGGGTAGTTAGAATGAAAGTGAGAACTCCCACTAATGAGTGAAGTTCTCAAAAGGGGGAATAAAGGAGGAGACCACCCCCATATTGTCTTATGCCCAATTTCTGCCTCCAAAGAAAGAAGAAGTAAAAACTAAAAGGCAGAACTGATATCCAAAGGCAGACAGCCCAGCACCACACCCTGGGCCTGGTAGTTAAAGATTGACCCCTGACCTAATTGGTTATGTTATCTATAGATTACAGACATTGTATAGAAAAGCACTGTGAAAATCCCTGTCCTGTTCTGTTCTGTTCTGTTCTAATTACCGGTGCTTGCAGCCCCCAGTCACATACCCCCTGCTTGCTCAATCAATCACGACCCTCTCATGCAGACCCCCTTAGAGTTGTGAGTCCTTAAAAGGGACAGGAATTGCTTACTTGGGGAGCTCGGTTTTTGAGACATGAGTCTTGCCAATGCTCCTGGCCGACTAAAGCCCTTCCTTCTTTAACTCGGTGTCTGAGGGGTTTTGTCTCAGGCTCGTCCTGCTACACTAAGATTATAACAGAAGTGACTTGCCAAATCAGTTTTCTACCTCTGTTTCACCACTGTATGGAAAAGCAGGTGACAAGACTGTGGCACAGAGGAAACAGGAATACTGTTTTCTCACTGAGGCTGTTCAGAGCTTCAATTGTCTGATTTCCTCAGCTGTGAATCTCTTTATGCACCCAGCCCCCTACCAGCTTCATAAAAATCAGGCTCCCAGGGAAGACCACAGCACAGTAGGATCCAATCTAAGAAGTGGATGTTCAAAAAATAAGGCAACATTTGCATGTGTAGAATATGTTTTTTGAGAAATATCATCATGAATTTCTTTTTAGGGCAGTGGAGCATTCAAACACTCAACTTGACAACCGACAATACCTTCAAAGAGAACATGCTGATTGTAATAGTCAGATTTTCAGGAAACCTGAGGGCCAATTGCAATGCACTGAGTATTGTTTAAATGTGGATTGCATTCCACTAGATAGTTGTTAAATACCAACTCTATACAAGGTATCATGAGGATCACAGGCTGAGTAAAATAGTCCTTTCCCTTAAGACACACATCCTCACAGGATAGAGATGATGGTAGTAGTAAAATTAACCCTGACTAATATTTCCTGAGTGTTTACCATGTGCCAGATGCTCGATATGCATTATCTTCTATAATCTTTATGACAACCACAAGAAATAAGGATTGTTTATTTCCTCATTTGCAGATAAAGAAACCAAAGCCGGAAGAAAGACAGTGGTGAAACCAAGATTCAAATTCCAAAAGTTGGACACCACCAAAGTTCCCACTCCTAAGCATTCTATTTATTACTATTATTATTATTATTATTATTATTACTATTATTTTGAGTACAGAGTCTGACCCTGTCACCCAGGCTGGAGTGTATTGGCACAATCATGTCTCACTGCAGCCTGATGCCCCTAGGTGTTCTACTATATTGCATCCATTATCATGATGCTAAAACAGAAATGTGCATTGGGAATGACTGGGAGTGGAGAATAGATGAGTTGAGAGAACTAGGAGAAATTTTTTGAAAAGCTGTGAATACCATAACAAATAACATAAATGGCAATTCTTGAAGATTTTCTTCATCATCACATTCTCTTCTGTCTATTTTAGGCCAGGCACAGTGGTTCATGCCTGTAATCCTAGCACTTTGGGAGGCCGAGACAGGTAGATCACCTGAGGTCAAGAGTTCGAGACCAGCCTGGCCAATGTGGTGAGACCCCGTCTCTATCAAAAATACAAAAATTAGCCGAGTGTGGTGGCAGGTGCCTGTAATCCCAGCTATCTGGGAGGCTGAGGCAGGAGAATCACTTGAACCTGGGAGGCAGAGGTCGCAGTGAGTTGGCACGCCATTGTACTCCAACCTGGGCAACAGAGCGAAATTCCATCTAAAAAAAAAAAAAAGTCATTTTTTACTTTATTCTTGCTCTTCAAACTTCCAACACCTTTGTTACTCTCCTTCTAGCTGCTGAGAGTCTTATTGTTTTGCTGAGAAAATAGAGGCAATCGGAAAAGAATTTCCAAAGAGTCCCAAGACTACATCAACAAACTTCTCTCCAATGTCCCCATGTACTCTGCCCACACTTTCTATGATGGAGGAACTTTCCATACTCTTATCTATGGCTAGCCCCTTCACCAGACACTGGGTCCCAGGCTTTCTCACCTTCTCAAGGACACTAATGACACTGCTTCAGCAAATGTCCCCTCTCTCCTGTGTTATTCATCGTTATTCCTATTATCATGAAATTTGCCCTACCTAGCTCATTAAAAACAAACCTCCCTGTACCACATCATCCCTTTAAGCTACCTCCCTATTTTACTTTCTCATGACAGCAAAGTTTTTCTAAACTAAAGGACTGTTGTAACTCACTGCCTGTAGTTCCTTACTTTTTTTCTGTCTTGAAAAATCTCCATTCAGGCTGTAACCACTTCACCAACACAGTGTGAAAAACTGTGCTTATCAACTTCCCCCCTGTCCAATGGCAAAATTCAAATGTCAGTTACTCAACACAGTTGATTATTCTCTTCTCCTTGAAATCTTTTCTTCACTCAGCTTCCAGAGATCCCTTCTCCCTCGCGGATAACTCTTCTCAGTCTCTTTGGCTGATTCCTCCTTATCATCTCACTTCTGACCATTGGAGCACCACAGTTTGTCTTTCTCTACCTATTCTTATTCCTTGGTGATCTCATCTAGGCCTGTGGCTTCAAATATTATCTATATTATCTATATACAAATCCCAAATGTGTATCTCCAGCACAGACACTTCCTGAATTCAATAAGCATATATCCAATTGTTTATATCTCAACACCTCTACTCAGACAGCTAATAAGCATGCAAGAGATATGTTCAAAAACATGATTCTAATCACATTCCAGGCCACTTACTCTGGCTACCTTACCCCTCCCTGTCAATAGCAATTTCATTACTCCAGTTGCTCAGGTCAAAATAATTGAAGTCATTTTTCACTCTTCTATTTTCATTCAGCAAATCCTATTAATCCTAGCTACAAGTTGTAACCAAGGGTCCAATCATTCTCTACACCCTCATCACTACCACTCTTGTCCAAACCACCAGCATCTCTCAACTTCATTTCTGTTACTTCCTCAGCTGATCTCACTGTTTTCATCTTTGCCCCTCTAGAGCCTATCTCCAGCCAACAGCCATCAATCCTTTTCAAATCTAAATAAGATCATGATACTCTTTTGTTCAAAGCCCTCCGACAACTTCTTATATCATCAGAACAAAATCCAAAGTCCTTAGGATGAACTACAAAGCACAACTTGACTCAAGGTGGGGGGCACCACCCACTCACCCACCTCAAGCTCACCTTCCCTCACTCTCCCCCTTCCTCACTGTGCTCCAGCCACATCCACCAACTCTCACTCCTTGAACTCAACAAACACATTTCTTCAAGGCCTTTTCCCTTGCTATTAAGCCTCAAAAGTTCTCCCTCCAATAAAGTCTTAACTCAAGTTTCTTCTTATTTGGAAAAGTAACCCTCAAAACCTTATCCAAGAAAAGCACCATCTTTGTTATTCTCTGTTACTTTATTCTGCTTTGATTCCTAAAACTTACCACTTATCTATAGATAGATAGATAGATAGATAGATAGATAGATAGATAGATAGATAGATAGATATGGAGAAAGACCCTCAACAAATGCTTATTAGTTTAATAAAAAGAGATTCATTGAAGATTTCTTAGTCAGATGAGAATCTAGATGTTGTTTCATGAATATACCATGGCAGCAGTGTGTCAACTAGATTTCGGTGGACAAGAAGTTGTAATCAGGGAGACCAGTCAGAAGGCACTTGCAACTCAGACCTGCTAAGCCAGTATACTTGCAGTGGTGAGGGAGAACAAACACAAAAATTAGCCTATTTTCTAGCCTGCTTTGTCACTTCCCTGTGCCTACAAGAGCTGCTCTTTCCCCTATTGCAATCCTTCTATCATATTAGCCAGGAAATGTACTTCTGCTATAAAAAAAGTTAGTGACTTCAAATCTGAACTCCCAAGACATTAGTCAAAATACAGGTGGCCCCACTCTATCTCTTCAGATTTCCCACTACTCCCCAGGATTAAACCTCTGCTTTATTTAGACTGGTCTCCTTATAATACTATAAACTATGATTTGCTGTACTGGGACCAGATTTGATTCATTATTGGATCCCTAGCACCTAATGCAAAGTGCAAACTCCTGACCTCAGTTGATCCACCTGCCTCAGCCTCCTAAAGTGCCAGGATTACAGGCATGAGCCACCGCACCCAGCCTTTCACATGTATTGAAACTTCTACCTGGGATGTTCTCCCCCTGTCTTTAATCACAACCATATAAAAATTATATTCATCAATTGGGCAAGATCTAATTTAAATCAAATCCTGTCTCTGAAGACTTCTCTGGCTATATCAGCCCATCTTAGAACACAATGTATTTATGGTCCCTACCTCCCAATTTAACATTATCCACAGCATGCTGGTATTATTCAGTAAATAACTCATGTATGTTATTCTTATTTTCTTAACTTAATCACTTTATTTAAGAAGCATTTCTTCACTCCCAAGACTAGAATAATGCTTCCATTGCAGCCTATTTTATCATTATGTGGCATTAATCACCATGTAATCAAAATCTTGTAATTGCCTTTTTAAGCAAATCTCAATTCCCCACTAATTACAAACTAATTGAGAGCACAGAGTGGGGCCGAGCACAGTGGCTCATGCTTTTAATCCCAACACTTTAAGTGGCCAAGGCAGTAAGAGCCATTGAGCCCAAGAGTTCAAGACCAGCCTGGGCAACAAAACAAACAAACAAACAAAAAATTAGCTGGACACAGTGGCATGCACCTGTAGTCCCAGCTACTCAGGAGGCTGAGGTGGGAAGATCCCTTGAACCCAGGAGTTCAAGGTTGCAGTGAGCTGTGATCACATCACTGCACTCCAGCTTGGGTGACAGAGCAAGATCTTGTCTTTAAGATTAAAAAAAAAAAGAGCGTAGATTGAGTCTTGTTCAAGGTTATAACCCCTGAAACAGTGCATAGCATATAAAAACAAATAATAATTACTGACTAAATGAATAAAGCTCCTAAAATAAAGGATTATATCTGATACAAGGGCCACAGCACTTTGCACTCAAATTCTTTAGCATCTAAGGCATTCTTTTTCTTCATTTCTAAAATATATTTTACCCTCAAAAAACTGGGTATAGAAGAAACATATCTGAACATAATAAAATCATATATGATAAACCCACAGCTAGTATCATACTGAATGGAGAAAAACTGAAAGCCTTTCCTGTAATATCTGGAACATGACAAGGATGCTCAGTGTCACCACTGTTATTCAACGTAGTACTGGGAGTCATAGCTAGAGTAATCAGACAAGAGAAAGAAATAACGAGCGTCCAAATTGGAAAGGAAGAAGTCAAATTATTCTTTTTTTTTTTTTAGAAACTGATGTTTATTTTCCATCAACCATTTTTCCATGCTGCTTAAGAGCCTATGCAAGAACAGCTTAAGACCAGTCAGTGGTTGCTCCTACCCATTCAGTGGCCTGAGCAGTTGGAGCTCCAGACCAGTCTTCCACGGCAGGCTGAGCGCTCCAGTCTTCAGTAGGGAATTGCTGAATAGGCACAGAGGGCACCTGTACACCTTCAGACCAGTCTGCAACCTCAGGCTGAGTAGCAGTGAACTCAGGAGCTGGAGCAGTCCATTCACCCTGAAATTCCTCCTTGGTCACTGCCTTTTCAGCAGCAGCCTGCTCTTCCTTTTCAATCTCTTCAGGATCTCTGTAGAAGTACAGATCACGCATGACCTCCCATGGGTGTTCACGGGAAATGGTGCCACGCATGCGCAGAACTTCCCGAGCCTGCATCCACCACATCAAACCCACTGAGTAAGCTCCCTTGTTGTTGCATGGGATGGCAATGTCCACATAGCGCAGAGGAGAATCTGTGTTACACAGCTCAATGGTAGGTAGGTTAACATAAGATGCCTCCGTGAGAGGCTGGTGGTCAGCCCTGGGGTCAGTAACCACAAGAAGCTGTGGCTCCCGGAAGGCTGCCTGGATCTGGTTAGTGAAGGTTCCAGGAGTGAAGCGGCCAGCAATTGGAGTGGCTCCAGTGGCAGCAGCAAACTTCAGCACAGCCCTCTGGCCAGTATTCCTGGAGGATATAATACTGACATCAGCAGGGTTTTCAATGGCAACAATAGCACGAGCTGCCAGCAGAAGCTTCTCCCAGGTCCTCTTCAGATTTATGATATAGATGCCATCACTTTTCGTTTTATAGATGTACTGTTCCATCTGGAAGTCAAGATTGGTGCCACCTAAGTGGGTTCCTGCTGCAAGGAACTTAAGGACATCCTCCTCCTTCATTTGCAGGACATCAAGGGCTCCGGACATTGTGAAAGTTTCCCTTTAAGTTACGACGGGAATCCAGAACAACGCCGTATGGACCCCTCTGCAGGTAGCGTGGAAAGCAAAGTCAAATTATTCTTGTTTGCAGATGATATAATCTTATATTTGGGAAAACCTAAAGATTTTACCAAAAAACTATTAGAACTGATTAACAATTCAGTAAAGTTGCAGTATACAAAATCAACATACAAAAATCAGTAGCATTTCTATATGCTAACAGTGAACAATCTGAAAACAAAATAAAAAAGTAATCTCATTTGCAATGGCCACAAATGAAACTAAATACCTAGGAATTAACCAAAGAAGTGAAAGATCTCTCTAATGAAAATTATAAAACACTGATGAAAGAAATTGAAAAGGACACCAAAAAATGGAAAGATATTCCATGTTCACGGATTGGAAGAATCAATATTGTTAAAATGTCCATAGTACCCAAAGTAATCTACAGATTCAATGCAATCTCTATAGAAATACCAATAACAGTCTTCACATAAATAGAAAAAACAATCCTAAAATTTATATAGAACCACAAAAGACCCAGGATACTCAAAGATATTCTAAGCAAAAAGAACAAAACTGGAGGAATCACATTACCTGACTTCAAATTATGCTACACAGCTATAGTAAACAAAACAGCATAGTACTGGCATAAAAACAGACACATAGACCGAAGGAACAAAAAGATAACCCAGAAACAAATCTATACATTTATAGTGAACTCATTTTCAATGAAGGTGTCAAGACTACACACTGGGGAAAAGACAGTCTCTTCAATAAATGGTGCTGGGAAAACTGGACATCCATATGCAGGGAAAGAAATTAGACCCCTCTCTCATAGTATACAAAAATGAAATAAAAATGGATTAAAGACTGAAATCTAAGACCTCGAACTATGAAACTACTACAAGAAAACATTAAAGAAACTCTCCAGAACATTGGTCTGGGCAAACATTTCTTGAGTAATATCCTATAAGCACAGACAACCAAAGCAAAAATGAACAAATGGGATCACATCAAATTAAAAACCTTCTGCACAGCAAAGGAAACAATCAAAGTGAAGAGACAATCCACAGAGTGGGAGAAAATATTTGCAAACTACCCATCTGACACGGGATTAATAATCAGAATATATAAGGAACTCAAACAACTCTATATGAAAAAAATCTAATAATCTGATCAAAAAATAAGCAAAAGATTTGAATAGACATTTCTCAAAAGAAGACATACAAATGGCAAGCAGGCATATGAAAAGATGCTCAATGTCATTTATCATCAGAGAAATGCAAATAAAAACTACAATGAGATTTCATCTCACCCCAGTTAAAATGGCTTATATCCAAAAGGCAGGTGATAAAAAATGCTAGGGATGTGGAGAAAAGGGAGCCCTCATACACTCTTGGTGGGCATGTAAATTATTAATTGTACAGCCACTATGGATAATAGTTTGGAGAGTCCCCAAAAAACTAAAAACAGAGCTACCGTATGATCCAACAATCCACTGCTAGGTATATATCCAAAAGAAAGAAAACCAATATGTGAAAGAGGCATCTACACCCCCATGTTTGTTACAACACTGTTCACAATAACCAAGATTTGGAAACAACCTAAAGTGTCCATCCACAGGTGAATGAATAAAGAAAATGTAGTACTATACACAGTGCAGTACTATTCAGCCATAAAAAAGAATGAAATCCTGTCATTTGCAACAACATGGATGGAACTGAAAGTCATTATGTTAAGTGAAATAAGCCAGGCACAGAAAGGCAAACAGTGTATTTTCTCACTTATTTGTGGGATATAAAAATCAAAACAATTGAACTCATGGAAATATAGAATAGAAGGATGGTTTCCAGAGTCTGGGAAGGGTAGTGAAGCGGTGGGAGAGAGGTGGGGATGGTTAATGGGCCCCAAAAAAATAGAAAGAATGAATAATCTACTACTTGATAATACAACAGGGAGACTATAGTCTAATAATTTATTTATTTTAATTATTATTATTATTATTATTATTATTATTATTATTATTATTTGAGACAGGGTCTTACTCTTATTGCCCAGGCTGGCTTACTGCAGCCTTGACCTTCCAGGCTCACAAGATCCTCCCATGTCTGGTTCCCAAGTAGCTGGGACTACAAGTGTGCACCGCGACACTCAGCTAATTTTTAAATTTTTTTGTATAGACAGGGTTTCATCATGTTGCCTAGGCTGGTCTCGAACTCCTGGGCTCAAATGATCCACCCACCTCAGCCTCTCAAAGTGCTGGTATTACAGGCACGAGCCACCTCACCCAGCCTATAGTCAATAATTTTCTTTTTTTTTTAGACGGAGTCTCACTCTGTCAACCTCCACCTCCCTGGGTTCAAGCGATTCTCCCGCCTCAGCCTCCTGAGTAGCTGGGATTACAGGCATGCACCACCACGCCCGGCTAATTTTTTTTATTTTTAGTAGAGATGGGGTTTCACCGTGTCGACCAGGCTGGTCTTGAACCCCTGACCCCAAATGATCTGCCCGCCTCAGCCTCCCAAAGTGCTGGGATTACAGGCATAAGCCACCATGCCTGGCCATATAGTCAATAATAATTTAATTGTACATTTTTAAATAACCAAAAGAGTATAATTGAATTGTTTATAACACAAATAATAAATGCTTGAAGGGATGGATACCCCATTCTCCACAATGTGCTTATTTCACATTATGTGCCTATATCAAAATATCCCATGTATCATATAAATATATACACCTACCATATACCCACAAAAATTAAAAATTAAAAAAAGTTTTAAATAAAATAAATTTTAGAACTCAGACAAGTCACCTCTACTATAATTGTAATAACAAAAGCTTTCATGAACTTTGCTCAAAAGTATTTTTTTATTCATCCATTTTCATTCAATAAACAAAAATTTATTGAGTACCCTGTACTAAAAACTGTGTGAAATAGGAAGGCAGGTAAAGCAGGGAGTCTGCTCTCAAAGAATAGGCAAGATAAACATATACACAAATATTTACAAAGCAATAAATTACTGCAGGAATTCAAAAGACTGAAAGATTCATTATGGCTGATACAATTACAAAAAACTCCAAAAGATCCAAGTAGGACCTTTTGAAAGATAAATAGAATCACACTAGGTGACCACTAGGATCTTTCAAGTTACAGAGAACGGCTTGAGAAAAGCACTAAGCCAGGCTTTGAATCTAAGTGTCTGACTTAAAACCTTTAACCACTACATGGCACTGTCCCTTAACAGGGAGCACAACCCGCATCCAACTATTCAATTATCCCAGAGTTTGATGTTTGTAGACATTGCCTGTCCTCCCCTCCCACTTCTTTCCTCTCTCCTTCTCTTATCTCCCTCACCTCTCTCTCACACACACACATACACACACACACACACACACGCGTCCATTCACTTGAACTAAAAACATTGAAAGCATTATTTTTAAAAAATGAAAGAAAAACATTTTCCCACTCCCATTCTTAACCTTTAAATATCAGTTTATTTCTAGTAAAAGGTCTTGGTGGCTGAATCATCCTGATAATGGCTTAGATTTGCTGCTACATACATGTAGTCACAGCCTCCCTCTAGACTCACTCCCTGACAACTTCTGTAAGGAAAATGAGCTCTATGGAATAGAAATGATATTAGTCATGCTCATTTCATCCCAGAGATTTCAACTATCCCATGTTCTAAAATTGTCAAGATTTTATTTTCAACCGTCGTTTCCTATTTTATGGGCCAAGTTCCCAGCATCTTCAGGGAGGGCAAGTTTCACACCTCAGGACTAACTGCCAGATTGGTGGGAGACCTTTAATTGAATTTAATACCCAAATAAATTAAGGTTTTCAAAGTTGACATAAAACCTCATTAGGCAAACATTGGTAACACAGAGAAGAATCTTATAATAGATCTCATTCCGTTTATTCCATTCCCAGATTTGCTACTGAAGTCTTTAATAATTTTTAGATTGTCTCAGATGGAGACACACAGATAATTAGTTAATGCAAACAAAATATTGACACATGGTTTTAAAAATAAAGAGAAACAGGATATGAGAGGATATAAGCCCTTGCAGCAGAAAATAATACAAGACAAACAGCAGTCTCCATGCAGCCCAGCCTCAACTTCCATTTTCTGAACATACGTACATTTCCTCAAATAACAAAGTCATAACCATTGTTATACTTTAAAAACTACCTACCTTCCTCTGTCCTTTCCCTGCTCCCTCCCCTAAAGAGCAATTCAGTGGATGGTTCTATACATCAACTAGATTTGTGGCACCACTGTAGGTTTACAGTTCAAACTGTTTTTCTAGAGAGAGCTAAGGAAGAGGCTAACAGAAGTTCTCTGGTTCACTTTGTCCTCACTCTTACAAGGCCACCTCCAAATAGGGCGAGGAGGAGACCCATTAGGCTCTGTGGGAGCCAAGACTGCCTTGTCTGGCAGCCTCAGGTTGGCATTGAGATCTGGACTGTCACTCCCTATGTGGCCTTGGGTACAGTATGGTATTGAAACTCCCTCTGCTTCAGTTTCCTTGTGAATAAAACCTAGATGATACTTACCCTATAGGACTTTCCTATGGATTAAACAAAATTTGTTTAAAAATCAAAGTGTCAGAGAGATATGGAAGCATCCAAAAAGCAGTAACTACTAGATTACACTAACAAGCTCTACTAGTGAAACTTTCTTCCCTCTCTTAAGTATTTCTCCCATTTCCTGTGATTCAGGACAGTATCAACGGGTCTTTGCTCTCTCTAGGTCACACTGCCTCTTTAGAGTTTCTTCTACCCTGCCCCTCTTTTTTGTCAAAACGACCTATCCTCACATTCCTAGTTCATCTGCTCTCACCATGGGGGTTACCTCCCTTTTCTGTTTTGCATTTTGTCTTTAATAATATATTTATTATGTTCATAGATATATGTTTAATAATATATAATAACCTATATTATATAGGTAATATATTATATAGGTAATATATAGGTAATATATTATATAGGTAATATATTATATATATTATATAATATATAATAACCTATATTATTTATAATAATATAAAATAACCTATATTTTTTAGCTCCTGACAGTTTACAAGCACTATCACAGCCCAGTTCTCACCTGATCCTCCTCATGGTCCCATGAGAGAAGCAGAATTGATATTGTTTTTCTTCATCTTACCTAAAGAAATTGAGGGTCCAAGTGATGAAGGGATTTGCTCAAGGTCATACTGAGAGAGAAAGAGGCAGAGTTCTAGAGCTGAGGATACAACAGGGGGCACAAATGCCTCTGCCCTCAGGGAGCTTTCATTTTAACTACAATACATTTATCAAAAATAAATTAATTATTACATAATAAATCAATGATTTACAACGCCAGGGAGTTATAACTGCTATAGAAAATAACAAAGCCGGATAAGGGTATAAAGAGAAAGTGACTGTATTGAAGTGAATGGGGAGAGTCATTTAGATAGGACATTCAGAGAAAACCTCTTTTGAGCAGTTGAGGAAGTGAGTCATGTGAATATCCATAGACAGGTCATACCAAGTAGAAGGACCAGCAAGGGCAAGGACAAAGGCCCTGAGGTAGGTGTGTTCTTGGCTTAAAAAATAGCATGTTGAACAGGGTGCCATGACTCATGCCTATATTCCCAGCACTTTGGTAAGCTGAGGCAGGAGGATCACTTGACCCCAGGAGTTCAAGACCAGCCTGGGCAACATAGTGAGGCTCTGACTCTACAAAAAAATAAAAATAGCAAATAGAAAAAATTAGCATGCATGGTAATGGGAGGCTGAGATGGGAGGATCATTTGAGCCCATAAGTTCGAGGCTGCAGTGTGCCATGCTCACATCACTGCACTCCAGCCTGGACGGCAGAGCAAGACTCCAACTCAAATAGAAACAAACAAACAAAAAAAAGAACAGTATATCCATCGAGCATTAATTTTACTGATTATGATTAAGTGTTATTTGAAGGAAGCATTCTGTAGTCCAATAACTTTCAGAGCCTCTGGATAAAGCACAGCTTCCAAGAGCGAATAGTCTTAATATATGAATGCACTCTGTGATCTTCTTGAAGGAGCTATAGCGTGCAGCATTGTGCAGTGTTATTCAAGTATGAAAACCTTTTCTCAAGGAGCACCTCAGGGGATTTGTACTGCAAGGAACACTCTGGAAAATGCTGCACCACACCCTGCTTTTACTGGAAAGAGGAAGTTGGGCTAGGAACTAGAACTTCAGGCACTGCGTAAAGCCAATGGAAGCCACCCTCGGAGACACAAATTGCATCAGGCGGTGGCCAACTCCACTTATCCACAGTGTGAATGTTCAGCCACTCCTGTTTTTTGTCACTATCTGAAACTACTCGTGGCCCCTATTTCCTGTCTGGATCACTGGTGTTTTCCATGACTTAACCCTGGTGAGCTGGTTCCAAGCTCTGCTGACCTTCAGTAGTGTTCTCATTTGGGGAAATGGAAGCAGAAACAGGCACGTATGGCAATCTGCTCAGAGGATGCTCCCCTGCTGACTGGGGGTGGGAAGCATGGTGAGGGAAGAGGGGATTTCCATTGCCCTGAATAAAGTGTGGAGCTGGTGGCCTCCCCTGCAGCCTTGAGCAGGAATTCAGCTCAGGCTGTGTCACATGAGCACTGAGCTCCAGGGCCATGGACAAGTCTAGGGGCGATATAGCTGCAGACAGGTGGAGGACACTGCAAGAGGAAGGCTCCCATTTAGCAGGAAAACTGCCAGCTGGGAAGAATGCTGGTCGCTGCCTGAGTTGGGAAGAATTCCCAAGCCCTCTGCAAGCTCAGAAGCCAGGAAATGAATGGGAAGCAGCTGGAGTGGGCCAAGCAAGTCAAGGCAAATGGCCCAGAAGTGAGCAGAATGGGGCCAGGCCCACCCCCAGGAAACCCAGCAGAGGTCAACTAGGCCTGTGGCACTGGAGGAGGCTAGGAGAGGTGAGCAGCCGGTCTCAAGATTATCACTCTGTGGGCCTGGACAGAATTTTATCAGAAGAGTGCCAAAAGGAGTCATCTGTTGGCTTTAAAAAAAATTAACTGTATAAATAGAGGTTAATTCCAGATGTTGCTTAATCCTAAAATACATAACATTTAAGTGATGGAGTGTAAATACTAAATGAATTCTTTCTTTTAGGACTTTCAAAGGAATCCTACAAAAGATCTGGCTAAGAGCTTGGCCAAAGACTAACAAATACATCCTGGATAAAATTAAATTTTTGTCCTTGTGATGCCTCATCAGAGGGGTTAAAAACATCAGTTCGGGTCTATGATCTATGCACAATTGAGAACATCTACTGAAAGCAATAAATGCCTAATGCCCCAGGCTAGAATTGGTGAGTATTTTCTCTTCATGTGATACAATAGATAAAATTAACAAAACAAGGCCGGGTGCAGTGGCTCATGGCAGTAATCCCAGCACTTTGGGAGGCTGAGGCAGGAGGATCGCTCGAGCTCAGGAGTTGGAGACAAGCCTGGGCAACATGGCAAAAACCCATCTCCACAAAACATTCAAAAAATTAGCTAGACGTAGTGGCGCGTGCCTGTAGTCCCAGCTACTTGGGAGGCTGAGGTGGGAGAATCACTTGAACCCCAGAGGCAGAGGTTGCAGTGAGCCAAGATGGCACCACTGTACTCCAGTCTGGCTGACAACATGAGACCCTATCTCAAAAAGAAAAAAAAAAAAAAAGGCTGGGCGCAGTGGCTCACGCCTGTAATCCCAGCACTTTGGGAGGCCGAGGTGGGCGGATCACGAGGTGAGGAGATCCAGACCATCCTGGCTAACAGGGTGAAACCACATCTCTACTAAAAATACAAAAAATTAGCCGGGCGTGGTGGCGGGCGCCTGTAGTCCCAGCTATTCAGGAGGGTGAGACAGGAGAACGGCGTGAACCCGGGAGGCAGAGCTTGCAGTGAGCCGAGATCACGCCACTGCGCTCCAGCCTGGGGGACAGAGCGAGACTCCCTCTCAAAAAAACAAAAAACAAGAACTATTATAACTTTTATTATGTGTTGAGGGCTTGCCGAGTGCCAGAAATTTTACACACAGCCTTTTTAATGGTTACAATAAGCTATCATTACTATACCCATTTTATAGATGAAGAAACTGAGGTTCAGAAAGATTAAGGAATTTGTTCAATGCCACGAGTCTGATTACGTGATTGGTTTGGAATGCAGACCCAGATCACTCTGACCTGAAAGTCAAACGCGTTTTTCCTATTACGCGCTGTTATCACATAGCACCAGAAGATAATTAGAACTCAGAAGTCGAAGTTTAAGAAATCACAAAATGCCATCCTACCACACCCGTCCACTCACTAATGATTTATAAAATAAATTGTTTTAGTATCTTCTTTATCAGACATTGGGAAGATCAATCAATATTTGCATGGTGCTTTGAGAGAATTAGAAAGCAAATGCTAGATTTTTGTTGCTGTTGTTGTTTTTTAAAGAATGATTATGCCATGAGATAGATCAGGCATAAACCTGGACTGGTTCAGCTGCTCTAGGTCACCTGAGTTGTCATAGCTTTGCACCCTTATGTGAAGCAGCTGGGTTAGAGCTTCCTCCATGACATTAAAGGCAATCAGAGTCATAGGTAGTACTTCACCAGCTTCTGGGAAACTTAGTATTCTTGTTCATTCTCCCCTGCTCCTCAAACTGCTCTTTAATTCTGAAGACCCTTTCAGAAGAATGTAAAAATGTAATCAAGAAACAATCAAATTGGACTTCACAGGGTCTACGTGAAATTCTCATGGATCCTCATATACTTAATCACTTAAGTGATCCCTTTTTTCTGCTCCCTCCGACACATCTTCCCAGAGCCAAGCCACTGGCATTCTTAACTAAAGATGAACTCAATCCTTTCTGTTTAATTTGCTTTTATTTTAATAAAGTATTAAATTGTTCAATTCATAAGCCTACTACTGTGTGCCAGCCACGTATTTCCAGAAAAAAAGGGAGCGGGGAATTGGTTCCAACAAAACTCATTGGTGTTGCTTATTCATTTTGTTTTTATTGACAAGGTAATGCATTTGTACATTTTTCATCTGCATACCATTGCAATACACAGCCAGGGCTGAAAATAGTACCTGAATTCTTGACCACAATGATAGCTTTAA